>NC_090450.1:67928203-70428203 GCF_031143425.1 Pleurodeles waltl | reverse complement strand
TGGATTTGCAGCTTTCTCCTCACCTTCCCTTTAGGCAGATTTTCCACTCTTCTCTGCTTGCTGATTCCCTTGCACTATGAGCGGTACAGTCCTCTCTACCATTTGCCCCTTTGAAATGCTTTGATGAGACTTCAAGATTTGTTTCCCTTGACCCTGAGAAGAAGACTCTTGATTGAACTTCTGAAATGCTCTAGCCTCCCCTTTCCACTTATTTTTTGCCAACCTTCGTTAGTCACTTCTTACCCTAGATTTCTTTTTTTTTCAAAATTATGTTTGTCCCCTTGTGCTTTTTGCCTATTTGCCCATATGTGTTGAACCCAGCACAAGTTAACATGGACTGGCTAATTCATACGGATATCCCTTGCCCTGGTTACTAAATTATAGAATTTAAATTCCTAATGATTAACCGAATTTGACAGCATTTGTTTAGTTGTTTGAAGATTTTCTTATTGCTGTTATGTGTAGCATTAATTGAGTGCTTAATTTTTATGTTAGTTTGTTTGAGCTTCTTTAGGAGGTTTCACCAGCCTATAAGGATTCTGTACTTTCACAGTCTTGTTTTGAGAATTATTTACATTACTTTGAGCCTTAATCTGTCACACAATCCCTTGGACTTTATTACAGATTGGAGTTTTCCTTGTGTGGCCACATTGGTCATACTGTCACTTTCATTTGATTTGTAATGAAGTTTAATGCTGTATGTCTCCACACCCTCATGCTGAGTGACATGATTTATTGACCTTGTTTAAAGCATAAACTTGAGAATGAAAATGCTTCAGCAAGGACCTGTCAACCCCCTGGAGATACTACACTGTTTGGAATGGCAGATAGCCTTGCTACAGTGAAAAAAACAAGATTAGGAGTTTTTAACTGTCACGGCATGTAAAACCTAAGTACATGTCTTACTTTCTAAATACAATGCACCCTTCCATATGAGCCTTTAGGGCCTACCATAGGGCTGACATATAGGTATTAAAAAGGAAGGTTTAGTTCTAGTGTAAGAATTGACTAGAATGTAAGCCCTGATTAGGCAGGAACCACAAACCTTGTGAGGTGAGGCACAAGCCAACACTAAATTAACCTGGTAATTTGGTAGCTTGGCACAGAGCAGTCAGGCTTTATCTGGAGGCACCATGTCAAGTATTTGTGCAGCACTTCAAACAATAATAAAGTGAAAAATACCACACAAAAAGCCTCCTGCACCCACTTAGAAAACTATATTTATTTTTAATAAATCACATGAGACCTAAATGACAAAAATCCAACCAGTAGACTGGAGATATGCAGTTTTAAGATTACAATAAAAATAGTGCCTAAAACCACAAAGAGCCAACTGTGAAATTCTGGTTGCGCCGGCCCAGTACAAAGTCACATGTTTAGGCAAACTGTAATGAGCACAGGCTGGCTACAGGGACGCTGATAGGCCCGCTGAACAAAGTACCTTAAATCTTGGCTTGCGAAGTGATGCAAAAGATGCATTGTGTAGCCAAAGTGATGCAGCAGTTCCGAGATGCAGCAAGGCTGAGATGTGAGATCCTGTGCTATCATTGAGGATACAGTTGATGAGGGCTTGCAATGCAAAGTCCGCCATCAAGGATGCTTCACACACTTAAGGTGATGAGTTGGTTCGAGGAGCTGTGAGGCTGTGATGCGGAGTCTGGTGTCGACGAGGCTCCAGTCGACAAGGGATGTTAGGGCCTCCTCCAAGGATGCACCCTGCAGTGGCAAAGGCAATGTGGCAATGAGGCTGCAGGCTGCGATGCAGGTCTTTGCGATGGTGGAGATCCATGCTGCACAGTGATGTATTGTTTCTGCTCAGAGTTGCTCCACGCACAGAGGCACCACGCATTGGTTCTGCTGGATCCACAGAGGCTGGCACAGAACCTTAGGGCCACTTCTAATGGTCCAGGACTAGGATAGCTCCACTTGGCAGGGTAGAGTCACAGATGGCAGTATCTGGTTGCTGGGGTCAAGGTTGTTGGAGCCTTCTGTCCCTTAGACTCAAGTTAGGAGGCCAGCCAACATGCCCTTGGAGTCACTGTGGGGTCCTGGGTAAAACAGATGCAGGTTCAGTCCTTCTCATCCAGACAAGAGGGGAACCAGCAACACGTCAGCACAACAGCACAGCAGTCCTTCTTCCTTGCAGAGTATCACAAGTCCAGAAGTATAGTGAATAGTTGGCGTCTGAGGTCCAATATTTATACCCAGCTCTACCTTTGAGGCGGGAGACACTTGTAAAGGCATGCCTTTGAAGTACACAGGTGCCCTGCCTTCCGTTTCCTGGCTCCAGGCTAACGACAGGGGGTATGCACCACTTTGTAATGAGGCAGGAGACAACCTATTCAAGTGTGCGTGGGTCTGTGCCCAGATGCTCCCTCCCATTCTGGCACATCGAAGCTTCCTTTTGTGTGTGGCTGTCTTTGAGGAATACCATAGCTCAACTGTCACTATGACCCATCATGTGACCCAGAGGCAGGTTGCAGGCACCAAATGGCTAAAATAGAAAAATGCCAACTTTCGAAAAGTTGCATTTTCAATATTGTAATTTAAAATCCAACTTCACTGCAAGTTAGGATTTTTTATCACAATTCCAAAGACACTGAACATGAATAAGTTACCTGTTCCTGTATGAAACCTACAGCTTATTAAATATAATAAGGAAACTTCAATGTTATCCCATGGGAAAGGTAGACCCTGCTGTATTGAAAAGGGTAAGAGTTTTTCACTATCAGATCTTTTAAAACTTAAAAATTACATGTTCAACTTTTTAAATACACTACACTCTGCAATGTCCAGGGCATACCCTAGTGGTGGCTAATATGTATTAAAAAGGAACGTTTAGGCCTTGGGTTTGGAGTTTCATTCCTAAGTACATTTCGGGTAAGGGCAGACTTACCCTCCTACCATAATATACTTTGGAGACTGGAGCCCACATGACACAGGCAACTATAATGTCCTGGGCCTTTTCTAGTGAGATACATGTGCGTTCTCCTAAGAGAGGACTGGAGTTGAGGGAGATGGAGGAGGAATGAAAATGGGAATTGTGCTATCCTTGCTGTCTCACTGTGATCAGTAGCCTCCTTTCATATTGCTCTCATCATTTCATAATACATAGATCTTTCAATCAGCTAAGGGTAATCCTACAGATCCACTGTAGTTGACACATTGTCACAATATTTGCTCTAAATCAAAGACCATAATGTTTGCATTCTTCATCATTCATAAAGAAGAAAATAATCACAAATGGGCCAGTTTGCCTTAGTCACCAGTTGCAATTTACTTTGGAGTGCTAGCAGACACCACTTCTGGAAGTAGCTAATGCACTCCAAAAATGACATATTGCTGGAGATAGCTAAGACCTTTGTAAATGAGCTGTAGATGATAACCCCTAAATTAATTGGGGGTAGATTTATTGAGCAGTCTGCAATCTTATGCACACCAAGGATAAGACCAAATCTGCAATTTGGATAGTGATTTAGGATTAGCCCCCTGCCCAAATTTAGATCAAAATTATAAAAAAAAACATTGGCACCCTTAAGACTAAGTAGAAATGATAGGAATGTGAACATCTGCACAGATGGCCAGTACTTTTACCCATGCACTGTCTCCATGGCAGTCCTAGTAGTTGGGGTAGCAGTAAATTCAATACTTGACCATGCCAACTCCCTGTATTTGGCAATTACATAAAATGTAGCAGGTGTCACACAATGCAGGGGTGTATGGACTGCTCGTGTAAGTTCAGAAGTGAGAAAAAGTTTATTTTGGTTGTGAGTGGACAGTCATACTAAGGACCATTGACATTTGCCCTCTGTAAATATATTCATGGGCCTGTTCCTTTACATTTAGAGAGGAAGATTCTGTTTCTTCTAATAAAGGGAGTCTTACTATCTACTGCCAGATGCCCCCTACGTTCATCTCTTTTTCAGCTCACATCTAAGGTGCATTCTAACAGGTGTTAGAGTTTTTTCACTCTAGAAACTCAATAATTAACAACTTAATTGAGGCTACTTCACTAAAGCCCTCCTTTCAACGATGTAGCACCACTTCAAAGTCTTTGCCTGGTTCATATATAATTGGACTCGCTTGCAGGCAAAAAGTTGAATGACGCCTACATATGTGGTGTATGTGGATCACACATGAAACGATGCATGAAAATCAGATATTTACGCCTCCATTTATATTTCAGGCTCCTTTGTGCTACCTAGTCAGTAACTGCCAACATTGTAAAATAAACATTGTTTCTAATGTGTTAATGTATATTTTTAAAACTCTTAAGTCATGCTGAACATGAGGAAATTTGTGTTAACTTGAGAAATCAGTCATTATCAAGCGCTATACATTTCTAGTGTTCAATCAGCATTCATGTCTGAATGACTTACAAGTTGTTTGAACATACCTGGTTAAGCAGTTTG
The DNA here is from genome assembly GCF_031143425.1 of Pleurodeles waltl. Classification (NCBI taxonomy): domain Eukaryota; kingdom Metazoa; phylum Chordata; class Amphibia; order Caudata; family Salamandridae; genus Pleurodeles; species Pleurodeles waltl. Next base: position 70,423,791 of record NC_090450.1, on the reverse strand, counting down.
AAGTGGCTTGAACGTGCAATGTTTATACCAGGCACTATGTTGGGAGGCCTATGGTCTAGCAGCGATAGAGAAGGAGGTTGCTAACACTATGCCATTCACACAAGCTGCTTATCTTAATTAAACAGCTAGGTTCCATTTTTTTTATTATGAATAAAAGAAATGTCTGCACTCGGGCCACAATCAACACTGAGCTTGAGAGATCTATCTATTTTGAAACTGTTGTGATTAATTGAACTGTCATCGCAATCTGACCAAAGGTCGGGAACCCATAGCTTCTGAGCACTGAAAACCCAAAATTAGAATGAAAGAAAAGTACACGTCAAAGAACCTTTCAGAACCCTTCAAAAAATTAATAGTTATTGTCTGAAACAGCTAATTCTGTTAGTATTTATTTAATTTAATAAAGAAAGTGTCTGAAAGATATTACTTTTTGATGTGTACATGGAATCTAGGAAATAGTATTTAAAAAGCAAAAACAGAATAGAATGTGTTATGAATGCTGTTTGTTAAACTAAATGGAAAAATCAGGTTCTACATCTTCCACACAGAACCCATTTAAAGTTTCGGTTTACATATCAGGAAACAACATACCAAGGAATGCATGTTTTCCTTCATTAATAGAATTAGACTTGAAATTGAACTAAATATTAAAACATGGCTGCACTGAAGTGATTTCCATCCCATTCCATTTCCATCGCACCTTCCGTCCCCTGGCCACGTGTGTACACACTGCCGTGGCACAGTAAGAAGCACAGATCACAAAGTTGTGTGCAGAAGAACCCCGTGAAAGGAGTTCTTCCCATTTGGCCTTTATTATTCACTCATTATTCTTTTATTTCTGCTCACACAAGGCCATAGAAGGCGTCAAACATATATTCACATAAAACAAAATATACATAAAACATTTTTTTGACTTTTAAATATTAAACATTTAAAAACAGGGTCAGTTTCTAAGGTGATATGTAAAGGGATGCGTAAACTCCGCTGGGTACAGTGATCTTTAGTCTCTAAGTAAGAATCTTTGACCTGGTATGCCATATTGCTCGTAAATATTAGACAAATGAAAACACAACCGGGCCACTGGTGTAAGTTTTGCATACCCACAGGGCTGGATGACGATCCCTGAGGTCCATGAGTTTGCAAAGAGGATAGATGTAGCGGGATTGTTGCCTTTTCAAGGCTGTGCAGAAAAATAATACATATTGGAGGGCCTCCACTGCATCGCAGCCCATCAGGGAATAGTTCGACGTATTTTAGGCTTGTTTTTCCATGAGCCGGTAAAAGGTGCTAATGGTAAAATCCCCAATCTGAGTTTGACCTAAAGTATACGGGCAAAAGGTTTAGACGCCATATCTAGACACAAAATAAAACTCAGACGAACACAGGATAAAAAACAATCTGCCAGGCTCCAAGGATAAGTCTTGAGATTTTCTCTCCCAAGAGGAATTTCCAGTACAACAATTTTAGCTTTTCAAGTGCATCGCATGGGAGATCCGAAGGGTGTAGCCAAACATTCTCCAGACCTAGCATGAATAGCCAGCTTATTACATAGGTAAGCCAGGAGGACATCCAGCAGCCTCAGGCCCATTCCCTATATGGCTTTAGGTCCTCAATTGAGCACAGTCTTATGCAGTACTGGATAAGCCTTAATGCCATTATATCCAAAATGGATCTCAACTTTAAGTCCATGAGGATGGGTAATGTTGGCACACATTGGGGGGGGGGGGGGGTTTAAGAAAGTCTTGAAGATTACATTTTCGGCTTTCTCCAAGGAATCCAGGTTACAATAACCCCAAATATCTGCTCTATATAGGGTGGCCCCACATGCTTAAACCTTGTACATCTCCGTAGGAGGTGAGATAGGGTAGGTGAATGCCCTATTGGTGAATCTTATGCAGGACCCAGCTTTGTTTTAATGACATGCTTTTCTGCAGCTGGGCTACCCAGTAATGGGATTCTTCTAGTCTGATACCCAGATAATAAAACTCAGAGATCGCTCTCTAACACCTCACCATTTAAGGATATGCTTCTTCCTATTTTCTTCGTATGGTGACCAAACACCATGTATTTCGTTTTGCTGTTATTAATGTCTAAACCATGGTCTTCGCAAAAAAGAGCGAACTTCTCTAAAAGGATGGCTCGACCTACAGGACTTTTAGATAACAGCAAGATGTCATCCGCAAAAAGTAAACTGTGTGTTTTAATGACCTTAATCTTGGTGGAATCATTTTCAAAATTAACAAGATATGGGATGCATGCATTAATGTACCGAAGAAAGAGCGCGGGAGCAAAAAGGCAGCCCTGATACACTTCATTTCAGGATTTTGTGTGTCAATTTACCTGCGGTACCCAACCTGACTCTCGCATATTTATTGGAGTACAACTTTTCTGTTAGGGTCAGCAAACCCCTTGGTACATCAATCCTAGTCAAGACCTCCCATAATCTGGTCCCTGAGACAAGATCAAACATTGATGGAAGATCCAGGAAAGCAACAAATAACTCCCCCTGTCAGTATCAACAGTCCTCTATTTAATGGAAAAGAAGCATATAATTTGTTCCACAGCGCTGATATTTTGTCTAAACCGCGCCTGCAGATAGGATAGCACCTTAGAGTTGGTTATCCATTGTCATAATCTAGTTAGTATTTGCACACTAAATACATTCTGGATGTTATGGATCAGATTGACCAGTCTGTAATTTCCCAGACTGGATCCATCTCCCTTTTTGTAAATCAGGATTATTGCAGCTCCTTTCCAAGAGCTCGGAATCGGGACTTCTGCAAGCAGAGCATTAGACAGTTTATTTGTATAGGGGCCCCAAATCTGGGGTTTGCTTTGGTAAAGATCTATGGGCAGTTTATCTAAACCGGGGTCTTTGCCAGGTTTCTGGGCCTGGATGACTGCTATAGTTTCTTTATGAGAGAATGCTCTTTGCCCTACATCCCAATGCTCATGGTTGGGAACTGACACCTGTTCTATCACTGCACTAGTGAAGTTTTCCTCATCATATAGATGCAGGAAATGCGCATACCATGCTTTCGGGGGTATATGACAGTCTGGTCGCAATGGATAACTTCACCCACTGTGGGTAATTAACTGCCAAAAAGCACATATTATCTTTCCCCCTAACTGCTGCTAGCAAAGTGTCCCAAAATCCCTCTTCCCACTTGGTATTTTTGGACCTGATGGTACTGACATACTCACACCCAGCGATAGCAATTCATGTTCTTTCTTTACACTTTAAGGCTTTGATAAGAACTATTTTCACAAATTTGCATGCTTCATTGAACCACTTATTTGATCTTGCAGGCTAACGGCCTCTTTTCCCCTTACAGTTTTTCACAAATAGGTCACCCAATCTAGAATAAAAATGATCATGGGCTTTCACTATTTCCTCTGGGGACAGATCGTGATGTGTAAAAACATGTAGTTCTTTGGAGATAAATAAGTATAATTTGGACAACAATTCCTTAGATTTAGAAAAGGCCTCCCATTTCACGGAACCCTTGTTGTTACTAATCACCACCGGGTTTGAAGAGTCTTGCATATCTAAGACTTCTCTCCCTTTACAGGACATCTTATCCCGAAGCAACAAGATTGGGAAAATATCACTTTCATGGCAGTTAATATCTGCCATGTCTGAAACCTTGTGCCAAATTCTTAAATCCAGTAACACAAAGTCAATATAACTTATAATTCCCCCAACAAAGGTAGGATTCGCACAACGATCGGATGGACAACGCCTATTTCCAGACCTTAAACCATATGAGACCATTACATCTATAATCTTCAGGGCCGCTACACTCATTTTAGGTGGTTTAGGCATGGTACTAAGGTAGGGTAATCCCCCTGGAAACAACTTCTTCCTTAATAAGATCCAGGAAAGGTGTGTAGGTTTCGAAACATGTATTCAAATCGCCAGTATTAATCACATGATGTGTGAGAACCAAATCTGCCAAAGTAGCATTTAGCATTCGTAAAGTGTGCGAGGATTGGGAAAAAGGAGTAGATCTATTATAAATATATATCACCAAGTATGGGGTCCACTCTTTGGGGATATTCCAAGAGCTAATGGATCATGTGAGTCAATTTCGATTTTCCTTATGTCACATCCCCGTGATATTTTAGACCAGATGATGAGCCCCCCCGGAAGGCCGAACTCCAGTGGATGGACTAGCCTCAGCGCTATATGTTGTGATATTCTGCCTGTTAACATGGCTGATAGCCCACGTCTCCTGAAATAAACACAAGTCAAAGTTGTCAATATACAATCCACAATCCTCGTAATCCAATTTTTGCCCTTATCTCCGGAATCTTCCAGGAAATGAGAGGTGGTCACCCAGCGATGTTCCATGGAATGTGGAGTCCATAATTTAACGGGGATGGCTGCTAAGGATCTGTTGGTAGAACTTAGTCAGTGTCTATTCTTCTTTCAATTGTAGGGAGTGGCTGCTGTTCCTGGTTAGGGCCTGGTTGGGTCACTTTTTTCCAAGGCACAAGGGTGCATAAATTAGGAAACAGCAGAGGAATCTAACAGTCAATCTTGCTCAGACAAGCCACTTTCCTGGTCACTAATACTGCGAGTTCCACAAATTAGATCTTCTGTGATCCGAGATCCCACCTTTCCAAGACTGCCTGCCCCCTCAGCAATAGATGTTTCAGAGGGGGGCCCGTTCATCTTAAAGCAGATTGGTTAACTATTTGTGAGTGAGGTGCGAGCATTCAGGGATATCAGGTCATTTACTAAATCAGGGGAAATTAAATGTCTTTAATTGAGTCCCAAGGACCAGCCAACCTTGTAAGCCGTTTGACAGTTAGGCTATCAGAGTAAACAATTGACTGGCAACCTCTCACATACCTGATCCATGGGTGGACTTTGTTTTTTAACGATTCTCTGTCTTCCTTTGAGTGAGAGGGCAATTTTGGGACTTTGGTCATGTAAATTGTGTGACCTCCTTGTTGGTAAGAATTATTCTGCCAATGTGAAGGACATGTTTGACTGGGAAGGCCTGGGTGACATTGGGTTTGTGCCAATTGACAAATGCTATTCAATGGCCATTGTGGGAGGCTTACTATTTCATTTTTTGCAAATCCTGGCCTGATGTCAGCCAGGGGTCTAGTTTTATTACGAGCACGCTGGTTTTGGCCCTTTATCTCTTTGGCATCATCAAGATTGGGATTGGAAGTCATAGTGATAATATGCTCTGGACCTCGATTTAGTAGATTTAGGGCCTCAATGAACTAGAGTTTTTACAATGTCTAATAATTTTCCCGTTGAGGAGGCAACCTTCTTTCTAAGATCCCAAATTAAGCCCATAGCTTCTTTTAATGAGGTAATGTCTTCTATCACAGGTTCTGATGAAGAAGGTTCTAAGTTAATGTGTGAAGAAGCCATAAATGGTTGAGAGTCTTGTAAGACTGCAAAACGACTGGAACATACCACTTCTATGTGGGGGTGTGGGAGCTTCTTGTTTGACAAGGAGCTTGGGCAGAAGCCTGGCACTGGCGCCACATAATTGGGGGTATCAGATGTTTTCTTACTCATGGATTTTCTTTGCCTCGGTTTTGGTTTAAACATGTCCGGGGCCTTTCCCCTTTTCTTTCCATCAGGTTTCCCCTTGTCCTTACCCTCTAGTATGGTTTCAACCGCCTTGATTAATGTGTCAATTTAATAGGAAATGCAGTTTGAGGCCCTAGTTGATGATAGTTTTAAGATTTGGGAGTTTTTGACTGGGCAACCTCACCCATAGACCGCTTAGGGCCTTGCGCTTCCCTATCATTAAATGGCAATGTTTAGGGGTGAACAAAACTGATACAACAGACGAAAAAGAGTGCTGGCTTCCTGCTTCAAAGGAGTACAGTAGACCAAAAAAGGAAGCTTGTACCTGGAGCAAAGAGCCTCTGGGCACTGACAGGCACAGGACGTGTCTACCCTTGGTCTGGCCTTTGTCTGGGTGTAGCCTATGCGTGTCCCGCACCGCAGGGGAAGACCAAGCACTATAAGAACATTGGCGTGGGAAAGTTCTAGCCGCCCCTCCTCCAGGGCAACTGTCTACTGGGACAGGTAGTCCCTCTGCCCCCAGGTGCTGTCCTGCATATATCCCATGCTGTGGGAGAAGACCAAGCGCTAAAAGTGCAGAGGCGTGGGAAAGTTTTGGTGGCCCCTCCTCCTGGGCGAGTGTCTTGTGGGACAGGTAGTCCCTCTCCCCCAGGTGCTGTCCTGCACATCCCATGCTGTGGGAGAAGACTAAGGGGGTCATTCTGACCCTGGCGGTAAAATCCGCCAGGGCCAACGACCGCGGGAGCACCGCCAACAGGCTGGCGGTGCTCCCATGGGCATTCTGACCGCTGCGGTACAGCCGCGGTCAGAAACGGAAAACCGGCGGTGTACCGCCGATTTCCCGCTGCCCTGGGGATTCCGACCCCCATACCGCCATCCTGTTCCTGGCGGTTTTGGCCGCCGGGAACAGAATGGCGGTATGGGGTGTCGTGGGGCCCCTGGGGGCCCCTGCAGTGCCCATGCCAATGGCATGGGCACTGCAGGGGCCCCCGTAACAGTGCCCCACAAAGATTTTCAGTGTCTGCCATGCAGATACTGAAAATCGCGACGGGTGCAACTGCACCCGTCGCACCCCTTCCACTCCGCCGGCTCCATTCGGAGCCGGCATCCTCATGGAAGGGTGTTTCCCGCTGGGCTGGCGGGCGGCCTTCTGGCGGTCGCCCGCCAGCCCAGCGGGAAACCCAGAATACCTGCGGCGGTCTTTTGACCGTGGAGCGATATTCTGGCGGTCCCAGCCAGGCCGGCGGCTTCCGCCGCCGGCCGGGGTCAGAATGACCCCCTAAGTGCTATAAGTCCAACAGCATGGGAAAATTCTTACGGCCCGCCTCCTGGGTGAGTGTCTCCTGGGACAGGTAGTCCCTCTGGCCCCCAGGTGCTGTAGTGCACCTCCCCATCCTTATTTTTCGTGGTTTGTGCTTGCAGGTTTTTTTTCTTTGCATTTTGTGCTCTCGCCTAACGCGCTTATATTTTTTCCTCACCTAAATTTGCTCTTATAGAAGTGGGTGGTCTGGTTTCATAAGTGTTCCAGGAAATGAGTGATTATGTAAGTTTAAACATGCACTCCAAGTTTTGCCTCCACATCTTGAAGCATGTTCCCAATATTTTGTTAGGTTTAAATAAACATCTCTGCATTTTCAACTTTTTACTGTCCACTGTTGTTTATTATGATGTAGTCACATCTGCTCTGAAAATACTTTGGTCCATATTTATACTTTTTTAGCACCGCATTTGCATAATTTTTTGATGCAAAAACGCCGCGAACTTGCAAAATGCAATTGTATTTTGTGAGTTTGCGCCGTTTTTGCATCAAAAAGCATCGCAAATGCGGCGCTAAAAAAGTATAAATATGGGCCTTTGTGTTCGCATATATTGAAATGGCTGGGAGCCAGTGTTATTGACACTTGTATAGAATTAGACAAATGCTAGTTTCCCTCCTAACCTCTTTCTGGACCATGCTATATTTTCATACCTGTAGCTCAGTCATGTTTATGCATATTTTGTATTTAACCTCAAAAGTGATAGTTAAAGGTGAGTTGGCATCTATTCTTGTGAACCTTCAGTTTTTTTGATTGCCAGAGGGTTGTTATGGATGTTTCCATACAAACGTACTAGTCAATGTTGCCTGAAGAATGAAGGTCAGCTGCTAAAGTGCCATGCATTATTAGTGGAGCTAATTCAGAAGTAAATGATGTGCAACCTTACCCCACCAAACTGGTTTACGAAGATGAAATCAGTACATTCCGATGTAAGAAACCTTGAAAAACAGGCATTCACTAATGTCGAACACAAAAAGTTCGAATAAGTGCTTGCAAATAGTCTAATTCAATGACAATCACTCTCTGTGGCATTCCAACCCACTGTTTATCTACTGTGCCACTCTATACAGATGCCTCCCTTAGGCAATTAGTACTGACCCTGTGTGTCATGGGAACATTCCATCCGAAACTGGCAGGTGAAATCCCTTACAGAAGGAAACACATGCAAACCAAGACCAGTTTAGGATTTTATAGTCCTCAACAATTAGATATAACTTGGAACCTGTGGCACAGCGAACAAGGGACCTTGGCCTGGGCATATCCATGACCACCTTGGACAATACATCAAACACACAAAAGTTGAGGAGAGGAACGCTTACCAATAGCCTAAATCACTGGCAATCACCCTGTGCAGCATTCAAATCCATTAATTTCTGACCACTGTGCCAGTCTAGACAGAGGCCTAATCTTTACAAATCAGTATTAGGGGTGGGTGATGAATTCCACTCCACTAGTTGAGTTTGCAGACTTTTACCAACTCTGTGCTCCTTGTGGAGCACAGAGTTCCCAAAAACTCGCAGAGTGACCCGGAGTGGAGTTTGTCCTCACTCTTGCTCTCACCAGCAGTTTGGTGGTGAGCAAGAAAAATTAAATACTAGGCCACCTCCCAGCGAGATTTCTCATTGCGAGTGGCCACAGCATGTCGCTACTGCTCACATTGAGAAACTTGCTGCTCGCGGTGAGGAAGCTTCCGTTCGAGTAGAACATCTACTTGAATGCCAAAAAGAAGCAGCACTCGCTTGCACTGCGCATTGTGCCGCTTGCCCTGATTTCACAGCGCAGCGACAAACTCCTGGCATTAAAAATCAGCACAAGCAGAGCAATTTACCTCACTCTGCTGCTCGCGGAACTCTGCATAGCGTGCTGGAGTTTTTTTCTGCACGTTGCGGAGTTCCGGGTAGCCGAACTCCGCAAACTCCACCTAATCTGTATTGATCATGCTGTTCATGGGAACAGCCCCTTTCTCACTAATATTTCACACCAATGAAATGAAATAGAAATCGTTATTTTGTTACATGAAAATTGCTATTTCGAATCAGTATTTACTAAATAATGGTTCACAAGTACTATCCACAAAGATTTCTGAAATGTAAAATGTTTACAAGGAGGATGCAGAGGATAAGGGGAGAAAAGTACATATTAATTAGTCATCATGCTTGACCCCAGAGATGAATCACTTCCCATACTAGAAAGGCAATCTCACAATACGGCCAGGCAATACCTACACACATTCAGGTGCTTTGTTGCCAAAATTACTTCAGGAAGTTACCAGGACATTGTGGTTGTTGCAGGTGGACTTTCAAAGAGTGCCCTCTCCAGAATATTACAAAAAAATCCTTGATGGCACACTGTCACGAATAATCACACTTTCCCGAATAGGGTGAATTGTAGGATAGAAAGATAGAATGGTATGCTGTATTACAATTTCCAAATGTTACAGAATATGTGGTTTGTAAAATATGTCCCTCCAGGAGTGAAGTAACGTTTTATAAAGAAATAGGAACAATCAACGGTCAGTGATCACCGAGGTGGTGTTCAACTACAAATGCACTATAACACATCAACTAGCATCTTCCCAAGGTGGCACACACATCTCCTATGTGTTCCCATGTTGTGCTCTGTACGACGGATTATCAAAAGGAGAACTGGGTGATTATTTGATGAGTTTCCTAAATAGGAACCATTTTAAAAGAAACAAAGAACCTCCTTTAAAGTCAAGTTTTTTTATACTATCGTACCTATTCTAGGAGACAGTGCTAATGCCTTAAATTCATGGATCTTGACTATGTATCTTAATCCACACATACCAAGAGGCACAAGGCATAATCCAGGATTTAAGAAGACCTGTGGTGAAGCTGCAAAGGCAATTATACGATTGGAAGGCAGATCCTGAGAGTAGTAGCGTACCACAATACAACCCAGAGACATTTTGGGACATACTGGCCACTTGTGCTATCTTGCACAACATAGCAATAAGGAAAGGACTGTCAATTTAATTTAAAAATCAGATGATGATGATGGTGGTGGTGACAATGGTTATTGGTGTGAACGTCCCAACGTCACTCCAAGAACAAAACGCAGCAAGAACTGCAGAAGGATGAGCCTTCAGAATTGATGGAGCAAATAATTATTTAGTGGGTATATGAGGCAGAAACATAAATGTAGAAATACGTTATTTTGTGTTTTTTAATATGTGTTCATATTAAATTGGGATTAAAGCAAACGTGAATGCAATCTGGTTCCCAACCGACTAAAAAAAGCCGGCTATGTTTTTAAACATGAGCAAGCAGTATCAATTGTAAGCTCTATTTTTAATTATATTTTGTGCATCGCTCCACTAAGAGTTATCTGTTGGGTGCTGAGTTATGCTGCCCTGTCTTTACTCGGTGGCGTCTCCGACTGTTTGTGGTACCTGACTCAGCAGTCACACTACGAACACTTTAACCCTTGGCCTCTTCCCTCTCCACTGATGCTGTGTTAGAGATGTTGGTTGCATTAGCTTTTTGCATTCCCTCAGGTGTATCGATGATTCGTGGAAGGCTTCTAGCTAGATCACCACTGTGATGGACCAGTTCAACTTGCATATCTGCTGTGGGAGATTCCAGCCTTCGCAGGGAGCTGCCTTTAGTCTGAAGGCCTTTTAAGCGCATCTTTGCCTACGTCTGTTCATATCTAAGTCAGCAGCAGTGACATGGAGCAGTCTCCCACCGCTGTAGTTAGTTCGGACATACCTGATCTGATGAATGTATCTCCTTCAGACAGGGCTTTACTGTGATCCCTACACTCGTACTGAGCTCACAAATGGCCCTATTGTGTTTCCCTTGAAGCATGAGCATAGATTTCTTCAAAGATAGGAGTGTTTAAAGGGGTCTTCTTTAATATCCAATGGACACCTTGACTAGAGGGCCTGCACTGTCTGCATAATGGCTGAGGCCTGTCTCCTGACTTTTGTTGTGGTGAGTGACTAGTAGCTGACACTGTAAGGGTAGTTGCAGGCCTTGAGGCATAGGTTGAAAAATGGCTTCCTCTGCTGCTGGATTAATTTATAAACCACCTGCTACAGGCCTGGGCCTAGGTTGTCAGGGTTGGTGGCTCTGTCAGGGCAGGCAGCATGTGTATTTTCAGTTTATTATAGAGTTATGATTATGATGCAGCATTGTGTAGGTTTACAGGTAACAGTTAACACTTGTCACATGTGGACTGCCTATTCATGATGGCCTCTCTTTTTCCTTTTAGGTATGCATTAGAAGTTATAGTTGCTTGAAAAGGAAATCATCAAGTTACAAGGGCCATATTAACCATGGTGCATTGCATGATACATATGTAACACACAACAACGATTGTAGATTAAGCTTTTTTCACCATTCAGAAAATTATCATCATTACATATTACCGACAAGCTTATAAAGTTTCACATGTCAAGTAAATACATTTTACAATACGCTTGTCTGAAGTACTTGATATTAGAGCAACCATATCTGTTGGTGATATTCCATTCACCACCTCTTTGTAGGAACAGGGACTCAATCAATTGTTCCATTGGTGATAATGGTGTCTCAGTGCTGGCTCTCCTGTGTTTTATTCCTGCCTCTGGGTCAAAATTCTCCCCTTGGCCTCAGACTTAAGGTCCTACCAACGTTTCCAGATCTCCTCCATGCTCCTTACTTCGGTTATGAGTTCAATATACCTTTGTGTCTATTTGTGTAGCATTTGAGACGGTAAGTGAGACTTTCCATTCTCTGCCACACATTCTGCACCAGGTTTCCATCCAGTTCCTGGTCACTCAATTTATGTTTGCTTTTAGAACCCGCCACCTACCGAGGTCCCAGGTTTACCATCCTGGAGACTTGCGTGGCTGAAATCCGCTGTTTTTCAAGGTATTCTCTTCTCCAGGGATCTGTTACAATGCTTCTGGCTCACTTCCTGTCCTGGGTCTGTGACATCATCGTTTACTACCATTGCCACATTTCCAGTTTTTCGTCTCTTGATTTGCAATGTGTGATGCATGCCAAATTGCAAGTTGGAACTCAGCATTTTACACTAGTGAACACTTACTATTTGGTGAAGAAGGCACACAGCACATATTAATTTGTGATTTGTAAATTGCCATTTATTAGTTTCCGAACTGCAGTTTTGTGAGTTTGTACATCCATCACAAGGAATGGTAAGCCATCTTGTCTCCTTTCCCTGTAGTTAAAGGGTCGTATCTAAAAACTTGTGCACTGAAGTTAGAATGTACATGTTTACAAAAGCCTACTAATATATAGATAAATATATCTATCTCCTTTTATGGGTAATTTTGTTCATAAAACATGGTATTAAGTATTTATTCCAGTTCCTCGTTGCTAAATAAAAGTCATTTGTTGTACATATTAAACTGCTGAAGCAGAAAAGGACTGAAAAAGGCCTGTCTATTTCATGTAAATCAGGGGCGGCTCCTCTGCTATGGCTGAGTAGCGTCACCTCCCACCAGCGGCAGGAGCTACAAACCTTTAAAAATAAAATTACGATAATCGATGTTTATTATTGTTTTATTTTTAAAGGGGCGGGCCATGGGTTTGACAAGCACGGAGGGGAGTGCACAGAGCACTCCCCTCAGTGTGCATGTTTGTTTGGCTGGCTGCCTTGGGCCGACAAACACACATGTGCACAGGGCTTTCTCCAACCCGGTACTGTGTTGTCGGGTTGGAAAGAGCAGGACCATGCTCCTAGTCTCCATTGGAGCTCCCAGTCAGGGCGCTCCAGGAAATCATAACTCTGTTCTGAGCAGCATCATGATTGGCCGCAGGGCAGACTAGGAGCCTGTGCCTGGAGTGCGGTGGTGAGGAACAGGTAAGTTTTAAAATATATATATTTTATTTATTTTTGTTTTATTCCACCCATTTCCGCGTGTTGGCCATCGCCCCAAAATAGATTACTCACCTTCAACCCCATTTACATACTCATCTCACTCCTGCAAAGGAGGAATGACTCCTGTTTACCAACAATGAAGGACTACGTGTTAAAGGTGCTTGCTTTATGGTCCTCTCTTCTGATCCAGTATAGAAAACCCAGTTGAAGCTTCTCCAGTGCTGCTTGAATTTTAACAAAATACAGATTATTTCACTCCTAACCTGCACCCTCTATGATTGAGACTGTAACACTGCAGCATTGAAGTGCAACTCTCAGAGCCCTGGGTACTCATCGAAATCAATGCTCCTCAGTCCTGGGCTGAAAACGTAGCGGTAGTTCCCACAAAGGCTATCTTCAACTCTACTAATGCAACCCAAACCTGATCTGCAGCACTCAGCACCCTGTCTGTGTTTGGAAACAGACACAGATCTACCAGTTCGCCCAGACTTATAACACCACTGCTGATCAGCAAAAGAGCAAAAAATATCTTATCATCCACCTCAATCCTGATCTGTGGCAACCATGTCTCAGCTACCAAGGGAAATCATAGAGCTTGCACAATAAACTTCAGTTCTGACCTGTGGCCCCAGTGCTAGCTTTAAACTGAAAAAAGAATTCCAAAATGGCCACCATGTATGAGCACTCATGCGCTTGCGGGCGCATTGATGAACGGCCATCTTGAAATGCTTTTTTTGCTAACATTTGAAAAGAATAGCATTCCAAGATGGCCACCCATGCATGCAAGACATAGTGCATATCTTCATATGCTTACTTTAAGCTTTGTAAAAGTATTCCATGATCACTGACATGCATTCTCATGTCTTGGCAAGAATGGTGACCATGTTGAAATGATTTTTCATAAAGCTTCAAAAAAAAAAAACATTCGAAGATATACATCCTCCATACGTTCACATGCATAATGGCCATCTGGAAGAACAAAAGACATTAGCAAAGCCAATAGATCTGCGCCCTTATTTGAATGACAATGCCTGTCCCGAAGGTCATATAATTTTCTGGTGACAGCATATTTCGATTACACATATGCATGAAGGAGTATATCGGATCTATTTAGCCCCAACAGAGAATGAATAGTATCAAAGCTGGTTGCTGCTTTTATGAATGCTGGAAGTTTTCGACTTTATGTATATTATTTCAGGACAAAATAAAATCATACTTGGGACTTTCACAAACGTTACTCCGGTAAAAATGCCAGTTTAGGCAATAGCACTTTGATTCATCCATCATGTGAGTAAAGTCACTGCAATCACTTGCTGTAAAATTTACCTGATAAAAACGTCAGGCATCTCTCATCCTGCCAGTTGATAGCAGACATAGTTGGCTGACCTAGTTCTTACCTCCCGCATTTTTCATTCAAGTAGGAATCTGTGGCCGCGTTCTTTTCTCAATAACAACACGCACATCTGTTATTTGCAGTTGAATACAATCACACAGAAGAGGCAGGCAGTGCCTGTTCGCAGTTTGTTTTAAGAGACATGCTGAAGACCAGTGAGCATGTTTGCGAGCCTACCCACAATGAGGGAGAACAGAGGGTGCTTGCATCAAGCCTCCAGTCTCATCAAAAGATATTATCATCAGAGCTCATTGAGATGCCCTAGTACCCAATTATAACTCATTTGCTGTTGAAATATGTGTTATTGTGAAAGGTTTAGCTGGCGCCTTGCTATTTTCATTCTGCAATCAGGACCTATCTTCATGTTCTCCTCTGAATATGTGGAATTTAATTACCGTCAAAACTTTTATTTTTAAAGCTAATTAACTTGTTGCATGAATTATTCTGTTTGCACAAATGGAAGATTTCAAAGATGTGTGAGTTTACAATACCCTTCCTGAACTTTCATTACTTACTTGTAATCTTCATTACTCTGATTACTGCTCCTGGTCCCGGTACTTACTCAATGGGATGTGTCTAGCTTTTCCGTGGCATATTGTGACCTAGCTAAAACTCAAAACAGGCCTCCTTCCCCTACCTTTGGGCCCCTCCTGGATGGCCCTTCTTTTCACTTTCTTGTAATCCTCACGCACCCCAGGTCCAGGATCGGAGCATGGGAGGGATACTGAGATAAGAAAAGGTAATCAGACTAATGAAAATTACCAGTAAGAAATCTGGGCATTATTTTCTCAATCCATCATCATTCCAGTCTTTAAAGGATATGTCTAGCAGTAAAATCATGACCTGGTCTCTACCGAGCAAAAACCACCTCCAAGCAACATAAGATGCCCAATAAGACAGAACACAGTGTCCTCAAAGGCAATGAAAGAAAAAACAAGAGTTGAAGACACCTGAATGACTAAGTAACAAATAATGACCAAAAGAAACACTGCAGACCTACAAACCCAACACTCTTGTGCTTAGACAGAGACACATAGGGAGACAACGACCAAATCCAAGATTAGATCCAGAAAAAAGTACAGAACAACTTGTGCCCAAGGAAGAATGACCCCCCAAAAGGGTGGTCTCTTTCATTGGAAATTAAGTAGTGGCCAGACCACTGGACCAAACAGAGAAACAAGTCCCATTCAATCTGAAGAGTGCCGCCAGAAAATCAAACAAAACCAGTGGTAAAGCATGACCAAACCCAGCCAGACACAGTTGACTCAGAATTGCACCATAGTCAAGCAAAAGACCTGTCAATGGGACGAAGGACAAAGTCACGTTGAAACAGGAGACCAATGATAGTCAAAAAAGAGAGCACTAGACAAGACAATAAAGCCATGTCAAGGGATTCTTCTCATAGCTCAATGATAGACCATGGCCAGAAAAGCAAAAAACACACTAAGTAAGTGTTTCATGAACAAGCTAGCCAAGCCACCTATCTGCCCCACAAAGAGACAGCTAGCCAGAAGGCAAGATCAGACAACAGGACCAATCCCATCCCTATAGCCTTCTCATTCGAACTCTAGTGTGGAGGAAGAGCAGAATAGCTATTCAAGTAAGTATGAAGAGTAGCATAAAATGCAACTTGAAAGAGTCACTACACAGCCCCCTCCAAAATGAAGAATGTAGCAGTTAACACCATGGGACACTTAGTCTAGAAGCCCACAGAATAAGGTGGCATGGCCCTTACAGGTGAAGGACAGCAGATCCAGAAACCCCAGTGGCTCATTGTAAAGTTGTAAAGAGAAAGGCCTCAACGAAGCAAGGGGAAGGAGACTGTCGAAGTAGCTGGCACAAGGGGCACCAGTCTAGGACAGAACACACAATCACCACATACATCTTGGAACATAAGGAAAAGTCTACAGCTGTAATGAAAAAGTAAAAAACTAAAGAAGGGAGACCCAGAAAGATGCTTGAGATACAACCTTTGGGAATCAAGAAAACTAGAGACAATACTTAACACCTTAAGCGACAAGCGTAGAAGGGAGCAACAAGCCCAGCAGTGCCCCCTAGAAAGATAAGTGGCCATGGCTTGATACAATAAACTACAAGTCCAGCAAGGTGTACCGAAGAAGGACAGGGTAGTCAAGACTTTACAGGTTCTGCAACCGTCAAGGGAAGAAGAAGATGCCAGAATGGTCATGGCCTAACCTAAAAGTCATAAATCTAGAAGGAATACAAATGAAAGCCAAAACTGTCAAGGCCCAGTCCACAAGCTCCAAGCCCATCCGGGCTAAGTTTAAACCAGAGCGGTCAGGTTGTAAATCACAGGCCTCAAGTCCAGCATAGAACACAAGAGCAACAGAGTTACCAAGGATATGGCCTCATACCCCACACTCTATCCTTGCAGGAAGTACAATAGGAAGCCCAAGCAACTAAGGGTCTAACACCCCAAACTATGAAGACCATCAGGAAACCAAAAGGAAAAGAGTGGCTAAAAAAAGCCACTAAAAATGGACTGGAAGGATGTTTGTTTTGAAATTAGCTATGCTGTGTAGTGCTTCAAGAATGTAGACACGTGTCTTTCAGTAATGGCCGGGACCAGTGGTTAATTTGTGCCAGTGTTTGCAGGTGTTCGTGACCAATACCTGTTTATAAACTCTGGCACCCAATTACGACACTGGCACTGTCTGTCTTTTTTTAAGATCAGCAAAGTGTTTCACAATTCCATATACTTAACAACCCTAATGAACTAATAGGTCTTGTCCATCCTTGAGGCTGTGGATGGCCAGGAATAGTCCAAAATGTTACACTTCTATCTGTGTGATGGTAGTAGTGGCACAAGAAATTACATTTGAGAAACATAGCAGAGGCAGTGGGTGGTGTGTGACCTAGTAGACTCCTGTCCAATAAATTGGGCCCTGGTACTTACTTTTAACAAACTAACCACTGACAGGGATGAAGATGGACTAAGGAAGTAATACACAATTCGGAATGCTATAGTTGGCTGGATCAACCACACCACCGGCAGGCCTAACCCACCGGTTCCTTAAATCTTTCTGACTCCCACTGAGAATGGAAATCTGATACAAATGATGTTCAAGCTTGATTTGACATGCAGCATCCAGTGCAAATTGTGCACATACCCAGGGTACTTTCCTACACAAATTCACCAGTTAATACCTGGAGTTATTTATGCACAAAACACATGTTATAAAGGGGAAACACATGGTCTTCCCATCAGGTGAAGCTGAATTAGTATGTGTATACAAATATTGCAAATTTCCTATCCTGAAGGACTCAGGAAGTGCCCGCTGGAGCAGTGGTTCTTAACCTTTTGACTTCTTTGGGCCCCTATTTAATCATTATTTGGGAATTGGGGGCTCCCGCTGAATAATTTTAATCTGTGAACCCCAACTGAGCCATCACTGGAATCTAGGGGTCCCTGCCTAAGAATTTTATTTTATATGACCGAAGATTTGAACCATAAAGCTATAACAAAAAAATGCAGAAACCAACTTTCACCATACCAGTACACAAACGATGACATATTTGATTTAATTTGCAAACAAATATAAACACTTTTAATTCTAGAAGGAAGGTTGGGGCTTTTCTAAATTCAATTTAGACCATTCATTTTCCATACTATATTCCGTTTGATGTATTTGCACCTCTCCCACAAGTCAGTCTTAGGATACTAACTTAATTTTTAGCCCCTAATTTCAAATACCTTCACATTTACAGAACTGTTTAAAATTTTCATTTGCACATTTTGCTTTTATTTCTATACACTTTATTAATCTGTAAATATTTTATTTCCTAAGCAGCCGCGGACCCCCTAAGTAGGCTCCGCAGACACCAAAGGGCTCCCTGGACCACAGGTGAAGATCCACTGCCCTCGAGTTAGGCAGCAAAGTCAGAGGTGATACTATGATCAGGAATATCAGGAGGTGTAGTCTGTCCTGTGAAATCCAGAAGCACCAAAGTGCATGAAAGTGCAGCATAGTGATAACAATAACTGCTTGTAGGGGTAATGG
Source organism: Pleurodeles waltl (assembly GCF_031143425.1). Classification (NCBI taxonomy): domain Eukaryota; kingdom Metazoa; phylum Chordata; class Amphibia; order Caudata; family Salamandridae; genus Pleurodeles; species Pleurodeles waltl. The sequence goes on along the minus strand of NC_090450.1, from coordinate 70,405,650 downwards.
ACATATTTTCACTCATTTGTGTTTAATTATCATAGTTATAATTGTAATTCCTTACAAATGTGTTCATCCAATGCTTAACTTGTAAAATAATGAGGGCCCGTGCACAAAGCCTTGCTCGAAAGCCCACAGCCGTGTAATTAAACATCAGCGCACTGAACACCAAGTCTGGTAGTGTAAATCCACCACCACACACTCTCTACTCCTTTATCTCACTCACGTTGTTTTCTGCTTTCAGGCTCTCAGAAGAGGCAGAATGATACACCAGGTAACCAATAGTATGAGTCTACTGGGTAGAGCGAAAACTCACTCTAGCTATAATGATTTGGAAAGAAATGAAGATGCAGGCAGCTGTGCTGTCTGGTCTGACCTAAAATGAGTATCTCCTAATTATCATAGAGGGTTTGATCTACATTTAAAACTATCCATGCTATATTTATTGAAAAAAACGAAATGTAAGGGGACGTTAAGTTCGAAGCGGACTCTATATTGGCTACAAAACTAAAGCTCAATAGATGCTAAATTCAAAAGTTAAATTCACTTGAATTTAGTTTTTTTAGACTTTAACTGTATGGCTTTTTGTTGAAAACTTTAGTCTAGTTGCATGATTGCACATAGGCATACATATGAATCAATTTCCAATGGCAGAAATAAGACTCAATCCCCAAATTGTTATCACATATTAAATGACCCAGATTGGGATGCTCCTTAGTGGCCCCTCACTCTGGGTATTGATGAGCCCAGTAAGTAAGGAAGCTCAACATGCCAGCCCATTATACTAAGTAAGTGGCCACAAGCAGTATCGATCTTTGATACCTTCAAAAATTAATAAACTTCTATGGCCCGGTATGAAAGATTGCTTACCAGCACCTTGTTGTAAAGTTGGGAATTTGGGAATTTTTGATAGCTCTCCCCAGTCCCATAATGTAAAGTTGTTTGTGCGTCATTGTGCAATTGGGAATGTCTGAGGTTATTCATCAGGTGAAGAATAAGTCTGACATGTATGTAATTAGGCTTTAGCTATTTTTAATTTAGAGGAAGTGTGTCATCCTTCCTATCTGTAGGATACCCTCTTAGACAACCTCAACAATATGCTCCTTTGCACCTTTTCATTACATGTGGTGCTCATAAATAAGTTTGTCAGACCTTTACTAACTGGCTCATGCTCAATCAGATATTTTGAAACAGAAGAAAAAAGCAGAGAAGTCCATCAGAGAGGGGTTCTAACACTGGCCCTTCCTATTTAAAAGGTCATACCTTTTAAGTTTAAAAGGCATACTTCAATACGTTTATCATCTAGATAATTTTAGTTAAAGTAAACGGTCTGGGCTAACACTTGACTTAAAAATAGTAAACTGTTTCATGCACTAGAAAGTTTAGAATGGTCCAAACAGGTCAGTGAGTCGGGTGGGTGGTCAATAGGTTTGTAGGGCTTCTGATAAATACCAAGTGTTCAGCCTTGAGTTCTTTTTGATTGCAAATCATGTAGAAGTCCTTTTTTACCGAGTATGCGAATCCAATTAATTAGCCTAGATGCTTCAGGTTACTAAAGAATGGTTTCTGTTTTTCTCTGCTTGATTTCCTGTGTCTAGACGAGTGGGCATCTGTCTGATAATGTGTTTGTTACTGAAATAATTAGCCTCATTGTTCAGGTGATGAAGACTGCATCTTTGCCAACACTAGTACTGTTTGTTGTATGCATTAAATCGGGATTGCATTTATATTGTGCTTACCATACCTGATGAGGCATTGAAGCGCTTTATGCCGGGAGGCACGCTGCCCAGGAACTCAAGGTTACTGGTTAGTCTGGTGTTATTGGGATTAGTCTTTTGAGGTCAAGCAAACCATTCCATGAACTCACTCCAGCATATTTGTGGTAGCTTTAATTTAGAGGAGTTAGATGTTCTCATTAGTGGGGGCGGGTGTGAGGGAGGATTGTGAGTTTCTGCAGATTGCTTGTGGGATTAATGGATGAGCTAGAGGTGATTAGATACAGTGGGGTTGCAGGGGTGTGGCTTTCAAAAAAGGAGAAATTGTGATTTTTTAAATGAGCTGTGTGCAAGTTTCAGAAATACATTAATAGAGGTTGAGGCAAACATGCAGGTGACATAGAAAAGGTTGTGCCCAAAGAGAAAAGGCATGCAGACGGCGGGAAAGGGAGAAGAGGGGCATTTGAAAGGAAGAATGAGAAGGGACTATCAAAGATTTTATGAAAAGATCAGTTGTTCTAGCTGGATTTTAAGAATATGGAGGATACTTTTCGAGATAGCATGCAATTTGAGGATGCAAGACTCTAGATAGAATCAACATTATTTGCATGTGAACATCGTTTTATATTAGGTCAACAGTTGGAGAACAATAGAGAACAGTCTGTGCAGTGCTTGGATACTGTTAGACCACCACTTCAGCAAGGACTGATCAGCTCAGGGGTTGGAAATTTTAAATAATGTCTAGGCACAAACCTTGTAAGTAGATTCAGCAAATTTCGGAGTGTATGTTTAACCAACTATGGCTTAGAATATTAATTAAGAAGCAAAGTAGGATCCATTTTCAACACCTCTGGTTTAGGATGGCAACACAATGGAGGGCAAGTACATCTTTCCCAGCCAGCGTAAGTGTACAACATGCATTCCTATGGCTACAGGTTGGATATCCAGACAATTGAATTAATTGAAGACACTGGACCTGATTTATATGTTGGTGGAAAGGGTACTCCAATGCAAGGGTGACAGAGTACCCTTACTGATAACCTGAAGGCCCGAACACCTCAATTAGATTCAGGTGGCCCTTAAGTGTGAAGACGGCAGAGACTCCTCTGTCCCCACCTCCTACACAAACCTTCAATAGCCCAATGGAATCAGGGCCATCATAGGTTTGGCTATGTGTCCACCCTAATTAGAGTGGGCAGACACATTGCCACTGCCCGTCACCACCATGAAAAATGTGGCCGTAAGCACACCTTCCCCTAGGGAATATTGCTTCAGAGGTGGGCTCCCTGGGGCTTTAGGTGGCTCAGGGAGAGGACCCTGTTGGCCCCCCCTTCCTTTTTAGTAGCAGCAGTGGGGGCGTGGAATTCCCAGGGCCTTTTCAAGGCTGTGTGAGGGGGGAGCGCACAGCTCTCCCTCCTCGTAAGAAATACTTTGGGCCCCAGGGGATGATATCCTTTGCACCAAATATGGATCAGGTAGTGGGTTAGTGCGCATACCTCACCATAATACTTGAATTGAGTCCCAGGGTTTGGGGTCCAGGGGCCGACAACAGCTTGGGGTGGTGGGCTGTGTGGCACCCCTCCCCTTCTGACTACTTTGGGCCCCAGGAGATAGGTCCTTGTGGCTGAATGTGGCTCAGGGCGGGGCGGGGCTTGAACCTTACCCATAATATTTAAATAGGGTGAACGGGGGATGGGTCCCCAGCGCTGACAATGGCTTGGGGATGGGGGGCTGCTTGTCCCCCTCCTCTTATAAATATATTAGGCCCTGGGGAATGTGGTCCCTAATGCCAAATTTGTTTATAGAGTAATGTCTACAAAAGAAGCTTGCTTGATATCATCAGTAACATCATCAATTATGTCATTTGTTAAGTCATATATGATGTCATAGAACATGTCATGAATGACATAATATGTGAAGTCATGAGCAGTGCTTGGCGTGGGTACAAGTTAGAGTTACCTCCGCTAACTATAACTGGTGAACTTCTGTGCTTATTTTAGTTCAAAACTTTAATATTATCGTTACTTTAGCCTTTGTTTTTTTCAGTGAATAAAACATACATATATACACAAATAGTAGTTTATTTGAGCTCTATATGATCATAAAACACAATCAAAAGCAAAGGGGAAATAAATACAAAAACAATGTAAAATATAATTTAAAAATGCAGAAGCGATTTCCTGTAGCAATACAAAATTGACAGCACCTATCTAGGTTCCAACATATATTAAATATCCCTAGTTATAATCATTAAGACCTAATTTGTACATTTAGATGATTTATAATACATTCAAAAATATATCCATCAAGAGTTCAGGAGTCTTTACCAACAATCTAGATTTAGCTAAGACCAATTAACCAGTAAGAGCCACATTTAAATTTTACAAACACAGATCTTGCTAATGGTGGTTGTATCCGACCCATAAATTATTCAAAGGTCAGAGTGCACTTAATATCAATAAAACGATCAGTTAAAGAGCCATGTGCGGGAGAGTACATAAAGTTACCCAGAATTTAATCCTAGAATCTTGACTCGCACCCACGGGTAACTAGAACTCGTGCCCTCACCATGCATTGCTAATTACCCCAGATATTACAGCACTCATGACAACTTCTATAACGTCCTTAAAAATATAAATGAAACAGGAACAGTCAAATTAATGAAGAAAAAACTGTGCATGGAGGGGCATGAGATATAGTTACCTTAGGGTGCAAGTTATAGTTACTTGAAATAACTCTAACTACAACTGATTGGTATTTGTATGGTATAGGGACATAGCCACCCATGCGTGAGCATGTTTATAAATAAAAACACCCACGTTTGACTTCAAGTAGAGTGTGCTTTGCCTTCATTGGAGACCTTAAAAATACATATATATATTTATATATAGAGAGAGAGATTCTGTGTTTTATTTTTACAACCAGTGAGAGCCCATATCTAAATTTTAGAAAATGTACTATACCATACAAATACCAATCAGTGAACAAACATTAACATCGAAAGTGGACAAAACAACTTATTACTGCCGTTTAAATGAGGTTGCCATCTTGGAGCGTAGTTCATAAACCTTGTAGTTAACCCCAACGTTCGAACAACGTTAATCATGTTGCTAAGACGAATATTTCAATTGATGCAAAATAAGATCAACAATGCATTCGCGTAACATTGATCCATTCAAGTTAATGATACTTTTCCATTAAATGCAAACAAATAACATAATATAATCTAAGAAGATCCGGACAATGCGAAAATCTTTCATGATGGTTCATTAATGTCATACCCAACAAAATGTATTACATGTCCTTTAACCTGAATATATGTAGGGAAACGGGGTATCTCTTTACAATGCATCTGTGTCTTACCTCTGGAAAGAAGCACTATAATCCCTCGTCTGAAGAGCTTAAATTATTTTTAGCATCTCTGTATACTTTTATTTTATGATTTGTTTTTCTACCAACAGATAATTTTAGGATGTCCCTGTCTAAGATTAGTGCATCCAAATTTAGGGCTCTGTCTTCACAATTTAGGGCTTTGTCGTCACATTCTGCACTGAAACCTTTGTTGGTTTTGCAGTGTTGGCTTTTGGTTCCCAAAGAGTGTTCAATTGCTTCTCACATATTTCTCAAATGCCCTTTGATTAACCTCATCCATATGGTCAGTGTTTAATTTGAAGTGAAATCCTCAAATATGCTCATCATAATCTGTGAGTGCCCTGTTTCTGGCATCTGCTTACACGAGAAGTATTTGAACATCAGGGCAAATGGTCAATTTCCATTTTATTTATAAATTTTCATGTAAAACCCTTTCCATAACCAACGGGTTGTCCATCAAACTAATCTTATTTTCCAGCCAGAATGTTTTCTGAGTGGAATATGAGACCCATTGCAGTCTGGCTGGAATTTTGGAATTTTGCCAGGTATGCCCCTTATCCTGGAATTAGGGCTAATGGACCAATTTTAAAGTCTTGCTCAGCCAGGGAAGAAAACCTAGAATTTTAGAGCTGGCATACTGATTTACATTGGTTATTTTCACATTTATCACGTAGGGCCTCATCATTTGTACATTATCTCAATTTCTTATATTTAGCTCGCAAATCTTCCAAGAGTGTAACCCTTAGATGGACACTGAGATAATTTCCAAAATGACTAATATAATATGAACTTTTGGCATTGCCAAATGTTTGTTAAAATTGTTTTTTGCAAACCTGTGCAGAGACAAACGCTGCCCATTGCCACCCAATCATTTTGGCCACTCTTGACAAGAAAGCAACTGAATAGAATACTTAAGTTCATCTTTATGTGTCCACATTGATTACTGTCTCTTTTCTTAGGTATTTGATATAAAACTAGAATTTCTGTTGAGTGCTTTCCCAATCTAATCCAGATGCATTTCCTACAGTTTTAAAAATACGAAATTTCCTGCTGGAAGAAAATACATTATCATTTCTATACCTTGTAGGCGAAGTCTTTAAGTGCAAGATTTGATGGCTTCTATTTATTCTGCAATTATAATATGAATCTTGAAAGAGATATGGACTCCAATTAGGGGTGGGAGGAGGCAGCAGTTGTCTGGTGTTCCTCTTTGGTTCCCTGGCACTGCCTTTGCTATCCCTGGACTCAGGGGTCATGAAGACAGAGCCAATAAAGTAAACAGGACCATAGGAGGTATGCTTCCTTTCTGTTGTTCCCACTACTTGCTTCTCACCTAATCCCTCAGCAGCAAATAGAAGGCTGTTGAGGGGCAAAGGATGTAATAAATGGACCTTGCGATGTCATCGAGGATAAAAGGGTGCATAACGTCACTTCCGCTATTCCTGACATTTGAATGAAGCAAGTTTAATTTTAAGCGATGTTTGATGCAACACCGTCAAAACAGGAATTTATTATGGCCACAAAGAGAGAAAAATTTCCACTTTAAGTGACCCTTGTCTGCTGTAAACTGAGCAAAGTATCTCTTGAGAAGCGGTGGGGAGAAAAGGTCCAATCTAAACTAACATAAACAATGTAAGCACAACTCATGAGGATGTAGTAAAATACAATTTAATAGAGTTAAGGATATTCAAAGTAGAAACAAACTTTAGCTGGTGTTAGATTAACCCTAATCATTCCTTGTTAAACTTTATGCAATGTATCTTCTTCATGAAAGTGTGGGACAAGATGCATTTTGCAGAACAGACTGAAGGAATGATGAAGTCTGTGTTGGGAAGAACCAAAATAAAATCCATGTATTTTATATTAAAAACCTGAGATTTATATTAGATGTCATTAAGCTAGATAACATGCAAACACATGCAAACGTAGCAAGTTGAAAACATGCGCACTTTAGGTCCAATAAATAAGCTGCAGGGCATATTTACTAATTGTTCACACAGCGCAGGTAGCAAGCACTAATTTGTCACACAGCGCAGGCAGCAAGCACAGTTGCTGAGCCGCAACAGACGACATCCACTCCCTGCTGGACAAGGGAGAGTTGGCGGCATTCATCCTACTAGACCTCTCAGTGGCTTTCGACACAGTCTCTCATCACACCCTGATAAGAAGACTCCACGAAGCCGGCATCAGAGGCAAGGCCCTCGACTGGATCCGATCCTTCCTCACCGGCAGAACTCAACGAGTAAGACTCGTCCCCTTCCTCGCAGACCCCACACCCACCACCTGGTGAGTGCCCCAGGGATCCTCCCTCAGCCCCACGTTGTTTAACATCTACATGGCCCCGCTTGCCACCTTCGTCAGAAGCTAAGGAATCAACATCATCTCCTATGCCTACGACACTCAACTCATCCTCTCCCTCTCCAACGAACCTGACAAAGCCAGACACAACTTCCACGAAGGCATGGAAGCAGTCGTCAACTGGATGAGAAACAGCTGCCTCCAACTCAACACTAACTAGACAGAAGTACTCATCATGGGCACTTAACCCAACACGTGGAACAACTCCTGGTGGCCACCCACCCTCGGAAACCCGCCCACCCCAACCAGCCAAGCCCGCAACCTCGGAATCATCCTGGACTCCAACCTCAGCATGAACCAGCAAATCAACTCAGTCAACTCCACCTGCTTCCGCACCCTCCGCCTCCTATGCAAGTCCTTCAAGTATATCCCCCTTGGACATAGAAAGACTGTCACACACACCCTGATCACTAGCAGACTGGACTACGGCAGTGCACTCTATGCTGGAATCAACAAGAAACTCACCTGCAAGCTACAAAACATCCAGAACGCCGCCGCCAGACTGATCCTTGACCTACCCCAACAATGCCACATCTCGCAACAACTGCGTACACTGCACTGGCGTCCCGTAGAAAAAAGAATCACCTTCAAGATCCTCACCCATGCACACAAAGCCCTCCACAGCACCGGACCAGCATACCTGAACCAGCGACTCAATCTACACGTACCCTACAGGGCCCTATGCTCAGCCCAGCTCTCTATCGCAGAAGTGCCCCACATCAGGAAAACCAGAACAGGAGGACTCTCCCTTTCCTACCTCGCTGCCACTGTCTGGAACACTCTTCCTCTCCACATCAGACAAACCAACTCCTTCCTCAGTTTCAAGAACGAACTGAAGACATGGCTTTTCTAATAACCACCTCACCGGTATACGCTACTCCCCCCCCAGCGCTTTGAGACCCTAATGGGTGAGTAGTTGCACCCTACAAGCACTGATTGATTAATTGATAGATTGCATGGTAGGGAGAAAGCAGAAATGCATCAAGATATTGAAAATGTCTGTCTTTTCCATAGCTGGCACACTATCTGCTGCTCGAGCCAACGCAGGCCACTTTGCACCATGGTGCAAGGGTGTCTGCATTACAGGCAGGATTGTTTTTGTGCAAGAAGGATACTTCCTGCACAAAAACAACCCAAAGCGGAAGTAGCAAGTAGAAATGGGGATATTTCTCCTCGTTATACCTGCTTCAGGGAAACATAGCTTCTAGACACATTCCCAGGTTAAGAAGTCCTTGCATATCTGGGATTGCCCAGAATACATGTGTTATTGCATTGGAATGTCCTTGCTCTGCCCATGAAATACCTTCCTTGCACGGTAACACAAGTCAGTGTAATGTGCTGCCTTACATTACTTTGTATTTACTAAATTATGTGAAGCCACAAAAACAGACTTTGAAGGGCTTAATAAATAATAGAAAGATTTTGCGTCAGGGCTGCGCCACAAAAGCGACATAACCTCATCATAAAATCGTTGTAAATCTGCCCCTGCATTTTGTACTAAATAAAGTATAATTGCTATACTAGTGCTCATGTACTATTAAACACATTTCACAAACTTATGCGCAAAGACCTTCGCCTCTCCTATGTTTTCTGTGTGGCGAACATCTCAGCACATGTAGGTGTATGTTTTAGTGGGACGGGCCATGGGGAGTGGTAGGATAATGGGGAGTATTTACCACAAAATTAAAGAGGTTTAGGAACTGGTAGTGTTATTCCCTGCCTCAATTGGTTTTGGTGTGATTCCCTTGTAGTACTTGTGAGTGACCTGGTGTGTGTGACTTACTCCAAGGCTTATCTAGACTAGGTATGAGCAAATTTGGGTTACAGTACTACTGAAGGAAAATGTGGGTGTATTTTCTATGAATTGTGGCTGGTTTACACTGTATGAGTGTGTCTGGATGTTTGCTTATGTGTGTTTCAGTGTTTGTATGCGTGAACAATTTGAAACTGAAAGCCCGTGAGGTAGGAGGTCCTGGTCCAGGAGGCTGGCAAGCCGTCTTCAAGTTCAGGCTCATCCACATGTCCGGCCATCTGTCACATTGTTTACATGCAGCAGGCCGTCACTGTATAAATCTAGACTTGCCCTTTTGTGAATTGCATACAAGAGTACAAGATGTAGCATACCTGGAGCATTACTTCTCATACTCGTAAATACCTTTGTGCATTCTCTGAACCAATTTTCTCATTAACTCAGCTTCCAATAGAGAGCCCTGATTCAGGTTGCATGTGGCCACCTCCTCTGACTATCTTTACTGCGGAGGCTTACTGGCCTATAGGGCCGGCCAGAAGGCTTGTCAAGGAAAATTCCAGTTGGGCTGACGCAGAATCGTTTGTCTGCCTGACATATAAACCTCACTGCTATATTCCAAGTAGCATTTCGGAGGATCAGGCACATCAGTGCTCAAATGTCCTAAGAAGTCAGAAAGCCTCAATTTGAGACTGTGGGAGCAATGGATGTGAATCATTAAGTATTATCTGTACAGCCTCAAAGTAATAAAGGAGTCTAGGGAGCACCATCAATTTTGAGATTGCGACAGTTCCCGCTGGGGGCAGCAGTACCTCGATCCAAAAGGGGATACACCGTCGGACCAAGATCAGCACCTGCCACAGGTTGCCAACTATTAGAACACTTTCAGTATGATAAAGAGTACACTTAGGTATTTAATAGTGTTGTGTTTCAATTGCAGTTGTACAGTAAGCAGTTCTTGCTGCGGTGGTTCAGACAAATGGAGCAGTGAGAATAAATATTACTTGTCTCAAAAAACCCTGAGACCGTATATTTGATCAGAATCATTGAACAGGTTTATTACCACTGGAAACACTCTAGGGTCCGCTCTAAAGAATATCAATGCATTATCTGCATAGAGCGATATTATTTGGGGCTCTCTGTCAGTGAGATCACCCCCCCGCAGGCTCCATGCCCGTAGCAGATATGCCAGTGGCCCCATAGCTAGAGTAAATAAGATAGGAGAAAGGGTACATCATTGTCTGGTGCCCATTTCCACTGAAAGCGGGTCTGAGATAATCCCACCCATGTGTACTGTTGCACCCTGATATGCATACAATAATCCTATCCACTTGAGGAGCTCAGGTGTCATTTGGAATTTGCCCAACCCAGTCTGTAGATATGACCAGCCTAGGGTTCAAAGGCCTTTTCAATGGCTACCACCCAACATTGCATTGCTCAGTCTGTGATCTGAAATATGCTTCGCAGGTTGAAAAATGTGTTACTACCCAAAATAAATCCATTCTAGTCCAGATGCACCACTGTTGGTAGAATCAAGGTCAACCTATTAGCAAGCACCCTAAAACCATGTAGCCAAGGTTTAGAAATGATAATAGACGATATGAAACCACATCCATTTGGGTCCTGTCCTGGCTTCAGGAGCACCACTATCAATGCCTTCCTCATACAGTCAGAAGGCATACCTCTTTCTTTAGCCATCTGATATACCTTCAGTAGATGTGGAGCCAGTTGAGTTTGAGATGGTTTGTGAAACATGACAAGAAAGCAATCTTTGCTGAGGGCTATGCTCTTTGTAATCTGTTGGAACATTAATTTATTCTCCTTGATGGTCACTGGAGCCTCCAATTCATGCTTCCGTAATTGGTATATAGTAGGGATCTCTACCCATTCCAGGTATTCTGAAGTCATACATTGATCAACCTCTGTTATGTCTTTCTACAGGTGTCTCTAGTAGGGCTCAAACACCCCATTAATCTCAGCTTGAGAGCTAACCACTAAACTCACTCCAATAGGGATGTGGGGAGTCTTTGCTTTCAGCAGCCCAGCCAATAAGCTACCTGCTTTATCACCCATGTCATGCTGACATTTTATATATTTCTTATAGTCAATGTTTAACAGTCTATTAAGACTGCCCCTGTATTCCTTTTTAAGCTCTACTAGTGTGTGCTGTGGTCCCTAGTTACCCATGCTGACATATTCTATAACCTTTGTATGGCCTTCTGATCCCAGGATCCCTTCCCTTGGATTTTCTTCATTCCGTACATTGTTTTCTTGCACATCCCTCTCAGCACTTACTGCATCCCATTCTAACACCTCATCCACAGTCAACCCCTCATTTCCGTTGAGTAGCAATCAATAGGTTTGCCTATTTGCATGCTAAATGTTATCTCTCCTAATGCCACTGTTGGTAGGCGCCATGTGGGTATCTTTAGGTGTGGTTCTCCCCATGAGACGATGACCATCAACAGGTTGTGGTCTGATAGTTAGTGCCCCACATGTTACTCTTGAGTGAATTTATGTGCTATCCCCTCAGTGCAACATGCTAAACCTATTCTAGTATGTAGTGCATGGAGTGCAGAGTAATGTGAGTACTCCCTTGTGTTGCAATACTTTACTCTCCAAAAATCCACCAATTGTAGATTGTGTACCCATTGTTGTAAGTGGTGGGAAGACTCAAAAACCTGGCCTCAATAATCAGCGGTGCACATCTGTCACATAGTGGGTCCACTCAGCGGTGCACATCTGTCACATAGTAGGTTCACGACACTGTGAAAATCTCTGCACCACACCATTGCAGATGGTGCGTAGTGTAGTAGTCCCAGTGACAGATATGTGGGAAAAGGGGACGGCCGAGTGTTGGGTGCAAATATTGCTACCAGTATTAAGGGGTATCCATCTAATGTACCCTCCACTACCATATTATCAACCCTTTGGGTCTATCTGCAAGCCTATCCGCAAGTAGAGCACAGTGTACGGAACTCTTGCGGCTACCCATATCAAGACACACATAGCATACCCTGAATATGTGGTGCTCTATATTGTTTCACACCACCTTTTATGAAATTCCTATAGTTTCCCAGCTGTCAAGTGCATCTCCTGGAGGCATGCAAAATGTGCATGATGTTGTTTCATTACTTGTAATCACTCGGTATGCCTATGCAGCTTTCACCTTCTTTACGGTACGGTCAAGTCCACATTGTCTTGATTGTGTCCATAGTATTTACACCACAGTTTATTCATCATGAGGCATAGTAGGCAGAACATATAAGATAACTATGTGTATCCCTGTACATGCTAATCAAACATAAAAACAAGCAACAGTAACAAACCCCAACATCTTCCCTGCCAGACCATGATGTTATCCAATCACGGCAACCATTGCCCATAATGATTTGGCAAACAACTCTCATTTAATCTTAACCGTGGAGGATTTCCATAGCATTCAATCAAGTATGCATTCTAATGAGAAGTGGTCTCACATCTTTCTCATAGTAAACACCCCTTTCCGGTCATGTAAGTCCCGGTGTGACTACCCTGGTTAACTGAAGTTCGTGAAAAAACAGTCTGCCAGTGCTTGTGAACAAGTCAAAGGATATGATATGTCTATAGTCACATTGGTAGATCAGCCTACATCGAGTAATCTGCGAGCCATCCTGTTAGACTTGGCATCCTTGGCATGGTCTCCCCTTCCTTTGTGCCTCTGTTCCCCAGGTTGTTGATGTGTGCTGGACCTGTTTTTGCTGTTTTTACTACTCTGGCCACTTTACCGCTGCCATCCAGTGGTAAAGTGCAAGTGCTCCTATACAAAATGTGTATGTAATTGGTTTATCCGTGATTGGCATATTTGATTTATTGTTAAGTCCCTAGTACAGTGCACTAGAGGTGCCCAGGGCCTGTAAATCAAATGCTACTAGTGGGCCTGCAGCACTGATTGTGCGACCCACATTAGTAGCCTTGTAAACATGGCTCTGACCTGGCCCTCTAGTGTCTGTGTGTGCAGTTTTAAAGTATCAATTTGACTTGGCAAGTTTACCCACTTGCCAGGCCTAAACTTTCCCTTTTCTTTTATGTAAGGCACCCCTAAGGTAGACCTTAGGTAGCCCTATGGGCAAGGCACAGTGTATGTAAAAAGTGGGATATGTACTTATGTGTTTCACATGTCCCAACAGTGGAATACTGCCAAATTCGATTAACATGGGGGCTGCCTTTAAATATTATTGAAGTGCAGATTCCCTTTGTGGGCAGATAGACATATGGAGTTTAGGGTCCCTGAGCTCACACTTGAAAAATACATCTTTTAGTGAAGTTGGTTTTTAGATTGTGTGTTTAAAAATGCCACGTGTAGAAAGTAGGCATTTTTGTTGCTTAAACCATTCTGTGACTCTGCCTGTTTGTGGATTTCCTGTCTGGGTCAGTTTTAGAGTTGGGCTGTTTGCACCTCTCTCTAGATAGTGACACAAAAGGAGCTGGGGTGTAGCCTGTTTATCCTGATGAGCCATCTGTGCTGGGAGGGAGGGGAGGAGTGGTCACTCACCCCTGAAAGCGCTGTGCCTGCCCTCACACAATGCAGTCTCCAACCCCCTGGAGTGTGTCTGGGGCCTGGCCTGGGCAAGGCAGGATCTCACAAACAAAAGAGACTTTCCTTTGAAGTAGGCCTACTTCAAAGGAAGAAAGTTAGATCACTTCTGGAATCAAGAAGAACCCCTGCCAAGGAGAAGAGCTGTGCCTGCCCTCACACAATGCAGTCTCCAACCCCCTGGAGTGTGTCTAGGGCCTGGCCTGGGCAAGGCAGGGTCTCACAAACAAAAGAGACTTTCCTTTGAAGTAGGCCTACTTCAAAGGAAGAAAGTTAGATCACTTCTGGAATCAAGAGGTACCTCTGCCAAGGAGAAGAGCTGAGGAGAAGTGCTGCCCCTGCCTGTGCTTTGTTGGGCTATCGTGCAGTTGCTGCTTCTGCCTGTGAAAGGGGACAAAGACTGGAATTTGTGGTATATTCCTGCTTGAGAAGAATCTCCAAGGGCTTTGACTGAGCTTGCCCCCTATTCGGAAGTCTCAGGGACATCAAAGACTTCCTCTACCAGCACCTGGACTCTCTGCTGAGACTCCTACCCTGCCAAATGGTGCCCCATCCAGTCCCTGGGCACTTTAAAGGAGAAGCTGGTGAAAATCCTAGAAAAGCGACTTCAGACGACTCCGGACCGATGGCGCTGCCGAATCCTGTGACGCCATTTACAACTGACTCCATGGTCCTCGCTGGAGTGCAATGACCCTCGCAGCCCGACACCGCTGCAGCCCTGCCGAAGTTCACAACTACGTGAAAGTCCCCACACCACGTCGTGACCACCAGTGATCGACTCTGCCCGAAGTGGACATATTTAATGCTTCGTACTGACGCCGCCTCACCTCCATCACTCTGCAGCAAGGACCCAAAGCCTCTTTGTGACGCCTCAGCTCCTTCGCCCTGCAGCACCAGAACTGACGCACCTCGGATCCTGCGGCGCCACGATACCCCACTTTGAGCACCAGCTTGTTTTCACATTTTTCTAAGGTACTGTGCGTGGGGGTCTACGTGACACCATACCCACAACGCCGTGTTATCACCCCATCGAAGCATTTTGTGTTTCTAAGTGTTATTTTTTAGTTTAATCTTTAAAAATTCACAACTTTAAGTTGTGTATGTCGGATATTTGTCATTTTGGTCTTGTTTTGTTTAGATAAATATTGGCTATTTTTCTAAACCTGTGTTGAGTCATTTTGTGGTGTTGTTACTATATAGCTGTGTTTGCTGGTACAAATACTTTACACCTGGTCCCTGAAGTTAAGCCTACATGCTTGTGCCAAGCTACCAAGGGGGTGAGCGGGGGTTAACTGAGTGTGATTCTCCTTTACCCTGAGTAGAGAGACGGTCCTTGCTTGGACAGGGGGTAACTTGACTGCCAACCAAAGACCTCATTTCTAACAAATCCCTTTGCTCCTTTGGAACCCCCTCTAGCATGGCCGATTCATGAGACTTCAGTGTTTCTGAGTCGGAATATCGAGTGTCTGTTCATGTGGCCCTAGTCTTTTTAATCTCATCTATGATCTGTGCTCTTTCATTGGAAGTTTGTTCTTTTGTAGGTTTGCCACAGAGTTTCCTGTCAGAGTGACATCTATTCTTTTTTTCACCCATTTGTCTCCTTCTTCTGCAGAGGTCTGAGAGACTGTCTCACCTTTTGTTTCCATCCAATTCCACTCCTCCCTTGGAGAAAGGAAAATTAAGGCCTGAACCTCACCAAACACTTTAAGTTTTGCTGGGTACAGAAGTGCATATTTGATGTTTAAGAGGCTGAGCCATGGTTTCTCAGAGTAGAAGGATTCATGCTGTCTTTGAACATTCACTGTGTAATCCAGGAATACCCCAACTGTGCTGTTCGCACAATCCATGGGCATTTAGCTCTGTTGATGTGAAGGATATTATTTCTGTCACTTAAGTTGAATAATCTTGCCACCACTGGTCCTGGGGGCAGTCCCGGAGGAAGTGGTCTGCCAGGGACCCTATGTGCATGTCCCACTGAGAAACAAGTTGTGGCTTACTCCCCAACACCAAATCTCTCAGCCAGTGCTCTAGGTATAAGTCCATGCTTTAGCCTTCTCCCATCTCTGACAGCCTTTTAACTCTGATATTATTCCCCCAGGACTCACCCTACGCTTCATCCACCCTATTTCACAACAGGTGGTCCTCTTCTTGCAATGCTTTAAATTGTGTTTGTATTGTGTTCACTGATGGGTGTAATGAGGCTAGTGTTGATTCACTGGTGTTCACTCTTTTTTGAGTTTTATGAGATTTTCTCTGAGAATTCCAACATCAATCATCAACGTATTTAATTTGGGACCTAGGGATGTTTTTAAGTTGCGCACTGAAGTGGGATGCACTCCTTGAAGCTTTCAAAGCTCAGGAAACACTTGATGACTTGTCTTGATAGGGGCAGACTACACACATCTTTCTTCTGTACGGCATTCAATGGCATAATGCTGCAACCTTTTCCTGAACAGTAATACCCCTACTGAACCCAATTATGATCTGTGATAACGCATAGCTGAAGGATTTATAACATATGATATTTTCTCCCACAAAGGCCAATTCTAGATGGATTACTGGGATCCACTGCTCCGGTCATCACATAGATACATTCACCCTGTAGTACCATGTGAGTACATACTTGCAAATGAGACACTGACAGGTTTGGGGTAGGGAGGGGGGAGTTGATTGTCTATGCTGAATATCATTTTGCTGCCTGATGTATACACTGTACCTTTGCTTGCAACCTGGTGCCATGTGTCTGTACATGAAAATGCAACAACATTTGTGTTAAAAAAGAAAACATTTGCACAGCACAGTCAGGAGTTCTGCAAATTACTCAGTGTGGTCATTGAGCATCCACTCCACAAAGGCTGTCGTCAATGTTGAGGCTGGGTCATTGATTAACCTCATGACAGTTGTCACTTTGTCTCCCATTGTATTCCCATTTGTTTGTACCGTGTATGAAAGGAGTGTTCCGTCAATGTAGATGATAAAGTAGTGGAAGTAGGGTTTTCTGAAAGGCTGCTATGTAATGCCCACCTTTACATCATTCTGGGTAGCTATCAAGTTCATCCCAGCCTTTGAAATGAGACCCCCTCCTTTGCTACTCTTTTCCAGATTCACTCAATCAGTTCACCAGGGTCCACTGTAGGTTTTTCGTAGAGCACTCTGCACCCATGGTCCAGGTACTGGAATTTAGGATTCGCTCTTATCCCCAGGCCTACCAAGGAGCAGCACAGACATTGCCCTTGTCCGTTAAAACAGTATTCCCACATCAGGTGTGTTGATCGCCACAATGTGGAATTATGGGCCTCCACCATTCAATCAACCCCTCTCCGTTTATCCCAAGCCCTGTGTCACTAGGAGGGCCCCAAGCTTTTGCTGCCTTCAGGGTGTTGCCTTAGTCTTTGATGAGAAGGAGCACCGCAGCCCATTTCATCAGCTGGTCACCGTTAGCAGGACATTCTCAGGACTTACATTAACTCCATGTGTCCCTTCCATTACTCGCAGATACCATGAACACTCCAGAGAGGCTGCCCAACATGATGTCCTCCATCGCCCTGTCTTCCAGCAGGACTCTGAGTTTCCAGATGGTGAATGTGCGGTTGGACTAGGCTTTTGTAATAACAAAAGTTGCACCTGCGCCCCTGATCCAGTCTCGCCCAAACGTCTGTGGAGTTACTCTGAGTCGGTTTTGGGAAGCCGGCCTCAGGCTCTTCCTCAGTGATCCAGGTATGCGTCTTGGTTGGGTTTCCACAGCCGCTGTGTGGCCCGTCCTTTGTGAAGGAAAGGGGCAGCACCTGGAACTTTGTTCTTGCCCTTTCAGAGACCACACCTCTCCTTGTTGATGATGTCTTGGGGTGCTCACCGCTGATCAGTGCACCGCTGTCAGTGCCCCCCCAGAATAGTGCTGTGGATGAACTCTTCAGCCCTCCTCCAGTCACTTTATTGAAGGAGTTTATGACTGTATAGCCAAGATTATTTAGGCAATCCTACGGAGCTCTCAGTTATGCGACTGGCACAGCCGTCATTTTGGACACGAAGTTTAATGCTTTTGACTCTAAAGTTCATAATACCTCGGAAAACGTCTGCAGTATTACTCAACTAGTAACCCACACACCTTTTTTAAATCACCAAAATATTGTGCTTACTTCTCTACCATTTATCAGCATCGCAAATATGAAAATGCACCCATTTTTACCTGCTGCAGTCTTCCACAGCAATTGTATTTAATAAATATATATTGTTGCACCCTCTTCACTGAGGGACTTTGATTGTCTTTGAAAAGCAATTTTGAGTTTTAACTAAAAGATAAAATCATCTCTGGCATTGAGCGGCTCTGGGCCCTTGACAAAATAGAAACACACTCTCTTTTCATGTAGCATTCAGAAAGGGCAGAGATTGAGCCAGGATTGAAGGGTAGACTTCAAACTCTGCTATCCCCTCATTGGGAAAGTTTAAATATACACAGTCAGACGGGAATTGAATTGATAATGCACTGAGTTTTGTCCTGCAAATAAACCTTCCTTTGTACTGTACTCTGGTTTTGGAAAAAAAGATTCTCTTTCAGGCTAGGCGTCAGGAGTGGCTTAAGTAAACACCCGCGAGTTGTTCTTGATTTAAACCTGCAAAATACCTTAGGAACAACTTAATATTGCAAATAAAAAGGTATAATTTTACGATATAATTTCGAAAAAGAATCTGAGCTGTGGACCACATTCCAGTTCATCGTTTTTTGCTCAGTGTGCATCTAAAACACTGAACAACCATATGCAAATTAGCTTCGGCCCTTGTCATAACTGCATGGCCTTTTCTTTTGCTTTCCAAAATGTCCTATTACCTGCACCAGTGATATCCTACGTCACTTATTGATGACGTCCTACAATGCTTGCTACTTGCTGATTCAAATGATATTGATGTCTCTCCACTGTGTTGAGTGTAATGTGAGGCCCTAGGCCCTCATGCTAGTAAAGGAAGGGACGCAGACACGGTGGTAGGGTGGTACTGAACTGGCCTCAGGCACGTGCGCCTGGCCTCTTTTATTGGCAGGGTCACCTGACTGGTGACGCCTGTGTTGGGTGGGTGTGGGTTACATCTGTAAGACCAGCCCTCAGCAGAGTGGCTGGCAGAAAGACTAGAATGAGTCCAGCTGGACTCTACATCCCTCCCAAACTTTATTGAGGAACCAAACAAAAGTCCAACCTGTAAAAGAAACAATAACAAAGCACCACAATCAGTCTCTCGGCCTCTAAAAGGCAGACTGCAGAATTGCAGTGGACATGGTGCAGCTGGGAGCACCCGGACACCTCCGCACGAGTCCATAATTTAACCAGGTACAGCTGGGCACGAACACTGTGTGGATGAAGTCCAGATACTTCAGTTGCTTGTCCACGACCTCACAGTTCGCTGGATATTGTTGATCGGGTCCTGCCTGGGCTCATGTGGTCAAAGTCTATTTACAGTTTCTGATGCGGGTGCATCTGGAGCAGTGGGGAGTCCACTGTACACAGTTCTGGACGGCATTCTGACTCTGGAGATTGTCTACCTCCTAAGACTGCAGATGACGTGACGGCCTGGGAGTCCAGCGGCAGAGAAGCGGCAGTCTTCCCTCTCGTGCCAGATCTCCATCAAGCAGGAGTCTCCTCGAGGCCCTTTCACGGGCTTCCACGGAACTGTGTGGACTGTGCTTGCCTATCTCAGGCCCAGCAAAGACGTCTCAGAGGAACAGCCTACAGGACCACATCCTAGTCTTGCATGGAGCCACAAAGGTTGTTGATGCAGGGTCCGCTTGCTCGAGCCATCCGGATTCAGGTGCTCTGGCCATAGTGCAAAGTCTTCAGGTGACCAGTATCTCGATATGAGACCTCCGTGCTTCCGGATGCCTGACGTGGAGCTGTCTCAGATGCATTCTCTCAGCGATATTCCGCTCTCACAGGAATTTGTTGGAGGCCCTTGTCCCTGGATTGCGGCGGGACTGCCTGGGCTGTGCGGGCCAACGTCGGCCACGCCAAAGGAGTCTCTCTGAACTCTTAACAGGGCCACGTCCTAGTCTTGTGCAACCCCAAGGGTGGATGGTCCAAATGATCTGGTCTGCTCTCACCGGCAGGCGTCTGGTTCACAGTGCTCATGGCAAGTGTTCAGATGATAAGTTTCTACGTTGCCAGACATGCCTTGTCAGCATCGGTTCTTGTTGCTGACTGTCTCCACTCAGGTGGTGCTGTGCTCCTCCTTCGATGATTGGGCGATGCACCACATCATGATGATGATGTTTTTTTTTCATCCTGTTGCAGATCAAACAGGTGGCGGCGGCTGCT
This sequence comes from Pleurodeles waltl, assembly GCF_031143425.1. Lineage (NCBI taxonomy): Eukaryota > Metazoa > Chordata > Amphibia > Caudata > Salamandridae > Pleurodeles > Pleurodeles waltl. The sequence goes on along the minus strand of NC_090450.1, from coordinate 70,385,592 downwards.
TCTTCAGCGGAAGGACCACTTGATGGACATAGGGGCCACGGCGGGTCTTGTGTGGCCTGTGCAGTCGGCGTCCGGGATGCCATCGCAGCCAAGCAGCCGGTGACAGGTGACAGGTCGGTCGTACTGGGAAGCGTGGGGGACCACCCACATCGCTGTCTTCAGTGACTTCTGCTCACCCCGGTGACTGTCTTGTACTGATGGGTACCTCCTCATCTGCTCGCACGAGTCCTCAGTTGTGTCACTCTACTTCCTTCCACTTTCACACCTGCGATGGAGTTTATCTGTGGTGTGACCGGTCTATCACACTCCTCTCCTCATTTCTTGTTGGCATCGTGCCACTCTCTCTTCTCCTTGCTGTGGCATCGTGCCACAGGTCACATGTTGCGGCACATGGACCTTGCACTGCACCTCGCTGGTGCATCTTCCTCTTCGTCCTCGATGTGGCGTTGTGCCACGGGTCACATGCTGCTTCACACGGACCTATCACTGCACCTTCGCTGGTGCATCTTCCTCTTCGTCCTCGATGTGGCGTTGTGCCACAGGTCGCATGCTGCGTCACATGGACCTATCACTGCACCTCCTCTGGTGCATCTTGCTCGATCGCAGCCTCTCACGGGCTGAGTCCTGAGGGTAGCACATGATCTGCTCTTCAGGCAGACCTCTCCCGGTCTGGTCCGTTCCCGGATCCTCTTGGTGGACCTCTCTCTGGCAGGAGGGTCCCCACTCTCTTCCTCCTTCTCTTCATTCGAGGGCGCCGCTCTTGCGCCTCGAGGCTGCGCTGTTACGGCGCTCACTCCTGCCATCTGCTCTGGCAGGGTCGGTCAGTTCAGATGACCTGCTCACTGATTGGCCAACAGTGGCCATCTTCCGTCGCTGTGCGGCCAGCTGACATGGCCTCTTGTCCCGTGCGTTACGTCACGCTCTCGGGTACTCTCTCCATCTTCACGGACTTTACCCATGTCATCACCTTCTTGGGCGCAGCTCTCTGTGCACGCTGTGCACGTGTCAGTCTCTTTTGTTTTCTGGGCGTCCTGTGGCAACGCCTGGCATGTCCCTTTCTTGTCCTGTGGTGATGACCATCACTGCTGGGGCATGTGGCGTTCTTTCGTCGGTGGCGGCGGACGACCGCCAGGGGCTGCGCAGACCATGCGCGCTCTCTTCGTATCTCACGTGGCACTGGCGTCCGTTTCTCACTGTTGCAGCTTGGCTAGGGCAGCTGCAGTCTTCTCCTTCCCTTTTACAGCGTCGCTTCCTTCTTCTTCGCCGTTTCCGTCTTCTGCGCCAATTCTGTCCACGGGCGCACTCTTGGTTTGGAGCAGTCACTTTCTGAAGGTGCTGCTGTAAACTTTCCTTCATCCAAGCTTGCTTTATCTTTAAAACAGAAATAGGGTGCAATACCAACTCTGGCCACTGGATGCCAGTAGTGCACTTTTTTTCCTAGCTTCAAGACGGTCTTTCCTGTTACCGGCCTCCTTTGTTTGAACAGATGCCGGTGAGGAGGGCATGCTGCCGGGAGGGCTCCTCATGCTGGTGGGGGCTGCAGGTAACTGCAATTTTATTTATTTTATTTCTCTCTTTTTCTTCTTCTGTCCACTTTTTTTCTTTTCGAACTGCACAGCCTCGTTTGAAGAGGCGTGCAGATGGCACGAATTTTAGTGAGGGGGTTGGGGGCTCCGGGTACTGTTTTTTTTTTCCTTTACTGTAGGTGCGTGTGAGCACCTCTTTTCTGTATTCATTCCTGGGAGGTGGGGGCGCGTGTCTGCACCATGCTATTCACTGTTTTCGGTGCATGTGTGCACTCTGGTATTTCAGTTTTCAGTGCATGTTTGCACCGGTGCACTTTCAGTTTCGTATTTTGGCCGCGGCAGCCTTCCTTTGTCTTGGTGGCATTTTTCGGGGTGGGGGCGGCCCTGGGCATATTTTCATGGTTGTGCGAGGGCACCCCGAATTAAAATTAAAAGGGGCGACCGCCCGGCACAATTGGGCACCTCTTCTCTTCACCCATTGCTCCGTCGTAGGTTCATGTCTGCAACCACGTGGGGTTGCAGATCCCACTCGTCGCCGCAACTGAAGTATCTGGACTTCATCCACACTGTGTTCGTGCCCAGCTGTACCTGGTTAAATTATGGACTCGTGCGGAGGTGTCCGGATGCTCCCAGCTGCACCATGTCCACTGCAATTCTGCAGTCTGCCTTTTCGAGGCCGAGAGACTGATTGTGGTGCTTTGTTATTGTTTCTTTTACAGGTTGGACTTTTGTTTGGTTCCTCAATAAAGTTTGGGAGGGAAACTCTACGGTGAGCCTGTGTGTAATATATTTTGCTACTCTTCCGGGAAAAGAGCAATGGCTTGTGAGTTTATTTTAATAATTTCCCTTTGATTTCCCTGCAGGTCATTGCATTGTTCACTCTTTTCATAGTACTCTCACTGGTGTGGTGATCCTCACTATGAGCTGTTCCTCATTCATAAGTCTTCTTCTCGAGTGTAAATGTGAACAGCTCTCTGGGATGAGACTTCTCCACACTCAACAAATGTGAGATTTCTAGCTCAGTATCAACCTCGCGATCCTTTTCAGCTTACTGTGATCACAAATGCCTCATCCTTGCTCAGAGGCAGGTGACACTCTTGGTCTTCACTTAAAGCTGTACGAACCACAGTGTGGCACAAAGAACATCAATAGCAGCAGCTTGAGATGAGGAATCATTACAAACAATTGTCTGCACACAGCAGAGCTATCCTTCACATTTTAAACAGACACACTGGAGCACACCTGTGATCAATACATTGGTGTAGGGATGCGGGATCACAGCTGAGGTGCCTCTGCCTCCTTAGGAATTTAAGCAAAAATTCTCAAGGGTACTGGCACAGAATGGCAGTGTCATTCTTAAGCCTCCTGGATGAGGCATGGTGCAAGCCAACAGGCACATAGGTGGTCATTACGACCCTGGCGGTCGGAGACCGCCAGCAGTAATGTAGCGTCCGTACCTCCAACAGGCTGGCGGTACGGAGGCCCTCATCGCACCGCCGGGGCCGGCGGTTTCCTGCCATTTTAGCCCCGGCAGTGATAATCCGCCAGGGCAGCGCTGCAAGCAGCGCTGCCCTGGGGATTATGACATCCCTACCGCCAGCCTGTTTCTGCCGGTTTGCACTGCCAGGAAGAGGCTGGCGGTAAGGGGTGTCCTGGGGCCCCTGGGGGCCCCTGCACTGCCCATGCCACTGGCATGGGCAGTGCATGGGCCCCCTAACAGGGCCCCGGCCAGCTTTTCACTGTCTGCTATGCAGACAGTGAAAAGCGCGACGGGTGCAACTGCACCCGTCGCACGGCCGCAACACCGCCGGCTCCATTAGGAGCCGGCTCCTATGTTGCGGCCTCATCCCCGCTGGGCCAGCGGGAATGTCATAATGGGGGCCGCGCGAGTGCGGCCGCATCGGCGGCCGCACAGCGGTTACCGCCTGGCGGGCGGCGGTAGCCTCCCGCCAAGGTCGTAATGACCCCCTTGATCATTTAATATGGCGCTGAAAATGTGTAATGTGTTGAACACATACCGTAAGGTGGGCCTAATTTGTTGTTCTTTTACAAAAAAGACCATTTTCGTCCCAGTTGGTAAGGAACAGACATAGACAGACACCATTCAAGTCGAAGAGTTGGCTCCCAAGTACAAACCAGTTGGCCCATTGTTGACACAGTGGTAAGTAGTGTAGGGAAACCGTGTCTCAAAATAATGTCTATAAACTATGAAGATGTATGGGATAATAATGGTGATTATTCTAGGCCCTGTTACTGGGCTATATATCATAAGAATGGACATAAAGTGACAATCTCATCCCGGAGAAGCTAAATCCCAGCAAGGCATATGTACAAAACCATAGAAATTCAGCAATTAAGTTATATTTATACTTATGTTAAGAAACTATAACTCATGGCCTAAAGTTAGTTAATGGCACTAGTTATAGTTTCTTCAGACAAGTGTAACTATAAATATAACTATACATGCTGAATTTCGTGCACTACAGGGGTTTTCCTAAGGGCTGGACCTGCGACCAACCACCCGCATGCACCCAATCCCAGTGCCGCGCACAGCCTTTACCCGAGTACAGCAGTTTTCTGTGTGTTGTAGATTTTTGTTCCATTGTTGTTTAGATCTGCAGATCTTTTGTGAGTTTACACAGGGCCATGCTGGGTGCCGCAGTGTATCTGCAGATCCACATATCGGCCCAAAAAAACAAAAAATTGGGCAATTTGCCAATGATGGATCTTTCAGGACCGCTCCATCTCTCCTGTGGGGTCAGGATAACTGTATCCTGACCCCTTATGTTAGTTTTGTAGTGTTTTACCTCCCCTGGCCAGATATGAAAAACAAATGGTGGCTGCAACTGTCCTCTAAGGTTGCCTTGTTTTTCCATCGGATCCGCGGATCCTCCGCAAATGGATCCACATCCCTAGTTTCACAAATTTCTTATTCCTTTAATATTTCAAAAACTACTGGATGGATTTGCACCAAATCACGAAAAAGATATCTTTCTGGACCAAGATCTAGCTTTCTGCCAAATCTGATGTAAATCTGTTCTGCGGTTCGGGTTGTAGTCATGCCTAAAGTCTCTATGGTAAATAACATGGGAAACGCCCATTTTTTTACCCTTCCTTTTTGTCAGCCCCTCCTTGACGGATCACCCCAAATCTTTCAATGCAGAACTACAGAAAGTAGGGCACTTTTTTTTAGGAAATATTGTGAAGATTCATCAAATGGCAGCAAATTTATAAGCAAATCAAAAAAAGCTTTTCCTATGGAAATTAGGTCCTAACTATAACTACCTGCTGGCTATATATATATATATATATATATATATATATATATATATATATATTACCTACTTGGTGGTCACCAGTGGGTAGTTAAAGTTAGGACCTTGCTTCCATAGCAAAAGCATATTTTTACTTGTCTATATCTGTGGTGCACAGTTTGACAAATCTTCACGAAATTTTTGAAAAAAAGGTGTGTTGGTGATTCTTGTTGTGCATGGAAAGTTTTGGGGTGATCAGTCAATCAGGGGCCGAGAAAAAGTGTGGGTCAAAAAATGTGCTTTCCCATGTTAAATCCCATTGGAGTTTGGAACACGACTACAGCCCGAACCGCTGAAAGGAATTACACAAAATTTGGCAGAAAGGTAGCTTAAGGAAATTTAAGGAAATTCAAATTTGTATATCTCTGGTCACTATGACTTTGCAAATAATGGCAAGCTCGTGCGGGGAAATGCAGAGCTCTGATTGATTGCCAATACTTCAAACAAGAAGTGTTAGCAGCCATCTTGGGACTATGCCTCAACCGAGCCCCTAAAAAAACTGGAAAAAAAAGAAAAGGAGCCAGGGTATGGATACTCTGACCCCTTTGCTCTCTTGCTCGGGTCCCAGAGGGACCCGCCAGGTCAAAAAAGCATTTTTTAAATAGCATTTTTGCCACAAAATCACGACAACATTGCAAATTTGCTGCAAACGTTTAAAAACAAAAAGCAAGTGCAGTCTCCCTCTCTTTTTTCATTAAAGCCCCAGGGTGGGCAAGGTCCCGTGGGCATGTCAAAAATAAAGAAGGGGGAGGTGCATGGGGCTCTCCTCCTGGGCTTATTCATGTCCCGGGGACCACCACCTCCCTAGTGCTTTAGCCTAATAGTATGCGGGGGCCACTTGGCCCCCTGCATCCCGGCAACCACCACCTCCCCGAAAGTGTTTTGATTATATGGGGAGGAGGGGCAAACACTGAATTACATGTGGCTGAGCTTTGCAGCCCCCTCTCTGCCCTAGGGATTGGCAGCTCCCTGATGCAAATATTTAATTACATTCGTGGGGCTACCATGCCCCCCGGCAACCCTAGGGACCGTCACCTCCCCATGCAAAAATGAAAGAATGCAGAGATCCGTTGCTGCCCTGGACCCAGGTACCACTGCCTCCCTGGGGCAAATGCAATGTTGGTGGGAGGCCATAGGGCCCCCCTTAAGGAGCCATAGATGTTCCTGGGGACAGGCACCCACCCGGGCCGGTGCCTGCTATGTTCCGGGGTGCACGCCAAGTCAGAGCAAACTCTCAGTTTCTAGCAAGAAAACTGAGGAAACAATTGCTCTAACAGGCAGGGAGCTGCATGTTTAGCAGCTCTGTGTCTGTGACAGTAATGGCGGCTCCCACAGGAGGAGGGAACCCAGCTGGGACCGTGGGTGCCTTGAGGCTCTCCCTGTGGTCGCCAACGTACACTCGGTGCCCTGCGGGACACCCAGGACAGATGGCCTGGCCTCAGGGGATGGGCTCCCTGGGACCAAAATCGACCGGGGGAGTGGGGCCTCGTGGCCCCCATTCCCCCTGAAAAAAATAATAAAAGGGTGTGCCCCAAGGGATGGTCTCATCGGGGCCAAAAATGGCTATGGGAGGGGGGCGAACCCCCCATGGAATTATAGTGGGCCCCGGTGGATGGGGTCCACCTGGGCCAAAATTGGTCAGGAGAGGGGGGGGGGGCACGCAGCCCTCCTAGCCCCACAAATGACATTTACCCAACAAGGTAGCCCTTACTACCTAACCAGTTGAAAGTGCTCCAGTTCTATAGACATTTCGTGCCAAACTGTGAATGCTTGTTCGATAAACATGCAGGTGAGCTTCTGTTCTGGCCATGATGCTCATGTCACATAAATAAAACCTCAACTGGAAGCACTTACAAATATAAATGTAGCAGGTGTCCCAGTTGAAGCTCCACTTCTGGAAAGGACAAATGATCCTAACTTCTGGTTGGCAAAGGCAAAGCATGTGTACTTACAAGGCGATTGCATATTGAAAAATTATCTGAAATCCTTTGTGGAGGTGAAGGCATTTGTCATCTATTGGTGCTCAATCAGACACTCTCACACTCACTCTCACACCCAGACAAACACTCTCACAGGCACTCTCACACCCAGAGACACCCTCTCACACCTATTCTCACACCAAGAGAGACAGGGCCTGCAGACAACTCCTGCTGTACATGGCCAAAGGCAGTGCGTTGCTTGGGGTTGGACGGTTAGTGGGACTGGCCGCAGGTACTGGCCACAGGCCAGGCCCTGTGGGTTGGTCATGCGCAGCAGTGGTTGGATTAATGTATAGTAATGACAATTACTTTACATTAAAAAAACCCATAGAAATTCACTGAAAAAGGTGACAGGAACACTATAGTCAGGAAATAGAATAAAAAAACCTAAGAAATTAACTTAAAAAACTTAAAAAACAAAGATTACAGGGACATTATAGTTAAGTTCTAAATTTACTCACACAAAACCAGAGAAATTCAGCAGTTATAGTTAGAGTTATTTCAAGTGTATGAGGCTGGCCTGGTGTGTAATGGGTACCTATGGTACTTACACCTTATATAAGGTCCAGTCATCCCTTATTAGTGTAGCATAGTCAATGTATAGAAGCCAGGCTATCTAGAGGTAGCTGTGGATGAGCAGCCAAGGCTTATCTAGGAGACATGCAAAGCTCATGCAATGCCACTGTAGTCACACAGTACTCACATTCATACTTTACTTTGGTGACACAAATACCAAAAATACCCTAGAGGCTATACTTGCTTAGGAGGTGAGTAATTCACAAATTATATACACTAGTATGCAGAAATAGGCATGTGAACAGTTAGAAAACAGTGCAATTAGTGAACATCACAATGGTTAGAAATTAACCTGGGGGAACACAAACCATATACTAAGAAAGTGGAATGCAAAAGTCAGTCCTCCACCTAGGCAAGTGTAGTGTGTAGAGGGGAGCTTGGAGTACTAGAAAAGACCAAAGGTAAGTACCACAACCCATCCCAGCAACCAGGAAAACAGAAGTAAATCACAGTAAGTTTCCTAGAACACACACAAGGAAGAACAGAAGAATATTGCAAAACTCAGAAGAGACTGCAATACACCAACAGTGGATTCCTGGACCAGAGGACCTGTGGAAAGAGGGGACCCAGTCCAAGAAGCACAGAACAGCCCAGGAAGGGCAGGAGCCCCAACCCACCAGGAGGAAGGTGCAAGAAGTGAACCACCGGTGAGGAAGAAGTGTCAGCACTGCACCCAAGAAGGCAGAGTCGGGTTCCTGGAGGGTGCAGGTGATGTCCCACACCGGATGGAGGATTGCAGTCGGGTTTGCGTATTCGGAGTCCACCAACAAGCCTTGGGCCACGCAAAGTACTCGGTTAGCAGAAAATGACGGTGCAGGGAACCAGGAAGGACCAGGTGGACTCTACCCAGGGGGAGGAGTCATAGAGGGCCCTCAGAGACTCAGAGAGTCCACAAAAGACCAGGCAGTGCACACAGGCATTCCACAGGACAGGACCATGAAAGTTGCATAAGAGGCTGATGCAGCACTGTGACAAAGGCTCACACGCCACCGGAGAACTACTCAGAAAGCTGTGCATCACAGGATACAGTGCTGGGGGCCGGAACTTCAAGGTGCATGAAGATCTTGGAGGAAGGATGCTACCAAGCCTTGACAGGTGCAACAGATGCGGTGCACGGGGGTACTGTCTTGCTTGGGGAGGCAAGGTCTTACCGCCACCAAAGTTGGACATCTGGAAGAGAGGACTGTCAGGACCACTTCAGTCCACCACCTGTGATGCAGGATCCATGCAGCTCAGTAGGAGAGAGGATCCACGCAGCCAGACATCGTTGCAGTTGGTGCCTGCAGAAGCAGGGGAGTGACTCCATCACCTCAAGGGAGATTCTTTCTTTCTTCTGATGCAGCTTGTAGGGTCCTGAAGAGTCCAGAGGCAGTTTCTTCAGTGAGAAGTCAAGGCGGAGAGTGCAGAGGATTCCTGCTGGAGTCTTGCAATCCGAAACTCAGGAACCACCCAAAGGAGAGACCCTAAATAGACCTGAAAGGGGGATTCGTCACCTAACTAGGTAAGCACCTGGCAGGAGAGGGCTCTGATGTCACCTCCTGACACTGGCCACTCAGATGCTCCCAGAGTTCCCTGCCAACCTTGAATCCAAGATGGCAAAACACAGGGACCCTCTGGAGGAGCTCTGAGCACCACCCCTGGGGTGGTGATGGACACACCCCTTTCCTTTGTCCAGCCAGTTTCGCACCAGAGCAGGGACTAGGGGTCCTGAACCAGTGTAGACTGGATTATGCAAAGAGGCCACCAAATGTGCCCTTCAAATCATTGCCAGTGGCTTGGGGAAGCTACCCCTTCCCAGCCTGTAACACCTATTTCTTAAGGAAGAGGGTGTAACACCCCTCTCCCAAAGGAAATCCTTTGCTCTGCCTTCCTGGGCTTGAGCTTCTCAAGCAACAGGAGGGCAGAAACCTGTCTGAGAGGTGTCAGCAGCTTGGGCTACCTGTAAACCCTCAGAAGGCTTGTGACGGGCTGGCTGTATCCCGCCCGCACATGAGCCGGACTTGTGTTGACGCTGCCGGGCTGCTCTGGAACATCCAGGCGTCCCTTCCAATGAATGGCAGGCTTCGACACCGGCGCGGGAAGAAAGCGGGTCAAAAGGGTCTGCGCCAGGAATGGAAGACAGAGAGGAAGACAGCACAAGAGGAGGACGAGACGGCGAAAGGACGGAGAACGAGGAGACCCAGCGAGTCAAGAGAACTTGGATGGCAGGAGAGCGGTTCCTTCCCAACCGACGGGAAGTGATCAACATAGTGGCAGACGGAGGCCCCAGCACCGCGGTAGCCCGGGAAGACGGAGCGCTGGATCCCGCCACGCTTCTGGAGAAGCGTGGCTATTCCAGGTGTGTGGGGAAACTGCCCTGAGGGTCGGGAGGACGGGAGGGGGGAGGACTAACGGGGACATGAGAACTGCACTGGGAAAGGTGCGGTTGGGTAAGAAAAGAGCACTAACTTGTATAATAGGAGCACCAAGGCACCGCGCACGGAAAAGAGCACTTAATTGTACAAAAAGTAAGAACCAGGCATCACATAAGAGAGAGTCTATATTTGAAGAAGAGAAGTGACAAGATCACAAGAGGAAAGAGAGAAAGCCCATCCTTAGAAGACAGAGCCCAGAAGTAGAAAAGAGATTAGAGAAAGGAAAGACAGGAAAGACTGAAGCAGAATCATTGGTAGAAAGGGGAAGAAAAGAAGAAAACACCGCAGTCCAAGAAAAACATAGGAAAGGAAACGAAAAGACACCAGGAAAAGAAAAGAAAGAAGCAGAAGAAGGAAAGTCAGGAGGGGATAGAAAAGGGATAGATACAAAATGAGTGAATTAAAAAAATCACTTACCGTTTTCTCTCTGTTTCTCTTCGCATGCGCTTCCCGGGAAACCTATGAGACGAAGGGAAACAAGGAGAAGATTGAGAAGCAAGACCCTGTATAATATCATCAAACAAGATCCAGACGAAACAAAGAGGAGAAAACACTAACCACAAGAGCATAAATTCCAATTAATATCTAATAAATACCACTGATATACCTGACGACCGATTCCTGCGTGATCACTAACCATCAATACAGCTACAAGGCTGAAATGGCAATACTGGGGGTCCTCCAAGGAGCCCCAGAGTGCATGGAATCCTACAACCAATGCTTGCAAATGCCTTGGGGTATGATTCCAACATGTTTGATACCAAACATGCCTATGTTTGGAGTTACCATTATGCAGCTGGACATAGGTAGTGACCTATGTCCAGTACACGCCTACAATGGTGTCCCCGCACTTACAAAGACTGGGAAAATGGTCCTGGAGTTCATGGAGGCACCTCTGCTAGTGCAAGGGTGCCCTCACAACAGGTACTTTGCACCCTGCCGTCTGGGGCCTACCGTAGGGGTGACTTATAAGTGACCTGGTGTAGTGAAAAATGGCCATAAAAGGGTGCTTGCACCTTTTCACGTAGGCTGCAATGACAGTCCTGCCGAAATCTTTGCATGGGCTCCCTATGGGTGGCAAAATATATGCTGTAGCCCGTAGGGACCCCCTGGAACCCCAATGCCCTGGGTACCTAGTTACCATATATTAGGGACTTATAAGGGGGCACCAGTATGCCAATTGTGGATGAAATACAGACTTTTGGGAGAGAGAGCATAATCACTGAGGTCCTGATTAGCAGGATCCCAGTGAGCACAGCCAAGCACACTGACATCAGGCAGAAAAAGGGGGTAACCATGCCAAGAAAGAGGGTACTTTCCTACATCAAGCAACTATAACTCATGGCCTAAGGTAACTATAACTCGCGTCTCCACCATGCACAGTTTTTCCATCAATAATTTGACTTCTAATGTTTCATTGATATTTCTATTGATTTTATAAAAGTTGTCCTGAGTGCTGTGATATCTGTGGTAATTAGCAGTGCATGGCGAGGCAAAGAGTTATAGTTATTGTTAGAAATGGGGTCTTTGGTTGACAGTCAGGTTGCCCCCTGTTCAAGCAAGGACCCTCACTCTAGTCAGGGTAAAAGAGAATCACCCTCAGCTAACCCCTGCTTACCCCCTTGCTAGCTTGGCAGAGCAGTAAGCTTAACTTCAGAGTGCTAGGTGGAAAGTATTTGTACCAACAGACACAGTAACTTAATGAAAACACTACAAAATGACACAACACCAGTTTAGAAAAATAGGAAATATTTATCTAAACAAAACAAGACCAAAACGACAAAAATCCACAATACACAAGTCAAGTTATCAATTAAAAATCATAAAGAGTCTTTAAGTAGTTTTAAACACACACTAGCGCTGTTAGCGTGAAAATGTACCTGGTGCGCATCAAAAATAACCCTGCACGGGCGAGCATGCGTCAAAAATAACCCCGCACGGCGGTACGTGAGTCGGAAATCCAGCCACACGATGATCCGAAAACCCCGCAGCGCAGGTTGTGATCTCCCAGCCTCTGTCAGCGAAGCTGCACGTCGTTTCTCCTGCTCCCTGCGTCGATTCTTCGGTCGCGTTTCCTGCGAGCGTCGTTTCTCAGCTGCGGAGCCGGCGGCGCGTCGTTTTTTCAGCCGCAGATTGGAGTTGCGCTCTGTACGTGGATTTCCTTGTCTGTAGGATGCCAGCTTCTCCTTTCAGGGTCCCAGGAACTGGATGGGCACCACAGGGCAGAGTAGGAGTCTCTCCAGAGACTCCGGGTGCTGGCAGAGAGAAGTCTTTGCTGTCCCTGAGACTTCAAACAACAGGAGGCAAGCTCTAGACCAAGCCCTTGGAGATTTCTTCTCAAGATGGAAGGCACACAAAGTCCAGTCTTTGCCCTCCTACTCTGGCAGAAACAGCAACTGCAGGATAGCTCCACAAAGCACAGTCACAGGCAGGGCAGCTCTTCTTCCTCAGCTATTCAGCTCTTCTCCAGGCAGAGGTTCCTCTTGGTTCCAGAAGTGTTTCTAAAAGTCTGTGGTTTTGGGTGCCCTTCTTATACCCAATTTCTCCTTTGAAGTAGGCCTACTTCAAAGTACAGTGTCTTTTGAATGTGAAATCCTGCCTTGCCCAGGCCAGGCCCCAGACACTCACCAAGGGGTTGGAGACTGCATTGTGTGAGGGCAGGCACAGCCCTTTCAGGTGTGAGTGACCACTCCTCCCCTCCCTCCTAGCACAGATAGCTCATCAGGATATGCAGGCGACACCCCAGCTCCCTTTGTGTCACTGTTTAGTGTGAGGTGCAACCAGCCCAACTGTCAAACTGACCCAGACAGGGAATCCACAAACAGGCAGAGTCACAGAAATGGTATAAGCAAGAAAATGCTCACTTTCTAAAAGTGGCATTTTCAAACACACATTCTTAAAATCAACTTTAATAAAAAATGTATTTTTAAATTGTGAGCTCAGAGACCCCAAACTCCACATGTCCATCCGCTCCCAAAGGGAATCTACACTTTAATCAGATTTAAAGGAAGCCCCCATGTTAACCTATGAGAGGGACAGGCCTTGCAACAGTGAAAAACGAATTTAGCAATATTTCACTGTCAGGAAATATAAAACACATTACTGTATGTCCTACCTTAACCATACCCTGTACCTTGCCTTTGGGGCTACCTAGGGCCTACCTTAGGGGTGCCTTACATGTAAGAAAAGGGAAGGTTTAGGCCTGGCAAGTGGGTACACTTGCCAAGTCAAATTTACAGTTAAAACTGCACACACAGACACTGCAGTGGCAGGTCTGAGAAATGATTACAGAGCTACTCGTGTGGGTGGCACAACCAGTGCTGCAGGCCCACTAGTAGCATTTGATTTACAGGCCCTGTCACCTCTAGTTCCCTTTTACAGGGGACTTACTAGTAAATCAAATATGGCAATCATGGATAAGCCAATTACATACAATTTACACGGAGATCATATGCACTTTAGCACTGGTTAGCAGTGGTAAAGTGCTCAGAGTTCAAAAGCCAACAGCAACAGGTCAGAAAAAATAGGAGGCAGGAGGCAAAAAGATTGGGGATGACCCTGCATAAGCAAATAAGTCCAACAGTGATCTTGGGCCGCAAGTTATAGTTACTTAAAATAACTTTAACTATAACTGCTGAATTTCTCTGGTTTTGTGTGAGTAAATTCAGAACCTAACTATATCGTCCCTCATACTGTTCCAACATCGAGTGTGGTATTTCACCTTCATCAGACTGACCTAGATACATCTTTACAAACAGGACTTATGGATTGACTTTGATGATAAGACAGAAGGGAAGCCGCAGAAAGAAAATGTAAATACTTAGACTTCTTTACTCTTTATGTTTCCTTTTCATGTGCACAGAAATTTACAAGGAATCAACCACAGTAGATTTTTTTGTTGGAACCCCTAAAGATGCAGGTGCAGAAGTTTTCCCCACAGGTATTCAGGTGCCATCTGTAATTTTAAAGGGCCTTTTGTGGTTCAATTTCCTACAAGCTCGTCAAACCTAGCTCTTCCTATGTTTCTTCCCTCACCGTACAGTGACCTGACTTTATTCTCAGGCCTGTTTGTGATAAATACAGTCAATCTGTTGTGATTACAGGGATTATATTTATACATGATATTGGCATTATCTGTTTAAAAAACTTTTTATATATAGTACTTTATAACTTTGCTCCTTCTAATTTCTGTATATAGAAGTTATCACAATTACCCTATTTAATGGCACCTTGAAAGGAAAGAAGGCTGAGTTGTCTTTGACAGAATTCAATTGTGTATCCTTCAGATCACAGAAAATATGAGAGGCCAGAGTTAACTAACCAACTGATCTCACCCCAAGTCTGTACCAAACTTAACCTTTTTGATTTAATATTGCCTAGAGTCCCTTGTGGGAGGGCCACTGGCTGGCACAGGTAGCATCTTTGGAAGGCTTCCGGGGGTAGAACTGCATAGAGATTTCTCACCTAAGAGATGTTTGGGAGAACAATCACCTTAGATTCTTTCAGGGCCTTTTGTGCGGACTTCCTTATCCCCACTTCACAGTTTTATCTCTATCTACAACTTCGACATGCACTCCTGGAATACTAAGGAGATCTGGAGGATATACCACAATATAGTACCCTCAAGGGCCTCCTGCTCCTGGGCTAAGTGAGAAAAGGTGGTGCCTCCCAGATTTACAAAACCCTGGTGGCACTTCCCAGACTTGGTGGGTTCACCGTGGGAGAAGTGGGGGGGGAAGGAGGGTTGTTGGAGGCCTTGGACAAAGCCGATTGGAGGGATGCATGAATGACTCCCTGCACACTGGTGATTTCGGTGAAGGCCCGGCTTATACATTTTAAATTTATTCAGTTGGCCTACTTAACCTCCCTCCACAGTTGGGGCGTGGGCGAGGAGAACTTTCATGTACAGATTGTGTATTTTGACAAAGCAACTGGTTGTATTGTTTGCAATAGAGATGAAAATAAAAATGCTTCTCTAAAACAATATGCCCAGAGCTTAAACATTATTCTGTCAGAGTTCTGTGTTTGTGAACAGATTTCAGGAGACAGCTTCTCCTTGGCAATTTTGTTCATTGATGGTTGTGCGTTATTTTTAGTGATCACTATATTGTTTTTATCAATATTTGTACCTTTCTTATATGCATCCACAAAGAGATCCATCCATACTAGAGACTGTATTTTAGAAACTTTTTTTCTGTATATTAGGCCTTACTTTTTAAAGTTGGCCAGTTTTCACTAATTTCAGCAGTGCATTTATGCTGGCAGAGTGTGTGTGCACAAACTGGCCAGTGGTACTGAGACTGCAGCCCAGACTACATTGTGTTTTCGTTCAACATTTACCCTGGGGCCTACAGCAGAGAGCCTCATAAAGCTCCAGGGTTAAGAGGTGGAGTTTTGTGCTGGACCTTCTTCCTCAACCCATTGTCACCTTCACTCGTTTAGAGATATCCGTGTGCTTATACTGGCCCCCACTCCCACCTCCTTCCCATCAGTGGTCCTCATTCACACAGCCCATTTCCCCTGAGTTGCCCTTCACCCTCCACCCCCTCTCATTACTACCTCCCTGTTCTCACAATTCCCACTTTGAGCTCCTTGTTCCCTGGCTCCTTCTTCCTTTCAGCCCCTCCCTCTTCCCCTTTGTGCTTCCTGTTCCACCCACTAGTCACCCACTTACATTCCCCACCTGCTCTTCGCTCCTGGTTGCGTCTTGTTACAGCAGTTGCAGAAACATCTTTTTTAAGTTTCCTAGAAATGAAAGGTTGTCTATGTTGAAGGCTCCCTTGGCTTCAAAAGAGTGGTCTGATATAGAAAGAAAAAACAGGACTGTAGTGGAGGCCAGGGATCCACCATTACAGGCTTTAATGTGCTTGTGCTGCATGCATTAGCACATTAATCCTAGCCCCCCACTTACTTTTCCAATGATTGCTCTTTTTGGTGAACTGTACTTTTAAATCACGTGATCTGTATAACTTTTGGTCGTTGTTACTATATTGTAAAGTTGACCAAGCACACAATAACACTTCTGAATATTAATGTGAATTTAATTCTAGGACTGCTGAGTTGGCATTGGGTTTCTATTGAGGACTCTAAGGGGGTCATTACAACATCGGCGGTAAAAGCCGCTTATCGACGTGCAGAAGACCACCAATACACCGCTGCGGCCGCGGAATTCCGCCAAAGCTATTATGACACACATCACGGAATCCGCCGAAATTGAGACACCCACACAAGTCCGCCACACCAAAGGTCAGTGATAAACTGACGAAAACAAATCCTCCACCGTCATGCCAACAGAAACACGCCCATGCTATTACGACCCACGAATCCACGCGGCGGTCTTTCAACAGCGGTATTCCATTGGCGGTACACACCACCGCGCTCAAAATACACACACATCTCCAAAACTCCGCCACATTGGACAATTCAAAATACACACACCTGATACACATACAAACACCACTCCCACACACCCAACACAATATAAAAACACACACCCACATCACCCACAAACCACTACGACCACAATTACTGAGAGAAGGCCAGAGAGAGACACCACCATCAACAATACTTGCATCCACAGGCACACAACACCATCACCCACACAACATCCACGCACAAAACACCCCACACCACTACACATCACCACACTCATCACCACATACACCACCCCACACATCACCTACACCAACCAATGGCACGCCAAAGACATCCCAGGTTTTCGGAAGAGGAGCTCAAGGTCATGGTGGAGGAAATCGTATGGGTAGAGCCACAGCTATTTGGATCACAGGTGCAGCACACCCCTATAGCTAGGAAGATGGAGCTATGGCGAAGAATCGTGGACAGGGTCAACGCAGTGGGACAGCACCCAAGAAATCGGGAAGACATCAGGAAGAGGTGTAACGACCTACGGGGTAAGGTGCGTTCCGTGGTCTCAAGACACCACCTGGTGGTTCAGAGGACTGGCGGCGGACCCCCACCTCCTCCCCCACAACTAACAACATGGAAGGAGCAGGTCTTGACCATTATGCATCCTGAAGGCCTCAGAGGAGTCGGTGGAGGAATGGACACTGGTAAGTCAAATCTTAACTATCATATCCCCCACCCTACCTGCATGCTATCACATACTCCCACCCTCACCCCCTCCCCTATCACTCCAACTCCTCATTAATGTACTAATAACACAAACCACACATCCCAACACCAAGCCCTTCATGACACAACAAAGCATGGACACCCATCACTAAAGCATGCCCACTGCACATACCCATAACAACCCCTAACCATCATCACACAAGCCCCCACACAGGAATGCTAGCACTGGGGTACACGCTCACCCACCCATTGCACACCATGACACACACACATGCAATAATCATGCTTTTATACCCCTGCAGGATCACTACCTAACGTCACCAGACAGGAGGGTCCAGACATCTCTACCCCACCCACAGAAGAGGCCCACAGTGATGATAGCAGCTCTGGCCAACTGGATCCAGATGACCAGCCCGGACCATCGTGGGCCTCGGGACAGTCGGTTCCCCTCGCACAGGCACAGCCCAACACTGACCTTCCACCCTCTGGAAACACCAGTACAGCACCCACCCAGCGGGCCCATACCTCCGTCCCCAGGACACGTCAATCAGCTGTGTGTCCACCACTACAGGGAACCCAGGATAACCCACCACCCCAACAACAACAGGGACCTGGGGGCAGTGGCAGTGGGCACACGGTCCAGGGGACGGGGGCACAGGGACACAGGGGAACTGGGAGGGCTGCTGTGCGACAGGGGGCGGACAGGCCAAGGGAACCCACTCTCCACGAGGCCCTCTCCTCCATCATGGGAGCATACCACCACTCCCAGGAGACGATGGCTACGGTCCTGGCCAAGTTTCAGGAGACCCAGCGCATGCAGGACGAACAGTATTTGGGGTTCAGGGAGGAACTCAGAACCATCAGCTCCGCCCTGGGCACCATCGTAGGGGTGCTGAAGGACATACAGAACACCATGAGGGACACCGTGGCACTACAAGGGGCCCCTGACACTAGCATGGACGATGAACTGCCCACCACCTCCGCCGGCGCTAGTGGACAGGACTCCCTGCCACAGGACCACCACACCAGCACCCCACCCCCTGCAGACGGAGAACCACCCTGCAAGCGGTCCCTGAGATCCAGGAACAGGACAGAGCACGATGGCAAGAACCCCACCAAAAAATGAGACCACCCTGATTGTCATCCCACTGTCCCACTTTGTAATCCTGTCCATATTGGAACTGCCCCAGCTCCACTTCCTATGTCCATATGGGCAGTGCACCTGTGAGACTAATTGACTGGACTCTGCCATGGACATTCCTCCACCATCACCCATCACCATTTCACCACCACCTCCAATAATTAGCACTTCAATAAACACCCTTGAAGCACAAAACAATCTGGAGTCAGTCTGTGATTTTGAAAAAGTGTATTAGCTATGACAATGACAAAATCCGTTCTCAATAGTAATGTCAACATACCTATGTCACACATCACAAGTCCATGAAGGATGCAAGCAGATGACACACGTTGGTAACCACACCTGTGAAACCGTAATGGAAATGTACAACTCAGTTACCAAATACTGCTTGAAATTGACAGACAGGACAGAGGTAGAAGTGTGAAAGTAAATGTATTAGTAAAGAAAGTGTTCTCACCTGTGTGTCACTGGAAATATTGCTGTATGACTGAGTCCCTGTTGTCAATGTCTTCTTCCTCTGCTTCCTCTTCATCACTGTCCACAGGCTCCACAGCTGCTACAACACCGTCAACTGGACCATCCTCCTGCAGAAAAGGCACCTGGCGTCGCAAAGCAAGATTGTGAAGCATAGAGCAGGCGATGATGATCTGGCACACCTTCCTTGGTGAGTAGAATAGGGAACCACCTGTCATATGGTGGCACCTGAACCTGGCCTTCAGGAGGCCAAAGGTGCGTTCGATCACCCTCCTAGTCCACCCATGGGCCTCATTGTAGCGTTCCTCTGCCCTGGTCCTGGGATTCCTCACTGGGGTCAATAGCCATGACAGGTTGGGGTAACCAGAGTCCCCTAATAGCCACACCCGATGCCTCTGGAGTTGACCCATCACATAAGGGATGCTGCTATTCCACAGGATGTAGGCGTCATGCACTGAGCCAGGGAACATAGCATTTACCTGCGAGATGTACTGGTCTGCCAAACATACCATCTGTACATTCATCGAATGATAACTCTTCCGGTTCCTGTACACCTGTTCACTCCTGTGGGGGGGGACCAGAGCTACATGGGTCCCATCAATGGCACCTATGATGTTAGGGATATGTCCCAGGGCATAGAAGTCACCTTTAACTGTAGCCAAATCCTCCACCTGAGGGAAAACGATGTAGCTCCTCATGTGTTTCAGCAGGGCAGACAACACTCTGGACAACACGTTGGAAAACATAGCCTGGGACATCCCTGATGCCATGGCCACTGTTGTTTGAAATGACCCACTTGCTAGGAAATGGAGCACTGATAGCACCTGCACTTGAGGGGGGATTCCTGTGGGATGGCGGATTGCTGACATCAGGTCAGGCTCCAACTGGGCACACAGTTCCTGGATTGTGGCACGGTCAAACCTGTAGGTGATGATTAAATGTTGCTCCTCCATTGTCAACAGGTCCACCAGCGGTCGGTACACCGAAGTATTCCGCCATCTCCTCACATGTCCCAGCTGACGGTGCCTAGGAAGGACAACAGCGACCACAGAGTCAAGCAATTCAGAGGTATGTACCCACATCTACACAGAACACGAAACAAACTCCAAAAAGTTGTCTGTATGTGTGTTGAGTCCAGGCCTAGGTATGTGTGACGCAGTTGAAAATGAAGCCATGTGGGCCCCTGAAATGGTGGCTGCCTGACCTCTAAAGTGGGACAATGGGATGTGAGGTAACTGTGCTGGCGTTGTACACCGTCGCGGTAGGCGGTCGTAGACCGCTGCGCAATGCTGCATTGGTTAACATTGGACCCTATGGGTCCCAGGAGCCAATGACGCAGTGCGCCGGCGGTGATGATACGCACCGCCGCGGACGTCACCACCGCGGACGTGACCGCCATTTTCTATCTGTTCAATCACTCGATACCTGATCTTCGACAGCAGAGGACCTACACTGCAAGTGCTGCTGTGACCTCGGTCTGGAAGAGACAATGGCTCGTGCGTCTGGGGAAAGGGCCCCTGCCTTCACTGCACAGGAGTTGGAGAAGCTCGTGGACGGGGTCCTCCCCCAGTACACGCTACTCTACGGTTCTCCAGACCAACAGGTGAGTACATAGGGTGCAAGTTGTATGGGCTATGCCTGTGTGGAGAGGGCTGGATGTAAGAAGGAAGGGGGCTGAGTACTGCGAGCATGAAGGAGTGTGAATGCATGTGCAACATGGCAAGGGCAGGGATGTGGGCCACTCACTTCGACGGTGCAGTTGTTAATGACTTCTCTTCTTCCCCTGTACATGTCATGTAGGTCAGCGCCCACCAGAAGAAGGATATTTGGCGTGCCATCGCCAAGGACGTCCGGACCCTGGGGGTCCACCAGAGACGGAGCACCCACTGCCGTAAAAGATGGGAGGACATTCGCCGCTGGAGCAAGAAGACGGCGGAGACTCAGCTGGGGATGGCCTCCCAACGTGGGAGGGGTGCCCGTCGCACCATGACCCCCCTGATGTTCTGGATCCTGGCGGTGGCCTACCCGGAGTTGGATGGGCGCATGAGGGCATCACAGCAGACACAAGGGGGTGAGTACACTCTCATTCTGCTGACTTTGCGTGCAGTGGAGGGGTCTGGGTGGGGGAGGAGGGCTGTGGGTTTCCCTAGGCCAGGGCGAGTTCTGTAGGCTAGGCCCCTCCGTAATGCAGGCTATGTGCCACTCCACCCCACCTCTGTAGAGTGCAAAGTACAGGTATACATGCCTCTGGGTCTTCTATGTGTGCAGATGTCCACCATAGCCATGTAGGCCATATCCCAGGAACTGCATCTGTAGAGCCCAAGAGCGCGGCGCAGTGCAGGGGGCTGCTGTGTCTGTATTGTCCGCCAACGGTAGCGGTAAGCCATGCACTCAACCTGTTTTCTTCTGTTTCCCAACCCCTTTTTGTGCTCTCCCCGTTCTTTTGTGCATCAGCATCATCAGGCGGAGGTACAGTGGCACCGGAGCACCAGGTGGCTGCATCCCACATGGCCATGGAGGGCCACACCACGGACTCCGAATACACCAGTGGGACGGAGGGCGAGGGGAGCTTCACGGCGGTCACCGGATCAGCAACCAGCGACCCGGACTCGTCCTCCGATGGGAGCTCCCTTGTGGTGGCGGCACCATCTGTGCCCCCCACTTTTACAGGTACAGCCGCCACCCTTCCTACCAGCACCGCCCTCCCAGCAGCCCCTCAGCCTTCGCCCTGTGCCCGCTCACCCAGGAGGGTGGGCATCACCTTCGCCCCAGGCACCTCAGCCCCTGCCCCTGTCACCCCTGCTGCCCTCAGTGAGGAGGCCATTGACCTCCTCAGGTCACTCACTGTTGGGCAGTCTACCATTGTGAATGCCATCCAGGGTGTAGAAAGGGAGTTGCAATACACTAATGCATTCCTGGAGGGCATTCATTCTGGTCAGGCAGCCCATCATCGAACCCTGCAATCTCTGGCCTCAGCACTGATGGCAGCCATTGTCCCTGTGTCTAGCCTCCCCCCTCCAACTTCCTCCACCCAGACCCAATCCCCTCTACCTCAGCCTATCCCAAGCACACCTACAGACCAGCCTGCACACACCTCAACACACAAGGGCAGCTCAGGCAAACATAGGCACCACACATCCCACAGGCACTCACACAAGCATCACCCACATACAGACACAGCAACATCCACTGCCTCCACTGTGTCCCCCTCGTCGTCGTCTCCCTCCCAGTGTCGTCTACACTCTCACCTGCATGCACTACCACTACAGCCACTAGGACGCGCACCAGAACACCCAGCACCACACCACGCTCACCTGCACTCACCACCCCCACTACCATTTACACGTCCCCTGTGTCCTCTCCCAGTGTGTCTGTGACGCCCCCTCCCAAAGTACACAAACGCAGGCACACACACACACCCAACATCCATCCACCTCACGACAGCCTCCAGAACATGCACCTGCACCCAAATCATCAAAAGTTACACCTCTTACAACCACCTCCTCTTCCTCTACTCCCAGACCCCCTCCAGCTACCCATCCCAGTGTTCATCAGAAACTTTTCCTGAGCAACATTGACCTCTTTCCCATCACCCCCCCCTCCAATTCATAGGTCCCGTAGTAGCACCTCAGCCAAACAATTTACGGTACCAGTGGTGCCTGTTAGAGGTATGTGGAGTGCACCGGGCACCAGGGCAGCCAGTGTGACACAGAGCCAAAGCACAGCCAGTCCCCCCCCTATGAAGCACCAGAAGTTGGAGAACAGCATCCACTCCATCTGTCCTGCACAGGATGAAGCACTCTGGGCACCAGTCCCCCTCCAGAACCGGTGGAGACTGTTATCCACTTGAGAGACTGTGGCTTTGCACTCCCCAGGATGGTACAGTGGGCAAACCACCCATTGTAGAGACTTGAGAGACTGTGGCTTTGCACTCCCCAGGATGGTACAGTGGGCAAACCACCCACTGTAGAGACTTGAGAGACTGTGGCTTTGCACTCCCCAGGATACATCAATGGGCATGGAGCCCCGTCGTGGATCTGGCGTGGTGCTGTCATCCGGCTGAGGTGCCCCCCCTTCTCTTCCCCCTGAGGTGCCTGTTGTATTTCTATCTGATGCCCCTGCAGTGTTCTCTCCGTTTCTGGACAGGTATCTTGTGTGGGCCTCGCCCATGCATTTTGGGCCCAGTGGTCCACGGACATTGAATGGTGCATACCTGCACTACTAATCGTGATGTATATTTTTGGAATGTGTATATATTTCTGTATATATTAGCTTACTATGGGGGTGATTCTAAGTATGGCAGGCGGCGGAGGCCGCCCGCCAGACTTCCCCCTCCAAAATACCCCTCCGCGGTCGGAAGACCGCTGAGGGTATTCTGGGTTTTGCACTGGGCTGGCGGGCGAACGCCAAAAGGCCGCCCGCCAGTCCAGTGCAAAACTACCTTCCCACGAGGACGCCGGCTCCGAATGGAGCCGGCGGAGTGGGAAGGTGCGACGGGTGCAGAGGCACCGTCGCGAATTTCACTGTCTGCAATGCAGACAGTGAAATTCTTTGTGGGGCCCCACGACAACCCATACCGCCATCCTGTTCCTGGCGGGCGAACCGCCAGGAACAGGATGGCGGTATGGGCTGTCAGAATCCCCATGGCGGCGCAGCGAGCTGCGCCGCCATGGAGGATTCAAATGGGCAGCGGAAAACCGGCGGGAGACCGCCGGTTTTCCACTTCTGACCGCGGTCAAACCGCTGCGGACAGAATGCCCAGCGGGGCACCGCCAGCCTGTTGGCGGTGCCCCCGTCATTTTAGCCCTGGCGGTCTTGGACCGCCAGGGTTAGAATGACCCCCTATATTTTGATACATTACAATGGTTGCACTCATTTCCTTTTGTCTTTGCATTCTTCCGGGGGGTTGGGGGTTGTTACTGTGATGTTTGGAAATGCATTGGTGTGTGTGTTGTAGTGTGCGAGGGTCAGGTGGGGGTGGGGGTGTTGCGTGTGTGTGTCCGTGACTTTTGCCTCCCCCCTCCCCTATGTCGTAGGTGCAGTACTCACCGTTGTCTTCGGCGCCGGCGTTGCTGATGTTCGTAGAGGAGCAGGAACACTATCGCAGGGAGTATTCGGAGTTCCGGATCCATGGTGCCCTCCTTCCTCGTGGAGTGTGTTAAGGTGAGCGTTTTCCCATTGAAATGGCTGTTTCCGCCGTGTTTTTATCCACGGTGAATCTGCCCCGGAAAAGGTGGCGGATTGGTCTGTTGTAATACTGTGGGCGGTACTTTGTCTTCCGCCTGTCTGTTGGCAGTGACCGCCGCGCTGCTTGTCTGTACCGCCGTGGCGGTCGGAGTGTTAAAGTGGCTGTCTATGTTGGCGGTTTCCGCCACGGTCATAATTCCCTTTTTTTTCCGCCGGCCTGTTTGCGGTATTACCGCCGCTTGACCACCGTCCGCCAGGGTTGTAATGACCCCCTAACTTTTAAATTAGGGCATCATTCCCTTTCCGGGGTATTTTCTGGGAGGTAAAACAGCCGATGGATATACTTTTACCATACTTTGTGATTTTCTCCGATTACTCTCCATTCTGGATCCAGGTACTTCGAACTTTTTAGCCTGCACGACATTATCGAGGTGGAGCCTAGAGATTGTTTGCAGAGAAAAACTGTGATTGAATGAAAATTACTATAGCCCTCGAAATCCTAAATCAGACACAAACACTGTTTGTGCCCAATTTTCAATTCCCGCAAGCAGCCAGAAAGAGGTCCTGGCATGGAACAGTGTATCAAAGCTAATAATTAATCCCAAATAAATAATAATAAAAAACGAAAAATAATAGATATTTTTCGGCAAATGGAAAGCATCTGAACACCAAATTTCTTAAGAGTTCTAAAACTGTGAAAGTAGTTTCTCAATACAGAGACCTTACCTTGCATTTCATTCATTAGGTTAAGAACGCATTTATTTTGAATGCAATACTGATTGAGTAGTCGCTCAGGTCAGATTTCCTTGCTGAAAATTGGGCCATTAGACTATAAAGTACATTAGAGTTTCAGCGGTGTCAACTTTCCTCTGATTGCTAACTGAATGTGTTTGCCTGTTGCAGCCCTTTAATCAGAGCAAAAAAAGTGTGTGCACTTGTTGAAAAAATGTGATGCATAAATAATGTGCCCAATCAAAAAAGTGCTGTAACCTGTGACTGAGAATCTGAAATAGAAAATACCTATGCACTATACACTTAAAAGTGATGAGATGATGTACTAAGAAGCACTTTTACACAATTATACAAATAAAAATACCCTAGTAATCACTCACATTGTAGAAAAATAATCTGTTGATGCACAATTGTATCCTTCACTCCTAGAGCCTTCCCCTCAAAAGCCAGCAATATGTTGACTGCATTAGATGTGCACCACTCACAAAACATCTCACCTGTTGGCAAAAGTAGTTAACATGAAAAACAATAAAGTTTTGCAAAAAGATAGATTATAAAACTTCCATTATCAACATGCTTATCATAATTAACTATACAGACGGTGATATGTACCTAAATCTGTTATAATGCATTTAACCCCAAATATGTAGGATGGAGTAAGAACAGTATCTTAATTCAGTTCTAGGGTAGGCAAGAAATTAGTTTGCCTAAATTTAAACATTTAAAACAAAGAACAAAACATTTGTATGGAAATATGTATGCACTTTCTCTAGTTTCAGTATGTTCCATTACCGCCCACCTCTAAATTAGGTTTTTTGGGATGTGTGACTGTGTTGGTGTAAAACTAATTAGTAAAGACTCCAAAGGCAGGCCACTGCCAGGAAGAAACTTCAAGAGAACGTTGGCCTCCAGAACACTTTCTTTAAACAAATTTCTCAGAACATTTTCTAAATTTTCTTTAAATTGCCGCGTTTTGTTGTTTTGGCTCTTTCTTTTCTATTGATGTTTAATTTCTTTGTCTTTGAGCCACAACTTAAACGCCAAAGGAGGGTTTTGATTTTACAAAGTTGTCCCTTGTAGTAATAGCTTGGCTAATATATATCCCAGGTGCTGATGGAAGACTCACTGAGTAGCTACTTTCTACATGAGCTGTGTTAACTGAGCCATTTGGTGATTACCTTTGAGGAGTTGTCAATAAACTCCGGTACTCTTTTGGGGGATAGCTAACACAAGCGTCCCACTACTCTGTTCAACCTGATTACTACTTGTCTTCACTGCTTTGGTTCAAGAATAAACATGGGCAGTCAGTGATTTAGTGGGATAGGGGATGGTTTTATTTTATCTCTAAACTTTTAAATGCACCAATTAGCAATATTTCATGAACTTGATCTTGCAGAATTCTCAGATATTGTGTCTGGACCTGGACAAAGTGGACATTTAAAGATTGAGTCTTTGGTTGTAACTAGAAACATAGTTCAGTCTGATGGGTGGGGTGGGAGTGTGGGGGGTTCTTGACAGCACAGAGTGGTTACAGCATCCCAACTGAATGGAGAGGGCAGCACCAAACTGTTCTTTGCCCCCAGTTTGGTGAGTGTGGCTGTTCGATCCCTTGTGACACTTCACCATCTTACACTATTGTACACTGACTATTTGAATTGCACACAAGACCTAATGCCTCTTCTCCATATGACTCTCCAACCAGCAATCCTCATTTAAGTTTGAAATTCTCTGTCTCTGTCCACCAGGTACCTCAATCTTTCATTACTCTTTCTATATATTTAAACCAGAAAGTAATTACTTGCAGATACCGCCACATTCAAGGTGACACTGTGTAATGTTATAGATCCTTAATGTAGTTACAGCATAAACAAAGCCTCTATTGCCAATTGTTTTCATGGTTATTTTATTTTGCTTAACATTCTTATATGGGTGTTTAGGCAGTTTTCATCTAACTGAGAATATTACATACAATAGGCGTGTCCACCCATCAGAGGGTAAGAACCATGAGTTGAAAATCGCTGTAATGTACATGAGCTGAAAAGTTGAACATTTAGCCATGTAAAATAAGAAGCCACTCAATATGAACAAAATCTTGAAGTCATATATCCCTATACAGAAGAAGTGTGGCTTCAAGTTACTCTAGGAGCAGGTAGAAAAAATCTGCCTTTACCTGTTTTCTGAAGATGATGTTGAAAAGTTGAGCTCTAGTTCTGAGAAGAGAGCACCTTACTACTACATGTAAATGTGTTCAATCCATTAATTTCCTCCAACTGAGTGAGTGTTTTGGAGAACAAATACCACAAATTCTCCCCCTCAATCTCAATATGTGTTTTCAATCACTTTTGTAGCCCATACGATTAAAAATGTTTTATCCTATATCTTTGGCAATATATCACAGGCATGTCAGGGGCTATTGCTGGCCTGGGAAGATACTGAAGTTGGCCTCAGTTAAAGTGCTCAGGGATCCTGAATTTGTCGGGACAGTCCCATTTTCACCATCTACCTGTCAAATCTCATTTTAATTAGCCCATGTGCCGGTTTTCAGACGAGGTCGCCTGAAGATACACTACAAAAATAATTAGCACCCTTTAACAAAAAGAAATTTAGTTTACAAAGATTTTTCTTCTTGTAAATATTGTGTTTTATTATCCTTAGTGCCCCATTGCGGTATGTTTTCAATATTGGTAAGAACTGCAAATAATGCCACTCTGTGCTGCACAGTCCATGCATACTCTTAGTCCTACATCTATGTCTATGGAGTTTCCTGGGTTTTGTTTTTCAGCCTGTGGTCACCCTTGCACCACTGGAAGAACCACCTGCTTCCTAGTTTAAAACAAAATGTCCTGCGGGGGGAATTACATCGTGGCAGATCCAGGTTCTGGACACAGCTGGTGATATTAGACATGTTAGTGGCCTTGTCATTAACAAACGGGAGAGAATTATTCCGACATCTTTAAATAACTATTGCAGCAGGAACGCAGCTCTCAGAAAGTGTAGCCTTAATGGAACAATTACCCCTCAGCCTCATCTCTTCAGAAGGTTCTCAGATCTCATCTGGCGTCAGATCTTGAAGTATTAGAAATCGTAAAAGACAGTTAATTTTAAATTACGCTTACTGATGAGATTTATAAATGGAACAGTTACACTTGAAGAAAATGTCCCTGTTTCTCTGCAGAGCATAGCGGCTGATGTGGTCTCTTTCATACTAGATTAGGTTTGTTCTGTGTTGAAAATACGGACATGAATTACGGATCCAGACATCAACAAACTCAGACTGGACTTTTACCTTACTGTCACCGAGATTTAAGGCCTACTCCGAGATATACTCCTGAGGAAGTGGAACTTTGGCTTGAACCACAATATGTCGGTGGAGAGCCATATATACTGCTACTGCTAAATGAAAGCGACATGGCTCTCACAACTGGATTAAACATTTGGGTTAAAAAGCAGACATTGATTCCTGGATCTGCAATCAGCTCTGAGGTAACTGAAATATTTCGGAGTTTGTCATATCTTATACCCACAGCTGGAAGTTAGCTAGCACTGACAGGATTCTGTTGCCATATTTTGTGAGACACAGTTTGCGGACTCTGTGGCATATTTACAACAAACTGGCGCATCAGTGCAGAGTCGCCCCTGTCCCACCTAACAACACTACGTGTGCGCCGTGTTTAGAATACGGCGCACCATGGAGCACGTTAGGCCAATACTGTCAAAAATGTTTACGCTATTGTGCTGGTGTGCTGCACTAGCATCAAAAATGTTGACGCTAGTGCCGCAAAGTGCAAGGAGGACCAGTGATTAAAATGGGTAAATCTGTACATTTTTGCAGGCCTCCTAACGCTGGAACGCCCCCCCTTGCCTACATTATGCCTGACGCAGGCATAATGTGGCGCAAGGGCTCACAAAGTGGTGCAGTGCATGCAAATGACGCTAGTGTGGCACAAGAAGGCACCAGGGCCTTGAATCTGGCCCTCTGTTTTAAAAGGATGGATTTATATAAGGTTAACCCAGGGTCCTTGGTTTCTGATGGGATTGTGATAACTTTTATTGGTAGCTAAGGGTACGGCTGAGGGCTGACTCGTGAATGAGACACATAGCCTTAAATTTTGTTAAAGTCCTCAAAGCAGGTCTATGCAGTCTTGTATGTCAGGTAAAATATAAGCCAGACATCTTGATTTTTTATTATAAAGAGCTTGAAGAAATCCTTTTTTGGCAGACATATTTAAAAAAGGTGTTGCAAATGTCCAGCCTAAAGAGAACTATTTAGAGCACTACAGTGATTTTGTGGTAGAGCCGCACGAGAAGAGGGTTTATTGAAGTTATTATAGTTGTTAAAAGACACTATTAAAGGTTGCATTTGCTTGAGTATCAAAGAAACGAATGCTGTTACAGAACATGATTAAGTTATATATTTTATGCACTAGCTTTAGGGGTATTCCCTTGAAAACTAAGCCACTTGAAGAAAGAGGTAGGTGAGACCATGGGATCAATAATCCATGCTAAATTTTTCTGGCTGTTGAGGTTTAGTCATTGACTCTACATATTTCCCAGAAGAGCTTTGTACTGCTTGACACTTTACCTCAGATTCTTCCTGTGGCAGGAGGCATTATCTGGACACGTGGTATCCATGAACGTCAACTCACCAAAATGTCAGGGGTAGCGGAAGTGACATCACATACCTTTTAACCTTTACTTTCACTCACACACACATGCATGCTCAAACATGCACACACTCACTTAAACACGCTCTTACCTGCAGGCATGCACACAGGGTATATTTAAAAGCATTTTTTACTTACCTTAGGTGCCAGGGAGGGCTTTATTCCAGCTAATTTTAATACATACTATATTACAGTCATTTTGAATAATAATTATATTATGTTCTATAATATTATTCACTATTACTGTCATGAAAATTGGACAGAAAACATGGAGAGTGGAGCTGCAACCGAGATCCACAAGGAAAAACTGTCACTGTGTTCCTGGCATCCAACTTGCCACCTCTGAGACCAGGGGTTGTGAAGGCAGTGTTAGGGGTCGCAAGGTGCAACCCAGGGGTCGCACTGTGACCCTTAGCGACCCCGTGAATGACGTCCATTGTTGCATCCAATGGTGTGGGCTTTCAAAATATTAGCCAACTTAATGACTGGTTTTAATTTAGTTTAATGGACCAGGTGTTACTAAGCAACTTGTTTGAAAAAATAACAAGACTATATAAGCCGCCTAAAGTGTTGTTGTTTTTGCACAAAGTTCTTAAAATATTGACTCCTTTTAAATAACACACTAAATATAGTTTTATAACAACTATTTCAATGCACACATATAACTACCTAAGACAACTGTCACATCTCCAAATTTTCTTTTAATTGTCAATTCTATTTCAGATAAACATGAAAAGCAGTTAATTTGTAATAATACGGATCTTAAAACTATACAATTTTTTTAAACAATAAATCAAATGTTACAAGGATCTATTACCGAGTACAGTTCCTAAAACAAATAGATTCCATATGGGTCATCAGTGCTGTCATTGAGCCTTCTGTGTGCCAAGAAATATTAGTACCTAATTGTAAAGAAAGGCCTTTTTTTCATGTTCACACAACATTTTGGAGTGATGCTGCTGGTTTTTCGACTCTGAGAGTGTACTGAGCCCTGCCGATAAGACCTCAGTGGCAGTGTTCTGACCCTATTTAAATTGCATGTCGAATTGGATACACCCAAATGGCAAGGATTCACTTGCATCTAAGGCCCTAGTGTATGGTACCCAGGGCGTATAAGGCAGATTGTCCATGCAGGGCTGCAGCACTATTTGTGCCACCCTGTGTGTGACAAGGTACAAAATGGTCCCCAGCCTGCCACTGAAGATAGGAAGGACAGTGTTTCACTGCTGGTTTGATGTTGCCATTCACTCAAATGGCAAAGCCACCATATTCCTTAACACACTATTTAAGTCTCCCCTAAGGGAGACTTACAGAGCCCTATGGCAGGGAGCTATATTTTGTTAGGTAAGGCATATCTTTTTTTGATATGTATTAACAGCAACACTTGCAAATTGCTGTTTAGCTGTGAATAAAGTTAGGACCCACACTAGCTAACACAGGATAGTGATTGGCATTCCAACCTGACTACTCCTGAATGGGACTAACAAAATGGGTCATGTAAGTTATGAAATTAATTACGGAATTAAACCTGACCTGATGCCCTGGTTGAATTTAATACCACTATGAAAGGTAAGCAACTTAGATAAGCCACTCTGTACTCCAGCTAGCTCCGTGGCCTCACAAAAGCTCTAGCACAGAGACAGGTTTCTGACCACCTGGGATACCTGTGAACCACTCCCCAGGAAAGGAACAAAGGCACTTGCCATGAAGAAAGATGACACCTCCTCTCCCAGGATGGCCACTCAAGTGTGTGAGCCCGAGGAGCACCCACAAGGACAACCCTGTTGATGGCACCACAACCAAAGCAACCTTTGAGCATCTTAAACCTGCATCTCTTAGGATCAGGACCACCCCTTTGTCGTCTATTGCTGTTGCTCTGTAAAGTCTGGATTTTGCTTTAAAAAGGATCTGGTGGCCAGGTAACTGTCCAAAGTGTCCACGCTGGCCCATAGACCTCTGTCCTGCTGGATTTGGTCTCCCAACCAAGGCCGGAGTAGTTGAACTTACTGTCTCAAACTTTTCAAAAGTGTCCAAAGCTTTTGTTGACCAGTGTTTGTTTGTGGTTGCATTTAAAAGTAATAATATTTTTTAAATCTGTATCTCCGGAACCCTCAGGCGGATTTTGTTAATCAAGGTGTCTAAAAAACATCATCTATTTTTATAAATTGGTGTCTTTCTTTCGTGTGTTGTTGCTTTCTTATTTCCGTGTTTGGTGCTGTTAAATGCTTTACACATTGTTCCTTTGCTAAGCCTTACTACTTACAGCCACAGCTAATCAGGGTTGACCTATAGGTTATGTTAACATGTCTGACATGGCCCAGGATGGTATTTGTGGATCTACTGCACAATAAGCCCCCCACAGCCACATCATATATGGGTCACCCAAATCCCCACACCAATCCATGTGTAATAAGGAATGTGTCATATTTGAATTACCTCTTATTATATCCCTGGAGTTAATTTCATTTAACTAAATACACCTTGAGGGCCCTAAGGCTCTGCAACAGGATTGATTTTTTGCTACTTGTGTTAGTAGACCCGGGGGGGGGGAGAGAAATTGGCAAATCTATATTTCTTCTTAATTGCTTAGCATTACCACTTAGAACTTATTTTGAAGAACTTGTTACATTCAGAATTTTGCAGATTTACAAAACAAACACAATTAGAGCATACACCTTGAGTAGAGGAATTCAGTATCCATCAGCATAGCCCTGTTTCCACTCTAGTATCTTGGATCAATTATTGTGCTTCAGTTCGGTCAGTTGATAGGAGCTCTACAATATTGAGGTTTCTCAGCCATATGGGATAATGGTATTGACCTTTCCATTAATTGATTATAAGGAAGGGCTTTACATGAATCCACAATCAATTGATTTAAAGATCAGCCAGCAGTGTCATGTATACACTGAAGATTCATTGAGAGCTGCATAGCTGAAGGAAGGTGCAATTTTACGTGATGGGATAAAATGGTTAACATTAAATTGAACCAAGATTGATATGACCCCTCCCATGCTGAATGGTGCCAGTTGGTTGAGCAATGCCTTCCACTAGATGGTGTTGAAAGCTGCAGGGAGCTTCAGCAGTGTTTAGATCTAATGCTTGCTCTTTGTCGTAGCAGATGGGTAGATCCTCAGTGGGATGTTTACAAGTGTGATTGTGCCCTGGGTTTTTAGCAGAATCCACGCGGAAAGTCACTTAATCAGTGATTTGTCTCAAGCTATCTGGTTGATTGGACAGTTTACCACAGTTTTGAATGCCTCTGTAGTGCATGAGAAGGGAGGACTTGGCCTGCAGCTTCACTAGATGTTAGAGTCTACTGTTGGGATTTTGAGATGTAGCCAGATTATTGCATGTACAAGCATCATTAAGAGACCTGACCCAGTGGGGAAAGAGGTGTTAATGTGGCTGAAAATGGTGGAAGCCATTGTGAAAATGATAAGACTCACTACTGTCATATTATAGATGACTCATTTTCCAAAGTTAGGGATGATTTTTTTAAGAATGATAAAATCTTGACAGTGTCCTGAACCTGGGTGAACATGTTTCTTGTTTCCGACCTGGGGTTTGTAGAATGAGGTGTCTGCTGTCAAAATGTATATCATAGTGGACCTAATGTTTTTGAAAAGTAACATGAGGTCATTGAAAATATTGATTGAGTGAGTAGGTCGGTGCACTGCACAATATTGGAGTGGCCAATTTCATGGTTCAGCTCATCATTGTCCTATATAATGCCCTAAGTGTAAGCAATGGACACAATATCAGGCCAAATATTAAAATTCCCTAGGATTAACGGCCTACTGGGGAGCCTGAATGTGACAGCATTCTTATGTTTTGTGCAAGATCGGTATCTTTTCATCAGGTGTGTTGCCAGGTGCATAATAATGAGGAGATCAAATTGCTAATTTTATTATTTGTAGCTGTCAGGGGTGGGCTAGAGAAGGACAGGCTTATACAAATCCATATTCCTTCCTAGAAGAATAAGCCACCACTTTTCAAAGAGTAATGTTTGGCTTAAATCACTCTTTCAGGCACTTTCAAAGCTTTGTTATATTTTATTATGAAGTATTTTGTTTTTTCTTGAGTCATCTATCTATCTATCTATCTATCTATCTATCTATCTATCTATCTATCTATCTATCTATCTATCTATCTATCTATCTATCTATCGTCAGAATCCGAGATCCAACCACCAGTGAGGCACCTACTTGTGATCATGAGGCTGATGCCCTCTTGAGTCATTAACAATGTCAAATTGGCTATTGAAAACAGTCTTTCAAGAAAAGCACCAGGCCTGGATAGCATTCCAGTGGATTTATTTAAAGGGTATCCCTTTTTTTGGGCCCCTAGTGTTACAAATGTTGAAAAAACTGCTATAGTAGTCTCATT
Organism: Pleurodeles waltl; assembly: GCF_031143425.1. NCBI lineage: Eukaryota > Metazoa > Chordata > Amphibia > Caudata > Salamandridae > Pleurodeles > Pleurodeles waltl. The sequence continues at coordinate 70,352,107 of NC_090450.1, read as the reverse complement.
GGTTCCATCAAGACAGGAAGCAATAGTTCTCTCCATATTCAAAAAGGGGGGAAGGGCCCAGCCCAGCTGTTATCACCCTATCTCCTTGTTGGACAGCGCATTTAAAAGCTTCAGAAGGGTGGATTGTCGAAACTTGAAGATTGGGCACACAAGAATAAGGATTTGTCAGATGCACAGTTAGGGCTTGGCTCTTGAGTTAGCATGGTGGATCAGAGCCTTAACCTCTACTTTATCACACAAAAATATGTCAGACGTAAGAGAGAAACTATGCCTCTAGCATTTATGGAACTTACCTGTGACTTTGATTCCATGCAATGGTCCAAGCTTTAGGATATCATGGAAGACTATTGCTCCCCAGTTACATTGGCACACGTTTGCCTAAATTTCCATCTATTACAGAAGGATGCATTGCCAAAAATAATGCTTCTGTTGGGGGTACGTCAAGGCTTCATTTTAGCACAATTCCTTTTTTCACTTTATTTGAATGGTCTGGAAGATTTCCAGTGCAAGAAAGGTAGAGATTGGTTAAAATAGACTCCCACCTTGTCCCGGTCCTCTTGTAAGTGGATGATGTGGTCCTCTTAATTAGAATGGCCAATGGGCTGGATGATTTTAACTCTTTTATGTCTGAATTAGGCCTGAAAACAAATATTTCCAAATCTTTTATTAGAAATGTTGTTCCAGATTCTCTAAATCCTGGTTATTTACAATCTTGGGTATATAGGTGACCAAAGTTCAACATTTTACCTATCTAGTTATCCAGCTGGATGTAACTTTTAAGTGGAGATTTTTGTTGAAAATTAGATCACTCCAATTTCAAAGATCTATTGATACTGTCTCCCATTCTGCTAGGAGATTGGGCATAAACCAGTGAAGGAAATAGTTCACATAAATAAAAGCAAATGTTTGTCAGTTTGCACTTCTGGCGATGGCGTTTGGGGGTGTACAGATGTCAGCCCCCTACAAAAAATTGAGAATAGATTCATTCAAAGGCTCCTGGTAGTCCCACAACCCACAACCACTTGCTGGTGTCATGCTGGGGGTGGGTTGGGCTTTGTTGAAGAGTATTTTAAATTACACCCCTTCTAACATGGTTAGGAGCTTTGAGGAAGTCAGAAGCCCACGTAACCAAAGCAATATTTTTGAATTCTTTTGCCTCAGATAACATTGCTAGAGCACCATGGTTGACATATATTATAATGCTTTTATATTTGATAACAAATACTATATGCAGTCACAAGGCATGGCAATGGGCACCTCCTTCGCCCCCACCTATGCAAACCTGTTCATGAGATGGTGGGAAAAGGAGCTAGCTTGGGTCGTGGATAATGAAATGTTCACTCAGAAAGTCGTGCTGTGGTTATGATTTATAGATCTGTTTATCATATGGAAAGGAGATGAGATGGAACTAGACTGTTTTATAGCAAAACATAACTCTAATGAGCTCAATTTGCAACTAACAAATATATACAGCAGGTCTCATTGTGACTTTCTGGATGCAGAGTTAGAGGTGGTTAATAATCAACTAACAATGCAGACACACAGGAAGCCAACTGCTACCAATTCTTTGTTCCATGCAAATAGTCATCCAGCAGCTCTGAAATGGAACGTTCCTTATAGTCAGATATTAAGGGCCAGATGGATATGCTCGATAGATGATCAATTTGAAAAGGACATGTGCAATATGATCAGGCGGTTTAGTGAGAGGGGTCACCACATGAAAAATTTAGAGGATGCAAGGAAAACTAGTGAGAAAACAAGAGAACAAGTGTTATACTCACAGGGCAACACCCTGAACAAAAAAGATCAAAAGGTGAAAAGAGTGTTCTTGGAATACAACATGGCACATTCTAGCATTGAGAGAATAGTACAAAACAACTTGCATGTTCTGAACAAAGATGAGCATTTGAAATACATTGTATGCATGGGCCCACAGACAACATCTAAAAAGGCCAAATCATTTGGAGATTTAGTTCCATCCAGTTCATTTGACTCTGGAAGAGGAGAGATAAATTGGCTGTTGAGCAATACTAGGTTTTTTTTCCAAATGCAGTTCTTGTGAGGCATGTCGATATGGGCTGAACTACAAAACTTATCAGACCCTTAATGTCAAACAAAATCACCATCCATGTCAGGATTACCTGCAACACAAACTACGTAATACAGATATTGAAATGCAGGGGTGACAAGCTATATGCAGGGTGTACAATTAATAAATTGAAACTTAGAATCCTTCATCACATGAGGGCGATTACGAAATGTGACAGGAACTACGCCATCGCTTGTCATTTTGAGCAATATCACGAACGCTCACTTGCAACTCTTAAAACCTACGGAATCAAGCATGTCAGACCCCACCTAAGAAGAGGCAACAGAGAAAAAGAGCTACAAAAGCAAGAATCGCGATTGATATTGACATTAGGATATGTTCCTTTATAATGGAATGCTAGACTGAATATTGATTTGCTGGAAGTCTCTCTTTTCACAGATATTAGATGTAGTTTTCTCTGTCCACATTGATGGTATTATTTTAATAGATATGATGGTAGCACATAGCACTTATTTCATTAGATGGATGATGTATACTTTTCCATATGGATAGGGGACCTCAGTAGAACTAAAAGCACCAGCATAAAGCACTTTGAAATATATGTGAACTGGCTACACATTTCTTTTCCTCTCATCTACAGATGACTAATATGTCTTTATATGCAAAGGAAATCTTGAAATTAGCATGTAGCATTAGGAGAATGTATCTCAATATCTGCACCTTTGCACTTCAAAATGATGACTTATAAGGGACGTGATATGTTCATGTCATGCATTTTAAGGAGTAAGAATCATTTAATGAAATTAGAATGAGGTTGTCATATAATTATCGTAAATACTTCTAACCAAGGTATTGTAGGTGTGAACATATTAATTTGCACTTTTCCGGTCCTCATTAATTGGTGGTTTACATATACATGTTATGCACTTGCACTTTGGATCCAAGGTTATAATTAGGCAAGTCATATGCATACATCTTCCGCGTTTGAGTTAGAAACATTATACATATGTTCGTACTCTGAAAAAGAGAATTTCATGTAAAGGAGTTGGGGGTCAACATTTTTACAACTTAAGCCCTTTCTCAACAGTACTGCAAAAATGAAACACATATATTTTTATACTAACTTAGGATATGTCTCTACTGGTTTTAATATATGTATGTGCACTTTAAGAATATCACGTATTGAGGGTCCAACCAATGAGGGGGGCCCATGACTGTTGAGAAAAATGAGGCTATAAATATCACACAGTTTATTATGAGAAGAGCAGAAATGAATATTGTATTTATTTGAACATCAATGTGACAGCGGACTGTGGGCATTCATTTATGTATATTATGTTTTTGGGATCTAGAACATCATTCGTGGTAATTGAAATGTATTTCACCAATATGAAATATTGTACTCCACGTTAAATAATGTTGGCAGACATATACAGAGGGCCACTAAATGCATATATATTTATGATGTATCTCAGATAAAACAATATTTAATTATATGAATCATGTATGATCATGTTAAAATTAAGAGTGAACTGGAAAACATCTAATAGTGTATCCCTAAATAGGAATATCGAAACAGACAATATACACGATGCCCAGAATGAAGGAGTTGATCATATTGTAAGATGAGCTGCATATTGGTGGTCATTACAACCCTGGCGGTCGGTGTTAAAGCGGCAGTAAGACCGACAACAGGCCAGCGGGAAAAAAAAGGGAATTACGACTGTGGCGGAAACCACCAGCAAAGACAGCCACTTTAACACTCCGACCGCCACGGCGGTACAAACAAACAGCGCGGCGGTCACCGCCAACAGATAGGCGGGAGACAATGTACCGCCCACAGTATCACAACCTACCAATCTGCCACCTTTTCCGGAACGGCTTCACTGTGAACAAAAACACAGTGGAAACAGGACTTCCAAGGGAAAACGCTCACCTCTGCACACCCCACGAGGAACCAGGACGCCATGGACCCGTAGCTCCAAATTCTGACAGCCTTTATCTTCCTGCTCCTCTACCAGGAGCACGAACGCCGACGGCAAAGACCACTGTGAGTACTGCACCTATGACACAGGGGAGGGAAAAAACAGTGACACACACACGCAACACTCAACACACCCACACCCAACCTCAGCCACGACAACACACACACTAATACAGCATGATACATTACAGTTACACCCCCTAACCCCCCTGGAAGAATGCAAAGACAAAAGGAAATGAGATGAACGATTGGAATATATTAAAATTCAGTAGTCTAATAATATACATACAATATTTACAAATATATGCACCATGAATATTAGTCCAAGGTATTCCACCCTTAAAGTCCGTGACCACTGGGCCCACACTGCATGGGTGAGGCCCACACAAGATACCCGAACATGACGGAGAGAACACTGCAGGGGCATCAGATAGAAATAAAACAGGCACCTCAGGGGGAAGGGAAAGGGGGGGCCCCTCAGCCGGTTGAGCGCACAATGCCAAATCCACGAGGGGGCCCCATGCCCACTGTTCAATCCTGGGGAGTGCAAAGCCACAGTCTCACAAGTCTCTACAGTGGGTGGGTTGCCCACTGCTATATCCTGGGGAGTGCAAAGCCATAGTCTCATAAGTCTCTGCAGTGGGTGGGTTGCCCACTCTTCAATCCTGGGAAGTGTAAAGCCACAGTCTCACAAGTGGATAACATTCTCCACTGGTTTCTGGAGGGGGCTTGGTGCCCAGAGTGCTTCATCCTGCCAAGGACTGAGGTAGTGTGTGTATCTCTCCACTGGTTTTGGAGGGGGCTTGGTGCCCAGAGTGCCTCATCCTGCCAAGGGCTGAGGTAGTGGATGTAAATCTCCACTGGTTCTGGAGAGGGCTTGGTGCCCAGAGTGCTTCATCCTGCCAAGGACTGAGGTAGTGGATGTATCTCTCCACTGGTTCTGGAGGGGGCTTGGTGCCCAGAGTGCTTCATCCTGCCAAGGACCGAGGTAGTGGATGTAAATCTCCACTGGTTCTAGAGGGGGCTTGGTGCCCAGAGTGCTGCCAAGGACCGAGGTAGTGGATGTAAATCTCCATTGGTTCTGGAGGGGGCTTGGTGCCCAGAGTGCTTCATCCTGCCAAGGACTGAGGTAGTGGATGTATCTCTCCACTGGTTCTGGAGGGGGCTTTGTGCCTAGAGTGCTTCATCCTGCCAAGGACCGAGGTAGTGGATGTATCTCTCCACTGGTTCTGGAGGGGCATTGGTGCCCAGAGTGCTTCATCCTGCCAAGGACCGAGGTAGTGGATGTAAATCTCCATTGGTTCTGGAGGGGGCTTGGTGCCCAGAGTGCTTCATCCTGCCAAGGACCGAGGTAGTGGATGTATCTCTCCACTGGTTCGGGGGGGGCTTGGTGCCCAGAGTGCTTCATCCTGCCAAGGACTGAGGTAGTGGATGTATCTCTCCACTGGTTCTGGAGGGGGCTTGGTGCCCAGAGTGCTTCATCCTGACAAGGACTGAGGAAGTGGATGTAAATCTCCACTGGTTCTGGAGGGGGCTTGGTGCCCAGAGTGCTTCATCCTGCCAAAGACAGAGGTAGTGGATGTATCTCTCCACTGGTTCTGGAGGGGGCTTGGTGCCCAGAGTGCTTCTTCCTGGTCGTGGCGGCCTCAGTAGCGTCAGTGCTTTTGGCGCTCATGGACCTGCGGTGCTTGTGGCGGCGGTGTCTTTGGCAGCGGTGCTTGTGGCGGTGGTGTCTTTGGTAGTGGTGCTTGTGGCGGCGGTGTCCTTGGCAGCGGTGATTGTGGTGGCGGTGTCCTTGGCAGCGCTTCAGCTGCTGGCGGTCCTATCTGGGCCAGCGGGGCTGCTGGCGGTCGCCTCCTGGGCAGTGGGGCTGATGCTGGCAGTCCTGTCTGGCCCAGCGGGGCTGATGCTGGCAGTCCTGTCTGGGCCAGCGGGGCTGCTGGCGGTCGCCTCCTGGACAGCGGGGCTGCTGGCGGTCGCCTCCTGGGCAGCGGGGCTGATGCTGGCGGTCTTGTCTGGGCCAGCGGGGCTGCTGGCGGTTGCCTCCTGGGCAGCGGGCTGATGCTGGCGGTCCTGTCTGGGCCAGCGGGGCTGCTGGCGGTCGCCTCCTGGGCAGCAAGGCTGATGCTGGGCGGTCCTGTCTGGGCCAGCGGGTCTGATGCTGGCGGTCCTGTCTGGGCCAGCGGGGCTGCTGGCGGTCGCCTCCTGGACAGCGGGGCTGCTGGCGGTCACATCCTGGGCAGCGGGGCTGATGCTAGCGGTCCTGTCTGGGCCAGCGGTGCTGCTAGCGGTCGCCTCCTGGGCAGTGGGGCTGATGCTGGCAGTCCTGTCTGGGCCAGCGGGGCTGCTGGCGGTCACCTCCTAGGCAGCGGGCTGATGGCGGCCTTCTCCGCCGTGCTGATCTTCCCAGACTTGCCGGGTTTCTTGTGCCCCTTCCCCACCTTGGAAGGTGTTGCAACTGACTCCACACTCCCACCTGTGCCCCTGGGAGCGGGTTTGGTGGCTGGTGTCTTCCCCCACTCCCGCCGGGCACTGCCCAACTTTTGATGCTTGACAGGTGGGGGACTGTCCGTGCTGTGGCTCCTTGCCACACTGGCTGCCCTGCTGCCTGGTGCACTCCAGAATCCGGTGACTAGTGGCACCACTGGTCCCGCCGATATTGTGGCTGAGGTGCTAGGGTGGGACCTTGAGAGTCGGGCCCTAGGAGACTGACGGGGTGGGGGAGGTGAGGGAAAGAGGTCAAGGGTGACCAGGAAAAGTTTTTTAGGAGCACTGGGACGGGTAGATGGAGGGGGTTTGGGAGTGGGGGAAGAGGTTGTGGTTGTAGGAAGTGTACGTTTGATGACTTTGGGTGAAGGTGCATGCGCTGGAGGCTGTCGTGAGGTGGATGGCTGTTGGGTGGGTGTGTGCCTGCGTTTGTGTACCTTGGGGGGTGGCGTCACAGACACACTGGGAGAGGACACAGGGGATGTGTGAATGGTAGTGGGTGTGGTGACTGCACGTGAGCGGGGTGTGGTGGTGGGTGTGCTGGTGATAGAAGTACTGGCTGTAGATGTAGTGCTTGCAGGTGTGAGTGGAGACAAGACTGGGAGGGAGGAGGGAGACGAGGAGGAGGGGGACATAGTGGAGGCAGTGGATGTTGCTATGTCTGCATGTGTGTGATGCTTGCGTGAGTGCCTGTGGGATGTGTGGTGCTTATGTTTGCCAGAGCTTCCCTTGTGTGTTGACGTGTGTGCATGCTGGTCTGATGGTTTGCTTGGGGTAGGCTGAGGTACAGGGGATTGGGTCTGGGTGGAGGAAGTTGGAGGGGGAGGCTAGAGACAGGGACAATGGCTGCCATCAGTGCAGAGGCCAGAGTCTGAAAACCTTGCTGAAGGGCTGCCTGACCAGAACGAATGCCCTCCAGGAATGCATTGGTTTGTTGCAACTGTCTCTCTCTACACCCTGGATGGCATTTAAAATGGTAGACTGCCCAACAGTGAGGGACCTGAGGAGGTCAATGGCTTCCTCACTGAGGGCAGCAGGGGTGACTGGGGCAGGGGCTGAGGTGCCTGGGCCGAAGGAGATGCCCACCCTCCTGGGTGAGCGGGCACGGGGCAAAGGCTGAGGGGCTGCTGGGAGGGTGGTGCTGGAGGGGAGCTCCAATCAGAGGACAAGTCCGTATCACTGGTGTCAGCTCCTGTCCCCGCCGTGGAGCTCCCCTCGCCCTCCGTCCCACTGGTGAAATCAGACTCCGTAGTGTCACCCTCCAGGCCCATGTGGGATGCAGCTCCCTCCTGCTCCGCTGCCACTGCTCTTCCGCCTGATGATGCTAATGCACACATTTACAGGGAGACCACAAAAAGGGGGAGGAAGACAGAAGAAAGACATGTTGAGTGCATGCATTACCGCTATCGTTGGCGGACACGACAGACACAGAAGCCCCCTGCACTACGCCGCACACTTGGGGTTCACTATTCAATCCCTGGGACATGGCCTACAAGGCTATGGCCGATATCTGCACACATGGATGTCACAGGAGCCTGACTAGGTGTAATTGCCACTGTACCCAGGTGGGGTGGGGTGCTACGGGGTCTGCCTGAAAAAGGGGACTTAACTAGCACACTCGCCCTGGCCTAGGGAAACCCACAGCCCACCTCCCCCACCCAGACACCTCCACTGCACGCTGAATCAGCAGAATGAGAGTGTACTCACCCCCTTGTTGCTGCTGTGATGCCCTCAAGCACCCATCCAACTCCGGGTACACCACCACCAGGATCCTGAACATCAGGGGGGTCATGGTGCGACGGGCACCCCTGCCACGTTGGGAGGCCATCCCCAGCTGGGCCTCCGCCGTCTTCTTGCTCCAGCGGCGAATGTCCTCCCATCTTTTCCGGCAGTGGATGCTCCGTCTGTGATAGACCCCCAGGGTCCGGACGTCCGTGGTGATGGCACGCCAAATATCCTTCTTCTGGTGGGCGCTGACCTACATGAATTGTACAGGGGAAAAAGAGAAGTTATTACCAACTGAACCGTCACAGTCATTGGCCCGCATCCCTATCCTTGTCATGTGGCACATGCACTCACTGTCGTTTCATGCAAGCATCATTCCCCCCCACCCATCTTCATCCACACCACTCCACACAGGCATTGCACATAAAGCATGCTCCCAGTGCACTTACCTGTTTGTCTGGAGGACCGTAGAGTAGTGTGTACTGGGGGAGGACCCCATCCACGAGTTTCTCCAACTCCTCCGTGCTGAAGGCAGGGTCCCTTTCCCCAGACGCACAAGCCATTGTCTCTTCCAGACTGAGGTCACAGCAGCACTTGCAGTGTAGGTCCTCTCCTGTCGAAGATCAGGTATCGAGTGATTACACAGAGAGAAAATGGCGTTCACGTCCGCGGCGGTGCGTACCGTCACCAACGGCGTACATCGTCATTGGCTCCTGGGACCCATAGGGTCCAATGTTAACCAATGCAGAGTTGCACTCATACAGGCAAAATTCGGGTTATGAATGGTTTTATGAGTAAGCTGTGTTTACGTACCTCAGAGTTAGTTGACTCTGTGCTCGCTGTTGTCCTTCATAGGTACCGTCTGCTGGGACATGTGAGGAGATGGCGGCATCCATTGGTGTACAGACCGCGGGTGGACCTGTCGACAATGGAGGAAAGACATGTCATCATCTCCTACAGATTGATCGTGCCACAATCCTGGAACTGTGTGCCCAGTTCTAGCCAGACCTGATGTCAGCTATCCACCATCCCACAGGAATCCCCCCTCAAGTGCAGGTGCTGTCAGTACTCCATTTCCTTGCAAGTGGGTCTTTTCAAACTACAGTGGCCATAGCATCAGGGATGTCCCAGCCAATGTTTTCCAACGTGTTGTCTGCCCTGCTAAAACACATGCAGAGCTACATCGTTTTCCCTCAGGTGAAGGATTTGCCTACAGTGAAAGGTGACTTCTATGCCCTGGGACATATCCCCAACATCATAGGTGCCATTGATGGGACACATGTGGCCTTGTTCCCCCCGCAGGAGTGAACAGGTGTACAGAAACCGGAAGACTTACCATTCGATGAATGTGCAGATGGTGTGTTTGGCAGACCAGTACATCTCCCATGTTAATGCAAAATTCCCTGGCTCAGTGCATGACGCTTACGTCCTGCGGAATAGCAGCATCCCTTATGTGATGGGGCAACTCCAGAGGCACTGTGTGTGGCTAATAGGTGAGCACCTGGAACCAAATCAGTGGGAATAGTTGTCTCGGTCTGGGGATATCCCTACAGGTTAGTGTGTGTCTAACAGTGTCCCTTGCCATTTGCAGGTGAATCTGGCTACCCCATTCTGTCATGGCTACTGACCCCAGTGAGGAATCCCAGGACAAGTGTAGAGGAACACTACAATGAGGCCCATGGGCGAACTAGGAGGATTATAGAGTGGACCTTCGGCCTCCTGAAGGCCAGGTTCCGGGGCCTCCATATGACAGGTGGTTCCCTATTCTACTCACCAAAGAAGGTGTGCCAGATCATCGTGGCCTGCTGTATGCTTCACAACTTAGCTTTGCGAAGACAGGTGCCTTTTCTGCAGGAGGATGGTGCAGATGGAGGTGTTGTGGCAGCTGTGGAGCCTGTGGACAGCAAAGACGAGGAAGCAGAAGAAGAGGACATCGACAACAGGAACTCTGTGATCCTGCAATACATCCAGTGAGACACAGGTAAGAATACAAACATGCCTACTACATGTACTTTAACACTACTACCTCTCTACTGTCTGTCCTTTTCACCAAGTGTATGGTCACTGAGTTGTCACTTTCCCTTACGATTTCACAGATGTGGGTCCCACTGTGTGACAACTGCTTTGTTTCCTCATGGACTAGAGCTATGTGACATAGGTATGTTGACATTACATTTAAAAGCATTTTGCCACTGTAATTGCTAATACACTATTTCGAAATCACAGACAGACTCCAGATTGTTTTGTGCTTTAAGGGTGTTTATTTAAGTGCTCAATATTGGATTGGGTTGTAAAATGGTGAGGGGTGATGGTGGAGGAATGTCCATGGCAGAGTACAGTCTATTAGTTTCACAGGTGCATTGTCCAAAGGGGCATAGGAAGTGGAGCTGGGGCAATTTGAGGATGGACAGGGTGACAAGGTGGGACAAAAGGATGACATTCAGGGTGGTCTCATTTCTTGGCGGGGGTCTTAGCATCGTTCTCTGTCTTTGTCCTGGATCTCAGGACTGTTTGCTGGGTGGTTCTCCCTCTGCAGGGTGTGGGGTGCTGGTGTGGTGGTCCTGTGGCGGTGCCTCCTGTCCACTAGCGCCGGCGGAGGTGGTGGGCAGTTCATCGTCCAGGCTAGTGTCAGGGGCCTCTTGTTGTGCCACAGTGTCCCTCCTGGTGTTGAGGACTTCCTTCAGCACCCCTACGATGGTGCCCAGGGTGAAATTGATGGATCTGAGTTCCTCCCTGAAGCCCAAATACTGTTCCTCCTGCAGCCGCTGGGTCTCCTGAAACTTGGCCAGTACCGTTGCCATCGTCTCCTGGGAATGATGGTAGGCTCCCATGATGTTGGAGAGGGCCTCATGGAGAGTGGGTTCCCTGGGCCTGTCCTCCCCATGTCGCACAGCAGCCCTCACAGTTCCCCTGTGTTCCTGGGCCTCTGTCCCCTGAACGGTGTACCCACTGCCATTGACCCCAGGTCCCTGTTGTTGTTGGGGTGGTGGGTAAGCCTGGGTTCCCTGTAGTGGGGGACACACTGCTGATTCACGTGTCCTGGGGACAGAGGTATGGGCCCGCTGGGTGGGTGCTGTGATGGTGTTTCCAGAGGGGGCAAGCTGTGTAGTGGCCTATGCCAGTGTGAGGGGAACGATGGGCCCGAGGTCCCAGATGGGCTGGGCTGGTCATCTAGATCCAGTTGGACAGAGCTGCTGTCATCACTGTGTGCCTCTTCTGTTGGTGGTGTGGACATGTGTGGACCCTCCTGTGCGGTGATGTTGGGTAGGGGTCCTGCAGGGGTGTAAAAGCATGATTATTGCAACTGGGTGTACCATGGTGTGCAATGGGTGGGTGACCGTGGACCCCAGTGCTTGCATTCCTGTGTGGGACCTTGTGTGATGATGGTTTAGGGGGGTGTATGGGTATGTGCAGTGGCCATGCATTGGTGATGGGTGTCCATGCTTTGTTGTTGCATGCAGGGCTTGGTGTTGGGATGTGTGGTTTGTGATATTGGGACATTTGTGAGGAGTAGGAGTGATGGGGGTGAGGGCGAGGGTGGGGGTATGTGATGGCATGCAGGTAGGGTGGGGGATATAGTGGTTAAGGTTTGACTTACCAGAGTCCATAGCTCCAGCTACTCCTTCGAGGCCCTCAGGATGCAGAATAGCCAAGACTTGCTCCTCCCAAGTTGTTAGTTGTGGGGGAGGAGGTGGGGGTCCGCCGCCAGTCCTCTGAACCGCGATGTGGTGTCTTGTGACCACGGAACACACCTTCCCCCGTAGGTCGTTCCACCTCTCCTGATGTCATCCCTATTTCTTGGGTGCTGTCCCACTGCGTTGACTCTGTCCACTATTCTTCGCTATAGCTCCATCTTCCTAGCTATGGAGATGTGCTGCACCTGTGATCCGAATAGCTGTGGCTCTACCCGGATGATTTCCTCCACCATGACCCTGAGCTCCTCCTCAGAGAACCTGGGGTGTCTTTGCCGTGCCATGGGGTGGTGTGGGTGATGTGTGGGGTGGTGTGTGTTGTGATATGTGGGGTGATAATTAGTGGTGTGTTGTGTCAGGTGCGTGGATGTTATGTGGGTGATGGTATTGTGTGCCTGTGGATGCTTGGTTGTAGATTGTAGTGTCTCTCTCTGGCCTTCAGTCGCAATTGTGGTCGTAAAGGTTTGTGGGTGATGTGGGTGTGTGTTTTATATTGTATTGGGTGTGTGGGAGTGGTGTGTGTATGTGTATCAGGTGTGTGTATTTCGATTTGTCCAATGTGGTAGTGTTTTGTAAGAGTGTGTGTATTTTGAGCGCAGCGGTGTGTACCGCCAATCGAATACCGCTGTTGAAAGACCGCCGCGTGGATTCATGGGTCGTGATAGTATGGGCGTATTCCTGTTGGCGTGACGGTGGAGGTTTTGTTTTCGCCAGTTTATCACTGACCTTTGGTGTGGTGGACTTGTGTGGGTGTCTAAATTTTGGCGGATTCTGAGCTGTGGGTCATAATGACCGTGGCGGAATTCCGCGGCCGCGTCAATGTTGTAATGACCCCCATTGTCTCTTGGGAATAGTAGAAATCGCTGGAATGTAGATGAGAGTGGCGGAAAACAAAGGAAAAATTAGTTCACATGTTTTTTCAGAGATGGAATTGAAGGAACAAATGTGCTGATATTTGATCATATTGCGAATGAGAAATATATTTGTGCTCATTAAGTATGTGCTATGTCTATTGGTAAGAAATTGGATGACAAACTAAGCCGAAAATGTAACCTATGTTTACAAGTCTAGTGCTCGGGAAGTAATGAAAACAGAAGAAAGACAAAATGATAAAATGGCGTCCACTGTAATTGTTTGTGAGGTCCATTTGAAGGAGTGTAGCCGAGAGGCGTCAGTCATGATAATGATTTGTTAATTGTACTTTTGCACTTTCTGAAGACTGGTGTTCACATAATAAATTTAAGAATTTAAGGTACTCAAAGGAGAGAGTGTCTATCTATCTATCTATCTATCTATCTATCTATCTATCTATCTATCTATCTATCTATCTATCTATCTATCTATCTATCTATCTATCTATCTTAACTTCCCGGCGGTCACGAATAGGTAGTTATAGTTTGGACCATGTTTCCATTGAAAACGCTTTTTTTGACTTGCCCATATCTTTGGTGCAGTTTGAGGAATCTTCAAAACATTTTCCAACAAAAAGTGTTCCTGAGAGTCTTGTTGTACATGAGAAGTTTCGGGGTGATCTATCAAGTGGGGGATGAGTGGAGGGGGGTCAAAAAGTATGTTTTTCCCATTATAATTCCCATAGGAATTTTAGACACAACTAGAGCCCGAACTGCTGGACAGAATTACACCAACTTTGACACAAAGGTAGCTCTTGGTAAAAAAAAAAGTGCTTTTTGTTATTTGCATTAAATTAATTCAGTACTTTTTGAAATATTAAGAGAAAAGTAAATATAGATATCCAGAGGCAGGACACATTCACAAATAATAACAATCTTGTGCAGGAAAATGTAGAGATCTGATTGGTTGCCAAAACTTCAACCAGGAAGTGTTGGCAGCCATCTTGGGAGTCAGCTTCAGCTGAGTCTAAGAACAAAAGATGAAAAAAAAAACTAAAAGGGCTAGGGTATGGACAACCTGACCCCTTAACTCTGATGCTGTGGTCAGAATGAGATACATTTGGGGAAATAGAAAAGAAAAATGTATGTGTCAAGTAAGAAGAGTGAGCTCACCTTTCGGTAAGTACGTTAAATATTTGAAGTTGGAAAAAATTAAGAAACAAAAATGACAAATGACACAGGAGTCCACAGTCTTCAGTATGAGAGTCTGAACCCTTAACCAGTAGGCCACAAGTCTCCAAACTGTGCACTGTCCAAATACAACTATGACATTGAAACCAAAGATGTTTAGAGGCAACACCTCAATGTTCCATCAAAAGTCAAAAGACTACTAAATGAAGAGACATGTCACCATCAGATAGTAGGATTTGTATTTTTTTTTTAGGGACCATGGGGGAAGCCTCTAAGACCCTGCAGTTCTAGTCAGCTCCCGACTTCTGCGGGAGTCAGCATTGCTCCTGTAAGCAGGGAGCTGCTTGAAATAGCAGCTCCCTGCTTATGGAAATAATATTTTCATCGGTTTCCCTGCCCGCATATTTGCGTGCAGGGAAACAGATTAAGACTCTGCTTTCTCCAAGCAGGAGCTGTTTGACAGCTCTCACTTGCACAAAGAGGAATGTGTTTGCTTTTGCCAAGCAACAGCAAAACAAAAACAAAGAGCTATGTCCCGGGGGTGGGTACCCCGGGACAAAGCAGGAACCAGCTGTTAGAGGTGGCAGTCCCCAGGGCCATCTATGGTTCCTCGAGGGGGTGCCCCTCCAACTTGATTTTGCCCTGGAGAGGTGGTGGTCCCTGGGTCTGTGGGAGGGTGGGGGCTACACAAGTACACAACTGACTCTTTCCCCTCTGGAGGTAGCAATCCCTGGAGCTGTGGGGGGAGGCGCATGGCCCCCTACACACATAATGAGTATAGGCCCAGGGAGGTTGTTGTCCCCGGGGTTGTGCGGGGCAGTATGGCCCCCTGCACAAACAATGACTATGGCCCCGGGGCATTGGTGGTCCTCAGGGCTGCAGTGGAACCATGTGGCCCCCTGCATACATAATAAGTATAGCCCTAGGTAGGTGGTGGTCCCCAGGGCTGTGAGGGGGCTGCACGGTCACCCTGCACCAAGAATAATTATTTCCCCAGGCAAGTGGTGTTTCCCAGGGCTGCGGAGCGTTCCTGAACCGCTGGATAGATTTACACCAAATTTGGCAGAAAGTTATCTTTAGGTCCAGAACGCGTGCTTTTAGTGGTTTGGCGTAAATCCATTCAGTAGTTGTACAGATATTAAAAGAAAAATAAATATAGATATCTAGAGATGTGGAGGCTCCACTGATCCAACAGTCCTTGTGCTAATATCCGATTGGCTATTAGCACTTCAACTAGGAAGTGTTGGCAGCCATTTTGGCACTCAGCATCATCTGAGTCCCAAAAAAAGGAGGCAGTCAGCCAAAAATTCTAAATTCATGCGCTTGTTCACAATTTAGCCCCAGGTGGACCAGATCCCGGGGCCATGAACATTTTATAAAAACTGGAAGAGCCACACAGGACCCCCTCCAAGGGCTTTCAAATGCCTCAGGCACCACCACCTCCACGGGACCACATATACACAAATTACTTGGGTGGCTGCTCAGCCCCCCCCCCCCCGCCTGGGGACCACCATCTACCTGGGGCTTTTTTTTTAAAAGGAGGGGGTCACACAGAACCCCTCCTCCTGGAGCTTTCATGTGGCCCAGGGACCACCACCTCCCCAAGCCTAAATTATTCACTAAGGAGGGGGTCCATGTGGACTCTACAGCCTCAGGGACCACCACCTTCCCGGGGCCAAATGCAATTTTTAAAACAAGATGAGGGGCTGTGCTACCCCCTCTTGGGCCATATACCCCTGCATGGACCACCACATCCCTGGGGCCAACCCATGCAAAAGAAAGGAAGGGGGCCGCGCTGACCCCCACCTGAACACGATAATGGCCTGGGGACCTCCACCCCACAGGGCCAGCTCCTGCTATCTCCTGAGTTGCCCACTCTCAGGAGATAGCTGTTTGCTTTCGCTTGGCAGGTGCTCTGACAGCTCCTTCCAAGCAAGAGCAAAGTAACTTCACAAGTAGGAGCTGTCATACTGCTCTCACTTTCTGGGATTTGATCTGATGAAAGAGTTCCCCCGCACGCAGAGAGCTGCATATTTAGCACCTCCATGTATGCATGAACAATCCCAGCTTCCACAGGAGGCAGGAAGCCAGCTGGTACAGCAGGGGCCTTGAGGGTCCCCCCGTAGTTCCCCGAGTGCATGGCCAAGGCAAAGCAAGTGTGTTTTTGCTACACTTCCACCCTGAAAAGTTATCTGTAATCCTCAATAGAGGTGTTTGCAACCTTGCTGTTTCTAGTGCAATATCTTATGTAGTGATACTACAGCATGTGAAATGCCCTAGAAGCCTTGTCCTGTATCAATTTGTGGTACGCAGCCTCTTCCCACCCTTTTCCCAGGGTGATGGACAGCTTACTAGAAGGACCCCTGACCATGTTTACTGCTGATTTTGGAAATGTGTTTTTTTGATGTAGAGAAATAAGATTGTATCTTCAACAAACAAAGAAACACTTACTTCTGTAAAGAACAAATCATCCTAACGTCTTGCACATGGCCAAGGCAAAGCAAGGTTTTTTTTCTCTGCAGTTCCACCTTGAAAGGTTATCTGTATCCCTCAGTGAAGGTGTTTGTACTGTGTACAGGTGGTGGCAATAGGGTGTAGGTACAGGGCCTGGCCAGAGGCCAGGCTCTACGATCAAACTCTGCCACGCACAGGGATGGATGCTTAAAGGGAGATGGCTGCAGGGCCAGGCCCTACAGCCAACTCCAACCGTGCATGGCCAAAGGCTATGCATGGTGATGGTTGGATTAACATAAATTAATTGCAATTACTTAACCTTAAAAAAAAAAGAAACTCACTAAAAAAAACAAAGGCTACAGGGACGTTATATTAAGGGAATAGAATTTAAAATAGATAATAGAAATTCACTTAAAAACCAAAGGTTACAGTTCATTATAGTTAAGCTCATATTTCAAACATACAAAACCATGGAAAATCAGCAGATATAGTTACAGGCATTTAAAGTACCTATAACTTGAGTCCTAAGGTAATGAAAAGTGCACCCTCGCCATGCACTGCTGATTACCCCTTATTTTATATTACATCAGTCACGACATCTTCTATGGCATCATTATCAGTGCAACATTTGCAATAAAAATAATGATGAGGAAACTGTGCATGGGAGGGGCCTAAGTTATAGTTACTTTATGGCAAGAGTTATAGTTACTTGAAATGATTCTAATTATAACTGCTACATTTTTATGGCTTTATATGTTTGAAATGTGAGCTTAACTATAATTTCCCTGCCAGTTTCTTTAAATTTATATATATATATTCACTGAAAAAAACAAAGGTTACAAAGAGGTTATAGTTAGGAAATAGAATTAAAAAAACACATAGCAATGCAATTAAAAAACAAAGGTTACAGAGATGTAGTAGTTAGGCTCATATTTTAAACGTACAAAACCATAGAAATTCACCTGTTATAGTTACAGTAACTAAAACTAGCGCTCTAAGGTAACTATAACTAGTGTCCACGCCATGCACAGTTATCTGATCAATTATTTTACTGCAGATGTTACACTGACATTATCAATGATGTTATCAAAGATGACATGAGAGCTGTCATTTGTGGGGTAATTAGCAGTGTATGGCGAGGGTGTAAGTTATAGTTACCTTATGGTGAGGGTTATAAGTACCTTAGGGTGCAAGTTATAGCTACTTGAAATAGCTGTAACTATAGCTTGGGTATTTATGACTGCTGAATTTGTATGGTTTTATCTGTGTAAAATGTGAGCCTAACTATAACACCCTTGTAACCTTTGTTTTTCCAGTGAATTCACTGTTTTTTAAAATGCCACCTCATAACTATAACGTCCCTGTAACCTTTATTTTTTCAGTGACTATATAAATATATATGTATATATATATATGTATACATATAAATATATATGTTTCAAAGACGAAAACAGTCTGTTGTTTAAGTGGCGCACTCGTCTGCTGGTGCTTGTGACGGCAGAGACCATCCACTTAAATAATTATTAATCTAAAGGAAATTCACACCACTCCACATAGTCCAGTTATCAGTCTTTTATTAAGTTACACAGCCACCAACGCATTTCAAGTCGTCTAGATTCTTGTTCACTGTAGTGAGTCCCTTTACTCTTTTTACTTTTATACGATTGATCCAGAAAGCCAATAATGAGGCATTCTGGATAGAGCAGTCCTGAGTTCAAACTAAAATAAACTTATGTGCTAAAGATATACAAACATTTATGTAAAATAATCATAGTCTGAGGCTCATGTTTCAATCTAAATTATCATGACAAGATTAAATAACATATGTATCGTTCCCTACTTTTGTAAATTCATTAAACTAGATTAAATGAAAATATAAATTTCAAATGAGAAAAGCTTAATGCTGGACAACTTTACTATATACTTTCATATGGAATTAGCAAATAAACAAAAGTGAATATTTTCTATAGTTTAGAAGTTTGGTACTATAAATTTATTAATAATATTCTTTAGTTATGGAATTCTGATGATCCTAAATAACATTATATAATTATATCTGATTCATATCATCCTTAACAAATATATTTAATTCATTTAACGCAAAATTGTTAATATATCTTTCTATTTTTCATTTTACGTATTCACTTGCACTTATTATCATATCTTTCTTATAAGTAATTGTCATTAAAATTAACAGCTCATCCCAAGTCATGTTAATTTCAAACTTTTTTTTGCACTATGAATCAATTAAATGAACAAAAAGCTCTTCGTCAGAATTCAGTCCCCTAGGTGTCTTAGTCTTAGTCTGCTGACCGCCATATTAGGAGTAATTAGAGTACTTCCGCCCACTTATGGGCGGAAGTCTGAGTCCAAAGATGCAATTGCATCGCTAGCACCGCCACGGCAGCAAGACTCTGCCCGCCGTATTACGAGCCGTATTACGAGCCGTAATACGGCTTGGTGGAGTCTTGCTGGCAGTGCAAAACTGCGAGGACTCATCCCCTCCCGGATGACCAGGTCACTGGAAAAGGTAAGGTGTAGGTGTGTGCGTGTATGTGTGCTAATGTGGGTGTCTGAGTGTGTGTATGTGTGTGTGAGAATGTGGGTGTCAGAGTGTGTGTTTGTGAGCAAGTGAGTGGGGGTGCATGTGTGTAAGTATGCGGATAATAGGGGTGTGCAAGTGTGCGTATGCGGAGGGGGAGTGTGTGAATGTATGCACGTGTGGAAGGAATGGGGGTATGAATGATTGCGGATGGCGGTGCATGTGTGTGTGACCAATTGTATGTGGATGGGGTGAGTGTTTTCTGGGTGGGGAGGTGGGGGGTGTTTGTGGGTGCGTGTGTGCTTGTGCATGTGTTTGTGTAAGTGGACGGGGAGAGCGGGTGAGTGTATGTATGCAGTGCAGGGGGAGTAGGAGGGGTGTGAATGTTTGCGGAGGGAGTTGCATATGTGTGAGTTGGGGTATTTTTGTGTCAGTGTGAGAGCTGGTGGCGATGTCTGGATGGATGTGTATGGTCGGTGTGGGTGTTTGTAAGTGTATGGACAGGTGAGGAGGGTGCATGGAGGTGTGGGGACATGTGTGCATGTGTGTGCCGGTGCCAGGAATGAGGATTCTTGTTGCCAGGTGCGTATCCTTCAGGGTTTTCTTGGCAGGATGACCACCACGGAAAGCCCGGCGGTCTGCAGCCATGTAATACGGCCGACAGTGTGAGGCCTGTCGCCGGGCTGGAGGTGCTAATTGCTGGCCGCGTCAGTGGGACCGTCCCGGTGGACCAGGCAACTTGTAATGCGGCAGACTTTACTGCCAGGTATGCAGCGGTAAGACTGCCACAGCGAGGCTGAGGTCTGAGTCTTCAACTCCGATGTGAGGGCTTAAATACTTCTTTTAAAATACATATATGTCTATCTATCTATATCTATCTATCTATATCTATCTAGCTATATATATATATATATATATATATATATATATATATATACATATACTGTATATATATATAAATATATTAACACTCTCCTCCTTCATCTGTAAAGAGGGTCAGCACTCCAAGGTGAGTTAAAATGTAGTTTAGTTTATTTAGCAAAATCCACAGGAACGCGTTTCAGCATCCCCGCCTTCGTCAGCCTGTTGGACGCCATGTTTGTTTACGCTTTATATTCATCACATGATTATGTCAGTGAACATTTACAATCAAACAACAATTATATTTCAAATAACATACTGTATGGCGACATTTGATTAAATATCTAATTGTTACTGTGCGATGAAAGTTATTTACAATTTTATCAACGTTAGAGAGTCCTCACTCGTAATTACATCCAAAAAGAATCTAATGACACTGATAGCTATACAATATAGACAACAGTTGCTAATATTTACAATTATTTAGTTAACATGCAGAACCTTTTCGCCTTAGTACAATTTATTTTATCAGTGCATTGAGATGTATTAATTTAAAAGTGATAGTTTTCAAACATAAATTTGGAAACATTAATTCTTCCCCTTACACCGAGAACACCACCAATAGTAAATCAAAGAGGTAAGGGCCAGATGTAGGTATCCGTTTGCATGGTACAAACTGCGAAAATCGCAGTTTGCGCCATGCAAACGGCCTAACGCGATGCACATTCACAAATTGCGAGTCGGTACGGTAGGGGTGTTCCCTTCCTATTTGTGACTCGCATCGCAATTCAGAATTGCTTTGTGACCGCGAATGCGGTCGCAAAGCAACTCGCAGTTACCACCAGTGTCACACTGGTGGTAACTCATTCGTAAAAGAGAAGGGGCCCCCATGGGACCCATTCCCCTTTGTGAATGTTGCCCAGAATGTTTTTTCAGAGGACTGCCTACACTGAAAAAACGAAACCAAATGGCTTCGGTATTTTTTTCATTTTGCAACTCGTTTTCCTTTAAGGAAAACGGGCTGCAAAATGAAAAAAAAAAAACTGCTTTATTTAAAAAGCCGTCACAGACATGGAGGTCTGCTGACTTCAGCAGGCCACCATCCCTGTGAGTGCAGGGACTCGCTATGGGGTCGCAATATGCGACCCACCTCATTAATATTGATGAGGTGGGTCTTTGCGACCCCATAGCGAGTCGCAGACGGTGTCTGAGACACCGTTCTGCATCCGAGATTGCGACTCAGAAATTGCGAGTCGCACCGACTCGCAATTTTCGAGTCGCAATCTCGGACTTTGCTACATGTGGCCCATAGTCACTTGGTATGTGCACTTTATGGGTGGCCTGGGTTCCTATCATACATGAACCACGTTATAGTTTATTAAATCAAACATGGAAGCAGGTTTTGTGCAGCATACACCATGAATCATATGAAGTGCGGAAAATGTACTTTGTCATGAAGTCCTTTTGCTCCTTGTGTTTTTTGCTCGGGTGCAATATAATTTGGTCCATTCCATGCTACGCAAGTAACACGAATAGGGAAAATGAATTTCTACTTTTCCTTGCTCAGTGCAATGTTCTTGTGATATAAGCCATTAACAATTGTTCTGTGACCCCATATAAGCCTGGGAGGCAGTTCTTCGGTTCTTTTTCCATTAAAAAGTCTCCGAATGTGTTGCACTGGTAACAATGGACGTATCAAAGCGACTGGGGAAACAGGAAGGTTTGAAAAGGCCACTGTAATTTAGAAATCCTTTAATTGCGCAAATGAGAGCATCTGTTCCTGGCAGACATGGCAATCTTCTTTTCTTCCTGGAGCACCTTGTTACAAATTGTTCTGACAAAGTAATTCTTGGAGCTAGCATTATTTTTCCATTAACAAAGTTCAAGGATGAAAGGTGTGGAGGGCAGGCTGATTGCCTCTATTTGTTAGACGTACGATTAATTTTAAATAATTTCTTCTGTGCTGTTATTACGCATTCGGCATCTCTGGGCAGAGAAGCAGAAGTACTTTAGGGTTTCGAGTCCACTTTTGAACATTAGTAATACAAACTCACAGACACGCCTCATTACAAGTCGATTGGAAACATGATGAGTGAATATAGCACTTAGTATTAGCCATATGTGCGGGTAACACCACAGTGTGTAATATTTTAACATTACGCGTTTCATCCATGCAATGGGGGAAATGGGGAATAGCCGTGGAAATGGGCATTCCGGACAATTTCTGCTTGTTTTCCACACATTCCGAGTATTTTTGCTCCCAGGCACATTTTACCATTGTTTGATATTTGTTTTGTGGGTCCTGGACTTGAATCTTCAAAATGTGGGGCCATTTCCAGGGCATTCGTAATAGCAGGTAAGTCATGGCGCAGCATCCTGATGGGACTTCCACCATGTTTATTTTCCTTAAGCGTCTCCCCCCATGCATGTCAGAGTCATTTCTGTGGAAAAACATGTCAAAGGGCGAATATCCTTAAATTTGTCTGAAACAATGGAGTTTTGGAGGCGAGGTTACCACACTTAGGATCATAGTTATACTCTGCTTGCTTCTAATGTGCGTCAAAATTTTTCACGCACATTCGGCCCAAACCTAACACTATATTTATACTATGACGCCCGACCCCGAGAACTACAAAATCCCTCTGTTTGCGTCATTTTCTGAATGCCGGAAACCGCCTTGCGTTAAAGACATGCAAGGTAGGCGTTCCCGTCCAAAAAATGACTTTAAGGCCTGTCTGCCTTATTTACACTCACGCGTCATTTTGACGCACAGGAGAGGTCGGGCCTTAAAACACTGCGCTGTTTTTTAACACCTGGTTAAGGGAAGGCGTTAAGGGACCTGTGGTCTCACTTCCATGGTCTCTGACCATGGAAGCAGTCCAGAGGTGCCCTTCCCTGCCCCCAGGAACACCCCCGGCCTCCTTTGCCCTCCCCTGGAGGACACCCATGGATGGGGGGACCCATCCCAGGTAAGTACAGGTAAGTTGAGGTAAGTATAATTTTTGTATTTCTTTAAAGTGGCATGGGAGGCCTAACTTGGGCCCCCCTACATGCAACTGTGCCCAATGGCCATGCCCAGGGAACAGAAGTCCCCTGGGCATGGCCATTGGGCAAGGGGGCATGACTCCTGTCTTTGCCAAAACAGGAGTCATTTCAATGGGTGTTGTGCATCAAAAAATGGCGCAAGTCCGGTTTGAACCATGATTTTTTACTCTAACCTGATATGCACCATCTTTTGACGCACAACCCCCATTTTCCCCTACGCTGGCACCGCCTGTTTTGAGTCATTTTTTTTCACTCTGACCTGCCCGCAGTGCCAGCTAACATCAATCCTTAATTAAGGCGCCCGCCTGGCATGCAGGAATGGCGTTAGCCGGCGGTAAAAAAAAATTAGGCAAACCAGCGCCGGCCTTAGGCCCATATTTATCCTTTTTTTAGCACCGCATTTGCGTCATTTTTTTACGCAAAAGCGGCGCAAACTTACACTGTAATATTTTTTAAATATGGGCCTTAAAATGAGGCGGTAAATCTTGGTATTAGATGCATTGATACAGAATGAGCTTCTGTCCCACACCTACGTGAAAAATCATAGCATAAAAATAATTCAAAGTTCACGTTAATAAGCAGAATAAAAGCACACCAGCTTCCTGTATGACAACTAAAGGGATGTTTTTGTTTTGCGAATGCGGTAGCAACACAGCTATGAATTGTATTTTCACAAGCAAGCAGAAGAAAAACTGTGCCAAAAACTAGCAATTAGCATAAAAATTGCCAACGGTCCAGAGTTTTGTGGTGGTGTGTGAAAGTTTCGTAGATAGTTAGTGAAACGCCACAAAACCCGGTAATGAGCACAAACCTTGCCCCAAACAGCAAAGCCTTGACATTTCACGGAATTTCACGGAATTTCACGAGGAGGATCCCACTGATTTGTGAAACCCTTCGCAGATCCTTCGCCCTGCGAAAGTCCTCTGTGCGCCGATTTCGAACGCTGTAGGTTTTAGGGGAATGGTGAAACGATCAGCCAAGGCTGGGTATTTTCTGCCGTTTGCATTAAGATGTACCGTTATTGAATTTAAAAAAAAGACTATGCACCTCATATTTGCATAATCACTATGACGTGGATCTGATTGAAATAGGTAAGCATGGAAACCTCACTTCCTCTGGAGGAAACAAAGGTTCTGATTGCGCCCTGCAATTCCAGGAAGCAAAACAATAGAATAATAGTGAGGCAGAGGGAAGCTCTGTGACCCCCGAGTCCTCTCAACAAGCTGGTATCATTAAACATCTTGTGTGTACACTCAGGGCTTCTTTAGCGATGGTGGCGCCTGGGGCACAATGTATTTTGGCACCCACCCCGACCTCCCCTCACTACCACCAGACAAAAGTGCCCCTCATCTCTCCATAGCCCCTCCATCACACACATTTCATTTGTTGTGAAGGCTGGTTTTACTAATCCACTCAGCTGTCTACATAAAACACAGATCTGTTCTTTTCTGCAGGGATATTAACCCTCTGCGCTACTTTATGCCGAGTCAAAGCTGCCTCTAGACAAAAATCTAATCTGTCTATCTAGCAGGAACATTCATCCCAAGAGTTATCTTGACATTTTTATTGCTGCATGAAAGCTGGACGCATAAGGAACTCTGCAGCAAGTGCTCCTAAATCATAAGTTAGTGCTCAAAATAGCGCCCCCTCCTGGTCAGCGCACAATGGGGCCGCACCGGTGGCGCTGCCCTAATGCCGACCCTCTGCACACTGTGAGCTCAACCCACGTGTTTTTGGATGCTGTGTGACTCACGTCAGAGCCAATCATCATTTCGTGCCCTTCATTCATACACAGGGCAGAGAACAGGGGAGAAAGGACGAGGACTACGAAGGTGACACTGAGTTCCCAAGATCTGTTCTTTCCATTTGACACTATGGGGCATATTTATACTCCGTTTGCGCCGGAATTGCGTCGTTTTTTTTTACGCAATTTCGACGCAAAACTAACTCCATATTTATACTTTGGCGTTAGACGCGTCTAGCGCCAAAGTTCATGGAGTTTGCGTAATTTTTTAGCGTCGACACCTACTTTGCGTTAATGAAAAATCGACTCCGAGGCATGTGCGTCGGATTTATACTCCCGGGCAAAATTCACGCCCGGGAGTGGGTGGGTCAAAAAAAATGACGTACGGCCGCTTTTGCGCCGTTTTTTAGCGCCTGCAAAAGGCAGGCGTTAAGGGACCTGTGGGCTCTGAAGGAGCCCAGAGGTGCCCTCCCATGCCCCCAGGGACACCCCCTGTCACCCTTGCCCACCCCAGGAGGACACCCAAGGCTGGAGGGACCCATCCCAGGGACATTAAGGTAAGTTCAGGTAAGTGTTTTTTTTTTTTTTTTTGTGGCATAGGGGGGCCTGATTTGTGCCCCCCTAGATGCCACTATGCCCAATGACCATGCCCAGGGGACATAAGTCCCCTGGGCATGGCCATTGGGCAAGGGGGCATGACTCCTGTCTTTGCTAAGACAGGAGTCATTTCTATGGGGGTTGGGAGTCGGCAAAAATGGCGCAAATCTGGTTGAGGCGAAAAAATTGCCTCAACCTGACTTGCCCCATTTCTTGACGCCCAAGCCCCATATCCCCCTACGCCGACGCTGCCTGGTGTACGTCGTTTTTTTCCACGCACACCAGGCAGCGCCGGCGGCTAACGCCGGCTAACGTCATTGATTAAATACGGCGCCCGCATGGCGCTTCAGAATGGCGTTAGCCGGCGCTAATTTTTTTGACGCAAAACTGCGTTAGCGCAGTTTTGCGTCAAAAAGTATAAATATGGCCCTAAGTAATTTCGCCACAACTTAGCACTTGAAAATGTTAGTTGGAAACCATTTAATTATAGGATATCTTAAAAACAATATTTTCTGTTTGCCTTCTTAAATATGACTTTTTCAGTTCTCTGACCCATTTCCATTGTCCTAGAGCTGTCAGGTGCAGTTTACTGTAAGGGGTGCCACAGCACTGTGACCTTAAAAATGTTCTCATTAGTCTTAGGTACTGCTAGAGCAACAAGTTTAAATGTTTCACACACTATGAGCAATAGAAGTTTACAGCGAATTAGTCCAGTGTTTGGAAACCTATTGCGTGCAGTATACATTTTACAGGCAGGTACGTTCATAAAATCTTTTCACATAAAATATAGCTTGGACTGCCAAACCTCCTTTAGATAAACGGTTTTAACTAATTTTCTGTTTCTGTTTTAACTATTTGTTTATGGCAAATATTGAAATACCATTAACAATGGGAAAACTCTGGAAGCGCTTCATTTTCTGAAACGAAAAAACACAACTGACTGAATGAAAAATCATATCTATTAAAGGCAATAATTTCAGAAAAAATATGTTGTGTTTTACTGGAACACTGGGTGATTGAGGCACAGATCAAAGATCCAGGGATATGTTCATTCTGGGGGCACAAGGGGCACAGTTGTGGCTACAGATTATTGTAAAAGGCTCTCAGGGTCATGTACAACAGGCAGCACTTGTCAATGTGTAGTGGACAAACAAACCCAGGGTGTTGTGAGAGTGGTCAGTCGACCTAGTCCTGAGTTTCTCCTTTGCATCCTGTTATTTGCATTATCTGTAATCCAGGGGAGGCTTCTTCGCAATGACAAAGGACCGTCGCCCCCCGGCTCAGAGCCAGGTGCAGAAAAATATAACAATAGTTTATTATTGGTTTTTTTCAGCTGCTGGCTCAGCCAGCATGTGCAGGGAGGGGAGGGCTGGGCCAAAGGAGAGGGTAGAGGGGAGGGGGAAGTGAAGTGCACCTAAGTGCGCATGTTAGTTTGGCCGGGCGTCTCAGGCTGGCCAAACTGACATGCACACTTAGGTTTCTCCAATCCGGTTGTGCTGCACAGCCGAATTGGAGAAACTGCACAGACTCCCATGCAGTGTCGGAGCGGCAGATCAAGCCACTCACACCAATCCTGGTGCTGTTTACATGATACGTTTAGCATGAGAGCAGGGCCTGGATTGGATGGGGAGCCTGTGCTGGGGTCCGTGCGACTGCTGGGACACCATCAGAAGAGGAGCGCGAGGTGGCCGGCAGCAATGGGATAGGTAAGTTTATTATTATTTTTTTTTTTTTATTTATTTTCCCCCCTCCGTATCCCATGCCCTGCCCCCAAACCACCTCCCCCACAAGTTTTGTGGCAGCCACCTCTGTTGTAATCATTACATGTAAGGGATTAGGTGTGCCAGAATGCAAAGACAAAATATTAGTATCAGATTAGCTGCTCGTTTCTTTAATTTTGGAAGACAAAGAAGTTACTTTTCTGCCTATTTTGTACTGGTACCCAGTTTCAAAAGTCATAGTGAGAGACATACAGAAAAACACACATCCCGCACATGTATTCATGCACAACTATACAGATACAGGAGACCACATGTTATGAGTGACAACTTCTGCCAGTCATAAGTATTTGGCCGACACCTTTTGGCATTCTGTTATTTTGAAAACTATACTTATAATGGTAAAAGCAGTATTGCAGGTTCTAGAATGTAACTGCGAGAAAGTGGATTGTTAGTTGGGGTGGACAACAGTCCACCCTAAGTAATGAATGCACTGTTCTAGTTAGGATCAATAAAGGTTTCAAGTGTGTAAACTTGAGCTCATCCCCTGGTAGCTGGCACAGAGAAGAGACACTTAACTTAAGGAAATGTGTAGTGCACTTAAAGTTCCAAAACAGTTGAAAAGTCGAAAACACAACACAATAAAAGACCCATTCCAATTTAAAAAACAAATGAATATTTTATTGAACCAAATTATATAAAAACAACAAGAATCCAACAAGGGGATCCAGATATTTGAATTTTTAGAGTTGCAATTGAATCTAGCATCAAAAAGTACAACGTGCAAACCACAGGCAACTTGTTGCGCTAAACTGGGACAAGGCTAAGGTTAGAGGCCGACTGCAATGGAGAGCTTGTTGGATATGAGGTCAAAGTTGGTCCCGAAAAAGATTACCTTCAGGATTAAAAATGTTCGGAGAAGATAGAGTTTTTAGCAAGGTAAGGTAGCAGACAGGCACCTAGCAGGATCTGAAGACTGGGTAGTTAATGCGAGTTGACGAAGGACGAGGTCTCGGTGAAGCTATCGAAGAAGGTAGGAAAAGTTCCAAGCAGAAAATGTCCAGATTTTGTGCTCAGTAATTCATTGATCGGTTGCCCGTCTGAGTTATGCCCATTGAAGCTTTCTACCTTTGGGCTTAGACGCTTTTCTAGAAGTTGGATTACTCCATCAAGGCAAAGCTGCAAGCTGTAGATGTAGAGGGTTTGACGTCATTGGATGCCGGTCAGCGATGAGGCAGCTGAAACAAATCTGCAGCTTTGTAACTGGACCAGAAGCCAAGCCAACCGGTGATGCACCCTTGGCAGGTCAGCTTCGCAGATTGGTCCCAGTCTTCTGTCAGTTCTCTAAGCATAAAATCTTTAAAACATTTTTTATGTCCCAGGTTTTAGGGCTAAGCAGGAGGAGTGCACTCTGACACCAGCTGAGTGTTATAGGACCACAGGAACAGCTCTTGAGGGTCAGGACTCACTCCAACAGAAGCCACTGGCAGGGTCTTTAATAGGCCCAGTTGAAACTGGTCAGCTGGACTCTTTCAGGAAAGTGGGGTCTTGCAGCTTTTCTGTCCGTGTAGCTTAAGAGAAGGTTAGCCAATTTACCCGTGGAGTCTATGTCTTTGTCTTGGGTACAAATAGAAGCAGGTCGAGCTTTAGGGTTCTCCTCACAGGTCTCAAAAGCAGGTGCAGTCCTTTTTCAGTCTTCCAAGGGCCCAGTAGTGGCTGAAGGAGGGCTCCCAGGCAGTGCCAGGTTTATGCTTGGCACTTGCCTGTCGGTGGGCCTGGAGGCGTCTCCTAGGCCCTCCCTAACTAATAATGGAATAGTTCCTGGGGTAATCACACCCACTTCTGCAGCAATTTCCATGCACCCTGCTGCAAGCATTCCCATAGTGCCACACTCTACCTAAATCCAGCACTGCATAACCTTTCTTTGGCTGTGCAATGCTCCTGTGCCTCCACTAGAGATGTGGCCAGGGAAATGAGCAACCTGCCCTCTGTGTTCCCTCGAAACCAGTTCTGAGTTTGCTCCCCTCCCACTGGTATTGGTGCCTGGCTTGCAAAAGGGATATAAGATAGGGCAGGCCATGTTTTAGCTACATATGCCTGTGACACAGTGGACTCTTTGAAGTTAATCATGTTCCTCGGCAATGCCCAGGTGGTCATCCTGTCATATGAACAGAACATCTCCCCACACCAAAGGCTTTTATCTCAGCTCTGGAAGCAAATTCACATCTCCTCAAAGAGCTACTCAGCTTCTGAGGGACAGTAGGAAGCTATGGCATATGGGCTTCTAGTGGCTTTCTGCAGGTAAAAGATAACTTTTTAAAAGTATCTTGGTAAAATATTTAGTACAAATCTGGCTTTACAAATGAATCAGCTTTGTAATAAATCTTTCAAAAGTCCAAGAATTATCTTTTTATCTGGTTCTTAGTCTGAGATAACTTTATGAACTTTAAGAGTGTATCCCAATGCTTTCCTATGGAACAGTTAACCCTGCTACACTGAAAATAGCTTTTAGGGGCCTATCTTTATAAGGACATGTTTAAAATTAAACTTTTACATGTCTTTCTTTAATGTATCATGCACCCTGCCTTACGGGCACTCAAGGCATACTTAGGGGTAATGATTATTATTTAAAAAGAGAGAGTGTAGGCCTGCCAAAGGACTTTTTTTGGGAGATCTAATTTGCAGTTTTAAAATTGCAGACAGCCTACAGTGGTGGCATGCAGTCATGTTTTGTACTGTCACTCTAGTCGTGGCCCATTGGGTGCTGCAGTCCACTAGTGACTTTTAACTTACAGGCCCTAGGTACATGTGGTACAATATACTAGGTATTCATAGGTAAGTGAAATATGCTAGTTTTAATGGTACAGACAAGTTAAACCTGTTTTAGGAGTTGGAGCACATGCACTGGGTAAGGACAGAAGTGTTCTTTTTTGCAGAGTCCAAAAACCAGCAGTAAAATCTAGCAAAAAGTGGGTTGACGATGTGAAAAGGGGCCTTTTTCTATAGCTACACTTCGTTGCCCAAAAGCAAGAATTGGGTGATGTTGTCACCCATGACACGGACCACTTGGTACCTACCCACACAGAGAGATGAATGGAATATAATAGAATCCATACATCAGCTTTGTTGATGTTGAAAATGCATCTTGTTTATAGTTCACTGCTTTAAAATATTCCCCATGACTTCCCTCATTCTGAATATAAACAAGGGGTCTTATTTATAGTTTTGCGGGAGGGGCATTCTATCATGAAAATAGCAGGTGTCACGTCTGCCGTTATAAAACTGCATTATAACCTATGGCACTTTTAATGCAGTGGCCGGTATACCTGCCATGTTTTGAAAGAGAATCCTATCAGCTAAACTCTAAATAAGGCTGAATTTCGTAAGTAATGATTTCATTTTTCCTTCTTCAGTCAACATTTTCATAGTCGGTTCTTCTGTTTCAGTTCAGGTATGACGTGTTCAATTCATTATATTGTTGCCGTGACCCATGTCTGTGCATAACCAGAGTTCTCTAGTTGCCTGACCTTGTCAAGTGGTAATGGCTTGTCCAGTGCTGCTTCCTCTTCCTTTCTGGTACTTGTAGTTTTGTTGTGCCATTATAGAGGTAAAACTACAAGTTTCCGGATGGAAAAAATAGACTGGTGTTGTGGTGAGACAACTCTACAGCTACCTGTAACCTGCAACTAGCAGCATGGAATCCAAATATGACAGTTCAGCTGCTGCAAGCACTAAAAGGTCTGTGGTGTTCGTGTGTGGCAGAAGGGTTGGGGCGGAACCACACAGAGGCAGAACCTCTGAGTGCAACCAGTGATTCTTTATTTCCATAGAAGGAGCAGAAGCCGCTACTCCTCTTGCTTCCTCTTCCCGTCCTGAAGTGTCCCCAGCTTTTTCCCCCCCTCCCCTAATGGGAACAATGTTCAGATGTCCAGGGAGGGATGGTCACTGCAGCTACGGGGTTCTGATAGCCTGCTTTCTACATTAGGAGGCCATCCAGTATTGCAGAAGGTGTGTTATCCGTGATCAACATTTTCACAAATAGATCTCTCTAGTAGATGCCTAACAGACTGACTATTTTTGTACATCCTGAAAATATTTACTTTGATCTCTAACATACAGTTTATTTCTTTACTTCCGGTTCTCAACATTTTTGGCTGCACAGATTTTCAGGAGCTATATGTTCTGCTGCCATGATCTTAAACACCTAAAATGTGCAGATTGTAATGGCTCAAACGGAGAATTGATTAATGACTGGAGCGCTACAGGAAGGTCCCAGGATGGAACTGTTGAGTGATAGACAAGCCCTTGAAGAAACAACATTTCTTCTTTGAAGGAAAGACTTCTCAGATGGCATGAAGCCAGCAGAACAACCAAAACCATACCTGGACCTCTGAAAACCTGAATCTGTGCCTACTGGGCTCTAAGAGTTGAAACCACTAAGCCCAAGATTAACCCATCTCTTAAGAAGTCAAGGCACTTAATAGGTTCACAAAAAGTAGAGAAAAAGCCTTACACATGCACCAGGACAATTTTTATGATTTATCGGTGGAAAGCTTCCTTGACAGTCAGATGCTTAGAACTACCTTGAGGGAACAACCCTGGACCATCAAAACTCAACCTTTCAAGTTTCAGACCTCCAGCCTCAGGCACATTAAATATTCTATTCTGAAAAGATGAACCCTTAGTGGCGACAGGTGGGTGGGAAACTGCCAATAAGGGCACTGCTCCATCTTGACTAGGAGAAGAAACCAAGGTCTCCTGGACCAACCTTGAAGAACTAGGACTACAGCAATAGCCTCCTGGATCTTCCTGAGGACTCTGGGAATCTTGGGAAAAGGGGGAAATCTATACAGAAGACCCCTGTGCCACGGATTAGCCAGAGCATCTATAGCCTGAGCCATCTTGGTTGGCATCAAGCTGCAGAATTTCAAGAACAAAGCATTTTCATCTGTAGCAAACAGGTTTATTTATATTCGAGCCAACCTGAAGAGAATGTGATGGAAGAGACTGAATGAGAAGCACAGAGACAGTGGTTAGGGAAATATCCTGCTCAGGGAGTCTGCAGACCTAGGGCCATATTTATACTTTTTGAAGCAAAACTGCGCTAACGCAGTTTTGCGCCAAAAAAATTAGCGCCGGCTAACGCCATTCTGAAGCGCCATGCGGGCGCCGTATTTATTGAATGGCGTTAGCCGGCGTTAGCCGACCGGCGCTGCCTGGTGTGCGTGAAAAAAAACCACGTACACCAGGCAGCGCCGGCGTAGGGAAAAATGGCGTTTGGGCGTCCAAAAATGGGGCAAGTCAGGCTGAGGCAAAAAAAACGTATTAACCCGATTTGCGCCATTTGTTTTTGGCGCCCAGACGCCATTAACATGACTCCTGTCTTAGCAAAGACAGGAGTCATGCCCCTTTGCCCAATGGCCATGCCCAGGGGACTTCTGTCCCATGGGCATGGTCATTGGGCATAGTGGCATGTAGGGGGGCACAAATCAGGGCCCCCTATGCCACAAAAAAAAAAAAAAAAAAATACTTACCACAACTTACCTTTTCTTCCCTGGGATGGGTCCCTCCAGCCTTGGGTGTCCTCCTGGGGTGGGCAAGGGTGGCAGGGGGTGTCCCTGGGGGCTTGGGAGGGCACCTCTGGGCTCATTCTGAGCCCACAGGTCCCTTAACGCCTGCCCTGACCCAGGCGCTAAAATCCGGCGCAAATGCAGGTTTTTTAGTCCCGCCCACTCCCGGGCGTCATTTTTGCCGGGAGTATAAATACGACGCATATGCATCGCAGTCATTTTTTAAGACGGGAACGCCTACCTTGCATATCATTAACGCAAGGAAGGTGTTCACGCAAAAAAAATGACGCTAACTCCATGAACTTTGGCGCTAGACGCGTCTAACGCCAAAGTATAAATATGGAGTTAGTTTTGCGTCGAATTTGCGTAAAAAAAAACGACGCAAATTCGGCGCAAACAGAGTATAAATATGCCCCCTAGTCACCCTCCCTGAGAGATGAACTGCTGAAAGAGAGCAGAAACTCCTCTCCGACCAAAGGTCTATCTTCTGGGAAAGGAGAAAAAGAGTGGTCTGCATTCCCCCATTGTGGTTAATGTGAGCTGTCATGGTCTGATTGTCCGTCTGCAAGCATACTGCCTGATCTTGCAGAAGGGGAGCAAACCAAAGCAGAGCCTTCAATCTGCACCTTGTTCTCTCCTTTTTGAGGACTGGGTGCTTTATTAAATTGCCCATTTGCCCTGAGCTTTCTAATCTTCCTGGACTACACCCCAACCAATGTCACGGCCAACTGTTGTCAGAATTTGTTACTGGTGGAGAAATCAACCTTTGCCCCCGGGACAGATTTGATGAAAAATGCAACCATTGAAATGCTAGGTTGACTTCTGGTGACTTTGGAATCAAAGTTTCAACCGTACTCCAGTGGTAAAGTAGATGGTGCACCAGAGGGTACAAATGAAAAAGAGCCCGTGGGAGGGTTGCAAAGTTGACACCCTCTTCCCCTGACTTCACCCAGTACTGTTACCTCGCCAACAGAAAGGATATATGTCACACAAGTTTGGACTGTCTTTCCTGTGTAAAAAATACCTCCCTTAGGTCCATCATGAGGAATGCTTTGCTGAACTTCAAAGGCTGAATGGGTTGAAGATAGGTTTTCTTGTAATTTATCAAGAAGCCAAACTCTGTCAGAAGACCACAGACCTGTCAAACATGCTCCACCACATAGATAAAGAAGGAGAAGCAATTAGCCAGTCATCAAGGCAGGAATAAACTTGAACACCTTTTGAATGTAGAATACCTTCCAATGGGGCCAAACGCTTTGTAAAAGCTCTTGGTGCTGCTGAAAGGTCAAATGGAAGGGCCTTGAACTGATAATTTTTTGTTTCCATCACAATGTGTGGGCAGCAGGGGCTATTCTACTAGGATGGCTGGGGTAGAGCTATGCCTATCATGGATGGGAATGTAGAGATATGTATCCATCATGTCCAGCAATGGCAAAAAAATCCCCTTGGTTGAGCAGCTGAAGGATGGTCTACAATGTCACTATTTTGAAAGGCTTCTGAAGATTGTGAAGAAACACCCCTTTGAGGTCTAAAACAGGGCAAAAGTCCCCCATTGTCTTCTGAACTAAAAAAACAAATTTAATAAAAATCATGACCGTTTTCCTGTGGGGGGATTGTGGATGTTGCTAACTTCTCCAGAAGTAGCTGAATCCCTGAAAACAGAACAGTCTACTTTAATGAGTCTTTTGGCAGAGTGGTGTGCCTGGAAGTTGTTACTGGCAGTGTGGAAAAGTAGATGAGATATCCTTCTGACACATTCTGAGTGACTCAAGCATCTGCCACTGAAAGCCACTTCTGTCTGAAGTAACAGTCCCCACTGCAAGGGATGACAGTTATGCCTTAGAGGGAGCAGGAGTGATGTGGATGGAGACTATTAGTTGTGGATTGGGGTGGACTGAAGGCCTTCCGATTGCCAAACCCTCTGCCTTTCGAAGGTTGGTGAACTGGAGCTATCAACTTCCTATTCTCAACTGAACTTTCCATCATTTCCTCCAACTGGTGACGAAAATTTAGAAAATTCAAAGGGCAACATTATTAATACAGATTTTTGACAAGTGTCCTTATTACAGGCATGCATCCAAATATGGCATTGAGCTGCAAGGGATGCACCAGAAGCTGCCACCAAGGCACATAAATTGTCGAAAGACACATCCAACAGGACACAAACTTGGAGTTCCATCATGGACAAGAGAACCAATGTTTCTGACCGTTCATTCATGAGTTGTGACAAAGACTGAAAGTCTTTTTGGAGAATATGGACCACGTGGTGTAGTCATTTGCTCTAACTGAGAACTTAGCAGCAGCAGAAGGTCTTCTGCCACTTTTTTATCCACCTCGTCTGATGGCAAAGCATCCTCAGAAACCAACGTGCCTTGAGAGGAGAGAACAGAAGGTGGGAACTCTTCAGAAAAACCTTTCAAAGGGTAACATTTAGAAAGGAATGGAGCAAAAACAGCCTGGCCAATGGCCTTCCATTGATGTGACAGTATTCTGAGTACCACACCATGCAATGGGAGAGATTCTGGGTGAGGACTTTGGTATTTGGTGAAAAGATCCTTGTCACTGTCCTCTTCCATGAATAGGGAATCTCAAATTGTCCCTGACAAAGCAAAGTAGATCAGTGTGTCTATCCTCATCATAAGGGTCACTGGGCTGCACCTCCTGCTGTTCTAGTCTGGTCACTTTGAATGGTTGAGGAATAGCTTCCTCCCTTACTAAATAAGCACCTACCACTGCCTCATTAATCTTATGCTGAAAGGTTGAGAGAGAAGGGGTCTTATCAGAAGTACTCAGAATCTCCAGAGTGAAAAGCGGTACCAGACTGAATTGGAAGACTGCACTTCCTGACTCCAACTTGTTTCTAAGGAAAAAAGATACCTCCGCTCCTGGACTCTTGTGCGAACCACCATATTAGAGTCAAGCATGGTCCCCAGAGCACTGTGCACAAACTAGCAATGGGAGGATTATAAATCTGTTTGCATTCCTGAAAGCCAGTGTTAGAACTGACATCCCTAGCGTAGTATTCTCCCAAACTTTTTGCCTTCACCTGTCTTGTTTTCTGAATTTGTTTTTGTTGGCATTAGGACTCTGTGCACTTCCCCACTGCTAGAAAGTGCTAAAGGGGTTGTGCTCTCATCGTTATGTATGTTAAAATTAGCCTACACCTGACTGGTACATTTAATTTACTTTTAAGACCCTTAGTATAGGTTACTACATGCACCTTGGGCCTGTAAATTAAATGCTACTAGTGTGCCTGTAGCACTCCCTGTGCTACCCACTAAAGTAGCACTTCAAAACAAGTCTTAGGCCTGCCATTGTCGCCTGTAGTGCAGTTTTAAACTGCCATTACGACCCAGACAAATAAAAAAAATTGCCGGGCCTAAACCTTTCTTTTAATACTTATTGTATGTATTGTCCCTGAGGTAGGTCCTAAAATCCCGAGGGGCAAAGTGCATGCTGTTTAAAGAGAAGGACATGTGGGTTAAGTTTTACATGCCCTGGTAGT
This sequence comes from Pleurodeles waltl, assembly GCF_031143425.1. Taxonomy (NCBI): domain Eukaryota; kingdom Metazoa; phylum Chordata; class Amphibia; order Caudata; family Salamandridae; genus Pleurodeles; species Pleurodeles waltl. The sequence continues at coordinate 70,316,091 of NC_090450.1, read as the reverse complement.
GTGTTTTTCACTACTGCAAGGCCTATCTCTCCCATTGGTTAGCAAGGGCTTACCTTATTACATTTAATAAGTGCTAACGTTAGATTGTGAGAACTTAGAGATCACATTTAATATGTACTAATTTAGGATTAGGAACAGGTAGAGATTCACTCTTTGGACTCAAATTTATTGTAATTTAAAATCCTCTTCAAAGGTAAAATTTAATTTTGAGTTGCTATTCTGAAAATAAAACTTTTAGAAAGTTGGCATTTTCTTGTCTTAGCCATGTGTACCTTCTGCCAGTGCCCTGGGTCACATGACTATCAATGGTGCTGCTGTTGGTGTATGTGTATCCCTCCCAGACAGTGACCCAAAGAGGACTAGGTGTGGGAAGAAGGGGGCATCCTGCCAGGAAGGCTGCAGGTGGAGCTGTGCCCTGTACGCTTACACTTCACTAAGCTTGCTTCAGCACACACAAAGGAATCTAGTACCAGACCTTTGTCACCCTAGACACTTTGGAGTCTGGACAGGTGAAATAAATAATTTTTCAGAATCAAATGTAGGGCTAGGACTGGGTGTCCTCCCACATGCAAAGGGGGATGACAGGTATAAATATCGAACCCTCAGAACCACTGCTCAGCACACTCCTAGACCTGTGGGAGAGTCAGAAGGACTCCGTTGCTGCCAGAAGGTCTGCCTTGCTGCATGAAGGACTGCCTTGTTGCTTGAAGGGCTTCCTTACTTTTTGAATGAGTGCCTTCCTTCTTGAAGGACAACTAGACATGCTTCTTGAAACCAGTACCACCAGGGTGACTTCAAGGGCTACTTGGCTGGTCTCCAGTGTGACCTACTGGGACATAACAAGCTCCTGAGTTCTTGAACCCTGCTGGTGGCTTCTGCTGGATTGAGATCTAAGTGGTGCTCTACTGGTTCGGTAACCATGACATTGCTGTTTGTGGCACTGCTGCTGCCTAACCCTAAAAGCTGGGTCTTAGAAAATGTTTCAAGTAAATCTTCATGGAGAATGGACAGAAGACCTAGACCTACCTGCCAAGGTATATCGCTGGTTGATCTGACTTTGCAGTAGCTCCTGTTTTGCTCTTCTCCACAGCAGCAAATCCTTTTCAGCTGGACCTCTTAATTTTGGTATCCAGCATTATGGAGCTCTCTTGGAAGCCGGCAGCTTCATCCCAGTGGAAGAATCCAGCTTCCAAAAAATTCCTCAAAGTCAAAGGTAAAAATCTTAACAGCAACCTCTTCCAGCGGCTCCCAAAAAACGATGGGGGTCATTCTGACCTCGGCGGTAAAAGGCTCCTACCGCCGGTCAGAAGACCGCCATTCTACCGCCGCGGCCGCGGAAACCCGCCACGGTCATTCTGACCAACAACTGCCAAGCCGCCAAAAACCCGACATCCACGGAAGGCCGCCTCATCAGCGGGCAGCGATAAACTGGAGATGACCAAACCTCCACCGCCACGCCAACACAAACACGCCCATGCCATTACGACCCACCAATCCACGCGGCGGTCTTTCAGCCGCGGTATTCCATTGGCGGTACACACCGCCGCGGTCAAAATACACACCCAGGCTCCAAAACCCAGCCACATTGGACAATTTGAAATACACACACCTGATACACATACAAACACCACCCCCACACATCCAAGCAAATATAAAACACACACCCACATCACCCACAAACCCCCACTAGTTGGAAATCGGAGAGAAGGCGAGAGAGAGCGAGAGAGAGAGAGAGAGAGAGAGACCAGCAATCGAAAACCCCAACACACACAGGAACCCAACATCATCAACCACACCACATCTACGCACACATCACCACACACCACCACTCACATCACCGCAAACACCACCCCACACCTCATCCACACCACCCCATGGCACCCCAAAGACACCCCCGGTTTTCTGACCAAGAACTCCGGGTCATGGTGGTGGAAATCATAAGGGTAGAGCCCCAGCTCTTCGGCACACAGGTGCAACACACCACAATAGCCAGGAAGGCGGAGCTATGGCAGAGGATTGTCGACAGGGTCAACGCTGTGGGACAGCATCCCAGAAACCAGAAAGACATCAGAAAGCGCTGGAACGACCTACGGGGGAAGGTACGGTCGATGGTCTCCAGACACAACATCGCTGTGCAGAGAACTGGCGGCGGACCACCACCCACCCCTCCCGAATTCACAGCATGGGAGCAAGAGGTCTTCAACATCCTGCATCCTGCGGGCCTCGCTGGAGTAGGCGGAGGAATGGACTCTGGTAAGTCTAGTCTCAACTACTCCCCCCCCCAACCACCAGCATGCCAACCCACACCCCCACCCTCACCCCCAACCCCCCAGCACACAGCCTCCCTGCCAATGTCTCACCAGCACAACCCACCCAACCCAAAACCAAACCCTGAATGCCAACACAAACCATGGACACCCATCACCTATGCATGACCACTGCACAAACCCATCCCCCCCACAAACCACCCTCACAACTCCTGCCACAAGGGGATGCCAGCACTGGGGGACAAGGGCACCCACAAATCGCACACCATGGAACACACAGAAGCAATAACCATACTCTTTCACCCCTGCAGGGCCTGAACGCCAACACACCGGCCAGGAGGGTCCAGATATGTCCATCCCACCCCCAGAACAGGCCCGCAGTGAGGACAGCAGCTCTGTCGACCTGGAACCTGATGACCAGCCCGGACCATCGGGGACCTCTGGACAGTCGGTTCCCCACACACAGACACAGGCCACAGCAGACCTAACCCCCTCTGGGAATATCAGCACCGCTCCCACCCAGCGGGCCCATGCCTCTGTCTCCAGGACAGGTCAATCAGCAGTGTGTCCGCCACTACAGGGCACCCAGGCTGACCCAACACCCCAACAACAACAGGGACCTTGGGGCAGTGGTAGTGGGCACACCGTCCAGGGGACAGAGGCCCGGGGAAACAGGGCAACTGGGAGGGCTGCAGTGCGACAGGGGGGGGAGGACAGGCCCAGGGAACCGACTCTCCAAGAGGCCCTCACCAACATCATGGGAGCATACCACCGCTCCCAGGAGACGATGGCGACGGTAATGGCCAGGTTCCAGGAGATCCAGGCACAGCAGGAGGAACGGTACATGGGGTACAGAGAGGAGCTCAGGAACATCGTCCAGGCCCTGAACCTAATAGTCACCACATTGCGGGACCATGTGGCACCCCAAAGGGCCCCTGTCACCAGCCCGGACCAGGAACAGCCTACCACCTCCGCCGGCGCTAGTGGACAGGAGGCCCCCACACAACGACGGGCCACCAGAACCCCACCTCCTGCTGAAGATCAACCACCCCGCAAGAGGAGCCTGAGATCACAAAGGAAGACAGAGTAGGATGCCAAGACCCCCGCCAGCCTAAGATCCCCCCCGGATGTCATTCCACTGTCCCACATCGTCACCCTGTCCAACCTTGAACTGCCCCTGCTCCATCCTTCCACAGGCATATGGACAATGCACCTGTGCGACCGAGAACTGGACTCTGCCATGGACATCACTCCACCCCCACCCATCACCGTTTTACTATCATGGACCTATATGTAGCACTTTAAATAAATCACTTATTGCACATAAAACACTCAGGAGTCTGCTTGTATTCTTAACAAATGTATTATGCATAACGGGTCAAAAATGTGCAGTTACTTTGTGATGACAACATACCAATGTCAATTTGCTTTACTCCATGGCAGAACAAACCAGAAGTCACGCAGTGGGTCATACAGCTCTGAAAAGCCAAGGGAAAGTCACAATTCAGTTGAAAGGAACTGGGGGGAAACACAGAAAGTAGAGATGCAGGAGGCCAGAAGTAAATGTAAAATGACGTGGGGGATTCTTACCTGGGTGCTACTGAAAATACTGTTGTATGACCGTGTCCCTGTTGTCCGTGTCGTCCCCGTCGTCTTCCTCCTCTTCACTCTCCACAGGCTCCACAGCTGCTACAACACCACCATCTGGACCATCCTCCTGCAGAAAAGGCAGCTGGCGTCGCAAAGCCAGGTTGTGAAGCATACAGCAGGCCACGATGATCTGGCACACCTTCTTTGGTGAGTACATGAGGGATCCCCCTGTCATATGCAGGCACCTAAACCTGGCCTTCAAGACCCCGAAGTTCCTTTCTATGATCCTCCTAGATCACCCATGTGCCTCATTGTACCGTTCCTCTGCCCTGGTCCGGGGATTCCTCACTGGGGTCAGTAGCCACGGCAGGTTGGGGTAACCAGAGTCACCAATTAGCCACACAAGGTGTCTCTGTAGCTGTTCCATCACATAGGGGATGCTGCTATTTCGCATAACATACGCGTCATGCACTGACCCAGGGAACTTGGCATTTACATGGGAGATGTACTGGTCAGCCAAACAGACCACCTGGACATTCATAGAATGGTAACTTTTCCTGTTTCTGTACACCTGCTCATCGTCTTTTGGGGGTACTAAGGCCACATGGGTCCCATCAATGGCACCAATGATGTTGGGGATATGTCCAAGGGCATAGAAGTCAGCCTTCACAGTGGCCAAATCACCCTCCTCAGGGAAAATTATGTAGCTCCGCATGTATTTCTGTATTTCGTCAGGGCAGACAACACTCTGGACAAAATCTTAGAAAACATAGGCTGAGACATCCCTGATGACATGGCCACTGTGGTCGAAGACCGCGGCGCAAAGCCGCATTGGTTAACATCGAACCCTATGGGTTTCACGGGCTAATGACTAGCTGCGCCGGCGGTCGCGGAACGCACCGCGGCGGTACGCGCCGCCGCGGGCGTGACCGCCATTTTCTATCTGATTAATCACTCGAGACCTGATCATCCACAGGAGAGGACCTATACTGCAAGTGCTGCTGTGACCTCGGTCAAGGAGATACAATGGCTGCTGCGACTGGGGAAAGGGCCCCTGCCTTCACGACAGAAGAGTTGGAGAAACTTGTGGATGGGGTCCTGCCCCAGTATGCGCAACTCTACGGTCCTCCAGACCAACAGGTAAGTACACTGTGTGCACGTTGAATGGGCTATGCCTGGGTTGTGTATGGTGGATGTAAGATGGTGGGGTGGGGAGCGAATGAGGAGTGCAAGGCACGACAGATGAGAGCATGTGCCACATGGCAAGGTTGGGGAGGGGGGGCCAATCGCATCTATCATGCGGAAAATTGATGATATTTCAATTTCCACCCTGTACATGTCAAATAGGTCAGCGCCCATCAGAAGATCGACATTTGGCGTGCCATCGCCAAGGAAGTCCGGAACCTGGGGGTCCACAACAGACGGGGCACCCACTGCCGCAAGAGGTGGGAGGACATCCGCCGCGGGACCAGGAAGTCACTGCTGGGGATGGCCTCCCAACCTAGGAGGGGTGCCAGTCGTACCCTGACCCCCCTGATGTCCCGGATCCTGGCGGTGGCCTACCCCGATTTGGATGGGCGCGTGACGACATCACAGCAGACACAAGGGGGTGAGTACCAGCACATTCAGCTATCTTTACACGCAGTGGAGGCGTCTGGGTGGGGGAGGAGGGCTGTGGGTGACATTAGGCCAGGGCGCTTTCTGTAGTGTAGTCCCCTCCTTTAGGCATGGCCCTGTGCCCCCGCCCCCAACCTCTGTACGGTGCCAGGTACAGCTAGCCATGGTCCTGCATCACCCATGTGCGCGTTTGTTGTCCCTAGACCTGTTGGCCCAGTCACAAGTACTCAGTAGTGTACCCCGATTGCGCGGCTTAGTGCATGAGGCTCCTGTGTCTGTCCTCTCTGCCAACGGTGTTGACAATGCATGTACTCAACCTTTTATTATGTCTCCCCCCACCCTTTTTCTTTATCTTCTTGTGCATGTGTGCTTCAGCATCATCAGGCGGAGGAGACTTGGCACCGGAGCACGAGGGAGCTGCGACTCACAAGGCCCCGGTGGGCCATGGCACAGACACCGAGGCCACCAGTGATACGGAGGGCGAGGGGAGCTTCACAACGGGGAGCCGTGGTGAAACCAGCGACACCGACACGTCCTCGGAAGGGAGCTCCCTAGCGTTGGTGGCAACATCCGTGCCCCCCGCCTCTACAGGTACAGCCGCCACCCAGCGCACCAGCTCCACCCTCCCAGCAGCCCCTCAGCCTACGCTCCGTGCCCGCTCGCCCAAGAAGGCGGGCGTCTCCTTCGCCCCAGGCACCTCAGGCCCTGCCACTGTTACCCCTGCTGCCCTCAGTGAGGAGGTCATTGACCTCCTGAGGACCATCATTGTTGGGCAGACTACCCTTTTGAATGCCATCCAGGGGGTAGAGACGGAGGTGCATCGTAGCAATGCATACCTGGAGGGCATTCATTCGGGTCAGTCTGCCCATCAACGATCGTTCAATTCTCTAGCCTCAGCACTGACGGCAGCCATTGTCCCTGTTTCCAGCCTCCTTCTACTAACTGCCTCCACCCTGTCTCTGTCTCCTGTTCCTCTGCCTATCCCATCCACACCATCAGACCAGCCTGCACACACCTCAACACCCAAGGGCAGCTCTTCCAGACATAAGTACCACAGATCACACAAACATTCACCCAAGCAACACCCAGATGCAGACATGCCAACAGCCACTACCACCTCTGTGTCCCCCACCTCCTCGTCTCCCTCCTCCCTCCCTGTGACGTCGCCACTCACACCTGCATGCACACCACCAACAGCCAGTACACCCATCACCAGCACACCCTCCAGTACAGTCCGCACACGTGCAGTCACCACCCCCACTGCCGTTTACACGTCCCCTGTGTCCTCTCCCACTGTGTCTGTCACCCCCTCTTCCAAGACACACAAACGCAGGCAGCCACCCACCCAACAGCCAACCACCTCACGACAGCCTCCAGTCCATGCACCTTCACCCAAGGACAGCACACCTGACTCTCCTACAACCACCTCCTCTTCCTCCACTCCCATAACCACTACACCTACCTTTTACCTTGGTCCTAAAAAGTGTTACCTCTCCAATCTTGACCTCTTTCCCTCACCTGACCCACCCCCTCCATCTGCTAAGAGTCCCAAGAGCACCTCAGCCACCACCAGCCCGGGTTCACGTGTCAGCGTAGTCCATGGATTTTGGAGTCCCCCCTTTGCCAGCAGTGAGACATCGGTCTGCAGCAAGGGGACAGCCAGCCCCCCCCCTGGAAAGAGGACCCGGAAAGTGAGGGGCCGCCGCGGGAGGAGTGCCACGGCTGCCCCCAAGGACCAAAGTTCGGACACTTCACCTGCCACAACATCCAGGGGAGGCAAGGCCCAGAGAGCCACAGCGAAGGAGGGCAAGGGCAGCAGGGCGGAGAAGTCAGGCAGCAGGAGCGCGGACCAGGAGGGCCCCACAAGCCCCATCCCGGGTGTGAGGGAGGACACCCAAGGGCCCAGGACACCGTCACCGAAGGGTCCAGCAACTGCACGGTCGGAGGGCGACTGAGCAGGGAGTCCTGCCCAGGTCAGACTCCCTGGAATTACAGGACAAACACCGCTGAAGAGGGCCCCGCCGTGCAGGAAGGCACTGCTGAAGAGGGCCCCGCCGTCCAGAAAGGCACCGCTGAAGGGGGCCCGCCGTACAGGAAGGCACTGCTGAAGAGGGCCCCGCCGTCCAGAAAGGCACCGCTGAAGAGGGCCCCGCCGTGCAGGAAGGCACTGCTGAAGAGGGCCCCGCCGTCCAGAAAGGCACCGCTGAAGAGGGCCCCGCCGTGCAGGAAGGCACCGCTGAAGAGGGCCCCGCCAAGACAGGCCCCGCTCCGCTGGGCCCCGCCGTCTCAAGCACCGCTCCGCTGGGCCCTTCCCATCAAGCACCGCTCCGCTGGGCCCTTCCTGTCAAGCACCGCTCCGCTGGGCCCCGCCGTCTCAAGCACCGCTCCGCTGGGCCCTTCCTGTCAAGCACCGCTCCGCTGGGCCCTTCGTGTCAAGCACCGCTCCGCTGGGCCCCGCCGTCTCAAGCACCGCTCCGCTGGGCCCTTCCTGTCAAGCACCGCTCCGCTGGGCCCCGCCGTCTCAAGCACCGCTCCGCTGGGCCCTTCCTGTCAAGCACCGCTCCGCTGGGCCCTTCCTGTCAAGCACCGCTCCGCTGGGCCCTTCCTGTCAAGCACCGCTCCGCTGGGCCCCGCCATCTCAAGCACCGCTCCGCTGGGCCCTTCCTGTCAAGCACCGCTCCGCTGGGCCCTTCATCTCAGGCACCGCTCCGCTGGGCCCCGCCGTCTCAAGCACCGCTCCGCTGGGCCCTTCCTGTCAAGCACCGCTCCGCTGGGCCCTTCCTGTCAAGCACCGCTCCGCTGGGCCCTTCCTGTCAAGCACCGCTCCGCTGGGCCCCGCCGTCTCAAGCACCGCTCCGCTGGGCCCTTCCTGTCAAGCACCGCTCCGCTGGGCCCTTCATCTCAGGCACCGCTCCGCTGGGCCCCGCCGTCTCAAGCACCGCTCCGCTGGGCCCTTCCTGTCAAGCACCGCTCCGCTGGGCCCCGCCGTCTCAAGCACCGCTCCGCTGGGCCCTTCCTGTCAAGCACCGCTCCGCTGGGCCCTTCCTGTCAAGCACCGCTCCGCTGGGCCCCGCCGTCTCAAGCACCGCTCCGCTGGGCCCTTCCTGTCAAGCACCGCTCCGCTGGGCCCTTCCTGTCAAGCACCGCTCCGCTGGGCCCTTCCTGTCAAGCACCGCTCCGCTGGGCCCTTCCTGTCAAGCACCGCTCCGCTGGGCCCTTCCTGTCAAGCACCGCTCCGCTGGGCCCCGCCGTCTCAAGCACCGCTCCGCTGGGCCCTTCCTGTCAAGCACCGCTCCGCTGGGCCCTTCATCTCAGGCACCGCTCCGCTGGGCCCCGCCGTCTCGAGCACCGCTCCGCTGGGCCCTTCCTGTCAAGCACCGCTCCGCTGGGCCCCGCCGTCTCAAGCACCGCTCCGCTGGGCCCTTCCTGTCAAGCACCGCTCCGCTGGCCCTTCCTGTCAAGCACCGCTCCGCTGGGCCCCGCCGTCTCAAGCACCGCTCCGCTGGGCCCTTCCTGTCAAGCACCGCTCCGCTGGGCCCCGCCGTCTCAAGCACCGCTCCGCTGGGCCCCGCCGTCTCAAGCACCGCTCCGCTGGGCCCCGCCGTCTCATGCACCGCTGGGCCAATGACTGTGCCGGTTCTGTGTCGTGCTAATGTTCATGCTGCACTCGGCCCACCCTGCCTCCTCCATTGCCTGTGGAGACTGTTATCCACTTGATGGACTGTGACTTTGCACTCCCCAGGATATGACAGTGGGCAAGCCACCCACTGTAGAGACTTGAGAGACTGTGGCTTTGCACTACCCAGGATTGGACGGTGGGCATGGTGGCCCCTTCTTGGATCTGGCGTCGTGGACTCATGTGGCTGTGGTGCCCCCCCTTCCCTTCCCCCTGAGGTGCCTGTAGTTTTTTCATGTGATGCCCCTGCAGTGTTCTCTCCAACGGACTCAGGTCTCCTGTGTGGGCTTTGCCCATGTGTTGATACACTTCGGCCCACGGACATTTGCAATTTCTGTGACTGTGCGGGACTTTCTGCCTCTATTTCTCGGTCACGCAATGTTTACATTAGATAATTTTTGCATCATTTTCCTATTTTGCCATGTCTTCAATGAACCTATTTTGTACATAAATGTTGTTTCTCACTTGAATCTAATCTTTTCGTTAGTCCGGGGGGTTTGGGTGGGGTAACTTTGACTTGGTGCTCTGCATTGGTGTGTAGATAGTTGGGGGGTGGGTGTGATGCGTATGTGTGTGCCCGTAACCCTTCCTCCTCCCCCCCTCCCCTGTGTCGTAGGTGCGGTACTCACCGTTGTCGTCTGCGCCGGAGTTCGTACTCGTGGTAGATGAGCAGGTAGACGAGAGCGGGTAGGATGTGTAATTCGGGCTCCATGCTGTCCTCCGTCCTCGTGGAGTGTATAGAGGTGAGCGTTTTCCCGTTCGTAGTCTGTTTCCGCCGTGTTTTTATCGGCGGGGCTCCCGCCCCGGATGAGGTGGCGGATTGGTGAGTTGTGATAGGGTGTCTGCCGCCTGCCTGTTGGCGGTGACCGCCGCGCTGTTTTTCTGTCCCGCCGTGGCGGTCGGAGTGGTAATGTGGCGGGCTGTGTTGGCGGTTCCCGCCAGGGTCAGAATTCCATTTTTGGAACCGCCAGCCTGTTGGCGGGTTGGCCGCCGCTTTATCACCGACCGCCAAGGTCAGAATGACCCCCGATGTCTCCTCCTCGGACACCACCTGTTGCCTTGCTCTGCTGAGGACTATGCCTTCTCCAACACTTTACAAGGAATGTTTCTAAGTCTGAAGTTCAGCTGCCCCTTGCATCCAGCCTGAGTTCCATTGTTGTTGGCTTTAACTTTTGACTCTGACTCTCTCTCTCTCAAGTGACCAGATACCGGTGGTTGACACATTTTGAACTTTTAGGCACTAGATTTCACTGAAAATGTTTACAAATCATAACTCTGGTTCTACTGATTGGATTGAATTCATTTTAGTATCATTTTATTTCATAACATGTACTTATTTTTCAAATTTGGTTTGGGATTTTTTTCTATGTAGTTTTTCACTTTCTTAATGTTTCTGTGCTGCATAAAATGCTTTGCCTCTAAGTAAGTTAAGACTGACTGCCTTTGTGCCAATCTACCAAACAGTTAAGCACAGGTTAATTTAATGACTTTTGTGGTTCCTCCTGACAAAGATTGTGGTTGTAGTCCGAGTGAGGCTTCCGCCCCACTCAACCAATAACCTAATTCCTTACACCTGATCTCCAGAATACCAGTATGATAATGGAAGAAGTGTGTGCCCCAGCTAAATAGCATTGGCTTGGTCTGTCTCCTCTGCAGGGTGGAACAACCATACTACACTAAGAGACTGCTGCAGCATGTCTCAATTAAGGAAAGAAAGCAAGTTAAACCGTAAAATAAGGGTAAGACAAAACACTGCTACTTAGCTTTAGACTTGCTAGGTAACAGCTTTGTTTTTCAGAAAGAAAAGCACAGGAAGTGTAATTTATGGTCCCTTCTTTTCAGCATTCTGGGAAATAGTGCTCATCTTGAAGGAACTTTTTTGATTAGCTAGGTAAGAAGCTTTTGTGGAGCAGGGCTCATTGAGTTAGGACTGGAACAGGAAGACGGATGAGCGTGTAATGGAATATAGAAAGGTAAGCTTGGCTTTCTACTACAATGCATGCCGTGAGTTCAGAGTATCAGTTGAGACTTAAGTGTGACCGTGACATGAATGACTAGCCAGTGTGCCATTTGTCACTTGTAGGTGGTGGCGGTGTTAAGAGACTGAAACATAAATATGGAGAGAGACAAACAGTGTCTGTGTGTGCGTGTGTGTGCACATGTGAGAGAGACCTAATCTATCAGGACCGAACACCATACAGTTAAACATCACATTCATGTAAAGCTTTCCATTTGTGCATTGACAATGCCTTTCTGCAATCCATACAGGAACCAATCAAACATTGACCAGCCTCCACAAGGATCCATAGTTTTCCTGGGCTTCTGTTCTTTTATATGCACCAGTGGTTCCCAACCTGTGGTCCTGGGAACCCTTGGGGTCCACATCCCTCCACAGGGGGTCCGCAACTGCTTAGAAAATTAAATAATATTAACATAGTAGGTCCCCCGTATTGACTCAGAGGGGGTCCTCAGATTCCAATAATGATTCAATAGGGGTCCCTTGGTTCTAGTGATGATAAAGTGGGGGTCCACAGAAGTCAAAAGGTTGGGAGCCACTGATATACACAATTGGGAGCGACTAGTTGGGATTCAGTTTCCCACATGCACTGCAGGAAAATAATCTCACTCTCAATTACATGCACCTAAACTGCCCCGTACTGAGCAACCACACCGCGGTACTGAAAGGCCTGCTTATCATTTTTGACTGATTTGCAACTGCAATTGCAAAACAGATGGGGTTTTTCAAATCGCATTGGAAAGTTCAAACAAAGAAAACATAAAATGACATCATTTACATTCATAGCGAGCCAGTTCTCAAATTACTTCTTTCTACATGTACAAGTGAAAACGACTAAATGGAAATGTGCTCATTTTGCGGATGAGTTTGTTAAAAAGTTTGACAGATGGTGAAAAAAAGAAACATTTGCATATCTTAACCGTTAAACAGAATTCATGGATATAATGGGAGGACATGAAAAGGCATCAAGAAGGTGGTATATTTGTCTGCAATACCGATTTGAGCATTTTGTTCACTTTATTTCAAAGAAAATGATGGAATTAGCATCTGTCGCTTTCTAGAAACATTTCCATCATGGCTGCTTGTGTCCTAAAGGTGTCACAATGGGGCGTAGTTATCAGTGGTGGGCCTGAGGGGGACCCAGCTGCCGAACCTGCTGCAGTTAGGTCACAGGTCACCATTCTGAATGATTTAAACACAGAGGACCTGATTCACAAAGGTAAAGTTAGCATTTTGTTCTGAGTTAAGTCCAAAAGTCTAATTGTATGACTTTTCGGTATTCACCAAGGAAAGTTAAGAGCAATCTGCACTTGCTGCGATATCTCGGCACCCAGTTACCGAAAGTTGCAAATATAGACACATATTTACAAGAAAGTGGTGAATCGTCCTGTTGAGAGACGAGAGAGAGATCAAATTTTATTAACATATTAGTGGCATAGAAGTTAGCATATGGTGGCTAGTTAGCATACATGTAAAAGACCCAACATAGAAAATAACGTGGAAATGTAAAATGTGGACGTTTGAATTATGGTGAACCATGTGTCTGCCATTCATTTTAAACATTATGTTCTAACATGAAAATATATTTTGCATTTATGAGAAATGAAGTAGTAATGTGAAGTAACATAAAGGGTGTTTTATCAAGGTGAATATTAGAATGAAAGTATTAAATGAATTTGAATTAATTGTACTTATGTTGATTTAAATGGATTTTATTAACATGAGTTACATGTGTGCAGAGAAATAAATGGATGTTTAAAATTGCTCTAACATGTCGTAAAGAATGTTTGCCATTAGAAAATTTGCTTTGAATATTTGATTTTAATTGTAAAGTGCGCAATACGTTTTATTAATATATAAATTGTATTAATGTTTATTAAGGCTTTCTTGGCTCGACTAGGCCTGAAAGATTAATTTTGCAGCAGTAGAGGAAAATTTGTTTATTCTGTTTCCTGACCTGAATACCTTCCCTAGGTTGTTGAGGTGATATGGATGTCCCATTGTATTGGAGGTGAAGAACATGTTTTAGTATTAATTATGTAGCAATATTTGGTCTAGCCATTGAACAAGACAGGATACTCATGATTCTCATGTGAATTGTGTTAGTTTATTTTGTGTATCATGAGAAAGGACTTGAAGTAACGAACAATTAGATAATGTAATATTTTGTTGGAACTGTGTCAAATCATTGAAATGACAATGCACTTTTGCTGAGAAAACACGGAATAGTTGCAAACTTGATGCTGCCATCGATGACCATTGAACACTGAGGGCATCATTCCGAGGCTTGCCACTGCTGTGGCAGTCCAACTGCCACATGAGAACCCTGGCGGTCAGACCGCCAGGATTCCATCATCTCCACCAGGATCGGTGATCCCAAAGGATTAATGTGGTGGAGATCATAATCCGCTAGGGAAGCGCTTCTTACGACCTTGTTTTCCACCAGCCTTTTTTTATGGTGGTTTCACCACCTTGAAAAGGCTGGCAAAGAACAGGTGCAGGGGGCCACAGGGAGGTCCCTGCAGTGCCCATGTACTTGGCATGGGAAGTGCAGAGGTCCCCCTGTCCAGCACCCTTGCAATGTTCACTGTCTGCTTTGCAGACAGGGTGCTGGTGCATGCTGCAGGCTACAGCATTGCTGCTGGCTTGATTACGAGCCAGAGACAATGCTGTGGCCCGTTTCCCGCTAGGCTGGCAGGCAGAAACCGAGGTTTCCATCTGTCGGTCTAGCAGGAAACTCATAATAGGTCCGGTGAGGTGATCGCCACGAAGACGGCGGCCACCCTGTTGGGAGTTTGACAGACAGCTTTACCGTCTGTCAAACTCATAATCGCCCCCTGAGTCAGACACCTGAAATGAGCCCACGTGATGGACCAATCAATAGGATTGTGGTTATTTCTAATTAGGGAGAGACTTTGAAACTTCAGGTTATTCGATTTCCTACTCCAGTCCATTTAGAACTCAGCTAGAGCCAGTCTTGATGCGCTGATGATGTCCAGCTGCTCTCTACTCCTTTTACACCCTCTACATCTTTAGCTATCTTTGAAGACTAAAGTTATACTCTTAAATGCCCCATTCGTTTAGCTGTTCAGTACTAATATGTCCAACTAATTCTGAACTGCTGATCTGTCCTATGTGCAGCCCGTGTTTTGCACTGTACTGATGCTGCTGTCAACTTACGTCGGAAGAAAGTGACCGTTCTAGCAGATTAAGTATTGCTGTTTACTGTTCCATGGGGAGAGGAAGAACTAAATGTGGTTTCTTGTTTCCTTTTCAGCTTAGGCAATTGCACCAGCGTGTTTTATAGGAGTTGCCCTAGTCAGATGATTTTTCCAAATTATTTTTGTGTCTTCTTTTGCTTTTGCCGGCATGTGTTATCACTTTCCCACACATGCAAGTCTAAATTCGTGTTAGTGGTAGGAATGACCCAGCTCTGAAACCTGAATGTTAAAACTGTATTTTAATGATTTACTGATGTCACCATCATCTGCTTTGAAATCTGATAGTAGTGTGCATACTGTGCTGTTACTAATCTGTATATTATTCTTTTATAGTATTTAACAGTATTTATATTTAGTAGGTTAAATCTTTTCAGACATTTCGGTCAGCCAGCGGTTTTCATGCATGTTTATAACTTAGTTTTGCGCACCATATACGTTACACGATTTGGGGATTCTAATAAAGCTTTGAAACGTCAATTAGTTTGGAGTTTGACTTAGTGTTAAATTGTTCATGATGTCTATAGTTGTTTATGGTATAATGTAATTAATTTGTGATTGAATGAATCTGACCACTACATTCTTCACCAAGTCCAAAGATCTAGTCGACCTCTATTGGTGAGAATAGTGAAGGTGTCTCACCAGCATGTTTGTGATTTCTGAAACCAAAGTGGGAAGAAAAACTCTGTGAGAGCGCTAGCACCCTTACCCCACCTACCGACTTCATGGTTGCGCCTCATTTACAATATGGCACTCCATGGCGATCATTAAGGCAATAGTGTCAACATTTTGGTGCTTTGCTGCACTAGTGTCAAAAATGTTGATGCTTGTGCAGCAAAGCACAGGGAGGCCCATTGATTAAAATGGGTGTGTCATTTTAACACCTGCTCTGAGCAGGCTTTAAAAATGATGGAAAAAATGGTACAATGAAATGTAAATTTCACTGCACCATTTTTTCATGCCTCCCTGCACCATAATGCCCTCCTTGCATATATTACTCCTGACGCAGGCATAATGTGGTGCAAGGGTTTACAAAGTGTCGTAATGCAATCATTGCACCACTTTATAAATATGGCGTGGGAGAAGGCCTCCTTAACACCGCCTCAGCATCAAAATAATGACGCTAGGGCGGAGCAAGGTGGCACTAGGGGCTTGTAAATATGCCCCTTAGACTTTTGGTCTAAGTTTACATTTGTGATTCAGGCCCATAGTCTTCAAGGGTGCTATAGAACTAGGACCATCTATCTTGCAAAAAGCCTGGTAGGGTGAGTTTATCTCTGTAATTGTGGTTTTCCAGTGAGGGGGAGAATGCAGCAATGCTAACCCTTTTAGGACCAGTTCAAAGGTATTGTTAAAGCTGATCCTATTTGGTTAAGGGGGTGTTATGGGGCATAGGTATTAAACATTTGGCAAGAAAAGGACACAACTTAAGTGGGGTACATACTAGCACTCAAAAGGCCATTATAGTAAAACCCTTAACAAGACCCAAACAGTTTAGTAAAATGTGGAACCTAGTAATTACATACCTAATACTGTTGTGTAGAGTACTGATGGCCTCATTTACTAGGAAATGGTGCGGCTCAGTGCCGCAAGCAATTTTCGTATGGAAAAGGGCACAGCGTCACTGGAGCATTGTTAAAAGTGATGCTCTGGTGGGGAAAGGGCCTCTTAAATGAGGCCTTAAGTTAAGAAATATCATTGGACTTAAGTATTGTATCCTTAATATTGTTTATAAAAATATCTTCCATCCTAATGTAGATTTAGTATTTCTCTTTGCATTGTTAATTTATAAAGCGCACAGCACCTCAGTTTCTTGGCACTGCATTAGTGCTTACTCTGAGGTGATGGTTGCAGATGGGGCACAATAGCACTCCTTTTTGGAGAAGAGCACTTATTTTTCCTCATCAGACTTTGATCCAGAGTTAGAGAGAGAGAAACAAACAAGAGGGAAATTGGAAGGCACAGAAATCTGGAAAACACGTAACAAAAGGAGAAAATAGAAACTTGTAAGAGTAAGATAAAGTAGCAGTGAGTGTCTGGTGGTGAAGACTCTGAAATCTTGGTATTTAACATGATAGCATTCACTAGTGCCTGCCTTGGACACCTGAGCAAATCTTAGGGTACTTTCACTTATTCATTTACAAATTAACAACTGTCAAAAATGAGCAAAACAGAGAAAAGAACTAAGAAACCAAACGTATTCTATTATTACCTTCAATAAAAGCAATATTTTTGTAAACTATATTGTGGACTGATATTTATGTCAGATGATATTCTGATGACATTATTCTGGTGCTTCATAATGAAGAGTGTATATGCCTCATTTGGAGGTTGGCAGAATGGGAGCTTTACCATGGATTGTTATAACTGCCTTGGCAAAATAGTTGTTCAGAGGTGGGAGAACCACAGTGTTTTTTACAGCAGATCCTCAGCTTGCTTCAGTATCAGAAATCCTTAATTGGTGACCCACACACCACATGACGAGCAAATCACAGTGGGTGCAACCAGGAGAAACAAATAATGGCCATAACGTGAAGAGAGAAAACTTCCTCCTCATCATGGCTGTTGATGTTATGTTTCTCCCAAGTAAACTCCCAGTTTAGGAGATTGAGTAAAAAAAACAGAATGACAATGAGGGAAAGAAAAGGGCACCTGCTTAGTACGCATCTGTGCCTACAGTGCATTCACATGACCAGAAGATCCAGTGTATGGGCCGAGATCACAGCCAGGCAGGTGGAATATATGAATATGGCACTGGGGGTAGGGGCAGATGAGAAGGGTTCTGCTAACCAACTAATCTGAGGGCTCCGCACCTGGGTCTTGGTGACGCAGAATTTTGGTTGCACCATCATGTGTTACAGAAGTGACCTAATCATGTGATCGACAATACATATATCTTATGTCTAAATGTTATTAATGTGAAGTGGAACATCTATATCCTACTATTGAAGGTGTATTCATGGTAGACAATTATAGGTTCATACATGTATTCTAATGTTTGATTTTAACATGGTGAATTGTAGTACTCATGCATGTATTCTGATTTTGTTCTTATGATGTAACTGCATGTAATCACGTTCTCATTTATAAGTCATGTATTAATTTATATTTGTAAGATGCACTTATAATCATGTATTTCAAGTGTGCATTTAATGTCTTATTAAGTTAGCATAACCAAAGGCCTCAATTATTTGGTTTCTAGTGTCTACCCTTCAACGTGGAGTTTTGCTTGCAGTGCAATGTTTTTCCTTTGCAGGTGTGTCTATGTGAGCCTATAGTTAATGAAAGGCATATTGTGTGTTGAAGACAGCAGGATATGGGAGGATACTTTGGCAAGGGCAGGGAGGGCTATTGATCTGAGAGGAAAAGTCTCTTGTTTGTGTACTGGGGACTGCTCAAGGTCATTCTAATGTTCGAATCGTGGGATGAAAGGCTTGAGGGGAGTTACCAAATTTCACTGTGCAAAGGTGATAGAAAACTAATCATCTTGATGAAGTGGATGTCTTGAAGGTTCCATGGGTTTAATTGGTATACATCTAGTTAAACGAGAGGAGATTCCCTTGAGACTTGGAGGATCGCAAACCTCTCTATCATTATTCCTTTGTGTGGCTTTATTCTAGGCATCACCTCTCTATCAGAAACTCTACTGAGGTTTCTGCTATGCTGACACTTTCTTATTTCCTGAGAATCAATTAGGATTTACTTTGGATTAGTTCAGGGTATTTTTGATTAAACTAATTTCTCCAATGATTAGGCAAGATGATCGCTACTTGTGTACCAATCATCTAATCTTATTTCTTATCTTTTGTATTGGCTCAACTGAAATTCTCATATGCCTTAAGCTTATACAGTTTAACTTAATTTGATGCTTTACTTTACCTTTGATGATTCTGTACTTACACAGCATGTTTATGAGATTCATTTATATCAATTTGGCTCTATATTTCTAATAAACGTTTTAACTTTATCATCCAACTCCTGGAGTTAATGTGTGACCAATTAGGTGACACTGGTAATTGAATCAAAAGGTGTGATTTTAACTCTTCTTTACCACTCTAGCATCCTAAAAGGTCCATATGTAGAATTAAAAGCTAGAACATGGATCTAGAGCATCATTGGTCTAAAAGGCCTGTTATGGCCTTGTTAGAGGTCCACAACATCACCCTAAGTAACTCCACCCACTGAGGTACTGATATTAGGGGCATGGTAACTCATGGATGGAGGCAGATTTATCAGGGATAACAAGTGAGCCCCGAGGGGCTCCTATGAAAAATGTAATAACTGTTGGAATCAATAATTATGGTCCTGATTCCACATATGAGTCCTCATTTTACCCTGCTTTTAGCATGTTTTTCTTTGGGTGAAACACAACATGTCAGCAGAGACACGATTAAATTTGTAATCTTGATTAGGCTGGTCATTCTCATTACTGACCAATTTACCAGTTACATCGTAATAAGACCCTGTGTGCTAACTATCCAAAAAGATGAAACAAGTCTGTAATGTCAGTCATCCCAAAGGAGGTACATCTGAATAGTTTGCACAGTCAAACATTTTAAGCTTCACAATTAACAATTTGCACCGCCAGGATGGGGGTGAGAGCCTATTGCCTGTTGTGGGGGCAATTGAATTACAGTCTGTTTGGTGACACTCAAAAATGCTTGTGCTAAACAAGAAAACATGATGAAAATATATTAAAAACCCACAAAGTGCAGTCTTACACATAATAATAACATTTAAACTGTTTTAGTACTAGTTATGATCATAATTTTCCCAAGTACAAAAATGCTTCATTACTTTTTGGATCTTTCCTTTTCAAGGGAAGCACTGTAAATCTACAATTTGGCATCATATGACCTGGTACAGGAGTTGAACTACAAATATTAGCAGGCCGTTTGTAAGTGGCACAGGCAGGGATCTGTATAACACTCATTCCCATTCCCTTCTTGTGTGGTAGCATTTTTTTGGGTTTATATTTCGTGAACAAATAATGATAATGAATAATCATGTTTTTGGTGGATTGAATATGCAAACACCAAATTAATATTTTTACAGCTAAAATGAGTTTCATGTCATATATAGAAGTGTGTTTATTAACATTATTTAGTTGTGCCACATTTTTATACTCAACTCTTGTTCTAATGTTTTTCTGACATCTACGTCCACCTTCCATCTCATACCACAACGCATCTTCTCTCCCTACAAGCTCTTCGAGTGAAAAAAATTGATGTAATAGAATTTGACAATGTGCACGTGTTGTTAAACAACTTTCTGATCTTTCTGTAATAAAGTGCACAAACGCAGTGAAGCTTTACTTCGAGCCAATGTATAAAGTGTTTATGTAGCACACAAACATTAATAAAGTAAAAACACAAAAAAATACCAAAGTTATTTAGAAAAATAGAATAAATGTTAATGGATAAGATTCCACCAAAACGGATTAAGCCAAATCTGTAGAACATGAGTTATGAAATTTCAAAAGTTTTAAGTGAAAAATATCACATACAAGATCAAAGTACCAACCACAGTTATCTGTTCATGTGAGACTGGGCCAAAGTCAAATGATGAAGCACACTGTGATGGAGCAAGCACCTCTAACACAGCAACCAAGGGTCCAGGTCTTGGGGTACCACTTGGAAGGTTAAAACTCACTCCAGCCGGCTGCAGGGTTCAAGGTCTGTGGAGCTTGTTATGCCCCTTTTTGGTTTGGAGTTAGAAAAGTATAATTAATACAGGCATTTTCCCCACTACTTGATGAATTGGATAAGAATAATATGCATAGGCCCACAAATTATGCACTTTTCCCCAATGTTTGTGTATACGCAGTTAAAATAATTAATATGACCCTTCCCCCTGGTATGAACATTCCCTAAAATTAATGTAATTAAGTTAAAATAGTAAATTAGACATCCAATATATGCACTTTGTCCAGTGTTTGTGTGGCTGGAGTGAGAATGGTGAATCTGCACTTCTCCATTTTCGTGGAGTTTGAAAAGTAAAGTTGAAACCCCTTCATCCTTGGAGTAAGACTAGTAAATGTGGCTTTTATTAATATATGACAGTTTTCCATTGTTTGAGGGTTTGGAGTTAGAATAGTAATTGAGACTCTACTCCACACTTACTTATGTACTTACCCCATAGATTTTAGGTTTCAAGAAAGACTAGTAAATCTAAATCCCAATTTAGTCACTTTCTCCAATGCTAGTAGGATTTGAGTTGGAATAGTAAATCTGAGCTTGAATAAATGTACCCCAAAGTAAATGAGATGGGAGAATGATGAGTATAACTTGCCCAAATATGCACTTTTCCCCATATTTGAGGTTTAGAGAATAGTAAATCTGAACTGCTCCTAATGTATGTTTTTCCCCAGTGTTTGTTGATTTGGGGTTCAAAGAGTAAATCTGAACCTTCCCCGTCATGTATGTATTGTCCCCAGAGATAGTCCGATTGATGTTGTAATAATAGATCTGACCTCTCCCAATGTGTGCACTTTTCTCAGTGTCAGCGAGACTAGTGTTAGAATAGTAAACCTGACCGCCTCAAAATGTACACTTTTCCCAATGCTTGAGGGATTTAAAAGAGAAGTGTAAATCCAAGCTCCCCCAATATATATATATATACTTTGTCAGTTATTAGTTTTGAGATAGAATAGTAAATGCGACCCTGCCAATAAATGTATTTTCACAATGTTTATGGGTTTGTAGTTGAAATAGAATACAAGATCATCCAGATATGTTCTCTTTCCCCAATGTTTGTGAGCTGTTTAGATACAATTGCAAACTCTTTACCTTTATTAATTGAGAAAATATTTCTTTGATTTTAGATAGGTAAGTGAATTAGTTGAACATAATTCCTAACATTCCAGTTATGTTGTTAAAAAAGGAGGTGCTATATTATAATTTATTATTTGTTGTATTACTATTTTTAAAATACATATTTTGGAAAGAAACTTAATAATTCATCAAACATATCATACATTTCAATGATTAATACTCTCCAACTCTTAAAACTAAAAATTAATACATCTTAAAATAATGAGTACCAATTTAAATTTAAGTAAGATACTCTTAATTGTTAATAAACCTGTCATAGTTGTAATATAATTTAAAACAATATTTTTAGTAACAAACAGTAGTAATGACTGGGCTAGGACGTGTATCGGGGAACATGGCGGCCAGCTAACGGACTGAGCCGAGAGCTCTTTGTCGGACGGAGACGTCGGAAAGCGTAACGCCGCATTGCGTTGTGCCTGGAGCGCTGAGCTCTCAGGCCGACGCTCGTGAATCTGCTTGTTTGCTGCTGCTTCTTTGCAGCGGCAGATTTTGGGAAATAAGGAGACACGGGGACAGATTTCGGCCAAGTGCTCCATTCATGGAAAACAACGTGGAGCAGGACTAGAATTGTAGGTGTCCTTTTTCCCTCGTCGTGCGGCTTGGAACGGAGTGGCTTTTCCTCACGGGGAAGGTTTGTTTCTGCTCCCGCGGTGTAAGCTGTGTGAGCTGTGCACGGGGGAGTAGGTTTTTTTTTTTCTTTTGTTTCTTCCTTTTTTTTGTTCTATATTTCTTTTTTTTGAACTGGGGCTGACTCAAGATACTTAAACTTCGTTTTTTGCTCATATTATATCTATTACATTGAGAGCAAATAACTCGATGTATTTTTTATTATATTTTTTTCTATTAACTATGTCTGTCATAAGGACCATATCATAGGGTTAATGAGAGAGCGGAGAGTGATATTCAACCGTTTATTCCCCCTTTTTGAGAGATGGGGGTTTATATTTGGAGCAATTTAGTAAACACCAACTATAGGATACAGGCATATGTTATCCCTCTCAAACTCTGCGTCCTCGTTTCTCCTAAAGGCATGCAAGAGGTCTGTTGATTTGGATTGCGGCATTGTCCCGGGCTTCTAAGTGCGCATATGTACTCTTGGAGTACTTAAAAAGGTTCTTTTTGGAATATATTGGCACGTACAAGGATTTAAAGAAATAGTTGTGGCAGGTTTTTTTTTTGTGTACTGTCTTCCCGGCCCAGGTTGGGTCACTAAGAAAAAACGGCGGAAAGAAGAAGGGAGTTACGTGCTCCAGCGAAAGGAGGGGAGGTGGTGGCTGGAAGCAAATATTGGTTTCCAATATATGGGCAGAGGCGGTGAGGGGTGTGCCACGTGGGAGATCCTACACCTCTCGCTGTTCTCTTCGTGGAGGCTTGCCAGAGACTCCGGGGTTTTCAACTAAGAGGAATATAAATGGAAGTTTGACAAGAGGAGAACGGAACAACGTTGGAGTTTCACGGTGTATGTGGCCAGTCAAGGGTCGCCCCAGGGGAGTCCGGGCAGAGGTAAATGACTTGGTGGGTGTGAAGAGAGGTAAACCTGGCCCCCGGAGGGTGAGTATCAATCCCCAGCTACCAGAGACTGTAGTAGCAGCTATCGCAAGTACAGGACTAGAGACTTGTGGTGATGGTTTATTAAGGGGGATTGAACATACAGCGTCACAATTGGAACTGCCCCAACTCCCCCTAGAGGAAGTCCGAAGGGAACCTCTGCGAAAGGGTGAGTCATTGATCACAAGGTATTTCCGGAACACAACCTTCCCCCCGCAGGTTATGGCAAATGCTCAACCCATTTTAGGCGATTTGAGAGCATTAAAACAAGCCACGAGTTTGGATAAAAATATGTCAGATCAAGCAGTTAAGGAGTTAGAAGGACAGAGGGGGGATTCTTCCGGTTCAGTAACCTTGTCAGAAACGGAAACAGAGGGTATCCACCCTGGTGGTTTAGTGACTCATAGTACAGATGTACAGGCTTTGTCAATTTCCCTTACTAAAGAGATTAGAGAGAAATTTGAGATCTCAGAAAATAATCAAGCCAGAATCCGGGAAGCCTGTGAAGTTTTGGAAAGCAAAATTAACTTGTTATCGGACCGGTTGGGTAAACTGGAGGCTGTGGTGGAGGCTCAGGAGGAGAGGTTGTTAGTACAATCTAAGGATATTTCTCAGTTAAAACGCGGAGAAAAGATGTTGCAGGATAAGCTTGAATCATTGGAAAATAACATGAGGAGAAACAACATAAGGCTTTTGGGAGTTCCTGAGAGATTGGAAGGGGAGGATATCAAAACCTACGTGATCGCTCAAATCAAGGAGGCTATTCCAAATATAGCAATGCTTAATTTAGAGGAAGATATCCAAAGAGTTCATCGGGATCCGTTCAAGAAGAACCCCGGAAGGAAAAACCCCAGGAGGATTTTGATAAATTTCAGTACATATACAACTAAAGAGAGAATCCTGTCTGAAGCCCTTAAGGTTGGAGCCTTCTCCAAGGGAGACTGGTCCTTCCGTATAAGATCGGATGTCTCTAAAGTAACATTGGACAGGCAGTGGGAACTGGGAAATTTTATGCGGGAGCTCCGCTCTCTTGGGGCTACGATTCAATTGAGATTTCCGGCTGCTTTACGTATTATGTGGAAAAACAAAATGTATAATATAAGAGATCCGGGAGAGGTTAGTGCTTTCATAGAACAGATTAAGGCGTCTTAGTGAGATCTGGGGAATTCCCGTCCGACGGAGAGTTCAAACAAGGGATAACAGGATGGCTATCCTAGGAGAAATAGGGAGGGTTCCCTTGGGGGGGGGGGGGTTTGGGTATGTGTCGGTGTTGGTGGAGGGTGAGGGTGGCACTGGGTGTAGGGGTTGGGTTTGGGTTAGGTGGTTAGAAAATGATAAAAATAGGAAAGTCCTTATAACTTGCTTAGATAGGAGGGGGGAGGTTTTATATGCAAGTCTTTTTTTTCTCTCCTTCTGGGTATGACTAAATATGGTAATTTACGATTAAAATTTCTCTCTTGGAATGTTAATGGCCTAAGGGTGCTACATAGGAGGAGGAAGATTTTTGAATATTTAAGATTGGCTGAGAAGGATATTATTACACTGCAAGAAACTCATCTTCAATGAGAGGTGTGGGAGAGTTGCCTTAAACAACTGAATTGGGTCTCATTTAATGTATGTTCTTTCCAATCTAGCGCGATTAAAGGTGTGGCAGTTTTGTTTAAAAAGTCTATAAGGTTTAAGATAAGAGAGGTCCAAGCAGACTCCAAGGGTAGATGGGTAGTGGTAGAAGTGTGTGTTAGTGGCTACTGGGTAACAGTTGCAGGTTACTACGGTCCAAATTTAGATGACCCGACGCCATTTCAAGAACTATTTAACATTTTACTGTTAGCTAGGTACCCAGTGGTACTAGGTGGGGATTTTAATATATTGTTAGATCCCGTTCTTGATAAATCAACCCCCCGGAGGACAGTTAATTCACCCAAAACAAGGGTTCAGGTGAAGCAAGCCATGCGATAGGATTGATAGACATATGGCACTGGAAAGGGTGTGAAGGAGATAGATACACATTCCACAATAAAAAATATGGACATAGATCCAGAATAGATTTTTTTTTATTACATAAGAGTTTATGTTCAGAGGTGATAAAAGTAGCTCACAATCCAGCACACCTTTCGGACCACTCAGCTGTAAAACTACGTTTGGATATCAGGGTCGTAAGTAAGAGTATTAGGAGTACAATCAATTGCTCTTTACTCTTAAATGATTCGACTGTAGAAGTGTTAAAGAAAGACACAAGAGAATTTTTCTATTATAATCGAGGGACAGCAAATTTAGGGTATGTCTGGGACGCTTACAAGGCTTATATCAGAGGGAGGCTTGTGAGCCTGGCAATATACAAGCGTCGCGAAGAAAGGAAACAGTTGGAGGGCATGGAATCATCTTTAAATACTTTTCAAGTTTTAACTCACAAAGCACGAAGAGAAGGGAAGGAAGAATTACTTGAGGAGTTGATACGCCAAGAGGATAAGGTTCGGGTTGACCTAGATTCTTTTTGGAGAAGCGTAATAGGTTAAAATGGGAAAGTAGCCAATATGCACATTTTGAATATGGAGAAGGTTGTAGTAAACTGTTAGCTTGGAAGGTTAAGTCAGATGTCTCTAAAAGGCATATTTTATCGGTTAAATCAAATCTTACGAACCAGATTTGTGTGGAGCAAGATGAGATTGAGGGGGCATTTGTATCCTTTTTTCAAGAAATGTACTCAGAAAGTTTGGTAAACTCAGAGGAGTCGATTAGAATATTTTTGGAGAAAGTGCATCTTCCAGATTTGGATGAATCAGCAAAGCTGGTATTGAACTCGGAGATAAGTGGGGCTGAGCTTGCTGATGCCATAAAAGCTTTGAAGAAAGGGAAAGCAGTTGGCCCAGATAACTTACCTAATGAGTTATACAAGGTACTGGGGAGGAATTTATTCCGACTTTATTGGAATTATTCAACTCCATGCTTGTAGAAGGGGCACAGATACCTAATTCCTGGAGAGAAGCTATAATTTGTTTATTATTAAAACCTGGTAAGGATTCAATGTTTTGTTCATCATACAGACCGATTTCCTTGTTGAATTCAGATTACAAACTGTATACAGGGATCTTATCTAGTAGACTGGGGAAAGTTATGGGTAATTTGATTCACTTGGATCAAAAGGGATTTATGAAGGGTAGACAACTCTACGAGTTAACTCACGAATTATTTGCTGCAGTAGATCTAGCAGAACAAAAAAAGGCTCCATTAGCGATTTTGACTTTTGATGCAGCAAAAGCTTTTGATCGTGTTAACTGGTCCTTCTTGGGGGTCGTGTTGGAAAAAGTGGGATTGGGAACTCCTTTTATCAGGACTGTTAGGGAATTGTATAAATGCCCTTCGGTGAGAATCTTGGTTAATGGTCAGTTATCACAGGAATTTAGGATTTTTCGGGGTACGCGACAGGGGTGTCCTTTATCTCCCTTGCTTTTTAATCTATATATTGAACCTTTGGCAATTTTATTACGGGTTTGTAAGGACATTCCCCGTTTCGGATTGGGGATTGGGAAAAGAAAGTAGCGTTGTACGCGGATGACCTTATGCTATATACCTGTGATGTGAAGACTACTTTACCTATTGTCAAGACATTGATGGAGCAATTTGGTAGATTTTCAGGTTATAGTATATATCCAGAAAAAACGGAAATTATGTGTTGGAATTTGGCCTATGTTTCTCCCTCAGGTAAACAAGAGATCAAATATCTAGGAATTCGGTTTACAAATGATCTAAATGAGGTAGCTAAGTTAAATTTTGACATAACCTATAGAGAAACTAAAAAACTGTTAAAAGCGTGGGCTGCTCTTCCACTTTCTATAATCGGAAGATCTAATATTTTGAAGATGTGTATTCTTCCAAAGTTTACTTTTTTATTTAACACAATCCCGCTAGAGTTTAAGGGGAGCTGGTTTAAAAAACTACAGGGAGATCTATCCTCGTTTGTTTGGGCTTCCAAGTGAGTGAGGATTTCTTGGAAAAAGATGAGTAGAAAGAAAGAGTGGGGGGGTATTGCATCCCCTGATTTTTTTAGATATTATCTGGCCTTTCAACTAAAAAACACCAGAATGTTATTGAATAAGAAGTCAGAGGATTCATTGGTCTGGAGAGCTCTGACGGCACATCTTGAGGAAGGAGCGGATTATTTTTTATATAAATTTGGTCACCCAAAATACTTCAAGAAGGTGCGTTTGAAGCTTCCCAGACAGGCTTGTAATGTTTGGATTCATCTTCGGAAAGTGCTAGGGATTCCTTACTATTGTAGTTCCGCTCCTATCTGGGACTCTCCCGGTACTCCTGAATGTCTTATCGATAAACTATCAATTCCCTTGAGAACTAGCGGGATGGTAAGATGGGGTCAGATTATAGAAGGTTCTGATTTGTTAACTTGGTCTGCATTTCAGGAGTGTACTAGAGGGACAACTTCTAAATTCAAGTATCTTCAGTTATCTAGTTGGGTTAATTCTCGACGAGCAGGAGAACTTGGGAGGAGCTCATGGGAAGGGAAATTAAACCAGATAAATATTCAAAAAGAAGTAGCCTTTTGGTATCATGCCCTGTTGGATTCAGTAGACGACGCCCCCTCCCTCCCTTTGTCAAAATGGGGAAGGATCTTTCCAACCCTTGAAGTTACAGCTTTGTGGTAGAAGTATTTTTCAGAATTATGGTTTACTACTAAATCCGCGGGGTTGAAGAAAAACCATTTGTTTATACTACATAGGGTTTATTGGACACCTGCTAGATTAACAGCTATTGGGAAATTCAAGAAAAATTTCCGCGGTGTGGGGAAGACAACGCAGATGATGTTCACATGTTTTGGCAATGTTCAATATTGACAAAGTATTGGAAAGATTTAGGAAATACTCTGAATGTCATTTTTGATGTAAATTTAAGAATAAACCTTCTTATGGTGGTGTTTGGGGTTTGTGACCCGGGCATAGACCACCAGAAATTATCAGTACAACAGGAGCACTTGTTGTTTGTATTAATGCTTTTGGCTAGACGGGAAATATGTCGTAAATGGGTGGATCCATTGCCCCCCCTTGTTAAAGATTGGCAAGCATCAGTGAATCGATTGTATAAATTGGAACAATGCGGTCCTTTTACTAGAAGAGATAATTTTGGGGTGGATTGGCAAAATGTTTATCAGTAGCTTACATATGTGGAGTAGTCTCAGTCATATAACTCATGCTTTGCGGTTTCTTTGTTTGGTCTCCTCCTCCTGGAATTTAAGTCCAATGATTAGAACTCCCCTCGCCTTTTTGGGTGCTGCTTTGGTTATGACCAGGTCTCGAAGAAAATAGTAAGAATTGGTCGATGGCAGTTGACTGGGAAAAGAGCAAAATATTGAACAGGTGGGGCGGCCCAGCAATGCTGTGGACCGCACACCTGGATTCATACCATAAGTGCCTCGGCTTTTGCCTTTTTCCTCTTAACCAAAGCATGGGTGGCGAAATGAGGACAAAAAAACAAAAAAAAACAGTAGTAATGTTTTATATGAACTACCATTTATTATCAATAAATATAAAATATAATTTTCTGTGCATAGATATGACAGTTATTAGATATGTAGTAATAAGAATAATTAGAAATAAAAAAAACAGTAGTTATAGATGAAGAACATAGTTACTTCTTCGTACTATGTAAATAGTTAGGTTTATAAAATAATAAACAAATATTTCAGAATTAATAGTTTCAATAATAGAAAATGAAAGAGAAGGCATTTTTACACACAATATTTTTCAGATTAACACATTTTGTAAATATTTAAAATACAATTAAAAAGGAAACAGTGTTTATACAAATTATTGTCACATTTGTACATCATTTTTGTGTACAAAAATATGTTTTATTTTTCTATTAACTCCAATGTAATTGCAGTCTATCTTTTTATTTCAATTACACAGGCATTTTATCTTTATGTAAAATTCATTGTGCAGTCTTTTTTCCTTGTAAATGTCTAGTACACATTATAGATGGCAGGTGCATGTTCCTGGCTTTTAGGAGTATGTAAAGAAACCTAAACTTTATAATTTTCTACTACGAATGGGATGGGGTGAGTGTAGTCGTTTGCTGTTATTTTGTTTGTGCATGTTTACTTTATTAGTGTAGACCTAATAGAGGCTTGTGTGATTAGTAGTTCATTAATATATTGATGCTAATGTAGGTGTTTAGTAATGACCAGGGGGTTTATTTGACAAATGTATGTTTTTTTAAGTTTTTTGGTATGAGAATGGGAATATATTTGATATTTCTTGGCAGTCATTGAAAACTTTCCTTTTTTTGAGTGGGAGTTGCTTTCAGTATTTTTTTTAATTTTTTTTAAAGAACAATGGATTGCATCTTTTTCATCTCCAGCTATTTTTCATCATTGTCTCTTTTTCTTCTTTATAAACCTATTTATTTAATACTTATTTTGAGGGCACTTCAAGGCATTCAATTGATTTGATATGGAACCTTTTAATTGGAAGAAATATTTTGGACAGTTGTTATTTTTTTGGATAATTTTATTTTGAGATATGTGCTCTGAATATTGACGTTTTCCCAAGCTACAAAACTGTTTTTTTCAGTTATTTGTTTGGAATGTTGTTAGGGTTAAATAAAAGGGGTTAGTTGTGAATATATTTAATGTTGCATGTGTAATGCTGTAATGCTAACGTGTATACACAAAGTTTATGTATGGTATATTGTATTTAATATTTAAACTTGATGTTAAATGCATTATATTAGTATGACATTATGCTTCTTATAATTGTTAAATAATTTAGGTATTTCAGTTTATATATGGTAGTAGATATATTGTGGTTTGGTGTACCTGGTGCTGTTAGTGTTTATAACAACACAGAATTATGCTAGAGAAATCAATTTGAATTTCTTATTTGATGTCATATTTCAACTAATGGGTCATTGCTTTGCTTTTAAGTGGTGGGTGATTATTTATTGGTGTGTTGACGCAGGTTAGATTACTGAGTGGGCTAATAATTGCCTTGGAAATTTTCAAATTATTGTACTTCATTGGAGATAAAATTGTGCAGTTGTCTGGTTTGTTTAGAAATTTTAGGACTTTAAGTTTGGGCGAGTGATTGTTTCTGTCTGAGGTCTTGATAGGTATATTCCTTTTGCAGTATCTCCATAAAATGGTGAAGGACAGCATGGTGTATGACTAGTGAAGTTTTGAAGGAGCTATTGTTAGTTAGTTTTAGCTTCTTTTTAAAGGGTAATCTCAAGGCTTTCCATCACTATATGTGGGAGCTGGTTAGGCACCTGTGACAGGACCCAGTAGGGTGTCAAACCCAGGTATCTTCAAAGTAGTAAAGAAAAGGGATGAGTTTACCTTTATTAATTTTATAAAGTGAAGAATCTTGTAGTACGTTTCAGAAAATGGGGAATCCTGTAGTAAATAATAGTGTACACTACTTCATTAGTAGGCAGTAATGCTATGATCATTAGTTGTTTGAACTCAGAGGTGAATTGGACGTTCAATCAATCAATCAAAGCATTTGTAAAGCACACTACTCACCCGTGAGGGTCTCAAGGTGCTTGGGGGTGATGCTACTGCTCGAACAGCCAAGTCTTGAGGTGTCTCCTGAAGATTAGTAGGTACTGTGTCTGTCGCAGGTGGATAGAAAGAGTGTTCCACATCTTGGCGGCGAGGTGGGAGAACGATCTGCCACCTGCGGTCTTTCTGTGGGATGGTGGCGAGGGCAAGGTCAGTGGAGCGAAGCTGTCGGGTCAGGGTGTAGAAGAAGAGCCATCTGTTGAGGTATTCAGTTCGGTTTTGTGCAGTGCCTTGTGAGTGTGGGTGAGGAGTTTGAACATGATTCTCTTGTTGACGGGGAGCCAGTGCAGGTCTGTCAGGTGGCTGTGATGGGGTTGTCCAGGATTAGGTGTGTAGAGGGGGTTGCCGTAGTCCAGTCTGCTGCTTACAAGGGCTTTGGTGACCGCCCTTCTGGTTCCGTTGAGGATCCATTTGTAGATCTTCCGAAGCATGTGGGCGGTGTTGAAGCAGGAGGAAGAGACGGTGTTGACTTGCTGGGTCATTGATAGCGATGAGTCCAGGATGAATCCCAGGTTGTGTGCGTGGTTGGTGGGTATCGTGCGTTTGCCAGGGTGGCAGGCCACCAGGAGTCGTTGCAGGTGGAGGGGGGGGAGCCGAGGATGAGGACCGCATTTTTGTCATAATTCAGTTTCAGGCAGCTGTTCTTTATCCATTCGGCGATGGCATTCATTCCTTCATGGAGGTTGGTTTTGGCGGTGGCAGGGTCCTTGGTGAGGGAGAGGATCAGCTGGGTGTCATCGGCGTATGAGACGATGTTGAGGTTGTGAGATCGGACGAGGTTTGCGAGCGGAGCCATGTAAACATTAAAGAGGGTCGGGTTGAGGAACAATCCCTGGGGTAGGCCGCAGATGATCTTGGTGGCTTCAGAGCAGACTGGGGGAGGTGGACTCTCTGGGTTCTGCTGATGAGGAAGGAGGTGATCCAGTCCAGGGCTCTGTCACGGATCCCTACATCGTTGAGGCGTGTGCATAGGGTGTGGTGGCAGACGGTGTCCAAGGCGGCCGGGAGGTCCAGGAGGATGAGGGCCGTGGTTTCGCCTTTGTAAAGTATGGTCCTGATATAGTCGGTGGAGGTGATGAGGGTAGTTTCAGTGCTGTGGTTGCTGCGGAATCCAGATTGTGATGGGTCCAGAGTGTTGTTCTCCTCGAGGAAGCGGGCCAGTTGTTTGTTGACAATTTTCTCGATGACTTTAGCCGGGAAGCAGAGCAGGGTGATGGACCGGAAGTTCTTGAGGTCCTTTGGGTCTGCCTTCGGTTTCTTGAGGAGGGCGTTAATATGGGCGTGTTTCCAGCTCTCTGGGAAAGTGGCGGTCTCGAAGGAACTGTTGATGATCTTCCAGAGTTGGGGTGCGATGACAGAGATCGCTTTGTTGAAGATGTGGTGAGGGCAGAGGTTGGATGGTGAGCCAGAGTGGATGGTGTTCATGATTTTGATGATGTCATCGTCGTTGACGTGGGTCCAGGAGAACAGGAATGCTGGTGTGGCTTGGGGACAGTGAGTCTGTGATTGACGAGGGGTCTGGGTATTAAAGCTGTCATGGATGTCTGTGATCTTGCGGTAGAAGAAGGTGGCTAGGGAGTTGCAGAGGTCTTGTGATGGCGGTATGTTGTTGACGTTGGAGCCGGGGTTATAAAGTTCCTTCACAATGTTGAAGCACTCCTTATAGCTGTTTGCACTGTTGTCTATGCGTTCTTTGAAGGTGGTTCTCTTGGCGGTTTGGATGAGTTGGTGGTGTCTGCGGATGGCGTTCTTGAAGGCTGTGTGGTTGTCCATTGTCTGTTCTTTGCACCATTTTTTCTCGAGTCTTCGGCATGTTTGTTTGGATTCTTGGAGGTCGGCGGTGAACCAGAAGGCCTTTCTGTCAGTGCGTCTGTTAGAAGGTTTCTTGATCGGGGCGAAAGTGTTGGCACAGTCGTCGATCCATTGCCTGAGGTTGCGGGCTGCTGTGTCAGTGTCGGTGGTGTCGATAGGTGGGTTCCGGGAGAGGGTGGTGATCACCTGGTCTTCGTGACCTTGTGATGTTAGTGGTGTACATTATATTTAAAGCTGATTTTTGTAGTTGTGTAGTTGGTTGGAAAAGAAGTAACACTTTGCATCTGGGCTTCAGGGTAGATATTTAGAATTGGAGGCTAGCTGGGCAGCTAAGTTTAGCTCCAGAGCTAGGGAAAACACAGGGGTGTGCTGTATAGTAGTAAATACGGCACCTCCGTGTGTTTCTGAAATGACGCAGTGTGGTGCGCTGCACCACTTTTTTGTAAATGAGACCCTAAATGTAAAGTGATGCACTTGACATTCCTAATGGAGTGTCTTCAGTATAGTGATAGATGTAAATGAAATGTACTGTGTGGTAGAACCTTATTACTTGAAATGTAATCATTTATTATAGGTATGCAACCATCCTCACATTATTGGAGAGTGTTTGCCTCTAAAACAATAACGGTTTATTTTACATGTGCACTAAATGTTGTTATCATTGAAAAATGTAGTCCTTCATTATATTCAATTACGTGTGCTAACAATTAATTTTGTTTTACATTAACTGTAACATGAAGTTTAAACTGAGAAAGTATAACTGACTTTATAGTTTGATTTGATTTTCCTGAATTAAATGTGCCATTGATTTTTTTTTCCTGGGTTAGCTTAACTAAGCCTGAATTATTCTAACATGAGTAACTGTTTTCCATTTTGTGGTAATGTGTCATTTTATTACAGTTATTTCATACAGAGAATTTGTTAGTTTTGGAATAGATGTGCTATTGTCTTTTTCACAGAGAGTATGAGAAAGCAACTTTGGAAAGGTAAATGGAGAGATCGAAAGGAGAAGTGAATGCCTCTATTCATGCATGTTGCAATCGCTGTACAGGAGACCAAGGACAGCACCTTTCCCAGGACTGTCTTGGAAGTGCACAGTAATGTTGCAGAGTTACACTGTGATACGAGAGAAGATTAAATCTGATGTGGAGTGATCGAGAAAAGCGTTTCCAGACTGATTTGCGACTTACCTAGCACATTCACTAATTGATTAGAGCAGATTCCCTTGGACTTTGAGAGGTAAAGACCTCTGACTTTCCCATTCCTCATGCTATGCTGAGTGTGGGTTTGGCTAACTCTGTTTTCTCTAAGAAGACTCTTGACCGAGCTGCTGATATGCTGACACCTTCACTTTCTATACTCTTTTTACCTTCTTAGTTATCTTCTTTTTGTCCCTAATGACATTTTTCTAGATTATTGTTGTTCTACATTTGCTTTTTACCCCTTGTCCTTATGTCCTTCAGAAAGTGACATACTCATTCTTCATGTATTCATTGCTATTACTGAGTTTCTTGTTGCCCATATGCTAATTCGCTTGCATTATTGAGTGTTCAGTTTAACTTTTTTCCGACTTTGGTTTTTAGGCCCATATTTATACTTTTTTAGCGCCGTATTTGTGTAATTTTTTGACACAAAATCGGTGCAAACTTACAAAATACAATTGTGTTTTGGAAGTTTGTGCTGCTTTTTCATCAAAAAATTGCACAAATGTGGTGCTAAAAAGGTATAAATGTGGACCTTAGTATGTAAAGAAACTGGTTACACTGTTTAAATTAGTATTGACTGATTGTTACCTAACTCCCTATTTGAACCCTATGTATGGTTCACAATGTTTGTCGGCCTCGAATTAGAGCATGACCGGTAAATGCTCCATTACTGGCCTAGAGAAAATTTCATAATGTGGATTAACCGCATACACAGCAAAAACTGAATCACACAGTATGGGTAACTCTACATACAATTTTACAGTGTCATTTTCCAGGGGCGCTCACAATGAGCACTTTATAGCCTACACGTTTATATTATACAGGTCCATTCATGAAGTACTGCTCCAGCCTAGGTTTTTTTTTAAAGAATTCAAAGGAAAAAACCCAGACCGGAGTAGTGCATCACACGTGGACATGGGAAACTTGGCAACTATAAATATGGATGCAAAATGTTCTATAGAAATCATGAAACCTCTTTTCCTACCTCAATAGTGCCTCTTCCATGTTATTGCAACCTATCTGTATTTGTTAAGTCAATTCCTAGAGCACACTTTTATTAAATTACAGTCCAAAGCATGTGCATTTTCACTTCTGTCAGTATGTGTTTTGTCCAGCTCAATATAGAAATACATGGGGTTCAATTTGCACTTTAATTCACATTACACTTTTTCTGCAGTGCTGTGTGCCTAGGTTCACCTTGTTAAATGATCATGAGAAGCAAATTCTGTTACAGAAAAAATAATAATATACAGAAAGCATAACTGGGACATCACAGTTACTTCGCCCGGAAGGAAATCACTCAGCTGTTATTGTTAATTTGCTATCAATAGTTAATGCACACATATTCACATTACCATGACTCTATTCACTGCAAATAAATTGAACAGCATGTGATTTTATGCAGCACATTTGTAAACAGCAATTGAAAATGTGTTACTTCCCTTTTAAACGACAACATGTCATAAGATCGCACCCATACTATACCCCAACTGGTTGATGTTTTTATGGCATTTCATCCTGCCAGTTGAAGGATTTGACTAGCCATGAGACATAAAAATTGTACCAATGTGATATGCGTAGTGTCATAGATACTCACTCAGGAGACTGATAGAGCCTGGAGCCCTATCTTTATCTTCTGGGTCCGATGAGTCTTTTCTTCTTTGAAGAGATAATTTCACCCAATCATTCAATTCAATTACAGTGCAATTCAAACCTCAGAGTCCAATTGAAGTTTCAATGGGCTTTATTGCATACTCAAAGCCAACGTTATATAGGTGAGTCTCACAGCCATAGTATAAAGATACAAAATCACCAATGGAGCATTAAGACGTCGTACAATATTAAATAGAAGCAACATTTAAAAAACCAAGGCTTCAACAGGAACAATGCAGAAAATCAAGAAAAGTACTTAATGTCTAGATTCCAAAACTAGGTTCTCCTGCCTAGCCACTTAATCTAATTCCTTAACTTTCCTAATACAAAAAGACTATCTATGAAAGGTTATCTAGCAAAATTTCAGTGGAAGATTCTGTTCAAGAGAGGTGTGGTGGCATAAGGCCCCATAGAAAGTATCAGGTCTGAACCTCAGAAAGGTCTTCTCTGAGCAATGGGCAGAAAGGGTATGAGTCCTTTACCAACCACACTATGGCCCTCATTATGACCCTGGCGGTCGGTAGAGAAGTGGCGGTATAACCGCCAACAGGCCGGAGGAATTTTTTTTTAATTATGTCCATGGCGTGTTACCGCCATGGACAACCGCCACTTCTCTACTCCGACCGCCAGGGTGGTGATGACCGCCGGGCTGGAGACTTCAGTCTCCAGCCCGGCGGCCGTCACCAGACCGCCGGCGGTATCAGGACCCTGCATACCGCTATGATGGCAGGACCCCCGTCCAACATCGTCACACCCCCCGTCATGAACACAGACACTGCCACCACACATACCCGCACACATACTAACAAACATTCCAACAGACACACACAGTCATACATGCGCACATACTCACAGACATACATACAGACAAGCACACAATTCCAAACACACAACACCCCCGCTTGCATACACGCACTCACACACCCCGCTAGACACTCACACCCCCATGCACGCACACAGCACACAAAACCTCCCCACCCCCTACCCTAACGGACGATCACCTTACCTGTTCCGGTGATCCTCCATGAGGGAACGGGATCCATGGGGGCTGCTCTGCCGCCAGCACCCCGTCACCAGAACATCGCCACGCCGAATCCTGGGACGTAATTCGGTGGGCGGTGTACTGATGACGTCGCAGTGGAGGTGGAGCAGCCTCCACTTCGCTGCCGACCGGCAGTAAGGCTGCTGGCAGCTCTCCATCCAAAAAAGGACGGAAGGCTGCAAGCAGTCATAATACGCTGCACGGAAAACCGCCTGCACTGGCGGTCTTCAGCACGGCGGTACCTCAGCGGTCTTTAAAAAAGACCGCCGAGGTCGAAATGAGGGCCTATATTTGTAAGTCTTTATCTCTTCAAGGGTAATGGCATTACACTTCAAAGCTTGTTGTTTGAAAAACAAAACCTCCAATTTATTTAATCAGAATCTACAACTTCAGAAGCCGCGCACTTCAGACCTTGGTGCACTCTGGCTCTCAGTGATTTCAAAGGAGTTACAGCTGCCAACTTCCAAGATACTCCTCTCATCCTTGCACTGCTCATCACAGGCTTTCTTAACTCTTGCGTACAGTGGACTCCTTATTAACTTTGTTTCGGAACCCAACATCTGCAGCTTGGAAAGAAAACATTTCAAAAGCAAGCTTCATGTTGAAGGTTAACTAAAAAATATATCTGGCCTTCATTCCCGCCAGGTTAATGAAAAGATGAATATACTTTCAGGTTTAAATAAATTTTGTTACTTATAGTTGAACTACAAATTTATTACATAAAATAATACTTCTAAAACCTTATACATAACATAACTTCAAATGATAATTACATATAGTTTACATAGTTTAGTAGTATCCATTGCTGTGCACCATTCAAATGAAAGCTCTTGTTCACGTTATGCAGATGTTAAAAATATCCGATAAAAATGGCGCAGTGGAATCGCTTAGAGCTGAATAATCTCCTCTAGATTCATCTAATGGTAATACGTTCTCATTGAACATATAATTATTATTATGTTGAGGATTAATAGCTTGCAGGGAAACACTAGAAGATATCCCTCCTTCTAAATATCCGGTGCGGGAAAACACTCCTTCTAGCAATATTAATAGTATTACAAATGAAATGAATAATAAAGCACCTATTATGTATCTTAATCTATTCCTCTGATTTGACTCCATTCCGAATTTAGATTCAGACCTGTTATAAAGTAAATATGGCAGCAGCAGATATTTCTTTGTTGATTCAGCAGTAAACAGCAAAAGGAAAGTTCAAATTTTCAAATAGTCCTTTTCTCAACAAAATAACATCTTT
This sequence comes from Pleurodeles waltl, assembly GCF_031143425.1. Taxonomy (NCBI): domain Eukaryota; kingdom Metazoa; phylum Chordata; class Amphibia; order Caudata; family Salamandridae; genus Pleurodeles; species Pleurodeles waltl. The sequence continues at coordinate 70,278,785 of NC_090450.1, read as the reverse complement.
GTGAGATTTCCATAGCCTTACACCATGTTCTTCTAAGTGAAAACCCTCTTTCTTTTACTGTGACCTGGGAAATCTTCCAAACTCTCAATCCCAATCAATGTAATATCTCTAATGTGCATTCAAACTGAAATCATAGATAATATTGAAAGCCCACGGTACAGTTTGATCACAATGTTCAATTCATTGATTTTCAGCCGAACCTGTATGTTGACTCCAGTACTCCCAGATTTCTTGATCTGCGTCATTTGCAAAGTAGGTCCACTTAGGTGAAGAATACCTATGACTAGGCACTCTTGTTCTTTTTGACTTTCTCAATGCCACACCTTCGTCTTTGCTTCTGCTCAGGTCTCTGTTTCCTCAGCAACCACTGGTCGCACACGCTCGTTAGGCAGACTCACTTTTCCTCATTCTAGTCTTCTGGACCAAGGGCTTCAGTTTCTACTTGTTTACTTCTAGCACTTGTTCCTTCTCTGGTGTCTGATTCTAAGCCTGATTCACTCAGCACAGAACAAGACCCTACTGTTTCAGCTTCAGAATCAGCCATTACTTGCTCAAGACCATCTCCAACTTGACCTAGTGCTCTAACTTGATCTGGTGCTACTTCTGGCTCTGTTTGGTCCTCAACAGCTTGGCTAACCTATTCTGGTTGTCTTCCTTGCACCACAGGTTCTTCTGGTACAGGAGCTGTCGTATCAAGAGGACACTCAAATCTGTGAGTTTGGGAAGCGTAAGTCGAATTGGGAAGACCTCCACACTTCACCGCTGTCATGGTCACTAGGATCACTTGTTTAATTCCATGCCACCGAGGTTCCAGACATGCCTTCCTGAAGTATTTCTTCACCAAAACCCAATTGCCTGTATTAAGGTCATGGCACTATTCCTGTACTGGAGAAGCTGTAGTCAACCACACTGACAAGACACAGAATATACCACATCAGCTAGTCCTTTGCAATAGTCTAGGACAATATCATACGTTATGTTCACAAGTGTATTTGCAGGGCTGGCAGTCAAACAGCCCTCCCCATCAGGACTTCGTGGCAGGATAGTTCAGGCTTTCAAATCAGGTATACTCGGTAGACTCTTTAACACAAGGGGTAAAGCATCAGACCATTTTAAAGATGTTGAGGCACACACCTATGCCAATCTCGACTTCAACGTGCCATTCACTTGCTCAACAAGATCCGAAGCCTCAGGTCTATAACTGCAATGCAATCTCTGCTCCATTTCCAATGCTGCACATAACAATTTTAGAACCTCATTGTTGAAATGAGTTCCTCGATCTTATTCCAAAGAGGTTGGAAAGCCAAACCTGAGTATGAGTTCCCTCAACGATAATTTGGCTACAGTAGGACAGTAATTTCATCTATTTGGGTACACCTTGACCCAGTGTGAAGAAATACACACAATAACCAAAACATACCTCAGTCCGTTGCACAAAGGCATCTTAATGAAATCCATCTGTATCCTGTTAAAATGTACTTCTGACCTTCCCATGTGACTCACTGTAACTGCATTCCTGTTCCCAACATTGTTCTGATGACACACAACACATTGATGACACAACGCCTTAACCATCAACCTGAATTTCGGATTGCACCATGTCTGTCTGAACAACCTTACCATAGAACCCCTATCAATATGAGCAGGGCCATCAAAATGCTTAGCCACCGGAGGTAACAGGCTATTTGGCAACACTAGTCTTCCATCCGTTGAAATCCAAATGTCATTCTCTCTTTTAACACAACCTGCCCTGACCCAACCCTGATGTTCCTCTTCAGCCATTTCCTCTTGGACCCTTTTCACTTCATCCCAAGTATCAGCTGTTGTCAACGAGAGGTTAAAGTTAGTCTCATATATTCCCTCTTTTCTGAATTCATCATTAAAGTTACCGACAATGTGAGTAAAGTATCTAGCAACCTTGTAGGCATACCTACTGTCCAAAGTCACATGATCATCTCCACAACAACATACAGGGCACTTGACCACTGCGACTTGTTCGGAAAATTGTAGTGGTCAAGGAGGTTTTTTACTTGTATGTTGTTCCAGATTGGAGATCCGGAGGACATTGTGAAGCCTCACTGAGACCACAACTGTCTAAAGTCATGAACGCCATATTGACTATTGGTAAAAAATGTCACTCTCAATTGATCAGAGACATAGCATGCTCTAGTAAGGGCAATCAATTCAGGTACTTGAGCAGAAAATATTCCTTGAAGCCAAGAAGCTTCAACAACTCCAGACAACATACAAACAGCATAAGCTGCTCTCAAACCTCTGTCATTGTCTCTTAAGCATGAACAATCAACATGAAGCACATAATCAGATTCAGGTAATGGTTCATCTCAGATGTCTGGTCTCAATCTGGTACATAGTTGAGTGACATCAAGACACTGGGGAAAAGTTGGGTATTCACTGTCCACAGTAGACCACCATTCCCAGAAACATCCTGATTTCTATGTGGTTGGTGGGTCCATTTTCAGTGTTGCTGTAATCCTCTCTTGTGACACCTTTCTCACCACTTTCTCAATTTGGTGTCCAAGATATTGGACTTGTTTTTGACAATATTGCAACTTTCCTGGGGATACTTCATGTCCATTCTCAGCCAGTTGGTTTAGTAAGGCAATGGTATCTTGTTTACAAGCTTCTGGAGAATTTGACTCTACCAAAAGGTCGTTGATATACTGGAACAGTACTGAATTACAAGGTATGACCAAGGACTCCAAATGTTTCTTTAGAATCTGATTAAAGATCAATGGTTGTTCAGTAAACCCATGTGGGACATGCCACCGTGTTTCTGAGACGGAATGCAAAAAGGAACTGGCTATTATCATGCAGCAGTATTGAAAAGAAGAATTGGCACAAATCAATTACAGTGAACCGCTCAGCCTCACATGGAATCTGAAATAATGTTACAGCTGGATTTGGTACCACAGAGCAACACAGAACAACAATATTAATTATTTTCCTAACTTCAGAAGCCTTGCACGCCTTGCCTTTGTGCACTTCTGCTCTCAGTGATTTCAAATGAGTTATGGCTGCCAACTTCCAAGATACTCCTCTCATCTTTGCACTGCTCATATCAGACTTTCTTATCTCTCACACACAAATGACTCCTTATTACCTTTGTTTTGGAACCCAACACCTGCAGCTTGGAAAGAAAACAGTCCAAAAGCAAACTCCATGTTGAAGGTTAACCAAAAGAAGTATATGTGGACTTCACTCCAGCCAAGTTAATGAAAACATGAATATAAATCAATTCTGTTACTTATAGTTGAACTACACAATTATTATATGAAATAATACTTCTAAAATATAGTATATTTCATACATTTAAATTTTAATACTTATAGCTTACATAAAACGTTATATTCAACTATGCACTTTATTTGTATCCATCGTAGTTCACCATTTAAATGAAAGCATTTCTTTATGTTATGCAGAATGTGACCACCAATTTGTGACCATTCTTTCACGTTCATATTTAGAAGGCATAACGACACAGCCGACTACGCTCTTTCAAGATTATAAGGCCGTAGCATAAAATCATTGACTTAAAGTCGATGGAAGCACACCATACATTTTCTTTATGCATTTATCATTCTGCAATATTTTTGCTATTTTATATCCTCTGTTAACTCAGAACTGATCTTCATTCCTTCAACAGCTGCTTACATGTGCATTGTATGTTAATGATGCAAAGCCTGTCTAAGATAGAAGTGATCAATAAATGTAATGTCAATAATTTTCAGATGTGCTGACCTGTAACGTTGCTTATAAACATAGCCATCACTGGAGGGTGGAGGATGGGCTCTTTACACTGGGCCCCACACTTGGAGCCGCCCGCTTATGTTTAATCATGATTCAAAATAATAAAAATGCAGGCTTGACCTGTTCCTTCATGGTGCACCTAACACAGCAACACCACTAGGTGGTGCCAAATATTTTGTTTCTTTCAGCTACAGACACATATTATTAATTATGAGATGCTTTTTGGGTCAGAAACCAAAGTGGTGCCCTATAAAGGCTTTGCCCTTTACCTCTACACAAGAGCTTATGCAATGCCTGGTCATAATTAGGGCCACTAGAATCATGTGGCAGAATAGGACCAACTTGTGCATCAAGAAAAGGCAAATTATGCGGTTTAATGCGGCACATTTTGTGATAGTATTATTTAATTATTTGGTACTTTTACACTTCTTAACATTGTCTGGGCATAGATTTCACATCATTAGTACCAGTTTAACACCGGACAATAGTAGTAAGCAACAGAAATGTGACCAGTCAACCTTTGCGAAAGGCCTTTCATTGTACTGCAACATGTGTTGTTGCATTTTCAGTAAGTTTTGAACCCTTAGAGCTTGAAACTAATTTATTTTGTTAAAATCTGCAAATTCCACTGCATTTGATGTTAGATTCATAATTATGCGAAAACTGCCACAGCCACCAGATTGCATAGTTCAAGTATTCTTGTTTTTAATCGATTCAGTTTGATTTCACGATATGGCAGGGCTGGTTCCATCGCCTTGAATTCAAACGACTGATGGATTTATTTGTCAATGAGATTTGCATTATTTTTTCACTAATACCAAATATTCAGGAGAATTGTCAACTGAGGAATCTCACAAATTCTAATTAAGTGCTGGCTTAATGAATCACTCATTTGCACTGACTCACTCAAGAAACCATTTATTGATTTAGGGATTAAACCAGTCGCCCCTTCAAATATGCACTTGACAGTGATGCTAGCAAGCGAGAAGCAGCAGTCGCCTAAAGAAACTGGCAAAAATCACGCAAAAGCAGTTCACACTCTGAAGGAGGTGACAGTCTTTGAAGCGATGAAAAGTGCACCGGAACTAAGGCCACATTAGTTTAGTTCTCAGATAGGCCTAGAAAGGCAACAGTTATCAACCCACCACAGCCCAAACTTCTTGCCTTCTGCAGCAGACACTTGCTCAGAAAGGACGGAAGTAGAATGTAAACCTGTTGCTTTCTGAGATGATAATTTGTTCATTCAAAACAAAAAAGGAACACGTATGAGCACAAGCTATCAAAAGTAATGACTGACTCTAGAAGGAGGCATACAGTATTCACCATAGATTTAGGCTTACAAAGGCTTGGTGTAATATCACTATATGTGCCAACCACAGGACTGGTCAGGTTCTTGAACGACCATATCCAAGACTTATTGCAAGAGGCAATAGGGATTCGGTTTATAAGAAACACCCTGATTTAGTAATGGACAGGTTTAGAGTTGGGACGTAGGCGGGAAGTGATAGGCGAGGAACATTGACATAGCCCATGGAATACTGATAACACTGCTTGAATTTGGTGGATATTTAGAGGGAAGTCCATCAAGGCTAACTAGACTATGCATTTTTTCAGCAGTACATAAAATCTATGGCCAGTTAAACCACTTGTTGATTAGACATTCACTATCTAGTTCTGTTTAAGAAACGTCTGTAGCACAACCCATTTGACACTAGTGGGGGACACTCCTGGGTATAAAAGTAGGCACTGGTGATGGAACACAGTTCTCTTATAAGAAACAGTAACAAAATGTGTGGTGTGTCAGGAACTCTAAAATTTCTTAGTTGAGAAAAAAGACAGAAGGGATAAACCCTAGTACGATAGGAGCTGCTTTAATGGTGGCTCTTTTTATCGCAAAGGGGGCCTAGCTGAACAGAATGAGTGCAGTGAGACAAAAGCTTATGTCACACCTGGCAGTATTAAAAGCAGGTGAACAGGCCCTGGGCCTGTAAACTCAGACCACAATTGGTCGGGTCACGAATGGTGTGCCTCAGGATGCTGAGTAGACAGGTGATACAAGACCAGGAAATAGTCCAACGGTTTAGGGAATATTACAAATAGCCCTACACCAGGGAGTCAACAGTTGTAGGATGCCAAGCCCTTTACAGAGGAGTCCTAGATTTATCTGGCCCAACGGAAAGCCTTAGTGGCTCTTGGGACGTTGGACAAGGTACTGAAAGCCATTGCTAAATTAAAGTGCAATAAAGGCCCAGGACTCGATGCTTACTTGCCTTCTTGGCTGTCCTTCACAAGGCCTTTTGGGGGACTCCTGGCATTGAAATTATCTGTAGTCTTGAATGCTTTTCTTAGTGTGACAATCACCCAATCTATTTGCAAGGCTGATATCAGGATAGTCCTGAAGCTGGGCAAGGAACCTGAAGATTCTGGTCCCTGCCATCAGTCATCCCTCCTAAAGCTGGAAAGAAAATTCTTTACGGGCACCATGGTTAATAAGAAAGTCAGGCATGGGAGCAACATCACAAAAGGGTCTCACACATTTTAGACAAAGTTGGGTAAGCCTCTCGAAGGCCAGTCTCTTTAGATGCTGAAAAACTCTTGACTTTGTGTATTGACAGTTTTAAGAGGCAACTTTAATAGTAATTGGTCCGGGCGAAAACTTTCCTACAGGGATAAAGGGAAGCTACAAGACCATGATAGCTAGATTGAAAGTTAATGGGATCCAGTTAAGACCTTTTCCAATTACCAGAGGGATAATCCAGACGTGCCACCTTTCACACATTGCTTTGTGATTTATAGTTAGCCTCTTATGGTCCATAGTAGGGGAAATCAGACAATGAAGTATCCCCATAGGGTTGAGACAAATTCAAATTGGCAAAGTATCTGTGTATGATGTCCTTCCATCCTTGACAGATATACAATACACACTCCTTCCACTGATAGCCTAGCTTGACAGATTCAGGCAGGTAGTGAACTTCAAAATAAATTTGTAATTGGAAGACCTCACCTGATCTCCTCTAAATAATTGGAGTTCGTTCTGAGCAGAGAATTCCCATTATGCTGCAAATCGGAGGCCATTATTTACTTTGGGATCCAATTGGCTCCCATGATTAATAACACTACCCAACTTGACTTCTCCTCCTCCTAGGTTAGGAACAATGTGAATTACACAGGATACACACAATAGCTTGTTTATGGTTTGGTTGGACATCAGCTAGCAAAATTACATTATTGACTAAGATACTGTCTGACTTCCAAGCTTCCACTGCCTATCACCACAGGATCTTACGAGAACATAAGAGACAAACAAGCAGCTAATGCTCAAACTGGGGGTTCTCAGTGTCGCAGAGTTATATTCTATATTCAAGCGGTCCAGGTTCTTCATCCTGATCAAGACATTGGCTTTTAGACTTGAGGGCTAGATTAGATGCACAAAGATTAGAGATATGTTTAAAAAATGAAATATCAAGAAAGATTTCAGACTCCCAGAATCAGTGCAATTGAAAAATGCCTATGTTTGGCATTTGGTCTTCCAGGCAGGCATATGAAAATGGGTTACGAGGTTTATTAAGGATTTGGAGAAATAGATACTGTTGGAAAAGGGCTTGATGCCCTACTTTGTAATTTGGGTCGATAGACTGGCAATGCAGAAAGCTCATTTTCAAACAGGAAGATATGGAACTCCAAACCGAGTTGACCGAATAACAATGGGTCAGTATTTCTATTAGAGCAGCAAAAAATGTGAGAATGACAAATGGTAGGAAAAGGCAGCATAATCTAGAATATCTTTCATACTGCACATCGGTTGGAATGCGGAAACAGCAGCTATACTCAGGCCAGAAGATGCTGGTGAGATCATGGAGGAGAAGGCATGCGCCTTGATTTTTTCGGAGCTTTACCCTGTTCTGTTTCCAGACAGCACCTCGGTGAGTAAACTAAATAAACATAAGTAAAGTTACATAACATAACAAGGTGCCAGATTTGTGCTGACGGTATCTGAATTTGTCAGCTCTGTTGATCCTCTTACCTAAACAGATTAATGTCTGCTAAAGTTTAATTTGTTAGTGTAAAAAAGTCTGAACATGATATTATTTATTGAAATACCACTGACAGCAATTAAAAAAGACCTTATGCGTCCAATGGTGTTCTATCGCCTAGCCAGGAGCAATTCACTGTTCACATTTTTTTTTAAAAAACTCTGATTGCTTTTATCTCTGAATAATTAAACTAACAGGCATAAGTCTGTTTCTGTGATAAGGGCACTGGCAATAACAAATTAAAATACCACCCACGCAGTACAGTCATGTACTGGGTCTATCCACCCTGCACACAAACCAACATACACAAAGATTAGACTGGTGCATTCTCTAGCACCCATGACAAGCAGAGATGGGAAAATATTTCTAGGCGGAGATGTGAGCCAGACAATTCTGCAGTATACAAAGCTGCTAAATATATTGTGATTGTATTTATATAACACTTACTACCCCTGACAAGGAGTCAAAGTGCTTTTTGGCGAGTAGTACGCTACTCCGGAACCCAAAAGGATTAGTGGTGGATTATTATAGGTAAATATGAGTACAGTATTAGTATTAGTATAGGGGGGTATGAGTTAATTTGAGCAGAGGACATGTGAGCCTGTTAGTTGATTTGAATATAATAATGGAGGGATAGAGGAGGGGAGAAGTATTAATTGGGAGATTATAGTGGTAAGATGAGGTTTGGTGTGAGTAAAGGAGAGTTGTAGGGTGGAACAGTCTGAGGAAAGCGATTAGTGAGATCATAGTGGTTAAATTGAGTTTTGCAATGAGTCAAATGAGATCATAGTAATACAATGGGTTTGGGATGAGTCAGAGAGTGGAGACACAGGATAGATTCATAGAGGTATAGGGTGATGGTCAGACAGAGTAAAGCTTTCAAGAGAGTAAAATGTATTTATTTCTCTTGTATAGTCAGATTATAGTAGTAAATATATAGCCACATGATTACATAATCAAGGGAATAAATGTGTAAGGGAAATAATATATTGATATTTAAAGTTGTATGGTATAAACACAGACTTTTAAGAGTTACAGTATTTAAAGTTAATTCATTTGTGTACTTTTATAACAGTATTTTATATTTCCTCAATATTTCAATAGTGAAATTTTGTAGATGAAAAGGTGAGATAATATTTACCTATTGTGATAGATAAATAAAAGCAGAGACTCATAAGCATCTAATCAAGCAAGTTATATAGAAACTATGTAATGACCTATAAATATGTCAAGTGTGGAATAATATATATATATATATATATATATATATATATATATATATATATATATATATATATATATATATATATATACAGATATATATATATATATGAGAAAACAAACTGGTCCTGCTTCTGGCGCGCTCAATACACATATACATAATATATACACATATATACACCTACATATGCAAATACATTGATATATACATTTAATTGAAGTAAAGCATAGATTTGTTAAACAGGCCTAAAGAGTATGTTTATATTTTAAGATAAAATAGTTACTATACATATTTGTCAAAGAAATACACATATCTAGATACACTTAATCAAATTATAACATGTTTACATACACAGGGATATGCAGTCCATTGCTGTTTGAGTATGGTGGTTGTGTAGGAAAGAGCGAACTCTTGAGTAGTCTTCTGAAGATAAGATAGGTATCTGTGGATCTTATATTTGTGGGTAATGAATTCCATAGTTTGACTGCTTGAACTGAGAAAGATGTACCACTTATTTTCTTTTTCTTGTATGGTGATGATTTGAGCCGAGGTGCCAATCTTGAGCAGATGTTTCTTTTTTTAATATATTTTGTGATGGTATTCATGATTAAAAGCGGTTCTGTTCCATGTATTGCTTTATCGGTGATACAAACCAGCTTGAAGGTGAATCTCTGGCGACTGGTAACCACTGTTGGGCCCTGAAGTCAGGGGAGATGTGTGCTAGTGGCTTTACATGTAGGAGTAGTCTGGCAGTAGAGTTCTGAAAGTGTTGTCATTTTTTCATAGTAGATAGAGATGATCCATGGTAGAGGCCATTGGCGTAATCCAGTTTAGATAGTACAAGAGAGAGAGTAGCCCAGCACAATGTGTAGAAATCTGAGATGGGGGAAGATGCGTTGCCGAGTTTTCATTGTGATGAAGCTTGATCCTGCTAATTTGTCCACTTGAGAATTCATTGTGAACTTGGACTCCATGGTAATTTCAAGGTTTCTTCCTTAGATAGTTTAGGAAGTGGCCCCAGATTGTCATGCCTGGAGCAGAGTGGATTCCAAACTATAGAAGCTAACGTGGTCAAACATCAAAACTGTCCATGTTATATAGATACCAGTCATTTGCCATATCACAATAGACCCGTATAGGCTGTGTAAAGTGACTCAACAGTCTACTAACTTATAGTGTGTACAACTCAGTAGTATTGACACAATGGAGAAAGATAACAATTGCATCTTGCACAACCAGTGGCAAATCCCCCTCACTCTGAAAGGAAAGCTCAGCAGAGATCATATAGGTGGAATGACAGCATTATCATGGATTAGTAATGACAGCAAGAAAATAGGTGGTATGGCAGCACCCTTCATGGAGTGGTAACATCTGCAACAAAATGGGTGTTAGCAGTACGTGAATATAAGGCACATTTGCATGATTGTTAACCATAAACCAGATAACAGGCATGGCTCACACACACACACACATGCGCACACACAAAAATACACACACACACACACATGGCACACACACATGAGTGGCAATGAAATGTGTTGGGTAACATGGAATGTCTCTGTTGTGATATAGATTAATTGCTACATAAAAGGCTCTCCCTCAACAAAAATCACGAATAGATTTTAAGTTGTAAATATTGAGGGAGTTATCTCATGATGCTCCTAAACATATGCAGCAGATGCCAGTGTTTAACTGCTTTAGCTTTAAAATGGCTGAACGGCTATGCCCATGTTTCATGCCCACAACAATGCATTAGAACTGGCTGTGTTTCTGAGGGTGACCTGCTGTATGTGCAAAATACAGATCATTGAGGAATGGAGTTAGCATTTTGGCCTGTATGGTTTAGATCTCTTGGGAAGTCGCACAGACAACCCCCCGAATGGACACAAAGACATGCATTTACCATACAAGTGCCAGTTCATGTTCATAACAAGATCTCCAGGAGATCTTAAAAAATCAATAACTTTAACAGACTTCTGTGCTGGTCATCAGTAACAAATTTATTTTCAGTCGTGTGTAGCGTGAACCAGACCGTTTGGTGACAGAGGACTTACATCACCACACTTGACACCACATATTATTAGTAAATAAGTAGATTTATTATGTGTATAGTTAATAAAAAAGATCACATCATCTGCTTATACTTTTCAATGAAACAGAAATAGTTAAAAACGATAGAGTACTTCGTAAAATCAGCCTTTCGATCAATGAATAAAGTGCTAATTATCCCTTTCACTTAATTTCAGTAATGGGCAACCTTATATTGTAAATTTGTAATGTAAAACAAGGCCAAGCAACACCTAGAACATGCCCAACAGAGGGAAAAGCTAATAATCAAAAATCAGAAGTTGGCCCAACAGATAGGAAGGACTTAGGGTGAGGTCACCTTAGTATTAGAATTCGATCATGATTGGAAGAGCTGCTGGAATAACAGAACGTTTAAGTTATTGTATATAAGTGATAGATCCAAAAACAGGAGGCAGGGATGGATGCCCGGATTGTGGGAGCACTTCCCCAGAATGGTTGTTTTAGGGGGAAATGGTACCCTGTATGAAACAGGAACTTCCTGAGATGGCCAGTTTGTGCATGTGGTAGCGCGCTTCTTTGCCATGCATAGCCTTCTACACTAAGTGCTATCTTTACATTTATGTGTGTTTGTGCTGTTTGTAATTGATGTGTATTGACCAAGATATGCACGGTGGTACTAGAATCTTGTCCCTCAATGACCAATACTCATGCAGTATTGATTTATTTGATAAGTGCTGTGCAATTGTTCTGATGTGGACAGCTTTATGTGATGGTGTGCATGTTCTCCAGAGGGTGCACAGAATTATTATTTTTTTTCATTGAGAATAGTGTAATAAAAATGTAAATTAATTTTCAGCTGAATACTGCCTGTCCCATTGCAGACAGACAATGGAATGCTATGCATAGCAAGATAAACAAGGACCCATTCATGCAGATGACAGATGGGTCCTGCAATTATGATCACTTTTGTAGATGTTTGTGTTTATTTGACATTTTACTGTGTATTACTCTGCCCGGTGGGGTTTGTAATATGCATATGAGTGCAGTAGTGTATGTGGCTATTGTTTGTCCAATAATATGTTGTGTTGTATTATAAGGTATTTGTGTACCACAGTATTTGTCAATTACTTTGCCTCTTGGCAAACATCTCAATATTACTATCTCCCAACTACTCACAGTTGTGTTTTTATCAAAGGGTTTAATACAGTGAGATATGTATTATTCATAGTATTAAAACCTATTTCTCATCCAGGGTTTAGTATTCCTTTTACGTCTTGTTTTTGTTTGCTACCCTTAATTATCATGAGTATTAGCCTCACTTGTTGAAATGATTTTGCTATTTTAAGAATTGTATATTTGATATGGGCAAAGCCTGCATTTGTATTTTAAGCTTTACGTCTTAGACTTGTCTTTGTGAATACTCCAGTGGATTATCAAGGATTTTGCTCCAATCCACCCCACCTTCCCTTTCCATCCACCCCTCCTGGACATGTTGGATGAAGTGGAACTTACTGGTGTCAAGAAAGGGTCCTACCCAGGTGGAGCTGAAGAGTAAATGTAAAGGGGAGGGGTGGTGTTTGGTTGGTCACCACTGAACAGTCTCCCAGAAGACCTAGTAGGCGATCAAGTAGATAAGTCACTGAGTGCTGGAGTAGATCCAAAGTTGTAGTTCCTTCTGGAAGATGGGGCCCTGTCTGTCAACCATTTCAACGCTCCTCCTGGTCGATGTACGGTTTGCTCTTTGGGACCTAAAATTTATGCACTGCAAGACCTTGGTAGTGGCCTGAAGGCTATAAGTAAGCTGGAGGGGTTGAGAAGAGACAGTTGTATCAGTTGTATCAGAGCAGAGCTGTGGTTTAGAGGAAAGTTTGTGGATGTGATAGCAGATAATCTTTACCTCCTGCATCAGGTGGGGGGAACAGGCATGATAAGGATAGAAGAGTATCGCCAAGGCCTTATTGGCAGCATTAAGGGTTATGTCAATATTGACCTTTTGTTGGACCATGAGGTACTCTTCTCCAGCATTACTGAGTGGACATGAAGAGGGAAGGCTAACTATTTTTGTGATTACTATTGTCACAATTCACCACTGTTATTGTAACTCTTTAGAAAATCTGTTTTACAGGGGCCTAATGTGTCTATGGTCATTGAATTAATGTAAAGACCACCTGGCTAATACGTCAGATTTTTATAACCTCATAGTAAATCTGCAGGCGAAGGCCATCAACATCTGGGAAGGCCTGTATGGGGATTCCTTGACCAAAGACTGAAGAATACAGTGGAGGATTTAAATTTTGTCCAACCTACCAATGTCATCACACGTGGCAGGGGATCAGTTAGAATGGCATCAGCTTCAGGCCTGGAGTGACTTATATGTGCTGTCATCCCTCTTCCCTTCCTCCGACCACTGCTTTAATAAACAAGTTGCATCTTTTATTTGTGGCTCCAAAGGCTTCATGGCACATAAGGAACTGCTGCTCTGTCTTCTTTACTAGTGTCTTCAATCAATATTAAGAGAGCTTGGATTACTTCACTCTTGGTATGGACTAAAGAAGGAAAAGTTGTCTGGGAGATGTGCTAACAAGGATCCAGAGAGTATGAGGACAATTGAAGATGAAATTGGCGAAGTCTGGATATTCAGTGAAAAATTAACTTTTAGAGTATCTCAAAGGTTATTCCAAGATCTACATTTGAATTAACACATTAAGGTCCTGATTACAACTTTGGAGGAGGTGTTAATCCATCCCAAATGTGACGAATATACCACCAGCCGTATTACGAGTTCCATAGGATACAATGGACTCGTAATACGGCTGGTGGTATATCCGTCACTTTACCGTTACTTTTGGGACGGATTAACACCTCCTCCAAAGTTGTAATCAGGCCCTTAGATTTTTAAAGAGCTTATGGCTGTGGTGATCCAAATGATTTGCCTGGTTCACCAAGAATAGCAGAGAGTGGTGCTGTGTCGTCCAGGTGAAATCACAAGCACCGGAGTGTGTACTGGTCTAATGCTGGAATCCTCGATTGGTTGGATTATCCCACTACTATAAACAAGTAGGTCTACCCAAAGACTTAGATCAGTCTTCCTCTAGTTACACATTTCTAATTACTCAGGGTTTAACTGGAACCCCCATTAATTATGCAACCAAATTAATAAGACCCGTGTATGGTTAACTTTGAAGGTGCAGAAATAATGCCTCTTCATCTGGGGACCTCGTAATGGTGTTCACTGCTGGTGCACGCCATTTTGAAGTACTCATCATTACCTTTGTAAACAAGGCCACTTGTCTGAATATTTAAAATAGCATCGAGCTCAGTTAAATGAGACTGCACATAATTACAAAGCCTGTTTCAATTCGTAGTAAAACGTCAACCATTAATATTTCCAGAAAATATATCATTTGGTCCCAGGTCCGTTTTTCATTCTCCCACATGCTCAGGGAGGGCACTTGTTCAAAGTTTGCCCAATGTAGAAATGGGATGTCCTAAAATACTTAAAGGTTTGTGTTCATTCCTTTCAAAAAGTAGAATTTCAACAAGCCACATCTTCTCTAAAAATGATTGTCGATCGCCCATTTTCTCTATAATTTGATTTCAGCTATTTGTGTGATGCTCCAACTAGATTGTCATTGTGACCGTCTGGTTCATTCCTTTGCTCTGCAACATCTATATTTCCAAAGGCAACTGTACAAGCAAGACAACAGCTCATATTCTGTAAACGTTCTCCCATTAAAACCTGAGCCCTACAAATAAGGAATAGAGCATGGTTTCAGGAGTCTATTTATGCCCCCTGCTTATGACTTACCTAGACAGAGTGGATGCATGTGTCAATAGTCTGTATTATTTATCCAGTTTCATGACCAGCAAGAGCAAACCTGTATGTGTGGGTTACTCTTCAGCATCTTCTACAGCTACAGGTGACCACCAACCACTCATACATGTTAGTGAGAAAGGAGCTTCACATGGAAGAATGGGCCGATGCTTAAAAGTGCGATGATGTATGGATGAATGAATGAATGAATATGACTATGAAAATGGATGTATGAATACATATTTGAGAGGCTCTATGTATTAATCTATGACAATATGTGACAGTATATTCATTCTTAAATTTGATTTTATGGTTGCTTGGATGGTTGGACGGATACATGCATGGCAGTGTATTGGTGGCTGATTTGATGAATTCATGTGTCATTCTCATAACCATATCTCCATCAGTGTGCTTATGTGTCTGCCCTACCATCTCTGTCTTTGAGCACATAAATTTCTCTTTTTGTTAAATGCCACGAAATATTAGTTTTATACGGTGAGCTCCAATGCCCTTAGACGTTTAGGTGGCGTAAATGACTATTGTCCATGATGCTCACCCACTACTTTTAGGTCATTCAGCTGCGACTTTTCATTGCTGTTTATTTTGCTTCATTTCAGCTTTTCATCAGCTTTTTGGACTGGAAGAGGAAGAGGGTGGTGCCCTGGGCTATAATGGACAGGATGATGAAGAGGCAGAGAACAGATACGCCCAGAAGGTGGCGCAGGTAGAGATCTGGTGAGGGGCATTGACCAGGCAGAGACAGTAAAGGAACAGAGGCTAACTGCAGGCTGAGGTAGGAAGTGAATAGGGAAAATGAGCTTCAAGGGTGGCAGCTAAATGAAGCAGTCGGGTGCATTTAAGTAAGAAGGGACAGTCTTGCAAGGAAAGGGGAAGTGTTAAGAAGGCAGGGTGAGACTGGCCTATAGGGCAAGCAGACAACACCTGAAGTGCGGGTCCGACTGTTCAGTGTGTGGGTCAGTGTTTGAACTGTTGGAGGACCTGTTTTAGGGGCTAGTGGGTTGGTTGCAGGGCCGTAACAAAGGCCTCTGGGCTGCGGGGGACCCCTGGGCTCTAGGGGGGGGGCCTCCTCAGCAGCTGTCTGTGTGAGTCAGGAGTGGGCCCCTCAGCACAGCACCTGCCTGTGTGAGTCCGGAGGGGGGCCCCCTCCATGTTATCTGCAGGGGGGCCCATTCCAGTTTTGTTACGCCACAGGCTGGTTGTTACTCTTAATTTTCCTGATCTTATCACAAACATTGATTGCAGCAAGCACAAAGGCATGCAGTTTGCGTACCCAGCAAGGCACCTATACAGCGTGTCTTTACAAGTTCAAAACTGCCACAATTTGAAAACATAGGCCACTTTTTTAGCTATCTAATTTGCTAATGGGAGCCTCTTTTATTTTGGTGCCCGAGCCAAGTTCTGTCCCAGTCCGACCCTGAATGAAGGGAGCGTGCACAGGCCTAGGCGAGCGGGCTTGGGCAGCCATGCAGGTTTTGAGAGGCGGGGGCCATGTAAATGCTGGTCTGAATAAGTCAATGAAAGGCAGGAAGAAGGTTCAGGGGCTGGCACCAGGTTCAAGTGAAAGGAGAAAAGGAGCAGGTTCTAAAGTGGAAAAGTAAGCACCGCGGGTAAGAGGCAGGCAGGCAGAGGAGTGAGATATAAGGAACAGGAATAGTCTGTGATATGTTTATTCTGGTGGTATAAGGGCAAAACTGTGAGGGGGCTGAGAATGGACTTGCTTTGACACAGCTCCATGGGACTTCAATGAGAGATGCCCTATTGGGGGACTGTCAGACACAGGATCGTGGTGCAGTAGAAGATGTATGACGTGGTCCAGAGACGAGGAAGAGCATTCTGTTGAGGTTCAGAAGTGAGGCATACAGGATGATCTCTAAGTCTGCTCTCCCGGGGTGATCCCTTGACTGACGTTAGATAGCAGGCATTTGGTGAAGAAATTTGAAGAGGCTCAGGGTAAAAAGGTATTATCAGAACTCTGGACGATGCAGGATGGTAGTGCATCTTCAGAACTCTATGGAGCTTAATATTGATGTGCATTGCGAGAGCTCCATTGGGCTTGGGCTGGAAGTTCATCAGCATATTTTACAGGCCATCATGCTGGAGGTACATTGGCAGGGGCCTTCAGGATTAGGATAGAGGTGAATTGGCAGGGCTCTGCTGTGTTCAGTTTGGAGGTGCACATGCAGTCGTTCGCAGGGCTTAGGATGAAGCGCACTGGTGCATCGCTCCATGGGTCCAGTATATGTAAGGAGGCTGAGGTGTGTGTCATTCCGTGGTGGACCTGAGCTTTGACAAAGCTCTATATGGCTGCAGCTGGAGACGCATTATGTCTAGGGGTGGTGGATGCACTGCTTTATTGGTTCTGCGTTAGGGAAGTAGGAATGGACGGATGGTTCAGAACCCATGTCTACTGTGTCCCCTTTCCCAGCTGCAGCTGGCTTCATTGATTCTTACCAATTCAACACTTTCTGAAGAAGTAAGAAACCATATGCATAATGGACTGCAAGTTCTTGACCCACATCTGTTGTTCATCTAGCCAGTGACAATTTATTTAATGATTTACCACTAATTAGTGCTGTAGACCCAGCCACTAAATACAGCAGCAATCACACGACCTAACCTCGGGAGCTCATTTTCATCAGTGATGCTATCTGACAAGTAGATGCCATTTTGCCATCAAAAGCTTCATGGTTCCCATCAATTCTGTTAAATTGTGGGCCTTTCACTGTTGTTAGCGGTGCCTGTGCCATCCCTTTATCTCAGATGTTCCATCAAATGACTAAAAAAATCAAATCGGATATATTGTTGACCTAACCATTGCATCACAAAGTAAGTCTTGGCAAGTAGATGTGGTGTTGGGAATAGCGATTATGTACTTGATTTGACCTCCCAGGGGCGTAATACAACCTGTCTACTGCACTCTGCTCTCAAGCAGACTCCATGTCTTGGAGCCTATTAGGGTGAAGCCTCTCAATAGGACAGGCTATCTGACATAGCATTTGCTAGTCAACAAGACCACACCAGTGATCACGTCAGTGCAACTCTCCGATGAAGCCTTTTGTTGTACATGTATTGCAGTTTCAGCAACAGCTAAAGCTTTCCTTCAGTTGACCTTGGACCGTTCCCCACCAACGTTTCTGCCCCCTGCTGTCCCAAGCCTTGTGCATCTCTGCTCTGATGTCACTGTCCAGTTCTGCGGATTGTAGGGTGTGTGGGGGTTCCACAGTGTGTGTGAGAGTCGCAGTTGGAGATGAGCTTGGCAAGGGACATCCGCCCTTTTTGTTGAGTGGGTTATGTTGTGTTATAAATGTAACTTTAGCCAGTGAATGCGCGCAATAAACCTGAGTTATGCGCATTTCCATCACATGAGCATAAAACGCACCCCGCCTCACATCAAGGCACAGACAGGAGTTCTCAATGGAAAACGCCCCCACTTCTTTTTTCAGAAATACAAACAAAAATTTCGAAATAATGTCAGAATTTATGGGCAAGACGCTTTTATCTGTGAGTTTGTCAATGGAAATCTGACGTCTCCCAACAATATTCTATAATGCAATTACATCAAGTTTGGAGCTCATCAATATTGTATTTTTTATTTATTTTACACTTTACTGTAGCACCATGTATTGCGTTGTTGATATGCTTTGAGTAAAAATGAATCCGGATGGCAGCCAATACCATTTTTTCAAATTTATTTGCCACACTTCAGTAGCAAATCCCCTCCACTCTAAGGCTGCGCCAAAAGTATGCATTCCCCATAAATAATCAACATTTAACATTTTTTTCCCGGTTACATTTATTTAGCCCCTGCAATGAGCACTTCAATAAGATCTGTAAGGTCTTTGATGAATTTCAACACCAATTGACGTTTGCCTGTAGTCAATACTCAACATCGTATGCTGTTTCTTAATTAAATGTTTGCCATTCCCTTTATGTTCTGTTTGTAATTTCACAATAACACCACTTTAAGCACACTAAATGCCACTACATTCAAACCTTGTTCAAGTCTGTGATGTTCTTGGAAGTGGCGTAAGATGTTTTTGCTTTGCGCTACATGCTAGACATTGATTTTTTCAAGGAATAAACACAATTATATCTATTTATGTCTTATTCAAGTAGGTGGTGGCTTATAAAGCAAATCCCAATCATGCTATTCTAGTAAATTGGGCTTTGCCTCAAACGCTCTCGGGGGCATATTTAAGAGCCCCTACTTTTTGTGACGCTCCGGTGGCAATGAGCACTGCGCGTATTTACAAGACTACTTTAAGTCACTTTTTGTGGCTTAACACCACCCTGTAAATATGGCCCCTTCACACGCAGCCCTTTGCGCGTGGAAGGGGCGGTGCAATGGGTGTTGAGTGGGCGTGCCTCAGCATCACCCTTTGCATTTTCACTTTGCCTCAGATTTACGAGTTTTCGTAAACCTGAGGCAGCACCAAAATCTAACACCACCCAAGGTGTGGAATTAGCACAGCGCTACAAGGACAAATTGTTTTATTTCTCCTCATTCTGCAGCACACAAAGAAAGAACAAATCGCCATTTAAGATTTTTTTGTGTATGAAGGTGTCCATTCCTGCACAAAAACAATATCCTTCTCAATGCAGCCATCCTTGCACCACGGCACAAGAGTGGCTGCAGATTTAGCACTGACGCTGGGAGACACAGGGGTGCACCTTATTCTATTAAATATGGCGCATCCCTGCGTGGTGAAAATGACGGAGTGCGGAGCTGCCAATTTTGGAGTAGCATTGCGCTCTGTCATTTTCTTTAAAAAACTGGGCTAGATGTCTGAGCTGAGCCCCTCCAGTAACGACCCCTTGATGCAAAGTGTTTTTTGCACTTGAAAAGTGTGCCATTCTGGCTCAAAACAGTTTTGCCTTTGGGTAGTAAGTAGGATGCATCAGTTTGCACTGCTTCACTAGGCTTTGCGTCACGCTAATATCAGTGCAACGCCTTGGTAAATCTGGGCCTTTGAATCTTTCCTGAAATTGAGATTGTTGACGTAAGTTCCCTCTGGCCTGAATGCCGCATGACTAAAATTACTTTCAAGTGAGACACTAATTGGAAATGTATTTGTACAGAGAAGACAGTAACTGCAAGGGCATACCAAATGAAGTACCTTTGAACCTTTAAGCAGTTAATTGGCAGAGGAAGGTTAACCCACATTAAGGCAGTGGGAGTAATGGTCTACTGCTTTTGCCTAGGTTGTACATGCTTTGTAGCTGATTGGAAGAATTCATACTCAAAAGCTGGCAATCTGACACTTTCAACAAGCGCTACATTCACAATTAAGCATATACTTTAAAAAACCTGTTCCGGCAGTAGAAGAAACTGCATCTTTTTAGGATACCTTCATACAATTGTAAAAGTACCTTTAACTCTTTATACGTTCATTCATTACATTCTCACTGCATATGTGTGAGACATGCCAATAAAAATATCATTAAAAAATAGAAGAAACCTGGTGGAGCTGAACGACACTCCTTGTATAAAGCTTAATTAACAATTACCGAAACTAAGATAAAAATTCTTAACCCACCCACCTCATTTAGAAATGGCCAGACTGTAACCTTTTTGTCGGTACAGTTCCGCTAGTTCTACGGATGGCACACTTTCTCTGATGGAACACAGAGTAGGGGACTTTAGAGGAAGAGCATTTCAATACTCACCCAAATTAGGGTGGACAGCTCAGTGTCCTATTTTATTTTGTCACTGCCAAGTTTTACGGACAGAAAATTTCCACCAAACCTTTTGTACCTTGACGGGAACCACATTGATGATGGTTGCTTTCATTGTACAGAGGTGACCTATGGGCAAGTGGCATCCCTAGATTTGGAGAAGACAGTCCATCAGAGTGGCAGATGTAATGTCCTCAGCCACCCTGAAAGACTGTACTCTGTTCTCCAAAGCATAAATCAGGGCTATAAAATCTGGTTTAGAGTTTGGCAGATAAACTACTTCATCACAAACGTGATAGATATTGTTCCCACCTCAGTACAAGTGCATTCCCTCATGCTTGTGACAGTATCTTGTCTGCTAAGCTATAAATCAGGCCCATATAAGTGATATTCAAGGTAAGATATCAATTCAACAATGTCTTCACAAACCCTCTCCACTATAAGATTAGTTGCAAAATCCAAACACATCTTTGCTGAAACTGACTCTCTTAAAAGGTCCTCTATTGAACACATTGCTATGAGTACTTGTGATGCACATCATGCCCAAGAATTCATTTATTTATCACCTCACAGGTTGCAATATTTGTACCTATGGGTGAACACATTTTAATGATACAAGTTAGGTAAATGTAATTCATGCCCTTCCCCCCATGAATATGCAGCATTGATTGTTGATCCTACAGAGACCGTTGTTAGTACGTATAAATTGGGCAGATTTCCATCTGACCTTAATTCAGTGGCTGACAGTTTGCTTTGTGATGAGACGCCATATGAACACTGGCACAAAAACAAATCATTTTTACACCATTCACTAAGATTTTGATGTTACTTGCATTCATCTCTGCAAAAAAACTCTGGAGTAAGCTGCACATCTGTTGCTACTGAGTTATCTCAGTATGGTAGTTGGGGAGCATGGCTGACACATGGCATAGGATGCTTAATTACGGTAATCCCTGCTACCCACATCACCGTCATCGTACCTACTGTGGGAGCAGAAACGGCATGGCCAACTGCCCTAATCTGTTCCTGTCTGTTGGAAATGCTCTGAATGAGATTTGGGATTGGAAGAAGTTATGAAACCATAGTGCACGGGAGACCATGCTGCACCACAGGATCTAGCACGATGGTGGTGAGGCCTGGAGCACACATGTGGCAGCTCCTGATAAAGATAGTCCCACTGAGACCAGCTGGATAGTGTCTGCAAGTTGACAACAAAGACAGTGGAGGGGAAATGCTGAGGGCTCTTGGCATATTGAAGAAGTGGCACTGTGTTTTGCAATGTGCAGGCCGTTCATAATGCCCAAGTAGCGGAGTCCTGATGTGCCATTGGTGAGTAAGCCACGAAGGCTTCTTTTTTCATAGAGGAAGACTTGACGTGATCCTTCTCGGGCAAGGACCTCTGGAGACTGAAGAAATACATTGACGGGAAATGGAGAAATGGATGAAGTCTGTATTTTGTACTTTGAATGTAATGGGTTCCCCACTACTCTGGAGGCAGGACTGGACTAAATACTGGTGGCAGTTCATTAATGGTATAATAGACAGCTGCAGGGCACCAGTGGCCAGTGGCAAGAAGTGGATTCACAATGCTAAATAACACCTTTTAAGACTGGACAATTGTGGGAATGCTGATTTAGTGCCACTGTGCTTCAACACCAACAGTTAGGGCAGAATTACTTAGGTCCCTTTTGCTGTGGTTGGAGTCACCGCTGAGGGGAAACCAAAAAAACATGAAGCCTCAGGATGAGTGCATGGAGCCTGCATCCGGTCGGATGACAAACTTCCTGTGTATGCTGTTAGGATGTCAGCGAGTGAAACAGCCTTGGTAAACACTCAGTCAGATGATAAACTAGACCTGATCGTCTCCATCATCACGACCCCTAGAAAGGCCTTTGAACAAGAAATCGATACATTGTTGACCTGGTATATTATATGATAATTAATGGCAGCTGGTGCAATGAGTGAAGCAGGTTCAGGCGATTCTCAATGAGTTGTTCCCTTAGTCCAGACAAATGAAGGAGTATATGAAGGAGCTCACAAAGTGATTTCGCTTCCTGGAAGGAAGAGCCAGGACACAGCTGGAGACAGACTCTCAGTCCTCTTTGGCATGGGGAGAGCACACAGATTGCTAAGAGGCCCCCATTCCCTATGCAAATCTTGACCAGTGATGGCCAGATTTTTGAAATATGGAGACAGAGACATGATATTAAAAAGAGCATAGAATGCTCACCACTACACAATTTGTAATGCACAAATGATGATCTTTCAGGACTACGCTCTGGCAGTAGAGCACCAGCGGTCATTATGGTGGGTGGAAGCTTGAGGTGAAGTGGAAACTACAAGAACATAAAGTGAAATATGCACTGTTGTTCCCTGCATATCTGATCATATCCAGATGGTATGTGATGCCCATAATGTCATCACAGATAGAGTAGCCAAATACCCAAGGGGCACCCATGATGCATACATCTTCAGGCGCAGTGGAGTACACCAAGGACTAGAACGTGGGGAGTTGGATTGTGACTATTTACTAGGTAATGTGATGCCTTAACATAAAGGACATATATGTGTCTGTGTAAGAGTAGGTACTGCCATCCTCACATTTGTTATCCTCTGAGACAGTGCTAATGCATTACAACCTTGGATTATGACCCAATACTTAGTACCCGCAGACCACAGTGAGAGGCAATATAACATTGCCCCTTGCTGCACTAGAGCTGCAATTGAACATACCTTGGGCATGCTTAAATCAAGATTCTGGTGCCTTCACAAAAGTGGAGGTGCACTCCAGAATGCCCCAGATGTTTCCTGCAAAACTGTGGCAATCTATGCCATCCCACACAACATAGAGACCAGGCACGGGCTACACCTCAATTTGGAGGACAAATGCTGAAGTCGATAAGCCAGAAGTATCACTACTACAGTCTGGGGACTGGATCACAGCAGTGGAGAGAATACACCAACGGGGTGTAATGCTATCTGTATTTAGCCACCGGCTCCATCTTGACCACTGACTCCATTTTGTGCTTAGCTTAGATTAGATTCAAACACCGTCACACTGGTGATGCAAGTATTTTTCCACACACAGATTGTTAATGTGTTTTTTGCTCTTTTCTCACCAAGGACCAGACCATAACATGGAGGAGTAGTAAAGATAAGGATGTATCAGGCTGAGAATATTATGGTAGAGCAGGGTACAGCTCAGTCTTGGAAGTACACCTTGGGATCTGGCCAGTCTCTAGCGCAGTGGTTCCCAACCTTTTGACTTCTGTGGACCCCACTTTATCATTACTGGAGCCTGGGGACCCCCACTGAATCTTTATTGAAATCAGGGGACCCCCCTCTGAGTCATTACTGAAAGCTGGGGGCCTTTTCCGTTAACATTCTTCAATTTTCTAAGCAGTTGCGGACCCCCTGAGGAGGCTTTGCGGACCCCCAGGGGTCCCCGGACCACAGGTTGGGAACCACTGCTCTAGCTTGTTCTTTCAACACTGATCTGATATGGCCAGTGTTCGAACAACAACTTACTCGATGGGAGGGGAGTTTCTAGAATCTTCCTCTTACAGTTGTCTAAAGTATATAAGGTAGGTGAGGCTTGACAACTGGAGGAAGAAGGAACTCTTCTGGCAGGGGATGCCTGGCCCAGAAAATAAATCCCATTGAGGTTTAATCTCTCTTCTGTTTTGGTTGTTCAGGGTTTCACGACCTGAAGTTGGCAGGTACAGTCAATGTCAAGCCCCATGGTGCTACATTTTTAATTCTTAGTTTTTTGCTTTGCGGTGTGCATGCATGATTACGTAGTCACTATACATATATATATATATATATATATATATATATATATATATATATATATATATATATATTCCTTTAATTTCCTTTCCTTTCAGTCTGAAGCAGCGCAGAACAAATTGACGTAGTTCGGCAGTACAAGGGGGGAGAGGTTGAAAAAGTGTACGGTTTAAAAGTGTAAAATGTTTGGCAAGAAGTCACATTCTCATGTAAGATTCCAGGGTGAATTAAAGCATCTTATGATGTTCTTGCTAAAGAATGGGGTTTGAGGGTTGGTTTGCGTGGGAGCTGGGACGATTGTTTTAATGAGCCAAATAATGTTTTATCATGTTTACAAAAAGTACCTCTTGAACGAGGTTGATGTATCTATTTTTGGCAGAAGGTGGATTTTATTATCTGCTTACAGACAAATGAAAGACAAATCTAAGCAGCCGGAACATGAAATCCAGCAATTAGAGAGGCAGCTAGTTGACGCCAGAAATAATGTAAACATGCTGTCTTGGCAGAATAAATTATTGTAAGATAAGACTGATACTTTTCAGTCTACTACCAAAAAAGCAGCTGTTAAAGTCGCTCAAAACAGATATCGAAAATGTAGGGGTAAAATTAATCAAAAGAATGTTTATTTAGCCATTGCTAACTCAGGATTAGATTGGGACCCCGAAAAATTGGATGTGAATATTTGAGAGAGTACGGATTTTTCACATTCCAGCGATGAAGAGGTTAAAAAAG
The DNA here is from genome assembly GCF_031143425.1 of Pleurodeles waltl. Taxonomy (NCBI): domain Eukaryota; kingdom Metazoa; phylum Chordata; class Amphibia; order Caudata; family Salamandridae; genus Pleurodeles; species Pleurodeles waltl. Next base: position 70,253,698 of record NC_090450.1, on the reverse strand, counting down.
GTGGGGCCAGTCTGAGATAGATGAGCCAAAAGTGGTTTGCCACATTTAATATTTAGACGTAAATTCCAGGCCACTCCACAGAATCCGGGAGGAATTCAAACGTACTCCCTAGAAGATTACACTCAGCAAGAAGTCAATGATATTATAGACAGATTCAAACAGAAATCTGGGGAAACATTGGGTACGTGAATGGCGAGGTTGTTTGACATGGGTGCCTCTGGATTGGCACTAGATGAGGGAGATTCAAAGACATTTTACACTCTTTGCTCTGACTCCATAATACAAGAACAATTTAGAAGTTATGGGAATCATGGAGCAACTAATTTGTTGCAATTGTCAGTTACAGGATGTAGCCAAAAATATCGTACTTAATCACATTGGCTGCCAAATGATAAGCCTTGGTACACGTTGCGAGTGCTATGCATAGAATTAAAGACGAAGTATCAAGACTGCTATTTTTTGGATGGAGCTCACAATTTGTTAGATGCTCCCTTAACAATTTCAAAATAAAATCATTCACCTTGCTCCTCCAGCTTACAAGGAAGTGATAATGACTCTCCTAATTAATCAGACAGTGGAGGTACTGAAAGATGTGCTGGAGGCAGTTCACGAGTTGGAAGAGTTGGGTGATTGGAATAAACCTGAGAGAACCTCAAGATCTCAGGGTCGAACGGATAAGAACAGAGTATCTAGGAGAGACATGTTTATGCCATTACTGAAGGATGGTGTCAACAAGGAGCAGATTGATGGGATGGATACCAAAAGCTTGTGGAAGATGTACCATAAGAGAGGGTTAGACCGTAAACAAGGCAGCAGAAGAGGTAACAAGCAAGATAATAAACATGTGACTCAGAGTCCCCCACAGATGCAGGAGGACAGAAAAGAGACAGAGAAAAATGTTTCTTCATTAGGAAAAGGGGAGGAATACTTGGACAGTGAGTGGTTACTCACTGAGAACAGGGAAGGAGAGGAATCTGCCAGTAGATATGCAAGCATATATCCAGACCTCACTTGGGCAAAAGTTGACATGTTTAAATCAGATTAGGATACAGGCCAAGCTCTGGTAGAGAGGTGGGCCCATAAAGATAACAAACCTCATGTTGATTCAGAAAGACACTGGAAGCCCAAAAATGTTCAAAGGGTCCAAGCATTAGTTGACACCGGAGCGAAGGCCTCTTTAATTTATGGAAATCCAAAAACATTTACTGGTCAGCACTACACCACCGCAGGGTAGGTGAAAAACAAACCCCTGCCGTGCAGACTACTGTTCAGATGAAAATAGGAAGAACACCAAAAAGAAAATATGCAGTTTTGATTGTGCCCCCTGTGGACTATATACTGGCAATTGACATTCTAAAGGGTATGAATTTGTACTTAGATGATGGTTGTTATCAATTTGAATCAAAGAGATGCATTTCAGTGGCAGCCATGAGGGTGGGACATCTGAAGATACCCCCATTGAAGGTGCCCCTAGCAACCAAGGTAATTCACTTAAAGCAATACCGCATTACAGGAGGGCAGGAGGAAATAAGTAAAACTATACATGAATTGATTGAAGCTGGTGTGATAGCTCCAACCACCAATGAATGGAACAATCCTCTGTGGCCCATTCGTCAATCTGATGGGTGCTATAGAATGACGGATGATTACCACAAGCTGAATAAACATATACCTCCTTTGACCGCCGCAGTTCCTGACACCATCAGTTTTATTGAAAGAGTACAGAAACATAAAGGGACCTGGTATGCACCACTGATATTGCTAATGCTTTCATTTCTATACCATTGGCCTCTGAGTGTCAAGAGCAAGTCAGCTTCTCACATTGTGGCAGACAATGTAAGATTTTAACTTTGCCTATGGTGTATATACATAGCCCCACCATCTTTCATGGGCTGGTGGCAGAGCACCTGGATGAAGTATCTGTCATTCCAAGGGTGCAATTGACCCATTACATTGATGATGTGATGATTCAAGGAGAGGCACAAGAACAGGTGCAGACTCAGTTGGAGCGAGTTGTGGAACTCTTACAGAGTAAAGGGTGGATGATTATTTCAGACAAGACAGAGGAACCCTCTCAAAATGTGAAGTTTCTAGGAATCCAGTGGAATCGGAGACATAGAGAGGTGTTACAAAACAAAAGATCTTAGAATTTGCCAATTCCCGCACTAAGCAGTAGACACAGCGATTCATTGCATTGTTTGTTTTTTGGACACAGCATATCCCTCGATTGAGTCAGATTTTGGCCCCTTTGTACAAAGTGACACAAAAGAAACATGAGTTTGAATGGGGTGAACAGCAGCAGTGTGCGTTTGACTTGACAAAGGAGGTGATACAACGGGCTTTAGACTTATGGTCAGTACAGGAAGGAGACATGGAGTTGCATGTACCAGTTCAGGGGCAATATGCAAACTGGAGCATGTGGCAAAATCAGGGAAGATACCTGATACTGGAAAGCAATATACTCCTTTTGAGAAAGAGTTACTTGCTTGTTATTGGGCTCTAGTGGAAACCAAGCAAAAGAACCTAGTCATAATGTGATTCTGAGGCCTGAGATTCCAATAATGCAGTGGGTGATGAGTTCCCCTAAAACTCACAGCATAGGACATGCGCAAAAAGCTAGTATCATATGTTGGAAATGGTACATAAAGGATAGGGCCTGAGTGAGACCAGCAGGGACAGCCACTCTACATGAGCAGGTATCACAAGTCCCTGTGAAGGATGAGGAGAGGGTGCAGGAGGTACTGCAAATAAAAGAGTCGCCAGTGAAATGGGGTTAGCCATTTTAATCCTTGTACCCTGAGGATAGGATGCATGTATGGTTCACTGATGGTTCAGCTTAGTATGTGGGGCTAATAGACATTGGAAGGCAGTGTCTTATAACCCAATCACCAAGAGGTTGTTAACCACTGCTGGAGAAGGGAAGAGTTGTCAATCTGCAGAATTGTACGCCGTGTATCAGGCACTGAAACAATAATAATCTGGATTTGTCACATTTACACCGATTCTTGGTCTACTGCCAATGGGTTGGCCACCAGGCTTCCCACATGACATGCACATAACTTGCACTGGCACATACATTTGAAGGAGGTGTGGGGCAAAGAGTTGTGGCAAGAAATTTGGCAAATGCTAGAGCAAAATACCACTACTGTGTATCATGTAGATGCCCACAGTTCTACTGACTCTAGGTTCAATTCCCATGCAGACAACAAAGCCAAAATCTCAGAGGCAGAAGTGGCAACACAGGATTCTGACTTGGTGGAGATGGCTAAATGGGCACACCAAAAATGTGGACATCTGGGGGAGAAAGCCACATACAAATGACAGAGATTGGAGGGATGCTCATTCCCATATACTTGATAAAACTGTGATCATGCAATGTCCTACTTGTCAACACACACAACAGAGAGCTATCCCGCAAACATTATCCACAAGCTGCAGGACTGATTAAGAGAATGAACTGCTGAAAACCCAATTACGAGAACTATCAGATGGAACTTTGAAAAACTGGAGAGAGTATTTAAATGAAGCTCTCCAAATTCTGAACAACAGCCCAATGACAAATCCAGAGACTCCCCTGATGAGGATGTTAACCTCAGCATTACAGATACAACCACATGTAGCCACCAACACCGTCATGCATTGGGGAGTAAAACCAGGACCCTTAGCTCCTTACTGAGACACAGCAGAATCTGTAGGTCTTGATCTACGTGCCTTAAGAACTTACACACTGAAACTAAGAGACAGGGCACCCTTTGAAACAGGTGTTGGAATATAGGTTCCTTCAGAGCATTTCGGATTGATAGCTCCCCAATCTGGGTTGCCACTCAAAGGTATTCTGGTCTTTCGGGGAGTGTTGAATGCAGGCTACCAAGGAGAAATCAAAACTATTCTTTCAATAGCAGAGACACTGACTTGATAATACAGTCTAGAGACAGAATTACACAAGCAGTGATCATCACAGTGTATGAAGGAATAGTGAAAAAGGGGACTGCCCCAGTCTTTCTCACAGTGCGTGGGGAGGGAGGTTTTGGTTCAACTGACAAAAACCCTGGTGCTAAGGTGAGGGTAGAATCCCCAAATCATCCTCCAGAACCAGCAGAAATCATAGCCAAGGTCAAAGACAACATTCTATTAATCATGAAACCCGGGAAAGAGCACTGGGAGCATATACCAGGTTACAAAGGTTATTTGTGAGCATGATCATACGTGTTTCTTTTACAGATCATACTACGAGGTGTCTGTGTGCTAGCTGTGCTACATGGTCTCCCTTCGGACATGTCCCTGTGGGGTCAGGAGTAAAGACAGCCCTCAGCTCCGAAATGATTGATCGACCATGCAGATCGACACCTTTACCGCACTTGACCGAAAATATTTGGACACACCTGGCAGAAGTCGTACTCAGCCGGTTAGATTTTTGTATGGCTCCCATGACAAGTGTGGTGGATATTATTTCCACCTGTCTAGTGGCCATACCCATGCCTGCAAAAGTTACATGATTAGGACTCATGATGTTTCCCTTTCATCGAAGATTGCGATTCTGAAATTCTTATCTAAATCAGAATACATGAGCTTAAGTCTTTCTATTATAGGAGTTCCAGGAATAGCTGTTTATAATACTCCAATTATTAACAAATTAGCATATTTAATGGTGAAGAACATTAACATACTTCCATTGCTTTAGCCGAGTTATTACTAGACATACGAGGTACTAGAAAAGCTGTATTGCAGGACCAGGCTGCTATTGATTATTTCCTGTTGAAGCACGCTCATCATTGCTCAGAATTAGAAAGTTTGTGTTGTTGTTTTAATCTGTGACACCACTCTAAATCCATTCAGTCCCATACTGACACTTTACATGAATTGGTGAATGGAGTACAACAGGATGTAGACAAATGGTGGTGGGATTGGTTGTTCGATTGGTTGCCCGATTTTGGGCAATTACGCAATATTTTAGGTGGGATACTTGTAGTCATGTGTGTTATAATAATGCTATGCTGCTGTGTAAAATGCATATCTAATTTGCTCACAACAGTTACACCAAAAAGGGATAATTTTAGACCAGTATGTTATGAGAGTCACTGGTCAAAGGGTGGAGTCTAATACTATCTGTATTTAACCACTGGATCCATCTTGACCACTGACTTCATTTTGTGCTTAACTTCAAACACTGTCACATTGGTGACTCAGGTCTGTTTCAGCACTCAGCTTGTTAATGTGTTTTTTGCTCTTTTCTCACCAAGGACGGGAACATAACATGGAGGAGTAGTAAAGATAAGGCTGAGAATGTTATGGTAGAGCAGGGTACAGCTCAGTCTTGGAAGTACACCTTGGGATCTGGCCAATGGCTAGTGTGTTGTTTCAACACTGACCTGATAAGGCCAGCATTGGAACAACAACTTACTCGATGGGAGTTGGGTTTCTAGAACCTTCCTCTTATGTTTGTTTAAAGTAGATAAGGTGGGGGAAGCTTGAAAACTGGAGGAAGAAGGAACTTATCTGGGAGAGGACGCCTTGCCCACAAAATAAATCACATTGCGGTTTAGTATCCCTTCTGTTTTGGTTGTTCAGGGTCCAATGACCTGAAGTTGGCAGGCAAAGGGATGAAGTCCGTATCAAGCCCCACGGTGATGCATTTTCTTATTTTTTGTTTTGCAGTGTGCATGCATGAATACATAGTCACTGTATGTATATTATATTCATTGTAGAAGTATTGCATTTTCTTTGTTTCTGTGATCATCATTATTCTACAGCTATGATTAGTTTTAGAATTGCACGTACGTTGCTGCATTTGAAATAAAAGCTCACATTATTCTTTCCGTTCATAAAACTTGGGAAGTGCCTTAATAAATTCATTACTCAGACTAAGAGTGCTGCATTCTTTGCATTCCTTTCATTTAATTTCCTCTCAGTCTGAAGCAGAGCAGAACACAGGGTCACATAGCAAGACATTACTTTGCAAGGTAAGTTATGGGTACATTTTTGTTCACTGAATTGGTGCAAGCAGACACACTTTTTGTAACTAAAGCAACCTTTAATGACAGACTACTCTTTTTGACGTGTCATTCTGAACTGTATGATTCCCAAGTAGTAAGTACAATAAGAAATAGTGTTGGTTACATCTGCAAACAAATAATAGCCATGTGAAACTGCAAAATTACAGATAAACGTGCATTACTGCTTTTTGTGGCTACGTCCAACATGTCCTGTCCCTGCTTGATCTCCAGCAGCGCTATGGCTGCTGCTGTGGTGCAAGGCATGGGGATCAGTGGCTAGCACACTGCTCACACTAGAATTCTCCTCAATATCCTGAGGGGCATCTATTGTGCCTCTTGCAATCTCTGCTGTCTGTAGCAATTCTGCGGCAGGCGTGATCTGTCCTAGGTCTCTGGAAACATCACCACTGAAGTGTCCAATTTAAACCTGCAATGTGATGCTTCTCCTGGAGAGGCTAGTAGTAGAAGTGGCCAATCTACCTACCGAACAACTTACCGAGCCCATTCTAGCTGCAAAACTGCAGCCCGATGCCTCTGAAGGGCACTGTTAGCCCTCAATCCTCTATGGCATAGGTCAGACTCATTACCTTGGTGTTCAGTGTTGTGAATTGTGTCCCAGTGTTGTTCCAGCCAACAGACATGTTCTGCCGCATGTTCCGCAAATTCTTGTTAATTATTTTTAAATGCTTGTTTTGCAGGCATTGACTTTGGAGCAGGGATGCCTTCAGCTTCTACAGCATCACATGCCTCATGATGCCTCCTGCGCTCACGCACTGGCAGATGCTGGTGTTGGCTCACCGTTGACTGTGGAATTGGATTTGGTGGCAGAGGGACATCATCATCTTCCATTGCTGCAGACTCTGGTGACAGTGACACAGTACTACAGTGGTGTGTGGTGCTCTGGTGGCTATCTATAGGTATGGGTTCTTCTGTTGCCATGCTAGCATCATCCACTCCCTCCACATTTGTGCCCTCACTATGTACCTCAGGGGGATCAGTGGGACAAATGAGATACATTTTATTTACCTATATGATGTCTGCCCCAATATAGGTACAGATGACTCCTAAGCTGACCCATAATGCACTGTCATGATAACATGCTTTACATTAGGGAAACAAACGTCTGATGCATGTTGCTGGGCCATTTGGATTTAGACATAGCTGTTGAATCTGAGTTGTGACAAAAGTAAATATTGTACAGTTACTTTGTGATGTTCCTCGTGCAGAACTGATGATGTTTTCAATACCCACAACAGCCTCTGGCTCCAGTGTGGTCTCCACCATGGTTTCTGGTGCAGTGGGTGGTGGTACTGTTGGGGGGCTGCCTGTAATTCCCCGGGATTCAGTGAGTTGCTGAGCCACCTTTTCCTTTGTCCGTGACCTGAGGTCATACCACATCTTTTGTATTTCATCAATAGAGCAGTCTGTGACTCCAGTGGCATTTACTTTGGTTTAGATTTCCAGGCAGGTCTTCTTCTTTGGTAACTTGGTAACACATATGGAGTCTAGGACAAGCTACAAGCTGGGTTGATAAAGAGCAGCTAGAACTAACTAGAGTCTCCAGCCAGTAGACCTTCAGGGGAAGAAAATGATAATTTTTTCCAGGACAATGAAGGGACTGCCTCTGATAACCTAGCTAAAGGGATACATTCACAGTGGTAATGAGAGGACACTGCATTAGGTAGCTGTACTGGGTGCGGAAAACAAATGGAAGAACCGGCTACATATTCTGTAGCAAACAGTTTCATCGGCACCAATGAACCATGATCTCTCCTCAGACCAGGAGCCTCATACCCAACTGTTAGAGTGATTATGCTGTTACTAATTCAACAGCTACATGACCAGGATAAATGAGACAGGAAACATACAACAAAGGACCTTAGCCTGCTTCTTTAAACTTAAGCTAATGGGGTGTTCCAATGAGAGAACTACTAGACGATATGGGCCATCTCATATAGATACTGAATTAAATCAGGAGTTCTAATAGTACTGAGCAGAACTCTACGCAGGTCAAGGGGAGCTGACATGGTAGATACATGTCTCACTACCAAGACACAGTTGATCTGGCATGACTGTACCCTGAGCAAAGGGAAAGAACAGATGAACCAATTATGATCCAGGCAATTAGGGGAGTACTTTCAAGTATGGTGGTAGATAATTTAATTGCATCCTACATTGATTGGTTGGCACCAAAATTATTGCAGCTGTTTTGAGGGAGCCTATCATAAAATGAGACCAGGGAAAAATGAATAGTCTCTCTCTGGCCAGATAACATTGGACAGAACAGTGTAAGACCCCTTATGATGTCAAATGCTAAATATCAGTTACAAAATACAGAGCGAGCTGCCTCCTCAATGTGCTTTCTGCTCAGCTGGTCTACTCAGATCAAAGTGGGTTTGTGCTGGGAAATAGTACATTCCCTTAAACTAGGCTGCTATTTGATATGATTGAATCAATGACATATGGAGCCCATAACAGAATAATCCTTTTAGTGGACCTCAAGAGGCCTGCAACACAGTACCTTGGTGGTATCTTTTTGAGGCACAAGGGAAGGTAGGCTTAGATAGGATTTTGCTAGGATGTACCAGGATGTTGTACACCCTACTGATGGCTTGATGCAAGACAGTGATATATGGCCAGTTCAAATAAAAAGAGAAACCAGATATGGTTGCTACCCCAACTGATTAGTGTTGTTCATAAAATCTCTAGCAAAAGCATTATGGTCACTGGGGGGAAATCTGGATGTAACAATCTCAGGGATGATCTACAACATCTGTGTATAAGCTGATGATATATTGATGTACTTACAGGATGCCACACTGTGAAAGGGAAGAGTTATTTCCACAATAAAGAATTTACTGCAAAGCCAGCAACAAAGTGATGAATGGAATGCTTAAATTAATGCCAGCCACTGGCAATCGCTCAAATGATGGCTGGAATGCTTGATGGGACCACAAGTGTGCCTTTGTTCAGAGTGGCCTGGTGGGCAAAAATTGATGGACTGGAATGAAGCCCAAGTGACTGCCAATGGCTGAGATTAATTGAAGCATGCCATCCATCAACATTTTGTTGTTGCAGTTGGTGCCCTAAGTGCCAGAGGTATGAATGCCCAAACGTGGGTCCTGTGCACACTGCACCATAGGACTCAAGCTACACCGTACTGACAAGCTCCAGGTTGGGAACCCAGTATGGAGTTGCTTGTAGTCCCTTAAGGAGGGGCCTGCCTGGAAGTTTGGGGCAGACTGCTACCACAATGATCAGGGTCTGTACTGATCTACATAAGGCAGGCTTTTGTCTAGAGTGGCCTGTTGGGTGCAAAACATGGAGTGGAAGGCAGCCTGAGCGATTACCAGTGACTGAGGTTAATTCAAGCATTCCAAGCACCACCTTGTTGTTGTTTTTGCTGTTGATGACCTAAGTGTGATTGGTATGTCAAGATGTGGATCTTGTGTACACTGTGCCAAGGACACAAGCTACACCCTACTAATGCACACCAAATAGAGTGCAGATGGTCTAGGGTTGCCCATGGTCTCTTCTGGAGGGGGCCTCACTTGGCAGTGCCAGAGAGACTGTTGATTTGAGGAATAGGGTCCGTACTGATATCCATAAGGCAGGCCTTTGTTTAGAGTGGGCAAAAAATGATGTATTGGAATTCGGCCAAGTTTACTGTGCCATAGGACTCACATTATACCCTACTGATGTGCCTCCAGGAAGGGTGAAACAAGTCTGACGTCGCTTGTGGTCCCTTATAGCCGGGGCCTTGCCTGACAGTTCAGGACTGACTGGTTCCATGAGTGCTAGACTTTTCATCCTTGGCGGGGTCACCCTTAACTTTTTGCCTCTGTTTCCCAGGTTGTTGATGTGTGATGGACTCTGATTTTGCTGTTTTTTTTACTCTGGGCACTTTACCACTGCTAACCGGTGCTAAAGTGCAAGTGCTCCTTTACAAAATGTGTATGTAATTGGCTTATCCATGATTGGCATATCTGATTTATAAGTAGGTCCCAAGTAAAGTGCACTAGAGGTGCCAGGGCCTGTGAATCAAATGCTACTAGTAGGCCTGCAGTACTGGTTGTGCCACCCACATAAGTAGCTCTGTAATCATGTCTCAGGCCTGCCATTGGAGTGTCTGTGTGTGCAGTTTTAAATGTAAATTCGACTTGGCAAGTGTACCCACTTGCCAGGCCTAAACCTTCCCTTTTCTTACATGTCAGACACCCCTAAGGTAGGTCCTAGGTAGCCCCAAGGGCAGGGTGCAGTGTATGGTTAAGGTAGGACATATAGGCGGTGGCACCCGTCGCGATTTTCACTGTCTGCAAAGCAGACAGTGAAAATCTTTGTGGGGCCCTGTTAGGGCCAGTGGCATGGGCAGTGCAGGGGCACCACGGCACCCGTTCCCGCCATCCTGGTTCTGGCGGTGGACACCGCCAGAAACAGGCTGGCGGGAAGGCGGTCGGAATCCCCATGGCGGTGCTGCAAGCAGCGCCGCCATGGCGGATTCCCTGGGCCAGCGGGAAACCGGCGGGAAACCGGCGGGAAACCGCCGGCTCCCCTTTTCTGACCGCGGCTTTACCGCCGCGGTCAGAATCGCCCAGGAAGCACCGCCAGCCTGTTGGCGGTGCTTCCGCCGCCCTCCGCCATGGCGGTCATGGACCGCCAGGGTCAGAATGACCCCCATAGTAATGTGTTTTGTATGTCTTGACAGTGAAATATTGCTAAATTCATTTTTCACTGTTGCAAGGCCTGTCCCTCTCATAGGTTAACATGGGGGCTACCTTTAAATCTGATTAAAGTGTAGATTCCCTTTGGGAGGGGATAGACGTGTGGAGTTTGGGGTCTCTGAGCTCACAATTTGAGAATACATTTTTTAGTAAAGTTGATTTTAAGATTGTGTTTGGAAATGCCACTTTTAGAAAGTTAGCATTTTCTTGCTTATACCATTTCTGTGACTCTGCCTGTTTGTGGATTCTCTGTCGGGGTCAGTTTGACAGTTGGACTGGTTACACCTCACACTAGACAGGGACACAAAGGGAGCTGGGGTGCAGCCTGCATATCCTGATGAGCCATCTGTGCTTGGAGGGAGGAGAGGAGTGGTCACTCACGCCTGAAAGGGTGTGTCTGCCCTCACACAATGCAGTCTCAAACCCCCTGATGAGTGTCTGGGGCCTGGCCTTGGGCAAGGCAGGATTTCACATTCAAGAGAGACTTTGCTTTTAAAATAGGCCTACTTCAAAGGAGAAATTGGGTATAAGAAGGGCACCCAAAACCACAGACTTTAGAACACTTCTGGAAACCAAGAGGAACCTCTGCGTGGAGAAGAGCTGAAGAGCTGAGGAAGAAGAGCTGCCCTGCCTGTGACTGTGCTTTGTGGAGGTATCTTGCAGTTGCTGCTTCTGCCAGAGTAAGAGGAAAAAGACTGGACTTTGTGTTGCCTTCCATCTTGTGAAGATCTCCAAGGACTTGATTTAGAGCTTGCCTCCTGTTGTTTGAAGTCTCAGGGACAGCAAAGACTTCTCTCTGCCAGCACCTGGCGTCTGGAGAGACTCCTACTTTACCCTGTAGTGCCCATCCAGTTCCTGGGACCCTGAAAGGAGAAGCTGGCAGCCTAAGAGGAAGAAATCCATGCCCGAGTGCCATGCGGGGAAAAGATCGACGCAACTCCGATCTGCAGCTGAAAAATCGACGCGCTGCTGGAATCGTGGCTGAAAATCGATGCTCGCCTGTAAGGCGACCGAAGAATCGACGCACGGAGCTGGAGAAACTACGCACAGCATCGCTGACACTAGGCTGGGAGATCGCAACCCACACTGCATAGTTTTTGGATCATCGTGCGGCTGGGTTTCCGACACAGACATCGCTGGGCATAAAAACAATGCAAGGCCTGCCCGGACCTGAGAGTGCTGACCGGATCAACGCATCGCTCAAGTGCAGAGAGAAGAAACAACACACACGACCTGACTAACGGAGAAACGACCCAAGGTCTCGCTTGTGAGTGAAATCGACGCATCACAAGCCCTTTTTGAAGCACGCTCGCCCGTGCTGGGTTATTTTTGACGCACCCAAGGTACATATTCACACTAACAGTGTTAGTGTGGGTTTTTGCTTTTTAATTGATAACTTGAGTTGTGGATTGTGGATTTTTGTAATTTTGGTCTTGTTTTGTTTAGATGAATATTTTCTATTTTTCTAAACCTGTGTTGTGTCATTTTGTAGTGTTTCATTAAGTTACCGTGTGTGTTGGTACAAATACTTTACACCTAACACTCTGAAGTTGAGCCTACCACTCGTGCCAAGCTACCAAGGGGGTAAACAGGGGTTAGCTGAGGGTGATTCTCTTTTACCCTGACTAGAGTGAGGGTCCTTGCTTGGACAGGGGGTAACCTGACTGCCAACCAAAGACCCCCTTTTTAACAATGAGGAATACAGTCTGCCCTGATTTGCATAAGGTAGACCTTTATCTACAGTGACATGGGGAATAAAAACACTGGACCGAAATGCCGCCAGAGGAATTGACAGCAGCTCAGATCAATTTAAACATTCCATTCATCACCTCCTTAGTACAGCAATAAATAGGGGGTGGCTGTATGTCAATACTCAAGATCAATTGGTCCAGGTCTGCTATGTTCCCAGTATGAACCCCAGGTGCTGCAAGGCGTGACTGGACTAGGAAGAGTGCGCTGAAAAGGAAGCCACTGATAATTCAAAATGTACAGATCCACCAAATAGAGGCAAATGTCCAAAGGGGTAATATTGGTGGTGTGGTGTGTTCTCTGAGGAGTCATAGGGGGTCATTCCGACCCTGGCTTTCCATGACTGCCAGGGCGAAGGGCAGCGGAAGCACCGCCAACAGGCTGGCGGTGCTTCCTGGGCTATTCTGACCGCGGCGGTAAAGCCGCGGTCAGAAAAGGGGAACCGGCGGTTTCCCGCCGGTTTTCCCCTGGCCCAGGGAATCCTCCATGGCGGCGCTGCTTGCAGCGCCGCCATGGGGATTCCGACCCCCTTCCCGCCAGCCTGTTTCTGGCGGTCTTCACCGCCAGAACCAGGATGGCGGGAACGGGTGTCGTGGGGCCCCCTCACAGGGCCCCATTAGGATTTTCACTGTCTGCTTAGCAGACAGTGAAAATTGCGACAGGTGCCACTGCACCCGTCGCACCCCTGCAACTCCGCCGGCTCCATTCGGTGCCGGCTTCCTCGTTGCAGGGGCTTTCCCGCTGGGCCAGTGGGCGGCCTTTTGGCGGTCGCCCGCCGGCCCAGCGGGAAAGTTGGAATGGCCGGCGCGGTCTTTTGACCGCGGGCGGTCATTCGGCGGTAACCGCATGGCGGCGGCGACCGCCGCCTGCCGCGGTCAGAATGACCGCCATAATGCCTTCTGCAAAACACTCTGACAATAAATTTGAGTATTGGTTCAAGGGGTGAGAACCCACTTCAAATAATAATCAGAAACCTTTTCAGGATGAACCACAAAAGTCACTGAATAAATATGTGCTTCACACTCTACTAACTGACACAAAAACACTCAGGCTTAATTTAGAGGCAATGTATAAAGTATTTATGTGGCACTCAAACAGTAATAAAGTGAAAACACAACGCAAGAGAAATGTCATAATAATTTAGAAAAATAGAGTAAAATGACCCCAAACAACAGAAATACAAAAGGTAGAATTAATTTTATGAATTTTCTAATGTTAAATGAAAAAATGGTATAAAAAATTATTATCTGGTTGAGCAAGACATGGTCAAAATCAAACAGTTAAGGTTGACTGGGATGGAGGTTACAAGGGCCTTTTTGGGCCTGGTCTAAGGGTTACTGTTGGAGGTGGCACATTCTGTTTGGTTGAGGCAAGTCCGTAGCCAGACAGAACCCACAACTTCCGTCAAGGGAGGGTGACTACACTTACTTATAACCTGTGCTCACCCTTGGGTAGCTTGGCACAGAGCAGTTAGGCTTATCATAGACGCAATGTGTAAAGCAAAGACACAACACTTCCTTGCCACAACCCTGCGTGGCACAAAGGAGACTTCACACACAGTGTATGTATAAAACACACACCTTGTAAACACAGTACTGGTATAATGTAACTCTGGGCCTATGCCCCCAATTTGCAATGGAAGCCACTATATAAGGCCCAACTGTGTTAAACACTAATACAGTATGTTCGCATGAGGAAAACTGTACCTCCCCCTACACGCTCCCACATAAGGTGCCAAACGTTGTCAGCACCAGACCCACCCTAGAAATCTGCACAATCAGAGTAGCACATTCATTGTGAGTGTACCCCGGCTCCCAACGGTATCAGCAAAATCTGCATACAAGGATAACAACACTTTTGCGTAGCACTGCGGACGAGGCCGCACTAGTAAGAAGTAATGCCAACTGTAAGAACTTCCTGACAGGATAAACATGAACAGCAGCATCACAGTATTGCCTTCACATTCACGCACACTAACTCTAGCACATCCAGTGTGCGTCCTGCTATGCGGTGCCACAGGTATCAGATTGCACGTGCACACACTCACTTGTACGCACTCACTGCCGGCACCCTAATGCGGTGCCCTGATATTTATCCTGTGGAGGTCACTGTGTTTGAGAGCACCCTGGGTCCCAAACCACCTCTCACCCCCCAACCAGCTTCAGCTATTCTGCCCCACCAGGAGCTAAAGATTGCTTCAACCTTTCCCCAGTTAGTACCGTAACCCTTATTGAACCTCCGGTAGTGACCGGTAAGACCTAGGAAGGCTCTACCGCCCATCTGGGTCTTAGTGGGCTCCCAGGCTAGGATAACCTCAATCTTAGCCTGGAGGGGCTGCATCATTCCACGGCCCACCCGGTACCCCAGGTGCACTATTGATCCTTGCTAATCTGGCACTTACTTGCCTTAATAGTGAAGCCCTCTTGCTTCAGGGCCTGGGGAACATCCTGAAGGTGCCAAAGATGATCCACATAGCTGCTATTGTGAACCCGCTTGTCAGAGCTGACCTCCACGAAGCAGCCCGGAATGTGATCTGGATGAGGCCTGCCAAGTTGCGTTTGAGACTCGTAAGAAGGCCATGTGCACTGGCCCAGTGCTTCAGGTGGATGACTATTCCCTGGAGTTTATAGTGCAACAGACTCCTCTGAGCTGAAGACAGCTATGTCATCTAGATGAGCAGCTGAAAAGACCTCCATACTGGCAAGGACCTGGTTCAGCAGCCTCTGGAATGTGGCAGGGGCATTCTTGATCCAAGGCAAATTTATAATGCTCATCCAGAGTGGAGAATGCCATTTTCTTGTTGGTTCCCTAAGTAAGGGCAATCTGCTAATACCTGGAGGTGAGGTCAAAGGTATTTAATCACTGGGCCGCACCCAACCTATCAATCCACGCATCTGGCCACGGGATTCGATGGGCATCCGTCTAGGTCACGAATGCCAGCATGTAGCCTATTACACCCCTGGGCATCCTCTTGGGGACTGCTTCCAGCCCTCCTTGCCCAAACTCAGAGGTCCCCAGAACCAGGTGACTGAATAGAAGCTCGAAGGGGTTAAATCTTACTCCCTTCTGGGAGACCTCCCGGTAATTAAATAACAGGCATGGTAAGAGGATATTCCAGCTTTTCCACAGAGCCTCAAATCATGCCTTTTAGAGTCTTGTTGAACCTTTCCACAAGACCTTTGATTTGAGAGTGCCAAGGGGTGGTGAACTTATAGGTCACCTCACGCTCCTTCCATATGGCTCGCATGTAAGCTGACAGGAACGGAACCACGACATTGCTGACTTTCCTCAGGTGAATTATTCTGCTCCCTGTATGATATGATTTTCCATGCATGATCATACACTCATGTTTTAATCTACAGACCGGAACTAGTATTTGTCATACATCCTGATGAAAGCCCAGGAACTTATAAGCCAGGTAATAAGGGTGAAACATGTCAACGATTTGAAGTGAGGATCTCAGGACCATAAAATCTTAGTTTATTCTGATTCTTAATATTATTTTCAGCATGACCACTATCACTATCAATAAAAGGACATCTTGGTGAATAGTGAATAGTCAGGTATTTATAAATTTTAGACCCTGGTTAGGGTATCTTCAAGTCCTCCCGAAATTTCAGTAGAGCCCATTCTGACTTTTAGGGGGTTGGGTGGACCTGAGGATGAAGCATGCCACTACTAGAGTGGGTGAGGGTCATTATAAAGAAAATAAATTATTTTCTTTAGAGAAACCCCCATAATAATGCAATTGGCTTATCTGCCGTGGATGGGTGAAAATCCTCCCTAAAATCCTCTGTGACCCTACCTAAACTCCTCAATCCTCCCTTATCCATCCTCTTTAGTAGTAAACCTGTCCATTTTCCCAACCACTCCTCATGCCCCTCCCACATTTACTAATAAAATCTATACTGACATGTGCAGTGACAAAATGTGGTACAAAGTGCAGTTTGTGACTTAGGACCTATGTCTTCACTGCACACATGAAGAAAACAATACACATGTTTAGAAGAAAACATCTCTGGATGACAGCCTGTTGTGGATGCTTCTAAAGCTGCCACAGCTTTGACTCTGTCAAACAGTCTGCATTAATAGCCAGGAGGAATCAGGCGTAATGATGTTCCTGCTCAAATGCTTCCATAGATGGCACTGACATAAATATGCTAAAACATTTTAGACATTGAGGAGTCCTTTGGTGTGCAATTGGATCCTAATCGTCCACACTCTGTCCTCACAATGATGCGGCAGAAGGTCATTTGAGTTTGGGTTCTGTTTAATCAGAAACATGCTGGTAATGGTGGAGTAATGAAGGAGTAACTAGAGGACACCGAAGGCCTGATTCAATAAGTAAACTTCCACTTTTGCGTAAGTTTTTAAATTTTTTGTAATTCACAAAGGAATTTTTTGAGTAGTATCTTTTCGACTGTAGAGACTCCACACTCATGTCATAGACATTACACATAAACAAGCAAGGCGTAAAGATACTGCTCATGAAATTGTTTTGTGTATTGCAAAAAAAAAGGTAAAAGTACACGAATTACCGTTGTGAATAACCCCCCCCAGATGAACAGGAGACCTTACGAAAAGATTTACCATCTACCTTGAGATGGTGATGTGTTCTTGACATTGAATATTATCCAGCTGCATGTGACAATGTCAAGTGGGAAGGATGAAGGATACTTTCAAGTACCACCACAACCACTAATGAGCAGAATGCATATTGGCCCCTTCTAATACTTCCAATGCACTGAGTAGCACATTGAAGAAATGCTTCATAAGTGGAAGGAGTGATAGGATTATGTTCAACATTCAGGAGAAAAGAACAAAGAACCACCATGAAACACTTGGCTAATGATTTGAAAAGCCACAAACGTTGTCATAAGCCCTTATGAACAGCAAATGTGCTCATCGGCGAGATAATAACAGTTTGTTATGAAATCCATCTTTAGAATTCTTTAATACTGTACAAAAACGTTTTGCAATAATTAATTTCCACTCTGCTGCTGATCCTTTGCTAATCCTTTGCAAAATGTGTGTCTTAATACTACTATACTTTCACAACAAAGTAGATAGGATAAGGAACTGTGTTGAGGTGACAGATAAACCTCATGCACTTCCAAATCTTACACTTTTCACATGGGTAGCTATGAATTCTGATTCTCCTTTTTCTGGACAGGTGTTTTGATACCCCTGCCCACCTGACCCAAAATTTTGCTCTAACAAATATTTGTAAGGGGAAGTACCTTTTTAACACAATATAAATGGTCATATCTATGGTCTGGCCGGGCATTACGGTATATGGAGAACCAGTTTGCTTACCTATTTGCTACCTCATCATCTCCCTTTTTAATTCCTCATCTGCACCTCTAAAGAATTCAGTAACCATGCTTAAAAAGCCAATATGTCTGATATGTTTTATGTGTGGTTGTGTGCAATCTTGTTTAATGACTGTACCTTGAAATGTGATAAGTCTGAATGCATTACATAAAAACCATACAGGCATTGTTAAACCTGGCCGTCTCTGCAGGGTCACCCTCAAAGGTTTTACCTTTATCCCCCACTATTGTTTGCTGAATTTGTTTTTACTGGCCTTAGGATTCTGTGCACTTTACCACTGCTAACCAGTACTAAGATGCTTGTGCTCTCTCTCCTTTAAACATGGTAGAACTGACTTACAGCCAATTGGAACATTTAATTTACTTGTAAGTCCCTCGTAAAGTGATACTAAGTGTACCCTGGGCCTGTAAATTAAATGCTGTTAGTGAGCCTGCAGCGCTCATTGTGCCACCCACTTAAGAAGCCCTTTAAACCTGTCTCAGCCCTGCCATTGCAGCCTGTGTGTACAGTTTTAAACTCACATTTCTACCTGCAAATAATCCTTTTTCCAGGCAGAAACCTTCCATTGTAATACATATTTGTCACCACCAGGTTAGGCCCTCCACAGCTCAATGAGCCGGGTGCAATGTATTTAAAAAGTAGGACGTATACTTTTAAGTTTTACATGTCCTGTTTTTTTTTTAAACTCTTAAATTTGTGTTTTTGAATACTTCAAGGCCTACCTCTCCCGTAGGGTAGTACTGGAGTTACCATGTTACATTTAATAAGCTGTAACTTCCAAATGGTAATAGGTGGACCGTTCGTATTTGGAATTGTAAGGAAAAAATCATCTCTTGTGGTAAAATCAGATTTTTGCTCATAATTGTCAAAATGCCACTTTTAGAAAGTTGGCTTTGTCTTGCCTTATCCATTTAGTGCCTGCAGCCATTACTTTGGGTCAGATGCCTGGGTGTAGTTGACAGCTAGGCTTTGTGTATTCCTCCTAGACAGCTACACCCAATAGAGAGCTTTCATGTGCCTGGGTGGGCTATCACTGGCAGCATGGAAGGGCAGAGCTTGGTGCAACCCTACTTATACTTGAATAGGCGGAGTCCTGCTCCACACAAAAGGCTGCATCTCTCCTGCAGTTAACCTTGTGGCAGGGAAGGAAGGCAACCTGTGCACTTCAAAGGGAACCTCTAGAAGCTTCTCCCACTTCAAAGGAGGCACCAAGTGTAAATATTGTACTTCGCACACCAACTCTTCAGTTTACTACTGAACCTAAGAATACCATGGAAGAAGGACTGCTGACAGAAGGTCAGCTACTCTGCTGCTCTGCTACACTGTTGCTTTGCTGCCTGCTGCGCTGGTTGCTGTGAAGTAATATTGGATCTCCACTCTTCATCCAAGGCTGAAGTTGTTCCAAGGGCCAGCAAGCTGGACTCCTGTCCTGAGTTACAAACATTTAGCAAGTTCCACAGTCTTCCTGCAACTGCTCAGCTGACCTGCTGCTTGGATCTGCAGCTGGAGCTGCCTGAGCCCTACCGGTCTCTGCTAGAGTGAGTTGCTGACCCCCAAGTAGTGTCCCCCGGGCCCTGGAACCTTGGTGTGGCTCAACTTAGCTCCCCTGAAGTTTTTAGGCTCTTCGCAAACAGGCCTGTTGGTGCCAAAACCTTGCAGCCTGTACCCATCACCAAACAGAGTTTGGGTGAACCAATGCTTTGTGCTACATCATCAACCCCCAGTAGTGACCACCAAAGCGAAGGTTCAGCTCAGAGCCTCAGTAATGCTAAAAGGATCCTCACACTACAACAACGACCACCCGTGATGGCCAGCCAATTCTTTGTACTACTTCAATGGACACCCACTACACTCTCCCTGAGAATGCAACTCTTGGTGCTGGACTGAGAAGATAACTCTTTCAGCACGACTAACCTGGTCACTGCATCTGATCCGTGCCCCATTGGGGTCATCCCAAATTTAAAGTTACATACCTCTGGTTCTACTAATTGGATGCATGATGTTTTGATCTTCTTTTTATTTATTAAAATATTCTCTTTTTTTCTAAATAAGTGTGGGATTACATCATTCTAGAGCCCTGTGGTCACAAGTAATGGGGTGGTTGTTCAAATGCCTCTGCAAAGACACAGCCATGGACACCATGATGGGGAAGACAACACATTCAGGGATTAATCCAATGCTGCAGCCATTCAATAATGTAGGAGGCAAAGGAAGGTCTCATACTTGCCAGACAGTCTACCCCTTTCATCCCATCTAGCCCCTCCCATACCATCCCAAACACTAAATCGAATGCACTGCATCTAATCAATAGAAAATTGTAGTAAACAAATAAGCAAAAACCAATAGTTCTCTACAAATGAACTCCCACCACCTTGCTGCCCTGCAAAGCAGGCTTTGAACTGCCCACACCCCCAACCTGTGGAGTGCCTGTTGCCCAAAAGGATACCATGATTCTCGTGGGTGGGATAGCACCCCCTCAATGAGCCCGCCACCCAACATAAAATAAACTGTAGCATTGAATCCCCAACTTACCAATCAAATTTTCATCACTTACCTGGCCCATACTGTTGTAGTGCATTTTGTCCTGCCCCTTCCCACCCCTAGAAAATAACACCCTCCCATTACTGGCTGGGCCACCTCCCGGTTCGACTTTACACTCGGGCCAGGGTCTCTGCCCCTTCTGTTTCACCCGTTGTTGGAAGAAGTGCCCCAATGACTAGACCCTAGTAAACCTCAAATCATTAACCATTGAAGGAACCATTGAGTTATGGTGGTGTTGATTGTTCTGAGTTCTGACCAGTGTCACTGCCACTCGATGTTTTGCCTTCTTTCCTGGTATTACGACACCCCACTCTCTCGTCAGGCTTAGTTCTGTGGCTCGGGGAGCGCTATCTGTCCAATCACTCCCATGCCTCCTCTGGCGATCTGAAGTGCCATGTCTTGCCCTCCAAAATCACTCTCAGGTGCACCAGGTATAACATGATGTACCTAAGTGCCCCCTCCCCCAGCGCCTTCTTAACCTCTTGAAAGCTGTGCCTCTGGCACTGTACCTGCAGCGTAATACCTGAGAAGAATAAGATGACAGAAATTTCAAACTGAAGATTGCCACGTGACCTGCCCTCCTGCAGGGTCACATCCCTGTTAAGAAAGGTGAAGACTCTTGCAATGATAACCCTGAGAGAGGTCCCCTGCCATGGCGGAGGGACAGGTGCCCTATGTCCGGTTCTCTAGGGGGAAGAAATTAGACAGTCGCTTGAGGTGAAACAGTTTGGTGATGAGATCATCTAGGAAAAGTTTCATGTTCTGCCCCTCAACTCCCTCCGGAACCTCCACCACTCTGATATTATTCCTCGTAGCTCTCCCCTCCTGGTCTTCAAGTCGAGCTGCCACACTCTTGTACTCCATTGTGAGGAACTTCACCTGGCTCTCCAGTCGTTTGAATGTAAATTGCAAATGGGTAATATCTGTCTCTGCTGTTGTGACCTTTTCAGTGACCTTTTAAAGGTCTGCTCAGAGGACAGTAACATCCATCGTTACTGTGCCTAATTTTGGTTCTAAAGATCCTTTTAGGTGTTGGATGGCAGCTATAATTGGCCCAAATTATGTTCTGCCTTGGAGCTCTGCTCCTCTCTCTGGCCTCCCACTCCCTCACCTCCTGCCGTGACCTCTGTGGCTGATTTGAGGACTGCATATTTGTCCATTTTATTGGTTTGCGAAGGTGTTTGCCTCTTGTTCCGCACCATGGTGACTGTATCCCCTCACTGATGACACTCAGGACACCACACAGCTCTGAACCTCTGGGACTTCGCTCAACCCAGCATTCTGCCAGGTCCTTGTAGCTGTCTGTTAGGCAATCTCTAGGCTGGTGGGAGTGATCCCCTGACCTCCGACACTTCTTGTAGCACAGCAAGCTTTACTCCTGGCAGAGTTCTTCACAGGTCCAGTAGTGTACTGTCTTGGTAGGATCAGAGTCCCATTACTTATACCCAAAAATGCCTTTAAAGTAGGGGTGACTTAAAAGAAGAGTCTCTGAAGTAGTGCACAGAGGTCCTTTCTTCTTAGCCCTGACTCCGGTCAGTAGGGGCTGATCAGCCCTTTTGTGTGAGGACAGACACTCCCTATTCAGGTGTAAGTTTCAGCCCCTCCTCCATTCCTGCCTAGGAAGAGCCATCAGAATGCAGATGAGGGCTCAGACACACCTAACCTTCCTGTGTTTGTGGCTGTCAAAGAGGGAACGCACAAAGTGTAGCTATCACCCACCCCAGGCATGTATTTGAAACAGTCTGTAGGCACAGAGCGCTGTAGGAGCACTTTCTAGAAGTGGCATTTCTGAAATAGATATTTAAAAAAAAATCTTTTAATTAGTCCTCACAAAACAATTGTTGCTCAAAATAGACAAATGACAGTGATTTGTATAGCATCTCTCTGTTCTCCAGCAGAGGCTTTTAATAACAGGTTAGTGTATAGAATAAACATATAGCATCATCTTTGGTAATAAGAACAGTGAAGAGTCTAGGGGGTGCTGTGTCCCTGCTAGCCTCTTAACTACCTCCAGTTCCATCTCCCTCCAAGTCATCTTTCTTATATGCCCTCCAGCAGCCCCATATCTTGTCCCATTTCTTGGGGCACCCCTACTCGGATAAACCACTCTCTCCACTCCTCAACACCAGTCTAGGTCGCACTTTCACTCTCCAACTCTGGGAGACATCCTCGCTCCCCCATGCTCTTGCTATGTTGCGCTTAGTTACTATTGCTGCTGTTGCGAGCCACAACCTCAGGTTTTTCTGCCAGCTCTCCTCACACTTATATTTAAAAGGAGGAGTTTAGGGTCTAAGGGGACTTCCTGCCTGAGAACCCTTATCACGACCCCGGTTACACTCTCCCAGAAGAGTCTGATAATGAGACAGGTCCACAACATATGGTAGAAAGTTCGAACTTGCCCACAAATGCCTCAGACTAAGCGGAGAGTCGATCAGTGATGTTATTAATGATGTTATAGAACATGTCATGAGTGGTGTACTATGTGAGATCATTAGCAGTGCATGGCGAGAGCGTAAGTTACAGTCACTTCAGTTAAAATGTTACATTTAGTTTAAAATGTTACATTTAAAGTGACAGTTTGATTGGAATATAACATCACTTAACATTTGGTTTTGTCAGTGAATTTTAAGGTTTTCTATAAAGCAAAGTAAGATAGTATTACCATATCTAACAATAACATCACTTTAACCTTTGCTTTTTTATGGTGAATTTGTAGTTTTAATGTAAAGTAAATTTCATTACCATATGTAACTAAGCCTATCCCCGGCCATGCATGGCCTGCTGCCAGGCCCTGCACCCATCCTCCACATGTGGCCATATACTGTCATGTGCAACTTGGGTGGTTGGCAGAAACTGGCCCAGGCCACTCCCTGTGCCCATACTCCCTGTGAGTTGCCACTTCCTCGCCAATCACAGTGTTTGACTGTGTGTAGCATCAGGTTGGCTGCATTCCAGGCCCTGCACCCAGCTTCACATGGCAGTCAACCAACATGGCCTTCAGTCATATGTGGAGTGGGTTGGCCGTAGAGCCTGGCCTGTTGCCAAGCCCTGGCACCCAACCACCCATATGCAGCCTTTTGACCAGAAGCACCAACACCCCCTTTTTTTGTTTTAAAAGATCTGGCGGGGCTCTCACATGAACCAGAATGCCCTGTGCACCATCTAGACTCTGTCTGAAGCACAGGCATCCACGCTTGCTCCTGCAAGAGTCCCATGAGAATTTGGTACTGTAAAAAACAAGATATTTGACCCAGGGTGGCCTCTGGGACTCTCCCACAAGGCCTATGAGGTGATGGTACCCCTACCCAGACACCTTATACTTCATTTTTTTTCATTTTCATTTCAAGGGGACCAAGTCCTTAGGCACTGTAATGGTGGCTGAAACATTTCTCTACATGCTGTAGCCTGCCAATAAAAGGGCACGCTCCTTTGAGACTCATGAGAGCTTCTCGCTTCTGTGTGAGCAAAACAGACAATGGGAAAAAGCCCCCTTGGCCATTCACATCACCCTATTTTTAGAAGTAGTGTGATGTGGGACTCCTGTGAGCTTCCTTTGAAACCAACCATCGAGACATCTACACATTTTCACAGGGCCGGCCTTAGCGCTGGCAGCACCCTGTGCGACAATGTTTGTTGGCACCACTCAGTGACCACCTTCACCACGGACTCCTTCACTAACAACCTTTAACAGTTCCCCTCAAGTATCCCTGACCACTCTCTCTCAGATGCATTTAATTCATTTTGTAGTGCCACGCATTTCAGTGTAGGGTGGCAGAGCTCTTTACACACACACACATTACACAGAGACAGTCAATCATAGGTGTGTAAATCAGTGTATAAGAAATGTTACAGAAGACAGAGCACTAAAAGATGTGGGAGTCGCATGTCATCCATACTGGTAGTCTGTATAGTTTAGGAGTGCTTATTCTGGAGAAGCACAAACTCAGAATTTAAAATGTAACACCATGGTTGGGGGTTCTTTTTAGTAATAAGAATTGATATATAGCCAAATGAACCCTTTGTGCAACATTAGGATAATGAAAGACTGGGAAAAAAATAACACTCTAACCTATACCTTGAGAAATGCATGCAGTTCTTTGATGACAGTTAACAGCTTACTGTTCTATTTTAGGATTTTAACATACAAACTGTAAGTAACAGAAGGACCTCTCTGACAAAAGCAGTAACCCACTGACCCATTTGTGTTATATGCACTTTGTGATATGCATGGTACAACAGGCATATTAACCCCCTGCACTGCCTTAAAACCTCCACTAGAAAAAACTCTGAAGTCTCTCCAGGCAGAACATTAATCTCCAAAGTTATTTTGACATTTTTATTGTTGCCTGAAAATTGCTGAAGGCAAGGAAACTGCAGTGGGGTTTTTTAAACTATTATAGTGGATCCTATTTAGTTTTAATGGGACTCAAAAGTTTAGCTTAGCCTTTTGACTTGCAGGCCTGTGCCCCCGTCAACTAGTGACTTTTAACCTACTTGGCCTGCTCTCTTAGCCTATTTATTTCATTATTTCTTTTAAGATGGCTGCCTTTGTTTTTAGTTAGAGACATGTTCTGATTTGTGTTATCAGTGGTGCCTCTCAGTGAAGGCGTCACTATCAGCAGCATAATCAAGTGATGTACAAAGGTAGGCACATCATGTCCCCTTCTCACTTATGGGTGACAGGAACATAATGTACACTTGTCGGGGATTGTTTACATAATTGCCCCCACAAGTATCCCTCCATATCTATTGTTTTGGAACATACCTGGGTCAGGGGTCCTACATGGTCTTTATAAATACACCTCACACAGATAACGTTACCAGAGGAATTCCTACAAGATGACATCGATGCCATCTATGCTGCACGTCTCCTTGATGCAGACCCAGCCTTCGTGTCACCACAGAGTCTGATCTAGAGACCTCATTCCGAGGTAACAAGGGTTGGGGTGCTTATCACGGACCTGATACTAATAGATTAGGTTTATCACACCTATCTCGCATTAGGTTAGTGCTAGACTTCTCATCCTTGGCGTGGTCTCCCTTAACTTTTTGCCCCTGTTTCCCAGGTTGTTGATGTGTGCTGGACTCTGATTCTGCAGTTTTTGTTACTCTGGGCACTTTACCACTGCTAACCAGTGCTAAAGTGCAAGTGCTCCTTTACAAAATGTGTATGTAATTGGCGTATCCTTGATTGGCATATTTGATTTATTAGTAAGTCCCTACTACTGTGCACTAGAGGTGCCCAAGGCCTGTAAATCAAATGGCAGTAGTGGGCCTAAAGCACTGGTTGTGCCACCCACATAAGTAGCTCTATAATCGTGTCTCCGACCTGCCACTGCAGTGTCTGTGTGTGCAGTATTAACTGTAAATTCGACTTGGCAATTGTACCCACTTGCCAGGCCTAAGCCTTTCCTTTTCTTACATGTCAGACACCCCTAAGGTAGGCCCTAGGTATCCCCAAGGGCAGGGTGCAGTGTATGGTTAAGGTAGGACATATAGTAATGTGTTTTGTATGTCCTAACAGTGAAATATTACTAAATTCGTTTTTCACTGTTGCAAGGCCTGTCCCTCTCATAGGTTAACATGGGGGCTACCTTTAAATCTGATTAAAGTGTAGATTCCGTTTGGGAGCGGATGGACATGAGGAGTTTGGGGTCTCGGAGCTCGCAATTTAAAAATACATCTTTTGGTGAAGTTGATTTTAAAATTGTGTGTTTGAAAATGCCACTTTTAGAAAGTGAGCATATTCTTGCTTATACCATTTCTGTGACTCTGCCTGTTTGTGGATTACCTGTCTGGGTCAGTTTGACAGTTGGGCTGGTTGCACCGCACACTAGACAGTGACACAAAGGGAGCTGGGGTATAGTCTGCATTTCCTGATGAGCCATCTTTGCTGGGAGGGGAGGAGTGGTCTCTCACACCTGAAAGAGCTGTGCCTGCCCTCACACAATGCAGTCTCCAACCCCCTGGTGAGTGTCTGGGGCCTGGCCTGGGCAAGGCAGGATTTCGCATTCAAGAGAGACTTTGCTTTGAAGTAGGCCTACTTCAAAGGAGAAATGGGTATAAGAAGGGCACCCCTAAACACAGACTTTAGAACACTTCTGGAAACAAGAGGAACCTCTGCCTGGAGAAGAGCTGAGAAAAAAGAGCTGCCCTGTCTGTGACTGTGCTTTGTGGAGCTATCCTGCAGTTGCAGCTTCTGCCAGAGTAAGAGGGCAAAGACTGGACTTTGTGCGCCTTCCATCTTGTGAAGATCTCCAAGGGCTTGATTTAGAGCTTGCCTCCTGTTGTTTAAAGTCTCAGGGACAGCAAAGACTTCTCTCTGCCAGCACCTGGAGTCTCTGGAGAGACTCCTACTCTTCCCTGTGGTGCCCATCCAGTTCCTGGGACCCTGTAAGGAGAAGCTGACAGTCTAAGAGGAAGAAATCCACGCACAGAACGACGTGCGGGGGAAAGATCGACGCGGCTCCGATCTGCGGCTGAAAAATAGACGCACTGACGGTTTCGCGGCTGAAAATCGATGCTCACCTGCAACGCGACCAAAGAATCGACGCACACAGCTGGAGAAACGACACGCACCATCGCTGATGGAGGCTGGTGAGATCACAACCTGCACTGCGTGGTTTTCGGATCATCGTGTGGCTGGATTTCCGACACAAACACCACTGGGTGTGTAAAAACAATGCAAGGCCTTCCCGGACCCGAGAGTGCTGACCGGATCGACACATCGCTGTCCTGCAGAGAGAAGAAACTACGCGCCGGACCCGACGAAAGGAGAAACGACGCAAGGTCTCACTCGTGAGTGAAATCGACGCATCGCAAGCCCTTTTTGACACACGCTCGCCCGTGACGGGTTATTTTTGACGCACCCAAGGTACATTTTCACGCTAACAGTGTTAATGTGTGTTTTAAACTACGTAAAGACTCTTTTTGCTTTTTAATTGAGAACTTGACTTGTGTATTGTCGATTTTTGTTGTTTTGGTCTTGTTTTGTTTAGATAAATACTTTCTATTTTTCTAAACCTACGTTGTGTCATTTTGTAGTGTTTTCATTAAGTTACTGTGTGTGTTGGTACAAATACTTTACACCTAGCACTCTGAAGTTAAGCCTACTGCTCGTGCCAAGCTACCAAGAGGATAAGCAGGGGTTAGCTGAGGGTGATTCTCTTTTACCCTGACTAGAGTGAGGGTCCTTGCTTGGACAGGGGGTAACCTGACTGCCAACCAAAGACCCCATTTCTAACAGTTAGGGATTAGGTTCTTCATGCTAGGGTTTTTACATCACATGTTTATTGCAAGATGGTAGGGGTCTTTGTATTCACGACCTTCATCTTCACAATTATGCTTCTTGGACTGTTCATTATCATAATCATTGCAGCTCATGCATTTTACCATAGATTGCAGTCATTTCAATAAATATATTGAAAGCTTTTAAGCATCTTCTTCATTGCCTGTGTGTAACAGACACGTATTGCTAACGTGAGATAAGGGTAATCTCTGTTCCTCCACGACTCCCCTGCGATGTCGCATTCTAGAGTCTATGCGTAAAGGCTGCCAGAAATCACCTTTTACTATTTGGGTTTTTGTTGAGGTACTGCTCGTAAGCCGGGAGGGTTTGGCCGACATTTGCGACTTGTTGTAGGATTGGCCTGGTCGCCTACAAACAAAAGTGTTGTCATCAGCACACTTTCTGGCTAGAGATACAGTTTTCTGCCAAATTTAGTGCAATTCTGTTCAGACATTTTGGCTATTGCAGTGTCTAAATTCCTTAGAAAAATTGCCTTTTGGGTCCTCTCTTTTCTCTTGACCCCCACTTTGGAGATCACCCCAAAACTTTCAAGGAAGGACCTGGTGGATGAAAGTTTTTAGAAGGTTTTGTGACTATTCATCACACTTAGCTAAAGTTATTAGCAAACCAAAAAATCCACGCATATGGTAACTTGGTCCTATCTATAACTTCAAGTGGTGAACGCCACTGAGTAATATGTTTATGTATTTTTTATAAACATGCCCAAGTTCTTCATAATTGCATTTTGTAGGTGGCTCCACCACTTTAATCTGTTGCCCTTTTTGTGCCCCTCCTAAAAATCACTTTGAGGGATGCCACTAAAGTGTACAATTCCAGTTGACTCTGTGCAGAATCTGAAATCAGTCTCTCCAAACGTCACTGGTACCAGGAACTTTAATTTAATCCCAGAACCTTCTTCCCAACAATATAATTGATCACATTATCCAACTCCTTTACCCCATTTAGTTGCGGAATGTGTGTTTTGATTTTCCATCTTATGAACTCAACTGAACTACAGGTATCACAAGACACAAATAAAAAACTTACAATTGATGTTATACATGTAATCACTTTAAGATGTAAAGGCAACCAACAAGGTTTTCCTCTCGGGTTTGATGTTCACGTTGAAACAGTATCGTTTTAAAAACTGCATTTGTATAGTAAAATGTAGACTGCAAGGCTGACTGCACATAAAAAGTCGGTGAACATGGATTTGGGAATTATGCCGCTTTGCGAGAAGGGGTTAATTGCTATTAGGTGACTAGAAACGGAGCCCAGGCCCAAGAGCATCCGATGTTTCCAAGATATGTGAATGTGAAACTCTTGACAAGAGGAACATGCTCGGTCACGCGCTGAGGGAGCCCAAGGCAGCGTGGGCGCGCTCCACCCTTCCTTGTGAATAGAAAGGGGTCCCCCTTCTCCATCCCGTCTGGTCCTTGGGCATAGCTCAGCGCCTCGAGCTACCAAGGGCAGCGTGCGCGCGCTTCTCCCCTCGCTTCTTCCTCTGGGCGGGAGCGCGCCCTTACAGCCATAGCTCTGGCAGTCCTGTCGGGGGCGCGCACAGGCAGGGGAGGCGCGGCCAGGGAGGAGCCTCCTTCAGACCGAAAGAAATGAAGGAGCCAAGCAAAGCCCGGGCAAGAGTTAGCCGGCGAAGCGGAGAGCGGGGTCAGGAGCGGCGTCAGGGTGCCGGAGTCCCAGGGAGCCCCGCCACCGCCCCCGTTCCGGCCGAGGAAGGCTGCGCCAAGTTCAGCACCAGCGAGGGCGGACAGCAGCCCCGGGCACGTCCAAGCGGCAGAACAAGCCACAGCAGCAGGGCAACCTGCATCCAGCAGCAGGACTCCCTCAGGCGCATCCATCCTACCCAGGCAGCCGCCTCCCTCCACCTGAGACCCGGTTCACACTCAGCCAAGTGACCAGAAGAGCATCCCTGCCCTCTCGGGAGAGTGGGAAGAGGGCATCCCAGCAGCATCAGCAGCAGCCTGCCCACCCTGCAGAGCAGGATGTACCAGGGACACATCCAGGTAAGGCAGAGCCCTGTACTGCCCCTGCCAGGCTGCCCCGCGACCCTCACCCGTGTGTCAAAAACAGCAGGGCATGTTGTGCTTTACGGTTCTAGCTTCAATGGACATCTCGTCCAAAGGAAGTTCAGCTTCTCCGCTAATGTGCTTTTTAAAACTTTCGGGCGTCTTTAATGCGTTTGATCTGTGCTCAGGGGACATTATAATTGTATTAGAGCATGGCCTGGTGAAGGAAGGGTCATGAGCAGCCCTCTGCTTGAGGTTAAAGGTAAAAGGTGAATGGGTAAGACAATAGTCGCGGGCAAGGTCAAGGGGAATCCCGAGGTGACTGCTGTATTTAAACTCCATCACCCATTGGTTTTGGTGGTTAATTGGTAATCTCCGGATCTGCCCCTGTGAGCAACCGCTGTGCACATAGGTGGCCACCCCTAACTCTGCCTGTATGTCAGCTGAAGGACAAATGTATTGCGCGCCTCCCGGGCCCACCAGGAGCTTTCGGTCTCTGTTGATTTTTTTCCTATTCAGAACGATGGGTGCGTTTGTTAGAGGACAGTGATTTGCTGAAGTTTTTTTTTTTGCAGCCGAGTAATATTCTGCGCCCTGCACTACCTTCCTGGTATTCACCACTGCAGACTGGGCGGGTGTTCAAAGGCTATTAAAAGCGCACACGTGAATTACAGAAATAAAACAGGACTCCTGTCTCACGAGGTTATCGATTGCGGACTCGGCGGCGCAGGTTCGGCCCCTGGGCGAAGCGCAGCCTCTTCCCGGACCGCGTCACCTCGGCCCCAGCCTCCTTGGCACCGGGTGCCCGTGGAAACTCCAGCCGCCTCTGCGCTGTGGGTGGCAGGGCACGGTGAAGAGGCGGTGCAGACGCATTCTGGGTTTTGAATGGTGTTATACTGAATCTGTCATCACTGGCTGCCTTCTTGGCGCCCCTTATAGCACTCCGTACGGGAGAAGTAACGGACTCGATGCGCACTTCAAAGTTTGCCCAAAGTCGTTCTGCATGACATGGGCATCACCATGTGATCCAATCTTCCAACGTGCAAACACAGTAAATGGATTGGACTTTCCGGCAGGCTGGCTGTATAGTGAAACATTAAATGAAATACATTGTCTACTGTGTTCTTTAACCGTCTCCCTCTTTGCACCGGAAGTGATTATTATGCCTTGATGGGAAATACCTACACACAGTGGCTTGATTCATAAGGGTATCTTGCACTTTTGAGGAATTTACACTTTTGAATAAGTTTAATACTTTTTAGCTATACACAAAATTCGAGTGTAAATTTGCTACAAAAGTGTAACTCGGATATCTCCACGAAAATGAAGGACCTGGTGGTAATACACTTTCGAGCAACATGCACTTTTGAGTAATTTACAGTTTTGAGTAAGTATACTACATTTTGACTGTTTTCAATATTCGAGTGTAAATTACACTTTTGTGATAAATTTGCACTCCTATTTTGTGAATAGCCAGAAAGCAGCAATCTACTGAGGCCCAGTCTTCCTTCTTTTATGTTAGAAGATATCTTTGTCGCCGCTGCACAGTGGCACGAGGCCTGCTTCTCCGGTAATGCGGAGTAAATGCTATCACTTGTGCCTTCGACGCATCATCTAGAACTGATGCTTCTCTCTGTGCCGGGAGGAACGAGGTGTGGTGATTGGCAGCACCAGGCACATCCCTGCCCTTACCACTTCAACATTTACTAAATTAAGTACTGGGTGCAAAGTGCCAAAGTTCACCATCCGTGAGTCTCTGAAAACAGAGCACACATTGCCTTAGTTAACTCCCCTTTCTAACTCAGCTATACATCCCGAAACTTCTAATAGTGAAAGGTTTTATTAAATTAAATCACACGCAATGTAAGGATACTTCCTTAGGGCAAACATTAAGTACAATAAACCATTAATGGGCTGGACAAATGTTCCGATTTATGTTTTATGTATGTTATGATATATGTATGCTGGTTATTGACAAAGGTAGCTTTTCACATCCAAATTCGAAACAATTCTTTCCTAGCGAAATTACTACTTTGGCTTTCATGCTATCCATAGCATGTGCTTCTATCTATCTATCTATCTATCTATCTATCTATCTATCTATCTATCTATCTATCTATCTATCTATCTATCTATCTATCTATCTATCAGTCTGGCTTCTTGTCCAATCATCTGGATGTCTGTATATGCATCCATCCTCTACACATTATACATCCACCCATACATCCATGAAACCTTGTCAATCGATCTGTCTGTCCCTGTCTATCGTATCTATACTGCCAACCTATATATTTATAAATTGTATACCCAACCTTGCACCCAAGCTGACACACAAACTTTGTTCACACATAAATATACAACCCCCGCTTACATACAGCAGCTTATTTACATACAACCACCACGCAAGTTCTCATGAACATGCGCACCTACACATACAGGCACTTTCACGTGACCTCTGACCCACTGTTTTCAGCACCTTCCTTTACCACTACTATTCATCACTCAAGTACTGAAGCTTGTTCACCCCATGGTTGAAAGTATCTACTTTTCGAGAAGCAAAATCCTGTGGGATCATAGTCTGTCTCGTGCCTCAGTGCACATCAACAAAAAAGACAATCCAAGCACAATTTTGAGGTTCATTCTGGAACACACATGTATACCTTCCATTAATGTTCCCAGACAAACATGTTAGTACAGAATAACATATCAGCAATCTATATATGCAAACGTGTGATTCACCTGTTCATGTGAGTACATCATCTCTGTGCTTCATTGATGGGTAGTCTTGAGCACACACCATGGTGAGCATCAAACTTGGCCATCTAAGGGGAATCAGTTTTTGTTCTTAGCATTAACATTAATAGTTAAAAACATCTAGGTATTTCAAAATAAAGGAACGCATATAACATTCAAATGTCTGTCCACAATAAACCTTTAACATTACAGTGGATAATTTAGCAAATCAAAAGTGTCTAAAGGAAGGCTCTTGGGTGCAAATCTCACCAAGAGGTAATCCTTTCCATCTACCCCGTGTATCTAGGGTTGTCACCTTTCCAAGAGAAAATTACTGCCTATTTGTTATTGTTTTAACAGTCTGCAAAGACACTAACATGATACTAAATAGGGAAAAATCGTGTGTATTGATTTGCAACATGACTTTTCTCCATTTATTTCAATTATCAGTCGAGTCATTATCGGAACTGTAGAACACATTTAAAAGTGATTTGCTGTTTGAAGTATGTATAGATAAAGGCTGCAAATTGCGGCTTTAGGTGATTCTGCTCTTTTGTGTACTAGCCGGGACATAAAAAAACGGTGGTGCCGGCAGAAAACCGGTCAGGTTGCAACTCTGTTTGTATCAAACACAGTCCACACTATATTTCTATCAGTCAGAAATTACATACATTACAGGCCAAGATTCGCTGGTCACATCCCCTCATTTATGATAGCTGTCCCATGGCTTCTTCTTAATCCGTGATTCAACATATAGAATTATATGCGAGTAACAGTGAATTATCTGGATGTTTTTCACCAAGGGGTTCTTAGTGACATTAAATAGACAATGAGAGCGAAGTTCATCTCATTGCCTACACGTTGAAAAACATATCCGTAATTTACTTTTTGCCCATATCCCTAATTTTATGTCTTGTATCGTCCTTCAAAATAAACTGCCCCTGCTTTTTAACTGAATATAATCAATTATTGGGGGTTGCCCACATACCCCTCTGAAGCCTTGGTCCACATTAAGTTGTGCTTTTAACTGAGCAGAGCGTTAATGGTGGAGCTATACATTAAATGGTGTCTCCTCCCTGGCCCAAATGGGAAAATAAAATACCTTACCTGCCACCCTTAACCAACCACACCACCCGCCTCACCTTCCTTCCCCTCCACCAGCTGTGCTTCTTGCTTCCATTCAAAGCAGATGAGCAGAGCTGTGCTAACAGGCTCTCAAAAAGCCCCGTCACCTGGCCTGGAAGGCCTTTATAATACTATAACACTAGATAAAGAGTTTTGATATCAACTGCTGCTGTGTCATAGCAGTGGATTATGAGATTCAGAAATTGATTTACATGATAGTGGCTCTATACCAGAGCCATACATAGCATGAAGGTTATATGCCAGAATACAAAGCACAAACCTATGCTGCAAAAAGACATAGACAGCAAATTGTCTTCCAAAATATTCTTAAGAGAAGCATACCTAGGTAAACCTAGATTTATTGTTCTTAACTTCACATACATGTACCTTGAAACTATTTATTTCACATAGGTACATATATGTGGAGTTCAGTTTTGTAAACCTATACTTGTCTGTATATAGCTTCTTTCACGATATTTTGGTGGTCAATATTCTGGATGAGATATTTTGTACTACAGTATTAAAACTCAGTATTCTGGTAGTACTCCAACATTCAATCTCTCTGTTTAATCTACAAGGCACAAAAAAAGTAAAGGTTTCAGGTTTAGCCAATCCACTGCTTCCCCTACCAAAGCCAGACACCCAGCCAACAAATGTACTACCAGTGGTTCTAAGAAAGGGACCTTCAGGTCCTATTCAAAGAGTTATTAATTTTTGTTGGAGAGAACTAAAGTGTCTTACAGGCAGTTCTATGTTCAATAGTGCACTGTAAATCATTCTGAGAGAATGTTACACCCTAGGTGCGAGTGCATGATGATTGATTCCATTGGATGCATTGGGTTTCCTTGTCATTAATGTTCTCAGGAGCTGCAAAGTAGCACTGACACCCAGAGGACCCCAATAGGCAAAATATTACAGCAGTCAGGTGATTTCTATCACATCACACAAGTCAACCAAGCTTTGTCAAAGAGCGGGATACTATCAAAGCAGAAATACTCCTTCCAAACCTGATTTACCCTGTGCTAGTGGGACCACCTGTCCAAAATTATGATCGGTAGACCGACACCAGATTCTGGAAACGTATGGTTTGCCAGTCCTACCTAAAGCCTACATTGTTGCTTGTCATTTTTAATCTTATTGGAAGAACGTTAGAGAAAAGTGGGACTAGCACATCTTGGGAGGGTATTGCACGGAATCGAGTTTTAAAACACAAACAACTAAGGAGATGGTGGTGCTTCCTTTAAGTGATCCTGTTGGAGAGTGTAAACTGTTCTATATTAATAATAACTTGCACTCCACATCACTTTTAAGGCCTTGAATGAGTGCCAGCCTTTATCTTTTGCCTAATGACATCCCTTACTCTGGATAATCTGGGATTCTACATTAGGTTTTGAGAAAAGTCTGTTTTCTCCACCTCTTCTGTCTCTCCCTCTCCTCCTCACAGCCAGCCCATGCTTCTACCCTTGAGTCCAGTTCTACAGTGTTGAAACAACCTAGTATCAATACTCAGGTCTACTTTTGCAAGCACTTGCATATATCTAAGAAGCGTGTGGCACTTTGTAAATATAAACCCACAGGGAAATCATTCCAAAACACTAACTGAAACTCAAAGGGGATTTGTTTATGCCAAGAGGACCTGAGGGGCAGTACAGGACAAAGGGCCGGATGTAGGAAGGGTTTTGCGACTCGCGAACGGCGAAAAACGCCGTTTGCGAGGCACAAAAGCCTCTCCGCGATGCAGAAATGCATTTTGCGAGTCGGATCCGACTCGCAAAATGCGTTTCCGACTCGCAAATAGGAAAGGGTGTTCCCTTCCTATTTGCGACTCGCAACGCTATGCAAGTTCATTTGCGACCGCGAAAGCGGTCGCAAATTAACTTGCAGTTACCATCCACTTGGAGTGGATGGTAACTCATTCGCAAACGGAAAGGGGTCCCCATGGGACCCCTTCCCCTTTGTGAATGATCACAAAAACAATTTTTCAGAGCAGGTAGTGGTCCTATGGACCACTGCCTGATCTGAAAAATACCGAAACAAAAGGTTTCGTTTTTTTTTTTTTAAGTGCAGTTCGTTTTCCTTTAAGGAAAACGGGCTGCAGATAGAAAAAAAAACTGCTTTATTAAAAAGCAGTCACGGACATGGTGGTCTGCTGTCTCCGGCAGGCCACCATCCCCGTGAGTGCCCATACTCGCAATGGGGTCGCAAACTGCGACCCACCTCATTAATATTAATGAGGTGGGTCTTTGCGACCCCATTGCGAGTCGCAGAAGGTGTCTGAGACACCGTCCTGCATAGCAAATTGTGAGTTGCAATTTGCGAGTCACAATTTCCCTTTCTCCTACATCTGGCCCAAAGTGTGATAAAGCACATATTTCTTGGCATTGACTAGTTAATACTCTTGATATTACAGGATGACAGGTATAGTCACCATGAAGACAGATTTAATAAGGATGTATACCTTGGAACGTCTAAAGTCCTCACGTTGTTTGGATGAAGTAGCTTACCTTTTATTGATTACATAATGCTGCATCTCTTAAAAGTATTTATCACTCCTTTGCAAAAAAAAATAATATGACATAATTCACCTTCTTGTACCTATACCTTAGGTAGTTTTCAGATTCTCCGTGTGCTCGAAAAGATGTACCTACCATTGCAACTGTGAAAGCTAATAGATCAGAGCCTCTTCCATTAGAAAGTTACTCTTCGCTAAATGCAAGGGTTTTTATTATCAATTTAGTGCTAATTGTGCATTTATTTTGCACAGTATTTCCTGTAGTAGCAAACTCCACAATGATGCCATTTGGCTTGGATGTTTTTCCAGTGGGCGGGGTTATATTTGAGTGACGTGAAATCAACAAGAGAGTGGATTTCATGTTTGCAAAAAATGAAGTGAGAAGAGAATCAAGGGAGCACGAATCGTGATCAAATAATATAGCGCGTCCTGGATTATAATAGTCAAGAATAATAGACAGTCAAGAATAATTTCCTGAAAAATAGTAACATTGTCTTAAATCCTTTATAGGATTATAACTCTATAAAGTGTGCATTTATGTAGAATAAGCAAGGAAGGATTTACGCTATGTGGGAAGCACAGCCAGTCCATCAATGTAAGTCAGTTAAATTCCAGTAAAGAAGTGAAGTGAACAGGCTAATCGAGCTCAGAACGGTATGTCCCGCTCTCTATGTTCAAACTACGAAAGGAGTAAGAGTGGGAAGTGCCAGACCTATTGGTCCCAATCTGTCAGAAACCAAGGGTTTTCTGTCTCCCTGGCAGGGGCAGTGAGATTTCCTTAGTGCCAACCCATGTGCAGTGTGAAGCACCATATTACATTCACAGCACCCTGTACCACTGGCCAAATGCACGTTGTTTTGGGTGCATGCCTGCACACTTTGTGTCCTGATGGGTTATCCAGTGCAGGATGGGTGGGAGGAGCTTGACACAGCCTCCCACCTGAATATGCTGTGTCCTGTTCACACTCAAATGACTATGTACTCCTCTGTAATATGTATGGAACCAGAGCAGGAAGGGCAGGGACTCTGTGCACTTCAAAGGCATCTTGTTGATGTTTTCCCACTTCAAAGGCACAACTGCGTATAAGGACTGGACCTCTGACACATACCCGACACTCATAGTATCCCCTTGTCTACCATTGCTTTGTCATGGTGTTCAGGGGAGCATTTGACCTTTAACATGGAATGAGGATCTCCTCAAGGGTGGGTGCAATCTTTGATTTCCACAAACCCTTGTGAGTCAATATTCAGTAGTACAATCACCTAAGCACTAAGTTGCTCTCCCTGAAATATAATAATGCAAATAATGCAATGCAGCAAAGAACACACAGAAGAGAAAGAATCATTTCGGTTCTCTTGGTGTGCACAAATGAAGTGCAAAGTAACAGATGGACTATTTCAACATTTTTGCAGCTCTATAACAAATGAAGTGCAAATTGAAAAATATAATGAATAAAACACACGTTTGTGCAGGCAGAGGACCATGACCGTCAGGCGCCTCATCGTAAATAGCAGATGAATTAATCATGGCATTCATTGTAAGGTGATCCAGATGGCAAGAAAGTGGAACACTAATGACAAACAGAGGAAAAACAAAGTAATATCTAAAACATTTTTTACCTGTACTGAGCTACACTAGAGCATCCCATAACGTGTTTCTTGAGGTCTGTGTATAAATACTAAATATCTGCCCTTCACCATAGTGCACGTTCACCTCTGACAATGTCTGCTGCAGCATTGGTGTGCAAAATGTAGTGAATGCAGTTGCACTTAGCTGGAACCGGGCACTTGTAGTTAAATGTGTGCAAAAGTTTAGCTCACGTGCCAAATTAGGAGCTGAATGTATATTGTGCTCATTCTTGTCCTAGTTACTTCCTACCTGGGGCGGTATTAGAAGTGTCCCACTGCCCAGTGGGCGTTTGGGCACGCATAGCACGCCCCTGAGGCACTTTGGTATTACAGAAGGGTCTCCAGACACTTGTGCCTCCCCTTCTTTAATACTTATGGCGCTTCTGCACATAAAGCGCCAGTGTTATCATCAGTGGGCGTTCCCTCTTTTGTATGTGGTTGTGGCCCCATGCAAATGAGAGTATCCCTTTGCCTCTGTACCATGCTGTATCATACATGCAAGCGCAGAAGCAGTCAGAAAACGCACTGAGAGCGCGCCACATAAAAGGTGGCACACTGTCAGTGCACCCTCTGATGTCAGCCCTTTGGAGGGGGGAAAGAGGGTCCCATGGTCCCCCAGACATCCCCTTGCCGGGCGGGTGCAGTCCTGCAATGGAATCTCTATTCCCCCCTAAAAGTAAAATACTGAGCAATTTCAAAGCAGCTGCTCTGTTTTTCACATGAATGCGCTGTCCCCAGGGCAGCGTGAATTTGCAGTTATCGTGGGGGGGGGGGGCAGCACATTCATCCACATATAGCACATTTTCCTTGTTTGCACAGGGCGCACCCTTTAAAAGGTGCACCTGGCGCAAACAAGGAAAATGCAATGTATCTGTGATACGGCCCCAGGTGCTCTCTTGTTGAGTTTGCCCTGTTATTACCCTGAGTGGGAATAACAAGCACCAAACAGGCGCTAGCATGGTTTGTGTGCATTACACGCATGTAGTGTGCACAGGTAATTGTGCTGGTTTTGGTGTTTGCACATACAAGTGCCACCGATTTTTACCTGCTGGTAATTTCCCGTGTAAACGAGTGCTGTAGCGGTAATGCACGTGAAGTAAGCACAAATGCTGCTTATGCATGTTTTTCCCCATGTCTTTGCCCAAAGGTAGAAATCATGTGCAAAAACTCCACGGTTCCCATCACAAATGTTATTTGCTGTGGTTGGTTTTGCACCAGTTACTACTGTGTGGCCTAAGTAGATTCAAGAGAGACATGCACTGTCGTTTGCCACGCATCCTATGTAAAGCCCCGCCCCCCCACCCAGTTCTTAATTTGTACAATAACGTGTGCCGGGTCTCAAAGCTCTGCTCAGAAGCCCGCGGCTGGAGCTAATAAATGCCAGCGTGCCGAATACCAAGACTGCATAGCCTTGAATCCTTCTCATGCCTCTTTAATCCCCTACCAGACGCTCCCTGCCCCTTTGTCACACACTTGCAAGTTCCTGCTTTTGCTTTTGCGACGGTTTTTCATTCTTTCTCTACTTCTGTCTTTCTGGTTTGTGTTTTTCTCTCTCACGATGCAGAAAAGTAAGTTGCATTCCCTAACAATCATTTTCAATCCAACGGGTCTCGCATTTGTTCGAGCTAGAGCTATTAGCGTTGAAAAGCAAAAAAAAAAAACGCAGCACGATCGCGCTATGTACAATGCAGCACGATCGCGCTGCGTGGAAAATAAACAGATAAAGTAGTCCAGACTCCAGGCTGAAAACATCGAGCCTCGTATGTTTTTGGTACTTTACCGGTGCTGTGTAGGTGGGCTAAACACCGGAAAAGACATGACGTATGCATGCCTTTCACAAATGAAAGCAAGCGGATTTTAAAAGGCAAGGCCACGAACCAATGTAAGTGACTGACGTGGCATGGGCGTAGTTTGAAGCCCAAAGAGAGATTACAGAATGGACGGAGCACTTTGTGCTCACCCATAAAAATGGGTGCCGGTAGGCCTCACCCGCAATTACCAACTCAAATTAAGCACTGCCCCCACTCCATTTCAAACCCTTCGTTCCTGGAGTATGTGCATATTAACAGTGTTTTAATATCATATCACCACATAGAATTTTTGTGGGACGGCACGTGATGTTATGGTCTACGAGCAATTATTAGAACAAAAAGAAAACCACAAATTATTAACTTGCAATTTATAGACTATTGATCAAAAGACATGATTACTGACATACAATCAAATAACATAAAAGTCAACGTTTCTAGAAGTCTCCTCTCTAGATAGATTAGTAAATTCTCAGATATTCCCCGGTACTGAACACGACAGGTGAGTTTAACTGTAAAGCAGGGATTCCTGCTGCTATTGGTCGAGGAGATGTTTATGGAGAAGGTTGCAACTATATGTATTTTATCACAACCCTCAGACAAGAAACCCGCCTGACAAGGCATTAGATCACACCTTGGCAGACGCACTAGGTCATTCATCTGCATCCCAGGGACTGTCAAGATGGTTGCTCCTGTCTGTTTCCTCAGCCCATCGACCTCTACTCGACTTCCCAAAGATATATGGGTTCTGCCTCTTTCTCCTGTCTCACTTCTGATTTGACCATCTCAACTTAGTTACCTTTTTTCTTTATGGCTTCCTCTCTTCCCCTTAGTTGTCTCTCTTTTATTGTGCTATCTGAGCATTTCGCCTACTAGTTAGCAGCCCTTCCTCTCCCCAGCCATCATTCATTTTTACTAATTTAAACATGCTTTCCCCTCCCTCGGAAGTGCCTACAGCCTATCACTGCACTGCATTCTGTTGTTCAAAATTTCTCTTTCACAAACTCGCTTTTATTCTCTCATTCAGTCTTTGTTCTAAATTGATGTGTGGTTGTTTGTAGGAATAGAGAGACAGGCCCATGGCGAGTGTATGCATTGTTACAACATGACCTTTTGTTTACATGTCATCTAAAGTAATCAACTCATTATCGAGGTGCTTATTAGGTCTGGGAAGAGGAGGTCTCCCATGCCTCATGTTTACCAAAATATTAATAGTACATAGGTATATGTATACAAAGTGGCTGTCAATCAGTCTACTTCATCCACTATCTGGTAAAGCTTCAATCCCATTTTGGTTCTCTACACTACAGTGTACAGCATGAGGCAATGCTCAGCCTACTTCAGACATTGCCTGTTTTCAGGGTGAGAAAATGGAATTTTGCTTGTGCACGTGTGCACAGCGACTTAAAAAGTGCTTCACTTCAGTGCCAGGGGTTGTCATCCAATCTCTGCTTTCAATTCTCCTATCATTTCATGCATTGTTCTTATTTATAGTTGTGAAGGGGACCTTTTTCTTTACATTTTCTTTTGCAAACGTGTGCATGCCACCTTTCCACTGATGTTTTTACATTTTATTACTCTTGTGTAACGCCCGCGTTATATGATTGCAAAAATAAAATAAAACAACATTTAAAAAAACGCAGTTATGCCAAGGTAAAACCTATTGGCTTTTCCAATTTGTGTTTTGTCGTAGTGATATGGTCCATTGCTAAACCATTCCTGATGTTGCCAAATGATGGGAACATCTGTTGGCATTGTCATAGACTTGTACCACACTCCTCCATGGACAGTAATATCTCTGCCTCTTATTCCAACCAGACTTGTTTGAGTTGTGATGAATAATGGCTTGTTGTTTCCATCTCTGCCCCGAAAACTTGTTTAGATGACAGTTCCCGTGGCAGAGCTGCCCCATAATACTTTTAATTTGGAGTCCACTCGTGGATCACGACATCACTTTATGTCAGCGAGTGTCTTGAGTGAGATATGTTAGAGCTGAGTTTTCTAGGCCACCAAAAATCAAATCCAATCTGATCTCCAGAAATGCCTCACATGTGTAATTTTACCTGACTATATGGCTTGATTTGAAGATACATTGAATTAGGAATCCTAACTATAACTCTGGTGGAAATTAATATTGTTTGCCTAAAGAT
The DNA here is from genome assembly GCF_031143425.1 of Pleurodeles waltl. Classification (NCBI taxonomy): domain Eukaryota; kingdom Metazoa; phylum Chordata; class Amphibia; order Caudata; family Salamandridae; genus Pleurodeles; species Pleurodeles waltl. The sequence goes on along the minus strand of NC_090450.1, from coordinate 70,212,092 downwards.
TTGATGGATTATAGTGTGTGTTAGTTTCACTGCAGATATATCAAACCTGGTAGAGTTTTGTGTAAATCTATGACAGTTCCAACATCTATTGGCAAAGTAGTCTTCTCAGATTCCTTTGCTTTCTTCAGTGTACAGTATGAAAATTACAGACCAATTCATTATGTTTTCTGTGAATAGTTGTGTCCAACTCACGAAATATTTTTATTACTTATTAGAACAATGGAATGTTGGGAGTTCCATTGAAATCAAGGGAGCGCTCCGGGCTTCTAATGGCCAGCAGAAGCACAGAGTGTCAACATTCCAATGTTTTTGTTCATAGAAGTTGCTGTGAACAAAGGCCTCGCGGAGAGAGAGTCGATTCCAATCCCCTTGGGCTCCATGAGGCCTTTGTTTTATTTAGTACAACTTTCTATCCTCTAGTAGCAGATCTGTTGAGAACCTCCAGGGATATAGTTTGGAGGATGGGTGGGACCCCAACTACAAGGAATTAATCACTGACAGAGGTGCAGATTATTAGTGGGGTTCAGCGGGTAGTGGGCTGATGGGTCTGTGCAGGTTGCTTGTTCTTTTTTTTCTTTTGTTATATGTGTTTTATTCCCTCACACACTTGAGGTCCAAAGCTCATTACTTGATATGGGCCACCTGGCCATGTATGTGTACTAAACCAAATAAAATCTGTTTATACACAAATTTGGATCTACACATATATTGTGACACTAAATCTACACTTGCCTTGATGATGTGCAGGCTTTGATATCATGGTTATGGTATATGTTTATGTGGGTATTTTGAGGGACGGTAATATGACAAGCAACCCTACCACTCCCTGATGCCAACAATGTAAAAAAAAACACTTTTTAAAATAAAATGAGTCAGATTTTTTCAAGGAGGGCTTTCTTATCAAATGCACTCTCAGGATATTCTATAAAGGATTCCTTCAATAAAAACTTTTAGAAATTGGGTTATTAGTTCAGGTTAGTGGAAGCTTCACTCAAATAATAAACATAAACCTTATCAGGGTGAACCACAAAAGTCACTAAATTAATTTGTGCTTATCCCTTTGGTATCACGGCAAAAGCATTCAGGCTTAATTTATAGGCAATGTGTAAAGTGTTTATGAGGCACACAAACAGTAATAAAATAAAAACACAAAACAGGAAAAACCCAAAGCCAATTTAGAAAAATGTAGTAAAATTTAAGTAATAAAACAACTCCAAAGTTACAAAAATCCTGTTACTAGACCCGTAGATATAACATGTTAAAGTTTTAGGTAAAAATACCACCAAAACGCACAAAGTACCTTTGGTGGTTACCTGATCGCATTTAACCAGGGGAAAGTCACAAGTTAAGGCCAACTGCAATGGAGCAGGGTTCATATACAGGTACCAAGTTAGTCCCACTGAAAAGTGAAGGGTGGTGTTCACGTTGGCAGGAGTTGCAAGGAGGAGGAGTTCATGAAACAAGGAGTGGATAGATTGGCGCAAAGTGCAGGTCTTGCATTGACATTCATCGTGGATGATCACTATTGGTGATAAGAGCAGATCCCACTGGTGTTTTGCATCAGTGATCAGTGTGGGTAATTAATTCTTAGTGCAAAGAGGTCACGTCAAGGTCACGAGGAGCCCAAACTGTAACTTCACCTTTTTTTCAGGAGGAGTTCTCATTGTTGGAAGCCAAAGGTCCAGGACCTGGGAGGCACCTCTTTGCGAGCAGGACTCGCTCCAGCGGAGGTGAGCTGCAGGGCTCGCACAGGTCCAGGCTGGTCCTGTAGGTGCAGGTCAGCTGCACAGTTGCAGGGAAGCCTCTGGAAGCTGGGGTGTTTTCCTGTAGCTCACACAGAAGGGCATCCAACTGACCCTTGGAGTCACTCTGGGTAGCCTGGGTTAAAGACAAGCATGTCCAATCCTTCTTCAGTCAGTGCGGCAGTCCCTCTTCTTCAGTTAACAGGGCAGTCCTTCTGACTTCCAAAGGTCCAGGAGTGTTCCAATGAGAGTTTCTGAAAGTCCCACTTTTATAACTGATGATAACCTTCATGTGGGGGAAATGCTTGGCCTACCCCCAAAACCGGTTCTGGTCGGTTCTCCCCCTTCCCCTTGTCCTTTCTCCAAACTGTCTAGGGTGACAATGGCAAAGGCAGGCCGGGTGCCAGGTTCCTTTGTGTGTGCTGCAGGCAGGGCCCTTTGAAATTTATCCTGGGCATGGTAAATCTCATTCCCAGCTATTCTGCCAAGAAGCCCCTCTCCTCTCACACCTAGCCTTCCTTTGTCTCACTGTCTGGAACATCACACACAACCCACAAGAGTGGAGCCATTCACAGTCATGTGACTCAGGAAATTGGCAGAAAGGCACATTTGGTTTAAGCAGAAAAATACCAATTTCACCATTAAAGAGGATTTAAAATTACTATCCATTTGAATGTAAACATCATTTCTCTATCTGCTTTTCAAATGTAATAAGGTAAACCAGTATTAGTCTATGGAAAAGATAGCCTTCAACAGTGAAACTCAAGTTTAGGAGCTTTTCACTGTAAGGACATGAAAAAAACTTATACACACATGTCCTAGTTTTGAACTACCAAGCATCCTGCCCTATGAGCTTTTAGAGTCTAACTTTGGGATGAGTTACAAGTATTGAAAAGAAAGGTTTCAGCCTGGCAGAAGGTTTATTTTGCTTGGTTTAAATGGCAGTTTATAACTACACTACAGGCTGCAGTGGCAGGCTTAAAACATGTTTTACAGTGGGTGCTGCCCACTAATAGCATTTAATTTAGAGGTGGTGGGTACAGGTATAACCATTTAATAGGGACTTGCAAGTAAGTTGACTGTATGCCAAATGCACCATGTTTTCAGGAGAGAGTGCAATTGCTTTAGCACTGGTTAAAGTGCACAGAGTTCTAATGCCTGTTTAGCAGGGGTTAAGTGCTGATTCCTAGTGCTAGCAAAAATGAGTTCAGCTAAGTAAGAGAGAGAAGGCAAAAATGCGTGAGAATACAAGGCCAGGGATGTCAATTTTAACAAAAACCATTGGTGTAAAAGGAGAAGAGCAAGAGAATTGAAGAGCTGTTGTCTCTGGATCTCAGTATGTGAGTGCGCTGGGGTAAGAGACCTTTGAAGCCAACATATATCATTTAAGTTGGTAGACTATGACCAGTTGTATACAATGGTCATATGATTCCATTCTCTTGGTCCGATAGTGTTACATATACTTCTCTCGAAGAGTACATATTATGGGCATGATATGATTTATAAAGTTGCTTGCAAACGTGCCTACAAAGACTGATTGTGTCTAATTTTAACTAGATTAAATATTGTAACAGTCCGCCGTTTCTTTATTCTTCTGTTCATCACGCTCATGAATCATGGGATAATTTTGCAGATTTTCCCTGAAGCAGCACCTCAAATTTCAGGCTTTGCTTTTCACAATCCTGTACTAATTTTAGAAACAGTTATTAAAATTTGAAGAGCTGTATCGCTATCATTTTTCAAGATGCTTCTTTGCTAGAGATCTTAGCTGTGCAAAATGAAAAATATGGATAATAATATTAAGTTACATTTTATCCTGGAGCATAATCATTTTTTGCATAAAAAGTGCATGTATTGCATTACTATACTTTCATGATGAAGTAACACGAACCCTTATGCATTCATGCTGTGGTTTTTAGTTCTACTGTCTCTATTTCTTTCTCATCTAGGATTGACATTGTTCATGAGAAAGGCTTATATGCTCAAATGTGTTTCTGAAGATCCCTCAGCAGTACTAATTCAACTGGGTCTCTGCACAGCCAGTAAAATTAAAGTTCCCAGACTACAACTTGTCATCTCAGACTTGTGCTAGGGGTTGGACACACTGCCCTAGATTGGATCCAGTCATTCTTAAATTATTCTGGCTAACAAGTTGCAATGGTATATTCTATGTTAAGGCTGCCAAAGTATGAATGCAGAAAGACAGACTCACAAAATAACCGCCATATCTAAATATCTCCTAACAACAACTGTGATATGCATCAAAATGCACTCTGAAACCCTTGCCCCCTAATTTACCAGGACTGGAGCTAGAATAGTAAATTGACCCAGTCCTTCAACATACTGAAAGTCGGGTAGTTTGAATAGATAGAATTTTTGTAGTCAGATGTTTAAGTAGGTTCAATATTTTGGTAGTTGATAGGTTTGAGCCTGTGTCTTTTTGCAGCCTGTTTTTAAAACTACGTTTTCACATGGAGCTTCCTTGATACCTTCGCTCAGTTTCATCTGGTATGCAGAAAGTGAAGTGAAGAAGATACTGGGGCTGCAGTTCTCATGATCTCTGGTGCTCTGTGCTGTCAGAGATTTTGCATTTTTTCTGTACAAATAAGGTCGTCAGTACATTGTAGTTGGCTTTAGTGTTGCCCTTTATTGATTTTGTAGATATTGCAATAAGCATTTGCCACGACATTGGGCATAGCTTTTTCTATCTTACACTATGTGTGAGCAGGGCGGCTCAAGAACAGTTACCTTGCACATTAATCAAAACAATAAAAATTTAACTGGTACTAATGTCGTCCCAATTAATCACTAGTAATCCATAAAACACGTCCGGCCGGCCAAACAGACATGCTCACTTATTGTGCTCATAAAACTCCCCCTCCAGCCCTCCTCTGGCCCCCTCCGGCCCAGCCCCATCACACCCAGGAAAAATAAAATTATAATAACATAGCGTTATCATGATTTTATTTTTCCTTTTGCTGCATGCAGTGGGAGTGACTCCAATTTAGCGGTTGAGCCACCATTGCCCCCTGCCAAGGGCGTTTATCCTGCATTAGCGTTACTTCTCAGAATGAGATAGACAGGACACCTACTACCGAGTAACATCGGCTCCGCGGACCTGACCACCTGTTCAGACAGGGTCATTTAAATAAAGCACAGGAAGTGTCCTTTTAAAGCATGATCTGTGGCCTCATTATAACCTGACTGGCATCATGTAAAGTTGTAGATCAGAGGAAGCTGTATTTTAACATCCTTGACAGTGGTAGTTGTTTGATTAGAAATCGAACTGTAATGAAATGAACCGTTTTGGGGTGTAAATGCAGGAATATGTGTTGAAGTGTGAAAAAGAAGCTAAATAGCACAACAAAAGAAAACACTAATACAGCGAAGATGCCACACAAACAATTAAACAAAAATACAACCACATAAAACAGCAATATCTTACAACACAATAATAGTGCAACATAAAATATTAACACAACAAAACAAGATTCACCACAACAAACAAAACAGAACTCACAACAAACAAGCAGTGCACTACAAGAACAACACATCTACAGCATACCAAAACACAACAACACATCCCATCAGTGCACTCTGGAAACACAACTGTATAAAACAAAATAAATCAACACAATACGCTAATATAGAGCAACTAAACACAACAAAACATAACTACTGCACAATTACACCCCCCAAACAACAGCACAGCTCAAAACAGCACCAATTAACTACCCCAGCAGCATAACTTAGCACTGCAATAAAATCCAAACACATTCACATTTTTTGTTGTGAAATTTTGTTGTGTTTCTTGTGTTGGTGTATTTTGTTGTGTTGTTTTTGCGAGATGTTCCTTTCCTGTTGTGCTGTGTTGCTTTAGTTTTGGAGTGCTGTGTTGGCATGTTGTTCTGTTGGCGTGCTGTGTTTTGTTGTAGGTCGGTGCGTGCTCTGAGGCCTTTTTGAGTCTGTACAAAAACACCAATAAGCAAATATACATATATCAATTATTTTCTGTTGTGTTGGTTCACAGGCCATGGCTTTATCGCTGTTGTCCTACTGTCGTTGCTGTGTTGTTTTACTGTAACATTATAATGAGTCATTGTCAAGAGCCTTGTGTTCCTGTTTGTCTGCTGCAGTGCACCTGCTTAAACAGTCAGAAATATATAGAAATATTGTTGTTATACAAAGTGTCACAAACCCCGTTTCATAATAAAATGGTGTAATGCACAACATGCTCTGTTTAGGGCCAAAGCCTGCAACAGCGCTGAATAAAAGTATTTTGTGAATCAACCTTAAATTACAGTACTGTGAACATCTGCGCTGGGGATTGATTCAGTAATATCTAAAGATGTCTTCAAGAGACCCACTGGGGCACCGTCTTGGACTTTTGGAAAGGGCAAGTTATTAATGGAAGCAACACAGGCTTCCTGCACTGCAGAGGATATCACATGTTTGTCCCTACAGGAAGAGTTCACACAATAAAACAGGGCAGTCTTCCCCTTCTCAGTAAGCATCACCTAAAGCATGCTATCTGCATGCTATTATTTCATGTTTTTTTGTCTTGGACCCTTAATACATGGGGTGAATTGCCCCTCCTGTACCTCATAGGGATATTACAGAATAGAAAGGAGTTTTGTGGCCAGAGACAAAGACCAAGTTCTTGTGTAATGTCTCAGAACTCTGAGGTGACGTTTCATAATTTGTTTAAGTGGACTATGGGGTATTTTATTCCTAACTCATGATTGCACTATCACTTGTCCCCAGCTGCCTAATAAATGCTTCGGTTCTTATTTTGCCTGCTGAAAAAGGTAAAATGGTAACGCGTAGTGCTTAATGCCGTTACCCAAAGGTTGCCCAGACGTCTGCGGTTGGTGCTATTGAAGGTTAGGGTGCCGAATACCAAGCTCCATAGACTTGCTTCCACATATGACTCTTTTATCCACCACCAGACACTCATTGTCCCTTTACCTCACTCTTCCAGGTTCCTGCTTTCTCCCTTTGTGACAGTTTTTCAATTTTTCTCTTCCACCTTCTTTCCCCCTGTGTGTTTTTCTCTCTCTTGCTCAGGGTCAAAGAGATAAAATAAATCAGGCTCTACAATAAGTGCGAGTGGGCCCCACCTGCAACCACGGGCTTAAACAAAACACGGGTGTTTATTAATTCAATATGCCAAAAAAATGACTTCTACCTACTGCCCAAGCCATTCTAATAGTAGTTGTGTCATTGGCAGACCTGGCAGGGGTAACTGATAGCAAAAGCTGCCATTGCGACCTGACGAGAGTCCTAGTGCTTCTTTACAAGTTAAGCACTGAGAGTTCCCATGCACAGATGCTTCCACATTTTATGTACCAACATTTGTGTTAAAAAAAAACTTCCAGGTCTGTCTGGCTATTAACTGTAAATTCGATGTCAGTGCATTTTCCCATTTACTGCCAAATTAGTACAGAGGGCTGCAAACTGATGTCTCATGGGACCAGGAGCGGCTTGCAGCACTTTGTAGGGGTGGGGAGGCACTTGCGGAGAGGGGAGGGGGGATTAATTAAAAAACAAAAAGAAAAGAAAAACACTAACCTGCATCGAAGCTGCCGCTGCAACCGCGCTGCTCCTCTGCTGCATCTGCAGGCACAGACTTCCATCCTGCCCTGTAGCCAATCCGAATGCTGCTGACAGCAGCATTCGGATTGGCCGGAGAGCCCAGCCAAGGTGCTCCCAGGCAGACTGGGAGCCTGTGCCTGCTCTCTCCAGCCTGACAACAGAGTGCCGGGCTGGAGAGAGCTCAGTGCGCATGTATGTTTGGCCGGACCAAGACGGCTGGCCAAACATACATGCGCACTGGGAGGGAGTGCTGAGCACTCCCCCTCTCTCCTTGTCATAGGCCATTACCCTGCCCCTTTTACTCCAAAATCGATAATAAGTGTAGTTTATTATCGTTTTGTAGTAAAAGGTTTGCAGCTGCTGCTGCTGGCCAGGGGTGGGGGGCAATACTCCTCCACCATAGCGGAGGAGCCGCGCCTGCATGGGACACAAACCAGTAATGAAGAATATGTCAGGGGCAGGTATTCTCTTCAAGGTAGGAGAATAAAACTCTACTTAAAATTTACTTTTTTTGTAACGAGCTAGGGGCTATATGTGCAAAATATAGTGATTGTGATCTCCTAATGTATGAAAACATCCATTTTAATTAGTGATTCCTAGTGGGTCATAAACCAACCTACCTCAAGAATAATGATGAGGTAGGTCACAGTTTGCTACCCATTGGAAATCGCAGCCACCACAGGGATGGTGGCCTGCTGCGGTCAGCAGACCACCATGTCTGTGATTGGTTTTAAATAAAGCAATATCCTTTTTTTAAAAGCATCCCATTTTCATTAAAAGAAAAAGTGATATGTTTAAACATGAAATTAAATGTTTATGTTTATTTTTCTTATGAGTAGGCAGTGATCCCACCACACTGCCTGCTCCTAAAAAATATTGGTTTCAGTATTCACAAAGGGGAGGGGGTCCTTTGGGGACCACTTCCTGTTTGTGAATAGCTGCCACTTCCTTTGAGGTCTTTGTCAGAAAAATAATGTTTTGCGACTGTAATTTGGTGGCAAAGCATTCATACAAACCACTGTTATTCCGCATTTTGAAGGGATTCCCTAAACACGCCCTTTCTGAATACCAAATCGCTAAACACAAATTGAGATTTAGTAACATGTTACCGAAATGCAGTTTGTGCTTTGTACATATGAAAAGCATTTTTGGAGTCGGAAACTGACCGAATCTCCCAATCGGGCCATTTCCAACCGCAAAAATGCTTTATGGCTCTAGATTTTAGTTTTTTGAGAATTCTGATGTGCATACTCCTCAGCTATGCTGTCATGTTACTTGAAAGTAAAGTACGATTTTCATCTTATACTCTATTCAGTGATCCATTTCAAAATTCGGTTCCATATTTCACATTATCAACTGAAAATAAATGTAATTGACATGTCGCTTGTATTGGAACAGCCGCCTCGCCAGGCTCTCTACCTGCATGGCCAGGGGTTGTAATTTATTGGTTTTAAATGTCTTTTTCAAAGGCCAATAAATTGAGACGTCTCCCCACCAGGGCAGGCCTAAAGGCACTCATGTTGATGCACACAATGGCGAGGTGATCTGTTGTGAATTCTCAATTTATTTCTCATTGAAAAAAATTGATGGAAACGTCAATGTTAATTGCTAACCATCTGGCTGTTTTATGGGGAACAAATAAAGGTTGTTAACAGATGTGAGTAGACCATGTTCATTCCAAGCATGAGGAAAAGGTTGTGGTTTTCCAAAAATGGTTAACAACATCTGAACAGCAAAATACTTTCATATTGTTAATTTAGTGCATAAAAAGGGAAATAGGCGATTTAATATTTAGGTACATAACTTAAACTAGCATTCTATTTAAATCAGAATAAGTGAGTCAGTAGTGAACAATTCCTCCATCTTAAACATGAAGTTATACTTCAGGTAAACCTGAAATACATTAAAATGCACATATCTAAGAAAGCCTTGCGACACTGACTAGCTAGAATGATGGCTGTTCACATTTTAAGCCGGATCTGACAATTGCCCTCTTCAAAATGCTTTGGCTTTTTCTGAGCATCCTGGTGCTGACGGGTTGAAGAGGAAGCTAACCCGCAAGCTCAGGGCGTGTATTCATAGATGGGGCCCCTTCCCCGCCCCGTGCAGACCAGACTTGCAGGAAGAGTGAAAGAGGCCTGCTGATGTCCCAGGTTCACGCCCCTCGATCAGTGTCACTCATTGGCGTGCCACTGACCTGCGTGGCCCTGGTCAACACATTGAATTACAGTTGCTCCTAAATTAGCAGTTGAAATTGAGTATTTGACTCCACAGTTAATTGCACAGTTGAGTACAGGGATTTACAATGCTGGTAGTTTGCATTCCTCTTATCTGCCAGTTTCTGGCTTTGCTTTGCACCAGTCCTTTGCCCAGCAGGCCTAGAGACTGAGAATGTGCTGTGCACCTCAGCGTCTCCTCACCCCCCCGCCAGCTGCAAATTCTTTAACAATGAAAGGATAATAAACTAGGTTTATTATCCTTTCATTGTTAAAGGGGCGGGCATTGGGGATGACAGGGACTAGGGGAGTGCACTGTGCACTCCCCTCAGTGCGCATTTATGTTTGGCCTGCTGTCTCGGGCCGGCCAAACACACATGCGCAGTAGACTCTCTCCAGCCCAGCACTGTGCTGCCTGGCTGGAGAGTGCTGGAACAGGTTTCCAGTCTGCCTGGGAGCGCCCTGGCTGGGTGCTCCCAACCAATCCTAACACTGCTCTGAGCAGCGTCAGGGTTGGCCACAGGGCAGGCTGGGAGCCTGTGCCTGCAGCCTGCTGAGGAGATGGAAGAGCAGCGGCGGACTACGGCATGCAGGTAAGTTTATTTTTTAAATTTCTTTTATTTTATTAATATTTTTCCCGGCCACTCCCCCTGATTCCCCTTGCGCTGCCCCGCCCCCTGAAAGACCCGCGAGCTGTGACTGGTGTACCTGTGCATATGTAGCTTCGAGACGTGGGCCTGCCACACCCCTGGCCCTGTTTATCGAATGCATGTTTTGTACTGGGGGCACTTTCATGCAAAAATACCCCGCAGTGCATTTTTGAGCATGAGCAGATGTGTTCTGTGGACCGGTGTGTTCTCATGATGCACCTTTCACTTGAACTGTGCGTGGTCCTTAAGGAAGATGTGCTGGTAGTGGTAAATTACTGCTGCACCTCACTGACAGGCACCAACCTCAGGAGTAATGCAAAAGTTATATTGCTTTGTGCTATTACCACTAGTGTAAAACAAGTAGTGACAACAACTGTTGTCTGTAATATGCCACCACCGGAAAACAGTGCCATGCAAGTCAAATTCTGCTGCACAAATATTGATGTAAGTAACAAGTTAATGTCAGACAGCAATGGTGTGTAAATTGCAAAGCCACTTGCAAGTGTAACGTGGCAAAAAATAAATTCCTGTTTAAGTTCTTCATCATTTTTAACCTGCAATTCAGGTAGCATCATCTACTCCTTGTTTTAACACCTTGGAAGCCCATGTCAAAGTGGATCTTTGTGTAAATGTTGATTACTTCCATTCTAGGTAAAATCTTACTTCTTAATCGGAATAAAAGTTACAAAATTATTGTCAGTGTAAAGCAGTTTTTGCTGGAGGTAATTTTATCACCTGCAGTAACCTGAGGAGTGGCATTTACTACCAGTGTAGGACTGGGACAAAAATAGACCTGGGCACCAAAATAAAGTGGTCCCCAATAGCAAACCAGATAGCTGAAAAAGTGGCCCATGTTTGAAATCAGGCCAGTTTTGAACTTGAAGAGACACACTGTAGGAGTGTTTTGCAATGTAGGGTAGACTGCACACATCTGTGTTTTTTGGAGGCAATGTTTGTGGCAATATCAGGATAATCAACAGTAAAAACCAGTCCATCTGGCCATAAAACAGGCCAACAAACTGTTAAAAAACCGGCCCACACACTGATATGTGAGACCAGCCCATCGGACACTGTCTGATTGCCCGATAGGCCAGTCGAACCTTGTTCACTACTGCTCTGGATATTCCTTTTTTTATGTTGCACAGTACTTGAATGCTGTTGGTATTTATACCACCTACTGAGGCTTCAGGAAACCAAATAAACGGGAATTCCCTTTATCTTTGATTCGTTGAAGGCAACTGTATACTAGTTCCATCAATAGATTAGCACTACTTAATCTGTGTCTATAATTCAGGTGACCGTGAAACATACTTTTGACTTCATACCCTTACTCTCAAGGATCTCGGGGCATGGTAGAGATTTTAGTTTCTCTGTGACTTTTATTTACTCTAAGTGAGGCCATATTGGGTTCTTCTTGGAAAATCGATGCGTTGGTGCCCAATGTGGCAGCCTAGTATTTGCCTTAACATTGAACTGGAACTTGTTCAATTATATATTGGTGCAAAGTAAACATATCGCATCTTCGGTCTATAAAGAGAGATGTCTCATCTTTCTTGGAGAACATTAGACATCTTTTTGGGCTAAATTTTGCTACCATGATTAATACCTCATTTATAGTCAAACCTATTCATGGAGGCACAGTTCTATGTTAATCACAACCCCCTTGTGAAAAAATGTGCAAATTGCTAATGTTTTTACTAACTTAAACAGAAGTTTTATAACATTAGGATTCACATTACCTATAAGATATAGTTAAGATTACTTAAGTATTTTACTGTACGTAAGCAGTAGAAGATAGTGTTATCGTCTGACCTAACCTGTTTTTAATATCTATATAGATTTGTGATTGGCTATCACTGCCTACCTACCTACATTTTGTCTCAAAAGTACTTCTTAACTTGATCAAAATTCCCTCTACCTTTTGTGTTTGCTGATGGTTGTCAAACTATCGAGATCAATAACATTGACCCACACATATTTATTGATGTCTGAAAATCGATTAGAACTGCATTATCAAGTTGATTATAAAAGAAAGTTTATATTTACTATTTTAACTCAAAGTCTACGTACTGTATCGAAATAAGTCACCATTTTGGAGCCTATATTTAAGCAGCTCAGTATTAAATCTTTAATATGTGTGTCCTCACCTTTGATGCTCATACATAATCCCAAAACTTCTATGCAGTCTAGACATGTACAGATGATCTGTTTCCCAATGAGTTTGATATAAATTTGCATTCTGTACTGTCTTTGTCAGTTGACTACTCCTTTCAGTCATGAGTTTGAAAATGCTTTGTGTGCAAGCGATGATTGAAAAGGATGCTGCCAAGTCATTCTCTCACACTCACTCCCTGTCGCTCCATATATTTCTTTCTCCTTCTATCCCTCTCTTTCACCCGTCACCTCTTACTATTTGTTTCTCTCCCCCCTTTAACTTTCTTAGCACTCCTTGCCTTTAACCCCTTTGGCGACACGGACGTAATGGTTACGTCCGTGGCTGCACTTCTCAGGCCGTCCCCCCACACCCCCAGGTCAGGGGTGGAAGGGGAATCCCCTTCCACCCCGACCCTCCCTGACCCCCCATTGACATCATCAGAGGTCACCTCCCATCAAGGAAAGGCCTTTCCTTTCCTTTCATGTCTCTGCAAGCATCGCAATCAGGCAGCAGAAATGCCTACTAGACACCAGGGATTTTTTTTTTTAAATGCACATAAGGGGAGCGGCCCCTTGGGCAAGGGCCCCTCCCCAGGGGGGCAAATAAGTTTTAGCCCATTTCTGCCCCCAGAGGGGGCTTAAAACCCCCTAGACACCAGGGATTTTTTTTTTGTTTTTTTCTTTTATGTTTATGGAGCGACCACTTCAGCAAGGGTCGCTCCCTCAGGGGCCAAATTGTTTCTAGGCCATTTCTGCCCCCCCCCCCGGAGGCAGATCGGCCTATATAATTAGGCCGAACTGCCCGAGGGGGGCAGAAACCAATAGACACCAGGGATTTTTTTTGTTTTTTAAAAATGAACATAAGGGGAGAGGCCCCTTGGGCAAGGGCCGCTTCCCAGGAGGACAAATCATTTTTAGGCCATTTCCGCCCCCCCGGGGGCAGATCGGCCTAATATAATTACGCCGATCTGTTCCACGGGGGGCAGAAAACCCCCTAGACACCAGGTTTTTTTCTTTTCTTTTATGTTTAGGGAGAGACCCCTTCAGCAAGGGTCGCTGTCTGGGGGGCCAAATTGGTTCTAGGCCATTTCTGCCCCCCGGGGGCAGAAACCACTAGACTCCAGGGATTTTTTTTTATCATATACTTATGTATAAGGGGAGTGGCCCCTTGGGTAAGGCCCGCTCCCCAAGGGGGCAAATCATTTTTAGGCCATTTCTGCCCCGCCTGGGGGCAGATCGGCCTAATATAATTAGGCTGATCTGCCCCCGGGGGGGGGGGCAGAAAACCCCTAGACACCAGGGATTTCTTTTTTCTTTTATGTTTAGGGAACGACCCCTTCAGCAAGGATCGCTCCCTGGGGGGCCAAGTTGTTTCCAGGCCATTTCTGCCCCCGTTGGGGGCAGATCAGCCTATTTTTGTTAGGCCAATCTGCCCCAAGGAGTGCAAAAATCATTAGACACCATGGATTGGTGTGTGTGTTTCTGTGTGTTTTGTTTGGGGGGCTGCCCCTAGGGCAAGGGTCGCTCACCATGGGGGCACATTACTATTGGCCATATCTGCCCCCCCTTGGGGGCAGGTCGGCTTATTTTTGGAAGACCCATCTGCCCCCAAGGGGAGCAGAAAGCCCACCAGGGAAGATTTTTTTTTCAAAATAAGAGGGTGGGGTACGTCCATACCCCCACCCCAAATAAATGGGGCCACAGTTGTTCTGCCCACCAGTGGGCATATGGGGCAATTACCCCTGATCCACACCCCAGGGGGGCAGAAAGTCTAATAGATGGCATGGAATTAAAAAATAAATAAATAGTGGGGTGGTGGCTACCAACCAGTATGGGCCTGGTTATGGCCCCCCCCAACCGAAGGGGGTAACAGTTTTTCAGCTCTCCCCATGCACACTAAAACATCTTATCCCATGGCAAGCAAGAAGAAATTTGATTATTTTGGGTTTTGGTTTTACATTTGGGCCATGAGAGCTTGGTAACTCTCAAAATCGTCCCACTTGGAATGGGGAGGGCTGCACTTTTTTGACTTTGGGACGCTGCCATGTAGAAAAATCCACAAGACCCAGACGCATCTGAAAACTAAACATCTGGTTGATTCCAGGGTGGTGTGCTTCACATGCACCCAGCACCATTTTCTTACCCACAATGCCCTGCAAACCTCCAACTTTGCTGAAAATCACACATTTTTCCCACATTTTTGTGATGGAACCTTCCGGAATCTGCAGGAATCCACAAAATTCCTACCACCCAACATTGTCCCATCTATACCGATAAAAATTCTGCTGCACTTGTCAGCCTAAAAATGTTTTTTTTCAAACTGCCCTTTTGTACCCACGTTGGTTCCCCCTCAATTTCGACATGTTTTTGGCTCTTCCCTGTCACAGGCACTTGGCCCACCTACATAAGTGTGGTATAATGTTTACTGGGAGACTGAGGGGAACGTTGGGTGGTAGGAAATTAGTCCCAGTGTGGTGATCCCACATAGAAATGTGGGAAAAAAGTGATTTTTAGCTAAATTTTAGGTTTGCTGAGGATTCCGGGTAAGAAATCATTGGGGCAAGTCACACCTCCCTGGTCTCCCTCGGGTGTCTAGTTTTCAGAAATGTCTGGGTTCAGTAGGTTTCCCCTAGATGGCTGCTGAGCCCAGGACCAAAAACGCAGGTTGCCCCCCCACCCCCCCCAAAAAACAGGTAGTTTTGTATTTGATAATTTTGATGTGTCCAGATAGTGTTTTGGGGCATTTCCTGTCACGGGCACTAGGCCTACCCACACAAGTAAGGCATCATTTTTATCGGGAGACTTGGGGGAACGCTGAGTGGAAGGAAATTTGTGGCTCCTCTCAGATTCTAGAACCTTCTGTCACCGAAATGTGAGGAGAAAGTGTTTTTTTAGCCAAATTTTGAGGTTTGCAAAGGATTCTGGGTAACAGAACCTGGTGAGAGCCCCACAAGTCACCACATCTTGGATTCCCCTAGGTGTCTAGTTTAAATAAATGTGCAGGTTTGGTAGGTTTCCCTAGGTGCCGGCTGAGTTAAAGGCCAAAATCCACAGGTAGGCACTTTGCAAAAAAGACTGCTGTTTTCTTTGGGAAAATGTGTTGTGTCCACGTTGTGTTTTGGGGCATTTCCTGGCACGGGCACTAGGCCTACCCACACAAGTGAGGTATCATTTTTATCGGGAGTCTTGGGGAAATGCTGAGTGGAAGGAAATTTGTGGCTCCTCTTATATTCCAGAACTTTCTGTCACCGAAATGAGAGGAAAAAGTGTTCTTTGGCCATATTTTGAGGTTTGCAACGGATTCTGGGTAACAGAACCTGGTCAGGGCCCCACAAGTCACCCCATTGTGGATTCCCCTAGGTGTCTAGTTTTCAAAAATGCGCAGGTTTGGTTGGTTTCCCTAGGTGCCGGCTGAGCTAGAGGCCAAAATCCACAGGTAGGCACTTTGCAAAAAACACCCCTGTTTTCTTTGGGAAAAATTGATGTGTCCATGTTGTGTTTTGGGACATTTCCCGTCGCGGACACTAGGCCTACCCACACAAGTGAGGTATCCTTTTTATCGGGAGACTTGGGGGAACACTGGGTGGAAGGAAATTTGTGTCTCCTTTCAGATTCCAGAACTTTCTGTCACCGAAATGAGAGGAAAAAGTATTTTTTGGGCCAAATTAGGAGATTTGCAAAGGATTCTGGGTAACAGAACCTGGTCAGAGCCCTACAAGTCATCCCATATTGGATTCCCCTAGGTGTCTAGTTTTAAAAAATGTGCAGGTTTGCTAGGTTTCCCTAGGTGCCGGCTGAGCTAGAGGCCAAAATCTACAGCTAGGCAGTTTGCAAAAAACACATCAGATATCAATGTAAAAATGTGATGTGTCCATGTTGCATTTCCTGTCGCGAGCATCAGGCCTACCCACACAAGTGAGGTACGATTTTTATCGGGAGACTTGGGGGAACACAGAATAGCAAAACAAGTGTTATTGCCCCTCGTCTTTCTCTTCATTTTTTCCTTCCAAATGTAAGACAGTGTGTAAAAAAAACATGTAATTGAGAAATGCCCTGTAATTCACGTGCTAGTATGGGCACCTCGGAATTCAGAGATGTGCAAATAACCTTTGCTTCTGAACACCTTTTCTTGTGCCCATTTTGGAAATACAAAGGTTTTCTTGATACCTACTTTTCACTCTTTATATTTCAGCAAATAAATTGCTGTATACCCGGTATAGAATGAAAACCCATTGCAAGGTGCCGCTCATTTATTGGCTCTGGGTACCTAGGGTTCTTGATGAACCTGCAAGCCCTATATACCCCTGCAACCAGAAGAGTCCAGCAGATGTAACGGTATATTGCTAAAAGTTACAGAGTAAAACATTGAGAAAAATTGTTGTTTTTTTCACCTCAATTTCAATATTTTTTTATTTCAGCTGTTATTTTCTGTAGGAAACCCTTGTAGGATCTACACAAATGATCCCTTGCTAAATTCAGAAGTTTGTCTACTTTTCAGAAATGTTTAGCTTCCTGGGATCCAGCATTGGTTTCACACCCATTTCTGTCACTAAGTGGAAGAAGGCTGAAAGCACAAAAAAATATAAAAATGGGGTTTGTCCCAGTAAAATGCCAAAATTGTGTTGAAAAATAGGGTTTTCTGATTCAAGTCTGCCTGTTCCTGAAAGCTGGGTAGATGGTGATTTTAGCACTGCAAACCCTTTGTTGATGCCATTTTCAGGGAAAACACCACGAGCCGCCTTCTGCAGCCCTTTTTCCCATTTGTTTTAAAAAAACAAACTTTTTGCTGTATTTTGGCTAATTTCTTGTTCTCCTTCAGGGGAACCCACAAAGTCTGGGTACCTCTAGAATCCCTAGGATGTTGGAAAAAAAGGATTCAAATTTGGTGTGGGTAGCTTATGTGGACAAAAAGTTATGAGGGCCTAAGCGCGAACTGCCCCAAATGCCCCAAATAGCCAAAAAAGGCTTGGCACCTGAGGGGAAAAGGCCTGGCAGCGAAGGAGTTAATTTCTGCCCCACCCCCCCTGCTCACTCTCTTCCATTGCCTCTTTTCCCTCCTCTTCTCTCTCCCTACTCTGCTTCTCTCCCTTTCAATTTCTATTCATCCCTCCCACTCTTTTCCTCTCATCATCTCTCGTCCCTGTCTCCCTTTTCTCTCTCTTTCTCTAAAGCTCTCTCTCTCTCACGCACCCAGTCCCTCCCTCCCTCTTCTCTCGCTTTTTCTCTAATGCTCTCTCTCACACACACTCAGTCCCTCTCTCCCTCATGCCCCTCTTCTCTCTCACCCTCTCTCATCTCTATTTGTCTCTTGACCTCTCATAATCTCAACGTCCTACTCCTCCCTTCCAATCTTTGTCTCCAACCTGTGTCTCTTTCTCATTCTCTCCTCCAGCCTTCTCTCACTTTCTTACTGCATCTCCTTCCCTCTTCTGCCACTGTTAACTGTCCCTCACTCTCTTGCTTTCAGTCACTGCTTCACCCCTCTCTCCATTCTACTGTTTTTGTTTCATCCTGTCCCCCTCTATCACCTTCTTCCCCTCTTTCTGACATGCACACCGCCAAACGCGTCAGCATGGCCTCATAATTCTAATTGATTCATGGTCTGCCTTGCCTGTGACATACTGAATATCAGATGTCAGTACTCTGTTACAGAGTACATGGATACCGCTTTATAAATAATGTTGACAATAAGTGATACGTGCTCGGAAAATGACCACCATCTATTACAAATCTGATGTGGATTTAGAAGGTGCCCTTCTGCAAACAGAGAGATAATTCTATACTGCAAAATATTATGTTCTCTTTGAGGCCAATGTGACATCACCGTGTTTTGCTGTTAATGCCCAGACAATAAATCATGTCTCCGATTTGGGGCCGAAGAAAATTGAGGAAAGGCAAAGCCTCATTATTGTAACTAGTTCTTTAAAGGGTATATCCCTGGTCGAATCTCCACCCTGCTTGACAAAGTGCCCTCTTACAAGAGTGTCCATTTACTCTGAATCTACTATCCCTGGTATTTTTGAAATGATGCCAAACTAAATTCCTTTAAACCTATCTAGGTACCTGCCCTCTCATAAATCACTGTGTTATGAATGTCTCTCATAGAGAGCCTCTATCATTGATTTCGGTTTCAGAAGCTCATAATGCACTGCTATAATGTAGCAACAATTGATAACAAAACTGGATACCCACTGCTGTGATGTAAAAGCCTTCCAGGTCAGGTTGACAGGACTCTCTGAGAGCCTGTCAGTGCAGCTCTGCTTGTCTGCTTTGACTGTAAGCAGAAAGTACAGCTGTAGGAGGAGGAAGTAAGGCAGGAAAGGTAGATTCTGGGGGCTATACATAACATAAAGTTACAGAGAGGTAAAAATGAATTACTGGAGGATTTTTGGTGCAACATGTTTCATGCCTGCAGTGATTAACAATTACACAGAATAAAAATTATTTGTTTTAGAACAGCCCTCCATTGATAAATGGCAGACTAGTTCTCATTAGATTGATAACTGTGACAGTAAGAGCTGGCCTGGTTACAACAGTGGATTCTAGACAGAACATCGAGACCGACAATATTTTGCTTCCAAAATACAGTGACAAAAGTATTGTCTACAAAAATATAGAGTTAACATAATTTATATGTAAAATACCAAAATATTAAGGCAGAAATATTGTGAAACTTTATATTGTCAAAAAAGTAAACAATCTGAAATATTTGTATATTCCATTATATGTAGCTTATGTAAATTATTAATATAATTAAGAAACAATACTTCTAAATAGTAATATAAACTATACACTCAAACATATATCTATATGGCTATATATTCATATATTTTTCTAAAAAATATAAGAACAAATTCAATATTTTTATAATAATGGTAATATTGACAATTTGAATAACTAATGAAGATAACATCATTACAAAATTGTATTTAATACAATCATATTAAAGTTAGCAATATTATATAGAACAATATTTTGAAAAAACTCTAAAATATACATAAAAAAGATATTCCTACCTTTTACATTATGTTCCTCGATATTTTAGAATTGACATTATTTTTCACACTATATTCTTCTAATTAATTTTTTTTTAAAATAATATTTGTGTCATTCACTGAACCTAACGCCAGAAACATAATTTAGGATTAGTAATGTCTACTGTAGGATGCTGCTTGCGGCTTATGTAGGCTGCTGTGCAACCTCTGTAGTAATACTAATTTGATTAAGATTGTATGATCACTTCCTGTGATGCCATGGGGGTAAATGACCACTGCTATTATTTTAAAGACATTACTATAGAAACCAATTAAAACTCATTCCATTTCATTTCTGCTTTGCTTCATTGCATACTGCATAGATTCAGCTCCTCATTACGAGTCTGGTAGTCCTGGGACTGCCATACTCGCGATGGCATTTGGATCGCCGCCAAAGCAACGGTCCGGCCTCCACATTATGACCCTGTCAGAGCTGCCAAGGTCCGACCACCGGCACTGCAAGATTGCCGCCTGTCAACAGCCTGGTGGTGCCGGCGGTCTTGATCTGCCAGGGCAGCGCAGCAAGCAGAACTGCCCTGGGGATTACGAGTCCCTTCTCTGCCGGCTTGTGCATGGTGGATCTACAGCCTGCACTGCCCATGCACTTGCCACGGACAGTGCAAGGGCCCCCATGGACAGCCCAGCCGCGCTTTTCACTGCCGCAGTTACAGGCAGTGAAAAGCGTGGCGGGTGCTGTCAATATGTGGCCTGTTTCCTGCTGGGCCAGCGGGAGGAAAAGCGGAGTGGCGGTTTCGACCCAAAGAGTTTGGCGGGCGGCTGCCCGCCAAACTTATAATGAGTGCCACAGTACTGGTCCTATCTATCTACTATGAAACTCTTGGGAAAGTCTGCATTACTGCAAGTCCTCCTAAGTAATAGTCCCATTTAGCAGTTAAAACCTGTTCCAAGGTGAGACTCAAGTAATTCTATAATAACTGAAAGATTGTTATCTATGAGACGCTCCAAGTGCCTCCTGGTCTTTTAGAAAAACCCAGAAAACGAGTTCAGTCTTTCACTTGCTCTCATTCCACTAGTGCGCCTCAGTTCTAGTTTCACTTCACTTTACTTCACCCCCACTTCAGCTTTTCTTATTTAGCTTAACTTCTCCTTCTTTAAACTTGTATCATCCGCACCTGTTTTGAAAGTTTTGATATTTCATAGAATTATATACGATTTGTATCGCTTTAATTGGAAGTGACGCTGTCATTTCCTTTGCTGTTCTTTGTACAGCATGCTAATAGCTTCTGGTGGAGTGCGCAATATAAAAACACAGACAGAAATAAATTAATGAAAAAATACATATATGTATATATATAGCATTTATGTTCCCTGATTTGTGTTTGCAAGTCTAAAAATAATTTACATCAATCTTAAAGGTTATATGTGGCAGTCAAGTAAGTTTATTGTTATGTACCCTGTTTCTACTAAATGTATCTCTTTTGTAAAAAAAAACCAAAATAAAATAAATATTAAGTCGAAAAGAAATAGCTTCCCTGTTATTTATTCATTTTCTTCCAGATTTAAGTAATGACTTGGTGGTTAAACTTTCCTTCTAGTGCTAAACAGGCGAATCTCCAAGCTAAACTATATAGATTAGAGCTAGTAAATAAAAGAGTAGAACCTGAGTGGGTGATTAGGTCAGAATAATAGGCACTGAGCCCAGTCTAGAAGACTTCACAAGATGGAACTTGAGAGTGTGGGGATTAGGTCAGAATCTTGGGTATGTTTATATGTAACCTGCCACCAGGGACTTGCTGCTTTCCCGTACTGATAGCAAAGCCTTATGTCTTCATGAGTCAAGTATCTGGAGTTAAATCTCGCTCAATAATAACACTGAAAACACACTTTTATACTTCGTGATGTGCATGGACTATTTTATTTAATGAAGTGTTTCAGATGCAATAGCCTGGAGAAAGAATGCTGATAAGAACAGGTCAATAATTTCATCTCTAAGAAATATCTCTGTTTCTCGAAGCCTTTGTAAGAAATGTATTGAAATGGTGATATCATAAGAGCAGCTTAAAAAAATATGAGCAGCTGTGAAAGTGTTGCTTGGAGCAGAGGAGTGTTATATGATGTCATGTTGAGTTTTATATGTCTATATGCACACTGGGACACATATAAGAGGCAGCAGTTGGCTGCAGATGGTAGGTAAGAGAATTGTTTCTCAGCTCCTTTCTGAAGTGGAGGTGGGTTTGATCCAGGGAAGACTGCTATACCAGATATTGGATGCATAGTTTAAGAACTCTTGTTCTGTTTAGACAACTGGGTTTCCAGTCTGTTGATGTTTTGTGTATTTGGTTGTATTGCCTTGCGAGGACTTATTAAGATAATGTTTTTTACAACCGTATAGGCGGCCTCCTGGCACAAGTCTTGGAGATGTTATCATAGTTTCGAAGTCCTCAAATGCCCAAAAATATATTTTTGCACAGTTAAACAAGAGTCTGATAAAAAAAGATGAATGCCAAGAAGATAGCCATCAGGCAGGATAACATGGTTCACTGTTGAGACCATTAACCATAAAATATATTTAAAAAACAATAAACCAAACAAAGCTATCATGCAAAGTAGTTTAGCAGACATATCTGTGGCATATTGTCCTATATCAGGGACTACTGCCCACTGTGGCAAATAATGCTTATGAGTTGTGTACTATAGCAGCAAACATCTACCCGGCATTGTCGAAGCTCTATTTGTTATCATTTCACTTTCACTTTTTGTATTTTGTTTTTTGTGACATTCACTCATTCCAGATATTTTAAAGATATAATAATGAACAAGGACCATAGCATTCTGTGTAGAGTTCCCAGTTTTACAGTTTACATCTTGAGAGAGGGATATAGGAGCCAGACCTCAGTAAATTAGCTTATGTTGCTCACCAAGATACTGTGCCATCTGTCAGTTTCACTGGGGCTCGTATAGATCGAAACCTACTTTTAATTTTATAAAACACCTGAAGCTGTGGCAGCCTTTGTTCACGATTCATGCACAACAGTTCCTAATCAGGAACAAGAACTCCCCTTTGTCACATTACAGAGATTTACTGCATAAAACCGATCTTCTGCTGTGACCTGTAGACAAACAGAGTAATGCAAACATTTGAGAGCTCAGTAGAACGGGAGAACTGAAAACAGTGTCAACTATTTTTTGCCAAATTAAAAAAAAACTCATGTATTCCTTTGAAAGCAGCAAAGATCAGATATTCACATCTAAAGACCAAATGAATATTTTATTTTCTTCCGAGCGTTCTGTTGATCTCTGAGCATGCATGCATGATAGCCAAATGATGTGTAGCATTTGTGACATCATAGACAGGGCATTTTGGGATATTACTACTGTTAGCAAAAAAAACAGTTTGGCCACAAACCCTGGATTGGCAGAAAGAGTCACACGCCATGTGAGTGACATGCCAGCTTTCATGTGTGCATGTGTGTTTGTGAGTTGTGCTCCTGCATGTTGTCTGTGTATATGAATACCTGCATCTATTTTGTCTCCCTCTCCGGCTTCCTTGTTCACGTGTGCATGGGTGTCTGCATGTGTGCTCCATGCATGTGCAGGCAGACGTGTGCATGTGTGTTGCCTGTGTGCATATGCACTCGGATTTGTGGCGCTTGGTTTGTGCTTGGAAGCCATCAACTCTCTTGCACTGTCTGCATGTGTGCATGTGTGCCTCTGTCTTGTGGACATTTGTGTGCATGTACAATAAAAACTGTAACTATTGGCTTTGGCAATCCTTAGTGAACATATAGGCCCCTTGACAAGTTACAGCTATTGGCCAGTTGGCTGCTATTGATATGGGCGACAGACAGGTTTAAGGGCATCATATCAGAGAACACGATTCCTGATTACAATTGGTTTGTTCTAATCACATATGCCACAAGAAACCCGTGCAGGAAAAGTCCCGGCGAGAGCCACACTCCCCAGCGGAGGGAACTGAAAATAAATTACATTTACACAAGGCATCGCTAAGTAACAGATGTTCTGAAATCAGAATTGAGAAAACTGTTAATAGGTTTTTTCTAAGGGAGGGGAGAGAGCACATGATTTCACTTCAGGTGTCATTTAAAATGTATTACTGTAGCTTGTTTAGATAATTTAATAAACCAGGCAGAGCGAATCAACGTGAATTATTGTTTTGTATAACAGTTATAGATGGAAAGAATATTCGCTGCAAGTCTGTTCAGAATCCACAAATGCTTAAGTGCGCTGGTGCATTTTCTTCAATATTTGCACGACCATAAGGACCCATAGATCTCTGCAAAATGTTGTTTTTTCACAGATCAGTCTGTGCAAATTACGTTATTTCAATTGTCAGGCAGGGGAACTGTGAGTTAACCAATTTGATTTCACACATGCAGTGTGTTCGTGTAATCCGGATACATGCGTGTAAAATTGCACACACCATGAGCAACATATCGATAATGTGGGTGAAGAGGTTAGGGTGGATTTATTCTTTCTTTGAAGGGGAGAACCCCCTTTCTGCCACGCTTGCAAGCATAGTTCGGCAAAGTCAAGGGTTTGTACGAATTTTCAAAGAGTTTTTTTGATGTGTGTCAAGAGCTGTGCAAGAAGGCATAAGCAATGTCTGGTATGTGAGCTTCCAAAGTGCAACCCCAAATCCACCAAATACTTGTGTACACAGAGTTATGCCTTTATTTTGTCTAGTATTGTGTCAGGCTGAACAGTGGGGTTCTTGTCCTAGGCCCGCGTGCACCATGAACCCTCCATTGAAGAAGTAAAATAAATTTGGAAGGCCCTAGATTATCGGTAGGTGGCTGGTAGAGAAACAGATGTAGGTAGCCCTCTTAGACTGCACCATTACCTTGATAAGTACCCTGGATACATCAGGGGTCAATGTGTAAAGTTTGCTGCATTGGTGGAAAATTGACACAAATTAATTTGGCATGATGGAATAAGGGATGCACTCAACCTGCATGGGTCCAGCTATCGCTGTTGTACAATCCCACGCCCTTCCTCCTTCCAGGCCTTTATCATGTTCCACGACAATGGTGACAATGTACCACTCATTGGTATTGATTTGTTCTGGTGCAAAACGTTATGTAACATGGTCCAGGCCCTGGCTGGTGAAAAACCTGAATCGACTATTTACTATTTCTTAAGCAGCAGACATTGAACAAAGTGTATTCGGCCAATGTTTTAGCAGACATAAGGCTTTGCACAGTAGTGCCCTGGAAATTTGTACCATTATGTGGTTTCACGGAAATCTTGATAACTGCGGATAACATTAGAGTTAATTAGGCTATTGGTAAAGGTTCAGCCATAGTTCCTTTTAAAAAACTTAGCATTGTGCAAATACAGGGATTTCTGTAAATGAAAGGCATCTAATATTAAATAGAATATCAGCGAAGCCTGGGATACATTCACTTCCTTACTTAAAAATTTTGTGAATGGAAATATAATGTTCCTGTTTATTTATTTATTTCGTTTTTTAGTTCATGATTTATTAATGTCTTACTTGGCTTTCAATGTCTAATGAGATCCCTAGAAGACTTCTGCCTGGTGCCTTGCAGGTGCATATATTAGTATGAGCTGTGCCTCGTGTGAGTGGTTATTATGTTGTAGAATCCATCAGAGGCTGCAGCAAATATAAAGGGCAGGGGTGAGTGGGCGGGGAGGACAATAAATAACAATAAAAACAATGAAAAATAGTAATAATATTTTTTAAACGTATCTTTCCCGCTGGCTGCCTCACACTCCTCTTCTGATGGTGTCCCAGCATTCCCTAGGTCCAGCACAGGCTCCCCACGCAATCCTGGCACTTCTTTCATGCTATACCTAGCATGAGAGCAGTGCCAGGAGTGGTCTGAGTGGCTTGGTCTGCCACTCAGATACTGAGTCTGTGCTGTTTCTCCAACCTGGCTGTGAATCACAGCTGGGTTGGAGAAATCTAAGTGTGCATGCCAGTTTGACTGGCCTAAGACGGCCGGCCAAACTAGCATGCACACTTAGTGCACTGACTCCACTCCCCCTCCTCCCACCTTCCATGGACCAGCCCAACTCCTCCCTTCACAATCTGGCTCAACTGAGCCAGCAACTGAAAAAATAAAACAAAATATTGTTTTATTTTTCAGCTGCTGGGTCTCAGCCAGTAGGGCGACGCTATTGCGATGGAGGGGTCCCTGGTAGAATCGTGACTATGGGAAAAGGCTGCAGGCAGGATGTTCTCTTCCTCCTTCTTTCCTTTTTGTGTGTATTCCCCTCTCTTGCTTCTTGGTAAATATCCGGATAACACAACACATTTCATGATAGTATTATTACTTCATTATTTTGGCATTTTAAAACTGTCCGGGCATTGGGTTCACCACCATTAGTACCAGCTCAACACCCAAATAAAGAAAGGTGGCCAGTCAACTTTTGCAAATTTGTTTTTGTTAAAAACTATAGATTATGCGACAGGGGATGAGTTACATGGCTTATGTGGCAAATCCATAATTATGCGGGGAAAAAACAGCTGCTGTAAAATTGCATCATTCCAGTGAGCCTGACCTATGCATTGCAAATGCATTTCTCCTGATTTTATGGTTTAATCTACATGCCATGGGATAGACCATTCAAGGGCAGCGCAGCTTACACTGAAACAGGCAAGTAAAGGCTCATTGGATCGCTGAGGTCCAACTTCACAAACTAGTAGTAGGTTCAGCACTGATTTAAAAAAAACTGTCCTGAGACATCAGACACAATGATATCTTCCGATTTTGTGCCCCACCACTTTACCAGCTGCCACTGCCACCATGTGCATTAAAATTGTCAAGTAGGAGAACAACCCACGAAAGTACTCACGGCGGATAAGGAATAGATATGGTAACGAAGGACAATTGTAGATTTTCTTGCAGGTCCATATTGAGTTTTGTGAATAACCAAAAATGCAGTAAATGTCTAAAATTCGTACAATTAAGCATTTTTATGAAAATATGTTGTTAGCTGCCAACCTAACGTTATGCAATCACACACTGTTTCAAGTTGGCTTGGAAGTCTCTGGCTAAGGCTTACACTGTGGGTCCCCATCAATGAGACACTCTGCAGCAATGCAGAAATGCCACTGTTGCTCCATTGCACACTAATTCAGTGGCTTTGGTGTCCCACTTTATCAATGTCAGCTACTTTATTGCTTGTGTCTTTAAAGCCGCACGAAGGTGGAGTACATGGTAGGCCTCTACCCATACATGGCCTCCCTCATCATATCAGTTTAATTATACTGTAGTGAGAAATTGTTCTCCTTGATATTCTGAAGTAGACATGTGTACAGACACTAATTTACAGCTTCTTGGCTCTCCTTTTAGTCATGGCTTGTTAAAGGAGGCTTAACCTGCTTGTCAGGCTGGGCAGCGTATTAAAAGGCAGAGTCCATTATCAGGTACTATTTTTCCTTGCTGGGACACTGAGCAGACCTGTTTTTGGGGTCGAACCTGCAAGTGCATGCACTAGCTCATGCGTCTCGCTTGCAAGACACTGTTGTATACAATAAGGGCTTGGAGCCCGCCCATTGCTTTACCATTTGTTGGTTCCTTAAGTGACCAGTGCAGCCTCAGCATCATTTCCAATCATTGCTGCGGAGCACGGACCAAGCACAGATTGATTCTAGTTAGTCAGTGCCCGTCTGCTGTTCCCTCTGTGATTGAGGTACCATTTCTTTCACCCTACCACTCCCCCTGCCTGCTGCTCTCTCCATAGTGTTTGCGCTGGCTGCTTTAAAGCCCTTTTTTACAATCATGTACTTTAACTTTTAGAGCGATCCTGCTCACTGCTGGAGATCAGATAACAAGGTTAGCAGATGAAGGCCAGAGAGTGGCGACTCCTCTGACCAAGTTAAGGGTACATGAGGATTCACATAAGAACTGTGAGCTCTCAGTTAAAATCGTAGTTCTTTTATCTCCTCCTGACGGTTCTCCGTTTGAAAGAAATGGTATCAGTAAAGATATTACTTTATACTTTATTTGTGGGTTCTTTCATTTTTAAAGAACATGATTCTTATACAGAAATAAGCATTTTAAGCTGTTAGTCACTCGCATTAGATTCCCTGAAGCCGCCTCTACGGTTTTAAATGAAAGCACAGCACCTTGCACGCAGACTCTGTCGCCAGCCAAAGACTGCCACACGGTGTTGTGGCACGTCAGTAAACATCAGAATAGTTGCGTGACATTTATTTTATCAGATGAAGTTTTACTGCTCCTGTCATGGAGCTTCTTAGGTTAGTGTAGAGCATGTGGTAATCTCATACAGGCCATTGCTTCTCATAATGTTTCAGTGTGTGGTGGATGAAAGGCGAGATGCTGCTAGTATTTTAAACTGTCCCCTACAAATTGCATCCTGATTTCCACAATACGTGCAAAATGTAAGTAGGGTCACTGGAGTTATGCAATAGGATAGGGTCAAATTATGTGCCATGGTTGTGTAAGTTATGCAACAAGAAAAGTCAAATAATGTGGCAAAACGCAGCACATTTTGTAAAAGTATTACTTCATTATTTTAACATTTTTAAACTTGGTAATCCTCTCTGGGCATTGCTTGTACCTCATTAGTACCAGTTTAACACTCAAATATTGTAATAAGCCACAGAAAGGTGACAAGTCTGGTTTTGCAAAGGGCCTTTCATTGCGCGGAAACAAGTGTTATGGAATTGTTTGTAACTTTTGAACCATTTGAGCTAGAAACAAAATATTTTTATTGTTAAACTATGCAGATTTTGTGGCAGATGATGGATTATGTGGCATATGCAGCAAATCTATAACTATGCAAAAATCGCAGCAGCCACACATCGCATAATTCCAGTGGCCCTGAATATATGTAATAAATCAGCCATCTTTCACGTGTGCCTAGCTGTATCGAAATTACTGGATAACGGAAGGCACACTACCCGTTTAGCAAATTGTTTTATAGCACTACCTGGTGAAACTTAGCTTTAGCACCGGAATAATTGTCTAGGCAGTATTTGACAAGATATGCTGAAAGGACAAAATCCCTACTCACTGACATGTCTTAAATATTTCCAGGGGCTATTCCTAGAATAGGATGAACTGCCACTGGCTCACCAGCCATATATGACATAGTGCACCTGCCTGTGGTGGAAGCAAATGTCCCTCAAAGGGTATGCTATGCACTGTGGAGGCTGTTGAATTTTGGTAGCTGTTAGTAGTGTCTGGTTAAGACTGTAAGTGAAGGGCCATTAATAGACACCAGCAGAACACCGCCAGGCTGTATCACAGGTCATGATAGGGCTGGCGGCGGTCTACTCGCGTGGCGGTGCTGGTGGTCGCAGCAGCATCTTACCACCATCTGCCGGTATGGCCCTGGCCTGATATCCACCCTTCTTGTGGCAGAAGTCCAACTGTGGTCATAATCTGAAGGATGGATGGTAGCTGCGATGATGGTCTTTTGGCGGCCGTCACCGCAGCGTTAGGTGTTTTTTACCGCCAGTGTCATAATGTGGGCCTGAGTGTATGAGTATGGGCTGAGCACAGTTGACTCACAGCCTTAATGAGTCTCTTCATTTTTCTTCTGTAAAATTACGTTCACTTACAATTTTTGTGTACATTTACAGCCAGGGCAGCCCATGGACCTTCCCTACCATGCTCTCCATTTTCATTCCATCCCATACACATCCTTTATGTTGGTCTGCCTATTCTCCCCATGTTGCTTCTGTCCCACATCTGGGCTCCTATTGTTGCTTTCTCCTCTCCATGTTGATTTCCGCTCCACCCTTACCAACCTCAGTTGCTTCCACCCTTCAACTCCCATTTTGCTTCCACCCTCACCCACACCGCCGTGATGTCCCCCCATACCCACTTTCAAAAGAAAATTGCTTTTCTGTGAGTCTTTTAGGATGAGTACCTTGTAACGCCGCAAATGCAACGAGACGCATTTACAGCGATGCCGTCACCACGCTTACTGGAACAACAACTTCCTCTTTCTCTGCCTTAACCACGCATGTGCTGAACAATGCACATGCATGGCTAAGGCAGAGAAAAAGGGAGTCAGTATTGTGAGAGGGCATGGTCAGGTAAGTGGGGACGGGGGTAGTTTTTAGGGTAGTTTTGCTTTTAGGGTGGGGTGGGGAGTGAGGGTAATTTAGTTTTTAGGGCAGAGTGGGGGGTCGGAGTAATTTTGTATTTAGGGCAGGTGGGGGCAGGTTTTTAGGGACAGGGGTGGGGGGTTGGGGTAATTTTGTATTTAGGGTGGGTGGGGGGTCAGGTTTTAAGGGGTGGGGTAGGGAGTGGGGCTAATTTAGTTTTTAGGGGCAGGGTGGGGGATTGGGGTACGACGTGGTCAGGTAAGTGGGGCTGGGAGAGGATTGTGGGTAGTTCTTAGGGATGGACGGTCGGGGTAGCTTTGTTTTTATGGTGGGGTGGTGGTTGGGGTACTATTGTTTTTAGGGTGGGGTGGGGGGTTGGGGTACTATTGTTTTTAGGGTGGGGTAGGGGGTCAGGGTAATTTTGTTTTTTAGGCCAGGTGGGGGGTGGGTTTTTAGGGTGGGGGTTGGGGTCATTTTGTACTTAGGGTGGGTGGGGGGTCAGGTTTTTAGGGGCGGGGTGGGGGGTTGGGGTAATTTGTTTTTTAGGGGTGGGGTAGATTTATTTTTGGTGGTGGGGTCCGGTTGTTTTTAGGGTGGTGGGGGTCGCTTGTTTTTAGAGGGGTGGGGGTTGGGGAGTTTGATTTTTGGGGCGAGTGGGGGTTGGGTTGTTTTATTTTTTAGGGCGGGTGGGAGGTTCCAGGTTGTTGTGTTTTTATGGTGGGTGGGGGCTTTAGGTAGCTTTTAGGGCTCAGGGTGGGTGGGGTTATTGGGGTAGTTTTTAGGGGTGAGTGGGGGGTTGGGTAGTTTTATTTTTGGGGTGGGAGGGAGGGTCAGGGTAGTTTTATTTTTGGGGCAGGTGAGGTCAGAGTAGTTTTATTTTGTGGGTCGGGGGTTGGTGTAATTGTGTTTTTAGGGCAGGTGGGGGTTCAGGGGAGTTGTGCTTATAGTGTGGGTGAGGGGTGGCATGCGAAAACCACGCATGCCGTTCAACACATGGCTTTACTAGGCATGCCACTACAATGAAAAATCATTGTAAAGGCATTCGTGGAAACAATGCGGTCGTTGTTCCGACTGGGTTGTTCAGGCATGCGTGGTTGGCGCATGCGTTATTCCTTCATACATCCGTCAGGACAGGTGATGTGCCTTTTCTAAGGACATTTTTATTTTCTGCTCCATTTTCATGGAAGAATTGTGGGTGGAAAGATTCATAGGTCATGTCGCAGGTCCCATCACCTAGGGCCTTTTTTTATGGTTGAGACCAGTTTATTGGTGTGGCACAGCATAGACTAATGACATCAGGGGTATGCTCCTGCCATCCTTCCTTGGAGCCTTTTTCCATTGTTGAGCCCAGGTTTACAGGGAGAGCAGGTAGTTCATAGAGTGGTGGGCACACTGGAATCATGGGAATCTTCCACAGGCAAGGCTTTCTTAATGACTGACAAAGTATACAGGGAGGTCAGACTGGTAGCTAGTGTAGTAGGGCTGCTGACGGTGACATTGCTGCCACGACTCCCAGGAGTGGCAATAGGTGACGTCACATGTGTTGAGAATTAACTCTGGAGCCACGGACTTCACCTCAGTACATCTGCTTCAAGCCACGCTTATGCCTCCCTGCTATTTTTGTCTTGTGCAGTGCAAAAGCATTGGTTCGAGCCATGCTGTATTCCAGTATGTTGTCAAAAATTTGGAACAGCATCAAATCTTTCTCCTTGCCACGTGGCCAACAACATTGACAGGTCATTGCACAGGTCGTTTTTTTTATTTTTTATGTAAATCACCCCCCCCAAAGAGCATCCCCAAAGTGCGAAAGAGAGAGAGAATTCTTGCAGGTTGCTAAGGGTTAAGGGAAGTTTTCTTCCCTTTTCTGGAATTCCATGCCAAGCAATATCTGTGCCCTCATGACCCCCTTTCAGTGTCATTTATGTCTTAACCTAATTCACTACCTGTATGTCTTTCTGCCTCCTCAAGCCACATTAAAGTCTCAGTTGTTTTACAGGTCACATTAATTCACTTATTTCCAGCTTATTTTTAGATCTTTTCTTTGAACATGTTTGGCAATTAGGAGTTCTCATCAAAGCACCGCTGACAGGCCATCCTTTGTGCATGTCATGCTCAAACCTCAAAGCTTCAGCCCGCCTGTCACACAGCCTGTTCTGCTAAGGAACCTGGATTCTGACATGTCAAACCCACTTTATTGGAGTTCAGGGCTTCTCGTTAAATAGACTGACTACTGAATTACACAGGGCTGAGCAGAAGGGTGGCCTCCAGAGGGGACATGCCCTCTGGGAAGTAGGTTCCTGTCAGGACCACTTCCGGTATCCCCTTGATTCATTAACAGTCTTCCAACAGAATTGTCTGCTTTGTTACATGTTGTGGCATCTTTAGACTCGACCATGAACTGCTCAACGAGGGCCGTGCTGACGTGTTTTGTTGTTACTATGGCACTGGCAGAATTTCTAATGTATTCTTAATACAGACCCTTGTACAACAAAACAAAGTGCCACACAGCAACGGAGCAGCAGCAAGTTAGTCCATTGTGTATTGTTTGCCTTGCACAAAGCAAAGTTTTGTGAGTGTGGTAACCGATGTGTAATGTTTCTGCTGTAGACTCAATAACCAGATTGGCCTACAGTGGTTGTATTATTTTAATGTGAAAATTGTTGCTCAGTACAAGTACGTTATACATAAAAACAAAACAAGCCAGCCGATAAAAAGATCCAATCAGATTTTTAAATGTTAAAGTTGCAGGTTGACAATGTTACATTTGTTAATGCTGTTGCAAAGAATGTGTGGGAGGCATATCATGCCTAAAGGTGGGTTGCTAATTCTGAATTTGGATCACTGGCAAGATCCGGCATAGTTGGGATCTGCAACTATAAAAACATAAAGATGTTGAGAAAGATTATAGGGAAAAAATCCACCCTAGAAATGTATCACACTGTGATTCCAAGTTCTCATACACAAAAACACTTTGCTTAAAGCAGTCCAAGAGAGTGCTCGTATCCCAGGCCACTTTGATTCGCTGCGTGGCAATTAATCAGAATTATGCAAACATAGAACTCATTTCTGATTGGCTGCCTCTCACTAACCAGTGGACATGTTTAAGCAATTCTAAGTGGCTTCTGAGCACGATGCCCCCGGTTCCTTCCGCCATTCTAGATTGACTCCTTAGTTCAAGAAGTTATGGCGAAGCAAACGGCACGAAGGACTGACATATAAATGGTGGATGGAGACTTTCACTCCGTGCCTCAGGCAGAATTCTGTAAATGGAGAATTTCACCCTTTCCTAATTCAGGTAAAATATTTCACCCATCCCTAATCCTATCAGTAGTGAAATGTCAGACTCATGAGGAGGGTGGCAGGGTAAGAGGAAGCTGAATTATCCAATGTGGTTCCAAGTGGATGCTTCAATAATGACTGTGGAAACCCCACTTCATGAATTATGAGCACAGCCAGGCACTGTGAAACATGTCACTGATCTAGGGAAATACGTACTTTGCCTAGGTGAGGAAATTGATAAAGTTGTTTCTGCAAATATGTAAGAGACCTGCTTTTGTTCTACACAAATTATATAAGTGCAAATTGAGCATTACAACATGGACCAAGAATGAATTACCTGAGAGTTTAGTGTGATTTCTGGACCCTGAGTTCATTGCCCCAAGTGCCAAGGCAGGGCCTGCTTCTCTCTCAGGAGGCCACTCTTCCGGCAATGCCAGGTAAACTGACATACACAAGGGAGAGGGATGTCTCTCTCTGGGTACCTGACATTCCTGAATGGGACATAAATTGGGCATTTGCTGTGCATCTTCTTCGGACTTACATTCTGTGCCTTGACCAGTGCATAATTTGCGCTTGTTGTTTCCGGTGCGGAGCACCGGCATTTATTTTATTCTTATGCCTCAAGCATTTGCTGCGAGCAAAAGGCACATATGGGAAAGACGGAAGAAGGAAAAACTGAAAAGCGTCATAAAGGGAGAAAGTAGAAAGTTGCAGGATGAGTTGAAGGGGCAGGGGTGGCCGTAAATGGATTGAAGAGGCCCGAGATGGTTTCAGGATTACGCTGCCTCAGTATTCAGTGCTAGTAGATTTAATTACAGCAGCCTCGTGTTTAAGAGAAGGGCTTTGAGCACCGGCACCTCTTTATTTACAAATTAAGCACTGGCCATGACGCAAAAGTAGGATGGGTTAATTTAATTATTACTGTGGTCACTGGCGGTCTCTCTCCCGTGTGTTGTTAGGGCTGAGGATACGTGTGAGTAGTCTCTGTGGGTAATGCCTTTGTTGTTTCGGTGTTTTCCTTGGCGTTAGTAAGTCTCCTTCCATCCAGGTTCTCCCTTTTAAATTTAGAACATTCTACTCCCCACGGATGGAATGTGTTATTAGACTTATAGCCATCTGCCACGGGCTTTAACCCTTGTTAAAGCCCTCACTCTTGTTATAGGCCCTTGATGGCTGATTGGCCTTTGTCTTGTGTTGGGGTTTTTAACAAGTGTTATATCCCTCAGCAGCAGGCTATGACACAGAGTTATATTTCTGTGAACTGATTGCATTGCGAACAGTGTGCACAGGGAATTAAGTCAACTAACCCTATCTGTTAATTTCAGAAGCATGGATCTATTTATATCTGATTGTCCTACTGACAGAGGTGAAAACATATAAGATGCTCACAGTGGTTGAGCAATGTATCAGAAAAACCTTTTTAGAACTCTGCGTACAGCATTGTATACATGAATTTGTAACACATCCCTTTTGCAAAAGGAATCGCCAGATGTATCTACTGCAAAAACAGCTCTTTTGCTGCTGTGTCTAGTCATGATAATGTTTACAGTGTGTGCAGTGCTCTGTTCAATGTCAGGTGGACACTGCTCTAGCAAGAACCAATATAATTCCACAGATGCTCTTCCTAGAACACTTGCTTGGCCACTCGTGATCTTTTGACCCTAAAAGGAAGCGGTGGATGGGCCCTGGCAACATTTCTGTTACTCATGCATGATTTTATTAATTCTGGCAATTTTGCACTATGCTTCTTTCGTTAAGTTACTGAAACTACATTGTTGTGCCAGGTTGCATAATTACTTGTTATTTGTGTAAAAAAAAAAAAATAGCACGGGTGCACAGGGCCAACCCATATGACCACAACAGTAGCTGCTGTTTGTGGCGCTTGTGGTATTTTGTGGTAGTTTTATAGCATGGAATGAAGCCTCACGTCCAAAAAAAGAATCAAGGCTGTACTTCAAGCTAAAATATAGTGCCAAATGCTGGTTTTGCATTTCACATATTTCCCTGTCATTTCACATATTTTTCTGAAATTGCACATAACTAAACAAAACAAATTACGCCAATTTCACTCGCCCCAGTGCTTGAGTCAATTGAAAAATAACACAAATTGATGTTGGTTTTATGAATGATTATGAGGCATTTTAATCTACTGTCCCGTGTGATAGTTTTTGTTGGCTTCTGTGGCTTTAGCAAACACAAGGGCTTAAGCCTTAGGCACAGCAGGTCATGAGTGATGGTCAACTAAGATGAAGTGAACGATCCTTAAACAAGTGTATTGAGACAAGCGTGCTACATTCCTGCTTCTCATTACTCAGTCTTTCATTCAGTGGAAATTACAGACTGTAAGGAACTGCGCCAACTTTACCACAAAAAGTCCTTGAAAACCTGGCTGTTTAGGACTTAGTTCAGGGGCGACCAGTTGCCTGCATTGTCTGCACTAGCGCTGGGAGGCCTTCTGGTAGCTAGGCGCTATATAAGACAGATAAACTAAACTAAACTAAACTAATCTAAACTAAACTAGACTGTATTGTCACTTATACATGGTTGACACTGTGGCCTGCAACTCTTACTCAGCCTTCAAGGGCACACACTGCACCAAGTTCGCAATGGCTAGTTTTTGCACATTGCAGACCTATGTTATAAGGAAGCGGCCTATAGAGACAACACTCTTAGTAATACAGATACACCCATTGAATAGGTTCACTGCTCCTACATGTAGGGCATTCTCTCATTATCATTAGGTCTTTACTCATTCCAAAACATGCACCCTCTGCAGTGCTCCCTCCATGGGGATATTGTTTTGAAGATCCTTTGTAGACTGGTTAATGGAGGCGCCCGGCTATACATAAATATCTGTGGCCTCAATCACAGCTCTTGCGAAGCATGGGAGAAACTGCTCGTCACATTCGCGGGGCAGACCACACCGCACGTCACACGTGATCTTAATTGAAGCTCCGCCCTGTCCACAATGCTTAGGGACAGGCGCTACGCGTAGACAACAGCACAGCCAAGACTGCATCACTATCAAGGAGCAGAAATGCAGACCGTTCCCAGCGTACAGCTTGCCGCGTCACATGAGCTGTCACTGCATTAATCCACCATATGCATTTTATTGCCACTGGCAAAGTAATTATGCAATACACTGAGTTGTTTAATTTATGTAAAGTAATCAAATGAGAAAACAAAATCAGTGCAACAGATGCTTTTATTGTTGTGTTTCATCAGTCATGTGCAGTTGCTAGAAAATCACATAAGGTGTTAATATATCTTCTCCTCCTACCAGACTTTCTCACCCTAGGCCAGAGATATACAGTGCATCCTGACGTACAATTGGCCAGCTCCCAGAGATCTTTCCACTGTTTTGGCATCTTTCCATAGGTTTTGTGGTTTATAGCCATAGGAAGATAATCACCCTTACTAAAGTCTCAGCAAACGGTTTTAGATTTAGTGATTTGTTAATTTGCAAGGCACGTTGCCTGTGCCAGTTTGATATAGCCCTATCCTGTTACTGAAAACGTCGTCAAGGAATTTCACTGAAATTCACATATGGTCCCGCAGGCAATCAAAACAGTACCACACGACTCATGCCTGGCTCTCATAAACGGCTAACACCACCCACCATCACAAAATATACCTTACAGTGTCCACCCTCCATCACACCACTGTCAGGGGACTGTAATTTCACAACAAATCGTTAAATTGCTTGTCCATCACACGACCTAATAGGCATCTTTTCAACAGAATCAGAGTTCTGCAACAGAGTTTTGTGTGCTCCTGTTAAGGGCACACAAGTGTTGGATGATTGATTCTTTTCTGTTAGAGTGATCGATTAAAAAATCTAATGCAAGACAGGGCTAAGAGACATCAACAAACGTGCCTTTGATGCATTACAAGCTCTGGTGCGTTTGGCTAGGTTTGTGCTATATATAAATAACACTTACATACTTGCATGACAATGGTTTAAATTATGGAGCTTTATTTTGTAGACAAAAGTAGTCCACAGATTATAAATGTTGCAAGCATAAGTCTCTAAATCTTACAGTCAAAGTTAAAGTCTGAAATACCACTTGAGTTAAGGCATAAACTTTAGGCAGTAACAAATTATTTTGTTCCACACTTTAAACATTGCATTAGTTCATGGAAATATTTAGTTTTTAAAAAATGGTAGAGATATATTCATTGTAGGCATCAGTGGAATGTGCAAGGATAAAGGGCCGGATGTACTAACATTTGATTCCAATAAAATTCTTGCAAATTGCGTACCATCGTTTTGCAAATCCAATAAATATTTAGTATCATTAAGGGGGATTGTACAGCTGCCATTCAGTATGGGTCGAAATCTGAACTATCTTGTTAATAATAATGAGGTAGGTCACAAATTCTGACTTACTCCAATTGGATGCCATCACTGGGATAGTGGTGTGCTGTGGTCAGCTGACCACCTTTTCTGGATTCACATTTAAATAAAGATTTTTTTTTTAAATGCAGCCCATTTCACTTAAAGGATTGCTTTCAAAGAAAATAAATCATTTTATCTGAAACTGTTTTTGAGTGCTGGCAGTAATCTCCTGGACTGCTGGATACTCCCCAACACATTTTGTAAATATTTAGAAACGGGAAGCGGGGTCACCTTTCCTCTTTGTAAATGGGTAACACCTCCTTTGAGGAGTCTGTGGCTCTTCAGTGGTTTGCAACTAAAATTGTAATCGCAAACCATTGATACATTGCATTGCCAATCATAATTTGGAAGGGATGCCGTAAACACATCCTTTGCACATCGTGATTCGTTATGCATTTCTAAATCCATTTTATGGTTTGCTAT
Organism: Pleurodeles waltl; assembly: GCF_031143425.1. Taxonomy (NCBI): domain Eukaryota; kingdom Metazoa; phylum Chordata; class Amphibia; order Caudata; family Salamandridae; genus Pleurodeles; species Pleurodeles waltl. The sequence continues at coordinate 70,174,570 of NC_090450.1, read as the reverse complement.
CCATTTACTACATCACACAATGAGTTCAGTGCATAGTAAAAAGCAATTTAGCAGTTGCAAATCCTGTAATTTGCATATGCCATGTAAACGCCTGGGGAGAGAAGGGTCATAATCCTTGCAGCGCTGCCCTGGCGGATTGAGACCACCGGCACGGCCAGGCCATCGGTCGGAGGTAACGCAGCGGCACCAGCGGTCCAACAGTGGCGCATTCGCCACAGTCATAATGTGTAGGTCGGACTGCCACATTGGTGGCAGTCCGACTGCCACCGCAACCCTGGCCGTCTCAAGACCGCCTGGGTCGTAATTAGGACCGGAGTATTGAATTGTTATTTGCTTTAGAGCACAAAACATAAATTGTGCTGGAAAGCTGCCTATAAGTATCACAAATGGCACTATGAGCTACGTTGCGCCACTTTGCGTCAACGGGGTGTCCCATGACTGGTGCTTACGTGTTCACATGCTGCCACCTACTGGTTTTGATGCAAGGACCTATATTCTGATAGGGCTTTGTACCCAAAAATATGGCACCTTAAGGCACTCACAAAGAAATGATGGTGTGTGTGGGTGTGTGCACATGTGTGTTTGTTTCTGGCACTTGGAAAGAAAGTAGATAAAGTGGATTCCACCTTTCTTGTTTATGCAAGGTGTGAAGCAACTAGTTGCTGGGCTCTAACACATTAAATATTCTTAAATTCACCCTAACATTGTTTGTTATTGGCTCATGTGTTTTTGTTTCTGGCTTTGTCCAAAATTGGCTGTAACAATGACACTAATTAAGAGCAGCCAGGGGTGACAGCTGCTATCCCTGACTTGAGCTGTGGTACCCCTAATTCTACCATCGATGCCTCTGGTTTCAGGGGTCTTGAAGGTGGTGCCATTGAATGAATTAAACAACACTCTAAGGACAACATGTACAAATATCAGGTTTTGCAACTCGCAATTTGTGAGTCGCAAAACCTGACGTACAACAGTGTCAATGACACTGTTTGCGATTCCCAATGTGGTCGGAAATGATTTACCTCAGAAATATTCATGAGGTAGTTCGCAATTTGCAACCCCAATGGGAATGGCCACCATGTCTGTGACTGCTTTTAAATAAAGCAGTGTTTTTTTTTTAATCCATCCTGTTTTCCTTAAAGGAACACAGGATGCATATAAAAACAAAAACTGAAAAATTGTCTTTTAATTTTTTCAGAAAAGGCAGTGGATCGTTGGACTACTGCCTTTTCTGAAAAAATATTTTTGCATCCATTCATAAAGGGGAAGAGGTCCTGTGGGGACCCCTTCCCATTTGCGCATGGGTTAGCACCAATTTGAAATTGGTTCTAACTGCGATTGTTTAGTGACCGCATTCACGGTCGCAAAAAAATCATACATCGCACTGAACTCGCAATTAGGAATGGAATGTCCCTTCCTAATTGCGGCTCGCAAACTCTATTTACGCTTCAGTCAAGATATTACCGAATAGCCAAATTGGGTTTGTGCATCACCTAATGCTTTTTTCTCGTTGCAAACGGCCTGATTCTGCAAATCAGGCCGTTTGCGATGGAAAAAAAGCTTTGTACATGTGGCCCTCATAGCCTTGTTTACTTTCTGCCCTTTCCCCTCTTTACCTTTCCTGTAGCAAGACACCATAAAAGGGGTTGTTAAAGGCTCTCCTGATGCTGCAATGGATGACCCTGGAATGCTATCAAAGGTCAGAGAATGCATGATGTCACTTCCTCTACCACAACAATTCTCATGAATCGAGATTGATGGCAGCAACATTCTTAGAACCTCGAATTAAAGACAAGAAATTAAATTGAATTTCATTTTGACTAAGTTGTCACCCCACAGAAGGATTATCTTTCACGCGGTGTCCATCATGTATCCTACCTTATCTTTAATTATATTACCTATATCAGAAATGACACGATGACAGTGGGGAATTAGTCACATCAATGCATATCGCTGTATTCTTAGGCCGTCAGTCATTTCTGCCTGGTTGACCACAGAAGCATTTCTCTGTAACGTCTCGGCTGCTATTCAAGTGGGGAGGTTCACTAGATGTGGGGTCACAGCTTAATTACTGTTCAAGGTCTTTGCGCAAGTCCTCTAATTCAAAGCGGGAGGGAGCTCTCTAATGGCATCCCACTGAGATGTACAGTACACTATTGGATTGGGTTCACCGATTCAACCTGCTCCAGTTCCCAACCACCCAGTCCTGCTATAAATCAGGAGTGTGCATCAGCTTTGACACTGCTCTTCTCTTATAGAGAAGTATTTCTAGGTCTGGCTAGAAACAGGTTTAGCTGCTGTCATATACATGTAAAGAAGATCAAATGATATACAAAAGCAACTTTCTGGCCAGTCCACTTGAAACATTATTTGCTTTGGGCCAGATTATGAATGAATATACACACACACACATCATAGCCGCAAGGCAGTTATAGTTAGCTCAGTGTTTCCGTAGGGAATGCCTTTTTTGTTTTGCTAATAACTTTGGTGCCATTTGTTGAATCTTCATGGAACCTTTGTATGGCATAAAAGAAAACGGCTGCATGCCATCTTTTTAAATTATCTGGGGGGGCTTGAATGGGAGCCCCTATTTCCTGTGCCTATTTTGGACTCCAGGGACCCACTCCTCTGGGGCCAACTTTAAATAAAGGGGAGGGTGTGCTCAGCCTCCCTCCCTGAGTCTGTAGTGGCCCCAAATTCCCCGTCCCCAGGGACCAAACACTTTGTTTTTAGGTAAGGGGGCACACCCCCAGTCAAATGAGCCCTGGGAACCCCATCCCAAGGTGGCAAACAATAAGCAAGGGGGAGGGTGTATACTGCCCTCCGTCCCGAGCCTTACAAGGCCCCAGGGACCACATCCCTGAGACCGGAACTTAAACTGTGTCCCAGGGGAGCCCACCCCACACAGTAGTTTTCTAAGCACACAGGACTGTGGCTGGGAAACAAGTATTTTCCCACCCGGGATGGAGCTTTAGAAATGCAGGAGGAGTGCACCTCTGTTTCCCTGCTCACACTCTTGCAGGCAGGATATCTCTGATTGCTCCCACCCAGCGGGAGAAGGCAGAAGCAACTGCTCCCAAAGACTGGGGCCATGGTGGTCCTGGGAATCCTCTCGGCCCCCGACATTATGTTTTGTGGGTGCCCTGGGTGGGCATGGGCACCTGTTTATATTGAGTTAAGTCCTGTGGTCCCCAGGGCCTCTTAAGGCTAGGCACAGGGAGAGGCGACCTCATATCCCATCCCTAAAATAGATATTTTTAGCCCCAGGGTAGAGACAAGCTGCTCATTTTAACCAAACATCTCCCTCCAGTTCTTGTTCTGTCTTGCATTACACTTCGGTTTATGGATGGTTGCTGAGCAAACCTGTGATTATCAATCTTCCACAGGTTTGACAGGACAATTTCTACTCCCACGTTGCTTGTACAACAGTGTCAGTGCCACTGTTTGTGATTCCCAGTGGGGTCGCAAATGACATACCTTACAAATATTCATGAGTTAGGTCGCAATTTTTGAACCCATTGGGAATGGCCTCCCTCACAGGGAGGGTGGCCTGCTGGGAAAATCAGACCACCACGTCTGTGACTGCTTTTAAATAAATCAGTGGTTTTTTTTTTTCCAATGCATCCCGTTTTCCTTAAAGGAACACCGGATGCATTTATGAAAAGATTTCTTTTCATTTTTTCAGAGCAGGCAGTGGTCTGTGGGACCACTGCCTGCTCTGAAAAAATATTTTTGCATCCATTCACAAAGGGGAAGAGGTTCTGTGAATGGGTTAGCACCAATTTGAAATTGGTGCTAACTGTGATTGTTTTGTGACCGCATTCAGGATCACAACAAAAACCTACATCGCACTGCGACTCGCAATTAGGAAGGGGACGCCCCTTCCTAATTGCGACTCGCAAACCCTATGTGCGATTCGCTAAAGAGATTACCGAATAGCAAAATTGGGTTTATGCATTGCCTAATGCTTTTTTCTTATTGCAAACAGCCTGATTCTGCAAATCAGGCCGTTTGCGATGAGAAAAAAGCTTAATACATGTGGCCCTCAGAGCCTTGTTTACTTTCTGCTGTTTCCCCTCTTTACCTTTCCTGTAGCAAGACACCATAAAAGGGGTTGTTAAAGGCTCTCCTGGTGCTGCAATGGATGACCCTGGAATTCTATTAAAGGTTAAAGGATGCATGATGTCACTTCCTCTACTACAGCAATTCTCATGAGCCGACATTCATGGCAGCAACATTCTTAACACCTCGAACTAAAGACAAAAAATGAAATTGAATTTCACTAAGACTAAGTCATCACCCCACATAAGGATTATCTTTCACGCGGTGTCCATCATGTATCCTACCTTATCTTTAATTATATTACCTATATCAGAAATAACACTATGACAGTCGAGAATTAGTCACATCAATGCATATCGCCGTATACTTAGGTCGTCAGTCGTTTCTGCCTGGTTGACCACAGACGTATCTCTCTGTAACGTCTCGGCTGCAATTCCAGTGGGGAGGTTCACTAGATGTGGGGTCACAGCTTAATTACTGTTCAAGGTCTTTGTGCCAGTCTTCTAAATCAAAGCGGGAGGGAGCTCTCTAATGGCATCCCACGCAGATGTACAGTACACTATTGGATTGGGTTCACCGAATCAACCTGCTCCAGCTCCCAACCACCCAGTCCTGCTATAAATCAGGAGTGTGCATCAGCCCTGACACTGCTCTTCTCTTACAGAAAAGCATTTCTAGGTCTGGCCGGAGATAGGTTTAGCTGCTGTCATATTCATGTAAAGAAGAACAAAATGATACACAAAAGCAACTTTTTGGTCAGCCCACTTGAAACATTATTTGTTTTGGGCCAGATTATGAATGAATATACACACACACACACACCGTAGCCACAAGGCAGTTATAGTTAGCTCAGTGTTTCCATAGGGCATGCCTTTTTTGTTTTGCTAATAACTTTAGTACCATTTGATGAATCTTCATGGTACCTTCGTATGGCAAAAATAAAATGTCTGTCTGCCATTGTTTGAAATTATCTGGGGAGGGGGCTTGAATGGAAGCCCCCATTTTCTGTGCCTATTTTGGCCTCCAGGTACCCACTCCTATGGGGTCAACTTTAAGAAAAGGGGATGGGGTGCGTAGCTTCCCTCCCTGAGTCTGTAGTGGCCCCGAATTCCCCTTCCCCAGGTGCCAAACACTTTGTTTTTAGGTGAGGGGGCATGCCCCCAGTCCAAATGAGCCCTGGGAAACCTATCCCAAGGTGCCAAACAATAAGCACGGGGAGGGTATATGCTGCCCTCCGACCCTGAGACTTACAAGGCCCCAGGGACCACATCCCTGAGACCAGAACTTAAACTGTGTACCAGGGGAGCTCACCCCCAAGACACAGTAGTTTTCTTAGCCCCCATGACCGTGGCTGGGAAAGAGGTGTTCTCACACCCGGTAGGGAGCGCACTTCTGTTTCCTGTTCACACTCCTACAGGTAGGATATCTCTGATTGCTCCCACCCAGCGGGAGCAAGCAGAAGCAGATGCTCCCACAGACTGGGGCCACAGTGGTCCTGGGGATCCCCTCAGTCCCCAACATTATGTTTTGTGGATGGCCTGGGTGGGCACGGGCACCTACTTATATTGAGTTTAGGTCCTGTGGTCCCCAGGACCTCTTAAGGATAGGGGACTGGGGGGTCACATGCCTCCTCCAATATATTTACACTTTGGCCCCAGGTGATGGGGTCCCTGGGCGCATCTGGGCTCAGGGAGGGGGGGCCTCATGTCCCATCCCTAAAATAAATGTTTTTAGCCCCAGGGTAGTGACAAGCTGCTCATTTCAACCAGACATCTCCCTCCAGTTCTTGTTCTGTCTTGGATTATACTTGAGTTTATGGATGGTTGCTTAGCAAACCTGTGATTATAAATCTTCCACAGGTTTGACAGGACAATTTCCACTAACATGTTGCTTTCTCCTGGACTAAATAGCCTGCGATAGGTAGACATGTGACTGGTGCTATCTGTGACATCCCTAAGAATGTCTCTGTTAAGCTGATTCACGCCAATCTTGATAAAAATCGTACACTGGTCAATTAATATCGAAAAGTCCTTTTTTGAAGTTAACTTTGGTGATTAGCTTCTAGCTTGGGATCAAGTGTCAAACAGTGTCCTCACTTGAGAGAGTGAGTGGCTCATTGGTCATAGATCATCGAGTTACTCTAAATGCTATTCCTCCAATAATCCCCGGTGAATGTGTTAAGAGCAAGTCTTTACAATTTGACCATTTGTGTCTTAAATACATTTCTCAACTTGACATCTCTCGACAATAGCCCAATAACAGGAAAAGAAATGTATGAAACTACTGTTTAGGTTATGTGCTATTAAAATTGGAAACGTCTTCACATATGCGAGAGAAATTGCTTTAAAGCTTTTTGGAATGTGGTTTCTGGGACTGATCTAGCAAGCAACACTCACCCTGATCTCACTGAAAATGGATAATAATAGAGATTTTAGGTGCACAGCCATATCCCTGGAAGTATTTATGTAATTGTAACACAGAGAGAGGGGAATGCCCCATTAATTGCTATAGGTAGCTATATCAACCTCATCATCTTTGATCCCAAATAAGAAATTAGTAAAATTGCTTGTAAGAACAATAGGAAAGTGGACTTTTTTGTCAATTTATGAAGATAATCACTTTATTTGCAATGGCATCCTATGCTTCTTTGGCAGGAGTGAGGTAAACATTTACTAGAAGAAAATATCCACAATTACAAGTGGTTGTGGCTTCTATAAAGAAATAATTTAAGTAGCTCTCAAAAGCTTTTTGAATCGATCTCATCATTAATTTGGAGATTTGAGTTTATATTTCAAAGCAGAAAATAATACCGGATTCACCGATTGGCATTACATTTTTATTGACCTTCACCTAAAAATACTGTTCAGACCAATTCAGCATCGACCAGGTGACAATCCTATCCATGAAGATGATTTAAGCTTATGAATTAAGATAATTTAAATTTATATTTTGCCACTGACATGCATCTGACCAGCAGAGGATCTCCCTTTTGTACGAGGTAGTAGGTTATGGCAGTCCTCAACTTAGCATATGAGCTATTGACACTTTGATGTCCAGTTCTGTCAAGCGGCAGTAGTGGGTGTTTTTGGGGGTGTTGTCCACCACCATTGACCCAGGGCCTCCCCCTAGCATGAGCAATCCCTTGCATTCCCTTCCCTGCTCTGCTTCTCATACTGCTGTGAGTGCTAAGACGTGTTAGGTCAGCTCAGGTATTAATTCATCTGTCAGGGTTTTTTAGAATCTTCTAGTTAATGGTTCACTGGGTGTCTGTTCAAACTTCCTAGGGATGGAGGAACCCTAATATCCCCCTCCGGTCTAATGAAAAACCCCTTGCATTACTTATCTCCTATCGAGCAGAAATGGGTTTCTTTTATTCATATCATTTCAGTAGATTGTATTGTCTTTTACCAGACCTAAAAATAGTCCCTTTTGCCAATTTATTTTAAATAAGAGATGTTACTTTCATTCAAAACTTTGGCACGCCATTTACCGTCCTCACAAGGATGTAGGGTGGCGCCTGCCTTGAAAGAATTTGAACTCATGGCCTTCATCGCATCAAGGCTGAACAATTTTGCTAGCCTTAGATAAAGGAGGTAGGTAAGCGGCACCACCTATACGACTGTTGAATTTTATGCCAACATGCAAAAGAGTACTTTTACATAGAAAGACAATAAGTGGCCAACTTTCGAGAACAGAGAAACATTAGGATATATTTACAATCCAAAGTCAGATCAATAGCTACATACAAGTAGAGATAGACCACAGCAATAATGGTAAGAAATTGGAGAAGGTCGACCAGCCTAAGATGGTAAGAACTGCATTAACCCCTTGTGTGCCTTGGATGTAACGGTTACGTCCTCAGCCGGACTGCTCGGGTGCCGAGGACGTAACCTTTACGTCCTACACCATGGGCAGGGATGGAAGTGGAACCGCTTCCCCTTCCACCCCTGACCCTCCCCCCCGGGACGTCATATGACGTTAGCCCGCGATCGCGCGCTCACCTCATCAGAGGCCACCCCCACTGCGCTGAAAGCTCAGCTTCCAGCGCAATCGGAAGAGAAATGCTTGCATTTCTCTTCAGATTAGGGGGTGGGGCGGGCAGACAGGCATCAAAGGAAAATGCCATTTCTTTCCTTTGATGTCTGTCTGAGCACTTCTGCAGCCCGATCGTAAAGCGACCGAGCTGCAGAAATGCCCACTAGACACCACAGATGTTTTAATGTTTTAAAAAAAATATTTGTCATGAGGGGAGGACCCCTTGGGCAAGGGTCGCTCCGCAGGGGGTACATTTTTACATTAGGCCTACTTTAATTAGGCCAATCTGATCCCCAGGGAGGGGGCAGAAGCCACAAGACACCAGGGTATTTTTTTTTTTTTACTTAATTGCAGTGGGGAGCGACCCCTTAGGCAAGGGTCACTTCCATGGGGGGGGGGCGCAAATTGTTTTAGGCCATTTTGCCCCCCTTGGGGGCTTATCAGACTATTTTTCTTAGGTCAATCTACCCCCAAGGGGGGCAGAAACCACTAGACACCAGGGATTTTTTTTGTATGTCAGTTTCATGCAAGGGGAGCGACCCCCGGGGGGCAAATTTATTTTAGGCCATTTCAGCCCCCCGTGGGCAGATCAGCCTATTTTAATTAGGCCGATCTGCCCCCAAGGGGGGCAGAAACCACTAGGCACCCGGGATTTTATTATTTTTATTTTGTTACAGATGGCGAGGGACCCCTTAGTCAAGGGTTGCTCCCCTAGGGGGCAATTTTTTTTTAGGCCATTTTCTGCCCCTCCTCGGAGGTAGATCGGACTATTTTAATTAGGCCTATCTGCCCCCAAGGGGGACAGGAACCACTAGACACCAGGGATTTTTTTTGGGCTACTTTCACGCAAGGGGAGTGACCCCTTAGGCAAGGGTCACTCCCCAGGGGTGCTAATTTATTTTACGCCATTTCTGCCCCCCTCGGGGGTAGATCGGACTATTTTAATTAGGCCAAGGGGGGCAGAAACCACTAGGCACCAGGGATTTTTTAAAACATTTTTTTTACAGTTGGGGAGCGACCCCTTAGGCTAGGTTTGTTCCCCTGGGTGGCAATTTTATTTTAGGCCATTTCTGCCCACCCTGGGGGCAGATCGGCCTATTTTTATCAGGCCAACCTGCCTCCACTTAGGCAGAAACCACTTAGGCACCAGGGATTGGTGTGTATGTGTTTTGTTTGGGGGGAAGCCCCTTGGGCAAGGGTCGCTCCCCATGAGGGCACATTATTGTTGTCCATTTTTGCCCCCCTTGGGGGGCAGATTGGCCTATTTTTGTAAGACCCATCTGCCCACAAGGGAGGCAGAAAGCCCACCAGTCATCAGGGAAGAATTTGTTTCAAAAAGAGAGGATGGGCTATGGCCATACCCCCATTCCAAATAAATGTGGACAAAGTTGTTCTGCCCACCGTTGGGCAGATGGGGCAATTACCCCTGATTCACTCCCCAGTGGGGGTGCAGAAAGCCTACTAGATGCCAGGGAATTTAAAAATAAAAAAAATAGTTGGGTGGTGGCTACCAACCAGTATGGGCATGGCTATACCCCCACCCCAGCTGAATGGTGTAACAGTCTTTCATCTCTCCCCGCACACTAAAAGATATTATCCCAATGGCAAGCAAGAGGACATTTGATTATTTTGGGTTTTGGTTTCACATTTGGGCCATGAGAGCTTGTCCAACTCTCAAAATTGTTCCATTTGGAATGGTGAGGGCTGCAGTTTTTGGACTTTGGGACGCTGCCATCTAGAAAATTCTACAAGACCTAGACACATCTGCAAACAAATCATCTGGGTGAGTTCAGGGTGGTGTGCTTCACATGCGCCCGCACCATTTACTCACCCACAATTCCCTGCAAACCTCCAACTTTACTTGAAATCATACTTTTTCCTAAATTTTTGTGATAGAACCTTCCGGAATCTGCAGGAAATCCACAAAATTCCTACCAACCAGCAGTGCTGCATCTATACCGATAAAAATGATGCCCCACATGTCAGCTTAAAAACTTTTTTTTCCAAACTGCCCTTTTGGACCCTCTTTGGTTCCCCCTCAATTTCAACATGTTTTTGGCACTTCCCTGTCATAACCACTTGGCCCACCTACACAAGTGAGAGTATCATTTTTAATCGGTGGATGAACGTTGGGTGGTAGGAAATTTGTGCCGGTACAGTGATACCACACAGAAATGTGGGGAAAATGTGATTTTTTAGCTACATTTGAGGTTTGCTGAGGATTCTGGGTAGGAAAACACTGCGGGATGCACGCAAGTCACACCTCCCTGGACTCCCTCGGGTGTCTAGTTTTCAGAAGTGTCTGGGTTTGGTAGGTTTCCCCCAAATGACTGCTGAGCCCAGACCAAAAACACAGGTGCCCCTCCCCCAACAAAAACAGGTAGTTTTGTATTTGATAATTTGGATGTGCCCACGTAGTGTTTTGGGGCTTAAAAACTTTTTTTTTCTAACTTCTCTTTTGGACCCGCTTTGGTACCCCCTCAATTTTGACATGTTTTTGGCTCTTCCCTGTCACAGGCACTAGGCCTACCCACACAAGTGAGGTACCATTTTTAACCGGAGATGTGGGGGAATGATGTGTGGAAGGAAGTTTGTTGCTCCTCTCCGATTCCAGAGCTTTGCATCACGGAAATGTGAGGAAAAAATGTTTTTTTGCCATATTTTGAGGTTTGCTAAGGATTCTGGGTAACAGAACCTGGTGAGAGCACCACACGTCACCCCATCCTGGGTTCCCCTAGGTGTCTACTTTTCAAAAATGCACAGGTTTGATAGGTTTTCCTAGGTGCTGACTGATCTAGAGACCAAAATCCACAGCTAGGCACTTTCCAAAAAACAAGTCACTTGTCAGTGTAAATATTTGATGTGTCCATGTTGCGTTTTGTGTTGTTTCCTGTCACGAGCACTAGGCCTACCAACACAAGTGAGGTACAATTTTTACCAGGAGACTTGGGGGAATGCTGGGTGAAAGGAAACTTGAGGCTCCTCTCAGATTCCAGATTTCTATCACCGAAATGTGGGGAAAAAGTAGTTTTTTTGCCAAATTGTGAGGTTTTTGAAGGATTCTGTGTAACATGTTGGATTCCCCTAGGTGTCTATTTTTGAAAAATGCACAGGTTTGAAAGGTTTCCCTCAGTGTTGGCTGAGCCAGAGGGCAAAATCCACAGCATAGGCACTTTCCAAAAAGCACCTCAAATTTCAATGTAAAAATGTGAAGTGTCCATGTTGCGTTTCCTGTCGTGGGCATTGGGCCTACCCACACAAGTGAGGTACCATTTTTATCGGGACACTTGGGGGAACACAGAATAAAAGAACAAGTGTTATTGCCCCTTGTCTTTCTCTACATTTTTTCCTTCCAAATGTAAGACAGTGGGAAAGAAGATGTCTATTTGAGAAATGCCCTGTAATTCACATGCTAGTAGGGGGACCCCGGAATTCAGAGATGTGCAAATAACCACTGTTTCTCTACACCTTATCTTGTGCCCAGTTTGGAAACACAAAGGTTTCCTTGATACTATTTTTCACTCTTTACATTTCACCAAATGAATTGTTGTATACCTGGTATACAATGGAAACCCATTGCAAGGTGCAGTCCCTTTATTGGCTCTGAGTACCTACGTTTCTTGATGAAGCTACAAGCCTTATCTATCCCCGCAACCAGAAGTGCCCAGCAGACACAACAGTATATTACTTTCAGCCCTAGCAGGAAAAAGTCATAGAAGAAAATGTGGACAAAAATGGCTCTTTTTTCACCTCAATTTTAATATTTGTTTTATTTTAGCTGTTACTTTCTGTAGGAAAACCTTGCTGAATTCATCATTTTGTCTACTTTTCAGAAATGTTTAGCCGTGCGGGATCCAGCATTGGTTTCACACCCATTTCTGTCACCAACTGTAAGGAGGCTGAAAGCACAAAAAATTGTTAAAATGAAGTATGTCCCAGTAAAATGCCAAAATTGTGTTGAAAAATGTGGTTGTCAAGTCTGCCTGTTCCTGAAAGCTGGGAAGATGGCGATTTTAGCACCACAAACCGTTTGTTGATGCCATTTTCGAGGAAAAAACTACAAGCTTTCTTCTGCAGCCCTTTTCCCCTTTTTTTAAAAAAAAAAACGAAATTTTAGCTGTATTTTGGCTAATTTCTTGGTCTCCTCCAGGGGAACCCCAAACTCTGGGGACCGCTAGAATCCCTAGGATGTCGGAAAAAAAAGACACAAATTTGTCATGGGTATCTTATGTGGACAAAAAGTTATGAGGGCCTAAGCGTGAACTGCCTCAAATAGCTAAAAAAAGGCCTGGCACCAGAGGGAGGAAAAGGCCTGGCAGCAAAGGGGTCAACAAAGGAGCAAGTTTGCGGTACAGAGGGATGTCATGCCAGAATCTTGGTCCACGTGCCAAGAAGGTCTATTGGCATATGTGTTCTTTAGGCATGCCATGCCATGGTAGTAAAATCCTTTACACAACCATAAATCAGAAACAACTTAGGCTCTCAGTTTCCAACAATTCAATTCAGACAATGTCTATCTTTGTCCTCGCTTTCATGTTGCCAGATATCTATCCCCATGCACCTCACCCCTGTATTCACTATAGAGCAGCAAAATGACCTTCACTGAAGTCAGCCTGTAAAGCAGCAGAAATAAAATGGTCGACTACTTTAACAAAGAAAACGTACCCTGAGCAACATGAAATTTCTGTCAAGTCTAGATGCTTAAATAAATTAAGGGTCATCTTCTTCGTAAATCCTTTCTCGCTTCAACCAATACACATAGCTCATAATGTTGCATCAGAACTTGGGGAAACATGACAACATTTTTCGTGTTGCCCGTGAACTCTGCTTCCTTCCACGACTTTGATTCTTAATTTTAATGAATAATAGCTGGATCAAGAAGGAGTACATTTACTACACCGGCAGGTGCACAGCACTCCATCTTGAACCTGTTAACAATGATCACGAACAAGCACACAGGCCCAATCCCTTCGGTGACAGAGCATCCTATGGTGGATAGCATCACTGGGCAATTCAGTTTCACTGCAGCCATATGGCATTCTTCTGTATTCATACAAATCTTTTACAGGATTCTAGCTTGGTCTGCTCAAACTCTGAACCAACAACGCAAAGCATGAAAGCAAGCTAATGTGCTTGCCTTTCCTGACTAATTGAGTAAGTGCAGTGATGGGTTTTATAGAATCACCCTGTTATCTATACAGGAAAATGAAGGTGGCCACCTACCTTTAACAGGCATATTTTCCAATGGTCTAGAGTAGTTAAAATTCCTAATTTATAGCTGTAAAGTAGAGGCGGGTTAAGAAAAGAACCACTGACTGTCCCTTCTTTACAGTTATTAAATATCATCTCAGCTTTGCATGGTGGTGTTTTAGGTGCTCAAAAGGGTAATGCCAGAGATGCAAATGTTCACAAAACACCTATTACTGCATGTTATATACTTATTGTGTACGTGTTGTGTCTTAAGTCCTGTATTTGTGAACTGTTTTATTCACTGGCAGACTAAAAGGTAGAGCATTTACTATTGCAGCTGCTAAAATTTGGAACTCTTTACCTTTGATTATAAGGCAAGAACATAGTCATTTAACTTTTAGGAAACTGGTCAAGACCTGGCTGTTTCCTCAATAAGTTTGGGAGTTCTTTGGCTTAGCTTCTTTTTGCCTCACCCAGTTAGCGCTTCGATGCCCTAGGGCCGGAATGCGCTTTATAAATGCTCAATACAATACAATAAAAGGTGAGTTTAGTCGCTCCATGAAATTGAAGAATTGCAAAAAGCTTGCCTGGGAGGTTGAGCAGGTTGATGGTTGGTGGGGGGTGGGGCAGTGGCTTTTTTTCACTTGGAAGATCCCCTTTAAAAAGAACATTTCAGATAACCTGCTCACTTTGCTTGGTGGACTGACCGAGATGAATCTTCACCACTTTTTCTGCCATGTGTGACCTGGTCCAACACACTACAGTCCGCTTCTATTGGGCCAGTAGATCAATCACATTAGTGGGGCTGGATAACTAAATGACCCCCTGGAAGCATGCTAGAGCAGCGCAGGGAACAGAGATTGGTGTTTTCAATGAGTGATAGATTTTCTAGCAAATTCACACCCTATATGCATGAGGTCATAGAACCTGTTTTGGAAACTAGAACATCCGATTTTAACCTCACGTGCAGTGACAGGTCATTTGACAAAACTAATGTAACAGCGAGACCAAGAAATAAAAAAAACATGCTGGAAAGATCAGAATTCTAGCAAAGCACTTAAAATAATACAATCAAAATATACTTGAATGCTGAGAAATGAAGTGTTAAAGACCTCTAAGGATATGGTAATGGCCAAGTTGTTAAATTGTTATGAACTGAATGAGTGCTTGTGGACCTGAGGCATAGACGCAGGCAATGTGTTTGGAGAGAAACTGTCGGGAGTTCAGCTAAGTAAATGTTGATTTTAAGCCATAAACTCTAGAGATCCAGTATTCAGTTGACTGTGACTAGAGGATCAGAAGCAGTAGATGATAGCAGATGGTTCGAAATGTTATCTACACACACTGATAGTCAAAAAGAATGTATAATGTAGTGAAGTTTCCCGTCTCATAATTTTGTTTTTTTTAAACTTTGCAAACTTTATAATTCGAAAAGCTCACAAACAAATTAAAGAGATGCTTTAATATCTCTTTGCAAATGATGGACAACATTTCGGCTTTTGTGAAAGACAGGTGGTGGGCTGGTGTTTCTTGGCAGCCATTCAGCATTCTGAGGTCACAACCCCTTACTCCTAAATCCCATTGTTACCACCTCCTCATAATCTATGCTGGGCTGTTCCTGCCCGCTACAACGCTCCATTTCAAGAGTCACAGCTTTCCCAGCAGCACTTGTACTCCTTGCCCGCACAGCATTCCCCATCCCACCACAATCCCCTGCCCCCACTTTCAACAACTTTGTATCTACGAGAGCAGGAGTTTGTGCAATAAAACAGCCTACATACCGGCTGCACAAAGTCAAGCCTATAGGTCCTCCTGCAGCAGAGAATTATGGCTAACACCAGGTTCGTGTGCCAAAACTTCATGTTTATCAAAGTCAGATGAATTCAGAAAATTTCACCGACCTCTCTAAGGATTATGTTCACAACTTAAATTGGCTTCACTGTAGGATTTAATTCACTCATGCCTAGTAGACAGTTTGTGAGTACAAGGTGAAGAGGAACCAGTTACTTTTCATGAGTGTGCAGATGATAGTAAACATCAATGTCTATCTATTTAATGTGAGTTTACTTACGGCTTGACTTCAGTATCAACTTAATGAAGGGAAGTTCTTATTATTTGGGGTGGTCAAGCATCCACCTCAAAGAATAAGGCAGCCCCCTAACCTGAGCTCAAGCCCCGGTAACTTGATATTATGTAGTCAGGCATATATCAAATAAATGTGTAAAGTATTTAATTATATCAAACACAGAAGAAAACAAATCACACTAAATGCATTAAAATTTAAATTCCTTAACCAATTTTAAGATATAGAGTAAAATATTATGCGTAAAATAAGACCAAAACAACAAAAATGAAATTTGGGTGATCTGGAGATATTAATTTTTTAATGATTCAAGTGAAAATAGCATCAAAAAGCACAATGCACTAATGATAGTCTATAGAATCAGTAGACCTGAACCTAGGCATGATTTCAGGTCAACCGTGATGGAGCCCTGGTTGAATACACAAACTGGATTGGTCCCTGTAAAAGTTTGGAAATCCAAAAAGTTGAAAAGGTTTCAAACTCCTAATCCCAAAAGGGACTTTATCATTTTGTTTTAAAGAAAAAGTTGTCTCCCAGAAGGGCAACTTTTAAATTGTAGCTGCCACTGAGGAACTGCTTGTGAGATAGCTGCTGCATGTTGGTCCTGCTAGGGCTCTGGAGCTTTTGGGGTTATTGCTTGAAAAGGTTCCTATGTCCCAAAATGGAAAGGAACTTTGTCATTTTTCTGAGATGGAGGAGCCT
The DNA here is from genome assembly GCF_031143425.1 of Pleurodeles waltl. Classification (NCBI taxonomy): domain Eukaryota; kingdom Metazoa; phylum Chordata; class Amphibia; order Caudata; family Salamandridae; genus Pleurodeles; species Pleurodeles waltl. The sequence goes on along the minus strand of NC_090450.1, from coordinate 70,158,501 downwards.
TTCAGGTGAATGAATCCGAAATTCAGTGTGACACCATGGAACTGCCAGTTGGGTACTTTTCGCAGTAAGTCCCTTTGGCTCTGGAACTCTGGAGAAAGCATTTTCAAGAGTTTCCCAATTTTTTCCTAATGTCCGACCATCCTCAGGAGTACACTTCTAAGTCACTCAAGGATCTCAGGGGAAGACACGTAGAGACTCTTATGGTGTCAGGCAGAGACTACCAGTAAAATCCAGTCCAAACTACAGTTGCCACTGGTCAGCTGATAATTGTAAAATTGTAAAAAGCCTCTTGCAGCTTTTTATTCCACCTTGACCACACAGGAGGTCAGCCAACTGACCCTTGGAGTCTACTTCTTTGCCCTGGGTACAATGGGGAGCATGTTCACACATTCAGAGTTCCTCACAGGCCACATACAGCAGGTTCAGTCCTTATTTGTTCTTTTGCAAGTCCAGAAAGTGTTCTGAAGAGGGTAACTGGGGATACCACATTTATGCCTGGCACCTGCTAGTGGATGGGATGACTCCTGGGAATGCCCTGACCAATGGGATAAAAGTTCCTATGGGCAAACCTACCAATTTTTCAATGGTTCCTGTTTGCCTAAGTATAAACAGAGCCAAAATACCGTTGTTGCACCATTGCAAGTTGGCACAGGTCTTCAGCCACTGTAAACTTGGGCTCTGATGGTTATAGTTGTGTAGGGTAGTGCACTATGAAAAATCCCAGTGCCTGTCCACATCCAACACAAAAAATCCAAATTGAAGCAGGTCCTGTACTCATAACAAATTAGAAGACAGAAGTCTGACAGGACAAAGGCAGGGTCCTACAGCAGCCAGACAGGGGATACACAAGAATTGTTCTGGTTTCCTGTTTTCTCGCATTTAAGTGTGCCAACCTGTTACATGTAGACCAAACTAATCCATCAGGCCGTATTAGACTCTGTGGTGTCAAAAGGATTCATGCAGTCCCTACTCTGCATTTCTACAGAAGAGTCATCTCTGCCCATTCAGGTCAACCTATTGTGTTGTTCCGGGAAGGAATTGCACACCTCGTTTACACATCAAGCACACCAAGTATTAGACTGGGCTGTTGCTATGGTGCTAATGCAAATTACCCTCCATTAGCCTCAGACAAGGCAAAGGTGGTTTTCTAAGAGTTATATTTCCCAGATAAGTAATAACAATCTAACTTTACCATTAGATTTTATTTTTACTAAATAGAAAAATAAGTCTTTGAATGGAGTCTATACCTGGTAAAGATCCAAAATTACAGATTAAGGTATCTAACCTTTACTTTTTCTATGTGTCAGCGACATGCCTGATCAGTGACAATGTTGTCTTGGGTCTAGACACTGCAGGAACATGTTATTACTAATGTTACACGTGTTCAACTCTTAAATGTTATGCACCTAACCTTGTGGGTAGTAAGGTGCACTTAGAAGTTATTATTTAATGTTTAAAATCAGGTTTTCCTAACTGTCAGGGTACTTTTGACAGGTCTGTGCAGAAGGATTCAAGCAGCTATGTTCATGCTACACAGGGTAGGCCTGAAGCCATGATTTCCCTTCCACTGTAGTGGATGGCACAATAGGTGCTGCAGTTCACAAGTGGTATTTAACTTTGCTAGCTATGGGTGCATTTCTACACCATATAATCTAGCCGAATAGGACATTTAAATGCACCAATCAGGTTTTAAGCTATATTCAACACGTTGTAGGGATCAGAACACATACACTGGGCACTGGGTAACAGTGTCCCAGTGAAAAAGTTCAAGATTACCAGCAGGAGAGTCCTAGAAAATGAAAAACTGATGGTAACCACGAAAAATGCCACTTTGCAAGTTATCATTACAGTTTCTGACCCAAGAAGTCAAATTGCTATAAGACTGTAGAGAGGGAGGATAAAGTATTATTCACTTGTACAGAAATTGCCCATTGTTCGCTTCAGAAATACTCACACTGCCAGAGGGCAACACACCTTACTTAACTTTGAAGTCTGGTTTCTAACCAGCGCTTCATTCTCTTGAAATTTGTGTTCTAGTCTGTTATAGCATTAAAGAGCTTAAGGGCTTTGATTTTGTGATGTCAATCAGGTAGGGAGGGTTTCTTGATAAAATAGAAGAATGTGTGAATGCCAGTTTCTTGCTCCTGCTATGAAGTTAATGTAATTGTAAGATAACTTGCTCTCAGAATTGTTCAGCCAATTTAGTATTTGTATGTTTGGGAACTGTCAACTCCTGCTCACAGTTTGAGTTCTATCTGTCCATGTGGCAATGGTCTGCTGAAGTCTGTACCTGCCCCTGTGCATGCTATAGTCACCCTTGTAGAGGCTAATCCACCTCCAGATGAGAGGGACTTCCTTGTCTTTAGGTCTACTCGTTTCTTAGGCAGGGCGATAGGAATCCTGCAATAGTACAACAATACTATGTGAAATATTTTTAGTTTTTTCACTGATTTTTTTTATTTACATCCTGATATTACATAACTAAGGTCCTGATTTGGAATTTGGTGGAGGGAGTTACTCCGTCACAAATGTGTCATATATCCCATCCGCTGTATTAATAGCCTATGGAACATGTAATTGGGCGGGCGGGATATCCATCACGTTTGTGATGGAGAAACACTTCCACCAAACTCTTAATCAGGCCCTAAGTCAGATAAAACCGGAACTTAACTTTTAAAAATACTCTTTCACAAATCATCAGACTACACTCTGTTGCTGTCAATTTCTAAAAACAGATTTTGTCATTGGCCAGAGCCTAGCCACATGCCTGCGTTTGTTTCCAGTGTGTATTTCGCGTTAAATGAGCCTGTTTATGCAAACAAAGTAAATTTATGCAAACAAAGTAAATTTACATATGGGTTACATGGACGTAATTTAGGAGTCGCTAGAGATCACAGTGGCGACCCTGGGCACTCCCTTGTGGCCCCTGGCATTGTTCTTGCAACCTCTGGCCTCTGTAGTGACCAAAATGCACCAGGAGAAGAGAAATCCATTTCCTGAGCACACTTCTCTTTTTAAAAGAGGAGCAGCGTGGTTTAGATTACTGAGATTGTAAACAGTGGACCTAAAACTGTTACAATTTGCCGGGTGACTAAGTAACCCACCTTTCAGGCCCACAGTGCATGGAAGCTTCACTGCAGTGTAGACATTTGAGACAGCACTGGACACAATGTATCAAATCAACTAGGAACAAACCAGCTTCATGGATCCGGCAATACTAAAATAGGGAGTCTTTGTAAGTAAACATTTCAAAATGTTATCACATTTTCTAATTCCCAGCATGTCTGTGTTTTTGAGAAAAATCGAGAGATAGAGTGTGAGAGAGCATGTGAGCAAATGTTAGAATGAACCTTACAATTCTGTCACAAGCATGTTGTATGTAATTCTCTGCATACCGTGTGCAGTTCTTGGCATAAGAGGGTACACCCATTTCATGTAGGATCTAGCCATTGACAAACATGGGTAACCACTGAACATATTGAAAAAAAGAGGTCAATTCCTGAGTAGCGTCAGGCTACATTAATTGTGCACACCACTGGCTTTTGAGACAATTTGTGTGAGATGTGACCAATTTTCTTTCAACATTTCCTTAGGGGAGAATCCCCCGAGCACTACTAGCGGACGTCTGAGTATGATTGAAGCCTGACCTATTACAGCCAAAGCTGTCCCTGTTCTTTGTGCCTTCAGCCACAATTCTTTTTCACAGGGATTGTGTGCAGTAATTTGGCACGGGCCTGTAATTCTGGAGAAGAGGTTAGCCATCTGGCAAAGGATGGCTGCTCCAGGGAATGAGATTACTTTATCTCTGATATCATCGCAGACCTGTTGAGATATGAGTAAGCATAAAAACAGATGTGTGTTTCTTCAATCACTTTTTTGTTATTTTACTATCCCCTGTGATCTCATCAGGATCACAAGTCACATGACATCACTTCCTGTGATGCTAACAGGGGTGATGTTGTGAGATGTCACTAACTACAATGCCGACACAGGTCAAAGGGCATGTGATGTCACTTTGCTACCTCTGGCATTTTGGTGAATTATGATTTCCATAGTGGGGTACAGTTCAATGTACATTTCTTGTATTATCCTAGACCCCATCTTCATTTGTTAGTCTATTTAGGTCATCTACTGACCTGTGAGGGCTGTTACCTCTTAAACACATACCCGGTCCTCGGACCGATAACGTGTGCCATTATGTCCTTTACATGGTCTTGCTTTTCTCTAAGTAACAACATGTTTTCCTATTTCCTGAATATTCTCCATGCTTAGATACTGATTTATACATCCCTTTGCACACTGAACTCTTCGTGCATGTTTTCTTGCCGTTCTGGATTGATGTATGCATTCATCACACACACATTACATAATATAATTCTCCTCGTCTTGTAATTACATTTCTATTGCTTTTTATAATTCACTTTTCAATTCCTTTGCATCACCAAAAACTGGACTCTTCCTTTGGACATTACTACTCTGTCATTAGACTTCTAAATCTATTTTTACATTCCTTCTAATGCTTAGACCTCCACTGCAAAAATTAATTATATTAAATTTCCTCTGGGTTACTTCCCTTTTTCATTAGATACAATAAGAGCCAGCAGGTTGTAATGCAATGAGCTAATTTTGATTTCACAAGTCGATGTCTCCCTAAAATATCAACAAAATCTGCCTGAGTTATACAAGTACAACGCATACTAGTGGAAATATGCTTGCTCCAAGTCCAAGTTCATTCAGGTTACATTAATAGGCGTTATTTATTTTACAGCATCGGGCGAACATTCCTCTTTTTTTTTCAAATCGAGGCTGCATTTTGTTGATTTTGCCAGTGCCTTCCACATGAGCTAATCAGTCGTGGTTTGCAGTTCTTAAAAGGGGCGGGGCGGGTCCGTTGCGACAGGGAGGGGAAGGGGAGATGGGGTAGGAGCAGGGGGATACATAAAAATTATTAAAAAAAATAATAATAAAAACTTACCTGAATGCAGGCCGCGCCACTCCTCCATCTCTGCTACCTTCTGCTGCAGGCACAGGCTCACAGCCTGCCCTGCGCCAATCCTTACGCTGCTCAAAGCAGTGTCAGGATTGATTGGGAGAGCCAAGCCAGGGCACTCCCAGGCAGACTGGAAGCCTGTGCAGGCTCTCTCCAGCTCGGCAACTGTGTTGCTGGGCTGGAGACAGCCTACTGCGCATGTGTGTTGGGCCGGCCAAACACACATGCGCTCTCAGCACTCTCCCTCAGTGCACGTCACCCCCTTGGCCCCGCCACTTTCAGAACTAAAGGATAATAAACATAGTTTATTATCCTTTTGTTCTGAAAGGTTTGCAGCTTCTGCCCCGCGGGGGGTGACACTCCTCTACCCTTATTGAGGAGCCGCCCCTTGATCTATTCCGGGTTGGTCCAGAGAAGGCGATGGAAAGGCATCTATGAGAATGAAGCAGGGTATCTGCTTTTCTATGCCACATCATAGGTGCTATGTTCGCGTGAGGATGAAATAGTGTGTCGCTGAACTTGCGTTTTAAACACAGATGCTTGTCTATCTAAGCTTTTAGGCCAAGATTTATAAAGAGCATCTTACTGCTGCTTCTATTTTTTTATCATCTGGTATCATTCTGTTTCCTTTATCACTTCCATTAGTGTTCGGCTGGCTGTCTGAGGCTTCATCTCCTATCACCATCCTGCATCCTGCTCTGTGTGACTAGTATCTGTACTTTTGCAAACCTGCTGGCTCTGTCTGCACTTTCACATCATGTTGAATTGAAACACGCCCGTTCTTTCCCGACTCCCTTTCATCAAGTCTTTCTCAGGCACAAATTGTCCTCTCTACCCTTCTGCACAGCACGGGCGTCAATCAGTTTTCTCCCTTTATCTCCTCTCCCAACTTTGTTTTCGCACTATCAACATCAACATATATTAAAATGTATTCTATGGCTGATATCTTCAACTCTCAATGTTTTCTTTTCCATTTTCATTAGTCCTGCATTTTTACTCTAGGATTCTTTTTTTACCTTGATTCGGAACTATCCTTGATACAAATGTCCAAATGCTTTCCAGCCTTCCTTACGTTTCCCAAACCTTCTTCCACATTCTTCCTTATCTTCAATAGTGGCTTTGACTTCTAATTGAAATTCCTGGGTGTTTTTTATTCATCAATTTATGGTGTGACTGCTGTTTACGTTTAGTACTCATTAAGCCTGCCCAGAGATGTTTTAGACATGGGAACAGTGGGCTCTGACCCAGGGCCTCAGCCTTTCAGGGTCCCCCTTGATAGAGTTAGCTATGATCTGCAGAGAGTCTTGTCCTGATCACCTTCAATAATTCTTAGACAGCTTGTTTTAAATATGGCTTTCGTAAAAGTATTTTTTATGTGCGTGATGTGCGACAGTCTATTGCAGATGTTTCACGCCACCTCCATAATTTTTTTTTCTTTTAGATCGAAGCAAAACCTCACATATATGAAATGGGAGGGTGTCACAGAGATTATTTGCAGTAATATGTGATCTGCTGCTATGTTACAATATTAAATACACACATCACTGTCCCTGAATATTACATGTAAACACATTAAGGATTTGGACAAGTGTGCCAGTGCACTGTCAGTGACCTGGCCGAATTCTTTTTTTTTAAGTACATTGTATTGAACTTTGCATAAACAAATATTTGAACATGGTGAGAGCTGCCCTCTGAGTTCATCGAAATACGTCATTTCAGGGCCTGCTGGGTCACTTAGTATCGAACAGTACACCCTCATTATACAAAAAGCACAAACAGTGCACAGTGATGCAAGTGTTAAGTCCAACAAGTTGCAGGACAATAAACTTGCCCAGCATTGTTATTCATAGTGTGTAGAGTTAGACTCTACAACCCTAAAGCCATTTGCCCCCCATAACTCTTGATATACTTGGTGCTTGTCCTTTGTCTAGTAGTGAGAGGGGGAACTCCAATAAGATGTTTTTTGTAAAATAATATATATGTGGTTGGTTGCATCCCTCTGTGTATTGCGATATTGTGAAATGGGAAGACTATTTCTCGTAGTCAGGGAACACCTCCCTAGGCCCATCTACTACAGAGGGGGTCTATCCCCAAGAGGATCGGGGGCCATATTCTCCAGGGCTTGGATCAGGGCATCCCATGGCTCTACTCCCTCGAGATAGCCCTGGGCCCCTTTAGCTTCCCAGAAGAATACTAGGCACTTGTAGCTGGCCCACTTAGTCAGTTCTTGCCTTCAGGTTGTACCTTTGGGGCCCCTTGCTGCTTTCCAATTCCTAGTGATTTCACGTTTAGCCAAAAGGAGAGCTAAGTCCTGGCACTGGCTCGTTTTGGCCGTGTGAGGGAACCAACGTAATAGTCAGTGCCCAGGTGTGCAAGGAATGTCTCTTTATACTACCTAAGCTATCGTAGAAGTACCTGCTTGCCAATATTCCGTCAGATATACTCCAAAGTATGTGGGGAAATTCAGCTGCACCCTCTCTGCATCTCGGGCATTTGGCCTCTGTAACCCTAAAATTGTGATGTAGTTTTCCCAATATCGGGGTTCACCCTATGGAGGAGTTAATAAGCTTCAATTTGGCATTTCTCATTACCTTAGGAATATACTCAAGGATGTGTTCCCATGCCTCATCAGTGATGGGGTCTCCAGGTCTTCCTCCCACTTTTGCTTAAGGCCAGTTAGGGGAAGCATTATATTTACACTCAATCTCCTGTAGAGGCAGGTAACTTCCTTAAACGTGCCCGTTACTACCGTAAGATATTGACAGACACTTGACTGAAGCGGTTCAGTTTGTACCTGTTCCCAATGTTTACGGATTGCATTTGTGACCGCTCTGTATGAAAGGATCTGACCCTGGGTTAGGTCATAATTCAAGCAGAAATTTTTAAAGGGCAGAAGGGTCTTCACCTCATACAGGGCTCCCATGGTCTTCGCCACCTGCCTCCATGCAGTTGGACAGCCCCTCCAATCGCTGCTGTGGGGTAGTTCTGTCAGAAATAGCAACAGTATGTCTAGGGAGTTAGGAATAAAGCAACTGTTTTTTGGGGGGTACAGGAGCCAGAAACAGCGTAAAACTCTGAGCTCCGTGGTGTTGTCAACAGCAGGATGGGGGTATCCGGAGCAGTGTCTTAATCAGAACCTGTGCATCCATTGTAAAGGGACCCATCTCCCTGCCAGGGTTGGTCCGTATCGCTATCCATTGGGTCAGCCTATGTTGTTGGCCTGCAAGGTAATAGGACTCAAAGTCTGGGATGGCCATTCCTCCATCCGCTACTGGCCTCTGAAGTGTGGACAAGGGCCCCATCCTCTAACTGGAGCCCAACAGGAAGCTCCTGATGAGGGAGTTTAGTTCTTTGAAAATTTGCTCCCGGAATCCACAATTGTAATGTGATAAAGAAGTAGAGGACCCCCCCCAGCCACTGACAGGGGAAGCGACTTTCAAAAATTCATACTGCTGCAGAGACCCCATATGGACCATTTCACATTATCCTCCAGTATGTCTAGTGGGTCGTGGTACACATGCACACCCAAATACGGTAAGCACTGTTATTCCCATTGCAGGTTGCCAAGGTCACCAGGGATTGGGCAAGCAGCTGATTCGGGGAAGAGGCAGGATTTTTTGCCAGTTCACTCAAAGCCCAGTAAGTGAGCCAAAGCACTCTAGTAAGGTATGTGCCCCTCTTAGGGCTTAGTCATCATTTTTAGGGAGTATCAGGAGATCGTCTGCATACAACGCAATGTATTGCTAATGTCCTCTGACATAGAGCCCCTCAAAGGCCTCCCCTCCATGAGCATGACATGCCAGCAGCTCCATGGCAAGAGCAAAAAGGAGGGGTGACAATGGACAACCCTGCCAGGTCCCCCACCCCACTTCATAGGTCGTCTCAAAAATGGTTCTACCCATGAGGACTCTAGCCCTCAGTGCTGTATAGAGCAACTGTGTCCAAGTTATTAAGCCCTCGCCTAACCAAAATTTACGTAGCCCTTTGTATAGGTAAGCCCATTCCAGGCTATCAAAGGCTTTTTCTGTGTCTACAATGAGAATTGCTACTTGCCCTTTATTATCCGTGGTAGCCCGAAAATCGAGAGTAATCTTCAAATGTTTTTAGTCATATTTCAGCTAGGTATAAACCCTGCTTGGTCGTGATGGACAAGGCGATGCATATGCCAGAGAAGTCAGGTAGCTAGAATTTTGCTGAGGATTTTATAGTCATATTCAACATGGACAGCAGGTGATATGCAGTAATATCTGTGGACAATTTTCTGGGTTTTAGTAGGGGAATGAGTGCTTCTTGGGTGGATGGTGGTAACAACCCCTGGTCTTCAGCCGCCTTATAGAGGGTTACTACCAGAGGGGTTAAGTCCTGGAGATAGGTTGCGTAAAACCCAGTAGTGATGCCTTCCATCCCCATTGTTTTGTTACGGGCCATATTATTAACAGCAGCCCGGATCTCTGGGAGTGTAATATCTTCCCAGACTAGGACTTTGGCATCCAGAGGTGGGATTGTTGTTATCTCCACCCTTGACAAGAACTCATGGATTTCCAGGATCGTGACTGTGGTGGAGGTGTGGTATAAGTGAGAATAATAGAAGAAAAAATCCTGATTAATGTCAAATTGTTGTTAGATCATGCGATTTGGAGCGGCTTTAAGCTCCACTAAGACAGATTCTCTCTTAGCTAGGTTTGCTAACCATGCCAGGCGAGACCCAGTGTCCCCAAATGCTCTGGTCAAGTAGTTTTTATAGTCAAAGCAACATAATCTTTCCACTGGTTCCGCTAATTTTTCTTTGGCCTCCAAGAGTTCAGGCTGAAGGTCTGGGTTACTGGGCCTCCTTTGTTCCATCACTCTCCACCTCCTCTACCTCCCACAGCAACATGCAGTGTACTCCAGCAGTTGCTGATATACAGCAGCATCTGACCAACACTTTAGATGCCTCCCAGTCTGTTACCTGGGATAAGGTTGACCCTGTGTTAGTCTCAAAACAAGCTGTTATGGCATTGTAAATGGCACCTCGGAACAGTTGGTCTTCTAATGCTTTTGATTTAAGCTTCCATTTGGGGATGGGAGCTCATGGTCAACCCCAGTGTAGGCTTAATAGTAGGACGATGTGGTCCCATAGAGTTCTAGTTAAATATTCAGAGCTGGATATCATTGCATGGATATCTGGCGAGCACTGAAAGGTGTCCAAGCAGACATGAGGCTCATACAGTGGGGGAAGAATGAACAGTTGTGAGCTCCGGGGTGGCGGGTCCTCCACAAGTCAATTATAAACCCCAGTCTAACTGCCAGGCTGCAAAGGCCTTGGTGCTACGATATACCAATGAATCATGGATGGGAGGGTGTGATCTGTCAATGGAGGGATTTGAAACACAATTAAAGTCTCCTCCCAGTATATTCGGCCCGTTAAGTAGGGGGCAAGGTGGTTGGAAAGGGTGGCCAAGAAGGCCTCTTGGTCGGTATTCGGGCCATATTCCCTTCTGTGACCTCTCGGCCATCCAATTTCCCCACTATAACCACATAGCACCCTGCAGGGTCGATTAGGGATAAAGTGTGTTGGAATGCGACACTAGGCTTTATCCAAATGAAGACCTCCCTAGCATATGAAAAATATTTTGTGTAGATTACTTGGCCTCTCCACCTACAATTTAATGCTTGACCTTCCTCAGCATCTAGGTGGGTGTCTTGGAGAAGTGTTATCTGAACACCTCATCTAACCAGGTGGCAAAAAACTTTGTGTCACTGTGTCATTGAGTTCATCCCCCTGACATTCCATGTAATTACTATACATAAGTCAGGGAAGTAGCCCTTTGACATGGTTGAGTTGTATATCTAAATCACTCGTTAGGATGGTCCTCCATAAAAGCAGGTGGCCCTTTCCCTCAAAGGATGCAAGTGGCACGGTGAAGTCTTTGCATGGATTGTGTCCCTCTGTAACTAGAACAGGAACATGAACTTCCCAACTCCCACTCTCCAGGACAAGCAGCCCAGCTCCACTCATCCAAATATTCAACAAACTACTGAACAATTGCAGTGGTACCCCCATCCAATTGTACATTGTCTGGTACAGTTGGATGGGGTAGTGGCCGGTGCCTGATGCCAATGTCGAGGTTCCCCCATTTTTAATAACAGTAACGGGGCCCTAAGGGACTTACTGCATTAGAGTTGGCAACATCAGACCATTGTGCCCCATGTGGAATCAGTGGGACTCCATTGTATAGACAGTTCGGGCCTTCGTAGCAACTAAATGAGGTAGTCAGTTGTTCTTGGGGTTATTGTAGGTAGGGGGCCACCAGAGATCTCTAGCCAGAGTCAGATGTGACAGCTAAGTCCTCCGCAGTTCCCGAATCTGGAGAGGGTGCCAGACCGCCATCTTCTCCAAGCAGTGCCGCCGCTGCTGCAAACGCCCGCCTCTGCTCTCTTTGCATCTCCTCAGCAGGTGAAAACTGCAGTCTGGGCATTCTCCTGAGTCGTCATCGTTTTTGGCATTGAGTTCCTCGTTTATTTTGGTGGTCGCTCAGTCAGACGTGTGGATGGGTATCTAGCCAGTCTCACACTTCTCGAGGGGACTGGAAAAATCGTACTCCTTCAGGCGTGAACACTCTCAGCCTGGTCGAAAACAACTTTGCTTGCTGCAGACTGCAGGCTCTGCGCCACCTCTTGGATTCCAGGAAGTATGAGTGTTGTTTCTGAACCTCTTTTGTAAAGTTGGGGAAGATCATTATTTTTCTGTTGTCTATTTTGAGATCCCCTTTTGTTCTGGCCAGTGTAACAATGTGGGCTCTATCCGCATAGTACAATAGTCCGGCAACCACTGGTCGAGGTGGGGCGCCAGGCGGCACTGGCTGGGAGGGCACTCTATGAGCACGTTCAAGGGCATAGGAGGAGAGGCCCTCTGGTGCTACTTCGTTCCGTAGCCAGTTCTCAAGGAAGGTCACCATATTTGCACCCTGGACCCGCTGTGGGAGTTCAAAAACACAGATGTTATTGCTATGTGATCTACTTTCGCTGTTTTCCGCTCTTGTCTCAAGGGTCCGTAGTTTAGCTTCCAGGGTGGTGAGGTGTTCCTGCATCCACGTTGGTTCTAGAGGGGTGTCTGCAACTAGGCGCTCCGTTGCTGTGACTCTCTCTTTTAGCTTCCTGGTGTTGTCTTTCAAGAGGCCTAAATATGCCAACAGGGCATCTATCTTAGTTTCAAGAGCCTCTCTAGAGGCAGTGATGGCCTGGAGAATGTCTTGCAGCGTGGGGTATGTTATCCCCTGAAACAGTGAGGATCCTTGGGTTGTACCTTCCTCTCCAGCAGCTGCCTAGCCGCAAGTCTGATCCTGGTATCTTGGACCCTCCTTTTGGACGTCTTCCCCATCAGTGCAATGTTTAATCACTTCTCCCGACAACTGGAATGAGCACCCCACCACCTCCTTTCCGGATAGGGTAGCTGTACTCAGTTGAGGTGGAGGCGATCTCTGGATTGGGACCTCCTCAGAAGCAGCAGATTTCCGATGAGGAGCCGCAACAGATCACCCCCCTCTTCCCATATACTGTGGCTGTGGTCTATGCTCACTGCCCCACAATCAATCAGGGGGTCAGGAACTGCCTATGCGTATTTTAGGACATCTGGCCAAATTCTCCACTATTAAAGATCTGGAGGTTGCCAGTTTTAAATATGAGGCCTTTAGTAGGGAAGGCCAAGAACTTGCATCAAGGGGTTTCAGCACGAAACTCCAACCAAGACAAGGGGGACCCAGGGGGAAGAGTCACTCTTACCCCTCTCCTCTGCTAGCGCGCTCTATTGTTTTTGCCACAGTTCAGTAGGAGATGGGTGCCCCCCCCCCCAAAATCAGAGGCCCTCAACCTCAGTCAGGCTCCACGCATCAAGTTTGAGGGGGAAAGCCTCATCCAATAGAAGAAGCCTCCTTCTTCTCCTTCACTTCATGGGGGAGGGCAATACTTAAAAGAGGTTGATCCCAGAGATGCCAGGGCTGTATCTGCGCTTTCTGAAGGAGGGTCTATAGGGGCCCCTTCTCCCCAAATTTGGATCATAAATTCAAAGCTATTTTGAGCAGAGGCCCCCAAAATGTGTTTGGCCCAGGGCCCTCAACATCCTTAAGATGTCCCAGAGCCCACTCCACCTAGTTCTCTACACATAGAATTATATATGGGTAACAATGAATAATGGGGACATCTATAATTTGTTGTGTGTGACCTACCAAAACCATCTGCTCCTGCTTCGAACTTGTACGCTGGGGCAGAGGAGTAATGTGGGAATCATATATAATATGTGCAAAAGGTATTTTTTTTAAATTGGCCTCCTCCTACCCTTCTCAACTGCCCTAGACATAATTCTGCCCATCCTTCAATTTAAAAGAAATAGTTGGCCCTCTACTACCCACCCCACCACCCTCAGAAAAACTGCACCGACCAAATTGAAAAAATAACCAGGCCCCTTGCCACCTTCCCCCTTACCCTTTGTGCAGTACCAGCCCCTCACGGCCCAAAGTAGCACTCCTGGCTCACACTGAGAGCAGTGTGCTGCCACCGTGCTGATAGTGACTCTGTGGGAGCCACTTATGAGCACAAATGTACTTTTGCTCTGTGCACAGGGCTGCAGAGAACCGTGCTGACAGGGGAGATGGCGGTTGGTGCAGGCACAATTCATCAGTGTCCTGCCATCCCTCTGAGACACCGGAGAGGTGGAAGCAGTGCTTAATTTGAACTGGTGTTTTCCGGTGAGGTGCACCGACACTTATTTTTGAGGGCCTGTACTTAGATTTCTGCATAAGCATTCACTGCGAGCAAAAGAAACACTTGGGAATGGCGGAGGAAGAGAAAAGCAAAAAAGCGTCTCAAGGGGAGCAATCAGAATGCTGTAAGCTTGAGCTGAGGGGGCAGAGGGTGGCTGTAAATGGATTAAAGAGGCCCGAGATGTCTTTAGGATTACGCTGCCTCAGTATTCCGTGCTTGCACATTTAAATGCATCAGTCGCGTGTTTCAAATGAGAGCTTTGGGCACCAGCACGTTTTTGTTTACAAATTAAGCACTGGGTGGAAGTAGGCAAGTGAGACCACCATCCTCCATTCCGCCATCATACTTGGGTCTTAGAAAACCTAGGTGATACGGCAGAACATATGGGAAGCAGATCTTACCTGGTTGACATCACAGCAGTGGATGAAGAGTCCCTTTGTTTGCATCTTGCTTTCACACAAGGATGGGGTGTGCCTTTCAAACAGTGTCAAAGTAATGACAGAGGTAGATTCTGATTGGATCACACACACACCCCTGCAGTGTGTTTTGGACTGGATCTGATCGCTGCACAGAACATGATGCCACATACTTGAGTTTTGCAATAGAATGATTCCAGCAACGGCTGTGCCTGGCACAAAATGCCTCATGCTCATTTTCCAAAACTTAGCCCAGATCTTAGCATCTTTATTTAATTTATTGTATGCTATATCTCAATTATTTCAATTACTTTTCGACATTTATGTGCCACAGGTTCAAATACCAACAACATGCTACAAAAGAATAAAATCAAGATGAAATGTATCTATTACCTCACAATATTCAGGGACTGAAAATTCGTCATAGATCTACTGTGCTCCAATGAAAAAACTAACAAAACTGGATAGCATACATTTAAACTAAAATGCACTGTTTAGTTTTTCTTTGTTTAAAAACATAATGGGCCTTTTAGAAAAAACCTTTACTTCCAAAACTATCCCTGCTAGAGTCCAAATATTTTTTTGGGATTGTCCTGTGTATTTTGCAGTTGAAGAATCAATATTCCTTAAAAACGAAGTAAAAACCGTTGAAAGCTGTCACACACGAGAGAACGCGTAGATGCGAGAAATCACTTCTGGACTAAAACAAGAGCAGAGAAGGCAAACAACACACCTCAAGCTATTCACTTTACGACCATCTTTCAAACATTCGCCAGGAATGACCTCTGGGATTAAAAAAAAATTGCAATGAAGATTTTCTTGAAGCAGTAGCACATACAGTATTCAAAATGGAACAGAATAAATATATGTCAACTCACTGGAATAAACAACTAGAAGCTTCGAATGCAGCCATCAATCAGGTAAGGAACTTCAAAGATAGTGCACACATCAATGTAGAATAAATTAGCGTGCACGTTAAGGTAAAGGTGGTCGCCAAAAAACCCTCTGTTCAACAAATCTGAAAATGAACAGAGACCTCCTAAGGATTATAGTATCACATAGCTGCGTTTTTTAATAGAGGTTATCGTTAGGCTGTCTAAATACATGCCTCCCTATTTGGTTGCAAAAAACAAGGTGATGGATGGAATGAATTGAATTAATCTCTGCCACTGGCAATCTCTCGTGGCTGCACCCCCAATCCATTGTTTTTCACCCACCATGCCACCTCAGTATGGACACAGCCATATGTATATCAGACTTGACCCTGCTCCTTATGGGAACAGTCTAGCCAGAACTGCCATGGCAGGTCCTTCCTGAACTGGAACGCAAGGAACCTAGGACCAGTTTCTCCTTAGTTAGGGCTCTATAGTCAGGTGTAGCTTGGTTCCATTGGCACAGTGAACCCGGGACCCACTTTTGGGCATACCTGGCCCACTTAAATCAATAAATCATTTTTAGCTGTTAAATATGCCTGTTGTGTCACCCTAAGTAGAATGGGTATGGTTGGACGTGGGACCTGTGTACACTGTGTCACTAGAACCAAGCTGTACCTGGCTGATGAACCCATAACTAGGGTGAAACGTGTCCTGGGTTGATTGTGTTTCAATTCATGGAATACCTGGCTTGCATTTTGGACTGGACTGTTCCGAATGGAGCAGGGTCAAGGCTGATTTGCATATAGATGGTCCATACTGAGGTGGTATGGTGTGCAAAATAACAATGGATTGGGATGAGGCACGAGTGATCGCCAGTGGCTGAGATTAATTCAAGCATTCCATTCATCACTGTTTTGTATCCCTGTTTGGTTGTGCAGTTAGAAAGTGGATATACTGTAAGGGCCTGATTCTCAAACATAAACTAACACCTTTGTGTAAGTTTACGTTTTTTCCTATTCACAAAGGTATTTTATGAGTACTATCTTTACGACTGCAGAATCTCTGCACTTGTGGCAGGGACTCCACACATAAAAACAATAGGAAAGGCCTATCTTTTTATATGTGGAGTTCCTGCCACTAGTGCAGATTCTCCGCAGTTGTAAAGATACTACTCATAAAATACCTTTGTGAACATGGATGTCATTTAGAGGTCGCCAGTGGTCGCCGCTGCGACCCCTGGCTTGCCCCTTCCAACCACTGGCACTGCCTTTGCAATCCCTGACCTCAACGGTGGCAAAATCAGTGCCCGGAACACAGGGGTAGCTTGACCTAATGGACATAGTTTGGGGGTCTACTTTCTGTCAATTTTTTTATTACACAAATAGTGAATAATATTATTTACTGTTTGTGTAATAAAAACGGAGTACAATTCGCTGGAATATGGCTCTGTCTAGCAGCTAAGGTAAGTAAAAATGCTTTCAAATGTATGTGGTATGCAGGCTTGCAGGTGAGAGTGTGGCTATGTGAGCGAGAATGCATGAATGCGTGTGTAGGTGTAAGCGTGTGTGCAGTGGCGGTTTCTCTTCAAGGGCATCGGGGCTCCGCCCCCTTTACATTCTCAGTGAAAAATAATGCATCGAAGCAAAGCTGAAACTGCTTCGTAAAAACAACTTGTGAACACAGTGTATTTACATGTTGAATTATCTTTGAGGCTGCTCTACACTACGAACTGACCGTACTCGTTGCAGTGATGACAGTGGAGTGACGCTTTCCTGGGCAGGCACAAAGTCCAGAGAATTTTGCTGAGCTGACAATCTCACAGCCCTGAAGCCTGTGAGGTCATCAACTCGGCAAAGACACTGCATCAAGGTTCAGTCTCCAACCCCTGATGACGTGGAGGTAGAGTTAGCCCTGGGCGTTTCAGATTCAAGCCCTGCAGCTCTCGGCCTCCACGTCAATCAGTGAGAGGAGACCATTGTCACCACACCCTTTTCCAACTCGTCATAGGGTGGGGTGGTACCAGACCCTGTGACGAGTTGGTAAAGGATGAGGAAGAGACTACAAGCAGGAAGCCACGAAATAGAGTGTGCGCAGTGTGTGAGCTGGACTTTTGAAGACACACTGCGCAGACTCGAGGTGCTGCTTCCGACGCTGCAGTTCATGCTGGATGCCTTTTGAGCTCCGGTATGCCTTAGATTTACTGCCAGCAAGCAGACTCGTGGGGACAGTGAAGCAAAGAGCAAGGTGTTGCGCATTGCATGTGCGTGTGTTTATTTGAATTAGTCAGCATCCCTGAGTCCCGACTCGCCTGGCTTGAAGATTCCCTCCATGTCACCAGGTGGGGCAACAAAAATGTCAGCTGGGGTCATAAATAACGTGAAAGGGTGAATGGGTGTATGAGTGAGTGAATGGATGGATGGCTGATGGATGGATGTGTGAGTGAAAGGGGGGGATGTATGTATGGGTGAAAGGGTGGATAGATGGGTGAGTAAAACAGTTGGTGGGTAAAAGTGAAAGGATGCATGTAAGATGGATGAGTAAAAGAATGGATGGATGAGTGAACGAGAGGATGGATGGATGGGTAAAAGGGCGGATGGATGATTAAGTTCAAGAATGAATGATGGATGAATGAATGAAAGAGAGGGTGAAAGGGTAGGAGGATGGATGAGTGAAAGTGTGGATAGATGATGAGAGAAATTATGGATGCTTGAGGGATTGAAAGTATGGATGGTTGAGTGAAAAGTCAGATGGATGGATGTGTGAGTGAAAGGGAGGATGGATGGATGTATGAATGAAAGGGTGGATTGATGGGTGAGTAAAAGAATGGATTGGTGAGTAAAGAAAGGATGGATGAGTGAAAGAAAGGGTGGATGGGTGGATGGTTGGATAAAATGGTGGATGGATGAATGCGTGAAAAAATGGATGGATGAATGAAAGAGAGGGTGAAAGGGTAAATGTATGGATGGGTGTATGAGTGAAAGGATGGATGGATGATGAGAGAAAGTACAGGGAGTGCAGAATTATTAGGCAAATGAGTATTTTGACCACATCATCCTCTTTATGCATGTTGTCTTACTCCAAGCTGTATAGGCTCGAAAGCCTACTACCAATTAAGCATATTAGGTGATGTGCATCTCTGTAATGAGAAGGGGTGTGGTCTAATAACATCAACACCCTATATCAGGTGTGCATAATTATTAGGCAACTTCCTTTCCTTTGGCAAAATGGGTCAAAAGAAGGACTTGACAGGCTCAGAAAAATCAGAAATAGTGAGATATCTTGCAGAGGGATGCAGCACTCTTAAAATTGCAAAGCTTCTGAAGCGTGATCATCGAACAATCAAGCGTTTTCAGTCAAAATAGTCAACAGGGTCGCAAGAAGCGTGTGGAAAAACCAAGGTGCAAAATAACTGCCCATGAACTGAGAAAAGTCAAGCGTGCAGCTGCCACGATGCCACTTGCCACCAGTTTGGCCATATTTCAGAGCTGCAACATCACTGGAGTGCCCAAAAGCACAAGGTGTGCAATACTCAGAGACATGGCCAAGGTAAGAAAGGCTGAAAGACGACCACCACTGAACAAGACACACAAGCTGAAACGTCAAGACTGGGCCAAGAAATATCTCAAGACTGATTTTTCTAAGGTTTTATGGACTGTTGAAATGAAAGTGAGTCTTGATGGGCCAGATGGATGGGCCCGTGGCTGGATTGGTAAAGGGCAGAGAGCTCCAGTCCGACTCAGACGCCAGCAAGGTGGAGGTGGAGTACTGGTTTGGGCTGGTATCATCAAAGATGAGCTTGTGGGGCCTTTTCGGGTTGAGGATGGAGTCAAGCTCAACTCCCAGTCCTACTGCCAGTTCCTGGAAGACACCTTCTTCAAGCAGTGGTACAGGAAGAAGTCTGCATCCTTCAAGAAAAACATGATTATCATGCAGGACAATGCTCCATCACACGCATCCAAGTACTCCACAGTGTGGCTGGCAAGAAAGGGTATAAAAGAAGGAAATCTAATGACATGGCCTCCTTGTTCACCTGATCTGAACCCCATTGAGAACCTGTGGTCCATCATCAAATGTGAGATTTACAAGGAGAGAAAACAGTACACCTCTCTGAACAGTGTCTGGGAAGCTGTGGTTGCTGCTGCACGCAATGTTGATGGTGAACAGATCAAAACACTGACAGAATCCATGGATGGCAGGCTTTTGAGTGTCCTTGCAAAGAAAGGTGGCTATATTGGTCACTGATTTGTTTTTGTTTTGTTTTTGAATGTCAGAAATGTATATTTGTGAATGTTGAGATGTTATATTGGTTTCACTGGTAATAATAAATAATTGAAATGGGTATATATTTGTTTTTTGTTAAGTTGCCTAATAATTATGCACAGTAATAGTCACCTGCACACACAGATATCCCCCTAACATAGCTAAAACTAAAAACAAACTAAAAACTACTTCCAAAATATTCAGCTTTGATATTAATGAGTTTTTTGGGTTCATTGAGAACATGGTTGTTGTTCAATAATTAAATTAATCCTCAAAAATACAACTTGCCTAATAATTCTGCACTCCCTGTATTGATGGATGAATGAAAGGGTGGATGGATGATGAGAGAAGGTATGGATGGTTGATTGATGGTATGGATGGATGGAGTGAAAGTGTGGATAGATGGATGAACGAAGGAATGCACAGATGAGTGAAAGGATGGATGTGGGGTGGTTATGAACCCGCAACTTTGGTAACTACAGTGGAGTCGAAGTTCTTGATGGGCATCTTCTGTCTGCAACTTGGCAGACAAAGGTGAGTGATTGAAAGGAAGGATGAATATGTTAGTTAAAGGGTGGATGGATGAGTGAGTGAAAGGATGGATGGGTAGGTGGTTGAATGAATGAAGGGAAGGATGTAAGGATGGGTGAGTAAACGAATGGATGAATGAGTGAAAGGGAGGATGGATGGATGGATGAAAGGGTGGATGGATAAATGTGTGGAAGGTAGGGTGTACAGGTGGTTGGATGCATGATTGAAAGGGTAGATGGATGGATGATGAGCGAAAGGATAATGGATGGACAAGAGAAAGAATGGATGAATGAGTGAAAGGGAGGATAGATGTATTGATGAAAGGGTGGATGGATGGATGATGAGAGAAAGGATGATGGATGGATGAGTGAAAGAATGGATGCATGAATGAAAGGGTGGGTGGCTAAGGAGAGAAAGGATGATGGATGGATGAGTGAAAGGATGGATGAGTAGAAGAATGAATTGATGAGTGAAAGTGGGTTGATGCATAGATTAAAGGCTGGATGGGTGGATGAGTGAAAAAATGGATAGATAAGTGAAAGGGAGGGTAGATAGATGGATTAAAGTGAATTGATGGGAGAGTGAAAGGTGGATGGATAGGTGGATGAGGGATGGATGGATGGAAAGATTATGAGAGATAAAATGATGGATGGCTGAGTGAAAGTATGGATGGATGAGTGAAAGGGAATGTGGATTGATAAATGGATTAAAGGGTGGATAGATGGATGAGGGAAATAATGGATGGATGAGTGAAAGGTAGGGTCGATGGATTGATGAAAGGGTGGATGGATGAATGAGTGAGTGACTGAAAAGATGGATGTGTGCAAGGATGGATGAATGATAGGTGGGTGGATGGATAGGTTTGATGGCTACATATTGAGATGAATGGATAGACTGGAAATGTATTGGTGGATGAACAGAATGGTGAAAGACTGAATGATGGATGAAAGAATGAATGAATGACAGAATGAAATGGTGGTTATCAGCAGGCGAATGGAAGGAGGAAAGGGTGAATGGATACAATTGAAACAGGAGCGCTCTTTTGGGAAGGGTTGTGATGACTTGCTTTGTTCCTTTGGTGCCATATAGTAACAGCTTTTGTTCGGAGTGCGTGTGTTAGAAATTGGGTTTTTGGTTGGCAGTCAGGTTGCCCTCTGTCCAAACAAGAACCCTCACTCTAGTCAGGGTAAGTCACACACAATCCAAAATCAGCCTGTGCTCACCCTCCGGTAGCTTGGCACGAGCAGTCAGGCTTAACTTAGAAGGCAATGTGTAAAGCATTTGTGCAATAAATCATACAACACCATAGCATAACACCACAAAAATACACCACACAGTGTTTAGAAAAATATATAATATTTATCTGGGTATCTTCAGGTCAAAACGATCAAAGTTGCAATATGAATTTGTAAAGATATCACTGAAAAGTGATATAAAGCGTCTTAAGTCTTTAGAAAGTAAACAGAGTCTCTTTCAAACACAGAGTACCTGGTTTCTGGTGGAAACAAGCTGTGCGTCGAAATTTTCGGCGCACGGATCGTCCAAGTAAAAGAGAGAAGTCTTTTTGGTCCTGAGACTTCAAGGAACAGGAGGCAAGCTCTATCCAAGCCCTTGGAGAGCACTTTCACAGCCAGACAAGAGTTCAGCAAGGCAGCAGGGCAACAGCAAGGCAGCAGTCCTTTGTAGAAAGCAGACAGGTGAGTCCTTTGAGCAACCAGGCAGTTCTTCTTGACAGGATGTAGTTTCTGGTTCAGGTTTCTTCTCCAGCAAGTGTCTGATGAGGTAGGGCAGAGGCCCTGTTTTATACTAAGTTGTGCCTTTGAAGTGGGGGTGACTTCAAAGAGTCTCTAAGAAATGCACCAAGCCCCCTTTCAGTTCAATCCTGTCTGCCAGAGTCCCAGTAGGGGGTGTGGCAGTCCTTTGTGTGAGGGCAGGCCCTCCACCCTCCCAGCCCAGGAAGACCCATTCAAAATGCAGATGTATGCAAGTGAGGCTGAGTACCCTGTGTTTGGGGTGTGTCTGAGTGAATGCACAAGGAGCTGTCAACTAAACCTAGCCAGACGTGGATTGAAGGGCACAACAAGATTTTAGTGCAAAGAAATGCTCACTTTCTAAAAGTGGCATTTCTAGAATAGTAATATTAAATCCGACTTCACCAGTCAGCAGGACCTTGTATTACCATTCTGGCCATACTAACTATGACCCTCCTGCTCCTTTCAGATCAGCAGCTGCCACTTCAACAGTGTATGAGGGCAGCCCCAATGTTAGCCTATGAAAGGAGCAGGCCTCACAGTAGTGTAAAAACGAATTTAGGAGTTTTACACTACCAGGACATATAACTACACAGGTACATGTCCTGCCTTTTACCTACACAGCACCCTGCTCTAGGGGTTACCTAGGGCACACATTAGGGAAGACTTATATGTAGTAAAAGGGGAGTTCTAGGCTTGGCAAGTACCTTTAAATGCCAAGTCGAAGTGGCAGTGAAACTGCACACACAGGCCTTGCAATGGCAGGCCTGAGACAGGGTTAAGGGGCTACTGAGGTGGGTGGCACAACCAGTGCTGCAGGCCCACTAGTAGCATTTAATCTACCTGCCCTAGGCACATGTAGTCAATCATGGATAAACCAATCAGTAGTACAATTTACCCAGAGAGCATATGCACTTTAGCACTGGTTAGCAGTGGTAAAGTGCCCAGAGGTCAAAAGCCAACAACAACAGGTCAGAAAAAATAGGAGGAAGGAGGCAAAAAGTTTGGGGATGTCCCTGTCAAAAAGCCAGGTCCAACAGCGTGGTGTTTCAATTTTCTGGCTTTTCCCTTGATCCAGCCACAGAGCTGATATAGTGAACCTTGGGCCAGAAGTCCCCAAAGGGCGTGCAAACCCATTAAAACTCCTGCAGGGGAAGGAGCCAAGTGTGTGCACCGTTGTGACCGAAAAACATGCCAAACAAGGTATATGTTGAAACTGCCCATTAACATGTTTAGGGGGCAGTGATGGATTCATCCATTAGTGCAAACATGTTGTGTGGCCAGGGAGACAGATTCTCTCCAGACACCATCTTAGTGTTGGTGTAAAAACAGACAGTACAATTAACATGATATACTGTATGTGATTTAAAACCATGCTAACCACTGCAGTGCACATAATACGCTATAGGATAACATATATGGGGGGTGGGGGTGGAGAAGGACTCACCCACTAAAGTAATCACGTAATATTGCAAAGGAAGGCTGATTCTTCACTAGCCCCCATCCGCTGATCAGTGTTAAGCAGCCCACAATAATGTGGAAATAAAATGGGTTGGTGCCAAATTGAAAACACTCTGCCATCCAGTGAAACATTAGAGGTACTTACACAGGCCTGCCTGTAAGATGTTTTCTTTGCATGGTGAGGTCTAACCACGCCTGTGCGGATGGTCCACGCTCTTGTTGCATGGCGTGCATGCTTCAGTAACAATGATCCCTTGATAGGCTGGACCAGAATTAAAAACTGGGGATAAATGGGGCCCTGGAATCACTAATATCCAGCGGTGGTTTCTTCTCGAAGGGCAGGGGAGCGTCATCCCCTGGCCCTCTGCGAGCAGCGCAGGAAAAAATAGAATGGCAATGAAAAGATTTAATTTCCATTTTATTTTTTCTGCACAGTGCATCAGCCCAGAGTCATGCTGGGCGTGTCCTCTGCTGCCTGCAGCATAGGACTGTCTCTGCTTCGGGCAGCAGAGGACTGGAGCAGTGCCTGGACTGGATGCTCCAAATTGTGCATGCCACTTTGGCCGGCTGCTATGCGCCGGCCAAAGCGACATGCGCACTTTAAAGCTCTCCACTCAGCTATCTTGAGACAGCTGAACGGAGACCAAGCATCCAGCCAGGATGCTCCATCCAATCCAGGCGCTTCTCTCATGCAGGTTAATAGCATAAGAGCAGCATCTGGATTGATTAAGGGAGCTCTTTCTCTATCGGAGAGCAGAAGAATATGGAGGAGAAGGCGCAGCCCGTGGGTATGTGCCTTTTTAAAAATCTGTAGTGCATGTGTGTAATGCATGTGTGTAATGTATGTAAGTGTGTAGCACTGTAAGTGTAGTATTGTGTTTTTTTATAGTTAGTGTTATTTGGGCTTTTGGAGAAAGGGGTGGTTTACTTTGGAGTTTTGGATGGATGGGGTGTTTTATTTTGTTTCTCTTGCGAAGTGGTGGCACTTCACTCGTCCCACCACTTTCAAAGAGTACAAGCCACTGCTGCTAATTTCAAAATACACATCAGACTGAAATGTTCAGGGGTAGAGGCTCGATGTGTAGTCCAATGTCAACTTTGGACTACAATGGAAATAGAAGATATTTCAGGGTTCCCCACAATATAACTGTCACATCCAAATTCTTATGGCAAAAGTGCCAAATTCTTCTGACAGCTTTGACCGTACAACCATCCCCTTTCTGACCCTATGGAAAAACAGGTAAGGTTTCCCGAATTAATTTAAATACCAAACATGACTAGAAAATGGTATATCTGAATGTATTTTACTCATAGGCTTTTAATTAGGTTCCCCGGGGTAGGGTACTCACAGGGCCGGCATTAGGGCGGTGCGGCAGCACTGGGTGCTGACCTGGATTGGGGGGCGCTGACATCAGGGGGATACTGTGTTTAGCAATAACTTCCAAAACTTGCGACTTTAAAGCACCTGCTGAAAAGTTCCTTGTGCGTTCAGCCTTCAGGAAACAATTAAAATGTCAAGATATCTCTTGTGATTAATGTTCCTACCAGGGAGAGAGATGGGAGTTTTGTCTAGAGGGTGTGCAATGGCTGTTGCTGTGGGCATTCCCCAGCAACACCCATTGCTTTTGACGCTGCTCCAGATTTACAAGTACTTGTAAATCTGTGGCAGCACCAAAACTAATGCCATACCCCATAGTTCCTTGCTGTCATCAGTTTGAGTGGATATTCATAGCAGCACAGACCTTAGACTCTGAGCCCTGCGGAATCTCTTCTACAGCACTATTCAAATCTCCTCTCAGCCACTGCTTCATGGTCCTCATCTCCGTCACCAACTTTGAAACACTCTTTGGGAAGATCATTGACATGCCATTTGGAGCTGTCCTGCCTCAGTCAGTACACATGCTTGTTCTCATCCATTAACTCAGTTGGCCCATTTGGATACTTGCATTTATTGAAGGGCCTGTTAAAATGAATGCCCTTTTCCTTGCTTGGAAAATAATTACCTCCTTTGTGCTGTTTCAGGAATTTTGGAAGACAGCGGCTATTTTTATTGAACTATTTATGTGGGGTTTCAGAGACATTCAAGGAGCTCCTATGTTGAACTCTAAGGTCACTGAGCCTGAGACCAATGACATAAATAAATAATTGCAATCACTTGGATAAATAATTTGGACAAGGTAGAATAATTCATTGCACTGCAGCGCTCTCTTATCGGCGTGGAGTTAAAATGGGAGGCTAGAGACGGCACATATATTTGAAAAATTTTCCACATAGAAGTGTTATATCACTGTAAACATACGCACCACAATCCCTTCTGGCTTTACAGTCTAGCTGAAAAATGTGGAATAGCCTTAGAGCAGGTGTGGCATAAAGTTCTTAATATTTGTATGAGTTCCTTATAATAGCCGCCAGTTTCAGCTTTTCACTGCCTGCCTGTGCCAGCTGCTAACCACTGACTCCAGCTTTTCACATACTACCCACCAGAATGTTGTGGTCAACACTCCATGCCCCTTCAATACAGGGCCTCTCTGCTGAAATTCAGGCCCCTTGCTGTAGTTGTAGTGGTTTTCTTGAGAACTCATAGCTATGTCACACAGGCAGGAATTTTCATCAATTTTCTAGTAAAGTGTTTAATATATATTTCAATAGCCATTATTTTAAGAGGTCAGGTGTTAATGTCACTTATCTATTTTTGTGTAGCTTGCAGCCAGTATGTGTTAATACCCTTAAAGCTTGGGCTTGAAAGCTGTGCTCTTCAGAGTCCGATCAGTGTGCATTGGATAACATGCAAATGGGTGGGCCAAGTTTGGGATTTTATTTTTTTATTTTATTTTATTGTGAAATAGTATTTGTCCTATTTTGTTTTCAATCTCTCTGATTGCGATGTTGCAGTAATATCTGATTGAAAAGAAAACATGCATTTTTTTCTTCGAGGTGGGAATGATTGGATATTCGTGAGGCTTCTATAAAGGCTTTGATTTGTGTAGTTGATGTTCTTTGACTTTAAAAATAGTTTACTTTAGTTTTCTCCGGGGGTACGTCAGTATCCTGCCACCGCCTTCTTGGATGGATGTGCGCTTTCTGCGTGGGCAGAGCCGCACACTAGTTTGTGGACATAAGTTGTATGTGCGTGTTAAAATAAAAAGGTCTGCTTGCTGCATTTTCTAAATGCTCAACAGTCGACATGCATGCTTTAAATGTTCACTATTGCGTGCAGTATTAGCTTGTAGAGGGTTTTTTTGTGTATATGTTGTGGCAATGCTATTAGTGCTCATAATATTGTTTTATTTAGTCCACATGCACAAAAACAAGCTATATACTGTATATCTGCAGGTGAGTTTAGCATGGGTACAAAATAATGTGTGCATATTATCAATGCACAGTATTTTGATGACGTGCCTTATAATGTATATGGTTTGTACAGTCTGTGTGGCATACTGTGCATATGCATTAGGTGCCTAGTTTATGTGTACATTTCCTATACAGTAAAGTGTGAATACATGATAAATTTGCTCATTTTATTCAGTGTATTTTGCATGAGTGTCTATAATATAGTGTAAGCATGGGCCAACACGCTGCACTATTTAATCTCATTTATGTTAAATAAGATTTGCACAGGAAATGGTGACTAGCATCCCAAAAATTGCCATGCTCTCCACCCCCACAATGTGAACCTCTTCCTCCCCCCACCCCGGGACAAGCCCAGCCCCACCACTCTCAAACTTCACCAACCGCCACTGCGTGTGTGTGAGTCAGAGTAAAGAGTAAAGATCGAGTGGCACATGATGTCACTTCCGCTACCCCTGGCATTTTGGTGAATTGATGTCCATGTTTGTGAATAGGAAAACAATGTTAACTTACAGAAAGGTTAGGCCCTCACTGTTGGTGGACAAATGAAAAGAGCCACCCCTGGCATTTGTCATATCAAAGGAAGGCTTAGCAATGTTTAGATGAGCCAAGTCCGTGCTATGCAAAACCAAGGCATACGGCGTTGCTCAGGACGGGAAAGCATAAGGCGGCCCAAAACGATGATGTCCCTCGTGTGCTCACAACATGGAGAACGTCCCCACTGGATTAAGACAACAGCTGTAACTCCGGGAAAACTGCAGAGTTTATGGTTTTAATACTGGAAAGTTTGACTAAGCCTTTTTTCCGCCTGAGGACCAAGTCTGTTCTTCATTTAGGGAGTTGTGTGAGATTTTGTTAATTATTGAGAACAGCTTTAGGTGCTGGGGGGTGCCAAATCATTCTTCTCGGTTACCGGTTTTTACACTTATTAAAGCTTCCAAAATTTCACAATTCCTTTCCTCAACTCTTCATTGATAGCTCTTTATAATCCTGTTTTTTTGGTCCCATCCTTGTTTTCTCTCTGTCAGTTTATGCCTCATGGTTCTCATGCACTGTCCTCCTTTCTCTTTTCCCACAAAAGCCACCATCGCTTTCCTAATCTATTATTTTGAGGTCTCTTGTCCCCATTTCTCTTCTGTCTTCACCTTGCACATCTACTTTTTTTAATGTGATTTACCGCTGGGGTCTTCATCCTTCTCCTTGTAGTCACTGTTCCTAGCTCCTAAACTCTTTCCTTCTCTCAAGCAGCCAATCATTTCTTGCTTGAGGCTCCTTCCCCCTTGTTACCACACAACCACCACCCTTTTTACTCCCCATGCTGCACCTCAGTGCAAATTTCACTTATGACCATTACTTTTAAGCCATTAATGTGTCACATGGCACTGTCAGAGAATCGCTGGAGTGTAGTGGGCTACATAAATGCATGTTTTGTGGTAGCCATCCCTTGTCTGTTGAACTGAAGTAAGTAGTGGTAAGGAGCAAGACTATTAGCATGGTTGTGTTAGGAGCAGAAAAGTCCTCAAAAGGCAAAAAATGTGAAAATCGGTTCCACATATTGGGCTCTATTTTCCTTTTAAAAACTCAGGCTAGAAGGTGTGAATACTTCAGCACGAGATAATGGTCTTTACCATGTGCTGTAAATACCCCGCCCCATCCCGGCAAACCATAATGAGGGCGCAAGAGTCGACCCTCCATGTATTTAGTTTTCTACTTTAGCTCATTGCCTCTTAACATCAATATTTGTTATTTCAGGTAGCGAGTATTTTTATAAGATGGACATCGCCTAAGCATCAGAATGCCAGCATAAAGGACAAAAAACGAGTCACAATAGAAATTTCAGAAGAATGCATAACCATTGTGCAAAGCTTAACAAGAAGGGAAGGATAATGGTTGGAAGGCGGTAAAGAATAGTTTCATTCTGTAAGAGTTCAGTGATTTCATAAATTAAGAATCAGAGAGTGTCTTATCTGGAGGAGAATCCAGGCTTGAAATTCTCTTCACCATACAGTATCTGTGGCTGAAGAATTTCTTTTTTTAAAGATAATTTCATGGGGTTTTATAAGTATGAAAATAATTTCAGCCGACAACATTAAAGCACATATGTATGCATGGCTATTCATACAGGTCTTGCAGGTGAAAGGCATGAATGAGAAAACATCATGTATGGCAAATAGAAACGTACACCATGAAGAGGGCTGCATGGAGCGCATACAACAAAGGATGATTAAAAGTGAGTTGGCATGGCTGTGTGAACTAGGGACAGAATAAGAAACTAGGATAAGATAGAAGGTGGGGAGCAAGGTGGGGTGAGTATGGCAAATGCTGTCGGATAAGGTATGAGGCACAAAGACGTGTCACATGGTCATGGGCTAGTGGCGGAGAAAAGAGTAGAAGCTTCACTGGGAGCTGGTGAGGATGGGGAAGTACCACGGAGACAGAGGTGAGGGGACGTATTAACAAGAATATGTCAAGAGGGGAGGTTGTCATTCCCAGTGTGCTATAGGAACTGTGAAAGAAGGGTAGCCCAGTGTGAGGAGTTGGGATGCTCATATTGAAGGACATCCTCCTCTGCTGTCCCCATTTATGGAATGTCCCATAACAAGCAGCCAAAGTGGGGACTGCCGAGGAGTGTCAATGCAGGGTAAGTGTGCGTTTGACAAGAAGAGGAGCTAGTGAGGCAAAACGGGGACAGGATTTATGCAGCTTGTGCCGTATAAAAATACCAAGGGAGCATGGCTCGTGAGTATCAATGACTAGTAGTTCTGTGACCTGTCGCAAAGTGGCATACACGTTTTCCCAGTCATGGTGTAGTGCGGGGCAGGACCAGAGCATATGTGTCAGGTCCACATGGACACATCTTGGATGTAGCTACATGGACAACATGCACCCACTTCAGGAAAAAAGAAATTTATTTGGGTAGAGATGAGGTAGACTCAGTGGACCATAAAGAGCTGAAGGTTTTTTTAACACGAGTTGCATGACACCTGTTGAGGGAACCCTAAAGCTATAGGCCACTCCTTGTCATGTAAAGTATGCCCAAATCCTCCTCCTACTTCTGTTGGAGCGCATCTAAAGGAAGCATTGTGAGTTTGTTGATGGCTTTATATATCTGGCAATGAGATGGCAGCTGGAGACGATTGTAAGTAAAGTGTGCAGTACAGGGTGGGTTGCGGGCTCCGGTCCCGTGATGTTCCAGAGGGTACGGTAGGTATGTGTAAGCCAATGGTGTAACACAAATTGCCCCGGACTGAGATTGTAATCTGTCATGAGTTGGTCAAATGTGAGAAGTTGACAATTATGAAAAATATATACGTGTGGATGGAGAATCCTGCACAACAGGCTAGATATTGAAGTGTAAAGAAACCAGGGAATTTGGGGAGGCTTACTAGTGGGAGTTTTGGAGAATGGGTCAGTTAATTCAGTGCTTTATGTTGTACTGGTGTCATGCACATACGGGCGACAGCCACCTGAATGGCACGTGAAGATGAGGATTTTGGGCCTGGAAGCAAGAGCCGGTGGATAAAATACCATGAGTATCACAGGTCTCTCCCATATACCTTCCCGTCATCCAACGTGAGAGTCATTGAAGCTGTGCCACAAGGTAATACGCCTCGAAGGACGGGGCACCTAATCCCCCTTGGTCGATGGGAGGCTGAAATTTTGGGAGAGCTACATGACACAGTCCACTCCCCTAAATGAGCATGCCCAGCAAGGAGTTAAGAGCTGCAAAAAAGGAGCTCTGTCGAACTAAAGGAAGATTAGAGAAGTAGTAATGCATGCAAGAGTATAATCATTTTCATAAATGCTATTTTACCAATTTGAGTGAGTGGTAGTGATTGCCAAAACTGCATTTGCGACCCATCAAGAAGCTTTAAGGTTCCCAGCGAAGATGTCCACTATGGTATGGTAAAGACGGATCCCTAGGTAGTGAGTAGCAGCACCCTGTCAGCGAAGGGGAGTGTCACTAAGCCATATGGAGTGTGGAAATTGGTTGGGGTGGAGTGAGTGTATGGCTGACTTGCTCCAGTTTACTCAAGGTCGGACAGCTCTAGCGAACATCCCTAGTGTATGTTTACTGGGAAAAGGTCTGATGTGATGTCCTTTAGGTAAAGGTCATCCGCGTACAAGGATACCTTGTGATCCATTTTGACTGATGTGTATAATGTCTGGCAGGACCCTGGCATAGCCAATACTTTCCCCAGAACTTTATAGTCAGATCCTAAGATTGCAATGGGGTGATACAAGGATGGTTATGTTTGAGTCTGACCAAGTTTAGGTATCGACACCAGGAGTGATTCACAAAGCGTTTAAGGAAGATTTCCCATGTTCAGTAGAGCTTCTTATAGGGCTGTCAGTCCAGGAGCCAGGAGGCAGCTAAAGGTAGCATAATATTTGAGAGGTAGGCCATCAAGTCTCTGATTTTTATCCCTCGTCACCTGTGTGATGTTGACTGTTGTTATTGTGGTGTCAAGGGTGAGCTTAGTAGAGGAGAGGATGAGGGGTATTGTAATGTCAGCAAGGAATGTGTGAGTGTATTCCTCGAAAGAGTCAGACTGTGCCTGATATAGCATCAAAAAGTAGGAGTTAAAGAGTTGTAATATGTCTTCCTGTGTGCAAATTTATGTGCTGGAGGGGTGTTCAATTCCATGATTGGGCCTGTCGTATGTTCCTGTTGCGTAAGCCAGGTGAGAAGTTAGTCTGTCTCGTCCCCTTCCCTTTAGACTTTAGCCATGTAGGCTGTGAAATTGAAGCAACAAAGGTGCTCCAAAAGTGTTGTGTTGGACATTTTTGCAGCTTCGAGTTGTGGGAGTTTTGTGGGATCGTAGTCTGACACATTACTTATAGCGGTGAGATGTTTCTCAGCATCTATTATGTCTCTGTCCAGTGTTTTATGAACGCCTATGACTTGTTGTAGACAAAGGGCTTGCATAACCACTTTAAAGGCATTCCATTTGGCCAATCTTGTGGAGGCAGTTCCGGTTTTCTACAAAGGACATGGGTGCTTTGTTCTTTCCCTTAAACACTGGGTCATTGAGACTGTCACGTTGGAGCCGCCAAGTAGGAATAGGTGGTCTAGGGGTTTCCCAGTGTAGGTCTATGAAGTGAGCATCATTATCAGAGATCACACGGACAAGGTAGTCAGAGTGGTCCAGAGCATAAGAAGCAATCAAGGCAGACATACAGTTTATGTGGTATGGAGTAAAATGAGTAGAATTTACTAGTAGGATTAGAGGACCACCAAGCATCAATTAGAAACTATTGTTGTGCCCACTTATGCAGTCACGCTGTTTATGCGCAAAGCCTGGAGCACGGATGGGAGGGTGCGACCTGTCAAGGAGATCAAGAGCCAATTATAGTCCCCGTGGAGGAGCCAAGGAAGTGCAGTTTTGTGAACCAACAAAGTGGATAGAGTATTTCAAAAATGTCCTTATTCAGAGTTGGGGGAGTACATGCTCCTAAGGAGGGGGAGACGACCATACAAGCGGCTCTCTAGGAAGACGTAGTGCCATCTGTGTCTATAGTGGTTTCAAGCACCTGGAAAGAGACACCAGGCCTAATCCAGATTAAAACCACGGCCTTATGCTGAATAGATGGTCACATAAAGAAAGCCCATCCAGCGTTTGTAAAGGTGCTCCATCTCTCCTTTCGTTGTTCATATTTCCTGTAAGCAGACTATTTGGGGATGTTGGCATTATATGCAGCACTACACTAGGCAGCACTTACAGGCCGTGTGCATGTTTCGCATACTCAGCATGAGGAAACAGGGGGTGGGAGAGAGAAGGGAACTCGCAGTGCCAGATTTTGCAATGACCCAGCCTCCCCAGAGTGTTAAAATTGTGTGCTTGTGGTGTGCTATAGCCTCAGGAAAGTGGTAGTATAATGAAACAAAGGGTCAGCTAGAACTGGGAAGAATGTATAAGGTATAGGGGGAGGTTACTGCAACAGCAGTACGCCCAGACTACATAGGGCGTCCCGGTCTTTAAAATGAAATGCTTTGCCAGAATGGGTTGAGCCGGGTGTGAGCTCTCTGGTGGGAAGAAAGGTGTGAATTCCAATGTGGGTGTGAAGGATGTAAACCAATTTTCAAGATATTATATGGGGTCCTGGACCTTGAACCATTCTGGTAAGCCCAGTATTCAGAGGTTACTATGTTGTGATCGGCCTTTGAGGTCTTCTGCCCTGTCTTCCAGACAATATACCTTCTTTTGGTGGTCCCTGATGGTTTGTTGATTGTCCATGGCAATAAGGTGAAAGTTTGCCAGTTGTTTCCCACATCGAACACCTTATCAGAGAGTTTGCGATGGTCATTGCGGAGAAAACTGAGCTTGGTGACCAGAGTACCTAAGCGGGTCTCTACAGAAACATGTGCGTACTCGATGGAAGACAGAACCTGGTCCAACTTGCCTGATGTGGATATCACCTGGGTGGGTCCCCTGCAGTGTTCAGGGATTGCAGTACATGGAAGCATGGTCGCCGATGATGGTGCCGTGGTGGTTGAGCAGAGTCTGCCTATGGTAAGTGGTGTAGTAGGGTTAAAGCAGTGAGTGCGTAGGAGAGAGACCAGAGCATACAAATGTGAGCTAGGGCCAAGGTCACCAAAGGTGGTGCACTTAACTGAGTGTATTAGGCAGCAGAGTCTGACTGCAGCAGTTACTGGCAGATCTTTTCCACAAGGTCGGATGTGTGAGGAAGCATGTCCGGGGGAAGCAGATAGAGCAGTGGTTTACAGAAAGGAGAACAAGATGGTATGTGTCTAGCACCGCAGGGCAGAGACAACTGCGAGGATGAGGCTCCCAGAATCAACAGGCACTTCAGGTGCCAAGTCGAATGTCTAGGTCACGCCTGCTCATGCACAACACGTCTCCTGGGTGAAGGGCCTTTCTTGTGGAAGTGAGATTTCCAATTCAACCACATGCCTCCATGGTGGCACCAAAGTGGTAGAGTGGCAGCAACCAGTAGCAGAGAGGCAAATGACTAAATAGAAAGTAGCAAGGGGGTGGTCTGCCGTGTGAGGAGGTCCTCTTCAACTGTATACTGCACTGGGTAGGCCTCCATCATGTGTCTTAACAGAGATGTCAAAGTGGGAGGAGGAACCCCCCCCAGCCAGCAGTGGGTCAGGAGAGGGCCCCCCCCTTACTCCCCTCAGCAAGAGTATATGGGAGACGGGGGCCAGTCTAGAGGGGCCCCCTGGGTGGAGTTGTGCCAATGTGCACTACGGCCTGAAAGGATCCTCCCTCGCACGTTCCGATCTGAGCGCCGAAGCGAGGGGAGAGAAGAGGTGTGTTAGGTGCACAAGGTTCAGGCGACGCCCTCGTAAATTGAAGCAGATGGCTGATTCGAGAGGCCCCCCTCGTGCACACTAATGTGAGCACTGATGTGAGGTGGGGAAGAAGAGTGCAGGATGTAGGGCCACAGGCCATCAGCAGGCCGCCAAAGAGACAAGTTAATAGGAGATGGGCCCTGTAGAGTAGAGTGCCACAGCAACCCACCAAAGGCCTCCTGGCCTGGTAAGGTGAAGTCCAGTATGTTCCTCTGGGCTGGCAGTCAGGTTAGCCAGCACATGATGTCGTCCTGAGGATAGAAGGCAGGTGGTTGACTCAAGGGCTCCTCCCTCTTGCGCACCGATGAGAGCACTGATGCAGGAGGGAGAAGAGGTGCAGGGTGGAGGGCCACAGGATAGCAGGAGGCCGCAGAGGAGGTGAGGCATTAGGATGCAGGTACTGTGCAGCGGAGGGATGCTGCAGCTCACATGAGGCCTCCGGGCTCCTTGGGGTGAAGTCTGCGGCATTCCCAGAGCTGGAGGGGCCAATGAGCATGACTTCTCCAGGGGTCAAACGCCATGTTGAGGGACCGAAGGGATGGTCACAGCATGGAGTGCAAGTAGGAAAAGCCGCTGGAAAGGAGTGCCTGGCAGACCACAAGCATGCTAGGCCCAGAGTTAGGACTGCATCACAGCTCAACCGTGGGGTCCCAGGAGTAGCAGTGGTGCCCAGGAGGCCGCAGCGGGGTCGGGTGAGGGTTGCTGGTGTTGGATGAAGCCCCCTACAGTCAGCTAGAGAGAGCTCAGACCAGGATGGTTGCCGATGTGCAAGTGAGCGAGCAGAGCCTTAGAGGTTTATGTCTGCCATGTTGGCTGGCCTGGCCACACCCTGCTGTGGCTGAAGAAGTTGTTAATGTCTGGTGGAACTGTAAAATCGAGGAATAACCACTTGGGAAATTTTGTCCGTACATTACGGTGGAGGAAATTTCGACAGTTGATTCTCCACGACATTCAGCACTTCACCCAGAAATTGAAGCATTTCCATTACCACATGACCCTAAATTAAGCCCACAGTGTGCAAGATGAATCTGTAAAAGCAACATTCATTACACTGTTGTCGGTAAATTCCTACAGCTATACAAGGAATGAGGTGTTCGTCAAAACAATATTTATTAATAAAACTTTAAGCCTAGTTGCAATAGCAAGGGTGTCAGAATACGAAGCCAATAGAGAGGCTAACAGAAGATGTGACACTGGAAAATTGCTCTGTGTCCAAGTGATGCTGAAAGTTGTAATACAAGGAAGGATCACTGACACAATAAGCACACCATTTCATGCATGATACACCTTTTCTCAAGGTACATTCAGACCTTTGTTCAGAAGAGTTAACCATGTTTCAGCATTTTGTCTGTTCATTTCGCAGTTTGCACAAAACCGTAGCTATACCTTTAGTCCTAAATACACCACTCTGACATTTATTATTATCAGGTCTATGTATGGCTATTCAAGTGGGTGGAACAATTTCTAGTTTTTGAACTGTAGAAGCATGGCATCAGTCTGTACAAGCTCAAAGATCAGAGACAATGAAAGGGAGGCAGCTACAGTACTCATGCTTAGTGGGAGGCAACAGCAGAGGCAACCAAAATTATTAAGGGCCTGATTTAGATTTCGGAGGATGTGTACCTCCGTTACAATGGTGATGGATATCCTGTCTATCAAAATATAAATCCCATAGGAAATAGTGGGATTTCTATTTCAGCAGACAGAATATCCATCGCTGTTGTGATGGGGCAACCAGTCAGCCAAAATATTAATAAGTCTTGCTAACAAGGGATCCCATAGATTGTGTTACCAAGACCTTAAAAGTGATCTCCCCTGCTTGGGTCTGCAACCAAACAAAAGTAAAAATCATAACTCGCAGGTTGTGTCCCACCTACCATTATCTGTTGCATACGTCTACTTGTGGCACGCCTCCAATGTAAATATTAGCTATTGTTTTTACATTTCACGTCTTCTCCAGAACTTTGCTTAAACATGTAGCAGTTCATGGCTTTAGTATCCCATGCACATCAACCTTCCCCAAAGTGCAAAAAGCCCAATTAGACCTGTTTTGTGAACTCAAGAAACTTTGTGTTCCCCAAACTTTGCAGAGTAGTACAGTTTGCATGTAGAGACTGAGCTTGATGTGGTGATGCATAAAATCCACTCTTGTAATGCACTAAATAATTTAAAACCGTTGCCCTAAGAATAGCAAAATAAACTCTTGTGCCAGGTATGATTAGATGAATATCTACTAGCAAGTCCAAGATCATAAGAAAGCTGGTCAGTTTTCATGCAAACAATATTCATAAGTGACACTTCAGAGCACGCTTTTCTTAGTAAAATGCTGTAAAATTCATAAAGCAGTGTTTCATGTTTGTAAACAAAAACTGAAAATGCTGTAAAGATTAGTATTCTTGGGTCTGGAGGACTGCAACCCACTCTTTGCAATCAAAACCATCATCTCTTATGGAGCGTTCAGATTTCCTCTTCTTCTAGGTCACTTCCATGTTTAGCCCCTTTCCCATTTAAGAACATTTAATCATTTCATGTCTCACGATGCCTTTTACCATCATCTAACCTTCGCAGTTTTATCTGTTATCACTGTTCCTCTTCCTTGATTGTTTTCATTACTCCGGTACTTATGAGTATTATCAACATGGGTGCTATAATGTGCTCTGGTCCAGGGAGGTCAATGAAATTGAATTGCAGCTTCATAGCTGTTTGATACAAGAAACTGGAAAGTGTCATCCAAACAGTGACTAATCACATATGTATTAGTACTACATGAAGTATTTGCTGATGAACTCCAAAGTGTGGCATCAGTTGTGCCGTGACTAGAAAGTGGTCTGCTTTTCAAGCACAGCCAGACCTCTTACTTTCACCAGAAACTAGCTGGCCGGATAGGATGGCACACCTAGTGAAAGACCACATAGCACAAGAACCTAGATCGAGGCTAACCTCCTTGAAGCACTCTTGACTCACCTTTTCAATAGTATAGGGCAAGGGCAATACATACTCCAAGGAGAGTTGGTGAAGTGAAGGTACAGCTTTAAGAGGCATTGAATGACACAAGATATCGAAATTGAAGTTCAAAGCAATATTTGTGAGAAAGGAACTATAATAAATAAACAAAACTAGAAATGTAAAATATTAAGGGTCTAGTTATGGAGAGCCCAGTCATTGGACCAAAAGCTCTGGTACCATGTACGGTAGCTCTGCGAGTTGGAACAACTCACCATTTCGAGCTGAAACTTAGTGGACCATTAGAAATGAGGAATAATCAAGCAGTCCAATTTACAGTTCCTAGTTATTCCTCATTTCTGGTCTCTTTTTCCACCGACAAATTTCAACTGCTTTGAGCAGCAGGTGGCCTCTGGGAAGGACTACCATTACTGGATTAATTGGCGTCTAGAAGCAACTCGTAATCAGGGCCTAAGTTGAAAAAAGCAGCAAAAATATACTTAGTTCCCTTTTATTAATTAAAGTCTTTAGGAAGCTAACTTTTAAAATGGAAGTAAGTAGGGGCTTGACAGTCAATGAGACGATGAAAAAATGTGAGAAACACTACCAGGTGTTCCTAATGGTGTTCTCAGTGGAGCATAAATGACCATCCTGGGTGAGTGTGAACTGTGCCAGTCAACATTTTGGAGTATATATACATAACTACTAGCTATCTCAGTTTGCAGCACTTACAAACCTGGGGGCATATTTAGCAGCCCCTTGGCCACTTTGCACAGCCCTAGCACCATGTTTTTTACACTGAGGAGGCTTTACTTGCAAAGAGGTGCAAAGCTTGCCTTGTGCCACTTTGTAAAACCTTGCACTAGAATATTGTATGCAGGGGGGGTTCGACGCAGGGAGGCCCAAAAAAATGGTAGATTGAAATTTACAATATTTTACTGCACCATTTTCCGTCACTTTTAACACCTGCTGAGAACAGGCGTTAAAATGATGCACCCATTTTAATCAAAGGGCCTCCCTGTGCTTTGCTGCTGTAGCGTCAACATTTTTGGATAGTAGTGCAGCAGAGCACCTTAAAAGCATCAAACATTTTGACGCTATTGTCCTAACGACTGCCATGGTTCGCTGTATTGTAAATATGGTGCAACCATGGTGTCGTTAGGTGGGGCAGGGGCGACGCAAGAAAAGTGGCGCATCAGGACTGATGCACCCATTTCTTGTAAATATGCCCCCTGATGTGTATATAAAGTTGGATTGTTGGTTGACTGGGGAGTGAACCATGGTCAAGCACACTTCTTGTCACAGTAAGGCACAAGCAAACCCCAAATTAACCCGTGCTTACCTCTGGTAGCTTGCCACAGAGCAGTCAGGCTTAACTTGTAGGCAAATTGTAAAGTATTGATACAACGCTTCAAACAGTAAAACAATGAAAACACCACACAAAAATGATCCTACACCAGCTTAGAAAAATAAAAGTTTATTCAACAAATACAAGACCAAAACGACAAAAATCCAATAAGCAGAACTTGACTTATGAATTTTTTAAGAATAAAGTGTAAAAAGGGCTTAGAAGCCAAAAACACCAAAAGGGGGATATCTGGTTGCGCTGGACTAGGACAAAGTCACCAGTTCAGGTCGACCGCAATGGACAGCGGGCCAGCTACAGGGACCCCATTGGGTCAGCTGAACCAAAGTACCTTAAATCCTAGTTGTGGAGTACTGCACTGGCTCCGAACCATGCTGTTGAGGAGATGTGCTGATTTTCCCCACGCAGTCGAGGAGATGTAAGGAAGTTCCCCACACAGTAGTGGTGATGCGTCAGTGCCAAGGTGGGGTGGAGTTCGGGTGCGAGCTCTGGCTGCGTCGATGTTGAGGCAAAGTGTTGATTCTGATGGGCATAAAGATTGCAATGTGGTTTGTCATTGTCTAGGCTGTTGTCCATAGGAATATGGGGACCTAGCACCGAAGAAATAACTGCAGTGTAAGATCCAAAAGCGATGAATCAATTCTGCCAATGCAACATCAGCAATGCATCGGTTCTGCCCATGAACAAAGGATGCACCTGTTTTGCTGAAGCAAACACCTTAGGTCTACTTCCAAGGGCCCAGGACTGTGGTGGCACCACTTGGCAGGATAAACCCACAGATGGTAGAGTCCAGGTGCAGGACATGATACAGCCTATACAGGTGTAAGTGCGGCTGGGCCCAGCCCCTCACTCCCATCCTGCCAAGGATGGCCCATCAGATCATACCTAAGCTCTCATGGTGTGTGGCTGTCTTAGAGGAATACACAAGGCCCAGCTGTCAACCCACCCCAGACGTGATCAGAGTCAGACAGTAGGCACTAAGGGGTATATTTAAAAGCCCCTAGCACCAATGGAGCGTCACTTTTGGTGATGCTTCGGTGGCGCTATGCACTGCACCGTATTTACAAGGTGGCATTAAGCCATTTTTTGTAGCTTAACTCCACCTTGTAAATACGGCCCCTTCACATGGAGCACTTTGCGTGTAAGGGGCGTTGAATGGGTTTTGCAACACCCATT
This sequence comes from Pleurodeles waltl, assembly GCF_031143425.1. NCBI lineage: Eukaryota > Metazoa > Chordata > Amphibia > Caudata > Salamandridae > Pleurodeles > Pleurodeles waltl. The sequence continues at coordinate 70,119,324 of NC_090450.1, read as the reverse complement.
GCATTTTGATGCTGCCTCAGATTTATGAGTTTTCAGAAACCTGATACAGCGCCAAAATCTTATGCCACCCCAGGGGTGACGTTAGCATGGTGCTACTAAGAGAAATACTTTTTTCCTCCTTCTATGTGTGCTGCATTCTGCAGCACATATTGAAAGAGCAAGTTAAAATTTAAGAATATTTTTAGGCAGGAAAGTGTTCCTTCTTGCACAAAAACAATCTCCTACTCAATGCAGCCTTCCTTGCACTATAGTCCAAGGGTGGCTGCGTTGGCGCACGGCAACATATTTTGCGCCGGTGCAGGGGGGAAACATAGAGGTGCACCATATTCTAGTAAATACTGCCCATCCCTGCATTCTTTAAAATGATGGTGTACGATGCTCCAAATTTGCCGCAGGGATGCACACCGTCATTTTCTCTTAAATATGGCCCTAAATGATTAAAGTAAGAAAATGCCAACTTTCTAAAAGTTGCATCTTTAGAATTGCAATTTAAAATCAGACTTTAGCATATGTTGTGATTTTAAATTGTGATTCCATAGACACCAAACTCAAAAAGTCTATCTCTTCCAGATTGTGAGTTACACTTATAAAATGTAATAGGCTTATCTCAATGTTAACTTACAGAAGAGATAGGCCTTGCAGTAGTGACAATTTTCTTTTTCCACGGCAAGGACATGTCAAACTTAAAAGTACATGTCCAACTTTTTAAATACATTGCACCCTGGCCTCGGGTTATTTAAGGCCTACCTTAGGGGTGACATATGTATTAAAAAAGAAGGTTTTGGCCTCACAAAAGGTTTACTTTGCCAGGTTGACACAGCAGTTTAAAACAGCACACACAAGCGCTGCAGTGGCAGGCCTGAGACACGTTTAAAGGGCCATTAGGAGGGTGGCACAATCAGTGCTGGAGGCCCTCTAGTACCATTTAATTTACCCACTAGGAACTACAACCGACGTCAGATCATTCTCGCACCTCGCCGCCAAGACGTGGAACACTCTTCTCACCCACCTGCGTCAGACCAAAGATCTCCTTACCTTCAGGAAACTTCTCAAGACCTGGCTGATTGAGCAGTAGCAGCAGAATCCCCCCACCCCCACCTCAGTGCCATGAGACCCTCACGGGTGAGGAGTGCGCTTTACAAATTCTTGATTGATTGATTGATTGATTATAAGTAAATTAAATATGCAAATTGGGGCCAAGCCCTTGTTGCTATGCTTTAGGGAAAGAGCACAACACCTTACCTTTGATTAGCAGCGATAAAGTGCTCAGAATCCTAAGGCCAGCAAAAATGAAGTCAGCAAAAACAGGAGGTCTGAAGGTAAAAAGTTAGGGGATCCCAGGTTGAACAGTACCCATTAATCAGGCTGAGGATGGCCTATGACATGTGATTGAACTTGTGTCAACGTTCAGGAAAGATTCCTATTAAGTGGGGGTCCACAGAAGTCAATAGGTGAAGAATCACTGGCATAAAGCACAGTCACAACCCTTGAGTATGTCACCTATATTACCAGTGTAGTTCTAACTATAGTGATTGCTTGGTTTGCTACAACCGAAAGAATAAAACGTTGAGCAACAAACACAGACTTTACTCCTAAATATGGTTGTCAAATCCTAACAAGTTCTTTTAATAGCACTATTTAACCTTTGAAATGTATGTCGAATACCCTAGATAACAGAAAAAATATAAAAGAAAGAAAATCAGTTTTGATGGTCTGCACTACTAGTCAATGGAGTGAAGGTATTCTGGGCCAGATTTAAGAAAAGTGGTGCTGCAGTCTGCACCTACTGCAGTACCACTTAGTGCCCCCTAATGCCACCATCTGTGCGCTGTATCTAAGATATGCTGCACCATGGCCGTAGCTAGGGGAACTAGCGTCAACATTTTTCACGCTAGTTCGGAGCTTTGCAGGATTAATGTAAAAAATGTTGACGCTAATCCTGCAAAGCCCATTGAGGTTCATTGTAAACAATGGTGCACCTCCTTTTGCCTTCTCTGAGCAGGCATTAAAAGTGCCGAAAAAATGACACTAAGAAATCTCTCAGATTTCTTTGCACCACTTTTTCCGCCCCTGTAATGGGGGAACGCCACTTTGCATACATTATGCCTGGCAGAGCTGTAATGTAGCGCAAAGGGTTGCAAAGTTTTACAATGCATGCATTACGCCACTTTGTAAATTTGGGGTGGAGATTTTGGCCTTGTTGGGCGAGATTAACATCAAAATAAATAATGCTAACATGGCGCAAGGAGGCGCTAAGGGCTCTTAAATCTGCCCCTTAGAGTCTGATATGATTGAGGACTCATGAGTTAGGCATTACCAGTAGGAATCTGAGCAAGACATGTTGGAGAGGAAGACCCTGCCAGGGAGATCTACAATTAAAAGGCATTTCTTGCTGTGTAATGTAGGATCACCACTATCCCCAAAGGTATAAAACGTTCATGGATATAAGAGAAGAGAGGCCTTGAACAGAGCCCAATAACTTTTAGCAGTGATTTAAATGGCTGTTGTTTAAAACTTTATTTTCTTCCTTCCTTCTACAACTACGTTTCACACATGAGACCATTTGGGAGACGTGGCCTTTTAAGTGAGTTATAACTAGGAAGATGAATAGACCTAAGTTGAGGTGGCATTGGAAATGATAACATCTGGGATAAAGTACCACTTGCTGTACATTATAAGGATATTGTGAGCAACAGAGGAGTTTTGTTATCATATAGAGAAATACAGCCCAAGGCAGGTCTCTTTATAAGGGGATGGAACTCCAAGGTAACATGCAATGGCCTTTCAATCTACAGGATGGTGTATTTGAGTCCTTATAATACTTATTCGCATCATCACCCTTTCCACAAGCCACTTAAATCCTTGGTGGCCTGCTATTTCATATGAAAAAGTAGTATGGTCCAGACAAGAAGGAAAAAGGGAAACCTATGATAGAAACTAAAACAGATCAAAAAGCAGTCAGCAGTCTATTGGAAAATCACATTCATATATTTTATTGTAAATCAAAATAAAATGCCGTTGTTGGGAATGCATAGAAACATGCAGAAAGAGCAGATGTTTCTTGTAATGGCCCAGAGACTCCAGAAATAATAATATGTTGCAATCAAAATGACCTTCCTGCTGTTCATTTTAGCAAAAACAGATCACAATTAGGAAACTGTGTTCTCGCTTTCAGTTATTTAAACTGGTGCTGTAATTATGCCCTGAGACCTCTCTTTCACCTAAGGTGCTGGCTTTTCGCAGAGGGCATTATGATGTCACTACTCAACTGTAATAGCATACTACACTTAAGCAGCTACACCATTTTGTTATTCCAGGTAAGTAGAAACTCTGAAAGCCAACTAAAATAAGGCAGCTAGAGACAAGCTTTTATGTGGTGATTGCAGGCTTCTGTGTGCTATAACTGATTTTCATACAAAGCTTCCTATCTGGCATCTGTTTCCAAGCAAAGTAACTAGTAGGTATTACTATTGCCTAATTTAATGGCCCCTAGTTCATTAAGGTATAATATTCTAGGCTGTGGCCTGCACATACAGAGAGGCTAGCAGCAAGCATTGAGCTCGCTGAGCCATCTTGTTGCCATTATGGTAGCAGTGAGGCAGTAGCTGTAAAACATATTATTTGTGGTTTGGATGGCCAGAAATGTGTAGTTGTATCTTTGAAACTGCTGAATACTAAGTTTTTTTCTTTAAATGGTCAAAAATCTCGTGTGTGTGTGTGTGTGCGTGCATATATTATGTATAATATGCATATGTAAAAATACAAATGCATATATGTTTATATATGAAAATGTTGTAGTTTTAATAATTTACATATGTAAGTAAGAGAGGGTGTGTGGGTAATGAAGATAACAGCACAAAGCGAGGTGAGTCAATTGGTGATTTATGCCCTTAAAGAAAATTAAATACGAGTATGTAACAAATTACCCTTGCATTAGATGCTCATTAAGCAAGACAAAGCAGCAGGATGTGCATAGATATTAAGACTTAAAATAGAATCAACGGATTACATCTTAGTCAATCACATTTATTTTTTAGCATCCTGTCAAGGCAGTGACAACCGTCTCAAACCTGTCTACCTCCTTGGTATTCTGAGAGGTAAAATGCCAACCCTTGCTACATGTCAGTGCCAAATCCTCCTCAGCTAGACATATGTCAATTAATTCATTTGAAAAGCAGTGCTGGAGGGAAATGGAAATTAGATTTCACTGTGATTTTGTTACAGAACAGTGGCTAATTATTCTTAATATTAATACTCATTTTATCTAAAAAAAAAGTATATTTGCTTATTGTCTTGAGAAGATAATCCTGTTTGGTAGTCAGAACTGGAAAATGAATTGATTAATTATCCTAAATTGTTAAATTAGGTAAACTTTGGGCCAGATGCATCAAAAAACGAAATTGCATTTCTTAAATAGCGAATTTTAAGAAATCGCTATTTAAGAAATGCAAAATGGTATGCATGAATTTTGCGATTCGGTAATAGCGATTTCTTAAAATTCGCAAATGCTATTACCGAATCGCAAATAGAGAATTCGACCCCATTTGCACCTATGGGCCTGTTGCGAATGTTTTTGCATTTCCTAAATTGCGAATTCCAGTTAGGAATTCGCAATTTAGAAAATGCAAATCCCATGGTGCTGGGGGCTTAAGGCCCCGTCTGCTGCACCCCAAAAATATTTTTACGGACATGTGAAGCACACACATGCCTTAGGGGCATATGTGCGCTACATGTCAATTTTAAAAATGCATTTAAAATGCATTTTTTAAATTTGCACATGGTTACCACCAAACTTTTGTTGGTGGTAATTGCATTTCCTAAATGCCCAATTTGCATTTAGGAAAAGCTTGATACATGTGCTTAAGAAATCGCAAATAAGGATTCCTTATTTGCGATTTCCTATTTAGAGAATCGCAATTTGCGATTCTCTAAATGGGGTCGCAATTTTAAGGAATCGCTATTTTAGCGATTCCTTAAAATTGCACTGCGAATGCCTTTCATACATTCTGAAAGGCATTTTTGCATTCGCAAACGGCCGAATTGTGCGATTCGCACCGTTTGCGAATGCAAAATCGCTTGATACATCTGGCCCTTTGTTCTCTATAATATCTATATTAGAACAGTCTACTAAAAGGTAGAAGCGCACTTTGAAGTTTACTGAAGGAATCGTGCTTGCTTTTGTTTATTTTTAACTATGCACAACAACTAAGTAGAGTCTCACGGACCTCATTGACTAATGTTCTGTACCTTTGTTTTCTTATTTGCTTTATTGTATTTGAGGTCCATTCTCTTCACCTTTCTGTCCCCTTTTCACCTTCATCACACATCAGCTCTTCATAATCGTGTATAAAGAGGACAGTGATTGCCTGAATCAATCACCATCAAGGGTCGCAGGAAGCAGATGGGGGCTTCCAGCCATTTATTTGAACAAATTGGGCAAAATGACACATTTTCTGGAATAACTGTCTAAAGTGTTTTAGATTAACATGGTAAGTTTTAGAGTAAACTGTGGAGGTGGGTGATGGAATCCATTCAATATTTCAAGATTGCATTACAACTTAAAAAACTAAGGGGCTTATTCTAACTTTGGAGGAGTGTTAATCCGTCCCAAAAGTGACGGTAAAGTGACAGATATACCACCAGCCGTATTACGAGTTCCATAGGATATAATGGACTCGTAATACGGCTGGTGGTAAATCCGTCACTTTTCCGTCACTTTTGGGACGGATTAACACCTCCTCCAAAGTTAGAATAACCCCCTATGTATTCTGCATAAGTCCAAATCAAACACACCTTGACTCTACAAACTGGGAGGCACAGCAAAAATGAAAGAATGTCTTGTCAGAAATGAAGTTCCACAGCACAAATTATGCACTTCATATGTAGTCTGCCATAGTAAATTACAATGTCAATACCAAGAGAAAGGTTTAGCCTCCAGGATGCCACTTCACTAAATAGCTCCATGAGGATTATTTTTCAGAGTATATAGAGCTCCAGGTCACTGTGCTAGGGAATGCATGTTTACCAGAGAAAGAGGGACTGATTACAACTTTGGAGGAGGTGTTAATCCGTCCCAAAAGTGAAGGTAAAGTGACGGATATACCACCAGCCGTATTACGAGTCCATTATATCCTATGGAACTCGTAATACGGCTGGTGGTATATCCGTCACATTTGGGACGGATTAACACCTCCTCCAAAGTTGTAATCAGGCCCATTGTGTTTACATAGTGCACAGTGCAAAGTGAATCATCTATTTGTGAATTATAGGTGTTATACTCAAGTTATTGAATAGCTGTCAAGGGTTTGCCTTTCAGACAATATAATCCTCTCAGAGGTATTGCACCAAGAGATATACCCCTTCCACTCTGTATTTCTCGTTTCCAAGTCATTAATGTGGGAAGTCCCTGGCATAATGTACCACTTGTGACAGCTGTGTATCATTAGCAAAAGTATCATCTTACAAAGATATTGGGTAAATAAATATCATCCCACTGTGGGTAGATTTTCATTGGACTGATGATAATTTGTTACAATATTCTGTTGCCATAAACCTGTAAGAATTACAGACACCATTTTGTAAGACCTAGGAGACCCGCAAGGCTTTCATTTTAAATTCGTGGCACACCTGTGTCAAGGACTGGCTGCAGAGTAAGTCTGTCAAGAGCCCACTAAGATTGCCTGAGGTTTTGACTATTCTTTTAAGTACACATGGTGGCACCCTGCACAATATATTGTACATGGGAAATGACAGCGATCTCTTTAAGATAGCTACAGCTCGGAGGAAACACTTATAAAGAAGAAATAGCTTTTTAGCAATCAATGTATTTCTTTTTGAAGATGTAGAGTGAGTTGGTGAAATCAGCAAGGCATCAAACTCCCCTTGCAATCAGGAAGGTGAAAAGAGCAGCGCCAGATACAGGTCCACAATTAGAAGATCCGCTAGGGAGGTGATCCAAACTACAAAATGGACAACAGTTGCAAAATATGCTAAACAAAAAAACAGATGAAAGAAAATAATTCCAAAGGAAGACCCCCAACCTGCTGTAAAAAATCTGCAATAAAAATGGATAGCCAGGATGAAAAAGTACAACAAAAAAATCAGATAATGTGTTGCAATGGATTGTGATTTTTTAAATGTCACTTTTTATATGCCTCGACAGGAACTTACCTAAGGTGAAGACTGTGACATCTTTGGTTGGAAATTTATAATACCTACCAATGGATCAGGCAGTTTATATAGCCACATTTCACACTTAAATAGGAACGTATTGAGCCTATGATTTTATGTAGAAACCTATATTTGCACACTTGGTGTTTATCTAGAGGCCCGCTACTGCCATCTGCGATGCTGAGCATGTGCTATCTGTTTGAGACTCCACAAAATCACTACATTAACTTGAGCTCACTCCCCTGATAGCTATGACTCTGAGTAGATAGAACTAATTTAGTGCAATGTTTACAATTTGTACGCAGTACCAAAATAGCAGTAAAGTCAAAATGCTAAACAATAAAAATCTCAAACTGAATAAGAAAAATTGAATAACATTAAATAAACAAAATGACACTAATATGACAAAAATATGAAAAAGAAAAGCAGAGATATGATTTTTTAAATGTTTAAGTAGGAATCCTCCCAAGAAGTACAAGGTGCCACTGATAGTGAAAAATCGTGATAGACCGAAACCTAGACACAACTTGAGATTGGCCGCAATGAATCAGATACACCAACCAACTTCCTCCTGGACCAAGTTTTTACCATCTAGTTTAGTCATTTAAGTCCCAATTCACCATAGGCGTACACTGCTAAAGTGCCCCCCCCCCAAACTTCAGGGAGACACTTAGGGGGTCATTCTGACCCCGGCGGTAAAATCCGCCAGGGCCAACGACCGCGGGAGCACCGCCAACAGGCTGGCGGTGCTCCCTTGGGCATTCAGGTCAGAAACGGAAAACCGGCGGTGTACCGCCGGTTTTCCGCTGCCCTGGGGAATCCTCCATGGCGGCGCAGCTTGCTGCGCCGCCATGGGGATTCCGACCCCCATACCGCCATCCTGTTCCTGGCGGTTTTGGCCGCCAGGCACAGGATGGCGGTATGGGGTGTCGTGGGGCCCCTGGGGGCCCCTGCAGTGCCCATGCCAATGGCATGGGCACTGCAGGGGCCCCCGTAACAGGGCCCCACCAAGATTTTCAGTGTCTGCCATGCAGACACTGAAAATCGCGACGGGTGCAACTGCACCCGTCGCACCCCTTCCACTCCGCCGGCTCCATTCGGAGCCGGCATCCTCATGGAAGGGTGTTTCCCGCTGGGCTGGCGGGTGGCCTTCTGGCGGTCGCCCGCCAGCCCAGCAAGAAACCCAGAATACCCGCGGCGGTCATTTGACCGCGCAGCGGTATTCTGGCGGTTCCAGCCAGGTCGGCGGCTTCCGCCGCCGGCCGGGGTCAGAATGACCCCCTTAGTGATTTACAGGGTCTCAAGTAAAGACCAACAACGAGTACAGTCCAGGTCAAGTTGCCTAGTATCAGCTGAGTAAAGGCCCCTTACAGCATGTTGTATCCCTGTACCTTGAACAGAAGGTCAGCCTTCTGATCCTTGGAATCTACTTCTATGGTCTGAGTACTGGTCCAATCCTTCTAGTCTCCTCTCAGTTTACAGCCAGCAAGTCCAGTCCTCTTCTGTTCTTCCTTGGGTTTAGAAAGGGTTGAGAAGTAGGACCCTGGTGGTGCCATATTAACTCCTGGCATGAACTAGTAGGTGAGAGGGACTCTTTGGAATACCCTAACCAATGAGGTAAAATTTACCAGGGCTAACCCTACCCACTCTGGGCATTTTCAAGATGTCAAACATCTTTAGCCACGGGTTTGGGTGGCTGGGTGTGTATGTGTGTGTGTGTGTGTGTGTGTGTGTGTGAAGTGTACTATGGTAATCTTAGTGTCCTCTTGCACTAAAACCCAATTGGAGCAGCTAATGTACCCCTAATAAGCCCAGCGATAGACATCTGGCATCACAAAAGCAGGGATTTCCAGCAACCAGACAGTGGACACTCAAGACCTATCCTAGCATCCTGCTTCCTTCCTTTCAAGTGCCCCTAAGTGGTGTCAGTGAACCCAGCCTACAAGTCAAGCAAGATCTGACACGATGTCAAAAAGGATGCTCACAGATCCCATTCTTCTCCTGAGCTCACTTGAGTCATCCCTGCCCAGTCAGGCCGACCTGGCACTCACAGTGACGGATTGTCTAGCCCAGAAAAGTAGAAAAATCAAGAGAGACCATGCAGAAAAGGCAGATTTTCCACACATCCCAATCACTGACCTCTCACTCATAGCTACTGAGTCTCATTCTTACCAATGACAAGTCATTTACCACTTATCACATTGGAGATTCTATATTGAGTGTTCTCCATAATGGTTCAAGTTAAGGGCATCTCTTCTTACTTCATTTAGTTCCAGATTGTTCTTGTTTCCACGCCCAATTATGCTGGTTTACAGTCCATCGTCACTACACAAGTAGCACTTCTCAACTCATTCTTCCTCTCCAGCATCTCGGTTGTCCACCTATGCAAGCTATTGACCTGCCCTGGCTTTGTTATTGCCGTTTTTCTAATCTCATGCAATACTTTTAACATTACACCTGCCCCCCCTCCCCCAAAAGAAATTCTCCGCTGTGAAGGCGGTGTATGCTGACACAAATAATCATTTTCTCCTTCATAATTTTATTCCATTCGCTGAGTGTTGCTTTTCACCTTATCAAATTTCCCAGCAGGCAATTCACAGATATTCATCTGTAAATGGTATTCTCAAATATATGTTACCATTGCTTTTTGAATATATCAGTCTCATTGCGATCCCTACAAAAATTCCAGTTGATAAATCCATGGCTGGATCCTTCCATTAACACGTATCCTATCAGGCATCGGGCCGCCAGTTCCCAGGCAAACCTAATGCAAATTTAGGTGCTGCAAATTGATGACTATGAAAACTAAACAATGCTTTTCCCTGTGCAAACATGAACCCTGACCATCATGCAGTGATAATAGGAGCACTGCTTCATCAACACCATTGCCAAATTTTCCGATATTTATTACTGGGTGGAATCTTAGTATTTCGGTCAGTCAGACCAAGCAACTTAATTTTAATAATTTGTTTTCATAAGTTTTCTTTAAACATTGTGTCAGTGTTGGAAGATGTTTTGAGTAAATATCTCAATCACTATCTTGCCATTTTCCAGTCCCAAATTTATTGCAAAGTAATGGTTGAAACATCTATATTTTTGAGTACCTTTGTATGAAAAGTGTGTTTTTTGTGTTCTTTAACTGATATTAATAATGTATTCTGGTGCCATTGCCTGATTATTAGTTCTTTTCTCGTGCATGAAACGGAGAATTATCTAAAGGCAGAAATGTCATCAAATATTGTTTAATGTGAAGCAATAAAGTGTATCTTGTACAGTACTGGTCAAAAGGAAGTGACTTTATATAACACCCACAAACTCAGCTAGGAAACTTGTTCCTTTGCCGTACACTTAATCAGCCTAATGTCCTTGTAACTGACAAAAAATAAGTAATAATATGAGCGATAGCTAAATTTGTAATTAAAAGAATGTTTAACTAAAATTACTACAATGCATGTAAGACCTCCTAAATGTCACTGGTGAAGTGGTAAACAATAGGAGAAGCACTGTAATCTTTGGCTTTTTTGGGCAAAGGTGTATTTTGTGACTTTAATCTCAGTTCCAAGTTAATCCCAGATCTACTGTGCCCTCGATAATTGTTGTGGCTCGAGTTGTGGGCAACACACACATTTTGTAACTAAAATATGATATTCACTTCATACTATCACTTCAAAGAACGTCAAGGTTAGTTAATTCACAGGGAGGGCCCTTGTCTTCATAAAATCAATTTCTCCTTCAGTCTATAAATGTTTAAACATTAAACACGTGTGTGGTTATTTATTTAATGAGTTAATTAAAAAAGACATAGGGGGTCATTACAACATTGGCGGTAAAAGCCGCTTACCGCCGTGCAGAAGACCGCCAATACACCGCCGCGGAATTCCGCCACAGCTATTATGACCCACATCTCGGAACCCACCGAAATTCAGAAACCCACACAAGTCCGCCACACCAAAGGTCAGTGATAAACTGGTGAAAACAAAACCTCCACCTCCACGCCAACAGAAACACGCCCATGCTATTACGACCCACGAATCCACGCGGCGGTCTTTCAACCGCGGTATTCCATTGGCGGTACTCACAGCCGCGTTAAAAATACACACACATTTCCAAAACACCGCCACATTGGACAATTCCAAATACACACACCTGATACACATACAAACACCACTCCCACACACCCAACACTATATAAAACACAAACCCACATCACCCACAAACCCCTACGACCACAATTTATTCACGAAGGCCAGAGAGACAGCACAGAATAGACAATCCCACCACACAGAGGCACACAACACCATCACCCACACAACATCCACGCACAAAACACCACACACCACTACACATCACCACACACATCAACACTCACACCGCCCCACACATCACACACACCATCCCATGTCACGCCAAAGACACCCCCGCTTTTCCGAGGAGGAGCTCAGGGTCATGGTGGAGGAAATCCTACGGGTAGAGCCACAGCTATTTAGCTCACAGGTGCAGCACACATCCATAACCAGGAAGATGGAGCTATGGCGAAGAATCGTGGACAGGGTCAACGCTGTGGGACAGCATCCAAGAAATCGGGAGGACATCAGGAAGAGGTGGAACAACCTACGGGGGAAGGAGCGTTCAGCGGTCTCCAGGCACAACATCGCGGTTCAGCAGACTGGCGGCGGACCCCCACCTCCTCCCCCACAACTAACAACATGGGAGGAGCAAGTCTTGACCATCATGCATCCAGAGGGCCTCGGAGGAGTCGGTGGAGGAATAGACACGGGTAAGTCAATTCGTAACTATCATATCCCCCACCCTACCTGCATGCTATCACACACCCCCACCCTCACACCCTCCCCTATCACCCAAACTCCTCACTAATGTACTAAGAACACAAACCACACATCCCAACACCAAGCCCTGCATGACACAACTAAGCATGGACACCCATCACTAAAGCATGCTCACTGCACATACCCATAACAACCCCTAACCATCATCACACAAGCCCCCACACAGAAATGCTTGCACTGGGGTACACGCTCACCCACCCATTGCACACCATGACACACACACATGCAATAATCATGCTCTTCTGCCCCTGCAGAATCACGAAGGACCGTCACCACCACGGAGGATCCAGACAACTCCACCCACAGAAGAGGCCCACAGTGACAATAGCAGCTCTGCCCTACTGGATCCTGATGACCAGCCCGGACCATTGTGGGCCTTGGGACAGTCGGTTCCCATCGCACAGGCACAGCCCAACACTGACTTTCCACCCTCTGGTAACACCAGCACAGCACCCACCCAGCGGGCCCAAACCTCCGTACCCAGGACAGGTCAATCAGCTGTGTGTCCACCACTACAGGGAACCCAGGATAACCCACCACCACAACCACAACAGGGACCTGGGGGCAGTGGTAGTGGGCACACGGTCCAGGGGACGGAGGCACAGGAACACAGGGGAACTGGGAGGGCTGCTGTGCGACAGGGGGTGGACAGGCCAAGGGAACCCACTCTCCACGAAGCCCTCTCCTCCATCATGGGAGCATACCACCACTCCCAGGAGACGATGGCGACGGTCCTGGTCAAGTTTCAGGAGACCCAGCGCCTGCAGGAGGAACAGTATTTGGGGTTCAGGGAGGAGCTCAGGACCATCAGCTTCGCCTTGGGCACCATCGTAGGGGTGCTGAAGGACATACAGCAGACCTTGTGGGACACCGTGGTACTCCAAGGGGCCCCTGACACTAGCATGGACGATGAACTGCCCACCACCTCCGCCGGCGCTAGTGGACAGGACGCCCCACCACAGGACCACCACACCAGCACCCCACCCCCTGCAGGCGGACAACCACCATGCAAGCGGTCCCTGAGATCCAGGTACATAACAGAGCAAGATGGCAAGACCCCCGCCAGGAAATGAGACCACCCTGGTTGTCCTCCCACTGTCCCACTTTGTTATCCTGTCCATACTTTAACTGCCCCAGCTCCACTTCCTTTGCCCATATGGTCAGTGCACCTGTGAGACTAATAGACTGGACTCTGCCATGGACATTCCTCCACCATCACCCATCACCATTTTACAACCCCCCTCCAATTTTGAGCACTTCAATAAACACCCTTGAACCACAAAACAATGTTGAGTCAGTCTATGATTTGGTATATTGTATTATCAATGTCAGTGTCAAAATGCGTTTCTAGTTGTAAAGGCAACATACCTATGTCACACATCACAAGTCCTTGAAGGATGCATGCAGATGACACACGTTGGTAAGCACACCTGTGAAACCGTAATGTAAAGGAACAACTCAGTTACCAAATAATCCTATGAAATTACACACTGGATAGAGGAAGACGTGTGACAGTGAATGTAATGGTAAAAATTAAAATGTTCTCACCTGTATGTCACTGGAAATATTGCTGTATGACTGACTCCCTGTTGTCGTTGTCTTCTTCCTCAGCTTCCTCCTCATCACTGTCCACAGGCTCCACAGCTGCCACAACACCGTCATCTGGACCATCTTCCTGCAGAAAAGGCACCTGGCGTCGCAAAGCAAGATTGTGAAGCATCGAGCAGGCGATGATGATCTGGCACACCTTCTTCGGTGAGTAGAATAGGGAACCACCTGTCATATGGAGGCACCTGAACCTGGCCTTCAGGAGGCCGAAGGTGCGTTCGATCACCCTCCTAGTCCACCCATGGGCCTCATTGTAGCGTTCCTCTGCCCTGGTCCTGGGATTCCTCACTGGGGTCACTAGCCAGGACAGGTTGGGGTAACCAGAGTCCCCTAATAGCCACACACGGTGCCTCTGGAGTTGACCCATCATATCAGGGATGCTGCTATTCCGCAGGATGTAGGCGTCATGCACTGAGCCAGGGAACATAGCATTTACCTGGGAGATGTACTGGTCTGCCAAACATACCATCTGTACATTCATGGAATGATAACTCTTCTGGTTCCTGTACACCTGTTCACTCCTGTGGGGGGGGGACCAGAGCTACATGGGTGCCATCAATAGCACCTATGATGTTGGGAATATGTCCAAGGGCATAGAAGTCACCTTTCACTGTAGCCAAATCTTCCACCTCAGGGAAAATGATGTATCTCCTTACGTGTTTCAGCAGGGCAGACAACACTCTGGACAACACGTTGGAAAACATAGGCTGGGACATCCCTGATGCCATGGCTACTGTTGTCTGAAAAGAGCCACTTGCAAGGAAATGGAGCACTGACAGCACCTGCACGTCAGGGGGGATTCCAGTGGGATGGCGGATTGGTGAAATCAGGTCTGGCTCCAACTGGGTACATAGTTCCTGGATAGTGGCACGGTCAAACCTGTAGGTGACGATTAAATGTCGCTCCTCCATTGTCAACAGGTCCACCAGCGGTCGGTACACCGGAGGATTCCGCCATCTTCTCAATTGTCCCAAATGACGGTGCCTAGGAAGGACAACAGCGACCACAGAGTCAACTATTTACCAGGTATGTTCCCACAGTTACACAGAACACGACACCAAACACAAAACCCTTCCTGTATGTGTGTTGAGTGTAGGCCTAGCTACGTGTGACGCATAAGTAAATGAAGCCATGTGGGCCCCTGAAATGGCAGCTGCCTGACCTTTAAACTGGGACAATGGGATTGTGGGGTAACTGCGTTGCCGTTGCACACCATCGCGGTAGGCGGTCGTAGACCGCGGCGCAATGCTGCATTGGTTAACATTGGACCCTATGGGTTCCAGGAGCCAATGAACAAGTGCGCCGCCGGTGATGATACGCACCGCCGCGGACGTCACCGCCATTTTCTATCTGTTCAATCACTAGATACCTGATCTTCGACAGGAGAGGACCTACACTGCACGTGCTGCTGTGACCTCGGTCTGGAAGCGACGATGGCTGCTGCGTCTGGGGAAAGGGCCCCTGCCTTCACTGCTCAGGAGTTGGAGAAACTAGTAGACGAGGTCCTCCCCCAGTACACGCTACTCTACGGTCCTCCAGACCAACAGGTTAGTACACAGGTAGCACGTTGTATGGGCTAGGCCTGGGTGGAGAGGGCTGGTTGTAAGAGGGAAGGGGGCAGAGTTCAGGGAACATTAATGCATGTGAATGAATGTGCCACATGGCTAGGGTAGGGAGGGGGGACACTCACAACGACGGTGCAGTTGGTAATGACTTCTCTTCTTCCCTTGTGCATGTCATGGAGGTCAGCGCCCACCAGAAGAAGGACATTTGGTGTGCCATCGCCAAGGACGTCCGGACCCTGGGGGTCCACCAGAGACGGGGCACCCACTGCCGGAAAAGATGGGAGGACATTCGCCGCTGGAGCAAGAAGACAGCGGAGGCTCAGCTGGGGATGGCCTCCCAATGTGGGAGGGGTGCCCGTCGCACCATGACCCCCCTGATGTTGCTGATCCTGGCGGTGGCCTACCCTGAGTTGGATGGACGCTTTAGGGCATCACAGCAGACACAAGGGGGTGAGTACACTCTCATTCTGCAGACTTTGCGTGCAGTGGAGGGGTCTGGGTGGGGGAGGAGGCCTGTGGGTGTACCTAGGCCAGGCAGAAATACGTAGGCTAGGCCCCTCCGTAATGCAGGCCATGTGGCACTCTACCCCACCGCAGTAGAGTGCCAAGTACAGGTATACATGCCCCTGTGGCATCCATGTGTGCAGAAGTCCACCATAGCCATGTAGGCCAGATCCCAGAAATTGCATCTGTAGAGGCCAGGAGCACGGCGTAGTGCAGGGGGCTGCTGTGTCTATATTGTCCGCCAACGGTAGCGGTATGCCATGCACTCAACCTTTCTTTCTTCTGTCTCCCCCCCCCCCTTTTGTGGTCTCCCTGTTCTTTTGTGCATCAGCATCATCAGGTGGAGGTACAGTGGCACCGGAGCACGAGGGAGCTGCATCCCACATGGCCATGGAGGGCCAAACCATGGACTCAGAATGCACCAGTGGGACGGAGGGGAGCTTCACGTCGGCCACCGGATCACCAACCAGCGACACGGACTCATCCGCCGATGGGAGCTCCCTTGTGGTGGTGGCACCATCTGTGCGACCCACTTCTACAGGTACAGCCGCCACGTCCTCTACCAGCACCGCCCTCCCAGCAGCCCCTCAGCGTTGGCCCCGTGCCCGCTCACCCAGGAGGGTGGGCATCACCTTCGCCCCAGGCACCTCAGGCCCTGCCCCAGTCACCCCTGCTGCCCTCAGTGAGGAGGCCATTGACCTCCTCAGGTCCCTCACTGTTGGGCAGTCTACCATTGTGAATGCCATCCAGGGTGTAGAAAGGGAGTTGCAACACGGTAATGCATTCCTGGAGGGCATTCATTCTGGTCAGGCTGTCCTTCAGCGAACCCTGCAATCTCTGGCCTCAGCACTGATGGCAGCCATTGTCCCTGTTTCTAGCCTCCCCCCTCCAACCTCCTCCACCCAGACCCAATCTCCTGTACCCCAGCCTATCCCAAGCACACCATCAGACCAGCATGCACACACCTCAACACACAAAAGTAGCTCAGGCAAACATAGGCACCACACAACCCACAGGCACACACACAAGCATCACCCACATGCAGACACAGCAACATCCACTGCCTCCACTGTGTCCCCCTCCTCGTCGTCTCCCTCCTCCCTCCCAGTCTCTTCTACACTCTCACCTGCATGCACTACATCTACAGGAACCAGGACTCGCACCAGAACACCCAGCACCACACCCCGCTCACCTGCACTCACCACCTCCACTCCCATTTACACGTCCCCTGTGTCCTCTCCCAGTGTGTCTGTGACGCCCCCTCCCAAAGTCCACAAACGCAGGCACACACCCACCCAACAGCCATCCACCTCACAACAGCCTCCAGTACCTGCACCTGCACCCAAAACACCTAAAGTGACACCTCCTACAACCACCTCCTCTTCCTCCACTCCCCGACCCCCTCCAGCTACCCATCCCAGTGTTCCTCAGAAACTGTCCCTCTGTAAAGTTGACCTTTTTACCCCCACCTCCCCCTCCACTTCATCAGTCCCGTCGTAGCACCTCAGCCAAAAAGACTCCTCTACCAGTGGTGCGTGTTCAAGGTGTGTGGAGTGCACCGGCCACCAGGGCAGGCAGTGTGACACGGAGCCAAGGCACTGCCAGTCCACCCCCTGTAAAGGCTCTGAAATTGGAAAGTGGCCAACGGGACCGTGTGAAGACTCCTGGAGGCAAAACAACTCACAGGGGTCCCAGGGGGATAGCAGAGTCAGATGTGACTCCTCCAAAGGTGGGGAAGGGCCAGAAGAAGTCTGCACAGCCTGGTGTGAGCATGACGGCGGAGAAGGGCGGCATCCTTCCCGGCGGCCGGGACGCCACCACCAGCACCGTCGTCACTGGTCCGGAGACCACCGCCATCGCCGGAGTCATTGCCCAGGAGGGCCCAAGTATCGTCACTGGTCAGGAGACCACCGCCACCGCCGGAGTCATTGCCCAGGAGGGCCCAAGTATCGTCACAGGTCAGGAGACCACCCCCGGAGTCAGTGCCCAGAAGGGCCCAAGTATCGTCACAGGTCAGGAGACCACCCCCGGAGTCAGTGCCCAGGAGGGCCCAAGTATCGTCACTGGTCAGGAGACCACCGCCAGAGTCATTGCCCAGGAGGGCCCAAGTATCGTCACTGGTCAGGAGACCACCGCCGGAGTCAGTGCCCAGGAGGGCCCCGGCAGCCACAACTCCGCTGGGCAATGAGGGACCGTCATGCCACACACCAATGTCCAGTCCAGAGAATGTCATGCCACACACCAATGTCCAGTCCAGAGAACGTCATGCCACACACCAATGCCCAGTCCAGAGCCCGCCATGGCTAAGCACCGCTGAACAGTCCAGAACCACCATGGCTAAGCACCGCTGAACAGTCCAGAGACCGCCATGGCAAAGCACCGCTGAACAGTCCAGAACCGCCATGGCTAAGCACCGCTGAATAGTCCAGAGACCGCCATGGCAAAGCACCGCTGAACAGTCCAGAGACCGCCATGGCAAAGCACCGCTGAACAGTCCAGAAACGCTATAGCAAAGCACCGCTGAACAGTCCAGAACCGCCATGGCTAAGCACCGCTGAACAGTCCAGAGACCGCCATGGCAAAGCACCGCTGAACAGTCCAGAGACCGCCATGGCTAAGCACCGCTGAACAGTCCAGAACCGCCATGGCTAAGCACCGCTGAACAGTCCAGAGACCGCCATGGCAAAGCACCGCTGAACAGTCCAGAGACCGCCAAGGCAAAGCACCGCTGAACAGGGCATGCACCGCTGGAGAAGGAAAAGACCGCCACATCAAGCATTGTTATCCCATGTGCAGCTGGGACAGTGACGGGACAGGAACTGTCACGGGGAGACTAATCCAGTCTGGGCACCAGTCCCCCTCCAGAACCAGTGGTGGCTGTTATATACTTTAGAGACTGTGGCTTTGCACTCCCCAGGATGGTACAGTGGGCAAACCGCCCACTGTAGAGACTTGTGAGACTGTGGCTTTGCACTCCCCAGGATGGTACAGTGGGCAAACCACCCACTGTAGAGACTTGTGAGACTGTGGCTTGCGCTCCCCAGGATGGTACAGTGGGCAAACCACCCACTGTAGAGACTTGTGAGACTGTGGCTTTGCACTCCCCAGGATACATCAATGGGCATGGAGCCCCGTCGTGGATCTGGCTTTGCACTCATCCGGCTGAGGTGCCCCCCCTTCCCTTCCCCCTGAGGTGCCTGTTGTATTTCTCTCTGATGCCCCGGCAGTGTTCTCTCCGTTTGTGGACAGGCATCTTGTATGGGCCTCGCCCATGCATTTTTGGACTAGTGGTGCACGGACATTGATATGTGCATATCTGCACTACTTCTCGTAATGTATATACTTTTGAATGATTTTATCATATTTCTGTATATATATTTGAGACATGTATATTGAAACATTACAATGTTTGAACTGATTTCGTTTTGTGTTTGCATTCTTCCGGGGGGGGGGTTGTGGGTTGTTACTGTGATGTTTGTGAATGCATTGGTGTGTGTGTTGTAGTGGGTGAGGGTGGGGGTGGGGGAGTTTCGTGTGTGTCCCCCTGACTTTTGCCTCCCCCCTCCCCTATGTCGTAGGTGCAGTACTCACCGTTGTCTTCGCCGGCGCCGGCGTTGCTCTTCGTAGATGAGTAGGAATACAAGGGCCGGTAGGATTTGTAATTCCGGATCCATGGAGTCCTCCTTCCTCGTGAGATGTGTTCAGGTGAGCGTTTTCCCATTGCAGGAACTGTTTCCGCACCTTTAACACCGTCCGCCAGGGTTGTAATGACCCCCATAATCTTTCAGTAAAGCCACCAATAAGACCCTTGTTACAAGCTGTCCAGAAATAAAACTGTGAGACAATGTCACTCCCACTATTACCAATAATGTGGGTTTATGTCTTACACGGTTGTGCCCAGTTATGGCACTGATTAATCAGCTTGAGTTCTGGTGCTTGGACGTGGAATAACTCTAGAAATCGGTTCCTGGGCAGCAATTCCCATGTACTTTCTCCTCATTCTAATGTTTTGTACCCAAGCACAGTTCATCAAGTTTTACTTGTGATTAGGGCATGGGATGTTACCGCACGAGTTATTAATGCAACACGTGTACTCCTGATTTTGGAAGAAACAGAGGATTCCACCCATCTCGTCACTACCTCAAAACTTGTATTGATGGATAGAATGCGATAGGGTGTAGTCAGAAGGAGAAAAGCAGTGAAGCCAGAGAAGTGGAGCAGGGCAAGAAAGGACAAGAGGTGAATGTGATCTAATTGGGAGGAACAACAGAATACCATTGTCAATTGCGGTTATTAGGACATGCCTTAATACACTTATAACCGGTCTTTACATGATTGTTTTACCCCTGAAATTATTAATGAAATACCAGATTTGGTCAGTCCGAATCTGAGGGGGAATTTTGGTTCATACTGTTTTCAAAGGCAGAGATTGTTTTCAGAACTTCTTCAGAAATGGTGAATGAGAAGGGGTATTTAGTATTTCTCATAGAGTGTGAATTGTGGATGTAAAGGATCTCAAGTGTTCTCCATTTCTTTCTTTTATAAGGGCCACCTCTGTTGGGAACCATTTGGTGTCACAGTTTATGGGTTTCTAAAAGTGCTATTGTGAAGAGGAACAATTTGGTTGGAGTAGATTATACTTCATTATATGTTTGCTAACCTGTAAACCGGGGTATCTTGTAATTTCGGGTGGGGGTGATTGCTTTATTGTAGGTATGAGCTTGCTTTTTATGAAGCGGTGAAACTATGGAGTGCATAAAGGTAAGACCTACTTTGTGGGAATTGTTGGGGGATGGTGTTTCCACAGCGTAGTATCATACTGTTGTTGCCAGATTTCCGTCTGATATTAATATTGTGTCCTAAATATAATTTACAAAAATGTTGCCCTACTTGTGTTAGTGATAAAAAAATCCACACTCAATGGGACACTATTTTCTTAGCCTTTATTTAGGACACAATATTTGTCAGACAATATTTCTGTATGGAACTTCAAGCCATAGAACCACATCCGAAAGTGAATTTGACCATTATTTTGCAATGTGTGCTGAACCATTCGTGAGGGTAGTCAACTGAAAGGTTTGCTAGCATCCAGCTTGTGTTTTTTTCCATGAGTGTGGCCATTAAAGATACAAGTGAGTGGCTGCTGTGGTAAAAAAACATGTGGGCTTGCTGATTATGAGGGTTTCAGCGAGTGAAACCCTCCATGAGCATATGGTTATTTGAGATGTTGATCAGGGGATCGATGAGTGAAGATAGGTCAATAATTAAGGTTTTAGAGAACTTGGCAGTTTATCGATGACCATAGTGGTGAATGATTGTTCATAATTTGGAGTAGATTTGGAACAATATGTTGAATGAGGTGAAGTAGGCAATCACCTCACCAAGGGAGGTGAGGTATGGCAATCCGAGGTGGTTCCTTCTCATGTTTGACTTGTTCTGATTTGGTACACAAGGTTGAAATGCAGATTGGTCCTTCTTAATATTGGACCTGACAGACACATTCAAGTTTATTTGTGTGATTAGGATGCATTTAGATTAGCCAGAAAACCCATCAAAATTCTCTTTGCCTGGAATGTTTTGTGAAAATATAAGACTATCCACTGACTCCTAATAATTTATGCAATGTTGCACTACAATGAAATTAACTATCTTTCATGAAAATACCACAAGGTGTTTGGAACACAAATTAATATTGCCACAAGCAGAAGCACAACAGTGGTGTATTCTCTTGAACTGTACAGTGCAGTGGAATCATATTCTTTATTGACAGGAGCATTATAACAAAAATTGCCGCATTTCCATTCTTTGTAATAGCTTCAATAGTTACAAAATTGCTTCCGTTTACCCACAGTCGCCTGAAAGTAATTTCTAGCAAAATGATCATTCACAACAAAAGAAACATTACATTTTTCCAATGAAAAAATCTACATTGTGTGAAATTAATGACATTTTCACAAAAGCCTATGGAGAGCTTGCATTCGTATAGTGTTTACCTGCCCTTTGCATAGCTATTATGTTGTCAACTACTTGCAGTAGCAAGAGAGAAATATGTATTATGAAATAAACATATGTTTTAATAAAGCATTGAAACGCACATAAGCACAATCAATGGTAAACGTGCTGTAGAGCCTTGGTTCCTGCAACTAAAAACAGGCACAAGTGTTGAAAAAAATAAAATAAGCCCGAGCATGTGAGAACAAGAGCGCAGCAAAGCAACGACAGACACCACTGAAGCTCAGCCACGAGCGCTAATCTTGTCCATGGCATGAGCAAGTCAAGATCAACAGCATCTTCGTTGATAGATTTGGGCTTAGATATGCTCTAAAATAAAGCTCATAACTGTGAACTCAGTAAATGCTGATTAAGTTTGACTCTCATTACCAGGGGCGTAGCCTCGGGGGGTTGCTTGGTGTTACACCCCCAAATAAAACTATTTTCTGATAAATTGTTGGTACTAGTGCTTTCAATCGAGTGTAGGGTGGTGTCTCTCGGAATTCACCAGTGATTTTTTATATTTACACAAAGAAAAACGCACACACATTCTCTCCCTCTGTTCTGAAAGTCTTTAAAAAAATGATGGTTATTTTACAAAATTTTGGGCATATATAAAAGCCCCTTACACCACCTTAGAGCCGCCATAGCGTACTTTTTTTACGCTAAGGTTGCCTTTTCCCTGTGCCATATATACAAAGTGCAGCAATGATTCTATTGCGCCACTTTGTAACCCCTTGCGCCACATTATGCCTGCGCCAGGCATAATGTATGCACGGGGGCATGACAGCGCTAGGAGGCCCGCAAAATTGGCACAGTGAAATTTAACAGATTTCACAGTACAATTTTTGATGTAATTTTTAACGCCTGCTCAGAGCAGGCGTTAAAATTACGCACCCATAGAAACCTCCTTGAACTCCATAGGGCCTCCATGAACTTTGCCACACTAGCATAAACATTTTTGACACTAGTGTAGCAAAGCGCCACAATAGCATCAAAAAGTTTGATGCTATTGTGCTAACAATCGCCATGATGTGCCGTATTATAAATATGGCGCAACCATGGTGTTGTTAGGTGCCGGTAAGCGCGGGGTGCAGAAAAAGTGGTGCATCATTATCTTACATAGTACCCTACCAATCCGCATTCCGCTGCCTTTCCACTGCCCCTTAGGTCCTTCTCAAGTGCCCTGCTTGTTATATATTGTATTTTAACAATATATGCCAGCGTGATCTGAAAGTCACACCCCGCCAATCCTACTTACCAAGCTGTGCCCGTGCTCATTACATTTAGTATTCTTTTATAAACAATCACATTTGATAATGTATTTCCAGTGTCCCTGAATTCAGTTAAATATTATTGACATTTGATAAACATTCTTCAATTGTATGCATTCATCACAAAATGGCACACCTGTGTGCCATAATATTACATGATGCTATTGATAAGCAGATGACTTGGGGTAAATTATATACAATGTTTTCTTTAGATAAAAAGTGTTTATATTCTCTTTGGTAAACATGTACAATTTACTATAGTTAAAATGAGGTTTTGGTTAGGATTGGTTTTAATACCTTCCCAATGTGGAAAAACAGTCAGAAATGCACCCAAAACACAGGTAAAGTGAAATCACGGTACGATGTGAAACCTAAAAAGCATTTAAATTCACAAGCTATGGTTAGTTCTGCAATTCATAACCTGAAACCACAGCCATGTAAACCATACCTCTTACACCGAATGGAATGCTGTACCACTATGAATATAGTATTCTCTATTGGTCTGAGTATCTGTTTTGATGTTGTATTTATAGGTGTTGTTATTTAGTGCTATAAATATTGAGAGATCATAAGCATTGCATTTGGTGTGTAAATTATTGTTTGAATGTTAGAGGATATTTTTTCTGATCTGTTGGTCTTTGGAGGTGGGTGCAGAACAGATTTCACCTGCAACAAATCTACCTGGGGGTGAAAACTTCCTCAGGATTAGGATAATATAATGGTTCACTGCTGGGTAAATATGTTTTTGCTCAGGACCCATGAGAAACACCAGCAGGAAATAGCAGGGCATAGAAGAAAATGGTGCGTTCAGCTTTTTTACAATTGCATCCTGGAGGAGGAGGATTGCTTGATATAGTCACTTTTTACTAGTGTTTTACTACCCAACAGAAGGCTTACCCACTAGCCATAGTCAGTAACCAAACTCCCATACTTTACGCAAAGACATAGCAATTAATTTGTAAGATAGCACAGTGGAGAACATATGAGTTCCATGAACTTGTTTAAAATGTTTAAGATGTATATTTGAGCCAACCAGTTGTTAATAAAACACTGTTGTTCTTCGCCAGGTCCATAACCCTGCAATGCGGCTGATCTAATAGGTTGTATTCCTTGTTACGTGTGAAGCGCTCCATTGTCCACGTGACTATGTTTGCACCATGCAAATGTCATTCTTAAATAATAAACACAATTGATATAGTCATATCCATAGTAGAGCGTGTTCTGCAGGGTTCAATCGCCTTGTGTCTCTCACATACTCAATTATGCTCAAGTCTACTCTAATGTAGGATAGTTCATGAGCAAGCATCTCTACAGAATAGTCATGAGCAGAAACAGCCCCAAACATCACTTAGGGGCTGATTCCGACCCTGGCGGTCCTTGACCGCCAGGGCCGGGGACAGCGGGAGCACCGCCAACAGGCTGGCGGTGCTCCCTTGGGCATTCTGACCGCGGCGGTACAGCCGCGGTCAGACACGGAAAACCGGCGGTGTACCGCCGTTTTTCCGCTGCCCATGGGAATCCTCCAAGCTGCGCCGCCATGGGGATTCCGACCGCCATCCTGTTCCTGGCGGTTTTGGCCGCCAGGAGCAGGATGGCGGTATGGGGTGTCGTGGGGCCCCTGGGGGCCCATGCCAATGGCATGGGGACTGCAGGGGCCCCCATAACAGGGCCCCACTGGGAATTTCAGTGTCTGCATAGCAGACACTGAAATTCGCGACGGGTGCAACTGCACCCGTCGCACCTTTTCCACTCCGCCGGCTCCATTCGGAGCCGGCATCCTCGTGGAAAGGGGTTTCCCGCTGGGCGGGCGGGCGGCCTTCTGGCGGTCGCCCGCCCGCCCAGCGGGAAACACAGAATAACCGCGGCGGTCCTCTGACCGCGCAGCGGTATTCTGGCGGCTCCCGCCGGCACCGCGGTTACCGCGGACGGCGGGAGTCAGAATGACCCCCTTAATCTTTACATGTACTCACTCCATGCAGTCAGTTCATCTCCTAAAATAGGCACCCTCTTTACATAGCTTTAAGAAAAGAAGGAAGAATAGATTGCCAACTTATATGTAGAGGGGAACGCCCTTCCTCTCCAAATCAGACAACCCACCTCCCTCCTCAGCTTCACGAAGGAACTGAAGACAAGGCTTTTTTAAGAACCACCTCACCGGTAATGCTACACTCCCCCCCGTGCCTCGAGATCCTAACGGGAGAGTAGTTGCGCTTTACAAGCACTGATTGATTGATTGATTGATTGAACTTATATAGGCCCTCTAACTTGCTTTCAGTAGAACAATGCAGGGAGGTCCTATCCTGATCATCTACTCCTCTTGAATAACATATAAAAGCCTAAGGTGAATATCGAGACACATATTTCTCAGGCTTGGATTGACTGGGAAAGCCAAATCAGAAACAGGAACAGGGCTCCAGTATCTGTGTCTCTACTAGAGGGGGAGGTCCCTATGTGAGAGGATAGTCCTTTCTTTCTTTTGTTTATGCTTTGACATAGTGACACCATTGCCATCTTTGGAGATGTACTCTTTCCTGAAGTATGGAATAGGATGAGCAAGGAGATGAGGTGGTAATAGCATTTACAGGAAAATCCAGAAAGCCGCCACTGCTTAATGATATCTTTCAGAATTATTTAAGAACAAGGAACATCAAGCCTGATTTTCTAACGGCCAAGCTGTTAACTTAGTACCCTAATAAAAACAGCGAACAAAGTCAGTCTGCGCCTTCCAGTAGCTTCTACCCACACCTGACAGGTTTTTCTGAGAAGTAATGGGCAGTTTCTACACAAAGCAAATTGATGGCTATTTACCCCTAAAAATAGGTACTATTCTGGAGTTACAATGAAGTCACCAGCAAACTCTTGGTATTATTGCAGCTGCAAAACTTCTGTTGACAAAAACTTTAGTTTGGTGAAATTCTCAGTTGAGCTGTAGGTGGAAGTTTGTGGCCAAATCAGCATTACAAGTTTTGGAGGGAAACCTGCACCTTCAAGGTTATCTGTAAACACGTTTCACCTGGGAAATCCTCGTGAAATGCATCCATGCAAATTACAAAATACAAAGTATGATTGGAAATCAGTGGAAATTGTCGCAATGACGTATTTGTGCCATTATCGCTAACTCCTGCTAATGATGTAGTAATGGGTACATGAGAAAAGTTGCCTGGGGTGTTTGCAGGACCAAATGCTGTAATATTGCATTTATTTCACTGAACGACTCGGAAGGAGGCTGTTTCCCATTGCTTAGAGCGCTTTTGACTCACTAGTATTTAGGAAACCAGTAGGTTTCAATACCTATTCACTTCCATTCACTTTATAGGTTGGTGTATTTGCAGGATTCAACGTAATTGTTTATTCCTTAAGCAATGTTTGGATATTATTTGACTGAGCACTGCAGTGACCTAGGAACTATAAATTAATTTGCACTGGCGTAGCTTGGGGGGGGAGGGGGCAGAGGAGGATGTGGGGTGCTGCACCCACCTAATGAATGTATTTTGTGATAAATAGTTGGGTGCAGGATCTTTCAGTCGGGTAAGGTGCAGTGTCGGATTTCACCAGGAATTGTTACACGCAGACAAAAACGCAGACACACTCTCTCCCTCTCTCTGTTTGGAAAGACTTCGAAAATGTTGGTCATTTCACAAAAAAAGTGCTTTCTCTCACTTAGTACCCCGACCAGTACCGCTTCCACTTCCTTTCCGCTGCCTCTTACGCCCCTCTTGTGCGCCTTGCTTGTCGTATAATGTATTTTAACATCATGTGCCAGCGTGGTTGTCGGGAATCTGAAACTAACAACCCTCCCCCAACAAATATACTGACCCAGATACGCCCCTGTTAATTTGTTAGAGGCAGTGGCAACAAGGTGGTTGACTCCAATAAACCTATTTATAAAAATACGTTATTGTTGAGGGCCGTGGATTACTTTACAAAGCATCTCCACATTAAAATCTTTTCTGAACCATTAAAGAAACAAGCTGGCTTCCATCGCTTGACTCAGCCTCCTTGTGTGTTTAGACTATGAAATTAGGAAATTAAGTAAAAATGGAGGCAGGTGGAAATGTTAGTTCACAAAGTTTGCAAATTTAAAAATATACAGTGTCTGTGCTAAAAATTAAAATAAGCTCTAGTTCTAAAATTAAATTGTTCTTGCTGATTTTAGTGTAGTACTCTACCTGAACCGCGATTTCTTTTTTCTTAGTCATTAGTCACTGGTTACGTATTAAAATTATTAGAGAAAAACACTAGACAAGCACAAACAACAAAATACAATATAAGAAGACAATCTCTGATTACACTATTTTAGGTCCTTGGGACCTCAAAAATGACTAAAAGGCCCAAGAGAAATAAACACAAATATTTTTTTTATGAAACATATTATTTCTGTATCAGGCATTCGGTATTAAAAAATAAGACCCATCCCATGAGTCAATGAGATTGCTAGAAATAGTTCATCATTTTGGATAAATAGACACTCCACACTTCCTCCACTGTATCCATTAAACCTGTTCTCCGGTAATAGCGTATTTCCACCTCATCGCGTTAGCCATTGCCTGGAAGTAGGAGCTACCGCCTCCTATTACCTTTTGCTTATGAGGTAAACAGTTTCTAAGGCACAAAAACATATGATACTGCCAATCCCAAAACAGATTACAGCTAAAGGGCAGGTCCAAGATCATCATTTGGGCAGTGAATTCTCCATCTGAGAAAAGATGGTTATTTCATTCCAGAAATTGGCTAATCAGGGCCAGTCTTGGATCATATGTTACTCCAGAGTTCAGTCGCAATTTGGAGTGACCTCGGGAAACTATCAGCTAAACCGCGAAAATTGCTTATGTTATTTATAGGCTTTCAAGTAAAATGTTATTATTGCAACGAGAGGCAATTGATATCGATTTGCCATCTGATATCAGTACAGACTGGGGGGAGGTGCATCAGCAAACATCTGGAACTAAAACACAGGCAAAGAATAGAACACGATTATTGGTTGAGATGATTACGACATAGGAAATATACGTTTCCTGATTTGTAATTAATTGTTCGAATACATTTGTGTAGGGGTGTGTGTGTGTGTGTGTGTGTGTGTGTGTATACATGCCTGTGAGCATGTGTGTGGATGCCTATGTGAATTCATGTTGAAGTGTCGATGATAGCTATTCTGCAAATAAGGTGATCTTACTTGTGCTTTATTTAGGAAATACTTCATTATTTTTGGGATTTAAGTTTTCGGAATTTGATAAGTCTGCATAGAATTTACCAGTCAATTTGTGCCTGTGACTGTGGTACTCCATTTTCTATTTCGTGAAAACTGGGCAAAGGAAGGGCAATGTTTTCTTGAGCGATCCAAAGGAAGAATTTTGTACTTGAATTTTTGTCATTTAGTATAGGAAAAACAGTTCATACATGGAACTTGGCATGACAGTAGATCTTTCGTCAGAATAGATCCCTTTCAGGTCTCGCTCAGAGAAATCTTTAGCTGATGCCACACTTAGTAAGAGTAATATATAAAATATATAGCCAGCACGCTTAAGTCTTTGAAGTGTTTCAGAGTTTGGATAGTTCCCAAGAAAGCCTACTTTAGATCAGTATCCTTCAACCTGGCTTTGCTGTCAGTGTCACTCACTTTTTAGGACTGCCCACATCACAGCCGTCCATTGTTTGTGGTGTGGGGCAGACTGCGTGTGGGCAGTTTCTCTGTTTATATACCAAAGGAGCACCAACTGGTAATAGAGTTCATCTGCAGGAAATTCTAGGCAAATAAATCTTTCAAGAAACTGTTGTATCTGGTGCTGGTGGTGCGAAAACAGCACCAGCCTGGTATAATTAAGAGAACTTTCAAGCAGCCTCTATGGTACTCAACACTGAAAGCCATTAGAGGCAGTCTCTGGTACTCAGCATCCAGGCTGTATTTGCAACACTGCTTCATTCCAGGCATGGCTGTGTTAGCATAATTGGACCCTGCCCTGTCCCGTACATCATCAGCTGTATTGTAGCCAATGGCTAAAGACTAGAGCGCTGACTGGAGGTGGGCAAGGCAACAAATTAACAGGGAGATCTGAGCCAGAGCGAAGGGCCTGGCTCGAGTTCATGCACTAGCTGAGCCCTGAAAATATTTGCTATGTAAATCATACAGCAGACATCACATAAATTATGATAAAGTCTCTTCAAAATTCAAGAAATCTATTTATTTAGCATCTGGAAGCTCTGATAGTAATAGGGCAGATTGTAGCACTGCACTGACAAGTACTTATTAAAAGTGATAGTTTTGAACAAGTGATAGTCCAAATTTTCATATTTGAAAGAATTTTTGTTAGAAATGGGGTCTTTGGTTGGCAGTAGGTTACCCCCTGTCCAAGCAAAGACCCTCACTCTAGTCAGGGCAAAGGAGAAACACACCTGGTTAACCCCCACTTACTCCCTTGGTAGCTTGACATGAGCAGGCAGGAGCAGGCAGGCTTAACTCAGAAGCACTGTGTAAAGTATTTGTACCACCACACACAGTAATACAGTGAAAACACTACAAAATGGACACCACACCAGTTTAGAAAAATAGGCAATATTTATCTAAATTAAACAAGACCAAAACAACATAAATACAACACAGACAAGTTAAAATATGAATTTTCAAAAGAAAGGAGTCTTAAAACACAGAAAACAATGGGAACAATGATTTTAAACAAATTACCTGGTTAGCATAAAAAAATAAAGCCGCACCGGCGAACATAAGTCGGAAAAGGTAGCGATGTGTCGATTCCTTCCTCGCAAGGGAGCTCATGCGCCATTTCTTCTCAGGGCGGGTCAGCGATGCGTCGTTTTCCTCTCTCGTAAGAGGGTAATGCGTTGATTTCTGGACGGGGCACATCAGATCCACGCAGAGTCGGGTTGACTGTGACCCCCAGGGACGATGCGTGGAAAATCCTGTTGCATGTTGTTAGAAAACCATGCTGCATGGGGTTTGTGTCGTTATCAACAGCCGCAAGCGATGTGCCAATCTCACAGTCACGATGCATGTTGAGTCTCGATTTTAGCTGTGAAGCACGTTCCTTTTGGTTCCAGAAGTGATCTAATTTTCAGGGGTTTGGGTCCAATACTTATACCCCTTTCTGCCTTTGAAGTAGCCCTATTTCAAAGGAAAGCCTCTGTTGTTCACCAGATACTGCTTTGCCCAGGTCAGGCCCCAGACACACACCAGGGTGTTGGAGACTGCATTGTGAGAGGGAAGGCACAGCCCATTCAGGTGTAAGTGACCACTCCTTCCTCCACTCTAACACAGATGGCCCATCGGGCTATGCAGGCTACACCCCAGCTCCATTTGTCTCACTGTCTAGAGGGCATTCACAAACAGCCCAACTGTCAAACTGACCCAGACAGGGAATCCACAAACAGACAGAGTCACAGAATGGTTTAAGCCAGAAAATGCCTACTTTCTAAAAGTGGCATTTTCAAACTAACAATCTAAAAACCCACTTCATTAAAAGATGTATTTTTAAATTGTGAATTGAGAGACCCCAAACTCCGTATTTCTATCTGCTCTCAAAGGTAATCTGCATATTAAAGTTATTTAAAGGCAGCTCCCATGTTAACCTATGAGAGAGATATGACTTGCAACAGTGAAAAACAATATTTCACTGTTAGGACATGTAAAACACATCAGTACATAACCCAACTTTAGCATACATTGCACCCTGACCATGTAGCTACCTAGGGCCTACCTTAGGGGTGCCTTACATGTATAAAAAGTGAAGGTTTGGGCCTGGCAAGTGGGTACACTTGCCAGGTCGAATTGGCAGTGCGTGACTGCTCACACAGACTCTGCAGTGGCAGTTTGAGCCATGTTTACACGACTACTAATGTGGGTGGCACAACCAGTGCTGCAGGCCCACTAGTAGCATTTGATTTACAGGCTCTGGGTACCTCTACTGCACTTTACTAGGGAATTACTAGGGAATCAAATATGCCAATCATGGATAAACCAATCACCAATACAATTTTCGCAGAGATCATATGCACTTTAGCACTGGTTAGCAGTGGTAAAGTGCCAAGAGACCAAAAGCCAACAAAAACTTGTCAGAAAAAATAGGAGGAAGGAGGCATAAACATTTGGGATGACCCCTGCATAAAGGGCCAGGTCCAACAGTTTTCATACACAATAATGAAGAAAGTGTTTTGTTGAAATAAAATACTTGCATAAGATCACATAGTTTAAGCAGGGATGGAGTGATTTATCCAAGATTTCCGGTTTCACTTTCTACAAATCAGCCAGTAGATGGGGTATCTATTTGCCTTTCCTTATGTTAAGGCTTTGTTTTTACCTCCTAGTTCGTTTTTTAAATATAGCACAAACTCGGCTTGAAAGCAAAGCACTGTACATGACCACCAGTTAAATTACACAAGTTCATATGATTGGTTATTGACACTGGGAGATGAAGTGAGCTGCTCAGAATCACAGAATGTTAAGCCAACTTCTTGACTCTACGCTGGTTCGCCAGGTCCAAAGTCAGCCGCTTTGGACGTAAAGCCACCTCATGGAGAAAGTCACATGAAAGTTTGGGTAGTAACGGGCTCGAGGTTACAACACGATATCTAGCTGAGGCAGAGGCAGGCTTCATGCTTGAGCCTAACTTGAGCTTTCAGTGGCTTGCCCACCCCTAGCACTGACCAATGTCTTACCTACTCCTATGCAGCACTGGCCTGCACATTCAAGAAACAGAAGGGGCTGCATGCCTGGTTTTCCAAAGCCTCATCTCTATTAGCCGTCAAAGGGTTGCAGCAAGGGTATTTGGCTGTGGTATGGCATGCTTACCCATAGCCACAATGAGAATGTGACCAATTGTGCTATACTATAACTATTATGCACAGCACTGCTGTATTGGACTGGCACTTATAGAGGCCACATTGTACTGACAGGTAATGTCTGCTCTTGCACTTTACAATAGTAATGTCCCAATATTATATTATACTGTGCACCACAATCTGGCTGTGATGCCACTATTCATCAGGGTGAGCGATACCAGGGTCAGGTAACAGGTGAGCAAGGCTTGGCATATTTGCACATCCACAATCCTAGCAGCACTGAACTAAGGGACTCATTACGAGTATGGTGGAGGGGATTACTCCATCGCAAACGTGATGGCTATCCCATCCACCATATTGTAAGTTCCATTATATCCTATGGAACTTGTAATACAGCGGGCGGGATATCCGTATTGTTTTGGATGGATTAATCCCCTCCACCAAACTCGTAATGAGGCCCTTGTTATCTCAAATGTTATTCTCAATCAATTGCAATGGATTATAGTCTTTGAAGTAGCAAATAGTTTGTGAACATGTATTTTCCTTTTCAGTATTGCATTTTGGTTGCCTTTTGAAGTGAACTTTTATTTGCTACAACTACCAATCACTGATTTAACACTGATTAGGCTCACTTGCATGTGGAGGGGTCAGAAGCAGCCATTCTGGTGGGCGTGGTCTCCCAAGGTGCGCCTACTGCTTAGCTGTACGTGCTTCCTGGTCCTGCTCAGTCCGAGCCCCCTCTAAAGCCAGCAGCACATGCTGCCTTCATCTGACACTGCTGCAGGTAACCACCTTCCCTACTCTTACCTGCTACTACCTGGAGCAATCAATCAATCAAAGCATTTTTAAAGAGCACCACTCACCCGTGAGGGTCTCAAGGCGCTGAGGGGGGTGCTGCTACTGCTCGAACAGCCATGTCTTGAGGTGCCTCCTGAAGGTTAGTAGGTCCTGTGCTGTCGCAGGTGCATAGGAAGAGTGTTCCACGTCTTGGTGGCGAGGTGGGAGAACGATCTGCCACCGGCTGTCATTCTGTGGATGCGTGGGTTGGTGACGAGGGCGAGGTCAGCGGAGCGAAGCTGTGGGGTCGGGTGTAGAAGGAGAGCAGCTCTATAATCACACAGTACAGTACAGACCATGGCATAGAGCAATGCTATTCAAAGTAGTACAGTATGACATTAGAGAGCAATGCAAAAATACTATCCACTACAACAGTACTATACAACACAGTATTATCCGATGCAGTGACGCCATAAATGCAATAGTATAAACAATTGAAAATTCTGTACTATTTAGTACTATACAGTGCTATGCACCTATACTGTGTAATAGCATTCATAGCAAAGTACTGTACAGTGCAACACCAGGCAGTGCTATGCAGTACACTGTAATATAAAATGACAAAGTACACCAGCCCTGCTATAATGTTTGTATTACCCGTAATAATATTGGTATAAAATTGGTAATTGTTCTCATTTTTATAACATCACCACTGCTGTCTTCATACACATCTGTTAATGCACTCACCCATTCAATCATTCTTCCATCCATACACTCTTTCATTTACCTGTGCTCTCATGCAGTCACTCATTCAATGCAACCATTGACATATTCTTACTTTCGCCCGCTCACTTGCCCATTCACACAACCACGCAAAGTTGCCAATGAATACCAAAGCTCTTTCACTTATAAAGCAGCCTGACCTATTGGTTTTTCCAATGCCATTTTTGTGTTAGTTTTTGTGATACTTCTGTCACAAAAAAAGTACTTGTGGGCTTAAAGGGTTAATCTTTTTATGTATTGAAGCACGTAAAATAATACATAAATGTGGAACTGCTGAGGGTTCTAAGATGATAAAATCTATGTACATTAAAATATAATTGGCCAAGGGATATTTTTCTCCAGTTGTCTATTTCAGAATCCGTGGATCCCGGATGGATCTGAGCAATATTATTTGCTGGTGGCGAAAATGTGTTGCAGCTCCCGGCTTTACTCAGTGCAAGGACCTGTGGTGTAAGTGTGGGTCGGGAGTTGTGAAAAGATCCTTAGTTGTGATTAATCTGCCTCCCCGGCTGCTAGACTAGTGGCTAACTCTGGTTCTCCTGCCACTCAGCACAAAGACCTTCTGCACATGGAGATTTGTAGAGTCTACTCAGGTCTCCCCTTTGTTTTTTTGTGTTACAGGCCTTTTGTATGGGGCCTTCCTCCACCCAAGCATGACCCTTCCCACATGCAATAGTGTTTTAGGAGAAACTGAAAAGTTTATTTTTTACCATCTGTTTATAACTTATATCGTCCTCATTTCTGTTCATACATACGATTTGGCTCAGTGTTTGGTAGCTGTTTTCTGATATTTCTGTAAAATCTGTGTCATGGTTTAGTAATTGGTGGCATTTATCTTGATCCTTTTGTATTTTTATGGGTGCTTTTTAATATACTTTTGCATGGTTTTGTAACTTTTAGTTGCATTGATTCACAGTACAGCAGCAGCCATTTTGGCAAGGTTTGCATTTAATTAAAACAATTAAATAAAAATAAATTAAACGGGGGAGGGGCAGGGTGGGGAGACAACCCAAGATGAGGTGAGTGAGAAGGAAGAAAGATTTACTTGGGGAAACAGGGTTTACTCTAGAAGAATTATATAAAAGGTTGATAGTGCAAATGGACTTGTCTGTCACATTTACATATGCACTGAAGGACGGTTGCTAAATGTACACATGCATAAATAGTTGCACATTGGAGTAAAAATGAATCTGTAAAGGATTCCAGAATTGCTGCTGGGAATCTGTGACTGTTGCAGATTCACAGAACCAGATCTTCGTAGATACTATTAACAGTTATGCAGTGACCATAGACGATATCGCAGGTGTTTGCATTCAGTGCAGCTCCATAGCTCTCTGTTTTTCTTTTAGTTTTAATTTAAAATATATTGCTCAATTTTCAATGATACAATTTCATTTAAATATTCAGTGTAGTTCCATTTTGAAGAAGGCAATCTCTTAACATCATAACACTTTGCTTTAATTACATTTTTTCAGAGTAGCTAAACTTTTGGGGTGTTTCTGACTTTACATGTTGCAGAACAGTTCCAATGGTAGAGCACTCAAGCACCTGTCCCAGCACCAAGCATACCATGAACAGACAATGGCCTCAGAAGCTCCAAGTTTAAAAAACATCTACAAAGAGTTTGATAGCAGTGAAGGTACACTCCTATGAGACACTCTGTGTTACTTTGTTTGAGTACTACTGCTCACTATGTTGATCCCCAAAAGGACACTACAGTGAAATCAAGTTGCACCTTATCTTTTCTTTTTGTAGTGATTTGATGGTACTACCTGTATCACTGTCTCCTAATACCACAATTGAACCAATTCTGCTTCCTTTCTCTTGAAAGATTACAGCACTGTAATCCTCTGAGGAGTTTTCACTTTGCAAAACAAGTACAGTGCACTCTATGTATGCCAACCAACTTGATTTTGTGTTGTTTGACTAAGAGGATTATTTTGTGTTTACAAAGTTCTCTTCTTTATTTACGATAGGCCCTAATTGATGCCCATCAATAAACAATTTAATTCCTCCCATCTTTACCCTAAACAACACTATTTCATCCATGCCCACACTGATTTTTTGTGAATATGCGAAGCTCAGCCTTGTAAGAAATTGGTATACTGGTTGAAATGGGGAGTGAAATCGTACCTAAGCAGCAACCACAATAGTAGTCAGGTTTAACATAATCAAACCTCAAATTAACTTGTGTTTACCCCTGTGGTAGCTTGGCAGAAAAGCAGTCACACTTAACGAAAAACACAGCACCAGAAAAATCCCATACCAATTTAGAAAGATAGACTAAAATGTGATAAATTATTTGACTCCAAAACAACAAAAATCCCTTTAGTACAACTTGATATATGCATTGTTAAAGGTTTTGTGGAAATCAAGGGCAAAGAAGTTAAAAGCTTAAACAGCTGTAATCTGGTCGCGACAGGCAAGGTGCAACCCACAAGTTCAGGGTGACTCCGAAAGAGCAAGGTCTGGATACAGGACTGAGTTCAGTTAGCTAAAAGTTTCTTGTAGCCTTGGTGTGGGGATGTGAAGTGCTTGCATTGAGCTGCATGTGCCAAAGTCGATGAACTATCAATGAGAAGCTGCGATGTGAGGTCTGTCATCAAGATGTGTAGTGCAGCGGTGTAGTCCATGAGCTTTGACAAGGCTTGTGATGCAAGATCCTTTGTCAGCATCGAGGAAGCTGACCGGCTGGTGGAGGCTTGCGTTGCGATGCATCTGGAGTCGGCTTGAGGGTGCATCAAAACTGAAGAAGCCACCAGGGATTGTGAGAACCTGCAATAAGATGCATTGCGGACAAGCTGCTTCACATGGGGTGGAGATGATCCCGGCCCGCGTTGAGATGCTAAGAGTTGTGCCAACATCAAAGAAGCCTGTTATGTCCTGTAGCTTTGAGCAGGGGCCCACCCAACTGACCCTTAGAGATTTTTTGGAGTCCTGGGTCCACACAGGCAGGCTGGACTTTCTAGGTAGCTCACAGCAGTAGAAGAGTCCTAGTGCAGCAACAGCAGGCCTTGGCCAGCAAAGCAGTTTTTGGTCAGCAAGCAGGACAGCAGGGCATACTTCATATCTGAGCAGCCCTTCTACCTGGCAGAGTCCACAGGTACTTAAGTGAGATGAGACCCCAATATTTATACCCGGTGCCCACTTTGAATTAAGAGAAGCTTCTAGAGCCCTCCTCCTACCGAGATGTCTGGAATTTCCTTCCTCCCTGCCCCAGACCTGGCTTGTCTCAGGCACAAAAGATCAAAGTGAAGCTCTTTGTGAGTGTGCTAAGGCAGAATGTTTGCGATGTGCAAGTGTGGTAGTTGAAAGCTCTTCCACCTCATCCTGACAGAGGCAGCCCATCTTGCCAACACTTCTTTTGTCTCACTGGGCGCAATACACAAAGGGCAGCTGCCAGCTTTACACAGTCATGTGACTCAGGATACTAGCTGCAGGCACCAAATGGTTGGGACGAAAAAATCCCAACTTTCTAAAAGTGGAATTTTCAGAATTTTGACTTAAAATCCCACTTTACCACTATATAGTGTTTTAAATCAAACGTCTTCAGAGGCCGAACTCTACTTTCCTACCTGTTCCCAATTGAAAGTAGTCACTTATTAAATGTAATAAGGTAACTCAATATTACTCTATGGAAGAGTTATGCCTTGCAGTATTAAAAAAACAAAATTAAGAGTTTTTCACTACCAGGACATTTGCAAGTTGAAAAATACATGTTAATTCTTTTTAATATACTGCACCTTGTACTCCTTGCTGTTGAGGGCCTACCTTAGGGGTGACTATATGTATTAAAAAGTAAGGTTTAGCCATGGAAAAAGATTTATTTTGCCAGGTTGAAATGACAGTTTAAAGCAGCACACACAGACTGTAGTGGCAGACCTGAGACAGTTTTAAATAAAGGGGTACTTGAAGGGGGGAATCAATGCCACAGGCACAATAGTATTATTTAATTTACAGGCCCTGGGTACATGTACTACCAATTTACTAGGGGCTTACAAGTAAATAAATGTGCCTATTGGGTGTAAGTCAGTTTTACCATGTTTAAGGGACAGAGCACAAGTACCTTAGCACTAGTTAGCAGTGGCAAAGTGCACAGAGCCCTAAAAGTCAGAAAACAGGAGAGCGAAGGCAAAATGTTTAGAGATGACCATGCAGGGAGGACCAAGTAAATAAGCCTCCATCTATAAAATCATGTTCTTTTTATTTTAAATTGCGCACACTGTGTTACTAAATCACTATATGTGTTCAAATTGTACAGCTCTGAGAAGCCTGCTGGTACAGAGATAGCACCACATAAAAAGACATTTAAAAAACTGCTGCTGTATAAGTTTGTCATTGATCACTGATTTCTACAAAACTCACAGTCTGAGCTACTAAGAAGTATTTTGCATAATTACAATTAAAAAAGGAATTCTTAGTAATTGGCTTCAGAATAGGAAAGGATAGAAACTGAAAAGTAGAGGTGGAAACATGACTGCAAGCAGTTAGCTGTAGAAGATATTTAAAACTACAATTTTTGGCATATTTAATGAAGTATTTTTCCTTAAGCATGTCTGGAATTTACCACATTTTTCAGACAGTATATTTTTGAAAGGTTGGCCTCCGTGGGCTTAAGAGCGTTGTATATTAGGGGCCATCATAAAATACAGAGGCCTATATAGTTTAAAAGATACAAACATATTATTATACGCAAGTAAGCATCAGAATACAATCTAGGTGTGTGTGGTACTTTGTGAGAAAACAAATAGTGCTGTGAGGTACATTGTGAGTAAATTAAGCGATATACAGAATCAAACCTGCTAATAATCGTTATGCTGCGTCTGCGATCCCACGGCAAAACGATGTTCGCGACATTCGCGGCATCCGCGTCAAGAGGAAAGCGGCCTGCTTGCTGACATCTCGTCGCCAAATATGTAAAGAAGGTGAGAGGCAGCGTTGCTGTACAGCAGGTAAGCTTTATTGACCGAGCTCTCCTCTAACGCGGTGTCTTCTTCCCCTGTCAGCAAGCAACTGCCAGAGGGAAGAATCATCGCTAACATTCTAGGCTCGCGGCAACGATCACACATCTAGCCGCGAGCCACATCATAACACATCCCCCACCGTTAACACCCACAAAAAGAACCACAAATAAATAACAGGAAAGAACTTTAACAAAATAAGAGACAACAAGGTAAAAACAAAAGAAAATCTATACACCGAGTCAATACCCTAGCAATAAGCTTTATGTTACATAGTCATTCAAGAACCCTGGAGGTCTCCTACATCTAGTAGTCCTAGGAAACCCAACAGATCTAGGTGACACAATACTTGGAACACAAGTAGAGGCTCCCATGGAATCTGAACAGGTATTAGGAGCATCAATAATCACCTCACCCCTCCCAACCGCAGCATCACCACTTTCACAACCAAACTGTTTCCTCTCGCCACCACTAGGACCATTCACATCTTCATCTTTCATCAACATATAACCACTACAATCATCACCCCTCCTTGCACATCCAACATCCAATGCAGAAGAAAATTTTGCGACACGCCTGAAATTCCAACGTTGGCCATTATCAAGCAAGACATGCCACTTGTGAACTTGATGAACTCTAAACGGACCTAAGAATTTGCTAAACCCCTGTCTCACTCTACCAGATTTGATTTTTACCCAATCACCTGGTTTAATTCTCGCATTGTCATCCCCTGTCTCATTGGCTGTGTCTCCATTGAATGCGCCACCACCTCCCAACAATCTCTCCATCCATGCAGGTCTGAGTTTGCTGACAGGTTTCCTACCTCTCATATCAACAAACGGTACTCTGCCCGACGTTGTGTTTTCTGTGGTTCGATATCCCCACACCAATTCTGAGATCACCGAACCAGCATCTAAATCATTGACCACAGCCAATTGCAGACCACCCTTAATCATGCGATTAGCTCGTTCCACAATACCATTAGCACGAGGATTGTATAATGCTGTATGAGCGTGCCTTATGCCACACAGGTCTAAAAACCCTTTCATCTCCACAGACGTTAACTGTGTACCATTATCGGTAATCAACACCGATGGAGATCCCTCCTCAGCGAAAATTTCTCTCAGTACACTTATGGTAGCAGATGTTGTAACCTCTCCCATAAACTTGACGATAAGCCATTTGGGGTACACATCCACCATAACCAAGGCAAAATTCCTTCCCCTGCCGATGCCGGACAAAGGTCCGATAAAGTCCAGGCAAACACTATGCCAAGGTTTGCCAGGGTCATTTATGTTACCACTAACCGACTGTTCTCCCACTCTCAACCGTTTCTCACTCTGAATGCACTCAGAACATCTCTCTACCCATCTCACCACATCATCATCCATACCGGGCCACCAAAATTCCATTCTCAACCTTCTCTTGGTAATCGTTTGGCCAAGATGACCCTCATGTGCAATATCAAACAAGCGTTTGCGCACCCCCACAGGCGGAACAACCCTTTCACCCCGCAGAATCATTCTTCCATCAACTTCAGAAAGCTCATCCACCACCAAATTAAAAGGCCGTACAGATGCCGGGAGAGTACTGTCTCTCCTCACACCTTTCCTTATTAAATCAATGACCCGCAACAAAACTTCATCTGCTTTCATAGCCAAATCCCAATCAGTTTCTTTCACTGCTCCCTTACACCAATGCACAACCTCACCCACAGACGCAACAGCTCCCTCTTGTTCATGCTCTAAAACATTATCTCCATCTATTGTCTGCCACTCAAGAGCCAGACGAGAAAGACAGTCCGCTTGCACATTTTTCCAACCAGGAATGTACTCAATCTTGTAATTAAATTCTTGCAAACGGGAAGCCAACCTAGCCAGTCTCGCTGACCCTTTACCAGTCCCACCTGGTGACAAAATCTTTAGCAATGGTTTATGATCAGAACGCAATGTGATGATACTACCCCATATATATGTGCGAAAATACTCCACTCCCCATGCCGCAGCCAG
The DNA here is from genome assembly GCF_031143425.1 of Pleurodeles waltl. NCBI lineage: Eukaryota > Metazoa > Chordata > Amphibia > Caudata > Salamandridae > Pleurodeles > Pleurodeles waltl. The sequence goes on along the minus strand of NC_090450.1, from coordinate 70,079,048 downwards.
AGTTTCACGCTCAATAACAGCATAATGTCTCTCAGCAGAAGATAAAGTCCGAGAAGCAAAGGCAACCGTCTTCTCTACAGACCCATGCATTTGAGATAAGACGGCCCCAATGCCCACAGCGCTTGCATCCACCGTGATTATTGTTCTTCTCTTTGTGTCGAAAGGCACTAGAATGCCAGCGTTGCATACATCATCCTTAATCAACTGAAAACATTGGCATTGCTCTCCTCCCCAGACAAAACTAGCTCCTTTGTGCAAAAGTACTTTTAGGCATTCTGTCTTGCTAGCGAAGTTCTTGACAAATTTGGAATAGTACTCAACCAATCCCAAAAAGGATCGCAATTGGTCCTTGTCTTTAGGAGCTGGAGCTGACCTAATTGCCTCCAACAGGTCTTTCTTCGGCTTTACACCATCTTGCGACAGTGAGTGACCAAGATACTCCACCTCTGTCATCAAGAATTGACATTTTTCACGGCGCAAAGTCAAACCAGATTGCAACAATCTGTCGAGTAGCATCTTCAGAGTTATATTATGACTATCAATAGTTTCACCAAACACTAGAATGTTATCTTGGAAGAACAGGATATTGTCCAACCCTCTGAAAATTTGGTTCATCATCCTTTGGAAAACACTAGCGGCAGACGCCAGTCCTAACGGCATCCGAGTGAACTGAAATGTGCCCTCCATGGTGATGAAAGCAGTGAGGCCCTTAGAACCAGGATGAAGTCTAATCTGATGGTATGCGTGCTTCAAATCCAATTTTGAAAAGTATTTAGCATCCTTCATTAGTAGAACCAATTCATTAATGTTTGGCAAAGGAAAATTGTCTGTAACAATATTCTGGTTTAACCCTCTCAAATCTACACAGAACCTCAACTTGCCATCTCTCTTTTTAGAAATCACTACAGGCGACAACCATGCTGAGGCCTCCACTGGTTCAATTACCCCACTGTCTAGCATTTCATTCAAGAGCTACTTTACACCCTCTCTTACCGAGACTGGAACCTTTCTAACCTTGTGCTGCACAGGAACAGCACCGGGCTTCAACCTAATCTCGTGAACATAGCCTCTCAACTCTCCCATCTCCTCTCTGAATACCCCTTTAGCCCCATTCAATATACCAGCAAGAGAAACATCTTTGATTGCAGCTACCTGACTAGGGGCACACGGATTGATGACTATGCGAAGATCGTACTGGTGTTGCCAACCCAAAATAGGCGGACCAGACTCTGCCACATACACTTTGCCTAAGACCTTTCTCCCCTTGAACCCTATTTCAGTGAGCATATAACCTATGATGTCTATCTGTTCACCCTGATACCCGCCAGGATTGATGTCCTTTGGCAATAGTCTTGTTGAAGGCCACATTTGGAGAAATAAATCCTTAGGAACTATTGTATATAAGGAGCCGGAATCCACCATTAGTTCTACAGACACATTCTTGACAGTAAATTCTGCCTTTGGTCTCTGCATCCTTTCTGCTCTCACCCCTACCTCGTCCAACCCAGAAACACACAACACCCTTCCGAACTTGTCACCTACGGACACATCGCCTGAAGCATCACCAACCATGGCCACCTTCCCCTTTGAATGCTCTTTTTCCCTACACATCCTCGCAAAATGCCCTTTGCGCCCGCACCTACGGCACTCTTTCCCTAGGGCAAAGCAATTCTTGGACTCAGAAGTATGATACTTGCTCCCACACTTGTTGCACTTCCCATTTTTAGATCCACTAAGCCTTTCCCAGGACGATTTACTCGTCACAGCTACATCACCCTGAACAGAAGATACCTCTTCGTAAGCCTTAACTTCTCTCCTCTCCATTTGTTTCATACAAAACTCTGACTCCTCGACCACCTTTGCAATTTCTATAGCATCCTTCAGCTTGGGGTCCTTCGCTGCCCACAATCTTTCCTGCATTTTCTTGCTCCTACACTGTACTATGAGCTGGTCCCGAATCAACTCCTCTGTCATTGGCCCAAATCTGCATTTGACAGAAAGCTCTCTTAATCGAGTGACAAATTCGTCCACAGATTCACCATCCCTTTGAGGTTGTGTGTAAAACTTAAATCTTTGCATTACTACATTCTCAGTCTTGGCAAACCTTAATTCTAGTCTCCGCCTTGCTTCCAAAAACACATCATCTATGGGTTGACCAGACTGATCAACAGCTTTAGGCAAGTACTTAAAGACATGCTGACCTTCATTGCCTAGGGAACTAAGTAAGATAGCTTTTTTTCTACTGGACGAGAATCCTAACCCATCTAAGGCTTCAAGATAATTATCGAATATGTCTATCCCCTCCTCCCAAAATATCGGCGGATTCCCAGGTTGCACCAAGAATAGAGGTGGAGAGTGTACAGCTGTGGCTGACATATCCATTGTGTGAATCTGTGCTCAGTTTCTAATAAAACACAAATTTGGTATGAAGGTATGCTCAGGAGAAACCCCCAAAAAACAAAAATTAGTGTTCCTCCAGGTATTTGTCAGGATAAAAACAATGTAGCAAACAGCAGGTTACAGGTGTGCCTATCACCGTAGAAGACACTTGAACATGCAATGGTGAGCAGTTCGTCGTGGCCAGAATCTATTTTAAGGGGAGTTTTCCCAACTCCCTAAGATGGCCGCCACCACAAGAAGCAGTTCGTCATGGGCAACATCTAATTGACAGAATGTTTTCCCAACTCTCAAAGATGGCCGCCACCAGTTTACTAGAACGTCTGTGATGTCATCGCGACGTTGTCATGACAGCAGATCAGCAACACTCACGTGACCGAGGCCGATGCAGTCGTATCTCCAAATCTAAGTCGGACTGCAAACTGTAAATATATTGGCTGGCGATGGATTCCAGGAGCGGAACTACCGCTGGAAAGACATAAAACTCCAGGAGCTGGTAATTACGCCCTTTCGTTATGCCGCGTCTGCGATCCCACGGCAAAACGATGTTCGCGACATTCGCGGCATCCGCGCCAAGAGGAAAGCGACCTGCTTGCTGACATCTCGTCGCCAAAAATGTAAAGAAGGCGAGAGGCAGCGTTGCTGTATAGCAGGTAAGCTTTATTGACGAGCTCTCCTCTAATGCGGTGTCTTCTTCCCCTGTCAGCAAGCAACTGCCAGAGGGAAGAATCATCGCTAACATTCTAGGCTCGCGGCAACGATCACACATCTAGCCGCGAGCCACATCATAACAGAATACACATCAACAGGTATGCACAAAGAAACAGTATGAATGAAAAGTGCATTGTAGGCATCAAAACCATGTCAACATTACAGACATGAGTGCCTATTCATAGAACATACTTCCATGAGTGGTTGTGACCTACTCCAGGAAATTAAAGAGTAAGTAAAGAGTTAGCCAAGAGTCACAGAGAACATTATTTTTGAATCAGGCCCCAAAGCTTAGGTCTGGAATAATAAAGTGTGGCCTCACTTTCGAATAAGAGTCTATGTATGACCCTTAATACAAGTGAGGCGGAGTGGTATCTCCAGGAGGGCGTGTTTTTGATGCGAATCTGCATCTGGTACTACCTGCTGGATGAGTCTAGCGCAGGCAGGAGCTGCAAGCAGAGGCACAGCCTGGCTCCGCCCCTTAGCCAAGCTTCTGAATCTTGTCACTTACATCCACCTCTCAAAAGTAGCAGGTGCGCTGCCCAGAGGAAGAGGCCAGAGGCATGCAGCAACTCTGCCTACATCCCAGATTTCCTCCTGGCCCCCTGCCATTGCCCACTCCCTGTGCCACCTAGAGCAGTGAGGGATGCAAGTGTGCACCTGGGCTGAGTGCACAGCCGTGGGCCAGAGCTTGAGGCCCCGGACTGATATGACTCCCGCCAACCCCATCCAGCACTGCAATGAAAGCCAATGGTCCATCGGAAACCTGGGAGCATCCCTAACACTTTCAGCAACCTCCTGTCCTTGCCCATCCTTTCCCCAGCTGCATTGACACCTCACTTCCGTTTGGCACGTGCTCAGATTAGGTGGTAAATGGGATAATGCATTATTGGATCTAGAAAAATTAATTTGCCTTCATTGGTATATCCCATTCCGAGGGAGTTAACTCATAATTGCACAGTGCGGGCGGAGTTTTTCCACACAGTACCCCTGTTATAGGTGTGGAGTTTGGACCCCACCTGTAGCGTCGAAATTGTAATCAGCCATTACAGTCGCAGAGCATAATTTGATGCACAAATTGCGCACCTTTTAAATGCCGATACTGTGAATACAGTATTTAACACGTGCAATTTGAAGATCTTTCTAAGATGTGGACTAGTTTGTGCTCCACATGGGTTTTGCAGCAAATTTTAATGAGGCTCCTATCGTGGATGATAATAAAGCCAGATTATATTTACATAGTTGAGAGTTAGGATTATAGGTATCAGCAAAACCGGCCTAAAGTCAGATCAAAAATTGATCATGATTAAGGCGCTGAGTTTTCAGTTTTTACTGATTTTTACAGATAAATACAAACAGAAAACATTCTATTTTCCTGTCTGTAATTATTTTATAATACAGAAAATAGGTTTTCTGCTCAACAATTCCCACTACTGTCAATCATGTGCCTAAGGTCAATAGCATTACAGATTGACAGGCATGGGATATAAAAGAAGGAAAATGATTCCCTACTAAAGCCTAAATATGTGCAGCAGTACAGCTGTTTAAGCTGTTCTGCATTGCAAATGATTTCAGATCACTGCATTGTGCTGTAAATGTCTAAAACTCGGATATTGTCACTAGTAAACATTTGGTTAAATTAAGGTGGAAATATACATATTGCATCTTTTACACTAAGCACAAAAATATGGATATATACAGTTATAATTAACAAAAAATAAACATGCGTAAGTAAACACATACGGAAATGTCAAAAAAGTAAATACTATACCTTGGAGCCCTAATATTGATAATGACTCAAACCATTACTTATTCCTTCCGGATGTAACCCGTTATAACTTCTGTAGTGATAACAAAAATAAAAAAACACATGGATAGTATTGTAGCATCAATCAAGGCTACTTTGAAGCCATGGCACTATGTTTGTGAACCTTGAATGGAACACACTGATTTCAATGTTTATATTAGATAGCAGTGCAGTGATGTCTTGGGGCGTATGCCATTATGTTTTTATGGCAGAAAACATTAATCAAAGAGACTTAGGGGGTCATTCTGACCCTGGCGGTAATTACCGCCATGGCGGAGGTCGGCGGTAGCACCGCCAACAGGCTGGCGGTGCACCGCAGGGCATTCTGACCGCGGCGGTTCAGCCGCGGCCAGAAACGCAAAGTCGGCGGTGTACCGCTGCCCTTGAGAATCCTCCATGGCGGCGGAGCGCGCTCCGCCGCCATGGGGATTCTGACACCCCCTACCGCCATCCGGTTCCTGGCGGTTCTCCCGCCAGGAACAGGATGGCGGTAGGGGGTGCCAATGGCATGGGCGGTAGGGAATGCCAATGGCATGGGCACTGCAGGGGCCCCCGTAAGAGGGCCCCACGAAGAATTTCAGTGTCTGCTTTGCAGGCACTGAAATTCGCGACGGGTGCAACTGCACCCGTCGCACCTTCCCACTCCGCCGGCTCCATTCTGAGCCGGCGTCCTCGTGGGAAGGGTGTTTCCCGCTGGGCTGGCGGGCGGACTTTCGGCGGTCGCCCGCCGGCCCAGTGGGAAAGCCAGAATGACCGCCGCGGTCTTTTGACCGCGGAGCGGTCTTTCGGCGGGAATGACCCCCTTAATCTTTGTGTGCAGCTGAAAGCTAATTTGCATAAAACGTATCTCGCTTTGAAGCTGCAGCACATGCTTGAAGTTCATTGTTGATTGATCATTTGAACGAGATCAGAGAACATATTTCATACTTTACTTTGATCAGAAATCACATTTGGAAATATGAAATTATGTCTTTGCGGACCATAGATATATCTGCAGACAAAACTTTGGCAAAGGGAAGGTGTATTTTTTTCTGCTAATAGGACATTACGATACGATTTACAAAAATGAAATTTCATCAACAAGTACGGTTAAAATGCATTTAAGATTATGAAATAAAGCCTAAAAATCCCTAGTATAGGCCAGTTAAGGACACAATCCCTATCCCCTGCTATGAAAGTGATAACTCAAGCACTAAATGCACTGCTCATGACGGCACAGTTAATGTGAGAGATAACATCACATATTAGATTGATGGCATCACTGGTGAAATTATATATCACTTTAGCACTTACGTTACAGATAATGTCACTATGGATACAATAAAAAGGTTGTAGTTGGAGAAATATTTTTATTTAATGATGTTAGGTTCTTCATACCTTGTATTTATTGGTACAAATATTGTGAGGTCATAGCAGCGCATTTAGTGGGGTATTTGTGGTTTTCATGATAGGTGTTTAAGTCATGGTGATTGTAACCATATTTTTTTTTCAAAAGCCAGGCCTTCAGTCAACTTTCCAAGGTCTTCCAACAATCCCTATGTGCAGTTTTTGATCTTGCAGAGCACGGGATGGCTGAAGGGCCTGAACTGTAAACCAACCCTGTTCTCAGCCCTCTTCGGACAGTTAAGCCAAGTTTGGCTTTCAGCTTCCTGACAACCTGCAGCCTGCCGACCCCACCTTTGGACAGACCCTGTACAAGCTCCACTTTAGGATCCAAAATAAGCAGTCTGCATGGTCTTTGCTATGCATATTTGCATTGACTATACTGTTTGGTGGTATAACTTTTTCAATATTTCCTCCAAAAAAATCAACATTTTCAAAAAATGTGTGGATCTACCAATAGTCTCGTGAGTTCATGGACCTGAAATTGGATGCATGAAAGCTGCCAGAAAATTGGAGACCAATATTTACTTTTGTTTGCAGTACTGGTCCATCTGACACCCATATCCTCTATAGGGTCAGGGTATGCTCTCTCAAGCACCCTGTACCTTCTCAGTCACTTTTTTAAAGACACGGTATGTAGCATCTGGCATCTAATAGCCACTGTAACAAAAATGTTTCCGTTACGACCAACCAATCAGATTGTCCAACTTCTCGAATCCTCTGATTCGAGAAGTTGAACAATCTGATTGGTTGGTCGACTTGGTCGAGGTAAATATTCTCCATCTTCCAAAGTATTGTGTTCATTTATCAAATGTACTATCCTCAGAAGATATGAGTATGTGAATCAACATAAATCACCAAATTGTCACAATTCCTCTATAATTCTCCATAATTAACACCTAGATGCTAACCTGACACTTCTTTGTAACACTAATCATTAAAAGGGTTTACACTAATTCAAGGATAAACATACCTGTGAGTTACTTTTTAGTTTTCCAACAAGCTCGCAGTAATTTAATTAGGTAAAGTGGAGCAAATGTTCCTATGGAAATCACCATTAAAAATACTAAAATGTTGCCCCCTTTCCCTCCCAGACCATCTTCAAATGGCACAAAAGTTATAACTGAACCAAGTCTTGCAAAGGCCTCCACAATATTTTTGTGACTGTGTGGCCAGCTATTCAGAGTGCTCCCTTCCATGAGAAAAAAAAGCCCACTCAGCAAATCAGAACTCTCTTGTTTTTGAAGTTCAGATATACAAATAATTTTAACCTTAATTTCTCAAAAACTACTTAACAAATTTACACCAAATCACAAAAACATACTTTCTGGACCACGATCTTGCTTCCTTATAATTTGGTGTATTTCTGTGATGTCATCAATTATGTCATTTGAGATGTCATCAGTGATGTCATAAATGATGTCATAGGACATATCATGAGTGATGTAACATTTGAGGTCATAAACAGTGCACGGCGGGCGCAGGTTATGGTGACCTCTGCTAACTATAACTGGTGAATTTCTGTTGTTTTTAGTTCATGATGTTAATGTTGTCACCGACATATTTACATGACTATATATGTTACTTTGACCTGGAGTTTCTTCATTGAGTTTCTAAGACATTTTAAAACAAAAACTGATCTTTTTATCACACCTAACCATAACATTACTCCAACCTTTGTTTTATCCTAGGTTTTTTTCAACATAAAGTAATATTTTTTACCACATATAAAGATAACCCTCCCCCTGTGCACGGCCTGCAGCCTGGCCCTGCAGCCAACCACCCTTAGACACCCAACCCTACACTGTGGATGGACCTTGGCCATGCACAGCAGAGGGGTTGGCCACACGGCCTGGCCTACAGTAAGGCCCTGTGGCCAAACCATCCAGAGGCAGCACTGTTGCTTGCTACTAATGTGGAAGGGGTGAGGCTAAACAGACATAGCTTGTAGGTGATATGGTGCCTTTTTGTACTCAGCAGCAATTAAAGGTGAGAACCGTTGACTCCGCCCTCAGACCAGACGACAAGAACAGGCCCAATCATCTTGGACCGTCACTATAGAATAGATTGTGCTCCAAAAAATCCCTGATGCATTCACCTCTATCAATGATTTCAGATTGTTTTTTCAAAGTGCAATAGTAGAGAAAACACACTGTCCATCAGCTGGAAAATGGTGGAAACGCTGTTGCGTACTACTAATGTGAAAGTGGCGGAGCCAAATAGACAGTGATTATAGGTTATTGGGCATGTTGCTTTCTTTGGTGTTCCTGAGACTGAAGGAGAACAGGGGATAAGCCATTGGAGATCACTCTTGACGAAGGCAGAGTTCTTCCAGGAAGCAGCAGAGCAACAAGCAGAAGAACAGTCCAAGCAGAAAAGCAGTCTAGTTGAGTCCTTTGTGCAACACAGGAGCTCTTCTACCAGAGGTTCAGTTACAGGTCCAGAAGTGTCTGGTTTGATGGGGTCAGAGACCTGGTACTTACACCTAAATGTGTCTTTGAAGTGGGGGAGAATTCAAAGCGTGGTTTTGAGGTGCACCAGTTCCCCGTCCAGCCCATTCCTGTCTGCCAGGAGATCTGTGAGGGGTTATCAGTCAGTTGTGTGGGGTCACCCCACTACTCTTTGAAGTGAAAGTGAGAGCCCCTCTTCCCTTCCTGCCCTGGGAGTCCCATCAGTATGCAGATGAATGCAGATGCAGTTGAGTGTCCTGTGTTCATGGCTGTCAAGAAGGAATGCACAAGGGCAGCTGTCACCCAGCACAGACCCGTCGTGGATTGGAGACAGACTGTAAGGCACATAGAGCAGTAAGAGCAGAGAAATGCCAACTTTCTAAAAGTGGCATTTCTAAAATAGTAATGTTAAATCTGACTTTACCAGTAAAGAGGTTTTATCATTACCATTCCAAGATATGAAACTCCTTACTGAACAGGAATTACAGCTTTAAAGTACTTTTAAGGAATTCCCAATGCTGGCCTATAGAGGAGCAGGCTTCACAATATTGAAAAATTACTTTGGGAGTTTTTCACTACCAAGACATGGAAAACTTAAAAGTACATGTCTTGCCTTTTATATACACTGCACCCTGCACCATGGGTCACATAGGGCCTACCTAATGGGTGACTTATATGTAATAAAAGTGGAGTTTAAGGCTTGACAAAGGGTTTTAAATGGCAAGTTGAGCTGGCAGTAAAACTACACATACAACAATGTCAGGTCTAGGAAATGGTTAAGGGCTACTTATGTGGATGGCACAATCAGTGCTGCCCTGTCCTTGCATTTAATTTCCAGGTCCTGGGCACATATTGTGCACTTTACTAGGGACTTATAGGTAAATTAAATATGGCAATTGGGTAGGAGCCAATGTTACCACGTTTAGGGTAGAGAGCACAAGCACTTTAGCACTTTAGCACTGGTCAGCAGTGGTATAATGCGCAGAGTCCTAAAACTAGCAGAAAACAGGATCATAAAATGGAGGGAGGCCGTCAAAACGTCCCAAAATGCATTTTCCCAATACAGTTTCCCATAGGGATTTTAGACATGACTACAGCTCGAACCACTGAATGGAATTACACCAAATTTGCCAGAAAAGTAGATCTTGGTCCAGAACAGGCATCTCCAATGAGTAGCTCGTAAGCTACTGGCAGCTCTCTAGCTACCTGACAGTAGCTCTCCTGTGTGTAGCAAAACATACTAAATTAGTTTTTGTTTGGTTGAATTAACATATATAATAACAATACTAAAAAGTGTGTGTTTGAGATGAAAATTAGTATTTGTTCAGTACTCATAACCCGGAATAAAAAAAAAAAGAAAAATGGTTGAATTTCCAAAATATTTTCAAAGTTGAGGTTTGAGGTATAAATCATGCAGTCTAGTGGAGACACTACTAAGCGTATTACCTTGGTACCAGCAGCACTGATGGCTCTGGCTGTTATGTATTACACCGCTCCTCTGCCGCAGGCTGTAGGCACAGGCTCCCAGCCTGCCCTGCGGCCAATCCTGAATGCTGCTCAGGACAGAGTCAGGATTGGCTGCAAACTCCAAACCAGAGCACTCCCAGGCAGACTGGGAGCCTGTGGCTGCTCTCTCCAGACCGGCAACACAGTGCCAGGCTGGAGAGAGCACAGTGTGCATGTGTGTTTGGCCGGATGAGACGGCCAGCCAAACAAACATGTGCACTGAGGGGAAGTGCCTTGCATTCCTCCTCAGTGCTTGTCACAGCCCGTGGCCCCACCCCTTTGACCACAAAATGATAATAAACATAGTTTATTATCGTTTTGTAGTAAAAGGTTTGCAGCTGCTGCTGCTGCTGCTGGTGAGGGGACAACACTCCTCTGCCTAGCGGAGGAGCCACCCCTGTGTATAGCATAAAGCCACACAAAGGAACAAAGAATAGAGATTGCAAGTCTCAAACTGATCTGCTGTTACCCAAGGACAAAAAGAATCTGCTCTTGTCCCACTAGGTAAACAGAACCTTCAAGAATCATACACCATTGAGGCCAGTAGTTTTCCATCTTTCTTGCACAGTTAAAGTTGGCAACTCCCATCGAACTTCACATCCCACAAACTCAACATCAGGATATCCTTGAGTGTCTCTTGGTGTCTGGTACACAAACAAGAGTCTTTTCTTCTCGATTTGTTAGCATTCCTTTATCGTCCCCAAAGTATCCTTGTGTACCTCCCTATCTCAAACACACACAACATGCATTGCATTAACTGCAGACTGGCACAGAGGCACCTGCAAAGGAAAATATTGCAACATCAGCAAAATTCCACTTTGAAGGTTAGACACAAGGAGTCAAACAGTTTAGGCCCTTGGTTATACCAACTTCATAAGGCATTAATGCACATTCAAAATGCATGATTATAGGTGCATCTTACAATTATAAATGGAACAAGAATTTTAAATGAGGTGTGATTATATGCAGTTACACCATAATACCATAGTTAAAAGACACAAGTATTGATATGCATGTGGACTACAAATCAGAATATTAAATTCAAACATTAGAACACACACATATATGAACTACTGTTTTTCTTTGTGAATGCACCTTCAGTAATACGATTTAGATGTTCCACTTTGCGTTAGTAACATTAAGGCACACAATATATGTATTGTCCATTCTATGGTGATGTAATTTCTGTGACACATGATGGTACAGCCATAATTATGCTTCCAACCACTAATGTATAGCGTCCCGTGGGCAATATTACAGCCCTAATAATACTAATAGTAGCTCAAGATGAGTTTTACTGAACATAAGTAACTCTTATTACAGAAACGGTTGGAGACCCCTCGTTCCAGAAAGATCTTTTTTTTGTAATTTGGTGCATATTGGTTCAGTAGCTTCGGAGCTATTAAAGAAAAAAGATGTATGTATATCTAGAGATTCGGATTTACCGCAGATCCACTGTGGATACACCCCTCTGTCCACTCACACACCCACACAGTTACTCACACAGCTACTCACACACCCACACACAGGCAGTGATACATGAATAGAAATCCTAATACCATATGTTTGTATTAAATGCATTGTAATTTTAGTACTGAATGTGTGCAGTATATCTGGCAAACCCCTTATATATCTGAGGATTCACGACAGATCCGCTGATCCATAAAGTGAATTATAAGAAAAGAGAGACTTGGTGCATTGCGTTTATAGAAAGACTACATAACTTACCTTACCTTCATTTCAAATTTTTTAATTTTTAAATATATAATTAGAATGAATGTGTGAATGCAATGTATTTATAAACTTGTGAAAATGTTTATTAGTAAAGTGAAATTATGGGTCAGATCTCAGTACAATTACATTTTAAAAACTGTGAAGTTCACTAAAAAACTAAAGTTGCGGGTACATTATAGTGAGGAAATAGCTTTAAAAAAATGAAAATCACTGAAAAACCCAGATGTTACAAGGATGTATAGCTAAGAAATAACATTTAAAAAACAGTAGAAATTCACTGAAAAAGCAGAGGTTACAGGGACATTATAGTTGTGTTCAGATTTCACACACACAACGCCATAGAAATTCAGCAGTTGCAGTTTGTTATCTCAAGTAACTATGATTGTGCACTAAGGTAATGCAAACTCACAGCATCGTCCCCTTGTCATCCACTTTTAATTACCCCACACATTACATCACTCCTGGCATCTTTTATGAATTTGTTGATAATATCACTGCAGCCTTTGAGTTTAAATTATTGATGAGAAAATTGTGCATGGCTGGGGCCCGAGTTCTAGTTACCTTAGGGCACGGGGAAGGAAAAAAAAAAGTGAATTTGCAAATTGTGCTCAACATCCAGAATGTGGAGTTTTACCTTGCATACAACTCCTGTTGGGAAACAGCAGAGGTCACATGGCATTCCCAATAGTAGTGAATGTTGGCACTTTCCAGACATATTGCTCGAAATGTTTGGAAATTACCAAAAGCCTTACAGTAACGTGCGGAGGAGTACATCTCGCGGTGTGCGTGGCTGATTTTTTGTGTGAATTGACCCCTGTGTATTCTTTCCCCCAGCCCCATTCATCCATCCACTCATCATCTTCATTATATGTAGAAAGTTTGCTTTCTCAGAGTCCTCATGTTTCCTTTGCTGTATCTCGTGATGATGCCCCACTGCTATGGCCCTGATGCAAACAATATGCAAACAAAATGCAGAAAGATTCAAATGAAAGACATCTCTCTAGGATTTGTTCACATATTCAAAGAGCTGGATTTCAGGAATATACCAGGATAATGCATGCACGTTTATACAAATGTCTCAGCCTGAGTGTTCTGCTGACTTTAGCACCAGACGGTCACACTTTCTGCACCCAGTTTCACACCATAGGTTCCACGTATACCTTTGATCGGTCCCATGATTTTTTCCCATTTAATTTACTCAAAGTAATACCACAAGGAATTTGTCCTACCAAATAACAGCATAATGGACAACATGATACGAAAAAATACAGTTTCTGCACATATTATGTATTCTTCATTTTTCCCAACTTGTAACAAACCGGGATATATTTAAGAGCCCCTAGCACCACCTTAGAGCCGCCATTGCGTCATTTTTTTTACACTAAGGCGGCGCTAAAGTGGCCTTTTCCAATCACCATATTTACAAAGTGGGGCAATGCATGCATTGCGTCACTTTGTGTCCCCTTGCGCCACATAATGCCTGCGCCAGGCAAAATGTATGCAAGGCGGGGGCAGAAAAAATGGAGTAAAGAAAGCTAAAAGTTTTTTTTGTGCCATTTTTTTTGTCATTTTTAATGCCTGCACAGAGCAGGTGATGAGGCTCCAATTGTTTTCAATGGGCCTCTAGGTGCTTTTCAGGATTAGCGTCAAACTTTTGGACGCTAATCCTGCAAAGATCCAAACTAGCGTCAAAAGTTTTGACGCTGCTCCCCTAACTACCGCCATGGTGCTCTGTATGCTAAATATGCGCACACATGGTGGCGTTAGGGGGTTGCTCAGGAACGCAGGAAAAGTGGTGCTACATATGATGCAGTGTCACTTTTCTCACATGTGGCCCATAGTTACAGATGGGTAAAACTCTTCTGCTTCTGTGTCTGTTTTTCGAAACCTATTTCAAAACTCACATCAGTGCCAGCTAGGCAAGTCAGGAGAGCTGCCAAATGACACATACTACTACATTGCGGCTGCTCATGTAATTGATAATGGCATCTCCTACCTCCACCCCTTGGAGCACCAATGCCCCCTCCCAAAACGTTATTTCTACCTCTGTAGAAAATACACAATGCATTACAATATTTCCAAGGCATAATCGAATGTACAGTAATGAAAAATCCCCAAATCCTCATTCTGTAAATCAGGTTTTGGCATTTCCTACAACAAATTCACTTTTTTTCAAAGCAAAATGATACTTTTACAAAATATTGTTCAATTCGGGGGCCAAGAGAGTATTTTACAATATAAATCACTCGCCAAAGAAGCTAAAGAAAATTTCTAATGCATTTTAAGGAAATTCAACAATTTAAAGAAACAGTACATTCTGATAAAATGATACTGTAATTATTTTGAGTTTCTTTAGCCCTGTAATTACGAATAATTATTACAATTTCCAGTGCATATTGTTTAGTACAGAGGAGTTACTGGTGGAAATGCATTGTTAGCTCTGAACTAGTGACAATGTTTTTGTGTTTCATATGTACACATTTTGAAATGTATTTAAATATAGTGCGAAATAGCAATTAGCAGTGAACAATAATGCCATTGCTAAATAGCATAGTGATATAGAATTCGTTTTTATTTATTAGTTAACAAATTTTAGGAATGTTCAGTGCCTCTGGCACCAACCTTGTATCAAGTGATTGTTAATTATATTTTGCTCTGTGTTACTCCATGGTATAGCCTGTTCAGAACTTGTCATCCCCACCTAGACACAGAATAATGTCTTTGTACTTTACTTTGTGGTATGCACATTTTTGTATAAACTCGCATCCCGTTCAGCAAAGTATTAAAACATCAGCAACATTCTTATAGCTTTGGGGGCCTGTAGTACTCTCATTTGTCAACCTTGTAAGAGTGTGATGATGAGGAGTTGTGCTGGTACTGACATTGACAGGGCTGGTAGGGACTATGGGTGATGGAAGCTGCAGTGGCACCTTATGAGGGCCTTGGCAATTCTTTTTTACAAAGTAAGCACTGCCAGACCATATTTACCCTCTCCTCCCCCCATGCTTAATAAGTGGCAAGGTAATGCTGTGATGCTATATGGGTTTACTCCAGACATAGCTTCTTGGTAACTACCAACAACCAACACTTTAGCAGGAACAATACACCTGTGAAAATGAACACATGATGGAGAATTAGGCATTAGGCCCTCATTATAAGATTGGCGACAAAGCCGCCTACCGCCACGGCGACGGCCACCAACAAACCATTGCCATGGCTACCGACCGTCCACCGAATTATGACCGTAGCCGCAATTTGTGGCCGACGGCAGTAAGTTGACACTGCAAAACGCCGCCAACTGTATCATGACCCATGATACGGCCTGGTGGTGTTTTGCTGGCGGACGCTGCTGCTGGCATCAGGGCCTCGTCCAGTCTCCTGCCGAAGGACACCCTGCAAGCAGGTAAGTTGGGATCTCTGACAGGAGAGGGTGGTGGGTGGTGTTGTGTGCATGGTTAGGGGTGTTTGTGAGTGTGTTTGAATGCGGGCCAGCGGGTGTAAAGCGTGTGTGCATGAATGGGTGTGTTTGTACGTGCATGTTGTTTCGTGTGATTGGGTGTGTGCCTGGGTGTATGTTAGTGAGTCTTGCTGTATGTGTGTATGAATGTATGCATGCATGTGTGAATGTGGGAATGAGTGTGTGTATGGGTGTGTATGTATGTGCATGTATGTGTGTATATGTCAGGGGGGTCGGGAGGGGGAAGGGGAGGGTGGGGAAAAACTCTGGGGAGGGGGCCGGGGGAGACCCCTATCAGGAGACCCCTATCAGTGCCAGGGAAAGAATTGCCTGGGACTGATAGTGCCTACTGCCATGGTTTTCCTGGTGGTACAGAAACCACAGTGGTGGGCGGGGTCAAAATGCCATGGGTGGCATAGTGACGGCCGTCAGGCTGGAGACTGCAGTCTCCTGCCCGGCGGTCGTTACCGCCGTGGCTGTCGGTGTGTTAACTTGGCGGCTTGGCTTTGGCAAAACTGCCAATGTCATAGTAGTGGCGGTATGTCCTGCCAGCCTGTTGGCGGTACTACCGCCACTATTTCAATGACTGCCACGGTCGTATTGACCCCCTAAATGTTTACGCTTGTTATAATCTTTGTTTGGAATCAGAAAAAAAGAGCAATATCATTCGATTATTGCAACTTAATCTGTGTTTCTTGAGCCGTATTTATCACTCCACATCTATAAACCTTGATACATTATGTTGGTCTAATGATATGCAATCATTCTGGCCAAGAAGGATAGAGTGCAGAGTCCCCTTAAATGGAAGTGAACTATATGAACCTCAGTAAATGCACAAAGACACTAAAAGATACAAGTTATCAGCCTTCTTGGTGGGATAACAGGCAGCAGATCAAGAATTCAAATGGATGTCAATTGTGTGTACACATTTATCGGGGTAACTGATCACTTAGCTTCACAGCTGGTCATGCTGTACAGGAAGCTGTAAACCCTTTATAAACACCGCAACCTAGTGAGAAATCGCTAGGTATTTCTTTTTGTATATGGGTGACCTAGTTTAGTCAGGGAGGGCATTTGTGGCTGTTATTCTGCTGCTTTGCGTTTGCTTTACTTAAAGATATATCTGTAGTTGGTTCATTTAAAAGGATAAAATTGTGTTCACAAACACAAACAAACAAAATGCATATCCCTACATAACATTCAGGTTCTACTTCAATGTAATGTTGAGGGTTTTAAGGGAGTATCATAGCTCTCTTTTAATGATACAGGCCTGCTAGCAAACGTTAACTCACTCTGTACCACAAAGAAGCCAGCATATGTCCATATTTGCAGACAACTGAGAAATGATTAATGGGCATGTCAGAAAGTTTCCTGGGATTCCCAGAAGTTCCTCTCCTCTTGTCACTGAGTATTAACTGAAAAGTGGCATCCGATAAGGCACACCGTTAGAAAAAGTACACGCCGCAAAGTGGTTGCATTATTTTCAGTGGAACTTGCTACATAGTGAGATTCTTCTGAATGACTCTTACAAACACATTCCTCCGAAAAAAACGTTTATAGCTTGGTGTTAGGTTATATTTGTATAACATTTGTCTTCTTGCGTCTCATGTCACCCAGGATTTGCTAGTCTGATACAATAACTGTTTTCTAGTGTAAAAATGAAAGGACTGTTAAGAGTCTTGGAGAAGACTCCAGTTTTAAGAATGAGCCGAAACAGTCACATTTGCAGTATATCTGAATGACAATTTCAATAGCATTTTCCTTCAGTGCATTTTTATGGAACATTGATATGACCATACAAATTGTGAATGATGAGTAAGGTTGATGCCTAGTTGGTAGCAAGGATTGCTTCTCTTGTTGGTTTTAGTTGAAATATTTAAATAATCCAGTTGCCACTGATGTTAGTGCTGAGATACTGTATTATGATTCATATGTTTCTTAGGGATCAGAATGAGATGAAAACTTCACCAGGAGACCTTTACATACGGTGACACTTTGTCTGCTTTAAACAAAATAAAAATGATATCAATATAGATTCACTTGCGAATTTAAGTATGGTGTTGTTTGTCAAAGATTTGAAGAAACTGCATTAAGTCATTCTGGAACCTTTGCAGATGATCACAGTCTTTCCAAAAACTAGCGCCAAGTGCTTTCAGGTGCTACTGAATGAGCGGCTGGTAAGCTATGCCAGGTGTGCACTACACACATTATCAGAGCAAGTTTCGTCAATAATGCCCCTCACATGCCACAGGATTCAAGAACACATTGGCCTCAATCTACCAAAACAGCTATTGCAGAGTGCAGATGTCACCATGTTATGCTTCACTTTACAAATATCTAATTATAATTCGGAGTAATGAAAATATGTGTTGTTCCCATTAAAGCGCACAATGTGTCCTGGACTGGCCTTTGTGTTCTAGTTGACATTTCCTAAGATGGGACATCTGGTGCTTGGAGAGTTGAAGACTATTTATATACATAGCAGTGGATGATTTATGGCTCACTGCAGCTGTATAATACAAATTAAAATATATCATTGTATAGTTCAAGGTGGCTCATAAATCATCAGCCTGCACTCAAAGGCAGGACCTGAGCTTTTACCAAAAGATGTCACTTCACCACCGTAGCTGAGGACCTCACAACTCATCCCGCCCGTCTGAGTGGCAAGAAGCATGGTTAGATGATGTGCATTAACAAACAAAACTCTTTGCGGCAGTAAAACAAGGCTTTTCAAAGTGTTATTTGTACTTCACTCAAAAGAACCTTGAATCCTAGGTTTATACCTGTTTCATCATTTTGCTTTATTGTAAGCGACCGCTCATCTTAGTGCCTTCTCCACAGTGGGTGTATTTATGTGTGCAGTTGTGAATATATGTGTGACTATGTGTTTCTGTGTGTGTGTGTGCTTGTGTGTGGGTGTTTGCAAGTATGAATGTATGTGTGCTCGAATATGGTTGTGTGTGTATGTACATATGGGTGTGTGTTTATGTTTGTGTGCATGTGTGTATTTGTGTATGTGTGTGTAGGTGTTTGTGTGTGGATGTGTGTGTGTGTGTTTGTGTGTGTGTGTGTCTAAAAGCGACCTGGGTACAACATCAACTATCACATGTACACAGACACAGGCTGCACAGGGGCTCACACACGGTGCTTCAACAATTAGCAGGAGGAACAAGGGTTTCTAGACAAAACTATCATTACTTACTATGTATAACTCCACATATATGTACATTGACACTACATATCTTCAAGGTATGTAGCTGTGGAGTTAAGGATACTAAATCTTTACTGAGCTATTTGCACCTACCGTCTCAATATTTTCATCCTTGATATTTTTTGACACAATGTTATGTCCATGCAATATTCATGTGTCTGATATTCAGTCAGTGATCCGAACGGAGCACAGACAAGCCACGTTTGTGTTCAGACTGACATACTCACTCAGCTCTGGTCAGGGATGGATATGAACACGTTACACTCGAGCTGGACTTTCAAGTTCCATCCGTGCAGATAATGCAGTAAAAAAGATCTCAAACATTATGCCTCATTTCCTGTCACTTCCTCTTGCTTTACTGACTGTACTGTGTTGTGGATGGAGAGCATGCTATGCCTGGATGAATGACGAGGCCCTTGAATATGATGATGGATGGATGGAACGTGCTTGTGTGTGAAGAGTGGCACAGTTAAGGGAGATGGAGTTTTAAGGGGACCTGTATTGCTTGCATCTTGTAAATTAAAGCTATCTCTAATAAAAGAGATTTTATCAGCCAGAGCGATGGTTGTTATTAATGGACACGACCATGAGCATGCATGCAGCCTGATGGAGAAGCTGAAGATGCCATAGGACAGGGGCTCCAGGTATGAATGGGAATCGTTGCCTAAGATTAGACAGGTCTAAGATGAAATGTTCTGGCAAAGCAAGTCATCATTCTGCTGATCAGGGTTTGCAGCTCATCGAAGAGGATGTGAAGACTAACTGTTTATCCAGACAGGCAAGGCTGAGGGTGGATTCTGGACCATGATGTGCTTGTGTGTGAGACGTAGTGGCATTTAAGGTTGTAAATTCATTTCTAAAAGGTAGAGTTGGACATATGGGGCCAGATGTATCAAAGATCCATTTTGCATTTCTTAAATAGCAAATTTTAAGTAATCGCTATTTAAGAAATACAAAATGGAATGTATGAAATTTGGGATTCAGTAATAGCGGTTTCTTAAAATGTGCAATCGCTATTACCAAATCGCAATTAGAGAATGGAACTCCATTCATCCCTATGGGCCTGTAGGCCCATAGGCCCGTAAGTGTGAAAGGTTTTGCATTTCCCAATTTGTGAATTCCAGTTGGGAATTTCAACTATCCTTTGTTCTGGATCACGATTAGGGTCCTAAAAGTATAACGTTTTACCATCACGGAAGGCAGACATTTGCCGTGTCCCATTGGTGACAGTTTGGCCCCTGTGTATGCTTTCATGAAGGTGGCATGCACATGAATTCAGACCTTCCTTTGTTACCAATCCCCATTCCCTGCAGTGCAAATGGCAGGTAGGTATGAAAGTTCAGGCATCAATGATTTGATAATATAGACCCTGCTTGATGGGGCCTCACATGATAAACAATTTAAAAATGGTGCAAAAACATTTGCATTCTTTTTTTAATTTAGTAACACAACTAATTTGGTCAAAAGACCTTGATGAATTCCCTGCTGTGTCTTGGAACAATTCAGTTATCAGAAGATGTGCATACCCCTATAAAGTACAAAAATTATCACTTCCCTCTTCTAAAGAGTATCGATTTTTATGTTTAGCAGGTCACATTTTTTAATATTGGATTAAATAAAAAGATGATATTGTATTTACAACACGGAGTGTTCAGACCATTCTTCTCGTAATTCTTCCATCATCTTCTCCTGGGTGGGTAGAGTGGGATAGGGAGTCACACAGAAGGGAATGCCAAGGTTGTGAGTATTCATAGCTTGAAAGTGTTGGATAACTAAAAAAATAGAGGAGTCCCCTGTTATAAAAGGGGCAGTAAACAATGGTAAATGTAAGGAACTCATATCATCAACATGTCCACAAAAGCAGACTTAGACAAGGAATGGCAGATGGAGGCCAGGATGTATCAGTCAAGTAAGCAGTCACCATAGAAATTGGAAAAGTGCACTGGGATGAAAGGCGTCTAGCTTTTTATTTTGATGGTGGCAATCATGGATATTTACCTGAGTCGGCCAGAAGGGAAATGCCGCACAGGTGTAGAACAGTGGTACAGTATGTGATTGCATGGGAAACGGGTGAGGTAAGATTGTGGCATGGGGCATTGAAATATGACCTACTAATAGGCCTGGATGAAATTTAAATTACACCTGCGTAATATGCGTGATTCCGGAATTTTATGTTATACTAGTTATGTAAAATTCCAGAAATTATGCCATTACACCACTTTGATTAATTGCATGCCATTCTCAGTAAAAATTGACTGTGATTGCATGGGAACAGAAGAAAGCTGGCAGCTGTAGTTTGCGGTGCTTTTGTTTAAATGCATTCTTGCCCCAAAAATATTCACAAGAACATGTTTTGCGCTAAAATGTCGCAAAACCACAGATTTTCATTTTGCATGATTATGCATAATTTTGCTGAAATTTCACAGAATTGTGCGAAAACAATGTCTGAAATTTAGCACACCCCAACGGGTTGAGACAGGGGCGAAAAGCCATTGTTGAGGTGTCATAGCCTGGAACACCATGTCTGTTAATGATGGCAGCTTTCTGTCCACTTTTTGGTTATTAACTCAGAGAGGGGAGAAAGGTGTTTTTTAAAGGGTATGGACATCTTCTGGTCATTCAGAGTGAGTGAGAAACATGGACTTTGACAACATACACTGACTGACTAACTCAGTGATGCGGCCTCTCACCACCTCATCAGTCACTCATCATCTTTCTGCATGGTTTTGCCTTTCTCAGCTTGAAAGATGTTCGTTTGAACCCCCCTCACTTTCAGTGGCAGCTGGTGAAATATTGAACTAGAGGGGTGTAAAACAAACACTAAATATTTTTATTAAAGTTAAACTTACCTTATACTGCCGGTAGTATCTTTAGCTGCACGTCCTCGCTGTTGACTGGCTTCAGAGCAGACTCCTATCTGAGCGCTAGGTGTCAAAGCCATTTCCTTTAGCTAATCAAGACGCTGCTATCATACTGTTAAGCAGCATGAGTGAAGTGTCTTGATTGGCTGGAGCAGGTTGCCTCAGCGATCCAAAAAGCACTGTAGGCCTCTGCCTGCCCTCCAAACCCAGCTGTCGTTGGAATAGTTTTAATTGTGCATGTCGGTTTGGCATTAGCAAGGTAGCCTTGTCCGTTTGGCATTAGCAAGGTAGCCAGCCAAACAAACATGCGCACGTCAAACTGAAGTGGCCGTTCCTCACTGCTGCCAATCATTGACAGCAGAAACATACTAGCCCCGCCCTGCCCTTGCACTCCGTTTGCTGACCGAAAGAGTCAAAAATAAAATGGTAATAAAATCGTTTTATTACCATCTTTTTTTACGCTTTCTGTGCAGCAGTGTGGGGGGCGACGCTCCTCCGCTCCTACGAGGAACCGCCGCTGCTAACGTTTTTAAACAATAAAATTTGAAACACGCTATCTCCTGCCTCGCACACACTGACTGGCACGTCGCCTCAGGGATCTTGAACTCACAGAGGCAACTGTGAAAGAAAATGCCCTTTGTTACTCTAGCTCAGGTTTCAATGAGTATGATTAGTTCTGACACTAGAAAAGGTATGGTATTTTCTCTTCAGGATGCCTTTCTTCTGCACAAGATGACTAGAAAAGATCTTAAAAGAGCCCTTTCAAATGCTACACAAAACTTCAAAACCTCTTATATCAAAAGCGAATGATTACCTCAGACTGTGTCTTAGAGGCAAGGCATACACTGGCAATTTCCTACTCTGCTTTAAATTTTGTTTCCTCTCTTTCAAAGATACACTCGTCATGTAAAATGCAAGAAAAACCGAATAGCAGACAAAAAAAGGCAAATAATTTTTGCTTAGGATGTGTATTCCTTATTCCTAAAGTGTTGTTAAAAAGCGAAGAGTATTTTTTTTTTGTAATGAAACATTGAAAATGAGTCCTGCTGGGATTGTGCATGCAGTGTACCAAGGCCCTCAGTACGAGTGGACTGCTAACTGGAGAGCTATTTATCACACCTGATAAAATCCGCCTCTGACTATCCAATTACAGGTTTTTTCAGATAATGGGAAATAATGAGCAGATTTTGGTTCTTACTAGCGGTTGGTTTTACCTGCCAAAATGCATCCAGGAGAGGGTATTTCTCCTGCAAGACTCACAATTCCGAAATGCACTTTAGCCTCAGGTCCAGATTTAAGAAAAGTGATGCTGCATCCAGTGCAGCGCCACTTTTCATGCGCCTCTTAGCGCCCCCCTAACGCCACCATCTGAGTTCGTATCTAAGATATGGCGCACAATGACGGTAGTTAGGGAACTAGCATCAACATTTTTTACGCTAGTTTGGAGCTTTGCAGGATTAACGTAAAAAATGTTGACGCTAATCCGGCAAAGCCCATTGAGGCCCATTATGAATAATGGTGTGCCTCCTTTTAACGCCTACTCTGAGCAGGTGATAAAAGTGGCAAAAAAATTATGCAATGGAATCGCTTAGATTTCTTTGCACCATTTGTTCGCCCCCCCCTAACGGGGGAACACCCCCTTTGCATACATTATGCATAGCGCATGCAAGATGTAGCGCAGAGGGTTACAAAGTGATGCAATGCATGCATTGCACCACTTTATAAATCTAGCACAGCATTTTTGCCCATCTAATGCCACATTAACATAAACAAATGACCCTAATGTGTTGTTAGATGGTACAAGGGGCTCTTAAATCTGCCCCTCAAAATTCAATGGGCAGCCGGTAACGAGCACCTAAATATACCAAAGGGAGTATGGTGGGAATTCGGCATTCAACATGTGCTACCAGACTGCCATCTTAAATCTGAATCTTGTCTTCAGCTTGAAGTCCCCATATTTAGAACTAAACATTGGTGACAGAGAGACTTTAATAGTCAAGCTGCTGTTCTCTTGAGTAGCTTACCGCCGCCCATGCAGGTCATCTCTGGCATTTTATATTTGGGAAGATCCCATCTACATGTCTGTTTTTATGTTACCATCAATAAAAAAAAGTCTGCAGTTCGCTATACCGCCAAGAGAATGTTCAAGAGTGAACAATGAGCTTCATAAATAGCCCCAAAAATTAAATATTTATGGAAGAGCTTCCGATTATCGTTCAGGAGAAGTCATGCATCGTTAGCATAGAGCTCTGTATTGTATCTCATTTTCTCTAAAACCAATTTATAAGAAAAAATGCAAAAACAATACATATATAAACAGTAAATTTGGAGCGCTGTCATACAAATGTAGAAGCATTGGTTGAACAGCAGGCTCCTCAAGTGTTTGAGGGGCGCTGGCTAAAGGTCCATGAGCAGTTTATTGTACAAACGAAGCTTTGCAAAGGGAGGGAGAAGGCGAAAGCTCAGATTTTCATGTTAAAATCTCTGCGTGGAAAACTTGGTATCCGATGAGTAATAGTTGTGTTTGCGCGAATTATGATAAGTTTGCATGAGAAAAACTTGGTAACTTCGTACACCCCCATCGTGATAACCTAAAAGGGACCTACATTCAGGGGCATGTTGATCCAAAAGCAGGATGAATCACCCTTCACTGCTGGTCCTCCTCCCAGCACCTGGACAGACTTTGGAAGTTACCATGAAATGACTGAGCCGCGAGGCCTTGGATGTAGCCCTCCATTGCAGTGGCACTTCAGAGATTATGGTGCTTCCTGAGGGAGGACCACCACTAAAGGATGCTCCCACGTGACTGGGTGATCAACACAACCACATTCAACTACTTGAAGACACCTGTTGGAAAATAGAAAATCTTACTCATTTTACTCATTGAGTTGTCAAATTCAGAATAGTGCTTCGGTCCTACAGAATAGAAATACTACACGCTGTAACTGTAATAACGCTTACTACCCCTGACAAGGCTTGGAAGCACTTTAAGGCGAGTACCACGCTCCTCCGAAACCCATAGGATTAGTGGTGGATTAGTACAGGAAATATAAATTGTTAATCTGAGTGATGGACATGTGAGTCTGTTAGTTTGATTGAACAGGATAAAGTAGGGTTAGAGGAGGGACGTTGACAAAGATGATAAATAAAGGGTTGGACAATAAGCATCCATCTCAATACAGTTTGTCTTGGGTGGACTGACCAAAGCGTTCATGCTCTAGTCTTCGTACATGCTCCACCCACAATATGCATGTCCTCACAGCAGATCTAGAAGTTGCTGGGTCTACTTTCTCCCACACTCAGCAATAGAAAGTGTCTTCCTCTGACCCAAAGTTTATTTCAATGTGGAAATGAGGGCATCAACACAATTCCTGCCCTCGGTCCAAATTGTCTTCTGTGATTTATGACAAAGCTTCACCCATGTAAAAGGGGAACTAATATACCAATCTAAAAGGCCAGCTTGTATTTTAAAATTGTAACAACTGGTCACGAAAAAAGAGAAAATACAGAAGCTGAAAATCAGCTGAATAGTCAACGTTTTGCAGACTTTTGTGTTTTCCTTTCCCTATGTTAGCAAATCTGCACACGGATCTCTAGTGTCACATAAGAAAATAAAAAAGATAACACTGAAATTTTGATTGTACTGATGTGTTGAGCTATCAAAATGTACAATAGCTAAAAAAAAATCACAACAGCTAGAGTTGTAAGAGGAATAATCTCAGTAAAAATTGTAAGTATGTAAAACTTAGAGAAATTCAATACAGTTACAGACCTAGGAGGAACTATTTCTGTACAATCAGATGTGATAAACCGATTTTGTAGGGTGTGAGATGAGGAAAAAAAAGATTATCAGATCTATGAAGGAATAAGGTGAGGATAGAGAATCGACCAATGCCCCTAGGAAAGACATACTGAGATCTGTATTCTTTGTTCAGTTCAGGTACATTGGCACAATCAGAAGACAGACCTAAGTTTCAAGCAAGCTCTGAAGGAATGTGTAAGAAACAATATTAGTCAGGTGCTGCACACTTCCACATCAACAGAATTGCTGGAGGATCACAGGTTGGAGATGTCTTTCAAAGTGAAGCTGTTAAAGGTCCTCTTTTTGAGTCCTGTGCAAAGTTGTGGTGAAGAGGAATGAAAGCAAGGAGCTTGAGGTTTTGGTGGCACGTCCTCAGAATGATTGCGCTTTAGCTTGCGCCTTTTTTAATGTTTGGGCTTCCAGAAGCAGCGATTCAGCACTTCGTAAAGGCCATTGCCCGCCTGAGACATGTAGGGCCAGATTTACAAGGCCCTATCACCACCGGAGTCTCACTTTTTGTGGCGCTTCAGTAGCGCCATTCCCTGCACAAAGGTCACTGCTTCACATCTAATGGCATGCCTTAAGGTAGGTTTTGTCAGCATGCATGCAGTATTCATTCATGTATGATCAAAAAGAATTGCTTCTGTGGAAGAAATACAGGTGCATTTTATCTCAAATATGCTTTTCTGTGTACCGGTGGTGTGAAATACTTCTAAATCCTGTCAGAAACACTGTGTGAAAATGACATCAGGAAGAGCTGGAGGAAGAAATACCTTTCCTTATTTTTAATTGTTTGAAGTTAGGCCATCATTTAGACAATGGCTGCTTGTACTAGCTTCTGCCAGCATAGAGGAGGGATACCCTGGAGGACTACAGACTGCCATACTTAAGAGTTCTCCACCAGACAGGTGGAAATCTCTGGCCTTCACTGCAGCTACCCCCATGACAGCTCTTCTGCAGGTATTGAAGCAGGAGTTTGCTTTGGAAAAAAAAAAAAAGGTCTTGACATATTGAGGGTGGTCTACATTGAGTGGTGGTGGTGGTGGGGGGGGGGGGGCAGGGCATTATTTTATTTTCCTGTTCAGTACTGACAATCTTTCCCTGGCTGTCTCAGACCAGAAAAATATGTAGTGCTATTGGTCTGAGGTACTGTGACGATGCCCAATATTAGTCAGTCCGCAGTTCAAAGGCTTCCGCCGTTTGAGCCAGCAGAGGCTCCACCAACACAAAGATGGCCGATCCACCGACTCTAGATAGAAGGGGAAACCACAAGTTTGGCAGTGAGTCTAACAAAATGTAATTTCCTCTGTCTCTTAGGTCTTTTCTTTTAATATATACAGTGTACTCAAAAGTAAATAATGTCTTCAGTTTCCCCTAAAAACTGTTGTTTCAAACTCTTGTACTTTCCCACCTCTGTTTCAGGCAATACAAAAGTCCTCTCTTTATTTTCTGTTTCTCCCATACCGCTCACACGTTTCTAAATGGAACTTCATTGGCCTCCTTTCCTTTTCAGGTTTTATTTTTGTTGTCTTGTTTTCAAATGTGTTTATTCCTTGACCCCTCCCTCCGTAATGTTTTTAGTTTCTTTTTATACTCCGTCTCGAGCTCTTTATCCTAATACTTTGTTTTTGTATCATTTCCTTCCTCTCTCTTCTTTTGCTTTTAACTCTTTGGCCCTAATTACGACCCTGGCTTTCTTCTGACGGCCAGGCCGAGGTGGCAGTCAGACCGCCACATTATGACTGTGGCAGTTCGGCCACGGTCAGACTGCCAGCACTGCCAGTTTCCCTCCACTGGAGGGACTGGTAGTGCTGGTGGTGCTGGCAGTGCTGGCGGTGATGGCGGTCTTAATCTGCCAGGGCAGCGGTGCACTCAGCGCTGCCTTAGGGATTACGAGCCCCCTCTCTGCCAGCTTTTATTGTCTTTGCACGCCATGTAAAAGCAGGCAGAGACTGGGTGCCGGGGGCCCCTTGTGGGCCCCTGAACTGCCCATGCACTTGGCATGGGCACTTCAGTGGCCCCCATGGACAGTCCTGTTGCACTAAAGCACGACGGGTGCTGTTGCACACTACACACCGCAACATTGCCGCATGCTTAATTATGAGCCGGCGTCAATGTTGTGGGCTGTTCCCCGCTGGTGCAGCGGGTGTAAACACAGTTTCTGCCCGCTGACCCAGCGGGGACCTTGTAATTGGGCCTGCTGGAAGGCGGCTGCACTGACAGCAACCTCACCGGGGGAGTTTGGCGGGAAGGCTTTTCTGCCCGACAACCTCAACATGACCCCCTTTCTCTCTTTTCCCTTCCAAAACGTCCAAAAAGCTTCCTGGCTATAGATAGCTAAAGGCCTATTTTAATGAACTTTCTAACTTATTCTGATTTTATTCCATCAAGTTGTTTTCCTACTACTTGATTTTGGACTGTACTGAAGACATTGTGAAAATAGGAGCTATAAAAAAACGTAATAAATGAAATAAATATAAGAATTATTCCTCATTCAAGTCACATGCACTGGTTTTATGTAATCTGTTATAAATGAGGAAGTTAAACTTGAATGTCTAAGTAGCGAGCACTGTGGCTAACTGAAGGGACGCAAGGCACACACGTTTCCTCCCCTCTGCAGCATAGTAGCAGCAATGTCTCTTTAAATGGCAGGCAACCCATGGCCCCTGAAAAAAACAGCCCATTCCAAGCACTAATGATCGTGTGATGGGCGCACGCAGGGTGCAAATGTGTTTTCATTAAAACCTACTGGGCCCCATTGTATCCTCAAGCGCGCTAACCCTGCACCTCTGGGCACCCGGGGCAATTATACGAGCTTCTTTGCCTGAAACTCATTCTCACCAAGGCCGATATTGGGTTCATATGTCATGTTTAGAGGAGAACAGAACTTATGTTCACAATTCCCAGAGAACAGTGACATCGCTGAAAGCAAGCGAGGAACTTCCCGAGTAGCAGAAAAGGTCTGTGATGAAAGTGCTTACCCAGAATTTTGGCAGAAGGGGAGGAGATTGTCACTGTCCCTACTGACTTTAGTTGTAAAGTGCTGACCTGGTCAGAAATGTTTCCTTGTGCACAAATACCTATTCTCACAGGCGTCAGAATTATGAGTGATGCGATAAAGGCTGACAAATGCCTGTTAAGTACTGGGACGTGTGGAGTTTGCGGCAGAAAACCCCAAAAGTGTCACTAGGTTCAATTATGAATGGAAAGACTCATACCGGGTGCTATTAGTTTCATCTGTCACATGTCAAACCTCGGGGTATTATATTGTATAGGGTGTGGAAAATAGAAGAATGCCATGTGGGGCACTCTTAGGGCCAGATGTAGCAAAGGGTTTTTCCCATTCTGTGTCAATGGGAAAATGTGTTCGTACACATGGCCCTTAATCCAGTCCCATAATGGACAATATTGAAGAAACTTTTCTATGGGGCAAAAAGTGGACAAACCCATATTTGCATAATTGTGCTGATTGTGTGAACTGGTTCAAATTTCAGAAATGGTCTGTAATACAGGAACCTTTTTGCAAGAGGGCATAAACAACAAACCCGGGTTGTGTAATCATTATCAAACAGATGTAAAACATCTTTTTCACTTATGAAACATTTTATCTGTCTCATAAAAGGAAGGCTTAGACAATAAACAACACTTATAAGAGGCCATCCTCGGTTTGCACTGTTTTACTACCTGATAACCTAATTAATAAACAAGCATTGTCAAAACCACTGGATCTGGTGGTGGCTACCAGCCTTTTGGTTTTGTCAATGCCTGTTTTGTTTTGTCATGGTTTTTGTTAAACGTTATATTTAGGGCACAGCTGTGCACCTCAAAATTTTAAGAAAGCAATGGCCAACAGCAGTTTTTTTTTTTATTCTGAAAAAGCATGCATTGCCATAGTAGTCAACAGCACTGATTATAACTACATGACTACATGGTGTGCAAATGTACTCCTTGTGACAGGGCAGAATTCCATCACTCAAAGTGAAATTAGCCGATTGCTGTAATGGGTTGACACACTGCCCCGTTGGGTGTAAATCAATTTGAATGATGCAACAACAGAAAATGGATGGAGAGGGCTGGCTGAAAGTTCCTATAAGTGAGTCTTTTGTATATATAATTTTAGTATATTGAAAAGGTCATGGCTAATGCCAGATCTAAAAGTGGAAGAACTGATTAGGGGCGAGCGCAAAGCGCTCCGTCCCTCTTTTAATCTCTCTTTAGGGGGATTTAAACCTCGCCCATGTTATGTAGGTCACTTTCATTGGTTCGTGGGCTTGCCTTTTAAAATACGCCTGTTTTCATTCGTGAAATGCCTTTTCCGGTGTTTAGCGCTCCTCAAGAGCACCAGTAAACTACTGGAAACATACAAAGCTCCAAGTTTTCCGTATGGCTTCTGGACTACTTTTTCTCTTTATTTCGCAGCACAATCGCGATTTGTTTTATACAGCACAATCTCGGTCGTTTTTTCTTTTTCATTTAATGTGGCAAGAAAAGTCCGGTTAGGAGTTTACAACGCTAATAGTTCTAACTCGATGTAAATGCGAGACCTGTTGCATTGCAAATGCTTGTTTTTCCTTATAATCCAATTTCAAACACTTAACAGGGCAGAAATTACATGTTTACCACTTATTATTATGCACATACAACATACATAATGTGAAATCAGTGTTTGTGGTGGTGTTCCTTGTGCAAACATTGTTGCTCAATTCCCTATAACATAGGCAGCAAGTTTAGGATCAATGCAGAAAGTGTTTAATCTGGCCTGGAATGTTCTCACATGCCCTCCCCTAATGTTTGTTGGGGTACTTACTTATGATGGGAACATGTTCCACATATATACGAGCCATGAGAGGTGTTTTCACAGAATTATGTTATTGAGAATTCTGCACATAAGACTGAGCTTGCAAACAGTCTTGGAGACCAATCTAACTTTTGCAAATGTGTTAGAAAAAAAATTGGATTTGTTGTTTTTAACTCTGAACTTTAGATTCAGGTACATGAGAGACCGTTTGTGAAAACCCTTTCTCTAGGACCTGATGTGAGGACCTGGTTTAGGCGTTTCTGTACCTAAGCCCCG
The DNA here is from genome assembly GCF_031143425.1 of Pleurodeles waltl. Classification (NCBI taxonomy): domain Eukaryota; kingdom Metazoa; phylum Chordata; class Amphibia; order Caudata; family Salamandridae; genus Pleurodeles; species Pleurodeles waltl. The sequence goes on along the minus strand of NC_090450.1, from coordinate 70,048,655 downwards.
TGCTTAATTTATATTCATGGTTGAAAGTGGGGGCCGCAAGCTCTCATTTTTGGATGTATGATGGAACAACGTATGCATTTACAACGCATGCCTTTACAACACTGTCTTTACAACAAGGCATCTTTATCACGCACGCCTTTACCAGGCATGCTTTTATACCAAATTTAGTAGTAAAAGCATGATTGGTAAAGTAACATGCATGGTAAATTCTCCCCGCCCTACCCCCTATACTCTACCTGCCCAAGCACTTAAAACTGCCCCTTCCAAACCCTGCCCAGAGCCATAACTCCCGGCCTACCCTGCCCTGTCCTAAAACCTGTCCCAAACTTTCCTAAAAACTACCCGACCCCCACCCTGCCCTAAACTCTAAAACCTACTCTGGCCTAAAAACGACCCCACCTGTCCTACAAACTACCCCCACCCTAAACCGCAAAACCTACCCTGGCCTAAAAACTAACCTTCTCTGTCCTAAAAACTACTCCCACCCTTGCCCGAAATGTCAAACCTACTCCACCCTGCCTTAAAAACAACCCTAACCCCTGCCATAAACCCTACAATCTTCCCTATCTTAAAACCTACCCCGTCCTGTCCTAAAAACTACCCGACCCCCTGCCCAAAACCCTAAAACCTAACCTGCCCTGTCCTAAAACTACACCTCCCACGCCCCAAATCCTAAAAGCTACCCTGTCCTAAAACCTACCCTGCCCTGTCCTAAAAACTACCCGGCCCCGCCACCCCACCCTAAGCCCTAAAACATACCCTCTCCTAAAAACGACCCCACCCTTTCCTAAAAACTACCCATGCCCCCATTCTGAACCCTAAAACCTACCCTGTCCTAAAAACTACCCATCCCCTGCCTTCGCCCTAAGCCCTAAAAGCTACATTGCCCTGTCCCAAAACCTACCCCACCCTGTCCTAAAAACTACCTGACCCCCTGCCCTAAACCCTAAAACCTACACTGTCCTGTCCTAAAAACTACCCCTACCCCTTGCCCCACCCTAAACCCTAAAACCTACCCTGCTCTGTCCTAAAACCTACCTCGTTCTATCCTAAAAACCTACCCAACCCTGCTCTAAACCCTAAAACTTACCTCCCCCTGTCCTAAAAACAACTCTGTCCCCCGCCCCACCATGAATCCTAAAACCTACCCCACCCTCTCCTGAAAGCTACCCTGACTCCCGCCTTCACCCTAAACCCTAACACATACCATTCCCCTGTCCTAAATCCTACCCTGCCCTGTCCTAAAAACTACCCTGACCACCCGCCCTAAACCCTAAAACCTACCTTGTCCTAAAACCTACTCTGTCCTTCCCTAAAAACTAACCGACCGTGCCCTAAACCCTAAAACCTACACTGTCCTGTCCTAAAAGCTACCCTACTCCCAGCCCACCCTAACCCCTAAAACCTACCGTGCCCTAAAACCTACCCGCTCTGTCCTAAAAAATACCCAACCCCGCTCTAAACCAGAAAACCTACCCTGTCCTAACACCTACCCCACCTTGTCCTAAAACCTACCCCATTCCACTGCCCCACCCTAAATCCTAAAACCTACCCCACCCCTTCCTAAAAACTACCTTGACCACTGCCTTCACTCTAAACCATAAAACCTACCTTTCCCCTGTCCTAAAACGTACTGCGCTCTGTCCTAAAAACTACCCGACCCCCAGTCTAAACCCTAAAACCTACCTTGTCCTAAAACCTATCCCACCCTGTCCTAAAAACTACCTCGACTCCTGCCTTCACCCTAAAACCTACCCTACTCCTGTCTTAAATCCTACCCTGCCCTGTCCTAAAAACTACCCTGACCACCCGCCCTAAACCCTAAAACCTACCTTGTCCTAAAACCTACTCTATCCTGCCCTAAAAACTAACCGACTCCCTGCCCTAAAACCTACACTGTCCTGTCCTAAAAACTACCCTACTCCCAGCCCAACCTAACCCCTAAAACCTACCCCGCTCTGTCCTAACAAATACCCGACCCGCTCTAAACCAGAAAACCTACCCTGTCCTAAAACCTACCCCACCTTGTCCTAAAACCTACCCCATCCCCCCTGCCCGACCCTAAATCCTAAAACCTACCCCACCTTGTCCTAAAAACTACCCCGACCCCTGCCTGTCCTAAAAACTAACCCCAACCCCCCTTCACCCTAAAACCTACCCTACTCCTGTCCTAAAACCTACCCCGCCCTGTCCTAAAATCTACCCAACCCCCTAAACAAAACCTACACTGTCCTGTCCCAAAAACTACCATGACCCCCTGCCCCACCCTAATCCCTAAAACCTACCCTGCCCTGTCCTAAAACCTACCCTGCTCTGTCCTAAAAACTACCTACCCCGCTCTAAACCCTAAAACCTACCCTGTCCTAAAACCTACCCCACCCTGTCCTAAAAACTTCCCTGACCCCCGCCTTCACTCAAAACCCTAAAACCTACCCTTCCCCTGTCCTAAAACCTACCCCGTTCTGTCCTAAAAATGACCCAACCCCGCTAAAATCCCTATAACCTACCCTCTCCTAAAACCTACCCCACTCTGTCCTAAAAACGACCCCATCCCACCGCCCCACTCTAAACCCTAAAACCTACCCTGCCCTGTCCTAAAACCTACCCGATCCCCCACCCTATCCTGAAAACTACCACAACCCTCCCTCCTCAACCCACGCCCCACTTACCTCTCTCCTCTAGTTGCTGCTCCTTCCTGCTTGCTTCCTTCAGCCTTACTGCTCTCTCTACCGCTACCACGCATATGCGTGATAAACGCATGTCTAGTAAACGCATATACATGGAAACGGCAGCGCGGCCAATGCATATTGTTGCATTGACCGCATTATTAGAGCTGTTTCACCCCATTTTTGAGAACAATAACTTTTTTTCCCCATCACATACTGACCAGGAGCAAGAGAGAAAAAAAAAACAAATAGGGAAGAAGCAGGAAGAGGGAGACGGAGAACCCGTCACCAAGGGAGAAAGCAGGACCCTGAAAGAATGAGTTAAAAGGGCAGGTAGTGTTTGGTTGTGGATTAAAGAGGCATAAGGAGAATTCAAGACCACGCATTCGGTGTACTGATATTTAACAGTACCTGTTGCAGTCTTCTGAGCAGAGATTTTAGCACCTGCATGCTTTCTTTTACAAATTAAGAACTGCCTAATCTGCTTTCAAATGAACAGGAGATGCTCTGTTCTTTCAGTGAGACAGGGTCATAGGAGTGAGATTCTTGGTGACAATGCCTTCCAGCTCGTGCTGGTATGAAAACTGCTAGATAAAAAACACAAATTACTTTTGCCAGTGATTACAAATCTCAGTACAGGAAGAAAAACATATATGTAAACCCATAATTCTATGGCTGGACATTCTTTTTTAAAACAATCAAAGATTACTACTGGGAAATTGCAATAGACTTTAAAATAGAGAACTTTTCATAACACAAATCAAGCCCTTGAAAGGCATGGTTAAACTCTAGACCATAGTTCTTAACCTAGTTTTCAGGGGTTCTGCAATGGCTTAGAAAATTATATATTATTAACAGATTAAAAAAGAATTTATAACTAAAGAAGCAAAATATACAATTGAACATTTTAAAACATTCCATAAAGGGGAAGGATTTTTAAATTGATGTTTAAAAATTAAATTAGTATTCTTGGATTCATTTGTGTGAGATGAGCAAGTGCATCAAAGACACAGTGGTATATGGACAATGAGTGGCCTCAATTGAATTTACAAAAGCTTCAAACTTCCTGACTTTTCTTTTATATTTGTGTCTGAATTAAACAAAATATGTCATCATTTGTGTATTTATTTGTTTCTGTATTTTTTTGTGTATAGTTTTTATGGTTCAAATCATCATAAATGCTTAGTCCGGGGTCCTTGGCTTCCAGTAGTGACTCAGTATGGTTCACCAGATTCAAATAGTGACTCAGTGATGGTTCCTGGGCTCCGGTAATGATATTAGGGATTGGTTCACAGAAGTCAAAAGGTTAAGAACCATTGCCTGAGACTGAATTGAAGACTTTATCCCTTACTGACTGGAGCATCAAATCAAAGGTGCTTATCAGTAATATGTGTGCCTCCGAGACCAACTGTATTACGTAGAACAGCAAGCTTTCAACAGAAGCTGATCATATTTTGATGGTAAATGCTAATACCATAAATGCTATTCTTGTTTTTATTTCATTTGCTTGCTATTTCATTTTGTCATTCTGATCCAGATAAAACTGAGCTCATGGATATGTATCTGGTCATTATCCAAGGCCATAATCATTATGTACATCATCATCATCATCCAGGCACATAACTATCAGTGGTGCAGCAGGTGCAGTAGCACCATGCTCAGGTGCCTGAGGAGGCAACATCACCCCTATTACAGCTTTTCTCTACTGTCAAACACATAGCAACCTGGTGGAATCACAGGGTGATATGAAAATAAATGATCAGCAGCAAAAAGTACCATAAATACGGTCATGTAGTGTTATACAAGCCTATTTAGTAGTGTTGGATGCATTATGATCAGCACACACACACAAACCCTTCAGTATCACAAGCTTTCACTCATTAACATTGCACTTGATCTCTCACTCCTTGAACTCAAGGTGTGCTTGAGGCGAAGATATTTGCCTCCATTAATGAGTTCTGATGTGCCAGGAATTCCTGGAAAGCGTAAAACAAGTACATTTGATAAAACTGTGTTTATATCCGAATTTGCCTTCGTGAACATGGCCTGACTATAGCACAGATTAGTTGTATTCCTGCACTACGTTAATGGCACTCCATCAAAGGGTCTCAACAATCCTAGCAGCATAACCCCACTACCATTATGGTACTACCTCTATGGACAGTTACCTAGATGCTACTACATTACGACACAAGGGATCACTAGCAGATGTATTACAAATGCATATAACAACATTTATTTTGAGGTAATTCCTTTAGTTAAGGTAAAGGGTCAAAATTGTACAATGTTTTTTAATTAAATGAAAAATTGTAAAGCATACATATGTAATTTCATTTATTTACATTTACTTTAATGAGAGGTTAGAGTAGGTGTTAAATTTAGGTTCAGTGTAAATATTTAGCTTATTTTAAAATAATTAAGGGTTACTGTTTGGTTTATAGTTAGTGTCTGGATTAAATTATGGATAATTATTTTATTAATATAGATGCAGTTTAAACTAATTTAGGTTTAGAGTTAGTTTAGTAGTAAGACTTCACTTTATTAAGAGTTAGGTGTACGGTATTAAATTAAATTATTTAAATTTAGATAATGAAAAGTATTTAACCTAAGTAAAATGAATCAAAGTGTAAAGTTATGGGTAGCTTTAGTGACAAGTTAAGGGTATATTTTTTTGTAGAAAATTAATTAAGTTAAGGGCTAGCATTTGGTTAAATGTGAGTATTAAATTACATGCAGTTTAAGTAATTTAGGGTTAGATTCAGTAAAAGTGTTAGACCAACAAATATAATTTACTTTCATTTAAATCTACTAAGCACGAGTGTTAACGTTAGGCTATGGACAATTATTTAATTTGATTTTGAATTCCTTAAATATAATTTAAATAAATTAAGGTTTAAGTGTATTATCAGGATTAAATTTTGAAAACATGAAATATATTTCATGTTATTTCAATTTCAATTAATTTAGGGTTGTGATTGGACATTCATGGAAAATTAAAAACTAAATATTTAACTAAATCAATTAACAATTTAAAATACTAATTTTAAAATAAGTATGTAATATGTAACTTAAAGTTAGAGTCACTTCTACTGTTAGGAGTCAAATAATACTTGTATTTAATATAAAGTTATTTACTTTAATTTAAATTAATTTAGTGATAGTGCAAGGGTTAATGTTGGTGTTAGTGTTAGAACATGTGTTACGATTTATTGTAAACTTTAATTTGTTTAAATATAAATGAATACATAAATACATTGATGTTAACGATAGTGTAATTGCTATAAGAAAAATACTTTTAATGTGGTTTGACTTACTTTACCATACTTAATGTGTAGGCTGAGGATCAGTATGATGTTTTTTAAAAGGAAAATTATTTAATTTAATTGATATACATGTCAGTGAACTAAAGATGTGTGTTATATTTACAGTCAAGATAGAGCTAAATAAATAATAATAATAAGTTAGAGTTATTTCAGTTTAGGTTCAATTCTAGGGTTTGGCATAAATAATATTTTGCTTGATAATAATAACATTTACTTTAAATTCATGAAGCAATAATGTAACTGCTAAAGTCAGGGTAGGGATACACACTTTATTTAAATATAATTAAAAATAATTTAAATTAATAAGTCTTAAATTTACATTTTGACTTAAGTTTAGATTAGGGTGACTCTTGGGTTTAACTAAATAATGGTGATTTTAACACATTCAATTTAATTTCACATAATTGAGGATTAGAGATAAAATTGTAGTTAGGATTATGTTAATTAAAGTTTTAATAACTATACATTAATAATCAAAATGCTGCCTTCATTGTCTTGACGCAGTGACCCATCAACGTAGAAATATTTAACACTAGCTTTTTTTAAAATTAAAAATGACTGAGCTGCTGTAAATTGAGTTAAAATCATGATCTACCAATATTGTAGTTTGCAGTTGAGCAAACTAATGCAGATTTCTGGGTTCTGCATGCATTGCACCACTTTGTAAAAATGGCACTGCGTTTTTGCCATAATATCACCACATTAGTGTCAAAAAATTAATAATGAGGCGATGTATGACGCAAGGGACTCTTAAATCTGCCCCTTGGTGTTTTGGTTTTCATATTAAATAGATTGTATGTTTGCAGACTTGAAGAATATAAGAAGATTTTACAGTGGGAATTTAAACACACAAAAATGTTAGTAATTTGTTGCATAAAATATTAAAATAAATTTAATGTAAGTGAGCTTTAAAAATGCTGTAATTCACAATGTGTAGAAACATGCAGGGATTCTATATTTTCTGTAGTATAGGTCGAAAAAAATAACATCATAAATATCTTGCTTCTGTGGAACACTTTAAAAAAAACAAATCCGAAGAAGCCAGCACCTGTTCTTATTTACAATTGTTTGAAATGTAGCTGTAAATATACTCTCTGACATGCTTTTCACCTTGGTAACTGGCAGCAGCTACTACTTTGTCACACCTCAACTGTAATAACACAGCACAATTGAGCAGCTACGTCATTTTCCTATTACAGCTAGCTAGAGGTGACACAATTTGAATGTAATAAGGAAATTAGAGATCAGGTTTTAAACAGGCATTGAAGGCTCCTTTGTAAAATGAAATCACTACACGTTTTTTTTAAATAACTAGCACCTATTTAATTTCATAATAGAGAAACACGTATTGAAACTGAAACAAAATATTCTAACTGAAATAAAAAAATAATGATTTGGTTAGAATGTTTATTTAGGGCTTTGCCTACTATGTAGTTTGTATATTCTTCAGATCCTTTAAGGTAAATGATTAACTTGTAATAACGTGATGTAGAAAACAGCTTTGCTGGAGCTTGAGCTCCTGACTTCCTGGCACTTTAAAGGGCACCTCGCTGATTGCACTTTATCTACAGTACTGATGGCAGAGACGTTTTGCTTAGCAATTTGAGTCCAGGCCAAAAAATGGAAAATATAGGCACCTGACATGATTATTTTCTGTTTACCTATACTCTGTGAATGCAGATTCTAGGATATGCGGTCATTGCCCATTTCACAAAAAACAGAAATAGAATCAGAAATAGAATATATGAGGCACTAATTTAAACATTTTCGGGCTGATTATGAGTTTGGCGGATGATTTATACCGTCCGCCGAACTTCGGCAGGGACGTTGCCACCATACTCACTACCTCCCGGCCGGCCACATTAAGATGCACCCTGCATTCTACAGCATTGCCGCCGGCTCGATTACGAGCTGGAGACATTGCTGTAGGCTGTTTCCCGTTAGGCCAGCGCGCGGAAACCTCTGAGCTGACCTCTCGGGAAACTCTAAATGGGCCCGGCGAGGAAGTAGCCACTATGGCTGCAACCTCCCCGTCGGAAGTTCGGTGGACGGCCTAAACCATCCGCCGAACTTGTAATAAGGCACACAATCTCTGAATGTATCTATACAATCTGCGACACATCGTTTTTAATTTAATTTGCATTAAACTCATTTGAATTTCTTTTTACAAAAAATAGTAACTGCTTTTTGTTTTGTTTATTTTCACAGCACAGATTCTACTTTTGTTGTTCAGGTCTGCAATGCAGGTGAAAGGGCAAGACACTGAGCATTTAAGTTGTTTGTGGGAAGAGTGATGGTGTGACCATTCATTTTAAAGAATAAAACACCCTCTACCATACATTAAAAGGATATTTCAAGTCATCTCCGAGTTCAATCACCTGAGAAGGGAACTCAGCCTTTGGCCTAATTCCTCTATATGGCCAGTGAACTCCTCAGTGACTGTCAATATTCCTGTAATGTGCATCAGAGGCCACTTTCCCCCATATATCCTAACTACAGCTTTTGCACTAAGAGTAATTTGTGCAGTTTGTCCTGCCGTGACCACAGTTACTATTAAAGGGATCATGAAAACTATTATGCCATACTATATGGGTGCCACCTGCAGAGTGAGTGTGGATTGAAAAGAGAGGGTTCACTCATTTGCACCCAGTATTGGCATGCAAGTTCCTATTACCCTTATTAGAACTTGTTTACCACCAGGGGTTCATTTTTTGGCTAATGTGCTCGCTCACTACAAATTCATAGCAAGACAGTACCATTTTGCTTCCCATCGTTTTTTTGCCTCATCCCCTACAGTAGAGTTCTTTGACGTTTAGCACTGTACTTCACACTAGACATAGCAGAAAAATGAGACTAGAGCACCTGCAATTCCAGGTATTGTTTTCAATTGCTGCTGTCATATTTTTCATTTTCATGTAATTATTACTGTGTGAAGATCTATTTTATATAAATGACTTTGTGAGATTTTTCTATGCTTTAGGGCACAGTTCCCTGAGCTTTATTCAGGGTTTAAATATTCACATCCATTAAGGATGTAGCATCCTCCATGCTACCACAATCATACTGCAAAATTATTTGGTCTAAAATGCAAAAAAACAGCAATTGCTCAAGGGTTCAGTGACAGTCTTCTCTATGCCTGTCAGATATGGAACCAAACTAAACATTAGCTACTTTGTAGCAGACATCACGTTTAGGGAAATGACTTGATGCTTGAATGTAATATGTCCACATGTGTGATGTTGTTGATCTCTGCCCCAGTTAGATTTTACTTAAGGCAGGGCGTGCCAAAGATTCAGGGCTACACGGATGGCTTGCTTTCTCTGAGAACAGACCTCCCATGCGATTTCCCATTGGATATGCTTCGCAGGAGCTGGACTGACATGCCCTGTTGGTGCTGGCAGAAACAGCACAGTGACAGGCTAAAACACATGCTTCTTTAATTAATAGGAAATAAAGATGCATAACTGGTCCAAGGTGCTTTAAAATCATCATGCAGAGGCAAGATGTGTACCTAATAGAGCCAGGATATGTTGAATGTGATTGGGCAAATATGTGTACATATGAAATAAATGAAGGGTTTGTACAAATTACATACCTGGAGTGGCATATAGTGGTTTTTGTGGCACTATAGAACGGGAGACCAGGGGACAGCACATTATAACGCTATCAGAACAATGAGCCTGATATATGTTCGGTCATGTTGGAAATAGAAGTGCAAATTGCATTCCGAGCTTTTGCAGCCTGTCCAGCATTTTGCGATGCAACTGATGTACTGAGTTGTCTCATAAAATGGATATTTACACAGGGTCACAAAAGCCCCTCCCTTGTGAATATGAATGAGGCATATTACAGTTTGCATCCCTCAGTGAATAGCTACTTGCAGATTATTAGAACTTTGTAATGCTGAAACCAATGAAGTGCTCCGGGCTTCTATTGGCCAATGGAAGCCCTGAGCTCCTAAATTCCAAGGTTTTCGTTCACAGATATTGCTGTGAACAAAAGCCTCAGGGAGCAGGAGGGGATTTCAATCCCCTTGGACTCTGTGAGGCCTTTGTTTTATTTATTAGAGCAGTGGTTCCCAACCCATAGTCCGGGGACCCCTGTGGGTCCACGAAGCCTCCTCGGGGGGTCCGCGACTGCTTAGAAAATGATATAATATTAACAGATTAGGTCCCTAGCTTTCAGTAATGACTCAGTAGGAGGCCCCTGGATTACAATAATGATTCAGTGGGGGTCCCCGGGTTCCAGTAATGATAATGCGGGGGTCTACAGAAGTCAAAAGGTTGGGAACCACTGTATTAGAGCATTCTGCCCTCTAGTGGCAGAGTGTTCTAAATGTCTTATAGCTCTCCATAGCTGGGCTAGACCGGCATTAAAGTCTCACTCACTCGTTAAAGAACCTCACCTTTGACTTGGGCCTTTAACACTGGAGCTGGCCTTTAATGGCCGGTATAGCCCACTGTGGGGGGCTGTACAGCTATAATGGAGGCCTGCTACGGACAGCAAACCTCCGTTCCTGGCAGAGCCCCGTAAAGGATCACATCCTGCTTTAAAAATGGTTGCCTGCAAGGAACACACTGGGAGAATGTGCAGGGGTTTTGTGGAACTCTCTCTGTTTCCTCCACGGCCACCCAGCACGAGTCCCAATGTGGAAGATGGGCCACAAGAGCAGGAATTAGTTAGGAAGGGCTGCCCCTTTCTTATCCCCTCCTAACTGCAATCTGTAAGAATCCCTTTTGCTAATCGGAACATTGGCAAAAGTGCTTTTGCTGTCTCAAGCCCTTTGATTTTGTCAGTTGCAGATATTGTAACTGCATAAGTTTTTCCTACTTGAGGCCCAATGATATTTAATTATTGGCTTGGAATTCACACCAACCTGTCATTTCTTTTATGTTTTCTTACATTTAGTTTGGTTTAGAATTGGTTGAAAGTACGTTCTTTGAACAGGAATAAGTTATTGGAAATACTAAGTTGTATATTACTCCGCACAGTTTCGTAGTGTGCAAGAAGCAATAACTGTAAAGATACAGCTGAGTTATACTGAATCGAGTCAGCAGTTTTAATTCAGTGAAGAACTGCTGTTTTCTTTCATATTTGCAAAGCACTCCAAGTTGTGCAAATTTGTACAATTAGTGCATGTAGTGCCAAGGGGACTGGTTGATATATCTGTTTATTTAATACTCTCTCGTTATCATAAAAAAATGATTTTAATTTGCTGATCGATCAGGGTCTATTTTTGAAGGAACTAATTGTCTGGGTCCTAAGTGGTTATTGGTAGACCATAGCCGCCATTCATTTTGGGCTCTGAGTCGTTTGTGTACCTAAAAGTACAAACTAATGTAATTTGAAAGGACACGTAGTGTACAGCAATACATTCACAAGTAAGCTGCCTATGATAATGTATTGTATTTAAGTTCTGATAACTGAAATACCTATAGATAGAAATAATGCTTGGTTTCAGATGTTACAAAGCAGCCTCGGACGTGAAATAAAGCACTGCAGATTTTATAAGCTTTAATTAAAGAGTTTTATTATGGTATTCCATAAAGGTGAACTTTCCTTCAATCAATCAATCAATCAATCAACCAACAAATTTGTAAAGTGCACAACTACTCCAAAAGAGTGTCCCAGCGCTGCAAGAGTGGGCCTGCACAATGCTCCAAACAAACACCAGAACAAAAGAATACACTCAGTAAGCTAGCCCAAAAAGCAAGGTTTCTGATCTTATGGAGCTACAAAGTAAGGCATTTCCCGGTATAGGTTGCCAAAATGGAAAAGGAAGAGCCCCTCCTACTTCTTGTGCTTAATTTTTGGGATAAAGAACAGCCCTGCGTCAGTTGAGTGACGGCCCTCGGAGGACGATAGTGAGTAGGTCTGCTTAAGAGATATAAAGGCTCAGTGCCCTAAAAAGCCCTGTGTGCCAGGACCTTGCGACATTCACAGACACTGACAGCCACATTTAGAGTTTGGCGGGCAGGATACTTCATCAAAAGTTGGCAGTAGTCTGCCTGCTGTATGACAGTCGCGATAGGTTCTAACACACTAGTAATAAAGCTCATGGGACATCTGTCACGCTTGGGACAGAGTATCCTGTCTGCAAAATCCTAAATAAGGCACTTAGGCACGCATTAAGAATCACATTTTCATTCTAATTCAGGTATTTAACAGATTTTCACCCAAAGCGAGATTAAGAGGCAAACTAGAAAATCCACTGAATGGATATTTTCCTCTTTCACTTTTCACCAGAAAAACTTGGAAAAACATGAGCAGGAGATACCGCCCAAAATGAAGAAAGAATGTGGAAATTGGAATGGAAACAGCAAAATCCAGGGTTATCCATCATTCGGAGAGTAAAAACGTGTAATGGTGCAATTATACAAGACCCAGGAATTACTGCATCACACAGCGTTGGCAATTTTGGATATGGTAATACTTACTTGGCCCCCTAATGGAAACATTTAACATCTTCTTTTCATTCATTGCACTTCAGCTTCTCAGCATGGGAGAAGACATTTATCTGTTGCTATTGCGAGCAAATCCGTCAACATTTTTTGATTCTCCTTTTATGTAGGAACTCATGTGCTGTGTACATTTGGAATACCCTATTAGTTTCTGTACAACTCCTTCCTATCTGGGCTTACCCTGATGCTGTGGGCACGCAAGGCTGCCAGGAATGTCTGTCAATCTTTATTAATCCACTCCTTGAACTTTAGCAGAATCTGTGTGGGGCTGGCTATCGTATAGCAAAGGGGCCCTATGTAACAAACAATTGCAATGCAATCAGTCTCACTGTTAAAAATGGGGTCTTTGGTTGGCAGTCAGGTTGCCCCCTGTCCAAGCAAGGACCCTCATTCTAGTCAAGGTAAAGGAGAATCACCCTCAGTTAAACCCCGCTCACCCCCTTGGTAGCTTGGCACGAGCAGGCAGGCTTAACTTTGGAAGCAATGTGTAAAGTATTTTACCAACACACACAGTAATTCAGTGAAAACACTATAAAATGACACAACACAGGTTTTAAAAAATAATGAATATTTATCTAAACAAAACAAGAAAAAACAACAAAAATCTAACAAACACAAGTCAAGTTATGTATTTTCAAAGAATAAGAGTCTGAAATCCTTTAGTAACCAGTGAGAACATTGTTAGCATACAAAACTATCTAGGTAGCATCAAAATAACACCACACAGGAGAGTGTGTGTTGGAAAAGGCCAGCGATGCGTCGATGTCCCACTTGCAAGCGAGACCGTGCGTTGTTCCTCCTCCGGTCGGCGTGCGTAATTTCTTCTCGCCTGCAAGAGAGAGATGCGTCGATCCGGACAGGCACCTCGGGTCCGGGCAGGCTTTGCATTGTTTTTCTGCGCCCAGTGATGTTGCATTGAAAATCTGGTCACATGGTATCACAAAACCGTGCTGCGTGGGGTTTGCGTCGTTATCAGCCTCCATTAGCGGATGTTGTGCGTCGTTTCTCCTGATGCCTTGCACCGATCTTCCAGCCACGATGAAGGTGGAGCGTTAAGTTCAGCCACGAAGCCAGCAGCGTGTCATTTATCAGCCGCGTCACGGAAGGTGCACTGAAAATTTCCCGCACGGAGAGCTGTGCGTGGATTTTCAGTCTTTGTCTGCCAGCTTCACCTTGCAAGGGCCCAGGAACTGGATAGGGCACCAGTTGACAGGGCAGGAGTCTCAGCAGAGGGTCCAGGTGCTGGCAGGGGAAGTCTTTCATGGCCCTGAGACTTCAACAACAGGATGCAAGCTCAGTTCAAGGCCTTGAAGATTCTTCACATGCTGAAATGCACAACAAAGTCCAGTGTTTGTCCCCTTTGACAGACAGAAGCAGCATCTGCAGGATAGCTCCGCAAAGCACAGTCACAGGCAGGGCAGCACTTCTCCCCAGCTCTTCAGCTGCTCTTGATTCCAGAAGTGCTCTAATTTTCAAGGGTTTGGGGTGCTCTTCTTATACCCCTTTCTGCCTTTGAGGTAGGCCTACTTCAAAGGAAAGTCTCTCTTGTTTGTGAAATCCTGCCTTGCCCAGGCCAGGCCCCAGACACACACCATGAGGATGGAGACTGCATTGTGTGAGGGCAGGCTCAGCCTTTTCAAGTGTGAGTGACCACTCCTCCCCTCCTATCACGATATGCAGGCTACACCCCAGTTCCTCAGTTTGTTTATCCAGTGGCACCTTTGAAGTGGGGGAGACTTCAAAGAGAAGCCTTTGAAGTGCTTGCCCTTCCTGCCCTGGCTCTAGACACACTACAAGGGTTATTCAGCCCTTTGTGTGGGTTCAGGAAACTCCCCATTTAGGTGTAAGTTTCAGCTCCTGCCTCCCATCCTGATGGCCACTCAGCCATACCTAAGCTCCCTTTGTGTGCAGCTGTCTGGAGGGAATGCACAAGATCCCAGCTGTCACCCACCCAGGCTTGTATTCATAGATAGGTAGAAGGCACTAGAGGCCAGATGTACAACAGTTTTTAGCGGTCTCAAATGGAGATTCAGCTCATTTGCAACCACTAAAGTCGCCTCTGGCATGTACAAACCCTATATTGCATGTTTGTAACACTTTACCGGGTCATAAAATGTGGTTTGCGAGTCGCTATTAGGAAGGGCGTCCCTTCCTAATGGCAAGTTGCAGAGGGATGTACGATTGTTTTGGCCCAGAATGCAGTACCAAAACAACCACAGTTTACCGCCTACTTCAAGTAGGTGGTAAGCCAGTCACAAAAGGTGAGGGATCCCCAGAGCACCCCTTCCCCTTTGTGAATGGTAGCAAAAATATATGAAAATTTTAAATGAAAAAGAAACTAAACGCATCCTGTTTTCCTTTAAAGAAAACGGGCTGCATATAAAAAAATATGTTTTATTTAAAAGCAGAGACAGACATGGTGGTCTGCTGTCCCCAGCAGACCACCATTCCTGTGTTGCTCCCCATTCCCTAAGGGCTGCAAATTGCGACGTGCCTCATGAAAAATTGATGGCGCAGGTCAATTGTGACATTTTGAAAATCACTAAATGTGTCTGAGACACATTACGATATTTCCTCTTGAGACTCGCAAATTGTGAGTCTCTAAAATTCGCACAATACGAGTTGCAAACTGAAATGGTTGTACATCTGGCCCTAAAAGATTTTAAGTAAGAAAATGCCAACTTTCTAAAAGTGTCATTTTCAGAATTACAATTTAAAATCCAACTTCACCATAAGTTGTGATTTTAAATTGTGATTCCAGAGACACCAAACTTGGGGGTCCAATCTCCGCCCAATTGGAAATTCCACTTATAAAATGTAATAAGGCAATCCCAATGTTAACCTATGAGAGAGATAGGCCTTGCAGTAGTGAAAAATTAATTTAAATGTTTTTCACTATCTGGGAATGCAAAACATAAATTAACATGTCCAACCTGTTAAATACACTGCATCCGCTCTTGGGGCTGTCCACGTCCTAAATTAGGGGTGACTTACATGTATTAAAATAGAATGTTTGGGCCTGGCAGGAGGGTTTACTTGCCTGGTCGACATGGCAGTTTAAAACTGCACACACAGGCTCTGCAGGGGCAGGACTGAGTCATGTTTTGAAGGACTACTGCAGTGTGTGGCACAATCAGTCTTGCAACCCCACTATTAGCACTTAATTTACAGGCCCTGGGCACATGTACTGCACTTTACCAAGTACTCACAAGTAAAATAAATATGCCAATTGTGGAGAAGCCAATGTTACATTTTTTCAGCAGAGAACATGTACACTTTAGCATTGGTTAGCGGTGGTAAAGTGCCCAGAGTCTTAAAGCCAACAAAAACGCCTTCGGCTAAAAATGGAAGGGAAGGCAAAAAGTCTGAGGATGACCCTGAAGAAAGGGACAGGTCCAAAAGGAAATATTAGAGACTTCACAAAAGAAATAACAACCTATAAAAACACTTCTCAAAACAAAAAAGAGCAAACTGTTTGGTACAGATTTTACTGTTTGTGTGACAAAAATGAGGCAAATACACTGTGTCTTCAAGAAAGACAGTATTTGCATTTTAAAAGCTGTGGAAACAAATTTACCTCCCGGATGTCATCAAAGTGCTCAAGCTGTTTATCTTTAAATTATCCCTGGTGCAAATGCTTCATTTCGAGTAGAGGAAAAAAAAAAAAAAAAAAAAATGCAATAAATGGTAGACATTCAAAACACTAAAACAATAGTTACGTTACATGAGGCAGTGGTGGCCGTTGTGCATGTGTCAAAAGCAAACAACATATAAGAGGTAGCAAATGATACGTTGTAAAAGGAAAGGTGCCGTGTGCATGATACAAAAGAGTACAAAATATAGGTAGAGGTATAATACTGCACTAAATGGCAGACACTCAAAACACAAAAACACTCTGGGAAGGCACTTCTATAGGCATGGAGAACAGAATTTCCTATAATGGAAGGACTTCCTTCAGAAAAAAGAGGGCTTGAATTAAATTTGGAAGTGTCTTTGAAGGAGGAGAGCTTTGAGGTCAGTTTTGAAGGCCTGGGAAGAGGTGGTGGTCCGAAGCTGAGGCGGAAGTGAGTTCCAGATTCTCACCGCGTTGCCTGAAAAGGATTGGGCCATCGATCTTTCCTTCTTGAAAATGGGAGGTTCAAGCAATAACTTTTCTGCATTACGTGATGGTCTGGAGCCCCCAGAGAGTTTCAGTTTATTCACCAGGTAGCGAGGGGAGGAGGAGTGCAAGGCTTTGTGGGTGATACATGCAGTTTTGTAGATAGATCTTGCCTCTATGGGAAGCCAACGGAGGGTGGATAAAATGGGTGTAATGTGGTCGCTTCTTTTGGCCCCATATATGAAACGAGCTGCTGAATGGAGAATAGACTTCAGGGGGGAAAGGTGGGATTTGGGAAGGCCAGTAAGAAGAGAGTTGCAGTAGTCCAATCTGGAGAGAACCAGCGATTGGACCAGGGTTTTAAGGTCGTGCTCCGGGAAGAAGCGACAAATCCCCCAAAGAAGGCGCAGTTGGTGTCGAGCAGACTTTGCAATGGAGTCGATGTGGGAGAGTAGATTGAGTTTTTTGTCGAGTATGACACCAAGGGATTTTGCGCTCTCGACAATGATGGGCTTATTGTTCATTAGATTGATCTGATCCATCCATGATTGCACTGGGGGATGAGAAAGTGAGGAGGAGAGGAGGAGGAATTCTGTTTTGGAGGGATTCAGGATCAGTTGATGAGTTAACATCCAGTTTTGAATGGAGTCGAGAGTAGAGCTAAGGAAGGAGAGATCGTGATTGCAGGCCACCTTAAGGTAAATCTGAGTGTCATCCGCATATAGATGATAGTGGATCCCGGATTTACTCAGGAGATTTCCCAACGGTTCTAAATAGAGATTGAACAGTGTGGGTGCAAGTATGGAGCCTTGAGGAACACCTTGACTGACCGCTACAGGAGCTGAAAGACTGTTCGCTATTTTGAT
This sequence comes from Pleurodeles waltl, assembly GCF_031143425.1. Lineage (NCBI taxonomy): Eukaryota > Metazoa > Chordata > Amphibia > Caudata > Salamandridae > Pleurodeles > Pleurodeles waltl. Next base: position 70,031,240 of record NC_090450.1, on the reverse strand, counting down.
CATTTGGGATCTATCAGAGAGGAAGGAGGCAAACCATTTGAGCACAGTGCCCTCCATGCCCATTCTCTGTTGAAGAGTGTTAAGGAGAGTGTTGTGATTGACAGTGTCAAAGGCTGCAGAAAGGTCAAGAAGAATTAGAAGACAAGACTCCCCTGAATCGAGTATCTGCAGCGCGTCATCAATCACTAGCAGCAGGGCTGTTTCAGTGCTGCAGTTTTGAATGAAGCCGGACTGGAAATTGTCAAGAAGATCATTTTCCTTGATATGGCGAGAGAGTTGTTTCGCTACACATTTTTCTGTGATTTTCGCAAGAAAGGGTAGGTTAGTGATGGGACGGTAGTTGTTGAGGTCGTTTGCATCAGCGGTGGGTTTTTTAAGCAGAGGGTTGACCTGCCCAGTTTTGAAGGAAACAGGAAGGGAGCCTTGACTGAGGGAGAGGTTGACCAGAGTGGTCCAATAGGAAAGAGAGTTAGTATAGAAGTCAATGGCAATGGCACTAGGGATGGGGTCGAGAGAGTGGTTAGAGGGCTTTGTATCGAGGATGCATTTAAGGAGAGCATCGTCAGAGATGGGGTCAAAGTTTTGCCAAATGGTTAAGGATTTGCGCTCCTCTATAGGGGTAGGATCAATGAGCTGATCTACAAGGGATTTTACCTTTTCGTCAAAGAATACAGCGATTTCCGCTGCTTTCTTTGTGGAATCTTCCAATTTGGAGGTAGGGGGAGAGCTGTTTGGGTTCTTGATGAGGTCGAATAGTTTTTTGGGTCTATTTTTGGCTGAGTCAAGGAGGGATTTGTAGTGTGACGCTTTTCCAAGGAAGATGAGCTTGTGGTACTTGGGTCTTGCTGAACGAAGCGTGGCTAAATTTTCAGTGGAGGGCGCTTGTCTCCATTGTTTCTCAAGGGCTCTTAGGAACTTCCTTTCTTCATAGAGGGATTTGTTGAACCAAGGTGCTGAGGGAGTGGGCCTTTTCTTTTTGCTTTGGAGAGGAGCGACATTATTGATTTCGACTGCAAGGACTGTGAGGCATTGGGAGGTGAGTTCGTTAACATCTAGGTCCGGGTCTAGCCTTGGAAGTGATAGCAAAGCAGAATCACAGAGGGTACTGAGGTCAATATTTTTAGTGTCACGGAACCAGGAAGTAGCCCTCTTAGGCTGGCCAAGAGTTATAGAGTGTGATAGGTGAAGAGAGAATGGGATGAGGAGGTGGTCCGACCAGTCTACATGAATAGGGGTAGCGATAGTCAGCAAGCCTGCTTTAGAAATAACAAGGTCCAGGATTGAGCCTTTAGAGGTTGTTGTTTCTGTGCAGTGTTGGATAAGATCGTTTGCAGAGAGGAAGGTGGCCAGCGAATTCGCATAGGTGTCTTGAGGCGAGCCCCAGTGGACATTGAAGTCACCCACGAAGATCTGATTGTCACTTTGAGTGTATTGGTCGCTGATGCAGTCCGTGAGTTCCTCCATAAACGAAGGGCTGCTACCAGGCGGGTGGTAAATAGCATGGAATCTGAGAGGTGAGCGGTGGTGCAATTGAAGCTCAAGAGATAGGCATTCAAAAGTGTGGAAGGAGCTGTTAGGAAGAGCCTTAAGTTGAAGGGAGTTTCTAAAGATGACTGCAACACCTCCCCCAACTTTGTCAATTCTGTCATTTCTAAGTATAGAATAGCCTGTGGGTACAAGGAGATCAAACATAGAGTGAGAGGTATCGTTGAACCAGGTCTCTGTGAGGAAGAGCATGTCAATATTGTGCAAGTTGATGGTATCAGAGATTTCAAGTTTGTGTTTTATTGCAGATCTGCAGTTGTGGAGCAAACAGCGCAGCTCTGACGCAACTGTTTTGGTGACGGGGGCACTTGGGCTATGAGGGGTGATAGGGATATTGTTCTTATATGAGGGCGCTCGGGAGGGTTTAGGTGGGCGAGTGGTTCTGACAGAGGAGATGGTCGGAATAGTGTAGATAACAGGGTTACTGGGAAGTGGAAGTGAAGGAAGGGTGGCGTTCAAGTGCTTGTGTGGAATTGCAGACGACAGGCTATGCTTAGCTATAATGGGGTGTGTGGGTGAGGTGCATCTCGTGGAAGGGTGAGTGTTTGCCAAAGGAATTGAGGTGTGTGGAAAAGTCGAGATCTTGGAGCTTAAAACTAAAATGGTAGCTTCAAGTTGGGAGATGGCGGAGATTAGAGAGCCTAGCTTATTTTCCAGAGAGAGTAAGGAAGAGCACAGCATGTTGGGTGGCTCGATGGAAACAGGAGGGGGTGCACTAGGCAGTGTACGGGAGGGAGAGGTGGGGGAACGGGAGGGGAGTAGGGGTATAGGGTTCAGAGGTGGGGAAAGGTTTTGGATGAGAGCAGGAGATGGTGCGCCAGGGGTGAGAGGAGAGTTGTCGTTGTCGGCGTTGCAAGAAGGATAGGAATTAAGGGCAAAATTAGGGGGCGATAGTAGAGGAGTGGGGCGGTGGGGCGGTAGGAGAGGGGAGGAGAGTGAGGAGTCATAGGGATTAGGGAGGTTTGGAAGGAAGGGAGGGGAGGGGGTTGGATAGGTCCTGGTAGCTAAGTGAGGTGGCTGTGAGGGAGCGGGTATCAGGCAGAGTGGGGGGGATTGGGAGAAAGGGAAGTTGAAGAAAGGAAGTGATTCTGCTCGGTCCGAGGGAGGGAAGGGGTTACCAGGGGAGGAAAGGGGGGTAGCACAGCATTGCTGGAGAAGAGTGGGGAGGGAGAGAGATGGAATGTATTTGTGGGGAAATCGGGGTACATAGTGAGGGGAGGAGTGGGCAGAAAAGCAGAGAGGAGGAGGGAACGAGGGGAACATAGGGAACATAGACAAGGGGAGAGGGTTGGAGGAGAGGTGGTCTAAGGAGGGGGGTGGCCGGAAGGGATAGGGGGGAGGAGATGAGAATGGAGTGCCGGGACGGTGCAGAATTAACGAGGAGCGTGTTAGCTAGAGGTAAGGCTGAAGTGAAGAGGGGAGGGGCATACTGTGAGGGGGGAAGAATGGGAGGGGAGGTCCGAGGGGAGAGAAGAGGGTCGACCTGTGCCTCCCCAGGGTGCAGCCTATTGGAGAGTGGGGGGGTCAAGGGAGGAGAAAGGGAGTAATTGGTGGAGCTAGATGGAGAGTCAAGGGATAGCCCGGTCGCAGGGGAGGGGAGTAGGGAAGGGAAGAGGCGGTCAAAGAGCGAGAGACAGGTGTCTTTGGCTTGGATCATAACAGTACCGTTGTTATAGAGTGAGATAGTGAGGGAGCTGTTAAAACCCGCAGAGGGGGACATTTTTAGCTGTTTCCCATGAGGGATAGAGGAGGAGGAGGTGACGTTAAAGGAATTGTAAAAGCTGGTAGACCAAAAGGGTATGTCGTGCGTGAAAAAAATTAGATCGTTTTTGAGCCCCCCATACCGACCATTGTAAAACTGATCGACAAAAAGGGAATCGGGGAAACATTCAATGGTGTTATGCTTAAAACGTTTTGCTGCAGCTTTAGTCAGGTTAGAAGGGTAGATGATTTTGTAGCAATTAATTCCAGACTTAATTTGAGCGGTGGCCATTTTGGGAAATTGTGGAGGAGGAGGATGGTGGGGATAAGGGAAGGGTGTTACTAGGACGGTGGTGGTGGGGAGAAGTATGAGGGCAAGAAGGGGGCACGTAATCCAGACGTCGGGGGAAGGAACCTGAGTTATTGTGGAGACAGGAAAGTGAGGCGATAAGGGATAGGTTGTTACTTCAGAACAGGGCTGATTCAACAAGATAGGACTGAAGATGGAGTGGTGTAAGAGGAAAATCACTGTACTTATCGTCCTGAGATATAAACTATATAAAGCACAGCATCACAATAGGTATCAAACGCATTGTACGCCCAAAATCTCAACAGTCTAATATTAGACACTTACCTCCTAAGTATCACCAACATTATGGGCAAAAAGCACAGGGTGGAACATAATTTCACTAGCATAACCCAAAGTATGCAAGACAACCTCAAAATCATAAAACACAATTTAGAGGTAGCCAGAACAGGGTCTGAAAATCAAACTACAAGAAATACATTACCTAGCACCACAAATACACAATGGGGCCTGGCGCCCTACAAACCACCAGGACCGCCTGGTCAACTGGCCAACTCAAAGGGGCTCAAATGCCCTGTTTCCAGAATGTCGGGGCTGCTGCCAATGCAGCGAAAGACCAGCGTGCGTACTTGCGCAAACCTAAACGTTGCAACTGGCACTAAGTGCTGCACAGCTGTGAAGAAATGGTGCAAGGAGTGCATCTCACTCCTAACTCAGACAGAACTACCTCCAAATGCCCTAAGAGTCTAGAGGAGGATTCACCCGTTGGGAGAGGATTTATCTGCTCTTATTGTGCAGCTGTTCCCACCCTTGTCTCCAGCTTAAATTATATAAAGAGCAGCGGACTAGAACAAAAAGAACTTATTCAGTCATTTAACATTTCTTATAGTCCTTTATCTTCAATTTCTACTGGAGTTGCATAAAAAGCAACCAGCGTGGTCCGTGCAGTACCGTATATAGTCCAGACAACTTCTTCAGGGAAGTATAGAAGAATGATGTGACCTTGATGTCTCAGGCAAGAGAAAAATAATTGATGACTTTAGTCCCTCAAAATAGAAGTCAATTCCGGTATTGGAAATATAAATGATGTCGAGGCTGAGTACTTTGCAGTATGAATTATTCCTTTTGTGCATTACATTCAGAGGGATATGTCTGCCTCCGTCAAGTGATGTAACTCGAGTCTTTGAAGTGCACACAACCCACTGAATAAATGTTCGAAAAACGTGACTCTAAAAGGTAATATTAAGTTTCCAGTCCTGGGCTTTAAATCACCAGCAAGGAGAGACAGGCAGCCTCTGTTTTCAGCGCGTCTCTATGACTGTCGGCGTGTTCAGGAGCCCCCAGCCCGGAGTCCGTCGCCGTCGTTCCGCCGCCATTTTGGGGTCAGGCACCATGGTCCCCGTGTTGTGTTCACCCTCCCAGACTTCCACTGACCGGACTCTGAGGGACTCTCGTTTAACCCATGGTCGTGGTTGAAGGGACCCACACTCGCCGGAGGGACCCCCTCGCCACAGACTCTCACTGACCCTCGGGCTGTGGGCCCCAGACTCTGTAGAACGGGTCCAGACACCGGAACTCCTACTGATCCTTGGGGCTCAAATTCTGCGAGAGAGGTCCAGACACCCACTACGTCCACTGACCCCCCCCAGTGGCGGACCCGTCTCTGGTGATACCACATGGCAGGAGCAGGCGTCAGTGGGAAGAGCTTCGCGCCCGTGGCCTTCTCGTCCTCGTCGCTGAAGGGGAAACTGAACCGAATCCACGACAGGAGCCGGAGCAGGCCGAAGCCGAGAGAAATAATAATGGGTGAAATAATTTCCCCTTTGTGGTGTGATTATGGTTTCCAGTCACACGGCAGTGCGGGCATCGCTCTCAGCGCTTCCCCTCGGCCCCCTCCTCATTGCACTGTCCCAGTCTGCACCCAGGCGCACATTTAAGGATGCGCGTTGGTCCAGAGTGGGATGGTGCGCCCCATCTATACTGTGGCCCTCGAGCTCTGAATCTTTGGAATTCGCAGTTACACATTCTCAGCCTTTTTAGTGTTTGCTGCTGGGGTACGATAATTTGTCATGGGCACGGGTGAATATTTCAGTGAAAATATCGGGGTTCATTTGAAGTGCGGAGGCCTGGGGTGTAAAGCACAGCCTATCTTTGGAAGAAGTGCGGAGGAGGGGGATGGAATCAGTTAGGAAAGGCCAGTAGGGAAAAATGAGTTTGAAGCTGAATTTAAACGAACGTTTATTGATGGCGGATGATGTATTCATCGGGGAAACCATTACTTTTTCCGAAGGCGTTTACTGCCTCTGTGACTGCCGCGCGCGGCACCTTCCCTTGAAGCAGGGGACTCCTGCAGCTATTCTGGGACGCAGGTGGACTGTTTGTGCAACCCCTTGGCAAAGAGATCACAGATGAAATGGAAACTCTTTGCTTCTTCGACGAGAAAAGAGGTCAGCCAAGCGAGATATTGAATTGACGCAGCTGCACTAACCCCGTCCTCTCTCCAAACTGTTCTTAATTCAGCTACAGAACCTTTAAACCTATACCTTCGACAAAAATACAGAACTGTCTCCTCTGCAGTGTCTGATCTTGACCTCGCTTTTTATTTTTTGGACAGAAAATAATGGTGAAGAAAAGTTTTGTGTTTCAACAAACTATAGGCCATAAATTGGGTTTATAATTGTTGCACACTCCTGCGGAATTTAGGTTCGTTTTAAAAAAATATATATATGTAAATATTTGAGAAACGTAAAAGGGAACGAGATATTACATCGTGGCTGGTGCCAATGAAAGATAAGGACTCAAAAATATTAATTGATAGCTTATTTTTTAAACAACCTTCCACCATCTGATGTCAGCATTTTCTGAATACATGTCCCAGTGTGAACGCTGACATCTTTTCTAATAAAATATTGGACTTTTCATGTGCCGGTCTATAAAGTCCTGTGTGCCTTTGTAACTTTCAGCACTCCGAGGCCTATACAATAACTTAAGAGTGACTATCTGTGATAGAGAAATTGATATGAAATCTGCAGACATTTGTTTATTGAAAATATTCCGAATGGGTATTGGGTGGACTATACCAACCAGCCTATGGTAATATTGAGCAGGCATCTCCAACAAGTAGCTCCTGAGATGCTGGTAGCTCTTCAGCTTCCTGTAAGTAGCTCTCCTGTGTGCAGTGTTGTAATATTAGCCCCTGCAGCCCCCTCAGTGCGGAGTGCCCTCAAGCTCCAGGGGGTCCCCTCAGCACAACTGGCACTCTGCACGGGTGGCGACCCCCTGACCTGAGAGCTCCTGACGAGGTCTGGAAGGAGGGGAGGGCACCCTCCATGTACTTTGCAGTGGGGCCCCCTCAAATTTCGGTATGCCACTGCCCGTGTGCATCAGAACCTGCTACATTAGAAGCTTTTGATTGGTTGAATTAATATATGTATACCAAGATTGAAATCATGTATTCAACACTAAAGTGTGTGTATTTTCAGAATTCAGGACGTGATGTTTGGAGAAAAATGGTAGCATTTTCAAACTATATATAGACCTGGTATTTGAGTGATAAATAGTGAGGTGTTGGGGAAACCTATCACTCATTTTATTACCTGACGCCAGGGGCGTTGCATCTATGGCTGTTATTTATTATCCATTCAGAGGCATTCCACACACAGACTGTCTCTTTACTGTGCTGCTGGCAACCGTGCATGATGATCACTGATGTGGTCACTGCTGAGGTGGCCACTAACGTCATCTTGTCTGATGTGGTCACTGTTACAAGACTAATAATATTAGTAGCTTGGGGTGAGTTTCATAGACCATACATACCTATTATTTCATAAAAAGTTGGAGACTAAATTACTTATGAATTAAAGTTGGAATCAACTTTAGTGGAAGGGACAATGTCAAACATTCACAAACATTTGACAATTGAGATGATCCATTCAATCATAAACACCCCAAAGCTTGAATCCTTACCTCACACATGAGGTCGCAAATGACACTACTGATCACATCACCTGTGGTGTCATATCTCACATCACAGCACACTGTCAATAAAAACATTATAGATGTCATATTCAATTTGTGCAAGGTTGCAGGGTTTTTCTCCAAACCCCAAGGCCAGCCCTGACGAATTCCAGGGTTGCTAAATAACAGGATTGCAAAATACCTGCCTTAATGCTACCTCGTGCATCTTCTTTCCACCAATCTGAAGTTCCTCTTTATCTCACTTTTGCAAGTTGGTTTTCATCCCAGCTTTTCTTACTCTTTTCCTATATTTTGCTTCCTCCCTTTTTCTTTCATTTTCTCCATCTTGCTCTTGGTAGTTCCCCTAGAGTTTTGTACTACTCACACCCTACAACCATCAGGTCAAGCTAATCATTGAGCTGTAACTCCTAGTATCTAGAGTTTCTCCCATGTCAAGAGCAATACTTTTGAAACTGTAAGAAGGAGGGCACGTGTGAATGATGATGCACAATACATATGTGTATTCACCAAGTGTACAGCCAGGTGTTCTCTGTACCTTTCACATACACTAAAACATCCCCTAAAGCCTTCTGCTGCAGTTTGTGTTGAGTACGCATATGTTGTAAAGAGCATGTATGGTGGTGCAAGGTGTGTACATCTGAGATATGGTGAACACTGCACTACAGCTATGAACTATGTTTATTAGATGTTGTTACTAGACGCGTGGAAGTACACAGCTTTGACTTTGGGCTGTACATAATTCAAGTGCATGGTGAACATAGTGTGTGGCTTGTGATTATGAATTATATGAAACACCAAGATTCATGGGCGCCGGCAAACATTTTTTCAGGGGGGTGTAATTTTAAGGGGGGGCCGCAGCTGTTCTAGTGCAGGCAGCATAACACTATAGCAGCCATAGTGCCTGCACACCAGATTGTACTTAAATCCAGGGATGGGCAAGCACTTCTCATGCCCCCCAATTAAATTCCATTTTGACCCAAAAGAGTAATAGGTGGGGTCTTCATCCAGACGAATATAAAAATATAAAAATTAGTAGTAACCAACCAACCAACACAGTTCTACGATAAAGAAAAGCCAGAAAGAAGAAAACCACTACTGACATAGTGACGCCTAATTATGTCACTATGAATAATTTGTTTATCTACTGAAGAATTTCTCCTAAGGGAACATTGTTTTTTATGAATCTATTATGGTATTACCTGTTGACAACATCACTTAAATAGCCCTCTTCTTTTGTTTAATTGAAGTGATAGGGGTTATTTTCATTACAGTTAGACCTGTCAGATCTTGGCGTAGTTTGCCCTGTATTGTTTCTTCTGACCTCCTGTTTTTTTATCCTGTACTGAATTTCGTTTTTGCTGGTGCTAGGACTCTGGGCACTTTACCACTGCTGACCAGTGCTAAATTGCAAGTGCTCTCTGTTTAAAATTATATGGGTGATTGGTTTATTCATGATTGGCATAGTTGATTTACCAGTAATTCCCTTATAAAGTGCACCATGTGTGCCCAGGGCCTTTAAATCAAATGCTACTAGTGGGCCTGCAGCACTGATTGCGCCACCCACATGAGTAGCCCTGTAAACTTGTCTCAGAACTGCCATTGCAGTGTCTGTGTGTGCAGTTTTAAACTGCCAATTCAACCTGGCAAATCCACCCACTTGCCAGACCCAAACCTTCCCTTTCACTACATGTAATTAACATGCAAGGTAAGCCCAAGGAAGCCCCCTGGACAGAGTGCAGTGTATTTAAAAAGTAGGACATGTACTGGTGTATTTTACATGTCCTGATAGTGAAATACTGCCAAATTAGGTTTTCACTATTGAAAGGCCTATCTCTCCCATAGGGTAGCATGGGGATTGCCTTAAGTGTAATTTCCCATGAGGAGCAGACAGAGATATGGAGTTGGGGTCTCTGAACTTACAATGTAAAAATACATCTTTTGGCAAAGTTGGTTTTGAATTTGTAAGTTTGAAAATGCCACTTTTAGAAAATTGGAATTTTATTGTTTAACCATTCTGTGCCTCTGCTTGGCTGTGGAATATCCGTCCGGGGCAGCATGACAGTTGGGCTGTTTGTGAATTCACTCTACATAGTCACACAAAGGGAGCTGAGGTGTGCCCTGCAAACCCTGATGGGTCTTCCTGAGCTAGAATGGTGAGGGGAGCTGACACCTGCACCTCAATTGGGGCAGTGCCTGTCCTTGCACAAAGCAGTACCCAACTCCTTGGTTTGTGACTGGGCCAGGGCAGGAAAGGCAGGGTCTTGTGCACTACAGACTTCTCTTTGAAGTTTGCCTACTTCAAAGACAGGAAGGGGTATAAGTACTGGACCTCTGATCCCACAAAGTTAGAATCCTTTTGGACTGAGGACATTCTGCCAGGAAAAAGAGCTGGATGGTGTAGGAGGGACTGCCACTCTGCCTGTTGCTTTGCTGTACTGGCCTACTGCTTGCTTCTTCAGTCCTGGAAGTGAAAGGACTGGACTTTGCTTTCTGCATCCTGCTTCCAAAGGTTCTCCAAGGACATGGAATCAGCTTGCCTCCTGTTAAGAAACCTCAGGGACATCATAGACTTCATCTGCCAGCGCCCGGACTCTCTTGCTGACAGATCTGACTTGCCAAGTGGTGCCAAATCAGGTTCCTGGACCCTTGTGAGTGTGTTCTGGTGCAACCAAGAAGAAACCAAGCACATTGACTCCAGAGCGACTTCAGAACCGGTGCCGCTGTCTGACACTGCACCGCTGCCTGCACCGGAGCCGTTGGTCCCAGCTGAGTGTAATGACTGTGACCAACGCTGCAGGCTCGACGCCACGGCATCACCTTCAAAGTCCTGCCACAACGTGAGTCATGAGTGCTGTATCACCTACGCCCGTGACACCCAACTCCAACTCCACCAGAGAACCTGTGACCCGTGATGTGATCGTGACACTGCAAATTTGACACCTCGCATCTTGTCCTGCTGAACTCATTGACCCCACTGGGTCATAAGGAACTGGCACCTCGCCACCGACGCAGCATTACCTCCCCTGCAACCAAAAGAAACCAATGCCTCACATCCCCTGCCCAGCAGTAAGGGACCGACACCTCACCTCCCCGGTAGCAGTAAGGAATCAATGCGACAGTGGCTCCAGTGACACCTCACCTCCACGACTCTGTACAACATCTTTGTTTCCTCATCGTTTTCCAGGGTACTATACCTGGGGGCCGTGCAACTCCATGACCGGCCCGCACTCCTTCGTGAGGGGTGTCAGACTGTTGGAGAACGACTCCGTCAAGATGCTCTGATAGCCCAAGTTGGAGCTATTGTGTTTCTAAGCGCTTTACTAAGATTTAATCTTTGAAAATTCATATCTTTACTAGTGTATGTTGGATTGTTGTTGTTTTGGTCTTGCTTTACTCAGATAAATATCGGATATTTGTCTAAACTGGTGTGGAGTTCTTTTGTGGTGTTTTCACGATGTTACTCTCTGTGTGTGTGTGTGTGTGTGTACAAATACTTTGCACATTGCCTCAGAGATGAGCCTGATTGCTCATGCCAAGCTACCAAGGGGTGAGCAGGGGTTATCTTAGCTGTGTGACTCCCTTAGCCTGACTAGAGGGAGGGACCTTACTTGGACAGTGTGTAAACCACTACCAACTAGAGACACAATTTCTAACAATTACCTACAAATGGTCGGACCGTAGTTGCTAATGGTGGTCAGCATTCTTGTGCTGTCTTTGTATGCATGTATGCTCTGTATGTAACTTCCCCACCTTTGTCTGCAGGTTTAACAATAACAATAATAATCGTTGTTATCTAAAGCGATTAATCCCTGTTTTTTCTCCTGAATTATATTATATGGGCAATTTCAGTAATCAGGAATATTTTTTTCTGACTGCGTTGTATACACTTCCCAAAATACATTCAAATCTGCAAAATCCATTCAGTCGCCCTACTGTTTCTGGCCATCGATTAGTGATTGAACGTTTTGGCAAATGTATTCATGCCTTCATTAAATGCTATGTATCGACAACTACCAGTTATATACTGTATAGGTGTGACTTCATAAACAAAATAGAGGGTATTCTTTGATCCTGAGTCTTATCTTTTGATATGTTTTGATGTAGAACTTTATCTACCAACATTTCCCAGGATCTAGGAATCAAAGTAATCATTGACTTAATAAATGCTCTACAAAACTCTATGGAGTAGCCGTACGCTATACAATAACCTCTCATTCATCAGAGCCCCCACTATCTGTTTTACATATGTTTTGGATCTGGCATCAAAAAATAATTTTGAATTTGATTGTAAATTTTACCTACGTAACAAAAGGAACCTTGATGGGAATTCGATTTCCCCCTAACTTTGCTATTCTTTTTGCTGATAATTTTGAAACTAAATTCATGTTTTAAAACGACAATAATCCACACTATGAGCATATGTCTTTGTGGAAAAGAATAATTGATGGTACCTTTATGATTTAGGGTGGTAGTGAAAGTGAAATGACACATTTTTTCTTTTGTTAAACTCTCTGACTGCTGATCTAAACTTCACTTCTACATTGACTTTTTGGATATGACTACCATTCCTGCAGTTTAGGGACCAGTTTATATAGAAAACCTATAACATGCAATACACATCTCCAATATTTTACTTTCTATCCAGAAACCCTTCAAGATGGCCTCCCTTATTGACAATTTCTTCTTATCAGTTTCAGTTCCAAATGGAGTCAGGATAGCTTCAGGGAATTGGAAATCTAGAATAAAAACATTTGGACAGGCTATACCTGAAAAACGGCCAAACAAGCCTTACACATGGTGTGATGTTCGTCTTGAGATTGTCTACTGTACCCAAAAGAAAAAATACCCCAGAAAAGATTATAAGTTTAACCATCTTTTGCCGACAGATCAATAATATTTGGCCACCTATTCAATCAATATGCACAACCAATAAACTTGCTTTGGTCTCATACACAAAAGGAAAAAATATGTATGATTATCTGCACCTTGCCAACACCCTCAAAGGGAATCATCATTAAAACATAAACATAACACATTTGTGGGGCCTTGACAAGTTGATGGGCCACCATCATTGTGGCAACTGTGTTATATGTCCATTCACTGATAACACAAAGGACTTTTCTACGTAAGGAGACAAGGTATACTCTGAGAAATGTACCTAATTGTACTATGTAAAATGTTTAATATGCTCTATGGTGGCATGCAAATTATTGTACCTAGAACGAAAATTTAGACAAGATGATGCCAACATCGCAGCTGAATTGACTGTAAAGTCATGTCAACCCTCTTGATTACACATGTTGTAAAAAGAACCATTCAGAAAATGAGATCATGTGGCAAGACATGAAGTCATATAGTGACCACAAACCCAGGGTGGAGACAATCAACTATTATTTTGTTATCTATGTTATTATTAAGCATAGCTGGTTGTCACTGGATACTCTGATGCAACACAGTTGAGAAAGTACTAAATATAATGGAAAAATGAATGAGTATAATTTTTTCATAGACTTTCTTTGGATTTCTGCTGTTCATTTGCTGACCTATCCCCTGAGTTATTATTCATGACTGCATCATATACTACAATATCACAGATACAGGTGTCATCTGTTGCAACGGTAATGTTAGTTTGCTTAGTTAATGAAATAATTAATTATTATTACCATTATTATTGCCAATTTGATTGATTACCCCCATTATTAATTGGAGAATTGTAATTTCTCTCCATTGATTAGTCTTTCTTTTGATTTCTTTGTCAGTCCGTTTTGTAAAATTATTAACATTATTTTTATAAACAATACTGTACTTCAAATTTACAATTCCCCTTTTAAAAAAATAATTTCTCCTGAAAGTTAGTTCCGATCATATGATTAGAGGGCAGATATTTTTTAATTCTGGTGCCCCATCCAAGAGTGCATTCTTCCCTTGCCTCTCTAACCGCCTTCCTCCATCGGGCATTGTGGTGCCTCTACCACCGACCCCAAGTTATATGAAGAATAAGCATGGCCCCTTTGCATTCTTGGTGGATCTTTCCTAATGGTTGCCAGCTGGCAACAGCATTTCCTTACTTTTAGAGTCTTTTGGTTGTAGTACTTATCAATGCATAAGGTTTACCACGTGGGATACATCAAACTACATTGACTGGTGCTCTAACTGGCCCCCTTGATTGCAACAGGTAATGATAAATACCCCCTGCTTTTCCACATAACATTGTGTTTTCCAGAAATCTAGTCAGTTTTTGATTTGGCATCTTGTATTAATTTCTCTTGGTGTGTCAACATTTCAAACATTACTAATTTGCTTTCCCAGGTGAAATTGATAACCTCAGTAGTTGTCTCTGTGTATGACTGGTGATGGGCCTCTAAATTACTCACTGGCAGGAAATCTGAATCACATAGTTCTCCATTTATATTGGTTTTCAGATAGATCTGGATCTCCTTAAATTGAACTAGTAAGTATAATAATTTTCTCTTTTACTTGGCCATACAAAACATTATCTCTGCGAAATGGAACATTCTATATTCAAAGATGGTGAATTCTCCAAATTATTTTAGCCTTGATGATGCACTGATAATCATTTCAGGTTGAAATGTCATCAAAGACCTTGGATCTTGGTCCCTCATTTGTTTAGCCTTTCATTCAAAATGGAATACTTACTGCATATTCATATCATTACTATAGATTTTATATTGTCTCATGCCAATTTTATACACACTTTCAGCTAGTATGTGTTATATTTCACTGTGCGATCATTTGAGCACTGAGAACTAGCCGGGGCCAGGGTCGGCGGGAGCACCGCCGACAGACCGGCGGTGCCCCGCAGGGCATTCTGACCGCGGTGCTTTGGCCGCGGTCAGTGCAGGAAAACCGGCGGTCTCCCGCCGGTTTTCCGCTGCCCCTTGGAATCCTCCAAGGCGGCGCAGCTTGCTGCGCCGCCGAGGGGATTCCGACCCCCCCTACCGCCATCCAGTTCCCGGTGGTCCGCCCGCCGGGAACCGGATGGCGGTAGGGGGGGTCGCGGGGCCCTGGGGGCCCCTGCAGTGCCCATGCCACTGGCATGGGCACTGCAGGGGCCCCCGTAAGAGGGCCCCTAAATGTATTTCACTGTCTGCTGCGCAGACAGTGAAATACGCGACTGGTGCAACTGCACCCGTCGCACAGCTTCCACTCCGCTGGCTCGATTCCGAGCCGGCTTCATCGTGGAAGCCTCTTTCCCGCTGGGCTGGCGGGCGGCCTGAAGGCGGCCGCCCGCCAGCCCAGCGGGAATGTCAGAATTACCGCCGCGGTCTTTCGACCGCGGAACGGTAACCTGACGGCGGGACTTTGGCGGGCGGCCTCCGCCGCCCGCCAAGGTCAGGATGAGGGCCTAATTCTGTTGAATGATATATTAAATAATTGTTTTGGCAATTTCATGGTGATTGTCATTGTTGCCATTATGCGCCTTTGGTTGATATATGCATTTCATGAAATCATTGCGTGATTCTAATCATTTTCTCTAGGAACCACTGTTATTGTTAAATTTTCAGCTCCTGGACGGATTAGTCAATGGGAAGCCCCTGCTACATAAACACTAGGCCTGGGAAAAACTTAAATTGCACTGGCTTAATTTGTATCATTTGGGGTATATCGTAATAGACATGTTAGGCTATAATTCAAAAATTATGCCAAGATATCACTTTGCATAATTACAAACCATTCTTGGTAAACATTTATGCAGGCAAACAGCAGAACACGAACTGCTGCTGTTTCGTAGTACTTTAGTTAAAAGGCGTCTTCAAGGCAGAAACTGGTAGAAGGACATATTACGCACTAAAATATAACACAAAATTACAGATTTACATTTCAATTGATTAAGTGTAATTTTGCCGAAAGTTTGAGTAATTATGCCAAAGCAAATTATATGAATTTTGCACAACCCCAATAAATACTGGATGTCACTTGGACACATAGTCCTTGAAGTGAAAATGTAAATAATTCTTGGATACCTAGCCTTCGCTCTCATCAATGAAAACAATTTGGTTGAATTATGTTTTCTCAGTTACTTCCAAAGTACACACATCAGTAGCTGAATGTCATGGGGAACAGGGATAGATGAATACCTTCCCTGAGTATCAGTTGAAAGTAGATTCCAGAAAAACATATGTACTACTGCAATGAGTACAAAACAACACTCACATGCTATGTATATCTCTATAAACCACTTTGACCATCATCCCCAATCCAGGGGTTCCTATGATGGGCTATATTCGATATCTAGAACATTCTTCTAGGATTTGGAGCAGTGCAAAATTGTGTTTTCTTGAAATCCTCCATTATCTTATTGCCAGGACAATGAGAGAGTGAGGCGTACATTGTACATAATGCTCATAATCTCATATAGTATGTGCTGGTGAGGACTCAGCACATCTTAATATCTCTCACGTAGCACTTACTAATTATTATATATCACCTGTAATTAATTGAACAGCTTCCTAAAAAGAACACCCAATCACCCAATAGATTAAAATATTTTATTCAACCTATTCTGGAGCATGATTCAAAACAAAATATATCTTTTAGGCAGCACTATGCTCTCTATGGAATAAACTGAATTAGTTTCAGCACTTAATTTATCACTCAAGGTTATTAACCTTCTGTTCATAAAAAGGGTAAGACACAGTTCCCATCTCTAAAACAGAAAGAACGCACAGTGATTTCAGAGAATGTATAAAAAATAATTACATATTTATAATTATTGATTTTTTCAGTTTCCCTTTGAGGCCAGTGGCGGCTGCTTGTAATAACGCGCAAGGGGAGTGGGGAGGGATTTGCATGGGAGGGGGTGGGAATAGTTAAAAAAAAACATTTA
Organism: Pleurodeles waltl; assembly: GCF_031143425.1. Taxonomy (NCBI): domain Eukaryota; kingdom Metazoa; phylum Chordata; class Amphibia; order Caudata; family Salamandridae; genus Pleurodeles; species Pleurodeles waltl. The sequence continues at coordinate 70,014,861 of NC_090450.1, read as the reverse complement.
AAAAAAACCACTTATCTTCTGCATGCCGCCTCTGGGTTCCACGCTGCCTCGGTGCTTGTCTGCGTCTTCTCTCCTCAACCAATACAGACACTTCTCTTATCCTGTTACCCATCATGAAAGAAGTGCCTATATTGGTCTGAGCGGCCTGAAATGCTGCTCAGTTGGAGCCTGGGAGTCTGCACTCGTCCTTCACCTGGGCTGTGCAATACAGCCCAGATGAAATGTTCTAAGTGTGCATGTCGGTTTGGCCGGCCTTGGACGGCCAGCCAAACTGACATGCACACTTAGGGCCCCATTACGACCGTGTCATTCTTAAGACCGCCGGGGCCGCAGAGGCAGTCAGATGGCCGCCAGTGTGGCGGGCCACCAGCCACATTACAACTGTGGCGATTGCACCATGTTCGGACTGCCAGCACCACCACTTGTCCTCCACTAGAGGGGCTAGGGGTGCTGGTGGTCCTAAGGCATCACTGGGGATTACAAGACCCTTCTCTGCCAGCGTTTACATGGCAGTAGCACCCCATGTAAAGGCTGGCGGAAACGGGATACAGGGGGCCCCATGGCCTATTATGAGCTGGCATCAATGTTGTGGGCTGTTTCCCGCTGGACAGTGGGCGAAAAATCTGTTTCTGCCTGCCGACCCAGCGGGAAACTTGTAATAGGGCTGCCGGAAGGGGGCTGCACTGGTGGTAACCTGACCGTGGGACTTCGACGGACGGCCTTTTCTTGCTGCCAAAGTCGTAATTAGGGATTTAGAGTGCACACTACTCCTCTCCCCTTGCTGACGAGGACTGCCCCGCCCCACCCTCCCCTACGAGGAGGAAGAGAAAAATAAAATGGTAATACAACCATTGTATTATCATTTTATTTTTCTGCTGCCTTGAAGCAGCGGGCGACACTTCTCCGCCATAGTGGAGTGGCCACCCCTGTTTGACCCAATAATCTCTTTATATTGCTTTTGTCACTAGTGCAACCCTTCTTTTCAGTGTTTGTCAGTCATATCTGTCAAAAGCTTAAATTAAGTCCCCCAACCCTGGTAGACAATTATGAGCTACAGTGAACTACAAACCAAGCTGGTAGGCATAAATTAAAGTCCTACATATTTAAACACCCAGGAGTTCTTCCCATTATTACCATTACACTTCCCTCTCTGAGTTTTAACAGGAGTTGTCATTCAAGGTGAGGAGAGGTCCACTATCAGTGCATAAATCAACATGTTTTAATTCAACAGGATAACTCACCGCCCATATGTGAGGCTGTTGTAAATAAGTAATAATCACAGTCTCTGCTGTTTATGTTTGGTGCTGAAGCAAGTGATCAAGAATACTGAGATACAAGATGGCGGCTATATGGCACCATACACATGACATCACCAGGGCAACCATTGAGGGGATGTGAAGCACCCCAGAACAGTGGAGAACGCCTACATTCTTGCTGTATCCCTCATTCCAAGGTTTCTACACTGGTGCGGTTATTGTGCACCTTGATAAATATTGCATCTGGCGGCACTGTGTTTTTTTCAATTGCTGCTATTACCACCCAGGGTTGCAAGGTAAAAGGAATGAGTGCTGTCACACTTCATCGAGCCAGAGGACTGAGATTTGCATAGCAAGTCCATTCATTGTGCACTTGTGAATAGAATTTATCAAAGTATCATTTCGTCCTGTTGACCACTGCAGGCAAAGGTTGTGAGTCTACGGTGGTCAGCGTGCAGCGTTTGTCTATAAAACAGGCCCTGGGATGAAATAACAAGCAGTTTGTTACTTTACACTTCGCTTGTCCTTGTGTCTCGAAACAGTAATTCCTTGCAGATCACGCATCACTGGAAGAAATTTAGACCTACTCTCTTCAAAGCCTTTCCGGCCTCGCTTTGATTTATCGCTGTGGTCATTTTTTCAGTCATTTCACCAGCTGAACGGGGAGAGAGGAGACACGGCTTGCTCTAAGGATCAGAAGGCAGGGTCACGCGCCGAGATTCTATTTAAAAATACCGAAAGACACGTGGTTTTAGAGACGAAGGAAATATCTGTGCATCGCTTCATTTCTTGGAAGAGACATTTGGTCGCAAAAAGTGGGCACAAAGCAGGCCCCACATTTTTCTGGTCAGTATTCTGTGTTGCAAACAAACCTAATAGAAACAGGTTGGCTTGCATAGGTTGGCTTGCAAAGTAAGGAATAGAAGGGGGCGCAGAACAACGTGCCTAATTAACATTTATTTCAAAATTGTTTTTTTTGTTTTAAAAAAAGTAGATCGAGTTTATTAAAGAAAATGTGGCTGCTTAAAAAAAAATTGAATAACTTCAGTGAGTGCAGGTAAATTGTCCCCTGAAGCACTATCTACATTCCCTAAACCTGCCACCATGAATCCCAAACGATATGTGCTCTCAAGGGGACTCCTGCCCTTTTAAAAATCACTTACCACTCCAGCTCGGGGGTCAGTAAATGGCCAATGGTTTGCACCCAAAATTCTAGTTGCATTCAGAAAGTGGGAGGGACGCCCCAAACATACACCTTCCAATTCTAAATCGGTAATCCTTACTAAACCCATTCAGCGATTTGGAAAAGAAAATCATAATCACTGAAGGGGTTTAGCGTATTACAAAAAAGATAAATATGTATGAGGGAAATACAACCGAAGTAAAGTGGGCTTGAATAAAAGTTTATACTGATTTGGGTCATGAATAGTTTGCTAGGCTTTCCTTGCACAAAAACCTAGTTCTAAATTATTCTCATAAAGATTTTACTACATTGGTATAGATAAAATGGCCTTAATGAATGATACTTTAAAAGAAGAACATTGATGAAATGACATGGTACAGGCTATCAACAGTGGACAGAGTGTTGGCAGACACATTAAGTGGCCCGATTATGGTTATGGTGATGAGAACTAGTTAGTTACTTTCAGTATTGCTCCATGCATAGATAGCATGGTTAGTAGAGACCTGTGATTGCTTAAATCACATTTTATGGTTACAACCAGATACTAGCATATTTTGTGCTTTTCTCTGTCATAGATTGGTCTACAACTGGCCCTCCTCTCTAGAGTCTTCTCCTGCCATCACTTAGTAATTAAGGATCAGTCATTTGACCCTCTAATGAAGGCTGTGGCTGGGTGACTTTTTTGCAACTCGCCATAGTTAAGAGTAATCCCTCACTTCAAACACACAAAAAGTAATGGGAGGAATGCTTGCAATTTAGACAAATTGCAAGCATTCCTCCCTTCGCTTTTCATTGCTGGCAATTGGCAGGAGTAGCATCCCAACCCATTGTTTTTTGCCCACCATGCCACCTCAGTTTAAACCGAGCCATTTGCCAATTTGTGTTGACCCCAATTCAAGAGGAGCAGTCCAGCACTATCTGCCAGGCCAGGTCCTCCCTGGATCAGACCCAAGCAGCCCAAGACCAGTTTGGCCCAGATCGGGGGTCGTGATTCAGGTGTAGCATGAATCCAGTGGCACAGTGAGCACAGGACTCACATCTGGACATGTCTTTGCCACTTAAAGCAATATGTCAAAAATACAAAAGTTGATAGGAGAAAAGCTTGCAATTTGTCTAACTGTTAGTAATCACTTTGGGGAGCATTCTAACCCATCTGTCTTTTGCTCATCAGGCCACCTCAGTTTGGACACAGCCATACGCATATCAGTTTTGACCCTGATCCAATAGAAGGAGCCAGGCCGAAACTGGCAGGCCAGGTTCTCCCTGAACTTGAACACCAGCAACCCAAGACTGGTTTCTCCCTGATTGGGACTCGTCAGTTGGGTAAATGCCAATCAGTTTTGTCTTGTCTGCTGGGACAAGTCTATTGCAGTGTGGCTTATGGAGGTCGTCCAGATAACATAGTAGATATGCCACAATGACAAACTATTTACACTATGATGTGTCTGAACCAGCATCATGCCAGACCATTTCAGCCGCATCAGGAATCTTCCAGCAGCATCCTTTAATCTGATCACTTATGTCCTTCAATCAGCAGAAACCAACCGCGATTGTATAGAAGCAGAGTTTCTAAACTTTTGTTCCCTCTAGATCACTAGTCCATGCAGAACCAAATTACTTTTGTTTCTGGATACTCATTTCAATTAAAGATTAAAGAGACTGAAGTCTTTCCTCCAGGCCATTGACAGATTCTTGATTTCACCTCCCCTTGTTGCACTCTTACGACCTACTTATATTTTGTTCCTTGTTGGTTTCTTACTTTTCTGATTGTCGGTGTGCCAGTGGTCTGAAGTTATCATAAGTAGACAACCAGAGCCATATAAAACATCTCATTAAATTAAATATGTTTGATGTTGCATCTTGCAGTGTGGTGATGTGCTAGCTAACCTGGTCTTCTGTCACCATGAGGAGATTGCTGCATGTGGAATAATGTCTGGTGATTGAGTGAGTCCCCTGAAATCGCTTTGGTATAAAGGGAGTTAAATGCTATTAGCTTTAATGCAGACTTGTCAGGCGTGTATTTGGTGGGGGTTGAGTGGTGTCCACGATGGTCGTAATAACCATGCATCTGTGAGAAACTGCACAAGGGAGATTTTGCTAGAGGAGAGAAGGAGAAAATGAGTAACTGCAGCATATGGGGGCCAGAGAGGAGCTGTTTGACACCTGTTGGAAAAGATTAGTAATAGTGGTTAGTACTACTGGGGATAGGCAGGTATAATGTATTAGTAGTTCAGTAGAGCAATTCGAGATAATGCCAGCGTAATAGAAGCTAAAACATAATACATCTCCATGTTAATGGATATAATAGTAAGAAAGTTCCTACTAAGCTGGAGAGCACAAGAGACAGGGTCTTAACCTATGAGGAGTGTAAGGGTTGAGGCTTTGAGATTGCAAAGATCCGGTTAGAAGATAAGAGAAGAGGTAAAAAAGAACAGTGAAAGTTATAGAAGGACAAAAAAAGAATGTCTCAACGTGGTTAGGCACATTGTTTATTTCATTAGAAATAAAAATATCTATCACTTAATTAAGATTAAAAATAAAAACATAAACTTATATTACATCCCTATGTCTGTGCTTATTAGAGCCATCTACACTTTTAACATATCACATTGTACAGATATCTGGCCTGAACTGCAGGATGATAGATTTGATTTTTTTAAATTGCCACATAATGAAAAGTGCATGTATCAGAGATACTACAATCATATGTTTCGGTTTAGGATGGTATTGTTGTTATTTCTTAGTGAGATGCCCTGCAAAGTAAATCGGCACCTCTTTACAAGATAGTTTTCAATTCTAGACACGAGAAGATTTGCTTCTGTCAAAGGTATAGGTAAGTGCAGTTATAGGTGGGAAGTGTGGAAGACATTGGGTGTGTAGCAGAAGGAATTTCTCTGTGGGGAAAACATGTTTTCCCTCTGGTTAAAAAGAAGTTATATACCCAAACGCACATCATTGTTTGCTGGTTTATTTAGCATGAAATCGTCCCAAAGGATTTAAAGCACTTTGCATGAGCACTTGATTCCATTACACAATATTTTAGGCAATGGCAGATTAAATGATTTGCCTAGAATCGCAGGATGTTGAGCTGAGGCCGGGTCTCAAACCTGGTGCCCCGGTCAGCCACTCTGGCTGTTGGGCACATGTCATCCCATCTCCTTTGCTTTCTCACATTAGCATCACATTTACACATGCAGATTGTTCCACATTTGTAGAAAGTATGCATGAGCACAGGTTATACATTAAGCTACTCTTTGAAATCTAGAAATGTCATAGGTTTACTCTTTTAATCTTGTGCAAATCCCTAAAAACTGCATAATCTAGCCATAGCTTTTAATCTTTGTATTTTAGTGCTTTGTGAATCCTTTCTTTTCTTTCTCAAAATACCGTCCCATCCCCAGCAGCCCATTCTTCTCCTTGATTTTATCCAAGCTTGATGAATGAGCACAGTAATTTTAGCATTTTAATGACATAATTTCAGTCATTAATATAGACGTGCTTAACTAATAAAGCATTTTAAAATCCTCTAAGAATAAGCTAAAGGTCATACTCTTGAAAATAGGCATAATTTATAAAAATATCTATATTACTCAGGTTTATGGGTAAGGAAATTGTGATACCCCAGGGAATAGTTTTCGGTTTAATTAAGATGGTTAGTTAGATGCAAAGGGCAAATCTTTAAAACTGCATTGAGCAGCAGCACAGTAATTGGCTTGTTATATGAACTACAGCCATTCAACTCAAAAGGGACAGGACCAACAACGCCCAAATATAAGCAAGGAAATCCCAGCCATATATATTAAAATCGGTAAGCCATAGGGTTGGATTTAAAGAGAACCCGGTGCAAATGGAATTTGTTGTCTCGTAAAGTGATCTTTGACAGTCAATGATATTAAGGGAAACAAACGATTCTCCATACAGAATATATGTATCACGTGTTACAAAAGTTAGTGTCTCCCTAGGACTGCAGATGCACAGCTTATTGAAGCATCAATTAACATATCTAGTCTGGCTTACTCTGTAATTCAGAATCCCAGCCATGTATTCAGCTGCCCAACCGAACCCATCCTGTTCAATTTCCTAAAACATATTGTCACCTTTGCTGTTACAGTATCTCAGAAATCAAAAATACAATATGTTCCCAAAAACAGTTGTTAAGAAATGAATCTCACTATATCAGCAAACAAGTTGTCCCGAAATGCCTTTATAGGGTGTTAGCAATTTGTTGAATTTGCAAAAATATGCAAACACAATGCAGCCGACGATGGGTAGGAAGTTCTACCTCACTACACTGCAACCACAACTCATATTTGCTCTACAGATTCAAATTGATTCATCATTGGATCAGTGTTGGAATGAAGTGGGATCCAACCGGATCCCTGATAAGGCATCTATCATGGAGCTGGATCAGTGATACGACTGGTCCTAGTGAAATATGGTTATGATTAATTTGTAATGGTGTAATTTGCCAACACCGGGATGGGACACAGTTCAGCCACACACACACAATCTCTGCATTCTGTTCAGAGCTTCAATATACAGGCAACGTGGGGGGTTCTTGTTTTAGAATCCAGGTGGCCCTAAAACAAATGCCAAAATGAAAGGGCCATTGGTCCTCCTTTTGCTCCAGTACATAAGGTCTGGGGGTTATCTGGAGCCTAACACCTAGACAGTAATGCAATGGAGAGGAAGATAAGGCTCACAGCTTCTTTTCACTTCACTAGCACTTTAGAGAACCTATGATTTTGAGGCAATGGGGGTTATTACAACTTTGGAGGAGGTGTTAATCCGTCCCAAATGTGACAGATATACCACCAGCCATATTACAAGTTCCATAGGATATAATGGACTCGTAATACGGCTGGTGGTATATCAGTTTGTATGCAGGTACTTGATGCCTGTTCACACCACACAGTGGATTATTAGGAGGATTACAATTTTTGAACTGCAAATAATGAAAGGATCTTTGTGCCAAAAGCAGTAACCCACTTATCTATCTACATGAAACAAAAATCTGTAGTCTGTTATGTTACAGGATGTGCTTTGCAGGAGACACATTAACCATTTATGCTACTTTATATGTCACAACTGTGACTGTACAAAACACAGATGTCTCCAGCAAGTGCATTAACCACCAGGGTTACCCCACTATTATTATTAGTCGTTGAGAATTACTCTGCAGCTGCTGTCTGAACTCCATAAAGTATTATAAAATGCAACCTTTGCAACCGATTAAGTCCGAAACTTTTACTGTCACGTTTCTGTTAACAATTTCTTTGTGGTAGAGTTAAAAAAAAAAATGTATACATTGGCTGTCAAACTGCTTTTCGTGACTGTGCCTTGTGACTTCTCTCTGCTTTTGTTACGACACCTTGACCCCAAATGTATGGGTTCTAAGAGCAAAGCTTTTCCATTTCCAGCAAAATAGGTGTTAGTAGCATGTGCTGTTGAATACCTTAATAGTCAGTTAATTTCATATTTGGGCTAATTTCCATATATATATATATATATATATATATTTATACACACATATTTTTTGTAATGCTTTTTTAATATATATATATAAATATATATATATATATATATATACATATATTCGTCCCAAAAGGTCCAATTCAGGCGCGCTTTCTTAATGTCGGTGCCTGCGCGAGGGAAGGACCTATCCCTTAATTTATTTTCACACCAACTTGAAACTTTTTTTAACTAAGCAGCACTCACAGGATTTTCACAAAATATATATTTATTTATACAAAGGGCTGGCAAACATATAACAATACTTATGGGTACAATGTAGTCTAGAAAGATCTTCACTTCCATCTCATTTTCCCACTGTTAAAGTATATTAGACATGTTCTGAGGGTATCACTTACTTCTTCATTATTATGTCATGTTTATAACTTCTTAATCCAAAGCACTTTGAAATACAATTCGGAAGAAAAAAAAACAAATATGTAAGTAAAATGAACATATGCAAACATACCTAGAAAGTAGCCAAGTGTGCAGACTCTGTCTAGAGGAAGGAAGTAGGTAGTATCTTAGGTGTAAGTGCAAAACTGAAAGATTGGGAGATAATCAACTATTCAAAGGGAGGCAGTTCCACTGAGGAGAAGCTTCAATATCAAAGGAAGGTATTTATATAGGTATTCATAATGGTACTTGTACAGCTCAATCCTAGATGGATTACAACAGAATGCTGTTCAAAGGGTGTGAGGTCTCAGATACGATTCAGGATTGGGTACAAGAGGCAGTCAACAATGATAGCAGGAGGAAGCAAAAAGAGAAGGAGGTAGATCCCGATAGGAGCTAGTAAGAAGAACAGAGATCTGGTGAGTATATATTAGAATAGGAAGATATATATGAACTTAAGAAAGAATATATTTGGAAACCTGCAAAGAAACATATTCTGGGCCCCTAGAGAGATGGAAAGTCTAAAGAGTTAGAGAGAAATGGAGCACAGTGAGCACAGCAAGGAAAAGTGCAGATAAATTGACAAGCAGCGCTAAAGTGCATATGCTCTCTGTGTAAATTGTCTTGGTAATTGGCTTATCCCTGATTGGCATATTTGATTTACTAGTAAGTCCCTAGTTAAGTGCACTAGAGGTTTCCAGGGCCTGTAAGTCAAAGGCTACTAGTGGGCCTGCAGCACTGGTTGTGCCACCCAGATGAGTAGCCCTGTAAACATGGCTCAGACCTGCCACTGCAGTGTCTGTGTGTGCAGTTTTAAACTGCCAATTCAACTTAGCAAGTGTTTTCCACTTCCCAGGACAACACCTTTCCTTTTCATACCTGTAAGGCACCCCTCAGATAGGCCCTGGGTACCCTTTGGGCAGGGTGCAAGTGTATGTTTAAGGTAGGACATATGCTAATGTGTTTTATATGTCCTAACAGTGAAATACTGCCAAATTCGTTTTTCACTGTTGCAAGGCCTATCTCTCTTACAGGTTAACAAAAGAGACTTTCCTCTGAATTTGACTACTTCAAAGGAAGAAAGGGGTTTAAGTAGTGGACCCCAAACCCCTGAAAATTAGATCACTTCTGGAATCAAGAGGAACCTCTGCCAAGGAGAAGAGCTGAAGAGCTGAGAATAAGTGCTGCCCCTGCCTGTGACTGTGCTTTGTTGGGCTATCCTGCAGTTGCTGTGTCTGCCTGTGAAAGGGGACAAAGACTGGACTTTGTTGTGTATTCCTGCTTGAGAATAATCTCCAAGGGCTTGAACGGAGCTTGGCTCCTGTTGTTGAAGTCTCAGGGGCATCAAAGACTTCCCCTGCCAGCACCTGCACTCTCTGCTGAGACTCCTGCCCTGCCAAGTGGTGCCCTATCCAGTCCCTGGGCCCTTGAAAGGTGAACTTGATAGACAAGAACTGAAAATACACGCACAGACCGCCATGTGGGGAAATTTACAATGCACCTTCTGAAACCTGGCTGATAAAAGACGCGCTGCCAGCTTCGCGGCTGAAATCGACGCTCCACCTGCATCGCGACTGGGTGATTGATGACTCGTGGCTGCAGAAACGACGTGCAAAACACCTGTTTACGATAGCTGATAACGACGCAAACCCCACGCAGCACAGTTTTTTTATACCGAGCGACCAGATTTTCCATGCATCATCCCTGGGCGTCCAAGTCAACCCGACTCTGCGCGGATCCAAGGTGCCCCGTCCGGAAATCGACGCATCGCTCTCTTGCGAGGGAGAAAAACAACGCATTGCCGACCCGACCAGAGAAGGAAACGATGCACGGCCTCACATGCGAGTAAGGAATCAACGCATCGCTGACTTTCACGAAGCACGCTCACCTGTGCGGCTTTATTTTTTATGCTAACCAGGCACTTTGTATAGCAACAGCATTCTCACTGTTTTCTAAGGATTAAGACTTTTATTCTTTTAAAAATTCATATCTTGACATGTGTATGTTGGATCTTTGTTGTTTCGGTCTTTTTTGATTTAGAGTATTACCTATTTTTCCAAACCAGTGTGGTGTCCATTTTGTAGTGTTTTCACTGTATTACTGGTTGTGTTGTTACAAATACTTTACACATTGCTTCTGAAGTTAAGCCTGCCGGCTCTTGCCAAGCTAACAAGGGGGTGACCGGGGATTAACTGAGTGTGATGCTGCTTTACCCTGACTAGAGTGAGGGTCCTTGCTTGGACAGGGGGTAACCTGACTGCCTACCAAAGACCCCATTTCTAACAACAGGAATGAAATAAATAAATAAAATTGCACCCGGGATTAAGAGAGAATGAAATTGCAAGTGTAAAAAAGAGTGAGAGGGGCTGGCATGGAGGAAAGAGGGTGAAGGAAGAGAGAAGAAAGGAAAGAAGATCTCACTGTAAAGAGAAAAGTGGCTTCCACTCATTTGTGATAGGAACAGGTTTAAGGATGTAGTGAGACAGAATCAGGGGGAACAATAGTGGGCTAGTTATCAGATCTGAAAAAATACTTCAAAGGTCATTGTGTCTTTATTGCTTTCTGAGTAACATGTGCATTTCGGGACCTACATTTAGTGCACCGGTAGCGACAGTACAAGCTGCTAACCGTTGTAAGCGTGAAAAGCAATCTAACATTTATCTTGACAATAAACACTCTCTCACTAAGTGTTAATGATATCTCTTGGGAGACTTGGCTGTCAACCATGGAGCCATTTGGTATCACTTATAATTACTTTGCATTGGTTTTGACAACTGTGCACCTTCCTGTCTGTGCACTGTGACCATTCTTGTAAGGAAAGCTCCAGGGATATTGTTGAAGAGCGGGAGATGGAAAAAAACTATCTGGTTAGATAAAAAGAAAAACAAAATACCCAGATAGTGCCATGTTTGTAAAGTGATATACGAAAAAAGAAAATCATGAAGTAAAGGGCTCTGAACACGATGTTTGGAGTGTTTGGAGTGCTGAATATGACTGCATAGTGGAAATGTAATTAACAGATGATGTACATATGTCACGTAAAGTCCAAGGAATAGCCTCCATCTTCAAAGGTTATTAACCCAACTAAGGGCCAGATGTAGGTAGCCTTTTGCGCCTCGCAAACAGCGAAAAACCCTGTTTGCGAGGCGCAAAAGGACTCACGCGATGCAGAAACACATTTAGCGAGTCGGTACCGACTCCCAAAATGTGTTTCCGACTCGCAAATAGGAAGGGGTGTTCTCTTCCTATTTGCGATTCGCACCACTTGAAGTGGATGGTAACTCATTTGCAAACTTTGTGAATGCAAAAAAATATATTTTTTCAGAGCAGGCAGTAGTCCTATGAACCACTGCCTACTCTGAAAAAAACCGAAACAAAAAGGTTTCGGTATTTTTTCTATTTGCAGCTAGTTTTCCTTTAAGGAAAACGGGCTGCAAAGAGAAAAAAAAAACTGCTTTATTGAAAAGCAGTCACGGACATGGAGGTCTGCTGTTTCCAGCAGGCCACCATCCCTGTGAATGCCTAGACTCGCTATGGGGTCGCAAACTGCGACCCACCTCATAAATATTTATGAAGTGGGTCTTTGCGACCCCATAGCGAGTCGCAGAAGGTGTCTCAGACACCTTTCTGCATTTGGTTTTGCGAGTTGCAATTTGCGAGTCGCTGGGACTCACAAATTGCAACTCGCAAAATCATACTTACCTACATCTGGCCCTTGGAGCCTTAAATTTCACAGGGTCAACAGAGGTAGTGGTCCTCCCAATCATATTGAGGAACCTCTGCTCCCACGAACATCCAGTGATTCTGGAACAACTTTTGGAGTAGGGATGCTGCTAGCAATGTTACAACACTGGAGTCATAGGGACTGCACAAAATCCAAGTCACAAAAAGAACAACTGTGGCAAATGACCAACACCCATTCAGCAGGAGAGTGGTACGGGTGTAGTATTTAGCCAATTGTACATTTAGAAGCACAATGTCACAAATACACTACTACATCATTGTGTGTCATTTACAGATAGCTCTTTTTTCTTTGAAATGCCCACTAAAATTGCACCTACATGTAGTTTTATTGAAAAAACTATATAGCGCACAAAGAATGTGTGGAAATAGGGTTTAAGCAAATATTTATCATTTGCACATCACCAAGTAAAGTGTATTTATTTCTTTCGATCAATGGCTGTTCCCATCACACTTCAGAATAACAAATACTGTGCTTCATTTGTGCTTTCCTAACTACTGACATATTTTGAAATATGTGGACTTAATTTACAGTATTTTAATGTTGTTGTGTGCTACAAAAAATAACAATTTACAGCCCTTCCTATCACACTTCCTGTACTCCAGCAGGATTATTATATAGCTTACTTTACAAAATCATCCAACTTTGAATCCTCTAACTTTGCAGTCAAAGAAAGAAAAGTAAACACCAATCTACATGTTAAAAGAATAACCTGCAATCTGTTAGAAGACGTAGCCTGACATCTGACTTCTGTCTTTGAACGCACAGCAGATGTCACAAGATAAAAACTAAATTTAAAGTCTTTTTATTACCCATTCACCTTCTGAACTCCAGCATGGTTAATTTGATATTCTGGGGGTGCTGCAGCACCCTCAGCACCACTACTTCCAGCATCAGTGCAATAATTTCTTCACACTAAAGCCATGTTGCTATGGTTTAATTTAATGGTCCTCGTTGTTCAATTTTGACATGGGCTGGTAGTGAGTGAAGATTAAGGTGGCCCATGGGGGTGGGGCTCCTAAGAGTGTTCTATTCACATAGCTACCCCTGTGATTTTGAATAGGCATGCCCTATATGCTTACACTGTAGCATGTGCATTATGCAAGGTTTGGTTTCCTCTACTTAGCTGTATTGTTTTTTATTTCTCATTCCAACTCTTTATTCATTAAAGATTTGGTCTGTTACCTATTTGGGGAAGTCTATATTTCACTGTTATTCCCCATTCGTGATCAGGTCTCAACCTCCTCTTCGCTGTTTAAAAGTTGTCATTCTGGCTAATTTGATAAGTCAGTTTTGGCCGAAGTGTAGATAAGGACTATGGAAATGAAGGACAAACTTGTCTCTCTTACATCTTAAAATGCAGCATTCTTTTTGAATATTAATGTACCCTGTTGCATAATTTCTGTGTGAAAATATTAGTGATGCTGTTAGATTGTTTTACCTACAGTTCTCAAACATTCTGGGAATATCAGATAGTGTCTGCCTAAGCTCAGCTGCAGTTCTTAACAAGACACTGCTGGAGCCTTTCTTACTTTGCAGGAAATAATGCTGGACGAGGTCAGTTCGTCTTTGGACCCAGCATAAGGGTGTTGGGAAAAGTCATTATATTTCACAGCAAGTCATATTCAAATCAACAGTATGAGCAATGTGGCCATATGTGGAAAACTCCAGTCTGAAATAAAGTTCCAGGGCTTTATTGCAAGCTCAGACTCAAGGTCATGTAAACAATTCTCAAGACAAAGTTATAAAGACACTGAATCACCAAGGGTTGACCTAGGCGATGAAAGAGATTCAAACGAGCTAATATTACCAGAACTAAACATTCAACAAAAACAATGCAGAACATCAGAAGAATCAACTGATTCACATAAAACAGGTGCTGTTCAGTTCTGACAAGCATTAAGGCAATTTAAAAGTGATATAAATTTAACTAATTCAGGGAAGGGAAGAACCTACGGATTAACCAATCAAGGATTAACATGTGCTGGGCTGAAAACATGCAAACAAAAAGTACAGAAAGGACAAAAAGATTTTGAAAAAATGGGATCTGGGGTAATAGGTTATTAACTAAGGTGAGCAAAAAGTAGCTTAAAAAGAAAGCATCAGCATTTCAGAAACTCAGTCAAGAGTCTTCTTCTCTGGGTGGGGGAAATCTCTACCTCAGCAAAACATTTCAAAGGGGCAAGGCGTAGAGAGGACAATACCTCTCAGAACCAAAAGAGGTTCAGCAAGCAGGGAAGAGTGGGGAAAATCTGAATCTGACCAAAGTTCAATTGGGGAACAGTGTGATAACGTTCATAGGGCAAGATGATTCGCCAATCCATTACTCTACGTGACGTAGAAGATGTAACATCCAATACAAATTGATCAGGCGGCATAGACTGCAACATGACCAGGTAGAAATATTCCACTGGGTCTCATCCATGTGACTTTGACTCTTTTCTGTGTGTTTCCAGTCCGCAGCTCTGAATGTTTCAAAGACAAATTCACAAACTCTTTATGGGTAAGATAACAGAGCATCAATTACCAAGCTAGCTTTCTCATGAGAATGAAATCTGAAAGAAAGGTTCACGTTTGCAAGAACAACTGAAAATTTTCTGCAGTCATTAACCAGGGCCTTGCAGACAACACTTAGGCTAATGCAATACATTTAAAACATCACATTCATTTATGCATTTAATACACAATTACCATTCTGAACCATAGCTCAATTAACTACTAAACTTGTTCATGTTATAATGGATTTTAATTGAAAAAGATTCTATTAACATTTAAATAGCTACAGCATATTGCTGCATTCTCTACATTTGCACATCATTTCAAAAATATGTCTTATGTAAAATCTGTGGTCAGTTTAGTGCACACTATTAGTTTTCTTCATGATGAATTAGTATTTTAAAAATGGAATTAGCACATACATCTTATTATTGCCCTAGAGTGAATGAGCATCATTATGGCTTTTCAGTGCACCACTAGACAGCTAAACTATTAGTGATATGATTAACATAAAGCATAAATTGCCACGTATAGATGATCATTGTGACAGGAGGAACAGTACTGACATTTCTGCTACATCAGTGCATTCATGTTACTGATTGAGCTCCAGTCATTCACATAACTCACACCACAGCTGACAAAAATCGACGCTGACAAAAAAGGCCACAATAGTCAGGTAGTAGAGGGGGGAACAACCACCAGACATTCAAGATCACAGAAACCTGCAAATGTCAGTGGCGGCTGGTAAATTTAGGAGGGAGAGGGGCAGGACACACATGCACACTCACACTCATTCATTCACACACACGCGCCCGCGCACCTACACACACACATCCATTCACAGCACTCATTATCAAATATTGCAAACATGCGCGCACCGAACATTCATTTTAAAAAACACGCACACTTACATTCAGCTCTGCCTCGGAGGTCCCAGGAGCGTTTGAGGTCAGCCATGAGGGAAGGCAGCAGTCCCAACTTTGTCACAGAGTGTGATGGGGTCAGTGAGACTTCTGACCCCACCTCACACTGTGACGAGGTGTCACTGATTGACACTTGTCCTGGGTGCTTCAGGGTTTAAACCTGAAGCGCCCAGGTCAGAGTCAATGGGTGACGCTTCCCCTCGTCTCCAAGGGGGGGGGCTTTGAGGCACCTTTGCTGAGCTGAAGAGTTCACGCCCATAGGAGATGTCACCTCTTCAGCCCAGAAAAGTTCAGCTCAGGCAGCCGGGAGCCTGGGTAATCGCACATGTCTAGCTCCTGGCTGCTTGACCTGAAGATGAAGAGTGTCTGTCAGGCTAACCTTTGCTCAGCCTGTCAGACACTCTTCTTGGGGGGCAAAGGGTGGGGGTGTGTGGCCCTTCTGCCCCAGTGGATGGGCTGCGGCTGGAAAATGCTCTTGTAAGAGCTCTTCCCCTTTGGGAGGGGATCAGAAAAACGCTTCTGTATCGAGACTCACCAAAATTGCTGGATAGGACAGAAGGTTGAATCTGAAGATTTTCTTTGATGCTTACTGTGAGTGAATGTGTCAGCTTAGGGAATGGTAGTGTTTGGGAATGGAAGAGCTCAGCACAATCAAGTCATAGGGAGACAAATTTGGGTTTCTGCACTGACACAAAGTGTGAGAAACATTTCACCTGGAGCCCTAAGTTTAGCAAAGTAACTGGGTTACACTTTTGTAATATGGGTGCGGGAACCATGATTTCTTTAGTCCTTATTCATTGAGGGTTATCACCCTATACCGAGTGGATTTACCTTTTAAAAATGTCCTACCAGCATACTTTCCAGTGGGGCTGCCTAGAGCCACATGAAAAACACTACACCATTGTTTGTGGCCCGGAAGAACTCCTGCCTGTCTGAAAGTGGACTGTGGATGGCGCTGATTCCACCTCTGTCCTAAATCTTTGGGTCCTGAAAGCTATTGGTGCTGGTCTTTTCCTCACACTGAAGAATGATGCTGTCCGTGTCCTGCCAGGAAAGTCTGTGTGTTCCAGTGAAACGTCTCCTCTGTGGCTGGAGAGTGTAGTAGTCCTCGAACATAGAAGCTTTTTCCTGACTATAAGAAACCTAGTGGGCCACTTATAAATAGACATTTTTCCTGCCTGCATCCTTTATCTGTCCTGTGGACAAAGGAAGCGGTGATGCAGATGAGAAGTCCAAAGGACGAATTGGAACTAGTCACTTTTCTGAGGACTTCATTTTAAGTTTTAAGGAGCTGCTTTTAGCTGACATGGGGTCTGAGGATTCCATTCTGTAGATTTGTTAGTTTTTGAACCAAGAAACCAGCGTTTTTAGACTTTTTGTTAAAGTTAGGAATTAGACAAATGTAATCGCTGGAGAAATGAGACAAGATGACTACGCATAATAGATGTGATAATGAAGTTTCCATCTCGGCACTTTTTCCTCCCTAAAAGTTTTTACATGAAGTTTAACGTCACAGGCCGGCCAATCAACAGGCTTTTCTTACCAGCCCTTGGCAATCAGAAAGGGTGAATAGGTCCCTGCCTATCACACCTCATGGTTTTTGCTTTCATGCTGTTTTTAATGGAATCGTTTTTGTGTTTTCTATAGCTTTTGGTACCTATATTTTTATCCCATTTTTGGCATTTTAACTTTCTGTAAATATCTTCGTTAGAAAATTCTAAAACCTTTACTTGGCTGTATTTTGGGTTTGGGTTTTTGTTACACATATCCCACGTGCAGTTCTCAGAGGAAAGCCTGTAGTGTAAGCTAAGCTACCAAAAGATGAGCCAGGGAATCCTCGAGAACCAGTTTATGTTTTGGGAAGCAGATACTTGCAGGAGCTCCCAGGTAACATAAAGATTGTGACACGCTCTCCCATTGCTTAACACTCTGATTTTCTATACAGTATCAGAGATTCCTTATCTTCTGGCAGAATGACCCTGGGGAGGTGGAACAATCGAGGAACAACAGGTATTTAAGCACCTGTGATGTAATTCTGGATCTATCACTTTGTAGAAAGTACACCGCCCACTGTAAGAATGTGTAATGCCAGTGCTTAATTTGTAATGGAGTGAGTGCTGGTGCTTGAAGCTCTGCTCTGAAACCTGCGGCCAGTACAACTACATGTCTGTGCACTGAATACAAGGCTGTGTCGTCCTGAATTCATCACAGGACTCTTTACACTTCTACCCAACACTCACTGACCCATTACCTCACTCTTTCAGGCTCCTATTGCCTGCCTTTAAGATGTTTTTTCCAACTTTCGCCTTCTCTGTCTCTCTGCTTTGTAGGTTTTTCCATATCTTGCTCTCGTTTGCAGAAAAATAAGGGCCAGTCTCCAAAAATAAGTGCCCGCGCCGCACACCAGCAACTACCGGTTCAAATCAAGCACTGTTTAATGTTAAAATCATCTGCACAGTGCACTACCACAGTTAGATGTTACAATTACTCCTCATCAGCTTATTAAGAACCTGGATTCTGCAAATACTGGACCCACCATTCTTTACATATATTTTTAGAGGCGTACCTCATGCAATAGAAATGTTCTCCACGCAGTGCTATGGTGTTTCTGTTGGCCAGGCCGGTGTTATGCCAAATAGCTCAGAAAAAGGCATATAGTGAATGAAATGAGGGTCTGGGCACTTGCATTTATTCATTATTTGACAGAAAAGAAGTTGAGTTGCTAGTTGGTGTCGCTGTGTAGATTTCGCCACCTTGGCCTTTTTAAACCTGTACAGGATGTACCAGAGCGTTAGGGACTTTGGTGCGAAAAAGCATTTATACTCTGACATGTTCTCAGACAGTATAAATATTAAAATCTGCTCATCAGAGAAGCCTTCCTGACCTGCTAGCAGATTAAAATGTCTAAAAAGTTAATGTTTTTTGTTAGTCATTTGATACAGTGACTGACAGTACTGTAGGAAGAATTCATAAGGTTATCGTGAAAATCTGAAAAGATTCAACTCCCTTTCCCTGCTGCTATATTGACCTGTGGAGTCAATCTGTTCTGCTGGACTGAGAGGCTTGTGAAGAGTGGCCACTGGGTGCTTAGAGAGAGATGAGGGGATATATCAAAACCTGGTGGCATTTAGCTATACTGATCCTAATTTATTTATTCCTTTTATTAATCCATCGGCGCACATCAAAGCATTTCAACAACAAATTCTGAACATAACAATAATATTTCTCAATATAAAAAAACAGTAATAGTTTTGAGTGTTATACATAGAGAAGTTGATGGGAATAAATGGATGAATGTATTTTGGCTCGGTTCGTGCTTCAGAAATAGCAACTACATACAAACATACAGATGATGGATGTTGAACATAAAACATGATGGTAGCTACATTTATAATACACACATACACGTAGCATAACATATTCATCGAGCCTTGAGCCATGAGAACCAATGGGCTGATATTATCATATTTCCTTATAGCAGAAGCTTGTATTAAACAATCATAACTTTGTACAAAATAAAAATGATAGGTTTACTTACTTTCCGTATAAGAGTAAGAATAACTGATCAAGAGCTTTTTCAAAGAGCTTATTTGGTGAAAACAGTGGGAGGTCACTCTGCTCTCTTCGGCCCCATTGATAATAACATATCCAAATAGAATCCTATATTCTTAACACTAGGAACTAAACGGGTAGTCATACCACCTCCATATGCCAGAAACCAGGCACCCATGTCCAATCCTGGCCTAGGGTTGGCACCTCTGTCTTGTTGGCATTTAGCCTCAGCAAATTGTTACTCACCCATGCCGGGACTGTGAAAAAGCAGGACGGTGCGGGTTCTTCAAAATCTGTTGAAGCTCGGATGGGGGGTGATCAAAACGCAGAATGTGCTTGTACTATCAAGAAAGGAAACTGAGCTCACACTAAATGATCAGATAATGGCTCCTAATAATATAATGCAATGTAAATATTACATTGAATGGGAAAAGGATGAGGATACCAGAGCAACACAACAACCTGACCTCATCCGTATAAAAGAGGAAAGCAACACAAGGCAGGTCTCAAAGTCCCACCACCACCAACCTATGAACTACTAGCTTGGTTTACTGTATAAACAGTGGCAGAAAGACGTATTAAAATATGCCAATTTAATGGTCAAGGTCCATACTTTGGTGGGTGCAAGGCAGCTGCTGAAAATTGTCGATGCTCTGTCCACTCAATGTATAATGTGTGTCCATGTATACACACATAGGGTGTATGGGACATTTGCCAAACTCCAAATGACTCCTTTAGTCTCAAGTCATTGAACACGATTCTTGACTGGTATAGTCTAGATCCTCTGCCCTGGCTGGAAGCCTAGCTGGTAAGAATCCAAAGGGATGCATCTCCAAAGGATTGGAAAGCCAGCAGGCCAGAGCTTTTCAATGGCATGCAGGAACAGGATTGGAATGGTTTTTTTCCCAAGATTCTAATGGTGGGCTATCTTTCATTTCGTTGGCTGTTAAAGGGTTCCAGGTTGTCACTTCTTACCAACGTCACTTCTGAGTTCAGGTACGTCAGGTGAATCAGGGCTTGTGGTAAATTGCACTAGTGTGGTAGAACCATTTATCTTCCTGTTTTGTTGAGTTTTAAATTCCCACTGAAAGCTGGTGCTAGACCATCTTGCATTTCTCTGCCTTATTAAAAGGCCATCTGTTTGAATATCTCAGTATCACACTCCTATAATTTCTCTTATTTCTGCAAGTGTCCTGCTCGTGTGTAATTAATATATTTTAATTATCTTCATGGTCTAATAGCTCCAAAGGTCTGTGCAATTTGCATATCCGCCTTCAGAAAATCAAAATAAAGTGTGAAAATAATTGGTGGTATCAGTCACGGTTTTAGTGGGAACATGTTGTGTGCAGCAAATATCCATTAGCAATTGCTTTGTGTTTAGTAAGATGATAGGCATATATATGGATGACAGGTTAAGCCCCAAAGGGACCTCTCAGTGATAACCCAGAAGGGGTTTCCTGGTGATACTGACAGATAAAAGATATGTATCATTGCCCAACACAAAGATGCTTATTTTATTGACTTCTGGAGGATGAAAGAGGAGGATGGAATATTGAATGGACTTTCCAGGGTTTAAATCTTTGGCTATGGGATCAAACCAGTTGCTTGTAGTTGTTGCATTAGTTCACCAAACAGTAGTCCTGACAACCAACACCCAAATGGCATTCTGTTTACTATAGGTATACCGCCACAGAAAAGAGGTACTTTCCTGCATATATAAAGGGCTGATCATTAGATGAAATGTAGTATGTGAGCTGCTTCTGCCTGAGTATTTTCCTGTGAGTGAATACATATTAGATTTGGATTTCCACACGTTAGTTGATATCTTTTGAGAGATACTGGCCCTCATTTAGAGGACGGCAGTCCTCCCGCGATCCACCAGGCTGGCGGAGGTAATTACCTTTACCACCCTGGCTGGACCTCCAGTCACTATATTTAGAGATCTCCACTGGCCCTGCTGAGATCTCTGTGCCTTCAGAGGTTCCTCCACCAGGCCGGCACCTCTGAAAGCACTAGAACTTTGCTGAGGGGCAGCCATACTTTGCAGTCCCAAAATGAAATAAGAGTGCAACAGATGGTCCAATCTAAATAGTGTAAACAGTCTGATGCACCTATACTAAAAACCTTAACTCCATCAATCTTGGTACTCTGCCTGACTCTAAGGAGAGTGGGAGGACCACTGGCTTTGCAAATAGAGTCTGAATCAGGCCTAATATTCTTAAAATTGACAGTAGTGGCAGTTATAATTGCACCTAGCACCCCAGTTTGCTGATCACCAATGACCTCATCTCACATATCATTCTGTTCTAGCTTAGTTGCTCCTTCTCCATTCCAAAAGTTCCCTATAAAATGTTCTGCTGCTCCTCGGTGCTGGGTCTGCAACATAGCAAATATATAAAATAAATCGATTTGAATAAAGATCAGCAACTCGAGAATTTGACACAGTACAGGGAACACTACACAACTCTTTCGAATAATGGCTTGCCTATGATTGTATTGCTCCCTGGACCGACTTAATTCAAAATCAATCATCTTTATATGTTCAAGGCACAACAATTCAGATATAATTTATCAGAATTTAACCAATCTTGTAGTCTTCTGCCTCTTCGGTTCATGGTGCATTGTGTGCGTTCTTTCACTGCAACATAAATTAAAAACCTTGAAACTGACAGAGCATTGCTGGCAGAAACATGATCAGATCCCAGCTGGCAGCCATAAGTCAGATCCTTCTAGAATTTCTTCACTTTATTTTTAGAGGCTGGAAACATAAGGAGACAGGTGTTTTGTTAACCTTTGGTTTATTGTAGAACCGTTCTCGAGGTTATGCTGTGGTTAAAAAGATTTACTGCAGCGTGCAGCATAGCCCAGGCGAGCTTGACATTGTTATGGGCGTCCATATCTCCTCTACTGATTTACAGCTGTTGTTAAGATGTAAAGGTTTGGCGATGACCTATACAATGCATCATGTAAATTGTTTATACATAGCAGCTATTCATGAACATTTCATACTTATTCTGTAGTGAAATTGTTATCGATTTTTTTGCTGTTCGATGTAAGGTCGTCGTGTTTACTGGTCTTTAGTGGCTCTGTAGGGGCCCTTTAACACGAATTCAGGGGGATGCATTAAAGCCTCAGCCTATTGAAATCTGAAGTACTAAAAATTATCAAGGGAGAAAGTTTATGCCTGAAACCATCAGGAATTTGCCAAGATCAAGCACGAATCCAGAATCAAAAGCGAATCAACGACGATTTATAAACTTATTATGAGTGTTCGCACGAACACAACAAAGTCCAAGCAAGTATGAATTTATGAAACATCTATCGGAGTAAATTGCCAAACAACACATCCTTTATGACCTTTGCATAAAAGGTCCACTAACCACAAATATTACCACATCCTCTCTATAAAGTACTACTAAAAGTAGGAACCTCAAGGGGCACTGTGCACCAACAGAAATAACACCCGTAGAATGCCCCACCATCACCGCCGCACTGACACAAAGTAAACCACCCAGGCCCAAGTCAAACCTCCCCGTGGACAACTATGGTCTGCAAAACACTGGAACCCATATGAGACAGACTAGTCCAGAAAACATTCAGTTCACACAACACACATTGTCACACAGTCAACTAACCAGAAAACAAAATGTATGTTCTCAGAGCAACAATCAGGCACCTGCTAATCGCCACACTTACCTCTGGATTGCATGTGGCACCACTAAAAATAACAAACCCGTGCTTCAGCCACTGGATGCCCAAGCACGCCTCCAGTGGCTGAAGCATGAATGCACCAGGGGTTGAAGCGCAAGTGCTCTTCAATCTGACCACTGTCAACCAGCTTTCCGTCATTACTAGTCTAGTGAGGCATAGACTGAAACCTGCAAATAGTGAGTTACTATTCATAAGGGCCACTCGCACAAGCAGTGAATGCACCGTGAGCTAATACATAATACATGTGCGGGATCGTGATGCTCTCCTCCATGCATTCAGGCAGTCATCATGTTGTTTGTGGACTACACCTCTGCTGTTCAACGCCAGTGCTTCTCCTTCCTGGAGGTTAATGATGTGTCTGTCAGTTGGGAGTTCAATATTCGCTCCTGTTGTTGCCCCTCCCCCCCTTAAGGTAATGTCAAATGGGACCGCCACATTCTTCATGGACCCTAAGGACACCTAATGAAGAACCAGTGTTGTAATGGGCTCGGCCCTCCCTAGTCCTGAAATGAGACCATTTCCTGCACTTCCTCTGCTAACTCCCCTGAGCTTGAGCAGATTATTGAGGATCGCATGTGAGCCTTGCAGGCTACAGCTAACCTGAGCCCCAGCATAGGAATCATGAGAAGGGCCACACATTTTTACATTTGAGGATGGCATCCTCCCCTCTGACGACTCTTGCCAGGGATCCAAGACTCTCCTTCTGGTGACTCCTCGAACAGCAGACAACATCATTTGAACACTTCCCATCTTCCTTTCTTGGACACTGGATGAACTTAGTGCGCACTGCTAATCTTTGTGTTGTCCCCTTGTGTATCAAACAATTGAATGACCAAGCACACCAGCACAAATATGGCCACTATTATGTGCAGTGCTGCCCTCTGACTTGCCCTGGCAGGTCTCCTGATGCCACATTCATTGCCCCTCCTTGCAGTTGGGTCTGCTACTCTACCTTTGCTTAACCCCATTATTTATGTTGCTCTCAAGGTGGGTTCCGGGGCCATCCGCAGTCCTTGTTGGGTCCAACGTGATTGAACAGGGTGAATGAACTGGACACCTCTCTATTCTCCTGAGCCATGCCTCACCCCCATGTTACATTAGAGTTCAACTTTTACAATGCTTCTTTTGGGGGTACTAGCATGTGTGGTAGGCTCCACTAGTTTTTTTCCCCTTTTTATGTCAAGTTTCTCCTGTCTCATTCCCCCTTCACTCAACGTAAGTGAACTGTGGACCACTAACCAGCCTAAGCCAAAGCAGCCCATACTGCAATCCAACTTGTAGAGGTAATGCCAGATATTGGAGCAAACACCCCTTATCAACAAACATTGATCTGAGAGGCCGGCAGCTGCCCCAGGGGTCCAAGGACCTTCATCTTTGAGCACTTCCCTCCAGTAGATTCACAGATAATGCAAGTGCGACGCTATGCGCTAAACTAGTTGGAGATCTAAGGGGTGGCCATGGCCGCCAAAAGGAAGACCATCATCTCAACAAGCAGTGACCACCAAATGACTGCATCTAGAAGTCTGCAAGACAGGTAGCGAGATGCTTTACTTCACCAAAGACAAAATGGCCTCCTTGCACAGAGGATTGGGCCTCATGTCAAAATGCAATGCCATTCTGTCCAATAACAGAGAACGCCCTAGAAAGCCCCATGGAATATTATCCGCAATAGATTTGTGCTCATGCAGAACACAATCAGAAAGTGACAAAGCTCAAGATGAAATTCCAAGAAATGACACTCCATGCCAAGAGGTGAAATAAAAAAAAAAAGCTGACAATGGCCTATGGAGCTTCGTTCCCAGACACCCAAACATATGTCAGAGTAAGAACATGTGATTGTTTCCACACCATAAAGGAATCCCAGTGTCAAAATCACTATGGCTTGACATAGGCCACCTAGGTAAGCTCTGGCTATCTTGCAGCACATGACTGGGCAGTGGAGGCTGTAAGTTAATTAAAGGGAGCTTGGTCCTGTCAGTTCCATCTTGCCTTTGCAAAGGCACTGTATCTCCTCTGGCAGCATGGCAACACAGTAGGAAATATTGTGGAAAAAGCACAACTTCCCCTACCAAAAGGCACCTTCCAGGAGCATGTCCTCCATTGATCATAGGTATTTCTTAAATTTGGGAAGCGTAATTAAAATTTTGTCCAGAGTTTTTGAAAACAGAGAACGATAGTGGGACCACACCTCAGGATTGTACTATGACAGAGGCAACGGAGGTTGACTGTGATGCAAAGTTCAATGCACAAGGCTGATATGAATGCTGCTTTTCCTACTTAATGCTGCATTCTTCCTGATTAATTAGAAAACTTCATTGTACGTATTTGTTTGCTAATGGACTGGATGGGCCTTTGATCCTATAGAGACACTAGGGAAAGTAAGAATTAGAGCAAAACACCCTGGTTCATAAGTGAAGTATTCCCTTTACATGCTTTATAGAATACTTTCAAATGGGGTGGAGCAGTCAGTTCACGTTTCTCCCAATATGGCAGCTGCCCAGGGCTTTCTCAAGGCTTTGATGCAAAAAATCCGACTTAAGACATCAACAATTAGGTTGATATTAGTTCAAAAAACAGCTTTGAACAGGGTTTGTATATGATTTTCGATTTTTGACATCTGCTGTTTCGTGATATTTAAAATTGGATGCATAATGGTGTCTCAATATCCACACTGTACCCTTGCATGCATGTAACCCTAACATCTGACACTTTTATGTCTGCCTTGTTGCTATGTACAGCACCACAAGCAAATATAAATATGAACTTGCTCCACACACAAGGAGTCTCAAACACATCTCAGGATTGAATCCATTTAAACCCATATCTATGCGTTATATGCTATGCGTGATCCTCAGAGGTGTTTGTGATACAACTATAAGTTGTTAATTTTCTAACTTGTACTTTTCCAATTTTTCAATGATCAAAAACAAAAATAAGGAGTTTTGTCTTCCTGTAAAATAAAACCAGGAACATTTTAATGATGATAAACCAAAAAGTGCTAATCCCTTTTGACAAAAAGAGTACTTCCATATCACCTTTCTCCTCCATCTTTCTTCAGATTCACTTCAAAAGCTTTGCCGCACTGATGTGTTTCCCAAGTGATTTAGAAAATGGTTTAGACCAAGAAACTTGCATCGTAGGTTTTGCTGAGCATTGTTGGCCTTCATTTAACACTGAATGTTGCATGGAGAGATTTAAGCTAATTGCTAATGAGATAAGTTAAAAATCAATAGTAGAAAACGCAGAGGGAAGCGATCTGTAGACAAAAAGCCATTATAGTGTTTTGAGTTGTAGAAAAACCCTGCATGGCAAACCATCTATCAGAGAGAATCCAGAGTCAGCATAGCCTCACACAGCAAATAACTGAGAGTAGTGCAAGAACCTTCCAACTTTTCTCCTTTTTCACTACATCTGGTAGATTTAAAAAGAGAATTTGATTGCCATCTTGTAAGCTGGTAAAAGGGGCATTGACACGCCTGCTACAGCGAATTCCATGGGCCCCAGGTTTATAGTGCAAAGAGAGAGGGTCAACTCTACCTTTCATCCATTCAAGGTTGGTATAGATTGTACGAGTTAGCAGAAGTTTTTTTCTCTCTTCTACCAAACGAAGCAGAGTGCCAGGATTTACCTCAGATTGTACTGCCGGTACTTCCATGAGAAATGTTACATCAACCTCTGAACCCTGTCTGGTTGTGGTAGGTGACAACTGAAAGTTTCGATAAACTAGACTGTCTAAAATATGTATTAGTCTAGGATAAGAAGTCAATGTGACATCTTGTTGGAGACCCAGAAATCTTCTAGAATGTAAGTGAATGTGGAACACCTGCTGTTCTGCCTTGTTGGGGGGAGCGTTTGGAATCTTCTGAAAAGCATGAAGTCTGTGATAACTATATAACCTGTCTTTATTACTTATAAGACAATCACTTTGTAGCATCACTATTCACGTTTAATAATAAAATGACACATGTACTCTACTCCAATAATTTAATACAGTTGGGTTGTTCCACAACACTTAGACAGCGAGAAAGAAAAGTCCCTGAGTAAAATCACAGCAAATTAGTTGACTTTGATAGAGGTGGCACTTGTTTCTGCTTTCTTCTGAAATATTTTTCCTGAATATTCACTTTCATAATCTGAACAGATCTTGCACTTTTGTAACTTTCTTCAGCAGTTGTTAGTTGTAACTGTTCAATTTATTTCTCAGTCATTCCACATTCTTCTCATTCATGTTTTATAAGAATCCTTATTATCCTTGTTAACATCCTGACAAATTTAGGGAGCATTCCTCTAAAATGTTTGAGTTGAGGTTGTCAAACATGATTGATGAGATACGCAAATCCCTCAGGATTTTTCCTTCATCCATATAATCTTGTATTATTCATATGATTAATTTAATTCTATGCAGTTTCTCAATATCTTATACTTTCTCAATTTCTAATACTATCAGCCAGTTATACAGCCCTGCTGCCTCTGTCATCCTTCTGCTTTTTCTATCCTCCATTATATTCTTCCTTATTCTCCCTTGTTTCATTTCCTTTATTTCGAACAGCTCTAAAGAGTCACATCAGTTTTCTTGTGATAATACCTCTGACCCTTTTATATAGAAAGTTAAAAAGGTCTCATATAAGAAAGTGGGGGAAAGCTTTTTCTCTATTATGCCAATTTGTGACCAGCTTCGTTAGTGCTTCGACTGTTGATTCCTCCCACAATATGCTACTATGTTGTAGTGATAGATGCCACAAAGCAGAAGATTATTTGATTGGTTGTCTCAAATGTTTCTTGATGATGAAGATTTGGGTTGCAACCTAATGAATATGGTAGAAACAGTGAGCAAAGTTATTTATAAATGAGACAAGAGTAGATAAGCTTTTGAACTAAAAATTAAGAAACTTGTATGAATTCCCTTTGTGATGAAAGCACATGGCAACTGATAATTGTGGCATAGTTATTAACAAAGTACGTCCAGTTAGGCTAAAGTATGATTTTTTTGATACTGGAATGTATATACCAATCAGAAGTGCATGTGCTGGATTAATATGATTAACTGCATTTATATGAAACTTTTTAAAAATATAATAAACACGTATATATGGCTTAACAATTAGAGAAAGACAAAAGAATGAGGTGATTGAAGTTGTTATTTTAAAAGATCGTTTTCTTACTATTTTAGTATTTTTACACTCATGATGGTGAGTTGCTTTTACCATAAATGAAAAATTAAAATGACAATGTCTGTGAAAAATACTCTAAATTGAAGTGTGCCATATCTGCTTTTCTCAAGAGAAGCATCCACAGTGTAACCATCCCATTGCGAGTGCTTTCTTTGCTGTTGAGGGATGGCTTGCTTTGGAGCTTGATGCAGGGATTATAGCCTGTCAATAGCACGCCGCCTCTTGTAGGGCGTGGCACACTATGTAAGGGAAGCATTTGATCAACTTAATCCTGACCTAAGAATCCTTCCTGTTGCATCACAACACAAACCTCATGTGCAAAGTTACAATCAAATAACATTTAGAAATGCTAATTTGTTTGAAATAGTTCAAAGGTTCATCTAATAACTCCATAGGAAGCAACAGTTTTAGCAAAGGAAAATCTGTTAATAAGGTCCTGACAGCAGCATTGTGACATGATTGCCTAGTAAAGATTGTGTGATCCATAAGGGAAGTTACATGCAGATTTCCAAGATAGTTGTTGTATCTACAAACTATGTGAGAGTCCATGGCAAAATAGGAAATGTGGTTCGATGTCAGGGCGCTGTCCTGTAGTATGTTCTCTACATGTTGCCACAGTCCAGACAGTGCTGACAGTCTGCAAGGGCTGACAGACATTCTATACCTGAAATGCACTCAGCACAGGCAGATCTGGAGTACCGCTCCACTGTATTTGCTGTTTTCAAAGTTTCAGACAAAACAGAGCACATGCGCAAAATCTATAAATACTTCTTCAATGACAGATGCTGTAAGAGTATTACCGACAGCGAAAGGTATGACCTAATATTCAAACAACCCAAATTTACTTACTGGGTGGTAAGCTGCCTGGACATCCTACTTTGTGGATACCACTGCATCTCCAATCTGATCTACTGAAAAAGATATTGCGGGCAAAGTGCAACACTACTTCACTGTGATGCTCTTGAGGACTCTAGAGTATATACACATTGTCCACACACTCCTTTTGTAAGTAACAAGTAATAATGGTGACAAACCCAGGTCTGTCTACAGCAACTTTGTTTCACGATTGCCTAGGAAAGATGGTGTGGGCCCTTAGAAAAGTTAAACCCAGATATTTAAGACGGCTGCTGCATCTGAAATTATTATACTTTATGGTCCACTGGGAAATGTAGTTTGATGTTAGGATGCTGTTCTATAGTGTTTGCTCCACACACAGAAAGCCTCACTCCACACAGCGGCAAGACTCTGCAAGGACTGCCAGCCTTTCCTTTGTTTGATGAACTTTGTTTAAGCAGTTTCAGAGTACTACTATTTCATGCTCAAGCGATAAGCCATCCTTTCAGCCATTCGTGATGTCACATTCAAATCAACATTTTTTTCCACCGTTGCTATCCACATTTTTTCTTCGTCTTTGCAAACACAGAATCTCTTTCACACAAAGGCACAACAGATCATGTATTTCAACCAGGGTTAGGGAAAGAGTGTTAGTGTAACAATATATTGGAAGGACAATATAATCCATGCTTTATTATATATATAATGTTCCAAGTTGCCTTGGAGTGTTATGACTTTGAAAAATAAATCAACTTTTGTCCTCCATTTGGCCTTAATGCTCCCCGCTATCTTGCAATCTCCTTACAATATACAATGGGGAACTCTATCCAGTATAATTTTATGTTTTTAATACTGGCTCCTTGTTATGAAGTAAATGACTTTTCCTCCTAATATTTTTTGCAAGAGCCATGTGTCAGCAATGCCTACTAGTTTCAGACTTTCCATCGTTAATATGTATGCTAATTCAAGGTCAGATGTTTTATATGATTTTTGAGAAATGTTTATGAAATGTTATTTGTAAAGTCTGTGTGAAAATAGTAGAGAGCAGAATTTAATGCATGTGAGAATTCACAATTTTGTTCAGTCGTCTGCTCTTCCTCTTTTGAGATACCTCCTTCATCCTTTACATACCTGTCACAGAAAAAGATGCTGTTCTCCTTTGTGTCACAACCCTATGCACTTCAAGCACAGCAGCTCTTCCCTGCAGCACAGTACACGTTTATCATATTCCTCAATAGAAACACATTGCAGCGAGAGACAAGAGATAACAGTCAGGCAGCCTTCACAGGTCATTGACAACTGTCCTTCCCTCCAGGGGATTTTGTCTGGTTTTTGACTGGATGTTAAAGATGTGTGCTAACTCTGTGCTTCTCATCTTTCACAGATGAGTATACCTTTATAGCCTATAGGAGTTTTTTTCTATTTCTAGAGATGCTTTATATTCAGAACTCTATGACTGGTCGTAGGTGTAATATTAGAGGTGTATGTGAAAGAAGTCAGTTTTTGCCACAGAACACCTTTTTGAAGCACAATTATGTGCATACTGTCAGAACCCAGAATACAATGCTTGCTGCTGTTATTAACCACTAACATTAAATAATCAGCATTTTTAATGGTCTAACCACAGTAACGAAAAGATGGAAAACTTGCTTGGTCTATGCCGTGTTTAGAAGCTGGTGCTGTCATTCCTTAGTTGAATAGTTTTTTTGGCTAAGGTTATATATATATATATATATATATATATATATATATATATATATATACAGACACACACAAAAACACACACATATTTTTAACATGAAAGGTAGACATAATAAAGACGCTAGAGATGACTAAGAAATTTAAACTCACACATTTTTTGGAATTATTTACAGTATATGATGTTTTCAATAGGACCTACAACGGGTTACCAGGTATTCAAAATGATTTAAAAAAATAGAATAAGGGGTGTAGATTGGACCAAAAGACTTTGAAGGAAGATAAGTGCTTGAGTTTGATTCTAAAGGCTCCTAAGGGGGATAGGATTTGATAATGAATTCAAAAAGTAATTACAATTATGTTAAACTTCTGAATAGAAGTAGAGAAGACAGAATTTTATTAAATTTAAAAGGGTGACTGTATATTAAAAATGTGATTTTTACTGATGACACAACATTACAGTTGGTGTATGATTATATTTCCAGCTTTGAAAAATCACATTATGGATGCAAAACATGTGTTGGTTGATTTTGGTTCATGTAACACTAGCTCGACAAAGAACACCATGTTTCTTTTTTTCACTGTATGTGATTCTATTTAGATTAAAGCTATAGCAGCAGCTGTAAAGAAAGAACATTCACAGCATTCAACAGATACACCTGTTTATTAGATCTGTCTAACTACAATGTTTTTGATGCCACAGTTTAGATACAGGTTTGCCAGGTTGTTATGTTGATATGTTTTCAATTGAAATAACAGCATTATTCTTGTTTGGTAGAATAATAAGTAGGCTTTCTTTTGAACACAGTAGGCATCTTGTGTTAAATTCACACCGTATTGTAGAGCCTCAGCTAAGACGTGTTTCGCTCTCCAGTGGCTAGCTTGCCTGAGGCTTGCTCAGGGCTTTGTGTGAAAGATGAAAAAAAGCACAAACAAAAGGACAAAGAAACCAAATATCAGAATATACATGTGCAACATTTGTGTGGCATAATAATACTGTGTAACATTCACAATGAAGTCAGGCAAGCGTGCTGTTTTCACACTGCAAACTCAATGGGCTCATAGTGGCTCTGAAACAGTGCTACATGTGAAGTTGAAAGTTGAAACTCAAAAACATCTTCTGAAAATCACATGAAAGTGTAGCCAAGTAAGAAGCTAACGTACATGCCATGTTGCAGTACCTGGATAGTCATAGCGATATACCAGAAAAGGTAAGAAATGTAGATAGTATTAAACAAGTTTTGAGTTATAATTCACACAACCTAAAATGTTTGTTTATCTAATGGTGTCCTTTGGGTTAAAACTTGCAAGGGCAGATTGTAAATAAATAAACACTCTAAGAAAGAAGGAGGTAACAGTAAGTATTTTGCACAATATAAAAAGAGAGATGCGGAAGCATACCTCATGTGGTCTTTTACATAGTGCTCCTGGACTTGTCTGAAAGGAATAACATTGGACTTACAGAGGGATATGCTACAAATATGTTATCAGAAAACAATGCATTCTGTTGGGTTACATCACATCATGTTGTGTCACCTAGTACATGGTTAACTCTAAGGAAGGCCCTTGTAATATATACAGATCAGAGTTGACCATCTTGGTATTATCAAAAAGTCCTTCATTACAGTATGAGACATGTAATTAGCTCATGCTACAATTAGTTCGGAAATAAGAACAATTATGTAAATGCACAAAAGAGAAGTCTATCAAGAATGTATATTGCTTTCAGAGTGGGTTAATGTGCTCACATCCTGCACAAAAGGCATAGTTTGCAAAGTATCTGGAATAATATGTGACCTGAAACAGCTTTATTAGATTTCCAAGATCTAAACGTCACTGCATATCAATTGGATATGACAATGCTTGGTGTTGGACTTGGTCCTTTCTGCAGGGTCAACCCCAGACCTTTGCCTTCCTCCTCCTATTTTTTGCTGAATTCCTTTTTGCTGGCCTTAGGACTCTGTGAATTATGCACTGCTAACCAGTGCTAGAGTGCCTTTGCTCTCTCCTTAAAACATGTTAGATTGGCTTATATCCAATAAGCATATTTATCTTACTTTCTAAGTCCCATACTAAAGTGCACTGCCTGCGCGCAGGGCCTGTAAATTAAATGCTACTAGTGGGTCTGCGGCTGGTGTGTGCAGTTTAAACTGCCATTTCGACCTTCCTAAATAAACCTTTTGTCAGGCCCACACCTTCCTTTTTAAATACACATACATCACCCCTAGGTAGGCCTTGGACAGCCCAGTGGGTAGGGTACAATGTATTTTAAAAGTTGGAAATATACTTTTAAGTTTTACTTGTTCTGGTAGTGAAAAACTCTTAAATTT
The DNA here is from genome assembly GCF_031143425.1 of Pleurodeles waltl. Lineage (NCBI taxonomy): Eukaryota > Metazoa > Chordata > Amphibia > Caudata > Salamandridae > Pleurodeles > Pleurodeles waltl. The sequence goes on along the minus strand of NC_090450.1, from coordinate 69,982,058 downwards.
GCTTTCAACTACTTCAAGGTTTATCTCTACCATAGGATTACATTGTAGTTGACTTATTACATTGTATAAGTGTAATTTCCAAATGGGAAGAGAAAAGCAGTTTATGTTTGGTGTCTCTGGAATCACATTTTAAAATCCTAACTTATGATGAAGTCAGATTTCAAATTGTAATTCTTAAAATGCCACTTTTAAAAAGTGGGCATTTTTTTGTCTTAGTTATTAGGGGCAGGATGTATAAAAAGAAGGAATAGTGATTTCCAAATGGTGATTTTATCTGAATTGCTATGTGGAAATTGCTATTCCTTATGTATGAAAAATGTTGTTTCATATTTGCGATACCTTGTGGGTCGCAAATCGACCTACCTCGAGAATATTAATGAGATAAGTCACAATTTACAACCCATTAGGAATCTCTGCCATCACAGGGACGTGGTCTGCTGCTGTAGCAGGGCATCATGTCTGTAATTGCTTTTAAATAAAGCAATATATTTATTTAAATGCAGCCTGTTTTCCTTAGAGGAAAACAGGATGTGTTTAAAAAGAAAACAATTAAGTTTCATTTTTTAAGAATAGGCAGTGGTCCGTGGGACCATTGCCTGCTCTTAATAAATTTTGGGGACGCCTTCCAAATTGCGGATGCCTTACCATAAACTTTGAGTCTGTGGTAAAATAGCAAGGTTTTGCGATCACAGTTTGGTCGTAAAACCTTGATACATTACACTGGAAATAGCTATTTTGAAGGGTCGCTATAAACACGCCCGTCCAAATGCAATTTCTTCACCCAAATTGTGATTCTGGAGAATCGCAGTTTAGTTGTTTGTAAATTTGGAAAATACTTTTTGGTGTTGCAAATGGCCTGATTTTTCAAATCGAACTGTTTGTGATGGCCAATATGCTTCGTACATATGACCCTGAGTGTCAGTAGCCTGCCTTTGGTCACATGACTGGGTGTGGGTGACAGTTGGGCTTTGTGTATTTTCCTAGACAGCCACTTACAATGGGCTAGGTGTGACTTGATGGGGCATCACTGGCAGGATGAGAAGGAGGAGCTGTGCGCAGCCCTACTTACACTTGAATAGGCGTGTCCTACTTCCACACAAAGGGCTGCATTCCCTTTGTAGTTAGTCTGGAGCCAGGGCCAGAAAGGCTGGGCATCTGTGCACTTCAAAATCATGCCTCTAGAAGCTTCTTCCCCACTTAAAAGTCACAACTGTGTATACAAGAAGCACCTCAGACACCAACTCTTCAGTACACTTCTGGACCTGTCGATACTCTGCCAGAAAGAAGGACTGTTGTGCTGCTACAGGGACTGTGATTCTGCTGAGTCGCTCCGTGCTCTAAAAGAATTGCCAGCTATGCTGACCTGCTGCCTGCTAACCTCTTCCCTGGGTAAGAACAACTGGACCTGCAACTTCATCTTGAACCAATTACCACAGAGTGACTCAAAGGGATAGTCTGTTGGCCGCAGGATTTGAGAGACATAAAAGGCCCCCCAACCAGCTCCTGGACCCAGATGCAGTGAGTTCCTGACCCCCAAGTGGGTGCTCCTTAGGTCCTGGCCCATTGGTGTGGTTCTTAAATCAAGCTTTTGGGCTCTTCACGACCGTGAAGTGGCCCATTCACACCAAGACTGCGCCGCTCGCACCCAAAATCCAGCATGTGGTGTCGCCAGCCCGTCTCTTCACACAGCAGCAACATCTTGCGGGGATCACCAAATCAATGCCCCAGCCTGCCTGTCCACGACTCCAGGACTGCTCTTCGCACCACACCGACTACCACCTGCAATGCTCTCCTTGCTCCTCACAATCCTCTCCAATGTGAACAGGACTCTTGACACAAAACTTGAGAAGGTAAAACTTCATCTGGACTAATCTGGGACTGTATCTGACCCTCTCCCCCTCGCGCTTGACCTAAACTTTTGTCTTTGACCCAATCCAGCATGACAAGATAGCAGCGGTTGGCGCTTTATGTTTTTAGGTACCATTTTACAGTTTATTCTTTCAAAATTCATAACTCTAGTTCTACTAATTTGATTTTTGTCGTGTTGGCCTTGTTTTATTTATTAAATTAAGCCCTATTTTTCGAACATGGTGTGGGATCTTTTTGTGTGGTGTTTTCATTGCCTTTCTGTTTTAAGTGTTGCACAAATACTTTATACAGTATATTACCTCTCAGTTAATGGACAGCAGCCATCCATGCTTTCTCTGCATTTCAAAAATTAAATTAAAAAAATAAGCAGAAGGATTCCCTTAAAGGAAATGATTTGGGGAATAAAGTATACATTTTTTAAAAAGAATTTGAGATTGGGCAGTTCTCTTAATTTGGGAGGCTGTAATTTATCAATGGCTTTTTACCAGATTTACGGTCACAAATCATCAGTACATAGGGTAAGCTGTTGGGTATTTGTATGGGACCCCTAACACCCAAACCAGGGACCATTTCTAAATGCATTCTACAATGCAGATTGGTAAGACGCATTTAGTACATGTATAAAAGCTTTTTATTGATTGCAAATCCTCTAGATTACCGATTCTTAGTGTTTAAAACATACAATAGGCCTAGTACCATAGGCCCTTTATCACATATATAGGATGCCTGAGCAGAGTTTATCTTGACATCCTGCGAATAGAGATGGAGGGTGTATTGAACAACTACTGTATCAGCAGGAATAGAAAATTACACAGTGGGTTTTGAAATAAAAATACAAATACAAAAATAGAAACCAGCTAGAAAAAATAAACACGTTAGCCAAAGATGTGAAAGTCAGAGTAATGTTGTATGGGGCCTTTTTTTTACACTTTATGAGAACAATATGAGAGCTACTCAGATTCAATATGACTCGTAATTGGATGTTGAACTCCCGTTATGTTGTGTGTATTTTTGCTCATTGGCATTTTCTCAGACTCAAAAGTAACCCCACTTAAAGGCTGCCATTGATAAATTGTATTCTGTGTGCGCTGTTGGTCGGTCCTGGTTAATGGAAAAAAATAAATCCAAGTTGTTAGAGGCCATTACGGTGTCATTGTCTTCTATGTTCGGCGTTTAAAGTAATTTTACATTTTTTTGCAGAATTACATTTTTACATAAAAGGGAGATTGTGACTATTATGCACTGCTGAGCCGGCAGACAGTAGGATTAATGACTGCTTACCAAGGGCTCTGAAATCGCAAATGTTGGCAGCCCCTTTGCAGTCAAGTGAAGCAGGCCTTTTCAAGGGCATGGTGCAGTGTGGCTAAAATAGAATTGAATACGACAAAGGACAATACACATTTTAAAGCTATCTGTAAGAGTCCACTCATGAAATTCTGACCTTTTAAATGAGCTCGTTCTGAGTAACACCATAGATTCGGAAATTCACTGACAATGAGGTTTGCCCCTGATAGCAGATGCTGAGTTCGACACAAATTATACTTCGATCTAAGGCAATGGTTCGTAACCTGGGGTCCGGGGACACCTGGGGGTCCGCGAAGCCTCCCCAGGGGGTCTGCGACTACTTAGAAAATTAAATATTCCTAACAGGTCCCCAGCTCTAAGTAATGACTCAGTGGGGGGCCACTGGATTCCAATAATGATTCAGTGAGAGTCCCCGGGTTCCCGTAATGATAAAGTGGGGGTCCACAAAAGTCAAAACATTGGGAACTAATCAGATTAGTTCACCTTATTTCATATTACCATTTGACTCACTGAGCACAAATTGCACCAGACCTGGGGTGTTTTACTGCTGAAGTTCCCCCAGATACTGCCTGAAAAAGCACAAAAGCAGAATAGTGTGCAGTTTTAGCGGTCTGTAAGATTGAAACCACGCGTATCCCTGAAATTTAGGGAAGGCTTTAGTTTGACGAGCCGGTTTCCCAGTGGGACTCAGAATGTGGGCCTCACAATTCGCAACTGAACAAGGCATTTTCCTTGCTCACAAGTTACAACATGTCCTGCTTCTTGCAATCCATACTCCTTCCTCTGTCAAAAACATCTCAAAATTTCGTTCAGCTACTCCACAAAACCCCCTGCACCATTCTGATTTATTTTTTACCTTACCTTAATTAGAGGACAACTTGTCTAGCCATAAGTGTTCTTTAGAAGCATATAATTCATTCACTCACTCGCTCACTCCTCCATGAATGAATAGCACACGTGTAGCACGCAAACAGTTGCCTGAGGGTGTTCCAGAGCTATTGAAATAACAGGAAGCTTGAGACATCAGCAGACACAAAAATGTACTGAATAAAGAAAATAGAAAGTCTTCAGTGTTTTTTTTGCCTTAGATGTTAAGATGTTGGGTGACTGGCAACTTCAACCAGGACGTTGTTCCAAAGATCAAGACCTAAGTAAGAGAAAAAGCGTCCTCCAGCTCTGGAGCGCCCAAAATTGTTTACCCTCAATAGTACACAAGAAAATTATCTCAAGACACAAGAAGGTGTGTATGGAAGGAGTCAATGGGCCTATTCACAGGTGTAAATGTATGTATGAATGTACTCCAATGTAAATGAACTCCTCTACCAAGGTGCAAATCTACACTTTTGAGCTACCCACTGTTTCAGAGTGTAGATTTACACCTGAGTGTAAACATGAATGTCTCTACCCCTTCGGTCAGGGATGGAGAGATCTAAGACTGAATTTACTAGTGTAAACTACTAATCATACTTTTCAAATATAGGTGGAGCTCTTCACCACTGTGATCTCCCTGTGTAAAAGTATTGGAAAATGCATTAAGGTATTTATTCTTTAAAAAGAAATATGAAACGACTTTTTATATAAAATATTTATTTATACAACTAATAAAATCACTCTAAGTCCTTCCACAACCTCCCAAAATATGACCACATGAAACTAGCCCTAAGAGCATCCGTTGGCTCCTATTCAATCCCAGGATTATATTTGAAATAGTGTGCTGCACCCAGAAGGTATAGTAGTAAAAAAAAAAACTAACTACCTTCAAAAGCAAGTCCCACATGCCTGGGTGTCCTGGGTCTCAAATGGAGGAATGCTGTGGATCCCAGCCTGAAGGCATAACTAAGGCACGGCCTATTCCCAAAACACCTGGGTCTTATTTATGGGGGCCCTAAAACCTACTCTGCCCTGTCCTAAACGCCCACCACAGCCCCACTTACCCAGCCGCTACATTCCCCTTTAGTCTGTTCCCGCTGTGTGCCTGAACCCCGCATATGCATGGTGCCTTAACCACGCATTTGCATGATTCAGGCACATGCGTGGTTCAGGCAAGCGTGGTAACGTTTGCGTGGTTACGGTCTGCGTTGGTACGGCCACGTAGTAAAAGCCTTCTCCCAGGTGTGTGTGTGTGTGTGTGTGTATGTGTGTGTGTGTGTGTATGTATGGGTGAGTGTGTGGGTGTAGGCATGTGTGGGAGAGTGAAATTTAAAGACAAAGGGCACTTGAAGAGCATGCGATGTCACTTCCGCTACCTCTTGCAGACCTTTGTAAACTTCCAAAATAACTACATTTGATGTGATGTCAGGTCCATCAAAATGCCTTATTTGCAGCCAATATTTTTAAAGGCCTCAAAGCGTTTATGCAGATAGCAATGTGCAGAAGACCCAGCCTGTGCTACTTCTAAACTTCTCCAAGAAGAGCAGAAATAAAACAAGAAAGCAAACATTTTGCCTTAAACTACATATTTTATTTTGAAGTGGCAATGAGCTCAGGACTCATCCGTTGTAGAATGACCTAATCTAAACCTTGACAAGGCGTCAAGAGGTTTCCCTAGTTACAGATTTGTATAACAAGTAAATATTGGATCACACTTTATCGAGTCGTATGAATCAGTTTTATTGGTTTATGCTACTTTTGTTTAGATGTTATAAATATATCCTAGACGAAGGCAAGAATGGTGCAGATTGTAAACCATTGCTTGGAAAATATGACCACATGAAACTAGCCCTAAGAGCATCCGTTGGCTCCCATTCAATCCCAGGATTATATTTGATATAGTGTGCTGCACCTAGATGGTATAGTAGTAAAAAAAAACTAACTACCTTCAAAAGCAAGTCCCACATGCCTGGGTGTCCTGGGTCTCAAATGGAGGAATGCTGTGGATCCCAGCCTGAAGGCATAACTAAGCCACGGCCTATTCCCAAAACACCTGGGGCTTATTTATGGGGGCCCTAAAACCTACTCTGCCCTGTCCTAAACGCCCACCACCCACCCCAGTCTCACTTACCCAGCCACCACATTCCTCTTCAGGCTGTTTCCGCAGTGTGCCTGAACCCCGCATATGCATGATGCCTTAACCACGCATTTGCATGGTTCAGGCACATGTGTGGTTCAGGCAAGCATGGTAACGTTTGCGTGGTTATGGTCTGTGTTGTTAAGGCTGCGTAGTAAAGGCCGTTATCCAGGTATGTGTGTGTGTGCGTGTGTGTGTGTGTTGTGTGTAAGCGCATGTGGGAGAGTGAAATTTAAAGACAAAGGGCACGTGATGAGCATGCAATGTCACTTCCGCTACCTCTTGCAGACCTTTGTAAACGTCCAAATAACTAAATTTGATTTGATGTCAGGTCCATCAAAATGCCTTATTTGCAGCCAATATTTTTGAAGGCCTCAAAGCGTTTATGCAGATAGCAATGTGCAGAAGACCAAGCCTGTGCCACTTCTAAACTTCTCCAAGAAGAGCAGAAATAAAACAAGAAAGCAAACATTTTGCCTTAAAGTATATCTTTTATTTTGAAGTGGCAATGAGTTCAGGACTCATCCGTTGTAGAATGACCTAATCTAAACCTTGACATGGCGTCAAGAGGTTTCCCTAGTTACAGATTTGTATAAGTAAATATTGTATCACACTTTTTCGAGTCGTATGAATCAATTTTATTGGTTTATGCTATTTTTGTTTAGATTTTATAAATATATCTAGACGAAGGCAAGAATGGTGTAGATTTTGAACCATGGCTTGGAAAAATGGATGAAATGCAGTGGTCTACTCTGCTGTCTTTCCCCGTACAGTGTTTAATGTTATACTGTCATGGTGTTTTGTCTCATTTCAGTGTGCACCTAGAGTTCTGTTTTTGTACCTTCGTTGGTTCTTCTAATTTGGTAGTTTATGTCGATGTAAAAAAAAAAAAGTGGCCAATTATATAAAATATGTTACTGATGTAAAGCAGCAGAACAAAGTGCACCCATTTAAGGCAGCATAAATAACAACAAACATTGGCAAGGCCATTAGGTCTAGCTTGATTTAGTTGCATATGTTCTTTGTTGTAATGGTTTGATAATGTAGTGCATGGGTACAATAAGAAAGCACTCATATAGGTACCTGTAACTATTTAGACAGATCCACACAGGAACATACACAGGCAGCTGCAAACATTTACATAGAGATAGATAAAATAAAAGTCCAGACAAATGTAGCGGCAATCTCATGAATAAGCATACATGTGGAGGCACACCTGCACAAATGCAGAAACATACACACAATACCAACCACTGCCTCCCTTCTAGATTTCTCACTCACATTTAAGTATGTGCTTATGGCAGGTCAAGCTGGAAGCCTTTTCTTCTGTTCATCACGCCTGGAGCGCCTCCCTTTTGCTTGGGTTTGTGTTGGTGGTGGTCCACATGGGATGGTGGTGAGGGTCTGCCAGAGCCCTGAGGCTCACAGCATCTCAGAATCTGAACCATGCCAGCACCTGCATATAATTCTTTGAGAAATACAGTGAAAAGGCTAGAAGAGAACACAAACGGGGCTTATGGGTCTCGGTAGTCGAGTGGTCAAAAGGTCATCTTTGGGGCACAGATCCCGTCATGCCCCACTTTCAAAATTTCCTCGGATTCTAGGTACTGATTGATTGTCATTGTCTGAGGTAGGTTGCCAGTGCTTGGGACGAAGAAATACAACAATCAAGCATTGGCAAAACTCTGGTCCTGCTCAATGGTGTCTATCTGAATACTTGACTTCACACACGCCTGCTCTGTTACCACCCAACAAATGGCAGTGCATTCCCACTCACACGCATCAGAAAAGGACTGAGACATGATTGTAAAGCTAACACACAGGCTCAGCTCGTGTAATTGTGGTGCACAGGCACACCTGCCCTAAGGCAGCAGCCACTATCGAATGGCAGCAAAGAGTGGGGGGTATTCAATCTGAACCACAGTTGTGGTAACTTCATATTGTTATGGCTTGAACACCACATCGTGTTTACTTCTACTAGCCTTTTTATAGAGGATAATTTATTTAAAAATATCAGGTTTCATGAATCACTCTGTGCATGAGAAAAACTCAGTTCCAGTGTGGCAAGAAAAATTGACACATTTCCAGTGACGTATGCAACATGAGCACAGTCAAGTCTAATCTAAAACATGTTTAATAGAAATTACTGAATTTCGTTCACTTTTTTGATTGTGGAAATGAAGCGAAACAATGGTTACTTAGATGTATGCGTTTTTCTTTTCTGAGCACCTAAAACTCTTCTTCGTTTTCTTTTAATTGACATCTCAGTACATTGCTAAATTAGGGGCATATTTACAAGCCCCTTATGCCAGCTTAATTGCATTGCGCCACTTTGCGACTCCTTCCGCCACATAAAGCCTGCATCAGGCATAATGTATGCAAGGGGGGGCGTTCTGACGCAGGGAGGCCCAAACAAACGGCACAGTGAAATTTACAAAATTTCACTGCAACCTTTTAGCCATAATTTTTAATGACTGCCCAAGGCAGGTGTTAAAATGACACACCCATAGTAACCTATGGTCCTCCCTGTGCTTTGTTACACTAGTGTCAACATTTTTAACGCCAGAGCAGAAAAGCACCACAATAGCATCAAATATTTTGATGCTATTGTGCTAACGACAGCCATGGTGAGCCGTATTAGAAATACAGCACAACAATGCTGTCATTAGGTGGAGGTAGGGGAACGCAAGAAAAGTGGCGCATCAGGCCCGATGCGCCACTTTCTAGCAAATCTGCCCCTTCTTGCCTTACCTTTTGAAAAACGAGTTTGTTAGGGCCAGATATAGGTATATTCCAATTTGCGACTTGAAAAGGAAAACGAGCTGCATTACAAAACTAAAAAATGAAACGTTTTCATTTCATTTCTTGAGAGCAGGCAGTGATCCATAGGACCACTGCCTGCTCTGAAAAAAATTTTTTTATGCCATTCACAAAGGGGAAGGGGTCCCTAGGGGACCCCTTCCCTTTTGCGAATGGGTTAGCACCCATTTGAAATGGGTGCTAACTGCAATTGTTTTGCGACACAAAGCAACCTGGCATTGCACTGCGACTCGCAATTAGGAAGGGGACTCCCCTTCCTAATTGCGACTCGCAAACCCGTTTTGCGATTCAGTAACCAGGTTACCGAATCGCAACAGGGGTTTTGTGCATTGCCAAGTGCAGTTTGCATGTCGCAAACAGGACGTGCAAACTGTGTGCTACACCTGGCCCTAAGTTTCTTATGGGTGAAGTTGCTTAACCAAAGGTGAAATTAGTACCTTCACTTGTTTTTACACTTCAAGAGTAAGAACATCTGCACTTATGTTGGTGGTTTGAAAGACTCATACCTTGGGCTCTTGCTTGAGCTTGAAAAATATAACAAGGGTCGTATTTTGTTTCTGCGCATGACGTGTAAACATCGAAACAAAGAACAGGTATTGCAGATACAAAAAGTGCTTTTGAAGTCTTTGGGCTCATGTATGAATGTCCAGGATTTTTACATACTTTGCACAAACGTCTGTGTCACAGAGGTTACTACAATTGTTAACAAGGACGCATATCTGAAAGTCATATGATTAGGATCGAGGCATCAATGATTACTAAATAGCTGATTGTGATAGGAAGGAAACCTGTCAAGTAGGGGCCAGCCGATAGAATGTATTGTTGCCAACATTTGCATGGCACTTGGGCCGAATTTTTAAAAAGTGGTGCTGCATCCAATGGAGCACCACTCTACTTGTGCCCCCCTGCGCTACCCTAACGCCACCATGTGTGTGCCGTATTTAAGATGCGGCGCACCATTGCGGCAATTAGAACAATAGCGTCAAAATTATTGTGGCGCTTTTCTACACTAGCGTCAAAAAATTTTACGCTAGTGTAGCAAAGTGCAAGGAGGCCCAATAATTTAAATAGGTGTGGCATTTTTACGCGTTTAAGATGACAGAAACAATGGCGCAGTGAAATCTTGTAAATTTCACTGCACCATTTTTTAGGGCCTCCTAACGTGGGAACGCCCCCTTTGCATACATTATGCCTGGTGCAGAGAGAGAGGTGTCTTCCTGTGTGTGGGTGTATAGTGTGTGTGCGTGTGTGTCTGTGAGTGTGTGTGTGCGTGTGCAAATTTCATATAAATTGCATGTATCAGTTAGAATTTTTCCAAAGCACAAGTCTCATTTCAGCATGAAACAAATGTAATGTTTTATTAATCAGGGCCAAACTGTAAATCATTTGCTATTACCTCGTAGGTATGTTCCCACTACAAAATAACATTGAGTTTGTAAAAAAAAAACAGTCCAGTTCAATAAAGACGGTAATTGTGGTGAAACGTCTGCACAGTACTGCAATTATGAAGGCTTTTCTAAGAAGTTTCTATAGTCATTGAAACGACTCATGAGCTGCCTTGATTCTATACATTATCAGAACCTCGAAGTATATAGGGTATGACATTTGACACAGATCCACAGGCGTGCATTTGCATAGAACCATTAAGGTAAGCTCTGAGTCCCATGAGATGCCACATAACACCTGCGTCTCCCAGATTTCTGCTTCCTGAAAAGGAACATGACCAGAGTCAAAAAGCAGGTACCACCAAGAGACCCAATTAGCGTACATGGAGATTTTTTTAATGTGACACAGTGGACGAGGTCAAGCAAAGCATTGCTTTGTTATATGAAAATGACACTTAGGGAGGCGTTAAATAGCACAGATTCAAAATACTCTCTTTCTCGAAGTGCTGTTGGGTGCTGGCAGGGCCGGCTTTAGCACTGGTTGGGCCCATTACCACCCTCTTGTTGGTGCCTCACGAATTCCCTCAATACCATGCTCCACCAGTGTCCCTCATCTCTCCACAGCCCCTCCTCTCTCGCATGCATTTCATTTGCTTTATAGCGCTACTTATACCAGTGTACCGAGTCAGAGCACTTTACTTCACACACACATTATACAAAGCCAATGAATCATACACAGGTAATTCAGACTAATAGGAAATGTTACTTAACACAATGAGGATTGCATATGAGTCGCACATAACTGATACTAGTAGGCTGTATATTTTAAGAGTGTTTGGCCTGGAGAAGCACAAACTCTGGATTTAAAATGTACCACAGTGGCTGGGGTTGGCTTTACTCATAAAAATGTACTTCTACCCAAATGAACCCTGTTTAGCAACATTAGGGCCATGAAGAACTGAGGGGAAAAACATATCGTTCTAACTGATACCATGAAGTTTGCATGCAACTCTTTGATGACAACTCGTAGCTCACAGCGCTATATTAGGATTGTAACTTAAGAACTGCAAGTAACAAAATGATCTCTGTGACACAAGCAGGAACCCACTGAGTTATGCTGTTTGGTGATTTGGTGATTTGTGTTGTACATGCTCCTTTCAGTGGGCATAACTCTCTGCGCTACTTTATTAAGAGTGAAAGCTGCCACTAGAAAAAAAATCCACCTTTCTCCTGTAGGAACCTCGATCACCAGAGTTATCTTGACATTTTTATTGTCGCCTGAAACCTGTCCACACACAATGAACTCTGAAATGGACGCTTTTTAAACCAGCATTATTTCTAAAAATGGCCCCTGCCCAACTGCTAACGTTCCCCCCTTAAGGTCTGCGCATGGTGCGACTGCCCCAGTCGCACCAGCTTTGAGTGTCGGCCACAGCCAGATCCAATGAGAGTAAGATATTTGGTTTTTAACATGGGGATGAGACCCGCGATTAGTTGAATGTAAAGGGAACCTAGGGTAAATTGTATTTTCCTATGGTCTAGGATGACTGAACAAGTTTTGTGCTTGGACCGCAAATTGATTTTTGTTTCTCATTGCTCATCATTCTGTCCCTTCAAACATCTGCTGCGTTTAGGGTTCTGGATCTTTAAACAGAAGTCTTGCGAATTGCTGCTTCTAGATTGTATTTTAATTATGTAGCCTTCTGGGGCCTGATTACAATGCAAAGTATACTCATGCATAGTCCGTGGAGTGGTAATGCATAAACTGGGTCGAGCAATCACTCCTTAAATTGGCATGGAAACGTGAACCAGTTCAGGTAAAATCCTCTGTCTGACGTGGAATAGGTTTAATTTCAAGTTGGTTCAGAGATGCGTGGATTATTTACCATTGAAAACTGGACCACTATTGACATTTTATTGTGATTAAAACTGCCACATCTTATTGAGCCTGTGCATCTCCTCAACCCCTCTCCACACTGCTTTAATACTTAGATCAGATATTAAAAACAGTGGACTTCTTTTACCATAATGCCAGGGGAAGCAGAAGTGACATCACACATACATCACCCCTCCAGAATATTCACAGGGTTGATACCATGTGCTATGCGTAGCACCTTAGAAGCCCAGTATTTGCTTGTAATTGGGTAGGATAAACAACTGGCAACTCCAGAGAGTAAATAGGGCATTAAGATCCCTTTTTACTTTTGGTTTCGGTTGCTGTATTCATCATCACCGAAATCAAGGGTCGCAGGATAGTGCACAATGTATTAAGGCACAAGCCAGGGTTGGCAGCTGCCACCACTGCTACCCCTAATTGCCATTCTTGATTAAGACTGGTATGTACACATATCCGAAAAAAATGCCGTTCAAGTCAGCGTTTAACTGCAAACCTTGCTTAAGAGCATAAAACCTCATCAAAAGTGTTACAAACAATTTGTAAAAACACATGCATTATTAAAATAAAGCCACATGCTAAGAGCCTATCTCTTTGTTAAAGACTTATTTTTGACTAATGAGTTATTTAAACTGTGGTGGAGTGGGATAGCTGACAAAATGTGGAGGAAGGGGGGCATGGCCTGATGGAGCATGGAGTAAGACGTGCTCCGGGAGAGCTCCAAACCCCTTAGGCCCAAACGTGCCCAATTAGCCAGTGTCAGAGAACCTATCGCCATCCCGGGTGCCCGATCAACATCAACGGAATCGTGGGCACCATTGCAGAGTTCTGGTGTCTGCCTTCCCCTGCCATGTGACTGAGTTCAGAGCAGCGAGGTGGGAAGCCTCCATTTTGCAGAGGCCGCTGTTCCCGGAAGGCCTGGTTGAGACAGACAGGGTGAAATAAAGCCAGATCGATGAAACAGTTTCAGGCCTGCGGGGATCACAGCTCGGGATGGGGTGATCTCCCACTCTTCCTGTGGTACCCGCTGACTACTGTGGGCACTGTGCGGTGGACGCCTTGGAGGTCCGTGGCCCAATGGGGCCCTCAACCACAAGAATCACACAGACGGAGGCTCACAGAGACTGCACCTCACCGCTAATGGAGACTCCACTCCGAGACTGGTAAGACTCCTGGGAACACACAGCAAGCCACACCCAAGAAGCCCAGGGCATGTCGGGAGGGCTCCAACATCTGGCCACCTTCTGCCCAGGGATCGTGACCAGACTGGCAGGGTGGGGTGCCGTCTATATGTGGTGACCACAAGCTCCTGAAGACCTGCTGGAACTGGGCGTGGCGAGACACGGCCGGCCCAGGGAGACTTTCACCGAGCCTGTGGTGCATTGAAGTGGGGGAGTGGGGTGACCTCCTGCTATCCTGCCCAGCACAAAGGCCACCCCGGGGGACCGGGGCACAGCGGAGACCTAGAGCACGAGAGCGCACTGCGGTGAGTCTGTACAATTCGGCCTGCAAAGACTGCAATTTGCAGCGGCTAGAGCCCTCTCCCTTCCCCCTAGGACTGCTGAAGCACCTCGCCATACATCCAATCCATTGCTGGGGACCCTGTAGACTGGCCCTGGACCCTGGAACTTGTGCCACGTTCCCCACTAGCCTAGAGGAGAACATGGCTGAGGCCTTGCCCACCTTCCCACCTGAAGCATCCACTCACTTCGACCTATCATGTGGGGCTCACGTGTTGATTGCTGGGGCCTGGTGCCGGGCCTTCTGCAGGACTCTGGGGGAAGCTGGTCAGTGGGAATTGGGGGACCTAACCCCCACCTAGCTACAGAGATGCTACCCTCTCTGTGTGGCACCTGGGGTCCTTGCACCTGCCCACTCATCAACCACTGGCCTTCACTGTGCAGCGCCCAACAATGGCTTGCATTATCTCCTTTCTACTTGCACATGCTTCGGACCTGAATTGCCGCATCAACAGGGGTGGCCCTGGAAATGATGGGCCCCGGCTATCCCAACAATTGCACTGTACACCCGGAACACCTGTGACTGCCCTCAACTGGTGTCCCCTGGCAGGGTGACCACCACTCATATATGGGCCTCAGGACTGCCCATTGGATGATTGGTGTTTAGGCCATGCCAAGCCGTAAACCCCCCAAGGCGCCAACAGAAGCATTGACTAAAGACACGCACCTTATGTCCCTCTGGCAAAAGTCACAACAGCAGGCCATGGACTCACCTCTGTAGACAGAGGATAGGCCCTCAGGACTCGTACCCACAGCTCCGCTTACCCAGACATATATGGACAAAGAACTGCACGCCAAAATAGGCTCCCTTAAGATTAAATTGAAATCATGCATTCAGGAAGTTAAACAAGATATTGATGATCCGAGGGATAGAGTGAATAATATGGAGTAGACCCTGGACAAGCGGACGGAGGACCTGGAGGTGCTGTTGCATTGAGTGGCCACCCTCGAAGAGCAGCAATTGCACATCCACCTGAAACATGAAGATCTGGAAAACCACAATCGCAACAACAACATTCGCACCAGAGGAGTCCCGAAGAGAATTGAGGGTCCAGACATCTTGTCCTTTGTGGCTGACCTTTTGCACCCCATCCATCAGGACCTCGACACTTGACCCTCCATGCTCAATAGGGCCCACAGGGTCGCATGCCCGTCGCAATGTGCTGATTTACCCCCGAAATCCTCACCTCCGTAGATTTCTATGTCGAGAAAGAAGAAATCCTTCTAGCTCAAGACGCCTTTCCCGATCCTTGCTCAGGGAACACTTGGCCCAAGAGAAGGGTGACATCGTCTTGGGAGGGAACTTTAGCATGGCTTGGGACCCTACTTTATATTGCAGTTCTGCTGCTTTCCAAGGCATGGGCGCAATGTTCACAGTGTGACATCATAGATATGGGATTGGTAGACTCCTGGAGGGAGCATAACCCAGCCACGATGGACTTTTCGTTCTTTTCATATGTCTATCAGTCATATTCATGCATCAACGACTTTGTTCTCACACATACCCTGCTACAGGCACTCTCAACCTCGTCCTCCTCATTTCTGACATCTCAACCTCTGATTATGCCCATGTGGAACTTACTTGGAGCAGGTCCCTCGCCTTAATCAAAGTGATGCTTCCTTCCATCCACATTAAGAGACCCTGGTAGACATTGAGATGATTTGCACTGCATAGCTAACTATTTTGATTTGAATGCCCAATCAGACGTCTTGGCAGATGCACTTTGTGATGGATTCAATGCCACCATTAGGGGTGAGATCACTTCCATTTCAATCATGTTCAGAGGAGAGGCTTACCTGGTGGAGAATGGTCTGACCACAGAAATCAAGGACATGGAACGTCAGGCCCACACTAATCCCTCCACACGAATTAGATGGCAAATAGACCTTCTAAGGGGTTGTTAGAAATGGGGTTTCTGGTTGGCTAGGGTATGCACCTCAGCCAGGCAGAACGTACCCACTCTAGTCAGGGCAAGGGAGTTACACGTCCAAGATAACCCATGCTCACCCCCTTGGTAGCTTGGCACGAGCAGTCAGGCTTAACCCGGAGGCAATGTTCAAAGCGTTTGCACAACACACACACACATGTGACGCAATATCCCCACCACAAAGGAAACACAACACCAGATTATATGAAAATATACTGTATTGTACACAACGCAATTATTAGACCAAACATCACATATCAGTACTATCCTGCTACCTTAGCAGTTGTCAGAACGTTACCCATTGGTTACTCTGCAAATTAGCAGTAGTCACACATAACACACAGGTTACTCAGTATTCTGCAGCATAAGCAGTAGTCAGGAAACACGTTATCACATTAGAACACTTGTCATAAGAATATCATAAAACGCCCATAGTAGGAACATTAGAAAACATATGGCAAGTTAGGGAAACATATTAGCAAGTCATGCCCATAAAAGGAACATTTGCATACATATGTATAAAAAAACACCATCAAAAGACAGGTAGGCAATATATAAATGTGCAAAGTCTATAGTAAGATCTTAGGTTCTATATATTGTCACTTAGGAGTACCTGGTTGATGATAAAGGCACCTTCAGTGCCTAGAAGATAAAGAAGAAAGGGGCTCCTGGTGCTCCTCTGCGAAACGGGAGGGCCTCCTTACAATCCTGGGTAAGAGGGGGCAGCACGCACACCCTCTGCACTACTGACGGGCCCCTCCTGGGGCCTGCGATCACTGGGGGCCCCCCTGGGCCTCCACCAGCCCTCACGAGGGGGGCCAAGGTCGCCCAATACTTTTAGGGAGGAGGGGGTTGCCACGCACCCCCTCCGATTCGAGTGCGGGCCCCTCCTGGGACCCGCAAACCTTGTAGGGCCCCCCCGGGCCTGGACTGGCCCTCCACAAAGAGGGGAACCAAAAAGATTCAAGCTGGCCCACACAAGGGCCACGCAGAGGACCAGCGGCACAGGGGGCCTCTGGTAAGGCTCCCGCCTCACCAGCGGCCCCAGAAACAGCAGGACGGCCTCGTTGCGGCTGGAGCGAACCTCTGATGAGGTTTCCTTCCCCCCCGCCCGGCGTCCAGTTGTCGGTGTGGCCAGTCCGGCCGTCGAAGAAGAGGCAGGCACCAAAGTCGGTGCCTGCCAGTGCCCCGGGGGCGCTCCATGGAGCGCGCTTCTCCCCGGGGGCACAACAGGAGCACTTGTGCTCCGAGTTGAAAACAAATAACAAAGATACTTCGGGTGCCCCGGGGGCACGAGGAGGAGCGCGCCAGCTCCTCTGTCTATGGGCAAGCCCTGAGGCTGAAAGTGCAGTGCGCTCCAACGCGCTTCAGGGATTCACGGGCCCGGCTGCGGCGGTGATTTTTTTTCACCACAAATAAAGAAATTGAATACCCGGTCAGCAGCACGAAGCCCCAGGAAGGGGAAAACGCGTCCCAGCGCTAAGGGAATCCCCTGAGGAGCGCTTTCCAAAGCGCTTAGTTTTCTAACAAGGCGAAGCACCTCTCATGCTTTAGAGTCACTGCAGGGGTCAGAGGCCACAGCACCCTGCCCCTGGGGAGTCAAGGATCCGGAAAAGGCCCACAGGTGGTGGGCCCTAGCAACATGCCAGCACAAGGGAAAGGCAGCAAGTGGCAAGTCCTTTATAGTGACCAAGCAGGTCACAGGTCAGCACATCAACAGAAGTCCATGGCGGTCCCTGGTAAGTCCTTCCAGCATTTCTGTGTCCAGTTCCATGATGTTCAAAGAGTCTTCAAATTGTGGGGAAATTTCCCCTGTACTTATAGTCAGTTCTTACAGTGTTTTACAATGGTAGGGAGAGGAGGTTCCAGCCAGTTACAACTGGTTCTGGGAGTGCCCCCACTCTCCTTTCAGCACAGGCTCCAAACATCAGTGGGGGGTTAACGTCCCTATTGTGTGAGGCCAGGGCACAGCCTTTACAAATGTAGGTGTGCCCCCCCTCTCCCTTCTCTCAGCCCATTAAGACTATTCAGTATGCAGATGCATCTCTGTGACACCTCCACCCTCCCTGTGTACAGGCTGTCTGAAAAGTATGCACAAAGCCCCAACTGTCACTCTGTCCAGATGTGGATTGGAGTCAAGCTGCAAAACCCCAGAGTCATAAGCACAAATAAATGCGCACTTTCTAGAAGTGGCATTTCTGTGATAGTAATAAACAATACACCCACACCAGTAAGCAGTATTTATTATCACCATCACAACCATACCAAACATGCCTACGCTACCCCTCATAAATCAGACAATACCCTTTACACATAAGGCAGGCATTTCTAATCCAATCCTATGAGAAGGCAGCACTCACAGCAGTGAGACACCAAGTTACGCAGTTTGTCACTACCAGGACAGGCCATACAATATGGCACATGTCCTGCCTTTCTACATACATGGCACCCTGCCCATAGGGCTAGCTAGGGTGTACCTTAGGGGTGACTTACATTTAGTAAAAGGGGAGTTCTGGGCCTGGCAAGTAAGTTTAGATCCCAGATCCATGTGGCAGAAAACTGCGCACACAGGCCCTGCGCTAGCAGGCCTGAGACAGGTTTGAAAGTCTACTTCAGTGGGTGGCGCAAGCAGCGCTGCAGGCCCACTAGTAGTATTTAATTTACAGGCCCTGGGTATAGAGATACCACTGCACAAGGGACTTATAGGTAAATTAAATATGCCAATTAGGTATAAGCCAATCATACCAACTTTAGATGGGAGAGCACCTGCACTTTAGTACTGGTCAGCAGTGATAAAGTGCTCAGAGTCCTAGAGCCAACAGCGAGAGGTCAGAAAAACCAGGAGGAAGGAGGCAAGAAGACTGGGGATGACCCTGCGTAACGCAAAAAGTCCAACAGGGGTCAACTCTGATCCACCTGCACAATCAAGGCCGAACAAATTCTCCTGGTGCTTAAACAAAGATATTATGAAGGGAACAATAAGGTAGGGGCCCTCTTAGTATGCAAACTAAGACAAAATCATGCTCGCGCCCACATCACGGGTCCACAACCTACGCCGGGCGACTATCCTACTACAGACTCAGCAAAAAGGCAAGCCTTTAATGATAATTAGCAAGCCATATACCCCAATGAAGAGGGTACTTCTGAGGCCATTGCACAATATCTGACAGGCTATTGATCAGACTCCCTGGACCTCGCACAGGTAGTCCTGCTTCCCTATACCTTTGGAAGAGCTCAGGAAGGCCATGAAAGGCCTCCCACTAGGTAAGACACCGGGACCCGAAAGCCTGCCAGAAGCCTTTTTTGGTAAATTTCTTCCACAACTTCAAGACCACTTGTTGGCCTTATACAACTCTTTCACCCCCACATTGGGGCAGCCCCCCACTATGTCAGAGATGGAGATCTCTCTAATACCCAAACCGGTAAAGGATTCGACTCTCTGCACCTCATACCACCCTATAGCACTCTTAAACAGGGATGCTAAACTTTACATGAAAATCTTAGCTAGCAGATTGGAACCCTACCACCCTGGCATTATTGATCCAGATCAGGTCGACTTCATCCATAATAGGCAAGAGGTGGATAATATTTGCTGCATGGCCACCCTAGTGGAGAAATCACATCGACATTCCATCCACGCTAGCCTTCTCTCACTCGAGTTGGCCCTTCCTCCAGGCCGTGTTTCAAAAATATGCCTGGGTCCGAAGATGATCGAAAGTATTACAGACCCCTATGCCTCCCCTACTGTGAGAATTCGAGTCCAGGAGGCTTATCCACAACTATCCACCTGTCCAGAGACACCAGGCAGGGTTGCCCCCTCGCAGCACTTCTTTCGCCCAACTGGGGGAACAGCTGGTGGCTGCCACACAGCAATCGGGAGCTATGATGTGTCTTCCTTTTGGTGGGCACCCCCATAAGAATGCCCTATTTTCCAATGCCCTCCTGTTGATACTTAGACAGCCGAGCAGATCGCTACCATTGTTGGTCCGCATACTCCAAGCCTTTGAAAAAGTCTCAGGCTTTAAGATCAACCTGGCCAAGTCTCAGGCCCTAAACTTAACTATTCCCCAGACAGACTCACCATCTATTCAATCACTCACACCATCTCAGTGGGCCAATGGCCTTATCCAATACCTCGGCCTACATCTTACACCCATGCTCTCGACCTGGTCAGGCATCAACTGGTCGATCTGTCAGAAATCCCCACTTGAGGAGCTGCGCAAAGGGAGGCGCCTTCAGATATCCTGGCTGGGACACCTCAACGCAGTTAGTATGTCTCTTCTGCCAAAGATATTATGGCCCTCATTATAACAACGGCAATAAAAACCTTTGAAGTGACGGCCGCCAGAACACCGTCACCGCGGCTACCATCCTATCGCCATATTATGATCTCTGCTGGACTTCTGCCACAAGAAGGGCGGAAATCCCGCAGTGATCATACTGGTGGACTGTGGTAAGCTGGCGCTGCTACCACCAGCACCGCCACACCAGTTGAACACCGCCAGCCATATCATGACCTGTGATACGGCCTGGTGATTTACTGCTGGTGGGGCGTTGCTGGCGGTAGCAGCGCCTCTTCGCGTTCCATGATGGAAGACCTCCTCGATAAAGGTAAGTCGGGCTTCCGACAGGGGAGGGCGGTGTGGGGTGTTGTGTGTGTGTGTCTGAGTGTGTGCAAGAATGTGTGAGTGTGTGTGTGAATGCGTCTGTGTGTGTTGTGTTGTTTGCGTGGTTGTATGTGTGTGAGTGAATTCGGGTAGTAATGGTGATGTGAGTGCATGTCTGCATGTCAGTGTGATCGTGTAAGAATGTATGTGAGCATGTCTGGAAGTATGCGTGTATGAATGTGTGTATACCAGTGTATATATGAATGCGTGTATGCCAGTTAGGGTGATTGTGTGTAGGTGTGGTGCGAGCCTGCAGGTGTGTGCTTGTATGTGGGGTGGAGGGAGAGTGAGGATTGGAGAGGGTGGGGGTGTGTGAGGATAGGAGGGGGACAGAGGGAGTTTGGATGGAGGGGGTGGGGGTGTCAGGTGTCTTGTGGGGGGGTGGTGACCGCCTACCGGTGACATGGAAGGAACTCCCTGTCACCAGTAGGGCCTACCGCCATGGTTTTCACGGCATTGCTAACGCCACGCAAACCATGGCAGTATGAGTGGAGAAGTGGTGGGTTGGCTGCAGCCAACCCGCCATTCTCATGATGTGGCTGTATTACCACCGGCCTGTTGGTGGTCCTACTGCCACATTTCCACTCACCGCCGTGGTCATAATGACCCCCTATATCTTTTCCAATGCCTCAAAACTCCTATCCCTCAAGACGAAATTCTGCACCTCCAACAAGACATCTGATCCTTTATCTGGAGGGGGGGAGGAACAGCCCGCATTTCCAATGCCATACTGATGCTTCCTCGTTACGGGGAAGACTGGGATGCCCCAATCTTCTTGAGTATTATTGGGAAGCCCACCTCTACTTTATGTGAACACTGGCTATACATGGACCAAGCTGTGGCCTGTCGCCCACTCTGGGACCTAGCATGGCTCCGAAGGTTTGCGAGACCTAGGAGTGTCTGCCTGGCCACCCCTACAAAGATGGTCTTGGCCATATGGGAAAAACTTGCAATATGAATGGGGTCTCACCATCTTCCCCTCTCCCAATACACTGCTAGCATGAAACCCCAACTTCTTTCCTGTGCTGCAACCTAACTCGTTTTACGATTGACGTGAAGGAGAGTGTTCTACTCTTCTTGACTTATTCGAGGATGAGGTCTTCAAAACCTGAGAGCAATGCCGACGAGAGTTCAAACTTCCTGATTCAGCCTTGCTCCAATATTTTCAACTCCGTCACTTCTCCCAGATAACATGCAGGCGGCTACCTGTGGAATGATGGCCTTTGAGGCCCTAGTTCGGGCCTTTAATGGATCCCGAGGTCTCATATCATGCACATGCCAAGTCCTCCAACATTCAACTTCTAACCATCTACACCCCTATCAAACTCAATGTCACTCAGACATGGACGACAAATTATCTACAAAGCAATGCCAGTGCCTGTTGCGGGAAATTTTGCTTCACAACATCCAGGCCCAAAGCCCTCCAGCTCTTAAACAGTTACTCACTTTCCTGATTGAGCCTTATTCATCCTGCCTTACCCCTTCTGCCCCTCCCCACGCATTGGGCCAGCATCAGGGGCACAAGCTACTCGTAGATTACAATATCCTGGACTGTATGGATGGTCACACTTGTTGGTAGACGTCCCACCTCTGCTAAATTCTAAATCATCCTCCAAGGTCCCCACTACAAATGGCCTCTTGATTCCAATTGGATAGTAACAGACTGGTAGTAGCAGTTACTAGCTTCATTAGAATTATACATTTATACTTCTGCATGGAGATTTCAGCAGTTGAAAACATATGAAATCTCTGTGTGAAAGTCCAGAAAAAAAGAGAAATTACAGGGGAATCTGACCCAGAATATCTGAAATCCGCAGTAGTTCCTCGTTTCTTAGTGCTCAGGATTAAACTCTTAATGGGCTGGATTTTCCTCAGCCCCAGAGTTAATGGTACTTCCGGTATAGGTAACTCTGCTGGTGAAGAACATCTGGCCATTTTTTAGGCCATTTCTAATTTAGACCTTGTGTTTCTTCAAATATTTTAACCTTTGAATGATTAATTTTATTTTTGTAGACATCTTTTAGTTGGTACACTCTAGAACAGACTGTCCACTTAATGTTAATATTGGTATGAAGAAAAGTGGATGTCAATGAGATTGACCACGAACCTTGACTCACCAGCATCCTCTTTACTGCTAGGTGGGGGCTAAATGAAGGACAACAAGTAAAAACTGCTGAAAGTAAACAGGGCTATTGGACTCCTTTCAATTATCTGTTTTTGTCAATACCTTAATTTCCCATGAAATTAGGTGCGATGAAAACAGTGCCAGGGGTAGCAAAGAGTAGTCCAGGTGTAGTCACCTAAGGGATGTCTACAAGATTTCCACTCTTTGAGAGTCACGCTATCTTAAGCAGACCCAAGATAAATGGTGCTCTCCAGCGGAGAGTTCACCAACAAAGTGCCAGCCATGCTTGTTGACTCTTACCACACAAGATAGAAGTCTTGAAGGCAACACAAAATACTTTAATAAATTGCATTTCCCCCCGATAAATAGTGCTCTCCGGCGGAGAGTTGTCCAAAGAAATGACAGTCATGCTTGTTGACTCAGCATACAGGATAGCAGTCTTGAAGGCAACTCACAATACTTTAATAAATTGGATTTCTTCAGCTACTACTCTTCCAAAAACACTTCAGGGTCTTAGTGCAGGTTGTGAATTGCAGGTTCAACAGGGCTGGAACTCTGCTAGATTTTCCAGATATGCTGTCACTATGTAAATTAATTCCAGCTAGATTAATTGTACGCTAAGCATCTGCACTACTAAATGATTAAATCTCCTTGTGCGTGGATTTATCCCATTGTTTCACCTGTGAGTCTGAGAGGATGTGTGGTGATAACGAAGAAGATGTAATATCCTCCCCCGCCACCCCATCTCCATGTGTTTTATGTCCCAGACTGATGAAGCTTTTGTTTTCTCAATTTCAGCTTCTGGCGGATTTTCACAAACTTTGTTCCCACTAGTGGCTGTCCTGGATTCTACTGTCTTGCTGTTCGGCAGAATATTTATGGGATTTTTACACACTGATGTCCACCACATTCCTAGAATGATGAATAATTCTCCAAGTCTCATTCTAATTCCTCAAAATTTGAAACTAACACATGCAACATCCTTTGCCAAACAGCTATCCACTTAGCCAATTGATTTGTCCACCTGTTTCCATCACTTACAAAGTATTAGACTTGGTAGACATGGCACTCATGCAAGCTGTGTCTGGCACTGCATTTAAGACCCTTTCCAAGTTGGCTACAGACAAGCCGTGAGGATTGAAATGATGATGGCATGATTCTAAAATGGAAATTAGTGGTGATGGGGTTTGGACCAAGTGCTTATAGAACATCAAGCAGTCTTCAACACTATGTACTTGTCGCTGCTCTTACAACTGATGCCCCATATCCCTGGAACTTGGACCATGTTTTTTGTTACATGAGAGCTTTCTTGATTAGACAGAAATTTGTTGGCCTTCCCTTGCAGAGTACCCTTGCAGGGTATTTTTCTTTGTTTTGTTTTCCATCTCTGTAAGTATGGAGATGCTACACAGATTCTCATCGGATCAGTGTGGAGTCAGGGTCAACTCAGATTCCCCCTTAGCTCATGTCTCTCCATGATCAGATGAAGGATGTCTGTGCATTTCCTTAAGTTAAAACAAAGCACTTGTGAGATACTGTTAACCACTCCCCACTCAGGAGTGCACAGATTTATTTGGCCTCAGTGTTATTCAGTGCACTGTTACAGAGTAGAGGTTTTAACCACCACTCTGTGAAGGTTTACCCACCCTTCTGTGAGGGCATAATACACCATTGAGGGGCATTTGAAAACTACATTCACCTGTGTGAGAGTATCCAAGCTCCCTTCACAGATTTTGTGCAGGCGAATATTTCAAGTCCCTTTATTAA
This sequence comes from Pleurodeles waltl, assembly GCF_031143425.1. Classification (NCBI taxonomy): domain Eukaryota; kingdom Metazoa; phylum Chordata; class Amphibia; order Caudata; family Salamandridae; genus Pleurodeles; species Pleurodeles waltl. The sequence goes on along the minus strand of NC_090450.1, from coordinate 69,957,771 downwards.
CGATTGAGAGATTGGGGAGTGGGGGTGGGCAATATTTACCATGCCCCCCCCCTCCCCCCCCTTCTTCAGGGTCTTCCCCTGTGCTAAAAAATCTATTTATAGACTTTCAAGCAAGCCCGTCCTGTTTATTTAAGGCGGATACCGTGGCTTGAACCACTAGAGGGTGACAGACACTCACATGTGAGCTCCACAAGGTTTTTAACACAGGCTCCACAAAAATGTCTACCATGTCTGGTTTCTGCTGTTGGAGCTCTGAGTATCAAGGGCTTTTCCAGTATCTTTTCTAGACTGTCTGCAAACATAATTAACCATCCATTGGTCGCAAACCAGGTGACCTTCCAATGGCAACAACGTGCCGAATTTTGCTAGCACCCCTCTAACAATTCAGTGAGTTACCGTGTTCACTCTACCCACTCTCGATCATATTGTGAGAGGCAGTTTTGCCAAAAAAATGGCATTACTGGAAGCAGGTACCGTGGCTTCACGAGCTCAAAAGTTAATGCTGACTTCTGGTCCGAAATTCGAACAGCTGATAAACTGTCTAGCTCGCAATGACATTTTCCAGTTCTAAAATATCTCAAAAGAGTCTTTATGTAGTCAATGCACCAATTTACTGATCAATTTTAAACCATCAAAATAAAACAACACATAATGTTATTATATACTCCTATATATATATTTTTAAATGCAATCTCAACAAAAATAATCAGAGATTTAAAAAATGGCAGGTTGATGAGGTTTGGCTTTTTTAAACCATTCACGTTGGTGGATGATTAAACCCTTTTCTGAATGGATAAGAACTTCTCAGAGTGTTAATATATTTCCATTGGGAACGGTATAGATATTATGTTGAGTTTACTGGAGCCTGTGCGCGTCTGAAAGGAATCTGCAGCCGAAGCACATTCCCGTCTCCAGTTGTTATCCGTGTATAGTCAGCTTTACTGCTGTCTCACTGCGAGGAACCTCGAGCCTAAGCCAGATAATTCATTTTTAGCGCTTTAATTCTCCGGATGATGATTGCTAAGCCCCCGCAAACAGTCGGCGTGCACCCGCAGCAGCTGACTCTTGATGTTTCCTAATGGAAACCTCCTAATTGCTCAATCACATTTAGTGCTATCTGCAGACCAATATAAATGGGATGCAGATTGTGTCAATGCCTCTCCCTGAAGTTTTCTCCCTTGTTTATTCTGGGGTGGATGGTAATTGTCCATGTTTCTCTTTTGCATACACGATGATGTTAGGAACTCGAGTTGGGCATTTTTATTATGCACTTAATGTGATGCATGTGGCAGTGAAATGTGGGTGGTCCCCCGCACTGTGAACCCAGTCGTCAGTGTGATGCATTTGGCATTGAAATGTGGGTGGTCCCCCGCACTGTGAACCCGGTCGTCAGTGTGATGCATGTGGCAGTGGAATGTGGGTGGTCCCATGCAATGTGGGTGGTCCCATGCATTGTGAACCCAGTCGTTTAGTGTGATGCATGTGGCAGTGAAATGTGGGTGGTCCCCCGCACTGTGAACCCAGTCGTCAGTGGGATGCATGTGGCAGTGAAATGTGGGTGATCCCCCGCACTGTGAACCCAGTCGTCAGTTAGATGCATGTGGCAGTGAAATACGGGTGGTCCCCCGCACTGTGAACCCAGTTGTTTAGTGTGATGCATGTGGCAGTGAAATGTGGGTGATCCCCTGCACTTTAAACCCAGTCGTCAGTTAGATGCATGTGGCAGGGAAATATGGGTGGTCCCCCGCACTGTGAACCCAGTCGTTTAGCGTGATGCATGTGGCAGTGAAATGTGGGTGGTCCCCTGCACTGTAAACCCAGTCGTCAGTTTGATGCATGTGGCAGTGAAATATGGGTGGGCCCCCGCATTGTGAACCCAGTCGTCTAGTTTGTGCTGCCCACATGCTCTAATACTTTGAGAGGAAGGTGTGCTGGTCCTTTCCCCAGGGCGATCGATTCACCAAAATGGTAGCGGAAGTGACATCACACACCCTTTGATCTTATTGGCTTAAAGGGATTGACATCATATGACCTTTGACCCTGAATCTTCCCAGGAAGTGATGTGACGATGGATGACATCACTGAAGTTACATTATATCTGTGTCATTATTATAAAAATACAACACAAATGTCTCTTTTGAATTCACCAATATTAGGGTGCTGACATAACCTTTGGCAGCAGATGGGATGTATATAATACAATCCTTGCACTAAATTGTAATGAGCAAAGTGAATGAAACAGAGTTCTTCAGAATGGGTTTGGGGGTAAGGAGGTATCCCTACAAGAAAAAATTGAAAAAAATGGGTCAAACAGTTCATTTAAAAGCAAATAAATTTGTCACTGCTTTCATGGTGTTAAGCCAATGAAACCTGATGCACCCCAGGAATTGACTCCCTTTTTTCTCAAAAGTTGCCATGATGCCCCCATATGCCAAAAAATATCATCCATTCTGCTGGGCCAGTATTTTGCCATGGGCGCCCCCGATAAGCCATGAGTGCCCCCTTATGCCAACTTTTACCTTAATATGCCAGTCCTGGAATGAAACCTATATATCATGGGTGAACCTTATGTCAAGTTTTACCTCTAGAATGATAGAGCCAGCATTTTGTCATGTTTGTCCCCCTCCTATGGGCCGCAGCTGTCATTCTTTATGCCATGAATCACCTCCAGGGTGCTAGCACAAGCATTTTGCCTTGTGTCCTATACCAGGAATTACCTCTAGTATGTCTCCAGCATACGTTTGACCTGGATGTCCTATATATCAAGCCCTAGTGTGCTAGGTCCCTGTCTGTTATACCTGCCCTCAGTATGCCAACACCAGCATTTTGTAAAGGCCAAAAGCAGCCTCACAAGCATACCAAATTCCCACTTGTGCTAATTTACATTCTCTAACTCACTCAACCATTGCCACCCACTTGCTCTTATTCATTCTCTCTCTCTTTTGCACTCAAATGTACACTCACACAGTCACTCATTCTTACACTGACTAACTCGCAGCTCCTCACTCACACTCACTTGCACTCACTCTTATGATCACCCCATAATTCTTACTCACGGTGAATCACTCATACTCACCTACTAACATTTAATCTAATGTATTGCCACTCCTACCACTGACAAGCCATTTTCATTCACACACATGCTCACATACTCACAAGCTTGCACATAAACGCCTCTCTCACACAAACACATTCTCCTCCGCAAGTACCATCACAACACACATTTAAAAACTTTTTTTTACTTATCTGATGCTTCAGTTTTTATTAAACTAATAGTGAATAATATCCATTTATTCCCTGTTAGCATAATAAAAAATGAGCTGTAAACAAGAAAGTTGAAGCCACCCCTGAATTGTTGGCACTGATTTTAACCACCTCTTAGGCCAGGGGTCTCAAAGGTGACAAGGGTAGCAGTGAGCAAGCCAGGGGTTGCAGCTGTGACCCCTGGTGAACCATAAATGAAGTCCATGCCTCTCTCATCTTCCTTCATTGCTACCTAAACATTGTCATAAACAAAGTGAAATATTAGGCCCACTGAGCCATAGTTTCTCCTTTCCAGCCCTGTTTCCTGGAGCCGAATCTCCTGCTATAAAGGATGGGGCATTGGTCACCAGGGAATTGTTTTTTTCCTGCTACCACCTGGGATTCACCTAGCCCTAGGTACAGTGGGGAGGCGAAATAGACACTGTTAGAAATGGGGTCTTTGGTTGGCAGTCAGGTTACCCACTGTCCAAGCAAGGACCCTCACTCTAGTCAGGGTAAGTCACACACAATCCAATTATCCTGTGCCCACCCTCTGGTAGCTTGGTACTGAGCAGTCAGGCTTAACTTAGAAGGCAATGTGTAAAGTATTTGTGCAATAAATCATACAATAACACAATATAGCACTACAAAAATACACCACACAGTGTTTAGAAAAATATATAATATTTATCTGGGTATTTGCAGGTCAAAACGATAAACATGCAATATGAAAATGTAAAGATATCACTGGGAAGTGATATAAAGTGTCTTAAGTCTTTAAAAAGCAAATAAAGGGGGTCATTCTGACCCTGGCGGTCTTGGACCGCCAGGGCAAGAATGACGGAAGCACCGCCAACAGGCTGGGGGTGCTTCATTCCCTATTCTGACCGCGGCGGTAAAGCCGCGGTCGCACCGTCGGGGCCGGCAGTTTCCCGCCGATTTTCCCCCGCCGGTGATAATCCGCCAGGGCAGCGCTGCAAGCAGCGCTGCCCTGGGGATTATGAACCCCTTACCGCCAGCCTGTTTCTGGCGGTTTACACTGCCAGGAAGAGGCTGGCGGTAAGGGGTGCCCTGGGGCCCCCTGCACTGCCCATGCCACTGGCATGGGCAGTGCAGGGGCCCCCTAACAGGGCACCGGGCTGCTTTTCACTGTCTGCATGGCAGACAGTGAAAAGCGCGACGGGTGCAACTGCACCCGTCGCACGGCCGCAACACCGCCGGCTCCATTAGGAGCCGGCTCCTGTGTTGCGGCCTCATTCCCGCCGCCCCAGGAGGAATGTTGGAATGGGGGCCACGTTATTGCGGCCGCATGGCGGCCGCTTGGCGGTTCCCGCCTGGCGGGCGGCGGTAGCCGCCAGCCAAGGTTGGAATCACCCCCAAAGTGGCAGTCCTTTGTGTCAGAGCAGGCCCTCCACCCTCCCAGCCCAGGAAGACCCATTCAAAATGCAGATGTATGCAAGTGAGGCTGAGTACCCTGTGTCTGGGGTGTGTCTGAGTGAATGCACAAGGAGCTGTCAACTAAACCCAGCCAGACGTGGATTGTAAGGCACAGAAAGATTTAAGTGCAGAGAAATGCTCACTTTCTAAAAGTAGCATTTCTAAAATAGTAATATTAAATCCAACTTCACCAGTAAGCAGGATTTTGTATTACCATTCTGGCCATACTAAATATGACCTTCCTACTCCTTTCAGATCAGCAGCTACCACTTCAACAATGTATGAGGGCAGCCCCAATGGTAGCCTATGAAGGGAGCAGGCCTCGCAGTAGTGTAAAAACGAATTTAGGAGTTTTACACTACCAGGACATGTAAACTAAACAGGTACATGTCCTGCCTTTTACCCACACAGCACCCTGCTCTAGGGGTTACCTAGGGCACACATTAGGGGTGACTTATATGTAGAAAAAGGGGAGTTTTAGGCTTGGCAAGTACTTTTAAATGCCAAGTCGAAGTGGCAGTGAAACTGCACACACAGTCCTTGCAATGGCAAGCGTGAGACAAGGTAAAGGGGCTACTAAAGTGGGTGGCTCAACCAGTGCTGCAGGCCCACTAGTAGCATTTAATCTACTGGCCCTGGGCACATATAGTGCACTCTACTAGGGTCTTACAAGTAAATCAAATAGCCAATCATGGATAAACCAATCAACAGTACAATTTACACAGAGAGCATATGCACTTTAGCACTGGTTAGCAGTGGTAAAGTGCCCAGAGTTCAAAAGCCAACAACATCAGGTCAGGACAATAGGAGGAAGGAGGCAAAAAGTTTGGGGATGACCCTGTAAAAAGTTCCAGGTCCAACAGATACGTCTTCCCATTGGAACTGTCATAAGGTAGGGTGGCGGAGGGCATTATACCCCGTACCATTTGCTTTACGGAACATCACTTTCCTTCAACAACATTCCTTTATCGATTTGTAATGGCTCCTCAGCTTGCCTTGTTCAAAGTTAATGAGTCAGCTTAAGTGACCAGACCTCCACTGTATGCCAGAAACTATGGGGTCACTTTCCCTGGGGCACTCACAAAAATGGAGGAAGCATCAAGAGGGCCTGCATTCAATTTTGGCTAATATTTGGCTCCAAAACAAGCTTGCTTGTAAACTATGTCATCTGTTGCCTCTGCCTGAAGCCCAGAGCGTGGGACATGAGAGGTATGATCTAGAGCACTAGCAGTGGTAAGCAGCCACTGAGGGGCTATTTTAGAGTTTGGTGGACAGGTTGCTCCATCACAAATGTGACGGATATCCCGACTGCCATATTGCGATTCCCATATGATATAATGGGATTGTAATACAGTGGACGGGATATCCGTCACGTTTGTGATGGAGTAAACCCATTCGCCAAACTCTAGATCAGGCCCTGAGCGTGTTGCTGAAGGCTCTGCGCAACTATGGTGGTGTACAACATAGGAACTGATTTTTGTAACTTCACCAGCTTAGAGGTTCATAAAACTGCTGAAATTTAACAAAATGAATTTGCGAAGGTGCAAGCTCAAGAACTTTGCAAATGTTTCACACTCCTGCTTAAAAAGTGGAAGATACCACTTGGTACTCACACACTTTGCCACTCATGCATTGAAGCCCTATTATGTAACCAATCCCAGAGTAGGCAGGTAGGCCATGTAAGCAGCCACTCAGATAAAGCTCACCGCCTGCAACTATTTGGGCAAGGGTATAGCCCTGCCAGACCACACTGGTGGTAGAGGTGTGCTATACAAAGTGCAAGTAATAGTAACGATTAAAAAAACTGGAGGGTCACCTGCACATATCAAAGACATGGTTTACTCGCTATTTACTTCTGTACTCAACACTCGCATTGTTTCTGATGCTTTTAGAACGGTGGAACCTAAACCTTGTGGTGTACATGAGGAGGAGTCATACTATGTAACCTTTGTAGTAGCTTGAGTTACGCATGGAGTAATTGTAAACCCAAGTCACTCAATAGTAATTTGATTTTGAGGAACACTTGCTACTAGAGTTTTGTCATTTTTGTACCAATACAACTGACAGGTCCAACTATTACCCGATTTCATGTTAGTCATTTACCCAGCTCAGAAGAATAGAGAGGTCTTTGGTCCTCATAGGATTCTAACCTTGTGGCCACACAATTCTCCACGATATCCGACTAGTTAATACAAAAATAAATATACTGAATGCTCAGAGATTCTGATGATGCACGTTTTAAAACCAGTTACCCGGAGTTCCTGCTTCAGGAGTGGAGGGATGCTCTGACTAGTGGGCCTTCTTACATGTACATTCATCAAGAATCCACACTTCCGGGCTATGTACTATGCATCGGCTTCTTTAGTGAATCAAGACACCAATCTGCAAAGCAAGCGACTTATGCGGAGATTCACAGCGCACATTTATGTTGTATAAATTACACTACACTATTCGAACTGATTTCTACAACAACAACAAAATTCGCTCCAAAACGCTCTGCTGAAAAAACATTCTCGAGTATTCTTGGAGTAAACTATGCCAACAGTAATGTATATTTAAAAAAATGATTGAGCTAAAAACGGAAATGCATATTTACCTGGACATGTGTCATGCTTAACAAATATAACAGAAAATATAGTTTTTACTTTAAAAACAATTCTACAGAACTACTGACTGGCCTTGATATTTGTGTGTAAAATGTATCCCGGGTGCTGCTTAAAAAAACTAATAATTCCTTGGATATTATCTGGAGGGGCAGGTTTGGGACACAAAGTCGCCTAAAGATTCCAAGCTCTCTTTTAACAATGAAAAAGTTACCCAAGTACAACAACAGGAACATAATGGAGAATCATGGTTCAAAAATTAGTAGCATAACTATTAGGCAACCTAATGCTAAAGGACCACAACAATCTGTGCCCTGTTATAAACCACAGTAATATTATTTTGCTTAATGCATTATTTTTTGTTTCTTTTTTATTTTCAGAGTTATAGGGTCTCATTTACAGGTGATTAGTGATCGGGCTTCCTCCAAAAACATCAGACGTCCCCCTCTTCCAGCAACTGCATTGCTCTACCCAAATGGTGGGGAAATGTGGCCTCTTTAATGGCAGAGCCACAATGACACCATCATCAAAAACACAATGACTTCAAGACTCACTAGTGGAAGTTTTATTGAATAAAGAGATTTGAAGGACTCGAATTCCAAGAGATACAATCTGTTTCTGAGTGGTGCTCTAGAAGCCCTGGTGTCTGGCTCAGACATCCAATTTAGGCATGCTAGTTCACAATCAATTTTCAGGTCTCACCCCCCTCATAAGAATGTTAGGCAACTCATGACTGTTTTGCACGGAAACTCTTGCCATGTTGATAAATCAGCATCATTTGCTATGTGGGTACTGAAAATGTACTTCAATTTTGGGGGTACATGTCAAAGGAATTTGTGATAGCCAGGGCTGGGGACTAAAAGTAGCCCTGGCAAACATATTTAAACCAGCTCTGCTACCTTCCACCTTTCTCTCTCTGTCTCTTGCTCCATTCATCCATTCTCTATTCGAATCTCTTCTCTCTAATCTCTCTCTCATGCCCTTCAAGTCCCCTCTGTGCCTGCTGCAATTAACCTTGGGATGTTGGAGAAAGTGACAGAGGTGTCAGTAGCGACCCTGGGTCTTCAAAAGCGGCCTCAAATGGTTACAGCCCTGCAAGGAAATATCTGCCAGGAACATGGCCAATCTGGCCCTGGTGATAATAATTCCACCCTGTCACTCAGGACATCACTGAGTGCACTCCTTAACCCAGAGAGCGTTCCTTTCATGCTAGCAGAAACCACCCAAAACTGAAGCCATTTCCGTGTATAAGGCTTTCACTTTTCCGTTTAAACTGACTTTCACTGATAAATACCGACGGGAAAACATTGGTTTACATGTCTGTATTTATTGTCAAATACAGACAAATTTGAAAATTTGCCTTCTGTTTTTTACAGAATTCTCAGTACTGGCAGTCACGACTACAGACCAATAGCAGAACAGACTGACAAATTGGGAATGTAGAACATGTAACGAGGTTTACTAACGAAGCTTAAAACTGCTGATCGGCACACATATATGTACTACAATGCTAATGTTTCACAAGCATTTGTTGATGTGTCAGCTATGGACTACTTAATGTGGTAAAACCTTTTAGGTGTCCAACTGCACGTGCAGTTTTATTGATAACAAAAATGTGAAGCTGCAGATTCATTTTTTCACATTTATAACTAATATTGATTAATGGATAAAATAAGCAAAAAATAAATATACATACTGACAGATGGAATTTTATTTTAAATAAAAACTATACAACTGAGAGCTCTATTTATTTATCACTATCTTCTCTCTCTGTTTCCTGCACCCTACATCATAAAATGTTATCTTCCCCATTAAAACTCTTTACCACTTTCTTCTACTTATTTTCTTCCCATGAACAAACATTACATGTCTATAATAAAAGATTCAGAGTTTAAAAAAAAAGGTATTTACAACACTATTTCCCTGCCTGGCTAAAAACAAATCTCCACTCATTCCCTAGAGATATGTAGATAAGCTTAAACTTTATATTTGCATTCATGGTAGGTGTTAACATAAACCATTGCCCAAATACACATATGCTTCTCTTTCCACCTGGGGAGGTCATTTATGCACAGCTGTTGTTTGTAGATCATGTACAGGCAGCACTAGCAGGGCTTTGTGCCCTAGTTAGGTATCTGTAGGGACATTTTATCCTTCCACAGATGCTAGCAATTAAAACTCTGGGCCTGAAAACTGTTTATCAGCTTTAGGTGTTTTGAGCGCACATTTATTTTAGTTGTTTCTTCCTAAGTTGTTTTTAGGAAACACACTTTTGTGATTGCATTTATTTGGTTTACCAGGGATTTGTGGTGGAACTTTTCATTGGAATGTTACTGCTTTCCAAGTGCGCACTGTTTATGATGTCTTTTGTCTAGTTATTTTCCTGTCCCTTCAATAGTTTTTCCACAGACCGGGGGGGGGGGGGGGGGGGTTGCGAGGGGGAGGATGGGCGGGGTATGGGAGACTACTGCTTGCAAGCTTGTAAAATCTTAACTGGATGTAGTAAATATTAAAGTATCTACAGAAATATTTATTATTAATATTTTATATTTGTTATTATTTATTGAGCAATTTTAAAACCGAGCCCTCTGGAATCTGTAAAAAGTAAAGTCTGAGATACCAAAGCTCAGGGTTAGGGATTTTATTGAATAAAGATATTTGAATTGACCAAGATTACAAGATGCAAGACATGTTTTAGAAGGAGATGGGCTTTGTTACATACAAGAGCACTTTTTTTACTAACATTTGTGTAGAGACTCAGGTAACACTATTTAGCACTGGGATACATAGGCTTTCAAAACGGGATATAATTTGAAGCTATCTTTTGGGGAAAACAGCTATTACAACAAAGTCTTTACCACACAGTGCCTTGAACATGCAACCTTTACCATGCAGGTAAGTACCATGCAGGTAAGTATTGGTCCCTTTACCGCACATTCCATTTATCACACAGATAACTATTTATTTTAATTATTTAACTATTATGCTGTTATAAAAAAAGGGTTTAAGTAGTGGTAAAGGAAGGTAAGAGAAATTTTGGTGTTACTGGGTGGGCAGTGGTGAAGGTAGATAAGAGTAATTTAAGGGCTTAGAGGTGGGCAGTGCTAAAGGAAGGTAAGGATAATTTTAGGGTTTAGGTGTGGCTAGTGATAAAGGGAGGTAAGGGTAATTTTAGGGTTTAGGTGTGGCTAGTGATAAAGGGAGGTAAGGGTAATTTTAGGGATGATGGGTGGGAGTTGGTAAAGGGAGTTAAGCATAAGTTTATGGGTTGGGGTTGGGCAGTGGTAAAGGGAGGTATGGGAAATGTTAAGGTTTAGTGGTGGGCAGTGTTAAAGGGGGGTAATGCTAATTTTAGAGTTTAGGGTTGGGCAGTGGAAAAGAGAGGTAAGATTCACTTTAGGATTTAGAAGTGGATAGTGGAAAAGGGAGGTAAGAGTAATTTTAAGGTTACAGAGTGGGTAGTGGTAAAGGGAGGTAAGGGTAATTTTAGGGTTCAGTGGTAGGTTGTGGGAAATCAATCCATCAGGATTTATAAAGTGCGGATAATCACTTGATAGGGTATCTAGGCACTTGCAGGTCCTGGAGGCTTATTGGAACAGCCAGGTCTTGACCGCCGTTCGGACTTCCGGAAGTGAGGTGATGGTCAGGGGGTGTGTGGGGAGACTGTTCTAGGTCTTTGCTGCGATTGGGGAAGAAGCGTCCTCCACCTCTTTTTTGGTAGAGGAGGGGAGTATAGGCAGGAGAAAGGGAGACAGAGCATAGTCTTCTCAGCTGTTGGTGTGGAAGTTCAGGCAGCGGCTAATGTAGGCGGGTCTTCGGTTGTGTAGAGCCATGTGAACGTGGATTAGCAGCTTGAATACACATCTCTTCTTTACTTGGAGTCAGTGTAGTTGCCTGCGGGGGCTGTGATGTAGAACCTTCGGGGAAGGCTGAGGATGAGTCTGGCTGCTGCATTCTGCATGGTCTGAAGTCTTTGCAGGAGATGTGCGGCGATTCCTTCATAGATGGTGTTGCCGTAGTCCAGTCAGCTGGTGATGAGGACCTGTGTCATGGTGCATCTTGTGTGTAGGGGTAGCCACTTTAAGATCTTACGTAGCATGTGCAGTGTGAGGCAGCAGGCGGAGGAGACTGCATTGATCTTTGATTTCATGGTGAGCTTGTTGTCAATGATGATTCCTAGGTTTCTGGCATGGTCAGAGGGAGTGAGTTACGGTCCTAGCTCTGATGGCCACCAGGGGTCATTTCATGTGTTGCTCATGTAGCCAACGATCAGTTCTTCCATCTTCTCTGTTGAGTGTCATCTGCATAGAGAATTATGTTGAGACCATGGGATTTGATTGTGTTGTCCAGCTGGGTCATATGTGCATTGAAGAGCTTGGGGATGAGCCCTTGGGGGCACTGCAGGTGATCTCCTTGGGTTTGGAAGTGAAAGGTGGGAGGTGGATCCTCTGGGTTCTTCCGTTGAGGAAGGAAGTGATCCATTTGAGCGCATTCCCTTGGATGCCGATGTGGTGGAGTCTTTTGAGCCGCATGTGGTGGGATACAGTATAGATGGCTGCCTAGAGGTCAAGAAGAATCGGAGCTGCTGTTTCTCCTCTGTTGATGAGGATTAGAATGCCATCAGTAGCTGCAATCAGGGCAGTTCTGTGACTTTGATTGCTGCAGAGCCAGATTGGGAGACACTGAGTAGCTGGTTCTGCTCTAGGTGTGTCATAAGGAAAGGAAGGTTAGGAATAAATTAAAAACTGAGGAGTCTAGGGGGATACCCCAGGATGTTCTTTCTGGTGTTTGGGACCGGACCATCTTTGATAATTTCTTGGACATTCATTATAGGCTCCTGGATTTAAAAAACTTGGAAGTTAACTCCTGTATAATAGTTTTCTATACCTGTGCTACAAGCTATTTTATGTAATTGTATTTTTTAGACTCAGCACTAGAAGTTAAAAGAGTCCAAAAGAACATCATTCTATGAGATCAAAGAGGTTTGTGCAGACATTGTCTGAAACAGTAGCTTTTCATGCTTCCTAAACTGCTGAAGATTTTGATTCAGTCGAAAGATAGCCGGGAATCATCTAATATCTTGGAAGCACACAGAGAAGCCTTGTTACCCTCTGCATAGCATTTCCCATTTTCCATCAATCAGATGGAGGCTTGGCTTTATCTAACCACCCTTTACCTTTGGCCCCTGTACCTAGGCAAGGATATAGCACAGTCTGTATCGCTTTCCTAGTTTCCCAAGTAGACAGGAATTATTGTAGGCTGTGATACCAAGGAAAGGAAGCTCCTCAGAACTGTTTATCATAACTATCAATAGCCATTAATTGGAATAAATGCAACATACTATAGTGTCTTCACTAAATATAAACTACTTGTCGTCGCGAAGTGTGACAGATGGACTTTTTTTTAATATATACTATTGGATGAAATATCAAATATAGACACTGTAGTACCCATAGAACCTATGAACCCAAAAATATTCACTAAATTAAATTATGACTTTAGATACCTTCTAAAAATAAATGTATTATAACTTGTGAATAAGCTGTCACTTTCCTTCAGTAAAAATTAAGGTAAGTACGAGGCCTCAATTTCAGTTTCATAAATAATATTTCTCCCTCGAGGTATCTTCTACAATAGTATCTGAAAGTGTTAAAAGTATTGTTTGCCTATCTCAACAATGCCCTGTCAATGGTTTCTCAAAAATCATCGGTGCTACTCAGCTGATGCTGGAATTAGTAAAATGTCTCTTTTACGCTGTACGTGCCAATATTTTCTTAGTTCAGGTGCTCATTTTGATACCGGACGCATTGAATACAGTCATAAAAAAGAATCTTAGTGGTTTTAGCATCTAAATACGCCCCCAACGAGGGACAGGAAGGGTTCATTCACAATGCACTTGCAGAGGTCATGATCACACATGACAGACAGGTGCTCATAGGGGGTGACTTTAACACAGTTCTAAACAAGAAATGGGACAGATCAGCTTCCAGACATTGGGGGGCCAGGGCTTTATCTGCGAGGGGACTGGGGTGGCTGTATGAACCGTGGATGAGGGACCTCTGGAGGGGCAGGAACCCTACCACTAGAGACTACACCTTTTACTCCCACGTGCATAAGAACTACAGTCGCATTGACCTTTTTCTGGGTTCTAAAGAAATCCAACAGATCCTGGGAGACATAGACTTTGAGCCCTTAGTGTTATCGCAACATGCAGTGGTTTCCCTCACGCTCAACATCCCCATCTGGGCCGAAGGTCCCCGCCCTTGGTGATTGAGAACCACCCCCCTGATGAGACCGGAGGTGGTCGCCCAGATAACCAAAGCTATTTCTACATTTCTAGAATTTAATGACACAGCTGATACACCGATCTCTCTATTGTGGGACACGCTGAAGGTGGTAATAATAGGGGAATTTATCGCAATATCGGCGTTGGATAACAAACTCAGACATGGGAAAAGGGCACAACTACAGCATCAGGTGACAGAACTTGAGAGGATACCCAAGAGGACTGGGGGCCTGAGAGTTTCATGACAACTCAGTACAGCTAGGACCTAACTTACGGGGCTCGACTTGGATAGGGCGGAATACGCAGCTCTCCGAATCCGTCATTCTTTTACGTGTGCAGCAACTGATGCAGCAGGGTAATAAGGAACTCTGAGGGATCAGAGCTAACGAGTGACACTCAGATTGCCTTGGCCTTCTGTAACTTTTATCAGGCTCTTTACTTTCCCCAACAGACTGACTTGTGCACCTCACAGCAATATCTCAAATAGGCTTACACGACTAAACTGACGCCCTTAGAGGCAGCCCCGCTCGAACCCCCCATTAGGTTGGAGGAGGTAATTTCGGCAATAGCTCGATTGGAAGCCTCAAAATCCCCGGGACCAGATGGTTTCCCCAGCTCCTTCTACAAAACATTCTGTACCAGCTTGGCACAGATCTTAACTTAACTCAAGTTTTTAACAATATCACAGGCCCGGGGGAAATGCCACCATCCATGCTGGATGCATCCATTGTGGTAATGCCTAAGCCTGAGAAGGACTCCATTGAGTGCAGGTCCTATGGACCCATCTCATTACTAAACATAGACTTCAAGTTGCTTAAGGGTATCCTTGCCGTTCGCCTGATACCGCGGATGCCTGGATTGGTAGACCCCGACCAGGCAGGTTTCATCCCCATAAACTGATATTACACACACTGGTCAAGGCTCAGAGAGCAGGGAGGAAACTAATGCTGATCAGCATAGATTCTAAGAAGGTGTTCCACTGAGTTCACTGGCCTCACCTCCACACAACGTTGGAGCACTTCGGCCTGGGGCCCCGGTTCCAAGCTTGGATTGTAATTGCATATAGCCAACCGAAAGCCTCAGTTAGAGTCAATGGGGTGATATCCACTCCCTTTTCGGTGGGCCCCCCTGCTTTTTGCTCTATATATGGAGCCCTTTGTGCTGAGGGTGTTGTTTTTGCCAGAGAAGAATATACCATTGTGCTCTCGATGTGGTGGTGACACTCAACCATCTGTTAAAGGCCTTCCCGGCTTTCCTGGGAGAGGTGGAGGCTTTTGGAACAGTGTCGGGTTTCCGGATACACTTCCCAAAGTCCCCGGCACTCAGTCTCACGCTCCCAAGGGAGCTGGTGAACATACTAGCACATCAATATCCCTTCCAGTGGCAGAAGGATTCCATCACATACCTGAGAATTCAGATAGCTAGGTATCAGAATCAGCTACAAAGAATTACCAGCTTCTCCTGAGCGGGGTCAAGGCAGACCTAACCAAATAAAGGCACCATCCCAGCTCATTGATTGGCAGAATAGCTGCCATAAAAATGTCGGTCCTCCCCAGGGCACTAATTTTATTCCAGGCGCTGCCTTCCGAGCGCCCCCCCGGTTCCCTCCAGGCAACGCAGGGTGAAATCAACCACTGCGTATGGGGGGTGCAAAACCCAGAGTGGCTCGCCTCCTGGCTTATCAACCCCTGCACACAGGGAGCCTGGGAGTCCCAAATGTCCAACAAAACTACAAGGCAATGCATTTTAGGTACCGGGTGGAGTGGTCCAGACCAGACTCAGACAAGCGTTGGCTGTTTTTGGACCGCACAATTGCGGGCACCTCCCTTTGGAAGATCCCATTTCTACTGCGCCGCCATACGCCATGGGGCCTGTACTCATCACCAGTCACCAAGCTACTACGAGGATCCGGGATCAAACAGCTCGATCAAGCAACTTAACCTCCTTTCCCTCCCCTGGCACCTATCATGGGGAACCCGGATTTAACACCGAGCTTGGACCACGCTGCCTACTGCTCTTGGACATCCCCCTCATGCTGCTCCATTGGACATTTGTTTGACGCAGAGGGAACATTGTCTTTCAAACACTTTAGAAGGACCCACTCACCCCCAGAGACAGAGAGAATGCTTTATCTTCAGATCCGTCACTGGGTAACGCACCCCTCAATCAGGAAGAAGGTATGTAGACCCCCCACAAATACGAAAGATGGCTGCTGACAAAGACGACAGACAAACACACCATTTCGGAGCTCGATTATCTGCTACAGCGGCCAGTCCAGACTCCTAAAATCCCGGGTAAGGCACGTTAGGAGACAGAGTTGTGAAGATCCATGACACCGGGGGAATTGGATGCTATCTACAATAGGGCACACCGCACAGCATGCTGCCCAACCGGCACAGAGACTGCACTGAAGATAGCTACCTGTTGGTTACTCTCCCCGGCCCGGCTCCATCAAGTGGACCGCTCACCCCTCTGTTGGAAGGGTTGCGGTGATCTTGGCACTCTGACTCATATCCTGTGGGACTGCCCAAAGCTGACTTGATATTGAAAGGGAATCTTAAATGAGATCGATCACCACATGAAAACCTAACTGCGGTGATTCCCGGCTTACATTATATTAGGCCTCCCCAACCCTCTGACATTCCTGCTAAAGTCTCTACAAGGCCGACCAATCGGAATAGCCCTGAGGGCAGCACTTCAAAACCTACTGACTCACTGGGAAACACCTCAGATCCCTACACAGCTGGGATAGTTACACAGGGTATGGTCGATACTGGGGATGGAAGAGCTCACTCTCTCCCTCACATCACAGGGGAAATTCTATTGGGGGCAGTGGCACCTCTTCTTGACCTCACTCTCTGGGGAATTTGGAGAACTGATCTGCCCTAGATACCTGCGACTTCTCCGTCTACACAAAAGGGAGAGCCCCCAAAGTGCAGACCGGAAGGTAGCTGTGGCAGAGATGCCACTCCTAGTCCTGCAGACGTGACCATATGCTGGTGCATCCGGGGGGAGGGAGGGTGGATGGGAGGAAGCGGGGGTGAAGCAAGTCAGTTGGTATGTGCACCCTTTGGGTGGCCGGGGTTATTATACATGAACAACATTATAGTTTATTGAATTAAACAAAAGAGAAGGTGTCCAACAGGGCACAATCTGAAGTCATGTATGTTGAGGTGCTCATATTTGATAATGAATAAAAAGAAGGGAAAGTGAAATAAAACAATTGCCTAGGATAGTACAATTTGATCAGGTGGGGAAGCCAGGATTGATTCCAGGTTTTCTGGATCCACGTTGTGCAATTCAATTCAGTGGCATGATATATATGCTTCACTTCCCCTACACCTGCGCTACTGCACCCAACCCCCAACACACTGGCACCAGTGAAGCCCTTGGTCACACTACCAACCAAACTTTTTGGCCCCTTTGAAAATGTTTGTGAGTACCCATCTTCTAGAGTGAGTATCTGCACTTCTATATTTCCATTTAAAGCCCAAAGTACCACCACGATTTCACTCCTCACATTTAATTGAGCCAGCCGCAGGTTTCTAAGCAGAGGTTCGGACACTGGCACTCATTCTGTTACAAATTAAGTACTGTTAACAAGCCTATTAGCATATTTAGTTAAGGTAGAAAGTAAACCCAAATAATTGCTTGCATTGGCAGATTTACAGTTTTTGTTTGTGGTGAGTTTGGGAGTTGAATATTCTGGGTACTTTGGTATGCTAGTCTAGTAGATGTTTTGCTTGATCTTGAATAAGATGCAGGACTGTAAGAAGAGCCAGTGCATTTTGCCCAGAGTCCACAGTGTGCTCAAAGGTCTGCTGAGCTTTTCAGAGGTGGGCAGCTGTTTGAAGACAGTTATAACTGGCACTACAGTGGTGTCCAGAATCCCATTAGGTGAAGAGTGTTCTCCCATCAACATCTGATAGGAGGAGGTCCCGGAATATTACCTTGAAATAAAAAATGTGGGGAGAAGTACTTCATCTTGATGAAAATGGATAACTGATACCTTTCACTTTGGAATTAATTTCTCTTTTTACCAAAATGTATATATCTATCTCACTTCCAGGTATGGATTGCAAAAGTATATGCAAACATCCTGACAATTAGATTGGAACTAGTTAACATTGATCAACCCATCTCAGAAGGGATTAATGAAAAGCAGATTTACAGGTGACAATACACAACTCTTTCCCATATTTAAAAAAAACACATGGGCTACAGAACTCAATTCTTGAGCCGTTGTGCTGGGTTTGAGCACAGGGAAGGCCTTTGATTAGATATGTTGGCATTTTCTTTGGTCTGTGCTACATCAATAGACATTTTCCTAAAGGATCCTTGCACTGTATATATTCTTCACTGCTAGAGTAAGGATTAGTAATCATCTTCCTTCCCAACAGGGAACACACTGAGGTTGTCACAGTTACTTTTTTTGCTATCAATAGAGTTGTATAGTTTTCATGAATAACACCAAAATCAAAGGGATACTGTTCAGACCAAATATTTACATAGCGGAGGTATGTTTTCATCTTTTCTTCTCAAACACACCTACCTGCGGAATATTTCAAACCATGGAAACATATGTCAAAGTGGGTAGAAACTCCCAGAACATAGACAAGATGGAAATATTATTATTATTAATCTATAACTCATTCATTCTTCAGGCATTTAGACTCAAGTGGCCACCAAGCATACCAAAGGTTTAGGTATCTGGTTTCGCTATGACCAAATACCGAAACTTTGACCGAAAATAAGAAGATGTTTGAATCCTGGTCACCAAAATTCACAGCATGGTGCTAGGATGAAAAATAATTATAACTATGATTATTCATATAGCGACTATTCGGTTGTCCATTCTCCAAATAAAACTATCTAATGAGTTTCTTAGGTCAATAGATTTGGCGATCTAATCTATCACAGAGTTTATACGGAAGGCTAAAAAGTAAACATCTTACAATGATGCCAATTACTGTATGAATCCTACTACTTTTTTTATTTGGCACCCAGTTGTTTGCTGAGACAACTTTTTAATCTACTCTGTGGCTAATTATTTAAAACACCTGGGCCCAATTCACAAAGGTAACCTTAGACGTTTGCTCTAAACTTAGACCGAATGTCTAAGTTTACGACTTTGAGAATTCACAATGGGCATTTACAAGTACTATCTTTAGGTTTGCACTCTGGGAAGATCTCCGGCCGAGTGCAGACCTAAAGATAGTACTTGTAAATGCATTTTGAGAATTCCTGAAGTCATAAACTTTGACATTTGGTGTACATTTGGACCAAACATGTAAGTTTACCTTTGTGAATCTGGCCCACAGTATTCCCTCTGAGACTGTCTTCAAGTCTCACACTCAAGACAGGTAGAACAGATCATTTCAGAAAACAAATATAACCTTATAGCTTTTTGCCATGGACTATATCAATTGTTAAAGGCCCCGAACCAGAGGTATAGCCCGAGCAACAGACGAGGACCTCTAACTCTGCTCACAGTAACACACAGGGGATGTATGATAGAATTTTCCATGTATCTAAATACATGTATCATATGTTGTAGGCACGTACTTTTGTTTCTCTCATGTGGACTAAGATCCAATCATACTTAGAAAAAATAGGATACCTGGGTACATGTGGACCTTTTTATGACAATGATGGAAGTTTTTTGGATGGATTCTCTGCCACGTCTGAGCGTATCAAATCTACTATTAGACGATTTTTTTACTTACCATTGCAAAAATAATCCATGAACTAGGGCCCAGATTTAAGAGGGACAGCACCATTCTACCAACACTTTAGAATCATTTTTTTACGCTTATGTGGTGTTATATGGCCAATAATGCACATGCCATATTTACAAAGTGGTGCAATGCATGCATTGCACCACTTTATAACACTCTGCGCTACATTGTGCCTGTGCCAGGCATAATGTATGCAAAGGTGGCGCTACCCTGTTAGGGGGGCCGAAACAAATGGCGCAAAGAAATCGAAGCGATTTCTTTGCACCATTTTATTCGGCACTTTTAACGCCTGCTCCGAGCAGGCGTTGAAAGGATGCTCTCATTGCTTTCAATGGGATTCTGGGTGCTTTGCAGGATTAGCATCAAAATGTTTAATGCTAATCCTGCAAAGCGCCGAGCTAGCATCAACAATTCTGAAGCTAGTTCCCTAACTACCAACATAGTGCACCGTATAATAAATACGGGGAACACATGATGGCGCTAGGCGGGGTGGCTAACGCATGCCAGAAATATGCCTCTGAGATTTTTGACACTTTGGTTGTGATAACAAACATCAATTCTCCCAGAAATAGCGACAACCTCCAACATTTTGACATGAGCACCTATTACTGTATGCCACAAACATATGCTGACATATCAAATGCTGCGATCTCTCTATCTCCCCCCCTTTTTTTTGCTCTGTGTTAGAAATTGGGTCTTTGGTTGGCAGTCAGGTTAACCCCTGTCCAAGCAAGGACCCTCACTCTAGTCAGGGTAAAATAGAATCACCCTCAGCTAACCCCGCCCACCCCCTTGGTAGCTTGGCACGAGCAGGCAGGCTTAACTTCAGAGTGCTAGTTGTAAAGTATTTGTACCAACACACACAGTAACTTAATGAAAAAACTAAAAAAATTACACAACACAGGTTTAGAAAAAAATAAAATATTTATCTAAACAAAACAAGACTAAAATGACAAAAATCCACAGTAAGCAAGTCAAGTTATCAACAAAAAGTCTTGTCATGTAATTTTAAAAACAACGCTAACGCTGTTAGCGTGGTATTGTACCTGGGTGCATCAAAAATAACCTTGCACCGGCGAGTTTGCATCAAAAAGGGCTTGCGATGCGTCAATATCACTCACGAGCGAGACCGTGCGTCGTTTCTCCTTCAGTCGAGTCGGCGTTCATAGTTTCTTCTCGATGCGTCAATTAGAACCGCACTTTTGGGTCCAGGTAGGCCTTGCGTCGTTTTTACATGCCCACGGCAGCGCTGCACTCAGTACCGCCATGCAGACGGTTCACATTCCAATGGTGCTGGTGTTCTATGGTATTGGCCACAGCTCCAATCAGGGAGCCGAAGCCAATACTGTAGCATTGTTACCGCCAGTCAGCCCGGTGGGAATATTGTAATACGACTGGGGCGGAGGGACGCCTCTGGCATGGAGTGCGTCCTACCCTTGGCAGCTCCATAGTGTGACCGCCAAAGTCGTAGTGAGGCCCTTAGACTCTATGATCTTTCTGTTTAGAGTTCAATTAAGCATTTGAAATAAAAAAAAGTCCTGATCAACACATTTTCAAGTTTGAGCCATTACACCAATCCTTGGGCTTCCCCTTTTCTCCAGCAAGTAAACTTAGCTTCTACGTATACTTCATTTCCTGCTTCCCAATTCCATTCACGGTTAAGAACAAATAATGACACTGCAAAGGGTAATTTTAAATCTTTTGCAAACATGCCATGCAAATAAGTGCACTTTTTGACAGGACGAACCTCATTCCTAGCCCAGTTGATTTTGTAGAAATTTAAAGCTGGCAGAACCTACCTGCATGAGTTTAACCACCAGTCATATCATTTGAAAGTAGCCACAAAATCAAGTTTTCAAAAGCAGAAAGAAACTTTTTTTTACCCTATGCGCGACATTTTCTATGGGAATTACACGCATTATGCAAATAGCGAAAAATGAGGAGAGCTGATCCATATGTAGTAAGCGTCGGCTTTAGCATAAAAATGAATTTTCTCTGCTCTTGGCTCATTCACGCTCCGTTGGAACAGGGCTCTGAGGAAGAGCGAGCAGGAGTGGTTCAAATTTGAAGCAAATTGACTGCTGATGCTTTGATAGCAGACATGGATATTAAAGCCCTTTTGTGTGCTTTTCATCTTCTATGCCTCTGCAATAGGTGTTTTACCTGGTAAGAAGGATGACTGGTATTTTTGTATTTGTCAGGAGAGTTTACTGTGCCTGTACGCGAAAGGACCAAACAGGCATCCTGGTGAGATGGTCACTGTGCTCAATTTCCAGTGTACAAACAGTGCTTAATTTATAAATAAAAACGTGCTAGTGCTCAAAGCCCTCCTCTTAACCACGCGGCTGCTGCAATTAAGTGTGTGAGCACAGAATACTGAGATAGCGTAACCCTGCAGCCATCTCGGGCCTCTTCAATCCATTTACAGCCACTCCCTGCCCCTTCAGCTCACTCTTGCAGCTTTCTGATTCTCCCTTTGTGACGCTTTTTCGTTTTTCTCTTCCTCCAACTTTCCCATATGTGTCTTTTGCTCACAGCAAATGCTTGGGGCAGAAGAATAAGCACCGGCCCTCAAAAATAAGTGCTGGAGCCCCGCACCGGGAAACAACAAGCACAAATTAAGCACTGTGTACAAACTGTGGGACAAAGATGTCAATTCCAGCTAGACTGGCTCAGCCTTTCATCATTGTGAGGCTGATGTACCACCATATCTGTCAAGAGACGCTTTAATCTTTGGTGTGCAAAGAGCAAATGACCATTTTTAGTACAGGGGGTTAGAACTAAGAAGCACTTGTTCTTTTAGTTAGAAGTAGTTTAAAGCTTTAATTGTGGTACCAAGGCCTGGATTAGATCCTGATTTCTGATCGACTCGTTTTTTTGTTTCCCTCTTTTTCTATGTCTTTCTCTGACATGGCTTTTTTCACATAAACCGGCAACACTTACTGATACCCACTATGGCACTGAAAATCAAAATTCAATTTCGTGGGGGTTAACTTTATAGGCATTCGCCTAGTGACTTTGTAAAACGATTGATGTTAATAATCTATTTTTTCTCTCCAGCCAACTCAAAAGGAACACGAAACTCCCGAATTTTATGTGAAAAATCACATGCAGGAAGTTTTGCAGATTCAAGAATAATGGGAAATTCACCATAGAAAAGCTTTACAGTTTAGCACACCAATGTTCTAATCCTGATTTCACCACAGACCAAATTGTGTGGTCTTGGACAGATTTCACTAGACCTCAGATTCCTATCGTCTCGGAAAGTGGAGAATTGATCAGATCAATGACTGGTACCAAGTGCCATATAAAAACTTGACATTTGAATTCTGAGATGATTATTTCATACTGATAAAAACCCAGTCAGATTGGGGGTGCAGAGAATTAAGGAATGGTTTGCAATCCTCGGAGCTTTAGAATCCTGAGCACCAGGGTAGCCAGCTCAGCCACGTGGTTCTAATGCAGGTATAAATATTCACCTGCAGAAATGAGT
Source organism: Pleurodeles waltl (assembly GCF_031143425.1). Taxonomy (NCBI): domain Eukaryota; kingdom Metazoa; phylum Chordata; class Amphibia; order Caudata; family Salamandridae; genus Pleurodeles; species Pleurodeles waltl. The sequence goes on along the minus strand of NC_090450.1, from coordinate 69,934,971 downwards.
TTACTTTTTCTTGCGTCGAATTTTTTTACGGTCACAAACTTTTATCACTAGAGAAGCGCCCCTAAATCCTAACAAGCATCAAACTCGCACAGCCAGGTGGAGAGAGACCTAGCTGAAATAAAAACAAGCCCAGCAGGTAGAAAACGCGCCTGTCCCCTCCTTCCGTGAACAATGGGGGCACTTGCGAGAAATGTAATGCAGGGAGAATTGATGAGCCCTCTCAGTGGTCCCCCGGGATGCTCTCTGAAGCACGGTGAGATGGGAACACACTGCCCCACATGTAAACCTCTTGCTTCTCTCTTCCTAAATTGACCTGGATTCAAGCACCTGCTCGCGCCTGCTTCCCGTGGGTGGCGGCTGCTGAACAATGGCGCCTTCTTCACACCGGAAACACACCACAGGGAGAGCTGTTTGCACAAAGTAGACCTTTAAAGAGAATTTTTCCTGAAAAGAACAAACTAATTAAGTTTCACAATAGAAATGTTGTTGTACAATCTTTTGTAGAGCTGCAAGTCACCCATTGGCCACTTTAATGATATATTGATTCTGAAACACTTTTTTCCCCAAAGACTGAGCGGTGGGGGCAATATTTAGTGTTCTGGTTGTTAAAGGGATTAGCAGTTCATAATCTTAAAATGAGTTTGATTCCTGCACGGGGATCTAATTCCAACAGAGTTAACACTGAGTCAAACAATGCGGTAAGAATAGTGTTGAAGTGCACATTGGGTATATTCAGTCGTTGATGTCGAGAAATCATCTGACAGTCTCTCATAAAGCATCCCCATCAACCTATCTACCTCAAATTGTAACACTAATTGTGTCTATGCCACAACTCATTGTCTGCACACTATTTTCTTGCAATTCTAGCAATCTGTATATTCCTAGCAATCTATGGATAGAAAGATAGATAGAAGGCAGATAGATAGATAGATAGATAGATAGATAGATAGATAGATAGATAGAAGGCAGATAGATAGATAGATAGATAGATAGATAGATAGATAGATAGATAGATAGGTAGACAGATAGATAGACAGATAGACAGATAGATAGATAGATAGATAGACAGATAGATAGATAGATAGATAGATAGATAGATAGATAGATAGATAGATAGATAGATAGATAGATAGATAGATAGATAGATAGATAGATAGATAGATAGATAGATAGATAGATAGATAGATGGATGGATGGATGGATGGGTGGGTGAACGGACGGATGGACCAAACAGTAACATTATGAAGTTAAAATTATTATGACCCGGGAAGGTAAAGTTTTGTATGGATTGTGATGACTTTCCTATTTCCATCTTTTGCATACTAGAACGATGAAATGGGTTCTAATTAAGTTCTCTCTATGGGTTCCCCTTTCATACTGACGGGACTGGTAACTCTTCTTACCTGTCTGATCGCATCTACAAGATCTGTGGATTTTCCGCTGACCTTGAGGTTGGTTCCACATGATTTCACTTGCCCCAAGCAGGTGAAATCACCGGCAGGAAAACCAAGGAGAAATGATGAATTACTTGGGCAATTGTGTGTAGGATTACCAATTCTCCAGGTAATTCCTCATTTATCACAGGAACCTAAGGGCTCCACCGGGAATCCCATGTTAAGTGCACCCCTGGAGTTTACGTATCACAGCTATCAGTAACTCTGAGGGTAGAGGTAATGCTGCTGTGATGAGGGCACTTCCATGAGGTCATTGGGGCCCTGTGATAATTCCCGTGGTAATTACCTCACATTTGTACCTCAGAATTTGATGTTGAGTGAAACTAAAGCATGAATAACCTCCAGTACTGCATTTTTTGCCCTCAGGTACCATCATCCCTTAGCAGGGTGTAACCTGTCATAAACTTTTTATTAAACATTCTGGAATTAGCACAAATCTCAAAATATGCAGATCAGCCACGCCAGGAGTGTGATAGCACGATTAGTGCACATTTCTGACATTAAAGATTGTTGGGCTATTTTTAGCAATGCAGGCGTATTGTTCATGACACTTTGACTTACTTCTAATGTTCACACTAATGGGAAGTTCCAAATCAGGCCAGAAGAATCAGTCACGTGAAATAAATAAAACAACGCAACATGCATAAGCAGGTAATACATTTTAGAATGTTGGCAACGTTCTCAATTAAATTCTTATCTTCTTACCTCATGCAAAACTTCGGCCACGGGCAAAACCTGCCCAAAAAGGCCTTTTGGGGAGAACATTTTCTTGCTTAAACCCTGACTGTTAGTGATGTAGCTTTCCAACATCGTTAATTCCACACCCGGCATTACCAATACGGCAGGGTGCAGTAATTCTTTGGTGCAGAATTACTTGGACATTACCATTTTTAAACTTTTCGAGAGGCAGTGACTGTTCCGCACCAATTCCTGAAAAATATTCCCACGTTCTGAGCCATTTTTCAACGCAAACGTAACCGGCTTTTTCTAGGCAATGTGGCTAGGGAAAAATAAAGGGAGTGCATGGTTACCGCAAAACTTGCAAAGCCAAATCAGGATTACCTCCGGACTAGTGGATTTGTGCTTAGTATTTCTCTCAAAACTTACTTTAGCAGGATTTTAATTGCTGTAATTACATTTTTTTGATCCTTACAACTTTTGTGACCATAGCAAAGCTTGCTAAGTTTTGATAAAACTGCATAAAGCTTACTGAGAAAAGCACGTGCACTTTTATGTAACTGTCTGGTTGGAAACAATTGATAAATAGGGGGAAGAGAGGTCTCGGACCTGATATCAGCCGTGGCTTCACAAAATTAAAAAATCTTAGGTGCAAATCTAAAAGCATGTTTCTTCAAAGAATCCTGGGCTCACGCTTGGTGGCCTGGTACAAGAGACAAGTTTCCCTCAGAAAATAATTCATGAGTTGGTATTAACCACATGAAAGCAACATCAAAGACATGAAATAAATGAGCTAAAATCACATGATGTTTGAATTGCAGGCCCTGTGTTGGCAATCACACTCTAAGAGTGATGCAGCACTTGTAGTCTTCACCCACAATTCTCTGCTGGAAAGCTGTTGAAAGTGAATTTACGCTGGGTATGGACGTACCAAGCCGCTTGGCTCTCGCTAAGGACGTATCAAGCTGTTTGTTTCTTGGTAAGTGTTAGACCTGACAGCCATAGGGTGGTCACCCCTAACTTTTTGCCTGCCTCCCTCCACTTTTTGGACACTGTTTGTGCTGGTTTTTAGACTCTGCGCACTTTATCACTGCTAACCAGTGCTAAAGTGCATATGCTCTCTCCCTTTAAACATGGTAACCTTGGATCATACCTGGTTGGACTATTTAATTTACTTATAAGTTCCTAGTAATGTGCACTAGATGTGCCTAGGGCAGTGGCGTAGCGTGGGTTGTCAGCACCCGGGGCAAGGCAAGTAATTTGCGCCCCCTAACCCGTGGATTTTAGCACTCGCGAGTGCGAGCGCACCCCCCACCAGATGTTGCGCCCGGTGCGGCCGGCCCCCCCTGCACCCCCCACGCTACGCCACTGGCCTAGGGCCTGTAGATTTAATGCTACTAGTGGGACTGCAGCACTGGTTGTGCCACCCACTTAAGTAGCCCCTTTACCTTGTCTCAGGCCTGCCATTGCAAGGCCTGTGGGTGCAGTTTCACTGTCACCTCGACTTGGCATTTAAAAGTACTTGCTAAGCCTAAACCTCCCCTTTCTCCACATATAAGTCACCTCTAATGTGTGCCCTAGGTAACCCTTAGAGCAGGGTGCTGTGTGGGTGAAAGGCAGGACATGTACCTGTGTAGTTTACATGTCCTGGTAGTGTAAAACTCCTAAATTCGTTTTTGCACTACTGTGAGGCCTGCTCCCTTCTTAGGGTAACATTGGGGCTGCCCTCATACAGTATTGGAGTGGTAGCTGCTGATCTGAAAGGAGTAGGAAGGTCATATTTAGTATGGCCAGAATGGTAATACCAAATCCTGCTGACTGGTGAAGTTGGATTTAATATTACTATTCTAGAAATGCCACTTTTAGAAAGTGAGCATTTCTTTGCACTTAAATCTTTCTGTGCCTTACAATCCACGTCTGGCTGGGCTTTTTTGACAGCTCCTTGTGCATTCACTCAGACACACCCCAAACACAGGGTACTCAGCCTCACTTGCATACATCTGCATTTTGAATGGGTCTTCCTGAGCTGGAAGGATGGAGGGCCTGCTCTCACACAAAGGACTACCACACCCTCTACTGGGACCCTGGCAGACAGGATTGAACTGAAAGGGGACCTGGTGCACTTCTTAGCCACTCCTTGAAGTCTCCCCCACTTCAAAGGCACATTTGGGTATAAAACAGGGCCTCTGCTCTACCTCATCAGACACTTGCTGGAGAAGAAACCTGAACCAGAAACTACATCCTGCCAAGAAGAACTGCCTGCCTGGCTCCGGCATGTAGGTACCCCCCATGGTATTCCCTTTGGAGTGAGTGTGACTAAAAGGGAAAACCCCTCCCCGGCATTAGCCAGACCAGAGGCAAATCGCCCCCTACCCCTTGACCTACCCCACCGTGAACTACCCGTTCAGGTAGGCCATTCATTATCCACTTTGAGCACCCCACTTATTGCGTGTGCTCCGACCCTGACGAATGCCCCTGACCTACCAGCACCTAGTGAGGGCAGAAACATGTTGGTCATCCATTTTTTATTTTAGACTCCAGGAGACATTACTCTCCAACGAGCCTTTTCCCCTTGCTTTTAGTCTTACCAGCATGCACCTATATTAAAATTAGCAGCAACTATCAGTGACATGCTTGGTAATTTTATTACTCACCTCAGCTGGATCTAAGTAACTATCCAGTAAGTTTAATTTCAGTACTCCCTCCGGTTCTTTTAACCAAGAGGTTGAGTCCGCCCAAGCAGTATCATCTTGCTTGGGTGGGGCTAGGTGGTCATATGATGAAGCATGACACTATTATGTGTGTGAGACCACCTAGTCCGTAAGGGAGACTCCCCCTTCCCCTGTGGGACTACACAGCACCCCCCCTGTCTGGATATTCTCCAACAATGATTCCCCCGCGTTAGGATCCAAAGCCACCTAACCAACACCGATTTAAGACTGACCCAGTCTTACTTTCGGTTCCCTACTACCCCACACCTTTAGTGATTATATAGATTTCTTTAGGGAGGCGGTGTGGGCTAGCAACACTCCCAGTGCTCTCCTTTTGTGTATTTGCTCAAAGGACTCACCTGTCTGCTTTCTACTAAGGACTGCTGCCTTGCTGTTGGCCTGCTGCCTTGCTGATCTCTTGTCTGGCTGTGAAAGTGCTCTCCAAGGGCTTGGATAGAGCTTGCCTCCTGTTCCCTGAAGTCTCAGGACCAAAAAGACTTCTCTTTTCCACTTGGACGCTTCGTGCGCCGAAATGTTCGACGTACAGCTTGTTCCACAGCGAGAAAAACGCTACACACCGACTCTGATCGACGCAACGCCTTCGGGATGACCGGAACTTCGACGCACGGCCTCGCAAGGACAACGCCGCCCGACCTCCAGAGGAGAAATCGACGCGACGCCTGGCGTGAGAGCGAAACTTCGACGCGCGGCCGGAAAACAAGCAGGAGAATCCACGCACAGACCCGGGACATCTGGTAATCCCCGCGATCCACAGAAAAAGACTGTCCGCGCGCCGGAAAACGACACACGACTTCCCCGCGTGAAAAATAACTACGCAAGTCCGTGTGTGCTGGGGAGAAATCGACGCACACACCATTTTTCCAGGTATCTCTTCTTCTGTGGCCCTTTGAGGAGATTTTCCACTCCAAACCAGGTACTTTGTGCTTGAAAGAGACTTTGTTTGCTTTTTAAAGACGTAAGACACTTTATATCACTTTTCAGTGATATCTCTACAAATTCACATTGCAACTTTATTCGTTTTGACCTACAGTTATCCTGATAAATATTATATATTTTTCTAAACACTGTGTGGTGTATTTTTGTGGTGCTATATGGTGGTATTGTATGATTTATTGCACAAATACTTTACACATTGCCTTCTAAGTTAAGCCTGACTGCTCGTGCCAAGTTACCAGAGGGTGGGCACAGGATAATCTTGGATTGTGTGTGACTTACCCTGACTAGAGTGAGGGTTTTTGCTTGGACAGGGGGTAACCTGACTGCCAACCAAAAACCCAATTTCTAACAGTAAGGACATATCAAGCCGTTTGCCTCTGGTTAGGTATGCATTAGATTGTTTGACTCTGGGTATGTCCGTATCAAGCTGTTTGTCTCTCGGTAAGGCCATAGCAAGCTATTTGTCTCATGGTAAGGACGTATCAAGCTGTTTGGCTCTTTGTAAGGCCATATCAAGCTATTTGTCTCATGGTAAGGACGTATCAAGCCGTTTGGCTCTCTGGCTAGGGATGCATCAAGCTGTTTGCCTCTGGGTATGAATATATCAAGCTGTTTGGCTCTTATTAGGACGTATCAAGCCATTTGTCTCTTGGTAAGGATGTATCAAGCCATTAAGCTCTGGTTAAGAATGTATCGAGCCGTTTGACTCTGGGTATGGTCGTATCAAGACGTTTGGGTCTGGGTATAGACTATAATGCTGTTTGACCATGGATGTAGATATTTTAAGCCTTTTAGCCTGTGGATAATTTTCCTAGAATCTATGGGGTGGCAGAAGATTGTTTGTTTGCTTGTTATCCTCCTACCAGACACGCCTCCCCTTGTTATTTGTACTCCTGCAGTGGTTTGTATAGAACTTGTAGTACCACAGTTCACACTTCGAGAGATGCTTTGGAGGAGACAGGATTTATCATTCGTTATTTCTCTATTTTGTTATAGTTGATGTAATTGAAGATTGGAAACTGCGTGAGAGGTTGGTGGGAGAGTTAATAATTGTTTACTGAGTCTAGAAAGAAAAGTTCACTGTCACAAGAGTTGCATATTTCCTACCTTGACAGCCACCTGGCCTTGTATTTTAGCATGGATGTTTAGTTCTAAGCCGTAAGCCAGGCGTTAAATACACTTTCTAAATATATTTCAGTTTCCAGCTATACTTTCTGTATGGATAGCAGCTGTGTCCCTGCTCATTTAAAATTATTGACTGACTATTTCTCAAAGTTCATATAATGCATGGTCTGGTACTCCATTAAAAATCATTATATTAAAAAAAGTGAATTCAGCCTCAGACCTGCCAACTTCACCAAAAACTTCACAGCGTGAGGAGGTGGTGGAGCCTTTGAGGGAGCGTGGCCTCATGCCGCGAAGGACCCCACCCCTGCCCCAAACTCCCTCCTAAAAAAAAAAGCTTTATGAGGCTGCTGCCGATATCCTGGGTGTTTTCACACCCAATAATGGATATCAGCAGTTAAATGCCTCCGAAAACGAGCTGAAAACTACTGCTTACTAGGTTTGTCAGATTGTTTTCCCTGCCACTGTGTAATACTGACTCCGTAACAGGAGACCGTACTAGGAAAGCCAATGTCGTGTGTCACACGCTGGCACCGTGTGAGTTGACAGGTCTTATCGTGTGTCACAGGGTGGCATGGTGTGAATTAGCAGGTTTTATTGTGTGTCGCAGGGTGGCACCGTATGAGTTGGCAGGTCTGCGAGCCACTAGCTGCCTAACAGAACACTACTGAAAGGGAGCTCCTGTTCTCGTTGCACACATTGCTTTAAAAAGATTAAATGTAATAAGCAATGGAAATGGAATTGCTGGTAAATAAACCATGCTATATTCTAGTTCCGACTAGTGGGTTTATCCATAAACATAGAAATTGCTCCAGGCCTCATAATCTGGCTCTGGTATGGGCAGATCCACCTTTCCAAGGCGCCGGTTGATTTGTTGCAGACACCAAGACTAAACAAACTTCACTCTCTGATTGGCTCGGGCTGTGCGTTCAGCACGTACACGCTAAATACTGGCGGCAAGGCCTCTGGACGCTGCGTGAGCCGTTGAAGTTTAATAACTGTGGCAGTAGCTGTCGTGCAGTTTAACCTCCACAGCTGCAGGGTGGCTATGATTTGAAATGCAGCGACGCGTTCTTCCTTGACTCTACAGCACCGAGCAGGCGGCCGCGGGATTTGACTCCGGCTGAAGATAGAGGGATGGAAATGCTAATGAGGGCATCAGTACAGTGTAAAGGACTCTATAAAACAAGAGTAGAGCCTTGGAAGAAAGGGACAGAAATGAGTAGAGGAGAGAGTGTCAGAATCAAATTCAGCACATTTATGCGTTTACTAATGCGTCCTGAGCTCAAATTGGAACAAGCATTGGCAAAGTGAATAGTCCTGGCTTTAATGTGCAAACGTATGTTACAAAAATTGTCTCACAAGAACTGTCTGCAAGTATTTAATGCACAAACCCAATTTATATCATTAAAGCCCCACATTATGGCTTTGCCAGTACTTGCAAAAAGTAGAAAAAAAGATTGTTTACTAAAAAGAAGGTAGAAAAACCAAATGTGACAAATAGAATGACCATTAATTGTAATTTTCAAATGTAAAATAGTCCCGCAATCATTGCAATGGGATACTTCCTCGAGTGAGGGATGATACACCTAATAGTAGGAAGTGAGAGGTGAGAGGGTTAGCTTCTTCTGGGTTTATTTTAAAGATTTGGTAAAAAACAAAAACGGTGGTTTGCAGTTAGGTACAGTGTCAAGTCAGACCAAAGGAAGTGTGTTCCTTCAAAATGTTGCTATGGTTATATTAAAATATCAGAGAACTAGCATGTGGTTATTATTCCTGTAGTTTCCTGCAGTGCTACTTCACATACTCAAATCCCTCATTATGCATTCCTGACCAAACATCTAGACTAATCCGAGACAATATGACCTTTAAAAAGTTCCTGAACTTCTTTAACAAATTTATATCTCTAAATATGTTCTTGAATAAAATTATCCTGCATTACATATAATCACAACATATGGGTAATTATTTAGGGCCTGGTTTAGCTCTCGTGGATGGAATAATCTGACCAAATGTGACGGATATCCAGTCTGCTGCATTAAGATATACATAGAATATAAAGGGATCTGTAATACAGCGGATGGATATCCATCACATTTGTGACAGAGTATTCCCCTCCGCCAAGAACTAAATCAGGCCCTTAGAAAATGTAATCTTGGCATTTTTAAATTTAAAATCATAAAATCTACCATTAAATTGTAGACGCTAATGGCGCACCTTCTTCCTCCCTTAAAGTGCGTCCCCTTTTCTTCACAATTAGAAAAGTTCTGTAGACAGATTTTAATTATTATATGTATGTTGATAATAACTTAGGAACGTCATATCATTATTTGATGATATATTGTTGCATTATTAGCATAACCATTTATGGTATGTTATTTCCCTTACTCTTGGTGAGCATCTGGTCAACAACCATATTACTACAAACATGTTAAAGGTTTCTGAACCCAGGTAAAGTATTACAGAGCACAGTATGTTGTGGTACTTTAAACTGACACATCAATATGAAGTGAAACAGCATAAAGATGTATGCAAATTATACAAAAAGTGGCCTGCCTTACAGTGCATCTATGTATGTATATATTTACCTTTGTAAGTCAGGCTTTTAAATGTTAAAGCATGGTTCATATAATTTTTTTTCATCCTTCATGGGAAAAAAGACACATTTTGCAGATGAACAGATTCACAGAGAGCATTTATGAAGAAATCTTGCTTCATGGGTGCAACTGTTGCTGTGCACACCCTTAATAGCTGTGTGCAGAATCTGTGCAAAGAGCATAGGCAGAAGGACTGGCACAGACGGATAAAGGCTTATCTAAGATGCATGAATTGTCTCCTAAAGCGCCTAGACAAGGACTCCAGAAGCCCACTCATGATGCAAGCAACTGCGCTGGTGGCACAGCCCCAGCTGAGGGGCAAGCACGTACACCAGTGGGCACATGCAGGCTTTCATTAGGTAGTATGGTTAAGGCAGCAAGGACAAAGGGATAGGTGGAGAGTTCCTTAGTTGTTGGAATCAGGGGTTTCCAACCCTTCAGTGCGAGAGATGATGGCAGGAGCCTTGGAGAGGAATTGTGCTTGCTCTCAGTGCTTCTGAATAGATGGTGACAGCAGCTGGTGAAGAAGGCTGTATGCTTTGAAGCACAAGGCAGCAGGGAAAGTAATGCTGGGCGAAAAGGCTCCTGGTCATTAAGAGAGAAAAAGCTGCCAGGATTCAGGACAGCTAGTGTAAAACGGACTGTTCTCTTGGTTGGGATGCAGATCCCACTACATAGGGAACCTAGCTTAAGCTCACATAAAAAGGGAACCAGAGCACCTCACCATTTCAGCTGCTCCTCACAAACTATGTCACTGTGTCCACAAAGTGTCCACCTGAAGAGAAAGAGGCAATCGGCTCAGAGGTTAAATACCTGATCCTCCACCTCCTTACAACCTACCCCGAAGTGGCGTATGTAAATGGAATGTTCTCACCTGTGCCCCCAAACTCCTGGATTCTCCTCCGCTCAGAGGAAGCATAAATAGTGACTTCCTTGTTGTTGGACCAGGCCCTTTTTGCGGGTTCATGCCCAGACTTTTTGCCTCCTTCCTCCTATTTTTTCTGACCTCTTGCTGTAGGCTCTAGGACTCTGAGCACTTTATCACTGCTGATCAGTGCTAAAGTGCAGGGGCTCTCTCTTTTAAATTTGGTATGATTGGCTTCTACCTAATTGGCACATTTAAGTTACATGTAAGTCCCTAACACAGTAGTATCCTCATACCCTGGGTCTGTAAATTAAATGCTACTAGTGAACCTGCAGTGCTGCCTGCGGCACCCACAGAAGTAGCCTTTCAAACTGTTATATTTTAATTCAATGTTATATTTACCAAATTATATGTATTTAGTTTCATGAAGATATAGTATTTAGATAAATATGGTTATTAGGTTATTAATATCATTGACATCAAAATGTATTAGGTATTGATAAGATTTAGTTCATAATGGTATGATCCGCCTTCCCCTACTGGGAGATTAAAGATGGAATGATCTGTAGGTGGTTGGGAACTAGAGTGCATGATAGAATGTTGGACCGGTGAGAGAAGGTGATGAAGGAGGTGAAGGAAGGCACAGAGTGGAGAAGAAGCAATAAAGTCTGAATTCAAAGTAAAGAAGGCTGGATTGGACTTTGTAATACTGGCGACGAGGAGTGCGTAAGGGGGCACATTCTTCTCCACCCCTTTTTTCAGGTTGGTGACACCCCACCTATCCTGTGTCCTTATATGAATCACCTCTGACTAGGATTTGGCACGTGTGCCTGACATGAACGAAGAGTCCTGTTTATTTTGACAGGAATTCAAAGTATAAACCGCACTGCAAGGTTTCTCAAGTGAAATTATATCAGCGGACAAAAGCAAACAATGAATGGCATTTGAATCGAAGTAAGCCAAGCGCGAACAGTGAGTCGTTTTATTTGGACAGGAATTCTATGTTTAAGCCGCACCGCAATTCAATATTTAAGCCGCACCGCAGCGTTCTCAAGTGAGGTTCTGTCAGTCATATCGGAGTTAAGCACCTCTGACTAAAATTGGCGCGGAGTGTCTAGCGCGAACGAAGGATTCTATTTATTTTGACAGGAATTCAACTGAAGCCGTATCGCAGCGTTTCCGAAGTAATATTCTTTCTTTCACATCGAATTGAAAGCAAACGGTATTTCGGAAAGCTTTCGAGTGTTTACATTACTCAGAGGGCGATTTAAGATCAATATTAACGAGCAGTTTGGAAATGGTAATTGAAGCGTGAACACAGGGTTCTGTTTGTTTTGACTGTACCGCAGCGTTTCTCGAGTGAGGTTCTGTTTTCACATCGAGTTGAGGTTCAGCGAGCAAAGGCAGACGGCATTTTTATGAACCTTCGTATATTTTCTCAAAGTTCGTTTAAGTTCAACTATGATGAGCAGATTCGTACGGAGAGTGTTCTATTTACTTCATGCTTGACTAAAATTCCACAAGTGCTAAAACCCACTCGCAAGCAACATTTCTATCAACGTGAAGGTCAAACTAAGTTCAACATACACAGTGACTGCAATTATTGTGGAATCTACAATAAAATTCTTCAGATTTCCTCTAAATTCGCCTGTTAAGCAATTACGCTGACAGGCACAGCTTATCACCAAAATATCTAACGTTTCTCGCATAATTGGGATTATCATTTCCAAACGCTGACAGGCACAGCTGCTAATAAAATATCAGAGGGTTGAATTGGTCTCCAGTTCCATCCGCCTCTGTTATTATAAGGGCAAAAGCTAATGTTAATGACTTTACACTGTTTTGATTCCTCAAGGGACATGAATTAATGACATTTTTCTACTTATCGATTTATTGTTACCATATACAGTATTATTAGGAACTTACTACTTATCTGTTCTGTGACTTGTTAATAACCTTATAAAATGGCAGCAGCGGGAATGTCACAACCAGTTCCATTTTTGAATGAGATGGGCGAACCTAATGTACCTTGGAAAGATTGGTTCAAATTTTTTGAGTCTTACTTAATTGCAATTGGAGGGGATAAATTCAATCCCATTAGGAAGCAACATATTTTGCTTCATAATTTAGGAACTCATGGGAGGAAAATATATGAATCCCTCCCTGATCCAATCTTTCCTGAGGGACAAGCCCAGGACGAGTATGTCACTGCATACTCAAAACTAGAAAAACAATTTGGTGATAGAATCAATGTAGTTTTAGAAAGACATAAAAAAATGTTCCGATGTCAAAGCAAGCAGGAGAGTGTAATAAACTATATTGCGGCTTTAAGAGGATTGAGTATGTTATGCGAGTTCGGAGAATTAAATGATTCTCTAATTAGGGATCAGTTAGTTCGTTGTACTAACAACACTAAAATACAAGAAAAGCTTCTGCAGAAGCAACCAGGGTTGGTAGAAGCAGTTGAATTAGCCAAATCAATTGAACATACGGCTATTTGTCTGCAGGAAATTAATTCCACTTCCCCTGAAACACAGGTAAATGAAATAGTGGAGGAAGTGAAAGAGGAGAAGATTTTGAAAGTTAAGGGTAACGAGAAACAAACCCAAAGGTATAATAGTAACAAAACAAATTTCTCTTGCTATCGCTGTGGCAGCAGCAATCATCTTGCAAATTCCACATCCTGCCAAGCCAGATCGGCGATTTGCAGGAGATGCAATCGAAAAGGTCACTTTGCAAGGGTATGTAGAGACAGTTCCAAGAATGGGGACAACAAAAAATCTGAAGAACCACAGCAATTAATAAAAAAAATCATATTACAGGTGAACAGTGAAGATAAAATCAACATCCAATACCCTGTATGTACAATCGCAATTGATAAAGAGAACATAAGAATGTACGCTGACTCGTGTTCTCCGTTCATCATAATAGATGCAAGGAACTTTCACAAAATTCAAAAGAATGGTATAATTGAACTACAGAGTCCAGATATAAGCCCAAAGGGTTACAACAGAGATCCAATAATCTTGAAAGGCATGTTTAAAAGTATCATTTCCTTTAAAGATAGATCCACGGTTGGGAAGGTATATGTGGTAGAGGAAGGTTCCAATCTATTAGGTTGGCAACATCAAAAAGAACTGGGGATAACATTAGATCCTAATAATTCTGAACAAGTTCTGTGTATTGATAATTCTAATTTGGGAGAAGCTTTCGTTCAAGAGTTCCCTGATATTTTTTGTGAGCGATTAGGATTACTCAAAAACTTCCAGCATAAAATCAAACTCAAGCCGAAAAATAAGCCCATTGTGCATAAAACCAGACCTATTCCACACCTGCTAAAGCAATTAGTCAAAGAAGAATTAGAGAAGCTAAAGTCACAAGGAATTATTCAACCCATCGAATGCTCCGAATGGTTGGCCCCCATTGTGGTAGCCAAGAAAAATAACAAAAATGAAATTAGAATTTGCGTGGATCTAAGAGACCTAAACAAAAATATCTGGGTTGAGAGGCATCCTCTTCCAAGAATACATGAAATACTGAGCACTATGGGGGAAGCTTCATACTTTTCTGTGTTAGATCTCTCGAGTGCATACCATCAAGTTGAACTGCACCCGGAATCTAAATGTCTTACAGCATTCACCACTCCATTTGGATCCTACATGTTCAATAGAATGCCTTTCGGGCTGGCATCAGCTGCAGCAGTTTTCCAAAAAATTATGCAAAACATTCTGGGCAATGTGTCCAATACTCTGTACTTCCAAGACGATGTACTTATTTATGGAGCAACTGAAATGGAGCATGACAAAACACTTAGGATTGTCCTAGGAAAATTGAAAGCAGCAGGACTCACACTAAAGAAAGAAAAGTGTAGGCTAAAGGTAAATTTGGTAGAATACTTAGGGCATGTTATATCAAAAGATGGCTTTAAACCCAAAGTTTCTCTTGTTGATGCAGTAGTGAATGCCAGTGCACCCAAAAACAAAGATGAGCTAAAATCTTTCCTCGGTCTTGCCGAGTTTATGGCAAAATATGTAAAAAATTTCTCAAAGGTCTCTGCGAGTCTTAGGGAACTGTTAAAAAACAAAGCTCCTTATGATTGGAAGGAAGTCCAGGACGAGGCGTTTAAGAATTTCAAATCAGCCATTGTGAATGCCCCATATTTATGCAATTTTGACCACCGTAGGAAAACTTTCCTTACAACCGATGCCAGCAAGTTAGGTCTGGGTGCCACCTTATCGCAAATTATTGATGGGGAGGAAAGAATAGTTGCGTTTGCATCAAGGACTTTGAGCAAGGCTGAGGCTAATTATTTGGTAATCGAAAGGGAAGCTCTCGCATGTTTCTGGGCTGTGAAACATTTTAAATTTTTACTGTGGGGCACTCAATTCATACTACGCACTGACCATAAGCCATTAGTATATGTGTTTTCTACTAAGGGGTTTAATAGTAGCACACCCCGGATAGCTAGATGGGTCCTAGCCTTAGAAAACTTCTGTTTTACTGTAGAATATCTTCCAGGGTATAAGAACTGTGCAGCTGATTTTCTCTCGAGAAGCCCAATGGACTGTATTGAAAATTTTGACACCACAGAATACCCTATTTTAGCGGTTGACTTACCATCCATTAGTGATGAGGAGTGGAAATCTGCATATCAACAAGATGATTCTTTAACTCTTTTGAGGGTGAAGGCGAGAGAGGGTTGGCCTAAAATGAGAAAAGACTTAGAGGACATCATCAAAGACTATTGGGAGGTAAGGTTGGAAATTAATGAAAAAGACAACTTTATTCTCAGGAATGACAAAATAATACCTCCTCAGAATCTCAGACAAAAAATAATAAAACTTGCTCACGAGGGTCATCTTGGGAGAAGTCTTACGAAGGCCTGAGTAAGAGAAAGATTTTGGTTCCCCAATATGGATTCCACAATTGAGAATGAAGTTAAGGAATGCTCCTTTTGTGCTCTAAGTGACAAGTCCAAGATCATACGCAAGTCACCCATTTCCCCAGTACAGGTTCCTGGCAAGCCATGGACTAAATTAGTGTTGGACATCATTGGGCCCCTTAATTATACTGGTCTGCCTACGAAATTTGTGATTGTTCTTATAGACTATCAATCGCACTGGATCACAACCAAATTAGTCAACATAATTACTACTGAATCAGTCATCAATTTCTTAAAAAATGTGTTTAGCATAGAAGGAATTCCAGAAATTCTGATAACGGATAATGGGGTCCAATTAACTTCAAGCCCAATGAAACAGTTTTTGGATTCTATTGGGGTAAAACATTACACCACAGCCTTATATTGTCCCAGAGCCAATGGCTTAGCAGAACGAGCTAATAGAATGATAAAGGAGTGTATCCAGTTAGCAAGTATTAACAAATTGAATATTGAGAATGCCATTAGAGAAATGTTATGGGCCTACCACACCACTCCCAACTCTATAACGAAAATATCACCTTTCTCAGCATTGCGAGGCAGAGTACCATGTACCAAATTCTTTCCCTCGTGGTTGGGGGGGGAAGACAATGCAAAAATACTTCTCCAGGGGCTAAAACAAAAGTAGCGATGTACCAGGAAAAGTATAGAGAAAGGTATAATGCCAAATTCGGTGTTAAAAAACAATGCTGGAGGGTGGGAGATGAAGTGATGATCAGGAAACCAGCAGGTTACTCGAGAAAGGGGTTGAGAGAATCCAAATTCATGGGACCATATTGTATTTCAAAAGTAAAGAAGAATGTTGTTATTTTAGAAAATGGACAGTGCTGGAGCATGGACAGAGTTGCAAGATATGTACCAATCACTGATAAGGTTACAGACAAAGTTCCAACTTGGAGGGAACCATCGCAGGTAAAGATCCGGGATAACGTACAGAGATCTCCCAGTAGTCGAGTGACCAAGCCTCCTGCATGGAGTAAGGATTATGTAAGATAATCCAGCAGTCACATGAAACACTTCTGGCTTCCTGGAACTATCCTATATTCAAATTCCTGGAACTATCACAATTTAGATTTAATTGACTCCGTTTAAAGGAAATTCTTCTCCTTCTAGTTTGGTTATTTTATTGTGAGGGGAAGATGTGTTATATTTTAATTAAATGTTATATTTACCAAATTATATGTATTTAGTTTCATGAAGATATAGTATTTAGATAAATATGGTTATTAGGTTATTAATATCATTGACATCAAAATGTATTAGGTATTGATAAGATTTAGTTCATAATGGTATGATCCGCCTTCCCCTACTGGGAGATTAAAGATGGAATGATCTGTAGGTGGTTGGGAACTAGAGTGCATGATAGAATGTTGGACCGGTGAGAGAAGGTGATGAAGGAGGTGAAGGAAGGCACAGAGTGGAGAAGAAGCAATAAAGTCTGAATTCAAAGTAAAGAAGGCTGGATTGGACTTTGTAATACAAACCTGTCTCAGGCCTTCTAGTGCAGGGCCTCCGTGTGCAGTTTTTTGCCACAGCGAGGTGGCATCTAAATTTGCTTGCCAGGCCCAGAACTCCCCTTTTACTACATGTAAGCCACGCCTAAGGTAGGCTCTAGCTAGCCCTATGGGCAGGGTGCCATGTATGTAGAAGGCAGGACATGTGCCTAGTACCGTGGCCTGTCCTTATAGTGACATACAGCTTATTTGGTTTCTCTCTGCTGTGAGTGCTGCCTCCTCATAGGATTGCACTGGAAATGTCCTGCCTTATATGTAGGGGGTTATGTCTGATTTATGAGGGGTAGAAT
This sequence comes from Pleurodeles waltl, assembly GCF_031143425.1. Taxonomy (NCBI): domain Eukaryota; kingdom Metazoa; phylum Chordata; class Amphibia; order Caudata; family Salamandridae; genus Pleurodeles; species Pleurodeles waltl. Next base: position 69,917,841 of record NC_090450.1, on the reverse strand, counting down.
CGGCGTGTTTAGTATGTTTGTAATGGTAGTGAGAAATGCTGCTTAATGGTGTAGGTGGATTTTTTATTATCATTACAGAAATGCCACTTCTAGAAAGTGAACATTTCTCTGTGCTTATGACATTGGTGTTTTGCAGCTTGACTCCAATCCACGTCTGGGCAAAGTGACAGTTGGGCTTTGTGCATACTTTTCAGACAGCATGTACCCAGGGAGGGTAGAGGTGTCACAGAGGTGCATCTGCATTTTGAATGGTCTTCCGGGGCTAAGAGAATGGGGAGGCGGTGCACACATGCATCTGTAAAGGCTGCGCCCTGGCCTCACACAAAGGGCTTGTTTACCCCCAACTGATGTTTGAAGCCTGTGCTGGAGGAAAGAGGGGGCACTCCCAGAACCAGTTGTAACTAGTTGGAACCTCCTCTCCCCTTCGTTGTTAACCCTTTGCAAAACTGAGTATAAGTACAGGGGATTTTCCCCCACAATTTGGAACACCGTGGGAACACTTTGGTGCACTGAAACATACTTGGAATTGGACACATGATGCTGCTGGAGGGATTCACCAGGACCCACCTTGGACTGCTGCTGCTGTGCTGACCTGTGACCTGCTAGGTCACTTGGAGAAACTGGCACTGTCTGCATCCCCTTTGTGCTGGCCCATTGCTGGGCTCTGCCACCCTGTGCTCCATCTTTGGTGTCCCTCTGGGTCTGGGTGCTGTGGCCTCTTTCCCCCTGCAATTGTTAATAGCGCATTGGGAGCGCTGCCTGTGCTGTTCTTGCTGGGCATGCATAGCGCCTCGTGAGCGCTTTCCCTTATTATTGAAGCGCATGAGGAGCACTTCCTCTGGGGAAGTCTAGCAGTTTGAAAGTGCTTTGTTCACTTGCCATCTGCACTTTGTAGACGCTTGGCTAGAGTCCCTTGATCACCGCCGTGACCTAGGCATTGCTGAAACCAGAGTACGTGGAGAGAGCATGCGGTTCAGCGTGCCCCTGGGGCACAAGGAGAAGACGGACAAAGGGAGCACAATGTGGCTGGGCTGCTGTGAGGAGTGCCCACGGGGCACGGGCAGGGACTACCTTTTGTGAGGATCACTGCTGTAGCCCGGATCGAATAGGGAGCGTGCCTCTCCCCATGTGGGGGACACGCCCACTGAAGTCTCAGCTGGCCAGGAGCATGGCTGTGGTTCTGCGAAGCCCCAGGGGGCTCTTATCCCGCAGGAACAGCAGGAACAGGGAGGAACGCATCACCAACTCTAGTGGCGGCGACGGTCGGAGGCAGGAGGCCGCTTCTAAGTTGTATCCAGCTTGGGAGGGGATCCCGAGAGGTCGCCACGTGGACTGGCGCAGTGAGGGTACCCTCCCCAAGTCACGACACACCTTTGGGAGAGGTGGCTAGCGACAGAAGCTCGCTGCCCGCCCCATTTTTGACTGTTGTTGTGGCTCACGGGCGGGACAAAGACTTCATCGGAGGTCCCCTGTCAGCACTGGGCCCCCCTACCTTTTTCGTTTCCACAGCATACAAGCAGGATGGGGTGGTGATCCTCGATGGAAGTCCCCGGTACTGCCAAAATTAACCCTACCTCGCCACAGGTGCTGAAAGCAGAGCAGAGGAGCTCCCCAGGTGAGGAACAGTAGTCCCCATTTTGCCCATCCTGTTGCAGGTTTGTGGCACCTTTAGAAATATGCTGATGAGGATATGGACTTATGCGAATGTTCCATGTTATGCATAATTCCAGTGATAATATTTTGGCATGTAAGATGTGTGTTTTACTATGACTCATGCATTGGTGGGGGATATGTTTTCTGCCATATGTTTTCTAATGTTCCTGATCATGTTTTCTGCCATATGTTTTCTAATGTTCCTGGTATGGGCATGTGTGGTGCATTTCATAGTAATGTGTTCTTGACTGCTGCTTATGTTGCAGAATAATCAGTAACCTGTGTGTTATGTGTGATTACTGCTGATTTCTGCAGATCAACAGTATTGTGTAACGTTCTGACAACTGTTTGAGTAGCAGACATGTTGTGTTTGGTCTAATAATGTGTACAGTACAGTTTATTTTTATATAACTTGATGTTGTGTTTCCTTTGTGGTGGGGATAGTGTGTCATGTGTGTTGTGTGTGTTGTGCAAACGCTTTACACATTGCCTCTGGGATAGGCCTGACTGCTCTTGCCAAGCTACCAAGGGGGTGAGCAGGGGTTATCTTGGACGTGTAACTCCCTTGCCCTGATTAGACTGGGTGGGTTCTGCCTGGCTTAGGTGCATACCATAGCCAACCAGAAACCCCATTTCTAACACTTGGCATTATGAAACCACACGAAATTGCCTTCCACCAAATTGGCACCCTGCGTACGACCTAGACAACTACATTGTCAGAAAGCATTTGTGGCTGTTGTGCTTCATTTGTGCAATGGCTGCTGTGCTTATGCTGACTGGCCATGCACATAATCTGTGGAAAGGGCATTGACAAAGGAATGATGGCTTTGGCAGGTGGAGATTCATTCAAGATTTATAAATGGGCGATTCATCTAGTTTATTCCCACACACCTGAATTCTGCTGAACCACATCGGACCACTAGGTAAGGAAGGAGCCCTGCACGCAGCGAATACATAGGACCCCTATGTTGCTAATTGCTGTCTGATGGTGGAATGGGCTGGCACAGGTTGCTGACGTGCTTCAAGTGTTTTATTCTGTTTTAATGTAATGCATTATTACCAGAAACCATGAACTAGCCCTGCGGTTTGAGTGGTATTTCCCCCAAAAGTTGCATGCTATCTTTAGAAAATCGAGATTCAAAAAGGGTTTATCAGGCGAAAAACTAGCATTGCAGTACTAAGAAGTCTTGACAACAAAAACAAAACGTGCAAAACAAATATTGCCTAGCTTTGTTGGGAAGTCAAGGATCCACCTATTTAATGCAATTTAAATCCTCCAGTAGCCCTGTTGTACTGGCACACAAAGTGCAGCAGCATCTTTAGTATTGCAAGATCTTGCATCTCTTTCTCTAATATTGGCATGTGGTGGCTGTGCAGGAGCCAATGTTTGCATCAGCTTAGTGGTATTTGCAGGATAAATAGGACAGACCATCATTTTTGGATAGTAGTACATAGTTCACACATTTATCTTTATCAGAGACAGGGATCATCACAGGAAGGTATGTCTGATACGCTCAGGGAACTATCAGTTAAGTGCTTGTAAATTCTCTAAACAATGAATTCAGTCAATGTAAAATAAAATCATCCCTAGAACTGTCCTATTAAAAATCATTTTATTTTGGTTAAGTGGGTTCTGGTTTATTTGAACACATTTGCACAAGATGAAAATGTCCTCTAACATCTGATGATGCATTGCAAAAAACAGATTTGTGATTTACAGCAATGCATTGGTAATTTAAGTATGACTTTAGAATGTTTTAGAAAACTGCCCCTTCAGTTAATGCAAAAAGGTTGTTGGACGTTTTAAAGATAAGGTAATGTGGAGACAGTTAATGTATGAGTGTGACACTGGTAGGCTTATGGCTAGTGCAGCAGTGTGTGAATTACTAGGCATGTATTTTGTTTGCATGTCTATACAGTCTGTCTTGGAAAGGGTTATTGCGACAGTATGAGGATTGAATGGGATTATGAGTGTCCCTCCTCGCTCTCTCAATGGCTGCCTGCATGAGATGATTCTGCATGTGATTGGCTATTGTTTCCACCAATATCTAGTTTGTGTAGTTTGCGCACCTAATGCTGGAAAGGTGCCAAGAGTTTCAGCGCTCCATTTTGCCTCCTGCTGAGCTACCCATGGACAGAAAAAAGTCAATTTTGGGGCCTTTGTAATAATTTGTATCACTCCTTCCTGCCCCCTAAGTCCTACTGGGTCCCATGGAAATGTTGGACCAGGTCCCTTTAATGCTGAAAAAGAGAGGGTCTTCTTTCCGTGCCCTGAGAGAGTTTGAGTGAGGTGAGACATTTCATAAGATATTTTCTGATGACACATGCTGCAGATGTTTCAGTGCCTTGTTATTTTTTGGTTTGGTTTATCCTACATGTAGTTCTAAAATGGTTTGAAAGGAAGCAAAATGAATGGGAAATACGTTTGAAAAAGGTGAGGCTATTGAGTTGGAATTACAATTAAGGTCAGTGTAAAAGGTTAGTTAAGATTTGGGTACAGGATTATAGTGAACGTTAGCTTTAGTAATAGGATTAGGGTTAGGGATAAGTTTAGGTTTACAGTGTTGGTTATGTTTACGCTGAGGGTGACAACAACATATTCAGTGTATAGGTCAAAGTTAGGGTAAAAATGGAGATAGGTTTAGGGTGAGAGATAATGTTAGATCTACATATCTACAGTATGGATTGAGTCAGTACTTAAGTTTAGGGTAAAGCTGACAGATTTATGGTTAAATTCGGGGTATTGTGAGGGATAGAACTAGGGTTTCATTTATCCCCTCTTGGCAAGTTATCAGTCGTATTCTTGGATCTAAACCGCAACATTTGTGTAACTAACACTGTATAAATCACTAGAAGGGCTGGAAAAATGAGCCTGTTTTAATGGAGAAACACTTTTGATTGACAGATATCTAATCTGTCTTTTGATTAGGATCATCAGTTGCCTAACATACCTTTTTCATTATCCACTCCTTTTTTAATAGCTTTGTGTGTAATTGCTCTCATCTGCCCAATTTTCAGTTTCTCCTCCTCTCCCATCATTTTTGCAGGCTCATACAGGAACCCTGAACTAAGTTCTGTGGGATGCCATTATAGGTCTGCATTGCCCATTTTAATGATTATTTCTAGCAATAGCAGACTGGCCCGTCCCAGCGGATTCTGATTTACTGATCTTGAATGTGAGAAGCGAAGAGACAAATGTTGAGGGAAGTCTCGTAGGAATCAATAAGCATAGACTCCTCTAGATCAGAATGGTAGGCCTTCGACTGCAGGGTGGTGCAGTAATTACCTTTGTAGAATATGAATGTAATGCCGTGGCAATTTGAGGCACATGTTGAGTGGCCTACCACCCAGTGGAGGTGTCCTCATTATGAGCGCCATCTATTGGATGCAATAAGTTTCACACTGGAGAACATCAGACACAGAGTTGTTTTGGATTTGTGTACAACAATTATTGCCTTTTCCAAGTTCTACACTAAAAATGGGACTTAATTTTTGGATTTTGGTGCATACAGCATCAAAATCCACATGGTCCAATATTTAACTACATTTTTCCCCTAACAAATTTCAGCAGGTTTAACCTGCTGAAATTTACCTGAAGAACATTGTGGAGGTTTGGTGTTTGCTGCTAAATTTGGAATTAACATTAAATAACCTCTTAAAATTACAAAATACTGTATAACATCAACACATTTGTCTGATATGTGTGAGTTTCAATGCAATGTGAACTTGCTTGTGATCTTTTATTAACATTGCATCCCTCATTCTACCATTGTGAATTTAAACATTTAATCCAAAGGGGTAACATTTCATAAGATGGTCTGTAGGCAACCAATGTGTAACCGTATTTGTTTCATAGAACTAACACATTTGTAGAAACAAGGTAAAACGAAATAACGTATCTTTTTAAGGATGTTTTTAATTGTCTCCCTCTTCTAGTTTCACCTCCCAGTTCTCCTGCTAGTTGAAGAATCATCGCAAATATTACAAGGCACATACATTCTAAAATCAGTCAAGGAATAGAGGCTCAAGTAAAGAAGATTGGAGGAGATTACTTTTAAAAAGGAATAGTAGAAATGTTAATTTATGTCCAGGATACATGTACTCCAGCTTTACTTAATGGTCTGGTGTGACTCCTGTAGGACACCCTGGTGGCCCAGTAGAAACCCACTCCGTGGCAAGCTTTGTGTCAGTGCAGGGGATCGCAAGCTGTTGCACATCTTACAAAATGGAATACATGGCAATATGTTTTCTTGTGTGCACTCTTTGTGTATGCAGAAACTCTGGACCATTCACAAAATCGAGAATTAAATAAGTGTAATCCTAATATACAGTATTTGACCAGTAGTCACAGAGGTTTGCGCATCCAAAGCCCGAGCCACCCTAGACCAGGGTCATGTACTTTATCTGCTTAGAGCCGAACTTCTCACACTAATTAGCCAACAATCGCTTGCATTTGTATGAACAGGCAGTCACACAGAGAACCCCTAAAAGGCTTCGCCGGATAGACTGCAAATGGCTCTGAAATGAATATTTTACTGTGTCATAAATACTTTTAACATGGCAAATGCAGGATTTCGAATATTTACACAAAATGCATCATGACGCAGATATTACTTACTCATTGTAATTTACAGAAAGTCTTATCATAAATAAACAAAATATGTTAGAGTGAGTCAGGTGGACTGGATGTCATCTGTCGAGCTATTTGCTTAGAATTGTTCCCCGTTTAAAATCCATGAACTTATGGGCTTTGGCCCCACTTGTCCATATTAGTTTCAAATATAGATTTAAAGTTACTATGTTGCTTCAATGGATATCAATTTTTTAGCAGAATGAAAGAATTTTGATCAAAATTATTGCTTTTTTGGGGCTATTACACAAGGTCAAATGTTGAAAAGAACCAGAACATACTAACTTCCATCTTACACCGAAATCCCACAATAACTGCAAACTATAGACAACAAATATATATACATTTGTGTATACATGTAATTACGTTAATTAAAACCCAACATTACTAGGAACTCCCTTGTGTCATGCAAGGCGGCACAGGCCCTTAAGTCAGAATTACTAAGCCACGCAAAGCCACCTTGTGCGGTTCTGCATAGTTGAGTAAATCTAAAGTAACGCAAGGCAGTGCAAGTCGCCACCTTGCGATACTGTGCGTTGGGGAGGTGTTCCATGGGTGCAGTCTGGGCAGTCCTATGCATCTATCCATGGATTTTGGGGCAATCCCATATTTACTAAGAATAGTAAACCTGAGAATGCATCAAAATGGTACAACATTGGGAGGGAGAGGTAGAGAGAAAGAGCATCAGAGAGACACAGAGATAGAGAGGCAGTGCTTAATTTGTGCTCGTTGTTTCCGGTGCTGAGCACCGGCATTTATTTTTGCGGGCCGGGGCTTATTCTTCTGCCTCACGCATTCGCTGTGAGCTCTTGTAGCAAAAGACACATATCAGAAAGACGGAGGAAGAGAAAAGCGAAAAAAAGTCATAAAGTTAGAAAGCAGAAAGCTGCGAGAGTGAGCTGGAGGGGCAGGGTGTGTCTGTAAATAGATGAAAGAGGCCTGAGATGTCTTCAGGGTTACTCTGCCTAGGTATCCCGAGTTCGCACATTTAATTGCAGCAAATGCATGCTTCAGAGGAGAGCTTTGAGCACTGGCACCTTTTTATAAACAAATTAAGCACTGCAGATGGAACACACAGAAGGAAAGTGAAAGAAAGACAGTGACAGACCTAGAAAGACAGAGAAATCCTGGGAGAGAGTGAGGTAGAGAAAAATAAAAAAAGAGAGATAAAGACATGGAGAGATCAAAAGATGGGGAAGTGAATAGGAGAGAAGTTCAAAGAAGTAAAAGAGAGACATATAGAAAGAAAGATTTGGAACAACAGAGCTAGACAGGTTCAGGGAGGCAGAGAAAGATCTAGGGAGGCAGAGAATGAGCTAGGGAGGCAGCGAAAGATCGGGAGAGAGAGACAGGGACACACACAGACGCATGAAAGATAGAGGGTCATATACGTATAAAGACATGGGGACATTGAAAGAGAGACAGAGAGAGAGAAAGAGACTGAAGAGGAAGACGTGGAATGATGGGGGATAGAGACAGGGAAAGGCAGAGTGAGAGAGTAACAAGCAGGTAAAGATAGAGTCAGAAAGAAAGAGAGAGGCAGAGATAGACTCAAGCAGATAAGAAGGGACAGAAAGAGATGGAGTGATAGTGGCACACAAAAAACAGAGAGAAAGAAAGCGAAATTGAACTGAACCTATCTTTTTATTGTCCTTCTAACCATCTGTCTTTCTATTTACATCTATTAATCTATCGTTTTCTATCTCTATTTATCTTACCCGCACCCTCTGTCTCTCTCCGTCTACATTGATCAATCTATGTCTACGACTCTGTCTTCCTCTGTACATCCCTCTATCTATCTATCTATCTATCTCTGCCTCTATCCATCACTACCTATATGTGCATCTTCCGGAATCAATCTATGAACGTATCTATCTACATACACGTTACTATCTGCCTCTGACTGCTTCTGTCTGCTACTACTACATGTAAGTCTCAATATTTGCCTCTGCCGTCATCAGTCTCTGTTAGTGCCCCTCTATGTGACTCTGCCCCAGCCCCTCTTCCTGTCTCTCTGTGCAGGAGGCATCATCAGTCTCTGTTAGTGTCCCTCTCCGTAACGCTGCCCCAGCCCCGCTCTGTGTCTCTCTATGCAGGAGGCATCATCAGTCTCTGTCAGTGTCCCTCTCTGTGATTCCGCCTCCGCCCCTCTTCCTGTCTCTCTGTGCAGGAGGCATCATCAGTCTCTCTGTCAGTTCTCCTCTCTGTGACTCTGCTCCAGCCCCTCTGCGCATCTCTCTTTGCAAGAGTCATCATCAGTCTCTCTGTTAGTGTCCCTCTCTGTGGCTCTGCTCCAGCCCCTCTGCATGTCTCTCTTTGCAGGAGTCATCATCAGTCTCTCTCTCTCAGTGTCCCTCTCCGTGACTCTGCCCCAGCACCTCTTCCTGACTCTCTATGCAGGAGGCATCATCAGTCTCTGTCAGTGCCCCTCTCTTTGACTCTCCCCCAGCACCTCTTCCTGTCTCTCTGTGCAGGAGGCATCATCAGTCTCTGTTAGTGCCCCTCTCCGTGACTCTGCCCCAGCCCCTCTTCCTGTCTCTCTGTGCAGGAGGCATCATCAGTCTCTGTTAGTGTCCCTCTCCGTAACGCTGCCCCAGCCCCGCTCTGTGTCTCTCTATGCAGGAGGCATCAGCAGTCTCTGTCAGTGTCCCTCTCTGTGATTCCGCCTCCGCCCCTCTTCCTGTCTCTCTGTGCAGGAGGCATCATCAGTCTCTCTGTCAGTTCTCCTCTCTGTGACTCTGCTCCAGCCCCTCTGCGCATCTCTCTTTGCAAGAGTCATCATCAGTCTCTCTGTTAGTGTCCCTCTCTGTGGCTCTGCTCCAGCCCCTCTGCATGTCTCTCTTTGCAGGAGTCATCATCAGTCTCTCTCTCTCAGTGTCCCTCCCCGTGACTCTGCCCCAGCACCTCTTCCTGACTCTCTATGCAGGAGGCATCATCAGTCTCTGTCAGTGTCCCTCTCTTTGACTCTGCCCCAGCACCTCTTCCTGTCTCTCTGTGCAGGAGGCATCATCGGTCTCTGTTAGTGCCCCTCTACGTGACTCTGCCCCAGCCCCTCTTCCTGTCTCTCTGTGCAGCAGGAATCATCAGTCTCTGTTACTGTCCCTCTCCGTAACTCTGCCCCAGCCCCGCTCTGTGTCTCTCTATGCAGGAGGCATCATCAGTCTCTCTGTCAGTTCTCATCTCTGTGACTCTGCTCCAGCCCCTCGGGACATCTCTCTTTGCAGGAGTCATCATCAGTCTCTCTGTTAGTGTCCCTCTCTGTGGCTTTGCTCCAGCCCCTCGGCACATCTCTCTTTACAAGAGTCATCATCAGTCTCTCTGTTAGTGTCCCTCTCTGTGGCTCTGCTCCAGCCCCTCTGCACATCTCTCTTTGCAAGAGTCATCATCAGTCTCTCTGTTAGTGTCCCTCTCTGTGGCTCTGCTCCAGCCCCTCGGCACATCTCTCTTTGCAGGAGTCATCATCAGTCTCTCTCTCTCAGTGTCCCTCTCCGTGACTCTGCCCCAGCACCTCTTCCTGACTCTCTATGCAGGAGGCTTCATCAGTCTATGTCAGTGTCCCTCTCCGTGACTTCGCCCCAGCCCCTCTCTGTGTCTCTCCATGCAGGAGGCATCATCAGTCTCTGTCAGTGTCCCTCTCCGTGACTCTGCCCCAGCCCCTCTCTGTGTCTCGCTATGCAGGAGGCATCATCAATCTCTGTCAGTGTCCCTCTTCTTGACTCTGCCCCAGCCCTTTTGCGCGTCTCTCTTTGCAGGAGGCATCATCAGTCTCTCTCTCCCTCTTTCAGTATTCCTCTCTGTGACTCTGCCCCAACCCCTCTTCCTGTCTCTCAATGCAGGAGTTATCATCAGTCTCTCTGTCAGTGTCCCTCTTCGTGTCTCTCTGTGAAGGAGGCATCATCAGTCTCTGTTAGTGACCCTCTCCTTGACTCTGCCCCAGCCCCTCTCTGTGTCTCTCTATGCAGGAGGCATCATCAGTCTCTGTCAGTGTCCCTCTCCGTGACTCTGCCCCAGCCCCTCTCTGTGTCTCTCTATGCAGGAGGCATCATCAGTCTCTGTCAGTCTCCCTCTCCATGACTCTGCCCCAGCCCCTCTTCCTGTCTCTTTGTACAGGAGGCATCATCAGTCTCTCTCAGTGTCCCTCCCCGTGACTCCGGCCCAGCCCCTCTCTGTTTCTCTCTGTGCAGGAGGCATCATCAGTCTCTGTCAGTGTCCCTCCCCGTGACTCCGGCCCAGCCCCTCTGTGTGTCTCTCTGTGCAGGAGGCATCATCAGTCTCTGACAGTGTCCCTCTCCTTGACTCTGCTCCAGCCCCTCTGCTCGTCTCGCTTTGCAAGAGTTATCGTCAGTCTGTCATTCAGTGTCCCTCTACGTGACTCCCCCCACAGCCCCTATTCCTGTTTCTCTGTACAGGAGGCATCATCAGTCTCTCTCAGTGTCCCTCCCCGTGACTCCGCCGCAGTACCTCTTCCTGTCTCTCTGTGAAGGAGGCATCATCAGTCTCTGTCAGTGTCTCTCCCCGTGACTTCATCCCAGTACCTCTTCCTGTCTCTCTGTGCAGGAGGCATCATCAGTCTCTGTCAGTGTCTCTCCCCGTGACTTCACCCCAGTACCTCTTCCTGTCTCTCTTTGCAGGAGGCATCATAAGTCTCTCTCAGTGTCACTCTCCGTGACTCTGCCTGGCCCCTGTTCATGTCTCTCTGTGCATGAGGGATCATCAGTCTCTGTCAGTGTCCCTCCCCGTGACTCCGCCCCAGCCCCCCTCCCTGTCTCTCTATGCATGAGGGATCATCAGTCTCTCTCAGTGTCCCTCCCCGTGACTCCGCTGCAGCACCTCTTCCTGTCTCTCTGTGCAGGAGACATCATCAGTCTCTCTCAGTGTCCCTCTCCGTGACTCTGCCCTAGCCCATCTTCCTGTCTCTCTGTGCAGGAGGCATCATCAGTCTCTGTCAGTGTCCCTCTCCGTGACTCCGCCCCAGCCCCTCTCTGTGTCTCTCTGTGCAGGAGGCATCATCAGTCTCTGTTAGTGACCGTCTCCGTGACTCTGCCCCAGCCCCTCTTCCTGTCTCTCTGTGCAGGAGGCATCATCAGTCTCTGTCAGTGTCCCTCTCCTTGACTCTGCCCCAGCCCCTCTTCCTGTCTCTCTGTGCAGGAGGCATCATCAGTCTCTGTCAGTGTCCCTCTCCTTGACTCTGCCCCAGCCCCTCTTCCTGTCTCTCTGTGCAGGAGGCATCATCAGTCTCTGTTAGTGACCCTCTCCGTGACTCTGCCCCAGCCCCTCTCTGTGTCTCTCTATGCAGGAGGCATCATCTGTCTCTGTCAGTGTCACTCTCCGCGACTCCGCAACAGCTCCTCTTCGCTTCTCTTAATGCAGGAGTTATCATCAGTCTCTCTGTCAGTGTCCCTTTTTGTGTCTCTCTATGCAGGAGGCATCATCAGTCTCTGTCAGTGTCCCTCTCCGTGACTGCGTCTCTCTCTCTCTCTCTGTCTCTCTCTCTCTGTCTCTCTCTCTCTCTCTCTCTTCTCCCTCTCCCTCTCCCTCCCCAGAAGTGCGTTGTGCACCGCTGGGACAGTAGCTTCGGCCAAATAAAATCATATCATAAATATCACTTGATGTATGTGTACTGTGCATGGAGCAGAATGCCTGTCTTGCAGGCTCGAGGATCTTTTATTTATTTAATTTGAGCATTTCTGCGGTGCGAACATTACTGAGCTTGCTCTATGCAGATTAGCTCTGATTATGGGATTTTTAGTTCGTTGTAGTGTTAGTGGAGTTAGGAAGCTTTAGCACTATAAATAAGGCGCCCAGGACGAGGTGATTAGACATGTGATTCAATGGGCCCTGTGTAATATTGAAATTATTGTACTTGTTCTAGTTTAAGGGTACAGCATTAAAGGGCGGACTCCGGATCATGCACATGCAAAGCACAAACTGGGTTGTGGAAAGGCCTTGAGGTGCACGCGCTTTTATAAGTGCATACTTCTGTTATCATACACCCTTACCTCGGTGCACAGCTGTAGGTGTGAAAAAATAGTATTTACATCCCACGCTTGATGCATGTCCTTATGCTGGGCCAGCTTTTGTAATGCAAGTCTGGGCTTATCTCTGATCGCACATCCTCCTTCCCTTTCATGCCACTGTGTGTCACTGACAAAAGTATCACAGAGAAGCATTGGACGAAGGCACTTGTGCAACATTTTTCTTCTGTATTGCACCTCACAGGAAGCTCCCAAAGGATGCTGATCACGTATAGCTCCTTGCAGTTAGTCATAAGAGACACTTTGTAAATCTGCCTATCATTTAGCATATATCTGTGCTTGGCATCCTGACAGATGTCTATATTTAATGTCAGTAATCGTCTGTTATCAGTTTACGACAAGGTACTACAGTGAGTAGTCCCACACCACATGGTGCCCGTTATAATGCATAAATGGGCATAATTAAGGGTCTACCTCGTTGAATTCCCTATCATTTGTTATTTTATTTATTTATTGTATATTTATGTCATTATATATATATATATATTTTTCTATAGCATTAACTAAAACTGCAGTTCTTCAAAGCTGTTCCAGGCATATCCAGGAAGGTCTTCTCCCTGTGTCAGCCCCCCACCACAAACGTCATTATGCACATTTGCTGGTGTTAAGTCCCTGCGCCATGAGGGCAGCTTACCACGTGTCCAGTTGCCGATGTACAATGTCAGCAAGGGAATAACCTCCCAGGGTCGAACCACCTCTTCTCCTGTTAGTCCCACTGATTGAACCACATGTTGCAATTGTGCTGAGCAACATACTGTGGCTATCCGAGCCACGGAAGTCTGCCTGTTGCGTGGTCTTGTCATTGCACTGGTACATTGGCTCTGGCTGTTCTTCAGTCAGTGCTTTATTTGCCCAGGTGGTTGCACAGGGGGCCCGGTGCATTCATTTTTGGGGACTGCACTTATTTTTCCTCATCAGACTTCGACCTAGAGAAAGAGAGACAAAAACATACAAGGGGAAAACAAAGGGGAAGAGAAAGACAGAAACACCATCACGAAGGGAGAAAGCAGAGATGAAAAAGAACCCGCAAGAGTGTGGTGAGGAGGAAGGCTGCCTGGTGGTGGATTAAAGAGGCACAAGGTGGAAGTCTGACTCCGCAGCATTGGTATTCAACAAATTAAGCACTGTCCTCAACCCGGATAAACGCTGCCATTGGAACGCTCAAGTTCTGCAAATAGAGTCCAATTGGTTGTTTTTACTCACTTTAGGGATAACTCTGCACTCGTTACCACCAATACCGATGAAATCAACTATTCCCTGTTGAGATATTACTCCATGGATACACCCAGTCCCTACTAGGCCCAGCGAATCACAGAGAAGTTTGTGTACCATCACGGGTTGCCACTTTATTTCGTAAATCTGGACTTCTTCCTGGAAAACCCTCTTATAGGTATACAGGCCAAAGGGGCATTTTTCCTTGGACAACACTGTCAGTGTAATGCATGCAGTATTGCTGTGTGAATTGAAGGGACATTTTGTGCATTAAAGAGCTATGTTTGCCCTTTTGTTTTAGGGGAGGAGGCACAGATGCAATAGAAACGAAGCTCAGACCACAGTGTATTAGTGCCCTGTAAGAGGCAATTTGATGTTTAGGAACATTAGGATCACTGACAGAATATCGGTAACTGAAATATTGTGTGGACATAATATTGTGCAAAAACTATAGAGGACCAAAATATTGAGATGGCGAGTGCAAATAGGTGAGCATTAATTTTCTATTCTTTAATTCCACATCTGAATACCTTGACAATATATGTTGTCAAGGCATAGGTACGTGGAGTTATATGCGGTAAAACTTTGCTCACCTATAGAAACTTACCTTCACAATATTTTTGTCCTCAATATTCTTGACCAATATTTTGTCCCACAATATTTGTGCTTCCAATATTCTGTCTAAACCCCGGGTCATTAATGGTCTCATTCATAGCAGCAGTGAATGGTTGCCCTAAAACTTGCTGGTTTTGCTGTTATCAATACTTATCCTTGGCATAAATTCAATATTTAATCCAGCAATGGCATGACATTTTAAAATGCTTTACAACAAATGGGAGATTCCAAATCCCCTCAGAATGCACTTAATCCAGATTGGGTTTAGCAGTCCTAACTGGTTTAGTCGTCACTGTGGATTAATGTGTGTATGTGTACATGCCCTGTCTGTTTTGTTTGGGGGAGTTAAAAATAACTGTGACCTGTGACTGAGTTAATAAAGCTGTGTAATTCAGGATAAATGTAATGCTTCTAGGAAGTGTGTGGTGTTCTCCGGGAATCCAGTAAAACCAGAGGAAAAAAAATGCTGGCAGAAATATCTATGCTATCTGAGTACACTGCACATTGAGTAATATGGACCACAACATCTTCTTCACGTATGGATGATGCCATAAAGTATCTTTGTACACAGAAGTGCACATGTGCGGGTTTCAACAACACTATGGGGTTGTTAAGTGATATTAGAAGAATGGAATGTTGGGAGCACAACTAAAGATACAATGAAGCAGATGAGGGCCAATAGTGGCTTGGAAGTGGGCTACATAAAGTGGGCCTGGGCTGTTAATGGGGTAGAAGGAACCTATAATGCTTACTTTTCATCAGAAAGAGTAAGGCTTGATTTGTTTGTCGTGTCACCCGGAAACCCAAAAGGGTAAAACACTTTATTTGTTGATATCTTGTACAAAAGTGTTCTGTGTATGCTCCAATAATGATTCCCCTCCCCTCCAAGATAACCCAACAAACTAGCTGTGGTAGGGTAGGCGAGTGATGGAGACCTATTCGATGCCTCATCCAGCTTTTTCTCACTCCCACTAAATAATCTAAAAAAAAGCATAAAGGTAACTGTGCTGCCCCTGCCCACCTCCTTAAAAGCTTTTTAAATAATTCCCTTCAATCCCATATATATAAAGTGGTGTCTTAGCCCTCTCTACCATTTACCTCAGACAATAGGCGTAGTTAACCACCCGCTATACCCGCTTCGACTGGGTGCTACAGGCGCAGATTCAATTGTTTTATGTCCCTTCTTAACTTTTATCTTGGGCTCGCAGGTAAACGAAAGTTAGGAGAAATGATGGCAGAGAGAAATATACAATATTACAATGGCACAGAAAAAATAAGATAGAGGCAAATGAAATGAGACAGCATAAGGTAAAGAAAGTAAAATGCAAATAATGAAAGAAGTAAGGAAAGAGAAGAATGAAGGAAAGAGGTTATAAATGGAAACAGGAAATAAGGAAAAAGATGTAAAGGAAGAAAAGGAGGCAAAAGACAGAAAAGAAAGAATTAATGGGTGGAAAGAACAACAAAATAAATAAGAAAAATAAAAGGAGACAAATAAGGAAAACAGAAAAGTATATTGAACTAAAGAAGAAATGTGAGACAAAAGGATGGGCGACTGAAGGAAAGAAGAGAAAACAGAATTAATGAAACACACAGAAAGAAAAGATGCAAAGAGAAGAAGGACAACATTATAAGGATAAAGAGATATGAAGAAGGATGCAAAGATAGAAAAATGGTCAGATGGAATGAGAGAAGAATAGACAGAAAGAAATAGATGTAAAGAAAGAATGAAATAGGCATACAAACAAAGGAAAGATGACAGAAAGAAGGAAGTAAAGAAGCATAAAAGGAAAGAAAATGGTAGAAAGGATGAATAAGAAACATACACCAGTACTGGTTAATGTGTAGTATTTGGCCAAATTCCTTTAAAATCTTCTTGTACTATTTGTAATTTTGCACCAATGTCTGCAAATTTCCTCCAGGGGTACAATTCTCATGGCAGTTCGTAGGAAGAGTTGTAATCATTCACTTTACTTGTGCATATATTGCTATATAGGTGTCTAACTGGGGGCGTATTTTATTTTTCTGGCTACTCCCTTGCCTCAGACATTCCCTCTTCTTTTAACCTTCCTATATATGTCTGTACTATGTATTATCTAACATCTTAACACACTTGTACACATTCTTGCCTTTATCCTTCGTCACTCCCAGAGTCTGCTGCTCTTCCTTTAGAGTAGAGAACAGGAAATCTACATGGTATCAGCTTTCAGCTGCCACCGAGCATGGCAGGTATCTGCTGACTCCTGAGAGTCAGTACAAACCAGCAGTAAGAAGGTGAGCTTGTGAGTAGGAATGTGACGCCGTGATCCCACATCCTACTGCTTCTTTGATGAATATGTTTGATTTTCAACTGACATCTGTCATACCAGTGTAGAATGAAGAATTAAAAATCAGCTCACAAAAGTATCTTTCATTGGAAGCCATCTACAACTCATAGAATTACAGATGTGAGGCAGCCAGTAATTAAGATATTTTTCACCTAGTGTACTGGATGAGATTTACGGTGAAATCTTTTCATTTGATTCCTATAACCCCCAGCTTCATTTAGTGATAACATGAGGCCAAGATCATCTGACAGGCAGTGCCCTCTATACAGTTAAAAGAAACTATGAATCCAAAATGTAAGCAATCTAAATTTCTGAATCAATTACCTTCATATCAGGTCTAGTTCCATTTCAGTGTTATGGGTAAAATGCCTATGATCCTGGTATGTCATACACAAGTATAGATGACTAGATGTCAACAACAGGATTATTTTGTCCTGGTGGGTCCAAGTGACATCTGATAGACAATGATAGCAACCAAAGGTGGAAACTAATATTTTAGTGATAGCTACCCACGGTACTTCTTTATGTTTTGTGTGTAGCCCTCAATTCTCTTCCTGTTACCAGCTGGGTCAACTGCAACAGGATAGACAAGTCATCAGAGGGCAATGCTCAACATGATCTCATCTCTCTCATGTCCCTTCCCCTGCAGTAAAATACATTGAGTGTTTACCTTGCGTGCTGCACCCCACTCTGACCATGCTCTAGCCGTTTTCCCACCCTCTTCTGCATACATTTTTAATTTTAAAAAATGGTAATCTTTCCACTCTCCCTAGACACCCTTATTTGTACCCTTTCCTCCTTTAACCAGAGGCACAAAAAATACGTGACAACCTGCCAAACTCTCCCATCCCCCTTGGTACTACAAGAATATCACTACTTTAAAAAAAAGCAAATGCCTGTCGATCTGACCACTCCTTCCATATCACTCTCTGTAAGTCTCTCAACCTCTCAGATATTAAAAAAATATATACATGGTGTCCTGCCACCCTCCCTCCATCAACCTCATAATCACCATTGAGTTCAGTTGCATCAGGCCCAACATTACTGAACTGTTTTCCCTTTTCATGTTCCTGATGCTGATCTCTGAAGATCTGCTGTTCCTGTGCTCAGCTGATGAAGGCTCTGCAAGCTGCTGTCTCATTTAGGAGAGGTATAACCAATGTGCATTTGTTTTTTCTTTTGCAGGCTTTTCCTTTCAGTGTTTAATGGTAATTGCACTTACAAGATTGAAATTCTTCACACCTTTGGACAGCCTGTGTTGTTTCTATAGTGCTATCATTTGGTTTTGCACATCATTTATGTGACCTTAGCATTGTCAATTTAAGGGCAATAAATGTTTAAACTTTACTAAATTGATGTGTTGATTCATGACCACATAGGTCATGGTGTGTATAAAGTACTGACTCATTACTGTATATTTTGATTGTATTGGTTCTCATATTGGAGCATCTCCTCCTCCAGCTTCAACACCCTCCGCATGCTCCGAAAGATCTACAAATGGATATCCACTGAAACCAGAAGAACAGTCACCCAAGCCCTCATAAGCAGCAAACTGGACTATGGCAATGCCCTCTACTCAAGAACCACGGCCAAACTCCAGAAGAGGCTGCAACACATCCAGAACGCCTCCGCACGCCTCATCCCCCGCCACTGCCACATCACAGACCACCTGAGAAGCCTTCACTGGCTCCCGTCAACAAGAGAATCACATTCAAACTCCTCACCCACGCTCACAAAGCACTGCACAACACTGGACCAGAATACCTCAAAAGACGGCTCTCCTAATACACCCCGAACCGACATCTCTGCTCTGCCGACCTCGCCCTCGCAACAGTCCCACGCGTCCTGCAGAACTACAACCGGTGGTAGATCATTCTCGCACCACACCGCCAAAACGTGGAACACTCTTCCCACCCACCTGCGCCACACCAAAGACCTCCTTACCTTCAGGAAACTTCCAAGACCTGGGTGTTCGAGCAGTGGCAGCACCCCCCCCTTCTGCCTCGCCCCCTACTTAGCACCTTGAGACCCTCACGGGTGAGTAGTGTGCTTTACAAATTCCTGATTGATTGATTGATGATCTCATTACTCCTATCTGAGTCAAAAAATTTGAGTCGACCTCTGAAGGTGACAGATGTCACTGGCCTATTACGTGTCACCTCAGCCTAATATTAGGAGGTCACACGCTCACACAGGGTGACAGGAGTTGACATTCCCCTGGTCTCACTTGCGTCTGCAAAGACTAGAGGAAGGCAAGGGAGATGGTGGTCTGCAAACTGCCATTCCAGCACCTTCCTTAGACTTCTGAATACCTGTGGGAGTTGGCAGATTATCATATACTAGAGAACAGGCACCAGAACATTGTCATACAAAAACAATTTTTCCCTGCTGACATCAGAGCAAAGAAAACTAGAGTTTGAATCCCATGTTCACGATAATGGCTTTCTGTGGAAGACGTGTACAATACGTCTTCCACATATCAATGAGCAAACATCCCAGTTGGCCTCCAAGGGTCCAAGAGTTTGTGTTTGCCTACAACTACATAATAAAAATCTAGGAGCCAGAGACCCAATTAACCCAGGGGACTTTGCTAATGATTTTGTAGGATAGGAAATCTGTTTCGGGCTTTCTCTCATTGAACACACCATTTCTGTCACTGTCCCAGCCCATATCCTGGCCAAGAAACAAGTTTCCAGGTGGCTGTCATCTATCCTTTAGGCTTTCCTACTTGGTGTCACAGGGATGGCAAGGCAGGTTGAGACAGCCAAGGTGAGGGTAACCCCCTGCTTCAGCTTAAAGGTCACCTTGAAAGCTCATCTCTGATTGACTGAAGCTATTGGAAATCATTTAACCCCTTGCTGCTGTAAACTACTCACAAGATGGAGCTTGCATAATTATCCAAGACAAAGCAATTCCATTTACTCTACATATCTTCCTAAGTATGCATCATTCCCATCGCCTACTTTCTAGATCAATTCATGTACGTCCACTCAGATAGTAACTAAAATAGTGTGCAATATGTTATCTCAATCAGAAAGATAACCGACGAAAAAATGTATGTGCCTTTAAATTAGGTATTAATGGAAGTGAAAGTCTTAGTACCTTTTGAATAGTACCCATACATTTTCTGTTATTGCAAACACGTTTTTAATTGGTCTGCTTAAATTGGCTAAACGCAAGTTAAACTAATAAGTCAACATCCTTGTGTTATTTTTCACGAGCTTTTATACTATCTGATTATCAAATGCAGAAACATTTAGACCACTTTAAGGGAATATTTAACTGTACTTTCGGGTATCATTGAAATACTTTAAATATGTGGGATAGTGATGAAGTGAAATGGATGAACCGGTGCCCATCCTGACTGCTTATAGAGCAGTCTGTGACTTTAATAGAAATGCTGAGCAGAGAGTGCATTAAAAGGACTTTCTTCTTTGAATGTAGATTTCCAGTTAAGCACAATGCTTGTGTGGCTTAATTACAATTGAAATAATTGAGTTTGCCTCAAAGCTTTAAGCAATGGCTATTTCTAGAACTGTGATTGGAGACTTGTTTCACATTGCTTTTATGAAGTCAAAGAAAACTTCAAGAATTATATTGCATATTATTTTCAATAGCAGAAAATTCCATGTTCTATCAATAGTTTAAAAGATTATTCTTTTTGGAATGCCAGGTTTGCTTCATTATTGCAATAAAAGCAGGCCTCAAAACATCATAAAAAGTTTACTAGACCTGCAGGTCTAGTCACTTAAATAATCTACTCAACCTAACTGTAATGTACTTGACCTTAAACTGGTCTCAATTTGTGTGATCCTATGCAAATATTTTGTTTAATGGCGCCACCTTTTTATTCGTTATCACATATGAGAACACCTTCAAATATGCAAGTTCACTATTTCTGCAATACAAAAAAACTCTTTTTTTTACTAGATTAAATATTTGCTCCATGTATAATCAGAATAGAGCCCATATATTTTGGGCATGCATGACCCCTGGCTTACGTCTTAGTTCACTAATATTTGCATTACCATCAGGGAAGGGGCAGGAATATTTCCCAACTCTTGTTTAAAAACTAAGAGTTAATAAATATTTTTACTGAAACATGATGTAGTAGTGCACTGTCATTTATAGGCAGCACATTTTCCACTGAAATAGCCAGAAACTTTCCCACTAACATGCAGCTTTACTGATAAAACTGTATAGTGCATAAACAATTTTGGAAATTTGGTTTCAGAAAAAATATTAAATGTTTACACCTCACCAAGTAAAGTGTTCTGATTTGTTTTCATCCTATAATCTTTTTTTCACCACACAGAATTACAAAAATGTGTCTTCATAACTACTGAAATACATTTTGAAATGTTTGCATAGCTCACTTATTAGCTATTTCAGTGCTGTGTTAGAAAAACGCTCGACATCTTACAGCCTTTCCTTTCACATGCTTTGCATAACATCTCAGATAGTTCACTTTACAAAATCCTCTAACTTCACAATGTAGGAAGAAAAACTGACCTTTGAACTCTGTTCATGAATGCCAGGCAAATATGACAAGTTAAAAACAAGATTTAAAGGCATCTTTATTACTCATTCACTTTGTGAATGAACAGAACAGAACACCTTTTATTAGTTAACTGGCCAGAACGGGTGATTAGGCCTTCCTCCCGATTAAATCTGACTTGCCAGAGGCCTGATAAGGATGTATTTGTAATGTTTCAGGCTTGGTTTATCATTTGGTGAATGAAGAACATGTTCTAAAAAATCAGTGGTGCACCGTTCACCCAATTAAGCCCTGATTATAAGTTAGGCGGAATTCCACTTAGAGACTCCCAGTAGCCGGATTTATCTTTACTGGCCAGCGTCACCACATGACATTTTATCTATGATGAGTTAGACACCTCAGAATGGGGCTTAACTATGTGGACACAGAACCACTATGCATAATTACTCACAGTACTTCCGATTTAGAACAAATATTACATTAATAAAATACACTCGTACCTGACCTTGTTGTAAGCCTTCAGGTATTCTTTTATATCCCACAACCCATGCTAACTAGCACCATAGCGGAAACACAGATATATGTATGCTTTTGTAAATCCCCTTTTTTGTGACTGCAAATTCAAGCTTCAAAGCATTATCTCACATTCATTATCCCATCATCTTTATTACTGTCCCTATCAATCACTCACCAACACCTTAGTGATTCATGTTCACTCTCCAAAAACATGTTTTCTGACTAGACCACAAAATCAGGGTGCAGGGACAATTTGAAGAGCAGGGGTTGGCGGTTATCCATCCTTATTTGTATAAGATAGCGGTGATGGTACCTTAGAACAGAACTTCAGCGCCTCTGCCACAAGACTAACACATATTTTTTCTTTATTTACCCCTCCCCCGCAACCCCTGTACCCCCCTCAAGGGGGTAGGTTGAACACTAATCATGCTACACCTGGAAGGAATTTGTTTTTGCCATTTTGCCTCTCAAATGGCCTGGGTCACATGATTATCTGTAGAAGTTATGAGTGAAAGAGTAGTTTATATATAAAAGTCTAAAGGTACCCCAGGGAATAAAGCATCCACAACCGCCCATTGCACACTCAGGACGTCATGTAATATGGCCCCTGGTCCCTAATGTTGAGCTAAAATATACAGCAGAAAATGTGAACGACACAATGAGACAAAATATCTTCTGAGGGTGCTTTATCATTGCACTATGGCTTGTAAGTATTTTTGAAACATGCACAAGTCCAGTGGCAATGTACATGGACAATTCCAATAGTGACCGGTCTTACTGTTACTTACCTCTGTTTCCGGCATGACGGGGTTGATTTTCGTCTTGGCCCGGAAGCAGCAGCAAAGGTAGTACTGCTACCTGCCGATGAAAATATAGTTCATCTTTCCACTGAAGTCTCTTCGTTTTGAGAATTTTGTATCCATGTATGAAAACTTCATTTCAGACCTCAGACCATAACTAAATGAGCACCATCTTAACCCTGCCTCTTATGTAGATGTCCACTGTCGTGTTTCATCTAGGAAAAATGAAGCCACGCGCATTAGCACCCACGGTGTTATGACTTTCTGTATAAACCCGCCAATTTTGTCCATGTAAAACAAGCCCTAAAGAAACTCTACTCAAATAGATGCTGCTCTATAACCTTAAGCATTCATGGTGCTTTTATACTTTTTAGAAACATATAAGTTCTTTACGAAAATGTCCAATATCTAAAACCTAATTGTGTGGTTAACCAAGACAAGAGAAATTCGACAAAGACTCTTGTGCATAAGAAGTGTGCTCTGTGCTACGTTTCAGTCTTGGCATAAGTCAAACATTAAAAAAAAAAAACGTAATAGAATCACATAGTGAGCTTTCGGTCTGTCTCGTTCATCCACAGGATTTGTTTTAGGATTCTCCAGTCACAGGCTTGAGGTATTGACAGTCACATCTGGGATAAGCCCACACAAATATTTTAATTTTACCATTTTTGCATTTGCTGTTTTGCTGCATTCTGTCTTCATTGGGATGAATGAGGAACTATTTAAATGGTATATTCTATCTTCAGCAAATTAATTTCTTACGTTATCGAAGCATTGTATTTTCTACAGAACACTCAGCGTCCATTGGAACTGAATTTTTATATCATTTTTTCAGCTCGAGAGTGCGAGCTGACCATATCATGGCCGCCTATTGTTGTCACTTCCCCACTCTTTCAGCATGGTCTCTTTCCCACTTCACTGTGGGTTCTCTTTCCTGCCAGGCCTCTCTCACATCACAGCTCTTTCCCCTGTCTTGCTCCTGTTTGCAGGGCTGCTCTTTGGCCCCTATCGCAATCTCCAGTCGGCTTCCCCGGCTCGTCTCCATTCCCAGTCTCCATTCCCAGTCTTCCTTTCTTTGTCTCCCCCACTTCCATTCCCAACCCCTCTCTCTTTCCCACTGTTTCTGCCATTCCCGGGAACCTTCACTGGCCTCCACCGGGGCTAGCATCATAAAGCAAACAGGATACCAGGGTATGTACGATATCTAAGACAATGGCTCCTGAAGTATGATTTGTGGCTACAATCTACTTAATTCAATATATAAGCCACAGCATGGGTCCCAATAAGTACGTGATATGAGCTCAATACATGATTAAGAGACTAAATCATTGGAATTGAGTCAAAGAGGTATATTCAATTTACATACTCTAAATACATTTAGATATAGAGTGCAAATAGTGCAGTGAACAGTATAGTGAGTGGAAATCAAAGTGTAATTGAAAAAGTGCTCTATCCTTACAAGATACTACAACATGTCTTTTAAGGGTGATCTTGGAAAATAGTTGACGTTTGGCACCTTGGCAGAAGAGCTCAACAGATGTCTGTCTGAAGCGAAGAAAGGGGGAGTTGGCACCGTGGCATAATGCCTCAACTAACCTCCACTTGGTCTCCTTAGGGGCTTAAATAAAATAATTCTGATGAAAACACATCCCCATCGGGATACACTTGAGGTGTCTCTGGAGTTTAAATGGAATTAAAATAAATTCCAAAAGACCGCCCAAGAACTGAGGATGGTAAAGCTAAGATAAGGAGATCCACTGTGCGAAAGCAAGGGCAAGAGCTGTTGGGTAAAACCTGTGTGGAACGAATCATTGTGGGCACCAAAAAACACCTTGCACACAAACAGCACACAGATCTTTACTTCCATATGTTATGCCATTGCTGGTTGATAATCGTACCTCTAGGTTTCGGAAAGCTATGCATAGCCCTGGAAAGGGCTCCCTATGCAGAATTAAGGAAAGAAACCCACGAAGGAACATAAAATGTTGCATTGTCGAGTAGGTCTCTGATTTTAAACCCTAACATTTAATAATGGCATTACAATATTTTATCAGCATTTTAGTTTTGTTTTACAAACGCATTAACGACTGTCTAATTAAATTACAATGAGATCCACTGTAAATGTAGAAATACAACATTCGGTTTTGTTCAAGGAGATTTGAAAAATCACTTTTTTGAAAACATGTGACTTGCACTTTCATTCTTAGGGCTTGTGCAAAGCAGAGCTATTTCTATCACGCTGCGAGCCTAGATTAATAAATTTAGAAATGCAATAAATGTGCTCTAAATTCATGGAATGCTGTGTTGCATGAGTCAGGCTTTTCAACAGGCATCAATTTGTTCGGATGCTCAATGACAATTCCAATCTAAACTGAAAAATTCCACTGAAAATTACCTGTAAAGACACACACTGCCTGTGTTCATCTTTTAATATTTCAATTTCATGTTATTTGCCCTTCTGAAGTCATACTCCACCCAGCAAGATTATCATGCAATGGATTCTGTAGTCTCTCAGTCAATAGAGACAAACCACTATTGAAAGGTTCATACTCATTGCAGTCTTCAGTGTGAGTGAAAAAGGTCACCCATTCGATTAGTGCAGTAGCATTTTAGATCTCTTACGCTCCCAAACCATTGAATAATATCAGACTTAGTTTATGAATGTCAGAATATAAGAAAAATAAATGAATAGCATATATTTCAAGATGTAATGTAGCAGTCAGCTTTGTAATAGGTATATAGAAATCAGGTAGTGACCCGCTACTTTATGCAGGTAGTGTAGAGGTTAGCAATGGATCAGTGATATACATTGTTTGAAGCCATTTGTGGTTATCTGTGTTTGTGATGTGCTTCTGTAAATGCGCATCGATAGCACATGCCTCCATCCATTTGTCTCTTTGACGTGACTGCTTGGTAATACTGAGTGGATACATTTTCAGTGTGCCCCTTTTGCCAACAGAAGCCAAACACCTCCAATTTCTACCCATTGCCCACTTCCTTTCTCTCATTCCATGGTGCTAATGTTGGTGACTCCATTTCTGCTTCCTCTGTAGAACTCTGTATGTCTCTTTCTTGTCTTTGACACAATAAATCCATGATTGTGCCTGTTGGGTATTCAGGAATACATGCATTGGGCATCGTTGGCTTCTTAATCAAGTCTTACTGATACCTTCCTTTATCTATCTTGTTCAAAACTAATTTGTTCATCCTAGAGGCACTTCTTATGGAGCACCGTATGGAGGGCATTGCCCCTCCTCCAGTGACTCAAGCACTATAGCAAGATCAAAGAACCACAGTCACCTACCTTAAGGAAAACAAACCTTTAGAAAGTCATGGCTTCTCCTGAAAAGGACTGCCTGGTTGGAGCACTGTCACAGAATGTCTGCGTGAGACATTCCCGGGTGTATAACCAGTGGCGGCCGGCAGTTTTAGGAGGAAGGGATAGCGGGCATTCTTTCACACACACGCACGCACACACGCACATCCATTAACAACACTCATCAACATTCAAACATACACGCACGCACCAAACATTCATTTAAAAAGATCACACACACACACTTACCTTCATCCTCGGAGGTCCCAGGAGGGTTGGGACTGCTGCCTTCCCTCGCTGGCTGACCCTCGGTCAGCCAGTGAGGGAAGGCAGCAGTCCCAACTTCGTCACAGGGTGGGGTTGGGTCAGTGAGACTGCTGATCCCACCCTACTCTGTGATGAGGTGGGCGTTTCAGGGCTTAAACCTTAAGCCCAGGAGTGTGACCTCTTCAGCCCATCAAAATTCAGCTCAGGCAGCCAGGAGTCTGTGAAAATCGTGCATGTCTCTCCTGGGTGCCTGACCTGAACATAAAGAGTGTCTGTCAGGCTGATCTTTGTTCAGCCTCACAGGCACTCTTCATGAGAGGCAAAAGGTGGGGGGTGTTGCCCCTCCGCCCTAAAGGATGGGCCGCGCCTGTGTATAACACAAATCCCTCAGGAAGCCCACCTTCATCACCACCTCACATGAAGCATTGCAGGGAATGGTTGCATTCACTTTTTATATGGCCTCTGGGTGGACCTCAGACAATAGTCAAAACAGACGCCCTTAAGTTCTCCTCGGTTGTCTGAAACAAACTGATTTTTTTTCAAAAAATGTATTTACTTATAACAGAGTAAACAGTTCACTTTGGGCACCTTCAGGGTAGATTGTTATATAAAAGTATCTACAGAGAAATGGCTTCCTATATGGCTGATAAGGCTTAGTATCAAACACTAACATGTGAATTGAAGTCACAAAGTTAATGCAAACTGTACAAAACTGGTGAATCCACTAAATCCAGGCAAATAGGAAGCTCCCTCTTTGCACTGCTCGGAAGCTGATGCTTTGATTCTTATGAATACTAACCAGTATTGCGGATTTCTTCTAATAAGAGTTTGCTTCAAAGTGATGTAATTGATATCAATTTTGTAGTTTATACAGATTTAAGAACAACATAATCAATAGAAATTAATACAAATATTACCAAATACGATAAGTAATATTTACTGACAAAATATCATTGCATCTCATGCATCAAAGCCTGCATTAAGTACAAATCTAAAATAATACCCCCCCACAACTGCTAATGCAAAATGCTGAATGCTGCACTAGCTTTCACATAGTGCAGTGCTGAAGATGTTTTCTTGTATTCAAAGGGGAAACATTAGGGATTGACTCATTATTAAATTGTGTAAATCCATTTAACACGCATATTAGCTACAGTTTCCTAAAATACTTAAAAATACATTGACTATACCGCATTCACTATACCTCAAAGAATCAAAGAAAACTTGTCGCGCCCTCGAGAAGGCCTGGCGCAAGGACCACACCGCTGACAACACGACCGCCCTCAAGAACGCTACCCGCGAACACCACCGCCTGATCCGCGCTGCTAAAAAGACCTTTTTCACCGACAGACTGGACAAAAACAGCCACAACAGCAAAGAACTCTTCAGCATCGTCAAGGAGTTCTCCAACGCCAACGCTGTCACACCCTCACAGGATTTGTGTGAATCCCTCGCCACTTTCTTCCATCGCAAGATCAGCGACCTCCACAACAGCTTCAGACACCAGACCCAACATAACACCACCGAACCCGCACCCCCGGCCATTACCCTCAACAACTGGACCCACATCAACACTGAAGAAACCAAATCCATCATGAACTCTATCCACTCTGGCACCCCTTCGGACCCCTGCCCTCACTTCATCTTTAACAAAGCCGAAGACATCATCGCCCCGCACCTCCAGACCGTCATCAACTCTTCTTTTTCTTCTGCTACCTTCCCCGAATGCTGGAAACACGCCGAAGTCAACGCCCTACTAAAGAAACCTACGGCTGACCCGAGCGACCTGAAAAACTTCCACCCCATCTCTCTTCTGCCTTTCCCAGCCAAGGTAATAGACAGCTGACCACTTTCCTGGAAAACAACAACCTGCTCCACCCTTCACAAACCGGATTCCGAACCAACCACAGCACGGAAATCGCCCTCATCTCAGTCACTGACGACATCAGAACCCTGATGGACAACGGTGAAACAGTCGCCCTCATTCTCCTCGACCTCTCGGCTGCCTTCGACACCGTCTGTCACCGCACCCTAAATCCCGCCTCCGCTCCACCGGGATCCAAGGCCAGGCCCTGGACTGGATCGCCTCCTTCCTCTCAAACCGTTCCCAAAGAGTTTACCTCCCTCAGTTTCGCTCAGAACCCACCGAGATAATCTGCGGCATACCTCAAGGCTCATCGCTCAGCCCGACACTCTTCAATGTCTACATGAGCCCCCTCGCCAACATCGTTTGCAAGCACGACATCATCATCACCGCCTACGCCGACGACACCCAACTTATACTCTCCCTCACCAAGGACCCCGCCAGCGCCAAGACCAACCTACAAGAAGGCATGAAGGACGTCGCAGATTGGATGAGGCTCAGCCGCCTAAAGCTGAACTCTGAAAAAACGGAAGTCCTCATCCTCGGCAACACCCCGTCCGCCTGGGACGACTCCTGGTGGCCTACGGCCCTCGGCACCGCACCGACCCCCACAGACCACGCCCGCAACCTCGGCGTCATCTTGGACCCTCTTCTCACCATGACCAAGCAAGTCAACGCCGTGTCCTCCGTCTGCTTCCTCACCCTCCGCATGCTCCGCAAGATCTTCCGCTGGATCCCCGCCGACACTAGAAAAATCGTGACCCACGCCCTCGTCACGAGCCGCCTGGACTACGGCAACACCCTCTACGCCAGGACCATAGCCAAACTCCAAAATCGCCTGCAATGCATTCAAAACGCATCGGCACGCCTCATCCTCGACGTACCCCGCAACAGCCACATCTCCGCACACCTGAGACACCTGCATTGGCTCCCAGTCAGCAAAAGGATCACCTTTCGACTTCTCACCCACGCACACAAAGCCCTCCACAACAAGGGACCGGAATACCTCAACCGACGCCTCAGCTTCTACGTCCCCACCCGCCTCCTCCGTTCCTCTGGTCTCGCACTCGCTGCCGTCCCTTGCATCTGCCGCTCCACGCCGGGTGGGAGATCTTTCTCCTTCCTGGCGGCCAAGACCTGGAACTCCCTCCCCACCAGCCTCAGGACCACCCAGGACCACTCCGCTTTCCGGAGACTCCTAGAAACCTGGCTATTCGAGCAGCAGTAACCCCCCCTTTCCCCTAGCGCCTTGAGACCCGCACGGGTGAGTAGCACGCTTTATAAATGTTAATGATTTGATTTGATTTGATTCATTAGGAGTACTCACATTTCTGTTTCATACCAAGTGTTCAAACTTAACCTATTTTTTCCTTGAAGACATATACAAACAATTGTGTTTTGCAGTCACGAAAGAACATTGATCTTTAAATTATATTACATTAACAAGTTTTCTTTAGCACTGTTTTGGCATTAGTATGGCCTTTCAGGACTTTCATTTGAGTATGTGTGATCTTCAAATGTATTAGCGCCACCTGGACATTTTACATAATCCATCCCCGAATGTACTATCACTTAAACATGCTTCACCATCTAACTATGTAAAAAGAACCCGACATTTCTAAGTTATAATGAGTTTCGATGAAAAAGATGGTGTGCCATGCTTGAACTCCTCTCGCAAAAGGCCTTAAGCATCCAGATATGAAGGGAATTCGTTTACGCAAAATGCTGATGTGAGAAAAATGATTTTGAAGTTCAGCAAACACAAGCAAAACCTTGCAGAAGATGCATCTCAGGGGAGCTGAAAAATACATCATCCGCTCCCACCTGTCAGACATCTGTGAACATTGCTTGAATCACTGTATTGTGGGCTTAGGTTTCAGTTTTCTCTGATACCCACACCGGTGTTTGCTGGGTGACACCTGTGCGTGCTCTGTTTCAATATCCAAATGACAGGCAAACTGTACTCACAACACCGTTTTGTTCTCGAAGACACTCTTATTTCAGGAGCAGGCCTTTGGAAGAAAAAGAAAAGGAGATATTTGTGCCAAAACATATAGGATATGTCAAACTCAAGACTGCTAGGTCATTTAAAAATTTAATTGTAATGCATATATGCACAATGCTATATCACAGAGTGCGCTGATTGTGCATTGACATCACAAGGAAAAAAATAAAAACTTTTTTCATAAACAAAACTTTATTGGGTTTTAACAGACATAGAACATAGAAAATCTGAACAAAGAAATATACCTCCTCATGTTCGGGCTAAACACATTCCCGTTTCCACCCGGCCAGCCCCCTGCAAATCAAGTCATGATAGAATGTAAAACATCCAACATTGAGGATAATCCATAATAGTCCCAGCATTTCAATAATTTCTTAGGACAACCCCGGGCTATATAGATCTGTTTCCCCTGTTTAGCACACCAGTCTATGCCAGCACGCCAACACTGCAACCATGGTGGGTTAGGTTGTTTCCAGGATTGCAAAATGTCTCTTTTAGCCAACAGGGCCACCAGCCCCACCCTAGGTCTGTGCTGCGTGACTCCCCAAAGTTATCCATGATGCCCAGTAGCACAGCCTTTGGGGTCAGTTGCATTGAGGTACCAAGGACGGCTGAGATTATGTCACTAATTTGGGACCAATAACTGGTAAGGTGCAAAAAATCAACATTTGACTGAAAAATGCGGAACAATATTCACAGTACACGTAAACACAATAAGTGAGTCTTGTAATATAAATAAAACAGATTCAGTATTTGGGACCGTGGAGAAAATGAGGGTGAGTGCATTGTTACACTGACGTTGCTGCATGGGACTGAAATCTATACACAAATCGAGACTTAACCCCACTTCAGGGGTAACAAAGCCTTCTGATCAGTGCTTATATTGCACAGTAGTCTATGAAAAAAAAATAATTCTGGAATATTGACAATCACTCTATATACAAATATAGATTTACTATTTTTAACTCCAGAATAATGTACCTTGACATCATCAAGGTGCATGGAAGTGGCATTAGAAATAGTAAATCTGCTCTTGCCTGTCTAAACTTACTTTGATGATAAAGTGGTAATCAATATTCTGGAGTCGATATTTTTGTAGATCAATGTAAAACATTCGATTTCCTGTTAGTATGCCATGCCTGCAATTAGCATCTGAGCATCAAGAAAGGATATGACATTGTAGTGATCCATTCCTCTTAACCAATATCCTCAAATAAATTTGAGGTAATAGAAAACTGTTCATAACCAAAAGCATACTTACAGCTGTTGAAGCAACAGTTCCAAGGTTACCTACACACGACAATGTTATTTTTCAATCAAACGTTTTTAATTTACATTCATATAAATTGTATATTTCAGTTAATATGTTCAGCGGTGGAAGCGTTTGGATAAACATAATTTAGAGGCAGGTGGGACAAATATACCCTTCAGTTCAACATCGATTACATCTACTGCATGTATGGAGAGATCCTTCACAGTTATTTTTTCGGGTGATAATTTGGAGTTGAAATGACAATTCTTCCAAATTTAGCTCATGTCCCCGTGGCTGTTATCAAAACTCCAGGCGTCGAGATCAGAAAAAAGGCTGAGCATGGCAAAAGATGGATTTTCCTTGACTGCTGCCGTCGGGATGTGAACTGTAGGTAACTAGTTGCAATCTCAGCACCACAACTCCGCCTTTCATCTTTCTCAAGTCAACAAGTTAAGTATCATTAAATTAGGAAGTGGTAAATCCATCACAGGTCATTATGTACAAAAAAATCACAAATGTCAACCCTGCAAGTATTCATCTCCAAGGTGTTCTCCTGCATGTCTGAGAGAGGATCAGCTGAGGTTCTGCGACAACTTCCAGTTTTGATCCAGATGCAATGAGTATGCTCACCACCACTGACCAATGATGCTGTCTGTCAATTTATTCTGTCTGCAAAACCCGTGACTCTATAAAGGGATGTTTCTACTGTATCTTCTCCTCTTCAGAGTTTATGTCTTAACCTTTATTTCATCTCAACCTTACAGTGCTTCTAGTCGCTTCCATGCGCTTCTCTGAAGTAGTCAGATAATACTAACCTGGCAGGTGTGCTTCATGTGAACTGTTTTTCACCTTTCCACATGAAGCTCAGTTCCATTTTGAGTTTACTGGCTGTATTTAGTTTTACTATCAGTACTGCAAAGTGTAAAGTTTCCTTCAATATCTGTTTTCTGCACATACATCTATGACTGGCAGATTCAGAGTTTACTTTTTCTTCATCTTTAAAAGCAAATCAATACTTCTGCCAGAAAACAAATGGGGTGAAATGTAATTTTAAACTGTTAGTAAGTTAGTGAACCCCTTTGATTACTTGCTTTGTGATATGAGCCGTTTAACTATTATACACTTGCAGCCCGATGCTGTGGGCTGTACCGGTTGTTAAAGGCCCTCAACCCAAGTTACTGAACCGAGCTGCAAGCCTTACAATAGACAAGTGCATGGACCAAAGATAAAAGAATGAGGTATATAAAAAGTATCGCCTCATCTTCATAGATATTATGTTTTAATCTAGACAGGCAGTAGTGGGATGATTACACGTGGTACAGTAGCACTATACCGCATGCCATGTATCACATGAGAAATACAATTTCAACCACTACAGTGCAAGGATTACATCACATTTTAAGTTCAGTGTAACTGGATGTGGAGTTAAATATAGAATTACTTTGGACTGTGGCAGTAGGCAACGTTGTCAGACTCAGTGGCGTAATGAAACTTGAGGGGGCCCCTCTGCAAAGTACCTGGAGGGAACCTCCAACCCCATGACTCAGGAAGGGGCCTGCTGCCTGTGCACAGTATTCTGTGCTGAGGCGATCTCCTGGGGCTTGCCCCCCCAGTCTTCCTTACCTTCCACATCAAAGGGTCTGAGGGGGCCTTTGTTACTTCATCGGTCAGACTCTGGGGCTCTTGTGCCGTTGTACCTGACGCGCAATTGATAGTTATGTCCGTCTAGAAGGCGTGTTTATAAAACACTCTGGGCCCAAATCACAAAGGTATTGCCTGTAGACTTGAGTTTACGGCTGAAAAAAACAAATTTGAACCTTTGAGGAATTGACAAACAGTTTCCTAGCAGACAGTAAAAAGATTTGCTAACTTAGATTTTACCTCCACGTGTTCAGATAGTAAATCCTAGTGAAGAGATTTCTCCATTGGGCAGGTTCCATATGGAAGTTGTCACCCCTCCATCTTCATTAAGGGTCTAATCTTCAGGACTTTAGGAATTTATTTAAAACATGGCTGTTTCAATCTTGTCTTTAACAATCAGTGAAGACTTTCTTGCCTTTTCCTATCACTTTATAATGTTACTGAACGTTGGTTGCAGCTTGGTTTCTTTAAGATCCATGATACCCTTTCCTTGGTGAAAGTTGTGTTAAACAAAAACACTAACCTAACCTAAGATGTGGGAGGGAGATGTATTAAGGCGATATGGTTGTGAACACACATCAACATTTATTTGTGTTATTCACAAACTGAAGTCCAATTTTTTCCAACCCCGAAATGATGGGCATCACCATCTTTCCAGAATGGGAGGGAAATAACTTCCATTGCCCCCCCCCCCCCAAGGTTTGCTGGGGGTGATCCACCTGGCACAGCTTTCCAGGTGTTCTTCTGGAAATATTTGTGAGCTGAAAAAAGTAAAAGTAAATTCAGAACGTGGTGTTAATCTTCACCCATTAATATAAGGTGTTTCGAGAATTGGGCCCGATGTTCTCAGAGTCAAACCTCTCATCTTCTATGGTTGATACCTTCCTAAAAAATAGGTCTGTAATCCTAATGATTAGTTTATTTATTTAGTTATTTTGGGAGCGATATATAATAACGTGGATAAGGCTTTGAGAGGCAGCGGGCCACTGTTCAGGTGGGACCAAACATGACATCACAGACAAGTTAGATAAATGTGGATGATTCTGAAACAGGAGACAGTTCCATGAGAGAAGAAGGCAGACATTGACAAAGCTCAATGGAGTCTTGTGTTTTTATACCAATGTTACAAGAATTCCTTGAGCAGGTGGACTTGTCACTGAATTGAAAGAGGACAGGAGTGGGTCTCATTTGGAAGACATCTTGTTCCGCTGTCTGAGGATGTAGCTGAGATGTATTGTCTTCAGGTATTGTTCCACTGCAATTTAGGTATTCAAATCCAGCAGGTGTGTTGAGTCTGGTATTACAGATCCAGCCAATTGTAAAGCGCTTCTCAGCCAAGTGTGGAAGTGAGTTTTCACCTATGCTACAGCTCCACGATATCCTAGCTACTACTTATACCGAATAGTGGATTCTGTGCAAGAGGTCAATGGATCGAAGCGACATAGGATTGAGGGGATGTCATCAATGAGGAATGTAATCATCAACAATAATCAATATAATAAAAAATCTTGAACCTCAAACAATGACCACACCAGTTTATGAAAAAGAATTATAAAATTGTTTTCCCTAGATTAACAATACTAATGTCAAGAAAATAGCTCTCAAACACAAATGATAAGCGAATAGAATTAATAGTGGTTGATTAGAAAGTCTAATATATCTGAGTTTAATTAAAACAGTCAAGCAAATAATCTCCAAAATAATAACACAGATTAGCATCAGTAATAACAGCAATGTATGCATTAGTACAAACATTCAAAGTGTCAATATAAATCTTGAGCATTCAGTAGTATTACCCTCACTAACCACAAATTAGCATCAACATGTTCGGCTTCATGTTAAAGAATTTAGAAACACAAATTTAGGAAAATCTCTCTAACTCGGGTTAATTTAAAAAAAATCATTAATATGCAGCAATCAAATTTTACGTTGCAGATGGTACCGGCAAAGCAAAAGAGACACATATAACATACAATCGTATACCTTACACCAACGATAACAACATGCAGACTACTTTAGCAATGGGACACTATCAGGTAAGTCTTCAGAAGAATCAACCTTAACACAGCTAAACCCACACTGCTACTAGGACTCGGACCATCAGCAGGAACTCTGTCAACAAATTCACAGGTCTCTATCCTGAAGTCTCTCTAGTCTAACATCTGACTAAAGGTTGGTATACTAATCTTCAAAAAGCTCATTATTGGTCAGTTCATTGGGTGGTTATGTTTCAGCCAATAATAATTCTAATTGATAACCTAAAATACAACAACGTCACATTAACCAGGACATATTCTCAACAGTAACTTTTCCTCTTCCGTCTCGTCTGTAGCTCCATTGTTTCATCTCATCTAAACTTCTCTTCTCAGGAAGAAACTTTCTTACTTGCTACTTTCACTTCCATCCTCGAGGAAGAAACCACCTATTAGTAACATTCTTAAACAATAGAACATTCAACTTATTAAAGAATTCAGTTAAACATGGCCTTGTAAGACATAATGCAGCAACCCACTAGGGGTAGCTGTGGACACATCTATTAAACCATCAAGTACACTTTTATATAAGCATTGAATTATGGAAAATAACTACAACATTTAGTTGGAATTTTGCTCAGTTAGAAACAGAAATGAACTGTGGCAACCATTTTCAAAAGTCACCCATTTTTACATGTCAATTCACTATATAGTTAGTATACCAAAATCATTAATAACCGTGTTAGAAAATTCACACTCTCATACCTACAACATCATATCTGATAAAACACAATTTCAAGATGATTCACACTTGTATGGGGCAATGCTTTGTAAGCAATGTTGGGAAGAGAAAGTTGTGCTCTCTTTTGATTGGTCATGTAAAGACATTTTGTTTGGCTTGTATATGACTAGGGAAGGTTAATGCATCCTAGTGGGAAAGGTCCTCAACCCAACTTTCAACCTCCAAATATCATATAACCCAAGTTCGCTCATCATCTCTCTTAAGAATCGTAAGGACTTAGGCTAACCCGCAGACCTACACTTAATTAATCTATCTAATTTGTCATCTAGAACCATATTAAAATCTCCCGCCATAATAATTGGTTCTGAAAAATCCAATAGATAAAGAAACATCTTTCTGAGGGGCTCTGTATTGTCACAATTCTAGCCATAAAACCAACCAATGCTATCCTCCTATCACTAAGCTGCAACTTGGCTATGACCCACCTGCCTGCCGTATCTAACACCTTTTCTAATATCTCTCAATTGGCCTGCTTTTTAAGCAAAATAGCAACTCCCTTGGTATTGAAGTTATGATCAGTACACACACACTGCTGAACCAAATTCTGGGTCCTAAACAACTCTAAATACTCGATCTTAGTTAAATATGTTTCTTGTAGAATCAGAATCCGCCCTGGGGAATCTTTCAAATACTGCAATATTCTATCACACCTCCCCCTGGTTCTCAAACCATTAACATTCCATGACAAAATTTTGATAGTAGAGCTCTTTCCCCCGGCACCCTCCAGAGCTACCCCTTCTCTCCACTTACAATCGTCTTGACTATGGTGAATGAGTATTTTATCTCTATACTACCCCCCTTGTGCACCCCTACCACCACCATCATGACCCCCCCGACCTATCCATCTCCCAATCCCACCCCATGGAGAACCCCCCCCCTATAGTATAGACTGGTGTAAATCCAGATTTAGGGTGGGCCCTGGGCTCTACGGCCATTTCAAAACCTTCAAACATCTAATCCCTACCTTCCTCTCCTTTTGTGACCTTGATGTCCTCTAGCAGCTCGTCAGCAGCTTTGGGGTGTTACACTATGCATCCTGTTATTATACATTATTCTAAGTGTGGCTGGAAAATTGAGTTTCGCTACCGCTCCTAACTTCTTAAATTCATCCAATCGCCTACCCAAGTCCCACTGTTTCACTAAGGTAACGCTAGAGAGATCTGACCTAATCTCTAAAGTGAAATTTTCTCCTTGAATCGATTTTAATTTCAATGTCTTTGCTCATATTTTTTCCTTTAACACATAAGTAGATAAAAATTAACTAAGATTTTTCAGGGTCTTGAACTGTTGGGTTTTTTCCTAAAGGGGTCCCTATGGATCCTCCGAATATTACTTGCTATCATTTCTTCACTTTCGTCCAATGAAACTGCAGAATTAATAAGCTCCACTATATATGATTTGTGGTCTGATCCCTCTACAGCTTCTGGCACACTGTTCTCCAGCAACTCCAGATTATTTTGTAAACCTTGCTCGTTGCCTTTCAATACTTGAATTTCTGCTTTGCATATCTTCAACTCTTCTTTAATTGCTTCGACAGATTCTTCAAGGGCCTGAGCTCTTACTGCTAAGAGATCAAACTTCTTTTGTAACACATCGCAGGCCTCTCTTATCTTTCCTTGAATCAGCTCAGAAGTTGCAAAGCCCTTTCTAATATCGTTAGAAAGAACACATAACATTAGATCCAGTTGGGGACAGGGGTGGGCTATGTTATAGGCTATTTCTGCCCCAGGTTCATGGGTTAATTGCACAGGCGCCTCTAAAACAGATATTCTAGAAGAGGGGACCTCTTCCCTACTCAGATCTAAGGGAGTCTTCACACCCTGCTCCCCAGGGCCCCCATCAATGCCCTGGGGCCTCAGCAAGCTACTCCCCGGTTCCATCACTCCAAGAATCTTTTTTTGCCTTTTTATCCGAATTAATCAAAGAAAGGTAACATCCACTTGCCATTAAATTGTAGGGAAGCTCCTTACCCTCCAGCCTCACCTTAAAGTAAGACCTCAACGAGGGAGTAGTTGTAGGTTGAACTTTAGTGAAGGGGCTCTGTTTTTTCCTGGCCGCCCTGAATTGAGTGAGTAGAGCCTTTCCCTAGGCCACCCTTAGGCCGCTCCAATTAAGGCTCTGGACCCCAATCACCGTACCCTCCTATCTTCTCAGTCCGCTCTCCCCCTTTCCTTCTGGGGTAACCTTTCACCTTCCCCCTCCACGAGGCCTCACCGTGCTTTTGTTGGGCTCTGGCCTCCTCAAGATGTACACCACATCCAGGGCGACCTCCTCAGCGCGCTGACCTGCACGCTTGTGCTGGCTCTGCCCCCGTTCCCTCGCAGGGTCGCGCTGTCACACTCTGCAATTTGCGCAGCTCCAGAGCTGCTTGACGCCAGCCCATCAGTCTGGGACCTCCAGGAGCTTCCGGCCACGTCCCCTACTGCAGCGAAGCACTTCGGCACAGCGCCCTCCTCTCTGCCCCCATCTACCACTCTCCACGCTGCCGTAGAGCTGCCGTAGAGCCCAGGTAATCTCCCTAGCGTACTGCTACTCATTAGCAGCGCCACGTTCTCCGTCCGATCCCAACCCCATTTCAAATAGTTTTAATATTAACAAATATTGTATTGTTCTTGGTAATTGTGCATTTTTTGTTGTTAAAAATTAATACGTTTGTGAAAATCAGAACCGTGACTGGCTCTGTGACATTACCTTCCGCCTTGATGGGAAGATGTCAGCATGGACGTTTGTAGGTAATCCTCAAATTGGAAATACTACTGCAAAAAATAAAAGTTAAGCCATAAACTAAAACATTTGCACAAGATCTTTCGGAAAGTGTTTTACTGGTTTAAGGATTTATGTGAAGGCCTGATTCAGAAAGGTTGAGTTTTAAAAGCCCTGCAGCTACTCCTGAAGGTTTACTCCTACCTTTGAAATAGATCTCTAACATTCATGAGCAAAACTACAAAGTTCATCTTCAGTGCACCAAATCTTTACTTTGCTCACAGCATTTCCCAATTCTGATTTACAGAACCAAGATTATCAGAATATTTGCAAATGCAGAAATGTTGCCACATAGAGGAACACACCTGCTTTCACAAATTTAGGACCTCATTAAGAGTTTGGCGGATGGCACAGGCCAACTGCCAAACGTTTCCCACCTTCAGACTGCGTGTGCAGCCTGAACCCCGCCGGCCCTAACAGGACTTCAACACAGGGCCGGCCGGCGGAAACAGTGTTTCTGCCCGCCAGCCTTGCGGTGACCAGGGCATTAACATTGACTGTGGCTCCTAATAGAGCCGGCGCCAATGTGGCAGTGCGGTGGGTGCAGGAGAACCCGTTGCACGTTCCACTGCCCATAATTTGGGCAATGGAATGTGCAACAGGGTCTGCATGGGGGCCCCTGCACTGCCCATGCCAAGTGCATGGGCAGTGCAGGTGCCCCTGATGCCCCCATTCCACTAGCCTTTTCATGGCAGTGTAAACCGCCATGGAAAGGCTGGTGGATGGGGACTCCTAATCCCCACGGTGACGCTGCAAGCAGCTCTGCCCTAGAGGATGAAAACCACCGGGACCGCCAGGCTGCAGGTTTTGCCAGGCTGCAGGCTTGCAGCAGCCTGGCGGGGTCAGTGGTCTGACCGTGGCCGCTCCACCACCCTCATATTGTTGGCGGTGTGACCCCCATTGCGAGTCTGGCAGTCATGCAACCGCCAGACTCTTAATGAGGTCCTTAGTGTTAGGAGTAGGTTTGTCAGTTTTCCTGTGTAAGTTCACTTGTAAAAGAGAGGAAACGCTACGTAATTTGTGGATAGCCAGAAACAATTTGCAGGTACTTTACCACAGTGGACACACTTGCAAATGGATTTCTTTGAAGAACAAGAGTAATGCATTGTCAGGGTGGGAATTGGGAGAGAACACCACTATGTTTAAGATGCTGATTAGAAGGTGTGGATTGCACCTAAATGGACAAGGAGAACATGCAGTGTAAGAAGTCATAAAAGCTACAACTGCAAAACCATATAAGTGGCTTATTTAATTCTGATCTACTAACTGGACCTTTGGGACTCTGAATCAGAGACATCAGGACAAACAAGCAAACTACTGTATGAAGCACAGCTCCCATGTGAAGGAGATGGGAAACTTTGAGAAAAAGCTATGAAACGCACAGACTTTAGAGTTGTATGAAACAAAGGCTATTGTTTTGCCAGATGGCATCTGATAAGATATTGTGACGTAGTGCTCCTTCCACAGTAAGGGGCCTATTTATCAGAAGTTGATGCAGTGCAAGTCACCTTGCTGCACAACACTGCATCATTGGGAAAGGGCACATTTTTGCCTTTTCCGCTGTGCTGGTGTCCCTTTTGCAGCCTAGCGCAAACACGGGTATGGTGCCTGCCTTGCATGGAGGATTGTTTCTGTTCAGGAAGGGGCACAAAAACAATCCAGAGAGGCATATTCCTCTTTCTATGTGTGCTGCTGATTGCAGAACACATAGAAAGAGGAAGTATGGGGAGAAATAAACACATTTTTCTTCATTATGCCGCACCCTAAAAGGCTTATCATTTTTGGTGCATTCCTAGGTCTGCCAGTTCTGGTAAATCTGGGAATGCCTCAAAAACCATAGGAGTTGCGTGAGAACACCCACAAAAAGCCCATGGAACGCTTTCCCAGGGCAGGGTAAGTCTGCACAACTATTTGTGCTGCATTGCCTTACTCCAGATTTATGGAGCCACTCAGGGGCCCGTAAAGTGGCATTGCGTGGCTTCATAAATCACATGTAAGGTTTGCGTCGCTCTTGCACCATGTTGCGTGGTGTAAGAGCGACACAAACCAATTCGTAACTATGACCCTAACATCATAAAATTTGTACCTACCCGTTTTGCTCTTTGATATGACCAGAATATATATTTATTTAGCTAAATTTCTAAAGCATGCTAACAGGTTCTCTCAGTTGATTGTCAGTAGAGTTTTCAAATCTGTGGGTGGTTCAAAAGATAATGGCTAGTTACTCGAGTAAGGTGAGCCACAACGGAAAAGGTTTGTGTTTGACCACTGGCAACATCCATTGTTTAACCTGGCTGCATTGATCCGATTGACTTGTGGTCACCTAGGAGTGAGGAGGCTGCCTTCCATGTGGACTCACAGTAAAGTATAGCAGGGACAGTGTGTCAGCCCTAGGGGGAAAGAACCAACACAGCACAAAGGATGAAGTAGGTTTGTCCAACAGCTGGTATATAAAGGTAGATGTTCTAAGCTTCACAAGTTATCTGGGGAAGTGAAAATAAGAGCAAGATGGTGTGCATTGATAGCTACGCTCTGGTTATTTGATGTCACGAGTGGCATTTTTTTTGTTTTAAATTAAAGTGTAGGAACTCGCTTCCCTTGCAGTACTTTCTAGGTATAAATGTATCTTTGCTTACTGTTCAACATTATACACCGACATTTTAGGAAGAGTTTTACTCTAGATGGAGGTACTAAACAGCGGGTCATAATGCAATCACACCAGGTAATTTTTCTGTTCATGGTACCTGTGTGTATCTCTGAATGTCCCCTTTGCCTTCTATTGGTAGCAATGGAGCAGAAATGATGAATTACATTTCAAGGAGGCAGAGTTCTTGAGGAACCATCAAAGGACCAGATGGCAATGCAGATGTTGGTAATTTACCCTGCGTTGGCTTTATAAATTTATGCCTAATGTAGGATATAATTACTGTACGCTGGTAAAGTACGTGTATTTTTCATTTAAACTCCCACCCTCACACGCATTTTTCCCTTAATTATATATTTTCTTGCATCTGGCTAATTTTCTTTAATTGCTTCCAGCCTAGCCGGAGGAAGTTGGGCTGTCTTCAATGACATTCATGAGTACTGTAAGCACTGAATTAATTTGTCTCGGTGGTAGTTCTTGCTAAAAAGTATGGTGCGCTATAGACAGATTTCTGAAGGAAAACGAAGGTGAGTAGTGTTTCTTTTTTACCAGCCAGCATGAGAATGCTTAATTGTTAGGGTCGAGCCTGCAAGTGCATGCGCTAACGCATGCGTCTTGCTTGCAAGACTCTGTTGTGTACAGTGAAGGGCTTGGAGCCTGCCTGTCGCTCACCATTTGTTGGTTTGCGTGGCACTCTTCTTTACAGCCTCATAATTCATCAAGGCATGCCTGTCATTATTTCCACTTCTCTGTGAGGAGCAGGGATCAAGCACTAATTGGTTCAACTTAATTAGTGCCCATCCGCTGCTCCAGACGTGATCGAGGTACTATTTGTTCTTTTTAACCTCTAGTGCCCCGCAAATAGAAGGCTTGTGACTGGCAAAAATGCACCCAGTAGGACAAGCTAAATTGCAAAGTCTTTTATTTTTTAAAGCTAACTTTATTTTATTTCGCCAGTTCGTCTTTTCTCAGTTGCCACTCATGTTTTCTTTTGTTTTTGCTCGTGGGCTCTGTCGTCAAAAGATGACAATTAACTTGTTCTAAATATGCGAGACCTATTGCATTGCAAAAGCCTGTTTAATAAAAGGCACCAAGGACAGAGAAGGTCTAACAAATGATGCACTGGATGACTCCTTTGATTGTGTGTAACTGACTAGAGGCTGGCATAACTACTGTAAAGTATGATGGATAATCTTCAATGAGGGTCACAGACAAGTGGGCGGGGGCTGGCTTTAGAGAACTCACATTTCAGAACCAGCCACAACCCAGTTAGGCTAAAATTATTGTAATTATT
Organism: Pleurodeles waltl; assembly: GCF_031143425.1. Classification (NCBI taxonomy): domain Eukaryota; kingdom Metazoa; phylum Chordata; class Amphibia; order Caudata; family Salamandridae; genus Pleurodeles; species Pleurodeles waltl. Next base: position 69,875,734 of record NC_090450.1, on the reverse strand, counting down.
TAGTGGTCAATATTTGATTCAAAACTCTTCTCACCTATTTACATCTATGTTTATTTCTATTTTTAATTGTGATTTACTATTTTAAGCTTGAATTCTATGATATATTTTGATGCGTAGATGTGAAATTGCAGTTTTGTATTCTGTTCTATTCTTTAAACATTTATGATTCGCGTTTGGACCTGCATGAACTTTATTATTTGATTGTTTGTATTTGTTTTAATCTTCAGTTGATGTAAAACATTGCTCAGTAGGGTTGCTCTCCACTGAAGAGGGTCTTCAGTGATTCTTTTATTTTTTATTCTATGCTTGAGACATTGATACGTCCTCTTGATGGTGCTCACATAGACAGACAAGGGAAGGCACACACACTGTTAGAATGACATCATTGGCTGCCAATGGGATATGCTCTCATGCTTGCAGTGGGGAATTAGTGATCCAGCCAATTAATTTTCAGTGTAAATTACACAAATTAACAAGTACTGGCTTCTTGGCACTCTGGGCATGTAATTAACCAAATTGCAGATCTGAAGAAATGTGAATAACAACCACTACGATGAGGGAAATTAACAAACCATGATGTCTTTATAACACCACAAGCACTACACGAGGAGTCATTACATCGCAGGCACTATATCAGGAGCCATTACATTGTAGGTATGTTTTGGTCCATTTATGACAGGAGTCACTACATCACATGGGACATGACCTCATAAGCAAGTATTAAAATATATATAAATGGGGCTATGGGGGATTGAAGATTAGTAGTTCACCAACACATTGGCGAAAACGAAGTGAGGTTTTGGGAGGGAGGTGTGTATGTGAATAAAAAGAAATACATTAATTAAATTAAATTGAAAACAAAAGCTGTGGCAAGCTAAAATCCCCACCCTAATGTACATGTGCACGGAGGATTCTTCTTTTTTTTGGGAACTAATGTAAGCATGTATTTAAAATACTCCTTCTCTGTTTAACAACGCTATTGATGAGTCCGGTCCACCGTTCCTTCGCAAGATCCGTTATAATTTCACAGTTTTCACAGTTATCCCATGTTTCCACTAAGCTTTGTTAGGCGGAAGTTCTTCCTCAGTCTTAGCTCCTCTTTAACCCCCCCCCCCATTGCAAACTTTCTTACTTTCATAAGCTTATAAAGGCACTCTTATTTGAATTAGCCTGAATTACTGATTTAGATATTGGTTGGATATCACGTTCACCATATTACAATCCCATTATATCCTATGGAAATCGTTATATGGCAGATAGGATCTCCATCAATTTGTGACAGAGTATTCCATCTTCTGATATCTAAATCAGGGCTAAAGCCTTTATTTATCAATGCATTTCTCCAAAGACAAAGAATCTCCACAAACCCCTTGACTATAGTAGGCTCCTTATCTCTCCCAATCTGTAGTGGATGGACAGTTTCTTCTAGGAGTAATTATTAAATTTATAATACAGTGCTCCATTGAGTCAAACAAAATGTACCCTGTTGTCACTCTCCTCAGCAATGCTCAGTTATGTTTCAGTTGTTTACAAATACATTGTACTTATTAAAACTGTTGGATGGATTCCAGCAGTATAGAATGAGCACTATCAACAGCTCCTTTAAAGAGAGAATGTTGAAGCAGTGCATGGAATGGGAAAAGAGAGATGCGCCAAAATGTGAAAATATGAGCATATTTTGGAATGAAGCTCTAGAAGCAGCCAGGAGGCCTATACCTGAAGTAGCTGGTAACACCCAACCTACGTTGACTTCCTTGAAAACTAATGTTTGAAGGCCTTGTTTTTCATTAGCACTATTTTAGAGTTGGGATACCTGTTTGCAGAATGGTGGCAGTACAGGAGGTTTGCTTGCCCCACAACACATTATTTCTATCTTTTCTTAACACCTCTCTCATTTCTTTACATTTATATTACCCGCTTCCTTCCTATGTTCTCACTCTCTTCTTGCTTCAGTGTCTTGCATGTTCCTTCTCAAGTCCAACCCTTCCCACTTTCCACACTCTCTCACATCTAGTTAGTTACTTTCATTGCTTTTATCCTTTGTCCATTTGACTCACTAACCTCTTTGCCTCTGCCCTAATACACCTTCTCTCCTCTCCTTCTCCACCCTCCCTCATAGCTGCAGTGATATTTGACTCATACCAATATAATCAGTTTTTAAGGACAATTAAGGGAATGCAGCCTCCTCCCCGATCCTCAATAGGCCTGAAGGGCCATATCCCCAGGGGCTGAATAAAACATAATGGAGAGGGGTCCAACAGCTCACACCCACAAATTAGGAAATGGCCAGCTCCTCTGATGAATGCCAGTATTTCTTGTATTTAAAATGGTATGTTGTCACTGTTATTTTCACTTAACTATAACATTACTATAAACTTTGTGTGTTTAGTGAATATATTACTATTATTATTATATATATATATATATATATGTACACACACATATATACATTTATATATGTATGTATGTATGTGTGTGTGCACGGGTGCAACTAAGGGTTTTACTTTCTTTTCATACATTTAACTTAATTAACTTAACTTAACTTAATTGTGGTCAAGGCAAGGAATAAGTGGTAGAGGTATGTATGCTTAATGCTCGTGAGTGGTGAAGGCTGTGTGGAAAATGTGTTGTAATTTCACACATCCCTAGCCTACTAGCAAAAGATGATACCAAGACTAATGTCAGTGCTTCAAAATTGAGAAGTCTGATGCTGAACAAGAAGGACAGAACGAAAGGCTAGTTTTAGTGTTGTTTTATAAGCTGAATTACTGTGAGCGCCCACGATCAACAAGGATCTGCAGGGCTGGTTACCTGGACCCAAACACAAACTAAAGGAACTGTCTTTATCGAGAGACGGCTGAGAACTCCAGCCCATTGAAAGCAGCATCTGTTTAGGAAGCCTTCTCCCTTGCGATGTTTTCCTTAGTGCCCATCCATGTCTAACTCTCCTATCATCTAGCAATTTGGGCCTGGGCCCATTCTCTGGGGGCGTACCGAACTGTGACCTTGCCAGAATACTGGAACCTTACTGCTTACTGGGGTACCTGTGGTTCCATTTGAAAAGAATCACTAGGAACTCCCCCCTGCTCACATGATACTAGGAGGGCCTTCCCTTGTATGGATCTGGCTTTGCTGAACTGGAGCATGTTTGAGCCATCCCACTACAACTTGCAGTTGCTAAATTATTACAATTCAACAGTATAACAATTCCGGTGTCCGTCTAACCATAAACCAAAGTTGTTCGATTCCTTGAAGATGAAATAATGCCCAGTGAACACTCTTTATCGGTGGGTGCCCCGCCTTTGGAAAAACCTGACTGCAACTAGTCATGTTCAGGAGATTTGAAAGTTTCCAATTCCCACTGGGTTCCCGCCTTTGGTGCTATCCCACCTCTATAAGCCTACAAGTCTACAAGTTTATGTCACCCAAAGAACATCCATGAAGCTATGGCAGGATTATATGAAGATATAAACAAAATATATTTTACTGATATGGCTGTAACTAAACAGAACCTTGAAAGTGGTGATTACTCTGTCATATTAAATTTGTTTCAACTCTATGTAATCTTCTCTAGTAAGCCTCTTTGAGTAAGACTAAAGTGCTCGACTATATGTATATAAATATATATAAAAAACAAAGACAGCCCGGAGGGCAGAGGTTGTGGTGTGGTGGTCCAGGCAGGGTACCAGTAGCCCAAACATCCAAACAATACTCCTCTCATGCAAGGAAAACCTGGACACCTTAAAATTACTGCAGATTGTTTTACTCAGAAAGAAAGCTTCCCCTCCAGTGCGTTTCAGCCGTAGCCTTGATCATGGTTGAAGTGGGCATAGCAGACACATTCTCAAATATTAACAAACATTGACAAAGCACAAAAAACAAAATATATGTTAAAGGAACTGAAAGGCGGCTGCCATTTTTAAATGTTGATATTGACATTTGTAGTGAACTGTTCTATCCCCAAGCATGACTCCAACAAGTGCTTGAAAGTGAATACCTGTAATAATAATGTTTCAATCCTGTACCCAAAAGTGATATCCAAACTGTAAACAAACAAACAAATTGTTAAAATTGCTGGGCTTATGCCGCATATTTTTCACAGCAATACCTTAGGAAAGCCTTCCAATTATTGATTACAATATATAATAAATTGGTGATATTGCCCAACATTGTGTGAAATACTCTGAGTGCCGATGATGTAGAGCATGGTCCAAACTGTATACAAACACATGCTCCAACGCTAAAATGAAAGACCAAAATTTAAATGCATAGCAGGATAAACTAAAATCCTACCCATGTGGGGACATGCTCTCAAAATATCAACAATCTAGCCCAAGTGGGCATAAATTGTAAATTCACATATCCAAGAGAAATGAAGCAGCTGATCTGTTACGTGAATAAAGGTCAAGCGTATTAGATCAGTTCAGGCCTGCATGCTATCACCGGTTCCCATAATATCACCACCTGTGAGCACATGAAAAACAAAACAAAATTGAAAGAAACCCTAAACTTTGGAATGTGTCAATAAAATCAACACATTAATACCTAAAAACATGTTAACATAAAGGCTCCTCATTCATAAATTACAATACAGCTGTCTATCCCAAATGGACACTCATTTCTCCACTTGAATGTAACCCAGAGGGGGCAAGTGTGTCAAAATTCACGACATATTTTGACTCCAAAACTCTCAAAATATGTTCTCTGTCACTTCCACATCTATTTAGCTTGACCTGATCAATCACTACAAACTATAAAAGATTCTCATTGCTATAATGACATTTATGGAAATGTCTCGCTACAGGATAATTTTGGTCATGATATCGAATTGCCCTCTTATGTTTCAGCACCCTCTCCTTGGCATGATGAACTGTACTGCTAAAATAGATCTTCTTACATAGGCATATCAAACAATACACACAAAAGTCAGCATTGCAGTCATAATGGTCTCTAATAATTTATTCTTTTTTACCATTACTCACTTTCAACTTACTTCAATTTGCACTGTTCTTGCAAGCTCTACATTGCATACAACAATAAAAACCCACCAGTCGAGTATTGATCTTAACAACTTCATCATTGTGTGTTACCATATTGTGGCTAAGATCATCTCTTAGGGTTTTGCTTTTCCTAAATGTAATCTGTGGTGTTTCATGGATGTACTTAGTTAACCCTGGGTCAGTCTACAAAATATGCCAGCTCTTATCAAGAATTTCCCTTACATTGTAAGACTGATTGGAGTAAGATCTAATAAACCTCCCTGTCTCAGATTGCTCCTGACAGGTATTGACTTTATGGAATACACGCTATCTGGGGATTCTGTCAACCTTCTGCTTGCCTGAAGAATAACATCATTACCATATTCCCTCTCCTTGAATATCTCACACATAATCTTACTCTCTTGTAGATAGTCTTCCATGGTAGTACAAATCCGTCTAGCTCGCAACAATTCTCTATAAGGCATGCTCTTTATCAAACTCGAAGGATGTGCACTTTGAGCATTCAGTGGGCTGTTTCAGGCCGTCTGTTTCCTGTACATCCTGGGGATCAAGGAATCATTACTGACCACAACCTCAACATCTAAAAATTCAATACCTTATTTGCTATGATGTGCAACAAAATGTAAATTGTAATCATTCTGATTAAAAGTAGACACAAAATTCTTAGCTGATACCTCATCCCCCCTCCAAATCACAAAAATGTTGTCAATATAGTGACACCACAAAACAAGTCTTTCCTAAAAGTCAGTGACTTCGATGGACATCTGCTCCTCCCATCAGCCCATGAACAAAATCGCCCTCCCCTGAAGCTGTCTATAGACCTGATTGTCAAAGAGAAAGAATTTGTTCCTGAGACAATAACCAATCATGTCACATAACATCTCAATATGGAACAATAATGAGATGGATCTTGCTTTCAAATAGTGTTTGACTGCTTTCAAACCTAGCTCATGTTGTATACATGTATACAAACTTGTGACATCAAGTGTCAACAGCAGATAATCTTCTTCCCATTGTCTACCCTCAACAATCTTCAGGAAATGTGTGGTATCTCACATACAATGGTGATGTACCTACAAACGATCGAAGGTCATGATCTATGTATTCAGTGGGTTTTTTTTAACAATGAGCCCATTGCAGACACTATAGGTCAGCCAGGAGGATTCATTTTGTCTTTGTGCAATTTCAGCAAGAGATACAATACTGGAATTTTCAGATGGTCACATTTCAGAAATAGATATTCCACCCCCGCTCCAAACCTCTTTCTTTCCACTCCAATAAGAACTCATAATATCTTTCATTGACTAGCTTCACATCCTCTCTATTGGATTTCACATAACTTTTAGAATCCCCTAACTGCCTCTCCCCTTCAGCCAGATAATGATTTTTATCAAGGATAACCACATTACCCCCTTTATCTGACTCTTGTATCACAATGCTGGTGTCTTTCTTCAAACTCTCTAATGCCACTAATTGGGCTCCAGATAGATTTTTATTTCTAATTTTGTTTGGCTTGTATCTAATCTTTTTTAGTTGTTTAATCACATACTTTGCAAGTACCTCTATTGCGTCACAGTGTATTGCTGGTAGAAAAGTAGATTTGGGTCTGAATGGACTAGGGCAAGATTTATCTACGTCAATGGCCAAAACATCCAAATTCAAGAATGGGTCCTCATGTGCATCCAAATCATCATATAGGGTTGTTCGTGTATGTAAAATGTCTACATCCGAAATGCACAAATTACTAAGTTCAGGACTGCTGGTCATCTGTTCCTGATATGTCAATTTAGTATGATACAATTTTTTAAGTTTAAGTTTTCTCACAAATTTAAATAAATCTATCCTAGTTTGAGTGTAATCAAAACCACTAGTCGGGCAAAATGAAAGGCCTAGAGATAAACGTTTCTGTTTCTGTTCTTCATCTGACAGATGCCTGCTAGAGAGATTTACCACATTCATTGTGTTGTCTTCAGGGCCCTTGTTGTCACTCCCACTGGCCTATGCTCCTCTCTTACAGCTTCTGTTTTTTGCTTTGCGATTTCTCTTCCTCTTAAGCCTCTCCCTATGCCTCTCTGAAAAGATGACTCCATCCTTTGTTCTGTCCCCCCCTGGTTTAAAAGTTGAAACTGCTCTAAAAACTTGGACCTATTTGCAGCTTTGTCAGTTATTAAACCTCTCGCTAAAGTGGTGTCTGATACATCAGAAAGGTTGCTGTCTGAAGCATCACTTTCATCAGGCTCCCTTCTCAACAATTCTTTATACCCTTCAACCAGAGGTATTTGACCTATAGATTCTCCAGTGTACATGTGATCATATTTCGGATGGAAGGTCAAAATCCCTCCTGGTTGGCAATCTTTGAATTCACAAATAAATTGCATTTGCTTTTTATTAGTAATTTCCTTTTCAAGTTTCAAGAGTTACTTCTCCAAATTACTCATAAATTTGTCAAAGACATCCTGGGATATTAGGGTCAGCAATTCCAAGGTGATTCTGCCAATTTCCTCCAAAATCTTAGTCCTGTTCTTCAATGCATATTTTATTAGAATCCTCATCATGTTTAGGGAACTTTCTTTGGAGTTCTCCACCCATTCCTCCAACATCTCCAGTTGGGATCCTCATATGTTGGCACCATATGGATCCTCAAAACCTTGGGTACTCTCTCAACCTCGATATACCACTGGAGAGATTCAATCTCCCACCACTTGGAGAGCTCCTTTTTATGAAGATTTTCCAATGTGTCATATAAAACTGGTATCTTTACACCTCCCAACTGGGTAAAGAACAGCTCACTGGATTTTTCCTAACGTTGAGCCTCTAAAGAGAAAGCCATCTCTGCTCCTGGGATAATTACTCTAGCTACAATGTCATGCAGGTTTCAAATGTGGGTGCTAAAGCACTGCTGTCTCCCATTTAACCCACTCCGCTACTGCTTGTCATCAAAAAGGGACACCGCCACTGAATGTCAAAATAAGAAAATAGATGAATAAACAATTACAGGTGGGAGCACTTACCACGTACTCAGCAGAGTAATCCACTTTGTTCTCCAACCCGGTGGTTCCCCTCCTATTTCAGTTGCCAGTAACTCCCAACCATAGGTACCCAAAACATCCACTCTATTATGTTCTCTTTGCCAATTCTCTTTGTACTGCGGATCACAGAAGGGACTATAACGTGTGGTAGGGTGAGTTTTCCCAGATCCGATTTATACTGCCACCCCGCTCCAACTTTCAATTGCTCCAATACAGCAGGGCATGTACAATTGAAAGGATCTTAACTGCGTTCCACCGTGAATAATCCCGGCTCACAATCCCTACGCCACCCTGCTCACACCACCATTAGTGCAGTTTTATTGAAAGATGGTGTGCTTATCACACAGCCAAACAACACATCACTGGAATCAACACTCTGTGCATGGCTGGGTGTCCTCATCACTTAGACCATGCCAGTTTTTCTATGGTCACCAAGAGAGGTGCTCCATGACATGTGGCGAGTGTCGCTTGACAATAGCCGGGGAAGGACTGTGGAGTTTAGGAATGGACAAGACATTTAAAACTAGGAATTATTTTTTTTGCTCAACAATGTCATTTGGGGAAAAAAGTGCTGATTTTGTTATAGTTCAGGAAAAAAAATCATATGAAAAAATATAGAATTTTTCAGAAGTTGTTGATTTCAGGAGCACTCCTTTATAAAATGTTCTCAGCAGAAATTTGCATTAGTACGTTACATTTTTTATCTTTTTTGTCCATGAGAAAAATATGTTTCCTGGTGGAGACCCCTTTGCCATACATATGAAATATGAAGTCACCCATTTTTTACACCCATTCATTTTAGACACACCTAAAATTTCACCCTTCGTGTCCTACCTTTAAACCTCCGCATGAGGAAAAGTCACTGTCAGCAGATTTCCATCAGTCAGGAGTTCTATCTGTGAATGCAGATGTTTGTAGTCCCTGGTTTTCAAAATCCATTCTGAGCAGTGATACACTCAGATTTCATCAAACATTTAAGTAAAAATTAAGTGTTAAATGGATATGACACTGGGAATGTGGAGGGGAACGTATATATAGCAGAGGGACTGGTCACAAAGGTATATGCACACCACTATTAAAATGTGTACAAATTATTACTATTATCCTCGGAAAAGGTACTTCTGTCTGTCAAAATTCTAGAATGCCAGCATTCAGATATTTGAGTATAGGGAAGGTTTGTAAGCACTTATGAGTGTCCTCCGGCAAAAGCAGGTGAGCACTCATAACATTGAGGTTTGTGGTGATTCAAATGCCCTTTTCATGTAGTTTGGTATTCTGGAGACCTACACAAATTTAATTCTGTTTAATGTAGAGTGGGAAAGGGTGGATACAGGGATAGAGTGTGAGAAATGAATGCTTATTACCTTGCAAATTCCATCATAAAATTACTTTAGATAGCCTGCTAATTGGCTCCTTTCTCACAAAATCTGTGTATTTAGACTTTTTTCTGACTGCAATGATTTACCCTTTATGTTCTGGTTCTAGCTAAATACATTTGTTTATAACAAACAATCAGCATGAAAGAAAGAATATAATTTGCTATTTATACCATTGTCAAGTTTGATGTGTGGTATTCTTGTTTGACCACTTTCTTTACTCTTCTGGAGCTTGTCTTTCTCCTGCAACAGAGACTCCTAACTATCCTTTTGATTGGATGACTGATATCCTTCCGCTATTCACATTCATGGAAGTACTTTTTTTCTGTTTCTGTCTGCACTCTGTGGGAGTCCATGTGTTTTCTTGCACTATCCCGTGTGTGTTGTTATCTCCCTCAAATCCTGCCCGACGTGTTTTCTGGATTGTTCTATCCCTCCCCTGAAACTCGTCCATTGTTTCCACTGCTCCTAGATGTCTGACTTTGTTGTACTTTATTATATATATTTTTTTTAACCCCTGCACCAGTTCCACCATTGCTTCGCTCCTACTCCCTGTTGCTCCAGCCATCCAGAAGTACTGACACGTTTTTCTCCCACTTGTTTTTCAATGGCTACCACAGTGCTCGCTATTGAAATTTTGTGTTTTTAATTGATTTTATTTGAAGAGCCCGACGTGCAATTTGCGACTGGGCAACACCTTTCTTTTAGATGCATTTTCATACATTTTTTTCCATTTATTGGTCCAAAAATGCCTTCTACCATCTTGAAACACTTAATTAAAAGTTTAAAAGTTGCTGTGTAATGACACCTTTATGTGGCGATGTGTGCATGTGTACATCATCACACTGCTGCAATTTTGTTTTTCTTTTTGCTGAGGCTGTTAAAAAAGCATTTGCAAAGCTGAAAGTTTGGGTAAGACCATCGGAAGACAAAACCTATTGGCTTGGTAATGCTTGCTTTATTATTATTATATATAGTAACATTTACTTGGAATGTAATGCCTGAGAAGTAAAGACTTCCAAAATTGAGCTCTTCATAAGGTCTCGATGTAAATATATCTTTACTCACCAGTATTCACCAGCATTACTTTGCTTACAATTGCTGGGAGTTTTATTGAGTGGATGACACAATATAAACCCTGTGAAGTGGTGGGCTACATTCAACACATTTTTAATGTGTCATGTTGTTTCCAATGATCTCAAATCTTGTTGTTCAGCATTTCATTTCACATTGATATATCATTGATGGAGTGCTGAATAACTTCCCAAATCCATTTATGAACAATTTCAATAATTTATATCACTCTTGGAATGCTGGTCTATTTATTGTGTTTCTACTACGAGTGTGTAAATATATAATTTCACAGGTGAAGTTAGGCAAAGAGCATAAGCTAAGTAAGATTTCATAAAGTTATGAAATGTAAGTTGTTGTTCCAACTTAGCATGACAGCAATTTTTTTGATGAGAAGATGTGTTATGTTCCCATACTTTTTTGTGAACTTTTCTCCACATTGTACAGGACAAATATGAGTTTTTTTTTTAAATAGGCAGCATCCCCTTTTACTCTCTCTGTGCTGCCACTGAGGCAGTAAAAGGAGTGTGAATAATAGGCAAGCAGACAGCAGGGGTGTTTACTTCCTCTTTTAACTGCCTTATAAATGCACAGAGCCCCCTCTTGTGCAATGAGACTGTGGCCAGCCTCACACTTGGCAGTGTGACATCTGTGGACTCTTCAGGCCTTCGACCCTCACTCAAGCCCTCCGCTGCTCTTTGTCACTCCTCTTCATCCCTTGGCCCACCTTCCTCCATTGCCCTCTACTCCTATCACCCATCACCCCCTCATTACTCCTCTGTCCCACACTCCCCTGCTGACCAGTGATTCCTATCTTTCTCCCCTCCCCTGTTCTACTCTGCCCCACTCCTTGTATGACTCATCTGTACCTCTTACCATCCTATGACTCTTCTGTCCCTCGCTTCGTTGTCACCCCAATCTTTGCTGCCCTGTGCACCCCTGTGCTAGGGAGAGCAGAGGTTTAATTTTGAAAGTTGCTCTCTGTGGCATCAGACATACTCCAATTGCAAGTCTGAAAGGTTACAGATTGTGGCAAAGTACAATTTCCAGCAGTGACAGAGCACAGGGCTTGCAGTATTTTCACAGGCACATTTCTGACTACTGCAAAAATGCCATAAATGCTCAAGTTTCTGGCTGGAAAGTTTGCGTTTTTTTGGGTCCTAAATTTGCCAACCGAGCTCACAGAATCCTGGGGTATCTGATGGTGTGCTGTAGGTTCTCATGCTGTTTGTTGGTGAGTGGAGTGGGTAGCGATTCACCCTTTTGCTCCAGGTGGAGCCTGTCTAATATCTGATGTACATAGTGGAGAGCAACTGGATAAACTGCAAATTAATCTACCAGAGTGGGCCCAGTTATCATTTTACACCATGCTTTATTTAAATATTACATGTACTTACTTGTTATCTTTGAGTAACTTTGTGCCCCTTGTTTTCCTATCCAGTACCTATGTACAACTCAAAAAAATGAATTTATGAGCCAGTGGCAAGAGGAAGCTGAGTGATGCACAAAAGGCGTATAATTTGTACAATCCAAAGTGTACTGACCTTGACAGTAGGAGACCCTGTTTCTGTCATAGGAACCCAAGTGAAATAGAAACAATCTGTCTGCTGCCATTAATTTCATGGTACACTGGAAACCTTTTGTAGAAAATGCCATGAAAAGTTGTATATCCTCATATCCAAAACATGCAAATAATATATACAAGGGTAAAATTTCGCATTATAATGCTGCCACTATATCATTTTACTGAGCGGCTTTAAGTCAGCAACACCATAACTGTGGTTTTGCTTCAGGCATACACAGATGAAAGCAGCACTTCATGTAAACACTATCTTCACATGTCTGCAAGATAGCTCAATGTGTTTGGTGTTTGATACTGATGTTACTCTGTAATGTTGGTCACATGCATCATGGTGCTGCAGGGCTTACTCAGACCCTGTGCTGAAATTGAGTTGTCCAATGGTAAATGTGGTTTATATATTCAGCACTATTAAACAAAAAATATGTGCAACAACAAGCATTATGGAAAAAGCAACATTATTAATCTAAATATGAATTAATTATTTGCTCACACCTCCTAATATAGTAACGTCGCTTATCCATAGTACACAGTATCTTATGGAGATCCTGCACATGTTAAATAGAATCGAAACAGTTGTGTTTGCAATTCAGGCTTTCGAGCAAGCCAGTTTTTGCATCTCAGGTAACCATGTAGATGGTACTGTGTTACAGACGATGCTCTCGAAAAAAGTTTTGCTATGAGATTTTATCAAATAGCGCACAGTGTTCATCTTTAGTGGAACTTTATGAAAAGTGAAAAGGTAAGATGGTAATGAGGCATTAACGGCCACCATTGTAAAGGTCTATATATTACTAACCTGAGTCAGGACTTTTCTATAACATTCGTAACATAGTTAGACTCTAGTCAATAATCATCCCACAAATATGGCCTGGTGGAAAGTACGGAAGAATTCAGTCATAGTACCAACATTACAGTAGTAATACATAGGGTTGGTAAATTCCTATATTACTAATAATAGCACTATGCTCTCCCATACTGTCAGCAATATTGTAATTTTTGCACTAGCCTGGTGGTACAACGTTAGGTCTCTGAAGGAAATTGTTGAATAGACATGCTCCAGCAGTATGTGGTATTTTATGGTTAATGGGATAAATAGAAGAGAATTCACAAACAGACTTGCTTGCATTAAAACCATGTCAACCATCATTCATTAAAAGAAGAAGCAAAGATATCATTAACATTGTTTCAATAAATAACACCATGTAGTATAAACACTTTAGATGTAGCAATGGTTACAAGGTAACACTCTTTCATAATATTGATGTTTCCGAAAATGTGTTGCATTGTGATAGTTCTTCACATGTTAAAATACTTCAAATTAAATATATATACTTGTTCATGCTCTAGCATTACCATTTAGATTAAAGTACTGGGAAGTGCCAAAATAGTACATAGTGAGAACAGGAAAAGACAGGTTATAAGGTAAAGGATATACAGTCTCACCTTAAGAAAATTCCTTCAGAGGTAAAAAGGAGCTCTCACTTACATCTATGCAAGGTTTCTTCCTCCAGACAAGTCTATAGCATGCCACCACTCCACCAATTCCCCTGCACAGGTTTAAACAACAATCACCCTCTATTACATGGGTGGCTGGGCCATAGTGGTAAAATAACAAAGCAGTGCTGGACAACCACATAGAGCTGCAAGCCATGATGTAGTGCCAGCTGAGTCCCACATCCCAGGGAGCTGACACACATTGTAGTAGGTAACTGAAGTGCAAACTGAATCCACCCTTAAGTTCCCCATTACCCTGGTGTTCTACAACAAAGAAGTGCCCATCGTCCTGATTATGGTGCTTTAGACCATATGCAACACATGCTTTTAAATAACTTGTAGCCATATTATATCATTGCATTTCGTGTGGTGTCATAGATGGGCAAATGTGTATACCTTTTTTAACATAAAACAGCAGACGTTGAAAATAACTGTTGCTTTTCAGGAAAATATTGTATTTGTTGTTATTAAGGATCTTAGATACTACCCAATAAATATCTTTTCATATGTGACTCATCCCCACTTTCTCGTTTTTTTAAGTTCCTCTATGGTCTGTTTTAGAATTTACTGAAACTGGGATAACTACTTAGCTTTGTAAACAGCATGCCTGTCTTTGACGAATGGAGTAGCCTGAAATTGTCATTACTCTGCCTAATGTTATAAATCACTTTTTCCAACTTCCTTTCGCTAGTTTTAGAACTATTAATGGATAAATATATTACTTCATATTTGTGTATTGTGGAGTTGCCTTATTTGTTTGTCTTGATAAAATATGCAAAAAAGCAAGCCTGATACATTTGAGCCGAAATCATGTCACCTGCCTGCAATGAGTTTATTGATATACATGTATTGAATACGACGTGTATTAGCACACTAATGTTTGTATAGATGTTGTAGTAAATGTTGCAGCATATGGGTGCTTTTGAATGATCCCGGAGGGCCAATCCTGATGGGTATTAGGATTGTTTGCATTTAAAATCTAACTGAGGTATTGACATGCTAGTCACATGAAAGCGAAACCAGTCTGATATTTGTTTGTTATACTGTATAACTGATGAGGTGTGGCCTTAAAGAAAATCAGTTATTTAGGGGCATCACTATGAGGGTAGCAATAAACTCTGCTATTCCTTATCTCCTCCTGGGTATCTTCTTTTTGAGTGTGAGCCAGAGTTTTGCAGCAGTGCTATACAACAGGCAAAATGTGTGTTGTACTTACCATATTGAAATTTATGATCCAAATGCTCTTCCACTGTATTATTCTCTTAGTACTGTTGTCTTCCTAAATAGTAAGAAAACAGCCTGAAATGTTGGAAGGCAATTAGTAGAACTACATACATCAAATCAGTACAAAAACACACACTTTGGGTTTGCCAACTATTTCACTCCATCACTACATTTTCTACAATCTTGATGAATAAAACGAAAACTTTAATTTTAAACATTTAATCAAAAATACTTAGTTCAAAATTGTTACCTATGTAAGTGTTATGCATCTTTTGAAAACATTTAATTTTTAAAAGTTTTAAAAATAGTTTTAAAGCTCATCTTTTAGGAGCCTTAATTTGTCTTTAACCCTTACCTTGCTCATTCATTGTTTTGCCATTGCCAGAGATGAGCATATTTACTACTCAGTTTCAATCATAAGTAACAGGTATGCTAGAGACAACTAGCCTTAATGGCAATTGCGGTAATAATTAAAACTTTTTTCAAAACTAGATAATATCATACTAAATGTATTTGTAACTAATAGTTTCAAGCTGAATGATTTTCAGTTAAAATGTTTCAAATTATTTGTTGAGTACCAGTTTTGCAACTCCATCAATTTGTATTGATGGTTAATGAAAGACAATCAGTAATTTACTTCAGAGCTTGTAATAACATCTCTGTGTGTTTTAAGCATTCTATCAGCACATTTTAATCTGAAGGTTCAATAATTCTTTACTATAAATTAGGGATCTTAGAAAGTGAGAGACACGTGTATTGTCTAGTACATGATCACATTGTTTGGCAAATGCAGTATAACTATACATTGTTTAACTTTTACACAAAATAATAATGCATTTTTGCAACAAATTGCATTTTGAAAAGCAGGTATAACATTTAAAACTGTTGCTGTATACTATTTAGTAACTATTTAGTGTGTTTCCTTTCTACTTTATATTTTTACAATGCTCTTATACAGTTGTTTTGCTTTTTTAAGTTTATGTTTTACAAAATTATATAGTTGATGCATGATTTTTCTTATACTTCACCAGTTATAATGAACATGATTTCCAACTAGGAAGAGGGACAACTTGATTTTCAAGTGAAGAATGGCTGGTGAACTGTAATTGTAAATCACACATCAATCATGTTATCATCCTGATTAAAATTTGTTCAGCAAATATATATTTGGGGATTGTTCCCTAAACAGGCAAACAGCAGGCGTTCAATTAGAAGAAATTTGAATTAGCCCATTTTTTCTTTCGCAATTTTTACTTAATCTTGTAACCATGTCTTCTAGACTTCAAAACAAAATGGGATGTTTGGAATACTTTTTCAATTCTAATTGCCAGAATCAAAACATCTTTGCTTTAGGTGCAAGTTTAAAAGGAATAGGAAATTAGTTGAAATAATTTTAGAGGAGCCAGATAAAGGTCTTCCTATGTATTAATACAACAATTGAATTGAGTGATTAAGCATTTGGTTAGTCAATAAAAAAGTAAAGTCTCTTTTCCTTTTGCATCAGAATCCTCGAATCATGTTTCCCATTAATTGTACAAGTTATTTTGCACGCTAGGCTGGTGTTCTATAAATATCATGTGCTAGGTCAAAACAGAAGCATTGAGCTTGAGGTGCTTGATAACATCTCATAAACACAAAGCAAATTCACAGAGGTACACCAATTGTAGTAACTTAGGGCCTTATTACAAGTTTTGTAGTCTTGAGAATGCCAAACTCAAAGAGGGGGTTGGAACACCGCAGCTTTGGTGGTCTGACTGCCAAAAACCGACTTTGGCGGGTGGACCGCCAAAGGACTGCTGTCCCCAGCGGGAACATGGTTCCCGATGGCTTGACAACAGTCAGGCTTGCAACCAGCAATGGCGACGCTGAATTCAGCGCTGCCCACTGATCACATGCCCTTTTTCTGCCAGCCTTTAACGGTGGAAAGCCCACCATGAAAAGGCTGGCGGAAAGGAAGTTCTGGGGCCCCCTGCTCAGCACCCTCGGAATGCGCACTGTCTGCTTTGCAGACATTGTGCATTCCAGGGGTGCTGAAGTGACCGGATATTGGCCTCGTCTCCCTTAAGGGAAACGAGGCCAATACCCTAACACTTTTCCCAACGGTAGGCCTGATAGAAACGTGTAATATAATGTTCCTTCCGGTGAGCCCGATTGGAACAATGTAATATGCTCAGTGGGAATGTCACCACTATGGTGGTGGCGTTCTCCCTGTGAGTTTGGTGATCCGTGGTGGGACAGCCAGACTCATAATAAGGACACCTAGCAGTCATTTAGAAAAACCTAATTTAAAAATAAAATCTGTGAAACACTAACTGTATCTGTTTTACAAATCAAAAACCTTGATGTGACACTTGAATCGATGTTGAAATAGACCATCATTTGCATTCACTGTACTCTGTCAATGCTTGACATCCCTTTGTGTTTACTCACTTTTTATGCCTAAAGGTATGTTGAGTGTGCAATACTTAAGTGTTCATATTATATCATAAGCATATGAGCTCACACAGTAAAAACATAACTTGTTTTTATGTTGTTCTTTTATTTTGTGATTGAGATTAACTTTTTGTACATAGTTATTGTGCGTTTTATAACTATTATATACCTAAGTTATTTTATACCTTTATATCTATTGTGGTGGGCACATGTGCAGTTTAAAGCAGCCCATCTTATTGTAACCTAGCCCCCAGAAATCTAGCACATCATTTTTAAAGTATCGAGAGAGCACAGTTGAGAAATTTCATCTACAGCAACTTCATAATCATTTGATTAAACTTTGCTACCACTGTCAAGGTTATGACGTTCCAAACGTTTCTAAAAAGAGAATGGTAAAATATCTGCTAAGAGAAGGTTTTATTGGCAGAAAATACCAGCAACATCTACTTTTGTTGGGTAATT
Organism: Pleurodeles waltl; assembly: GCF_031143425.1. Taxonomy (NCBI): domain Eukaryota; kingdom Metazoa; phylum Chordata; class Amphibia; order Caudata; family Salamandridae; genus Pleurodeles; species Pleurodeles waltl. The sequence continues at coordinate 69,858,063 of NC_090450.1, read as the reverse complement.
ATTTTTGGAAACTGTTTTTGTGGAAAGATTCTCTGATAAAATATTTAATTCCCCATCAAAAATGTTTCCCATAAAACATTTTCAACTCGGGAAAATGTGGGCAAAATACACAGCATTTCAACTTAGCAAATTGCAAATGTTATCTATATTTTTTTCTGTCATAGTGTAGTTTGCCCCTAATTTGCCCATGTAATCCTTACTTTTTCTGAAATTAAATTTTATGTAAACTGAAAAAGTTGATAAACTTTATAACACATAAGCCAGCACAGGTAGGAAAAGAGAGATTATATTAAAGTGTGTTATATGTCTGTTAGGTGAGAAGCAAAAAGATCTTTCTATTTTTATGACCACAGGCCGTTTTACATCACTCCCTCATTAAGAGCACTCTTCCAATGCTGATTAGAGTTCCTTTAAAATGTTCAGTTATCAAAATATTGCTAAATACAACTTCACTCACAAGATTTTATCATTTTGTGTAGTTTAAGGCTCTCATCAAAGTAGACATGGGTGTGAAATAGCAATACCAGATATAACAGCCCAAAGTAGAACATCAGAACCAAAAGCAGGGAACCATGACAAATATACATGCAATGCTACGTAGAAAAAAATAACAAAAAAGTGCAACAAATAAAACCATTGAATATTCAGTGCAGTTATGAGGACCAAGGGGTCCACATTTCTGGTGTTAGATCAGAATTGTATACTATTGGTTAAAATCAATCATTTCTTTCATCTATCATAATTTCAAAACATCTAAAGTGGTCACAGAATCACTCAATGAGGGAATGATAACATGAAATAGTGCTTCTAAAAACAAAGACTGCATATTAAAAACAGGTGAAAAAGGCAAATTTCCTGACGCAAACCATTGTTGATTTCACTGTTGTAGGGGAAAGGCTCTAGGGTGGCAGATAAAGCTGTTGCCATGGTGATGAAGGAGCTACCAAGAAAGGAGTCTGCTGAAGGGAAGCCCCTCCTTACTATGACATCACAGGTGGGCTGAATGTTAGGAGGACTCTAGGAAGCTGGCATATGTCAATCTGTTGGAGAATCACAAGCAATGTTGTGTGATCTGAGCGAAAGCCATGTCATTTCCACAGCATCATTACAGAACTGACAAAATGAACAAATTCAGACTACTAAGAGCAGTGATAATTGTTTAAGCATTTCAGTTTCAAAACTTTGTTAACATATAAGGACTGCACGGTTTGCTTACTTGCAAAAAAATAAATTGCATACATTTTCAAGTTAATGAACGAACAGTTTTCCAGAAAACACAGAATGCATATGTCAGTTTCCAAGTGCAGTCTTTGTAGTGATACATGTCAAGCATCTCTATTACTGTACATTTGTGTGTTTGTGTGAATCTATATTTTTACTTTAGTTATACACATTTCACTATCATTAAACCAACAACATTGTGACACATTATTTCAGATACATCATTTCTAGTATTTCATCTTGTTTACTCCTACAAGTAAGCTGATTCAATGATGCAATTTACATTTACAAATGTGGAAATGAAAGAAATGTGTAAGAAAAGTAATTTGTAAGGAAGTTAGTTCTCAAAACTATTGGTTTCTCTTGGGTATGTAAGTATATTATGTTTTTTCATAAGATCACAACAGCTGGCAAACTATTTGAATCTTGTTATATCTGGCTTTATTTTCTCCGCTCCATCATGACTGTTAGCTGTTAATTAATACACAAGGCAGCCCTTAAGGGACTAATATGTGAACATTGTAAAATTGACATGTAACCTATGCTCTGTGCATCTTTAACTACCTCTTAGATAACCTACAAAAAGTACATTCAAAGTATATTATTTATCACATTTTGCCACTTGCACCTCCATAGCCCATGTAGCTCCAGCTATTGCACTTCATCTGATGCTCCTTCATTTTTTCCCCCAGTGTTTACAAGGTAAGGGACTATAGCGGGGAATCGAAGAAGAAGTTACCTATGATGACAATAAAGCCATAGCAGGACCATGAAGACAAAGTGAGCAGAAAACTGATAGTTTCTGCAACTGTCATGTTTTGGCTATAGATGAAACTCAAAGAGATAGAAGGGAGAAAATAAATCCACAGAAGTAGATGGCAATAGCTATTACCCTTAATGAAACAGCATAATAACAATCCCCATTCACATCCTTCTGGACACCAAGACCCATATTTATAATTTTTTGCGCCGCTTTTCCGTTATTTTTTGACGCAAAAGCAGCGCAAACTTACAAAATATAATTGTATTTTATACGTTTGCACCGCTTTTGTGTAAAAAAAATAACGCAAATGTGGTGCAAAAAAAGTATAAATATGGGCCCAACTTCTTTGAACACTAATTTTATATTTTATAACACTCATATGCTAAATAGACTTGTGCTCACTCACATTCTGCTAGGATCATAAAGCACAGTAATATGCCCTCTCATTATCTCTCTCTCTTTCAAACACAGATAAGCGTGGACTCACAGACCTCAACAAGCATACAAGAGAATTCACATGACAAAAAAGTGATGTAAATGTAATACCCCAGAACTGTTGTAATCTTATACATACAAAGAAGTCACAAGGAAAATACACTCTTCCTACACCTAACCCTGATTTGCATTATGTATAATTACATTTTGTGCAGAAACATCCACAAAGGTGATACTTGACATTTCAAAACATGCTGCTCTTTTCCTTTCAGCAGTCATTCCAACTTTCCAGATTTATCTACAAGTGTTGATCTTCATTGTTCTCTAAACCCCATTTTAATACTCCTTATACCATAATACAAAGCAATCCTATCCAAAGGAAGTGTTTCACCATCCATGGGCACGACTGCCGCCCCAACCATCTAATTAGCTAGAATGTATTTAAGACGTTGTATCATGCTTCAGTATTTACTTTGATCCCATCATTAATCTACTTCCCTACCATTCATTATATACAATTAAATTTATCTGGTCGAGTGTAGTCAGTGGGTTAAGCCACATCTTTCAATCATTCACTTTGACAGACTCCTAAGCAACTATGAAACAGGATCTTAGCAAGAACATCTGCCAATCACTAAAACGAAATACAACTATTTACAAACTTTGGTGTTATTTTGTATGACCTCAGTGTGTCATGCACAACCATTTTATATCACATGAAGACAACATTTGTCACCATGTGAGAGAGAAATGAAGTGGGCAGGGCCATTTTGAGGGGTTGAGGCTTTATGACAAGCACCAAGACCCAATCCTGCCTGCCCTCAAAACACAAAGAAAATATTCTGAAGCTACAGCTGATGTCCATCAGAGATGCAAAAACCCTCCTGACTTTTTCAGAGAGCTACCACACAAGGCCTGGAAACCTCAGCCTGTCTTAAAAAAAAATACTACTGTGCTTAAGGGCAATACATTTTGGGGACACAGTCAATTTAAGTCAGACCAATGGCAATACCCTTATTTTAGAACTGTCAGCAAAAGGACTGCCTACATTCAACCAGCTCCTGTTTGACTTTTTGACATTTGACTTACGGACCAATGAGAAAAATAGATTATGATTCCAGCACTACCCTCCTTTTGAAACCATGGCTACGGTTAAATGTTTGTACCCTACTTAAAGTTGCAAATATGTTACTGCCCCAACATACCATCAAGATAAGATCCCTATTCAGCAAGCAAGTAAAGTTGTTCAGACTGCAGTCCATAATTTACACCATTTGTAACGTTTAAAACTCTCAGCTGTAGGAGATCTGAGTGCATCTGTGGAAGGTCCTTCCATGTTAAATCTATCAAGGACATAACTGGAAAATCGTAACATAATCTTATCCCTCGCCAATGCTAATTTAGTCATTATTCAGGCAACAGCCAACATTGCTAGTGCCCAGGGAAACCTTGCTTGTAATGTACAATATACAAAATCATTTCTCAGATTTATCTAGTTTTCTTTGTATATGACACATAACATACAGCTAGAACCTCCTCATCGTCTATAAAAAGCACATCTTTAAAGATTATACAGCTGGTGTACTTGTGCACATGTACTGTTTCCCCTTTATGTAATATACCACTGTCTCAAATGGTTTGAAGTAAACATTGATGGCCAGATTTATTAAGGCTTTGTGTTGCCCTTGTGCCTTGCAACGTGGCACAAGAGCGACGCAAAACCTAAGTGAGATTTATCAAGCATGGCCTTGCATGGCTTCATAAATGGGAAGTAACGCAAGGCAGTTTAAATCACTGCCTTGCCTTACTCTGCCCCAGGGAGCCATTACATGAGTGTTCCCATGCATCCACCCATGTATTTTGGCACATCCCCAGATTTTTCCTTGATAGTAGACCTAGGATTGCAATAAATCCTACGCATCTCAAGGAGAGGAGTAACAAGGAGAAATATGTTTATTTTTCCTCGTTTTTCCCTCTTTCTGCAGCACACATAGCATGAGGAAAATGCCTCTGAGGATTGCTTTTGTGCAGGAAGAAAAATCATTCATGCCTACGACATGGGCATCCTTGCACCATGATACAAGGGTGCCTGTTTTCGTGCTAGGCAGCCAAAAGTGTGCCAGTTCTGCGAAAGGACAGGGATGTGTCATACAATGTTAAATATGGTGCATTCCTTCCCTTTCCCTATCGCGCAGTGCAGCACAACAAGCTGGCTCACTGCGTTGCAGGAATATTTGGTAAATTTGGCTCTAAGCTTCTGTTTTCTCAGTGACCAAAAACCACTCACACCACAGGGAGCTCCAAAAATTGTACAGGAGGTTGCACATGCTGCATTATGTTTTTCCACATTGCGCTTGTACATTTTTAGGCAAGTCACACACAACTTCTGATTTCAATTAAGTTTTGCACGATTCCGCATTCAGTCCTGTATGTACCACTAACCAGAGTCTGGGGCATGATAATTTCTTAAACTAGACCTAAGTTTTTTTTTATTGTGTCACCATTTCAGGCGATCATATGCAAAACAACTTACAGCAATCAGAAGGGTTCAGATATTTTCTTCCTGTTCCCATGCAGTCCTTGCGCTAAACGCATGCATTGCTTGTAGTTTATTTTCTTTAGGTGTCAGTGTTCACATCACTCATGTACTTTCACAGCCCTTCTGTTTCTTACATGACCGATTACCACTCGGCAAACTGTTGGCACTACCATTGACCGGCTTCCTTTTTAGACCCGCAGATCTCATTAAAGACCGAATGGATTCATAAATTACCAGCTCCTTGTTCATTTTGCAATCCTCCTCTTTGACAATCGACCAGAGTTTGCATTCCTTCCTCTGCTTCTTGTCAGCAGCTGCTCTCAAGGTTGGGTTGACTCTCAGCTGCAGAATTGATGGAGGCATGCCTGGGGACCCCTTGCAAAATGAACTAGGGTACACAGAGAGGAAATTCACAAACCTAGAAAGTAAACATTTTCTTTTGTTATTGATGTAAAATGCTACATATCCTCTTCAAACTCTAATATTGATTCAATTGCTTCCCACAAAGTGTAAATTATCCTGACATCTAGTTCCACATTTTATCACACCTGCACATGCAAACATCAAAACACTCATGCGCTCACCCACAATTCTGGAAAAGGAACAACAAACGCAAAAATGGAAATACCCTGAGAAATGCCAGTGGTTGAGTAGACAAGTGGGAAGGGTCTTTAGAAAAGAAGAGTAATTGAGAGGTGGAAGGAATAGGGGGAATATGTTTTTTGGGGGGCCTGCCCTTCACTAACAACACTGAATTACTGAAAAAGAAAAATGATCGTTTGATATTCAATCAATAAATGTTTATTTACATACAACTATACAATACATTATAGCATAATTCATGCAAGGTTTTGTTTTCATATATCCAAATCACACATCTTGTGCTTTGTAAACAGCTGACAAGTCAGTCTGCTCTGATGGTATAAGGATTACATATATTTTGATTTTTTTTACTGTTTTTCCATTCGAAAGTTGGAGTAAACGTTTTGGAGAAGACGCCATTAAATTCCTTCACTGTTATTTTGGAAGTTTTTCCATTATTTTGAAAGCCTGAATATTTCCAAGTCTAAAATGTAAATGATTTTCACAACAAAAAAGTGGAAGTCTGTAGAAGGGGGAGTGGGACTCTTCTGATATCTGCTTTTCAATTCTGCCAGCAATCCTAATAGCAAAGCAGTAATGTGATTTTTAGGTGAGGTAGGGACTTAGGAGACATCAAAGTGAAAAAGATGGGTATCTGCCAGTTTAGGAATTCCAAAGGCTAAAACTTCCCGTACTCAGCAACAACCGATTCTTCAGGGATTGATAATTTGAAGGTGCGTGTATTCCTCCTGATTACAAGTTCTGATTCTGGGAATCATGCATAACTGTGGGAACGGGCATTATAATATCTAATCTCTCACCACCATATAATTTGTCTAATTTTTCCAGGCCAAATGCATGTGGAGAAATTATCAAGAGTCACGGTGTCCCCGTTAATCTTGTACTTCCCATTTGTTTGGTAACTCCCGTTACCGGATGGATCTGCATTACTGGGCTACTTTTGATGTGACCCCTAGGTTTCAAATCATATTTTGTCATACTTTAAAAGTTAAGGGACTGATTTAGATCTTGGCGGAGGGGTTACTCCATCACAAATGTGACTGATATCCTGTCCGCTGTATTACAAGTTCTATAGGCTATAATGGTATTGTAATACAGCCAGCAGGATATCCGTCCTATTTTGATGGAGTAATCCCCTCCGCCAAGCTCCAAGTCAGGCCCTCTGCATGAAAGTATTTGTATTAGTGGCACCAGCGGTGGCTGGCGATTTTTAAAGTTGGTGGGGCGTAAGACCAACCCTGCAAGCTGCCCCCAACCTCAGATGGATCAAATTAGCAATGAGTGAAATTTATCACATACTTTAAATTCTCTACCCAGGCGTATCGGTTTTCTGGTGTGTTAATTAGTCCCTCCTCCAGGCACTCCTAATCGAGGAATAAGGTAGCCTCACTAGTATATAAACATGTGACAGGCAAGTGGATGAAGCACACTAAGCAACACGTTCAGCCCTTGTGTTCACGCTCTAATTTGTTTGAAATCTGAGTGAGTGTGCTCTGGAACTTCTTGGGCTGGTTTTTTAAACAACTTTTCTTTATTTACTATTTTGAAAATAAGTGTGACCCTGGATTATATGGTTGGTTGAAATGTTCGCACAATTACGACAGTCTCATCAAAACATTTACCACAAAACCGTGCATTAAGCATATTGCGTCTATAAATAAATCTTCCCTGGGAGGGTGAGCAGTTGGACTGGGACTGCGTGTCTTTTACATTAACACTTGTCAACACGCTCGCCTCAACCATACCTCTGAGGGAAAAAGGACTGCCGTTCTGTTGCTCCAGTACAGTGTGCAAGTACTGGAAGAGCAACTAGTCTGAACCCTTTATGATAGCGACAGGCATTGTGAGGCATCCCCATGGCTTCCAGCTCTAACTATAACGCTCTCAATTGTACCCTGCAGTACGCAGCATAAAAGACTTGTGTGCTGGATGAAAGTCAAAGCCAGAGAAACAAATCTGATGAAATTAAATACTTGGGCCCATATTTATACTTTTTTTGTGCCGCATTTGCGCCGCTTTTTGATGCAAAAACGGCGCAAACTTAAAAAATACAATTGTATTTTGCAAGTTTGCGTCAAAAAATTACACAAATGCAGCGCTAAAAAAGTATAAATATGGGCCTTGGAGTATACAGGGCCATATATACACAATATCACATGAAGTGTAAAGCATGATATGAAACAGAATGCATAAGAATTCTTTCCAGAGAAAATAAACACTGGGTTCAACACCCCTGATCCGTCTCTCTCATTGGTAACAAACTCACAACACATCATCCTCCAGATGACAGTCCTAGTCTAATTGTTCAGCACAATGGAAATTTTAAAAAAAGTTTTATTCATTGAGGCACATAAAAGCAGGCTCCATAAGAAAGTATGAGATTGTCAGAAAGGAAGCGATTGGAGTTGGAGAAGGGTGAGTAACTGAAAGCTGGAGCCAGGCACGAGTCAGAGGGCTGGCTTTGGCTCAGTTAGAAGTCATTTTAGACCTTCCAACCCAAAACCAGATGAGCTCTCACAGGAGGTGATTGACCATATAACATGGGAACCCAGGTTCAAATCCTGGGCTCACTTTAGCATTTTAGCATTATGTGAATCAGGTCAAGCCTTTGTTCCAGAAAAACTTCATGCAACATAGCCTGCATCTGTTACGAAGCACTCTTATGGCCTTAAGGAAGGTCTGTGCTGCTATTTAACATTGCCAACAATAAAATATCTGCTTGTCACCCCACGCTCCAATCACATCCTTTAACCGTTGAGGAAAAGCACTAATCTTAAATGTCGGAGAGAGATGCACTCTAGTGGGTGTACTACACAGAATGAAACTGGAAAATCTGGGATCAATCCTGGTTAGCCTGCTAGATCAAAGTGTGTGATCCTAAGCAAATACATTCTTTCACCGAGTCCGTGTTCAATATAACATAGTAGAGCACAAAGAAATACTTGTGTTCACGACAGCTTGCTCACCTGGGTCAGGGTGGAATATGTCTCCCTTCCCATCTAAAATCTCTCACTTTTAAATAACATTTCTCAATAGAGATATAATCTGATATACTAGGGCGAAAAGCTTTCAGTTTTAAAGAAATACACATTTTGAGTTTTGAGGGCATCTTATCAGTCTCATCAAAACATTGACCACCGAGCAGCTCATTAACCATGTTGCTAGACTAGAGTTAATTGTTAGTTGGCATGTTTATTGTATGATTTGCGCTGACTGTAAGAGCCAAATAAGTACCTTCGCTTTCCCTGTTGATTTGTAGGCTAGCCACTTCTAATTGGAGCCCTTGCAGTGGCAAGGCAGAAGAGAGGTTGTGAAGAAAAGGAATCAAAACAAAAAAAAAAGGATAACAATTTCCTTACCTAGAGAAAGACACACAGAAGTTGCATTGGCCCCGAGAGAGCCACCGGGAGCTGCTGAAAAAGAGAAATTGGACATTGCCAAACCACCCTGCCTAAGGGCCGAAAGTATTCACCTTATCTTTAGCACATTCTCTTGACAGTCCTGTGCGATGTCTGGTGAGGCGTGAGAACAGCGACACTTCATGGGGATGGTCTAGAGGAAGGAGATGTAACTTGATAGAGAGGCACACGTGCCTCAGCATCAGAGCGACTGCTCTGTGCTGACATTAGTGGGGCAATCTCACAGACAGTACTTTATGAAATAACCCAATATGGCAGCATCTACAGCGTGCATGTTTCTATAAAACTGAAAGGTGCGCACTGTGGCTCTTTACTGCATGTGACCTGGTGTCTCTGATGACGCCTGTCACATGCACCTCCTCCAGTCCTGTAATCCCATGTCCAACGCTTCACAGAGTGGGGTGGGATCAGTCAGGCTTGCTGATCCTCCCGTGCTGGGACGAGTTAGAAAAGGTGGAACCCTTGCTGACTGACACACTGTTTTGGGAAGCACAGGCTTCAGTCTGAAGCGCCCAAGTACAATCAGTCAGAGAGGGTGGTGTTCGCCAGTGGAGAGGAGTGGCCTACGCTCCTTCAAGCCACAGAATCAAGGGCTTAAATCAGGCAAGCCCTGAAAAACCTGCGACATTGCGCGTGCGCAGTAAGTGCAGATAGAGGGTCAGATGCTATGCTGAGCAATCAACACTTACTGCAGATAGCATTTATGAATAATTTAAAAAGCTGAAAGAGGCAAGAAATATAGGGGGCAAAGCACCCATGCCCTTAAAAAAACCCGCCCCTGAGTGGCATATACACAAATTTTAATTTCCTTTCCCCTGTCTTTTGAAGAATATGGCTAAAGATACGTAATAGAATATCAGGTTTCATTACCTGTGGCACTCTCAAGCTACGCTGATGCAATCTTTCTTTATATCTGTTTGCAGTTTTATATGTATAATTCATCAATAAGAACCTTGGCTTGAGCTTTGTGCATGTTATTTAATGTTTGTTTGGTGAAACTCGATTATTAGGCATTACACATTTTGCTATTGTAGACAGAGCTCCAGTAGGGGCGGTAATAAACAAGATGATCTCACTGACAAGAGTACATGGTATAGGGAGTAGGGAGTAGGGAAAGATAATTTAGGAATTCTTTGGCACCATATGTTTGTGCCAAAGGTTAAATTAAGCAAATAATACAAAGATCTTCATGCTTTTTATAAGAAAGCAATATTAATTTTATTATGAGTTTTTAAAAAGAGGTTGTTATAATCATACAGACCTAATTGAAATAAATTTGCTTAAATAGCATCGGGTTACGATCCTGTTGTGGAATTTGTTACATAACACTATTCTTTTTGACCAAGTAGTCATCATAAATTTAAACACTCTAAGGGCTGGAATTTCACCTATGTGTTTTCTGGTAAGTGTATCCAGTGAAAAATGGTCACAGGGCAAAAAGATATCAGAACTCCCTTTGTAGCCATCCACTGTGCGGGTGACTAACACACTGTGGGATAAGTGGACTATGTTTGTGTAATAGGCGCAAAGGGCTGTATAAAGATGCCTCCAGTCGTGGTTGGAAAGATGGTCCTCATACTTCATTGTTTCGGTAGATCTGTTCTATTGTATGGAAGAAAAGATTACAGAGCAGGAGAAAGGATAAGACAGTAGGAACAAATTGTGTGCAAAGGTCTCCCTTCTTCTACTAGAAATAAACATATCCTATATTCTTTACTATGACAGAGAATATTTGAATAAACAGTCTTAGCAGTGAAATACAAAGAACAACCAGGTCTTATTCTACCTACTAGAAAAAAAAGGATTCGTTTGAATAGCAAAAAACAAATATTGCCTTGTATGTAGCAGTAGAACACTTTAGATGGGAACTTTATTCATAATAAAGGTGAAGTGAGTATTTTGTTCCTTTTACAGTAGAGGAATGTGCAGTGAGATAGGCCTGTCACCTGATGGAGTGCCAGTATGGTCCCTCACTTGAGATTGCCTTCAGCGACAGAGGATTAGTAATCAGCTCAACCCCCTGAGCAATAGGAGCAGTGGTTGGGACAGGGCGAGTGGTGCAAAACCGCATGATGCTACAATGTTAAAATTGTCTATAAGCTTGAAGGTTGGATTAAAGTAATAACCACAGTGTTCAAAACGCTAGCATTTTCCCAATAACTTTGGAATGATTACAGAGAAAGTAGATTCTAATTTCTAAAATTCAACTGGCATACCACCATGATCGCAAAAAACATATCTGGATCATAACAGGAAGTTAGAAAATCTTCTTGACAAAATTCCTCATCTCTGGGTTTTCATAGCCAACCAGTTGTTAATTTCTCTGAGCAGCAGCCAAAGGAAGACTGGGAGGTCCTTGGACCGGCAGACATGTTTTCACAATAGAGAGCCTGAAGAACGCATTGCAGTTTGCAAATCCGACTGTGCAAATTGTTCAGGGAATAGGGATACAATTTGCAATGCCACCTATGCACTAATAGGTCGCATCACAAACTGTTCCAGTCACAGAACAACCTTCCTAACGAGTATAAATTAGGCAAGTCTTTATTTGCAATCCCCAGGGACTGGCTACAAATGACTGCAAGAGACTATGGACCTTTATCCTTTAAAGCAGCCAGTATTCCTTAATGTCAGATGTGCTGCTTTAAAGAAATATTTTTGGGCTGGGGAAGACTCTGGTGGGAGCATGTGGTGGTCCCCTTGACCACTACCGTCTCCACATGAGGCCACCCGATTTGATGGCATGGGGACAGCTTACCTTTATGAACCAGTTACAAACTCAATATGGGAGTCAGTACTTTTTCAATAGTTTGACACTCCAACCCAAACCATTGCTACATTTTACTGTGAATCCCACAAAGGAGGGTGAAATTCCTTTCAAGCTTTCCTTACATTACAATTATTGAGTGTCAAAAGGAATTTTACAAGTGTTACTTTAGCACATTGCAACATTACTTTTTTTTCACAAAGCTTGGATTTTGTAAAGCACAAATACTACAAACATTGTTCTACAGTGTTGTATATCAGTTCCCTACTGGTTTCCAGGTGGTGGGTTGAGCAGTAGCAGTGGAAAGCCTGTTTGAGGATCAGGGCATCAGTCCAGAGGTAGACCTGGCCTAGGAGAAAAACCCCAGGAGCATATCTCTCAAATCTGAAAGCCCTGCCAGAGAGCAGAGATTTAACTGTGGGTAGTTTATGTCCTTGCCGTTCGGAAGACACTGGTAGATCCTCCCGCTTAATTTCTATGTGTAAATGAGGGCTCCATTAAATGAATATCATGGTGAGAGCAAAGAGCACAACTCACTCTCTGAAGTGGAACTTTCAGCTTCTGTCTTAGTAAATTAATTAGGCAAAGCACTAGTCTATCATCATAACCATTGCAATTACACTTTAAAAAGAAGGCCTTCCTAAGGTCTGCTGGTGTCACTAGTTAACCATAGCACTGGGTCTAAATTAGTGGAACAACCAGCTGAAGCAGAGTTCCATCCCTCCATAGGGCAACTTGAATGTACTGGAGAGTCTTATGATGCCTCTTTTGTCAGAGTCAATACAATGCAAATACTCACATGGGCATGCTCACAACCTCCTTAGGCACCTAACATTTGACAAAATCTTCACTTTTTCAGTTTTTTCTTACACATAAGGGAAACAACCGGAGATGACCATGAAAAAAAGTCAAATGAAATGGTCATAACTTGACTGGTATATTTAGTTGCTGGCTGATAGGCTTCTACTTAGAGGGGCCAAGTATTGCGTGGTGACTGGGCCTTATAGAGTCCTCGACTAGTCCATTTGCATCCTCTGGAGTCTTGGGTGTACCATACTGTGCCCAGAATTTACTGGGCCTGCGGACACAGGCTGCCTCAGAAATTTTGGCTACTGCATGGAATGGTAAGTTTGGAACCTGCAGCCCCTTCATGTGCCAAAGGGAAAGCTGTAGGCCCAAATTTACAAACACGTTGCACCAGAATTGCATTTACACAGACCTGACGTGAAGTGGTGGGTTGGTATTTACAATGTAGCATAAATCTCAATTTGCATTAGCTTGTAACAAAAAGTCATGAAATGCAGTGCAATCCGGTGCCTGGCATTGCTCTGCATCAAGGAGGCATTCCATGGGAGGTACATTGGCTATTCCCTTTAATCCACACTTGGATTTTGACAACTTCCATATTGTTGGTGTCATTATTTTGTATATGAAAATAAAAAATGGTTACAAGTTTGACAGAGGGTACAGTCATGTTGAGGGAGCCGTCTGTCAAAGCTTAAATACATTGATAGGAACCGCCATCACTGAGATTCCTGCCAATGTGAGAAATGTTCGCTGGGTCAGTGGACAGCTCTAGATTCAGATGGAGGATACTCCGTCAGGGCTACTGGATTATAAACTGTCCTCCAAACTCTAATTCAGCTCGGGAGTTCTTCCAAGAGTTCATTATTCATAAAATAGGGATGTAGAATAATCTTAACCTTAAACATGCCTCCTTTGTCTTTATTAACCCATCAGAAGCAAGTCACCATATAGTATATTTATCTTGATTTAACTTTGAGTTTCTGTATGTTGATGATTTGGCTACATCTTTCAAATACCATCCCATCACAGTTACTTATGGAAAATCCACACCAATGGGATGATTTTTTTAGAATAATATTAAGGGACATTGAGGTCTACTATTCGCAAATATGAAATTACTCATGACTTTACACATGTGTAAAGGTACATTTTTGTGCTATTCAAAATTTCCAAGTCTAAATTTATGTCTTAGCATAAACTTACATGTCTCAACCTCCTCAGCTCGGGTGGAGACATATACAACTGAAATATGAGTGTAAACTTACTAGTAACTTTTCACACATAGATGAAAATCTCCTGAACTGTGGCGTGTCATGCCATGTCATGTTGTGTATTTATAAATCACAGTATCCCCCACAGGGGAATCCTGACTCTCTGCAAGTTTGGATGCTTAGTATTGCCTAGGGTAAGTTGAATAATTGAAAAGCTACGTCTTGAGATTCTTGGGGAACTCAAGAAGAAATTATGAGGTTTTAGTGTGAAGTGTGATGTCATTCTATGTTTTAGGAGTGATGTGAAAGAACCTTTTTCCTCCTGATCTGGTTTTGTATATGTGTGGGATATGTGTGAGTAGGGGACCTGCAAAGCAGAGGTGTTTGGGTAGGTGGTGGAAGAAGGTGAGACTGTTCAGGTAAGTGGGGCCCAAGTTGTATCATGCCTTCAGTGTGTGTGTTTGTGTGTGTCAGAAGTTTAAAATGAGTGTGTTTGTGAGTTTGGAGCCAGTGTGAGATGTGAGTTTTATGTGGGAGGTTGAAGATGAGCTTCGATGCCAAGTTCTAGAAGGTTTGTAGTCTTTTGTGACTAGCTTGGTGATCGTGGCATAGAGAGTGTTCCCATAGCACAACTTGCTGGTACTAGGGTGTGAGTGACATTTTTCTGGTGTTGTTTGAGAGACTTTTGAAGATCTTCCTTGGCTTCTTAAGGGTGTGAAAGCAGGATGCACCAAAGGCATTAACTTGTGTGGTTGTGTCCAGTTTGCTGTCAATTGTGTGTTTGAGGTTCCTGACATGGATGCTCCATGTGGGTGTGAGTTAAAGTTCAGCTGCCTGTCAATTGGAGTCCCATGGCAAGGTGTTCTTGCTGAAGATCACTACTTCTGGTCCTGTCGGTGTACAGCTTGAGACAGTTTGTTTTCATCCATTTAACGACTTTGGTCATACTTGTGAACTTGTTTTTTGTTGTATGGGGTCTTGTCTGACAAGTGCATTTTGTTGTGAGCAGTACTACTTTACAAATAAAAAATGCAGTTTATGAATCACACCCACCTTATTTTTGTCAGACAATATTTTTGTCAATGATATTCTGAAAAGCAACGAGGGATTCTTGTGGCCTCTGAGTATTATTACATGAGCAGTCAGGTTCTTGGCAGGACAAGGAGGGAGTAATACCTTAGCTAGCAGTTCAAGATGAGTGTCTATTATTTTACTTTTTATATAAGAATTGTGGCCACGTTCAAGATGCAAGACCTGCTTGTTAATATTCAGGTCTGGCATTGGTTATACACTTCAAATATTCATAAAACTCATCTGTGCCCTAATAAAATATTAAAATGATTTATAGTGTGCTCTTATGGCTGTGTGTGGACTTTCAGACAGAGGCAAATGAATCAGTAAAATGCTAATGTCAATACCCAGTAGTCCCTGCACAGAACAAATATTGTTTGCCAATAATCAAAACAGTCCTTTTTTACTAAATGTGTATATTATTATTCTAGAAAAGGTTGTTTTTTATCAATTCAAAGCAATTATTCGTTTTCACTGTGAATTGCATTATTTTACATTTTCCTGTAGTTACAGAAACGTTCTCACCTCAGGGCTCTCCCCAGGAAACCATTTTATTCAGAGCCATAAATGATTATAAGTCAAGCAAATCATGTGAAAGTCATGGAATGAAATAGTCCCTCTTTGGCACTCAGATCTTTGGTTCAATGGCTCATGAGCTCAATAGTTAATTCAAATCCTGTTCTTACCCCAAACACTTTTATTTCCGTTAATGTATTATGATGAGTCTGTTGTTGATATCCATTGCAGTACCTAAGAAGCTAAGACTACAGAAATTCAGTTGAGTGTTAACGTTTATTTAGACCTTTCAGACAGATCGTGTTCGACCTTACTAT
Source organism: Pleurodeles waltl (assembly GCF_031143425.1). Classification (NCBI taxonomy): domain Eukaryota; kingdom Metazoa; phylum Chordata; class Amphibia; order Caudata; family Salamandridae; genus Pleurodeles; species Pleurodeles waltl. The sequence continues at coordinate 69,842,394 of NC_090450.1, read as the reverse complement.
CCAAAATGCCTCTTTAGTTCTTTAGTAGCAAATTTATGAGTTTCAGTGATGTGGGAACGAAGTTGATGCAAATTGTGAGAAGTTTCTTTAAATGTTTGTTTGGATATTGGAGTCTTGGGGATCAACTCCTAAAGTGAACTCTCGGTGAAGAGATGATGATATTTCCCAATGTGCTGGAAATTTCCACTTAGTAGTAGGACTTACAAGTCCCCACCACATTACATTAAGTGATGGAACCTCCTACAATGGTCATATTTCTTCTATACACTTGTTGGTGGAGTTCTCTCCAAGCGCCACTGTTGCAGAGAACTCTGAATTGAAGGAACTAGGCAAACTTCATAGACAAAACCCCTCAGAAACACCTCACACACAAAAACACTCCAAACATAAATTCAGCACACACCGTTAGCTTTCCCCTCCTACACCTTGGACTATTCAACTAACAGGAAAAAAAACACAACACCTAGAAATTTTACAATGGAGACTGCTCCATCCAAAAGAGGAACTTCAGTTTCAGTGAGGAGGAACTACACAGTCTGCCTCCAGACATGCTCAGTGAAATGGAGAATGTGGGCACATGGCAGGAGTTAGCTGACTATGTCTATGCACTGGTGGTAGAGGCACACGTTAAAAAACCTCAAGAAAAAGTGGGAGCATGAGCAGCAGGTGAAGGAACACTTCTCCAGGATATGTGTCAAAGGCTCCTCCTAGAGGTGGACCTAGGCCCCATCTCTCTCTGTGCCTCCACAGGGGAGTGTCCTCAACACTATGCACCCTGACATGCTGCATAGCCTACCTGTTCCAGAGAACCACAATGTAAGACCAGATAAGCGCTCAACAGCCCTCATAGTAAGTTCTGGTATCACCATTCATGCCTCGGTGGCCTTCCTTCTATCCGTCACAGATAGACATTGCATACATATACAAACACATTACAGTTAATACCAACATATTACAGTTACCATTACCTAAACCCACTTAACCAACAGACTTAGCAACACACGTTAGTGAATCCTCCCTTTCCTCCTCCAATAATTTTTCATCGAAATGAGGGGCAATGTAAGAAAGATATTTACTAACATAGTCAAGTTATTTTTATTTGGCATGGGACTTATATGGCCAGGCTGTGTGTTTTTTGTTTGATATTGTAATGAGTTTTGCTTGGTTGATGGGGTGAAAGTTTGTTCCCTCCCCTCCTTGAGGGCGTATTGTATACGGGAGCCTCCTTTTAACGCCTGCTCAGGGCAAGCGTTAAAAGTGCTGAAAACAATGACGTTTGTGCCATTTATTCAGCCCCCTTAACGGAGAACACCTGGCGCAGGCATAATGTAGTGCAAAGGGTTACAAAATGGCACAATGCATGCATTGCAGCACTTTGTAAATATGATACAGCGTTTTTGGTTATCTAATGCCAAAGTAGAGTGATAAAAATGACGCTAATGTATCTTTAGAATGATGCTAGGCCCTCTTAAATCTGGGCTTGGATTGTGAAAATAGACTGGGTACCAGGAGAGGTTGCAGGCCTGATATGGGATGTGGCTGGGGTCCCACAAACCCCCAAAAACGTGATTCCTATTAGGCAGACTGGTTTGTGCGAGAAAACCCTGCCTCGCAGTGCATCTTTAACTAAAGCAGCAGAGCCTTTCTCCAAGGATATTGCTGGTGATATTCGTGCAACAAGACAAAGCAGAATTGTCTTTGGGAAATGAAAACTACATAGTTCCAAAGGCAAATTAGTTAACCTTTAAGAGTGCAAGGATTAAAATGACATCAAAATAAAGAAAACTAGGTGTAGGGATTACGAGTCATTAAGAAAAATCCATGACTTTCGAATTTTTGGGAAGTCAATGTAAGTCAATGGGCTGTGACAGAGTGAGTCCCATCTATCATCTGTAGCTCCCTCAGTGGAGCAGTGTGAAGCACGAACTGTTGATTCACCTTGGTCAAAAGTAAATGGGAACAGGGAATAAGGCCCCGTTTGAGGCAGGCTGGTGGTGGGGAGGCCTGAGCGGTACTGGTCGTCTATCACGGTCAAGAATGTCACCTTCATATTTAGAATTGTTGGACACTGAACGCTTTTAGTCGGACAGAGATGGAAACCCTAGTTGAACAGACTCCACAAGGTTAGATATTTCATTTTTGGGACCCTGCAGAAGCCTCAATCTCTACGATAAAAGGACAGAGCAGCAGTAGAGGCTCCTCCTGTGTGCTTCACGGTCACTCATTTTCTGTCCCATTTGTTTGATGCCAACTATGAATATTGCTCTATTAGTCATTGTTGGTATAAAACAAATGCTGACCTTTGGGTTCAGCACCAGCCTGTGACATTCTCTGATTACAGTGCTGGCCCATGAAGGCATCTGCACCAGAGAGATTGTCCAGGTAGGTAAATTCCCAACTTGTTCTGGACTCAGGAGCCTAGTACTCCTCAATGCATCCCCATATCATGCTGAAACATCACTGCTAAAGGTAGCCCCAGGGATTGTAGGCTTAAGCCCTGCAGTGCCAGGGGCTGCACGCTAAAGGATGGGGTGTGACTGAAACCTGGTACCTGTGGCTGTGTAGGCTCGAGTTTTCAGTTTCATGCTCCAGTGCTGGTTGAAGCTGGAAGGAGCTGTGTGGTGACTAAGCAGGACCTATGCAAGCAGCAAAGTAAGTAAACAAAATACTTTTAAATGTTGTGTGCACACATGTGGATGAGTGTGTGGGTTTGTAAGAGACAGCATGCATATGTGCTCGTATGTCTGAAGAAGTGAGAGATAGAGAGAGTGATTGGCAGTGAGTGAGTGTGAGTGCGTCTGGGTGATTGTGAATGAGAGAGAACTAGTAGGTTTGAGTGCAAATGAGTGAGAGAGTAAGAGTGAGTGCAGGTGGCACAGTGAGTGAGAATGATTGTTGATAATTAAAAGTGAGCACAAGTCAAAGTGAGTGAGAATGAGTTACTGACAGTCTAAGTGAATCTGATGAGTCAGAGTGAATGAGAATGAATGAGTGTTTGAGAATTAAAGGAGTGCAAGAGAAAGTGATTGAGAATAAGTGAGTGTTTGCAAGTGAGAGTGAGAAGGAGTGAGTGCAGTAAGAGAGTGAAAATGAACAAGTGAAAATTAGTAGCTATAGAGAGTGAGATTAAGTAACATTAAGCGAGTGACAATTAGAGACATTGTGTGAGAATGAGTGAGTTAAAGTGAGTTCCAGTCAGGTGAAGTACGCGTGCCTGAGAGTAAAAGTGAGTGCAAGTGTGAATGAAAGTTGGTCTATGTGAATGAATTAGGCTTAGTGAGAATGAATGAGAGTAAAGTGAGTGCAGTTGAATGTGAAGGCGAGTGAGTGAAAGTGAGGGTGAATAAGTGACAGTGTGAGTGTAAGTGAATGTAAGTGAGGAGTGCAAGTCTGCATTTGTTGTGGTTTACCAAGACACCCATTGCAAAATGATGGTCCCATCATAGTGGAAGTAATTCTGAGGATAACAGCACATGTGAAATAAATACTGTCACTGGCATACTAGAAATTATACTTGGCCCTGGCATGCTAGAGATAATACTTGGGACTGGCATACTACAGTCAATACATTACACTACCATACAAAAGTAATGGTTAGTACCAGCATACTACAGGTACAATTTGGTACTGGCATACAAGAGGTGATACTTGGCATATGGGATTCCCAGGGCAAAATGCTGGCATTGACAAACTGAAAGCAATTCTTGGAATACGGACAACCTGTGGCAAATTGATGGTGCTGGCACATTGTTGGTAGTTCTTCACACATGGGAGGACAACCATTACACTTTGGAGGGAGGCCACCATGACAAAGTGCTGGCTCTGACATACTAGCGATAGTGCTTAAAATAAGGGCCATCCCTGGTATGTGAAAGGCATAAATGCCAACATGTTGGCACTTGAATATTCTATGCAACTTTTGCTGTAAAGGGTCACCCATAGCATATGGCGGGAACCCTTGACTAAACATTGTTTCTGGTCCCATGAAGGTAATTTTGACTTATTGGTATGCCCATAGTATGCTTTGAGAAACATCCGGTCAAGTCCTTGTGAGTGCCAGGTTACATTGGTTTGGCACATCTTAAATGTACTTAAATATTTAATAACTGCTCTTGTAAATCCTATGGCTTTTGAACAAATTCATGGGGAAATTGTGCTTTAAAATGCTCATTTATTTCAAGCTTTACTTGGGGAGACTCCCCCAAATCCTCTGAGAAGGAGTCAGCCTCACTTGCTTCAGTTGCCCATTGTAATTTGAGCAAGTTATTACCCTCACGCCCACACTTTCAAAAGTCACCAGCAAACCACCAAGGTTTTGTATTTTTGTCACTTGTTCTGATCATCAAGAGAAGGACAATTTCTGAGTTCAACATTATAGAAAATGCGCTTTAAATGCTTCGTCGATGCTTTAAAAGTCCCAAAATCATCAGAAAAGTCTTCTTGGATACCAGACCACCAGTTAAAATGTTCTAAAGGCTCCTCCCATCTTCCAGTCAAGTGCACAACAAACTTAACATTTGCAACTAAGCTATGGATTTCTACTGCAACAGCATAAACACCCTGTATGACCTTCTTCCTCCCCCATACATAGGGGTTTAGTTTCATAAGAGCTGGCTGAATAAATATCCATCTGCTGCTGGTCCGCTGGTTCTGTTCCAGACTGATGCAGTTCCCCAACTTCCAGCGCCTTCTGCACTATTTAGCTGAGGGCAGACGTTCACAGCAGACAAGCTCCCCTACACAGAATCTGGCCTCCTTTGTCAATCTGGGTAAGAAGGAACTGTCTTCCTTAGCTATTGTAGATCTTTTGAGCTCTAGAAATTCATGATAAACTGAGGAAAAAATCTTGGAACAGTAATTTATCGGGCAGGAGGTCACATTTCCAGTAGGCGACTTGCATTCTCCTTCTCTTGCACTGTTCCAGGCAGCTTTCTCCCTAAGAGCGCCATGTAGCAGTTTCTTTTTTTTTCTCATAGCAGACTAAATATGTGATTGGCAGCAACTCCTATGGGAACCCAACAAGTGTTCTTGCAGCTTCTGCACCTAACTTGTACAACAGTGTGAATCAGTTTCTGCGCCATGAAGTGATTTACTACAACAGCAATTTCCATAGCAGTAAAGAAAGGCACTGCTTCTTTGCAGTTCTATCCAAACTTGGCTCAAGGACTACTTCCTCCAGCCTCCTAAGGATCAACAAACATACACCATCCCTCACAGTGGCAGCACCTTTGCACCCTTTGCTAGCGCAATAAAAACCAAATGGAATTATATGGCCTTTGTTTATAGGTTGATGTTACGAGGGTGTAGGGAGGGACTTTACCTTAAATAATCCTACCATGTGTGGTAAAGGCATGTGTGGTAAAGACTGTGTGGTGAAGGCCGCATGGTAAGAGCATTGTGTGGCAAAGACTGTTTCCTGCCAATGAAAGAGGACATGTCATTATGCTACCACTGATTACATTCAAGGCAGACAATTTGACAATTTATAAAATATGGACATGGAGTATAAATAAACAATATTCATTTCTTGCATTGATTTTTCTCATACATGTACGCATATATGCTGTAAATATGAAATTGGTACTATTTGACTACCTAAGCCTTTTAGAATAGGGTTAAGGCCAGTCTTTAAAACCACAAACATCTGCGGTCTGCGGAAGAATATTTACTTTTAACTACCTTTTTAGTAGCGGGGAAAACATCTCCTATAGGCTTACATTTCAGATTTGAACTTTGTCGAGCATGGAAACGCTTCCACATACATATGGCTGACAGTGTGAAACATGGAAAATGACTTCCCAATTCTTTTACACATGATCCAGCGGCAGAAAACATGGGTGTATCAGCGCATATGATCAATTTTCATAGATGTGAGTGAAGCAATATACCTCATTCAAAATTATGTCCCAAATGTTCACTTTGCAGAATAGTGCTAAACATACAGCAGATTTACCAACGTGCTACAAATGGTAACTTCCACACAAAACAAGTTCATGATTAGGGCAGAGAACCTGCAGGAGAAGGATGCTCCAGCTGGTCCTTAATCCAGATGCCAGATATACAAAGCCCAAAATCAAAAAGAACTGAGGATAACAACCCAAAATGGACCTGGAATTTATATAATGCTGTCAGCAAACTGGGGGCATGCCATGTTATTCAACACAATCAGATCAAAGAGGTTTTTTGATAGGACTGCTATATGTTTGCTAAGTGATATTTCCACATATTTTAGAAAATCATGGACAATGTCAGATGAAGACGCACCAACAGTTATTTGTGTGTGAATAGCATGGGACTAGCCATAAACTGGGATATTGTGCAGAATTTCGAATAGGAAGGCCAGATCAATGTTGAATAGTGCTAATGACAACCTGGATCTCCAAGGGACCCTCAGAGAGAATGGGAACTAAACTAATGCCCATGTTTTGGGATGATCCTTTATAGCCCTGAGGTGCTTGCAGCCTGTTTCATTCTGATGTTTAATAGTTATATCCTGTTCAATGAGATAAGTGAACTTGTTGTTATTCATATAGTTGACCTCCATCCTACGTATTTTTAAAAACACCATAGGGCAGTTCACCTGTTTTAACAACTAGAGATGGTCCTCTTCTATGAATACCTAACCTCGTAATTCCATTGGTATGTAATGTCGTATTTTAGGGTAACACAATTTAATATGTTATGGATTAGATTTTATGGCATAATGCCAGACACGCGTGCACAGACAGTCTAATGCTTTGCCTTCTCGGCACAGGTCATTTTGAGACAGAAAGGGGTCCAAGTTAATGCAGTTAGAGCTTCAGTGACAATTATACTAATTCATTCTTGTATACCCTATTTATTTTGAACAAAAGACACGGTAATGCCTAAGGGGTACATATTCCAATATCATCCTAGACTCCGTTTGAATAGAGTAGGCAGGGTAAGCAGGACTGAGAATGAGATATCTGAATACCCACAATCCTTAGGATATTGTACTTTGCAAATTATTTCAGTTTTAATTCCAGATTAACACAAATTAAATTTCTTAGGTGTGATACTTTACCTGGCACCATTGTGAGCTAGTTGTAACCAACCGGGACATTACACCACCCTCCTCAGGGACACCGCTCTAGCTGACGCATGATGTGGGGCCATAAGCACCAAAATATATTTGAATTTTATGGAAATGAAATAGATTGTGCCATGCTTTCTTTCCACAACTTAAGTACTGGGAAGACAAGGCATTCAACAAGTATATATAGGTAATGGTAAGCTAACTGAGTCAGAAATGTAGAATGCATACATAACAATTAGAAGTGAAGAGTACGGAGATTAATACTTAATACAAAATAAATGTATTTTAGAATTGCGTTAATATATAAAAGTCAAGGAAAATAAAGTCTCAGGGAAATGGGCATCCCCCACCTCCCATTACAACTAGGATTGAATAAGATCGAGAGGGAGGGTCTGTGTGTATAAAAGTAAATACTAATAGAAGACAAATGTCATTTCAACATTATTGCATTAGCTATGCTCCATAATTAAATGAAGGTCTAATGTAATGAGGTCATTATGATTTGATATTTTTAGTTCCTCATTTTGTGAAACATGTATTTTAACGCTTATCATTTCAATGCATAATCTGTGTACCATCCTTGATGATTAATGTTCAGGTAAAGGTAAGCCATGACCACTGTCTTCTACAACCTGCCAGGTACCACCAACCTGAAGAGTAGCACAGCGGGGATGCTACATTTTAATCTGGTGCTAGTTTAATTTGATTTTTGAAAACAAATGCAGCAGATGCAAAGAAAGGCAACTTTTCCGTCAGACAGTGGGTTAATGTTGAAGTAAATCTTAATTATTCCTACTCTGGAGAAATCCACTTAATTAGGGACTTGGAGACAGCAGTTGTTGCCATGTTTATCTAAGGAAGCATAGCTGAAGGCTTAATCCTTTTATGCGCGCTCAAAATATTAAGAATCATGGAAACGTGTCGGCTGATGAAGAAACCCTTGTTGATGCACACGCTGTTCAATGTGATCAACATCCCTGTGCTCTGTGTATTATGTGTCCTTGTTCTGATTGATCTGTTTGGATGCTGCCGCCAATTAATTCTGAATTTGCATTCTAGCGCATATTATTACAAAATGACTCTACCTCTCAAAGTAGTCCAGTTTCTCCAAAATAAAACATGACTAGTTTCCAGAGTGAGGGCAGATGGGAAATACATACTTCTTTCAATTAAAATAGATTTATTTGCATATGAAAACACTCATCGAAAGTGTTTTGTTGCTTTTGTGAAGTTCGGTATTCTCAGTTTTATAATATACTGTCATACACCGAGCTAGTTCATGAAAAATAGAGTATTCCTTTTAAGCACGGCATTGGGTATAGGAGAGTGCAAAGTAACAAGGATTTTTTTTCTCTCAAACATTCCGTCATTTCTGTGGACAGAGTGATTATTACCCTTACTTCCTGAAGTTTTCTGTACATAGATTTTCTTGTTAAAATCATGAATGTTGCACCTCTTTCACTTTTTTTCAAGAAAAAACAGATTGACAACATCCATCCAGTTCCAAAGTTGCAAGAACAACATTTTTTAAGTTATATCTCATGAAAATGGCACATCAATTTTCAGCACGAGTTACACTAAATGGCCAGGGTGTAAACGTAGGAAAAGTTGAAAACTATGAAAACTACAGTTAAGTGAATTATCGGGAATCAAGTAAGATTTAGTATACGTAATAATCATTTGCACACCACTCAATTGGAATTGCAGCAAGACATTTAGAAAGTGACTTTATTACTCTGTCACTACAGTACTGCCACTGCCCTCCCACCTCTCGCCCCTGTCATTTCAACTTACCCAGAGGGACTACACCAAAGAAAAGTTATGGCTTTCAAGAGAAGCTATGTGACACTTAACACATGTTCAGTCATCATGAACTCCAAACCGGAGTGCTTTGAAACATCCAAAATAAATTGCGATCAGGGGGTGTTTGTGATGTGACACCTTGTAATCCCCGCAAAAATGAATTCTCGGCTTGGTAGTTGGGTCTGGTGGCCCTGTGTGAGGTCTGCTGGGTCCATTTTTAGGTCGAGCATTTCAGCGTGCAAGCGCTGCTTTTCCGAGGTGTTGGTGTGTATCTGGGCTTTTAACAACGCCCACCTCACGCCCATCACTACCACTGGTTCGTGGGCTTGCCCTTCAAAAAATCCTTTGATGACATTGGTAAATGGTTTACCTTTGTCCCTCCTTGGGGAGGTTTAGTTACCGCCTTGGCCATCTGCCCTGCTACATGGCTAATTGCACTTTTGCCGATTAGTTTTACTGCAAGCGAACTTTTTTTCCTTTTTGTGTGTCTCTCCACTCTGATGCCCATGGAGGCCATGGCACTGTGAATCGGATCCCTTACGTGAAACTGTTTAACTTTTAATTTTTAATTTATGTGGCAAGAAAAGTCGGGTAAGGAGTTTACAAAGCTAATAGCTCTAACTCGAGCAGATGCGAGACCCACTGCATTGCAAATGCTTGTTTATTTTCTTGGTTCAAGAATAAAAGACGTAACAGAGACTTCTGAAGAAAAACAGGAAAAAGAGAGGTACAGAGAACTACATCTGGTGGCTGAATTTCAAACTGTGAAACCAGATCACCTGGAATCAATACAAGCTTCCCTGCTTGTCCAAATGGTGTGATTCTAAGCACACGTTATTTCACAGATACTCCTTTTTGTTTACTATCACCTATGAGAGCAATTTTAAATGCATGAGTTCAGAATGTGAGGACTTCTTACCTTTGATGTAATGGTTTGTAATCTTGCTTCCTCTGTATTAAGAATGTAGGCCACGTTAAGGGTATACATGACTTCAAATTTGCCTCTAAGTTCACTAATGACGTTGTTGGTGGGGGTGATTCATAAATGTTTATGAGTTCACATTTAAAAACTATTGTGTTTAATGTCTGTCTATGCCCATATATTATCTGAGGTACTAGGGTGAAACTTCCAAATGTTAAAGAAATAGGCTTTTTGGAATGTTGAAGAAATTGAATCATATGTTTACATTATGTTTGTTGCATGATATACATGCAAACGTTTTTGTGGCTTGGTTTAGAGCCAAACCGGACATTTGGCTCAGCTCTGGCTCAGCTTGTCCTATAAGTTTGCCAGGATGCGCACCTTTATTTGTGGCTCGGGTTTAGTACACAGGCCGACATTCACTTCATAAAATGATTTGTAAAATGCAAGGATAAGAAACATGCAGCACTGCCTACATGCCCTGATTTGCCAACTCTACCATCAAGGCTTCTTGTAGCTGAGACAAGTAAGAGTGCATGTAGTGAAAATAAATTTAAAATAAGTGATCCCGGGGGAAATAGCCAACGCGGTCAGTACTGCGCAGACAGTTACAACGCATGCCATTACAACGTGGGATTTTACAGCAACTTTGCCTTTACTACGCATGCCTTTACAATACATTTCTTTAGATAGATGTTTGTACAATATTTTTAGGTATTTTCAAAGTTTAGAGTGGTTAGGGGTTTTTGTGTGGCAAAGGAATTTTACGGTTCAGGGTGGGTATGGGGTTTAGAGTGGGAGGGGAATTTTCAGGTTTTAGGGTGGGTATGGGTTTTAGGGTGCCAAGGGTATTTTTAGGGTTTAGGGTGGATATGGGTTTTTGGGTGCCAAGGGTATTTTTAGGGTTTAGGGTGGGTATGGGCTTTAGGGTGCCAAGGGTATTTTTAGGGTTTAGGGTGGATATGGGTTTTTGGGTGCCAAGGGTATTTTAAGGGTTTAGGGTGGGTATGGGTTTTAGGGTGGTAAGATACTTTTTCCGGTTAGGGTGGGTATAGGTTTCAGGGTGGCAATGGTATTTTTAGGATTACGGGTAGGCATGTGTTTTTGTGGGCAAAGGTATTTTTAGGGTTTAGGGTGCAAGTAGGTTTTAGAGTGACAAGGGTATTTTAAGGTTTAGGGTGAGTATGGTTTTAGGGTGGCATTGGAATTTTAGGGTTTAGGGTGGGTTTGGGTTTTTAGGTTATGGGGTTTTTAAAATTCTATTTTCTATCTTTAACATCCCTGTAACCCATGTTTTTTATAGTGAATTTCTATGGTTTTTTTAAATGCAGTGGTGGGGATGGCCACAGGTATGTATCCCCGTATGTTTCAAAGTACACATTATGAGAAAAAAGCAAGGAGTAGTCTCCAAGAAATTAGTACACCCAAGCTGTTAGTAAACAGTAAATGCAAGGCAACATGCATGGAGAAGGGACTAGAAAAAGAGAGGAAATCAAATGTAAAAGCAGTAGAAAATGAAGGGTAAGAAAGGAGAGGGAATACACAATATTGAAGAAAAAGCAGGTAGGAAGTGTTGAAATCAATGGCAAAGTAATGAGTGAGTACACAAAATTTTGGTTGAAAAGAAAGGTGAATGCAGTGACAAATAGGGAAAAGCAAGGAGAATGGAAACAAAAAATAATGGTATAAAACAATGAGTATAAAACAAACAGTGTGCATAAAAATATAATGTTAGCAAATGTATGTTTTTTTTTGGTCCTTGGTTTCTCCGCAGTACTGAAAACATGGACAGGCTACACTCTGTGGTTGGAATGGATCCACGGATCCGAAACCGCGAATTTATATGTACACAATGCAATAATGTTTTGTACGAGGTCAGTGTACACCTATATCAGTGAGTGTATGTATAGATAGATAGATAGATAGATAGATAGATAGATAGATAGATAGATAGATAGATAGATAGATAGATAGATAGATAGATATAGATATATGTGTTTATATATTTTTTAAAGCAGTACACTCATGATTTGTCTATTATGCAGATCCACAGATCTGCGAAAGAATCTGTGGATTCTCACAATGACACAACAAAACCAGCTCATTTCATTTGCAAATTGGGACCATACCTTTTTTGCAATGATACTCCACTGAACACCTGCTATTTCTTGTTGGACAGTGAGGGAGCAGCTTGTGTTTTGGGACTTTCCACCTGCTGTGAATTGCTGGTTGGTCCAAAGGACTGCCGCAACACCATCTATGGAGCGAGAAGATCCTGTTGTTGTGGAAGAGGAGGAGGAGGAAGAACAGGATGCACCACCTCCCTAAAAAGAAAGTGAGGTATTAAGTTCTTCGTCAATCCTTCTGGCAAAAAGAAAGTGACAGCCAAGATAGTCAAGTGCACCATCTGTGGAAAGAACTGTCTCATGGAACAAACATGAAATACAGCAATGGGACAGCCTCGATGTAGAAACATCTGAAGACTATAAAAAAAAATCATATCAAAGAATGGTCCGCGAGAAACAAGTTCTCTTCCTTCCTTATGAGGAGCAAATCTGCCAGCACCTTCCACCTCAGCTACAATAGCAGTGTCAGCTGTTTGTCCTAATTTGGGGCACATGACTATCCACTATTTGTGGTGCCCCATGCCAGTTGGCTAAAATACCACATCTGTGACAGAATAATTGGATGCAGTGAACAATCATCCCTGTTAATTTTTGGGGGGTTTTAGCATCCAAATTTGTTGACTCTAGTTTTCAGTTACAAAACATGTTGGATTTAATTCTGGTTGTTTTGTAACTGTTGTTTACTTGGTTTTGGGGTATTTTTAATTAAAAAAACAGTTAAAAAAGTATTATTTTTAGAACAACCCCAGCTTTAGCTGTGTTTGGTCCTTTATTTCCTTTATTATATTAATGGTGTATAACTGTGTGAGCGGGTGTGTCGGTGTATGCATCAGTGTTTACCTGGGTGTGTTAGTGTATTTATGAGTGTGTCTCTAGGTGTCTCAGTGTATGAATGAGTGTGTGCGTGGGTGTATCAGGGTATGCATCACTGTGTGGCTAGGTGTGTCTGTATATCTGTGTGTCTCTTCGGGTCTCAGCAGTGTGTGCTTGGGTGTGTTGATTTATGTATGAGTGTATCCCTGCGTGTCTTAGTGAATGCATCAGAGTGTGCCTGGCTGTGTCACTGCATCAGTGTGTTTCTGGATGTGTTACAGTGTGCATCAGTGTCTGTCTGGGTCTCTCAATTAATACATTAGTGCGTGCCTGGGTGTGACAGTGTATGCTTCAGTGTGTGCCTGGGTGCAGAAGTGTGTGTCCCTGGCTGTCTTTGTTATATTAGTTAGTGTGTGCCTGGGTATACCAATGTAGAAATGAGTGTGAGAGTGGGTGTGAGAGTGTCTAGGTGTGAGAGATGGTGTGAGAGTGTCTGTCTGGGTGGGAGAGTGGGTGTTAGAATGTCTGTCTGGTAATGAGGGTGTCTCTGGGTGTGAGAGTGTCTGTTTGGGTGTAAGAGCGGGTATGAGAATGGCTGGGTGGGACAGTGGGTGTGAGAGTGTCTGTGTGTGAGAGTGGGTATGAGAGTGTCTCTCTGGGTGTGAGAGTGGGTGTCAGAGTTTGCATCTGTGCGTGACAGTGGATGTGAGAGTGTGTGCCTGGGTGTGACAGTGTGAGCCTGGGTGTGATGGTGGGTGTGAGAGTGTCTGTCTGGGTGTGAGAGTGGGTAGGAGAGTTTCTGTCTGAGTGTGAGAGTGTCTGGGTGTGACAGTGGGAATTAGAATGTCTGTCTGGGTGTGAAAGTGTCTGTCTGGGTGTGAGAGCAGGTGTCAGAGTTTGCACCTGGGAGTGACGGTGGATTTGAGAGTGTGTGCCTGGGTGTGATAGTGTGTGCCTGGATGTGAGAGTGTGTATGAGAGTCTGTCTGGGTGTGAGAGTGGATATGAGAGTTTCTGTGTGAGAGTATCTTGGTGTTAGAGTGGGAATTAGAGTTCCTGTATGGGTGTGAGAGTGTCTGTCTGGGAGTGAGAGTAGGTGTGAGAGTGTCTGTTTGGGTGGGAGTGTGTGCCTGGATGGGTGGGAGTGTGTACCTGGATGTGCCTGCATATGGTTGTGAGAGTGTCTAGGTAAGGGAGTGGGTGTGAGAGTGTCTGCCTGGATGTGAGAGTGTGTGCCTCGGGGTGACTGTGGGTGTGAGAGTATGTGCCTGGGTGTGAAAGTGTGTGCCCTGGTGTGACAGTGGGTGTGAGAGTGTCTGAGAGTGGGTGTAAGTGTGTTTGTCTAGGTGTGAGAGTAGATGTGAGTGTAAGAGCGGGTGTGATAGTATTAGAGTGTCTGGGTATGAGAGTGAGAGTGTCTCGGTGTGCGAGTGGGTGTGAGAATGTCTGTCTGGGTGTGAGAGTGGGTGTGAGCACATCTGTATGGGTGTCTGAGTGGGTGTATGAGTATATATAGTTTTTTCTGATGTTTTCTGAAATCCACGGATCCACCCGCAGATTTACACCTGGGCCTCAGCCCCATGGGTGGATCTGTGGATCTCAGAAACCATAAAAAAATGTGTTTAAACATTTTCTGCCCATTTTTCACTATTTTCTAAATCAAACCCATAGGGTCAGGGAACGTCTACCCTGACCCCTTCATCAGCATTGAGGCCCACATCTCAGCCCCAGGGACTATTTCAACAAAATGGTGGCCGCAACTTGTCTCTCAGTTGCGGCCAGGCGTGAGTGTGAGAGTGTCTGTCTGGTTGGGTGAGTGGGTGTGAGAGTGTCTGTGTGGGTGTGCGAGTGGAAATCAGACTCTCTGTCTAGGTCTGTGACTACATGTCAGAGTGTCTGTGTGGGTGTGAGTAGATGTGTGAGTGTCTGACTGGGTGTGTAGGTGGGTGTGAGAATGTCTGCATGGGTCGCTGCGTGGTTATGAGGGTACATATATGTTTTTTTTATGTTTTTCAAAATCTGTGGACCCACCCACGGATTTACACCGGGGCCATGCTGAGCCCCGAGGGTGGATCCGCAGTTCTCGGAAACCCTAAAAAATAATGTAGACAAGTTCTGGCCCTTATTCACTATTTGGTACACCTAAATCAAGCCCATGGGGTGAGGGAACCTTTACCCTGACCCCTTCATAAAAATTGAAGTCCACATTTCAACCCCGAGGACCATTTCCCAATGAAACAAAATGGCAGCCGCAACTTTCCTCTCAGGTTGCGGCCAGCCAATCAGTTTCTTGCAGTAGTGCATGAATCTGCAAATCCACCGTGAATGGATCCTCCGAGGATCTGCGTCCCTATTTCTCTATATTTCTTTTTCCCTTAATATCTTACAAAATACTGAACAGATTCACATCAAATCACAAAAAGCACGCTTTCTGTACCAAGAGTTATCTTTCTGCCAAATTTGGTGTAATTACATCCAGCGGTTTGGGCTGTAGTTGCGTTCAAAATCCCTATGGGAAAATGCATTGGGAAAACGTGTTTTAAGACTGCCCCTTTTTTCAGCCCCCGCTTGATGAATCACCCCGAAACTTTCAAGACAGCAGCTGAACTGACTGTCGTATTAGTCTTTTTTTAACAATATATGTTTATATGTAAATATATATATATTTGCTCAATAGTCATTCCACGGTCACATCCCAGTCTTCCCTAGATTCACTCATAAAAATGACAACGGCACCACCAAAACAGAACCCAAACAATTCCATTTATTTTAATGCATAAAGTATACTGTGCTGAGTGCAAGTCCAAGACAAATGACGCGTTTAAGCCTGAGTCTTCTGCTGGCCATAGAGTTACACATAGCCAGAGTGTATTTAAACCATGTCACCACCCCCTTCTACCAATTAAAATCTAGTTACTGTTCGATCGCTAACTACTCAACTGTGTGAATGCCCTTCAATTTTTTCCCCTCTCTTTCTCTATGATGGCGGTGAGAATATTTGAAACAATCATAGCCATTAGTGCATGTACATATTTGACACCTAGTTTCAATAGTTTAGACTAAAAAGATAAAGATAAAGCACTTTGAACTCACTTTTTAACAACAAGGTATGCAACAGCATATCAAATATATTCCAAATATGTTCCAATTTAATATTCTTACCCCCATCATCAGCCTCTTCAGTTGACTCATGTATCTGAACTTCAATTGACCATCAACATAGCTGAATAAGAATCTCTATACTAGTAAAGTACCTACTCCTATTCTAATTCAACCCATATTCAGTACTTTCTAACCCTTCAAAATTCATCAGGAACATATTATTCTAGTTGATCATGGAAAAATAATTATAAGAAGCAATCCTACCAATATACATTTGTCACATTCTTCTGTAAAGTCTCCAAGTGGTTACCAAAAGTGCAAGGGGCCTCTTATGTTCATAAAGTGCCCGTAGAGAGAAAGGGTAACTAATATTAATATAAAATGCAAATACATCAAATATTTGTATGCATCAAATATTTTTGAAAACTGTCCTTCATTCAACTGAAGTACTGTTCCTATATTATATAGTGCAACTGCATAACATGTATTTTGCTGAAAAACTAATTTGATCCACACATGTTAAATATCCTTTATAAATGGCTATGTAATTCTACATTCGCATTTGTAAAGTGCAGGTGCATCATATATTCTTAAGAACTCTCCCTTATTTAATAAACACATATTAGAAGTCCTTTATAAATGTCTATGTAATCCTATATTCGCATTTCAAAGCGTGCATCATGTGTTCTTAAGAACTATCCTTGATTTCTGGTAAAAGAAATGTTAACTGGTCTAAGATGACTGATCCACACATTCATGTGTCTTTTATAAGTGTCTATGTAATTCTGCATCCGCATTCAGGGCCCATGGCACCTCAGTCCCATCTAGGATAATCTATTTGGATTCTATTCTTCACAACATCAGTTCACGACATCCTCCTCTGGCACTGGGCTTTATATGTTGGATGCCATAATATTTTAGTCCTCTATGATCACCCTGATGTTGTTGTTCCCAAATATGTTTGGCCATTGGGTATTTTGGGTCCTTGTTGATAATTGCTCTGAGATGCTGTAATATGCTAAGTTTCAGTTTGTTCACTGTACTACCTACATATATTTTGCCACAGATGCACTCTAATACATAAATCACATATGGGGTATCGCAGCTTATTCTTTCCATAATTTGCATCACTCTACCATCAATTACTTTAAACATTGTGTTTTTTCCAAACATACATGCTTTGCATTTTGCGCATTTCCAGAAGCCTTTTTGTTTATGCATTAGCCAATTAGATCCACTTCTAGCAATTTCTTCATATTTTGGCTAGCTGCATCAAAACGCATGATGTATCTCACGTCATTATTTCCTGATCCCTCCTTGTTATTTCCTTGCTTCGGTATCAAGAGTTCATCCCTTTTGTGTTTCATTGCCCCTTCCATAGCATCAGCTAGAACTGATCTGGGATACCCTCTGAGGGAGAACCTCCCATACATGTCATCCATTTGGGTTTTCAGTTCCACATCTTCTGAGCAATTACGTTTCACTCTTAGAAACTCACCATATTGAACACTCCATTTGAGAGCTTTAGGATGTCTACTGTTTGTGTGTAATAAACTATTTACACCAGTTGGTTTTCTGTGCATTCTTGTACAAACTTTTTCATCTTTGATATAAACCCCAATATCTAGAAAATTGATCTCCGTACTGCTGATCTCAAAGGTAAATTTTAGATGCTGAGGATTGTTACAGAGAGAAGCTATGAATTGCACTTGAGAAAGAGGTCATCAATATATTGTACCCATAAGATTACATGTTCTGTTTCTTGATTTGTGTCTTGCATGCTGTTTCTGACTCCCACAATCCCATTGTGAGATTCGCATATGTTGGTGCAAAGGAAGTCCCCATGGCATTCCTCGTTTTTGTAAATAATACTTCCCATCAAATGTGAAGATGTTGTGGGTCAAACAATATTGCAGCATTTCCAGAATGTTCAGTTCTGAGGTATCTATATTCTTCGTCTTCTAATAATCCCTTATCCAGCCATACTTGTAACTTCTGATTGTAATCTACACTGTATATCTCCATGGAATTACTTTCCAATTTACTATAGTTCTCACTGTCTTCCAGTTGTCTCCTAGCTTCTTTAATGTAATCCGTATAAACCATCACCACAATGTTCCCCCTTTGTCTGATGGTTTGATAACAATTGTGTTGTCTTCTTTCGAGTCTCTTAATGCTGTCCAATCTCCTTGTGTCATATTCATGTGTCCATATTGTTTTGATGATTCCAGAGCCATCTTTGCTAGTCCATCTGTCATTACCTCTTGAAATAGATCTACTTTATTACCAGCCGGGAGCTGAGGGCAAAATGGTGATTTAAGTCAGCATTGACTGGAAGTGGTTGCATCCGTTGGTAATTCTAATGTCTGACACAGCTCAAAATCAGATAAGTCTTTATAGTTCAGTTCCTCGGAGCTTCTCTCTGATTCTTGTACAAGAGCCGAAAGGATTCTCAATGGCCCTAGATCAGATGTATTCAAGGCAAAGATCTCTTGGGGTTTGATCTTTTCTTCTCTCTGAATTTTTTGTGTATAAAACTTTTTCAATTTGAGTTTCCTAGAAAAATTGTATAGATCAGTTCTGGCAGTTGATAGATCCACATACACACATATACACACACACACACATATGGGGTTTATACTTACCTGTAAAATTTTTACCACACATATGCCTTTAGCATTTATGGCTTTACTTTGAAAATTTGTTGTAAAGACATGCTTCGTAATGGCAATGCGTGGTGATGTCAGTTTGTGGTAAACATTGCGTTGTAAAAGCATGCGTGGTAATGGCATGCGTTGTTCCATCATACAACCAATCCCACGGCAGGAAGTCCAAGCTGCTGTGTTGTACGGGAAGTAGCCCAGGGAGAATGACCAGAACCAGGTGGGATGGGCAGGGGCATAGCTTCTTAGTTGTGGGATGTGACATTCCCCAAATTTATTTGTGGCTTGGTAGTTGCGTCAGAGGGCCCTGAATCGGGTCTGCTATGCCTGTGTTGGATTTTCTGGCCGTTCTCATTTCACTAAGAGCTTTTAACTTGTTAATTTTCTGTAGTGTAAACTTAAACACATATGGTGACTGGTTTACCAAAAAAATTTGTACATTTGTACCCATAGGAGTACTTCTTGATTGGGAGCAAATTTACTACTTTTTAGAATTCACAAACATCAGAGTAGTAGGCTTGGAAAGCTGTGCAGTTCTCTGGCTTCCAAACATACTACTAGCAATCAAACACCCAAAAGGTCGTGAGATAAATGCTTGCAAATAGATTAACCAGTGGCATTTTCTGAGGGTAGCATTCCAACTCATTGTTTTTTGCCAACCGTACCACTCTAGACAGGGGTCCACCTAATTCAATTCAAAATAGTAGTGACCCTGTTCCACATGGTAGTAACCCATCCAGAGCCTTGATCATCTCACCCCACCACCCTGCGGTCGACAACCTTTTTAGTTGGGAAATTTAAGATTCAGTCCCCAAATCTCACTGACTGCGCAACTCCCCTGAATGCAATAGTTTACAAAATGATAATATGTATATTTTTATACATTTTAGTTAATTGGCTTTGTGCAGATATAGCACTAACAAATGGTAAAATTCTTTAAAGACGGCATTTTTACGACTACAGGAAGGTCTTAAACAAGGGGTGCCGTCCACAATAGGCATTCTACTAATAGAAGCTTCCATGTTAACAAAACACAAGGTGGAAATTATTTATATTGAGTAACTCCTTTATTTCAGGATACATAATATAGGAGCACATACGAAATCTAAAGAATAAATCTAGCAGCAATAGATACAATTTAACTTTAGGGGTTGTGCTTGCAAAAAGAATGCAAGAACTGTTCTAATGTAGACTCTTTCAATATAAACAAAACAACAGTAATTATTTAGGTCTTCTAGCTGACGCTGCCCCAAAAAACAGACATGAACTCCAAAATGTACAAATCCATAAACATGTTATGTTTCATGGCATACTTTGAACAAGCAATGGTGTCTTTAACGATTATATATTATACAATAACATACAACTTACCAGCTTTGTTCTCCTATGAGTAATCACCCAAGTTAACACCATATTTTAGGTGATTTCTTTACTACCCCAGTTCCCATGAGGTTACAGAGTGCTCCCTGTGTTTATTGCTGGTTCATGCTGGAAAAATCTGGTTCTTATGGGGAGAAGTTGGAAACAAACACTTTGGTGGGTGCTATACTGCACATATTGGTGATGAATTTGAGTGTTAAGTTGGCATAGAGAGAGGCAGTTTTGAAGTGAACTGTGACTGAGCTCCCACTAGGTCCAAACAATCTGACCCACTAATTTGTGGTGGACTACTAAACCCTTTGTAGTTTGGTACAAACAGCAAGGTCTTTCACAGATAAAATGTATATTCTATTTCTTTGACAACATTAAAATAATATTGTTAACAATTAAGAAACTTGAAAGTTCCAAACCAAGTCAAAAATATAAGGATCAAATATAATAAAAACAAAAACAACCCATAGAAAAGCACTGAACAAAAGTGTTCCATGTTCACTGCTAAGAAATGCCAATAAAGGTGACAAAATATCAAATGCTGTTCCCTTTGTGACCAACCCTCGGATGGTCAGGTCTCTTCCTTCTGACAATTCAGACTTAGACATTTTTCTGATGTCAAAGATCTTCAGGAGATAAGCCTTGAAGTTATAGCTGAAATTGACTTCACAAAATTAGATGCATTATATATGCCATATCCTTGAACTGTATGTTAAAAACATCAGTGCAGAAAAAATACAAAGAATCCAACACACCCCTTATTTTAGGTAACTTTGGTGGAATTCACAGGTCCTGTAAGAGTAAAATTATTTCTTTGTCCAAAGGTTTTTGCACATGTTCTGGTAGCACTGCAACCTTGAACTATAGTTCCGGCACCTCAGAATCCAGGTCGCTGTGCCCAAATTGCAGGATGGTTTCCACTACTCTGCTTTAAGGTCCATTTCCAACTAGTAATGATCACTGTGCGTCTTTTCCCAGCTCATGGCTATTAGATATTTTTTGCATTAGAATTTTCGAATGCACACTGACCTATAGATAGATAGATAGATAGATAGATAGATAGATAGATAGATAGATAGATAGATAGATAGATAGATAGATAGATATAGGTCCGTGTGCATCACCCACACTCTGCCCAAGGAACACCAACACCGACGCCCACACTTGGCCCATGGAATGCCTTCCCAGGGCAGAGTAACACAAGGCACACACACAAATATTTGTTTTTAAAAGTACTATGTCTGTCAGCCTTCTGAAGTGATTCTAAGAAGAATTATTGCAGTGCAAATCTTATACTCCTAAGGTTTTGTCAAAGGAGTAATAAACTCCAAAATCCTCACCTAAAAATGTAATCTGTGAGATATCACGTGCCAATATGCCTCTGTGGGATTTAACGGTGTAATAACAATCCACGCTTATAGGAGTATTGGCTTTAACTAGTGTGTTTCATAATAAATAAATCAGGTATACTCCATGTGTCATAACTTTTCACCAGTGATAGATCAGCCCTATGGCATCTGAGATAACTTTTCCCAATGAGCCAAGCAGACCTATAGCTTTTCCCATTGGTTTGCCACCATAATCGAGGCAGGCAATTACAAATCTATAAAAAAATGACAGTTGCCTAGAAAATAAAATCTCCCACTAAAAAAACTAACAAGGATTATCATAGTGCAAATATTCTATCTCCACAGTTTGTTCGAGTGAGTCACCAGCACCGAAACCCTTGCCTACTGCAGTAATCTGTGAGAGTCCATGAAAGTAAATGCCTGTCTACAGGCTATAGCACAGTATTATAACAATCCCCCATTATAGTCCTATTGGCTTTAACACATTGTTTTCATAACAAACAAGCCCAGCCTACTGCCTTTGTTGTAACTTATTTTAATAAACATATCAATCCTCTGACATCGGATATACAATTTCCAAGTGAACCAATCGGGCATATTGTTTTGAGAATGACATCATACCATACCCAGTACAGTGTGCAAAAGCTGCCAACCATCATGTATATGCTTATGAGATTACAATTATGTACAAAACACGTTATTAAATGCATATGTTAATTCTCTTGCCGAGTTGTCAACTTCATTTAAAATTTTCAACACCACAACAAAGGATTCTGGTATTTGCAGTTTATCTAAGCATTTGCAGATTATAAACTGGGATACTGGAGTTATATGATTTTACAGCTGTGATCTTTTCCACATATTTATGGATGTGGCACACTTGCCACATAATCCATCATCTGCAGCATAATTCACAGATGTTAACAAAAAAAGATTTTGGACCCGATTAACAAAGGTAAACTTAGACGTTTGGTCTAACATCTAAGTTTACTACTTTGGGAATTCACAAAGGGTATTTTCAAGTAGTATCCTTAAGTCTGCACTCAGTCTGTAGTGTAAAACCTGTCCCTTACTTTGGATAGAAGACACTGATAAGACATTTATTTAAGTGTAACGCTGTGAGGATTAATTTCACAGGTTTCTTTGTGGTCTTAAGTATGAATATCTGCAATAGTGAAAATCAAAGGTGTTTTGAACCACATTTGACCATGCAAGCCACCAAAGAGTACTCAGCGGTCCTGGGCCCTGGCACAACTGCACCTGCTGTACAATGTTTCTCCATGTCGCCATTTAAAATGAGACAAGTTCAACAGAGAAAATGCTCAGCCCTGTCAGATGGTGAGTGTTTAAACAATCACGGTCCAAAACTAATGGCTCTCATTCAGTTATAAATCTTCAGCCTCTGGGATGTCATTGATGGCTAATGTCTGAACGGTGATTGTGCCCCAAATTGCAAAGCATGTTCATGTCTGGAAACTACCCCACTTCCCCCATTTCTTCTCTGGGATTTAGGGGAGGTACGAGAAGGAATTATGAGATGCTGCAGATGTGGTCTCGCAAATGAATGTATTTGCCACATAATCCATCATCTGCAGTTTAATCTGTGATTTTAACCAAAACAAAGTGGTGCCTAGCTCAAACAGATTAAAAGTTAGTAATAATGTAGTAACAAGTGTTACATGTGCAATAGAAGGCCCTAAGCAACGGCTCACTGATCAGCTTTCTGTTGCCTGTTTCTTTATTTGATTGTGAAACTGGTACTAATGAGGTGAAATATGAGCCATGTATCACCATGGGTAAGCATTTCAAAATGTTGATATACAATTTAAAAAAGCGCAGCATTTTGACGCATAATTTGCTTTTCCTAGCCGCATAATTTAATCAACCTTGTCACATAATTTGACGCTTCCCCTGCTGCATAATTCGAGTGCCCTGAGTATGTAGCAAATTGGACTCTTGGCTGTCGTGAACGCTTTTGGGCTGTTCTCTGCTGCTTCAAGATTGCCCTTCACAGCAGGTGTTTACATTTCCTGGGTTAACATTCATAAATACAAAAACACATCTTTAGAAATACATTTAGGAGGGCAGCTTCAACCCCACTGCGTCATTTCAAAGGCTCCAATTAAGGGCCATATTTATACTTTTTGACGCAAAACTGCGCTAACGCAGTTTTGCGTCAAAAAAATTAGCGCCGGCTAACGCCATTCTGAAGCGCCATGCGGGCGCCGTATTTATTCAATGACGTTAGCCGGCGTTAGCCGCCGGCGCTGCCTGGTGTGCGTGAAAAAAAACGACGTACACCAGGCAGCGCAGGGGCATATGGAGCTTGGGCGCCAAAAAATGGGGCAAGTCAGGCTGAGGCAAATTTTTCACCTCAACCCGATTTGCGCCATTTTTTTCGACTCCCAACCCCCATAGAAATGACTCCTGTCTTAGCAAAGACAGGAGTCATGCCCCTTTGCCCAATGGCCATGCCCAGGGGACTTCTGTCCCCTGGGCATGGTCATTGGGCATAGTGGCATGTAGGGGGGCACAAATCAGGCCCCCCTATGCCACAATTTGTTTTTAAAAAAAACACTTACCTGAACTATCCTTAATGTCCCTGGGATGGGTCCCTCCATCCTTAGGCGTCCTCCTGGGGTGGGCAAGGGTGACAGGGGGGGTCCCTGGGGGCATGGGAGGGCACCTCTGGGCTCCTTCCGAGCCCACAGGTCCCTTAACGCCTGCCCTGACCAGGCGCTAAAAAACGGCGCAAAAGCGGCCGTACGTCATTTTTTTTGACCCGCCCACTCCCGGGCGTGAATTTTGCCCGGGAGTGTAAATACGGCGCACATGCCTCGGAGTAATTTTTTTAGACGGGAATGCCTACCTTGCATATCATTAACGCAAAGTAGGTGTCCACGCAAAAAAATTACGCAAACTCCATTGACTTTGGCGCTAGACGCGTCTAACGCCAAAGTATAAATATGGAGTTAGTTTTGCGTCGGAATTGCGTAAAAAAAATGACGCAATTCCGGCGCAAACAGAGTATAAATATGCTCCTAAGTATTTTACGAATGCAGAGCAGTGCTTAATTTGTAAATAAAAAGGTGCTGGTGCCCTAAGCTCTCCTCTTAAACACGCAACTGCTGCAATTAAATGTGGGAACATGGAATACTGAGGCGGCGTAATCCTGAAGCCATCTCGGGCCTCTTCAATCCATAGAAAGTTACTCCCTGCCCCTTCAGCTCACTCTTGCAGCTGTTTACTTTCTCCCTTTACTTTCTCCCTTTGTGACGCTTTTTTATTTTTCCCTTCATCCGTCTTTCCCATATGTGTCTTTTCCTCGCAGCAACTGCTTAAGGCCGAAGAAAGCCCCGGCCCTAAAAATAAGTGCAGGTGCTCAGCACCGGAAACAACAAGCACAAATTAAGCACTGATGCAGAGGAAACCCTTGAGGTGCGCACCGATTGTAGGTTTCTGCACGGACAGAAACCTAAGTGGGAGCACACATTCGGGTGTGCAGGTTAGAGGGAACTAGGGTGCAACGTGTTCACATTCGTGGGATGTAATTTGGACACGGTCTGAGTTTGAAGGTTGCAACTTTTTATGTCATGTGAAACCCAGCCACAACAATTGTTTAAAGGACATTGCAGCCAAAAAAAGATCTCCTGCGTCAAGGGTCGGATCTGTCTAATCAGGATCCCGTTTTTGAAAGTAGTCTTCAATCTAATTTCACTCACATAGGCAGAATATATGCATATATGTATGTATATATATATATATAAATATATATATATATATATTTTTTTTTTTTCACTAAAAAACAAAGGCTACAGGAACGTTATCAGACTTTACAAACACAAAAGAATAAAAATTCAGCAGTTAACTTATACTTTTTTCAAGAAACTATAAATGCTAATTAGGGCATCTTCTATGACATCATTGATCATATCACTGTAATATTTGCAGGAAAATTATTTATGAGAAAACTGTGGGTGGTGGGGGCACCAGTTATAGTTACTTGAAATACCTCAGCTGAATTTCTATGGTTTTGTGTGTGTAAAATCGGAACCTAACTATGACCTCCCTGTAACATTTGTTTTTTTATTGAATTTTTAAGGGTTTGGTGTTCTATTTCTTAACTATAATGTCACTGTAACCTTTGTTTTTATTCAGTGAATCTCCAGGGTTTTTTAACGTTAAAGTAAGATGCCCATGGCAATGTATGGTGGTGGCGTGGGACGTGATACCGCAAAAATGCTGAACGGAATCACACCAAATTTGCCAGAAAACTAGATCATGGTCCAGAAAGTGGGCATTTTGTCAATTGCTGTAAATCCGTTCAGTAGTTTTTGAGAAGTCTGGGTTCAAAATATTAGTATATTTCATGCCAAAGAGGATCTGCGGATCTAACAGATCAAAAGATATGATCTGATTGGCTGCCACCATATGAAGAAAGATGTAGCAGCAGCCATTTTAGGGCTCAATGACTCAGTCCCCTGGGCTAAAGAAAAAATTAAAAACATCCAGGGGGCAAGGTAGGGATACCTTGCCACATAGGCCTGATAGGGGGGATCCGAGAGGGACCCATTTGGGTTTAAAAACCTTTTTAGTCTTTTTAGGACTGGGGGCCTCATTACATGAGGCCAGTGATTTGTTTCGGAAGGTGGGCGTCGGGCCCACCTCCCTGAGCTATGGAACCAAAGACTACATCCCCAGGGATCAATACTGGTGCAGTGTCTTGGGGACCTCATCCTACCTGACACTGGGGTTTCAAGCCCAGGAGAGTGCAGGGAATATAATCATTATCCTCTGCCAGCCCTCTCCCAGGCAGGGAACACAACTTTGTTTCTCAGGCAGAAACAGAGAAAAATGTTGCTTCTGTCTATGTGAGAGCAAAGAAATAGAGCCTGCTCCCATTAGCAGCACAATGGTGCTTACTGGGGAGATAGTTGAGGCTGTGTGGGCCCTGGGACTCCCACCGCAGCCCCTAATTTTGGGAAATGAGTGGGTGCCCGAGTGGGCACTAGGGAACCCACTTTTAAATAAAAATGCAGACTCACAAGCTGGCTGGGGAGCCGCTGGTGCCCTAGGCAGGCCCAATGTTAACATATGTTTTGGGTACCCTGGGTGGGCGCGGGGGCACACACTTTTATAAAATTGCTGCCTCATGCTAGCACCCAGTATGGTTTCTGGCTGGGGAGCTGGTAGGGCTGTTTGAGGCCTTGGTGCTCATCACACGGCCCCCAACATCTGGTAATGAAGTGGGGAACACAAAAAATAATATGGAAAGAATAATGAATGACCAACAGAAGCTGCTCATTTATTATTCACAGCTCTGTGCAAGGAGCACCCCATAATGCCCAGCGCCGGCATTTTAATAATAATTTTGGATCTTGGTGGCACGCCAAGAAGGGGCAGGAGCACCAACAAGCGTTTTATTAACTGTTGGGCGTCTGGGAGTGAAGCAGCAGCCACAGAAACATTAAAAAAACACAGTAATTGCCTCCTTATGAGATTGATGGTCATGAGACCACCAAACTCAAGGTGGCGGTCAGATCACCGCACTCCTGGCGGTCCAACTGCTAGATTAAGACCCTACTGGTCGGACCGCCAGCAGACCGCAGCCCCAGCCAGGATCACAGATCCCGATGGGTTTGCGGCGCTCAAAGTCGCTGTACTGATCCTGACTTTCCTTTTCACCAGGCTTTTCATGGCAAAGGTTTGGCGGAAAAGCAAAGCTGGGGGCATGTTGTGTGCCCCATGTTCTGGGCAGTGCAGGGCCCCCTTGCCCAGCACCCTTTGAATGCGCACTGTCTGCTATGGCAGACAGTTCCCTCAGGAGCCGAGGCCAATGCAGCTGCACTGTTTCCACCGGATTGACTTACGGAAACCTCCTCATGTGTAGGTGCGTGTAATAGGGCTGGGGCTCCAGCTTTACGGTGGTCCCCTCCCCATGGGTCTGGCGGGCCGACAGTCAGCCCGCCAAACTCGTAGTGCGCTATACAAGTGCTAATTTTATAAACTCGTAATCAGGCCCTAAGTCTCCTGTGTCATTAAATCTGTTTTCAGAAAGATCTGCATGCCACAGCCTCATCAGCCAAACCTCTACTATCTCTTTCCTGTAGGTCCAACATGCTCATCTCATGCCTCGCATGGGATGTAAAAAATCTCGAAGGTTTATTAAAAGTTTGGCAGACTGATTACTCCATCAAAACTAGCCAGAAATCCGATACCTATAATACAAGTGCTAGAAGCAATAATACACTTTTAATTTGGAGGACGGGTATTCTGCCAAATATGTGACAAAATATCTAACCTGCCAAAATCCATGTAAGACCCTTAGACTTTTGCTTACAATGCATACCTCACACTCTCTTCTTCTCTTCACATCTGAAGGAAATATATAGGTGGACATTCACCATTACACCAATTTAAGTTCCACATAAGGGAGACTAACTATTCCTTGTTGGGCATTAGTACAATCGAATACATACAATGATTTACCATCAACTACACCAGCGAATATTACCACAACCCTACATATAATCTGGCTTCTGTACAGAATTGTTTATGGCAGCACATAAGAATAAAACAACAACTGTGTCTATAGATGGTCTAAAGTAAATGTAATAATTACCGCTGGCGCATATTTAGTTACAGACCAATTATCTGATGTAATTTGTTCTTTCTGACGGTGATTTAATTGCCTAATTTTTTTTTATTTTTAGTACAGTACACATAATATCTCGAAGTCTATTCTCCTAAGGCCAGTAAATAGGTTTCCTTGACGACAAGATGTCAAATGCATGACTTGGCTGCCTGCCAGAAAAAAATTGAATGTTCTGTCACAGAACAATGTGGAGTCTTAATTTGCCAAGGGAGACAGTGAGTAATCAAGCGCCCTGTGGCTTGTCTCGATAGGTGTCTGCCTTTCTGAATTCACTAATCTGAGCCAAGACTTGGTCAAATCAGAGCATAACGTTTAGTGCACATCATGGATCAGATTTACAAATAAATCACACAATGCAATGCAGCAAGTAAAGTTGCTGTGCTGCGATGCATGAATGGGAGAGTGCAGAACAGTGTCATGTGTGCAAACATGTTCTACAGTGCAAGAATGCTTGCATTGTGGGCAGCATACATTTTGTGCAGGAAGTGGTCTTCAGCAGCATTTATCCTGACAGAAAATGTTCTCCTTGTATGCGTGCTACAGAATGCAGCACACAGGCAAAGAGTAACAAATGAGGATGTGTGTTACGGCCATTGGAACTGGGGAGCCAGGTTCGAGTTTCACTGTTGGCCCAACATCCTGTGCAAATCACTTAGGGGGTCATTTTGACCCTGGCGGTACGAGACCGCCAGGGCTAAAATGACGGAAGCACCGCCAACAGGCTGGCGGTGCTTCCAGGCGGATTCTGCCGCGGTCGCACCGCCGGGGCCGGCAGTATTCCGGCACTTTTGCCCCGGCGGTGATAATCCGCAAGGGCAGTGCTGCCTAGGGGATTACGAGTCCCCAACCGCCAGCCTTTTTCTGGTGGTTTGCACCGCCAGGAAAAGGCTGGCGGAACGGGGAGTCGTGGGGCCCCTGGGGGCCCCTGCACTGCCCATGCCGCTGGCATGGGCAGTGCAGGGGCCCCCTGACACGGCCCCATGCAGCTTTTCACTGTCTACTATGCAGACAGTGAAAAGCGCGACGGGTGCAACTGCACCCGTCGCACGGCCGCAACACCGCCGGCTCCATTTGGAGCCGGCTCCTATGTTGCGGCCGTGATCCCCGCTGGGCCGGCGGGCGGAAACCAGGTTTACGCCCGCCGGCCAG
This sequence comes from Pleurodeles waltl, assembly GCF_031143425.1. Taxonomy (NCBI): domain Eukaryota; kingdom Metazoa; phylum Chordata; class Amphibia; order Caudata; family Salamandridae; genus Pleurodeles; species Pleurodeles waltl. The sequence continues at coordinate 69,813,385 of NC_090450.1, read as the reverse complement.
CGGGGATCTCCAAATGGCCGTGGCAGGGGTGCGGCCGCATTGGCAGCCGCACGGCGGTCAGATCTTGACGGGCGGCTGATGCCGCCCGCCAAGGTCGTAACGACCCCCTGAATCTCCCTGTGACCAAATATATATATATATGAACCACTGCTCATGAAAGTGTTTGAATGCTTTTTGGTCAAGTCCACACTATATAAAACTGCAAAAAAAATATTTCTCGTTATCACCACAGCCTCAGGAAAGCACAGGATTTATGTGAACACCCATGTCTACATGTCTTTGTAGCGACGGATTTGCATTTAAAATCCATGGGTGGATACAAGGGAAAACCCATGCACCACCCATGAACACCTCCTTGATGCAAAGTAATGCAAGGAAGCGCATTGCTCAGCCTTATGTTCCTTAGGTTCCATTCCAATGCAAATTGTGGGGAAACAACCTCAAGCACGTGTTGTAAACAACGCGGACGTTTCCCCACACCAGCATAACCAGGCTTGCTCGACAACGCATGGCTGTTTCTGTGCCTTAACCAAGCATGTGCTGAACTGCGCATTTGCGTTGTTAAGGCACAGGAACAGGCATGCTTTGTTCGGGAGAGGATGCGGTGAGGCAATTGCACCTGGGGCAGTGGTGGGGAGTGGATTAATAGATTCGGGTGCTGGGTGCCTGTGGGAGGGATATTTTTTTAACGGGCAGGGTGTTTTTTGTTTTTTTTTTGTTTAAGGAATTAGGGGGCTGGGCTAGAGGCGGGAGTGATGCGGTGATGTGAGTGGGGCTGGGGCAGGGATGGATTAAGGGATTGGTGGTCGGTGAGTGGCCTGGGGCTTGCTATATTTGTTTTGTGGGGTGGGGTTTGGGTATTTTTTTGGAATTAAGGTTGGGTGTTGGGCTTGAGCAGGAGTGACACGGTGAGGTAAGTGGGGCTGGGGCAGGGGTGGGGGGTGTATTAAGGTATTGGGGTAGGTGGGGGGTGGGCTATTTTTTTAAGTAGTGGTAGTGGGGGGTTTGGGTATTTTCTTTAAGGAATTAGGGTGGGGGTTGGGCTAGGGGTGGGAGTGATGCGGTGAGGTGAGTTGGGCTGGGGCAGGGGTGGAGGTGGATTAAAGGATTAGGGCGGGTGGGCGTCTGGGGCCGTACTATTTTTTTCAAGGGTCGTGGGTGGGAGGTTTGGGTATTTTTTAAGGAATTAGGGTGGGGTGGTTGGGCTGGGGCGGGAGTAACACAGTGAGGTGAGTGGGGCAGGAGTGGGGGGTGTATTACGTGATTGGGGTGAGTGAGGGGCTTGGGGGCAGGCAATTTTTGTTTAAGGGGTGGGGGTTTGGGTATTTGTTTTTATTTAGGGTTTGGTGCTGGGTAGTTTATCTTTAAAGGGGTGGGCGAAGGTTTAAGGAAGGGAGTGAGGAGAGAAGATGAAGAAGGATCGTGAGAGGACGCAGTGAGGTAAGTGGGGTTGGGGCAGGGGTGGTGGGTAGTTTTTAGTGGTGGGGCGAATTTAGGGCTTAGTGTGGGTGGTGGGTGTCGGGGTACCTTAGGTTTAGTTTTTAGGATTGGGGGTTGGGTATTTTTTTTTTTTACAGCTCAGGGTGGGTGGGGGTTCGGGGTAATTTAGTTCTTAGGAGCTGGGGTGGAGGGGTCAGAATAGTTTATTAGTTTTTTTTTTTTAGGGCTTAGGGTGGGTGGGGAGCTCGGCGTAGTTTACTTATTCGGGCCAAAGTTTTAGGGCTCAGGGTGGGTGGGGGGTTCGGTGTAGTTTATTTTTAGGGGTGAGGGAGTCAGGATTTTTAAAACTTGCCTAGGGCTTAGGGCGGGTGGGGGGTCGGGTACTTTTTTTTTAGGGGTGAGGGTGGGGCTGTTGGGATAGTTTTTTTTTTAGGGCAGGTGGGGGTTGGGCTAGTTTAGGTATTAGGGGTGGTGGTAGTTTTGGGCCACAGAGCAGGTGGGGGCTGGTATGACAGAACCACGCATGCCGTTTTGCATGCCATTTCCACACATGCCTTTGACTAGACATGTGTGATAAAGGCATGTGTGGAAACAATGCAGTCGTTGTTCCCACCGCGTTGTGAAGGCATGCGTGGTTCCGGCATGCGGGGTTCCACCATGCAACCCAAATTGTGATTTTCATTAGATTGTAAATACCAAACTAACACTTTTCATCAGATCTCCATTAAAAAAGTAACACAAGTGTGATGCAAAGTGTTTGTAAATCTGGGCCTGTATACTCAGGTCATCATTGAGGCACTATGTCCTGCAAAATACCCTTGAGTCGTACTGTCTTGGTTGACACATCGGGCCTGATTACGAGTACAGAAGTCCATAGAACTACCATACCTCCTGTGGTGGTCTGACTGGCAAATCACTGGCAGTCCGCCCGCCAGATTACGATGCTGGGAGTTGGACCACCACAACACCACCGCCACTGCCAGGATCAGAGATCCCTACGGGTTGGCATGGTGAAAGTCATGGTCAGCAATGGCGGTGCCGAGTTCAGCACCGCCTTGCTGATCACAAATTTCATTTTGGTGAAAAAGGAATCCATGCGGGGATGATGTCCCTGCAGCCTTTTCATGGCGAGGTCCCCGCCATGAATAGGCTAGTGGAAAGGCAGAGTTGGGGCCATAGGTGGGCCCCTGTACAGTCCACGACCATGTTGTGGGCAGTGCAGGGCCCCCCCTGTCAGCACACTTAATATGTGCACTGTCTGCCACAGCAAATAGTGTGTATTCCAAGTGTGCTGTGTGCCACGGCATTGGCCCTGGTTCTCTCTGAGAACGGAGGCCAATGCTTTTGCATTATTTATGCCGGTCAGCCTGACGGAAACATCATAATATAGCAGTGGGGAGGCTGCCAGCTTGGCGGCCTCCTCTCCACTGCTGTATTGGAGTTCTGGCGGTCCACCTGCCGAAATCATAATTAAGCCAATAGATCGACATTTCTCTCTGATAAGCTAAATCAGGATTTGAATGCAGTGCACTTGATAACCCTGCTGTTCCCTGGTGAATTAAAAATGTAATTTTGTGTTATTTTCCCAAATTTAAAGTTCTGTATTACCGTGAGATTGAATCTATCCGGACCTAAAGTTTGATGTACCACTATTGCTGGATTTTTTATTAACTGTTTCATACCAGAGTGATTTCTTTAAAGCATGAGACTTTCAGTGGGCTCATTTCAAATAAGCCTTTCTCTTAGAAAGGCTGAAACTCATATATGGACTGCTTATTGAATCGTTAATAAGGTATATTGAATCTGGCAAGTTACTGGCGATCAATGGAAAGATAAGATGGTTGGAAATTTTGAACTCCTCTACCCCAACTTTACGCTCTTCTGCAAGGAGCACCGCTTGATGCAGTTCTTCTCACAGGCTACCTTCCATATTCCCCACCGTTCCCACCTTCCTTTTATGTACACATCCACCTGTCAACTTAACCCGACCTCTCAAATTTTCTGGTTCTTGCATCACCCATACTATGGTACAGCACTCTGCTATTTTGTAGCTGTACTCTAACCACATACATCAACATAGATACAAAACAAATACAAATGGTTCTACTAGTTAGAGCACACACTAACAGAATAATAAATAGATTATATAGAAAATATAATTTTCATCTTGGTCATAGAGGATGAGATTAGGTCATAAAAAATATCAGTACCTTTATTCAAATGGGATAGAAATATAAAGAAAGAAAGTAACAGTGTGGTTAATGTTCAGGTTGTGGCATCATGATGAAAATATCATAGTCCAATGTTTCAGTAGAAGATCTCCATGCATTTCTATTGAGAATCTACGAGATTTAATTGCACCATTTTTGGCATAATTTTTAACACCTACTCAAAGCAGGCTTTAAAAGGACGCACCCATTGAAGTCAATGAGCCTCCTTCCACTTTGCTGCACTAGCATCAACATTTTTTACGCTAGATCAAAGGTTGGCTGCAGTGGGTATTTGTTTTTCAATTTTTGTTCTCTGTATTTGCAGATCCACAAGTGGATCTGCGAATCCAGGATATGTAGATCTACGGATCTGCAAATCAGATGGAAAAAAATTATTGGTAAATTTTTGCCCACGAGTAAGGGACCCCTCTTGGTGTCCTATGGGGTCATATCCTGTATCCTGTATCGTGTTTTTTCACTCTTCTTTACCCACCCCCAAGCCAATGCAACAAACAAAATGGCAGCCGCAACTTTTCTGTCAGGTTGCGGCCAGCCAATCAGGACCTTGCTTTTCCCCTAAATCTGCGAATCCACATCCGTGAATCCAAATCTGCAGCGCAAGATATCTATATTTTTTTAAAACTTTAATATCTCAGAAACTACTGAACGGATTTACACCAAATCACAAAAAGCACAAACTGTGGACTAAGATCTAGCTTCCTGCCAAATTTGGTGTAATTCTGTTCAGCGGTTCAGGCTGTAGCCATGTCTAAAAAATGGGAAATCCCCATGGACACAGAATGGGGAAAACGTGTTTTGGGACCCCCCCTTTATTTCAGCCCCTGTTTTCGGATCACCCTGAAACTTTCAAGCCAGCAGCTGAACTGACCAAAGTATACGTTTTGAGAATTTCAAGAAGATTCATCAAATGGCGCCAAAGTTACTAGCAAAACAAAAAATGCTCCGTCTATAAAAAAAGGTCCTAACTATAACTACCTAGTGGCGACCACAACTAGGTAATATATAGATGTAGATATATAGATATAGTGTAACATAATTAACAAAAATATTTATTAAAAGGGTGATATAATGTAATATATATACATATATATATATATATATATATATATATATATATATATATACATATATATAGTATTAATGTAAAATTTAAAAAACTAGGTAAAATAACTATTTTTAATAATTGTTACTATATATGTGTGTATCTATAAGTATATATTTAGTATTAATTATCAGTGGAAAGTATTATTTTACATTGTATCAAATTTACATATTTACATATTTAACATCTACTATAAACTTTATTTATAATAAAAAAAACACAATATTAATTTCAACAATATTTTTTTTCCATTATTTTTCTACTTACCTTTATAAGTAGAGGAGCACAATAATGTGATAGAAAGTATTTTTGACACAATATTTTTGTCAAGAATATTGTTTATTATGATATTGTCTCAATGATCTGCCATATTTGCTTCAGAAAACAAAAGTGGAAGAATACATGTAACTACCTTCTAAAGTAACTATAACATTTAAATAAACTTACTTAAAAATTACAAGGCTGGCCAGCCCCGTGGAGAGGAGACCACAGCTGAGCTGGTGGTCTCCCCCCTGGCCCATTACAAGGTTTCCACTGGGCTGACTGACGGAAACCTCAGAAAACTGAGGTTTCCGCCGGACAGCCTAGTGGAAACCGTGTGGCGACATTTTCCTCGGCTCCATGCCGTCGCACAGAGGGTGCTCTACAAAACATTACTCTAATGCTACTACAAAGGATGATGTTGACTGCAAAGAATGATTTTGTTATTAATGTGAGTGAACACAACCACCCAATAAATGCCACAGAAATTTAAGTAAGGCATGTACTACGAGATTCAAGAGAGGCAAGTACTAGTTTCTAAGAGCCCACTAATAAAATACTAAAAGATAAAGGGGGTAATTCTGACCGCGGCGGACGGCGGTCGCCGCCCGCCACGCGGTTCCTGCCGAAAGACCGCGGCGGTCATTCTGGCTTTCCCACTGGGCTGGCGGGCGACCGCCAAAAGTCCACCCCCCAGCCCAGCGGGAAACACCCTTCCCACGAGGACGCCGGCTCAGAATTGAGCCGGCGGTGTGGAAGGTGCGACGGGTGCAGTTGCACCCGTCGCGAATTTCAGTGTCTGCTAGGCAGACACTGAAATTCTTTTTGGGGCCCTCTTACGGGGGCCCCTGCAGTGCCCATGCCATTGGCATGGGCACTGCAGGGGCCCCCAGGGGCCCCGCGGCACCCCCTACCGCCATCCTGTTCCCGGCGGGAGAACCGCCAGGAACTGGATGGCGGTAGGGGGTGTCAGAATCCCCATCTCCCCCGCCATGGAGGATTCTCAAGGGCAGCGGAAAGTCGGCGGGACACCGCCGACTTTCCGTTTCTGGCCGCGGCTGAACCGCTGCGGTCAGAATGCCCAGCGGTGCACCGCCAGCCTGTTGGCGGTGCTACCGCCGACCTCCGCCATGGCGGTAATTACCGCCAGGGTCAGAATGACCCCCAAACTCTCTAAAGTACCAGTACACATCAGAGGCCAGCAACCAGCTATTTCCACTTTGAAATGTTTAATAGCACAAACTAAAAATGCCACCAGTGATACTCCTCCTGCCCCTAGAAGATACCAAGATATCCCATTTCCTGTACACTGAACCACCACATGAAATGAAGAACCCTTCCTCTATTTGACAGCCTTAACAATAGGAAATGCATTATTATATTTGATGTAACAGATAACTTATTAAAACTAAGCCAATGTCAAACATGGATAATGTATGGGACATTCAACATGTTTCCCAAAATATTTACTCAGATATAAACCATACATGGTAAATATCAAAACACTAATGTACCAGCCATATATGCCTAGCTACCTAATAAACAAAGTAGCACTTACTACGAACTACTAAACCAAATCAAAATGTAATTAAAATAAATATCTACTCCCAAAATAAAATAATAATCACTTTGAAAAGGCCATGATACAAACAGCACATAAACTATATCCACACACTGCCATACAAGGCTGTTACTACTACCATTTTAACCAAAGCATTTGGTGACACCTTCAACGGTCAGCACTAAGTGTAGGATGTGCAAAACAAGGCTAATTTTAGCTCCCAAATAGGGCGATTCACAGAATTGGCTCCTTTGAGAAAAAAAATAATGCACTTTTTACATGCACCATGCCAAAATAGCGATTCAGTAACCTGCTACTGAATCACAGTTTGGGTTTGCTATTCGGTATTAGGAGCGTGTTGAGAACAGCCCTTCCTAATACCAAATCGCAGTGGTATGTATGAATGAATGTTTTGTGACCAAAATGCGGTCGCAAAACATTCGCACGTTGCCACTGACTCAAAGTTGGTGGTAACTCATTCGCAAATGAGAAGGCTTCCCCAAGGAACCCCTTCCTTTTCCAGAATGTTTGTAAAAACATTTTTAAGAGCAGGCAGAGGTCTCACAGACTACTTCCTACCCTTAAAAATAAAAGGAAACCTTTCATTTTTTTGAAAGCGCATGCCATTTTCTTTTAAGCAAAATGGGCTGCATTTAAAAAAATTGCTTTACCTAAAAGCAATCACAGACATCAAAGCAGGTCACCATCCCTTTGTTTTCAGTGGCTCCCAATGAGTCGCAAACAGAAGCCGACCTCATAAATATTTATGAGGTAGTCCATTTGAGACCCACTCGGAATTGCAAAATGTGTCAAAGACACATTTGTACATTGGTGTTCGCAATTACCCAATAACTAATAACTAAGATTCACTATTTGGTAATAGCAAATGATTACCTTATTACATGTGGCCCTAAATCCACTAATGGACTACTTTGAAGGCACTTAGACTGGCAGACTGCACCCCTCTGCACACAGACACCAACCTAAATTCCAAAAACCATTGTGATATGTCTTCAACAGCACCATTGCTCAAAAAAGCTAAACCCAATAAAGGGTGTTACAGTGCTTTCCAATCTACACTAGGGAGAACCCAACCTACGCTATACACATTCATAGAAGCTCTACAAAAAGAACAAAGTTGCCAACAACTATGGATGAGAAGTAAGTAACCAAAATAACGGAGCAGCACATTACCACAACTCACTCCCAGAAAAACCATTGACAAAACACACAGGGCCTCATTACGAGTTTGGTGGTCCGTGGACCACCATGGCTGCATTGGCAGCCCAACCACCATCGGCTTGGCAGTCAGACCACCTTATTACGAGTCATGCGGGCCTATGGAGCAAAGACAACCGTGGTACCATAGGCACCACCTGGCAGCACAGACCGCCGCAGTCCTAAGGCAGCACAAACAGGCCAGCGGAGACAGTGTTTTCGCTGGACACATTGGGGGTCATTCCAACCTTGGCGGTCGGTGTTAAACCAGCGGCCAAACCGCAAACAGGCTGGCGGGTAAAAAAATGGAATTCGGACCCTGGCGGAAACCGCCAACAAAGACCGCCACATTACCACACCGCCCGCTACGGCGGCACAAAAAAACAGCGCGGCGGGAGTCAATGTACCGCCCACCCTATCACAACACACCAATCCGCCACCTTTTCCGGGGCGGTAGCCCCGCCGATAAAAACATGGCAGAAACAGCCATTTCAAACGGAAAACGCTCACCTCCATACACCCCACGAGGAATCTGGACAGCATGGAACCCGAACTCCACATCCTCCCAGCGATTGTCTTCCTGCTCCTCTACCAGGAGCACGAACGCCGGCGCAGAAGACAACGGTGAGTACTGCACCTACGACACAGGGGAGGGGGGGGGAGAAAATATTACGGGGACACACATATGCGACACACCCACCCCCACCCTCACCCACTATAACACACACATCAATGCACAGTAATACATCACAGTTACCCCCCCAAACCTCCCGGAAGAATGCAAAGACAAAAGGAAATGATTCTAAACATTGGAATATATTGTATTACTGGCTGAATTATATATATATATATATATATATCTACACATCAAAAACACTTATATACTGTATGTACAAGTCCGAGCATTGTAGCAGGCATTGTCTGTGGACCACTGGGCCCAAATCACATGGGCAAAGCCCACACAGGATACCTGACTCCAACGGAGAGAACACTGCAGGGGCATCAGATAGGAAAACTACAGGCACCTCAGGGGGAAGGGAAGGGGGGGCATCTCAGCCAGATGTGTGCACGACGCCAGATCCACGAGGGGCCTACATGGCCACTGTTCAATTTGGGGAGTGCAAAGCCACAGTCTCTCAAGTCTCTACAGTGGGTGGGTTGCCCACTGTGCCATCCTAGGGAGTGCAAAGCCACAGTCTCTCAAGTCTCTACAGTGGGTGGGATGCCCACTGTGCCATCCTGGGGAGTGCAAAGCCACAGTCTCTCAAGTCTCTACAGTGGTTGGCTTGCCCACTGTGCCATCCTGGGGAGTGCAAAGCCACAGTCTCTCAAGTCTCTACAGTGGGTGGCTTGCCCACTGTGCCATCCTGGGGAGTGCAAAGCCACAGTCTCTCAAGTGGATGAATGTCTCCACTGGTTCTGGAGGGGGACTGATACCCAGAGTGCTCGTGCAGCCCTGCCCGACACAGATGCGGGCCTGCCCCTGCCGCTAATGGGCCAGCGGTGCTTGAGACGGCGGTGCCCAGTTCAGCGGTGCTTGAGATGAAGGGCCCAGTTCAGCGGTGCTTGAGATGAAGGGCCCAGTGCAGCGGTGCTTGAGACGGCGGTGCCCAGTTCAGCGGTGCTTGAGATGAAGGGCCCAGTTCAGCGGTGCTTGAGACGGCGGTGCCCAGTTCAGCGGTGCTTGAGACGGGGGTGCCCAGTTCAGCGGTGCTTGAGATGAAGGGCCCAGTGCAGCGGTGCTTGAGATGAAGGGCCCAGTTCAGCGGTGCTTGAGACGGCGGTGCCCAGTTCAGCGGTGCTTGAGATGAAGGGCCCAGTTCAGCGGTGCTTGAGACGGCGGTGCCCAGTTCAGCGGTGCTTGAGACGGGGGTGCCCAGTTCAGCGGTGCTTGAGATGAAGGGCCCAGTGCAGCGGTGCTTGTGATGAAGGGCCCAGTGCAGCGGTGCTTGAGACGGCGGTGCCCAGTTCAGCGGTGCTTGAGATGAAGGGCCCAGTTCAGCGGTGCTTGAGACGGCGGTGCCCAGTTCAGCGGTGCTTGAGATGAAGGGCCCAGTGCAGCGGTGCTTGAGATGAAGGGCCCAGTGCAGCGGTGCTTGAGACGGCGGTGCCCAGTTCAGCGGTGCTTGAGATGAAGGGCCCAGTTCAGCGGTGCTTTGCCATGGCGGTTCTGGACTGTTCAGCGGTGCTTTGCCATGGCGGTTCTGGACTGTTCAGTGGTGCTTTGCCATGGCGGTGCTTGCCCAGTTCAGCGGTGCTTGAGACGGCGGTGCCCAGTTCAGCGGTGCTTGGGATGAAGGGCCCAGTTCAGCGGATCAGGCCATGGCGTGCAGGTCATTTGCCACCTGTCCTGTGGCTGGCGGGGCCTTCCTGCTCATCTGTCGGGTGGCTGTCGGGCCTTCCTGGTCTGCAGTACCGGGCCTGTTGGTGTCCTCCTGCCCACCTGGGATGGGTCTGGCGGGGCCCTCCTGGCCAGCTGGGCTGATGGCGCTCTCCTCGGGCGTGCTGCCCTTCCCAGCCTTCCCTGTTCGCCTGTGGCCCTTCCCCACCTTGGGCGGTGTGCCACCTGTCTCCACACTTCGTGCCGGAGCCTTGGTAGGGATTTTAGTGCCTGGTGTTTTCACCCTCTCGCGCCGGCCGCTGACTATCTTCGGGTGTTTCTCCGGGGGTGGGCTGCCCGTGCCTTGGCTCTGTACTGAACTGGCTGCCCTTGAGGGTGGGGGACTCCACAGTCCATGGCAGACTGTCATCACAGGGCCCGGTTTTGTGGTGGCTGAGGTGCTGACTGGAGTCCTATGAGATGGACGGGGTGGGGGTGTTATAGGAAAGAGGTTAAGTTTGGACAGGAATAGCAATTTAGGACCAGTGGGACGGGTAGGTGTAGTGGGTAAGGGAGTGGAGGAAGAGGTTGTGGTTGTAGGAGTCTTAAGTTTGGTGTCTTTGGGTGCAGGTGCTTGGGCTGGAGGCTGTCGTGAGGTGGATGGCTGTTGGGTGGGTGGCTGCCTGCGTTTGTGTATCTTGGAAGTAGGGGTGACAGACACACTGGGAGAGGACACAGGGGACATGTAAATGGTAGTGGGGGTGGTGACTGCACGTGTGCGGGGGGTTCTGGTGTGTGTGCTGGTGATGGACGTAGTGGCTGAAGATGTTGTGCATGCAGGTGTGAGTGGAGACATGACAGGGAGGGAGGAGGGAGACGAGGAGGAGGGGGACACAGTGGAGGCAGTGGGTGTTGGTATGTCTGTATGTGGATGTTGCTTGTGTGAATGCCTGTGTGATGTGTGGTGCTTATGTCTGCCTGAGCTTCCCTTGGGTGTTGAGGTGTGTGCAGGCTGGTCTGATGGTGTGTCTGGGATAGGCAGAGGTACAGGTGATAGGGTATGGGTGGAGGAAGTTGGAGGGGGGAGGCTAGAGACAGGGACAATTGCTGCCATCAGTGCTGAGGCCAGAGTGTTGAACGATCGCTGAAGGGCAGCCTGACCAGAATGAATGCCCTCCAGGTATGCATTACTCTGGTGCACCTCTCTTTCGACACCCTGGATGGCATTCAAAATGGTAGACTGCCCAACAGTGAGCGTCCTCAGGAGGTCAATGATCTCACTGAGGGCAGCAGGGGTGACTGGGGCAGGGCCTGAGGTGCCTGGGGCGAAGGAGATGCCCACCTTCCTGGGTGAGCGGGCACGGGGCAAACGCTGAGGGGCTGCTGGGAGGGCGGTGCTGGTGAGCTGGGTGGCGGCTGTACCTGTTGTTGCGTGGGGCACGGATGTTGCCGCCACCACAAGGGAGCTCCCTTCAGAGGACGAGTCCATGTCACTTATGTCTGCCCGAGTCCCCGCTGTGGAGCTCCCCTCGCCCTCCGTCCCACTGGTGTATTCTGAATCCGTTGCATGGCCCTCCAGGGCCATGTGGGATGCAGCTCCCTCGTGCTCCGATGCCACTTCTCCTCCGCCTGATGATGCTAATGCACACATGAACAGGAAGACCACAAAAAAGGGGGGGGAGAAAATAAAGACATGTTGAGTGCATGCATTGGCGACACCGTTGGCGGACAGGACAGACACAGAAGCCCCCTGCACTACGCCGCGCACTTGGGGTCCACTACTCAATCCGTGGGACATGGCCTACAAGCCTATGGACGACATCTGCACACATAGATGACACAGGGCCATGAATAGCTGTACTGGGCACCCTACAGAGGTGGGGGGCGGGGGCACAGGGCCATGCCTTACGGAGGGGCCTAGCCTACAGAAATCGCCCTGGCCTAGGGATACCCACAGCCCTCCTCCCCCACCCAACCACCTCCACTGCGCGCAAAGTCACCAGAATGAGAGTGTACTCACCCCCTTGTGTCTGCTGTGAAGTCCTCACGCGCCCATCCAAATCGGGGTAGGCCACCACCAGGATCCGGGACATCAGGGGGGTCAAAGTCCGACTGGCACCCCTCCCACGTTGGGAGGCCATCCCCAGCTGAGCCTCCGCCGTCTTCCTGCTCCAGCGTCGGATGTCCTCCCATCTCTTTCGGCAGTGGGTGCCCCGTCTGTGGTGGACCCCCAGGGCCCGGACATCCTTGGCGATGGCACGCAAAATGTCGATCTTCTGGTGGGCGCTGACCTATGTGAAATGTACAGGGGGAGAAAAAGAGTCATCCCCTTCTGCACCCTCAATGTGAGTGGCCCCCCATCCCTACCCTTGCCATGTGGCACATCCTGTCATCTGTCGTTTGATGCATGCCTCATTCGCTCCCCTCCCCACCATCTTTCATCCACCTGACTCAACACAGCCATTGCCCCCAAAGCATGGTCCCAGGGTACTTACCTGTTGGTCTGGAGGACCGTAGAGTAGCGCATACTGGGGGAGGACCCCATCCACGAGTACTCCAATTCCTGAGCAGTGAAGGCAGAGGCCCTTTCCCCAGTCGCATGAGCCATTGTCTCTTCCAGACCGAGGTCACAGCAACACTTGCAGTGTAGGTCCTCTCCTGTCGAAGATCAGGTATCAAGTGATTAGGCAGATAGAAAATGGCGGTCACGCCCACGGCGGTGCGTATCCCAGTGGTGCGTACCGCGACCGCCGGCGCACATTGTCATTGGCTCCTGAGACCCATAGGGTTTAATGTTAACCAATGCTGTTTTGCACCGCGGTCTTCGACCGCCTACCGCCACGGTGTGCCACGCCAGCGCATTTACCTCACATCCCATTGTCACACTTCACAGGTCAGGCAGCTGCCATTTCAAGGGCCCACATGGCTTACTTTTAACTGCATCACACATACCTAGGCCTTGCATCAACACTCATACAAACCATTCAATGCATTGGGAATCATGTTATGTGCAAGCTGTGGTTACGTACCTGTGGGTTGATTGACTCTGTGCTCGTTGTTGTCCTTCATAGGCACCGTCCGCTGGGACATGCAACGAGATGGAGGAATCTTCCCGTGTACAGACCGCTGGTAGACCTGTCGACAATGGAGGAAAGACATGTCATACTGACATACAGGCTTGACCGAGCCACTATTCATGAACTGTGTGCCCAGCTGGAGCCAGACCTGATGTCACCCATCCGCCAACCCACAGGGATCCCACCTCTAGTGCAGGTGCTGTCAGTACTCCATTTCTTTGCAAGTGGGTCATTTCAAACAACAGTGGCCATATCATCAGGGATGTCTCAGCCTATGTTTTCCAAGGTGTTGTCCAGAGTGTTGTCTGCCCTTCTGAAACACATGCAGAGCTACATTGTTTTCCCTGAGGTGGGGGATTTGCCTACAGTGAAAGGTGATTTCTATGCCCTTGGACATATCCCCAACATCATAGGTGCCATTGATGGGACCCATGTGGCTTTAGTACCCCCCAGAAGGAGTGAACAAGTGTACAGACACAGAAAGAGTTATCATTCGATGAATGTACAGATGGTCTGTTTGGCAGACCAGTACATCTCCCATGTTAATGCCAAGTTCCCTGGCTCAGTGCATGATGCGTACATCATGCGGAATAGCAGCATACCTTACGTGATGGGTCAACTCCAGAGGCACCGTGTGTGGCTAATTGGTGACTCTGGTTACCCCAACCTGTCATGGCTACTGACCCCAGTGAGGAATCCCAGGACAAGGGCAGAGGAACGGTACAATGAGGCCCATGGGAGAACTAGGAGGGTGATTGAGCGGACCTTCGGTCTCCTGAAGGCCAGGTTCAGGTGCCTCCATATGACAGGTGGATTACTATTGTACTCACCAAAGAAGGTGTGCCAGATCATCGTGGCCTGCTGTATGCTTCACAACCTGGCTTTGCGAGGCCAGGTGCCTTTTCTGCAGGAGGATGGTCCAGATGGTGGTGTTGCAGCAGCTGTGGAGCCTGTGGAGAGTGAAGACGAGGAAGCCGAAGAGGACGACATAGACAACAGGAACACAGTAATACAGCAGTATTTTCAATGACACACAGGTAAGATTCCAACCCGGCATATTACATATACTTAACCCCTACTACCTCTCTACTGTCTGTCCTTTTCCCCCAGTGTATGGTAACTGAGTTGTGACTTTCCCTTCCAATTTCAGAGATGTGGACCATACTGCGTGACATCTGCTTTGTTTCCCCATGGACTACAGCTGTGTGACAGTGGTATGTTGGCATCACAATGTAAATATGCATTTTGGGACGGTTATGTCTAATACATTAGTACAAAATCACAGCCAGACTCCTGATTGTTTTGTGCAATAACTGTGTTTATTTCAGTGCTCTATATTGGTGGGTGATTGCAAATCGGTGAGGGGTGATGGTGGAGGATTGTCCATGGCAGAGTCCAGACTATTAGTATCACAGGTGCATTGTCCAAATGCCTGTGGAAAGTGGAGCATGGGCAGTATAAGAATGGACAGGGTTTACAGTGGGATGACATTCAGGGAGGTATCCTTTCCTGGCGGGGGTCTTGGCATCTTACTCTGTCTTCTTCCTGGATCTCAGGGCCCGCTTGCGGGGTGGTTCTCCTTCTGCAGGGGGTGGGGTGCTGGTAGCCTGTTGGTCCTGTGGCGGGGCCTCCTGTCCACTAGCGCCGGCAGAGGTGGTAGGCAGTTCTTGGTCCATGCTAGTGTCAGGGGCCCTTTGTCCTGCCACAGTGTCCCGCAATGTGGTGACTACCTGATTCAGAGCCCCTACAATGGTGGCCAGGGCGGAACTGATGTTTCGTAGTTCCTCCCTGAACCCCAAATACTGTTCCTCCTGCAGAAGCTGGATCTCCTGAAACCTGGCCAGGACCGTCGCCATCGTCTCCTGGGAGTGGTGGTAGGCTCCCATGATGGAGGAGAGGGCCTCGTGGAGAGTGGGTTCCCTGGGCCTGTCCCCCCCTGTCGCACAGCAGCCCTCCCAGTTCCCCTGTTTCCCTGGGCCTCTGTCCCCTGGACCGTGTGCCCACTACCACTGCCCCCAGGTCCCTGTTGTTGTTTGGGTGGCGGGTTAACCTGGGTGCCCTGTAGTGGTGGACACACCGCTGATTGACGTGTCCTGGGGACTGAGGGATGGGCCCGCTGGGTGGGTGCTGTGCTGGTGTTCCCAGAGGGGGGAAGGTCTGCTATGGGCTGTGGCTGTGTGAGGGGAACCGACTGTCCCGAGGTCCCCGATGGGCCGGGCTGGTCATCTAGATCCAGGTCGACAGAGGTGCTGTCCTCACTGTGGGCCTCTTCTGGGGGTGGAGTGGACATTTGTGGACCCTCCTGCGCGGTGACGTGGCGTTCGGGTCCTGCAGGGGTATAAAAGTATGGTTATTGCATTTGTGTGTGCCATAGCGTGTAATGGGTGGGTGCCCTTGTACCCCAGTGCTGGCATTCCCATGTGGGGGCTTTTGTGACGGTGATTTGGTGGGGGATGGGTATGTGCAGTGGGCATGCTTTGTTGATGGGTGTCCATGCTTTGTGGTCGCATGCAGGGATTGGTGTTGGGATGGGTGGGCTGTGATGGTGAGACATTTGCAAGGAGCAGGATGTGATGGGGGTGAGGGTGAGGGTGGGGGTATGAGTTGGTATGCTGGTGGGGTGGGGGGATGAAGTAGTGATTACCAGAGTCCATTCCTCCAGATACTCCTGCGAGGCCCTCAGGATGCAGGATCGCCAAGAGTTGCTCCTCCCATGTTGTAAATTCTGGGGGAGGAGGTGGGGGTCCGCCGCCAGTCCGCTGCACCGCGATGTTGTGCCTGGATACCATTGAACTCACCTTCCCCCATAGGTCGTTCCACCGCTTCCTGATGTCGTCCCTATTTCTTGGGTGCTGTCCCACAGCGTTGACCCTATCGACTATTCTGCTCCATAGCTCCATCTTCCTGGCAATGGTGGTGTGCTGCACCTGTGTCCCGAAGAGCTGTGGCTCTACCCTTACAATTTCCTCCACCATGACCCTGAGTTCATCCTCGGAGAACCTGGCGTGTCTTTGCGGTGCCATGGGGTGGTGTGGATGATGTGTGGGGTGGATTGTGTGGTGATGTGTATTGGTGTGTTGTGTGAAGTGCGTGGAAATATTGCTGGGTGAAAGTAAAATGCACGTCTGGGTGCTCAGTTCGCTTTTTCTCAGTACGTGGTCCCGATTCTGTAGCAGTGGGGATTTGTGGGTGTGTGTTTTAAATTGTATTGGGTGTGTGGGAGTGGTGTGTGTATGTGTATCAGGTGTGTGTATTTGTAATTGTCCAATGTGGCTGGGTTTTGTAGGTGTGTGTGTATATTGAGCGCGGCGGTGTGTACCGCCAATGGAATACCGCGGTTGAAAGACCGCCGCGTGGATTCGTGTGTCGTGATAGTGTAGGCGTATTTCTGTTGGCGTGACGGTGGAGGTTTGGTCATCGCCAGTTTCTCGCTTGCCTTTTGTGTGGCGGACTTTTGTGGATGTCTGTATTTTGGCGGTTTGCCTATTGTGGGTCAGAATGACCGTGGCGGTTTACCGCGGCCGCGGCGGTATGTTGGCGGTCTTCTGACAGCGGTAATCGGCTTTTACCGCCAAGGTTGGAATGACCCCCATTATGAGGTTGCACATCGCTAATATGACTGTGGCAGTCCAACCACCATGTCTCAGCAGGCAGAAACGGGGACTTTAAAGGGAGGCACTCACATGCAGGAAGCGTTAAATATCTGGTGCCACAATGGAAGCCCATCACACATGTCCTGCTGCTGATGATGATCCTCGAAGGTGCTCAAAATCCACACTTCCGTGGACTCAATGAACCATCAGTACACACACCTACCTGTGACAGCAAAACAAAAGATTGTTGCGCCGTCAGCCACATCATGTGGGGGTCACAGTACGGGCAACAAGTATACATCTCATTGTGTACACAGTCGGAAACAGACACAAAGAAGGTCACAGTCACGAAACGCCCCTTTTGGGCAGGCCTGTCACACTGCACCGCAACACTGCATAGAAACACACGTCTGCTCACCTCAGGCACAGGAACAGTGAAGTGTACACAACATTGTCTAACACAGTCCCAAAAACACATCAACTTCACATCTACAAATACAACTCACACACTCACATTGCACACATGCCATGGACTGTCGTGACATTCAACACGTATGTATGGATTTTGCATGGGACACAAACACCACTCCTAGTAAACAGCCCTGCAATGGACATACACACATCACCCACATTGCAACACAAAGGAAGAATGATGGGATGCACAATAGACTGAGAGACAAACATACAAAGATTACTATGCAAACAACACATGCAAAATAGGGATGGGAGCATCAGGAACACTCAGGGAAGGAGGCTGCACTAGGACACATATCACTTTGCACATGCCCCCTAAACAACATTTGCCCTGCAACCGGCCCAACATGTATTTTAGGGACAAACAACACTAGACCCAAATGACATGCCTAATTGAACAATGTGGAAGTGCAAGTCAACAAAGCACATACAACTCTGACTGCATGGGACATACTTATACATGAAGTAGCTGCAAGGTACACCCAGCTAAAGAGACACATGCATAGGCATAGGCAAATGCAAACAAAGGTAGCACAATTCAACACACTCCATGTCTGCACAAACAAAACTCAAGCAAACACAAATTAGATGAATCTACAATCCATATTAGGAGACAAGCTAAACACCATACATGCTTGCATTGGATAACACAAGATGAAATACTTTCCATACCAAACAGTACACAATACCATGACACCACCATTGCATTTACACCCACATATCTATACAGTCAATATATACCCTTGTCTTGGGTGACACCAGCACCGCCCACAAAGTCAGATACTGCAAACAACAGCAAATTGATCAGCAAGCAGGCTGAAACACACACAATTGTTTGCAGACAAAAGTCATTCATGAACAACATAAAGGTAGAAAAGGAGTTTCAGGACAAATGTATACCCAAAAACTGTTTGGGTTTATTAACTTAAAAATTTGGCCAGTCCATAGTTAGGTGCACAGGCACATCATTGTGCCCTCACTTGACCCCTAACTGCCAGGGAACCTCCACAGGAAGGGGCACCTCAGGGATCATCCTTGCGGGTGTTGGATTTGGAAGGGGTGAGTTAGGGAGGGATCGACTGCTTCTTTTGAGGGCTAGGCTTCTTCTTGGGGAGCGGGGTATGAGTCCTTGCAAGGGGCACGAGGTGTGATGGGGAGGACTTGGAAGTGTAAGGAAGGAGTTGGGAGGTGGGTTGGGTCCTCCTGGGTTTGGGACGGGGATGGAGGGAACAGGGGAAAGGTCAAGGTCAAACATAAAATCTTTCTTAGGGACACAGTGACAGTCAGCAGAAGGGGTGGGGATTTGGAGGTCTAGGGAGTGGTTGTATGCTGTGTTGGTGTGGATGTCGTGGGTGTGTGCATGTGGGAGGTATGCTTGTGTTTGGTTGGTGTCTATTGCATGGGTGAGTGTGTGCATTTGTGTGTCTTGCGGGCTGGGATGTGGAGGTCCTGGGTGGTGGATGTGTGTGTCTGTTCGGGTGGTGTCTGAGGGTATGGTGGATGTGGTGTACATTTGTGTGTGTGTGTGTCTGTTGGGGGTGGTGTCTGTGGGTATGTTTGATGTCATGTGTGACACGGTGAGGGTAGTGGGGGTGTCTAGGGAAGTGGTGACTGATGTTGTGTCTGTGGGTGTATGTTGTTTGCCTGCGTACTGATGTGTTTTGGGGCGCTTGTGTCTGTGTGTGCTTCTTTTGTGTGTTGAGGTGGGTGTGTGTGCTTGGAGTAGGTAGGGGAATGGGGGATTTGGCATGGGAAGAGGGAAGTTAAGGGGGACGGAATGTGGTGGGTGACTGAATGCCGTTGATGTGGAGGCCAGAGCCTAAAAAAATCTCTGTAGGCCAGACATTGCACCATGAATGAATGCCTTCCAGGAATGCACTTGTTTGCTGGAGCTGGATTGCCAATCCCTGGATGACATTCACAATGGCTGTCTGACCCACAGAGATACGTCTCAGGAGGTCAATAGCCTCCTCACTGAGGGCAGTAGGGGTAACAGAGGCTGGGGCAGAGGTGCCTGTGGCAAAGGAGACACCCACCCTCTTGGGTGAGCGGGCACAGCTAACTGGGTGGGGAGGAACAGGGTGGGCGGTGATAGAATTGGGGGTGGTGGGCAAAGATGGTAGGGGGTATACCCAGATGGGACTGCCACCACTAACGTGTGTCCACTGGAGGAAGAATCCAATGATGAACATGTTTTGGTCTCCTCTGTGGCACTCCCCTCACCCTCTGGGCCACTGGGTCCCTCTGTGGCCTTTGTGTCTTGGCCCAAGGTGCCGTGGCCAGATGCTTCCGCCACGTGGCTGTGCTCTGTCTCCTTCACTTCCCGGTGCTGATGCTGCAAATACAAAGAGAAACAGGGTCATCACATGTCCATGATCACACCTGCTCAACAGCTCTGATTACAAAATATTACCATGAAGTCAAGTAGGCCCCAGCAACAAACTCCATCAAAGTGGCCCATACACGTGCCATACCATATGTATGCATGCCATCTGAACTGTTAACAGTTGCCCACACAAAATCAGGATCTCAGACAGCCACAATTGCATGTCTGAAGTAATGCAGTCATAATAACCGTTGAACTAGTAGGATACCTCATCACCCTCACTGCTTTGTTCCGTGGAAAATACCTCAGTTACTTATTGCCACACAATAGTAGGCCAATGCCAACTGCATACCCACAGATCCCACACAAGGACATGCACATATCTTTTTGTCCGATGTATATTGACCCAACAGTACTAAATGATGCTGCAAAATCATGCCATGTTGCTGGCAAAAGTAAAACAGCCTGGAGAAAATGACATGAAATTAGTCATGTCACACTGGAAGCAGTTCCACCATGCACACTACACCAAGGGATATATGTCCCAATGGAGTCATGTAGGCAGTACTAATGTTACTCAGATACGCCACACATTTAGCATGAGAATGGACACTGTAGACATCATGTGCAATATCAACAACACAATAAATCAGCAAGCCCCAGGGAAATCACCACTGATGCCTGGCACCCCTTACAATGACATACTCTGATTGCATCAATAGATGCCATTAGTCCCTTGGGTGTTGGGGAGTCCCATAGTTTTGCAAGTACTTGTTGAAGCACAGCAAAATGTTGCCCAGTTGAAGGCTACACCATTGTGTCCACTTGGGTCATGCAAACACAGATGTCTGTTGATGAATGTGTGTACCCAAACACGTGTTTCGAACATCACTGCAAGTCAATCCATGAAGCATGCCAACAGTCAGGTTATAAACCTTACCCATTACACACATGCAAAGCATTTTGCTTCATGAATCTACATCAATGGCATAGAAATGCACATTGTGGCTAAAAGCTCTAGGCCTACCTGTCAGGTCCTTCACTGCTACTACTGTGGTTGTACATGCCATATGACATGCTATGATGCATGAGGGCATGGGCGAGCCAATAAACATTGGTGGCACACTCCTGTAGGTGGCACTGCATGAAATCTACCCCTATCATGAATGTCTTATTCCACACACAGGTTGCCATGTACATACATGTGCGAGAATACAGACATCACCCCATCAATAAAGGTAGACCATGCATGACACAGAAGCTTACAAACGTTTTACTATTGAGAAAGGGACACATGCAGACATGTAGGCACAAGGAATGTTGGCAACAGTCATGGCATATAAACATGTCAATGGACATTCACCAGTTACCATGGGAAAGTTTTGAGCTGTAGCTGCACAAAAAGAAAAATGTAAGCACGGTCACTTGTATGATGGCCATTTTCACATTAAAGACAGCAGTGAGGCAACAACACCCAGGAGACAACTAGCCTCTGGGTTGTAGATGCCACAGTACTCACATAACCAGATACATGGCTGAGGGCAGTGATCCAATACCTCCTTACCTTTGGCCTGTAACACTGAGGAGTGGTGGTCTGTTGCATAGATATTACACCCAGTACAACAACATTGATCTACCTAATTGAGTACCTGATTGAGCACTGCAGACAGCCACATGGTGTCTCTGGAGAGCAAATTGTTTGTTGATTGTACACAGTTGTGTACTAGGTCACTGGGCCAATAGGCCAGGCACATCAGTATACAACATATGACATGTTTACACAAACAATCACTTATCCACTGTGTTGCACATGGTTCATCCCTAGTTGTCAGTGGGGAAATGTCAGGACCTAACACACTCACTTTGCAATCTGACGGGCAGGAATATGCCCTGTACTCACCCCCTTTGTGGCTGCTGTGCTGGCCTCAAATGCCTATCAGGGTTTGGGTAGGCCACCACCAGAATATGGGTCATTAGGGAGTTCATGGTCCAACAGGCAGGCCCCATTGAGAGGACATCCCCAGCTGGGCCTCGGCGATCTCCCGCGCCTAGCGTCTCAGCTCCCTCCACTTCTCCTGACAGTGTGTGTTCTGCCTGCTGTGGCCCCACAGAGTCCGCACTTTCTGAGCGATGGCTCTCTATAGCTCGTTTTTCTGATGGGTGTTGACCTGCATAGATGAAAAACACAAATCAAGGGATTACAATCATACGATTTTGTCCCAAAAGGTTCAGTCACATACATGTCAGAAACACCAAGTTAGAACAGTTCTATTTCTGAACACTCCACAAGTGTGAGATACACAAGCCCAGGGTCATGAGTACATACATATGTATTTGCATCTGCTGACTAATCCAGTAGCCTGCCCAGGGCCTACACTGACTAATCAAGCTTACTGATTGTAGCCAATGCTCCAGCAACATGTACTGTGATGTGAGCCTTATATAAACACTACACACCTTTGTGGCTTCAGTTGGCTAAACTGTTTAGGGCTGAATGGAAAAACACATCTACACTCTGTGAGAGTGACTCCTTGCACACAGTCCCTACAGGCAACTCCCATTGAACAAACCTGACCCTGATGCACATAGGAACAACTTCTGGGATGTAACCCAGTACCCATCCCTAACCTAGGCAATGTACTGAGGCATTCAGGGCACTTTTTACCCCTAGAGCTCCAAACTGGCCACATGCCAGTATCTGCAGGTCTACAGGGAGTGAGCACAGTGCCACAGTTGGATAGCCATAGTGACTCTCACACAACCTGGACTAGGTCCCATACTGAGAGATACAACTGACAGGTCCTGGTCTCTGCAGGCTGAGCTGACATAACATACATGACATTACAGTTCTATTACTTAGGTGCATGACTCTACATCATATGTCCATTGGCAATTTTGCATGTGCTGTGTGTGTGTAGCTGAAGGGCAAAGTGAGT
Organism: Pleurodeles waltl; assembly: GCF_031143425.1. Classification (NCBI taxonomy): domain Eukaryota; kingdom Metazoa; phylum Chordata; class Amphibia; order Caudata; family Salamandridae; genus Pleurodeles; species Pleurodeles waltl. The sequence continues at coordinate 69,790,846 of NC_090450.1, read as the reverse complement.
CATTACACGCTTTCCATACAACATTTTGTGTGGCGACATACATATTGCTAACATGATTCTGTGATGACTGCTACCAGATGCATACACAGCTCCTGCTGTCATGCACATACATGCAGGCTAACATTTACAAACTTTGTGCGGAAAAAGATGTTGGTGGATGGCAGTAAAGAATCCTAACCTAGTCATGTTCATACAACACAAGGAGGATCCATGACCCCATATTAGCTCACACTACACAATGTGACTGAACTTAACATATGGGACTGCCCACCAATACCTGCACCATGTATATCCCATTGGTGCTACATAGACCGCAACAACAGGCACACAAGAAGACTAACTGGCACACAGGAAACATTGTAGCCTGTGCGGAGGGAAAGGAAAATGTGAAACAGTATAAAGTGTGCCTGTGGGATTCTTACCTGCTTCTCTGGTGAGCCATAGAGCTGTCCATACGGTGGTAGAACCTCAGAAACTAGCCACTCCAGTTTCTCTGTAAAGAAGGCATGGGCCCTATCAACTGCAGGATGTGGCATGATTGCTCCCAGCGGCGGCATATAGAAGCTCGGGTTGTTGAGGTGTTGCTGGAAGCAATGTCAAGAGTCAAGTGAATGAATCTGCAAAACATGGCGGTCACGTCCACCACGTACACAGCCATTGGCCGTGACTGCCACTGGCAACAACGTTAGCCTATGGCTGTTTCTGTCGCAGTTGCAACCGCCTACTGCCATGCCGACTTCCGCCAGCGGTTGCGGGCAGTTTCTAATGTCTAGTGGAGTAGGTCAGACATCTGCCATTTTAGAGCCCTGAAATGCTGTACTGAACTTTATGAACTGCATCACACCCTAAGTACATGTAATGTTACCTCACAAACATCCTGATTTTGTATTGTCCAGTAGTCCTGCTACTCATTCAACATTCTAGCATATTGCAGGGCACAGATGGCATTCAACAGGGTTGTATAGTCCACCACTGCAGACAGTCATTTTTTCAACTAGGGAAGGCAGGCAATTATGTAGCACAATATCGAGTTTGGTCCAATACCTTACTGTGGACATATGTGGGAAAACATGTGGGTCACATGTGACCATTGTGTAGTTGCCATCTGGGATGGGTACTGGGTGCCATGTCTATACAGTCAGAAATAATATATCTCATGATAATCTTGGAACGCATCAATTATGTTGCAGTGGACACACTGAACAATGTCACAAATCATGTCTTCTCACACATAGGTCCCTGGGAGAGGGAGGATGCGACAGCCTCCAGTCTACAATCCACTGTCAGACCTGCAGGCCATGGAACAATGCCACATAATTATGTACTAACACCTGGATAGGCAAACATTTGTGGACTTGTCATCAGTTGATGTCAGATCTGATGCTAGCTATTAGTTATCCAACAAGCATACCACTCATTGCACGTCATGTCAGTGTTGCACTTCCTTGCCACAGGGTCCTTCCAACGTACAGTGGCCCTATCTGCTGGGATGTCCCAGCCTATGTTCAGTCTGTTGTTGAGGGATGTCCTCTCAGCAATATTGAGACACCTTGACACCTATATCCAGTTTTCCCCGATATGAGGATTTAGCTAATGTGAAGGCTGACTTTTATGGTTTTGCCCACCTCCCACATGTGGTGGCGGCCAGTAGTGAGACACATGTTTGATTGGTGACACCGAAGGCCACTGAAAAAGTCTATTGGAACAGAAGGAACATCCATTCCATCAGCATACAACATACAAGTTGTCTGTTTAGCAGACCTCTACATTTCATATGTCTGTTCCCGTTATCCAGGTTCAGTCCATGATTTATTTATTATGCAGAACTTCACAATAACCCAGCTAATGCTCCAACTGTACCCAGAGAGGGCCTGGCTGGTTGGTATCTGTAGTGAATGTGTGTGTGCAATGCCAGGTGCTACAATCATGGATTGTGGGACTCATTACAAATATGTCCCATTTCTTGACCGGAGACTCTGCATATCCAAACCACCCTTGGTTGTTGACGCCACTAAGCAATCCAACTACGCCAGGGGAAGTCTGCTCCAATAAGGACTGTGTAAGAACAAGGCAGGTAGTGGAGCGGGCTTATAGGCTCCGGCAGGCCAGATTTCGGTGAATTGGTCAGACAGGTGAAGCCCTCCTCTACTCACTCTGGAAAGTGTGTCAGATCACTGTGACATACTGCATGCTCCACAACCTTGCCGTGCACAGGAACATCCGATACATCCCAGAGGTGCAGGAGCCTGCAGTGCCACTGAGTAAGGATCCTGAAGTGCCAAGTGAGGATGACAGTAGTGAAGAGGAAGGAACAGAGTTGCGGGAAGATCTCATCAACAGCTACTTTTCCTGAGTGCAAGTATGTCATGTGATGATATGATTGTGACTGTACAATTAACTGTATTTGTGAGAATGTGTGGAGTTCTCTGTGTTAGATTCAGATAGGGAGCTGACACTCTGCAATATTCAGCCAAAGACTCCTTGATATGTTTGCTCTTGACACATCCCCACCTTGATGATGTTGCCTTGTTTGTGATTGTTTCCCTACAATGTGAGCGGTTTTCCAGTTGCTTTCAATTTGAATTGTGTCATGGGTATGATTTCCAAGCCAATACTCCTTGTTCTGTCTTTGTACAGGTACCTTCATCATGACATCCTCATGTGGGCATTTCAGTGTTGTGACATTGGCAGGTATGTGCTGCTGTTCTGACATACAAAGTGGAAATTGATTGATCCAGGTAATGTAGGTCACTGAGTTTGGGTGTTTGAGACCTCTGTCAAGATAGCTTGCCCAGTGTCATGGTGGATGCTTAGAAGTGCCCATTGGGCTTGTTTGTGTGCTGTGATGGGCCAATTGCATCATGTGTCATCATGCGGGAATGAAATATGTAGTCATAGATTGCATACAAGTTAGTTAACCTTCGCATTGACTAAACACTTTTTGCATGACCGGTATGTAGCTGTGGATGTGTTTCATTATTGCAGGCTACAGTGCCTGTGTTACAACACTGACATACGTGTGCGTTGTACCACCAGATGCATGGTAACTGGATCATGATGGGTCTGTGATCAGGGGCTGTTGTACTGCCATTTGACTGTATCTTGAAATATGAAGTGTTGGACAACTTTGGTGTGGTATTTGATAAGTCTCAAGCTGGGGACATCATCCACTTCCATGTTCTCCTATTGTATTGGTCAGTGTCTGGAAAATCACTTTCCTCCTTGGTCTGGGGGACTGTACCTTGGGATATGTACTGTGACTCGGTATGATTTACACACTTTTGTTTCTAAAAATCCAGACATATGAACAGCCTATTTGGGGTACACTGGAATAAATGTTTTTATGTAAGCAGACATTATAATCCTGAGCAGGACACTGTGTACCTGTGACATATCAGTCCTTGCAAAAGTAGCTTGTGTCCTCATCATATGGTTCACATGGGTGACTTTATTACATTGCTGTTGCAGGACAAACATTGTGGACAGACAAGAACATAAAAGTAAAGTGAAGGGGTGAGTCATGGCGGATGGAAGCAGCTGATTAGATTCCACACCATTGAGAGTCCAAAGTCCAGAGTACTCCTCCCAATGGAACAGGTAGGTGGTTCAGGAAAAGTCATCAGAGTATATGTGTGGTACACAAATGAGGTATCTTAGAAAGAGGTCACTTGCAGGCAGTGGTGGGTGTCTTGCCATCTGCACCTCCTGGATTCTTTGTAGGATATCTCCTCTTGTGCGGAGGGAGGGGTCAGCTGCTACAGAGACAGGGGTGTCTGGGTCTTGTTGTTACCCTGGCAAGGTCTCCCTTCCAGTGGCTGGCACCAATGTTGCTGTGCCTGGTGTTGCTGTGCCAAAGGAAGTGGTGGAATGTTGTTGAATAGCCCTGTCCAGGATGGTGTTGATGTCCCTCAATATCCCTGATGGGGAGGCCATGTTGGTATTGTGGACCTCCCATTGCTCCGCAATGTCCCTATGGCTGTCCCTCAGTAGCTGCTTGATATCCCAGAGTTCAGTCAATACCTGGACCATCATGCCTTGGGTCTTCTAATAGACCTCCAAGACGTGCCACAGTGGCCTCACCCCGCTGGACCACAGCATACATCCCACACACAGCACCTCCACGGGTCTGGGCCGTTACAACAGGATGCCCTCTCCAACTTGTTCCTGGACCCTCATTGTCAGAAGTGTTACACCGCAACTCAGGATCCAAGACTGTGGGCACGAGATGGTGGACACTGTGCTCGTTACACAGGTTGGGGTGCGAATGGTTGCCTGTAATGTTAAGGCACCTGGGCTGGGAGCTGTTGATTTGGGCACAGTGAGAATCACTATTGCCGTCTGGCCAGGTTTGTCAGATAGGCCAGAACTGACCTCTACGTCCAGTGGTCCAGGAGTGTCTTCTTCACTGAGGACTTCATCCACAGGGGTAGTAGCAGTCTCCTCTGTGGCCTCTGTGTGTCCAGTGGTAGCTTGACCTATTGGTGTGAAGTGTACAATGTTACAGGTTGTATTGTGACATCTACCTCCAACAGTTTAGTGTCACAGTGAGAGGAGACCTTGTACAAAGTGACATTGCATTCAATCCAAATGTGGCTAGTACCCATGGTATTGGTTGTATTGACATTACATTTGTGGTGCATGACAGCATTTTTTTGCACAAGCAGCTGCTGAAATGTGTAGCTCATTGGCACTTGGGAGGATAGCCTGAGAATTCCATCTTGCCACCAGTGCAGGCAAAACAGTGGCTATTCAGGATATGACTTTGGTCATTTTGTGGCCTAGTTGATTGTTAAGCTGGCAGTCAGGAGTTTTTGTATATGTGACTAGAGTGATCATGTGGTCAGTGCAGTGTGAATTTGTCTACTGATACTCCGATTATGGTGATGCATCTTGAGGCCTTGGGAATCATTTGTTTTGCACACTGGGTAAGCTGTCCTTCCTGTCCTCATTAGTTTCATCTTGGGTTAGCATGTCAAGATGGAGTTAGGTAGCCAGAGACATCTCTGAGTTGAGCATGACATGTATCTTGGTCCCTCCCAGGTGAGTAAACTTCAAATAAGAGTTAGAAAGCAAGAGTATTTTGACAAGTGACCACTGGTCTGGTGTTAGTAGTTTGAAGGACAGTGTGTCCTGGGAGTTGAGTGTGCTCACTCCCTGTACTACACACACTATACGCATATTTTCCTCCCAGGTGAGTATACTTCATTTGGGAGTTTCCAGACAAATGTATGTGGGAAAGTGACTACTGGTCCAGTGTTTGGAGTAGCAATTACATGGCCTGCTGGGAGTTGCAGTCAGGGCAGTCCCTATACTCCCAAACACTTGACATATGTTATCCTCCCAGGTGAGTGAGCTTCAATTGAAATATATCAAACAGGGGTATTTTGGCAAGTCACCACTGGGCTTGGGTTTCTAGTTACAGAAACAGTGCCTCCTGGCCTTCTCTGTAATTCACTCCCTGTACTTCCCACACTTGACAAATGTAGTCCTCCCATGTGGGTGCACTTCATTTCGAGTTACCATAATTTGGAGATGAGAACACTGGACTGGTGGTTGGAGTGACAGTAACAGGGCCGCCTGGGAGTAGCAGTCTGGTCACTCCTTGTTCTTCACACACTGGACAGATGGTATCCCCCAATTGAGTAAACCTCATTTGTAAGTTAGGACACAGGTGTCTGTGGCCTGAGGTACACTCTTCTGGTAGTTTGAGTCACAGACACAGGGCCTATTGTGAGGTGTAGTCTGGTCACTCCCTGTACTTCACACACTGGACAGATGATATCCCCCCAGATCAGTAAACTTCATTTGTAAGTTAAGACAGAGGTTTATTTGGCCTGAGATACACTTGTCTGGTAGTTTGAGTTACAGAAATAGGGACAACTGAGAGCTGTAGTTCACTCCGTGCCTCTAATACACACCCTCCATCAATGGTATCCTCCCAAATAAGTACACTCTATTTGAGAGATTACAGCCAGGGAAATTTTGTAGGGGTGTGTGCGGAGCTCTGCTCCGCTGGCGGAGATAATGGAGTTTTTGGAACTCAAAACTCAGCTAGCCCCGCCAGCGGAGCGGAACTCACCCGGTGCACACTACAGCCCAGTATAGGCTGCACAGCGCACGCACAGACAGTCTGAGCTGTGCAGCCCATAAGTGGGCTGCAGCACGCACCGGAGCAGTCTGTCAACTATCCTGTCCCACATTTCCATTTTACTTTTGAGAGGAGTATGTTGGACTTGTGGTGCAAACCGTTGTGGCTCTACTCTTATGATTTCATCCACCATGACTCTCAACTCATCTTCAGAAAAACAGGGATTTTTGGAATGTAACATGGTGGGGAAAAAATAGAAAGGGTGACAGTGACTTACAAAACAGGGGAAGTGCAAAAGGCTGTGAATGGACTAAAGTGTATACAGGGTATTCTATGGCCTGATGAAAAAAGGGGTGCCTAATATAGGACTCTGTGGGAAAAAAGCGTCCTGGCTTGTGTGTATTGTGTGGACAATGCAAAGGTTTGTGGTCCATGAAGGAGAGTGTTTTATGGTGTCTGTTAGAAATGGGGTCTTTGGTTGGCAGTCAGGTTACCCCCTGTCCAAGCAAGGACCCTCACTCTAGTAAGGGTAAAGGAGAATCACCCTCAGTTAACCCCCACTCACCCCTTTGGTAGCTTGGCACGAGCAGGCAGGCTTAACTCCAGAGTGCTAGGTGTAAAGTATTTGTACCACTACACACAGTAACTCAATTAAAACACTACAAAATGACACATCACAGGTTTAGAAAAGTAGAAAATATTTATCTAAACAAAACAAGAACAAAACGACAAACATCCAACATACACAAGTCAAGTTATTAGTTGGGGTGGGGGTCGGGGCATTTTTAGTATTTGGGTGTGGGGGTTGGGGTGGTTTAGGTTTGTGGGGTGGAGGGTCAGGGTATTTTTCGTTTTAGGGGCAGGGGTGGTGGGTCGGGGTATTTTTAGTATTTGGGGTGGGGTGGTTTAGGTTTTAGGGGTGGAGGGTTGGGGTGGTTTTAGGTTTTAGGGGCTGGGTGAGGGGTTGCAGTAATTTTAGGGGTGGGGTTTGGGGTGGTTTTAGGGGTGGGGCGTTGCGGTAGTTTTTAGGGGTGGGGGGGCCAGGGGGGACGCATGCTGGAACCATGCATGCCGTTCACTAATGCCGAATGCCTTTACAACGAAAAATCGTTGTTAAACCATTCATGGTAAGGGCATTAGTGGTCACAAGGAGGTCGTTGTTCCGACCTCGTTGTTCAGGCATGCATTGTTCCAGCATGCGTTGTTCTGAGGTATATTCCTTCACCAGTCTTTCTGGACTCTAAAAACATGGAAAAAATGCATGGAAAAAAATGCAAACTCCTACGTCTTGGTGTATACAGAGACTGTTCTTTGGTATTTGCACACCACTTTCCACACATTTTCTAAGGGGAGGGCCTATACCTGCTTCTTGTGCCCTGGCTGTAATTCCACCTGTCGGCATGGACAGCGCTACCACTATGAAAGGTGCAATTAAAAGTTTAGTATGGCAACTCTCTGAAAATTCAGGATCCTTTCCCATAGATATATTTTATTTTTATTTTCAAATATGTATTGTTTCATGTGTTCCAACCAGAGAAACATGCTTAGTATTCTGGCCAAGTAAGAGTTTTTAATTTCTTAAAATCCTTCTGTTCTATAGCAGCCAAAAGACCTATGGCAAAGGTGACGCCGTTAGCCAGTTCTCGATTGATGGCCAACTGTGGGTTGCATTCTGGGGCTTGAAGTTTAAAGGACTAAAGTATAAAAAGGCATACCAGGCAAAGTGTTATAGGCTAAAAAGAAATATCTGGCTGAGTGTGTTCAACGTAACATGGCTCACTTGGCAGCTATAGCGGTAGTGGTGGTAAATAAAGCAGGTTATGTTTAAGGCATATGTATCATAAGGAACAAAGTAGCCCCAACCATACATACAAAGATTTTGTAAGGCACCTTAGCGGCTCAAACCTTAAAAGGTACTTGGCCTGCAACCTCGTGCCGCTGTATGGTGATAATCCTTGTGATTTCCAATGGCCTATAGTTTATGATTGATGGTGCTCTAGCACATGCAGAATGACGTAGAACACCTTCAAGATTAATATAGCTATTAACTTTCAACAACCTACTATTAGATTGTTTAGAAAAACTATTTGAAGATTTTATTTGTGGGATTTTAGAAATTTTGGGAAACGGGTGCCCTATTAGAAGTCATCTAAAACAACAAATTTATTTTACCAATGTATGATGCTATAAAACCCTGGGTTGTTATAAGTGTGCCTGCCACTGTTCCAATTTAAAATGCAAAATATCTCAAATGCAACTAAATAAAGATGCAACATTGTGCATTTGACCTATCTGAGTCTCATTGTAATTAATTACTAGGACAAAAGATGGGAATTTTTTATATCTAATAACCACAAGACTGTTCTTCTGTGCCACTCATTATCTGATAAAACATCTTACTTTGTAAAAACTTTCAGTATGAGGAGAACAGTGAGGAAGCAAGCATTTGTATGTTTTATAGTTTATGTTTTTTAGGTTAGTACTATCACCAGAAAATGTAGCATTCTTTGACTCTTCTTGTCTTGAACCTGCTCCACATTTATGCAGACTGTCGCACAATACCTTGTGGGGTTCTGCACCTGAAAACATGCACTTCTAGAAATAAAACTTAGGATTGTGCGGCTTAATGTAGCGCTCTTTTCTAGGGCACCCTACAAGCTTTGAATGCTATTGATCTTCAGGCAGAGACTGTGTTCTGGTGTAGAGACAAAAATAGAAAACATTCGTCTTCCTTTTGTTTCTCTAACACCATTGATTTGTGGTTTGGATTTTTTTTTACTGTAAGCGAACATCTCATCAGCAGAATGCTACAAATATACTAAAAATGTTGGTTCGCGAATTGTTAGTATTTGGGACCTCCAATCTCTCAACAGCTCTTGAATTTATTTGCACAAAATATAAAAACCAGGGAAAAAAGAGATTTGTGGTTCAACTTTTCTTTTCTGAGCCCTTTACTGTTTCTGCCGCAGTAGCAGAACGTGCGTCATAATGTCAGATGATAGGCTGTCTCTAGAGGGAAGTGGAAGACGCAATGCTTCTGTACTTGACTTCTCTGCATTACCTTGCTAGCCATCTAGAAAAGAAAGGTAAAAGCTTGTCAACATTGTATTACAATATGAATCCCTCTTATACTGTTCGGTTTAGGGGAAAAGATTTCATCTCATGTACCAGAGCTTACTGAATCAATAGGACCCTCTATTTTAATATATATGTTGAGATATTGTCTTCACAGGTAGACTTTGCTGAAACTGCTTTAATAAAATGGAGTTTTCAAAAGAGAAATACTTGCCACAAAAGTGCAAATGTTGCTGATGTGCTGCAACACCTCACACAAGAGTTAGACTTAGAAGTGATGCGTGATCCAATGGTAATGCTGCCATCTTTTGTACCAGGAGACCTGGGCACCAATGCCAGTGTTCGCTCCTCGCTGATTATCACGTGACTTTGGGCAAACCCTGACATCTCCCTGCTTATTGTATCATTTCTCAATCCACAAACACCCCCACTTAATGTACTTTTTATAATCTCAAACACAATCCACCATTCAACCCACATAATGGGATTTTACAATAATCTCAAAAACAACTACTAAAAGACTCATATCCAGTTGTTTTGCTAATTTTTGGGTTAGGGTAGTATAGTTTTGTTTCAGATGTGATCATAAGAGGTCATAAAACTATCAGAGTAAGGTTTAAAACCCTGACTATGGTTCTTAACTGTTTACTTTTAGGGGCATATTTATCTTGCCACACACTTCAATTTTTCATTCTGCTTCTCTTAACTGTTAACTGAACTCAATGCATGTCTTAGGTGGAGCAGTGGAAGTCAGGAGTTAAGTGCTTCACCAAAGACTGTGCGGTAAGAATCCACTTAGATCCAGAAATAAGTAAGAGGTGCTGACTATCCAGAAAGCGTTGAAAAGATTTCTATTTTGATGACCTTTTTTTAACTTTATTGTATGATGTCTGCCTTTCTTTCTTTCTTGTGGTTAAATACGTTTCTTTCTGTGGAGTGTGATATTGGCCAGTTGTGCTGTTCAAGCCCTCAACTCGAGTGTTTGGATCACATGTGGTGTGAATAGTATTGTGTTTTTGTGCATAGTAGCACAGAGAAGTGGATCAATACTCAAGGTATGCACACCAGGAAGAGACAACGTTGTCAAACCCGAACTTTTTTGTAAAGTTCTTTAAAAAGACAAGTTAAGGTCGATAAGGAAAAATCCCTGCAAAAACTAATTCAGCTTGAAAATTCTCCCCCAAAAAGTTATGTACGAAAAGGTACTGCTGAAAGTGTGTGAAGTAGATCAAGTCAGCAACTTCACAAAGTGCATCAGTTTTACATTTTGCAGATTAATGTTATCTTCTCACACTTGTTTTGTGGAATTTCTAATGTGGCTTTTTGTGTGTGGGTACAAGAAAATAGGCTAGGTAGTACAGTGTTTTGGCTCAGTAGCGGTGGATAAGAATATTTATTCTATTAAGAAAACACCTGTTTTTGCATGTCCAGTTAAATCTTTGAATTCAGTAAAAGAGGAAAGGTTTACAAACTCGCAAGGAAAATCGGGAGCATAATGCACAAATCAGTTGAACGTGAGCAACAAGAATGAGGATCTATCCGAACTGGGAAAAGGCTCCAGCACATTGCACGGTGAAATGCATCATATTAATGACATAATGCAGTCCCTCACTTAATGAATGAATACTAAACGAATCAAGCAGCTTGTGGAATACAGGAAAATTACACTGAATATCAACACCAATAATATTGTGGTACAACAATATCAAGGACAGAAGATTGAGAGGCTAAATATCATAAGGTCAGACAATATAGGAATGTATAGATTTACTATTCCTAACTCCAAATCAACTTACCTTTAAGATCTATGTATCATGTTGGTACATATATGTTCAGTTAGTTACAGAAAGTCTAGAATTATTTACCTGTTAATATTTTTTTCAATATGTTGTCCTTGATAATCTGACCTAACAATATTCATGAGGTATACCATGAAAGGAGGAATTGTGAAGTATGTATAACTGAATAATCAAATGCTCCTGCAGATTGAGGTTTTCAAGAGCAAAAAACATTCCAGTTTGTAGAGGCAAATACAATGCAATATGTGGTCAAAAATAAAACTCTTGAAAAAATACAACTATGAGACATAAATGATTATGGGATAAATAAAAGTACTGCAGAATAACTATTGATGAGAGAGAAAGGTGAATGTTCTTTTAATTTGATTCAATTATGGATTTAAACTATATCATATTTTGTCATACATTGCTTCGAAGGCAAACAAGTAAAATGGGATCACTAAAATACAATGGAAAGAAATTAAAGAAAATAAACATTTAGAAAATTCTAAACTGTGACTACTAAAATAACTCTAACAAGGAAAGCCATGGGTAAAGCAATTGCTTATTACACTGTGTGTACATAATATTAGGGAGTGGCTTGTGTACATAATGTGGTTTGACAATTCTCAGGTAGGAATAACAAACGTTTCCAAAGTAATTACATTTAAATGCATACAGTGAACCGAGGTAACAAGAGATTTTAAAGCGGTTAATTTAAGAAAACAACTCTACAGCTATGAGAAAAAAGCAGAAAAAGGAGCAGTGAATAAACGATGGAAGGTAATAGAGTGAACATGGAAGAAAAAAGGGGAAAGAAATCATAATATTAAGAACCCTATACCAATGGATAGAGGTACAGCAAGGGTGTTCAACCTAGATCCCATGAGGATCGGATCCTGACCAGATATTCATGTTGACCAATGAATATGTAAATTAGTTCCATTTAAATTAATGGTATGTATGCAAATTATCCTATGTGGCTACACTACAAATCTGGCGTGGTTCTGAGCCTCCTGGACCTATATGGGTCACACTACGCTCAGAAAATGCCCACAGTAGTATTGGGAGTACCTACAATATTGAAATGGAGATATGGAATAAAATTAGGTTTGGAAAGGTAGCTTGACACGTTCAAAACATCATGCAGGTTTCCATCAAGTTTATACTAAGTAAGGATAACCAGTGCTTGAAATGGAAAAAATAAAGTGCCGGTACTCTGTGCCAGAGTACCTGCTTGTTTCCGAGAAGTGCCGGTACTCTCCAATTAAAAGTATTACGTTTTTCCTGAGATGTGCCGGTACTCACCCTCTCAAAATAAAAAAGTGCCGGTACTCAGTACCGGACAGTACCGGCCCATTTAAAGCACTGAGGATAACATACAAAATTGTGCAGCAGCAATCTCTGCAGACTGCTTCGAGGTCTTTGTTACTGCCATCCTTAAATCGCCAGACAGCACTGGAACAGTGTCTGCCGTGTTTTACAGCACAACAAAAGCAATGTGAGAAAAGGCTGCAAAGATCTATCTGGAAAATGCAAAGCATGAAAAGCAGATAGAAACAGGCATGCTCCAAGCCAACCCCTGACAGAAAACTTTATCACCAGTTCTTTCCCTTTTGATGACTGCAGTCCACTTTACCATTCTTAATAAAAGTAGATTGTAGACCCAGTATCAGAAATTCCAATGCACTGCTCAGAAGTTCTATCCTGATAACAGATAATCTGAAGGACAGGCACCTGTACCTGTACCTGTACCTGTACTAAAGAGTTTTTGGCATATCTTAGAATAAGAACACCTTGGCATATCCCTCAAAAAATGGAAGGGCAGCGATGAATGTCTACAGAGTTTAATTTCTTCTCTACAGCTGTCTAAAAATAGGTACTGACATGTAGGTGAAAAATGCCCTGTTAGAGAGGAAATCTGATATGAAACCAGATGTTGACATTAGGAAAAATGGGTCATCACTTACAGAGAGCAGCGTCTAAAGATCTTGAAACAAAAAGGCTAACATGAGAACATCTACCTACAAAGAGGGATCTCCCATCAGGGATGTGCGAGATTCCCTCAATTAGATTTGGAGGGAGTGCATGAAGTTCTGGGAATATTATGCAAAATTGTTCATAATTAAACAAAATGCAAATCCATCTTTTAGAGCTACGTTTTAGAGCATTTTTTTTTTTTACATGAGGACGCTTTTCCACTAAAAATTGAAAACCTCATTTGATGCTGACTATAGCCCCTCGGCATTCTCGTAGTGTGCTTTCTGCCTGACCTCCGCATGGACGTCATTCAGGGAGTGCCAGGGGGTCGCAGCTGCGACCTGTGGCTGGCCCTTGCGACCCCTACCACTACCTTTGCGACCCCTGGCCTCAGAGATGGCAGTCAGGACCAGCAGCACAGTGGCAGCTCATATTTTACAAAAATGCTTTTAAATGTATTGTGTGTGCTTGCAGGTGGGTGGGTGTTTACGTGTGTGTGTGTGTGTGTGTGTGTAAGCACGTGTCTGAGAGTAAGATTTAAGGACAAAGGTTGTGTGATGGGCGTGCAATGCCAACGCCGCTACCCCTGGCATTTTGGGGAATTTACTTGATGTGTATTATCAAACCAGGCCTTTGAGTGCAAGGCTTGCCCCCTTACTGTCTTTCCTCCTTTCCAAATTCACAAACTATTGGAGAATCCTTCTCTGTCAAGTCAGCCAAACTTTGGAACCGAAAGCCTGCTCAAATAAGATCTGAAAACCACCTCCAGTTCCAGACAGATGTAAACAGATATATTTCCACTCATTATAAGGGAAAGATTGAGAAAACAAATAAATCTTGTAATTTTGTTTCCATGGCTGCATCTTTGCTCAACGCTGCACATACTTAAGCACTTAGATGCGTGCTGCTTCATGTCTGGAGCACGTCTCTTACTCTCATGCACCTGCTATAGGGCATACTGTGCCAAACACCTTCCAGCCTTATACTCTGAAAGGGTGCCCAGGTACTGCTATAGGGCATACTGTGCCAAACACCTTCCAGCCTTATACTCTGAAAGGGTGCCCAGGTACTGCTATAGGGCATACTGTGCCAAACACCTTCCAGCCTTATACTCCGAAAGGGTGCCCAGGTACTGATATAGGGCATACTGTGCCAAACACCTTCCAGCCTTATACTCTGAAAGGGTGCCCAGGTACTGCTATAGGGCATACTGTGCCAAACACCTTCCAGCCTTATACTCCGAAAGGGTGCCCAGGTACTGATATAGGGCATACTGTGCCAAACACCTTCCAATCCTGTACTCTGAAAGGGTGCCCAAGTACTGCTATAGGGCATACTGTGCCAAACACCTTCCAGCCTTATACTCCGAAAGGGTGCCCAGGTACTGCTATAGGGCATACTGTGCCAAACACCTTCCAACCCTATACTCTGAAATGGTGCCCAGGTACTGCTATAGGGCATACTGTGCCAAACACCTTCCAGCCCTATACTCTGAAAGGGTGCCCAGGTACTGATGCAAATCGGAGTGCATCACAATCTCGGCAGGGCTATGAAGAACTTTTCAAATTTTAATACAGTGAAGTACAAGATATTTATAAGGAATTTAGGGCGACATGTACGAAATATAGGTTTTGCGACTCACAAAACCTTATGTTCAACAGTGTCAATGACGCTGTTTGCAATTCGCAAGGGGGTCGCAAATGACCTACCTCATCAATAATCATGAGGTAGGACGCAATTTGCGGCCCCATTGGGAATGGCCGCCCTCACAGGGATGGTGGCCTGCTGGAGACAGCAGACCACCATGTCTGTGACTGATTTTAAATAAAGCAGTTTTTTTTTTTTTAAATGCAGCCCTTTTTCCTTAAAGGAAAACGAGATGCATTTAAAAAAAAAAAAAAAAAAGTTTTCTTTTCATTTTTTCGGAGCAGGCAGTTGTCCATAAGCTGCCATGGGGACCCCATCCCGTTTGTGAATGCGTTAGCACCAGTTTGAAACTGGTGCTAACTGCGATTGTTTTGCGACCGCATTCGCGCTCACAAAACAATCATACATGGGACTGCGACTCGCAATTAGGAAGGGAACACCCCTTCATAATTGCGACTCGCAAATCCTTTTTGCGATTCGGTAAATAGTTTACCGAATCGCAAAAATGGGTCCGTACATCCCAAATTGCATTTTGCACGTCGCAAACGGCCCGATTCGCCGTTTGCGACGTGCAAAATCCTTCGCACATGTGGCCCTTAGAGGAGTCATCATGGCAAGGGAAAGAAAAATCAAATACTAAAAATTACATGCTCTGGAATTCCTATGTGATGGACACCTATCCTCACAAGGAACATCATTCAGTTACTTGTTTTGGACAAAAATGAGGCAACACAGGCATTAGATGAAGGAAGGCATTTAGGTGCACAGCAGGCATCCTGAAGTACATTGAAAAGGTTAAAGTCCTGCATTGAATACTGATTACCTTTCTCTAAATCTGTTGTGATTTATAGAGTTTAAATCTAGCTACAAAGCAACAGAGCACTGTAAAAGAGTGGTTTATGCATTTGAGAGTTCAAGTAAAGCATGTGTGGTAAAGGGGAGAAGAGCAAGGACTGGAAATTTGATGGCGGCATGGGAATGAGAATGGTAATAATTAACTGGGCACCTCCCCTGATAGTAGCCCAAAAGCACGGATTCACATCTGGAGGAGTTGGGTAGATTAATAGTCAGAGATTGAAGAGAGTTCTGGGAAGAGATGTGAGAAAGTCATCTTTTTTGCACATTCACCCCTATTGTTCTGACTGACACTGTTGGTAACTGACCCTGACTGTGCCCTGGGTTCTACTAACCAGGCCCAGGGCTAGTGCTCTGATCAAAAGGTATATGGTAGTGAGGTACCATTAAAATTGGCAATGACAGAGCCCTGTGAGTCCCTAGTATGTAATAGGGCAGGGATGTTTAGAGGCCCATTAGATCTCCTGCTTTGTAGTGTGCACTGCTGTGTTGCCTGATGTCATTTTTACAGGCAGCCCTGCTTTGCAGGCTGTCTTCACAAAGTAAATTGTGTGTAAATTCAACTTTGGAATTAAAAGTACTCCCAAAGTGTCAATCTACCTTATTCCTACATAAAAAGTCACCACTAAGGTCTCCCCTAGGTGCCACAGGGTGAGTGCCATGTAACTGTAATCAGGGACATTATACAAGATGTTTTATATGTCCTGGTGAGGGAAAAACTGCCCATTTCCTTTTTTCCCATTGTAGATACGTAGCTTAATAGGCTAATATTGGAATAATTCATATAAGCATAAATATTGATAGGAAGAAGCTAAATGTTTCATGAAAGGACTCAAAAGATTGGTAATGATAAATCCAACAACTTCCCACTGTTGACTTTATCATAACCAACACAGAAAGGAAGTTATAGGACTTTCTTTTCTGTAAGCCAAAATCCAGCCTGCTAGTGACATCTCCTGATTGGTCAGCCTCACAGGGTTAACCAAACTGTTTTGATGAGTTGTGCAGCTGCAGAGGCCAGGAAGGGGTCTGGGTAGATCAACCTGGGCTTCAAAGAGAACAGGACAGAATTGAGTGCCAACCAGGCCTTCCTTCTCATCCTGTACCCCACAGACCGATAGAAGGCCTAGGAAAGGAACTTGAAGATGGTCTGGAGGGAAGTGTTAATAAAAACAAGCCACACCGGTAGATTGTTTTAGCCAGGTCTTGCTCATCTGGAGAACAATTGTCCATCTTGGATTTTAAAGTAAAGCTTTGTGGGACAAGAAAATGTGAACTGTGAAAGAAGTTGTCATGCTTTTGGGTGGCACCCTGCATCTCATTGGACAGGGGTGCCCCCCGACTTGTCCCCCAACATGACTGAATAAATATCAGAGATCTGCATTGCAACTCAGATCTGCTTCCTGAAATAACATGATTAAGAACGACTGCCCTGCTGGAACCATGGTCTGCAACCCAAAGGACTGCACTCTGAAGTACTGTGCCTGTTTCACACTGGAACCACAGCCCTAAGGATTTTGCCTTGCCCCAAAAAGGACTAAGGAGTGGTCTTCCTGAAAGTTGAGGTTAACAGATCTTACCTGCACCAACTACCACACTGGTGTGTTTCCAGTGGACTTTTAAGGATTTGGCCATGTGCATTGTAGGAATTGTGGTCCCAATTTCCAAGGACCATCCCAGAGCTTCTAGACCCTTGTATTTGTGTTTGGAACCCTTTGAACCCTCAATAGGAAGTTCCAAAACTTTGGAGAACTTTGGAGCAACTTTGGGAAAAAGCTCAATAAGTTGACGGACCCGACGTCGTGAGTCAAGCCAACTACCTGCGTGAATTTCAGGTTCGTCCCTCTAAAAGCTCTGGCGCTCCAAACGTCCAGGATTTGACTGGGGCCTCACGGAAAGCAATACGATGACGTTGCATCAAAATCAGCTTGCTGGAGAGTACCGCACAACGTCATGAGAGAAAAGTTCCAGAAACGTTTCTAAGTGCGAAGGTAACATTTTTTACTGAGGCATCCTGCTCAGTGTATCCAACCTAGGCTCCATCACGGTCTGCCTCAAATTGTGACTTGTTCCTAGACTAGCACGACCATATGCCCCCTTTGGCGCTATTGATTCTAAGCACTATAAAACACATTTCTTATTTAATTTTTAAACATTCATATCTCCGGTTGCCTATATTGGATTTGTCTTTTTGGTGTAATTTTAAAGATAAAAATATTTCCTATTTTTATAAATTCATGGGATTTTTATTGTGTGTTGTGTTTTACTTATTTACTGTATTGGTGTATTTACATGCTTTACATACGTGCCTCCTTAGTTAAGCCTGCCTGCTCGTTGCCAAGGGGTTGAGTCAGGGGCTAATGTTTTGAGACCTTGATTGGACCTAATATTGGGTTGGCGGCCCTATTGCTAGTGGTAGGTGGGTACATACCCCTTCTAATAATACTCTTTCCAACAGATGGGTCATCAGCTTCTATCAGACTTGCAAAAGGGATTGAGTTGGCAGAGTTGAAGTGATCTGAAAGTCTTGAGGAAGAATCTCAGGGTCCAAGGTGTATCCACATCACACACATATTGAAACGAATAGCTCCTGGTCAGTGTTTGCCATGATGTGCAGTAATAAGTTGTTTTGCAAAAATTCACTCAGTTATGCTTTGTAAAATGGTTATAGATGACATGACACTAAATGAACTAAACATTGAATGAGAGAGGAAAACAACAGATAAAGCTTAAACTGTACATGACGTGCTTTTGTTCATCAGTTCACCTCTCGTTGCAGGCCAAAGAGAAAACGACTTGAATCTAGGGGGATAAACTCAAGCCACTTTTTTACACACCTAGCTTTGATGATGAACATCAAAAATCTGTTGAATTAAAGGAAATTAGTTAAAGCTAAATATAAGTTTGAATAAGTCTTGAGACCTTTCACTTCTCGATGACAGAAGTTCATTTGTCACTTGTACAGTGCAAGAAACAGTACAGCATTGACCATCAATGACAAACAATAGTCTGACCAGCTAATAGCTGGGGTGGAGAATTTAATGAAGGAGGTTATTTATATGTTTATTTATTTTATGTAGCGCACCTTTTATTATCTTACACCACTACATATGAAATTTTTGGATTAAATCACAACAGTCAGTACAGCACTGAGCCTTAAATTTGAAGTAACAGGGGAGGAGCAGATTGGGGAGAACAATAAAAAGTCAACATGGGGTGAATACTTTGCAAAATCTTTATGAACTGTGGAGGCCTTGATTAATTCCCCCTCCTGTTTTCACTTGATCAAGATTCTCCAGAAAATGTTAGCTTCCCTTTAACCAGTGGCGTAGCGTGGGGGTTGCAGGGGGGGCCGGACGCAGCGGGCGCAACATCTTGGAAGAGACTCGAGTGCTAAAATCCACGGGTTAGGGGGTGCAAATTACTTGCCTTGCCCCGGGTTAGGGGGCGCAAGTTACTTGCCTTGCCCCGGGTGCTGACAACCCACGCTACGCCACTGCCTTTAACACCTGCAGAACCGTCACCCAGACCCTCATCACCATAAAGTTGGACTATGCCAATGAATATGCAACTGACCAGAAGAATCTGGGCCATGCAGAATTTCACTGTCAGACTCAGATTTAATCCCCTCAACCACATCACTCTGCACTTCAAAGTCCCCCAGTTGCTCCCCAATCTACAAAAACCCACTCTTCAAACTCTTCACGTGCCTATACACAACCTTGCCACAACACCAGCTCCAGCTACCTCAAAAGTCAAATTAACTTCCACATGCCTACCTAACACCTCTATTCAGTTGGACTCATCCTCACACACATTCCCCGCAGATGCAGAACCAAAACCTGGACTGACCTATCCCTGCACATCAGAGCCACATCCTCAGTTCTTGAATTTGACAGGAAACTGAAGACATGGCTTTTCACCTAGTCTCGGCCCTGGCTCGGCACATCTCTCCTTGTTTTCAGCGCCAAAATGCCCTCCTGGGTTAGTGGTATGCTCTACAAATAAACATAATATAACATAATATAATATGAGAACATGCAAGAGATTACTATTAGATGTTTCTTGAATGTGGGATATGGTGGGTTTACCTCTCATTTGAAGGAGCGAAGTGTTCCAGAAGGTTCCCTTCTTTGCCTTCCTCCCGACATGGCAAGAAGCTTGGCTAAGTAAGCAGGTTTGTTGAAATGTAAGGATTTATAGTTGAGGCAAAATAATTTGAAATGGATAAGATAATGTTTAACCTAAACAGCTACAAAAGGGTACCAAACGTCTGGTCACCTTAGGGATCCTGGAGAGAGAGGAGAACATGACTCCATTTCTAATAGTTCCTTCATTGGCGAGCATCATTAGTGTGGAGCGTGCACCATGCCCATGCATGACATAGCAGGGGCCATGTTGGGTGTGGCAGTGTGAAGCACGTGATCTGCAGCTCCTAAGGCATGAAGCCCAGTGCGTACAAGATTCTCTTTCCCATCTGCTAATAGATTACAAGAAAGAGTGATACTTTTTGCATTGCAAAAAGAAAGGTTACTTTTAAAAACGATTCCGCTGTCAGATATATTTGAATAAATTACCATTGAATTTATGTTCATCATCTTGGGAAATTGAAGCTTGAAACCAAAAAGCGAAAATGAAAAATGTCCAATTACCGTTGTAAAGTGAATGTGATGAAATTACCAATCAGTGTGATCCTATCGGAAGATATTAAAACCGCATTGACAGTTAATGAATGCAAAAATATCAATTTATTTATAGTGCACTGGTGATAAAATAGAAAAGTGAATGCAATATTTTATTAGGCCGAGGAGTTGAAATAAACAGCTCCTTGAAAGTCTGAGATGGAGTCTTAACGATTTAATTCATTAATATTTCAAAACCGTCTCGGGATTGAAACATGTTGCAGTTCTTTGGAAAGCTATTAACTCTGAAGTGGGATCCAGGGGTGCCTGAGAAATAAATCAGATGAAGAAAGCGCTCCATCGTAACCTCAAGTAACCCCGTTCTACTCACAGAAGGAAGTGGGCAAAGTAAAAGTGTTCAGACTTGCCCACTTAATGTAATTCCATTAGAGAAGTAGGAAGTAGCACTTTCATTTACAACATCATAATCCTGGTGCAAAAACAACATTTGCATTTGTAAAGCAAGTGCAACTGGCTTTGCAATTTTAAAGTCACTGTTTTCAGTGGATAAATGCGCATTGCGATTTATAATGGACATTACGAATCATTGGAAAGCAACCAATACAAGTCATTGCACATCCAATTGCAATAATTTTTTTCAGTAACAAAACATGTAAAGATGAGCTCATCCCTAGAGCAGGCAATATCCATCGTCAAAATGCGAGCTGTCAAAATTAGACAACTCGTTTTCTGCTTCTAGAGGCTGCAGACCCCAGGCATGTCAACTGCATGTCCTTCCCAAGGTCACACATTGACAATGGGCCACCTCTTGCGTCATTGGGAACCTTCACCCCTAACAGGACAGGGGTCACAATGTGGATGCACTGAAAAGGCTGAGATGGAGGTCTGCTCTTCACTCCATCCCGGTATTAGCACTTTTCTGAATTCTGCCTCATTAATATTCATGAGGTGGCTAGATAGTGACTTTTTGCAAAAGCATCCTTTGTGGTGCAAGGGATTTGAGCGTTCCTTCCACTGCAAGGAAAGAGGCTGGCCTCAATGTAATGCAACATCTGTACAGTGCCCAGTCTATTTTCATTTTCAGTCCTCTTTAATAGAGGTATTGGGAACGTGTGTTGATGTTCATATAAACAAATTGTAAACTTCTTTCAGTTTTTTGGCGGTAAAAAAACATAAAAACTAAGATATATTAATAATGCTAATATGCTCACAAGTTTACGTACGTGCAACAATGAACATATTGAACAATAATATAATATTTAGAAGAGAGTACAGCAACCTACTAAATCGTAATATAGGCAATTGGGAGGTCCTTACAGGAATAAAAAGTAAAGGTGCTAAGCAAGGCACGTTGAAGTTCAGTATTTAGCTAGTGGTGAGGGTCATGATAATTCACCCACAACCACGTGGGAATGACTATTTCCAAGACCAGAACTGAATCAGTTGTCAGACAGGTTCAACCCTTTCCTAATTCTGGATGGAAGAAGTGTCCAGCTTTGCAAATGAGTCCTGGCTGCTGAAGTTTTTGTAAATATTTATGCACAAGGTGGTCACCACTTTGTCGTTATAGTTAGCTTAGACTTTTCATATGAAAAATGTTTTGCTTTCAGCTGATAATGTTGGCGTTGTTTGACAAATCTTCACAAAACTTTAAAAAAAATATGCACCTCAGCTCCTTCCTAGAAAGTTTTAGGGTGATCCCTCAAACCGAGGCTGAGGAAAAGGGTGGATCCCAAAACCCAATTTCCCCATGCAATTTACATATGAAAGTTTGACAGCACTACAGCCAAAGTGGCTAAACAAAATTACAAATAAAATTGACAGAAAGCTACATCTTTACTCAGAAAGCATGCTTTTTCTAATGCAGTCTAAATGTGTTCATTAGTTTTTGAGAGATCAAGGCCCGTATTTATACTTTTTTTGCGCCGCATTTGCGTAGTTTTTTTACGCAAAAACGGCGCAAACTTGCAAAATGCCATTGTATTTTGTAGGTTTGCGCCGTTTTGCGTCAAAAAGCGGCGCAAATGCGGCGCTAAAAAAAGTATAAATACGGGCCCAAATGTATAGATATCTGACCCCCAGGGAGTCCTCCAGGATTGGCAGATATAAAGTTAATATCTGTTTAGCTGGTCTCAACATTAACAGAGATGTTGTGAGAACATTTTAGGATAAAAAAGTAAATAACATATAGGGAGGTGGGTAGGGATACCCAGAATCTCTAGTCCTTGTGCGGAGAGGTCAAAATTAAAATAATATTTCATTTCATGGTATTGTGGGAACATTTTGGAAAAAAAAGGTGGGTCTGCCAGTTTTCATTAAAATCCTCCAGGGGTAGGCCAGGGCCCAGAAGTTTGTGCATTTTCTTTTTTATATATTATGAATATGGTGAGGGCACTGCATGACCCCCACGCACCCAATTCGAGCTAGGTATTAGCCCTGGGGACCTCATCCCCTGTTGCCTGCCCAAAATTTATTTTTTTCAAATAATATATATTGGAGAGGGGATGTGTGTGGATCCCTTCCTGAGCCAGGTATTGGCCCAGGGACCCTATCCCCAGGACACTAAATGCTGGATTGCTACCACTTTGGGCAGGAGCCGAAAGGCTCCCTTTGGGCGGGAGGACAAATCTACCACATTGTATTGCTCTTGCCGCAGGAGCAGAAAGTAAGACAAGTCCCACCAGTTGGGAGCACATTCACAGTGACTGGTTCCCACCATCACTTGAGCATGTGTGCTGGCTAGGAATCGGCAGGCCACAAGATCCCCGCCCTCCTCAATCCCCAACAAGAGGTTAAGTTGTGGGTGCCTCTGGTGGGAATGAGGCCCTCACCAAGAATTTTTATTTAAAAAGTATTACTAGCTCCCACACTGGCACCTGCGGATGGGTGCTGGCTGTGTAGCTGGCGGAGTCATGGGGGGGTCTTGGGCCTCCCAGCAATATTGTGAGGTGAGGGTGCCCTGGGTGGAACCGGGGCATCAATGAAAAAAATAAACAAAAAAAACAGGTGATGTGAGGCCGTGCATATTGACAACATAACATTTTTAGAGCTCCAAAAAAGAGCACCAGCTGCATCTTGGGGGCCCTGTGCCACCCTAAGTGTCCCCCAACAATATTGTGAGCTGTGGGTACCCCGGCTAGAACCAGTACAGTAAACGTATGTAGAGACCCAACCCAGAAGTGGAAAACTTCCACAGAAAAAAAGTTTTTTTGTTAGAAAAACCCTCACCCACCAGGGTTACCCCTTGGTGGCATGCTTCACATTGGGTTTCTTCCCGTTCTGCTGCAGAACGAGGCGTGCTGCGACCAATGGAATACGTGGGAGCACTGTTGGTACCAGCGGTGTGGAAGCTAGAAAAGGATAGAAGTGGTGGGGTCTTGGTAAGTTAAAAATACCCCCCTCTGGATGATATTACTAGTTTAATATGTCTCACAGGGGTGGTATGATAAAAAAGGAGTGTCAGAATGGTGGTAATATTATGTACCAGTCCTCCTTAGTGGTCTACATGTTTCGGAGTTCACCCCTAAACTCCTCTTCAGGACCAAAGCGATCTCCCTAGTATCACTACTAGTGCGCCTACCACTAGTAGAAGTACTCTTACTATTTATTGTGGTAAGGTGATATATACCAATTAAATCAAATTAAATACTACCTATCAGTGTCAATGCTCTGCTGGGCAAATCTTCAGTGTTTATGCTAATTGCATCACAGGTCCTCCGGGAGGGGAATGTGCTTATCGTCACACATCACTCAAAGCGACACTCCCGCCAAAAACCTACTCCTCACCATGGCCCAATAACAGAACCAGTCCACTCATGAATAAAATAAATTAACAAAATGTGGATTGAGGCTGTGCAGATTGTCAACATAACATTTTCACTACTCCAAAAAAGAGTGCCCTGTAATGCCCTTTGAGGGCTTTTGTTTTTGTATTTTTAATTTGTCATGGTGCCCAAAAGAGGGTCAGGGGACCACCAACCATTTATTTAAAAGTTCTGGTATGCTTCAGGGAGTACATCAGCCTTCCCCGGGAAGTGAGCTCACTAAGTCTTCCGGGTCATTAAATACGTGGCCCCAGAGGAGCTTTCCATCATTTGTAAAAGTGCTTAATTTAAAATGTTTAGTGAAAATAGCTATTTTTCAACATCACAATATGTTTATGGTTGTTTTGGTTGAAAAGTGCTTGATTTAAAATGTTTAGCGACAATTGCTATTATTCATCAGTGCAATGTGTATTCCTGAATGTATTGGATAACGGTTATTGATTTCTTTGGTCTTGTTGGTAAAATATAACGTATGGTTGATTCATTTATGTGGTGACCTTTTGACAAAGCCAATAGCTTTGCCTTTAATATGTTGATGTGGTGATCCTACAAATCCAATACACTCACCTTTTATACATTGACGTTCTGACTCTTTGCCAAAGCCAGTAGGTTTGCCTCATTTAAAATGACACCTCCTTACATTATGAAGGCCTGGCTCTGCACCCAATCCATCACCTGGTATGACCAAGGCTGTTAGTGGTGAGGGGTTGCATAGTTAGATATGGCAATAAAATCTTACTTTACATAGAAATTCACTGAAAAAAACAAATGTTAAAGTGACATTATAATTAGGCATGGTAATAATATGTTACTTTGCATTAAAATAACCTCAGAAATTCACTGAAAAAACAAAGCATAAAACAATGTTGTAGTTAGCTAAAAATGTCAGTCGAAGCATAACATTTTAAACTTAAAAACCCTAAAAGTCACCAGTTATAGTTAACTGAATTAACTAAAATGTACTCTTTCACCAGGCACTGCTTACGACCTCATATATTACAACACTCATGACATGTTCTGTGGCATCACTGATAACATCATTGATGACAACTAAAATGACATCACTGATGACTTGTGCATTGCTAAATTAGTCTCCGCCATGAATCAGGGACACTATCTCTAGACATAATTCATTTGAATAACAGATTTATGTAAGGAAACTAGACATGAGCTCGGAATAATATAGGTCCTTCATGCAAAGACTCTATCACGTTTCTAGTATCTGGCAATGAAAAAACGCTAGGGTCTGAAGTGGGAGTCAGAGTTTCTAATTATTGTCACAAATTGGCGAGGATTGAGATAGTATCAGAATTATGGATTAAAGATCTGCAAAATGCTTCACCCAAGTAAGTGGCTGAATAAACTGTTCAGTGGCAGTACTATAGCCTTAGAACCCGCCGTAGCGGGCTCTACCGGCTATTAAAGGCCCGCTCCCCGCGTTAAATGCACGAGCCGAAGACGGGGGCATTTAACAAGGGAGAGGGACTTTAATAGCCAGTAGAGCCTGCTACGGCGGGTTATAAGGCTATTAGAACATTCTGCCACACAGGGCAGAATGTTCTTTTAAAAAAAAAAAATGTTCACGGAGCCCGAGGGGATTTAAATCCCCTCGGGCTCCGTGAGGCTTTGTTCACAGCTGTTGCTGTGAACAAAGCGAACATTGGAATGTTGGCGCTGCGGGCTTTTACCAGCCAGTAAAAGCCCGCAGCACTCCATTGTTTTCAATGGAGCCCCCAGTATTCCAATGTTCTAATACCAAAGAGACTATCATGTGCATGATATGCCAAAAGCTGAATTATCACTTCTTTCAATCTGCCCACTCAATTATGCGGCGCATGGATTGCCAGTCTTCTGGCAGCAGTGCGCCACTAGCTCTGCTGTCAGAAAACTTACTGTAACAGCCCAGTGTATTAGGCAGTAAAGCCTTCAGGCCCCCAACCCCATTTAGAGCAGATTTTCTGATGGTTTTTTTTTCTGTCTGTTACCACCAGGGAAAATCTGCCAGTCAAGAACAGGAAAATGTGAATAATGACCCCCACACCCAGGGAAAAATATCCCTGGGTGTGAGTTTTGATAGTTATTTGTTTTTTTAAAAAACAAACTCCATTTTTCTTTGACGGTACACACCTCGCCAGTGGGGTGGCAGTGATCTCTTAAATTGACCGGTCTGTCAGGGTGGCAGATAAAGTGTCCCCCACCACCCTGAATAAGCCCACCAAACTGTAAATCAGACCCTTTGTGATTTTCCCAAAACCACAGGATGTCAGACCAAGGCAGAGATTCAAACCAGTTCCCCAGTGTTGAGGTCTGAATCTCTAAGGTAAGGCCACATCTCTTCCTCATCCAAAGTCCTTCGGAAAGGAATCTTAGCTGCAGGGCTGAGATGCGACAACTTAGTTCACAATGATTCAAGAAGGCTGGGTACCCCTCCATGTACTTTGCAGTGGAGCCCCCTCAAGTTTCGATACGCCAATGGGCGTGAAATCTCTTTGTGCCTGATTTTCCTCATTTGTGCCAGTTTTGCAATGAAGACATATATTTTCCGGGCTCATAAACAGATACCTGAAAAGAGAGAAAGATCCTTTACTTGAGTCAGACTAGTTTGCCGGCGAGGGACGTCTGAGACTACAAGACCGTATAGGACTAATTTTGCTGCTGCATGCCTGGATGGATTTAGAGGTTACATAGCAATCTTGCTCTTATACATACCCCCTTTTCCTTTTCGGTCCATCAGAAGTCCAAAGAATAACTGTATTATGCCCTACATGGCACTATGAACTTCACATTTTCCTGAACTGTAATGGATTGACTTAAGGGACTCGACATCCCCACCAGGACCCTATGTAGATTGTTTGTTATGAGCTTTTGCTTCATTAGAATTTTGGCATAGAACATTATTATACATTCACCTTGAAAAAGTACCAGGTTTGCTTGGCCACTAGGGGGTGAAACACGTGTTGGCTGTATGTCTATAAGGTTATTTGGGGGCTACTTAAAGAATTCAAAAGATTGCATTTTAAATAAAGGATTGGACTTTTTATACTTAACAAACCCAGGAGCCTTTATGAATTTGCCCTGTAATACTGCAACTTAGTCATGTGTATGGGCTAAAGGTATCCCATCTTTCAGGACAGCTGATCACCTACATTATCCATTAATTTGGGGTGGGTACTGTAAAAGATTTTTACCGCTGTGCCCTAGACACTCGTATTTTAAACTCTATTATAGCCTTGTGAAACCAATGTATTTTCTTCAACACTGGGGAGATGTGATCAAATGTTCTTCTTAAACAAATCGTGCAAGCCATTGCATGAAAAATAGGCTTAGGGCCTGATTGCGAGTTTGGCAGTTGTACCGCCAGACCACCACGGCGGCGGTCCCAAAAAGACCTCTGAGTCGACAGTCTCCAGGCTGCCGTTTTACGTTGTTACCGATGGCCCACCTACAGTGCCCCAGATGGTGGTGGACCGGCAGGAGGTGTGGTCAGCCACAAAAGGTATATTTCCACAATTTTTCTGATGCAAATGTGTACACTTCGAAAAAAAGGTACACATATGCATGAGACATGTGTAAAAATACCCTGTACATGTACTATGCCATTGCTGGTGACTGGACCATATATGCCCAGTCCAGCCAATGGCAGGAAAATGCAAAGTGTCCCAAACTGTGGTTTGTTCTTTTTCTTAGGGTGAAGTTGCTGCTGTGATGGGGGCCCTGGACAAAGGGGCCCAAATCAGAGATTGAATGGGAAAGAAGGGAATGGGGGAGCTAGCACCCCATTTCCTTCGATTCCACCATCTCCAGGCCGGCGGTCTCCCTGCCACAGTCAGCTTGATGGTAGAGCACATCGTAATCTGGATGGCGGTCCCCTTGTCCAGACCATCCTGTGGAAGCTGCTGTTCTCCACCTGCCAGCGCAGTGGTTGGCTGGCGGTGTTGGCAGGACAGCAGCATTTTTTCGTCTATGCAACCACCTACATCGTAATACAGTGGTCAGAACGCCACCCTGAACACGGTCAGACTGCCGCCACCTCCATGGCCGTCCATGGACCGCCAAACTCATAATCGGGCCCTTAGTGCTAGAGTAATATTTTGTATTTATTAGATACGGCGGTTGTTGGACTTTTTTTGCTTATGCAGGGTCATCCCCAATCTTTTTGCCTCCTGCCTCCTATTTTTTCTGACCTGTTGCTGTTGGCTTTTGAACTCTGAGCACTTTACCACTGCTAACCAGTGCTAAAGTGCATATGCTCTCTGATTTATGTAATTGGTTTATCCATGATTGGCATATTTGATTTACTAGTAAGTCCCTAGTAAAGTGCACTAGAGGTGCCAGGGCCTGGAAATCAAATGCTACTAGTGGGCCTGAAGCACTGATTGTGCCACCCACATAAGTAGCTCTGTAATCATGTCTCAGACCTGCCACTGCAGTGTCTGTGTGTGCAGTTTTAACTGTAAATTCGACTGTACCCACTTGCCAGGCCCATACCTTCTCTTTTCTTAGATTCAGACACCCCTAAGGTAGGCCCTAGGTAGCCCCAAGGGCAGGGTGCAGTGTATGGTTAAGGTGGAACATATAGTAATGTGTTTTATGTGTCCTGACAGTGAAATATTGCTAAATTTGTTTTTCACTGTTGCAAGGCCTGTCCCTCACATAGGTTAACATGGAGGCTACCTTTAAATCTGATTAAAGTGTAGATTCCCTTTGGGAGCGGATGGACATGTGAAGTTTTCGGTCTCTGAGCTCACAATTTAAAAATGCATCTTTTAGTAAAGTTTATTTTAAGATTGTGTGTTTGAAAATGCCACTTTTAGAAAGTGATCATTTTCTTGCTTATGCCATTTCTGTGACTCTGCCTGTTTGTGTATTCCCTGTCTGGGTCAGTGTGATAGTTGGGCTGGTTGCACTTCACACTAGACAGTGACACAAAGGTAGCTGGGGTGTAGCCTGCATATCCTGATCAGCCATCTGTGCTAGGAGGGAGGGGAGGACTGGTCACTTACACCTGAAAGGGCTGAGCCTGTCCTCACACAATGCAGTCTCCGACCCCCTGGTGAGTGTCTGGGGCCTGGCCAAGGCAGGATTTTACATTCAAAAGAGACCTTACTTTGAAGTAGGCCTACTTCAAAGGAAGAATTGGGTATAAGAAGGGCACCCAAAACCACAGATTTTAGATCACTTCTGGACATCAAGAGGAACCTCTGCCTGGAGAAGAGCTGAAGAGCTGAGGAGAAGTGCTGCCCCGCCTATGACTGCTTTGTGGAGCTATCCTGCAGGTGCTGCTTCTGCCTGTGCAAGGGGATATAGACTGGACTTTGTGGTATATTCCTGCTTGAGAAGGACTCTCCAAGGGCTTGAACTGAGCTTGCCCCCTGTTCTGAAGTCTCAGGGCCATCAAAGACTTCCCTTACCAGCACCTGGACTCTCTGCTGAGACTCCTGCCCTGACAAGTGGTGCCCTATGCAGTCCCTGGGCCCATGAAAGGAAAAGCTGGTGAAAACTCAAGGAAATCGACTTTGGACGACTCTGGACC
Source organism: Pleurodeles waltl (assembly GCF_031143425.1). Taxonomy (NCBI): domain Eukaryota; kingdom Metazoa; phylum Chordata; class Amphibia; order Caudata; family Salamandridae; genus Pleurodeles; species Pleurodeles waltl. The sequence goes on along the minus strand of NC_090450.1, from coordinate 69,761,423 downwards.
AACGCCACTGTTGAATCCAGTGATGCCGCTGCACCCGACTCTGTGATCTTTGCTGGAACGTGCCAACCTTCACAGGCACGACACCGCTGCAGCCCCGCCGAAGTCCGCGACTCCGTGAAAGTCACCGCACCACGCCATGACTGACGCCACTTGAAGTGCGTGGATTCAATGTTTCTCACAGACGCCGCAATCCCCGACTTCCCGCATTGACTTGTTTCCATTCTTCACCAAGGTACGGTACCTGGGGGTCTACATGACTCCGTGGCCGGCGCTGCTGGTGTCGGATTGTTGGAATCGACTCCGTCACGACGCCGTGTTAACACCTCATCGAAGCATTTTGTGTTTCTAAGCGCTATTTTTGGATTTAATCTTTAAAAATTCATAACTTGACTTGTGTATGGTGATTTTTTGTCATTTTGCTCTCGTTTTGTATAGATAAATATTTCCTATTTTTCTAAACCTTTGTTGTGTAATTTTGTAGTGTTTTCATTAAGTTGCTGTGTGTGTTGGTACAAATACTTTACACCTAGCACTCTGAAGTTAAGCCTACTGCTCTGCCAAGCTACCAAGGGGGTAAGCAGGGGTTAGCTGAGGGTGATTCTCTTGTACCCTGACTAGAGTGAGGGTCCTTGCTTGAACAGGGGGTAACCTGACTGTCAACCACAGACCCCATTTCTAACAGTGGTGTTCTGCTCTCTCCTTGTGAAATGCAGCACAGCATCTTTGGTTACCGCTCTGGATGCATCTAATATTAGCAAATGTGCCTTCAGGTGCTTTGGGCCTGATTTAGAGTTTGGCAGGCAGAGGGTGTTCTGTCTAGATGGCAGAGGACATTACCTCTGCCATCCAGAGGGACCTCTGCTCATCAGATTTAGAATTGTCTGCCAGCCCTGAGGACCACTCACTACATTTCCTGTCAATTTATGAAAAGTAAGAGTTATTGTTTCTTCTGAAACAAACTCCCTAACTGCGAGTTTGTTTTTGAAAAACAATAAACTAATGCCCCCAGACCATGGGAGTTTCAGGGTGTCGTTGTTTTTTCCCGTCCCTTATTGCCAGGTATTTCCTCCATCAGCCCATTTATAAAGTATTCCATCGATGGAGCAAAATGGGGGCTTCACCGATGGAATACTTACTGTCTACCCTAATCTAAATAGGGTGGGGGGACCGCCAGGTAGATGAACAGGGTACTCGGGCGTGTATGAGAAAGATGTCCAGAAATGTATTTGAAGGGGCTGTACAAATAGAATGTCCTTTAACGTGGTGAAGTTTAAAAAGAGTTTTACAAACAACTAATTTATTATTATTTCATTTACACGAATTTTGTAAATTGCTGCTGTGAAATGTAAACATTTTGATATGGGTATACAGTTGTAGGAATCAAAGCTTATTTTCAATATCAAAACTAACAGTAAAGCATGTTATTGTAATTATTGCGCAGGCGTACTCGAAGAAGTATTCCCCTGCAGCATTTAGCAGTCAGTTTTCGTCTACTACTTCCTTCAGTTACATGGTGGCGCTCATTACAAGCTTCCCGCCTAACTGCGATATGTGTGGTTACCGCTTCTACATCAGATATTGCAAATATGAGTATTGGGATGAATACAGTGGGGTAAAACTGCTGATACCTACTGGTCAAATACCCACTATTTACTGGACGACTCAAATTTTTGTTTTGCAATTACAGAAACCCATGTTATTTTCCAAAAGCTCATAACTGGGTAATTTTTAATGCGCTGATAAATTCCGACTTGGCAGAATCTGATTTTATCAGGTGCAATAAACATCACACCTCATATAATAATGAGGTCCTTTGTGGTTAACGCCCTCCGAAATGAACGAAATCTCTACTAACCGGCTGTTTTCAAGTTCACTGGGTATTATGAAGAGTTGTGGGCAGTGCTTAATTTGTGCATATTTTCTCCGGTGCTGAGTACCGGCACTTATTTTTGAGGGCCGGCGCTTATACTTCTGGTTCAAGCATTTACTGCGAGCAAAAGGCACATATGGGAAAGACAGAGGAAGAGAAAAACGAAAAAGCGGCACAAAGGGAGAAAGTAGAAAGCTGCCATAGTGAGCTGAAGGGGCAGGGAGTGACTGTAAATGGATTAAAGAGGCCAGAAATGGCTTCAGGATTACGCTTCCTCAGTATTCTGTGCTACATTTAATTGCAGCAGCCGCGTGTTTAAGAGGAGGGTTTGGGCACCGGCACGTTTTTATTTACAAATCAAGCACTGATTGTGGAGTACAATTTCAACTTTCCAAACAGTAGATTAAGGTATCTAAGTGAGAAAAGTATATGGACGGTTTAAGATTAAGTTTCTCTTTTAATGTAAATCTAAAAAAAATGCCGTTTCGTATCTTCCCTTCTCTAATTAAGGGCAAACCTTTTGATTTTTCTGTGCATGTTCTACTGAGGGAGAGAGTTTAAGAAAATTGGATGAACTGTAACATTTTAATTACCCTTCTTTGCATGTTTAAAGCATTAGCCCACCGGTGAGCGCACACAATTATAATCCACTAGAAGTATTTTTCTAGAGAGTTTGTAATATTGTGATATATTGCTGCAAGGAGATAAGAAGGTTTAGCAGGCAGTGAGGCGTTTTGCCTTTAATTGTATTAATTTGCTTTAGTAATCTCTCTAAAAAGCTCTTTACAATGCACTTATCGGCATGAAATATGAATACACGTGGATTTTCAAACTATTTTTGGATTATGCAGGATTAGATGGGCGATTGGCCCTCGTCTACCATAAAATGATGTGTTTTAAATGTACTTTACCGTGCCCCCCCCCCCCCCCCCACCACCACGTGACTGACACGTGTTTTTTTTTGGCTTGCTCTGGTATTTACTGCTATGATTGCTTCCTAGCAGTGCCTGAAAGAAAAAAATACAAGAGCGCCGGAAGTCACTGTCTCAAAGTCAGGGCTTAATTTGAGCCGGTGTTTCTGGTGTGGGGGCACCAGCAATTATTTTTGAGGGCTGGCAATTATTTTTCTGCCAGCAAAAGACACATATGGGAAAGACGGAGGAAGAGTGAAACGAGAAAGAGTCACAAAAGGAAAAAGTAGAAATCAGCAAGAGGGAGCTGAAGGGGCAGGGAGTGGCTGTAACTGAATTAAAGAAGCCCAAGATGGCTTTAGGATTAAGGTGCCTGAGTTTTCTGTGGTTGAACATTTAATTGCAGCAGCCACGAGTTTTAGAGGAGAGCTTTGAGCACCGGCACATTTTTATTTACAAATTAACCACTTTACAAAGTACCTATTTTCTGCTGAGGAAGGTTCTCTCATTATAAGTATTGCAACCCCACCCAAAATGTTGGTACTCTCTCTTTCAAAGTAAAGACATCCATGCCTGAAGTACTTGAGAGCACCGGCCCGTTTAAAGCTTGATTTATTTTGTAATTAACTAACTTTATCACAGTACTTACAATTCTGATGTGGTTCTACCTTCCAAGACAAGCATCTCATAGGCCAACAAAAGTTAGGTAGGGTGGCCAATAAAGGGAAGACTTAATAGCTGACTTTTGTTCACTGCCAATGGAGCTGCAGAGCGCCCCCAGTGCAGGGATGTTGTACCTATGAGTTTTAAACCAAGTAGATGAACAGAGAATAGGAATAATGGGATTACCTGGAGGTAAGGACATGGGTAAGAGAGAATCAGAGTAATGGGATTAATTAACTCCTCAGCCTGTTATTTTCCTATCAAAGAGTAGACTCAGCCAACAAGTACCAGCTTACACCCAACACATAAAGGACACATCACACTTCTATAATGCAACACACTGGTGAGTGGTGAAGACGGTCAGAAATTCGGACCTTTTAAATGGAGACAGAAACTTGTTGCCCAAATTATTTTTCCCTCATATGTCCAACCTCAATCTATACAGGGTAATGAGAGTAGAAGCAAAGACTACACTGCAACCCCACCAGATGTCCGCAAGGTGTGTGATCTGAGCATCAGGCAGAAAACATAGATGGATACTCAAAGTCACCTGTAAGCTCTTTCTTTTACAGTACATAATTCAAAGTGATCATTAGCCTAATCCATCGTCCCAACATTTACCTGGAACACTTGAGACTCACATTTCTTGAACCCCCAATAGACAGGTAATGCTCAGTGTAAGTTCTGACCTGGCAGGAAACCATAGTCTGCCATATGAACATTCAAGAATGAAGAGTTGCTGCTGATGGTGGTACAGCCCCAGACAAAGCAAAAAGGACAAATTACAACCCCTGTGTACTCTAGGTGCGACTTTAGTAACAACCCAGAGTAATTATTGAGAGTTGTAACCTCAGAAACAACTGTGCGATATGGTGGGAGGGTGACCAGAGATCCCAACTTCCTAAAATCTTTGAAGCAACAATAAGCAGTAGACAGTTGTTTCTTCAATGTCATATTTCATAAGAAGAAATCCTCTAAATGCCCAATTAAAGTACAATACAGGGCAGTAAGTAACAATCTCCAAGCCAAAGTACTGCACTACATTACTGCATGGGCCAAAACAAATCCTCAGCTCAGAGACAAAGACTCCACTGCTTCCAGAGTTCTCAAGAACTGCATTAATATCTAATGAGTGACCACTATACCATGAGCTAAGAAGTGTTAAAACCCAGCCAAACCCATTCCTATAAAAACTGAAGAAGCAAGATATCCACAGGGCCTAAATGAGTGACTACAAGATCAAAGACTGACCTCCTGCTGAATGGTTACTGGATGGCTCTACCACACAGACCAGCTGTGTTTAAAGATCCATTTAGTGCAGACCAATAATTTCAGGTTCATTGGCAACCAGTGAAGTTTCCTACAAACCTATGTCAGAATTTGGGATTTATGAGATTTGGTCGAGATCAGAAAGACACCAGAGACTTTATAATGTTGAAGAGGCAGCAGCTGTGGACAGAAACACAGCTTGGACACCACCCATCCCTGCACCAGTCTGAGGAGCAAACAGTAAAGCCCCTGGACACGGACACCTGCCCCCTCAATACAGCCTCCCATCTCCAGATGCTCTTCACTGATAGTGTACACCTGCTCATTGCAGGGAGAAAATGGTAGCAGTTTCCTTTCGTGAATTGCAGAAAAACACATAGTAAAGAATCTAATGTGTCCGGATCCAGGTGAGATCCCCAGTTCTGGAGAGAAAAGTCATAATCACTAGAATATGGTGTGGCCCCTCAAGCCTGCCAAAATGTCATTCATAATGAAGATCTAAGTATCACATGTTCTGATCTCCACTAAATCCTTTACAGTGGCATTTCTCTTTTGATCTACCTTTTCCCATTTCTGAACCTGATCTTTGCCATGTTCTCAGGGAATAAAGCAAACATGAATCGACATTGGATTTCAGAAAGTCGATAAATAATGTGTACTATATTTAGCCATTGAAAAGTTAGATATAAATGATCATGTGTATCGTTACTTAGAGAAATCAGAATACAGAGACCATCAAGAAATTATCCCTTATCAATTTAACTGTAACGAGCCCCCTACATGTAAAGCCATATATTGTAGCTAGTATCAAAGACATAAAACTTTCCCATACTCAATGTATTGTTCTGTTTATCTCCTAAAATTGTTTCTTTGCCCATCTTTGTTTCATTATCTACTTAATTATTTCATTATGCTGTGTGACTATGCCTGTGCTAGTCCTACTAATACCAATCTACCCTTCCCTCATCTGTTCTCATCACTCCTTCTCCGAGTCCTCTGGTTACATGTGGCCATTTATACAATCACAGTCTGGAACCCTGGCATATCTGGTGCCACCTAAAGCCTCTCAAATAAATAAATCAATTAATTAATAAATATACATTATATATCCGAATTTCTATTACACCTAGAATGCTTCTCTTTACTTCTCTTAAATGGTTCACTGTCGTGTTGAAACAGCCAACAGTTATTCTGTCTCAGAGGAAAGCTATGGCTTTTCCTAGTTGTTATTCTTCTGTACGAAACCACACAGATTCTGATAATCTACTGTCCTAGTTACTACAGCAATGAGCAATAGATTATCATCATGGTTCAACAGTTTTCCACGTTGAATTAGCCTCAATCATTGCATCTGTCTTTTTCCTCTGACCACTATGATGGTGGATTCAGAAATGTTATGGAGAATCAGAGACTGAAACATACAGAGTGAAATTATTATATGTGTGTGTGTATGTGTAACTGATGGTGTTTGGGTGTGTTTATGTATGTATTACTTATGAAATATGCTGAAATTTGATTTGAATAATACCTGGGGGAGTAGAAAGGAAGTGTACAGGTGTGCTAGAGGTCACAGATCAGTTGCTTCGGAATGTCAAAAAGAAGTGATGTTTGAAATTCTAATCAATTGCATTTGAAAATGAGAATCTTAAAGGTAGCTACTTGCAAAATAATGTCACTCTCTTAGTTTTCCAAAAGAGGGTCACAAAACAGATTTTAATGAACAAAAATATTAAATACTTACTGAACTTGCTTTTCACCCAAACTTGTAGGGCACTATTAACAAAAGTAAATATAAATGTGTAGATTTACTCATGTGTATATTTACTACTGCAACTAGTGGTAGCTTTTAACTTTTTTGCTATTCGCCATTTGCAAGTGCAAAATTACTCCTCTCCACCCCCTGGTGAAGCCTCCTACACTTAAATTTACAAGTATAAAGTTACTTCTTGTAACTATTCAGACATGGGCAGGGACAACCGCCATGGTGACAGACGTCTCACTATGGGAAAGCATAGGGAAAATGTAAAAAGTATATTACATTTTGAAACAATTATTATAAGTATTTCAATGTACCATATGAATGTAAAATAATCTTAAGTATTTATTGGGGAAGAAGGACACCTCACAGGCTTGTTGTGTGTAAAAGGCCGCTTTATTGGAAACAGGTGCATTCACATTCACTTATACCCCAGGCCTTCTGCCTCACAAAACTAAAGCCTCACTAGACATTAATTTTCCTACTACCTCTCTCCCCCCACCCCTACCCCTCCCACCCCCTTCCCCTTACTTTGAACCGCATGTCCTATTAACATTCCAACTGTAACTCTCCTTGTCATAATCCAAACGTCCACGTTACTAGTCTCCTGAAGTCCAACTATCTGTCCTAATTGTCCTGCTGTCTTCCACTCCCTTTTCCACCTCCAAGTATGTTGTTGGCCCTGCCGTCCTTCACTGTTGTCATATTCCTGCGATCTGGCCCAATCCCCGCTTGCACCTGTTCCTCAGCGACAGATTACATTAAACATGCCCCCGTGCACCTCTTTCCAACAGGATTAAATACCTGCCGCCACATAGCCCAAGAAGCACCCAACGGTGCCCGTGGACTATGCCACTTCCCCAAACCTCCCAGGGGGGAGACCTCAATCTTCGGCGGTCCCCCCCGGGACCTCCTTGGGGAAGAAGGACACCTCACAGGCTTGTTGTGTGTAAATACCAAGGTTAGTGGGGTACTGGATTTTTAATATAGGTAACACATATGGTCTACATTTTGACAGTTGATGATTGGATCTCTTTCCCTGTTTCTCTGTCATTTAGAGATTTGAATATCATTTGGAGATACAAGTGGTAAATGGAGAGATTAAGGTACTTTCCCTTCAAAACTCTTTTTGGGGGTTACATAGGTCTCTCTTTTATACTTAAAAATAGTGACTCACCTTCACATTCATATCAAATTTCATCCCTATCACTCATGCTTACTATATCATTTTATTAATCTCAAAGACTAATTTGGGATGTAGGTTCTCCATGGCACTTTTTCTATTTCCAACACACTTTTGGTGCAGGTTGACTAACTGTGATCCTTTCTTTAGTCTTTGGAGTTGTTTTTCAGATTTTGTATTTTTAAATTATTAATGTAATATTTTTGAATTATGATTTATCAGCCTTGAAGAAGTCCAATGTGTGGACGAAACACGTGTCGGCTGATGTTACATGTGGATTCGACAAAATATCATCCGGTCCTTTGACTCATAGTTTATTTCTGTGTTAGATTATGGACTTTTATTGTATCTTTTTACATTATGTCTTTTATGTTGATTGGTTGTCTACCGTAGGGGTTTAGTGTTGTATGTTATTTATTATTGTCACCAATTTTTGAAATACATATTTTCATTATATAAAATTATGAGAACCTACATTGCTTGAGGTTAATAATATATGAATGTATATGGATTGTGGACAGTCTATCACAATTTACTAATTATATAGTCATATTTGACTTTTTGACTTTTTGATTATCAATCCTTTAGAAAAAAGAAAGAAAGAAAGAAAAAAAAAATATGTTGTGCTCCGCTAGTACATTTTGTTTGGTTCTATTGTGTGTAAAAGGCCGCTTTATTGGAAACAGGTGCACTCACATTCACTTATACCCTAGGCCTTCCTCCTCACAAAACTAAAGCCTCACTAGACATCAATTTTCCTACTACCTCTCTCCCCCCACCCCTACCCCTACCCCTCCCACCCCCTCCCCTTACTTTGAACCGCATGTCCTATTAACATTCCGACTGTAACTCCCCTTGTCATAATCCAAACGTCTACATTACTAGTCTCCTAAAGTCCAACTATCTGTCCTAATTGTCCTGCTGTCTACAACTCCCTTTTCCACCTGCAAGTATGTTGTCAGCCCTTCCTTCCTTCCCTGTTGTCATATTCCTGTGATCTGGCCCAATCACCGCCACCAGAAAAAGGCGCACTCTCGCCTTTTCCTGCCCCCCCCATCCGTCTCTGATCCTACCGCCTAAACCTCACGAAAGAGAGCCTTCAAAGTTTCCTTCAACTGCAGCAGGTATAGCTCCCTGCCCATGAAGGACAAGTGCACCCCATCATCCCTAAAAAACTCTTTGTCCTCAAACCTCAGGTCGCCGTGCTCCAAGCATGTGACACCCTGGCTGACGCAAAAAGCTTTCACCTCCTTGTTTAGTTTCCTCCTTGCTTTCTCTATAGCTCCTGGTTTCCGTGCCCCCCTCCAAACCCTGCGGGGTACAAACGCTGTCCATACCAGATGGCACCCATGCCAAAATCTTTTTATCTCCAATAAGTCACCCTTCATATCCTTGTTGATGTCTAGCCCAGTCCACTGCACCAAGTCATTGTCCCCTAAATGCAGGAGCAGAACATCTTGACAAAACCCCTGGCCCTTCAAGTCCCTCAAAGTCCACAACAACTGTCTCCACTGCATCCCCCCTTTCCCTGACCACCTCACCCTATATCTGTCTCTGTCCAGCCCTAAGTTGTCCCCTGTTGCTGTAGCCCGAGCTTGACATTGCGCCCACTTCACAAATGAGTGTCCAACGACCCATACATGCCGAAACTGTACCTCCGGGCCCGGCACAGAACCTGTAATAAAAGGAAAACCATGTCACTCTACAAAACAGGCAAACCTGGCCTCCCTTTTTGCATGTAACGCCTATAAGCGTCCGACTTCCATCTCCCCAAAGCCATTATCCGACTGTCTGCCCAACCCCTACACCCTGCTTCCGTCGCCATCCCGATCCGAAAAGAATGAGTACCGAACTGCAACTCGTTCTGGCCAATGCGCCGTAAACCTGACCGTAACACACCCAATAACTGGTGGGGTGACACCCGCTCCCCTGACCGATGCCTAAAAACCCCTTGCCCTTTTTCCCAAGATGTCCGTCTCAGCTCACGCGCCCAGTGAAAAGGACACACGGAGCAGTCCGGGTAAGACACCAAAACCACCCGCGCCCCAAAACCTTGTTGGTCTGTTTTAGAGCTCCCGATTCGCACAACCAAATGACCACGTCCAAAAGCCACGTCGTCCCACGTCACCTCCCTGTGTCCCCGTGTTCCCAGGAGCTCCGACACCCTGAAAGCTCCAAAAAACATCCAGGTCATCAAAGTCCTAAAGAGTAGGCATTCAAACCCATCATAGCAAATGCTCCCCAGAACCTGCGTCACTTCTTTCAGTAAAACCAGCGTCAACGGTTGTCTCTTCGACCCTTGTCTCCCGTCCTCTCTTTCTCAACCATCCAGAATACGCTGTCCCAACTCACCTGCCGATGGGGAGTAACCCCATAACAGTTTGCCCATAAATGCAATGCCTGCCAATTTTCCGGAGATGTTAACCCTGGACTGTCGTCTCTCCACCAACTCCATGATAAAACGTACCACATCGTCCACTCTATCGTGCTCGTCGTCCCTATGACAGACTCCTGAAAGCGTGAATTCCCTCCACGCCCGCATATACGCCTGCTGAGTGGATGGCGCCAATGAGTTCAACAGCAGTTGAAGCATTCTGTCTCTCCTGCCGACCACAAAACCTCCGGGATCCGCATCCTGCACAAGTCTTCGCCCGCAAGCAGCCCATGGAATCTCTCCCACTGTGAACGAGACAAAGCATCCGCAATGTCATTGCTCACTCCCGGCACGTGTTGAGCAGTAAAATGAATATCACGACGTAGACAGTGAAGCACAAAAACTCGTAGTAACCACAACACCTGCAGTTCCCTCGCAGACTGTCTATTAACTAAATGCACCACTGCTAAATTGTCCACACGGAAAAGGACCCTCCGGTGCTCCAAGAGGTGGCCCCCGATGCAGCCCGCAATGATGAGGGGGAACAATTCAAGAAAAGCAATACTCCGCCCACCCTGGGCCCATGCCGCCGGCCACGACTCTGCACAATACTTATCCTCGCAGTAAACGCCAAACCCTGACCTGCCGGCCGCATCTGAGAAAATTTGAACGTCCCAGTCCACGACCTGCCATGTCCGCAAAGGAATGCCATTGAACCGCTCCAGAAACATGCCCCACATCCTCAAGTCCTCTTTGACCCCTGCACGCAGCCGCACATGATGGTGTGGTAGCTGCTTGCCCGCCAGGGCCATACCCAGTCGGCGACAAAAAGTCAGTCCGGCCCATACGACCCAACACGCAAAATTGAGATGACCAAGTAACACCTGAATGTCCCTCACCGCCACCTTACGTCTCCTCAAGATCTCCGCAAGCGTCCTCACCAGGACCGCCTTCTTCTCAAGGGGCAACCTCGCCACCATTGTGTTAGTATCCAACTCAATGCCCAGAAAAGTCAGTGCCGCACAGGGCCCAACCGTTTTCTCGGGGGCCAGGGGCACACCCAGGTCCCCCATAAGATCTTGAAATCGCCGCAGAACGAACGCACATAGGTCTGACTCTGGCAGCCCCACAAAAAAGAAATCATCCAAGTAATGCGTCACAGCAGTATGTTCTGTTGCTGTGGCAAAGACCCACTGTAGAAACGTGCTGAAGCACTCAAACAAAGCACATGAAATGGAACAGCCTATGGGAAGCGCCCTGTCCACATACCAGTGGCCTCCAAACTGAATACCCAACAATTTGAAATCGCTGGGATGCTCAGGCAGCAGTCTAAAAGCCGACTTAACATCAGTCTTGGCCATCAAGGCCCCTTGTCCGAAAATCTGCACCAAGTCAATGGCCACGTCAACCGACGCATAGGACACCTTCGCAGTTCCAACAGAATGAAATCGTTAATCGAGGACCCCTCCGGCCAGGACAAATGGTGTATAAGACTTTACTGTTCCGGCTCCTTCTTAGGCACAACCCCAATGGGGAAACCATGAGATTCTCCATCGGCCAGTCCCTGAACGGCCCTGCCATGCGACCCTCTTCTATTTCCTTTCGCAGCTTGTCCCGCACAATGTCCTCTTTCCCAGTCACCGATCGTAAATTCTCTGCCCACCGACGAACCCGTGACCCTTCGTAGCCCAAGGAAAAACCCTCCACGAAGCCGTGGGACAAAAGTGTAGCCGCGTCCCTGTCACCGTACGTGCGCAACCACAGGTCTAATCTGTCGAATCTAACCGGTGTACGAGCCTTTTCCCAAAGGCCCCTGTCCTCCCTTGTAACGCCCGGAATGCTGATTCCCCAGGTTGCTTCCCCCCCGGCTGCTGACCCTGCCCAGCACCGGCAACCCCTTGCGTTGCTGGGGCATTACAATGCAAGATCGCGTGTCGTCCCGTGCAACGAGAGCATTCGTGTCAAAATTTACAGTATTCACGGGTGCACAGACCCTTGTTGTAGTCCCAACATGCGCCTGTCTTGGCGGGACTGCTCCCTGTTGCGGACCCTCCCTTTGCTGCATTGCTTGCCCCACCCTGAGTGGGGCGCTCTCAAAAGGGCCGGTAGGTAATAGGTAAGCCGCTGGCCGTAAACACCGTCTTACCAAATTTTGCGGGCCCCATAGTATGCGGCCAAAGATCCGTGTCAGTCTCACCCCACTTAACCTCCTCATCGGCCACCATTCTTGCCTGAAATTCCTCGTCATACTGTACCCAGACGTAGCCACCGTAATTAAGGTACGCCTTCCGAATGAAGTCCATATACTTAAAGAGTGCCACAGCCCTTTCAGGAAAGCGCTCACAATATACACTGGCATATATTAAGAACGCAGCCGTCCAATTCTTGATAGTGACCTGCACCTTAGGCCGCTTGGCAAGCTCGTTCTCCTCCTCCTTCGAACCCTCTTTTGCCCTGATTTGCCGATGCAGCAATTTTAGCATCTCTACATATTCCCCCTTCCAAATCTTTTCCTTAGTGGTCAACATTAAGTGGGCCCCCCAAAGGTTTCGCCGTCCCCTTGTAAGTCAACTTTTTGGCCTTGTCTTCCCCGACATCGGACTTGCCCGTCCCCAACTCCGCCGCCTTCTCCTCCTTCACGCCCCCCACCGCCAAAGATATCCCTTTGTCCTGCTGTGTCCCTTTGTCTACCTTGTCCCCCTCAACCTGATCGGGCCCGAACCCGACATCCGTGACGTAGACCTCTTTATACAGCCGCTCCAGAACATCGCCTACCTTCGCTTCCACCGCCACCGAAACAGCCCCCGTGTGCACCGCACTGCACCTCTTACCTGCCTTCAACACTTGAGGCCGCTCCAGTGTCCTCCTCCGTAGTGGAACTTGCTGTCTGCGGTCCTGTCCTGGGGCCTGAAATGACTGAACAACAGCGTTAGACACCCCCCAGCGCTCCACCATGCACCCTCCTCGTCCTCCCGCAGCTCCCCTTCTTCTAGACTGTCCTCATCATAATCCAGTTCCTCTATTCCGTCAAACCCTTCCTCCACTGCAGACAGGGCGTCCCCAAAAACCCTTGCCTGCACCTGAGCCGAGTCCACTGACCGCCGCGCAGATCCTGTAAAGGCCTTACCAGGTTGTCGCTCTCGCAGAGAAACTGGGACGGAGGCGCAGAACCTACTCCGCCCCCTGCGGAAACCCCCTTGGTCGCTATCCCGGCGTACGCAACTTCTCTAGGCGTCCTCCGGCCGGCCGCGCTGGGCCCCACCATCACTTCTTCCTGGGGTCCTCGGCCACCCCTGACCCGCCAGGTCCTGACGCAGCCGATCATCACCCTGCCACAAAAATCCTGGAGTGCCGGTAAATGCTACTTGCCAGGAGCTCCCCGCCCCTTCCCAAACCTCCCAATCCCCTAATAGCTCAACCTCCCCTTCCTCACCCTCCTCTACTGTGTCCTCCTCTAATCCCCTGACCTCCCCCGTCACTAAAACTCTCCTGGTATCCCGCCCATGCATAGGTGCGGCGAGGAGGGAGCACATGCAAGGTAATTCCATCCTTGTCTACCCCCCAGGCTTCCCCTTCCTCACCATCACTCCACTCCCAACTCGCAGGCCCCTCAGCCCCCCTTGCCTCGTCAGCCCCTGCTGACATGCCTGATGACTCTCTATCCCCCCCCAAGCCTGACCTCCACCCACGTGGGCCTGCCTCCCTGTACCCAACAGTCCTGAAAACCCCTCCTCTTCCTGGCCTGCCGGGGCCCCAGCTTGCCTAGGGGCCCCGGGCCCCCCGACCCGTGACACCTGCACTACGGGCTGATCCGCCCTTTTTTTTACAGTGGCACGAAGCCGCAACCACGCGGCTCCGTGTAGCTCCCCTCATTCTCCCCGGGGGAGGGGCCCGGGCTGAGGGCGCGCGGGCCACCGACAATCGCGGCCTCCATGCACCCTGGCCCCAGCTGATAACAGCACAGCTTCCTGGTGCAGGCGTGCACCCCGGGGGAGTCCCCCGGGCACGAAAACAAGCCCCGCGCAGCCACGGGGACACAAGGGGGGCGGCCCTCTGAAGCGCCAAGGCCCTCCAGTGGCCCCGCATAACCGCGCCTCCAGCCCTGCCCCTGTACCTCCCTCCGCCCCTCCTCCTTACCGCCTGCCTGTCGTCGGAAGCCCGCGATGAGGAGCAGGCAATCACTGCTGCCGCCACGCCGCCGGAGGCCCGTCGCGGTGGGCGCGACGGGTCCTCCACGCCCTCCTTCAGGATATCCAGACGCCTCCTGCAGCTTCCTCTCTGCCATGGTCCGGAACGATCAGGTGCGTCACAAACACCCGCCTAAGTTCTTCTAATGGACTCCGTTAACTTTCACCGCTTCCCTCCTCTACGTCTTCCTTCTTTCTTTTTTTTTTTTATATATATATTTTTTTTATATATAACTGCTAAACTACCTCACGCTATCCGACTACCTACACTGACAAAAATCCCCTACCAACCGGCCACCGTGTCGCTCCAAACAAAATGGTGCCGACATCTAAAATGGCAGGATTAAATACCTGCCGCCACATAGCCCAAAAAGCGCCCAATGGCACCCGTGGACTATACCACTTCCCCAAATCTCCCGGGGGGTGACCTCATTCTTCAGCGGTCCCCCCGGGGCCTCCTTGGAAACATAGAACCTATAAAATTAAATATTCTTGCACATTAACTTAAATTGATATCATATATTCATTTTTTTCAAAAATGTTTAATTATTTATACATACTATTTTTTTAAAATAGTTTCTAATAATCCTAACAGCTGTACAATTTTTATTTTTATTTAATAATTTTACTGTTTAACACAATTTTTAAAGTTTAATTTAAATATACATTTTATATATGTTTATTTTGAAATGGTATACTAATATAAAATGATTTATAGTTAGATATAGATTTTTGGTTGAACGTAGCTAAGACAAAAGACAAATTGTGGGCTTACCGAGAACATACAGGGGTTTGCAACTCACCCATTCCTTACCATTGGTTTACCCATCCATCACTCTGGTTTGCTTGCTTTTTATTGGATGGGTTTCTTTATTGCATTCTATTCATCTTGTGTCTGTCCCTCCCATGGAGCATAGCCTCTTTACCATCTCTTTGATTGCCTGGCTTCTATGCTTCCTCTGCTTGCTTTTAGTAAACTACTTATTTTCTTTCCGTTTAAGCACTCCATGAGAATGCTTGTGTTTCCCCAACTGTCATCATTGTGTGCTTTTCTCACACCATCTGCATTGCTCTCTCTCACCTATGTGCTTCTCATCCCTGTCCACACTCTTGTCGTTCTCTCTCGCCTGTGTGCTTCCATGCCTATGCTTCACATTGCTCTCTTTTGCCCATATTCTCTTCGTAATGTTGCTCCTCCCCCTGCAATGCTGCTTCTTCCCCGCCTACTGTTTTGCGTCATGCCCCTGACCACAATGTTGCTTCATACCCATTCCCACAGACTCCAATGTGCTCCCCACTATTATTTTTAACTTGTTTTAAAGCACTTTTGTACAATATTTTTAAAGAGGACTACTTTATTTTACATCTTGGTTTCAGCGAATTAAAAAAAGCATGTGGCCTTTTGTAAGTAGGCATATGGGTGCTGAACGCATGTGCGTGCCTACAAAATGACACAGTGGCCAGGTCATTGTGAAACTGTCTTTTGCCATGCTGTATACGTGAAAAAAAATTGGTATAGGTATTAGGTCTTAAAGGTGCGAACTATTGGCTTTTCCAATTCTTGTTGATACTTAAAACTATATTATATATAGGTATGTATGCATGTATAGATAGATAGATAGATAGATAGATAGATAGATAGATAGATAGATAGATAGATAGATAGATAGATAGATAGATAGATAGATAGATAGATAGATAGATAGATAGATAGATTTTAATTAGTTTATATTATGTCCTATGGGGTGTCTTTTCTGCATCCCTGCCTCGATTACTTTTTATGGGAATGAATTGCAGTACCTCAACTGTAATTCTGGTCTTACTCCAGGGCTGAACTGGAATAAATGTAATACCTTTATGGCTGTAGCTACCTTAGATGTTTGGTTTGTGAACAGCAATAGCCTTACCCATTTGTAAGTGTGTATTTGTGTTTCAATGACCCTCTGTTAACCACTTCCCTACCCTTCCCTAAATACTTCCTATTTAGGTGTAAATAATCCCCATTTTGCTGTATCTCTTCATGATTCTTACTACAAAAACGTGGGCCTACGTGTATGGTGATCTCCACACTTTTATTTGGAGACTGCCACATATAAAAGATAGGCGTGGTGAAAGCCTCTGTACTTAGGTTAGTGAACAATATTTTGTGGCACATGAGGAGTAGTGCTGTAGGAATACTTCTCTTACTATGAAGTGCAAATTGGAAATAAGCCCCATAGTATACCATTGAGAAGCTCATTCAGATTGAAACTTTGAATGACACCTGCCAGTGCCTTGATCTAGGATAAAGGGAGTGTTAATAATTGTAAGAACCCCCTTTAGTCCCACGTTTCATGTAGTAATTTGACTTGTTAAGAAGAAAAAGCAATTAACATAATCAAAACATAGAATGATCACAAAAACATAGTGTTCTATTCAAGATGTTATGTCCAGGGCTCCGTGTTCCACAATTAACAGCATAAATTATTTATTTCATCTACCTGCAGCACTTTTTGTGTGCCTGGATCCTCCATTTCAGAATTAATGATTCACAGCATCTCAAACTGATCAACAGGAAATGCCACAATTGGATGTGTGCTTATATTTAGCCATCTAAAGCTTCTTTGCAAATAAGCAGCAAAACAGCAGGAAAGAGGCAAACCACTTTCCTGGTATTCTTTTTGATCTGATGTAAGCAGCATCTTTAATCACGGTAAATATGAATTATATATTGAACACTGTGCACCACCTTTAATTGTCTGTATCTGACGTTATCTACTAATAAAGATCTAATTAACATACCAGAATATGTTTGCATTATTTTTTAGTTCCTGTAGAACAATGAGACTGTTCAGCAGTTGTATGTCCTTTCATCTTTGACATACTATGGAGGCTTCTTAGAAAGGAGGAAAAATTCACTGTACTGGTGCTGTACAATTTTCCACTGAGTAACTAATGCAGAATTAGCATTCCCACCAGGAGGTGAGTGCCAAAGCTAATCTGTACACCAGTTGGTCACTACTTATGTCATTTGTGCACTGATCTGTGGTGCAAATCGAGGTTCCTTATTGAATTATAAATCGGAAAGTATTAGGAAGGACTACACAATTGTGAGACCAACAACAAGAGAGATCAGTAAGCGTTTACACCCATTAATATTGGGTGGCAGACACAAATTAAAAAACCCTTAATTTTCCATAGATAGGAATGACATAAATGATGCAGTTATGTATGAAACGTATCACATTTTCTCCCACTGTCCTTTGGATACACAACTTCATATTTACGTTCTACTCTCACCTCCCAAATCAACTCCAACTTGTATTTCACCTTGAATCTCATTCTTTTGTTTTCCTGAGTTAGTGTCTGAATTGACTGCACTGGTGCCCCTCCTCTCAGAGCCGTAGCTTCAGCGGGGATGTTTGGGGTGTTACACCCCCTAATAAATCTATTTTCTTATAGTCGGGTACAGGTGCTTTCAGTCAGATATTGTGAGATGTCAGTCTGATTTCAGCAGGAATTGTGACATGCACTCAAACAAAAAATGCACACACCACTCTGGGCCTGATTATGACTTTGGTGATCCCACCACAAGACCGTCAAAGCCATGGGGAGGACTCCACCACGATAGTGGTGGCATCCCCTGTGCGTATTACAATATTCCCGATAAGGTATGTCCGACAGGAACATTGCAATATGCGTTCCCGCCAGGCTGACCATGCTAGGATATTGGCCTCGGCTCCATTACACTACAGCACCCAGAAAGTACGCATTCCAAGAGTGCCATGTCCCCCTGTGGCCCCCGGCACTGGCTTACCACCAGCCTTTTTGTGCCAAGGTCATGGCTGGCGACATCAGGATCTGTGATCCTGGCGGGTATGGCGGTTTTTAGGCAGGTCTGCCTGCTTCAGTCGTAATTGGGCAGTCAGACTGTCCAGAGTGTGTTAGTCTGGCCGTCAATATGAGTGTGGATAATAACAACTATCTGGTACTCCTCCAACCTAAACTAGACACTAAGCCTCTCATTATGAGTTTGGTGGATGGGAAAGCCGGTCTGCCAAAATCCGAACAGGGTAGCCGCTGCCATAGTGGAGACCATCCCGCCGGACCTATTAGCAGTCTCCCGCTACGCCGGTGGACTGAAACCTCTGTTTCCGCCTACCGGCCTAGCAGGAAATAGGCTGTAGCATTGTCTCCGGCTCGTAATCAAGCCAGCGGCAATGCTGCAGCCCGCAGGATGTACAAACACCCTCGCAATGTTCACTCTCTGCAGGGCAGACAGTGAACATTGCGAGGGTGCTTGGCAGTGGGACCCCTGCACTGCCTATGCTCAGGGCATGGTCAATGCAGGGACCCCCCTGTGGACCCCAGCACCTGTTCCCCACCAGCCTGTTCATGGCGGTGAAACCACCATGAAAAGGCTGGTGGAGAATGGGGTCGTAATCCGCAGGGCAGTGCTGCATGTGACTCTGCCCTGTCAGATTACAATCCCCGCCACCGTCAGGCTGTCGTGATCACCAATGCCACAGTTACTGGTGGAACCCATGCGGTCTAACCTCCAGGTCTGTATGTGATGGTCGGACCACAACAGCAGTGGCTGTCCTGACCACCACCGCAAGGACGACAGTCTGAAGACCGCCAACCTCGTAAAGAGGCCCTAGGTGTTTTCTTCTTTAAGGATAGTACCCTCTGATTCCCAGACAAATGGGCAGGCTGTCTGATGGTTATGCTGCAAAGTGCTAACTAAAGGTATCTGGTTGTGCTGGATCAGAATAAAGTAAAGGCCAACCACGCACCAGACCAAAATTGACCTGCTGAGGAATTTATCTTATGTCCTTGGTGTGCAGTCTGCATGGCATTGCTTTGCAAGGTTTCTCTTAATCTGACATAGGTTCTGATAAAGCTATGAGGCAAGGCTTTGCAAGTCAGTGTATCACTCTGCATCAGTTCCTTTTGTTATTTAAATGCTTTTTATTAATACTTTTTGGATATGGCACATCAAATAGATACATGAAGATTAAATAGATGGTACAAGGGGATAACAAAACACAAAAAAGCAGTCAGGGTGAGATCCAAATATACTTGAAATGTCATTACATTGTTAAGTTATTTTCCAGTCAACTTCTAACAGTTCATTCAACAAAGTAAAATGAGTAAATCATTATTGCATGGCTAAGGTATATAAAATAACAGTGACCTACGGCTGCATGATTGCTAAAGTGCTAGAAAAAATCTTCTGAGCAGTTGGGCTAAATTAATCCATTCTTGGATATAAAATTCCACAAGTATTCACATCTTGATATAAAAGTTAAATTCAGGACCTGGCAGTAGTAAGAGATCTCCATCCGGAAACATTCACTTTCAAGTAAAGATTCCAACCCAAAACTGCCATCTATTGATTCCCCCCTCTTCGAAACTTAAAGTGCAGATGATAAATGATAATAAAAGTGATTAGCATGCCAAAAAGTGCTCGGGGTGATTGCTGGACAACCAGTAGTCTGATCAAAACCTGGAAGATCTAGATGGGGACCTCCAGAAAGACAAAAATTCTCCAGCTTGGCAACCCACCCAATCTAGAAGTGGTCCCCAAATCTTCTTCCCCTTGTGCTCATAAAGTGCAACCTTCAAAAATAAATACTGAAAAAAAACACCCTTGCCATTGATGGAAAGATGGGGATTGGGAATCAAGCCAGGCAACAGCCACACAGATATGTAACACCGCCATAGCAATAAATATTAAAAACTCACCGCCAGTGGCACTTGTTGCCTCCGATTCCCTCAAAAGCATAATTTGAGGGGTAAAGACCAAATCAGTGTTTAAGATATCCCCCCAAAGTTTGGATACGTCTGACTTGAACTTATCCAGCTTGGGGCAAGTAGAGAACATATGTATTGAATTCGCTTCCCTAGCTAGGCACTGTAGGTAGCATATCCCCACTGTAGCACCCCACTTGGTGATCCTGCCAGGGGTAAAATGTAAGCCAAAAGATGATTTATAGTGCTGTGCCTGCAATCCTGAGGAACACAGTATAATACGACTAAGCTCTAGGGACTTGTAAAATAGAAATTCCCAGAGTCCAGTCTCCCCTGCCATTACTGTGTTTCTCAAGGACGTCAGGCCTAATTGAAAATTTGATATATGAGGCTAACAGGGAATTCCTGTGGCCCTTGCAGCAATTCCAGGAGCACGTTTTTCGAGAACCCAGCTGCCTTGCCAAATTTCCTATGAAAAAAATCACAAATTTGTAGATATTTTAAAAAATCTCAGCGATTCAATTCAAACCTCTTGTGAAGTTCGTCAAATGATGCCAGGCTGGAGGCTTGATAAAAATGTCCTAGTTTCAACATTCCCTGTCCCCACCACCTTTCTAGGCAGGCATCATTAAAATTATTGGTTAGCAGCGGGTTCATATATACTGGAGTATACCAATCACGTCTGCAGGGCTGGCTTTCTTCTGCCACGCTAAACAGTTCTGAAAGACAGCACCAAGTACTTTAAAGCAGACCTTCTTGTAGTAATTGGTCTCCATAAACCTTAAAAGGCAGCCTTTAGCCTCTGGTCTGATTAAAAGATGATAGACATCTGGTGTGTGCTATTGGAGTCCTTGCCATTCACGTCTGTTATCGATAATTGGTCCCATCTATTGGAGTGCAGCAACAAGCTGATATAACTTTAAATTCGGAAGTGCCAAGCCACCCTGTTACCTGGGTAACAGCAAACATTTTATCGCCCTCCTCGTTTTACCATACGACCATGTGAATGTGGAGATAATAGCCTCCATCATTTTAAAGCAAGAGTTCTCAAATTCTTTTGGGGTAGCCCGGAAGACATACAAAACCTTCAGCAAAATAACATTTTAATCAAATTTCAGCAGCCTATGATAGATAGCTGTAGATTATTCAATTTCTCAAAATCTTGTTTAACCTTCCCAACTATCGGAGCAAGATTCAGCTTGACTATCTGATCAACATTAGCACCGACTCAGGTGCCTATATACACCGCATGTTCAACTACCAGAGCATCTTGAGTATTGGTTTGGAAGTTCACAAAAATATGTGTCCTATTGCTATTTAACAAATACCCTGAGAACTTCCTGAATTTAGCGGCTGCCATCTCTATTGCCAGCATGGCTGAATCTGGGTCAGTGTCCCAACTGCCCCATCGTATGCTAGAATTGTCATATCCCACCCAAGGCAATATACCAGAGGTGTTGATTGATTAGTCTCCAGATTGCTGATAAAGGGATCAATGTATAATGCAAAGAGAAGGGAGAGCAAGGGCATTCTGTATAGGTCCATACTATCCCCCATCATCTGTAGCCAGGCCATTGACTTATGATAAATAGCCTGTACTGCCTTAATGTAGCGTGTCCCTAACCCAAACTAGCCCATGACCTTCCAGAGATATTGCCAATTGACCCTGTTGAATGCCTTTTCTGCATCGAACAGGGCCATAGCCATGGGCTCGTTTGCAACCTCAGCTTCATCAAAAAGCACAATAGCCTGGATAATGTGATCAGTAGTGTCCCTGTCTGGAATAAAGTTGATTAGCAGACACTAATTTGGCAATAATATTGGCACAGTCTAGAAGCCAACATTTTGGAATAGGTCTCTGAGTCACTGTTTATTGAAGTTATGGATCCTAGGATCCCAGATCAGAATGAGCCTTCCCTTTCTTCAAGAAAACAACAATGTTGGCAACCAATCAAGACTCCAGAGGCCTCTGACCCTGTTGTATACATAGGAAAAGCTAAAGCAAAAACGGAAGAAGAAACGTACCAAAGGTCTTATAGAATTAAAGTGGAATTTGATCAGTTCCTGCAGCCTTCCTCGATGGTAGTTCAGAAAGAGCACTGGTTCCATTGCACTGTGCAGTGAGGCATAGTGGGGCATTGCGTGGCTCGGCATCAATCCTGGTGAGGTTGGAAGCTGTGTGGCGAGGTCTTGCGAGGCTTTGCATCACTCACCGTCGGTTTCAATGATGCTTGCAGTTGTGTGGCTAGGCTTTGCGGGACTTCATGTTGCTTCGTGCTACATTTGGTGTTATTTTCTGTTAGGCCAGGAGGAGTTCTATCTGAAGCTAGTCAAGAGTCACTTCAGCATGGGATGAAGGGGGCAGGACCAGTCTTCCTTCCCAGACAGCAGGGCAGGCCTCAAGCAGGTCCAATTACAGGCCAAGCCAGCTCCAGTGCAGCAGCTCAGGTGGGCAGTCCTGATGTTGTAGTGTCCACAGGTGCAGGACTGTACTCCAGAAGGAGTCTGAGGGTACTATTTTTATACCTGATGCCAGCTTTTAAGTGGATGAAACCTCTAGAGTTTTCCCCTACAGATGTGTCTGGTATTTCATGCCTCCTTGTGATGGTCCAAGTCTGTCTGCAGGCACAATAGGCTAGTGGGAAGCTCTGTGTGTGTGAGCTGAGGCAGGGTCTTTGAAGTGCAAGCAGGGATGTGCACAGCTTCACCCCATCCTGATTGGATGACCAATCCTGCTAATACCCAGTCCCTCTGTGTATTCCTTTGAGGCAGATATACAGTAAAGGGCAACTGCCAACAACACCTAGTCATGGGCCCTAGGAAGCAGGCTGCAGGCACCAGTTAGGATAAAAAAGCCAACTTCCCAAAAGTGCAATTTTTCAGAATTGTGACATAAAAATCCGACTTTACCATTAAAGAGCATTTTAAATTACAATCCTGAAGACACCAATCATGACATTCCTACCTGCTTCCCAACAAAAGTATTCAGTTATTAAATGTAATAAGGTAACCAAAATGTATCCTATGGAAGAGATGAGCCTCAGAGTACTGAAAAACGAATTTGAGTGTTTTTCACTACCAGGACATTTAAAACTTAAAAGTACATGTCCAATTTTTTAGAAAATAAGCACCCTGCTCTATGGGCTGTCTAGCTCATTACTTCGGGATGACTTATACGTAATAAAAGCTGAGTTTTAGGCCTGGCAAAGGGTTTATTTTGCCAAGTAGTCTAAGTAGTGTAATACTACATACAGGCTATAATGGCAGGTATGAGACATGTTTAAGATGGCTACTTAAATGGGTAGCACAATAAGTGCTGCAGGCCCACTAGAAGCATTTCATTTACAGGTACTAGGTACACATAGTACCACCTTTCTAGGGTCCTATAAGCAAATTAAATGTGGCAATTGGGTGTAAGCTGGTTTTACAATGTTTAAAGGAGAGAACACGAGTACTGTAGAACTGGTTAGCTATGATAAAGTGAGCAGAGTCCTAAGGACAACAAAAACGAATTCAACAAAACAGGAGAGGTGAAAGCAAAACGTTTGGTTGTAATCCTGAGAGAGGCCCAAGCCCTACAATCTAGGACAGTGGAATTATGTGATTTTGTGGCCAGAGTATTATCTGCCTAATAATGGATTTGCAGAAGTTTCCAGATAATCTATCATCTGCTGCATAATCAGTAGATTGCAACACAAATGTGTCTAGTTCATGCAGATCAAAAGTTACTAAAACTGTGTCTACCTGTGTTGCCACAAAGTGGGATATCTTCACAAAGGTTCACCTTTCACCTTTCTTTTGCTTCTTGCTGTATTTTGGTTTTAAGATGATGCTAGTAAAGTCACAATATTGCCCAGACAGTCGTAGCACGTGTAAAAACGACAAACTCCTAAAGTAATACAATTACAAAATGTGCCGCATTACACCGCATAATTTGCCTCTTCTAGATGCATAATTTACCCAACACTTCCTCATAATTCCAGTGGACCTCATTACAACATGCTAATTGTAAATGTTATCCCCCTTTCCCAGCTTGCAGGCAGTAGATGTGTGTTATTTACCGGCCAGATTTTATCTTACTCATTAAATTCCGGAAGTAATGCCTGCTTACTCCTGTGTTATTCAGGAAGCTGGTTTCCTTGAGTTATGTATGCCTTAGCTAGGGGTTTGCCGATCTGCCTGCTTCAGTTTGGGGTGATAACAAGGTGAAGGCAGAAGCTAATTCAGCCACAAAGCGTAAACTGCCCATCCCAGTGGGTTGTGCATCCCATGTCGTCCCCTCTGCATCACATTTTACTAAGGAGCTACCACAATCCACCAGTTTCTCTGGTGTGACGGTGGAGCGGGTTTGGCTGGTCAGTAGAGCGCAGTTTTCACTCTGCAAATGGTTTGGAAAAAGGCAGGTTTGGGCTCATCGCGACGGCTCAGCATCCTGTGATTCTGGGCCAATGGCTTAATCTCGATGTCACTAGGAATGAATTCCACCTTCTGTAATATTAACAGGTTGTCATGTAAAGCGCTCTAATGTCCTCGGGCTAAGTTCACGCTGCATAAAACTGTAAACAAAACATCGGTATCCAAGAAAGGATTTTACGGGTTGTGACCAAACCAAGTTGCTCTGTACCTGTGTCAGCCGACCACATCGGACATCCAGTGATGAAAGTTGAAGCACTTGATCACGTGATGCACGGTGCCATGGCCATTGTGATGAGCCAGATGTTTAATTTAGAAAGGATCTGCAATAGGTCAGACCCTGTTAAGTAGGGCACTCACAGAGAAGAATAAAGTAATAAACTGGTTATAACTCCCGGGACTTGCTACATTGGATCTCTCTGCCATCTGCCCCACAAAGTCATAGCATTGCTAGGGTTTAGTGGCCGTTCTATGCGTAATTGAAGGTGACCTGTGTGACCTAAGAAAATCCGTGGATGATTGCAAAGCATCCATGTCATTCAAATAAAAATAATAACTCTGCTGCCTTGGTTGCAGGGTGCTATGAGATCTTTCCTGTGGGAGGCATAGTCAGTGAGCAGCTACACTCGTGTTATCAATAAATAAATACAGCAATTGTATGTGCCTTAAGACAAGTATTGATCAACCAGAAAAACTGTGGCAATGAGTCTTCAGTTATGTATAGCAAATGATGCACCCACCTCCTGCAGAATGTGATAAAGGGCTCCTGGGTCTCCCATATCTCAGAGGTATTCATTGGCCTTGTGCTGAATGGGGGTCCCGTGGAGGGTTGGAGCCCTTTTGTACTGTATTGGCTTCTGGGTCCTGTATTACGTCCCTTTCACCTTTCAGTTTCAGTTTCAAATGTATTGTAAACGTGTACGGGATCAAACTAAGCAAATAATGACATTTAATTCATTTTTTCCTCTTTATATAGGCCATACTAGAACCTATCGATTGTCTAATTGGCACTCTACATAAAAACATAATTTATTGTTTAAACAGTTTTCATTTGAAAAATAAAACTTTTCAGGTTTTTTTTTGGAAACACATCCCATATGCCTTCAAGGAAAACGGGCTGCATTTAAGAAAAAAAGTCTGTTGCTTTATTTAAAAAGTAATCATAGATATAGTGGTCAGCTGACCCCAGCAGGCCACCATCCCTGTGATTGTAACCATTCACAATAGGTCAAACATTGCGACTTGCCTCATGAATATTGATGAGACAGGTCCATTTGCAATCCACTGTGAATCGCTAAATGTGTCTGAGACACATTGGTACATCGCAGATTGCGATTTACTAATTGCGAATTGCAGAGATTCACAATTAAGCAAGCCAAAACTGGAAACTTTGTACATCTGTCCCCGAGTCTGGTCAGCCCCACCTCACAAGAAATAAGCTAGAGAGTCAAAAATAAGTGCTGGTAGAGTGTAGATCAAAGTTATTGCTACGTGTAGTGTGCTTCCACCAGTACTGCAAAGTGTTCATTTGTTAGTTCTATTTGCCACTTCCTGTTGTTGCAATGAAAGCCATCACGTCTTCCTGACACAAGAAGTTTGTTCCAACTTTGACCCTCTCTGTGATGCCCAAGCCTTGGATTCACCACAACACCTCACTGCCTGTCTCCCCTCCGCCGCACCCATGTGGCAAGCATCTACATGTTGTCGGGAGACAGTGCATTGTAATACACGCTCTAACTTGACTGTTTTTTTTCTACAGCTATTCTTCAGCAGAGAGCCTCTACCTAGACGTAATACTCAACTCTCTTTAGCATTCAACGCCATTCAGTGTTCCACGCCATTGAATGTTTCTCTCCATGTAACAATGTAGTAGTACACTCCTTCGAACATTCCTCTCTTTGTCAAATTCTCCTCAATGCAGTATTCCACACTACAGAACATTCCTCTCTGTGGATCATTCCTTTCAATGCAGTATTCCACATTACTGATCATTCCTTTCTGTGTAATATTCATATCAATGCAGTATTCCACTCCACATATCATTCCTTTCTTTGTAACATTCCTCTCAATGCAGCATTCCACTCATTGATCATTCCTTTCTGTTTAACATTCCTCTCAATGCAGTATTCCACTCATTGATCATTCCTTTCTGTCTAACATTCCTCTCAATGCAGTATTCCACTCACTGATCATTGCTCTCTATGGAACATCCCACTCCTTGCAGTATTACACTCGAACGCATACCCCCTCCATGTAATATTTTGAACTTTCCCACTCTATGTTACATTCTTCTCCATACAATTTTGAGCTCTGTGCAACTTTCCACTCTGGTCCATTGCTTATAAAATCCCTTTAGAGTCAACTCAGCATTTCATTCTAACGATGATAAAAAGAGTGCCTATTATTTGCAGTGATGCTAAACTGTAAGTCTTTTTTCCACCCAACACATTGATGATGTAGCCTACACAACGCCCAACACCACGCCCAATGCATTGCTTGTTTTAAGAGGTTACGAAGTCTTATCTACTTTAATGGAAATACTGAGGATGTTCAGTAAGAATCCACAATGGTGTCTGTCAGAGCTACACTAGGACCTCGACCTGAGCATTTTTACTGATTTGAAAAGCAAAATAATACACAAACAATACAGAAACACACATTCTTCAATCAAGCTATGAAATATTTTTGTTGAACTCACAAATATAAAAAAAACTAAATTTAATTAAGAAGGTTAGAACTTTTCTAAATTCAATTGAGGCCACTCATCGCCCTTACTATATTCTGTTTGATGCGCTTGCATTGCTCCCACAAACCAACCTGAGGATACTAGCTAACTTTTCAGTCGCCAGTTTCAACATAGAACATATTAACATTTTCAATTGCACATTTTGCCTCTTCGTTTATGTACGCTTTAATCTATTAGTATTTCATTTTCTAAGAGTCGCAGACCCACAGAGTAGGCTTCTTGGACCCCCGGGGGACCGCCGCTTTACACTCTGGAGTCTGCGCAGTACCCACTAACGACCAGCGGTAGCACTACAGGCCCTATATAGACAAATAGTAGCATGGCAATATTTCTGTCTGTGTGATGCTTCTTAGTGTCTCCTCTCGGCTGACTTGTCTGTCTTTCTGTTTCCAGCTGGTTAATGAGCAACAAGAGAGCAGACCCCTCCTAAGCCCCTCCATTGATGACTTTCTTTGTGAAACGAAATCAGAAGCACCAGCCAGGCCAGTGACATCAAATACAGCAGGTAATTAAAGTCATTTTTTATATTGCCTTATGAAAAAATAACTAGTGATACAATGGTGTTTTCAAAAGTACTGTACTGCTGAAGGAGAGGATTTGGTTTGTGGGGAATAGTCTTACCCATTACATATATGAAATGCCTTTGACACAATTCATTTTTCACGAGTAATCAAAAGACAAATAGATAAGGGCTCCTCCTATTGTGAAACAGACACTCGAATCCCTCTTTCTATAAGGTGTCCCAGATGTGGGAAGGGAACATTTCAATTAATATAGCTTGAAAATTGAAATATTGAAAAGTTACTTACAAGTTTTGTAGTAAGGCATTCACAAAAGGGGCCCCTTCCACTTTGCAAATGTAAAAAAAACATTTTGGAGAACTAGACAGTTGTCCAAGTGACCAATGCCCACTCTCAAACAAACTTATAAAAAAAAAACCTTTTATTTTTAAATACAGTCCATTTCCTATAAGAAAAACGTGTTACAAAATATTTCCTTTATTTAAGTGTGATCAAGGACGTAGCTGGCTACTTACCTAAGGAGGCCACCAGGCCTATTATCCAGTCCAATCGAAGTCAGTCTCAATTTGTGACATACCTTTTAAATATTAAGAAGGTAGATCAGACTACATACCACTCTGATTTGGTATTTTGTGAGCCAACCTATAAATACACAGGTTGATTCTCAAAATTATTTTCCACTCGCACAAAGTTGATACATAATTTACTGCTAAGTTTTGCAAATGGAAGTTTGGTACATCTGATCCTTGCTTAAGTACATTTAAAGACATCAGTGTTGTAATACTTTTCAATGACTGGAAAATGACTGTTTGACACTATGTGGTTATTTTCTTGCAAGAGACATGGCTCACTGACCTTGTTTTTATGGATGGATATGCCACTTATTTTACACCAGCTATTCCCGGCACCATGGGCAGGACTAAGGAGGGTCTTATCACCTTTATCCCTCTAACATTCCCTGCCCAGGTTACATGGTTGAGCCTCGGCTGTATGTATTACCAGCTTATCCTCCTGCAGTGCATAACAATGCAAATGTAACTAATACACATTTACTACAATGTCTTTGATATAACAAAGGTGCAATTGGCCAGGTCACTGCTTAAGGATAGTGATAAATGCATTAGCAGCATTATAGGGAGCTATGTGGTGGTACTTTTGGTGGATTTTAATGAAGGACTTTGCCAGTTGTCCTCAGTTAACATCTGTGGGTGGGTGGATGGTGGTGGAGACCCAATCACACAGTTTGTCCATTGTCAGCTTGTGGATTAATTTAATTTAGTCCTGGTGAAATACAAACTAGTTTTTGTCTTTGATTCACTGACTTCAGAACCGGTGACCTCCCCCACTTTTGTCATATTCATTTAATTCACTTCTCACAGTCTCTGAGGGATTGGGCCTTGAACTACACTCCTGCTGGCTCACCCCTTAGCGATCATAGGCTCCTGGTTCTTTCTATCCATTCTTCCTTTTATGCTGTGTTGCACATTGTGAGTAATCCCCTCCCTTTGTCATTCTACAAGAATGAAGGGGTGATTAAGAGCTGGTCCAAGGTAAATAATGCTTCCTTTTTATCAAACCCGCTGCAATCCTGACTCCATGATTTTTTGATATATCTAAATGACAAGTATGAACAGGCGGCAGGTTAGAGCTACTTAATATCTTTGGCAGGATCTGTACCACAGCGTGAAATTGCTCTGGGTCACATTTAAACCTGGTTGAATAAATCCAGTCAATTGGTTTGATGCAAACTGTATAAAGATGCACAATGCTGGCTGGCCTTAAAAAAAACAGGGATCAAGAAACAGTGAGGAGCTGCAAGGCCTGGTACAGAAATACCCTAAGAGTTTGGAAGTACATTATAAAGGAGGAAGCGTAGCCTACCCTACTGCGGGCCAGTGAGGTCAAAGATAGCAAAGTGGTAAATTGCTACTACTTTGAGCAAAACAAGGATTCCACTGTTGACACAGTAATTCCACCTGGAGCCTGGAATGCCCATTGCACGACCCTCTTTACTGACCCGGATACCAGGGATATTTCCCCCGATGGCAAGGCTGTCGCCGGCCTACCCCAATTGCTGTCAGGCTCCCCCACGCCATCCTGATCTCTACCTGTTTCCTCTACCAACTTGGATGTCAAGTTGATGGAGGTCATACTAGCAGTATCCAGCTGTTCAACTGGGAAAGCCCCTGCCCCAAAACAGATCCCCTCCGACCTGTACAGGGAGTGCAGAATTATTAGGCAAGTTGTATTTTTGAGGATTAATTTTATTATTGAACAACAACCATGTTCTCAATGAACCCAAAAAACTCATTAATATCAAAGCTGAATATTTTTGGAAGTAGTTTTTAGTTTGTTTTTAGTTTTAGCTATGTTAGGGGGATATCTGTGTGTGCAGGTGACTATTACTGTGCATAATTATTAGGCAACGTAACAAAAAATAAATAAATACCCATTTCAATTATTTATTATTACCAGTGAAACCAATATAACATCTCAACATTCACAAATATACATTTCTGACATTCAAAAACAAAACAAAAACAAATCAGTGACCAATATAGCCACCTTTCTTTGCAAGGACACTCAAAAGCCTGCCATCCATGGATTCTGTCAGTGTTTTGATCTGTTCACCATCAACATTGCGTGCAGCAGCAACCACAGCCTCCCAGACACTGTTCAGAGAGGTGTACTGTTTTCCCTCCTTGTAAATCTCACATTTGATGATGGACCACAGGTTCTCAATGGGGTTCAGATCAGGTGAACAAGGAGGCCATGTCATTAGATTTCCTTCTTTTATACCCTTTCTTGCCAGCCACGCTGTGGAGTACTTGGACGCGTGTGATGGAGCATTGTCCTGCATAAAAATCATGTTTCACTCCAGTGATGTTGCAGCTCTGAAAAATGGCCAAACTGGTGGCAAGTGGCATCGTGGTAGCTGCACGCTTGACTTTTCTCAGTTCATGGGCAGTTATTTTGCGCCTTGGTTTTTCCACACGCTTCTTGCGACCCTGTTGACTATTTTGAATGAAACGCTTGATTGTTCGATGATCACGCTTCAGAAGCTTTGCAATTTTAAGAGTGCTGCATCCCTCTGCAAGATATCTCACTATTTTTGACTTTTCTGAGCCTGTCAAGTCCTTCTTTTGACCCATTTTGCCAAAGGAAAGGAAGTTGCCTAATAATTATGCACACCTGATATAGGGTGTTGATGTCATTAGACCACACCCCTTCTCATTACAGAGATGCAAATCACCTAATATTCTTAATTGGTAGTAGGCTTTCGAGCCTATACAGCTTGGAGTAAGACAACATGCATAAAGAGGATGATGTGGTCAAAATACTCATTTGCCTAATAATTCTGCACTCCCTGTATAAGGCCAATATCTTGTTGTGGGCCTCACGTATGACCAATGCTCTTAACAGGCCCACCGAACACCCTGTCACATGCTGTAGGAAAGTACCATCTTGCCTGGCATGCTACCCCCATTTTTCACTGTATATATGTTGTTTTAGTTGTATGTGTCACTGGGACCCTGTTCACCAGGGACCCAGTGCTCATAAGTGTGCCTGAATGTGTTACCTGTGTAGTGACTAACTGTCTCACTGAGGCTCTGCTAATCAGAACCTCAGTGGTTATGCTCTCTCATTTCTTTCTAAATTGTCACTAACAGGCTAGTGACCAATTTTACCAATTTACATTGGCTTACTGGAACACCCTTATAATTCCCTAGTATATGGTACTGAGGTACCCAGGGTATTGGGGTTCCAGGAGATCCCTATGGGCTGCAGCATTTCTTTTGCCACCCATAGGGAGCTCTGACAATTCTTACGCAGGCCTGCCACTGCAGCCTGAGTGAAATAACGTCCACGTTATTTCACAGCCATTTTACACTGCACTTAAGTAACTTATAAGTCACCTATATGTCTAACCTTTACCTGGTAAAGGTTAGGTGCAAAGTTACTTAGTGTGAGGGCACCCTGGCACTAGCCAAGGTGCCCCCACATTGTTCAGGGCCAATTCCCCGGACTTTGTGAGTGCGGGGACACCATTACACGCGTGCACTACATATAGGTCACTACCTATTTGTAGCTTCACAATGGTAACTCCGAATATGGCCATGTAACATGTCTATGATCATGGAATTGCCCCCTCTATACCATCCTGGCATAGTTGGCACAATCCCATGATCCCAGTGGTCTGTAGCACAGACCCTGGTGCTGCCAAACTGCCCTTCCTGGGGTTTCACTGCAGCTGCTGCTGCTGCCAACCCCTCAGACAGGCATCTGCCCTCCTGGGGTCCAGCCAGGCCTGGCCCAGGATGGCAGAACAAAGAACTTCCTCTGAGAGAGGGTGTTACACCCTCTCCCTTTGGAAAATGGTGTGAAGGCAGGGGAGGAGTAGCCTCCCCCAGCCTCTGGAAATGCTTTCTTGGGCACAGATGTGCCCAATTCTGCATAAGCCAGTCTACACCGGTTCAGGGGACCCCTTAGCCCTGCTCTGGCGAGAAACTGGACAAAGGAAAGGGGAGTGACCACTCCCCTGACCAGCACCTCCCCTGGGAGGTGTCCAGAGCTCCTCCAGTGTGCTCCAGACCTCTGCCATCTTGGAAACAGAGGTGCTGCTGGCACACTGGACTGCTCTGAGTGGCCAGTGCCACCAGGTGACGTCAGAGACTCCTTGTGATAGGCTCTTTCAGGTGTTGCTAGCCTATCCTCTCTCCTAAGTAGCCAAACCCTCTTTTCTGGCTATTTAGGGTCTCTGTCTCTGGGGAAACTTTAGATAACGAATGCAAGAGCTCATCCGAGTTCCTCTGCATCTCTCTCTTCACCTTCTGCCAAGGAATCGACTGCTGACCGCGCTGGAAGCCTGCAACACTGCAACAAAGTAGCAAAGACGACTACTGCAACTCTGTAACGCTGATCCTGCCGCCTTCTCGACTGTTTTCCTGGTGGTGCATGCTGTGGGGGTAGTCTGCCTCCTCTCTGCACTAGAAGCTCCGAAGAAATCTCCCGTGGGTCGACGGAATCTTCCCCCTGCAACCGCAGGCACCAAAAAGCTGCATTACCGGTCCCTTGGGTCTCCTCTCAGCACGACGAGTGAGGTCCCCCGAATCCAGCAACTCTGTCCAAGTGGCTCCCACAGTCCAGTGACTCTTCAGTCCAAGTTTGGTGGAGGTAAGTCCTTGCCTCACCTCGCTAGACTGCATTGCTGGGAACCGCGACTTTTGCAGCTACTCCGGCCCCTGTGCACTTCCGGCAGAAATCCTTCGTGCACAGCCAAGCCTGGGTCCACGGCACTCTAACCTGCATTGCATGACTTTCTAAGTTGGTCTCCGGCGACGTGGGACTCCTTTGTGTAACTTCGGGTGAGCACCATTTCACGCATCCTCATAGTGCCTGTTTCTGGCACTTCTCCGGGTGCTACCTGCTTCTAAGAGGGCTCCTTGTCTTGCTCGATGTCCCCTCTACCTCCTGGTCCAATTTGCGACCTCCTGGTCCCTCCTGGGCCACAGCAGCATCCAAAAACGCTTACCGCACGATTTGCAGCTAGCAGGGTTTGTTGGCGTTCTTTCGGCGGGAAAATACTTCTGCACGACTCTCCACGGCGAGAGGGATCTGTCCACCAAAGGGGAAGTCACTAGCCCTTTTCGTTCCTGCAGAAACCTCAGCTTCTTCTGTCCAGTAGAAGCTTCTTTGCATCCACAGCTGGCATTTCCTGGGCATAAGCCCATCTCCGACTTGCTTGTGACTTTTGGACTTGGTCCCCTTGTTCCACAGGTACCCTAGATTGGAAATCTATCATTGTTGCATTGTTGGTTTGTGTCTTTCCTGCATTATTCCTCTAACACGACTTCTTTGTCCTTAGGGGAACTTTAGTGCACTTTGCACTCACTTTTCAGGGTCTTGGGGAGGGTTATTTTTCTAACTCTCACTATTTTCTAATAGTCCCAGCGACCCTCTACAAGGTCACATAGGTTTGGGGTCCATTCGTGGTTCGCATTCCACTTTTGGAGTATATGGTTTGTGTTGCCCCTATCCCTATGTGTCCCCATTGCATCCTATTGTAACTATACA
Source organism: Pleurodeles waltl (assembly GCF_031143425.1). NCBI lineage: Eukaryota > Metazoa > Chordata > Amphibia > Caudata > Salamandridae > Pleurodeles > Pleurodeles waltl. Next base: position 69,727,722 of record NC_090450.1, on the reverse strand, counting down.
TTGTTTGCACTGTTTTCTAAGACTATACTGCATATTTTTGCTATTGTGTATATATATCTTGTGTATATTTCCTATCCTCTCACTGAGGGTACACTCTAAGATACTTTGGCATATTGTCATAAAAATAAAGTACCTTTATTTTTAGTATAACTGTGTATTGTGTTTTCTTATGATATTGTGCATATGACACTAAGTGGTACTGTAGTAGCTTCACACGTCTCCTAGTTCAGCCTAAGCTGCTCTGCTAAGCTACCATTATCTATCAGCCTAAGCTGCTAGACACCCTATACACTAATAAGGGATAACTGGGCCTGGTGCAAGGTGCAAGTACCCCTTGGTACTCACTACAAGCCAGTCCAGCCTCCTACACATGCCATCATAGCTCCTATTTTTAAAAAGGCTCCCAACTAGACCTGAGTTGCTATTGCCCCATGTTACTTATCAACTCAACTGCTAAATTAATGCAAAAAATATGCTGGAACGTCTACAGACGTGGGCTAGTGAACACAATGTGCTCTCAGAGCTCCAATTTAGTTTCCATTCGGGCCAGGGAACAGTAGAGCAGCCTTTACATCTGTATCTCGTAATGAGCAACTACACAGTGGCCAAAAAGGTTACCCCTTATCTGGCATTTATGGGACTGACCTCTGCTTTTGACTCTGTTAATAGGTCAAAATTGTGGAGCATTATGCTAGGTATGGGGGTGGACCATAACATTGTTAATTTCTTAAGGGAACTCCATAACAAAGTTCCTGCCAGTGTAAGATTCTGTCCGGAGGGGAGACAACTGTTAGTTTTACTCATGCCAGGATAGTACGTCAGGGCTGTGTCTTGGCCCGGTTCATTTTGTTCACTATATGTTAATGGCCTTGAACCACAGCTTTTAGAGGCTTGTTCGAATTGCCCCCATATAGGAGATCGAAGGTACTACGCTCTGATTTATGCCAATGACATTGTTCTAATAGCGAGGATGGCCAATGGTCGGCAGCGTTTGCTGGACCGATTCTGTAGTTTTATGCTGAGTTTGGACCTGAGTGTTAACCAGGCCGAAACTCATGTTATGGCCCTTGGTGTAGGTATTAGGAAGAAGGAATGTGCGGTCTTGTAGTGAACAACAAAAAAGTTAGAACTCTACCTTCGTTTTCCTACCTCGATATCCCCTTTGATAAGCACCTTATCTGGGGCCCACTGAAAGTCTGCAAAGCTGCTGCAGCTGTCCTTAACTTTGACAATAGACCAGGTAAGAAGCCCAGTAGGGACCTACTCGCTGTTTATACAGGCAAATGTTGTGCAATTGCTTCCTATGTGGCAGGGCTGTGGGCTGTTAGCCATCAGTGGGCTGGAAACGGTTGAGAATGGTTTTAGTAAAAGATTATTATCTGCCTGTGACTATGAACATCAAGATGTGCTAAAACCACCACTAGGGTGTTGTTTTTTAGGGGGCGGACAGTAACTAACAATACATTGTGGCAATCCAGATCACACCCAGTAGATATCCTTTAGTCCTCTATAGTATGGTCACATCAGCTTACCATCTGGAGTGGGGAAAACAGACATGTGGTGTCCTTTTCCTCTTCACCCTTTCCCATAGGTAAGCATAAATGGGAAATCTTGACTAGAATATTATCAGGCTTTGCTTAAAGGCAAAGAATATATGCAAAAATATATCAGCAAATATAACAAGAATTGTGGAGTGTAAACTTTTACTGAAAGAATATTTTATTAAAAAAGTCAATACTATTCAATAAAATACTTCTTCTTTCTCAGTCTTTACTATTATGGTTTAGCAAAGGTTTTGCATCTGAAGGGCTGCAATACATCATACAATACATCGATGCGTACCTCCTTGGTGTAAGCAGAGTGCCGCAAGCCTATGCTCCTTCTATAAGAACACTGCTTGTTAATAATCTGTGTCCTTACAGGAAAAAAGCTCCCAGGCTGCTGAAATGTATGTCTCTCTGTCGTGGAGCGCTAAAGACACTACATTTGTATTGTTTCACAGGCCATCGTGAGAAATGAACCTGTGATTAGTAATGTATTGTGAGAGTAAAATCTTTATATACAAAACCTCAAAATCTAAACAAAAATAGTAAAAATTATTATATGAATATATGAGATGAAAGGATGGTATGGTATTACATGAAACATAACCAACATATTGTCATACAGTTATTTGTATAAAAAGAAAGCAAACAACATTTCCAATAAGTGATCCTGGGCTTTAGGCTATAATGAGTAAGTGGGCTGGTTCATAATTTGGGAGCATGCACAACAATTGTCCTACGACAAATCTCACAATTATCCTCATTCTGGCTGCTGGGGATAAATGTAGCGCAAAATCCACCCAGGTCAATACTATTACTGCACTGTTTTGAGTCATTGTGGTACCTCGTTTGCTAATTTGCCTGTGTAGTGGGCAATAAGGTGCGGTGACATCTGTGCAACCAGTAAATAACCAATGTATAACACTATGGGCCTTGTTACGAATCTGGCGTTCGGAAGACTGACAGACTCGGGGTAGAGATTGGACCGCCGTGGCTGTGGCGGTCTGACCATCACATTACGAACCTGGCAGTTGGACCGCCAAGAGACCACTATCTCCGCCAGGATCTTTGATCGCGATCGGATGACGGTGGTCGTGGTTTCAATCAGCCGCGACCGCGCTGAAGTCAGTGCCGCCCTGCTGATTATAACCATGTTCTCCGACAGCCTTTTCATGGTGGTTTAACGGCCATGAAAAGGTTGTCAGGGAACAAGTACTGGGGGCCACAAGGGGGCCCCTGCACTGTCCACAACATTGTTTTGGGCAGTGCAGGGCCCCCTCCCCAGTACTGTCGGAATGTGCACTGTCTGCCTTGCAGACATTGCACATTCTGAGGGTGATGGGGGGCCTCCTGGGTGATGGCATTGGACATGGAGCCAAGTCCAATGCTGCAGCATGTTTTCCACTGGGCTGACCAGTGGAAACCTTGGTTTCTGCTGGTCTGCCCAGTGGAAAACTTGCAATGGGGCTGGTGGGGTGCCTGCCAGCACCATGGCAGTCTCCTCATCGGGAGTTTGGCGGTCGGGTTTTTCCAACTGCCAAACTCGTAATCAGCCCCTTTATCGCTCTCTACAAACTTTCTTATTCATAGTAATTCATTCAGGTAGTAACTGGGCTGAATTTGGACACACAAAATACTGGTTCAAATTTCAATGTGTGTTTTACCTGTAATTGACACAAGGCGTAACACTGCCCAAAATCTCTTTGTGCCCGATGTTCTTCATTTGCACCCGTTTTACAATGAAGACATATATTTTCTGGGCTCATAAACAGATAACTGAAAAGAGAGAAAGACCATACAAAGCTGGTGCACGTGACTGAGTCCAGGATTGTGGAATATTATTCGATTCATTTGGATTTTAATTTGCAGTTGAAAAAGCACTATCAGCATGTTATATTCAACCAAATACTGGACAAAAAAGCCCATCTCTTTTTGTGCCCCCCCATAACTCATGTGTCGGTCCTTGGGCAAATCAAGCTCCTTGCCTTTGCCATCTTTTCTGACTGTCCGTCCTTAATAACTTTACTCACAGTTTCCTGTCAGAAAAATACCGCTATATTTTCTTCTGGATTATAAAGTCATGTCTAGATTGAAACTCAGTGCACCCGCTTGGCATCAGCCTATGCCAGCAGCATCTGAGAAGTGGAGCTAAAATGGTGCAGTTGTCTAGTAAATTCAATTCAATTCAATTCTCTTTATTCAGTCAATATTTAGACCATTAGAGTACAATCAACCATACATCAGTGCATAAAAAAAAGAAAAACAAGAAAGACATATATAAAAATAAATAATAAAAACTCTTAATAAATACTAAAAGCAGGAACAACCTTTAGGTTCTTCATAATCTCATAATCTAGGAGAGATAAATAACAGGAGACCTTCTTGCCTGCTTGAAAACCGATCATCAGCACATTTCAGCAAGCTCCTACTGTTGTCCTGTCACTGCAGTGAGTGCCCAGAGGCCAAGAAAAATAAGCCACAACATCATTTTAAACCACATCTGACGGACATTGTACATGTTTTCAGATCATTCAAATGAGCGGTTTTGACAACAGATGAGACAGCCAAATAGAACATCATATTTTTAATGAATAGTTATAATAAAATAGTTTTGAAAAGCAAGCAGTGTCATTTCTTTAATTGTTTTGAACACCAGATTTCCCATGCTATGTCCATGAGAGAGGCTGGTTTACAAAATTGTTTACCATTATGTGAGTTCTTAATCTCCTCCATCCATGTTCATTGCCTGAGAGGTATTAACATGATTTGCCAAACTCAAGCTTAGGGCCTGATTCACATCTCGGCTGATGGGATACGCCACCACAGATGTGACGGATATCCTGTCCGCCATCTTACAATCTCTGTAGGATATCATGGGATCGCAATAAGGCAGAGGAGATATCCGTCACATTTGTGATGGAGTAGTCCACTCCACCAACATCTTAATCAGGTTCGTAGAACCTCTATTGGATCTCAGTGGACAAGTTAAAGCGTCACCACGGTGACTGCTATCCAGTCCATCAAAATCTAAATCACATTATTTCCTCTGGGATTTTGATTTCAGCAGACTGAATATCTGTCATCATTGTGACGGTGCAACCTTTTCACCAGTATTTAAATCAGTTGTCTCTCTTTGTAAACCTGGAGATTGGCAGGGAACACCCGTACACCGGATGTGGTAACAAGTGACACAAGTTGGCCATGGAAAGACATGGGTGTCATTCATTTTCCATACCTTGAAATAAATCTTTTTTTTTTGCTTCACCTTAATTAATTATCCAGTGAAAAATAGGCTATTTAATTTAATTAAGTGTAATATGCATGGTATTTGAATATATCTGATATGTGTAAGTTAAGTCTGGAAATGAAAACAATTGTTTACAGTTGACACTGCTCCCTAATTGTGCCCTACGGCTTTTTCTAAGAATTACTTTGAGATACAGTTCAAGTGCACCTAGCACATATCATTCGAAGAAAGCTCTTTCCATGAAATGATTGCCAGTCAGATTGAACAAAAGAAGAATGGATTGTGAACCTACCTTGGACAATATGTGCAGTTATTTTATCATTGACTAAGGGTTATGCCTCATAGGTGTAGGTGAAATAGAACATAAATGTCCTGCTAGGTGTAGCAACATAACCAAGTCCTGTTTTACCTCCAGATAGTAGACCATTTCACTCCTCCCACCCAGGCACCAAGTATTTGGTATTCCAGTATTTTGGTGAACCTAACGTGTCAGCATTTACACCAGTAAAACAGACAAAAGATACCCCGCTCTAGATTGGTTCATGGCATGGAACGAAATGGATTCCCACATTACGATTTCCATGGAAAAATTCACCTATTTCAATTTGCGAAAGACGTCAAATGCCAAATGAAAATTGTTTTATTTAGGGTATGTGTAAAGCACTACTAACTACCAAACAGTAGCCTCAAACCTCTTTGGGGTGGGGACCTATATAGAAAATTGTGGGTCATAGGAAAATGTTTTGCACAACAGGTAGTCTTTTTGGTAGGTGAGGGTTGAAACTATAATGTAAATGTCTAACCCCCATTAGTAAAAGTGCAAAGAGGGCACAGTCCCTTCTGTTTGAACTGATTATTATATATATGTATAGTCCATAAATATTTCAATTTTATTCCCATCCTATATGTTTTGTGGCCAAGACACAAAAGCATGTGAGAGTACGCAAAAAGGTACTACAGGTACACTACATTACATACTCCAAAATACCTTTGTGAGAAGACCCCAAAGTCGCAATATCATGTTTATACAGAGAAACATAACATCACATTAAGTAATCATCGCACATTTTGTCAAGTATATAGTTTTCACATACTCAAAAAAGAGCATGAAATATTTCTCCGACTGCACACATCTAGGACGTTAGAAACAGCAATCAAGCACCCAGGATGCCTAAAAAATACTTGATTTCCGTTACCATTCCTCAAAGATTTAAAGTGCAATAAAAAGCACATTTTACAAACACAATGAATCTATCTTAGACAACCTAAAAGTGATTGACAATGAAAAATTGATAAACGTGCAAATATATTTTTATGGCAGATCGACCACGCACAGGAGTCAACAAGTCAAGTTAGTTGCACCCACTAAGTTAACAGCCATGAATTATCACACCAGTCAGCCTTCAATGCTCTGACTCACATGAACCTACTTGCATTCAAATGCACCGTAAACAATCTCATACAAATGCTTTCACAAAGAGGTTGAAGGATTATGGCAAAGATAAAAATCTGCATCTCATAAACATGCAACTACACAAAGCAGACATACCTCTGCAAGATATTAAGGTGTGAGTCTATATAGATGCCAGTACTCTGAGACTTCATCAGTCAGGAATGTCTACAGAGATTCAAACTCACCAAGAGCATCCTCGATGTTCTCTGTCAAATATTTCCTTACCTTCCTAAAGGTACTCGACATGCCAAGTCAGCAGAGATGAAACTATTATGTGTCCTGTGATTTTATGCCATGAGTTTCCACCAAGGGACACCGGAGACAAAACAACCCCACTTCAAGGCAGAATGGTAGTTCACAGATAGATCTCATGTGGTACAAGGTGTCACCTTCCCTCCACCCTCCTCTCAAGACTGCACATGCAACAAACAGATAGGGACCACCAAGTGACTGCCTCCTTGACATTGCAGCCAGGATTACACACACACACACACATCACCGTCAAAGGTCACAAATTCAAATGTATCTACTACAAACACAAAAGATCTACCAATCACAATATATAGGTGGCATGTGAAGCACAAATACATGTTAACAAACACTAAAAATGGGCCCCTCGTTCTTGACCATCTGAAGCCATCCTGGATGCCATATAATATTCATACTGAATGCAAAGCAACTGGCCCTACTACACAATTGCATAGACAATGTAGCTCCTCTGCACACAACTCCGACTCATGACTTCCCTGCAGCTGACAACAGCTACACCTACCTTGAAGACACAGTGATGGCTCTCTGCCATATCCAAAGCACTAAGGACTAGAGAAAACACAATAGTGCTTCTATACCATTAGGGCATAATGCACAATTTAGTGAGGCAGTGGAATACACCAGAATTGATAAAACTCACTGCATCAGGAAATCCATTGTATCCACATCAAGTGCTTCAATCTTCTTCATGCTACACAACATAGTTATATCAGAACATCAGTCCTCAACTGTCATGTGCAACCTGTGTCAAGATATATCCCACAACTGTTTCTGCATAAAGTAGCCAGGCATCCCACACTATGGCAGCATCAGAAGTCTGTGTTGTGCAGGAAGGTGTCACAAGCCCAGGTCTGCATCACTGACACCTGCACAGGTAACCACTATATGTATTGAAGGCAGACTTTGAGATCTTCAGAAAGACTCATGGCTCCTACCACCAAACGTGCAACAGAGGCAACACCTTCTCCGTGGATCCTAGACTCCACATCCACATTACTAGACCCACCAACGCTCCGTGCAGCTTACATAAGGAAGGTGCAGGAGCCAAGGATAGGTGAGGTAGATCTCTCTACTGAAACCAAGAGAAACAGACAATGAGGTACGGTACTTCTAGCAAATGTGACCTGAACACTGTGCATAGGCACAATAATAAAGAAGTCTTCGTTCAGTCGAAGATGAGGGTAAGACAGACCAAAAAACAGACTATCCAGAACTTGTGCCCTAATTCTCCATGTAACATGTGTATGGCAGACCCGTGCTTCATTCGAAGGCACTCCATTGATGGGTCTCTACATCGGTGTCACTGCATTAATTAAACAAGTGCGAAGATCACAACTACAAATATTGCTATGGCATCTATACTATGACTTTGCCAAGGGTCAGGCTTAATTTAATAATGATTAGAAGTCTCTGGCTGAGCTTAATATTAGATTCCAGGCCTTTGACCCTCTACTAGGCCAAGTTAGTTACTCTGCTGACCAGCTAGATGGCCAAAGGCCACCCCACACAATAGAGCAATTCGACAGTGGTTGGGAATGTTCCTGGGAAAGGAAGTGGTGGGGACTGAATCTGCAGGTTCTAATTACCTTTCATACCGCACCTGGCCTGAGAAGGGTCACTCCTACAAAACAAAGGAGGACAGTCAGACCGCAAAAGCCAGTCACAGGAGGGTTTCCCCATTGAAGTTTTGGAGGAAAGGGATCAGGCAGTCGTGGCAGTTGAAGGCAGGGGTAGGAGTTATTGTCCGAAAGACAGCTTCCCGTCACCATGTTTGAATGTCCGTAAACGTTGTGTATGAAGCCTGTGGTTGAGGTGCCTACCTTCTAGAACGATGACCCTCCCTTGAAAACCTCTGCACAAGGGAGAGACTGTTAAGATATTTTTGGTCATGGGAGAGAGGCGCCAGAGGAGTGCCCAGCTGGAAGAAGAAACCACATGACTTTACTGCAAGGATGGACCTGAGGACTTTTTGGACCCCAGGGATAGGAGTGTTTCCCCAGGGCCAATGCTGCTAATGCCCTTAGAGGGTGCTTGGAAGGTTTCCCTCAATCGTCTATGGTCTGGTGGTGCAGGTGGGTAACCTCCATCAGGCGGTGGTCACTGGCTCTGCTGCTGACAGACAGGGACGCTGCAAGATGGACAAAGCCCTGGGGCTGGTGGAGTGCAGCAGAGAGGTTTTTCTGCTGGAGGACTGCAGGGGGGGCTGCCGAGGAAGTCACTGGATGAAGACATGACTACAGCCCAGTCAGAGGACAGGTCCAACATCAGGAGCAAAACATCACGAGGGCAGTTTCATCAGAGGGAGAGTTGTGAGAGCAAGCTCACAGAAGAAAATTACAATTTAGAGGCTAAGACATCTGAAGAAAATACTACTGGTAGTTAATGCTTGTCACCTTGTGTATTACCCAACCATGTCACGGATTACTTGTCGCTTATTACTCAGGCCATCTGGAACTGCAGAGTGGTCTTGATCCTTGTAGGTTCTGCCTTCACCAAGATAAGGGCAGCTCTTTCTGGTAGCCACAGTGCTGCTGACAATTGGACATCAAAAGGCAGTCCGTGCCCTCCAGAAGGAGTCCCAGAGGTAAAAAAAAAAACAACGGGAAAAACCTCTATGACTGGAACTCCCTGGAACAGAAAATAAGCACAAAAAGGTAAGTCTTCTAAGAAAACAAGTACTGGAAGAAACTGGAACAGGCGAAGAAAAAGGCTGGAGGAAAACAATCAGAGTGTGATCACCGTCAAAAGAAGTGTTGCAGCACAAGGAGAGCAAGAATCTCACTCCTTATATAACCTAAAACAGGAAGTGACAGACAGGAAGGAAAAACACAACCATGTTGGATTGGGAAAGACCATAGGAAAATACAGAGGAAGGCACCATTTTGGAAAAGGATCCTAATGCATGCAGGGTAGAGGAAAGGCATACTGGGATAAAGAAGAACATGGCTGCTATGTGTAAAAAGAAAAGAAAGAAGAAAAGAAGAAAGAAGAAAAAAGAAGGAAAGAACATGCATCACCAGGTAAGTGAGGGTTTGGGGGGGTGCCCACTCCTAATGTCGAGGGCGTGCCACGCCCTGAACTCGCCGAGGCCAAATCTGGGGCCTCATGCGAGAGAATAACAGTAAGAAGGGGTGCGGCATGCCCCCTGGCTGAGTGAATAAACTGCGGCTCCAGCGGCGCCCCGAGCCGGTCGTTTCGCTCGGGCTGTGGCGGGCTGCAGCGTGACAAACCAGGAGTGTGAAAATCACTGAACGGGGCCAGAGAAAGGGGCCTGTGAAGGTTGCCACCCCTTTGAAGGGGTGGGGCAGGAAACAGAGCACATATCACTCATCTGGGATTTCTAGATACCCTAGAGAGAGCTAGGGCACTGAGGTTCACGCAAAGTGAAATTGCCACCCAATCCCCAACCATTCCAGATGTTTCAGGAGCCAAGAAAAAGAAAGGCCAGGAAAATCAGGGTGCAGCAGCGCCCTTACTAGTATTGCCCCGAGGACTCCCATTCCCCCAGGGTCTGAAGACAGAACAAATAGAACACCACCAAAATCCAACAGAATTTTGTTCCCAGGAAGACTAGACCCTGGAAGCACTGCCGTGTGCCTTCCCCTGCTCCCCATGTCAGGGCAGAGCATGGTGGACACCACCATCATGGCCCACCTGCATGGATGTGGCAGGAGAATTCAGATACTGACCCCGGCATTGGCAACGATTAGTGTTGACTAGGTGCGTAGCTGGTAGGTCCGCATGGGAGTGGGCTCCCTGTGCGTCCCAACGTCTTCTAGGACCCACGTGCTCCACAGATGGACAGTGGCTCTCAGATCATATAGAATAAAGTCACGGAGGCAGCCTGAGGACAATTGGTGAAAATAAAAGGATGTAATTTAAAGGTCTAAACTCAGGTCAAAATGATCACCTTATAAAGACTAGCAGCTGCATAACTAAGTAAGGGCTCACCCTTACTTTTGTTGTTGCTTGTGGTGCCCCAGAGAGCGTAGGGAAGCCACCATCAGGTTTGTGAAGTGTTGGGGGGCTGCCAAACATGTAGCAGTCCCCACCAAAGTTTCCCCAATATCGACCCAAGTCTCCCAGGGCTATGTGCATGTTCTTTATTTTTGAAGCTCTTCTGGAGCTTGGCGTTTGACGATAGGCTCTGGAATGTGAGGACTCCTGCTGGTTGGCCTAAAGTTGCAATGACAGCGTGGTAAACAAAGGTGAAAAGACTGTTGCACGCATTAAATTAAATGGACAGTGGTTTTGACACAGACAATGGAATGTTATATGGTTTAATCAAGTTCATGGAAAGGAATTTATTGACAAATCACAAATGTAATAGTCAAGCATTACATATTGCAATGTAAGTCATTGAAAGGCTTTATTGAAAAAGTGCATCATGGCAGTCTTTAATGATGAGCATTTTAGGATAATATCATCCATATTGATTCTAATGGTTTTCCAATAGTTTTCTTGGGCATATTTCTGTTTTTGTTAATGACGTGGCACCACAACAAAGTCCATAGGTCTGCCTTTTCATAACAACAGCCATTTTTGTGTTTCTACTATTGGTACCGTTATTGTGGGTTTTTTGGATTACATGCTCACTAAGTATGTCAACTGTTAGGAGGGTGTCTCCCTAGGTATTTCTGTTTGTCTACTTGTACTTATTTATAAACTAATGCAAAGCAGTCAGTCCTGTATATTAACAAACTGGACAATGATTTATTTGGTGTTGTTTGTTCTGTGCCTAAAGCCTAGGGCACTAGCCCACACTACCTCCCCTACATACCAAACTAGGCTTGGGCTCCTCTGCTTTGCCACCCTGAGAAAGTCTAGTGCTACAACAGAGTTCTTGGTTCCCAGTAGACACATGGTTAAGAATGTATCACTTGTAAAGTACTCACATCCTTTACAGCTAATAGCCCAATTTCTCACCACCAGGATCCCATGTCAGTGTTAAAGACATAGGGTTCAATCACTGCTCGTTGCCAGTTCTCTTTAACAGGTGCATTCTTTAGGAAGGCAAACCAAATCTTGGGGAAAACCAATGGAATGCTTTGAAACTCATGGAGAAATTATAGAAGAACTACCATATTAAAATTATTTTTTCTGAACATTCTATTCTCCAAAGAGACTAATTGAGTATGTATGAAAATGTCATCCCATGTGCTTTTAATTTACATACATAAATATATGAGGCCAGTTGGATTCCAGATAACCAGCATGGATGAATCTGACTCCTCAGAAACATAAGTGACCTTAAAGAGCTTAAATGAGGCCTACCTGAACTTAAGACTGTATTGTTAAACATATTATCCTAGTTTGGATAATGTATGCAGGGCTGAGTAAGTGACATATAATACGTTGTCAACATATATTGATCTGATATTGTTTTACTGACCCCATATACATAGTGGTCTTTGGCAACCAGACTTGTTACACGAGAAAAGAGTGATTCTATTACGAGAGTAAATGTGAAGGCTAAGCATTGGCATGATTCTCCCCATTCTCACCATGAGTGCTAAGTCACAGGGATTCTATATCAACTCACGCTCCTCCATGATATAGCTCATCAAAAAGGTCCCAGGCACTGTGGCACCAAAAGTCCCTCATGTGCAGTTATCAGATCCTTCATCACAATGCACATTTTCGGCTCCACTCAACCAGCTCATGTCCCTATCATCCATTGATGGGAGAAGCACTATACTCATTGGTCTGTTGGTGCCCTCTTACCCACAATTAGGGATTTCAACTGGCTTCCAGTTTCTGGTTTGCATTAAGTTTACGTCTCAGTGCATCACATAAAAGTCTACCCACATCAACAAAAGCAGCTGTAGCGCTTGGTATTTCAAGCAGAGGGGTGGGCGATCCAAAATGCATATGCACACTAACACCCATGCATTCACACATGTGCATGAATTCACCCATCTTTCACAAGCACCTACTCATGCACACATGCACACACACCCATTCACAGCACATCCTAACAAATGCACATACAGTCCTACAAACAAAAGTACAGGAACCAACAAAAAAATACCAATCACCAGGCTGCAGTGCTGATCTAAGGTGGATGGTCCCTGAAGATTGGGACTGCCGCCTTCTCTCATGGATGACCTTCTTATGGGTCAACGAATGAGAGGAGGCAAATGGCCCTTACTCATCACAGAATGGGATGAAGCCATTGAGACAGCGTCTCTGATACACACTTGGCCCTGGGCACGTCAAGGCTTAAAACTGATGCACCAAGGTTGAAGGCTATCAGTTATTCTCACTCTCAACATGAGGCGGAGGACTATCAAACATTTTTCTGGGCTGAAGAGATCATGCTTCTTCAGCCTGGAAAAATGCTTGGTGGTCCTTTGGTCGGCTGTGACATCGTCAGCCTGGCAAAGTTCAGCTCAAGCAGCCACATACCTGCACATTTAGCACAAGTACAGTGCCTTGCTGCCTGACCTGGATAAGAAGACTGTGGGCCTGATTACAACTTTGGAGGAGGTGTTAATACGTCCCAAATGTGACGGATTTACCACCAGCCGTATTACGAATTCCATAGGATTTAATGGACTCGTAATACGGCTGGTGGTATATCCGTCACTTTACCGTCACTTTTGGGACGGATTAACACCTCCTCCAAAGTTGTAATCAGGCCCTGTATGCCAGGCTGACCTTTGCTCAGATTGACAGACACTCTTCAGATCGGAAAAGAGTGGGGGGCAGGGTTTGTCTGCCCTTGAGGGTGGGCTGACCCTTAAAAATAACATCCTAGCTAACAATCACACCTTCTGTGGCTGCCCTCACCCCACAGACGTTAAAAACTACTCAAGCTTTGTTTTTTACTGGAGACCTAAAAAGAGAAAAAAGAGAAGACAAGCTTTCTCTGTCACTGCCTTACTTCTTAATGATTTCTGCTTCTAGCCTCTTGTTCCTGTCATTCAAGAAACAACCTGAGACTATGCTCTTGTCTATCAGCATCCTGAAAGCATCCCCTTGTGGTGCAGTTTTAGTTCACAATTGACAGCCTGTTCCTGGGCAGTTCCAGTACATCTATCTTCCATCTATCTCTCCAGACAGACTATGGGGGTTATTCTAACTTTGGAGGAGGTGTTAATCCATCCCAAAAGTGACGGAAAAGTGACGGATTTACCACCAGCCGTATTACGAGTCCATTATATCCTATGGAACTCGTAATACGGCTGGTGGTATATCCGTCACTTTACCGTCACTTTTGGGACGGATTAACACTCCTCCAAAGTTAGAATAACCCCCTATATTTCTGATGTGTATGATGTATTTTCTTCCAATGCAACTCCTTTTACTGCAGTGTCATCTGGCAGCTCTAGAGAGGTAAATATGAGTCTTCCCTCTGTGCACATCGCTATTCCCCGACGCTCTCTTTATGATTCCAGGAGTACATTTAGTCATGTCATTGTACCTGCCGCCTCCTCCTCAGCAGCAGCAGCAGCAGCAGCAGCAGTAGCTAGATAGCTAATTTTTCCACTGGGCCAAATACCTGCAAACACATTTTCAAAAGTGCCTGTACGTAAAATCAAAATATGATGATCCAATCAGTGTAACATATGCTATTCATGGAGATACAATTGCTGTAAGAAAAGTTGTATAAAAATAAATTATTACCATTATTTCAGAACACCTACTACACTTAGATGCTAGCTTCTATTAACTCATAGCTGCATTTGATTTGCCCTTCCACCTGTACACTTTTGGGAAAGAGTGCAGTGTTGCATACATAACTAGCAATAGCTAATAGAATACGCTGCATAGTTTTGCATCTTTGCTCATTCAGCTTTGTAATTGCATTCTGTTTCCATTAAACTTTGTTTAAAAAGATCATACGCTATCAAATGTATATGCATTACCTGATAGAAGACCACAACCCTGGAAAGATATTACTTTGACATTAAATACTTTTCAAATGCAATAAAAACATCAATGAAAAAATAGGCTTTTTATGAGCTTACAATTAAGAAATCAATTTTCATTTAACCCCGGTCAACATCGATTATTCATGTATATGATTTTCTGCTGAGTATTGCATTATCTTAAATAATTGATGCATATGTGCTAATGCTTGCCAAAAGAAAACAACACCGTAATGCAATCAAGATTCCAAGTGAGTCAGTGTGAATGAAGCAATGTTCTGGGTTGTAGAGAATGTTATTCTAATGTTGACTTACATATATTGTTTGATTGCGTTCATGTGTATAGCCTTCCATATACTTTTCAATGTCTACCACATACTTTTGGTGGACACTGATGAAATGTGAACATATTAAGCTGTCCCTCCCAAACAATGTCAAATTCTGTCTTTCTAACTTAAATTTGTATTGACTGTATATTCAATCACCCTTGCATACCTTACTACAGGACCATAACACTATTTCATCATACACATATCTTACAGTCTGCAACAAACACTTCTACTTAAACATACGCATTATACTATTTATTTTTCGAGTGTAATAATCCTACTCAAAAGACATTGCTTTCCTTAAACTGGACTTCCTGTAAAGCAAGGTACTTCGCACTAGGAATTCCACTCCCTTGCTGGTGAGTTAATCATTTTACCCAAAGGTCCACTGACCTACACACAAAAAAAGACCACCTTGACATCACCTGCCAAACACCTGCAAAAGCGAACTCGTGCCTTTAGTATTGCCATTCCAAAACTATAAAAAACATTTCAACAATTTTAAATATTTAGACCAACTACTAAAAAGTTCAAATTACATCTTAATAAAACCCTAAATCATATTTAAGTTAAATAAAGGTATCAATAACGCTTTATATTTTATTTACCCTAAATAAGGCTTTTCCCATTTTCTTATTTCTGTAAAATTAGAACAGCTCACATGAAAAACTCCCTCTGCATAGCCGTTCACCCAGTTTTATTTGTACTTTTAGACCTCTTTTTTTTACTGCCACTTATATTTGAAGACTACTGACCAGTCCTGAGCCACAAATGCTTTGATCAAAGTAGTTTTCCTTTCAACTCCAGTTCAACTTGCAGGGGAACTGGT
Organism: Pleurodeles waltl; assembly: GCF_031143425.1. NCBI lineage: Eukaryota > Metazoa > Chordata > Amphibia > Caudata > Salamandridae > Pleurodeles > Pleurodeles waltl. Next base: position 69,712,176 of record NC_090450.1, on the reverse strand, counting down.
CTGATATTGTATCAGGTTACCAGGCTTGCACTAGGAAATGCCAAAAACATCTAGCATAAAATACATTAGTCGTATGAGTACATAGTCACCTTACTCCAGCTATCTGTTCGACAGACACACCATTTACCCTGCGATATGACTTTACCAGTCCAAATATAAATCTCACCGGATTATTCTTAATCACCTGCCAACTTGGGTGTGGGATCCCTTAGGGAACAGATTTAAGGCTATTAATCATTGACAAACAAGCTTGAACATTCGAAAAGTCTATGTTGAGCCAACTGGAATGTCATGGAAATTAGAAATAGTTAGGCTTCAGTGAATTTCTTTAAAGACGATTTTTTCTTTCTGTTTATAGAAATCTATCCTGATTCTTCATTTTAAAGGAATTGCTTGGAGACTGAGACTGGTTGTGGTATATTCTCTACAACTTCATCCAAAATAAGATGAAATCATACTAACTCCCTAAATGCAAGATGATGACAAATTCTGCTTGGAAACTACCCTTGGCTTGTATTAGAAATTGGGTCTCTGTTTGGCAGTCAGTGTGCACTCTGTCCAAGCAGGGACACTCACTCTAGTAAGGATGAGACAGTTACACTTCTAAGACGACTTCTGCTCACCCCTTGGTACCTTGCCTCATGCAGTCAGGCTTATCTCAAAGGTAATGTGTAAAGTATTTATACCAACACACACAGTAATACAGTGAAAACACTACCAAACGGACACCACACCAGTTTAGAAATATAGGCAATATATATTTAAATAAAACAAGACCAAAACAACAAAAACCCAACATACACAAGTCAACATATGAATTTTTTAAATAAAAATAGTCTTACTATATTGAAAACAATGGAAACGTTGTTGTTACACAAAGTACCTGGTTTGCGTAAAAAATAAAGCTGCACTGGCGAGCATGTGTCGGAAAAGTCAGCGATGCGTTGATTCCTTTCTCGCCAGTGAGGCCAGGCATTGTTTCGTCTCCAGTAGGGTATGCGATGCGTTGATTTTCTCTCCAGCAAGAGAGTGATGCATTGATTTCTGGATGGGGCACCTCGAAACGGAGCGAGTTCACTATGGTTTTGATGCCCAGCGTTGATGTGTGTGAAATCTGGCTGCAAGGTGATGGAAAACCCAGCTGCATGGGGTTTGAGTCGTTTTCAGCAGCCACAAGTGGGTGTTGCGTCATTTCTCCAGCCGTGATGCAGGTGAGGCGTCTATTTCCCAACCTCCATACAGGTGGTGCGTTGATTTCAGCTGAAATCTTTCCCACACGACTTCCTGTGCGTCGATTTCAGTCCTTGTTGTAGCAGCTTCACCTCCAAGGGCCCAGGGACTGGATAGGGCACCACTTGCCAGGGCAGGAGTCTCAGTAGAGAGTCCAGGTGCTGACAGAGGAAGTCTTTGATGGCCCTGAGACTTCAAAACAGGAGGCAAGCTTGGTCCAAGCCCTTGGAGAAACTTCTCAAGCAGGAATTTACCACAAAGCCTAGTCTTTGTCCCCTTTCACAGGCAGAAGAATCAACTGCAGGATAGCCCAACAAAGCACAGTCAAAGGCAGGGGCAGCACTTCTCCTCAGCTCTTTAGCTCATCGCCTTGACGGAGGTTCCTCTTGGTTCCAGAAGTAATCTGAAAATATGGTGTTTTGGGTCCACTACAATACCCCATTCGGCCTTTGAAGTAGGCAAACTTCAAAGGAAAGTCTCTGTTGTTCACAAGATCCCGCCTTGCCCAGGCCTGGCCCCAGACACACACCAGGGGGTTGGAGACTGCATTGTGTGAGGGCAGGCACAGCCCATTCAGCTGTAAGCGACCACTCCTCCCTCCACTCTAGCCCATACGGCTCATCAGGATATTCAGGCTACACCCCAGCTCCCTTTGTGTCACTGTCTAGTGGAGATTCACAAATATCCCAACTGTCAGTCTGACCCAGACAGGGAATACATAAGCAGGCAGAGTCACATAATGGCTTTAGTAAGAAAATGCCTACTTTCTAAAAGTGGGATTTCAACCAGACAATTTAAAAACCAACTTTACCAAAATATGTATTTTTAAATTGGGAGTTCAGAGACCCCAAACTCCAGAACTCTATCTGCCCCCAAAGGAAAAGTGCACTAAAAAATTATTTAAAGGCAGACCCCATGTTAACCTATGAGGGAGACAGGCCTTGCAACAGTGAACCCCGCATTTAGCAGTATTTCACTGTTAGGACATGTAAAACACATCAGTATATGTCTCAACATACTCTGCACCCTGCCCATGGTGCTACCTAGGGTCTACCTTAGGGGTGTGTAGCCGGGATCGCCCGGCTACGGACACGGGAACTGACGTATCGGCCGAAGCCGATACGTCATTTCCGCGTCTTCCCGTTGCCGGGGAGACGCGGCCGGAACACGGCCGACAAGGTACCGTTGCCCGGGAAACGACGTGTGTTTCCCGGGTTAAAAAGGTGAAAACAGGAGACGCGGGGGAGTGGAGGGAGAGGAACAACGCGGTAAAAGAAAGGCGAGAGGAGAGAAAACAAGACGCAGAGAGACCAAGGAGAGAGCAGCGCGAGGAGGAGAAGGACACCAGGAAAGAAGCAGACGAGGAATTGACAGACAGAGAGGGAAGAGAAGAGCTCCTGAACCTGGAAGCAGGACACCAGCAGGAGGAACACTACCAATCCAGCCACGACCCTGGAGGGTCGTGGCTTAACAAGGTACGGTCCTTTTGGGACAGAAAGAAGGGAAATAGGGGAGAAGGGACTGGGGAGGGGTCATAAAGGAGGGTTGGAGAGGGAGGTAAAAGGAAGGGCACTATAAGTAACTCACCGGTGTCACTTATTTCTACACTAATAATAGAAGTGTGCGCACTAGTCCCTGAACCACCTCCCCACTGGCACCAACCCCCTCCTTTTGTGTATACCACCTCCCAGTCCAAAAGTAAGAGTATAGGAAAAGCCTATTACTGAAACCCAATACTTACCTTGGCGTTCTCCCTTCTATTTCCGGCACCATCCTGGACTCCGATGAGCGAGTACGACAGCTGGGTTACCTGTAAAACAAGAAACAAGGATATACCATCACGAACCTGGGAAGCAATACAAAGGAAGAACAAGTGACTAAGAAAGACGATAAAACTTGTGACTTTGTGTATACTACTCCAAAACCACCCCCCCTATCATAAGGAAAATAAACCACTTATCGTCACCTAAAATACGTCTCAGTGGTCTTTATACTGTTCGACCTGCGACAGGGTGCCTTACATGTATAAAAAGGGAAGGTTTGGGCCTGGCAAGTGGGTACATTTGTCAGATCAAAATTGGCAGTGGAAGATTGCACACACAGACACTGCAGTGGCAGGTCTGAGACATATTTACGGGGCTACTTATGTGGGTGGCACAATCAGTAGCATTTGATTTATAGGCCTTGTGCACCTCTAGTGCACTTTACTAGGGTATTACTAGTAAACCAAATATGCCAATCATGGAAAAGCCAATTACATATTCAATTTACACAGGGAGTACTTGCAATTCAGCACTGGACAGCAGTGGTAAAGTGCCCAGAGTAACAAAACCAGCAAAAGCAGAGTTCAGAACATAGTCAAAACAGAGGAAGAAAAGGCAAAAACAGCAGGGGAGACTACGCCAAGGATGCCAGGTCTAACAGCGTGGATTTCCAATTTTTTAAGAGAATATTTTTTTCCTGGTTTTAGAACACTCACAGGACCCGGGCCTGTTTTTCTTACTAAGAAGAGACTACTTCAAAGCTAATAACAAGATTCCCTACTCTGAGCAAATCCATCCCCTCAAAATTATTTATTGACAAATCTGTGCATTAAGGGAGTCCTGTGTGCCTAAATGGTGGCAATGAGTAAATGCATAAAATTTCAATCTGTACCATGCAGAAGTGGAACATGTTTCACCTATCATTACCAACCCCACCTATATGGCTGAGCACACTGACAGTATTTGTCGCAAACCCCAATGTCAGGCCCAAGTCCCACACAGTTACTGGAAGTAGAGTTGTATCAGTTGGTTCCTGGAATTGACATCTTCCTCATCATCACCATCACTCTCCTCCCCTCTCTGAGGTAGCTGGTCAGGACATACAGCACCCTCCACCTCCAAGAGGGGGATAGAATGTCTCACTGCCACGTTGTGCAGCATGCAGCAGACCACCACTATTCTACACACCTTATCAGGCCCGTAGGCCAGGGAACCCCCAGAGATATGTAGACAACGAAATCTAGCCTTCAGGAGACCTATAGTTCGCTCTCTCACCCTCCTAGTATGTCAATGGACCTCATTGTAATTCCTCTCTGCATCCGTCCTGGGATTCCTCACTGGTGTCAGGAGCCAATGCAAGTTTGATAGCCAGAATCACCTAGAAAAAAGTGCAATACAGAGTCGTCATTGTTATGCCCCTTAGTCAGACAGCCTGGCTGTCTGCTATGTGTCAGTTAGTGACAGGCACACTTATCTATGATCCACCCTCTGTCCTCTTGTAGTTGTTCCATAGTCTGTGGCACACTACTGTTCCTCAGCACAAAGTAATCATGGACTGAACCTGGGAACATGTCATTCACATGTGAAAAGTACTGGTCTGCAGTGCATACCAATTGGATGTTCAGGGAGTGAAAGTTCTTTCTGTTTCCGTACACCTGTTTACTCACTCTTGGGGTGATGATCGGTATGTGGGTGCCATTGATGGCACCTATAACATGGGGTATGTTGGCAAAGGCATAGAATTCAGACTTGATGGCAGGGAGGTCAGTTTGGGGAAGCCTCACATAGGACTGGAGGTGTCGTACAAGTGCATCCAGAAATCTTGTCAGTACCGTGCTGAACATTGGCTGTGAAAATCCAGCACCCATGCCCACTGTCACTTGAAATGAGCCCGTGGCCAGGAAATGGAGTGCGGAGAGCACCTGCACTTCAGTAGGGATGGCATTCTGATTATGATTTCCCAGAGTTAGTGCAGGATCCAGTAAAGCACAAAGTTCCTGAATTGTTGCACATGTGGGTCGGTAATTGATTATGATCTGATGCTCCACCATGGTCCTCATATCCACAAGTGGTCTGTACACCGATGGTGCCCTTCCTCGCCACAAGGGTCGGTACCTACGAGGGGTTTCAAAAAGGTGTGGCGAAGACACATACATAGGCACACTTGTCATCATTTGTGCACTGCATAGTTCATTGTAGTGACTCTACATTAACTCCTTCCTGATGGATCTACATGTACATCACAAAGAGGGAACAGAGTATTTCAGGTGTGGTAGAATACGGAATGGACAGAGGCTTAGGTGCCTCATGTGGCTAGAAGGGCCTGCATTGTGAAAGGTTTAATTTATAGATGCGTAGTTCCTGCCAAAATGTCTGCCCACTGTAATTATGCCCTTTCGTTGTGTAAGTGACCTCATACCGCTAGCGGTTGACGTCGCAGCGTAAGGCAGTGTTTACCGCCGTTCGCACCCTCATTGGCTAACATGGATGCCAATGGGGAATCCTGGCATATCATGATCGCCGCCGGCGGTGACGGTGCACACCACCGCGGAACGTATGCAAGTTCTTCATGGATTATTCACTTGACTCCTTGATCTCGTGCCGACAGGTACTCCACTGTGTGTACTGCTGTGGTCTGCCTCTGGCTATGGATGTGCCTCGTGTTGCAGGGGAAAGGGCACCAGCCTTTACACAGGAGGAACTGGAGAGGCTAGTGGACGGGGTCCTGCCCCTGTACGCAAAACTGTACGGACGACTAGAGGTACAGGTGAGTCTGGGTTTGGGGGGCACTGTTTGTGTGTAATGGATGTTGTTGATTGGACATATGTGTGCACCTCAGAGCCTGTATGGGCCATGGTGCATGGCATGCTGCATGCGTATGTCCAGTATGTCTGACAGTACTGTCCATCCCATAGTGGGCGAATAGCCAGCTGTACCTATCGTGCAAGTGCCTGAACTCTATGTTCCATTTCTGTGTCACCCTGTAGGTCAGCGCCCACCAGAAGAGGGCACTTTGGCATGCCATCACCAAGGAGGTGTGGACCCTGGGGGTCTACAACCGGCAGAGCACCCACTGCAGAAAGAGGTGGGAGGACCTGCGGTGCTGGGCGCGTTAGATCAGTGAAGCCCAGCTGGGGAAGTCCTCCCAACGTGGAAGGGGTGCCCGTCGGGCACTGACCCCCTCATGCAACGGATCCTGGCGGTGGCATACCCAGACCTGGATGGGCGCTTGAAGGCTGCACAGCAGTCACTAGGCGGTGAGTACTCATTTCACAAACTTCAGTCTGGAAGAATGTTTGGGTGTGCATTAGGGTTCATGATGCTTAGAGGCAGGGACTTCGACTGGTGTCCATCTACTTTATGGTCCCCAAAGGGTGTAGGGGTGTCTTTGTGAGGTCTCCCACACGTCGCCTCCTTAGGTAGTCCAGGGGATGGGTGTAGGGCAGGGTTCTGGTCATTAGTCAGGGGCATGGCCATGGGCATAGTGAACGGTGCTGCCTGTTGGGGGTGTCTTCTGGGTGGGTGTATGTCTGGCCACTATGTACCTCCATTCAGCTATTTACAAGTGTCTCTCATGTTTTGTCTCCCCATCCCTGTTCTCTTGTGTTGGTTTGGTACAGCATCAACATCTGGCGAGGGAGCTGAGGTACCGGCAAGTGGGGAAACAGCGGTCCACGGATCCTCGAAGGCAGAGACAACGGACCCCCAGGGGACCAGCGGGTGAGAGGGCGAGGGGAGTTCCATGGAGGAGGCAACTACCACAGGAGGTAGTGACTCCGAGACCTCCTCCGATGGGGGCTCCCCGGTGGTGACGGACCCTAATGGCCACACCACTACCGTGACATCTTCCGCCACCCCCCATTCCATCACTGCCCTCCCTTCTGCTGCCCACAGAGGTGCCCATGCCCGCTCACCCAGAAAGGTGGGCGTCTCCTTCGCCCCAGGCACCTCCTCCCCTGCCCCAGTCAGCCCTGCTGCCCTCACAGAGTAGGCTATTGACCCCCTGAGAACCATCTCTGTAGGGCAGACAACCATCGTCACTGCCATCCAGGGGCTAGCATCAGAGGTGCAGTAGACAAATGCCTATCTGGATGGCATTCACAGTGCCGTGTCTGCCCTACAGAGATCTTTTCAGGCTCTGGCCTCCTCTTGGACGGCAGCCAGTTTCCCTGGCCATTCCGTCCCCCCTCCAACCTCCTCTACTCCTTCCAGCACCCCACTCCCTTCACCCATCCAAGGCACACATTCAGACATGCAGTCAAGCACATCAACACGAAAGAAGCACACTTCTAAACACAAGCACCACACCTCTCACCACAAGCATTTACACAGCCAACAGACACATGCACACACAACAACATCCACTAACCCCAGTGTGCCCACCTCTTCCGCCTCCCTGTCTGTCGACTCTACATCCACACCCTCATGCACTGCACCTTCACTCACTGTTGCTGCTCCTCTTACTGCACTCACCACAATAGCAGACATCCATACATGCACCCCATGCATCACACCTGCCCTCACCACAACTACTGTAGTTGACACACCAGACTTGCAGACACCCACACAACATACATCCACACTAGCTGTCTGTCTTCTCCCACTGTGTCCACCCCCTCCTCCAAAAACACACAAACAAACCAAGACACCCACCCATCAGACATCCACCACAGCATATTGTCCAGTCACCTGCACCCACTACACGCACCCCTACACCACATACATCCACTGCCTCTGCTCCACTCCCACGCCCTCATCCAGGACCACCCCAATTGCTCTGAAGAAACTTTTCCTCTCCAGTGCTGACCTCTTCCAACCCACTGGCCCAAACCGCCTTGTCCCCAAGCGTGCTCACCTCCTTGCCCTTTCCACTCCTTCCACATCACAGCCCACCCCTGTCCGCCCTTCACATTCCCGTGCCCCTTCCCCAGTTAAAAAAAAGGCCCGGACTGAGCCGAGTCCATCTGGCTCCACCCGATCCAAACACTCCCCAACCCCTTTCAAAGGACAAGCCCACCCCCCTCCACCTTCCAAACGAAAGTCCAAGGCCCACCCCCCTCGGAAATCCCCACCTCCACCACCCCCTGACCCGTTCCGTGAGGTGCCTGGATGCCCATATGTCAGGTTGGGTCCGTTGCGGCCCATGGCAATTGTAGCCATACAGACTGGCCATTGGCCCTGTTTGGACTGTTTGGATCTGTGAGCTTCGCATTAAAGATTTCTGTGTTGCCTGTGTTTTGGCAGCACGCTATTAAACCCTGGTCTTTTGTTTCACTGTTTACGGGTGTGGGGCATTTGTATGTACTATGGACAGGTTAGATTAGCCTTGAGTTGGGTAAGTACCTCTTGTTGTGGGGTGTATGACTTGTGCTGCTGTGAAGGGTTGGGGGGGCGTAGCAGGGTGGGTGGGGTGGGTGGATATGTAACTGTTCCCTTTCCTCCCTTGTTTCGTAGACTGCGGTACTTGCCGTTGTCGTCTTCGTCGGCGGTCTCAGTCGTGGAGGTATATGGCAAGGAGCAGGGCTGGCATGATCTGCAGCTCTCTATCCATGTCTGCTTGAGCGTGTTGTGTGGGCCTCCAGTGAGTGTTTCCTTATATTTGGTTCATTTCCGCCTGGCTTTGCGTGGCGGTGGTTCCCGCCACGGAACTTGCGGCGGAGTGGTGGTTCATTATTTGATGGGCAGGTTGGGCCTTTCCGTCAGCCTGTGGTCGGACTCTGCCGTCGTCGTCTGCCCTCCTCTGCTGGTGTTGGGTGGTTTTAAGGATGCCTGTCTTTCGTTTGGTTCATTATTTGGCACTCCAGCCTGCTCCTCTGTTGGTGGTTTTTACCGCCGGCAGCGCGGAATGGACTGCCATGTTCATAATAAGGGCCTGAATTCCTTTATTAGGTCATTGAACTCCAAATACAATTCCTTCTGTAGACCAGCGTAAGTGATTACCATACTTTATTTTATTTTTTCTAATCGAGTTCATAAATGTCTGTTATAAATGAAAAATATAGTTTGTGTTATGCTTGCAGCTTTAGATGTTTTAGATTAGTTCATATTTTTCCTATAAATAAATGGCCTGCAAAACTTGCAAATCTTATTCTCCATTACATACACAGAAAGAATCGCGAGGGACAAAAAGAAAAATGTATTTCTAATAAATGTATTGTCAAAGCACAGATCAGCAACATGTGTTTCACAATGAAAATCGATTCATCAGGGCCTATTTATCAGTTTGAGTAGTCCGGTAAATCGCTCATTTTGTTTTTTCGAAAAAGGTTATCCTGATAGCACTGATGTACTCATGTTTCAATTTTAAGGCAGTTCTGGTATAATGATAAGTGTAACTGGAATAGTACCGTAGTATAACTGCCTTTAATTTGAAATTAGAGTTCATTACTTGAGTACAACATTTGAAAGCATCCCAGTAGTGTTGGATGCTAGTCAACCTTAAACAAAGGCACACTCTTCAGGTTTGAATAATGCAGGAATTTATGTCTCTAAACCAACTAAGCAATATCTTTGCAAAATGAATCAGATGCAAAATAGTTAAGAAGCTTTATTAGGTAGGAGAGAGGAGGTTCAAAAACTGAGATACAATTTTAATGTCCACCAGAGGCTTGGAATGTTTTAAGGATAAAGGAGTCTTCCTAATTTCTTCTAGTGAAATGCCCTTCTCCGATTTTGCAAAGCTCAGGTCCTTAGCCTCATAGTTAGGAATGTCTTGAAATATTGATCAAAATATTGATCAAAAGATTGTTGAGAATGATTTGTATCATCAGAATATAAGAGTTTCTAACAAAATTCAAAACATTGGAGAAAACTTTATTACATACAATTACAGAACTAGTGATTTCATCCAACATGCTGCTTATTAACCTGTATTCCTTTTTTCAATTTTAGATAATTTGCCAACATCTTACTGGCTTTATCTTGCCCACTATAGCATTTTAACTTGTAATAAGACACTGCGAACATTATGTGTAGCAATAGTATTCAGCTGAATGTTTGCATTCACTACTTTAAATAACATGTAAGAGGACTTACTTGTAGGCTAAGGGGGCTCTGAAGCTTTTAGTACATCAGCATGGGTAGAAGCTTTCTGTTTAGCAATAAATGAAATAATAAATGCTCTCACCGCAGTTTTGCAAGAGTCCCAATTATTTACAACAGATGGGCAGATGATCTAATTCTTGAGGAGCAGACATTTTAGGATGTTTCCAAAATAGTTTGACCAAATGTTTTTACAGGTAGTAAAGAATGTAACACCAGGCCATGCATTCAGACTATTGTCACATACCACATTGCATTGTTGATCGATACCTAGAAATTAAGCCGACTCCATGCATAAAATACTATCTCCATACAACCACACCAATCACGGCTGATGTAAAAATGTTTGAAGATTCATAGCCACTTTATTACAGGAATACTCATTATTTCCTACTAGCCATCAAACCAAAATAGAAGGACCGAGACATCAACAAAGTTGAGATTGTTATACTAAGAGTTTAGGGCCCAGGATGATGAGGTAGATAAAGAGATAACATGACACTTGGGCAGGCTAGACGAGAACTATGTCCTAGGCCAAAATTTGGTAAGCCATTTAGAGCAAGGTCTACATTTTGCCTCCTAACCCTCGGTGGGCCTAGTCCTTCGAAGGTGGTGTGTTGATGCGTAAATACGTGCCCTGTATTGCATTTTCCATTTCCTGGACTTTAGCTCACAGGTCTTTTGAAGTAACAGTGAGAGCTAGGTGCAATCCATAATGCTCACCACATTGGTGGAGTTAACAAATGCAAACACAGTTCTTTTCACCGCAATGCCTGCCTATAGGTCAAGGAGGAATATAATGATTTTTTTGTTTTCACAAATGCTAAATTCATGAACTAGCGGGAGAAAGTTGGGAAAAAAGTGTTTCAGGACAGCCCATGGCAGGTTATTGTTGCAACTAATCATTTCCATGGAGATGTTAAACTCCTAATAATTTTATCAGCAGTGAAAGGGATGTTGGGTATTTATGTTGAGATGTTGGCTAACAAAGGCTAATGCAATAACGGCACTAATGAATCTGTGGTCCACTGGTGCAAGGTGAAGATGTCAGCGTGTGTCATATGGATCAGAGCAATCAAGACGGTAGACATCCGCTGACCCTTAACCTCCAACTTTAGAGTATGGCTCGTGGTCACTGGTCATTGTTCTCCTCTACAAGGCATTCTACTTTAGAACAGTTATTAATGCAGCACAAAGATGTGTTGTGGCAGCCTGCGTGTTGTTGTGTCCAGCATAGCTGAGGGCATTTCTATGAGGACTGATAACAATTTTCTTCTGCATATGGGAGGTGGTTAGTAAGGTAATAATGTTGTCTTTCCCCGGTAAGCATATGTGATTTGCACTGTCTTACGTCACTCCCTTGGGTGAATGCACATCGGTTGTTATAGCATCTGTTTTTCAGGACTGCACTGGAGTGTAAATCATGTTGGGTGTTGTGAGTCGTGTTGCTTAATGTGCATGTCTGAATACTAGTAGATCACAGAGCTGAAAGAGGGGTAATTACCACTCACTTTAAGGGGAAATTACATTTTAGGGAAATTCTTTAAATTAAAAGACTGTTTATAATATATCTTGTGTTCATGTGTGTGTTTTTTCACATTGTCTAACGTAGCATGACCAAACCCACAAATTTCGCATGCAATATTATTAATTGCAATGCCACCTTGAAGTGGTAGCCCAGCACATAAAATTACTGCATTCATTTGATATGCGTGATTTCCATTGCTGCGGGCTTCGAGGCACGTCTAACTCAGGTGTAAGACGTGGATAAAGGCAAGGAGAGACGTGTGAAAGTGCTTGGGTTATTTATAAAGTCATGATGTCTGACTCCACCTCTTTCCCCGTGGCATCACGCTTGTAAATTTGAGACTTCAAGGAGAGCCTAAAAAGTGATATCTATGGAAAGTAGCAGAGCTTATGTTATTATTGAACATAAGTAGAGCAGTATTATTTTAACTGCACAGGAAAACACTTCGGGTTGCCCAAGCGAAACAGATCAGCGAGAATGTGCCAGTTGAGGGTCAAAACGTGCAAGTGTCAAAAATAAAATAATGGGGACCTAAAACAATTTATTGCAGATTAATTTAGTTTATTTGGCGCCAGGGTTGGATAATAATGATGAAATTAGTTATATTAATGTAAAAAAATATTTAAGCTGTTCTTTTTAGAGGTTTAATGCCACCGAAAATCGAGGTTCTGTGTCTGTGGAGGGCTTCTGTGTTGGCAAGGCCACCCTGTCGTTAAAGGGCGGTAAGGCAGCTTGCTAGTGGCGCCTCCATCAGGGCTCAGCAAAAAGTGTCTCATCGCAAATGAGAGTTACAAACCTGGAACATGTGTAGGTGAGGAAGGGAGCACTCTTTTGGCGCCTGTTAGAAATGGGGTCTTTGGTTGACAGTCAGGTTACCCCCTGTTCAAGCAAGGACCCTCACTCTAGTCAGGGTAAAAGAGAATCACCCTCAGCTAACCCCTGCTTACCCCCTTGGTAGCTTGGCAGAGCAGTAGGCTTAACTTCAGAGTGCTAGGTGTAAAGCATTTGTACCAACACACACAGTAACTTAATGAAAAACACTACAAAATGACACAACACCAGTTTAGAAAAATAGGAAATATTTATCTAAACAAAACAAGACCAAAATGACAAAAATCCGACATACACAAGTCAAGTTATGAATTTTTAGAGATTAAACTCAAAAATAGCGCTTAGAAACAAAAATGCTTTGATGAGATGTTAACACGGCGTTGTGACGGAGTCGTTCCCAACAAGCCGGCACCGGACACGGAGTCGTGTAGACCCCCAAGTACAGTACCTTTGGTGAAGAGTGAAAACAAGCCGATGCGCGAAGTCGGGATCGCGGTGTCTGTGCGAAACGTTGAATCCGTGCACTTCGAGCGGCGTCGGTCACGACGTGGTGCGGCGACTTCCACGGAGTCGCGGACTTCAGCGGGGCTGCAGCGGTGTCGGGCCTGCGAAGAGCGTCGCGTTCCAGCGAAGGTCACGGCGTCGGGTGCAGGCGGCGTTACCGGATACAGCAGCGGCGTCGGTCCGGAGTCGTCCGAAGTCGATTTCCTTGGATTTCCACCAGCTTTCCTTTCAAGTGCCCAGTGACGGGATAGGGCACCACTTGTCGGAGCAGGAGTCTCTCCAGAGACTCCAGGTGCTGGCAGAGAGAAGTCTTTGCTGTCCCTGAGACTTCCAACAACAGGAGGCAAGCTCTTACTCAAGCCCTTGGAGATTTCTTCACAAGGTGGAAGGCACACAAAGTCCAGTCTTTGCCCTCTTACTCTGGCAGACGCAGCACTGCAGGAAAGCTCCACAAAGCACAGTCACAGGCAGGGCAGCACTTCTTCCTCAGCTGTCAGCTCTTCTTCAGGCAGAGGTTCCTCTTGGTTCCAGAAGTGTTTCTAAAGTCTGTAGATTTGGGTGCCCTTCTTATACCCATTTTAGTCTTTGAAGTCACCTTTCTTCAAAGGGGACTCACACCTACTTGTGAAATCCTGCCTTGCCCAGGGAAGGCCCCAGACACACACCAGGGGGTTGGAGTCTGCATTGTCAGAGGCAGGCACAGTCCTTTCAGATGAGAGTGACCACTCCACCCCTCCCTCCTAGCAGAGATGGCTAATCAGGAAATGCAGGTTACACCCCAGCTCCCTTTGTGTCACTGTCTAGTGCGAGGTGAAAAACAACCCAACTGTCAAACTGACCCAGACAGGGAATCCACAAACAGGCAGAGTCACAGAATGGTTTAAGCAAGACAATGCTCACTTTCTAAAAGTGGCATTTTCAAACGCACAATCTTAAAATCAACTTTACTAAAAGATGTATTTTTAAATTGTGAGTTCAGGGACCCCAAACTCCACATGTCCATCTACTCTCTAGGGGAATCTACACTTTAATCATATTTAAAGGTAGCCCCCATATTATCCTATGAGAGAGACAGGCCTTGCAACAATGAAAAACAAAGTTGGCCGTATTTCACTGTCAGGACATATAAACCACATTACTATATGTCCTACCTTATCCATACACTGCACCCTGCCCTTGGGGCTACCTAGGGCCTACCTTAGGGGTGCCTTACATGTAAGAAAAGGGAAGGTTTAGGCCTGGCAAGTGGGTACACTTGCCAAGTCAAATTTACATTGTAACAATACACACACAGACACTGCAGTGACAGGTCTGATACATGATTACAGGGTTACTTGTGTGGGTGTCACAACCAGTGCTGCAGGCCCACTAGTACCATTTGATTTACAGGCCCTGGGCACCTCTAGTGCACTTTACTAGGGACTTAACAGTAAAACAAAACAAATATGCCAATCATGGAGAACCAATTACGTACACATTTTAAACAGGAGCACTTGCACTTTAGCACTGGTTAGCAGTGGTAAAGTGCCCAGAGTAATAAAAAAACAGCAAAATCAGAGTCCAGCACACATCAACAACCTGGGGAACAGAGGCAAAAAGTTAAGGGAGACCACGCCAAGGATGAAAAGTCTAACAGCGCCCATAATCCTTGTACAGTGCCAGTATGATGCTTAATCAAATTAATGACTATATGACGCGGTTTATCACTAGAGAGTTAAATAAACAGAACGTTTTCGTGTATGATATTATTTATAAAGTGGCTGAGACCCATACTCGATCCCAGGCACTATTCCAACCCAAGTGTAAAGTGCACACACCAGGGGCCATATTGGACATTTTGCCCAATGGGCTCAAAGGGCGTGTGCACCTGCTTTGTTAGCCCCGGGGGCACAATGGTATTACAGATGGGGCTGCAGACGCTTGTACGTCTCCTTCTGTAATACTGATAGCGCTGCATACATGTTTCGACAGCGCTATCTTGGGATGGCGGTCTATCATTTGCATGGGGGTGTGGCCACATGCAAATGAAGGAAATATTTTGCCTCTGCGTCAAAGCCGTAATACCGATGTGGGGACAGAGGCAAACATGCCTTTAGGAGGGGCACTGAAAGAGCGCCACAAAAATGTGTCAAATGTTTAGTGCTCCTCCTAAAGGCAGTCGTCTGGGGGGAGGAAGGGGGCCCCATGGACCACCCAAAACAACCACCCTGCAGGCGGTTGCAGTCACTCATTGCACTAGCCTGCAAGGGGTTCTCTTTCCTCTCTTGAACGAGCAGGCAGCATGCCGAATTCACTCTGATACATGGAGCGGCTTTGAAGCAGTCGCTCCGTATTACACTTGAATACACTACCCCAAAGGCAGTGCGAATTTGCGGCTGCCCTGAGGGCATCGCATTCACCATAACAGGTTGCACTTTCCCTGTTTCATCCCAGTGCACCAGTTTTAAGCTGCTTCGGAGCGCAAACAGGTAGAGTGTTCCCTTATGGTAATATGGGCCAAGGATCCATTATATAGTGTGGGCACCCTGCCCGTTATCAACGCAGTACATTTTTAACAAAGTGCACTGGGCAAAAACAGGGAGAGTGGATGCTATTACTGACAATGTGTTGCCCCCAGGGGAGCTATGAATTTGTGCTTCCATGGTGGCAGTTCATTAGTGAAAGACATACCATCTGAAGCAGCTAGTCTGCTTTTCAAATTGTTGGCAGCCTGCTTTGGAAAGGGGGACAAAGACCCTTATGCAGTTGGGTTCGGTGAGCATTTGCATGGCACCCTTGTTCCTGCCCTCCAGAGATGCTCCCACAGAGGGCATAGTGACTGTGCACCAGCCTTTGTGGCACAGTCGGTGCACCTTCTAACAGTCCCTTTGCCTGTACTCCAATATCCATAATGTGGCATGGATCCAGAGGCACAATGTTTCCCTCATTTGTGTGCGGCCACCTCACTGTGCAAATGAGGGAATGTCCCTTCAGGATATTGCTGACCCTACCTGCGTGCTGGTGCAATTTGGTGCAGAGAAGAGGCAGCATAAGCGAATGTGGCCCATTCTTTAATACCAGGGGTGCATAAAGCAGGCACATATGGCTGTTGCAACCCAGTTCACCATATGTAATATGAACCTATTGGCACAGTATTAGACCTGACAGCCCTAGGGTGGTCACCCCTAACTTTTTGCCTGCCTCCCTCCACTTTTTGGACACTGTTTTTGCTGGCTTTTAGACTCTGCGCACTTTATCACTGCTAACCAGTGCTAAAGTGCATATGCTCTCTCCCTTTAAACATGGTAACCTTGGATCATACCTGGTTGGACTATTTAATTTACTTATAAGTCCCTAGTAATGTGTACTATATGTGCCTAGGGCCTGTAGATTAAATGCTACTAGTGGGCCTGCAGCCCTGGTTGTGCCACCCACTCAAGTAGCCCCTTTACCTTGTCTCAGGCCTGCCATTGCAAGGCCTGTGTGTGCAGTTTCACTGTCACCTCAACTTGACATGTAAAAGTACTTGCCAAGCCTAAACCTCCCCTTTCTCCACATATAAATCACCCCTAATGTGTGCCCTAGGTAACCCCTAGAGCAGAGTGCTGTGTGGGTGAAAGGCAGGACATCTACCTGTGTAGTTTACATGTCCTGGTAATGTAAAACTCCTAAATTCGTTTTGCACTACTGTGAGGCCTGCTCCCTTCATAGGCTAACATTGGGGCTGCCCTCATACAGTATTGAAGTGGTAGCTGCTGATCTAGGCACATTTGGGTATAAAACAGGGCCTCTGCCCTACCTCATCAGACACTTGCTGGAGAAGAAACCTGAACCAGAACCAGCATCCTGCCAAGAAGAACTGCCTGGCTGCCTAAAGGACTCACCTGACTGCTTTCTACAAAGGACTGCTGCCTTGCTGTTGCCCTGCTGCCTTGCTGAACTCTTGTCTGGCTGTAAAAGTGCTCTCCAAGGGCTTGGATAGAGCTTGCCTCCTGTTCCCTGAAGTCTCAGGACCAAAAAGACTTCTCTTTTTCATTTGGACTCTTCGTGCGCCGAAGATTTTGATGCACAGCTTGCTCCGCGGCGAGAAAAACACCGCACACCGACACTGATCGACGCGACACCTTTGGGACGAACGGAACTTCGACGCACGGACTCGCAAGGACAACGCCGCCCGACTTCCAGAGGGGAAATCGACGCGACGCCTGCCGTGAGAGAGACACTTCGACGCACAGCCCCGCAGAACAACGCGCAGACGGAAAACAAGCAGGAGAATCCACGCACAGACCCCGGGACATCTGGTAATCCCGCGACCCACAGAAAGAGACTGTCCACGCGCCGGAAAACGACGCATGACTTCCCCGCGTGAAAAATAACGACGCAAGTCCATGTGTGCAGGGGAGAAATCGACGCACACACCATTTTTCCACGTATCTCTTCTTCTGCGGCCCTTTGAGGAGATTTTCCACTTTAAACCAGGTACTTTGTGCTTGAAAGAGACTTTGTTTGCTTTTTAAAGACTTAAGACACCTTATATCACTTTTCAGTGATATCTCTACAATTTCACATTGCATCTTTATTCGTTTTGACCTGCAATTATCCAGATAAATATTATATATTTTTCTAAACACTGTGTGGTGTATTTTTGTGGTGCTATATGGTGTTATTGTATGATTTATTGCACAAATACTTTACACATTGCCTTCTAAGTTACGCCTGACTGCTCGTGCCAAGCTACCAGAGGGTGGACACAGGATAATTTTGGATTGTGTGTGACTTACCCTGACTAGAGTGAGGGTTCTTGCTTGGACAGAGGGTAACCTGACTGCCAACCAAAAACCCAATTTCTAACACACATTATCTCCCATTTCGTGTGTCAAAAATGGGAAAATACAGCAGATTTCGTACACAATACATACCAGACCCTGGAAATTCATATTTACTGGAGGTGCAATTTGCACTAGGGATGCACCCAAACCAAATTATGATCATTAGTGTCTTAAGAGATGAGAGTCAAAGCTTAGAATTTCCCAGAGGCTGTGTGCTTTGCATGTGTATCCTATGGCCATTGCATTCCAAGACATGATTACAAATAGGAACCAGGCCTTCAGCATGCATGGATGGCTGCACAGTCACAAGGCCAAATACACCCATATGTACTACAACTCTGGGGCCATATCCAGGGACCACCACTGTGCCTCCCATAAAAGATCTAAAAGTGAGGGATGGCATGCATGTATGGGTTCTGTGCCCCTGCTGGGAGAGACAGTGAGACTGCATTGTGGGTTCTGGAGTCAGAGAATGTCCTCTATCACATGAGAAGGTGGAGACTGCCATGGCTAAGCCAGAACTTTGCCAATGGTTCTCTAGAGTGTGTTGCTTTAGCTGGATGTCTGATTGTATGTTAATTGAAGTGCATTGATTTGCTCCTTGATATGAGGGCTACTGATTCAAATATTGCTAGAAACCGAACAACAAAAGCCTCAATTACAAGTGCATGATTTTGCTCAGTTGGCTTGTCCATCAAGTTCAGCAGTTAACCACAGGGACACCATTTCCCATTCATGGAGTCACCTTCTTTTATCTAGTTCATCCTTGGAGTATAGTATTGGTTCATTTTATCTGAGCTAACACAACTGAAAATATGGTGTCCCTGATAAAAATAAACTGTAATTGTATTTATACAATGCTACTACCCTTGAAGAGGCATTGAAGTGCTTTTTGGCGAGTAGCACACTACTCTGGACCCTAAAAGATTAGTAATGGATTTCTTTAGGGAACTACGGGTTGCTAATTTAAGCTGTGGATATGTGACTCTTAGTTTGATTGACTAGGATGAAAGAGGGATAGAGGGCAGTCTAGATAGTTTTATTTTGGAGATCATATTAATAAGATGAGGTTTGGGATGAGTCAAAGGAGGGATAGAGGAGGGAAGAGTCTAGAAAGGATTATTAGGTAGATCATAGTAGTAAAATGAGGTTTGGGATGACTCAAAGGAGGACACAGGAGGAAGGAGTCTAGGAAGTGTTATTTTGGATATCATAGTAGTAGAATGAGGTTTAGGTGAGTCAAGGAGGGATAGAGAAAGAAAGAGTCTTAGGAATATCATAATAGTAGAATGAGGTTTGGGATGAATCAGAGAGTGGAGGTAGAGGACATGTATATAGATGAGTATGGGTTTAATCTGTGGTGCCAGTGTAAGGCATAAGATTCAAGTTCCCAAACCAAGATCTAAAAATTCAGGAGCCATTCAAACTCCCTTCTTCAGCTTCCCAAACCACACATCTTACAAGGGAGTTCACTGGAGGCCATGGGGATTGGCAGCAGTGGTGGTAGGCAGTAGCATATGGGTAGAAAGTTCGGGCATGGTGCCTATTTAAATATTATAAATGAAACACTGTCTGTTGGTCTACATCTTCCAGGGCCAGTAGCATCAATACCAATTTTTGTGAGGGTATAATGACTAACGTACCTCAGTGAAAAATACAACTTTCTTTAGCATTGTAACCCATGGAAGACGTCTATACACTGAACACGATTTATAGGCCTGAGCCACAGCCAGGAGTCTATAACAAAGGTGAAGACATTTAACAATTGATATAGCCTGATAGAGAAGGGCTCTAAATTATTAGAACTGTTAGAGGGTAGAATGTTCTAAATCGAAAAGGGATGAACAATAAGACAATAAGACAAACATTGGAATGTTGCAGCAGAAGGTCTGCACCCGCCATTATTGTCTCTTTGCTCCTCCCTTGTCTTCAGTGGAGCTTTCAACAATCCAAAGTTTCTGTAACTCTTAAAAGGTATGAACGTAATTACATTTCAGTATTCTACTGCCAAATATAAATTCAGTAAAAACACAAAGAAAGACACAAGGACTACATCTACCCCAATGGCGTTACTCCGGCAGCCTTACCAAAGCACTCAAAATGTGAAAATTCTGTGCTGCTTTGTCTGAGCGCTACCGTTTTTGTTTGTCTCTTTTGGCGGTTAGTTTTGATTATTTTTTAAAGGCAACAATGGCTTTGAAATATTTTCAGTGAGCGGGGTGGTACTAGTCTGAGAATGGATCAAATTATTTTTTGCTGTGTTGAAAAACATATTCGCACACATTTTAGGATGCTTGATTTTTGGAATTCATAATTTTTCTTGTTATATATCATTGTTCTATGTTAAACATTTAAGTGCTTTCTGTCGACGACTAAATCTGTGTTTCTATAAAAAAATTCTAAATTTTGATTCTATTTTTTTCCTTCTTTGAACTACAGCTTTTGAAGCTGATAAAAGGTCTCCTTGAATCACTGTGGTACTTGCCTTTCTGTTTGTGCAGTGAAACATTGAGGGCTTGGTTATACATTTTTGTTTAAGATTCTAGTTGATCTATTCCTGAATTAGTTGGAAAAGTACTGTGGAGTCGAATGTTGAGTCAAGTTTTTTGTCCCTCTAGTGCTGGATTCAATAGAGTTACCACGTCATCATTGGATTAATTGAAGGCATAGTGATCTCTTGCAGGAGGGTGGAGATCCAATTGTGATTGTCGGGAGACCTGGCGGCCTAAGTTTAAATGAGCCATCCAGACAAATGGAGGGTGGAGAAGTTTGGGGACATTTTAGTGACTCAGGTTCTGCGGGTCTTACCTTTCTGGTGGAAAGCAGCCAATAGCTCCTTCTCGTCTATGTAGTACATAATCCACGTGCTATATGTATTTAAGTGGATATAGGCTATAGTTAAGGAGTGGTATGTTATCCTCTCCCAGGTCGCCATGGTCATGCCTTGCTACGAGTAATTAAGGTGCACAATTTCACAATCTATGGCCTGCCAACAACTCTGCAATGACAAAAGCAACTAATAAACAACCTAAGACTTGACAAAGTCGATAAGTAATGACGTCACTGCTTGCCCTGAGATCTTTCAAGTTTCAGATTTACTACATGATTACGAAACTAGATGTTATTTATCGTAATGATAAATGAAGATACCAAGGGACACATTATTCATTGCCTGCTATAAATAACACTTATTACGAAATGGTGGGGAATAACGTAGATTTTGGTATTTAACACAAAGAAATTTGAGTGTTACCAAAAAATACTCTATGCTTTTCTGCTGTTAAATTTCAGTAAGTTTGACCTGCTGAAATATAATGATGGCTGAGGTATTTAATGCATCTGATAAGTATCGGGCATACCAACTGGTAATTCCAATTTATGTGTAAACGCCAGAAGATAACGACAAACTCGTAATCCGGCCCTAGGGCTTTCATTCCTAGAGGCCGAGAATACCACATCAGAGGTCTGCACCTGGAAATATCAATATCGCAGGAATCAAAAATTATAAAGTGTTATTCCATATTGCAGTCTGAGAAATGGGGAATTACCATCCAAATCGGATTACATCCCGAGCCAGACCGAGGAAACAACTGTGAAGACACAGTTTCAAGAAGCAAGTCTAATTTATATGTAGAAAACAGGGCATGGACATCTCAGCTGCATTCTGGGAGCTGCCTTCCTTTACACCCTCAGCCACGCAGCATCAATGCACATGAAGGTTCTATTTTATTGCGACTACAGGTTTGAACTGAGCTCCACTACTTCGGATGTACCAAGTATAGGTAAGGAGTAATTTACTAACACTTCTCATAGGCGCTCGCGAGACACAAAGATACACAAAGAATTGTGTTGATTCACTTACCATTAAGAAGGACCTCAAGTTGAGCGCAAGTGCACCCGCACATCCCTTCGACAATCTGGGCCGTGGTGTTTTAGCATGTTTCCCTGATTCTTTCCGGATTTATCGTAGAGAGGATATGATCGGAACATTTAAAATTGGCATAAGAGATTTCAGCCGAGTTTGCAGACATTCCAAGGATGTTTTGCATTTCCTGCCTCAGTCACCATCAAGTGTGATAGTGCTGTTTACTATGAATTAAAAGGTATTTGAAGTAGTTTGTGACCCCTGGCTTGCCCGTGGCGACCCCTGGCACTGCCTTTGCGACCTCCAGCCTAAGAGGTGGCAAAATAGTGAATACAATTATTCACTATTAGCGTAATACAAAATGCAGTACAATTAGCTGGAATGTGACACTGCCTGGCACCTAATCTAAGTAAAAATGCTTGCAAAGGTATGTTTTATGCGTGCTTGCAGGTGAGAGACTGTTTATGTGGGAGAGAGTGTGTGAATATGTGTGTCAAAGTAAAGATTAAATGGCGTGTGATGTCACTTCCCCTACCTCTGGCGTTTTGGTAAATTGACAGCTGTGCTTGGCAAATGTGTCTACAGTTCTAGGTTCTTATCAATTTAACGTTCTTGGGATGTCTCCGTGCACGACTGTAAAATACTTTGTGGCATATTTACAAGCCCCTTGCGACACCTTGGCACCGCCGTTGCACCATTTTTTTTACGCTGAGGCATCACTAAGGTGGCTTTTCTGCCGGGCCATATTTACAAAGTGGCGCAATGCTTGCATTGCACCACTTTGCAACCCCTTGTGTCACATTATGCCTGCATTTTACTGTGCCATTTTTTCCATCATTTTTAACGCCGGCTCAGAGCAGGTGTTAAAATGACCCACCCATTATATTCAATGGGCCTTCCTGTGTTTTGCTGCACTGTTGTTAACATTTTTTATCCTACAGTAGCAAAGCACCACAATAACGTCAAAACTTTTGATGCTATTGTGCTAACGACCGCTATGGTGTGCCTTATTGTAAATACGGCGCAACCATGGTGTTGTTAGGGGCCGGTAGGGGGGCGCAAGAAAAGTAGCACATAATCTATGATGCGCCACTTTCTTGTAAATATGCCCCTTCGATTCTTCTTTTAACGTATGCTACTAAGGAACCCATGATATTGAAAAGAATCCATAGTTGTTTCCATCTCTTCATAAAAAAATAAAACTTAATGCAGCCAAATGTTGTATTGCGGAAGTAGTAGACAGAGGTTGCTACGTTCTCTCTGTCGTCTAAGTGTGTTCAAATTTAAGGGACATTTTCATCCTTTATTGAGCACTAGCTTTGAATCTTTAGATATAGTCACTGGAGCAAACCCTACAAAATATGACTTCTCGGAATCCAGGGCAGAGGTTGCTCATTCATATTAAATGTGTATTTCACAGTGTTCCAGCGAAGAGCCATGGTTTGATACAGTCAGCAGGTTTGTCTATTGAAGAAGACTGGGCTGCAGCATCTCTTTGAAAAATGTGACACCACAGGCATAAAAGATTCCTAGAAAGCAGCAACTATGATTCATAGTCCTTTCATCTGAAAGTGTGCAGCCTTTTCTACATATCCATGGTATTACCAGGAAGCAGGGGACAAGTGTGAAATAAATTAAAATTCTGTGTTGTATAGCGTCAAAGAGAGCGGCATCAACGGAAGTGATGTAAACATAAGTGTTATCGCCGGAAATGACATCTGCATTACTTTCCTATTAAATTCCAAAGTTGTGAAACCACTTTAAAGTTGATCAAAAATAGGCACGCCCATCCTAATCTCACTATAGTGGACACACAACACCTTAAATCCCACGTAATAAAATAGTGCCCACCCCCAACAATCTCAAATTACTATCACAAAATGTCACTGAAACACTTGCATACATCTGGCCACCACATATTTAATGGTCATGTAGGTAATAAAAAATGCGGGACCACCTTTTGTTGTCTTTCTAGGCTAAACTTGAACAACACTTCATAGGGTGTCCTGGTCT
The DNA here is from genome assembly GCF_031143425.1 of Pleurodeles waltl. Lineage (NCBI taxonomy): Eukaryota > Metazoa > Chordata > Amphibia > Caudata > Salamandridae > Pleurodeles > Pleurodeles waltl. Next base: position 69,688,593 of record NC_090450.1, on the reverse strand, counting down.
TATAAACTAATTTGGTCGTCTCACTTTGAAATCAAAATAAATAAACAAAGGTGCATGAGCATTTTACCTTCTGGTAATGCTCTCAATGAGGTCAATGGGTCTTCTTAACCAGCATAAGGGGAAGAAATATTAGGCACTAACAGGTCAATCAACAATCAAAAATGTACAGGATGACCCATTTGGCCTTGCAAGGAAAACTCCAGGCAGGAATATAGTCCAAGGTGTTTTTACAGGTTAAGGCTCAGAGTAATGTAGATAAATCTCAAAACAAGACTGTAAAGATACAGATTTACAATAAGATGTCTGAAGCTCCTAAAGTAGTTCAAAATAAGTAACATCAGAAAGACTAAACATTCAAGAATGGTGATACATAATATTAACAAGCTAACCTGGAGCGGTAAAAACAAGTGCTGTCCAATTCAGTTCATAGTAATCATTGATTCATCCATTAGCAGTATGACATCGATCTGCAGATTTCATCCTCCAATCAGCGGTGTCAGTTAACATTCACATGTAACAGCGATGAAGATTCCCATTACCAAGGTAAGAACGACATCCATCTTTGCTCATCTGTATGGGTTTGAAACATTGTTATCATCCAGTTCTGTAGTGCTCTCCATGTTTCATATTCAAGGCTGCTTTCTCAGGCTGACTATGGGTAAAACAATAGAATGTCAATGTCCAAACTAAAATTCTTTCATGGGAACGAAAACTTTAAGAATGATCATGTTAACAAGAATGACTAAACATTTTTTGCACAGTCAGGAAACGGGGCCTTATTGCCAGAGTTAGAGTTTAGTAGATGGGTCACTTCGTCACAAATCTGACAGATGTCCCATCTGCCGTATTACGATCTCCATAGCCTACTAGGGAATCGCAATAAGGCGGACAGCATATCTATCAAGTTTGTGAAGGAGTAACACCCTCCATCAAACTCTAAATCAGGCCTTAGGCTAACAGAGGCAGAACAAAACACAACATTTATGCAATTTACCAAGTCCTATAATCAATTTAAAATATAATAACATTTCTGCTACATCAAAGGTCATGCAATCCATGGGGTACAAGGTCCATCAGAAGGGCAGGGGGCACAAGGGGCGTTATTTCCCATGTCCATGCCTTATAGGAGCCATGTGCTCATTCAGCCAAGTTTATTGATAGATTTTGAAGTAAACTTTCCCCACTGATTACTGAAGTGGCGGTTAACAGGGTCCTTCTATTAGATGGTGCCAGAAACGTAACTTACTGTATTTCCTCTTGGTCCTCTTGGAATGTCGTTTTTGAGCCTGGCCTCACGAAAATGTCTGAAGTACGATGGCTAAAATCTGCACTGGACAGACACTTATGTCTTGCAAACTTGTAGTGATTTAGTTTACTTAGCATGTCATGTTTTAGGCGTGACCTTCATTGCCACCACTGTACATGCTCACAAATGCTTTGAAATTAGGACTCTTGTCCAAATAGAAATATTCCATCGCAAAAATAAGTTCACCACATCACATCACTCCACATATCCATCGTGACACACAGAAGATAATAGAATATTTCCTCTATATAGTGGTTTCATATCCATGTGAAATGAAGGAAAGGGAATATTTTCTAAATGCTTTTATTTTGCAAAATATAAAATAAAAAAAAATAAGCCTCAGTACTTTCTGTTTAATATCTATTCTATGTAAGATTGGCTGCAGAATAAGGTGGTTTGCCTTAAGCACTTTTTCATATTTTCAAGGAAATCTTAATGCTATTAATGTTGCCAAAATTCTAGCGCAGAGATAGGTGAGGGTGATGTAGGGGGAAAAAGGCAGACAGAGAGACAGATATAAGGAAAGGGAGCCACTGATTGTGTTTTAAAGAATGCCTTTTTACACACTGAGACTTAGGGCTTGATTTAGAATTCGGCAGATGGGTTGCTCCATCACAAACATTACGGATATCCCATACGCCTTATTCCAATGCCATTAGACATAATGCACTTATAATACATGGGATTCTGTAATCCCTGTGTAAATGGCAGACTCTAATTTCTTTATAATCCGTGGCCTGTGGCACACCCAGACACCGATTACAAAGAAAAGACTGCAGAACTCCACTACTGCCTGCTGCCCAGAGCCAGCAGCTGACGTGAAAGGCAGGTCAGGTCACGGAGTATGATTGAAGTAGCGGTTTAAAGTAATGAAAACGGAACTCTGCTTTTTTTTCTTCTACTCTGTTTTAATATCTTACAATGGCACGTATACAGAATGTGTTTATTTTTGCACTCCTTGGATAGAGAAAAACTAGAATCTTTCTGCATGTTTCTATACATTTCGAACTACTGCAGTTAAAAAAAAAAAGACACTTGTATTGAACTGTTTCTAATATCCGTTTGCAATGGATATCTAACAGGTATTTTGCACTGGAGGCCTAATTTTATGCTTCACGTTTACAAACATGCTCACTCTTTCATATGAAAGATCTACACACCAAGGTTTGAAGTAGTTTGTGGGAAAGGTGATGGGGTGACCGTGTACTATAGGGGATATAGTACCTCGGCGTACATGATAAGGGTATTGCAAGTCACCTCGGAATTTCACACCTGAAGTACTCTCTGGTGTACATGATAAGGATATTGCAAGTTCCATCAGTGTACCTTAACCTTATAAAAGAACTTGGCGTCCAGGCTCATTTACCTACATGGTTATGAAACTCCTTGGTGACTTGCATTTTCCTTATAATATAAGACAGGAGGGTACTTTGGGCCACATGTACGTAGCATTTTGCACATCCCAAACAGCGAATCGGTCCGCTTGCAACGTGCAAAGTGCACTTTGGTATGTTCAAACCCATTTGCAATTCAGTAAACTATTCACCGAATCTCAAAAAGGGATTGCGAGTCGCTATTGGGAAGGGGTGTTCTCTTCCTAATTGCGAGTCGCAGTCAAATGTATGATTGTTTTGTGACCACGAATGCGGTCGCAAAACAATCACAGTTAGCACCAGTGTCACACTGGTGCTCACCCATCCGCAAATGGGAAGAGGTCCCCATGGGACCACTTCCCCTTTGTGAATGCTCTGAAAAAATGAAACAAAAACATTTCATTTTTTGTTTTTGAAATGCATTTCGTTTTCTTTAAGGAAAACGGGCTGCATTTAAAAGAAAAACTGCCTTATTGAAAATTAGTCACAGACATGGTGGTCTGCTGTCTCCAGCAGGCCACCATCCCTGAGAGGACGGCCATTCCCAAGGGGGAAACAAATATCGACCTACCTCATGAATATTCATGAGGTAGGGCATTTGAGAAACCCTTGCGAATCTCAAACAGAGTCATTGACACTGTTAACATAAGGTTTTGCGACTTGCAAATTGCGAGTCGCTCTGACTCTCAATTTGTGAGTCGCAAATCAATTCTTTCATATGTGTAGCCCCTTATCTGTTATGTAGCACAGCAGACAGGATATTCGTCATGTTTGTTATGTATTAACCCGCCCTCCCAACTCTAAGTTAGGCCATTTCCTGGCCTTTAAAATGTAAAAAGCTAAGAATTACATATTTGTGATTAAAAAAGGCCCTTTCCATGAATACTACCTATTATTCTTCTGTCAGTGGTCTTCATTTTATTCCTTTCAGTTTACTTTACCAACACTACTCACTGTGCTCTGGTTGGTGACATGGGATTCCCACAATTAATCGTCCACCATCTTCTCAGATCACTAAGGTAGAATGGTAGAGTTTTTGCACTGTGTCTGATGGCTTACTGGTGTTTATGCACTTGGGTCCCCTGCCAAGTGCACTCCCATCCAGCTGCACAAGTACCACATCATGACTAACCTGCTTCTGCACAATCAGCCAATCACAAGCACCCCAGTAACTGCTGGCCAGGTATCAGGAATTTCAACATCATCCTCTAGTTTAATGAACCACCTCTCCAAGGCACGAAGCCCCATCAGCCGCTGCAGTACCTTCTCGAGCTGAAACAGTAATTGGAAGCAAAACTCTCAAACATTTCTAGCCCCATTTATCGATATTTTGTGGGGACAATCTGTCCACATACTACATCGGCACATCTGGACATTCAGTACTGCAGCTTCGCAATTGACTAGTCGTAATCTGTCCCACTAGTCTTTGGTTGCCTAGAGGGAATTCCACAACCAGATCTGAATTAATTCACCTTCACTTGCTGAAGAAATCCAAGTTTAAATTAAGTAAACCTCCGGTAAGTGTGTGTGTATGTTTAAAGACAGCAAAATCACTTTTGAATTGTTGTTCAGGAAAAGTCTAAAAACTACTTTCACATTTCAAGCCTGAGATTCTTTTCTCAAAGTGGCACACAAAAATGTATTTGTCTTCCACATCCCCCTGAGGCCACCTCTTCACTCCCGGCACAATTGTGAAGCTCAGAAATCCCATTGGCCACTTTGGCTTCTGCTTTACACCCAGAAGCAGTACTTTAAATGGGCAGGTGCTGTCCAGTACTGGGTACCTGCACTTTTCAAAAGAGAGAATATCTGAACTTCAACTTCTATATATTTAATGGGAGGGACGCAGAACATTTCAGAAGCAAACAGGCACTCTGGATACTGAGTCCTAGCACTATTATGTTTCAATTTAAAGCCCTGCTCTGAAGTGATTTCACCTGGCAGCTTCCCTGAGTACCTACTTGCGTTTGGTGTCATTAAAGTAATTTTAAAAATAAGAGCTCCGGAGCTCTGTTCATCTGTACTTTTTAGAGAAAATGTATGTGTTTGCTGCATGTGCACATGCAACATGAGTATGTCTGTTCTCTTAATCCCAACGATTGTCAATTGGTCAATCATAAACAAGAAATTCAATACTGATACACGTTTTAAAAAAAAAAAGAATATCTGGCCAATTTATGTTTTTTTTAAGAAATAAAAATGATCAATGAATAACCAATAATATTACTTGGACCAAAGTAATGCCCTGTTGTTAGTCCTTAGGCAATAGTAAATGGCATACATTGGACTTGTCTCTAACTTCTTCCTATTTATTTCCTTGTTGAAAAGGAGAACACAACTACTCGTACCGTTTCTAAGTCAGAAACAGTGGTGTAAAATCAGTATGTTATGTTTTTGGCCTATTGCAAATTATTTCTTAAGATTCAAGGAGGAAGATGGTACAAAACTCAATTGTATCGTATTTATGCACCAGTGCAAAACATCACAACATTTGACTTGCCTCATGGATACTAGTTTAGTTCATAAAATAGTTTATAAACTCCTGCATATTTTTTAGTGCCTTGAGAGTTTTATGAGGGAACCCTTTTGGCTCCATAGAAGAGAGACATAGTTGTTAGAGCGGAATGCAATTAAATCTTCTTTTAGAACCTTGAGTTAGAAGTTATATGCAGAAAAATAAAGATGTGTAATATTTAGCTCTGAGTGTGGCGTAGTCACTGGCAGGTACCCAGGCTGGGAAGGACGCTACATATTTCAGAAGCAATCCTGACTTAATCTAGAATTTTTGTTTTTATAATTTATTTGCTTTTGGATATCTGTAGTTCTTTGAGCAAATCGCTTTCCAGAAATGTAACAAGATGGTCAAATACTTTTATAAAACCTGACAACGTATGCTGTAAAAAAAAAAGAATTAAAAAATAGGGATCCAAAAAAACAAACCATGCCAAAATACAGATAAGTAAATAATATATCACAAACCAAGAATAAAACACAACATAAACAAAACATGTATCTTTTTATCAGAGATATCTTGTGAACTACAATCAAGGCAAACTTACTGGTCAATAGATATTGTTAGGCGGTCAGCATCTCAACGGGAAAATGTCTGCAATACAGCCTAGATCTCTGAGGCATTCCAAAGAGTGGCTGGCAGCAACAGTGGTTGAAGTATACAAAGGACCTGAACTCTCCCCCAGTTCTCTAGAGATCACTGCTTGGAGCAGGGTTGATATCAACTGTCAGCAAAAGATAGGGAACTTTGCCATACACCTCCTGTCTTTGTTATACCAAGAGTTTCAGGATCTTCTTGTCTATTCAATAACTCTTGCATTGTTGTTTGTCAATAACACATTCAATAAATAGATAGAATTTCAGAAATATCTTATAAATTATACAACAAGCAGTTTTCCCACAAAACAAATATTCCAACCTTTAACCATTATGGTTTTAAAAAGAATAAACATAGCATTCACCCAATCAGAAAAATATTTTCTGAGTTGAGACAAATATTAGTTGGTAGTTTTAGAGTTTTTATATTGAGTGACACATCTGTCTTAGCTGCAAACACAAAGGATGTTCAATAGATGCATTAACTTCACACTGGTGGAACGTGATCCACTACATTAATGTTAGTTTGCATTACAAAGAAAACATGATTTTAAAAAACTACGGAAATCAACAAAAAATATAAAAAAGTATTGCATGATTATTTTGTCACGCTTTATAATAGAAAACTCCAAAGAGTTAAGTTAAGTCAAATGCCTTGGTAGATGTAAGCCGAGATATTTAGTACTGCAATTAGTACATACATCTGCAGACAAGGAGGTTTCCGTAACTGTAATGATGGGCCGTTTAGTTTAATGATGTGTGGGATGGTGATTAAGGGCCTGATTTTAACCTTGGCGGACGGCGGAGGCCGTCCGCCAAGGTTCCGCCGCCAAATGACCGCACCGCGGTCACAAGACCGCGGCGGCCATTCTAACATTTCCTCTGGGCCGGCGGGCGCTCTCCAAAAGAGCGCCCGCCGGCCCAGAGGAAATGCCCCTGCAACGAGGACGCCGGCTCAGAATTGAGCCGGCGTAGTTGCAGGGGTGCGACGGGTGCAGTTTGCACCCGTCGCGTATTTCAGTGTCTGCATGGCAGACACTGAAATACTTTGTGGGGCCCTCTTACGGGGGCCCCTGCCGTGCCCATGCCATTGGCATGGGCACGGCAGGGGCCCCCAGGGGCCCCGCGGCACCCCCTACCGCCATCCTGTTCATGGCGGGTTTCCCGCCATGAACAGGATGGCGGTAGGGGCTGTCAGAATCCGCTCCGCCGCCATGAAGAATTCCCACGAGCAGCGGTAAGTCGGCGGGAGCCCGCCGACTTGCCGCTTCTGACCGCGGCTGAACCGCCGCGGTCAGAATGCTCGTGGGAGCACCGCCAGCCTGTTGGCGGTGCTCCCGTGGTCGGTGGCCCTGGCGGCCACCGGCCGCCAGGGTCAGAATGACCCCCTAAATCATGCAAGTGCCTGAGCAAATCACTTCGCCTACTGAGCCTGAAGGCAGATAGGGGAAAACAATAATAAGTCCACAAAGATAAAATAAAGGAAGAGCTACCCACATTTTGCTATGATATATTTACAAGGAATATTGGGCCAGATGTACGAAGCATTTTTGTGTTTGCAAAGAGCCCGATTAGCACATTCGGGCCATTTGCGATTGCAAAAATGCTTTTTGTTATGTACAAACCATAAATTGAAATTCTGGTTAATATTTATAAGGTAGGTCTTATTGCAACCTACTAGAAATAAGTAATTTAATTACCATACTGGTTGCAAAAGCACTAGTCACAGTTTGAAACCAGTATTTTACAACTGCTTCTTAGTACATGTAGCCCCATGTAACTTCCTTTTTTTTAAAAAGTTCCCCAGTGTATTGAAGAGGTTGTTAAATAAATAAATAAATAAAATGTGATACAAACAGGGGCAGCTCCTCCGTTAGGGCAGAGGTGCATCGCCATCCCACCAGCAGCAGAAGCTGCAAAAACTTTCACAAAGAAGAGATACTAAACTATGTTTAGTATCCCTTCTTTGTGAAAGGGGCGGGGCTATGGGGATGACGAGCACTGAGGAGAGTGCACTGTGTACTCCCCTCAGTGCACAAGTATGTTTGGCCGGCTGTCTCGGGCTAGCCAAACACACATGCTCAGTAGGCTAACTCCAGCCCGGCACTGTGTTGCTGGACTGGAGAGAGCCTGCACAGGTTCCCAGTCTGCCAGGAAGTGCCCTGGCTGGGCGCTCCCAGCCAATCCTGATGCTGCTTTGAGCATCGTCAGGACTGGCCACAGGGCAGGCTGGGAGCCTGTGCCTGCAGCCAGACAAAGGAGAAGAGCGGAGAGGAGCAAGGTACGTTTTGTTTTGCTTTTTTAAAATTAATTTCTAGACCCTCTCCCACCCCCTACTACGCTCCCACACGCCGTACCCACTCCCCGCTCTTTTGAGCGAAGCGAGCTGCAACTGGATACAAATCTATACAAATTTGTGTCATGCCACTTCTCTTCCTTCCATGCTGTTCACTGCAGCTATTTTCAGGCCTAACCTTTCCCTGAGTGAAATTTAAATGACACCAGCGTAATTGTGTGCGATTGATGTTGTGCTTGTTATGCAGAATTCCCAATATTATGCCATTATGCCAGTTGCGTAATTTCCCTGCCGTTCATAGCGCAGGAGTGAGAGAACTAAATGACCAACAAAAACACAAGCGTTTGTTGTTTACTCCAATTGTGTTTTTCGCTGTATTTTTTTTCGTGAAATGCGTCTTCACTGTGTCATCATGCTAAAATATAGCATTTTGTATAATTGTGCTGAAGTTTGTGGAATTTTCCCTACTTTTCTCATAGTTGTGAAAAAGCAAATTACATGCATTTTAACACAATTCTAGTCGAATCAAGTGTAGTTAACTTTTAAGGAGATTCTTGCACTCTATACTGACGAATGGCAGCCAGGTCTCTTTCCCTGGCATTCACTCAGCCCTCCTGGTTGTGTGTCAGAATACCTTATACAGCAATATCATCTGAAATAAATTTTGTGTCGATATTTAAAACAAAATATTTGTGTGACACACATCCTGATCAGGGTCAGACTGCAGGCAGTGCCTGATGGGCTGGTGTGACAGGTCAGTGTGTGGGCCGGTGTTTTGGCTGTTTGTGGGCCTGTTTTATGGTCTTGGTGGGTCGGATTTTGCTATTGAATGCTCTGATATTAAAACAACCAATGCCAATAGCAAGCTTACTCCCATCCAGTCTTCCATGGCTTGCAAAACACTTACTCATCATTTGTTTACACTTTCCTAAGTGCCCAATTTGCGAACCTGGGCCACTTTTTTAGCTGTTTAATTCACTAATGGGGCCACTTTTATTTTGGTGCCTGTGCCTATTTTCTATCCCAGTCCCACCCTGGTCCTGAAAGCGATTATCTGGTACCATGCCAATACTTGGTTCCAGTAACTTGTAGTTTTGTTGTCATTGTCCGGATGGCTCTACAGGCCCCAGCAGGGAAAGCTTTGTGGACTATCAAGCCAGGAATGTCTGAAGGTGTCACACATAACTTAGGCCCATAGTTTCTTCACAGGGTAGGTAAACCATTTTGTCATTATGGTTGATATAATTGGTATATTTTGAAAATGTGCTTTCAAGTTAATTATTTTAGCTTATTAAGAAATGTTCATTAAAGCTGACAAGCACCCAAAGTATCATGGAACTTTTCTGGTTGAATCACAACACAGGCTCGATCCTTGGGGCAGAGACTATTTTTTACAACCGAAGACTTTATTCAGATCTCAATAATATGTAAAGCTCCTGTTGATAAGACGACATGAGATCATTTTGCAATTAGTAATGCGAGAATGCCTAAGTGCATGAAAAATATGTCATCACAAAGTGGCAGTCCACTTTCTAAAAGTGTTTGCAAAATCAAAATATTTGACTGAATTATACAACAATGAAAAGAGATGGAAACTTTTGAAAATAAGGTTTGCAATGGTTTCATGTTGATAAATATAGTAGTCACACCAGTTACACTTTTATGATACATATGTGACGGTTATTTTAGTGATGATAGACAAACACAAATGAAGGCTTCTCCTGGGCACAGGGATTATTGTTTGGTCCACATAAATCTGTTGTCCTATTGACGTGTGATTTGGTGGACTTTAACATTCCTTGGTTCAAATTTAAAAACTGGAGAATTGAGTCTACACTTTGATGGTATTAAAATGGGTGAAAATTAGTAGAGCATATTTAGTTATATTTCAGATAGAATTCCACAGCTGTACAGATTTACCTTGAGGAGTATTCTATCCATTGCTTAACCCTGAGATACGAGATTCAGTGAAACTGGCAAACTATTTTCAAACATACCAATTCTGCCTCTTACTTAACTATTTCAAAGTTACAGCTATTTTTTTTAATCAAGCTCTTATAAGAATTCAAAGACATTTGTGAAAACTGTATCATTATAAGAAAGTTAATGACCTTCTGGTTGAATATTAAAAAAGTTAAACTATGTGTCCAGGAAATTAAATATTCACGAATTAAATGTAAGAAATCTGAAGTAGTTTTTAAATAATGGCATAGGGTTACTTTTGATTTAAAACTCTTCATTATGCTGTGTGTCAATCTTCTCTGAAAGCAAAGCTCTTTTTATGCTGCAAGAAGGGAACATGGCTGAGCCCAGTGGCTGATATGAATTCAAGCATTCCATCCATCCATCACCTTGTTCTTGTAGTTTGCACTCTAAGTGCGACAGATATGCCCATGCTCACAGTGCTATACGATTAAAGCTGCACCCTCCTGAAGAGGCGCGAATAAACTGAAACTGGTCCACCAGTTCGAGATGGGCTGCTTCCATGAGGAGCAGAATCAGTACTGATTTGCACAAGGTGGGGGATCTGTTTGGAGTGAGTATGATGGGCAAAACCTGAACGAGTGGAATGTAGCCCGAGCAATTGCCAGTGACTGAGATTAATTCAAGTCTATCCCAAATGGGGAGTGATCCAATTAAGGAACTAAGGGATGGGCTCCTCAGATAATGAATAAACAAAATATTACCCCTTATACCATGGATGAAAGCATCACAGATTAGTTAATTATTTTGTACCTGTGCTTAACGTTCTGTAGTCTTGCGTATTTGATTGCACTTCTTTCTGATCTTTCCTCACACCTCTAGGCCTGTAATTATGACTTGACATGCATGCAGATCCAAATGTGTGAATGTCTAATGATGCCACACTTCACTTTATGCAGCAGCAAATTACTTCTTATTTGCTCAACAAACATTGAAATTAAAATGCATAATAACATAAATGAATTGCAACTGGAAAGGGGATAAGTCCAACTCGTTCAGGTAATGTTAACATCGAGGAGATGTTTATTAGATTTTCAGCAATCCTTAAAGAGCAGCTAAGTCCATTAAAGGAACGCCATGCCGCAATTGAAACACACTTAGTGACCAAGTTTAAGTCCCATATTACATCTAATACTGGATCAAACCGCATTATGGATACAGCCAAATCCGTTTTGTGTAATAAGCTCCAGGGGCGTGTGACCGTAAACCTTGCTCAGGACCAAGTGACCACTGAATCACCTGCTCACTACACAGCCCGGTTTGATAAACCATGCACCAGGTGATCCCAACATCTGTAACAGTGTGGGGGCTGCTGGTGACAATTCCTCACCCCCCACAGCTGGCAGCCAGAAGTGCACGGTTACATCATGTAGAGAAGGCAGACTTATGGTCACTAACCCCAGCTCCTTGATTTTGAAATTAACCCCCCCCCTCCGAGGCCTGCCCCTATGTTTTGGTATTGGCGGGTGTGCCGCCCCTGAAACACAACCAGTTTGAGGCGTGGGAAGATGTACACAATGAGGTTGTTCACTGGCTGGCCGTGCACAGGCATTTTAATGCTGCAAATAATCATGAGATTTTAATGTAACGGAGGGTGGATTTGTCCCTCCTGTAATAATTTACCTGGGGTATGCCTCGTCATCAACTTCAGGCATCCATATAGAGTGGGCAAGCTGTTGGGCACCGGGATACTGGATGGGACTAATATTGTTTAGCTATGCTTGGGCCATTTCTACAAGATGCCACAACAAGTATGATGCCATTCCCTACCTCACCGGTGGCCACAGTCATTTCAGGGCCTCGCATGCAGCAATGGATATGCAGTCTTAGCAGACTGTGGTGAAGTTGACTGGCAAGCTATGCGCAGGTTCTCTGCAAGAAAGACCGTGACCCACACCCTCGTCACGAGCCGCCTGGACTACGGCAACACCCTATACGCAGGAACCACCGCTAAACTCCAGAAACGTCTGCAGCGAATTCAAAACGCCTCCGCCCGCCTCGTCCTCGACATACCCCGCAACAGCCACATCTCCGCCCACCTGAGACACCTGCACTGGCTTCCTGTCAACAAAAGGATCACCTTTCGGCTCCTCACCCACGCACACAAAGCCCTCCACAACAAGGGACCTGAATACCTCAACCGTCGCCTCAGCTTCTACACGCCCACCCGTCAACTTCGCTCCACCAACCTCGCACTCGCCGCCGTCCCTCGCATCCGCCGCACCACGGCAGGTGGGAAATCCTTCTCCTACCTGGCGGCCAAGACATGGAATTCCCTCCCCACCAACCTCAGGACCACCCAGGACCACCTCGCATTCCGGAGGCAACTCAAGACCTGGCTCTTCGAGCAGCAGTAACCCCATCCCCCTAGCGCCTTGAGACCCTCACGGGTGAGTAGCGCGCTTTATAAATGTTTATGATTTGATTTGATTTGATTTGAAGGGGCGCACTGTCTGTATCTAAAACATTTCACAACTCCAAGTCCACTGAATCTGGAATATGTTACGACAGCTGCGGCCATAGCCCCTGTGGAGCAGGATTCTGTAGGCACAACTCCACAATTGGTATGCTTGAGTGCCGCGCAACAACGGAATGCGTGTTAATGCTGGAGTGCTCTGATACACACTCTGCTTCCCCGACCTTTATCACCAAAAACTCAGAGATAAAGATATTAAGCTGGAATATTGGTGACCATCGCTCCAAGACTCTACACCCTGACTGGCAACTGTATTCAATTAATGCCTGATACCTGCGACTAATCCAATAACTCTGAAGGTTTTATGTGTTTTAGTTTACCGATGGTCCCGTCCCGCTCAGGCAGAGTCTCAGGAGGTTTAACAATAGGGTTATATTGGAAAATATATGTCTATTCATGTTGGACACCTATCTATGTTGATAGAAAATTGCCAATACTGCATTATGTTGTTTGTTTGTGCTTTCAGTTATGTTGTTTGATATATAATTTGTTATGTTGTTATGCATTTTAATTTCAATGTTTGTTGTGAAAATAAGAAGAAGTAATATGCTACTGAATAAAGTGATGTGTAGCATCATTAGACATCCACGCATTGGGTGCGCTTGCCTGTCAGGACATGATTGCAAGCACAGAGGTGTGAGGACAGATCAGAAAGAAGCACAATCAAATACTCACAACTAGAGAATGTTAAGCATAGGTACAAAATAATTAATTAACCTGTGGTTCTTTCATCGATGGTATAAGGTGTAATATTTTGTTCATTCATTGAGATTAATTCAAGCTATCCATCCATCATCTATTTTTTGATGAAGTTAATAAGGAAGGGGCATCAGTGCATTTAACAGAGCAGAACCATAATGTTCACTGAGAGGTGTTGTTGGGCTTTAGATTGTTAAATATGTCCCAATTGTGTCAAATATCAAGGTGTTGAAGATGATGCTGGTGAGTGTAAAGAGTGTCAAAGTTATGAAGGGAATGAAAGATTTACGCTGCTGTCATGCTTCTGGTATGCGATCAGTTGTCAGGGCCTCTGAAAACGCAGGAGCAGAATGCAACCACTTGCAGTCCTTAGCTTGCTGCAGCTGCCTTGGATAAAATCAGAAGGTAAATTGGCACAAAGTATGGGGGTGGGGCGGGGTTCCCAAAAAAAGATCCTTCCTGCTTTCAAATAAAGTCTTTGGCTTCCTAAGATTTCACAATTGAAATCTCAGGTTCACAGCTCATGCAATATCCGTCACTGCCTTAAACAATGTACTTTACATTTTTCAAGGGAAGTTCAAAGTGTTTGTCGGCCTTTAAGAAAACCTCACTAAGTCTTTGTCTTCTGAGTTTTTTGTTTTTTACTAAGATCTTATTCCATAAGCGAGGTTTACCTTAATCGCCTTAGCTCTTATGACTCTTCTCTTGATGAGTGCTGCTGCTTTGTTAGATGGAGACTCAATAACTGCCAGTTGAAGCAGGTTAAAGGCTCCTGTTATTGTGGAGCTACACCCAGATACACTGCCAAGTGAAGCAGGGTGCGGTCCCTTTTATTGTGGGGCCATGCTCAGATCCAAAATGGCTGCCAGTGTTCCAAAAAGGCAGAATAAAGTTTAAACATACCTCTGTGGTGGGCCCAAAAATGTTGTAAACTGCATAGTGGTCTAAGGCAGGGATGGTGAGCCCGCTCTGGTCCTCATTCCGACTGTCTCACAAGCCATGTGACTGACTGTGGCATAACACAGATAGAGTGGGAGCGGGTCCTGACATCAATATACCTGTACACAACAGATAGTCTGTTCAGACATCATTTCAGGTTACTTTATATAATGAACACAACTTCGCCACGCCTCAAAAAGAGAGCAGATTGCAGTGAGGTGTGAGGGCAAACCCAATTTGGTGAAGTTGTTTTCAGCAGTTATCATTTTCTCACTTCCCAATCGACTTGTGCGGAGAGTTGAATGGAAAACACTTTTATTGAAATTCCTCAGCCCTACAGCTTTATTTTCCTTTACCAATTTGCACCAAACCTTCAGAGTTGTTTAATTGAACTTTTTGTGAACTGTGTGCAGATATCTTGAAGGGTCAACCAAAAATGTAGTCAGTAAAAATATTGTCTCAGAAAGTGTAATCATACTTGCGCATATATAAAAATGGGGAAAGAGGAAGCGTGCATTTAGGCTCATCCACCAACTATGTACCTTAGCACCTTTCTAGTCAGCATTTACACAAGGAAGAGTGGTGCTAGTTTGCCCATACAATTGTACTTTATAATTAGCATTGGTAGCTGTTGACAAATGTGATTATATAAAGACTATAGTTTATGGATTTTCCTTCAAAATTATTGTTATCTACTAATGTTTGAATACATTTGCATATCTTTCCACAAGTATTCTGATTCAAATGTACAATCTAACTTTTTCTTTTCACATTCGTTTTAATAAATGGATGTCTGTCCATTACAGGACCAGTCTAGGGTGTGACTTGCATTGTGAAATAGCAAATGTTGCTTGTACTGTGCTTAAATTTCTATTTCATTTTGCAGATAGGGTACTGAATAAAGATATTAAGCAGGCAATGAAGCGTAAAAGGTTGAGTCAAAATATTTTTATTTTACCAAAAATGTTGACCTGTTGCCCACCGAAAAGTGATTGGTCCACAGTAAATTTCAGATGTTTTTCTGAATTACTTATTGCTTATCCTAGAAACTGGTACTGTTTTCCTGTGTGAAGTTGAAAGTTATTGTGGTTTATTTATTGGTTGATTTAAATGTTCTGGCTTTTTCTGCCCCTGACAGTCATTTCCCCAGGACTGGATCTTCTGGATTTAAGCGAACCTGTCATACTTACCCAAAACAAATCGAAGAAGTTAGAAACACCATCTAGAGGAGAAAGCTCCAAAGGAACATCTCTTAGGAAAAAAAACGACAGCGTAGATCTCATCAAAGTAGACGCTGAGAAAACTGGGAAGTCTGCCAGAGTTCAAGAAAAGTCATCCTTAGATTTGGGTAAGGGCTTGAGTTGTGTTTAACAAGTTGTTGTTTGGTGGCTTCTTGACACATTGAATTATTTGTGCAATCTAAAGAGCATGTTTGTGACTTATATTATAAACTGCATGTAGTAGAAACATGTATATAACTGTGACACACCACCACTTGTCAAGTGTCCTAGACATTGATAGTGTATGTCATCCTCACTTAAATTGTCTCATGAACTACAGTTCATATGTGGTGTACAGAATCAAGGGACCCAGGCATTATTTAAAAAGGTGTCATTTGTCTCGATCAAACGTCTTAATGCTAAAAGAGCATGCTGCCCTACTAACTCTCCCTCACCTCTGTTATGAAGTTCACAAAAACCTATCAAACATACCCAGTATTTTGTCTCCCTTCTTAGCAACCCCCTGTCTCACACAACATTTAACCTCTTTCATGTGCCTAAACATAATGAAATGCGGGTTGGTCAGCCATCTTCTTCATCTACCTTCTTGGTCTTGCCCAACCTACACTGGGCGTCTAATCAACAGGCCACATTCAACTACATGGGTAAGACCTTATTGTAAAAGTCATGAAAAGGTCCCTGGTGTATGCAAAGACCTGTTAAAGGTGAGTGGTCAATGTCTTACTGCTGCTTTTCTATCGTACTGCATTCAAGACTCTTAAGGTGGGGCTAGATACGTTATCTTAACAAAGTACCAACTCATTGTCAGAGAAATATTTGACTGCATGGTATCCACTCCAAAAGATAGAATATTAAACTGTCTAGAAGCTTAGAGGTAAGAAATAATAACACTATTTCCAACTTAAATGTGTACTTACAGTGCCTGCTCCCTCCGGTGGTGATGTATTAGTTTACTGCCATTGATCTCAGCCTAAATACATGAATTGATGTACACTTCCTTGAGTTGGCTTACAGCTTTTACTCAGTGAGATACAATGGCCCTAATTCCTTTGTCTCAGACTAAGATCTTTTGGGCCGATGTGGAATTGGACGATAAGGAAAAACCCTCTAATTTCTCACAGGAGGGAGTAAATCCAGCCACAGGTGGAATTTCCTCTACCATGCTGTCTTTATGTTGAAAGAATCTCCACTGCTGAACTCTATTTTGAACTTCCAACACAAATTGAAATAATATTTGGCTCACATACAATTGGAAAATAGTACCATTAAAATTAAATCTTGTTTAGATTTCTCTGCTTCTCATGTTGCCCTTAGTCTATATACATGTTTCAGCTTTGCACAAAAACAGTTTTTTTACCTTTGAATTAATGTCTTCCAGGCTATCTTCCTGCAACTCTCTCACATACGGTCATCAGTCGATTTTGAAATCTCCTTTTGGAGATCACTTAATTTTGATGAACACACTGATATTTATTTGCCTTGTAATTAGGTATCTCTCCTTTCATCTACATCATTTCTTATGCCCACATTGGATTAGGAAGTCCAGTTAGAAAAGAATACAAATATATGTCAGGCATTAAATGTACTGCAAAATGTACAAAAATGTACTAAAAACTAAAGATTTTGAATCAATTAATTATTTCAAACATTTAGTGGAGCATGTCCCTGAGGTTGTGGAATTACAGCAAGCAAGCTTGTTTGTAATGTATTTAATATCCTGCATAGTTGTTTGTGCTTAAGATTTTTTTAAAATGTAGAATTGTAGTAGTCTCAGTTCTCAGCTCCTCAACTTGAGTAGACTGATTGTGAAAATTTGAGGCTGAAATCTTGATGCTACAACCATCACATAAGTGGGGATAGTCCATTCGTTTCATCAGTTTGGTAGAGCATAAAATGGGTGTTAATCCCTGCAAGCAGTCAATGTCAAGCCCACCCAAGAATGTTTTGGTGGGCTAAGACTGTCCATGCCCACCTTCGTGATCACCTTCCACGTTGTGAAGTCTCCTTTTGGTGGTCACCAAGGCTTTCAAAGCTTGGGTATTATGATTACCGATTGATATCGGTGGCACAATCTGCTTATTTTTTTGTACAACAAAGACCAACATTTGTTTCAAAACAAGACATGTAGGGGACTCAGCTTACAGTGGGCTACCATACCCATACCTTATATTAGTCAGGAATATAGCCTCAAGAAACGGTAATTAATGAAGCATTATGAGAATGGAAAAAATGTGAGGAAGTAATGATTTTTAGATATACCTAATTGTGAAGAAGAGCAAGCCCCATTAAAATCAAGATTCTTTTTTGCCCGGAGGAAGCTAAATTTGAACCCTCACATCAGTGAAACACATTTATATCTTGTACAAAAAGGAAGCCCATTCTTGATAAAGCAATTCTGCTTGTTGTAATAATGTGACTTTGTATGAAATATTTAACAATTTGAGTCTAGTAAACAATCACAAGAGCCCATTCAGTGTGTTTTATACTTTTGTGGGTGTGCTTTCATTTGCATGCCCATCGCTATGCCCTTCCTTTATTTTCCCTTTTCTCCTCCAACTTTGTTGTACTCCATTTACCAACCACAGAACTGCTTAGTTGAAAATTTAGAACCTTTGGCAGGGTGTATGTATCAAAGGGGTTTTGCCTATCTGTATGTATGTGAAAATGTATTAGTACTTATGTGTCCCTTTTTGTTTACTAAAGTGTAAGCAATTGGCCCTGGACAGTGACAGGTGTTCTGCCAGAGGACCAATTGAGAGTTCTTCCTTCATTTGGGTGACTTTATAGCCCTCCTTTGACTGACAGGCATTGTGTAAAGAGCCTTCCCCTACCCTGGCCATGAATTACATCTGATGGCTGGCACAAGTACTCAGGCATTCTCCCTCAGTGTTCTGGTCATGAAGATCGAGCACCACACTTGTCTTCATAAATATTTGTTGTTGATTAAAATCTTATTCAGTGGTTAGCTCTTCTTACAGCAGTTCTTGCATTGTAATATATATTACTAAAATTGAATGAATGTGTGCTTCTAAATGAGTCATTTGAGAACCATTACTTCCAATCTACTTATTGGCGCAGGTACCTTTAAAGCCTACTGCACTGTTCTTGTTTACGTAATCAGAGAAAGTGCAGTAGGTAGGATTAGATAGAGACTGTGATGTGGATGAAGGATGAGAAATGAAAATAGAAGATTATCCATGGGGAATGCTTGGGAGAGAGGCTGCATGAGTAATCCACAAACAAACATTGTTCTTTCTAAATTGGCCAGATGACATTTCAGACCAGAAGCAGGTGTTTAGGGCAGTTACAGTTTGTTATTAGGGACATTTCAAGGCATTGGAAAAGTGGGCAGTTTCCTAGGGTTCCCACCTTCCAAAGTACCCCTCAGAAAATGAGCTTTCTTTCGAACTTCTGTCTCTTCTATTTGTCTTTCTACACATCTCTATCTCACTACCTCTGACTGTCTCTCTACCCAGTGTCATATTAAGGATTGCTGGGGCCCTGGGCTAGACATATTGCAGCTGTTTTGTGTGCCCTGTTAAAGGTCCACATACAATTTAGTTTGTTTGGTATCATAAGGAAATGATTTAATAGAGAATGGGTACTGAAATTCAAATTTGTTCTGTACCGGTCCCCCAAAATATGTCTTCCATGGAGCTCCCTAAATCCCAAAATATGATGAAACTTTTAGTTATAGCAGTGTTGGCTAACCACCAGACCTGTTACTGTGGCGATATTCTAAGTACACTCACATTTTGATGTTCTGTATATTATAACTGTTTTAGAGGTTTGTAAACATCTTGTTTCCCACTATAAACCTTTTCAGATGGACAATGAACCTAAGGTTTGAAACACATATTGATATATCTTGGTGTAATCTACAGATTCATCTTGCAGTGTGGAAGCTCTGTGGTCGTGGATTGTTTATAAACCATCCTTCTATAAAAATTGAATCAAGAATACAATTTTTCCTTATTTAGCATGGTGACCGAGTTGTCAACTTGCCCCATGTGGAGAGGTGATCACTCTAGACCTACATTTTCATGCAACAGCTTGAAGCAGGCCAAGACTTGTAGTTTTAGTTTTGCCACTTTAACGATTGCCCACCGGTCCCAGCATGCTTTGTGCTGTTAGCTGAC
Organism: Pleurodeles waltl; assembly: GCF_031143425.1. Classification (NCBI taxonomy): domain Eukaryota; kingdom Metazoa; phylum Chordata; class Amphibia; order Caudata; family Salamandridae; genus Pleurodeles; species Pleurodeles waltl. The sequence continues at coordinate 69,669,033 of NC_090450.1, read as the reverse complement.
AAACGAGGACTGGTCGTCATCTACATCACTCAGAGGATATGGGTCACTTTGTGGTGTATAATTTACACTTACAGCTGCCAGATATTAAGAGAAACTCATCCTACTTATGATGAAAATAAAATTACTTACATTAACTCTCCAAAATTGTCATCCAGCTCATTTTATTTACAGAGTGCTTAAGGAGGAAATATAGATTTGTGGATACTCAGAACCCAGTTCACAAAGGTAAAGATAGACTTTAGTCTAAGTTTACCAGTTTTTGGGTATTCACAAAGGTAATGTTATAAGTAGTAACTGTCCGGGGCAGAGGCTCTGGTGGAGCTCCGTTCGAGTGCAGACACCACCCCCTTAACATTACAACTGACTTTATATTTGTGAATACCCAAAAGTAGTAAACTTAAGACTACAGTGTGAGTTTACCACTGTGTATTGGGCTCTCACTATACCACACCTTCGTTTTCTGCAATGAAGTGCTAATACACTCTTATTAAAATGATTACACCCTGCCAAGACGTGCTGGTACTCCCACTTCCAAGTTAAGGAAGGACAGTATCTTGGTGCCACACAGTAAAATACAAGTGAAAATTTAAAGCTGGTCCTGTGTTTTAATATCAAAACATCCTTAATCTATGAGATGGCATTTTAGGAGAGATAATGAGAAGGGCACGCTAAAGCATCAATATAGGGCAGGTGGTTGGCTCCCGTCATAGTGGCTGAGGAGAACAGAGTTGTTCTGTATAACAAGGGATGCTGCATGATCTTTGTTGGACAGTCTTTCATGGTCCTGAGAGGAACAAAGATTAAGCAGCAGAAACTTATGGAACTGAGAATCAGAATGAGTACAACCGCCTGTGTACTAACAAGAACATGGATGGGGCTCAGGGGGGGACACAGGTGATGTAAGACATTACGCTGATTCACAGGAATGGAAAACAAACTACAGTTTGTCTAGAATCGAGACAAATGTTTTAGCTCATCCTCATTTGGTTGTGTAACTCTCTGGAAAATTACTTTCACTCTACCCAACTACCCAACTGCTTCCCTTATACTGCTGTATGATCACCGGCCTACTCTTCTGAGACTCAATGAGGTGAGTGACAATACAGTACAGATAAGGCTGTCCTGTCTTCTTTGGAGACAGACTCAGAGAGGCTGAACAATACCGACTGGACAAAAGCCAGAAGACACCATGTGAGCTAACATAGGTAGGAAGTGTGACTCTCCTTAGCGGAGTATTAAGGTAGAGTGGAGGAAGTTATCCCACAAGAACAAATGTGTTAAGCAGTGCTTTGTATGACACAATATTCCAAACATAATGGCTAACAGAGATTGGGGGCCTATTCACAAAGAAAGTCTAAAATACAGAAGAAGAACTCTGCTGCCACCTTCGTATTTCCAATATTTCCATAATCGCAAACATTGCCAGGAGTATGCCTGGCCTGAGACAAAGGCCCACTGTAATATCAAGGCGCCACAGTTTCCTTCTTTCCAGACTACGCTCCAATGGTGCAGGTGGCCCATCGTAACTTTTTTTTATGCCAAAAGCAAGGGCTCAAATATGGGATGCTTTATTCAGCGAGACTCCGTGAAGAGCTGTATGGTTGGCACTATGTTTTCAGTACCCCTGTAGCCCTGTAGATGCCGTACCATTTAGTAAGCTCCTCTCCTGACGCTGGTCCCTTCATTGATACCTCTGCGGACGTGGCATCTAACTCCCAGGGTACTCACATGACATAGCGGATTCTTTGTAACTCACGCTCATGAATTGCTTTCCATCATGTTGACTTCAATTGCGTTCTTTATTCTCAACCCAAGTGGGTTAACTGGCCCCTGCATACCGGCCTTCTTTCAAATTGATACAATTGCTTGGTGTTAGACCTGACAGCCTTAGGGTAGTCACCCCTAACTTTTTGCCTGCCTCCCTCCATATTTTTTGGACACTGTTTTTGCTGGTTTATAGACTCTTCGCACTTTACCACTGCTAACCAGTGCTAAAGTGCATATGCTCTCTCCCTTAAAACATGGTAACCTGGAATCATACCTGATTGGACTATTAATTTACTTATAAGTCCCTAGTAAGGTGCACCTTATGTGCATAGGGCTGGTAAATTAAATGCTACTAGTGGGCCTGCAGCACTGGTTGTGCCACCCACTTAAGTAGCCCCTTTTTCCTTGTCTCAGGCCTGCCATTGCAAGGCCTGTGTGTGCAGTTTCACTGCCACCTCGACTTGGCATTTAAAAGTACTTGCCAAGCCTAGAACTCCCCTTTTTCTACATATAAGTCACCCTTAAGGTGTGCCCTAGGTAACCCCTAGGGCAGGGTGCTGTGTAGGTAAAAGGCAGGACATGTACCTGTGTAGTTATATGTCCTGGTAGTGTAAAACTCCTAAATTCGTTTTCACACTACTGAGAGGCCTGCTCCCTTCATAGGCTAACATTAGGGCTGCCCTCATACACTGTTGAAGTGGCAGCTGCTGATCTGAAAGGAGCAGGGAGGTCATATTTAGTATGCCAGAATGGTAATACAAAGTCCTACTGACTGGTGAAGTCAGATTTAATATTACTATTCTAGAAATGCCACTTTTAGAAAGTGAGCATTTCTTTGCACTTAAATCCTTCTGTGCCTTACAATCCACGTCTGGCTGGGCTTGGTTGACAGCTCCTTGTGCATTCACTCAGACACACCCCAAACACAGGGTACTCAGCCTCACTTGCATACATCTGCATTTTGAATGGGTCTTCCTGGGCTGGGAGGGTGGAGGGCCTGCTCTCACACAAAGGACTGCCACACCCCCTACTGGGACCCTGGCAGACAGGAGTAAACTGAAAGGGGACCTGGTGCACTTCTTAGCCACTCTTTGAAGTCTCCCCCACTTCAAAGGCACATTTGGGTATAAAACAGGGCCTCTGCCCTACCTCATCAGACACTTGCTGGAGAAGAACCCTGAACCAGAAACTACATCCTTCCAAGAAGAACTGCCTGGCTGCTCAAAGGACTCACCTGTCTGCTTTCTACAAAGGACTGCTGCCTTGCTGTTGCCCTGCTGCCTTGCTGAACTCTTGTCTGGCTGTGAAAGTGCTCTCCAAGGGCTTGGATAGAGCTTGCCTCCTGTTCCCTGAAGTCTCAGGACCAAAAAGACTTCTCTCTTTTACTTGGACGCTCCGTGCGCCGAAAAATTCGACGCACAGCTTGTTTCGCGGCGAGAAAAATGCCGCACACCGACGCTGATCGACGCGACGCTCTTGGGACGATCGAAGATCCGACGCACGGCCTCGCAAGGACAACGCCGCCCGACCTCTAGAGGAGAAATCGACGCGACGCCTGCCGTGTGATCGTAATTTCAACGCGCAGCCCCGCAGATTGAAGTCTAGAGGAGAAATCGACGCGACGCCTGCCGTGAGTTCGTAAATTCGACGCGCAGCCCCGCAGATCGACGCACAGCCGGAGAACAAGCAGGAGAATCCACGCCCAGACCCGGGACATCTGGTAATCCCCGCGATCCACAGAAAGAGACTGTCCACGCGCCGGAAAACGACGCCCGACTTCCCCGCTTGGAAAATAACGACGCAAGTCCGTGTGTGCTGGAGAGAAATCGACGCACACACCCTTTTTCCACGCACCTCTTCTCTTGTGGCCCTCCGAGGAGATTTTTCCACTCCTAACCAGGTACTTGTGCTTGAAAGAGACTTTTTGTTACATTCTAAAGACTTAAGACACTTTATATCACTTCCCTGTGATATTTCTACAATTTTCCATTGCAACTTTATTCTTTTTGACCTACAATTATCCTGATAAATATTATATATTTTTCTAAACACTGTGTGGTGTATTTTTGTGGTGCTATATGGTGGTATTGTATGATTTATTGCACAAATACTTTACACATTGCCTTCTAAGTTAAGCCTGACTGCTCGTGCCAAGCTACCAGAGGGTGGGCACAGGATAATCTTGGATAGTGTGTGACTTACCCTGACTAGAGTGAGGGCTTTTGCTTGGACAGAGGGTAACCTGACTGCCAACCAAAAACCCCATTTCTAACACTTGGTGATCTTTATTGCTTATACCTTCACTGTTTACTGGGGCCTTGCTCCTCTGGGTATTGTCACCCCCGCCCCCACACCCCCTGAGGTGTATACTACTATGTTTGTTCTCTTGATTTATTCTGGGGTATTTTGGGTGCTCCAGCATTTGTTATTGCTGGAGTGTGAGGGGAGGATGTTGGTAATACTGTTTTTTTGTTTGCTGAAGCCATTAATTTATTATGGTGTATGACACACAAGAGCTTTAATCTACCATCTCCATATTGCGATGCCCCCTTGACATTATGACTGCACCTACCAATAGAAATTCAATATTTGAACTCTCTTGCATGACATGGAACATCAGAGGCCCGAATAATCCAAGAAAGTGGAAGCGGGTCCTCACCTACCTAAGTCATCACAGGGTGCAGTTGGCATTACTTCGGGAGACACACCTGTCTCCCAGACCAGAGTGTACTCATGCTTCCTCCAGGAGCTTTCACCGCTATTTCTCCCAATACAGCTCCTACTCTTAGGGGTCTTTTAATACATAGTAGTGTCCCCTTCCGAGTGGTAGGAAATAGCTCAGACCCAGAGGGCCAATACTTGTTGGTATGGAGTGATTTGGTAGGCCGGACTGCACTACCACTGCACTACCTCTTAACATGTATGCATCAAACACTGACTCCCCTGAGTTTTTCACTGCTCTGTCTGTACAAATTAGCCAATGTCAGGTGACTACATCATGCTGGGAGGCGATTTCAATATCACCTGTCAACCTGAGCTTAATCCCACAGGCTCGTCTGTGGTCGTTAAGCAGCACTCCCTGCACACATTAACTTCTTAACACTTTCCACTTAACAGATGTGTGGCTTTATAAAAACCCACACAAGTAGGATTATACTTTCTGCTCGGCCCCACACAATGTGTGGACCCATATTGATCACTTGTACATGTCACATGGTGCGTTGTTATGACTTAATAATATTGCACACTTCCACCGCACGTTTCACAACCTAGCTATACATACCATTCCACGTATGTGACTCGCTTACATTGCCCTGATAGCACCAACACTACTAATGAAGCTACCATCCGAGTGGACTTTACAGCTTACCACAAATCTCGTTACACATCAGGCTCAGGCACTGATGAGGCAGCAATGGCCAATTATCTGTCTGTAATAATCATGGTATGGCTTGAGTCTGGTCATCAACAATTTCTGGCTCCTTCCATTAACTGTGATGAAATATCGCAGGCCATAGATGCCTTAAGTGGCGCAAAAACTTAATGCGTTCTTGGAAGACTTTTATTAAGCTTACATAAGGATTCTGGTTCCCCATCAGTTAGAGGTGTACACTGATGCCCTCATTACGAGTGTGGCGGTCTCAAGACTGCAACACTTAAGATGGCGGTCGAACCACCGCAGACAGAGCGGTCGAACCCCAGTTGCCGCCTGTCGAAAGTCTGGTGGTCTCAGCAGTCGCATTCCGCCAGGGCAGCGCCACAAGCATGGGGGCCCCTGCACTGCCCATGAACTTAACATGGGCAGTGAAATGCGCGACAAGTGCTGTTGCATCCAACGCACCGCAACATTGGTTGTGATTAGTTATCGCTGGGCCAGCGGGCGGAAATGCTGTTTTAATCGACTGGCCCAGTAAAAAAAACTCCTAATAGGTAGCCAGCATACTGCCAGCACTGCATGCCGAAGTCGTAATGAGGCCCTGAGTCTCTCGAACAAGGTACACTTCCTCCCACACTACGGCAAGCCATGATCATGGTGCTGCTCAAACCAGCTAAACCCCTTTATTTATGCAGTTTATATAGGCCATTGTCGCTCATAAATCATGATACAAAAATTGTGGCCAAAGTATTAGCCACCTGCCTTTCTTTATTAATGGTCCGCATACTCTCCCCATGCAACATGCCTTTGTGCCACACAATGCTGCCTCCATTAATCTCCATATTCTTTTTGCTGTGACCAGCCAGGTTTCCTCTACGGTCCCAGCAGCATTCACCCTGCTGGATGCTGAAAAGGCATGTGGTTCCCTCGAACAGTCCTTCCTTCACACCACTCTAGCAAAATTGGGTATGTCCAGTAGCTTTGGTAATCTGAGCCGAGTATTGTACAAGGATCCATCGGCCTGCCTTTGATTTCAGAACCGTTTCCTTTATTGCACGGCACACGACAGGGCTGTCCGCTCTCTCCCCTCCTATTTATAATTTCGATGGACCCACTGCTGGCCATTTGCAGGAGAGACATCTTAAGAGGGGCCTTGGATTCCCCTATGGGACACTGTTAGCCTCCCTTTATGCAGATGATATATTACTGTTTTTGAATGACCCCTCCATCAATTTACTCCCTCTTGTTCAGGAGGTACAGTGGTTTGGCATTTTTTTCCGATTACATATTAACAATGGTGCTCGGAAACCACCAAATACTTGGGCAATTATATCCATAGAGGTTGCACTGAGGTACTTTTGCAACTATGACAAGCTTGAGATGCAAGTGGAGCGATGGGTCATACTCCCATTGGGTGGGACTGGGCACATAGCCATCATAAAAATGGTTGTACTGCCACACTTCTGTTATCTGTTTTTAAATATTCCTGCTGCCCTAACTGATAGTTTTTTCAACACACTGAGGGCTGCTCCTACAACTTATATGGGCTAGGCGTCGGCCTTGTATCCTCTGGGAACACCTTACACTTCCATATGAGTGAGGTGGCTTTGGAGTCCCAGACCTCTAGCTCTATTATCCCATGGCCCAGGCTCATTATGCTTACCATTGAGTCCACCCGGATGCTCTACTGCCATTATTAAAACCTGAAAGAGCACAAATACCACATCTCTCATTGTCCACTATCCTGCCACAGGGCCTTCCGCAACTCCACTATAATACAGACTCTTGCAATTAATAGTTGCACCTAGTTTAAACTCCTGTGCTACCTGAGTGTTGACACCCTCAATTCCCCACATATTCCGCTTATAAATAACCCATGGCTCCTACCTACTCTAGAGCACCTGACGCAACGCTCCCTTCGCACTGATGGTTTGCGGGTCACTGGTAATATGTTCATAAATGGTGTACTTAAACCCAGTTCCACCATGGCCGAGGGTGGTCACTCAACACTCATGGAGGGGTTCATATTCCATTGCTTACATATTATATTTTGTGCAGCATTGCCTTCCTATCCAGCGGAACCCAAAGATTTCCCTCCTCTTACACTGGTGATTTCTTCCCCAGATAGCTGCCACATCATCTCCAAATTGTATGATGCTTCCTTACAACTGAGGCCCACTGTCATGGAGAGGGCGAGGGCTGCCTGGGAACGTGACTCGGGTATCTATTCTGAAAAAAAACTTTGTGTTACTGTTGCACGCAGACTAAATTTTTTCTGGTAACCACCGTCATATATTGTTACATTATAAGCATCTCAATAGGGCCTATACTACCCCTCAGGTTCTGGCCAAACTCAATCCTACCAGATCCCACTGTTGCCCTTAATGCCAGGATGAATAGGCCAACTTCTCTATTTATCATCGAGTTGTGGTGTGATAGCATCTTATTGGGGGGACATCTATTCTACTCAGTCTCTCATGCTTGAACAACCTCTTGCTCCAGATCCCTTAATGGCTTTGTTGGGATATCTCAAGGCGCTGCCATTAGGACTATGATGTTTTATAGCCATTGCACTACTCCTGGCCAAACATTAGATCTCGCTCTACTGGGGTGCTGACACCCCCCCTTCGGTGCCTGCCTGGCTGAAAGATCTGTCCGCCTGTGACACTACATCTGAACTTTATTCCTTTCTGCAACTGGACATCTCTAGAGCCAAAGATATATGGCAGCTTTTATGTGACCACCTCTTGACACTGGATTGTTCTGATGATGGTGTAACAGCAAACTGAACACTTGCTAATCACTTGATTCTGCAGAAGGCAAACGTCTGATTTGACTTGTGATGCCTTGAAGTTCTGTGCCCAGCTCTTATTATCTCTTGTCTCTACTGTTTCCCTGGCCCTCTATATTGTTTTTTTTTCTTTTTCTCTCCTTAGTTTATTCTAGATGTTCCATTTTTCTCTCTGACTTCTTGTACTCTGAGTGCCACACATGCTAATGTTGTTTATTATTTGGCTTCATTGTTTGTATTTTGTTGAATAAAAATATAATACAGTTTGTTTTTTTAAAGTTCTTCAAATGTTCAAGTGTAGATAATGTATATGAAATGGGCCTAATAAGAACCATACAATTTTAAAGTAATTTATAATGTGTTAGTTGACACCATTTTCATCCAGAAGATCTTCGGGACAGACCTTCAAACCCCTCTATAAATGTGTGCTTATATATTCTGATCATTTAACAATGGTAACGACTAATGTGCTTTGAAATACTCTATTTGAGTAAGTCACAATAAAGGGGTCTTTAATTTTCTTCAATGATTTATTTAACACAGGACAGATAAGATCCTGATTAGACTGGGCTTTGTTGGTCCGTCAGTAATATTTGATTGAATATTAACCATATTTTAGCAATCTAATTCAATCATATGTTCTCTTTTCAGCGCATATCCAGAAGCAGCTCGAGAAATGGGAAGAAGTCAAGTTCCGTGGAGAAAAAGGCAGTGACGGGCACCGAGCACTGGAACGAAAATCATCATCAAATGCAGCCTCAAAAGAACTTTTATGGTAAACCAGGTCTAATATTATGACATGAAGTAGGAATCAGAGTTTGTAGATTCATTGCACCACTCTATAAAGCAGACACTATTCTCCTCTGAGGGTTCATACCTCTTCAAAGGGTATTCCTTATAATGTATTCAACATCAAAATGTATTTTTTTTTAAACTACCAACTATGTAAGAAGGACAGGCTGTCAATTTAAGTAAAGGAATGAAAACAACTGAACTCACTCCTAATTCTTGCACGCCTTCCAGCTTTGTTGACATTAAATTCTCAAGAGCATTATCACTTCACCTATATTCCTCATCTCACTCCTTAATCAATGGGTGTAAGAAAGAACTATTCCCTCTATTAGTTTGCCCGGGTTCATTATTTTGAGTTTTCTCATATTATTCATACATTTTTTTAATGTTTCTCCCCCATCTTACCATAAACCAGCCACACTACTATCAGCCTGTCATTTCTCCTGGCGAGGTAAGTTTTAACCCAACGAGAGAAAATGCACAAAATGACCAAAACATACCTCAGTCCATTACATACTGGTAACGCTATAAACTCCAACTGCATCCTGTTGAACGGTCCTCTTGATCTTCCTAGGTGACTCAGTGTAACTACTGTGCATTTCCCTACTTGCATCTGCTGCCGTGTAACATTTGTCAGCTTCTGCTATCAAATGTCTGTCTGAAGGTCCTAATCATTGAATTTCGGCCGACATACGACTGTCCATGTTAGTGTCTAGCCATGGGTGACAACAAGCTATTTAGCAGCACAGCTCTGCCATCAGCTGAAACCCAAATATCATCCTCATTTATTTTAACACATCTTGCTCTGACCCAGCTTTGCAGGTCTTCTTCTGTCACTTTTTTCTGCAACCTTTAAACTTCCTCCCATGTAACAACAGCAGTTAACAGGAAATTTTGACTTGTTTCATCATTTATATTATTGTTCCACTCTCCATTAATGCAGCTTAGGCCACAATATCTTGCCACTTCATCTACCTACGTATTTCCCAAAGTTACATAATCAGTCAATTTGTTATGAGCAGCACAGTTGACTACAGCAATTTTTGCAGGCAACTGTAATGCATTCAACAAATTATACATGTTGTCGCCATTGCGAATAGGTAATCCAGAGAAAGTCATGAATCATTTCTGGGCCCACAATTGTCCAAAATCATGAACAACAGCAAAGTCTTACTGACTATCAGTGAAACTTGCCACTTTCAGCTGTTCAGAAACACAGCCTGCTGTACTAAGAGAAACTAATTCAGCTACTTGGGCAGAGAGGACTTCTCAAAGCCAGGAAGCATCAATCCCACCTGAGATTCTGCAAAATGCACAACTAACAGCTTACCACTTTTATCTCTTAAACAGGAGCCATCAACAAACATGACATAGTCACTTGAATGGCAGGTCTTGGTGCACAATTCAGTAACATTGAGACTGTCATGCTCAGTATCATCCATATATTGATTAGCATCTTCAATAGGGTTAGGCAAAAGAGTAGCAGGATTCAGGATGGTACAGCTCTTAAGGCTGACATTTAACATGGTGAGAATTACCTGCTCATAATGGATCAAACGTGCAGTGTTGAGATACTTTGTTTTTGTTCAGGCTAACAATATTTCCCGGAGTGGGGTATAAACACCTTCAGAGGGTGGTCCATAATAATCCCTTTGTCCTGATCAATACCGATGTTCAAAGCTGCAACTGCCTTTCAACAACCAGGCTGCGCAGAGGTCACAGGATCAAGTGTGACAGAAAAATAGGCAACAGGCTCGTTTTCATTTCCATACAACTGAGTCAAAAGAGAGAGAGCACATCCTTCATTCTCATAGCAAAATAAAGAAAATCATTTGTTATAATCAGGCATTCCCAGGGATGGGGCACAGCATAGGCTTTCTCCCACCTCTGTGAAGGCATGTATACAGTTGTCATCCAATGATACCGGATCAGACTCTTTTTTGTGACACCTTTGCACACCTTTCTCAATGTGGTGACCTAAATACAGGACTTCTTTCTTGCAATACTGTAATTTTGCTGGGGAACATTTATGTCTATTTTCTCCTAAATGATTCAAGAGAGCAATTGTGTCTCTCCTGCATGATTCTTGAGTATTTTCTGGTACAAATAGGTCAATATTGTAATAGACTAAGATTGAGTGCTAGGGCATTATAAGTAACTCCAAATTATTTTTCAAGATCTAGTTAAAAATGAAAGAACTCTCTGTATACCCTTGTGGAACTCAGCAATATGCCAAAACACGACTGCCAAATCTGAAAGTGAAGAGGAATTGGCTTTCCTCATGCAATGGTATGGAGAAAAATGGTTGACAAAGGACCATCACGGTGAACCATTCTGCTTCGTATGAAATTTGGAATAAAATCAGTGCAGGATTTGGTACCACGGGATAACATGGGACAACAATCTCGTACTCTTTCTCAGGTCCTGGACTATGCGGTACTTTCCATTGGGCTTCTACAGTCCTCGAATAGGAGAGTTATGTGGACTTCCCATTATCTCCTTCAGGATACCTTGTTCAACCAGACAGTTTATCAGGGGTGTTATTCCAGCACTTGTCTCGGGTGTCATGGTATATGATGGAGTTTTTGGGTACACTGCATTTGGTTTCACTGTTATTTTTGCAGTCTCAACTCCTTTAGTGAGTCCTATCCCTGTTCCTGAAAAATTTAAACATTCAAAACTGCAGGTGTCACTGGGACTCTAAATATTCGGGAACATTTTTATATGTCAGCATCGGTTACAATGTGACACGGGTACTGCTTCACAATTGCACAGAGCACATTGTCATCATTTGTCTGTCTTGCAATTCCTCGGGGTGTGCAACTGATAGAACAATTTAATTTACATAATAGGTTGCATCCAAACAAGCTTACAGGACAGACCAGAAATTGGTGCTCATCTTCAAATGAACCTATTTTTACAAGGACAGATTCTGTTACAGGGTTGGTCAGTTGATTATTAGTGGCTCCTACATCATGAATTCTTTTTTCTTGAAAGGAGCAAATCCAGTACTTCTGCTGTCTTGAAAGTGGAGCATGTAGCCCCAATGTCAAGCAGGAATGAAACATGGTGACCCATTACATCAGCATTTACATAGGGACCACGTTAATATACTCCTAAGGATGCAAATAGCATGCAATCCTCATCATCTGCACTATATACCTGAAGAATTTCTGAAAATTCCTCATCACTAAGTTCCATTTGGGGAAACTGTGATGGCAACTGAGTTACATTTGCATTTGAAATTTGATTTAGATTCTTTTGGGGAACAACCACTTGTTGTTGAGTCATCGGGGCTTGCAGGTTCTGAATCTGCTGTCCTTGGGGACACATTTAGATTCTGCATTCAGGGTCTTTGAACTCTCTCAATTTGAACCTGATTATTGCCTGGTACTTGAGCAACTCCATTATTCTGCACTTGATTATTCACATTAATTAGGGGACACTCCCTTCCACAATGGCCCAAATTTCCACATGCGTGACACAGATTAGTTCTCTTCAAAGCCTGGACGTCAACAACACCTGTCTGATCTTCCTGAACACATCATCCTTTACCTCTAGGCTATGGCATTCATTCCTTGCTGTTGTACTCCTTGCATACCACTAGTCTTCACCATCATCTGTGGGCTTTGACTAGCGTTCTGTGCAGCTTTTAGCTTCATGACCATAACTTTTTCCTTCAACTCTTCATGCTTCAATACCAATTCATCACTGCAGTATTTTGCATACTGCAGGACTTAATCAATTGGTTTGTTCTGCCAACAAATCAGATGCTGCTGAGTCCTCTCACTTATATCTGGCTTCAGGCCTTGCACAAATCTGAACACAAAATGACCCATATCTTTAGCTTCTATTGTTTTAGTACCACTGAAACATTTAAAAGCCTGCTGCAATCTCTCATAATAGGCTTGAATTGCCTCCTTCGATTCCTGTATCATCTTGATAATCAATGTCTTTTGGCGACACTTTGTTTTTTAAGAACTCAATTACCTTGCAATCCCTTTTCATCACTTTTTCAGATGGTGCAACCGTTACTGGGTCTCTCTGGGGTTCACGGTCTGGCCAATCAAAATTAACTTTACATTCAGTCCACAAATCATTCGGAACAACAATGTCAAACCACATTTTCTAGTCCTCCCACAGGCACTTTGATAGTTTCACAAACCTTTCTGTCTGCTTGTACCATTCCACTGGTTTCTCTATCAACCTCGGGTAATCATTTGTGAATGACAAAATATCACTCCTATTCCATGGTACTTGAACATAACCTCCCCCTGGACTTTCTCTCACGGGCAGCATTTTTACATTGGCCTCAACTTGATTTGCTCGTACCAGACGAACATCTAGATTTGCTTTCTTCTGATCTCTTTTCTGTGTGCATCTACCTTTCCAGTTCTCTATAACTCACCATTTCTGAACACATGTAATTAATTCCTTAATGTGCACTTTCATTCCAGGATACCTCATGTTGATGATATCTTTTGTACTAAACCTCAACCTGTAACTTCTTTTTGAGGGCTTAGATTTTTCCAAATCCATATCATATTTCTCAGCTACTTCAGCTAATCTTTCATAAGCCTGTCCCGCACGTTGAGTAATGCCTTTGCACATGTACCGCAGTTTGTCTTCTGTGTAGGTTTCCAATTGCTGTGTCTAACCTTCCTAATGTAAATTCGTTTAATTCCAATTTAAATCTTGGTCATTCAGTGATCTAGCTCTCTCTGGGGTCTTTTTTTGTTCTCACATCACAGTTTGTTATATCTGACTCAAATTATTCAACCAATCAATCAATTGTTGTGCTGTAAACTAACATGATTATTCTGTGTTACTTCTGTTCTTAACCCCTTAGCTGCTGGGCCCTTCCCCCACCCAATGCTCAGCCCTTTTTTGGCAATTTGGGGTAGTTCGCGCTTAGGCCCCCATAATGTTTTGTCCACATAAGCCATACACGCCAAATTTGCGGCCTTCTTTTCCAACATTCTGGGGATTGTAAAGGTAAATAGAGTTTGCGGGCTCTACTTGAGGAAACCAAGAAATTTGCCAAAATACAGCTAAAATGTGTTTTTTTGGGAAAAATTGGAAAAAAGTGCTGCAGAAGAAAGCATCTGTTTTTTCCTGCAAATGGCACCAACAAAGGATTTGTGGTGCTCAATTCACCATCCTCCCAGCTTTCAATAACAGGCAGACTTGAATCAGAAAACCAAAATATGCAACACCGCTTTGGCATTTTACTGGGACATACCCCATTTGTACTATTTTTTGTGCTTTCGCTTTCATCCTCCTTCCAGTTAGTGAAAGAAATAGGTGGGAACCCAATGGTGAATCCCAGACAGCCAAACAGTTCTGGAAAGTAGACAACATTCTGAATTCAGCAAGGGGTCATTTATGTAGATCCTTTAACCTTCAAGATTTTCCTACAGAAAGTAACACTTGAAATGAAAAAATATTGAAATTGAGTTGAAAAAAACTGCACTTTTCGACTACGTTTTCTTCTATAACCTTTTTCAACTATGATAGATTTTTCAAAACAATATACTGCTTTATTTGCTGGACCCTTGTGGTTGCGGGTACATATAGGTCTTGTGGGTTTGATCAAAAACTCAAGCCACTCGGAGAAAATAAATGAGCTTCACCTTGCAATAGGTTTTCATTGTATATCGGCTATAGAGCAATTCATTTGGTAAAATATAAAGAGTGAAAAATAAGTACCAAGTAAATCTATGTATTTCCAAAATGGGCCCAAAATAAGGAGTTTATAAACAGTGGTTATTTGCACATCTCTGAATTCCGGGGTCTCCATACTAGCATGCGAATTACAGGGCATTTCTCAAAATGACTTCTTTCTTACACACTGTCTTACATTTGGAAGGCAAAAATGTAGAAAAAGACAATTGGCAATTACACTTGTTCTTCAATTCTGTGTTCCCCAAGTCTCCTGATAAAAATGGTACCTCACTTGTGTGGGTAAGCCTAGTGCCCGCAAAAAAAAAGGATTGCATGAGGGCTACGGTTGACCCTGGAGTGATTCATTCCTGATGCAGGCACTAGGCACAGGCACACAAGTGGGGTTGTGTTTTGATCAGGACAAGTGGGGAAACACTGGGTGGAGGAGTTTTGTGGATCCCTGCACATTTCGGAAGGACAATCAATGTTTCACCTTTGCAGGGTATTCTGGGTAAGAAAACGCTGCGGTATCCAAACATGCCTCACTTCCATGGACTGCCCCAGGGTGTCTAGTTTTCAGAAATGTCTGGGTTTTGTAGGTTTCCCTATATGGCTGAAGAGCCCAGGCCAAATACACAGTTGACTGTCTTACAAAACCAGGCTGTTTTGTGGTAGGTAATTTTGATGTCTCCACAATCTGTTTTGGGCACTTCCCTGTCGCAGTCACTTGCCCACCACACGTGTGGCAACGTTTTTCTCTGGAGATTTAGTGGAAGGCATGCGTAAGGAACCTTTACTAATGACTCCCATGACAGCCAACTGAGACTCAGGAAGACATGTTTTACATGTGCCTTTAGTGCACTCACTGTGCTAAACCCAACTCCTTCCAGTTTGTGGATGCAAGTAGGGAGTGTTTGAGTATGCTATGGGAGGCCTATTCCTCGAACTGAGTGAGCATATCTACCTTTGAAACTAAGGCAGACATGATGGGGACTTTTTCTGATGTTCCCTAAAGAGAAAGCCATAGACTGTGAAAAAGGGTAGTGTTTGGCACACAGGGTAGTCCATGAGAACATAACATATGTCCCAGACAATATTATGTGCAGTGCTGTGACTGTAATGCAATTATCATACAGCAAATTGAACATCAACTAAGTTCTGATGGAGGATGAACATGGCAAGTAGGTCAAACATTGACCTATACGTGTCGTTGTCCTTCAATGCTGGGGTGGCACCAATGGGTTTGAATCCATAGGTGTAGATGATGTGCATCTGTACTATCTTTACTATATGCCTTCTACCTGTGCAATATCCCTGTGAAAGCACACCTACCATAAGCTTTTCTTACCTGTTCATGTTTCTGTCCTCAAAGAACTGTCTAATCCTATATAATTGCTAGGTGAACCTATACTAATACCTTCCGCCATTAGCTACTTCAAGCCCAAGAAAACATGTCTTTCAAGTTCCATCAGCACACTTACTGTGCTAAATCTAACTCTTTCCAGTCTGTGGATACAAGTTGGGGATGTCCGAGTATGCCTTGGGAGGTCTATTCCTCAAACTGAGCGAGCATATCTACCGTTGAAACTAAGGTAGACTTGCTGGTGAATACATCCTAAGGTCTCTAAAGTAAAAATTCAAACAAATATCTTATGGGGCTCATTCACCAACACTTCTACTTTTGCTTTGAAAGTGAAGCTACAAATTGAGTTTTCACACTTTCAAACAAGTGGAAATGTTGGTGAATATGTCTGACAGGACATTTATTTGACTTATTACACTTACTCTGGTTCTCGTTGGCAATCATGGTGGCCCTTGTGTAGCATACATAAGCTCCCTACCAAGCACTTCAAAATTCAGTCATGCCTTTAACATTGTGCCACACAGGGTACTCCGTGACAATGTGGCCTATGCTCTTTCCACTAGTATACGTAATGTGGGGACTATAAAGCATGTTAATCGAACAGGGCACCTACCACATTCTGACGGTGGGTATAGGTGTCAAACAGGCCATAAGGAAGTCCATGATTTCCTGAAATAGATGAAGTAAAATTCTGTGGCTGCTTGCCTAACAAAGCAGTGGCCCAAGGGTGTTTAGTATCCATGCACAGCCACTGAAAGGTTTACCCAACGGCAGCTCCACCTCAGTCAATCTCCCAGACATATGAGGTGGAGGCTACTGCTTCTGTAACAGCAGTGAGGCTTTCAATTGCAGACAACTAGAAGTCAAGGAAAGTCATGAGCCTTCCTGTGGTTGTCTGATGATAAACAACATAAGCATTGTATGTTGCCATCTCGATCAGGTGGGTAAACAGTTTCTTGTACCAAGTGCAAGTTTTACGACACGCATTGTATGGTTGAAGAACCTGGTCATTCTTGTCCACTCCATCCATGTACTTATTGTAATGTAATCGAGTATACAGGTGGGCTTGTGGACTTCAGCCATCTGACCCCACACCGTGATAGGGAAATGCTCTCATTATGAATTGTAGTGAGCACGTATACATCACGCCTATCCAAGAACTTGACTGCGAGCAGTTTGTTGGAATGCAACACAGTACTCTGGGGTTTCTGGAGCTTCTTGCAAACAAGCTTCTGCGGCAATCCTTTGCGGTTACAATGAACTGTACTGCAGGCTACAGTGCCAGCTTTGTAGAGCTCATTGACAAGCTCTATTCCTGTATTGAAATTGTCCACATAAAGGGTATAACCTTTGTGAAAGAATGGCTGGACAAGTTCCCATACAATCCTACCTGTGTCCCCTAACGCAGGAGGGCAACCTACAGGGTTTTTGGGATTGAGCCCTTCCTTGTATGCACTCTCAAGCTGTACAGATAGCCAGAAGAGCTCTCACACTGCATGTGCAGCTTGATTATACAGCGAGGTCTTTTGCTCGCAATGCACTGTATGAACAGCAGACTCATCAACTTCTATATTCTTTCCAGAAGTATAGATCTCTGGCAACTTGCAGACAAATGTTCCACAACAAGCCGAATTTTGAACAACTTGTCATGGTCTGGATGGTCCCGGGGCAATGCAGCAGAATTGTCATTGAAATGCGGCATGTGCTGCAATAACAAAATAAATCTCTGCTCATGTACAGTGCGAAGATGGAGGTTACCCAAACCGTGCCAGTCATCTAGTAAGACTGCAAGGTGAGTTTCTGCATTAGCCCTATTGTGAGCGTAAAACCCAAAAATATCTTCAACTCTGTCAGCGAATTGGGAGTCCACTGGTGTGCCCTAGGACGGGGCCCTAGAGTGCCTTCAGACTCCCTCAGAAATTGTTCTGCAATCAAATTTGTTTGCTGCACAATTTGATGAAGGAAGTCAACATCCAAAAAGAGATGGACGTAGCCGACTTGCAAAAAGTTGGCTGTATCAACTTTACATCCAGCATCACAAGTAAAAGGTTGAATTTGAGGCTGAACTAATCAGGAGGGCTGCCAGGAGAGCACTCTCTATGCACTTGCCACCACGTGCACCTGCTCTCTGGATTAAACTAACCCACTGTTGTCCCGCTGCACAGACTGTGCTTGAGAAGAGACAGCACAACTGTTCTCATCGTCTCCCTCAGAATCACTGGAAGAGGTGTCATCGGATGGGACGCCAACTGAAAAATGACTCCCAGATTCTGCCCTATTGTCCTCTCCCTCAGATGCTGTCTCAGTATCTGCAGTCTCCGAGCTGTCCACCATAACCCAAGTTACGACTTCAGCAGCAGTCATCCAACGAGACGCAATCTCTGCTAATGGCTAAAGTTTCCCTCTAAAACACTAGCCTACATAGAAGCCAGATAGTGTCACAAAATTGCTCATGGTGTGTGTTTGTGTGATGTGTGCAACAGTAAATGTCAAGTCACCTTTCCTTCGCTTCTTCTCTGAATCAGCAGATTCTCTGAAGACACTGAAATAAGCAAAAAAGACACACAATTACTTCACCTTACCTCATACCCATCATCACAGGCTTTAGTGCTGGTAGTACCCAGTGAGACAGTCATTTTTGGTGCTTCCCCTCCCATGACCTCCTACTCTAATTCCCTCACTACCACCCAGCAAAAGTGCCACTCATCTCTCCATAGCCCCCCTCGCACATACATTTCATTTGTTTTAAAGCGCAGGTGACACCTGGCTTTACTAATCCACTCAGCAAAATAGATATCTATCCTTTGCTGCAGGCATATAAACCATCTGTGCTACTTTATGGCATCAAAACTGCCACTAGACAAAAGACAGATTTATTTCTATATAGAGAGAATCTATCTCTAGAAAAAAAAAAATATATATATTTTTAAAAATGCCCCCATGGAGGGCGGGAGTGGGTGGCGGCCCATTTACACTGGGGCCGAACCCCCAAACGAGATCCCTGGTGCCTAGGGCCATTTCAGGGCCATGGATTGCAGCCGCGCTGTGATCCATGGCCAGAAAACAGTGCCAGGAAGGCATGGAAAGAGGAGCCGTTTTGGCCTTTTTTTCCCCCCCGAGTGGAGAGAGGAAGCTTGCCTGCTCCTCTGAACCTCCGATGTGGAAAACGGTGACGTCAGCGTGCCACGTTACAGACGGATGGGGGAGATGCAGAAGTTCGTCCACGTCTCCTGGGAAAAAAAATCCTCCGATGCATTGCACTGGAGGATTTTTAAAACCTCTCCTGGCATCAACCGTTTAATGAATGTGCATTGCTTCCATACTTACCTGAAGCTTACAATGGAAAAACTGGACCTTAGTTACAGGAACTGTTAACGCAACTGGACCAACATGATTTGTCTGATTCTGGGGCATTGTCATTCCCACACTCTGTCCTGTTAAGACAGTGCTGGTTTGGGTTGACAAAACATTTGATATTGACTGACCTGGAATGAACAGTTGCGCAGGTTGATTCGGAATAAAGTTTGGCACAGGTGGATTAACATAAGGTGCTTGCACTATATGGTTCACATTAGAATTTGGTACAATCTAATTCACAATAGGACTCGGTACAGGCTGAACGGTGTTAAAGCTCTGAACTGGTTGATTTACTTCAGGAATTTGTGTCACTGAACTAGCAGGCATACCAGGTGCTATCTGATTCGGGGTTTGTGTGACTGGAGCAGTAGGCACATTTGGGCTTACATTTTGTGCTGATCACTTCTTGCGCTTACCTCAACTGAATGGTACAGAGGTGGACGAGTTAACAAAATCCTGTTTATAAACTCATCATCTGAATCACTCTAATATGTCACCATCTTTTTATCATCTGTTGTTGCTCTGCTTTTCCTGTCTTTCTCTTAGTCTTGTCTTTAGTGCTTTCTCCATCTTCACTAAAAATAGCTGGATACAATCTAGCTCCTTCATTTATGTCTGATCTCCAAGCTTTCTGCTCTTTATCCCGTCTTGCCTCGGCAACTCTCTTTAAGGCATTCTGCACTCTAATTTCGTACTTGGCTTTCAGTTTCTGTCTTGCTATGTGTTCCCAAACGTTAAGGCCTTTAAATAGTGCAGGTTTCTGAAGCAGTTTCATCTCGTAAAGCCTTCGCCTCAGATTATCTAGAATCCCTAGATTAAAAATCCCATAATGGGAAAATGCTAATGCACCTTCTTTCTTAGTAATCTTGCACCACTGTACAATCCACACACATGCATGAAAACCTTTTTCGGATGCTACACAATAACATAGTGTTCCTTTGGGCGTGGTTTCTATACCCTCTCTACCTGGAATAAATACATCTCCTTTCAATGCACTTTCTAACACTTGAAAGAACTTAATTTTCAGTCAAATTCTATAAATCACAATAACTTTTCATTTGAATCAGGGAGTAACTTCAATCCGACAGTCCTTTTCTCTCAATGATTTCAACCAATAACAACGCAGCACTGTCCACCAATAGCAGCACAGCTTCACACCAACCAACTATACCAGCACAACACACAATGATATTACACCTGCTCTTTGCAGCAATGCATTCACAATTGTCTCTCACCCAATTGCTCACACACACCTAATGCATAATATTGCAAGCAAAGACCAACAACCTGTTTGCATACTACAGGATAGGAACTCAAACACTTCAAAGCAGTATGGAGATACACTTTCTGACAATAGCTTTCACAATTACACAGCCCTCACTCCGGTTGATACTAATCCTCCATGTGCACTCAAGATTCACTTAATACTAACTAAACCCTAACTCATTCAAGTCAGTGACGTCTCATGACAAGCACCTCACTGCAAACAAATTTACCTTGTGCGTTATCCCAGGATCTTAGGCCCCTATGTATCCGTCAACAACAACAGCAACAACTGCAGACATTTTTTTTTAGCAACAAGCACGACATTCACACAAGTATAAAGACTCTGCAAAACACTTCACAACATCACACCTTTCCACAATCTTCAGGCCAAAAGCAATGCAAGTGCAAAGCCCTATTAATATTCACACATCCGTCTCTCGCAGGAACGACGCTGAAACTTCATCAGTCTTCGGAACAAAACATGAGACAGAACTCGGGGTGGGTAAAATTTGGACTGGGCAATGGCATGGAACCAATCCTATTCAAACTACTACTAGATGTGTCCACCTCTCCTGGGTCAAAACATCCATCTGCTACCAGGCCTGCTGGTGCATTTCTTCCTGCGCAGGAATCAGTTTGTGACAACGTCAATGGATCTTTGGGCCCATCATAAGGGTGTGGAAAACAAATCATCAAATTTCAATACAAACCAATTCAATTCACAGTACGACTAATGTGGCCATACAAGGAAAACTCCAGTCAGGAAAAAAACTAAGGGGTTTTATCACAAACTTAAACTCAGTGTCATGTAGACAGTTCTCAAGACCAAGTTAGAAAAATACAGTATCACCAACAGTTGACCAATGTGACTAAATAAATTCAGGTGAACTAACCTTATGTGAACTAGGCACTCTACAAATACAATACAGAATATCAGTAGAATTATCTCTCTCAGTTTTAATAAGCATTGAGGCAAATTAAACCATCTAGCTTTCGCTAATTTAGGCAAGGGAAAAACTAAATATTAATCAATCATGGATTAACATGAGCTGGGCGGAATACATGCGGGCAAAAGACAAAAAGAACGAAAAGGGCAAAAAACTATTTGGATAAAATAATCTCGGGCAACAGGAGCATAAAGCAATATCACAAAATAAAATGATGGACGGAGTGTTTAAACTTTTCAAACACTCACCCCCAGTTTGACATTGTTCAGCATTCCGTCCATCACTTGTTCTTTTTGCACTAACTAGAGCAGGCAAAAGGGAAGTAAAAAGGGAAGGTGTCAGCATTTCAGAAGCTCTATCAAGAGTCTTCTTCTTTGGGTTAAGGGAAAGATCTCTAAGTCTCAGTAAGGCATTTAAAAAAAGGACAAGGGAACGGAGAAATGTACCTCTCAAGAGTCCAAGGGGTTTAGCAAGCAGTGCAGGATGGCAGAAAGGATTCTGAAAGGGGTAATGCAGAATCGGCATCCGTTTTAAGTCCAGTTGGGGAACGCTATTTTAACATTTATAGGGCAAGATTTCTCAGGTTTGTCATGAAAACAATGTCTATCTGTACTCTTCCATCCAGGTTTGCAACAATTGTATATTTTGTCAGTCCACAGTCCTAAATGTTCCTTCCTTAAGGACAACTTCCCAGGCAAACTATGTGTAAAACAATGTACATGTATTACCAAGCTAGCATTCTCATGAGAACAAAATCTGGAAGAAAAGTTCAAGTTAGAAGATAATGACATTTTCTACACATTCACGAATACAGGGCCTTACAGGCCTTACTTAGGGTAATGCAAGTGAATTAAAACAGTACATTAATACATTCAAATAAAACATGTCTAATACGCAAACGATAAATTCAACATCAAAGAACTTTCATTGGCATTTATTGTTATAATAAATTCAAAACGAAGTAGCTCTGCTAATACATTTCTGTCAATATGAGGCAGTACTACACTTCTCCATTTTTGTATACAAATTTAAAACACTTTTCTTCAGAAAACTAATATCGTTTTAATGCAGACTATCAGTTTATACTCTAAAATATATCATAGTAACGGATTAATTCACCAAACGTGAAAGTGAATCTCTTTACCACAGGAGTTTTGATCAGTTAGTCTAGAGTGAATGGACTGTAGTATGACTTCTCAGTGCTCTCTTTACAGTCAAACTATTAGTACTTTGGTTAACCTAATGTATTACCTGCCATGTATAGATCATCATTGTGACATGAGGGACCATACTAAAGTTTGTGCTACATCAATACCATGTCTAAAGGAGTGAGCACAAGCACTTTAGCAATAGTTAACAGTTTTAAGGGTGCAGAGTCCTAAAAACCACCAAAACTGGTTCAGAAAACAGGCAGGGTGATGGCAAAAAGTTTGGCGGTGATCCTGCAGAGAGGGCCCTAATAGCGATGAAGTTAGTTTCCTTATTTATAGAAAAAATAAATATAATCCAGTAATTTTGAAATGAGGACGCTCTTTTCCAGGCACCATTTGTACCGTGTATTATGGTTGCAGAAGTCCTCATATGTTTTTTGTTTTATATTAAGAATCCCTAACCACTGAAGCAGATAGGTTTGACTTGTGTTTTACAAATCATCAAAATAAGATTGTTAAATGATGCGGTTCATGAGAAAATATGGTTGAGCGCTTTCACTCTGTATTCCTCATGGCAGGCCAGAGCTTTTAGCATTTTTCAAAATATGTACTTTCTGTACTTTGCGTGATTTATCCCTGCAGGTGTTCTCACATATTTCTGCAGCTGTTTCTGTTTTTACAGATGATAAAATGAAGTCCATGAAAAACAGTGGCTGTTTTGAAGACACTGACCCAGCATTCTGGAATAGCTATCAATGATGCAGTAGTACAGGCCCCCCAGGAAGGAGGGGTCCTCTGCAATTTGATTTGCGAAACTCTACTGATTTAGTCCAAAAATATGACATCTCAAAAATCATATCTTAAGCAAAAGAATTCTCCATCCTCTGAGCATTAATTAGCTGGTGATAATATTGGACCCAAATATCACATCCATTACACCCTTTCAGTGTAATTACACACGCATTCAAAAATATTGCACAAGCTCCGAACACTTACAACAATGTGACCCAAGTTCTGTACATCATTGTTACATAACTAACATATACTCTATTCCACGGGGGTACTTCTGTTTGTACTTACACACTGCTTCAATGTGCAATCTATTAGACGTTTCCATAAATATATTTCAGTGGCCCTCTGCACAGAAATTGTGGCTGTAATTCACTGCTTACCTGCTGACCTGGGGCCAGTTTTGCTGCTTGCTGTGGGGCCCATGCACCCTCGCTAAAACAGTGGACTGCACAAGTTCCTTCAATTTAGGGCCAGCCTCACTAGCATTTTACGACATGGTTGCGGCAATTTTGTGTCACATCCGTAACACATAATGCTAGAAACCCACATAGAAAGAGGAAAATGCCTCGAAAGATTGTTTTTGTGCAGGAAGGTATCAGTTCCCACACAAGGAGAATTCTTCTTGTAACACAGGGATCCTTTCACTGTTGTGCTAGGGTGCCTGCAATGGCGCAAGGATGCCTGATTGCCATATTTTAGTAGATAAGGTGCAATCCTGCTCTCTCCCCTTGTCAGAAAGCCGCACAGCAAGCTGCGTTGCTACACTGCGTTGTGTGAAGGGTTAATAAACCTGTCCCTTAGAGTATAACTTTGGCAAACCTAACAGCACCTATGGGAGTGGATTTACACTTGTGCTCATATTTCACTAATTCCCCTCATCACCCTCTCCATCTTCAGTTTCTCAAGGAAGTTTCCTTTTTTCATTGCATCGTTGACTACATCTGTGTTGTATTTCCTACACTATTTCTCTTCCCAATGTTTCTTCCTAGTTTGTTGATCTTTTAACTCCCCCATCCCCCATAATGTGTCCCATATGTCACTATAAATTCAGGGGTGTTAGTCCAGTGTTAACAATACCTGGAAATCCTATTAACTCCAGGCATGCGTAATTTGCCGCATCTCCAGATTGAAAACTGAGAATCTCCTGGATTACAGTGCAATTATTCATTCCTGGTCATATCCTCGGTCCGATTCCCTTACAATTCCTCATTTGGTGCATCATTGGTAGATGACATCTATGACACAATATATCAGGCGATATTCTGACAATAGTCTTGTACCACAACACTTATTGCAATCGATTAGTTTGATTTTTAAATATAATTTTTGTTCTTCCAAAAATGAATGTATTATTTCAAGAATCAATTATTTTTTTCAAGAATCAAGTATGTTTTTGTCATTAATGAAGTTGTGAACTGATTAATTTATGCAATGAATTGGTTTTATTTTTCCTAAATGGACCTTTTCAGGTGAAATAGAGCAACTTGCAATTCACTATGACATAAACAGAGCACCCAGATAAACCTATACGTTGTTGTGAAAATTAATTGTGACATCTATTTTGAGGGCATGTCATTTAGGGATCAATAAATGTTGCAGGTACAACCCTTCTGCTCTGTGGAAAGACCTCTACACCTGCCCACATCACGCCTGATATTGTCAGCTTTTGGTTACGATTTTTCCTTATTAATAGTTCTTCGAAGATTTCAGAAACCTTGTAAAATTAGAACATTGGAATGTTGGGAACTGCATTGGAGACAATCGAGTGCTCTGGGCTTTTACTGGCTGGTAAAAGCCCGGAGCGTCAACATTCCAATGTTCTTTGTTTACAGCAACAGCTGTGAACAAAGACCTTATGGACCTCCTTGAGAACTTTGTTTTATTTATTAGAACATTTTTCCCTCTAGTGGCAGAATGTTCTAATAGCCTTATAGCCCATCGTAACTTGGCTATACCGGCAATTGAAGTCCGGCTCCCTTAATAAAGGCCCTCACCTTCCGCTTTAACACTGGAGCGTGCCTTTAATGGCCGGTATTGCCCGCTATGGCGGGCTCTAAGGCTGTGTTAGTAAACTCACCCCGGAATGTACAGCAGTACCCTGTTATAATTTAGTATAATTGGATTTACATTATACTAGCAGTACCATCCATTAAGGCAGTGGCACATAATTGCAGCACTCTTGATTGTACCTCATTTTCTACCACAGTTCTTCTCATTAGCAAATCAATTTTCATGGTAACAGGGCATGGCAAGCAAGATGCACATGAATAATACACATTGGCCAAGCGATCAAACTTTTCACAGAATGGGAGTTTTGCAGTTTGATTGTGCCCCCCCTTGAGAGGAGACAAGGATACCGTCTCCCTGGGTGACAGGCAGCCATGGTTGACCAGTATATTAGGTCGCATTTAGCCACAAACATCATTTCACAAACCAGGGTGAT
The DNA here is from genome assembly GCF_031143425.1 of Pleurodeles waltl. Taxonomy (NCBI): domain Eukaryota; kingdom Metazoa; phylum Chordata; class Amphibia; order Caudata; family Salamandridae; genus Pleurodeles; species Pleurodeles waltl. Next base: position 69,643,324 of record NC_090450.1, on the reverse strand, counting down.
GGTGAAAGCAGAGCTGGGACACAATGCTTCAAGTAATTGCCGTAATTACTATTTTACCCTTGCATCCAACAGACATCCCTGCTAACTAACCAACCCACTGCCTGCTTAATGCAACCAATGTAATGTTAACAACAAAATAAGCAGTGTAGAGAATCAAATAAGCAATACATGACGGAAAGTGGCTTTCTCTGAACTGCTGGAGCTGGGCATTCATAAAGAGACACCGACCAACATGCACACCTGTTGCCTAACTATGGTAGCAAAGCTGATTCATCCACAGTGTTGGGGCACAGCCAGTCTGAGGATTGCTTTGCTCTTTTGTTTGCTCCATTAATTATGACAATTTTCTTGGCCATGTTAGCCATGTCCACGGCAATTACTTGAAGCGTTTCCAACTTTATTTCAAATGTTTGTGATTGCCACGCAAGAGCATTTCTGGCTGCCATCAGGAAGGTGTTGATGGACCTAAGGAGGGTATCCAGTGCATACCCTCCAGAAAGTTCAAATGGCAGAAAGGCAAATTGTTTGTCTCCGACTAGGGTGGCGTTTCCATTCCAGATTTGTTCCCTACCTGGGGGTAACCTAGTGTTTGATTGACCTCTCTTGCTTCAAGGTCTTCCGAGGATACCACATCCTCCTGGAGTGCTGCCTCCTTCATGCACCGGGGGCATATAATGGACTTGCGCAGTAGTTAGGACCCTGCGAGAAGCTAAGGGATTTGGGAGACACATGGGTACGTTGCTTACATCCTTCCTCATCTGAGGCGATGAGTGGAGGTCTAGTGAAGTGGATAATAGCTCCATGACTAGCGAGACCCGCACGGGTGAGTAGCGCGCTTTAGAAATGTTAATGATTTGATGACTGAGATTGTTCCACCGAGGTCTCCTAGTTTTGAGCAGGAGCTGGACATTTTCCTTCACCTGGAGTGCCCTCCTTCCTTGGGTTTCCTTGAGGCCGACTGTGTAGACTGTGAGGAAAGGGCCTGAGATCTAGGCTGCTCGGCATCTCCCACAAGGTTTGTGCCTTTGTTCGTCTTCTTAAAGGAGGCCAAAATCCCCACATCTTGATATTTATTGTTACCTTCACTGCTCTGAGGATCGGCCCGGTTGGACCTAGAGGCTCACCTGGCCCTGCTCATTCCGGCCTGTGCTGGCACTCAGGTGCGGGAGTGGTGTCCTGGGCATTTCTGTGACCTTGCCATCTCCATTGCCTTTGTTACTCGTCCAAAAGTTCACAAATCAGTACAAACAGACAATAAGGAACTATCACTGGTTCAATTAGCTCCGCACAGCCTTGCCGATAAACCATGCACAACCCCCAATGCAAATAAAGTAGCACCAAACAGCAAAGTGGTATCCTACCCAGACAGCATAGCACGAGGCAGCGACAAGGTGGGGGATCTCCCTTCAACAAAGAATCCTCACTCGGAGAGTGAAGAAACACCTAAGGAAATGCCAGAAGCATTTGTATTTGTATTTATTTATAAAGTGCATTCCGGCCATAGCATCGAAGTGCTGCCAGAGAGAGAAGCAAAAGAATGCAGTAAAAGTGCAAAACAGCCACACAGCAAAAACTGCGGCAGATTACAGGGCAAAAAGCCAGGTTTTAAGCTGTTTCCGGAATGGCAGGAAGGCTTCTAATTTCCTGATATGTAGCGCAAGATTATTCCACAACTTGCCAGCCACAACGGAAAAAGCCTTGTATTCCCACTTAGATTTCCTGCAGCGGGGAACCACAGGCAGGTGAAGGCCGGCTGGTCTTAAATGGTGGCTGGCGTATACCACCTTAAAGTGGAACAAAAATATCTGGAGCTCTGGGGATGTAAAGCCTTATAAGTGAGAGTTTTAAAGGAAATATGCTTCCCTAAGGGCAGCCAGTGCAGGTGCCTGAGGCTCTCACTTGCAGAAGCCATCCTAGGGAGATCTCGCATTAGGCGAGCTTCAGTGTTCTGAATGAGTTGCAGCTTATGAAGGAGCCTTGATTAACATTCAACAGTAAGGCATTACAGTAGTCAAGTTTGGACATAACTGGAACCAGTACAACAGAAGTCCTGAGATCCTTGGGGAGGAAGGGTAAAATTGTCTGATGGATTTTGATCATCCAGAAACAGATGTTAATGAGTTGATTGACCTGTAAGTCAAAAGACAAGGAGCTGTCAAACAAAATCCCTAAATTATTGGCAACAGGTCATGGAGATGGCAGGTCCCCGCAAGATTGTGGCCACCAGCTTGCACAAAAAAGCATGACAAAAGGTAAACAATGAGAATGGTTACACTGACTACCCGTTTGGGGGTACCGCAAAGACAATGACAATGTTATAAAAGCAGTTCATCTACCAATTATTGCTGGTCCAGTTCTACCACTATTTCCAATATTTCAAACAGGAATATGACATCTAGCTCAGCCGAAGGAAGCAATCATGGCTATCATGCTAGTAAACAAGCGGACCCACTCAGCGACTGCTCAGGATGAGCACTGACTACCTCTTCCCCAGGGAGAGTCTGTCCCAGGGGAAGATGTTGTAAGTTCTACCCATGCATCAACAAACTAGCTAACCTACCCACAGGATGCCCGGGCCTTGCTTGCAGCCACTCAGGGACTACCGGGGAAACTTCCGGACCCCCAAGGCTGGTCAGGCTGGGTGCTGCACATGACCAGGATGTCCAGATCTGCCACCCAAGGCTGGGTTACCTGCCTTTAGGCAACTCACTGAAAGCAGGGTGGAGGTATTGGGCCAACCTTGAACTGTCCTTTGAGCATGCCCCCAGGGCCACACCTGAACAGTATACCCTGGCAATTCCTGCAAATAAGCAGGTCGCAGAACAAATAAACTCTACTGCATCAAAAATCAGTAGAGTAGATAATACGGGGGGGGCAGATGAAAATAGGCGAGACCGCGATGCCGGAGACACCACAAAGAGGACATACAACTGCAATTCACCTGGTACAAGGGAATCTGTGCAAAGATCAGAAACTCCTCCATTAATTCGAACACTAGGGCCCCCGAGTTGATGTGGAACCACTAGGGGCATCCTCAACTCGCCCATCTCGAACAAGGGCCCAATGGGATGCACCCTTAATATCAAGCCTCAGTATTGTAGGAGGGGGTCTCACCCAGAAAACAATATTCACACTGCCAGAGGCAATATGGACATTGTTAACAGAACAGACATCTTAACACTGTTACAACATTGTCAGCGATAACCAGCAAGGATATAATCCGGGTACAGTTTTACTTTATCACCCCGGACTCTGGTAGAGAATCAACCATTATAACATGGCGAGACACTAACACAACACAATTGTGCACAGTTGAAAAGCCCAGTTTGCAGAATTGGGACTCCAAGCGCAGATAACAGACGAAGAAAAATATCCACACATCTTAAAGGTACCATCCAAAACCAGCGCTAAGAAGAGCTTCTTAAAGGGGACAAAAGGGTATAAGGCCCTAAGTGGTTACAAGAACCTTAACATTCAGTGCAGATCAAACGGCCAGAAAGTGGCTCGGCAAGTAATGACCGCCCATAATAGTGCGCCCCTTCATACGAAGATGCTGCCTACCGGGATTGGGTCGGCACAAGCCTGACGACCCAAAGAACTCAGTTTATACCAAGCACAACAAGCAAGAACGTTCAGAGCACGGCATATCAAATCAACACCATTACTATTGTGATGTGGAACGTGGTCAGAATCACAGAAATTCTTTGGAGGGAGGCTGTGCTTGCAGTTCTTCATAAAACACATATTATCTGTTTACAGGAGACATTGGCATTAGCTCCAACGCTGTTATCAAGCAACACCGAATTTTATAAGCCTGCAAAAAAGCACCGCTGTTTGGGAGGGATTCAAGCGGAATCTCAACCTATATCAAACATTCAGTAAACTTGACATACTTGGATCCAAGCAGCGCCTTGGGAATGTTTCAAGCAAGCATCTTAAAAGGCCTCACGGGCCTAGCCGGCCATTTGACCATAATAATAATCAACATTTACTTCAACACCCATGGCACAGGCACCTCAGATAAATTGCACCAGCTGATCCGTCTCGTGGAAAATGTAATAACCCAGCACCCTGGCTCAGAAATCATCTCATTCGGGGACTTTAACATGCATCATTTGGGGGAGGACGACGCATGCCTCAAGAGGACTAGCGAACCAGAGAGATTTAATACTTTCCTGCAGTTCTGTAACCTCCAATCAGCTCAGGCAATAGTTATAACAAACAACCCGTGGGTTACATATCCCCCCATCCTTCAACAACCAATCCACCATTGACTACATCTTCTTGAGTCAGGACTTAAGCAAATGTATCACCACCTACAAGGTAATCCAATGAAATGACAGCAGCCGTGCCGCCTTACTGGTCGGACCAGATGAATCAGCAAGAACTCACCACCGCCTATGCCCGCTAGGAAGTACTAATGGTGAGGAACATTACAAACTCACACGAAGGATTAAATGGACATCTGTGTCCAAAGAGAAGTTTGAAAGATGGAAATCAGGTTGAAGTGGGTGGCCTTCCAAGCTCCAAAAGCCAGCAATCACGTATACTAGTCAGTGCTGTCTTCTTACCTGTGCACACTTCTACAAGGGAAACCTCTAAATACAGCAATACAAAACAGCACTCACACGCTAGGCCCAGTAATGGAGATTAAGAAAACCACACAGCAATTAAGAGTGCACAGGAAATTAAATACCGTACATTCAAAGAAGCAGCAAAAGTCAGCAGTCAGAAAACATAAACATCTGGAAAGAGAGTATAGGAGGAAAGCACAGTAGGCCAAGTGGATCAAAATCTTCCACCTGGTAGCCGCGAATACACAGCAGCAATTTTGGCAATACCTCAATGTCATATGCCACAGGGTTAGAAGCACAGGGAACTCCATCCAAGCAGGGGAATGGATTGCACATGTCAAATCCCTTTATTGTGAGTGCCAGGACAAACCTTCCCCTACCAACCCAGTTGTTAAGAGGGATGTGGGAGCAACCAATGCAGAGATGAAAGTATCATGCAGGGAACATCCATCGTCAAGCAAATCCGTGATTTATAAAGTTTTAAAGATCACAAAGAATGGTGCACTGGGTCCTGATGTCTTTCATGGGTCACGATTCAGAGAAGAAACACAGTTTTGGGCCTCGACATTGGCATCGCTGTGTGCCAAATGAAGGCTCCTTGAAGATGTCCTGCAGTCATGGAGGGGATCCCTTCTTCAGCCCATCTTCAAGAAGAGCTGCAACACTGACCCAAGAAACCATCGGCTAATAGTTTTCCTGGACATCAAGGGAAAAATCTATGCCAGCATTCTGCTCCAGGAGCTTGCATACTGGGCCTGCTCGGAGGGTTTACTTCCATTTTACCAAACAGGTTCCACGCAGGAGGGTGAACTCTGGCTAACATTGTCGTCCTTTCATACTTTGCCCATCAAGCAGTAACTTACTCATCTCTCCTTGTGTTCACCTGTTTCATCAACTACTCTGCCACTTTCAACTAAGTCATCTGGAACATTTTACAGCAGAAGTTGGTGAGGTGGAACATCTGTCCTAAACTGCTGCTAGCTACTATGGTCCTTTACTCCAGGACTTGGGTATGAGTGAAATACACGGGGGGAACACAGCCACTGGTAATATCTACACAGACTGTGGGTTGAAACAGGGCTGTGTGCCGGCCCCACTGTTACCCAACCTCTACACTGCGGATTTGGGCTCGGCCTTATTTGGTGCTGCCCTACTCTCTCCAAGAATCGGTGACAGGAGAATCCAACTTAAGCATTATGCAGATGACTTTGTGCTGTCAGATGACACAAAAATTAGCCTGCAAAAAGCCCTCATGCCCCAACATGTACAACATCAGGAATGACCTTGTGGCTAATGGGAGTAAAACAAAAGTAGTGATCTTCGGGAAATATCCAAAGAAGAGATCCACTAGATGATGGCTGGGGCCACAGAGGCTAGAGAGCGCACAACATTATAACTATCTGGGACCATGGCTATGCGAAACTGGTAAACCGACAATGCAAAACCTGGTGCACCTTCAAAAAATGTAAAGCAAAGCTAGAATGGCCCGTAGCCTTGTGCAAATTAAATACAACCCTCAGCAGTCCAACGTCCAGTGCTATGCAGAGGGTGGTTTGTGCCGAATTGCTCCCAGCAATTAACTACGCCCAGCAAGGTTCCCAGGTATGCGTGCAATCAAACTAGAAAAGATCCAGTCCACGGCCTATAATGAATTATTCCACCTCCCCTCTTATATAAAGAATACATTGAGCAGGGTGGAATTCGGCCTTGTTCAGCAAAAACTTGAAAATATAGCAGCCCTGGGAAAATACTTCTTCCATACAATGGCCACGCCCACAACACTATGAAGGCTCTAATTAAACAATCTTCTCAAGCGTTGACAACCCCTGGTCTAGAACCTTACTGCAGCCAAGGAAAACCTGCAACTAGCGGTGGAGAACTGAGACACAACACGACTAGCTATGCAAATAGTAAATCTGCAGTAAAAACAAATGCACCACCGCTCACGAGAATTGGACATGCGAGCCCTTTTAGCCAAGGCCATACACGAGTCACTAACGGCACCATAACTGTACAACTCAGAAAACTTCACCTCCACCAGGCAGTGGGAAAAAGCTCTCTAAGCCAAATTTTATCAGCAAGATTAGTGCTGCTTCCAATTAAAAACTGAGTCTAACTTGGAGAACCTTTGAAACTATAACCCACTGCCGACTGACTCAGTAGGAAGGGAATCTCCCACACACATACTCCTCTGAGCCCGGCGCTGTTACACACCCGTCAAATCTTACTTATGCCTATTTTCTTACAACAGGGCATCCGCTCGGCCAAAGAGGCTATTTTTGCAATCAGTGACTGACGTGGCCAAGTTCGGGAAATTCATAACGCATGCCCGCTGTATGCTAACGGCTAGGAAAGGCCACACCCTGGCTGTAACCCGCCCACTTCCAGCACGTACTATGGGGCTGTGACAAAGTGGCTTGCATTTTTGCGTTAAATATTTTTATTTTCCTGCAAGTTGGGTCCCTGCAGATTCTGTATTTTGTATTTGAATGTAACAGCTCACAACTTGGTGAATATAATTTTGAGCTTATTCTCCAGTTGTATATTTGATGTTACCATGCCTTCAGCAACTTTGAGTTGCTTTCATAGACGCCACCATCACATATTTTTATTACCAGCAGCACTTTAATATGCACATGCATTAGCATTTACACGCTTTTAAACCAGCATTTTAAATGACAATGTATTTTCCTTTAGTATGGTATTTCGTTTATTTTAAAAATCTTGCAATGATTTTATTGCTGCTAGCACTTTATTATGAATATGCACGGGCTATCGCTTTTTTAAGGCTTTTTCTTTAATTTATTTGTATTGATTTTTAGATGATAACATACAATAAACAATCATCAATTGGTATACGTCACACCCCGCAGCTCGTAAGGTTCCCAGAACCACCACGTCTCATCATCACCATGTCAAAATGAAAAGCAAAAGTAACTAGTATGCGTACATGTCCATAGTTGGAATAGAAGTGTAAATTGAAATAAATTAGATTATGTAGGGGAGGAATGCGGGATACACTCTAGTCTGAAGAATCCTGATCATTAATGGTAAGATTATTCTGGAAGGGTTGCCATATATCATTGGGTTGGGAAGTGGAGTGTGTAATCTTTACTGACTTTATCACAAAAGTCATGCACTTAAGCCAGTCCGCAGGTGTCGGTGCTCTAGGGACCCCCCAGTGCAGCACGACCTCCCGCTCAGCCTACAGGAAAGCCATAGACACCAGTCGGTGCGTTGACCGAGGGAAGTCCCTGGTGTACCCCAAAAGTGCATGGAGGGGGCTAGGCTTCTGGCTTATATGCATTATGGAGGAGATATGTGTGTAAACGGCCTTTCAATAGCGAAAAATCACCAGGCAGGTCCAGGAGGAATGTGTAAAGTCAGGTCCTGGTAGGTTGCACTTGGGACAATAATCCGTCCTGTCTGGGTCAAACCTCCCTGTAGCCACAGGGGATAAGTAGCAACAGTGGAGAAATTTAAAATGCCGCAAATTATGTTGGTAATTGGTCGAAATACCTCATATTTATGAACGGCAGTAGGACCAAATTCTATGAGTATTGGGGGAACCCAGCACCTCAGCCCATGCCTCCCGCACTCGGGTCGTGGTGTCATGCCTCATAGCGAGACATAATTGGTACAGCCTGGAAACTAAACTATTCCCCTCCACATCCAAAATTACATGCACCAGTGGGAGGAAGTGCTCCAGGCCAACGGGTATGTGGGTAGTACGGGAACAAAGGATAGTATGTCATCTCTTAAATATGAAAAGGTTCATATGGGTGACACTTTGTACCCTCAGGTCCCCAGGAGGGTGGAAAACTTGGCCATCCGGAAATAGATCTCCCACTCTGGAGAGGTTATAGCGATGGAGCGTACACTGCACCAGTATCTCACATGTGAAAGGAAACCAGGGATTAGTATGAAGGGGAATAGTGGAAGAGTAGAGGGGTCCACCACCCAGCGTTCTTAGCAGCTGATGCCACGCCCAGCACGTCGTGGAAACGGTTTGTATGTCACATGGGTCCGGTGGAATACCATTTGGAAGAATTTGAGAATGGGAGAGCCCATCCAGCTGATCCCTCTCAGGTTTGAGATATGGAACACCAGCATCCGGGTAGTACCAACGGAAGGAGTACTGACACTGAGCTACCAAATAGTAAAGGTGGAAATCTGAAACCCCTAAACCCCCCTCCCCACGTACCATACGGAAGCACCAGGTTGTCCCAACAAACCAGCAGTCTACCCCCAGCCCAGATAAGGCGCAGAAGATGACCACACAATGTACGTAAGAATCCAAGCGTCAAGAGGATAGGGATATTCAAAAAGAGATAAAGGAAACACGGAAAGACTACCATTTTTATCATGGCCACCCGTCCCGCCATTGACAAAGGAAGTGTTATCCATCGTGACATCTACGTCTCTAGTTGGACCATAGCCGGACCATAATTAAGTTGTATTTGGTCTCTATCTCTGTGTAAGTAGATGCCTAAATATTTGGTGTCTCCCATGACCCACCGGAAAGGGAATTCTGCCGGAACTAGTTGCGTAACATTTGTCAAGGCGAAAAGTTTAGACTTGGAGTAGTTAATCTGTTGTCGTGAAAGGTTGCCATAGCAAGCAATTTCCTGCCTGAATTGGGTGAGGTTAGCTGTGGGATTACAAATAGGATGTCGTCTGCATATAAAGAGAGAAAGAGGGAGCCATGTGCAAGCTGGAGTCCCCTGTGGGAATGGACGTCTTGTAGATGGCAGACCAAAGGGTCCACTGCTATAATGAAATTTAGGGGAACAGGGGGCAGCCCTGTCTGGTACCCAGCATTATAAGATAACTGTCTGTGAATGATCCATTGACTCGTATACGAGCCACGGAGTTGGTATATATTAACATGATTAAATATATGAATGTTGGAGGAATCCCAAGTCGACCCAGGACCACCCTAAGGAAGTGCCACTCCAGGGAGTTGAAGGCCTTCTCAGCATCCAAAAGGGCAACCTCTGCAGGAATGTTAGGGGATATCCAATTTAACACTGCAAAGGTGGTGCGGAGGTTGAGGGAAGTCGAACGATGTGGGACAAGACCTGACTGAGCTGGAGTGATGATCTGCTCCAACAGGAGGGACAGCCTACTAGTGAGTATTTTAGCTAGTATTTTTTTATCAAGGTCAACAAGGAGAGGGGACACTAGGAGGTATATTACGTAGGATCTTTACCAGGCTTCAGCAGCAGTGTGATGACGACCCACCGCAGCGTGAGATTCATTATAGATCGTTAATACATGAGGGGCAAGTTGGGCCTTGAAAGCTTTGTAAAGGGCTCCAGTCAGGCCATCAAGACCAGGGGCCTTAGAACGATCGTTGGCATCTACAGCTACTATTACCTCATCAAGCGTAATCGGTTCCTTGAGGAACTCACGCTGACTCTCTGAGAGCCATACCATGGCCACTTCGTCAAAATATGCACCTATCGCAGACATGTCATCTGGCACCTGAGGGGCATACAGATCTTTGTAGAATTGTAAGAGTTCCGCCTTGACACCCTCGCTGCCTAAGATTCCCTCCCCATCTGCTGCTCTCAGCTCAGTGATGTAACCGTAGAGATGATTAGGATACCTACAAGCCTGGGCACTTTTACCCAGATAAGCTAGCTTCCCATCTGTAAAGTCTCGAAACTCCGTTAGCAATACAGAGCGGCAATGCAGTTGAGGGTCCCCTGTCCAGAGCGCAGCATCATCAACATTTCGTAAGCTGGACTCAATACGCTGGAGTTGGGCCCTCATATCCCGTAAGATACCAATGTGTTTGGAAATGCATTCTCTGCTAATATAAGCCTTGAAGGGCTCCCCAGTGAAACCTCCAGGAGCGCTCTCGTTGCAACCGGAAGGAATCCGCAGCTGGAAAAGAACAGGACAATGATCCGACAGAATCCGGGGGGGGGGGGGGGCGGTGGGGGGGACAGTTATGTGTGTGACCCATAGATAAGCTTTGATCGAAAGGAATCAGCAATCTAACCTAGTCCATACCAAATGAGGGGCCGAGTAAAATATAACACCTGAGATGTTAGGTTGTCTGGATTGCCAGGCATCGCGCAGTGCATAGGTATCGATGAAGTTCTGGAGAATGGCTCGAGCCCGGGGCTTATCACTGGGCTAGACACTAGTGGAGTCTAGTTACAGGCAATATAGCATATTGAATTCACCGGCCCCTATTGTCAGATGAGTCGCTTCAAATCGTTCCAGATGAGCAGCCAGTCCCTGGAAAAAGACAGGATCGTCCACGTTAGGGGCATAGATATTTAATAGTAGGAAGTGCCGATCTGCCAAAACGCTCCATACAAGGAAATATCGGGCATCAGGGTCGGAGTGGCATGAGTGGAACGTGAAGGGGACATATCTCCGTATTGGAATGCATGTGCCCCTGGAGTAGGAAGTGTAACATGAAAACTAGCGATGTGGGCCCCAGGTCTTAGGGAAAGGGGGTTCGCTTATAGGGGACAGGTGCGTCTCCTGTAGGAAGGCATCCCCTACATTCTATCTAGTCAGATAGGATAACATCTGTTTCCCCTTCCATGGATTAGTGATTCCCCTATATTCCAGGACATTACAGTTTTTTAAGGATCCTAAACGATATTGTGTTTTCCTCCAGTATGATATTCTGTAGTTCCATAATTGTGTAATGATTTTAAGTATTCACACAAAAAACTTGTCATTGTGTCTGTTGCCTAACTAGGCCTTGCTTGTGAGTTTAGGTCTGCCACAGTAGACAATTCTGAATTTAGTCCCCTGGGTTTAGTGTAGATTGTCAGAGAACTAAAACCTTTTCAACCTGCTATTTGAGTCACACTGGGCTAAGACAAATGTACTAATGAGACCTGGTGGTGTCTCTTAAGTAAATTTTTACAATTGCCACACATTATCGGCTCTTACAGGCTCTCATCACAGTGCCAAAATAGTAGTGGAGAATTTTTAGCACATGCCATGAAGCACCTCGAGAGACCCATACACATGTTATCATTACCCACGACAACAGTTCTCGAAACATAATCTTGGATAGGTGGAATGCAGAGTGGGCAGTGTGAAAATGTTAACCTTTGACAGCTACACAGCATTATTCTGCTGATCTTCTTTGCCAGCTCAAAGAGAAGTCATTAGAATTTTGAAGGAAGAGCATTAATCTCACCTGCCACTAAATGTGCATTAAGTTTGAGCCACACAAATCATAGGTTTATAACTCTGATCATTTGTTCTTCCAATAGGAAAGCTCCTTACATTTAGTTATAACAGATTTTCTAATTTGGCGTCCCATTATTTTGTAACCAGTGGTCACAACTCAGTTTTATTGAGTTTGTAAAAAGTACACGCTGAGTAAACACAATGATAGCTTACATTTTCCTGTGGGAGAACAGGTTTACAATCCTCTGAGCTGCCTTTTCAAGTGATAAATATCCTAAAGTTAGTAGTTATACTGAATGCAGCCCACACCTTGTCATCATCTCCAGGTAACAACTAAACAAATAAACACTGAAAAATAAATCAGGAAAGTCTAAAAATGCACTTGTGACTATAACTGTACAGTCACAGTAAGTGTTGACAATTGTTAGATAGTTTGTCCTACTCTCACCCACATTTTCACCACATATTCTACCCTCTTCCACCTTTTTCATTTAGTCTTTCTCTGCTAATGTATTTTATCTTCCCTTATTTTGTACAGCTCATTGTCCTATACAGAAGTCTACGAAATGCCTCCTGCCGCGCATGGAATGACAAACGCATCCCTTCTGGGGTGTTCTTGCAGTAAGACAGAATTGATGTTTCTTGCAGTTGTGGAAAACCTTTTAAACACAGCAATGCATCCTCGAGTTGGTTTAATAATTATTTCAAAAGTTTAAGATACTAGATTAATTTTCGGGTGGGCCCTAATCAATAAATAATCCCAACCCTCATCGGGGTAAACCCGCAGTGCTACCAAATTACCATGAGCTGAACACCCTGGTAGCTATGACACAGACAGGCTTAACTTAAGGCAATGTGAAAAGTATTTATGCAGTACCATACAGTAGTAAATCAAAATGCCAAGCAATAAAAATGCCAGGCCAAATTAGGAAAACAGAGTAAATTTTAATTAATGAGTTTTCACCAGAATAATAAAAATTCAATAATTGAAACAGAGATATGAATTTTTAAAGTTTTAAGTAAAAATAACACCAAAAGAACGAATCACCAACGGTAGTCAATGGCCTCATTAGACCGGGACCTAGGCATGACTTGAGGCAGACCGCAATCAACCCTAGGTCATAAACACCGACCAGGTTTTGCCCTGGAGGATTTACCTTGGAACATGGACATAGAGAGTGATTTAAATTTAGGCAGACGGAATAAGTACTGTTACCTTGGTAGAGTACTTTACTCCCCCCCATGGCAAGGGTGCTCCACCCATCATATTTAGAGATGTCCGCTGCCGATGTGGACTTCACTTTTATCATCAAAAACCGCTACCACAGGGGTTCCTGTAAATGCTTTGTAAGTTTGATGGATGACTCTATCAACATGATGGAGCTATATATCAAATGTAATGTTTTTTTTTTTTTCAAAAAGAAAATCCCAAAGCAGGGGGTCCCTGCTGCTTATACACTGAAGGTCAGCAACACTAAACGAGGCAGGCGGACCTTCAAGTTGGTATAAAGGGTACTCTGTCGTTGTTGTGATGGAGTACCCTTCCCGCTATTATTCACATCATGCCATTTGTCTTTTTTCTAGAATACAATATCCTTCAGCAGGGCAAGGCAGCAGGTTGTATCCAAGGAAGTGTTCACAGAGTTGGAAGTTCTATTGTGGGTAACCTTAACAGTTAGGACACTCTCAACAATACATTACCACTCTGGAAACAAACAGAGATTGCCTCCTGTCAAAGACAAGTGTAAATCCATTTCGGGGTGTGAATGATAAAAACAAGAATAAAGTACTACCAGAATTGTTTGGAGTGTGGATTAAGAAATTTCAGTACTGGAGAAAAAAGTGCAGTTGCACCAATGTCATAGAAAGGGTGCCATGGGTCCTAGTGCAAGCAGGGAAATTGACGCAACTGCGGGCATTAAGTGCAGCAACAGTCAAGGTTCAGTGTGCCCCCTCAGGCCTCTGGGCCCTGTTACCACTGCACCATTGACATCTACACCCCTGAATTTCACGAACACACAATGGTATATTGTGTACCCTTAGGTATGCATAACTACTGATAGAGCGGTCCGTACTAGTAATTTTACCTGTATTCGGACGCTCTTTAGGCCGATGAATCTTTTGACTAAGTGGGAACTCTCTGTACTCTTAATCAATCAATTTCATTAAATCAATAATCAATAACGAACATAAGCAATGCCCTGATCAACATAACACTTAACAATTAATCCAGAATACATTTCGGCGAACCCTGACCTTTCAGTCAGGAATAACCACACCAGTTTATTCAAAGTTAGTGAATTTTATTTCCCTATATTAACAAAGCTAGCACAATGTAAATGTGTCTCAACACCAAATGATAAACGTAAATGAACATTAATAGCTGTCCATAGCGGCGAAACAGGTGCAATCTATGAAGCATTTGAATCACAAGACATTCGATAATGGCAATGCAAATCACTAATACGATAATCTGTAATGAACTAATCGCATACATTTAGTCAGCATAACAAGATCTCAAATTGCATCGTCAACATATGGAATCCTCGTCTAACCTCAAATTAGCATCGGCATGTGGGACTTCATGCAAAAACAATTTAGCAACATTAATTTAGAAAACTCCTAACTAGGGCTCTTATCAAAATCAGCAGTTGGTTACCTAAAAGAAACACAATGCAATTGTACAATTTCCTTTCATATTTACCAATTACGATCAGCATACAAGGAAGTCTTCGTCTCACAGGTACCGTTCTTCGGTCAGCATGGGTACCTTTTCGATCGGCATGGGACGGGGCAAAGGGGTAGGGGTGGACGGGGCAATTGCCTCACGGCGGCAAGGTAAAACTATTACTTCATGCAAAGGGACAAATCAAAGTTAAAGTCTCTAGGGCCAGAATCATTTAAAGTCTCTTTCTCTCGATTAGAGAAAGCATCCAAGTCTCTCAAAATGGCGTCGCAGCAAAGTGGGCCATAATAGCTACGAAGTCAACAAAATGGCGGGTATCGAGCTGGTAATGGCCTAATTTCTCCTCGTGCACCGGGGTTTTATAGACAACAGTTCGAATCCAGTAGGGTCTCCATTGGAGGGTTCATAGGTTAGCTTCAAATTGTCCAATCAAAAACGACAGTTCTCAAGCTTTTACTTAAGCATACATTATCCTTGGAGATGGGTACGCAAGTTGCAACATTGTCTACCAATTAGCTCACTTTCAGAGCCTCCATTGTCCGCACCTGCAAATCGACCTTGGAGTAAAGAGAAAATATGCCAGGCTGGCACGAAACCTTAAGATAAGCATGTGAACGGTTTCTGTGGAAAAGTACAGCTTCAAGCAAAATACACGTTTAATAGCACATTGGAAAAATACGAGCATCTAAACCGTGAGACCTGGCAACTAGGCCAAAGCCTCCGCTAAAGTAATGCTAAGCTAAAACATTTCAAGCAAGCAAATCGTAGCACACGTTTATGATTATGTCGGATTAGTGCAATTCTAATACACCACGTTATATAAAGCACGCTTATAAATGTTGGCAAACTACTCTGAGGGCACATTTTGTCCCCGTACAATCTTTATTAGTTCGGTTAAAGTCACACATGATTATTTCACATTACGTTTACGCGTTAATAAATCAAAACCTTCATTTTCTGCTTCATCACTACCTACACATAAATATAATTAGGAATGCACAAACCTTTCTAATAGTGCTCCTGAAAATCTATGACTGTCACAGAAAAACTCCTGCATAAGCAGAATGTCCATAAATCTGCATACTGTGGTCCAAATTACGAGCAGCCCAGTGATAGATGTGATATTTGTTGCGCCTCATGAAATACAACTTCTCTGTGTCAGAATTTGTTAATTTGATAATTACCATACAATCATGAATTTTTGGGAAATAATATGTGGATTTTGGTGCTTACCAAATTGAAATCTACATATTTCGGTATGTAAAGGGCATTTTCCCCTGATAAACATCAGTAGAATTGACCTCAAGATATTTATAATGAAACTTATAATTGCTATATGTGCTGTATCTCAACTGACGAAGCCGCTCGCAATGAAGGACTATGGGTTTTGATTTATGGAATTGTTTATGAATTAGGCTCACAGTATATTGGTTGCCATGGATAGGCTGCTGCTAAAATGATAGATACTGGACACCAGTATAGGCGTGAGTGTTCACAAGTACATAGATAGTGTGACACAAACCTTACTGCGTACATGATACATACTGCTTCTTCAACTTTATATTTCTAATGAATACACAGTTACGTAGAACAGTAATATACACTTGCCAAACGTGTTTTCTTTCCCTAATGATTGTCAATTAGCCTGCAGATTTATTTGTACAAAATCCTTCTTTAGGGCCTGATGTACCAAGATATTTTGCATTTACAAAGGACGTGATTCACGAGATCACAGGATTCATAATCACAAAACAGCTTTGTGTTATGTATTAAACCCGTTTTGCGATTCAGTAACAGGTTACCAAATCATAAAATAGATTAAGAAACCCATTACCGATTGCTGTGGTGAAACTGATATGTTTAGGCCATTGCACCCAAATAGCAATTTTTTAAGTAATGTATCAATGTTTTGCAACCAAAATCCAGTTACAAGCATTGAAATTTCGCACAGAAATCCAGCTAAGTATTGAAAAGTTACAGACATCTCAAAGGAGGTGGTAACCCATTCACAACTGGCAAGAATGTCCCCTGGGACCCTTTCACATTTGTGCATGTAAAAAAAAGGGTTGTTGGGGAAATTCTATGGAACCACTGCCAATTTGCAAAAAAACTAAAGATGTTTCTTTATAAGTGCAGCTCCGTTTCCGCATTGGATTTAAAAAAAAGTAAATTTATTTAAAATGTAATCACACACAAGGTGGTTTGCTGGCCTCATTAGGCCCCCATGTTTGTGATGGCATCCAATTATAGTGAGTCACAATTTGCAACCTCCCGTTTGAATATTGGTGAGTTAATATAGTCTAGGTCCCACCATGATTCTGAATTTTGTGAACTGACCTACTAGTACATAGGTAGGTTCACAAAATTTCTTTCCATTTGCAAAACATTGGCACACTTTGCCACCACTTGTTGTGAATAGAAATGTCATGCATCATGCCCTAAGTTAGATGAGATGACACAAGGAATATTTAGTAAAATAGACTTAAGGTGAGATGTACAAAAACCTGGTTGCAAAATACTGGTCACAAATTGTGACCCGGATTTTTGTGACCAGTAAAGATTTTTAAGCTAATAGTTTAGTTCTTACAACGCTGAATGGCAGTGGGTGACAATCCAAACTACCTCATGAATATTAATGAGGTAGGTCGCAAGCTGTGACTCACTACGGGTGTAGGCTGTCACAGGGATGATGGACTGTTGGACCCAGCACAGCACCATGTCTGTTTTTGATTTTAAATAAAGAAAAAAAAAATTGAAAGTTTGTTAAGTGTTGCCCTGGACCACTGCATACTCTTCATCAAATAATTGTTTACATTCACAAAAGGGAAGGGGGTCCCAAGAGGATGGAGTGCCACCTGTCTTTGAGGCCTTGGTAACAGTAATTGTTTTGGAACTAGATTTCAGTCACAAAACATGGTAACATAGAAGACTGATTCTGTATTTGGAAGGGAAGCCAAAAACATGCCCCTTCCAAGTACCAGATCGGTATCCATTAACAGTTCCATTGCAGGATTCAGAAAAAAACTTTTCTGACTCCTAAATGCGATTGGGAGATCACAAACACTGAATCAGAGCATTTGCTGAATACATCTGGCCTTAAATTATATTTTCAATAAAACCTAAACATGATTTATGCATCTGTTACAGAACACATAGAATGGGGAACAGGCTTTGCTCATAAGAGAATTGTCAATGATTAAAAGCAAGCCAGAAGCAGTCACTCTGACTAATCCATATCTTAGGCTGTAGTATTTTCAGTGTCTGTGGAATAAAAGTGTCAAATTATTAATTGGTACTTAAAGCACATTATAATCTCAGCCTTTCTACATCAAATAATGAATGTCTCATTCCCCTTTTTACAGGTCTTCAGGGAATAAGTTGCAGTCTGAACTAACTAGTTGCAAGAGTGCCTTTGAAACTGAACCGGCCCCAGAGTTAGAATTAGTGCCTGCATCTAAGGTAAATGAAAGCTATTTTTGATGTGTAACATTTAGGTGTGCAAGTGCATTTTCATCCTTTGCAGGAGTCATTTGCTTCACTGAGATCAAAGGACCTTTTGATCCAGAAAGAAGTGTGGTGAACCATCAACAAACTTACATCAATACAACCCACACAATTTAGACACCATGACCAATGTGGCCACGGAAGGAAAACTCCAATCAGGAATAAAGCTCAAAGCTTATTTTACAACCACAAAGTTAGTGTCACGTAGACAGCACGCAAAATCAAATTATAAAGACATATTATCACCATGAGTTGCCCAGAGCAGCGAAACAAATTCAAACAAGTTAGCATTAACACAAATAGGCATTCAAGAAGAAGCAGACATACCATTAATTAAATTATCTGTGGTACAGAACATACCTCAGGTGAGACTGTATCAACATTTTTCAAGTTCAATTAAGCAGTATGCTAATTTAGGGCTGGACATAGGTTGTCCCTACAACTAACCAAATTAGGGAATGCATGTGAGGGGACACACACATCCAAAATGCAAAAAAAAGATAAAAAGAATTGAAAAATAATATACCTCGGACTACAGAATACTAGCTAAAAAAATAAAGAGAATGAGTGTCAACATTATCGATTCTATTCTAGAAAAGAGAACATGTCAAGGGAAATGACAATCACCAGAGATATATACCTTTCCATAGGACAGCATTCAGACTTTATTCATCAGCATTGCATCAGGATCTGCAGCAAAGCCAGTCAAGAGTGTCACCAGGAAAGGTGCAGAGAGAACGGAATTAAACTTTCAAAGTCCATCCCTAATATAAAACACATAAATCAAATTGATTTGCCAATTTATTGGCATCATGTCACACAAAAGAGGCATCATCCAATCAAAATGTCAATAAAATTTTAGGCCGCATTAGTCCCTTAGTTCCCATGTCTAGCCTGAGATGATCTCCTCTTTCTGTGTGAATCCAGGCACTTGAAACAATTGTATTCCTTTGCAACAGTTCATTTTATTCCCAGGGTTTATTATGGGATCGTCTCAACTCCGTGTGAGTCCATATACTAATTGAAACAGATTATTTCACTTAAATCCACAGGCCTGGGAGTTCCTCTCCAAAGTCACTAAACTAAAAGTCTCTATGCAATTGAACAAAGAACCTATTGCTACTTGCAAAACCTTCAGTGAGAACAGAACCTAAAGAAAAAGTCAATGTTATAAAGAACAATGATTCATCATTTTTACATGACTGCAAAATACGAGCTCTGCAGGCCTAAGTTATGCTAACACAGAAAATATAGAATGCATTAAAATACTTGTCAATAAAACTCACGTAATATGCAAACTTGTAAACTCATCATTAATAATGTACCATCAGAACAAGTAGAACATTTCATTATAAATTGTAAAACTTTAATGCATCACATTAGGTATAACAGAAAAGTGAATTCTTTTCATTTGCACATATCTTTAAACTCATAAATCACACATTAAACATTATAATATAACATTTGTTTTAATACTAGCAATTAGTCTAGAGTCACAATATACATTAGCACCGTTTTTATTTCATATTGTTTAATAAGGAAGGCACAATTGTGACCACAAACAAATGAAAACACGAGCAAATTTAAAGTAGGTGTCAGTGCAGCTTTCTACATTTGGCTGTCAAATATGAGACCTAATTTGTCACCTTCCGCTGACATCTGGGTCACTAAAAGCATTACTAAAATATACGCTCCATAAGTTGAGAAGACAACTGTACTCCGAATCAGACAAACATATCTCAAAATAATCCTAACTCAACTCATGTCTACAGTATGTTCTTTGGTTTTCAGAAAATTTAAATGACAAGGGTGTTTTTACAAGATTGTAGTGTCATTTGGAACACCTAGCAACGTTAACCCCGTACTGATAGTTGATCACAAATTGCATTTGCACTCTCAGATTTTGTCCTGTGATTTAAAGTTGCAGTACCAGCTCATTCAAGTTATCGGTTGGTGTTAGAAATGGGGTCTGTAGTTGGCAGAGGTATACAACCTTGTCCAAATAGTAGTCAGGGTAAGTCACACACAATCCAAATTATCCTGTGCCCAACCTCTGTTAGCTTGGTACTGAGCAGTCTGGCTGAACTTAGAAGGCAATGTGTAAAGTATTTGTGCAATAAATCATACAGTAACACAGTGAAACCACCACAAAAATACACTATACAGGTTTAGAAAAATATATGATATTTATCTAGTTAAAATAATGTCAAAACGATTCAATAAGCACAAGTTGAGGTATCACTTTTGCAAGATCAAAAAGAGGCCTAAATCTTAGAATTCAACAGTTGTCTCTTAATTACACAAACAGTTGTTTGTGTAAAAAAAAACATGCACGGAGACCGCAAAGGAGGAGATCCGTGGAAAAATAAGGTGTGTGTCGGATTTTCTGTCACGGCACAGACGATGCATCATTTCTTTCCACGCTGCAAGGGCTTTGTGTCATTTCTCAGCGCGCAGTCCTGGTTCCTCACTGCGATGCGGGACCTTTTTGGCACCCAGGGGCGATGCGGGGAAATCCTGGGCATGTTGGAAGAAGTCACCGGTGATGAGTCGATCTGGTAGAGCGAGGCATTGAATTTTCTGTCCCACGACAGGCGCTGCATCGATTTTCCACTCGGGGGATCAGCTGCGTCGTTCCGGTTTGGCTGTGCACCGATATGGTAGGGCTGTGCATTTGATTTCCCTTCGCAAGGCAGGGTCTACATCGAGTCTTCACTCGGGAATTCGGGATGTGTCGCTTTGGTCCGGCTGTGTAGTGATTTCTCTGTCGAAGAACGGCTGTGCGTCGTTTCCGGCAGGCTCTGCATCGATTTTCTGGGAACAAAGATTTTCCTGAACAGGTGAAGTCTTTTTGGACCTGAGACCTCAGAAAACAGGAAGCCAACTCAATCCAAGCCCTTGCAGAGCACTTCTCAGCAAAGTCAGAGGGCAGCAGGGCAACAGCAGGGCAGTAGTAAAGCAGGCCAGATGAGTTCTTTGGGCAGCCAGGCAGTTCCTCTTGACAGGTTGCAGGTTCAGGTCCAGAAGTGTCAGAGACCCTGTTTATATACCCAAAGATGCCTTTGAAGTGGAGAAGGCTTCAAAGAGTGGTTTTGAAGTGCACCAGTTCCTTTTTCAGTACAGGTCTGCATGCCAGGATCCCAGTAGGGGATTTGGCAGTCCATTGTGTGAGGGCAGCCCAGGAAGAGCCATTCAGTATGCAGATGAGTGCAGGTGTGACTGAGTGTCCTGTGTTTGTGGTTGCGTGGGTGAAATGCACAAGGAAGCTGTCAACCAGCCCAGACGTTGATTGGAGACAGGCTGCAAGGCACAGATGGATTTAAAGTGCAGAGAAATGCTCACTTTCTAAAAGTGGCATTTCTAAAATAGTAATATAAAATCCAACCTCACCAGTCGGCAGGATTTTCTATTACCATTCTGGCCATACTAAATATGACCTGGTTACCCCTTTCTGATCAGAATGCCCCAATTAAACAGTATATGAGGGTAGCCCTTAATGCTAACCTATGAAAGGAGCAGCCCTCACAGGAGTGGAAAACAAATTTAGGAGTTTTCCACTACAAGGACATATACAACACACAGGTATATGTCCTGCCTTTTACCTACATAGCACCCTGCCCTATGGGTTACCTAGGGCCTACTTTAGGGGTGACTTCTATGTAGACAAAGGGGAGTTTAAGGCTTGGCAAGTTCTTTTAAATGACAAGTCGAAGTGGCAGTGAAACTGCACACACAGGCACTGCAGAGACAGGCATGAGACATGGTTAAGGGGCTACTTATGTGGGTGGCACAAGCACCGCTGCAGGCCCACTGGTAGCATTTAATTTACATGCCCCGGGCAAATGCATTGCACTTTACTAGGGACTTACAAGTAAATCAGATATGCCATTTGGGAATGAACCAATGTTACCATGTTTAAGGGAAAGGGCATATGCCCTTTAGCACCGGTTAGCAGTGGTAAAGTGCACAGAGTCCTAAAACCAGCAAAAAATGTGTCAGGAGGCAGCCAAAAAGTTGGGGGATGACCACCCTAAGACTGTCAGGTCTAACAGTCGGTAATACAACTGACCGTTTAGTACAATAAATGTAAAACCGGCAAATTAAGAGCATAACAATAGTTTGCAAGAGTGACAGGCTTGTCGGAGGTTTCTATGGGTCCAGGGGCCAAAGCTTAAGGGAGGCCCCGCTGGATGCTTTCACCAATAAGCAGCACCTGAGTGTTACTAAGTGTTAAAAACATGTGGTTCATGGAAAGAGACACTGTGGAATCTGGCACCATCTAGTGGCATGGCCATTTATTCTGCTTCATTATTAATTATGATGGAAGGCTTACTTATAATGGAAAATCTATAAATTGTAATTATAATTGTATTTATATAGTGCTGACGGCGAGTAGTACGCTACTCCGGAACCCAAAAGGATTAGTGGTGGACTAATATAAAGCTATATGAGTACAGTATTAGTATTAATATAGGGACGTATGATTTAATTTGAGCGGAGGCCATGAGTCTGTTAATTGGACTGAATAGAATAATGGAGCTATAGAGGAGGAAAGAATCCAGAAGTGTTAATTTGGAGATCTTAGTAGCAAGATGAGGTTTGGGATGAGTAAAGGAGAGGTGGAGAAGGGAAGAGTCTGTAGAAAGGGGTTGGGGAGATCATAGTAGTAAAATGAGGTTTGGGATGAGTTAAAGGAGAGATAAATGAGGGTGAATTTAGAAGATTTTGCCAAAGGAAAGAGGGAATAGGGCCTGCGGCATAACAACCCAACCACTTGTCCTCCTAAATCCCTCCCACCCTATCACCATGATGGCTCTGACCTGTGATTCTGTAATACTAATAGAAAGCAGCTCATACACAATCCGGATGGTGCATTCCCTGTGAAATTGTTTACACCTCACTTAGCAACCTAGACCATAAGGCGCCCTGTAACGCTGACAATAAATCTTCCACCATTTGTGATGCAGCTTCTAGTCAGATAATCAGGCAGCAACATAGCATGGTAAGTAATACGTTTTGCATTAGACAGAACATTTAATTTGATTAGAGACAAAATGCAATTTTCACTGTCAGAATCCTAGCCTGAGACCTGTATGAGCAAGTCTGATAAAAGCAAATAAAAATAATGTGAGCTGGCACATTCTGCCTCCTGTTGTGAACTAACCCTGAAGACATTTTTAGCAATCACAGTTGTTTCATATTAGCTTTTAAAGGTAATTTTAATTTACCATGAACTGCAAAGCATATACTTTCGCCCAGGAAGGATCTTATTTTAAAGGTAACTCTGACGACACAACGTTTATTTCATAAAAGTAGCAAATTCTTGACTGCATAGCACCGACAGCTGTTAAATAATCATTGAGCAACACGGCTCTACAGGCAGAAAGGAGGACAGACAATCTGTTACAGCATGCTGCAAAAATTAAACCTCACAATATTTTGGGTAGCTTTTTCCTTTGTGCCTGAAGATGTCATGCATATTTTCTTTTTTTTTGGGCTGCAAATCCCAAAGGTCCACCAATCTGCAAATCTAGTAATCAAAAGGTTACATTTAGTGTACCCTAAGTAATTGGAGACTCTATATTGGTGTCCTCTTCTGGTGGTCTTGAGGGACTGCCTTGCTCGACCATGATGGCCTGGTCCTTGGTCGAATCTTTAGCTTTTGAGGTTTTGGTAGCTGCACCCAGGGCTGAGAAGGCTGGTCTTCCTGCATAAATTCAATCCAGTGACCATAGGCTTGCATAAAGCCACATTCAGCAGTGGCAGGGCAGGGCCCTGAAAAGAGAGGGGGCTTGGGCCATCCAGCCATGCCTGCTTCACACCCCATCTGCACCCTTCTGAGAGCCCTGAGTGACCTCATGTAAATAGTGCCATTTATAATTATCTGTTTTCATAAATGGAGGCAAGCATGTGATGGATTGCGTCTGCAATAATCACTGAACATCAGGAGAATTGTGGATGGAAAACTCATTGCAGTCACCTTTTGTGCATGTGCCTTCAGTGGTTTCCATAGATGACCCTTAGCACCATTTTCAGAATGAAAGATGATAGTAAGTTGATCGTAAGTTCTCTGCTGCCTATTTATAAATGAAATGGACAGGACTAATTCCCACTTCACCTTCACCTCTCCTCTCCTCTATACTTCTTATGTGCCCGGGGACTTTCTGAAAGGCACAGGGTTTCCTGACAGAGCTGAGAGCTGGAGACATTGCTATCCTCTGGTATCTGTTGCATTATGAACTGCACGGCATTTGTAATCAGTGATCCTGAACATATTTATGGGGCACCAGGGGTGTCCATTTGGATTGTTTGGTTACTGTTTTTGCTAAACACACATTTGTATATCTGAGGGTTTCATTTCTGGTGGGACACTCCATCATTATTTCAATGAAGATAACTTATTTATATTGTGCACATTAGCAGCCTTCGTGACACCTCCTTTGGATTAGGCATTGACTGCTCAATTTAGCTACTTGAAAACTCAATGAGGCCAAGTGTTCTTCATTGACCTAATACTCAGAACCATGGTTAGCTGGGAACACTTTGACTTCCATCTTTGATATTGATGGGTAGTCCTTGTGGCAGTAGGGAATTGGGAAAAAGCATTAATCATGTTCACCTAGACCGCCAGTGGTGGTAGCAAAATATCCCAAGGTTAGCTAATGTTTCCGGGATGTGTTCCCAGTGGAACTCTTGATACGTCAACTGTATACATGGCACTAAGGGAAGAGGTTGATTATAAAACTACAATACTGCAAGACGGAGACCATTTGCTTTCATCTGAAGGGAGGGAGGAGGGTGAAATAATACATTGGATGATCTTCGTGTATTTCTGGTCTGAGTGACTGCAGCAGCAATAATTATACTGCTTGTAGGCCTAGTTAACAAATAAAGTAACTTTATCAGCTATTTCTATTAACATTTAGTGCTCACAAATTGTCTCTTCTATCTTGCTCTTCTTAGGAAATCCATCTTTGGACTCTGTTAAGTCGACTATTAAGTAACACCAATGTTTCATGCAGCTGTGCGAAGGTCAGATCTCAGGTCCGCGTTTAGAAGAAAATGTAAAGCGTTTTTTAATAAATTGCTACATTCTTCTCTGTGGTAAATTGGGTGTAAATGTGCACACAAGTCTAAACAGCTGTACAAGTCTGAGATGTAACCTTGAAGGAGATTTCCCGCCACCTACATTTATAACTGATAACTTGAGATTAAACAAACATTTTGTGCACAGCATGACATTTTTAAAACCTTTGCTAGGAAAATGACACAAACTGCAAATTCACAAAGGTAGATACTTATGCATGACAAAATGGATAGGAACATGGGATTGTGATTACCTACACACTCTTTATAAACGCTTTACAGTTTTTCACATTGTATGCCTGAATTTTAAGCAGTATTATCGAAAAGGCTAATTCTCTTTCCTTGGTACAACCCCCTGTGTCTCACACCAATTTATTCCACCTTACACCTAACAATTCTTGTAATATTTTGGCCAACTGCCTTGCTCCAAAGGGTTGAACTACAGTGGACTTCAACAAGGCCTTTATCGCCTGAGCAACATATCCCTGCCAAAAGGACTTGTTTTCTTAGCATATGTTTCTTCAAGGTGTATGAACTTTCTTTGATCCCTTCAAGGCTTGGGTTGGCCAGTCTAGCTGGTGTGGGAACAGATCGATGGTATATTATGTGTACATATGCCTGCCCTTTTTGTTTGGTTTACTGTAAAGAACTGTAGAAGAACATTTGCAGTAAAATACCTCTTCTTTGTGATACAAACTGTGTAACACTGTTCTCACCAATCACAGCTGAGTTCATCTTTAAAAATTGATGTGAGGACTTTGTCACGGAATGAGCTGCGTGGAATTAAACAAGACAAGAAGGCTTTCATGGTAAGGGAGTGTGAGGAGTACTGAATAGCTTTATCTTATATCCGTGGAACTGGTTAGCTGCTTCAAGGGCTGAAGGAAACTCTTGCCAACCTACAAGAACAAATTGGTCAGGGTCATGTTCAAGTCGTCCTGTTTGTCTCATGTATCGTACCTCCTGAAATGGGAGAGAAAAGATAGTACTTGATACAGAAGAAGATATCTGTGTCTGGAAGAGAAAGAGTAGACCATTGGAAAGTGGCCATTTCTTAAGCTTGCCCATGTAAGTTTTTTCCCTTATGTCTAGAGAGACGTGTAGACTGAGGAAATTGTTACCATTGAAAAGAAAAGCAAATTTCCTTTACTAATTCAACATTAAAAGGCCATGGGGCACGTTAAAAGACAACTGCGCTGGAAAAATACACCAGTACCCAGTATCAACAAAAGTTGTTCGGTCATGGTGCTAAATTGAGCTGCATGATAGAGTAGTTGTTGAAAAAAAAAAGAGAATGCAAGGGGAAAATGAGATGAGAATTGTTTCTCAGCAAACGATAAAGGAAGCATGCAGCGGACATTTGGCAGTGTTAGACTTTTCATCTTTGGTGTGGTCTCCCTTAACGTTTTGCCTCTGTTCCCCACATTGCTGATGTGTGCTGGATTCTGTTTTTGCTGTTTTTGTTACTCTGGGCACTTTATTACTGCTAACCAGTGCTAAAGTGCAAGTGCTCCTATACAAAATATGTATTGTTGATTGGTTTATCCATGATTGGCATATTTGATTTACTAGTAAGTCCCTAGTCAAGTGCACTAGAGGTGCCTAGGGCCTGTAAATCAAATGCGACTAGTGGGCCTGCAGCCTTGGTTGTGCCACCCACATTAGTAGCCCTGTAGTCATGTCTCAGACCTGCCACTGCAGTGTCTGTGTGTGCAGTTTTAAACTGCCAATTCGACTTGTCAAGTGTACCCACTTGCCAGGCCTAAACATTCAATTTTTTACATGTAAGACACCCCTAAGGTAGGCCCTAGGTAGCCCCAAGGGCAGGGTGCAGTGTATGGTTAAGGTAAGACATATAGTAATGTGTTCTATATGTCCTAACAGTGAAATACTGCTAAATGTGTTTTTCACTGTCGCAAGGCCTGTCCCTCTCATAGGTTAACATGGGGGCTACCATTAAATATGATTAAAGTGTAGATTCACTTTGGGAGCGGATAGACATGTGGAGTTTGGGGTCTCTGAGCTCACAAATTAAAAATACATCTTTTAATAAAGCTGATTTTAAGATTATGGTGGTCCTTACAACCCTGGTGGTCGGTGTTAAAGCGGCGATAAAACCGACAACAGGCCGGCAGTAAAAAAAACTGGAATTACGACCGTGGCGGAAACCCCAACATAGACAGCCACTTTAACACTCCGACCGCCACAGCGGTACAAACAAACACCGAAGTGGTAACCACCAACAGAAAGGCGGAAGACAAGGTTCCGCCCACTGTATTACAACAGTCCAATCTGCCACCTTTTCCGGGGTGGATTCACCGCGAACAAAAACACGGCGGAAACAGGACTTGGAAGGGAAAACGCTCACCTCTGCACACCCCACGAGGAATCAGGACGCCATGGAACCCGAGCTCCAGATACTCCAAGCCTTTGTCTTCCTGCTCCTCTACCAGGAACATCAAAGACGGCGGCGAAGACCACAGTGAGTACTGCACCTACGACACAGGGGAGGGGGGAGGGAAAAAAGAGTGACACGCAACACTCCCACCCCCTCCCTCACCCACTACAACACACACACAAGTACATGTTGATGCATTACATTTACAACCCCCCACCCCCCTGGAAGAATGCAAAGACAAAAGGAAATGAGTTGAACGTTTGTAATCTATTAAAATACAGTAATCAAAAATATATATATATTTACACTATAAACAAATATATACACCAAGAATACAAGTCCAAGGTATTCCACCATTAAAGTCCGTGGACCACTGGGCCCAAAATGCATTGGCGAGGCCCACACTCAATACCCGACCAAAACAGAGAGAACAATGCAGGGGCATCAGATAGAAATACAACAGGCACCTCAGGGGGAAGGGAAGGAGGGGCACCTCAGCCGGATGAGTGCACGACGCCAGATCCACGAGGGGGCTCCATGCCCATTGATGTATCCTGAGGAGTGCAAAGCCACAGTCTCACAAGTCTCTCCAGTGGGTGGTTTGCCCACTGCTGCATCCTGGGGAGTACAAAGCCACAGTCTCACAAATCTTTACAGTGGGTGGTTTGCCCACTGCTGCATCCTGGGGAGTGCAAAGCCACAGTCTCTCAAGTGGATAACAGTCTCCACTGGTTCTGGAGGGGGCTTTGTGCCCAGAGTGCTTCATCCTGCCAAGGACATAGGTAGTGGATGTCAATCTCCACTTGTTCTGGAGGGGGCTTGGTGCCCAGAGTGCTTTATCCTGCCAAGGACTGGGGTAGTGGATGCTGTTCTCCACTGGTTCTGGAGGGGGCTTGGTGCCCTGAGTGCTTCATCCTGTCAAGGACTGAGGTAGTGGATGTCAATCTCCATTGGTTCTGGAGGGGGCTTGGTGCCCAGAGTGCTTCATCCTGCTCGTGGCAGCCTCCTTAGCATCGGAGCTTTTGGCGCTCATTGGCCTGCGGTGCTGGTGGCTGCGGTGTCCTGTTCAGCGGGGCAGGTGACGGCGGGGTCCTTGGCAGCAGTGCTTGTGGTGGCGTTGTCCTGTTCAGCGGGGCTGGTGGCAGTGGTGTCCTGTTCAGCGGTACTGGTGGCGGCGATGTCCTTGGCAGCGGTGCTGATGGCGGCGGTGTCCTTGGCAGTGGTGCTTGTGGCGGCGGTGTCCTGTTCAGCGGGGTTGGTGACGGCGGTGTCCTGTTCAGCGGTGCTGGTGGCGGCGGTGTCCTTGGCAGCGGTGCTGGTGGCGGCGGTGTCCTGTTCAGCGGTGCTGGTGGCAGCGGCGTCCTTGGCAGCGGTGCTGGTGGCAGCGGTGCTGGTGGCGGTGGTGTCCTGTTCAGTAGTGCTTGTCTTGTCCGCCGTGCAGGTGTTCGGCGACTTGCCTGTTTTTTTGTACCCCTTCCCCACCTTGGATGGTGGCGCAGTTGTCTTCCCACTCCCAACTGTACTCATGGGAAAGGCTTCTGTGGTAGATGTTTTGCCTCTCTCCTGCCAGGCAGTGGCCAACTTTTTGTGCTTTTGAGGTGGGGGACTGTCCGTGGTCTGGCTCCTTGGCACACTGGCTACCCTGCTGCCTGGCGCACTCCAGAAGCCGGTTACTACTGGCACCACTGTTCCCGCAGATGTTGTGGCTGAGGTGCTGGGTTGGGACCTGGAAAGGCGGGCCCTAGGGGACTGAAGGGGTGGGGGAGGTGAGGGCAAGAGGTCAAGGTTGGACAGGAAAAGTTTTTGGGACACACTGGGATGGGTAGATGGAGGGGGTTTGGGAGTGGAGGAAGAGGTAGTGGTTGTAGGAGGTGTATGTTTTCTGACTTTGGGTGAAGATGCATGGGCTGGAGGCTGTCGTGAGGTGGATGGCTGTTGGGTGGTTGTGTGGCTGTGTTTGTGTACCTTGGGGGGTGGGTTCACAGACACACTGGGAGAGGACACAGGGGATGTGTGAATGGTAGTGGGGGTGGTGAGTGCAAGTGAGCGGGGTGTGGTGGTGAGTGTGCTGGTGATGGAGGTAGTGGCTGAAGATGTAGTGCATGCAGGTGTGAGTGGAGACGAGACTGGGAGAGAGGAGGGAGACATGGAGGAGGGGGACACAGTGGAGGCAGTCGATGTTGGTATGTCTGCATGGGTACGATGCTTGCGTGAGTGCCTGTGGGATGTGTGGTGCTTATGTTTGCCTGAGCTTCCCTTGTGTGTTGAGGTGTGTGCATGCTGGTCTGATGGTGTGCTTGGGATAGGCTGAGGTACAGGTGTTTGGGTCTGGGTGGAGGAAGTTGGAGGGGGAGGCTAGACACAGGGACAATGGCTGCCATCAGTGCTGAGGCCAGAGTCTGAAAAGCTCGCTGTTGGGCTGCCTGACCAGAATGAATGCCCTCCAAGTATGCAGTCGTCTGTTGCAACTGCCTCTCTACACCCTGGATGGCATTCAAAATGGTAGACTGGCCAACAGTGAGGGACCTGAGGAGGTCAATGGCCTCCTCACTGAGGGCAGCAGGGCTGACAGGGGCAGGGGCTGAGGTGTCTGGGGCGAAGGAGATGCCCACCCTCCTGGGTGAGTGGCCACGGGGCACACGCTGAGGGGCCGCTGGGGGGCAGTGCTGGTAGGTGGGTGGCGGCTGTACCTGTAGATGCGGGGGCACAGAGGGGCCCGCCACCCCAAGGGAGCTCCCATCAGAGGAGGAGTCTGTGTCTCTGGTTTCAGCTCCTGTCCCCACCGTGGAGCTCCCCTCACCCTCCGTCCCACTGGTGGCTTCTGACTCCGTTGTGTCGCCTTCCAGGGCCATGTGGGATGCAGCTCCCTCCTCCTTCGGTGCCACTGCTCCTCCGCCTGATGATGATAATGCACACAAGAACAGGGAGACCACAAAAAGGGGGGGAAGACAGAAGAAAGACATGTTCATTGCATGCAATACCGCTACCGTTGGCAGACACTACAGACACAGAAGCCCCCTGCACTACGCCGTGCACTTTGAGTTCCCTAATTAATCACAGGGACATGGGGTACAAGGCCTATGCCCGATTGCTACACACATGGAAGTCACAGGAGCCTGACTAGGTGTAGTTGCCTCTGAACACAGGTGGGGTGGGGTGCCACATGGCCTGCCTTAAGAAGGGACCTTGCCTACTAAACTCGCCCTGGCCTAGGGGAACCCACAGCCCACCTCCCCCACCCAGACACCTACAATGCGCGCTGAATCAGCAGAATGAGAGTGTACTCACCCCCTTGTGGCTGCTGTGATGCCCTCAAGCACCCATCCAACTCCGGATACACCACCGCCAGGACCCGGAACATCAGGGGGGTCATGGTGCGACGGGCACCCCTCCCACGTTGGGAAGCCACCCCCAGCTGGGCCTCCACCGTCTTCTTGCCCCGGCGGCGAATGTCCTCCCATCTTTTACGGCAGTGGGTGCTCCGTCTATGGTGGATCCCCAGGATCCGAACTTCCTTGCCGATGGCACGCCAAATATCCTTCTTCTGGTGGGCGCTGACCTACACAAATAGTACAGGGGAAAAGGAGAAGATATAACCGTCCGCACCGTCACAGTCATTGGCCCACATCCCTACCCTTGCCATGATGCACATGCACTCATCGTCGTTTCATGCACGCCTCATTCTCCCCCCCCCTATCTTTCATCCACACCACTCCACACAGGCATTGCCCATTCGGCATGCTCACAGTGTACTTACCTATTTGTCTGGAGGACCGTAGAGTAGCGTGTACTGGGGGAGGACCCCATCCACTAGTTCGTCCAACTCCTCCATGCTGAAGGCAGGGGCCCTTTCCCCAGACACAAGAGCCATTGTCACTTCCAGACTGAGGTCACAGCAGCACTTGCAGTGTAGGTCCTCTCCTGTAGAAGATCAGGTATCAAGTGAGTGAACAGAGAGAAAATGGCGGTGACGTCCGCGGCGGTGCGTACCCTCAACGCCGGCATACATCGTCATTGGTTCCTGGAACCCATAGGGTCCAATGTTAACCAATGCAGGATTGCGCCGCGGTCTTCGACTGCCTACTACGACGGTGTACAACGGCAGCGCAGTTACATCATATCCCCTTGACCCACCTTACAGGTCAGGCAGCCGCCATTTCAGGGGGCCACATGGCATTAATTTTGACTGCGTCACACATATCTAGGCCTTGCATAAACACTAATACAGGCATATATCGATTTACAAAACTTATGGAATAAAGTTGTGTTTACGTACCTCAGTGTTGGTTGACTATCTGCTCGCTGTTCTCCTCCATAGAGCATGTCCGCTGGGGCAGGTGAGGAGATGGCGGCATCCTCCGGTGTACAGACCGCTGGTGGACCCGTCGACAATGGAGGAGCAACATCTAATTGTCACATACAGACTTGATCGTACCACAATCCTGGAACTGTGTGCCCTGTTGGAGCCAGACCTGATGTCAGCTATCCGCCATCCCACATAATTCCCCCCTCTAGTGCAGGTCCTGTCAGTACTCCATTTCCTGGCAAGTGGGTGTTTTCAAACAACATTGGCCATTGCATCAGGGATGTCCCAGCCTATGTTCTCCAACGTGTTGTCCAGAGTGTTGTATGCCCTGCTGAAACACATGCGCAGCTACATCGTGTTCCCTCAGGTGGAGGATTTGCCTACAGTGAAAGGTGACTTCTATGCCCTGGGACATATCCCCGACATCATAGGTGCCATTGATGGGACACATGTGGCATTGGTCCCCCCGCCGCAGGAGTGAACAGGTGTGCAGAAACCGGAAGAGATCCCATTCTATGAATGTGCAGCTGGTATGTTTGGCCGACCAGTACATCTCCCATGTGAACGCCAAGTTTCCTGGCTCAGTGCATGACGCTTACATTCTGCGGAATAGCAGCATCCCTTATGTGATGGGGCAACTCCAGAGGCACCGTGTGTGGCTGTTAGGTGAGGACATGGACCCAATACAGTGTGACTATGGGCCAGATGTACCAAAGGATTTTAACCATTCTGTGTCTATGGGAAAAAGCTTTTGTACATATGGCCCTAGGTGTCTGTGTCTGGGGATGTCTCTAAGGGTTAGTGTGTGTCTAACAGTTGTCCGTCAACATTTTCAGGTGACTCTGGCTACCCCAACCTGTCATAGCTACTGACCCCAGTGAGGAATCCCAGGACAAGGGTAGAGGAACGCTACAATGAGGCCCATGGGCGAACTAGGAAGATTATAGAAAGGACCTTCGGCCTCCTGAAGGTGAGGTTCAGGTGCCTCCATATGACAGGTGGTTGCCTATTCTACTCACCAAAGAAGGTGTGCCAGATCATCGTGGCCTGCTGTATGCTTCACAACTTGGCTTTGCGACGACAGGTTCCTTTTCTGCAGGAGGATGGTCCAGAAGGAGGTGTTGTGGAAGCAGTGGAGCCTGTGGACAGTGAAGACAAGGAAGCAGAAGAAGAGGACATAGACAACAGGAACACGGTGATTCATCAATACTTCCAGTGAGACACGGGTAAGAACACAACACTGCCTCCTACATCTGATTTAATTCTTCTACCTCTCATCTGTCTGTCACTTTCGCCCATTGTATGGACCCTGATCTGTCACTTTCCCTTTCAATTTCACAGATGTGGGTCCCACTGTGTGACATCTGCTTTGTTTCTGCATGGACTAGAGCTGTGTGACATAGGTATGTTGACAATACATTGGATATGGCATTTTCCACAGTTATTGAAAATACACATTTTCGAAAGTACAGACTGACTCCAGATTGTTTTGTGATTTAAGGGTGTTTATTTAAGTGCAGAATAGTGGAGGGGATTGTAAATTGGTCAAGGGTGATGGTGGAGGAATGTCCATGGCAGAGTCCAGTCTATTAGTCTCACAGGTGCATTGTCCAAAGGGGCATAGGGAGTGGAGCTAGGGGAGTTTGAGTATGGACAGGGTGACAAAGTGGGACAGAAGGATGACATTCAGGGTGGTCTCATTTCTTGGCGGGGGCCTTGGCACTGTTCTCTGTCTTTGTCCTGGATCTCAGGGACCGTTTGCGGGGTGGTTCTCCATCTGCAGGGGGTGGGGTGCTGGTGTTGTGGTCCTGTGGCGGTGCCTCCTGTCCACTAGCGCCGGCGGAGGTGGTGGGCAGTTCATCGTCCAGGCTAGTGTCAGGGGCCCCTTGTTGTGCCACAGTGTCCCTCCTGGTGTTGATGAGTTCCTTCAGCACCCCTACAATGGTACCCAGGGTGGTGTTGATGGATTTTAGTTTCTCCCTGAACCGCAAATACTGTTCCTCCTGCAGCCGCTGGGTCTCCTGAAACTTGGCCAGTACTGTTGCCATCGTCTCCTGGGAATGGTGGTAGGCTCCCATGATGTTGGAGAGGGCCACGTGGGGAGTGGGTTCCCTGGGCCTGTCCTCCTCTTGTCGCACAGCAGCCCTCCCAGTTCCCTGTGTTCCTGGGACTCTGTCCCCTGAACCGTGTGCTCACTACCACTGCCCCCAGGTCCTTGGTGTTGTTGGGGTGGTGAGTTAGCCTGGGTTCCCTGTAGTGGTGGACACACTGCTGCTTGACGTGTCCTGGGGACAGAGGTATGGGCCCGCTGGGTAGGTGCTGTGCTGGTGTTTCCAGATGGGGGAAGCTCTGTAGTGGCATGTGCTAGTGTGAGCGGAACCGACTGTCCCGAGGTCCCAGATGGGCCGGGCTGGTCATCTAGATCCAGATGAACAGATCTGCTGTCATCACTGTGGGCCTCTTCTGTGGGTGGAGTGGACATGTCTGGACCCTCCTGTCTGGTGACGTTGGGTAGGGGTCCTGCAGGCATGATTATTGCATCTGTATGTGCCATGGTGTGCAATGGGTGGGTGACCCTGTACCCCAGTGCTTGCATTCTTGTGTGGGACCTTGTGTGATAATGGTTTAGGGGGTGTATGGGTATGTGCAGTGGCCATGCTTGGGTGTTGCATGCAGGGCTTGGGTTTGGGATGTGTGGTTTGTTATAGTGGGACATGTGTAAGGAGTTGGAGTGATGGGGTGAGGGTGGAGGTATGTGATAGCATGCAGGTAGGGGGGGGAATGAAGTAGTTAAGATTTGAATTACCAGAGTCCATTCCTCCGGCTACTCCTGCGAGGCCCTCAGGATGCAGTATAGCCAAGACTTGCTCCTCCCATGTTGTTAGTTGTGGCGGAGGAGGTTGGGGTCCGCCGCCAGTCCTCCGAACTGCAATCTGGTGTCTTGAGACCACGGAACGCACCTTCCCCTGTAGGTCGTTCCACCTCTTCCTAATGTCATCCCGTGTTCTTGGGTGCTGGCCCACAGCGTTGACCCTGTCCACGATTCTGCTCCATAGCTCCATCTTCCTAGCTATGGTGGTGTGTTGCACCTGTGATCCGAATAGCTGTGGCTCTACCCGAATGATTTCCTCCACCATGACCCTGAGCTCCTCCTCAGAAAACCTGGGGTGTCTTTGCGGTGCCATGGGGTGGTGTGGGTGATGTGTGGGGTGGTGTGTGTTGTGATGTGTGGGATGATATTTAGGGGTGTGTTGTGTGAGGTGCGTGGACGTTGTGTGAGTGATGGTGTTGAGTGCCTGTGGATGCTAGTTTGTAGATGGTGGTGTCTCTCTCTGGCGTTCTTTCTTAATTTTTGTCGTTTGGGTTTGTGGGTGATGTGGGTGTGTGTTTTATATTGTATTGAGTGTGTGGGAGTGGTGTGTGTATGTGTATCAGGTGTGGGTTTTTCGATTTGTCCAATGTGGATGTGTTTTGTAAGAGTGTGTGTATTTTGAGCACGGCGGTGTATACCACCAATGGAATACTGCGGTTGAAAGACCGCCGCGTGGATTCGTGATAGTGTGGGCGTATTCCTGTTGGCGTGACGGTGGAGGTTTTGTTATCGCCAGTTTATCACTGACCTTTGGTGTGGCTGACTTGTGTGGGTATCTAAATTTTGGTGGATTCCGAGCTGTGGGTCATAATAGCTGTGGCGGAATTCCGTGGCCGCGGCTGTGTGTTGGCAGTCTTCTGCCGGCCGTAAGCGGCATTTACCGCCAATGTTGTAATGACCCCCAATGTGTTTGAAAGTGCCACTTTTAGAAAGTGAGCATTTTCTTGCTTTAACCATTTCTGTGACTCTGCCTGTTTGTGGATTCCCTGTCTGGGTCAGCTTGACAGTTGGGCGTGTTACACAGCTCACTAGACAGTGACACAAAGGGAGCTGGGGTGTAGTCTGCATTTCCTGGTGGGCCATCTATGCTAGGAGGGAGTGGAGGAGTAGTCACTCACACCTGAAAGGGCTGTGCCTGCCTCACACAATGCAGTCTCTAACCCAGAGTGTGTGTCTGGGGCCTGGCCTGGTCATGGCAGGATTTCACAAACAAGAGCGACTATTCTTTGAGGTAAGCCTACTTCAAAGGGCAAAATGGGTTTAAAAGGGCACCCAAAACCACAGACTTTAGAACACTTATAGAAACCAAGAGGAACCTCTGCCTGGAGAAGAACTGAAGAGCTGAGGAAGAAGAGCTGCCCTGCCTATGACTGCGCTTTGTGGAGCTTTCCTGCAGATGCTGCTTCTGCCTGTTCAAGAGGACAAAGACTGGACTTTGTGTGCCTTTCTTCTTGTGAAGAACTCTCCAAGTGCTTGAATTAGAGCTTGCCTCCTGTTGTTTGAAGTCTCAGGGACAGCAAAGACTTCTCTCTGCCAGCACCTGGAGCCTCTGCTGAGACTCCTACTCTGCCAAGTGGTGCCCATCCAGTTCCTGGGACCCTAAAAGGAGAAGCTGGCAGGCCAAGAGTGAGAAATCCACACACCGACCGTGGTGCGGGGAAAAGATCGACTCAACTACAATCCGCTGCTGAAAAATGTTCACGCTGCCGGCTTTGCGGCTGAAAATCGATGCTCGTCTGCAGCATGACTGAAAGAGTGACGCACGGGGCAGGTGAAACGATGTGCAGCATCGCTGACGGAGGCTGGTGAGATCGCAACCTGTGCTGCGTGGTTTTGGGATCATCGTGCGGCAGGATTTCTGACGCAAACATCGCTGGGCATGTAAAAGCGACGTCCGGGCCCGAGAGTGCGGTTCGAATTGACGCATCGATCTCCTGCGGAGAGAAGAAACTACGCACTCCGACTTGACTGAAGGAGAAATGACGCACGGTCTCACTCGTGAGCGATATCGATGCATCGCAAGCCCTTTTTGACACACACTCGCTCATACAGCGTTATTTTTGACACACCCAGGTACATTTCCACGCTAACAGTGTTAGCGTTGTGTTCAAAATTACATGAAGACTCTTTTTGGTATTTAATTGATAACCGGACTCGTGTATTGTGGATTTTTGCCGTTTTGGTCTTGTTTTGTTTAGATAAATATTTTCTATTTTTCTAAACATGTGTTGTGTCATTTTGTAGTGTTTTCATTAAGTTACTGTGTGTGTTGGTACAAATACTTTACACCCAGCACTCTGAAGCTAAGCCTGCCTGCTCGTGCCATGCTACCAAGGGGGTGAGCGGGGGTTAGCTGAGGGTGATTCTCTTTTACCCTGACTAGAGTGAGGGTCCTTGCTTGGACAGTGGGTAACCTGACTGCCAACCAAAGACCCCATTTTATAAACAAACAAATATGGTACCCAGGAGGGATGTACAAGAATATTTATCAAGGATGACTATGCCAAAGCTCTCAAATGAGCAGCAAGCTCAATTTGAGGTCACCTTTAGCAAAGAGCTCAAAGAAGTTCTCTCTCCATGCAAAAACAGAAAACGCCATGAACTGATGGTATCCCTGTTGACCTTTATCAGGTCTCACTTGAGTTTATAGCAGAAAAACTATTGTGTGTGTTTGAGGAAGCTAAAAGACTGTGAAAGCTTCCACCCTACCTTTAAAGACTTTAATAATTCTGATCCCTAAAGCAGATAAAAATGCAATCCAATTGACATAATATCAGCCTAAGTGAATGCTTAGTTTGGATTTGAAAATCCTTAGTAAGTCCCTGGCAATGAGAATGTCCTCGGTGATTAGCTCATTGATCTATGTGGATCAATCAAGCTTTATCCCATGGAATAGCTCCACTCAAAACCTTTGTCATCTACACATGTGCTGACATCCCTATCTTTCTCGAAAGATGAGTATGCCTTGGCATACTTAGACATCAAGCACGCTGTTGATATGAGGGAATAGGAGAATCTCTTGGCAGTCATGGAGAAGATAGGTTTTGTTTCTAGTTTCTTTGGATGAGTTAAGCTTCTCTACACTGACTTAAGAACCATAGAGAGACCGACCTGCTGCCGCAACTCTAGCGGACTAGCCTCAACCGCTACCCAGCCTGACTTGCAGGTTTGTCCCGGTGAAGAAAATCTCCAAAAAAGTGACTAAGGGCCTGATTACAACTTTGGAGGAGGGTGTTAATCCGTCCCAAATGTGACGGATATACCACCCGCCGTATTACGAGTCCATTATATCCTATGGAACTCGTAATACGGTGGGCAGGATATCCGGCACATTTGGGACGGATTAACACCCTCCTCCAAAGTTGTAATCATGCCCTATGTCCGAACGCAGGAAATTGACAGGGACCTCCCAGGCAGTGTATCCGAAGAGTGCTCCAGGGACGTCGGATCCAGATTCAACTTTGTCCCTGTCGAAGGATTTTCACCTCGAAAAAACAACTAAGTCCGAAGGTAAAAATCTCCACCAAAGGCTCCTGCGACACAGATCTGAGGAAGAGTTCCAGGAGGTCGGATTGGACTGGCAGGTTCATCCCAATAAAGAAATTCTTCAGAAAAACGACTAAGTCCTAATGTAAACTTTTGACCGAGGCCTCCTGCGGGCTGTAGCCGAGCCGGGCTCCATCGCAGTCGGCCTTAAACTTTGACTTTGCTCCGGTCGAGGTGCGACCAGATGATCCGATTGGCGCTTTTTGTTTCTATGTGCCAGAAAGCATTAATTCTTTAAAAATTCATATCTCCGGTTCCCCTTATCAGATTTTATCCGTTTTGGTGTCATTTTAAAGCTAAATATATTTCCTATTTTTATAAAATATTTTTATATTTTTAAACTGTTTCCTGTGTTTTATTTAATTACTATTTTTTGATATTTGAATGCTTTACGCTTTGTCTCCAAAGTTAAGCCTTGTCGCTCGTTGCCAAGCTACCAAGGGTTGTTGCTGGGTTTAATTTACTGAGACATAACTGGACCTAAGTGGAGGTTAGTGGCATATTGCTAAGTGTAGGTACTTACCTGCCCTTACCAGTAACCCATTATCCAACACTTCTCAGCACTGACTTGGTGGCAAGATGTTACACTCAGAACAGATATCTAAAATTGGGCACAAAAGCATCAAACCTGCCAGGGAGGCATTCAAAAACCTTTGGAAAGCCTTAATCAAGTTACCCCTAAGTTAGGCCATAGGTAGCCCATCGGGCAGGGTACTATGTACGTAAAAGGTAGGACATGTGCCTTTTAGTTTTACATGTCCTGGTAGTGAAAAATTCCCAAATGTGTTTTTCACTACTTAGAGGCCCACCCCTCTCAAAGGATAACATTGGGGATTCCCTATTACATATATTAAGCTGCAGGTCCTGATTGGGTGGAGGTAGATCTGTTATGTTTACTACATATGGAATTGTAATGATAAATCCTCTTTAATGGTATAGTCGAATTTATTGTTGCAGTTTTGAAAATCACACTTTTATAATGTTGACATTTTTCTGCTCTTAGTCCTGTGTACCTGCAGCCTGTCTCTGACCACTTGTCTGAGGTGGGTATCAATCGGGCTATGTGTATTCCCTCTAGACAGCCGTACACAATGGGAGCTTAGGTGTGACTAGATGGGCCCTGATGGGCCATTCTGACAGGATGGGAGGGAGGAGATGGCCACAGCCTCACACTTTCACCTGAATTGGCTGTGTCCTGTCCACACACAAAGGGTCGCTTACCCGCCCCCCCCCCAGGGTGAGTCTGGAGCCAAGGCAGTAAGGGAGGACCTCTTTGCACTTCAAAGACTTCTTTGAGGCACCACTGGGTTTAAGAAATGAACCTCAGACCCTACCACATCAGTAGACTTCAGGATGAGTGTGGCTACCCTGACAGGAAGAAGGACTGCTGTGCTGATCAAGGACTGCTGCTCTGCTATACTGCTGCTCAGGAAGAACTGCAGCCCTCCTTACCTGAGTGAGAAGGACTGGACGTGAATTTCCCCATCACAGAACCCAGAGTGACTCTAAGGGCCAGCTAACTGGTCTCCTGATCTGAGGTCCCATGATCATAATAGACTTCCAACCAGTCCAACACTGCAACTGGACTGTGCTGGCTGTGAGCCTGACCTGCCAATTGGTTCTACCCCAGTCTTGGGCTTTTGGATGTGGATCTTAAGGTACTGCTCCAGAAGAACCGCCGCATCTCTGCCGTTGCATGAACAGAACTGGCGCACCTCCTCCATTACGTGGATAAAACTGGCGGATCACTTTCAGAAACAGTACTGCTGCATTTCCTTCAGTGCAAGGCTCCTGCTTCCCCATCTGTAACAGCTTCGACGACAAATCGTTGCATCACAGTCATTGTGCTCATCAGAACCAGCGCATTGCCTCGATGTTGAAGCCTCCAGCACATGCATTAGAAATTAATTGCATTTTGTCTCTGACGCATCGCCACTGCTGTGTGGGAAACCTTGACACATTTAATCAAATGTGTGGGGAAAATCATTGCATCTCCTCAATGGCATGGTTCGGAATCATTGCAACTCTCCTGCACTAGGATTTAAGGTACTTTGGTTTAGCGGGTCCAATGGGTACCCGGATTTGGCCCGTGCTCCATCCAACTTTTGACTTTGTCCCACTCTGGTGCAACCAGATAACCCGTTTTCCACTTTTTGCTTCTAAGCACTTTTCTACAGTTTATTCTTTAAAAATCCGTAACCCAAGTTCTGCTTATAAGATGTTTGTTCTCTTGGTCTTGTTTTATTTATTAAACTAAGTTCTATTTTTCTAATCAGGTGGGTATCTATTTGTGTAGTGTTTTCACTGTTTTACTCTTTTAAGTGCTGCTAAATACTCTACACATTCCTTCTTAAGTTAAGCCTCACTGCTCTGTGTCAAGCTACCAGAGGGAGAGCACAGGTTAATTTAGGGTGTGTTTGTTACTTACCCTGACTATGATTGTAGTTCCAGTTTGCTCAAGGTGCCTGGCACCCAGAAACCCAATTTCTATCCAGGGGTTAGGACTCATTCAGGCTGGGTAGAGGTGTATGTTCAAGATGGTTGGAGCCTTTTCTGTCCCTGAGGCCCTGATCGAGAGGCCAGCAATCTTGCCCTTGAAGTCACACTGGTAGTCCTGGGTTCAGTAGTGGAAGAGGACTCACCTCTGAGGATTCAGGCAGCACAGCAGTCCTCCCAGGTGCAGCAAAGCAGTCCTCTTAAGTATACAGCAGGCCACGCCAGCTGGCAGTCTTCTGAGAGCGCATTCAAAGGTCCAGAAATCAAACTGATGAGTGGTATACAAGGTGCCCCCTTTGAAGTAGGAGAGGTTTCTATAGAATTGTCATTTAAGTTTTTGAAGTCTCACGGCCAAAGTATGAACATGAAGATCTACACCTACCGATGCAAACACAATTATTGCTGGATTATATCTTCACTGGGCCAATGGGAAGTCCCATACAGTCTAAAGAGAGGTCAGGTCAGATTACCCCATGGTTTGAAAACCTGATGTCGACCCAGACAACCTGAGTAAGTTCTGCCCTGTCAACAATCTCTCGTGTCTACCTGCAATTCTATAAAGCAGTGTCATATCGCAGTTGAAATCGTTTGTAGAAGACCAGAGCCTATTAGACAATTTTCAATCTAGATTTAGATTGGGTTGTAGCACTTAAACAGCAATGCTACAGAATGGGACCATATTCTCCTCTCCAAGACACTTGCCTTCTGTACTCCTTAAATTATCAGTGGCCTTTGACTCAGTAAATCATAATATTCTGTTCAACACTTTCAAAGAAAGAATGGTGATGAGTGAAACATTCCTTAACTGGCTCTGTTCTTACTTGGACAACCACTCTCAACAAATCAAACCAAATAGATCACTATCTAATTTAGCCCTAATCTTGCAAGGGGTCTCACCAGATGCAGTAGTATCTTCTCCCCTTTTCAGTGTGTACATGAAACATCCAGCGTCTGTTCCAAATCAATTCAGCCTTTCCTACCACCTGTATACTGATAATACTCAGCAACACCTGAGAGTTTCCTCAAAAGAAGACAAACTCCTTGGCAAACCCTTAAAGCTGTTCAAGTATGGCTATTGTTGGAAATGGCCCAATTTGCAGGGTCATCCCTAAACGTTTTGCCTCCTTCCTCCCAATTTGTCTGACCTGTTTTTGTTGGCTTTAGGACTCTGGGCACTTTACCACTGCTAACCAGTGCTAAAGTGCATATGCTCTCTGTGTAAATTGCATTGGTGATTGGTTTATCCTTGATTGTTTATTTGATTTACTGGTAAGTCCCTAGTAAGGAGCATTAGAGGTGCCCAGGGCCTGTAAAGCAAACGCTATTCATGGGCCTGCAGCACTGGTTGTGCCACCCACATGAGTAGCCCTGTAAACATGTCTCAGACCTGCCACTGCAGTGTCTGTGTATGCAGTTTTAACCTGCCAATTCCACTTGGCAAGTGTACCCAATTAGTAGGCCTAAACCTTTAATTTTTATACATTTAAGACACCGCTACGGAACGCCCTTGGTAACCCCATGGGCAGGGTGCAGTGTATGTTAAAGGTGGGACAAGTACTGAAGTGTGTTACATGTCCTAACAGTGAAATACTGCTAAATTCAGTCCACTGTTACTAGGCATATCTCGCTCATAGGTCAACATGTGGGGCTGCCTTTAAATAACTTTAAAGTGCAGATTCCCTTTGACAGCAGATAGAAATACGGAGTTTGGTGTCTCTGAACTCACAATTTTAAAATACATCTCTTACTGAAGTGGGTTTTTAAATTGTTAGTTTGAAAATGCCACTTTTAGAAAGTAGGCATTTTCTTGCTTAAACCATTCTGTAACTCTGTCTGTTTGTGGATTCCCTGTCTGGGTCAGTTTGACAGTTGGGCTGTTTGTGAATCCCCTCTAGACAGTGAGACAAAGGGAGCTGGGGTGTAGCCTGCATATCCTGATGTGCTATCTGTGCTAGAGTGGAAGGAGGAGTGGCCACTTACACCTGAGTGGGCTGTGCCTGCCCTCTCACAATGCAGTCTCCAACCCCCTGGTATGTGTCTGGGGCCTTACCTGGGCAAGGTGGGATCTTGTGATCAACAGAGACTTTCCTTTGAAGTGTGCCTAGTTCAAAAGCAGATAGGGGTATAAGTATTGGACCTAATCCCCCTGAAAATCAGATCACTTCTGGAACCAAGAGGTACATCTGCTAAGGAAAAGAGCTGAAGAGCTGAGGAGAAATGCTGCCCTTGCCTGTGACTGTGCTTTGTTGGGCTATCCTGCAGTTGCTGCTTCTGCCTGTGAAAGGGGACAAAGACTGGATTATGTGGTATATTCCTGCTTGTGAAGAATCTCCAAGGGCTTGAACTGAGCTTGCCTCCTGTTTTGAAGTCTCAGGGCCATCAAAGACTTCTTCTGCGAAACATCGTAACTCTCTGCTGAGACTCCTGCCCTGCCAAGTGGTGCCCTATCCAGTCCCTGGCACTTGAAAGGTGAAGTTGGTAGACAAGAGCTGAAAATCCACACACAAAATGGCGTGCAGAGAAATTTTTGATGTACCATCTGCAACGCGGCTGATAAACGACTCGCTGCCATACTCACGGCTTAAATTGATGCTCCTCCTGCATCGCGGTTGGGAAATCAACGCATCGCGGCTGGAGAAACGATGCGCAACACCCGCTTGCAGCTGCTGATAACGATGCAAACCCCACGCAGCATGTTTTTTTTAACACTGTGCAACTGTATTTTCCACACATCATCCCTGGGCGTCAAAATCAACCAAACTCTGTGCAGATCAGAGGTGCCCCGTCCGCAAATCGATGCATCGCTTTCTTGCGAGGGAGAAAAACGATGCATCGCTGACCTGACTGGAGACGAAACTACTCACGGCTTCCCTTGCGAGGAATGAATCAACGCATCGCTGCCCTTTTCGAATGCACGCTCACCCGTGCGGCTTTATTTTTTATGCTAACCAGGTGCTTTGAGCAAAATCATGTTTCCATTGTTTTCCATGAAGTAAGACTCTTATTCTTTTGGAAATTCATATTTTAACTTGTGTATCTTGGCTTTTTGTCATTTTGGTCTTGTTTGGTTTAGATAAATAATACCTATTGTTCTAAACTAGTATGGTGTCCATTTTGTAGTGTTTTCACTGTCTTACTGTGTGTGTTGGTATAAATACTTTACACATTTCTTCTGAGTTAAGC
Organism: Pleurodeles waltl; assembly: GCF_031143425.1. NCBI lineage: Eukaryota > Metazoa > Chordata > Amphibia > Caudata > Salamandridae > Pleurodeles > Pleurodeles waltl. The sequence continues at coordinate 69,599,503 of NC_090450.1, read as the reverse complement.
CTGCCTGCTCGTACCAAGCTACCAACGAGGTGAGTGGGGGTTAACCAGGTGTGTTTCTCCTTTGCCCTGACTAGAGTGAGGGACCTTGCTTGGACAGGGGGTAACCTGACTGCCAACCAAAGACCCCATTTCTAACAGCATCATTCAACCACTTAAAGCTGAATCCATTAAAGATGAATTCCTCCTTAACTGTCCACTTCACAGTTTATCATCGTTACAAGAATGGCCAGAATCTCTCAATGTCCTTAACAACATACCAAAATCATTGACTGGGCCAATTAACTTGGGATAATGCTTGACAGAAATCTGAACCTGCAATTCCATATAAATACATCTGCAAAATGTGCTCAATACTATCTCAAACTACTCAGAAATGTTAAAATATTAAATTCCTGATCCAGACTTTAAAATTGTAGTACAATTACTCGTTATCTCTGTAATTGACAATGAGAATGCACAACTCACAGGAATCCCTAAAACACATTAGTTCCATTGAAACCTATTCTGTAGTTGAATATGTCCATGAAATAGATAATGCACATTAGGATTTTTAAAGGGAGAAGCAGTCCACAAGACTGGTCTTGACATATGCAATTAGACTGATTATTCTTTTTAATTACTGATGTATTGTGAATAGAAAAGACTACCCTGTTTGGGTAGCAAGGAATAACGCCACTTCTAAATGATAACATTATGATCACAAGTGCCATTTCAAGCCTATGATGTATAAGTATGTACGTCCACTTTATTCTATATTTGATGTAATGCACTAGAAAACCAAGTGTATGCCCATATGTGGGTCCCTAGCATGCCATGCCATATGATGCAAGCTATACCCCTGTGTTGAGGACTTACAAGGCTGAAAGTGGTCTGGGGTTTGTTGAGGTTCCTTCTGGATGGTGCCTTGTTTCGTAATTCAGGATAGATTGTTCCCATGAGAGGCAGGTTCTGTATTGATGAGCATGAAGCAGGCTTCTGTCTAAAGTGATATAGCTGGAGAAAAATTATGGGAGGAATGCTACCCAAAACAATTATCTATTATTTAGATCATGTGCCAGCATTCCTCCACCATCCTTTGGTGTGTTTGATGTAACACCCTAAATGGCCATGGGTATGCCTAGATGTAGGTCCCTTGCACAGTGTGCCACTAGAGCCAAGCTATATCTCACTGCATAAGGTGGGACTTTGTCTAGAGTGCCACAGTGGGCAAAAATTAATGGATTGGCAGGTTGGATGTAGAGCTATTGCCAGTGGTTTAGACTATCTGCAAGTATTCCTTCTGTTACCGTTTCTGTGTTTGATGTAATTTCAAAAGTTGCCAAGTGTATCCCCAGAAGAGGGTCCCTTGCCTGCTGAGCCACATGGTTCAAGATATACCTCACATATGAGGCCTAACAAGGCTGACACTGGTCTAGGGATACTTGTACTCACTTGTGGTTAAGGCCTCATCTGGCATTTTGGGATGGAGTGTTCCCATGAGGAGAGGGGTCAGTATTAATTTACATAACGCAGGCCTCTGTCAAGAGTGGCACAGTGGAGGGAAAAAAGGTCAGTTGGAATGCTATCCAGAGTTATTGCAAATGGTTTAAACTGTTTTAACAGTTCTTCCCATCATCTTTTGGGTTTTTGATGTAATACCATAATTGAAGAAGGGTGATGACCAGACGTGGGTCCCTTTCTCATTGTGCCACAGGATCCAAACTGTACATCACAGATGAGGCTCAAACCATGCTAGGGCCTGCTTGTGTTCTCTTCTGGAAGGGGCTCATCCCTGAACTCCAGGTCAGGATGAAGTGTTCCCAAGAGAATCAGAGTCAGTACTGATTTGCATAAGATGGGTTTCTGTCCAGAATGTCACAGTGGGCAAGAACAATGGGTGGAAATGTTAGTTAGAGTGGTTACTAGTGATATAGACTATTTGCCAGCATTTTTCCCATCATGATTGGTGTGTTTGATGTGATGCCCTCAGTGACCAAGAATATACCAATATGTTGGCCTCTTGTTTGCTGTTCCACAGGATCTAAGCTATACCTCACTGATGAGGCCTAATGAGGCAGAAACCAGTTTGGGGTTGCGTGAGTTCCTTACTGGAGAGAGCCTCACCAGGCAGTTTGGCATGGACTGTTCCCAAATGTGCAAAAATTATGCATTTGAATGCTACCCAGAGCTACCAAATTGCCAGTCGTTTAGGTTATTTGCAGGCATTCCTCCCATCACCTTTTTGTGTGTTATACCTAACACCTAGATATAACCCTTTGATAAGTTAGGCAAGAGACCATGGTTGATTTATCACCACCTTACAGGCCCCTCATTGAATTATGACATATTGAACCCTTCTCATGCGTCCATAGTCAAACTCAGTCATAGCAGTAAAATTCTTTATTCAGCTTTAAAAAAAACATAAAAGCATATACACATAGAAAATACATTCCTAGTAAAAAATTAATAAAATAAAATATAAAAACTGTAATAAAAAACCATGTCATAATATTAATATTAAGCCTCCCTTCAATATACATAAAACAAATTTGATCAGATGGGTGCCGTGCCATAGGATTGTATATTTCATAAATAACTTTAAACAAGTACATCAAATACTAAGGTGGAGTTTACAACAATTAATTTATGCACACAACCCACCATTCACTAGGTGCATCCGTTATAGCAATATATTAAAATGTAACTTGTATAGGCAGACACAACCTGCCTCTAACTCTCCTTTTATCAAATATCTAGATGGAGCAAAAATCAACCAATCTCTAGTATCAGTTTGGAGGATTCGCAAGGTGAACCTCAATTGTGTTGATGCAAGTGCTGGGCAGCTTGGTAGCAGCCAAGACCTCTTGATCTCTATATAATAGGGACAGAAAAATAAGAAATGCTCTTCAGTTTCTTGTGTATCTAGGCAAAGTGAACATAATGGAGAAATATTTGACCCATTCCAATCACTACAGAAACAATTTAGCAGCAGAATGCGGTATCTGAATTTAAGATACAAGGATTTAGCATGGGGGGAGTTCAATCATACTCATAAAATCAACATATTGCAAAGTGTCATTAAAACCCAGAAACCTATTTGCCAAATTCACCATGCTGCCCTTATGCAGCCATGAATTATGTGTATAGGCCCAATAACTTTCTTTGAGGAGCAGCATGGATTTTTTGTTAATACTTTGTGGATTAGTCCAGAAATCACCCAGATCCAGGGGATGCTAACTCTATGATTAAGCTCCAAGTTTTCGGACAATGACTTTTCCTTTTACCAGTATGCCAGTGGTCAGAATGCTGCAAAATGAGCAATATTACGTAAGTCAAGGTCCAGACGCAAAGGGGTTTGAGGTGTCTTCTGGAGCAGGCCCACAACTAATCTAAAAAAAACATTCTCAGCTTTTTCTAGACCCCCAGCGTTGTTTATGACCCATAACACTCCGTAGAGTGCTGCACTAACCCCTTTGGCCTGGTATATTTCAATGATGGGACTGAGTGGTCTACACCTGCACACTTTCATTCTTCTTAATAAGCTGAAATGAATACTGACATTTGGTAAGCTGCGAAGTCCAAGCTAATGAGCAGGCAAGCCTTACCCCTAGATAGTCAAATTCTTTGACTTGCTCTAAGTGGACTCCATTGAACTTTACCTTGCCATTAAACGATTTATGGGGATTAAATGCATTAAACGTTGCTTTATTAATGTTTATCTATAACCCTAGATCTTTGCATGCTGTAGAGAATCTATTCAAAAGATTCTGAAGTCCCACCGGAGTTCTTGAAACCAATAAGGTATAGTCTGCAAACAAAAGTAATGCTACAAGGCTGCCGGCAATCTTAGGTCAATCTCCATTACAATCTATCAAGGACTCGATAAACCTATTAATATACAAGGTGAATAGAGTAGGAGCTAGTACACCCACTTGCCTCACCCAGTCCACTTTTACTTGGTCAGTAAGCTCACCATTCTGGCCCCTTCTTATTTCTGAATAATTCATGTGGTGGAGCTTTATGATAACTTGCAAAAGGTAATTTGCCACAAGATGCCAGAACAATTTCTCATCCCTATTTTTAGCCACTTGGAGTAATTCTGCCCATTTAATTTCCTCCCAATCCCTCCTAGCCACACTTTGAGCTTTTGCATAAAGCTTTCTTTTATAAGCCACCGCTGTGCTGCACCCAGATTTCAGCGATTCCATCAATTCACTTCTAGCAACCTTACAAGAATCATTGTACCATTAGTTTTTATTTGAACGTTAAACATTGCCCTTTACTATGTTGTAAAAAGGGCTTGATATTTCCCAATCAATTACAATAAATGGTTACAATCTGCTGTTTATCACCCCCGGAGCCCTTTAATTCAATAAGAGCGTTTTTCACATTCCCATAGAAACTAGTCTTGGCATCTTTGCTGCTCTCAATCATAGGCCATTTGTTCCTCTTTCTGTTATTAGATGTAATTAGAGAATATGCTGTTACTGTTGTGGGGTAATTCCAGGGTCAGGTTGACAATAATCCAAATCATGATCTACTGCCAAAGCATTATGATCACTATCTAATTTTTCAAAAATTACCATGTCAGGCGCATATCTCCAAGATGGTGAATCTAATCTAATCGTATAAATTGTGATCAGTTTGTGAATGGCAATGAACCCTATTAAATGTGTGTTTAAGCTGTTTGTCTGATTTGGAACGCCCGTTACAGGCTCACAACACATGTTTAAGTGTTACTAGGGCTGTCTGAAAAGCAACTTTAGTTTTTCTGCCCGGGGTAGCACCATCCAACTCAGGGATCCCTCACTCCCTATCTTCCTCCTCTGAGGCCATGGTCAGCAATTCTGAGGGTTCATAAGTGGTGTTAAAGTCTTCTGCCACCAAGAGAAGACCATGGCCCTTAAATCTGTCCAGCAAGTCATCCAAAACCATTATTTTGGGTGATTCCTGATTGTGTGAAGGGAATCTATTATAAACGTTAAGAACAAGTGCTGACTTTAGCCTCTGCAAATCTAATAATTCAGCTGACAAGATATCTCTGGAGCTAACATCTAGTCTTTTTATAGTGCACTATAGGTTAACATTACCCATACTATAAGGGCCCCCACTAGCCATCCCTTTGGAGAGCAGATTGCTTCAATACTAATGTTATTAAATCCCACCCTGTGAACCAGTTCAATTGACAATATGTCTTGGAAAATACACACATCAAAACAATCCACAACATTTACCCAGCACTCGCAATTTAGCTTGCCAGGCTCCAAACAAAAACTGTTAATTTCTTGGCAGCTTATGGCAAAAGCAAGGGGGGCTTGGCAGGAATCTCTGATGAACCCTTAATTCACTCTCTATTTTTTTTCTAGTCCCTCTCCTTAGCCAGATTTATATTAGTGATTTTAGGTTTTTAAACTGAAAACCCTCCACCCCAACCAATTATTTGCCCTGATGATATGTTACTTTCATATCCCTTGCACCTGCAATAGAGGACATGTTATAATAGCATCAATCCAGGTCATCCAGGGTAGCTAAGGGCTCAAATGGATTGTAAGTGGGAACCATAGAGTTTAAAGCCCTCCCAGAGTGTAGTGATTCATAAGGAGAGGAACAAGGAAATGTCCAGAATATCTCTTTTGCAACAAGAACTATTTGTGTCAACTTGCATTTAGGTCTCAGCAGGTCTGAATTTCCCGTAGCATTAGTTTTATGTTCATATGGGCCCTCATATAAGCAAAGAACTATCTCATCCTCCTCCCTGGTTGGCAAGAAAAATACATCCAAAATTGGGGTGCAGTGGTTCTTCATTCTACGGAGGCTGAGTGACACTATGCCTACTGCCCTATTGATAGTTAACTTTCTGCAGTGCCAGATTTGTAATATCTAAAGTTGTTCCATAATCCATGTATTTACTTTGGTGTACCCTCTGAATATCAAGTCAACAATATTGCTAGGGCAGACTACTGAAAACACAATATTGACAGCTGAGTTAAGGTCAGTCACCTCACACAGTCCATGAAGTCCAGGTCAGTTCAGGCTTGATTTATCACTAGTTCTTTTTGCAACCATTGCACTCTATTTTTTCCTTTTTATTTATTAATCAGCACATATTTAGAGATAAAATAATAAGGCTTTTGTTTTACTTCACAACTTAAACATAGCGCACAATAAAAGTTCTAGCGAGTTAGAGCTATCTTTCTAAAATGTTGAAGGTATATAAACCCTTGGTCATGAGTTTGGTGCATCTTCAGATAATGTTGGTTCATGTTGTTTAATCCTTAAGCTCTCACTGTGGTCTTCTAATTTCTTACTGAAGTGCTTTAGCTCCTTCATCTGTAGCTCTGCTTTCTGCTGAACTTATAACCATCTGGCCTGCCTCTGATTGGCTGCCTAGCTTTTGGTATCTGGTCTAACTTCTGACTCCTGAGCTTTTGCTTACTTGTCTTACTGCTGATTGACCCAATTTCAGAAGCCCTACAAACTGGTGGTCCAGCCCATGACTCTTGAGCCCTCTAGAGCCAGGGGAAGGGCCTGCCTCATTGTGAGTGACACAGCAGCTCAGCTAAGAGGCAGCTGGACAGGTAGTATCAGCAGAGAACAGTGGTGCGAAAACGGTGGAAGACATGCTGGGCACATATTGAACAAGCACTGCAAAAGCCAAAGCCACTCTGTACAAGAGTATGGCCAGAGGCACAACTCGCAAGCTTTAACTAATGGTAGGAGTGGACCATGCCGCAATCACATCACTGCATCACTATGGACACCTGAACCTGGGAATGAGTGCACGGGGGACAAGCAGCAGCCATATGGGGGTGGCACAGGGGAAACAAAAGTTCTGACCCCTGAAATTAGTGCCAGATGTGACTACGGTACCCACCGATGCAAATGAAGAACAGCACTTGAACAGCAACTTGTAGAAATTACCCAAATCATATTGTAATTTCATTGGAAAATAGAGATTGTAGAATGGTCCATAAGGGCAAGAATTTGATGAATCCCCTAATTAATTACATTATTTATCATTTATTGTCAAGAAATATGGTAGTTCTGTGATGCTCATAACCCAACCACCTTCTCCTATTGCAAGAAAAACTACCTTTATCATGAATAAGATGATCCTTTTTTAGGTCTGAAAAATCGGTACATCCCAATATTCGAGATATATGGCAAATACCTCAAAAGGCGTAATCGTTTTAAACTAAAACAAAAGTCCTTGCTTCCTCCTGCAAAAGCTTGAGGTTTTGTCAGATGGTGTATTGGCTGTGGTGTCTTGCGCGTAAAGAAGGAAGTGTCTAGATTTGTCAAAGGCAGTGGCAAGCTTTCCCGAGGCTCGCTACCTCGGGAGTAGTGTCTGCTTTAAATGTAATCATTCATTCATCATTCATTCTACTGTGCAAACTCAATCTATATAATCTGAAATACTATGTCAGCCTATGGAAGAATTCAAATTAAAATGAGGACTTTTATTTTATATTTTGTTTCAAAGGTTGATATATTCTAGCTCAAAGAGAGCATAAAAGTGAATGATATGTCTTGGGTCCAAACGCTGACCTTTACTTACAAGTGTGAGAACATCTCTGCAAATAAATCGAATATCATAACAACCTTTGAGAAAAAATGTGCTCTTTGCTGACCTTTCAGAATCTCAGATGATCAATCGGAACAGCTGGATAGAATAGCAGAAAGAAGAACTTGAACATATGTGTACCTCCATGATAGGATAGCATAATATAGACGGATGCTTCAGAATCTCTTACATAAGAAAGGGCCCAGCAACATTTTTCTTTCTATGTGTATTCCCTCCCTCTTCCTGTGTATTTTGTCAGCAGTTGGTTATGTGTTTCTGTATTGTGGAATATATGTTTAATTAAAAGATCCAAATTAAAGAAAGCCTACTAGGACTTGCAAAACTTGAGGCTCGAATCAGTAAGCATAGGGTTAAGCATTAAGAATATCATAATTTACGCAATATAACAACGTTGTGTGCACATAGGAGCATATATTCTAACTATTTAGGAAATTCATATAGGAAACTATGAGATCAATGTACTAAACACTTCAGCAAAATCACAGGGTTTGCGAATGCAGAAGTGTTAAATTAAGTACAATGTCTAAACATATTTTGGGAGACTCGCAAAATGGGGTTGTGATCCGTTCCAAATTGTAATTAAGAGTGGACACAAAAGGGGTGTTCCCTCCTAACTCCTAGTGATGCGTCACAGTGATGTATATCAAGGGGCTGTGACCGCAATTGCAGGTGAAAACCACCAGTCACCAATATTCAAAGAAGGTGTTAACCCAGGAGCAAATTGGAAGGTGTACTTGTGGGACACCTCCAACTTTATGAATCCTGTCATACAATCTCGGGGGTTGCAGGCAGTAGTCCAGGGGACTGCTTCTCCATATTTGTGTTCCCAGATGGAAAATATATTTTTCTAAAAAGCAGCAGCATTTCCCTTAACCCCTTCGGTGCGCATGATAGAATATTTCCATCATGACCACTGACGCTCGTATGCTGAGGATGGAAACAACCCGTCCTCATCACATGAGCACCAAATCCCTCTTCTGTTTACACTAGAGGGATTTGATTTTTTGTAAAAATAGCCTCGGGAGTGTGGAAAAGTTTGGTGTATCCGTGTTGTGTTTTGGGCTGTTTCCTGTCTCGTGCATCAGGCCTACCCACACAAGCAAGTTTTCAGAATTTTGTCTGCTCTTCAGAAATGTATAGCTTTCTGGGATCCACAATTGGTTTCACACCCATTTCTGCCATTAATTGGAAGAAGGTTGAAAGCACAAAAAATAGGAAAAGTGAACTACGTCCTTGTAAGATGCCCATCCAGTGTCAAAAATGTGTTTTTCTGATTCAAGTCTGCCTGTTGTTGAAAGCTGGAAAGATGGTGATTTTAGCACAGCAAACACTTTGTTGATGTCATTTGCAGGGAAAAAAGTGACACTTTCTTCTGCAGGATATTTTGCCATTTTCCCCCAAAAATTTAAAATGTACCTATATTTTATCCATTTTTTCAGGACTCTCTGGAAGCCACAAACCCTCTGTAGCTTTCGAATCCCCAGACTGTTGGAAAAAAGGGACACAAATTTGTCGTGGATACCTTATGTGGACAAAAAGTTATTGGGGTCTAAGAGTGAATTCCCCCAAATAGCCAAAAAAGGGCTTAACATGGGGGGGGGCGAGGGGGCAGGAGGGGTCATAGGCTACTTAAAAAAATAATTTCTTCTTTAGAAAAGCAGATACAGATACAATAATTTGAGACGTTTGGCAGGCCACCATCCCAGTGTTTGTAGCGAATCACAGGCAGTCACAAATAGGGACCTGACTAATTATCATTCATTAGGTGGATAATTCTGTGACCCCTGTGACTGGAGATTTTGTGAAATGATCTGTTAGTAAGCAGGACACATTGTAACATTAGAGGCAGGTTGCAACACACTGGTGCATAATTTGCAGCCACTTTTGCAGAATGCCACTTAGTTTATTGGGCCCTATAATACATATATTAAAGCTGCATTGCTCTAGTTCATTACAAAGCCATGCAAGGCGTCGCAAGTCAACTCTTGCATGGCTTTGTAAATCTCAACTAGTATTTTGTTACTAAATCTGGACCTTGTTCTCACTGCCACTCTCACGGTTTTCAATTTAGATGCACATTAGTTTGTCTGAGACATGTGATAACTGTATTTGTAAATATTTGAGAATGTCCCAAGATTCCCTTTTCAATGTTACAGGTCTTCAGAAACCCACATCTTTATACCAACCACTGCTGTGACACTGTGCCTAACAAGCAATTATACCGTGGACTATGCCCACTTGAGTACTGGTGGTGTCTAGCTGTGTGAAACTAGTTCCTAAAGGCACAATTACATTTCTGTTTAGGCAAAATTGCGATGTTTGGACTGTTGATGTTTTACATTACCTTTTTGGATTCCTCTGTCATTATAGGATTACTCTCCTCACCAGACCACTCAAGTAAGGTGTAGGTTAGTTGGTCCAAATCCATTTCATTAATGACAAACAAACCTCTCAAACCCACTAGTATATTGAATGGTCTTGTTCATAGCTCATGCAGCATGTAAACATCTATCTCATTTACCTGACCTCAATTCCTGTGCAAGTCTGTATCCTTAAAACTCTGATCTCTGAGAATGGATAATTTAGTCCGCACTCCTCTTATCAGGATAAATGAGAGGAAAGCTTGAATTTCAGTTGTAAACTTAAAGCACTATGTAGACATGTAGGGCCTATTCACAAAAGTAAATGTGGTCACAAAACGTAAGTTTAATGCAGTGCAAAAGTTCTTTCACACTTCTAGCCCTAGCTACTTAACTAAGAAACTGAAGCTCTCCGGTAGTCCACAAAGGCTGCACAAAGTTGAATCTATTCTCAAGGAGCCATCTACAATAAAAAAAAGAACATTACCTGTAGCAATATTTCCCAGGCAGCGCTACCAACAGTGCTTAATTTAAGCCGTGGTTGCCGGTAGGGCCCACCAGCACTCATTTTTGGAAGCCTAAACTTATTTATCTTCTTCTGATATTTCCTGAGAGTAAGATTGGGGAAAACATAGAGAGGGGAAAGAAGGTGGAAGAAAAAGATTAAAAATGTGTCAGAAGGGACCTGCACGAGGGATATAAAGGGGCATGGTTTGTCTAGTAGTAGATGAAAGAGGCATGATTTGGATTTAGGACTATACAGCTTTGGAATTCGGCATGCTGGCATTTAATTGTGCTGGCCACAGGGTCCCAACCAAAGCTTTGGGCACCAGTCCTCATTCTTTTTTCAGACTAAGCACTGGCTACCAGACTCTGGGTTTGTTTCCACTAGCACTTCATACAATGCCCTGTCTGATAACCTTCAAAAAGGACCTCAAAAGCCTAAAGTATCAAAGCCACTTTGGTTGTGTTTGAGATCATTCTCAACCCCTCCTTTATGTGTGTGATTCTTGTTCTGCAGTACGACCTCCACTATCTCCTTTCTTACTGCCCACCCACACTACCCATTGATGATAATACCTCCCTCTTCTGCTGAAGATTCCAACCCCTCCCATTGGCCAGCATCCCCTCCATTGATTGGTTCTTTCATCCCAGTTTTGGTGGGTATCCCTCAGTTTCCTTTTGTCACACTGCAAAGCTGTATGTTATTATTGCCTGATGTAACAACCATTCAAATACCAAGAATATTTGTTAAAGATTCTGCCTTGTTAAGTTCTCTGTTGCCCTTGGGCCAAGATCACACTTTACAAACTTGTACAAAAAATAAATTAATTAATTAGTAAATAAATATAGTTTGGCTTCTATATTTCACAGTCAGTTGACTAATGCTGATTTATATATTAATTAGTATTGTCCTCTAAAATCTTTGAGATACCCTGGAATATTCACCTATACTTCACAGATTTTGATGACAATGGGGCTCAGAATATCTGGATGATTAAATAAAAAATAGATGCATATTCTTTTGTGCAGTTTATTTCAATTGGTGTACGCATAGCTTTAGTTTACCTGAATCCATGCTGTCTATGGGCAAAATATGGTTCTCAGTGGTTTATACATTGTCAAATCTGGATGACCGTGTTTTAATTATGAAATTGACTGCACACTTGACTGGGTTCTCTGCTGTTTAGATCATCTGCAACAGCATCAAAATTAACAGAGCCGTAGCCTAAGGCAACATGAACAAAAAAGTTGCAGTTTTTTAAATACATTCCTCTGGAGTGCATATAAACCAAAGGCGTTATATACTATCTTAGACCCATTCTATTCAACAGTAAACCAGACACAAATATTAGCTGTCGCTAAGTTTGTTGAGGAAGTCATGATCCTTAGTATATTTCCTTGCTTTCTGTGTAAGAAAGAGCATCAAGCACTGAATCTATTTAGGACTCATGTACATAATGGGTGGTTGTCTGGTGTGGATGTTGCTCTCCTGATCTTGGGTCCAGTTCACAAAAGCATTTGAGTGCAGAAAGCAGTCGTACTCTTTTTGGATCTTACATGCATTTTGTCAATTGAGCTCGACATGTCCAAATCACAATCACTAAAAAAGAACAAAGTCCTTTCTCTTTGAACTAATTGTATGCAAATATTACCTGAATCTTCTCATTGAAATCTAGTGTTAGATGTCTTGGTGCTAATTCACAAAGGTATGTAGGGTTACACAAAGGAGTGCTGCAGAAAAACAACCTTGCCGTTGTAAATAAGCTGCCACAGGTTATCATGGTATGACTAAATTTCCCTCAGAGTGTACTGTGCATGATGTAGGTATTCATTTTTACACATTTGAATGGTGGGTGGTTAGTTCATCATCTCAACTAAGGTGTTTATTTCTGTTGTTGACAAGTACTTTGTTGAAGTTTGCATTTTGTGCTCTTCCGTCTCCTTTCTTAATTTGTCCTCAGGTATGCACTGGTGTTATAGGTACAAGAAAAACAAGTCAGGTCTTTTCCATATTTATTGTGTTTAAAGCTCTGGTACTCTGTGCTAAAGGTGCCCAGTAGCCCATTTTCCACTTGCTGTAAAATATACATCCACTACAACATCTTCTTATACTAGAGACTGTACAGTAAATTGTATGCTATATATTGTGTGACTATCAATGCACTTTCATCCCTTCCTTAATTTATCAAAGATTCCTTTTTGAAGCTTTTGCTGCTTTACAGACGGGCACTGTGACGATCAATCACTTAAGACCTTTAGAAAAGTTACAGCTACTTGCATGTTTTGATTAGTTTTAGGCTAAATCCTGTCTTTTAAAAAATTAATCACTAAAACAATGACTAATGCTTTCACTTCTTGCTCATTGAGAGATATGTTGTGCTAAAGATAGCCACTGCAACAAATGATCATTTAAGTGCAATAAATATAATTATTCACTGCAGGGTTGATAAATGAATCTACAAAGTTTTATCATAATAGTGCGTGTTATCATACATATTAAACAGGTCAAAATGAACTAAACGTTCATAATTAACACAGTATTTCACAATTGCATACATGTAAACCACGTTAACAACTGCTATTTAAGAGACTAGAACACATCAGTAAATGTATGCAGATTGACTCCTGTGGTGATAATAGGATTTTAGCTTACATTTAAAAACCCAAGTAATTCACTGAAAAAGATATAAATTATGTGTTAAGTAGTGGAACAACATAAAAGACTAACATTACAATACCGAAGAACACTGAAATTCACAAGGTATAGTTTACTGAGCTAAATGTAATTTGCACTCCCGCCATGCAATGCTTATGATCATACATATTACATCATTCATGACATGTTACGTGAAATCATAGATGACATCACAGATGATATCTCAAATGTATCATTTATGGCAACACTGATCAGATCTCTGATCACATCATCCAATGGATATGTCAACGCATACAACATTTTACTATAAGCTTTTCATACAAGAAAGGTATTCAACAAGGTACGCATAGGCATAACATCTGTAGGATTAACAAGCAGAATATGAAACATATCTGTGAAATCAACCCATAATGAGTAGATATTCTGCTTTATATTTACTGGTATTGAGCAGCCTATGAAATGTAGTGATTCTCTAGACCAGTGTTTCCCAACCTGTGGGCCGGGGACCACTGGGGGTCCGCGAAGCCTCGTCAGGGGGTCCGCGGCAGCTTAAAAAATGTAATAATATTAGGTCCCAGCTATCAGTATTGACTCAGTGGGGGTCACCCGGTTCCAATAATGATTCAGTGGGGGTCCCCGGGCTCCAGTATTGATAAAATGGTGGTCCACAGAAGTGAAAAGGTTGGGAACCGCTGCTCTAGACATTAATGGGATCAGCATCTTATTAAACCTTGACAACTGTTCCCCTCACCTGAAGATATTATATGATGAAGCCCTGCTAGCTGCATGCCTGCAGGCCACGCTCCATGAGGCACTACTTCTCTACCTCCCAAAGCTTGACAGGGATCCCATTGCAGTGGGGTCTTACAGGCCAACGGCACTACTTAACACAGACTACAAAATACTTGCTAAGATCCTTGCTGATCCTTTGGCACCCTTGGTCCCAACATTGGTACACCCGAATCAGAACAGGTTTGTCCCGGCCCGCAGTCCCCTCAATTTGTGCAGATTTGTCCGAATCCTGGAGCACGTCTCACATTCCTGGCCAGAGTGGGCTGCCTCGTACTGGATAAGGAAAAAGCTTTTGATTCATTGGAGTGAACCTTTCTGTTCCAGATGCTTCCGCAAAATGGTCTGGAGACTTGATTCAATCAGCTCGTTAAACTTCTTTATACCCAGCTGGTAGTCACGGTGAAAATGGGTAATCTCATCTATGATCCCATTTTGATTCACAGAGGCACTGGCCAAGGTTTGCCCACTGCCCCCATTGCTCTTTTCTCTGGCCATAGAACTGCTAGCACTTGCTTTTTGCACATGAGGGCAGAACTGGAGGATTTCACTGCGCAACGGTCTGCACTGTACTCAGATGACCTGCTCCTTTACCTTAGAGTTATACACAATATCCCAGCCGACATAGCACTGACACTCAACAAGTTTGCAGAACGTTCAAGACTCAAGGTTAATTGGGCAAAACAATGTATTTTTCCACTCACTGACATTACACCTGATCCTGCTTTTTGCCCTAATGCTATTTGCTTGACATGGCAGCCTGTAATTTTTTGCTAGCTGGTCATTCACATCTATCACAGACCTGCTGACCTCTTAGAGGCACACTAGGCACAAGGTATGACTATATAAACTGAGAGATGTATATCGTAATGGTGCCCTCATTTCCCTTGTGATTCTGATTAAGGAGGACGGACTTCCTCCTGGCCACTCCCTACTTTAGAACTCTCATATTAGGGTGCTGGGAGGGCACTGGGGCGGGCAGCAGGAAAGTCAGATGCTCCGCACTGTCCAATATCTCCACGTTACGGGATGACACTTGACGTGCTGGCTTGCTGATACTCTATGAAAATGTGCAGTGACACCACTTAGCCGCTTACATCATCACTGAGAGACCGAGCTGGGCCATCCCTGTACAGATAAGGAATGGGAAGTTAAACTGGAATACCCTGCCCTCATCCTGCGCAACGCCCATTTATTCCATACTATATACTGCACAGAGCATACCTCACTCGTAACAAGATAAACCGCTACTTCCATCACAAGGACAAAGCCTGCCCTCGCTGTTGCTTGCCTGGTGCTGATATCCTATACAGGCTCTGGGCCTGCCCGTCACTTCACCAGTACTGGTGAGGCGTCACTACACACCTGACGAATTGCACAGGAATGGCCTCGCTCCATACATTTGAGGTGTGCATGCAAAACCAGACCAGTAAGAACAAGGTCACCACTGGTTTCATTGACTTAGGTCTCTTATCAGCCAAACGTCTTATCACTCATAAGTGGAAACCACCTATTCCACCTACAATCACTGCCTGGGAACAGTCCATGGGCCCAGGTTGAATGTGTTGCCCTACACAGAGAGGATATTCGAGGTCTGGGCAAATAGACTCTCTCGACCAACTGGGACACTATCTTGGCTGAATCCAAATTTACGCTGTTAAGCACAGACGAACCCTCCTAAGGAGCATTGAATCCTTTGGTGGCTGAGAGCTCCCCCTTTACCCGACTCTCACAAAGTGTATCGAGTGCGCCAAACTGTGTACTTCCTCCCCCCAACACATTAACTATTCAAGTTAGTGTTGCATTGTGGATAGACACTTATTTTCAAACTGGGGCGTTGCAGGCTTGTTCAAACATTATATGTTTGCTTTCCCTCCCTCCCTGATGAACTAAGCTAAATCTCCTTATGGCTTTAGTATGGCCATCTTAGTCTGAATTCTGTCACAACTGCCTGTATGCAATCATCCTTTGCTAGTCACATGGACATTTTCCTTATGATCATATCAACAGTAATGGCCTGCTTGGCACAACGTAATTACCTGGCTGTTATTCTCTCTGAGCTGTATGTGATGATACACATGATATGGCTGTAATATGTAAGATGTAAAATCGAAAATGCTCAATAAAAATATATTTTTTTAAATAAACCTTAAAAACTGTTCAAAACAGTGTTTGGTTATCACTTACTTTTTTACCTTAACTCCTTCACTGGTTTTCCTTTTCCTCATAAAATGCTAAGCCCTTTTTTGCCTATTTGATTTAGTTTGCACGTAGGCCTCCAAAACTTTTTTCAACCTAAGCTATCCACACCAAATTTCTGTCCTTTTTTCCAACATCCTGTGAATTCTCCAAGAGGGTAATAAGAAAGTAGGTAACGTATAGCTACATTTGAGGTATTTTGCAAAAAATTATTTTAAATTTTCTCCACAAAGAAGTTGCTGGCTTTTCCCCTACAAATTACATTAATGAAAGGTTTTTTGTGCTAAAGTCATCATCTTCCTGGCTATCAGGAACCCGCAGCACTGAATCCAAAAACAATTTTTGCCACAGTTTTGGCATTTTATAACAGAGTGTCCCATTTTTCCTAATTTTGTGCTTTCAACCTACTTCTAGTCTGAGGTGGAAACCAGGGTGAAAACCAGACAAATGGTCCCCGTCCTCAAGCCTTATTAGGCCCTGGACCACTTACCGCTAAGACCTTATTTATTTTGAAGGGGACAGGGGCTGCACAGCCGCCTCCCTAATCCTATCATGGCCCTGGGGACCCCAGCCTTCAGGACCTATGTATTTTAAAGAGAGGGGGCATGCGACTCCCTTCCCTGAGCAGTATTTGGCCCCGGGGAACCCATCCCCCGGGGCCCACAACAATTAAAGGTGGGTTTCCAGAGTGCCCACCTAGAGCACCCACCATACACTCTTTGGGACTCCTCAGCCCCAGCCAGTTCCCTGCATGCTGTTGGAGCCAGCATGGCTCCCCCCCTTCAGTTGCAGCTATCTATGATGCTCCGTCCAGGCAGGAGCAATATCTTGATCTGTTTCCCTGCCCGCATCAGTGCAGGAAGGGAAACAGTTCAAAACTCTGTTCTCAGCCGGCAGGTTTGTTTTAAAAGTTTACACCAGCTGACAGCAGACTTGTGTTTACTCCCATTTGGCAGGAGTTTAAAAATGCTCCCACTAAGCAGGAGAAAACACAAGTTTCACTCCCGCATCTGTGCAGGTACAGAAACTGCTGTGTTCCGGGTATGGGCTCCCTGGGACACAGCTAGTGAGCCAGCCCCAGGGGATGAGGTCCCCAGGGCCATAGAAGGCTCAGGGAGGGGGTTGTGCAGACCTCCTCCATTTTGATGGTAATGGCCCTAGGAGATAAGGTGCCCAGGGCCTTTTAAAGGCACAGGGCACCCCTGCCCATGAAATAGACTTTGGTCCCCAGGAGATGGAGTCCCTGGGGCCAAATACCACTTGGGCCCAGGGGATGGGGTCCCTGTGGTCAAAAACCACCTGGGGAGAGAGGTTACATGGCCCACTCCCCCTAAACAATATTTAAGGACTTGGGGGATGGGATGCCCTTCTGACAAAAATGGCTCAGGAAGGGGGGCACAAGCACTCCCAGCCCCAAAAAATAAAAAGCATCATACCCCAGGCCCGGCATACCCAGCGAGGGTTATAAATTAAGAGTGAGAGCCCGTGCTTCTTTTGTAAAAATTTGGCCCTTTCCCTTAAAAAACAGGACTTGGGGATGGGGGCCCTAGGGCTTTATAAGGTTTGGGAAGTGGTAAGTTGGCATAGTTTCCTGCACAAGATTTTGGTAGTTGATATTCTGGCTACACTATTTTTGTAGCACAATATTTTTGTGCTCAGTATTCTGATACAGAGCCACAGAAAACTTGGAAGTATCTTCTGGGTAATAGCGGGTTGAAATTCGAAGATATACCTATATCCTCAATGATCTGTAGCTATGTAGTTGTGGGCTTCATGAGGACGTTGGGTGCAAAAGTCACTATTGCAGCACTTGAGACCTTTATCCAATTTTTGTATCTGTTCCTCATGAACAGCATCTTTAAGTATTCTAGCTCCTATGTTCTTCAGTATAAAGTTTTCATAACCTGATGCATAGATAAACAGATTTTTCAAGCTTTGCTCAGTACTTTTTAAGAAGCTATGATTAGCCCCCATACTTACATATTTGTATTTTTTTATACAAATGAAGCACTGGCAAAGGACCTAGGGGCAGATTTAAGAAAAGTGGTGCTACAGCTAGTGCAGCGACACTTTCCTTGCCCCCTTAGCGCCCCGCAAACGCCACCATGTGAGCGCCGTATCTAACATACCATGCACCATGACAGTAGTTAGGGATCTAGCATCAAACGTTTTGACACTAGTTTGGCGCTTTGTAGGATTAGGGTAAAAAAGTATGACGCTAATCATGCAAAGCATCCAGAGGCCCATTGAAAACAATGGGAGCCTCATTTTAACACCTGCTCTGAGCAGGCGTTAAAAATGCTGATAAAAATGATGCAAAGAGATATCCATTTTTTCGGCCCCCCATAACGGGGGAACGCCCACCCTTGCATACATTATGCCTGGCGCAGGCCTAATGTGGTGCAAGGGGTTATAAAGTGGAGCAATGCATGCACTGCGCCACTTTGGAAATATGGTGCAGCGATTTTGGCCTATTTGGGCCACATTAGTGTAAAAAAATGAGGCTAATGTGGCACAAGGAGGCGCTAGGGGCTCTTAAATATGCCCCCTATTCTTTAAAGCATTGACTTGCTCTTCGCCTACTTTGTAACCGTAGGGCAGTGGCTCCCAGGCATGCACGCTTGGCCAAGCTACGTTTACGCTTGTTGTGTGCAAAGAGATGCTAAATTTATCTTACCTCCCACTAATTGTAGGCGAAAACGAGTCCCTCTGCTTTTGTGCAGATGCAGAAATTAGACCCGTTTCTCACTGCCTATTATTCAGGATCCAGGTAATTAGTTATTTAGCAGAATTGTTCGGTGTTATTCCTGGAAACATTAGAAAAGGTTAGTACCGCCGCCAACCGGCCCAGGGCCAGCTTTTACATTAGGAATGGCTGTGCACAGGAAGGCGGTCAGCATGCTTAGGCACAAACGGAAATATGCTTTTCCCAATTCGGTACCTCTCTGACAGTCATACATTTTAAGTTCCTTTGCTAAATCATGAACTTCAACATTATTGTGCAAAAAGAAGAAAACTAAAATGAAATTACAATCTGCTTTTCTCCTATTGCCAGTAATTCTTGCCTATTTTTTCTTTGTGAAAATATTCAATTAATTTCGAATTAATGCCCATAGAATACGTACACATTTAGAGCCCTGTTTCTTGAATTACAAATACTGGTATTCTCTTGGTATGGAATATGATGGAGCATTACATGATGTGATCATGTATTACATTACCACCAAACCAGTAACAGCAAACAAGGTAGGGGTGATGAAAGGACAATGGAGAGGGATGGAGTGAATCAGAGAAACAGGAGAGCAGTACAGACATAGATAAACAGAGAGGTAATGGGCATGGACAGAATGGAGATGTGTTGAGTGAGTAAGAGATGGAGAGAGAGAGAAAGGCAAAACGAAAGACAGAGATAGGGTGATAGATAGAGACAGCTACAGAGAGAGAGTGAGAGACTAGCTGCAACCTGCCACCTCTAGCCCAGTGCTTAATGTATAATAGAATATGGTCCATACTTATACTTTTTTTGCACCGCCTTTGTGCCATTTTTTGGTGCAAAAGCAGCGGAAACTTAGAAAATAGAATTATGGGCCTGATTTATACTTTTTTAGTGCCGCATTTGCATAATTTTTTGACGATAAAGTGGCACAAACGTACAAAATAGAATTGAATTTTGTTAATTTGCGCCGCTTTTGCATCAAAAAATGATACCAATGCAGCACTGAAAAAGTATAAATCAGGCCCTATGTTTTGTAAGGTTGTGCCGCTTTTGCGTCAGAAAATTACGCAAATGCGGCGCAAAAAAAGTATACATATGGGCTTAAGTGTCTGTGCTCAGAAGCGAGCAGCTGGAGCTAATAAATCATAGAGCACCAGATAGCAAGGCTGCGTAGCCGTGAATCCACCCCAGGTGTCTTTTAATCAGTGCCAGACACTTCTTGTCTGTCATCTCCCTCTTATTAGAACATTGGAAGTTGGCAGCTCCATTGAAAACAATGGAGTGCTGCGGGCTTTTACTGGCCGGTAAAAGCCCGCAGCGCCAACATTCCAATGTTCGCTTTGTTCACAGCAGCAGCTGTGAACAAAGCCTCACTGAGCCCGAGGGGATTTTAATTCCCTCGGGCTCCGTGAGCAATTTGTTTTTTTAAATAGAACATTCTGCCCTGAGTGGCAGAATGTTCTAATAGCCTTCGGCTCGGGCATTTAACGCGGGAGCGGGCCTTTAATAGCCGGTAGAGCCCGCTACGGCGGGTTCTAAGGCTATATTGGTTCCTTCTTTCTCGCTTTGTGACGTTTTTCCATCTTTCTCTTCCTCTGAATTTCCACTTTGTGTGTGTTTTCCCTGTCTTGCGCTCAGAAAATGTCTGAAATGGGGAAATAAGTATCAGTCCCCAAAACTGAGAGTCTGGAGGCCCCCCAACGGCAACCACCAGCTCAAGTTAAGCACTGCTCTTTCCTGATTTGACCTGGGCCCAGCTGGTGTCCACCTTCAGGCATCTCCCAGGGGCTATCTTTATAAATAACTCATTTATACCACACAGAATAGCTTGAGATCATAACTATTTTACTATATAAACATGCTGAAAAGACTGATATCAAAACTCATAAACACTGAGCAAGCCAAACTTAATTCCTAACTTTTCAAGCCTTTGTACCATAGGGATGCCAAAACTGCACACCAAAGACCTACAACTAGTACTTCCTCCCAGTACCTAAGACTATATCTAATTGGGTCTCCTGCAACATTGCAAATGAGACAGAATTACTTCTAGTTCCCGAGCAGCAATTCCTGAAGGTTTTGATGCTAGAGCACAAGAGAGGTAGTATGGACAAATTGCAGTGGACAGTCCAGAGACATCGAACTGATGAGTGCACACTAGGAAACATTCATTTTTTGCTGCCTGAGGGCCAGTTGACATAAGGAAACACCTGCAGGTAGCAAAGATATCAGGCAGAGGATAAACTGCTTCCAAGCAATTGTAGATATTATTCTGATTTATTAACATCCCATTTTGTAGACACATTCTTATTTCCCATTTTAAACAAGAAAACAACATGCCAGTCACAGAGGAAATAGAAAACAGTGGCCGATATCCATTGAGGATGATTCCAACGTAAGTCACATCTCTCACTATGCAAGGAAGAGTGTGTGCATGCATAGCCCTGACTTAGGGCTCTGTTTAATTAATCGCGGACATAGTAGTCACCATTGGCCTGGCAGAAGACTTTACATCCACCTGGCAGAGACTACTCTTCCTGCCAAATTTATAAACGACTGCCTACAAGGCAGTCATTTATGAAGGCATTGTCAGGAACCGCAATCACGGTGGATCTTGTCAATGCATTTTACTGATTGTTACAGGGTTGCATCGGAAGGACGCAGCCCTGTAACAATCAGTAATATTATTTTCTTCTCAAAAAGATAATCCAGAAACTGTATTTTCTATTTGTAAAGAAAAAAGTAATGCTCCCCTCACCAAAGGAGGCTTCTCCCATGGCGGGCGGAGCATGAAAATATTTTTACTGTTCCTTACCGTCAGGTTTCACCTGGAGGTAAGGAACAGTAGAAAGTGACAGCATGTCTGCCCAACCAAAGTGGGTGGTGGAAATCTACTCATTTCTCCGATGGCACTTGCTCCCAGGGTCATCAGAGTGGATTAATCACAATGGAGACAGTGTAGCCTCCACCGTGATTAACCCAAAGTTCCATCTGCATCTAAATGCGGTGGTGGACGCATTCTTGGTGGTGAGGATTCAGTATCGCTGTTGTAACGGAGTATCCTTACCACCAAGAATTAAATTGGGCCATTAATCCATAATAAATTTACTATTAGGGATGTAAAACCTTAGAAATTATAGTTCAAAAGCCCAACTCACCAAAGTGAAGCCTAGCATGAATAATTCCTTGAACGTCGTAGTATGTAGATCATATGTATATGTGGGAATGTAAAACACATAAAAGACTTACAAGGCTGCAAACAAACCACAGTTATTAATTTGGAGGAAGGAATTTCCAAACTGCAAGCATAACATATGTTAGCAGCTAGTTGTAATCTCACATTCTTGACAATACCATCACCTATCTATGCGGAGATCTGAAAGTCAGATTAAGGGAACCATTTAGAAAAAAGACACTCAAATTTGAGGGGTGTAAAGGAGAAGGCTCAATAACATTCAATAAGTCATGCCTCCTCCACTTGACTAGAGGAAGTGATTTTACTGGTAATATGTGTATTATCTACTGCAGAAGACACTCAAGGTGTGAGAGAAAGAATTAAACCCTGAGAAGACCTTTCTCAAAATGACACTGGAGGCATATGTATGAGATAAACAGATTGAACAATTTTGTCCTAAGGTGAGTGTTCCTGCTTGCAATAAATGAAAAAAATAACAAAAAGACCAGGTGTCGCTGTGCTGACGTCTGGGGCTTGGGTTGTATAGATCGTTGACTTTCTTGATAGACTGTGCCATTATACCTCTGTGCAAGTGTGCAGACCCAGTCAAACAATGCCCTGTCATTGCTTAATTGTCTTTTAAAAAGTGATATAGAGTTTAGTTTTGTCAATTACATCCCTGTAATTTGACAATTTGATAAATTGTTTACATGCATTTTAATGTGCCTTTTGAAAGATAAAAAAAGAAAGCTTTGCCTTTCACATAGGTGTTATAATTGTGTAACTGGAAAATAATGTTCAGTGATCCTGGAATTAAGTGGAGATAGTCAGTGTTTATCAACATTAGTAATGACTACAAGATGTAGAAATCGTGTCTTGTTAAAACTCTACCTGCCCATGAACTTTATTCAGCATGCTCTGTAGTACCAGTCTTTAATTTGTAAAAGAATAAGTGTGGGGCCCAAAGACTAGCTTAGAAGCTTTTGGCTGGTGCTATAGAATGTCTAAGTGACAGGAACCAAAGCTGCATTGTCTTGATTCTACCTCAAGCGTCTTTCATCCACTATCAGACTCCTTGAGCCCCTTTCCCTCACTCTTTCAGGTTGTTTTTCTGTCTCTCTCTCTCTTTCTTCTTTCTTATTTCCCCCTTTTGTTTTTTTTTCTCTCTCTCTCTCTCACTTGCTCTGGGTCAAAGTTGGATAAGGAACCATAACTGCTGGTCCCCAAACATGAGCGCTAATTGACCCCACCTGCAACCACCAGCTCAAATTAAGCACTGCGTCCAACATTTATTGAGCTGTACAAAAGATCATAAATCAGTCAATAAATGCTTTCCGTCTACCTAATCTACACAATCCTAAAAACTCAATTCCCACTGACAAACAACTGATATAAGTGTTACCTTCCTGCCCTGTGTCATCCAAACTTAATTCTCTCCTCTCTTGATCTGCATGCTCTCCCTGGGTCTCTGCACATAATAAACACTAAGGTTCACTGCTGAGAAGATTTCCATACAGCAAAACAGATGGAAAACGTTGTGATAAAGTTGAGTTAAAGTACAAATAGTCAATAAATTAAACAGCAAGAGGTTGCTGAGCAGCCACTGAAAAAAATCATTTGACAGCTTGAAATCCAATATATGGCACAAGCGTATTTGTAAAAGCACTTCTTGATCATTACCTGATGCGCCATTTTCTAATTTAATCCTATTTGATGCAATCAAGCTTTAATGGGATCAAATCCAGAATGTGCTTATTTTTAACTTACAAAGTTCTGGTATTTTACAAGTAAACTTCATTAGGCATTTAAAATAAAGTGTGTCCTTATATTACCTGTCTGCAGTGGATGAGAACCACACACAAAAAAAACCTATTGGGGTGAGACACAATATCAACATTGTAAATATTGAGAAAACATAAAAAAAAAAAATGCATTATCCAAATAAATTAATATGCATGTAACCAATTTACAACTGCCAATTTAAAAACATAGGGCCTGATTTAGAACTCAGTGGACGGGTTACTCCATCACAACGGTGAAAGATATCCCGTCCGCCAGAATCTAAATCCTAGAGGATAGAACGGGATTTGGATTTTGGGGGACGGGATATCCGTCACCGTTGTGACGGAGTAGCCTGTCGGCTGCGCTCTACATCAGGCCCATAATATTTAAACAGTAATATCTACCTATAAAAACAAAGGCAAAACAATCAAAAATAATTGCTGAACCAATCACATTCAAAACTGCAACAACTGCCAAATTGAAAACCTCAATTCACTATTGAGGGGTATTAATAAAAGATGCCACAAATAAACAAAGCTAGTGTCAAACATAACAAACTGCCAAACCTGACAATTAGGAGAGGAGAATATCACTGCATGACAGAAGCACAACAAATCAAACTGAAATAAGTGCACATTTATTTGTTTAACATTAAAATATAGAATGTTCTAGAAATGTCATAGCAAGCAGATATAGTTAATATGTTTATATTATGATGCATTTGGTCTACTCTGACAAGAGGCATATCAGTTGAATATATATGAGATTGATTATACAACAATAGAAGACATCTTTAAACCTTTGCGGAAAACTGAAGTTTTTATGATCCACAACTAGCGAATGTTAAGCATATTTTCTAATCTAAGTACGTAAACATCATGAATGGTAAAATCTCCAAAAATATCAGACTATACCAATAAGGCTATTTTATTTAAATGTATGTCATTTAGCGATCTCACGACGTCATCTGAACCAACAAATACCACAAAAGAGAAAATTTGTATTGACTTTTATGGAATACAACTATTCTAAAGAAAAAATTAGGATTGAACAAACATATCAAAGTACAATAAATATTATTCCACTAGTTGCTATGGACGTGCTACATAATTGATGAGGCACTGAAAACATCTGCAAGTACCACCATCTACATTCAATATCTGAAATAGAAATAACTGCCAGAGTACACAGCCTGAAACTTGCAGTCGCAACAGCACCGGGATGTGCTAGCACAATAATAAAAAACTATGGCCTCATTATGAGTTTGGCAGTCCAAGGACTGGCAAACCTACGGTGACGGTAGGACCTCTGCACGTCAGGTGGTCCCGACCTCCACATTACAACCTTGGTGGTCTTGAGTGGGCCTCAACCGTCATGATCAGAGATCCCGACCGGTAGGCCGCGGACAAAGTCATGCTCATCATGGCGGTGCTTAAAGCAGCACCATTATGCTGATCATGACTTCACTTTCTGCCAGCCTTTCCGTGGCGGGGACCCTGCCATGGAAAGGCTGGTGGAAAGCCAGTGCTGGCGGACACAGGGGGGACCCTGCACTTCCCACTACCACATTGTGGGCAGTGATGGGGCCCCCGTGACCAGCACCCTTGGAATGCACACTATCTGTGCGACAGCATTGGCCTCGGCTCCCTGAGGAGCTGAGGCCAATGCCGCTGCACAAATTCCACTGGGCTGACTCACGGAAACCTCTGATTTCGGAGGTTTCTGCCTGTCAGCCCTGTGGAAACATTGTAATGGGGCTGGAGAGGAGCCAGCCTGTTTTGCGGCGGTCTCCTCCCCGTGGGTTTTTGGACCACCAGACTCGTAATGAGGCTCTAAGTCACCAAACTCCAGGGTCAACTAATTGCTCAAACATCACAAGTACCCATGGAAATGAAGTGTTCATGCTCTGTGGTAGCAACAGTCAGTGAGAAAATATTAATGATTGTCAGTACTCCAAATACAACATTAACATTAACTCAATCAGCAACTTGGCTAATTCATAGGAATTTTAAGTGTTAACACTTGCCTTAGTCAATTCTACAATATATTCAGACAGTATCACAATTACAATATTCCCTTAGCCTTTACCCTTTCTTTCAGACGAACAAGCCTCACCCTACCAAGCATTGATTTCACTACTATAGCAAAAACACAATAAATGTGCGTATTTAAAAATAATAATATATATTGGATATGCTATGATAATAACACATTAAAAACTTGAATTTAATACACATTCCAAGCTGTTACTTTCATTTCAATCAAGTTATTTATGGAATCTTACAAAACCGAAACTAAGTGGGGATAAGCTACAAACAGCAAATTTTCATTTGAGTTAAAAAAGTTTCTCCCTCCAGGTTTTTGCCTCCCACAGTAGTTTTTAAACACTACAAAAAAACAATAGAGTCTGCCTGCTACAAAGAAATTTAAGACACATTTGCTCCTTTTCTAGACTACTTGGAAGGCCTTTCGGTTAGCCTCATGCACTATTTGGGTCACAAACATCAACCCAGTTTCCACATCATGGTGTGGAACAACATAGTAAGTACACTAAACAAAGAAGCCAAAACAAATAATGTAACAGAATGGAGGCACAACTTTTTCAGCAAATCCTAGGGAGACACCAGCCTACCCTTTCCCAAATAGTTGAAAGTTTAAAAAAAAACATGGCTATCTGGAACTTAAAGGAAATCAATTCCTCACCCATTTACCCTGCCCTAAAGTACCTAAAGTATCCAAACAAACTAAAAACATGCATTGCATGCTAAATAAAAAAGTACAGCTATTTGAAAAGATCTAAGCTCCAGATTACTTAGACTCATTATCCTGCACCCTAACATAACCTAAACTATAAAAACCAACAATAAGCTATAACAATCCAATTCCTACATCCAGAACACTGATACATGCGCTGCGTCAAAACTGTCTACTACATCAACTACTAACAAATCAACTAGCAAAACCTTTCACAAATAATGCACTGTTTATAACATTATATAGCTCATACAATCATACATAACTATAATATATAATATAAAAGTTGCACATTAGAAAGACATAAATATCAAGTTTTTTCACAATCATCTAAAATATAACATAAATTACCATATAGTATGAAAGACATATGCAAAACATATTTTATTACAAAGTAAATAATACACCCTTAAACACACAGATTAACACATTATATAAGAAAGCTACCAACCTTATTCCACTAGAAAAGCAAAAAATACACATATTCACAGTAAACAATCAAACAAGTCATTCTTCTTCGGCAGCAGATATTGCAAATGATATGTCTGCCAAAACTGCAAAAATATATATTGCCAAAAAAGGTTAAAAAAATGTAAAGTTTCATATCACATTCATCAATATCTCCAAAACTCGAAAAAAGAATTAAAAAGAATGGGTAAACTGAAAAAAGAGAAAAATATGAAACAATTGTTGGAAGTAAAAAAATCCAACACATTTCCCTTTGTTAAAAAACATGAAAAACCTTTTAAAGCAACTTTAAATGGGATGTTCTTCAAGAACGCTGTTGTGTACCAATAGTGTAAAACAGTGGTTCCCAACATTTTGACTTCTGTGGACCCACACTATATCATTACTGGAACTCGAGGACCCCCGCTGAATCATTATTGGATTCCGGGACCTCCCAATGAGTCATTACTGAAAGCTGGGAACCTAATCTGTTAATATTTTTTAATTTTCTAAGCAGTCGCGGAACTCCTGAGAAGGCTTTGTGGACCCCCAGGGGTCCCTGGACCACAGGTTGGGAACCACTGGTGTAAAACTGTACTTATTTCCTCCCCCAAACAATCTTACAAACTGCCACAAACCCAGTAATTGTACACCTGACATTGTTATTAACCTGGATATACCCATTAATTAACATCCCCTAAATCCATCCAACTACAAAACAACTAACATGCACTATCCTAGTACAAATAAATAGTAACAAATATGTTTTCCAGGGGTGCAGGGAACAACACTCTACATGAGTGCCGAAAGCCTGGCCCAAGAAATCTACTGTAATCCTGAATTATATCATTATTTCTACAAAAAAACAGCACTGCACCCACTGAGGACATCACCCTTGCTTGAGCCCTGCATCGCTGGAAACCCAAAACTAAGGACAACTAGTGCCTGAGACCTATTCACCTCAATGCACCCTCTATAGGTAAGATGTTGCACACTTAAAATGAGCACAGGTGTCATCATTGACGGGTTTGACGCCATTCTCCAAGAGGAAGTGATGAAGTTGCAGTGCCACCTCTCTTGTGCAGAAAGTGCAGAGGGTTGTGTAGTGCCCATTCCTCCATCCCTTTCCCAACCTTTGCCGTAGACAGACACACTCTATACAGGATACACTCCCCCCTAGTGGTGCACTGGAACTAATAATGGGGATCTCCCTGGACCCCTTCCCAGAATCGACTGGTTGACATGTGAATGAGCATTACAGGGAGCAGCTGGCCCTGACCCGTGGCATGTGAGATTGGGACAATCAAGACAGCTAAAACCACTGGCTAGAGAATGCTGGCACTCCAAAATCAATTTATAGCTTTTATTGGGATGGAAACGAATCAGAGGACTGCTTTCCCATCCAAGCTAATTTAATTCATTTAGCATTTGTTCCAATGGAGTGTTATTTGAATTCCCTGCCTCAATTATCTTCTATGGGAATGTGCTGCTGTACCAGTGATTGCCCATGTGTGAAGCTGGACTTACTCCATAGCTGGGCAGGATGAACACTTAAGCTGGGTGTAGGAAAGTCCTTTTTTTTGCCTGATCACCCCCACTCTTTCTGGATAGGTACTGGTGGTTACTGACTCTTGGCTGTGCCCTGGGTACTGCTTACCAGTCCCAGGGCCAGTGCTCTGTGTAAAATGAATATGCAAATTAGGCTAATTATAATTGGCTAAGTTAACCTACCTATAAGTCCCTAGTATATGGTAGGGCATGTAGGTTTAGGGACCACAGCATAGGTGGTGCACACCTAGGTGCATTGCTGAGGTGCCCAGTGTCATTTTAAAAGCAAGCCTGCCTTGCTGGCTGCTTTTAAATTAAAGTTATATGCAAATTCGACTTTGGAATTAAAGGTACTTCCAAAGTCTTAAACTACCTTATTTTTACATATAAGTCACCCCTAAGGTGTGCCCTATGTGCCCCTAGGGCTGGGTGCCATGTAACTATAAGCAGGGACTTTATAAAAATAGATTTATAAGCCCTGGTGAGGTAAAAACAGCCAAATTCGTTTTTCCCTCATTGAAGTAAATGGCCTTCATAGGCTAGAATGGGCAGACTTTATTTTAAATTTTAAAGTCTCCTTAAATGTTACATACCAAGAATTTGGTATCAAATTGATTGTTATAATAAATCCCACAACTTCCAGTTGTTGGATTTAATATAACCAGTTCAGGTAAAAAGTTTAGACTTTACCTAAAAAGTTGCCAATTTCAGCTCTGCATTGTTTTTGCTGCTGTGCTCTGATTGGCCAGCCTGCAGCAGCTTCTGCCAGGCTACTTTAATGAGGTGTGAAGTGGCCTGGCTTCACACAAAGGAATGTGCTTGGGGGAGAGAATCTCCCCTCAGCAGATGGTGAGGCAGGAAGAGGGAGGGCTGCCAAACTGGTCTTCAAAGGCAGAGAAGGACATCTGGAACACCCAGCAACACCCCCACATCCTGCAACCCCAGACAGCTAGGTGCCCCCTTGATTAGATTAGGAGAGGGCAGGAGAGGGGTGTGTTTATGATTTTTAGCCACACCAGTGGGTGGGCTCAGCCAGATCTCTCCTCCAAAAATCAGATTCATCCATTTTGGATTTTTAGAGACTGTTGCCTTCTGGGATGGATTTTTGCCACACTTCCCAGGAAGTGGTCATCACAGGGGGACGACCCTGTCCCTGATTGGAGAACCAGGGCCCCCCTGCTTTTCACCCAGGAGCAAGGATAAAACTGGCAGACCTGCACCCACGCCTCAGATCCCCTCCAGAATTCAACAAGAAAGGAACTAAAGAAGAAGAAGGACTGCCCTGCTGGACCCCTGGCCTGCACCTGGACCCTGCACTCAGAAAGACTGCACCAGCTGCACACTTGGGCTTCACCACAAGAAGGACTTTGCCTGGCTTCAACTGGTTCAAGGAGGGACTCCCTGTTTGCTACAGGTGAAAAATTGCTATCCAGAGTCCCCTGCACCAACTCCTGAAAAAAGTGACCAGATGACCACTGTCCAGTGGCCAAAAAGGAGTTTGCGCCA
This sequence comes from Pleurodeles waltl, assembly GCF_031143425.1. NCBI lineage: Eukaryota > Metazoa > Chordata > Amphibia > Caudata > Salamandridae > Pleurodeles > Pleurodeles waltl. Next base: position 69,569,503 of record NC_090450.1, on the reverse strand, counting down.
GGTGCATTCTGGGAGTTGAAGTCCGTACTTCCCAAGGACCATCACAGAACTTCTGGACCCTTGGGGTGAGCTGTGGACCCCAAAAGAACCTTAAAAGAACATCTGGGTGAAGCCCCAGAAGTTTGGAAAAGATTGGAGAATTTTTTAAAAAAAGCTCCATAAAGTGACCGACCCGATGCGGAAATTCTAGCCGGCTTGCCTCAACCGCGACCCGGCCTGACTTCGTGGTTCGTCCCGGTAAAGAAAAACATCCAAAAAAGAGACTAAGTCCGAAGGTAAAAAGTTGACCGGGACCTCCCAGCCATCGTATCCGAGAAGGGCTCCACGGACGTCGGATCAAGATCCAGGTTTACCCCGGTCGAAGGATTTTCATCTCGAAAAAACGACTAAGTCCGAAGGTAAAAATCACCACCGAGGAAACCGACTTCGCGTATCCGGACAAGGGCTCCAGGAGGTCGGATTCAACTGGCAGGTTCGTCCCGGGGAAGAAAAACATCAAAAAAGAGACTAAGTCAGAAGGTAACTTTTTAACCGAGGCCTCCCGCGACTTGTAGCCGAGCAGGGCTCCATCGCGGTCGGCCTGAAAGTTTGACTTGCCCCGGTCCTGGTGCAACCAGATGACCCGATTGGCGCTTTTTGTTTCTAAGCGCTAGAAAATAATAATACTTAAAAAATTCATATCTCCGGTTCCCCTGAACCGATTTTAATCGTTTTTGTGTCATTTTAAAGTTAAAATATAAGCTATTTTTATAAATTGGTTTTGGATTTTTAAACTGTTTCCTGTGTTTTATTTAATTACTGTTTTGTGATATTTGAATGCTTTACACTTTGTCTCCTAAGTTAAGCCTTGACGCTCGATGCCAAGCTACCAAGGGTAGAGCTGGGATTAATTTACTGAGACCTAACTGTACTTATGTGGAGGTTTGTGGCTTGTTGCTAGGTGTAGGTACCTACCTGCCCTACCAATAACCCATTTTCCAACATAATTGGAAGCAGCGACGGGATCCTGTACTTGTGTTCAATATCACGTTACAGTTTTAAGTAAAACAAATTAAAAATCCTTTAAATTGTCCTAGTGCAAAAATAGTTTTTAATTTTTAATTTGGATTAATTTCAATTATTGAATTTTTGTAATTTTTCTAAATTCTTGTTTCCAATTTTTGCAAAAAGTTTTTGTTGACACAAAACTAGGGAACCATGGAGCTTGATCTGGCTAGCCTACCTACACTGACAGTAGTCCAGCTTAGGGGGTTCTGTATTGAAAGAGGGTTGCCTGCAACCACTAATCTCAGGAAGGAAATCCTGATTAAATCCCTGACAGCATGGGCTGAGGCCCAAGAGGTAGAGACAGAGGAAGCTCCAGAGGAGGAAGAAAAAGGGGAAGATGCTAACTCTAACCACTCAGGGGAGGGAAGGCATCCGAGCCTAAGTGAGGAAGAGGAGGAACGGTCCTCAGTAAATACAGTCACTAGGGGCATACCCAAAGCTAGTGGTGGGAAGGGGGTCCTTTCAGGAGGAGAGAACCCATCCATCAGAGAAAGAGAGCTGGAGGCCCAGCTAGCATACATAGCTTTGGAAGCAGAGAAGCTGGCCCTAGAAAAGAAAAAGTGGGCAAGCAAAGAAAAAAAAGATGGAGGCAGCGAGAAAGAAACTGAGGTGTCCCTGGGTGGGGGTTTTGCCCCCAGATTACCCAAAGGGGTGGTTCCTGCCTATGTAGAGGGGGATGACATAGATAAGTGGCTGGGGGCCTTTGAGAGGGCCCTCCAGATGAGGAAAGTCAAGCCTCAGTACTGGGGTTCACTCCTTTGGGAGTTAGTTCCCAACTCTGGGAGGGATAGGCTCCTAACCATGAGTGGGGAGGATGCAGACTCATACCCCAGTATGAAGAGTTGCTTGACTAAAAAGTTTGGTCTAACCCCAGAGCAGTATAGGCTTAAGTTTAGGGACACCCAAAAGACAAGCACCCAGTCCTGGGTGGACTTTGTGGACATTTCAGTAAAAGCACTGGAGGGCTGGATACAGGGCAACAGGGTAAGTACCTTTGAGGGGCTGTACAATTTGATTATGAGGGAGCATCTTCTAACTAATTGTGTCCAAGAGAGGCTCCGGCAGTATCTAGTAGACTCTAGGTTGACCAACCCCAGAGAGCTGGGGGAGGCAGCAGATGACTGGTTAAGAACTAGGGTTAACCAGAAACCCCCAGGGGGTGATCAGAAAAAGGGAGGACATGGTTCTTCTCAGGGGAAGAACCAGGGGAAAGATGACAAAAAACCCAAAGAGTCCTCACAAGAGTCCCCAAAAACTTCTCAGGGAGGGGGAACCCCGAGCCAATTCACTTTTAAAGGGAAAGGGTATCAGGGAAAGAATTATGATCCTGCTAAAACAGGAAAGTTTCAGGAGCTTGCTAAGGCCGGCAAGTGTTTTGACTGTCATCAGCCAGGACATAAAAGAGGAGATGCTATCTGCACCAAGAAGCCCCCCACTGGTGGGCAATCCCAGGGGATTGCTAGTGTAGGGTTGGGGGTGGAAGTTGGCCCAGGGGTGGAATCAGGGTACACTGAGGTCACCCTAGTATCCGTGGGTGGGGTGGACATTGCAACTATGGCCACCTTACCTCCCATCATGGAGAGGTATAGGCAGAGGCCTAAAGTCAATGGGACTGAAGTGGAAGCTCTGAGAGATACAGGAGCCAGTGTGACAATGGTCGCAGAAAAGCTGGTTTCTCCAGAGCAGGTCTTACCTGGTGTCTTCCACCAGGTGACTTATGCAGATACCAGAACCCAACTCCATCCCATGGCTATGGTGAGTCTGGAATGGGGAGGTGTGACTGGCCCTAAAAAAGTAGCTGTAGCTCCTGCCCTCCCAGTAGAGTGTCTACTGGGGAATGATCTTGAAGCATCTGAGTGGTCAGAAGTGGAAAGAAGGGTCCATGCACAGATGCTGGACCTCCCTGAATGGGTGTGTGCTGTGACCAGGTCACAGGCGGCACAACAGGGGAATGCTGGACACTTGGACCCTGGAACAATGGGCCAAGCCTCCAAGAAAAAGAGAAAAGGCACTGGGTCTGGCTTGCCAGCCCCAACAAGTACAGAGGGTCAGGAAGAATCCAACCCTGAGGGGGAGGATCTGAACTCTGAGGGAGGGACACCTTCCCTGCAAACTCTGCCTGACTTGGCAGAACTGCAAGGGGCAGGTGGGCCCACCAGAGAAGATTTGTGCCAGGGACAAAGAGAGTGTCCCACTCTTGAGGGCCTGAGGCAGACTGCTGCCAGGCAAGAACAAGGGGATACCAGTGGTACCCACAAGGTTTACTGGGAGGATGGAGTTCTCTACACTGAGGCAAGGGCCCTTAAAGAAGGGGCTACTAGGAGAGTAGTGGTCCCCCAAAAGTATAGAGAATTCCTCCTTACCTTAAGCCATGATATCCCCTTAGCTGGTCATTTGGGACAGACCAAGACCTGGAGCAGGCTGGTCAACCATTTTTATTGGCCCAAAATGTCAGAAAAAGTCAGGCAGTTTTGCAGCTCCTGTGTCACCTGTCAAGCCAGTGGCAAGACAGGGGGCAAGCCAAAGGCTCCCTTGATTCCACTGCCAGTGGTTGGGACTCCCTTTGAGAGGGTGGGGATTGACATTGTTGGTCCCCTAGACCCACCAACTGCTTCAGGTAACAGGTACATTGTGGTGGTAGTGGACCATGCCACCAGGTACCCTGAGGCAATACCCCTCCGGACAGTCACTGCTCCCACAGTGGCTAGGGCCCTACTTGGTGTGTTCACCAGATTGGGATTCCCAAAGGAGGTGGTCTCAGATAGGGGCACAAACTTTATGTCAGCCTATCTGAAAGCCATGTGGGAGGAGTGTGGTGTTACTTATAAGTTCAGCACACCCTACCATCCACAGACCAATGGTCTGGTGGAAAGATTCAATAAGACCCTGAAGGGCATGATCATGGGTTTGTCTGACAAACTCAGGAGGAGATGGGATGTCCTCCTCCCATGCCTGCTGTTTGCCTACAGGGAGGTGCCACAGAAGGGGGTTGGATTCAGCCCCTTTGAGTTACTGTTTGGGCACCCTGTAAGAGGCCCATTGTGCTTGGTGAGAGAGTCTTGGGAAAAGCCTCTCAAGGAATCCAAGGAGAATGTGCTGGATTATGTACTAGGCCTGCGGTCTCGCATGGCTGAGTATATGAAGAAGGCAAGCAGAAACCTGGAGGCCAGTCAGGAGCTCATGAAGCTCTGGCATGATCAAAAGGCTACCATGCCTGAGTATCACCCAGGACAGCTGGTGTGGGTTTTGGAGCCCATGGCTCCTAGGGCACTACAGGCCAAATGGACTGGGCCCTATCCAATCCTAGAGAAAAAAGGTGAGGTCACCTACTTGGTGGACCTTGGCACCCCCAGGAATCCTCACAGGATCCTACATGTAAACAGGATGAAACCCCACCAGGACAGGGCAGACATGACCATGCTGATGGTCACTGATGAAGGGAAGGAGGAGGAGGGTGAACCTCTGCCAGACCTCCTGTCCTCAAAGGCAAAAGATGGGTCAGTGGAGGGAGTGGTACTCTCTCCCAAATTGACAGATCAGCAACAACAAGACTGTAAGCAAGTCTTGGGACAGTTTGCTAGTCTGTTCTCCCTGACCCCTGGACTCACCAATTGGTGTGTCCATGATGTTGACACTGGTGACAGCTTGCCTGTCAAGAACAAGCTGTACAGGCTGTCTGACCAGGTCAAGGCCAACATCAAAGCTGAAGTGGCTAAGATGTTGGACCTGAAGGTAATTGAGCCCTCTGATAGTCCTTGGTCCAGTCCAGTGGTACTGGTGCCCAAAGCTAATCCCCAAGGTGGGAAGAAAGAATTAAGATTCTGTGTGGACTACAGAGGTCTAAATGCAGTCACTAGGACTGATGCTCACCCCATACCTAGAGCTGATGAGCTCATTGACAGGTTGGGGGCTGCCGAATTCCTGAGCACATTTGATCTGACCTCAGGATATTGGCAGATTGCCTTAAGTCCAAGAGCTAAGGAGAGGTCAGCATTTTCCACACCAGAGGGCCACTTTCAGTTCAAGGTGATGCCCTTCGGGATGAAAAATGTTCCTGCCACCTTCCAACGGTTGGTGAATAGAGTCCTGTCTGGGTTGGAATCTTTTAGTGCAGCTTATCTAGATGATATAGCTGTATTTAGTTCCACCTGGAGGGACCACCTGGTCCACCTGAAGGAAGTGCTTCAGGCCCTGCTTCAAGCAGGCCTGACTATCAAGGCAAGCAAGTGCCAGATAGGGCAAAGTTATGTTGTGTACCTGGGCCACCTTGTTGGTGGAGGCCATGTACAACCTCTCCAGCCCAAGATCCAGACTATCCTGGATTGGGAGGCTCCAAAAACCCAGACTCAGGTCAGGGCCTTTCTTGGCCTGACTGGGTATTACAGGAGGTTTGTTCAGAATTTTGGGACCATAGTGGCCGCTCTGACTGAGCTTACCTCCAAGAAACAACCCAAGAAGGTCATTTGGACCCCAGAGTGTCAGAAAGCTTTTGACACCCTAAAACAGGCTATGTGTTCAGCACCAGTGTTACTGGCCCCTGACTATTGCAAGGAGTTTGTAGTGCAAACAGATGCTTCAGAGGAAGGGATTGGGGCAGTGTTAGCACAAGTTCATGAAGAGGGCCATGATCACCCAGTTGCCTTCATCAGCAGGCGACTACTCCCCAGAGAGAAAAAATGGAGTGCCATTGAGAGGGAGGCCTTTGCTGTGGTTTGGTCCCTGAAGAAGTTGAGGCCTTACTTGTTTGGCACTCACTTCCGTGTACAAACTGACCACAGACCTCTCAGATGGTTGATGCAGATGAGGGGGGAGAACCCAAAACTGTTAAGGTGGTCCATTTCCCTACAGGGGATGGACTTCACAGTGGAGCACAGACCTGGGACTGCTCATGCCAATGCAGATGGCCTTTCCAGGTTTTTCCACTTAGCTGATGATGACTACCAGGGTGTAGGTTAGTACCCATCACCTTTCATCTGGGGAGGGCAGTGTAGGAAAGTCCTTTTTTTTGCCTGATCACCCCCACTCTTTCTGGATAGGTACTGGTGGTTACTGACTCTTGGCTGTGCCCTGGGTACTGCTTACCAGTCCCAGGGCCAGTGCTCTGTGTAAAATGGATATGCAAATTAGGCTAATTATAATTGGCTAAGTTAACCTACCTATAAGTCCCTAGTATATGGTAGGGCATGTAGGTTTAGGGACCACAGCATAGGTGGTGCACACCTAGGTGCATTGCTGAGGTGCCCAGTGTCATTTTAAAAGCAAGCCTGCCTTGCTGGCTGCTTTTAAATTAAAGTTATATGCAAATTCGACTTTGGAATTAAAGGTACTTCCAAAGTCTTAAACTACCTTATTTTTACATATAAGTCACCCCTAAGGTGTGCCCTATGTGCCCCTAGGGCTGGGTGCCATGTAACTATAAGCAGGGACTTTATAAAAAAAGATTTATAAGCCCTGGTGAGGTAAAACCAGCCAAATTCGTTTTTCCCTCATTGAAGTAAATGGCCTTCATAGGCTAGAATGGGCAGACTTTATTTTAAATTTTAGAGTCTCCTTAAATGTTACATACCAAGAATTTGGTATCAAATTGATTGTTATAATAAATCCCACAACTTCCAGTTGTTGGATTTAATATAACCAGTTCAGGTAAAAAGTTTAGACTTTACCTAAAAAGTTGCCAATTTCAGCTCTGCATTGTTTTTGCTGCTGTGCTCTGATTGGCCAGCCTGCAGCAGCTTCTGCCAGGCTACTTTAATGAGGTGTGAAGTGGCCTGGCTTCACACAAAGGAATGTGCTTGGGGGAGAGAATCTCCCCTCAGCAGATGGTGAGGCAGGAAGAGGGAGGGCTGCCAAACTGGTCTTCAAAGGCAGAGAAGGACATCTGGAGCACCCAGCAACACCCCCACATCCTGCAACCCCAGACAGCTAGGTGCCCCCTTGATTAGATTAGGAGAGGGCAGGAGAGGGGTGTGTTTATGATTTTTAGCCACACCAGTGGGTGGGCTCAGCCAGATCTCTCCTCCAAAAATCAGATTCATCCATTTTGGATTTTTAGAGACTGTTGCCTTCTGGGATGGATTTTTGCCACACTTCCCAGGAAGTGGTCATCACAGGGGGACGACCCTGTCCCTGATTGGAGAACCAGGGCCCCCCTGCTTTTCACCCAGGAGCAAGGATAAAACTGGCAGACCTGCACCCACGCCTCAGATCCCCTCCAGAATTCAACAAGAAAGGAACTAAAGAAGAAGAAGGACTGCCCTGCTGGACCCCTGGCCTGCACCTGGACCCTGCACTCAGAAAGACTGCACCAGCTGCACACTTGGGCTTCACCACAAGAAGGACTTTGCCTGGCTTCAACTGGTTCAAGGAGGGACTCCCTGTTTGCTACAGGTGAAAAATTGCTATCCAGAGTCCCCTGCACCAACTCCTGAAAAAGTGACCAGCTGACCACTGTCCAGTGGCCAAAAAGGAGTTTGCGCCAGGTGCATTCTGGGAGTTGAAGTCCGCACTTCCCAAGGACCATCACAGAACTTCTGGACCCTTGGGGTGAGCTGTGGACCCCAAAAGAACCTTAAAAGAACATCTGGGTGAAGCCCCAGAAGTTTGGAAAAGATTGGAGAATTTTTTTTAAAAAGCTCCATAAAGTGACCGACCCGACGCGGAAATTCTAGCCGGCTTGCCTCAACCGCGACCCGGCCTGACTTCGTGGTTCGTCCCGGTAAAGAAAAACATCCAAAAAAGAGACTAAGTCCGAAGGTAAAAAGTTGACCGGGACCTCCCAGCCATCGTATCCGAGAAGGGCTCCACGGACGTCGGATCAAGATCCAGGTTTACCCCGGTCGAAGGATTTTCATCTCGAAAAAACCACTAAGTCCGAAGGTAAAAATCACCACCGAGGAAACCGACTTCGCGTATCCGGACAAGGGCTCCAGGAGGTCGGATTCAACTGGCAGGTTCGTCCCGGGGAAGAAAAACATCAAAAAAGAGACTAAGTCAGAAGGTAACTTTTTAACCGAGGCCTCCCGCGACTTGTAGCCGAGCAGGGCTCCATCGCGGTCGGCCTGAAAGTTTGACTTTGACCCGGTCCTGGTGCAACCAGATGACCCGATTGGCGCTTTTTGTTTCTAAGCGCTAGAAAATAATAATACTTTAAAAATTCATATCTCCGGTTCCCCTGAACCGATTTTAATCATTTTTGTGTCATTTTAAAGATAAAAATATAAGCTATTTTTATAAATTGGTTTTGGATTTTTAAACTGTTTCCTGTGTTTTATTTAATTACTGTTTTGTGATATTTGAATGCTTTACACTTTGTCTCCTAAGTTAAGCCTTGACGCTCGATGCCAAGCTACCAAGGGTAGAGCTGGGATTAATTTACTGAGACCTAACTGTACTTATGTGGAGGTTTGTGGCTTGTTGCTAGGTGTAGTTACCTACCTGCCCTACCAATAACCCATTTTCCAACACTGGGTTTAACTGTTTTAAGGTGGTAGTAACTTTAAAAATGTAGTTTCTGAATAGCAAAGGTCTTACTCTTGTGTGTGCGTGTGTGTTATATTAGCACATCCCTCTCTAAACCCCTTCTTAAATTTCTTAAACCCCTCCCATTTTGTAGTAGGTTTTCCCCATTTCAAACCACTCCTTCTGGTCCCGCCAACATTTACTATGAAACATACACGTAAATGTGTGGAGATCTCCATCACTTTGGCGGAGATATCTCCACAGAAAAGATAGGAGAGGTGGAGGTCTCTACCCACAGGTTTGTGAACTACATTTGTAATATGTGAGTAATACTACTGTAGTCATACTTTACACATGACAAAATGCAGTTTATGAACGAGGTCCCAAGTGTTATTTGAAATGTCTAGACAATTCCCTGCATTTTACATACAGTAGGCCAATATCAGTTTGGAATTTAAACAGTGCTGTTTAGAGTTTGCTGTGCCCTTGAGAACTTCACCCCACGGGTTTTCAGATTCACGTGTTAAAAAAAAATCTACATTGTTCATTCTTGCACCCTTTTACTGATAACTAATCCATTTTTACTTACCTTGTGTATATACATTCTCATTTTATAAATATCTTTTCAATAAAGAAAAACACCAGAAGACCAGATGAAGGGAGCGAATCAGGGAGTTCTGTATTCCGCACCCATTGAAAACATTGTGGAAGTGCAGTGTTCTATATTCAGTACCCTTTGAAAATATTGTGAAAGTGCAGTGCCTAGCATCAAGGAATGTACCCAAACAGATGTAAATAACCACAGTCATTTGTCAATACTTTAGGATTTGTCATATTGACAACTAATCAAACCAAATCGCCCAAATTGCTTACCTTCTTACCACAAAAATCCAGGACTTCTTCCTCTCTGAAACGGTAGGAATTATGAATAAGGAGTCATGCATGCACTGTCTCCAAAATGTCACATGCCTACGTCCATCCACAGAGAATCGTGGGATTATGACCCACTAAGAATATCTGGATGTTGTGTAAGTGTTGTATTTTATACAAGATAATCCTCTAAAGGTAGAAAGTTAGTAATTTAAAATATGCAGTTTGAATTACTTTGGAATAAAAGCAGGAAATATTGTCTACCTGTCCTTTTGAATGCTTCTATATATCAAGATTTACATATCCTTTGTATTTTGAAGGCTGTTTATTACATCTACTTAAGTATTCTCCATTTTTCCTAGACTCAATTATCGCATTGCATGGGATTCTGTTTCGTTTCACTTCAAGGAATTTAAAAAGCTTTTATCATAATCCAAATTTAAGGGAGAATCTTTGTGGTCCATTAACAGGCTTGTTCCGCAGGAGCTCTGAGGATGATTTTTTTCTGCTGTTTATTTTCCATCTCCTGGATCCCATGCATGCTATATGACAGAGCACGCAAAAATACTTCATAATAAAATATAACTCTCACTCAAGTTGACAGCCAGCCATTGGTGTTGCATGGGCATCATATTTAGTTACTTTGCAGATGCCTTAGAAACAAATTCTTCCAACCTGCTCTTAATGGTAAAATAACTAATAGTTCATGACTGGTTCTTACCTGGATCATATCTGAATCAAAACCCAGAAAAATAATAATTTTACCTCTCGTGCTCAATGTGAAGGTCAATGACTGCAGTCAGTACTGGCTACTCAAATCAGATTAGTAAGTAAGCTGACCGGCGTAACAGAGTGACCTAGATATTCAGTGGGTTTAAACCTAGATTCTTCCTCTACGTCTGGTCTTAGAAGAAGAGAAGTGTGATATCCTGAATCAGATGTATGTCACAGCCCATAATCAGTATGAAACATAAGCCTAGATATAGAACTGTAATGCCTTGGGCAAACTCCATAAAGAAAGACCTCCCTCTATCTCCTGTAGTATATGGTTTTTATCTCACACTCCTCATCCTCCTGATCTTCCTAACTTTTCTGGTGGCTAAATAGGGAAGCTATACTCAGCATCACTGCATTTGCGATGTTGCATATTGCTTCTAAAGTCTTTCTGGTCTTGTCCTAATTCTAATGAATTTTTAGGAGTAATCAAAATTATTCAGACCTAAAGGAAAGTCTCTTTTGCAGAACATTGTCAGACATACTAAAATCAAAGCAGTGCACCACAAGATTCTTAATGAAGCCACACCATATGTGGGTGGACTCCAAACCTCCAAGAACTAACCCCGAAAGCCAGAGTGATCAGCAATCAAGAGCGAGCTGAACCCTGTCCCTTCATCTCCTCTGATCAGACAGCTGAATTGTCCATCGTTACCTGAGGAGTAAAACAAATCTTGTATTCATTACAGTGGCCTCCATTCTACTTCAGTCAAATGACTACATTTGCATAGACAGAAACTATCAACCCTCTGAAGGTCAAGGGCCTCATGCAGCCCTTAACTGTAGTCCCTTAATCCAATGTATTGAAAGGTACAAGATATCCTAGGAGGGCACCCTCCGCAAGAACTACCATATTATGGCATCATGAATTCTCCCTTCTCTTATCTTGGTGGCATACTTGAAGCAACGAGACATCTGACCACCTATGCTTTGAGCAGGAGGATTCAAGCTGCAATCTCTCACAAAAGCATATTTTGCTAACTTAAAATGGAAACATACCAGAAGGCTCTGGTACTTAGGACAGGTTTCATACAAGTCCTGGATTTGGAAGCTTGCATCATTTCATGCCATGATGGTATTAACAGATGGTATTCAAAATCTCTCAAAGCGGAAATATGTATTTTCAGAATCTTTTCGTCTGACTTTCTTCAAATGTATACTGGCCCAAGAAGATTGGGCCAATGGCACTTAAGGACCCTTGAGGTATAGCAGGTTATTATGGCAGAGGCCTCTACTGATGCTCTCAAGGTGAGGTGAGTACACAGATGAAAGGGAGGCTGAAGCTAAGCCAGACCTAGGGACGGGCAACTCTATCCCTCAGAATGCAACCCAGGTAAAATCCACTATTTGTTAAATTCATCTGTTGGGGTAAATTTAATTATAAAAAAGAACACATTCAGTAGGCTGCAAACAAACCTGGAGATTTTGCAGTTCAGGCAATAATTGTGGTCCTCCTTGGTGAAACAAGGTTCCAAAGAAACCCGAGATGGCCCAAACTGGCGACCAACTGAACACATTGCATTGTCTTTGTGGTTCTTACTGAGCGTCGTTTTCACAAGCGAGAACCGCACTAAGTACTCATAAAATGCCCAAAGTGGTATGTTGCCAGTGCATGAGCCTTTTTTAGGGTTGATACTGCGTTGCATGCGCTCGCGCCTGTGTATCGCAGCGAGACGCTTTAGTTATTAGAAAAGGGCTCGGAGCCCTGTCGACGTCACGTCAGTGTGTTTCATTGGTTCGTGGGCTTGCCTAGTAGTAAAATTTGGACAAAAAGAAAAAAGGGAGCACACTGCCTCACACTCCAGCAAAATGTTAGCCCCAATGCATCATGGTAAATGCAGTTACTTCGTTTTGTGTTGAAAAAGTGATCAAAAGTCTTTCACCTAAGTAGGTGCAGCAAGTGCTGTGTATCTCTGGACACATGTTTCTAGGTTTAGCCCGTCATCAGCAGAGAGCAGCCAAGTCTGTGGGGTTGCTTGAAATGCCGCCAAAAGTCTTCTCAGGTTTATGTACCACTCACTGGCGCACAGGTGCCTCACCAGAGCTCGTCAGCTCGTTAGCTCAAGGGAGCAGTCATTGGACAAAAAGAAAAAAGGGAGCACACTGCCTCACACTCCAGCAAAAAGTTAGCCCCAATGCATCATGGTAAATGCAGTTACTTCGTTTTGTGTTGAAAAAGTGATCAAAAGTCTTTCACCTAAGTAGGTGCAGCAAGTGCTGTGTATCTCTGGACACGTGTTTCTAGGTTTAGCCCGTCATCAGCAGAGAGCAGCCAAGTCTGTGGGGTTGCTTGAAATGCCGCCAAAAGTCTTCTCAGGTTTATGTACCACTCACTGGCGCACAGGTGCCTCACCAGAGCTCGTCAGCTCGTTAGCTCAAGGGAGCAGTCATTGGACAAAAAGAAAAAAGGGAGCACACTGCCTCACACTCCAGCAAAAAGTTAGCCCCAATGCATCATGGTAAATGCAGTTACTTCGTTTTGTGTTGAAAAAGTGATCAAAAGTCTTTCACCTAAGTAGGTGCAGCAAGTGCTGTGTATCTCTGGACACGTGTTTCTAGGTTTAGCCCGTCATCAGCAGAGAGCAGCCAAGTCTGTGGGGTTGCTTGAAATGCCGCCAAAAGTCTTCTCAGGTTTATGTACCACTCACTGGCGCACAGGTGCCTCACCAGAGCTCGTCAGCTCGTTAGCTCAAGGGAGCAGTCATTGGACAAAAAGAAAAAAGGGAGCACACTGCCTCACACTCCAGCAAAAAGTTAGCCCCAATGCATCATGGTAAATGCAGTTACTTCGTTTTGTGTTGAAAAAGTGATCAAAAGTCTTTCACCTAAGTAGGTGCAGCAAGTGCTGTGTATCTCTGGACACGTGTTTCTAGGTTTAGCCCGTCAACAGCAGAGAGTAGCCAAGTCTGTGGGGTTGCTTGAAATGCCGCCAAAAGTCTTCTCAGGTTTATGTACCACTCACTGGCGCACAGGTGCCTCACCAGAGCTCGTCAGCTCATTAGCTCAAGGGAGCAGTCATTGGACAAAAAGAAAAAAGGGAGCACACTGCCTCACACTCCAGCAAAAAGTTAGCCCCAATGCATCATGGTAAATGCAGTTACTTCGTTTTGTGTTGAAAAAGTGATCAAAAGTCTTTCACCTAAGTAGGTGCAGCAAGTGCTGTGTATCTCTGGACACGTGTTTCTAGGTTTAGCCCGTCATCAGCAGAGAGCAGCCAAGTCTGTGGGGTTGCTTGAAATGCCGCCAAAAGTCTTCTCAGGTTTATGTACCACTCACTGGCGCACAGGTGCCTCACCAGAGCTCGTCAGCTCGTTAGCTCAAGGGAGCAGTCATTGGACAAAAAGAAAAAAGGGAGCACACTGCCTCACACTCCAGCAAAAAGTTAGCCCCAATGCATCATGGTAAATGCAGTTACTTCGTTTTGTGTTGAAAAAGTGATCAAAAGTCTTTCACCTAAGTAGGTGCAGCAAGTGCTGTGTATCTCTGGACCATGCATTTACCATGATGCATTGGGGCTAACTTTTTGCTTGAGTGTGAGGCAGTGTGCTCCCTTTTTTCTTTTAGTAGTAAAATTTGCTTGCTTTCATTAGTGGAAGGCATGCACACGTCATGCCTTTTCCGGTGGTTAGCCCTCCTCGAGCGCAGCGACCAAGTACAGAAAACATGCGAGGCTCGCTGTTTTCTGTCGGATCGTGGACTACTTTTTCTCTATTTTCCTAGCGCGATTTCGCTTGGCAGAAGTCCAGCGCTTTACACAGTTAATTTCACTTTTTCGGGTTACGTACATAAAAGCACTTTTGCCGATAGATGAAAAGTCGGGTTAGGAGTTTACAACGCGATCAGCTCTAACATGAGCAAACGCAAGACCTGTTGCATTGCAAATGCTTGTTCTTCAGTAGTAAGTGGAACTGCAATTCACAGAATTTAGTTGAAATTCACGTCCACATACTGCAAGATAAAAAATAAATTGCCTCCATCATTTGCTTTCAAAGACAACCTGCTGGGTTTTCTCAAGACTTCTCGTGGATTCCTTGCACCTTATTTCCAGTTTGTGGACTGTCTTTGTGTACCAATCCCAGGTTGTCCTCATGGAGGCTCCGATGCTGTGGAGGAACCCACGAAGGTGCAGGGGAGGTCTACTGTACTGTTTGATGTTTTGATCAATTTTCACTCTAAATCAATACATTACCCTGCCAAGCTTTCCTTTGAATGGTTCAGAATCTTGCCATGTAGTGTACATGCAAAGATGTGGGTAGGCGAGGGCCCTTCCACTCAGCCCAAACCCCCAATTGCCATTCACATTAGCTATATGTGTACTCACTGCCCACCATGTGAAATTAGATTATGTAAAATATATTTCCCCAAGGCTGATAATCTCTAACTGGAGCAAGAGGTATTGTGCAATGTTCCTAAATTAGGGACCAGGCACTGTTAGTACCTAAGAATCTCCGTGACAATGATGAAAGGTAATCACACCCAGCAACGCTGGTCAACTTAATTCAGGCTCAGGTTTTACTTAGGGGCGTAATAATCAGGTACAGTGGCATCGCGCCCAGGGATACACGGAATTCAGTGCACCCCAACTATAGCTATTTTTTAATACCAACCAGGAGATAGCAGGCCCACTTTACTTGCTTGAATTAGGGTCTATGGCACTCGTTTCATAATTAGTTTCATGTTTAGTCATAAAACTTCCGGGGTCACTCAGGCTGGGAACCTGTCCCAGTGATACAGACAGTCAAGTCATCATTAGTTTCATGTTTAGTCATAAAACTTCCGGGGTCACTCAAGGCTGGGGACCAGTCACAGTGATACAGACAGTCAAGCCGGTTTTTTTTTTTAGGAGCATCGTCTGCATCATGACTTCTCCACAGAAGGGAAGGGGCATCTACAAGTGGGTAGTTTTCCTGGAGAGCATTCGGTTTTTCCAGCAGGATGTCTCTGTGGTGAGGTGAACACACCTCAAAAACACTGGAGTGAGAAGGGGATGAGGAGGCAATCTCCATTACTGGTAGGAATAAGCCACTCTCGATAGCTCAGCCATTTCTAAAAAACAAAACCTTAGTGGGGCGGTAAAAAAAAAATGAACTTGTTACACCTCTGGAACAAATTGTTGTTTCATTTAATGAATACATTTTGACAAATTGGTAATTTATAGCTTTAATATAATAAAAATATTGTTTGACTGTAGAAATAACCTTTTCCCACATATTTCTATGTTCTGAACATATTAATGTAAATACCAGTAAATTTACTTGGGGAGGGATCTCATGCACTAGCTTTGTGCACTGCTGGTTTCAGGAGCTCCCTGCTGAGTGCCTATTTCCTTTTTCTTCCCATGAGAACACCTCTGACAGGTAGGCCCTCCACTTGCATAAATGTGCACTGAAGATGTTGAAATTTCTGCTGGATCAGAAAATCTATAAATAAACACTTCTTCCCCTTTACAGACTTAGTTATTTGAATGAGGTGTAAGGGGTGACCTTGGAGGGATGTCTTAAGCTGTCTTAGGAATTGAAAATAAGAAATGCTTGTCAGACAAATCACAATTATAAAGTGACAAGTACTAATAATCCAAAGCTGACTCCTTATTTTTACAAAATACACTTAAGAGTTTGGTCTCTGTAAAGGCTAAATGTAGTTAACATCCCTTTTCATTTTGTAGGTTACGACTATATCATTTTTCTCTCTTAGAATTGGTTGTGGGCAGGGTGTTCACCTTTCTCAGGCAAACATAAATAACAGTCGACAAAGCAATCAAATGAAGACCGCTTTTAGGTCTGGCTAGACTGCGCATCTGTAGTGTGACCTTCTGTGACCAACAGAAAAAGAGAGGACCGAAGTAGTACTGACTGGCTGGCTTAGGCTAAAACAGTTTATTTCTGTGTTTTGTTTTTCAACTTCATCCAAATCTCCACTGCCGTTTGGGACCGTAGTTTGTGTAGAACTCAGTGCTTAATTTGTAAATAAATAAATAAAAAGTGCAAGAGGTGCAATGTTTTTCTTTGGAAACCCTCCGACTGCGGAACACCTGGTCTCTGTGCTAATTATTGAACCTCATGCCTTTTTCTAATTCCACTCTTGCGGGTTCTTTTCTCTGGTTGTCACTGATTTCCTATGATTCTCTTTCTCCATTTCTGCCTTTCCCGGTCTGGCGCTGGGTCAATATCTGATTAGGGAAAATAAGTACAGGTGCCACCACCTGCACCATGCAACCACCTGCACAAATTAAGCTCTGGAGATCCTGAAGGGTAATTTTACTCTCCTTTTCAGATGAAGAGTTGGAGGGGTGTGGAGGGGGATGTCTAGAAATAGAACCACGCGGAAACACTGAAGTAGAACGTGCATGGTATAAAAAATAATTAAACACAGAGAACAGGTCCTGGAGCCATCATCTTATCAGGGTGTTAGAGAACTGTAAGGCCCATGGCATGTCTTCCTCTCAGGCACACAGCAGCCTCCTTACGCTGCTATTCTTGGACTCTTGTCTTAATGGCATTTGTGTAGGACACAATCTGCCATGTGCATGGGCTTGTGGCATTGCTGGCAGGCCAGATGCCCTCCAAATGCTGGTTTTCATCGCAGAGTGGAGTTTGGTACTGGTTCTGGCTATTCAGGGGGACATGTAGCATACCAGTTGGGTAAGCGTCTTTTACACCCGGGATGTATTTTGAGTAGGTGCGAACACATAGAGGGGGCAGCCTAGTTACAACTGTGAACCCTAGGCTGCTCCATCCTCTACTACAGCACAGATGCCATACTTTATCTCTGGAAGAGCCACTCTGTCGAGGGAAACATCCTTTTTTACTACTTTTTTTTTCCGAAAGTAGTGGTTAACGAAAGCGCAACAACGCTTTTTTTAACCACGACTCCGTTTTTTTGTGCCTTAACTACGTATGTTCTGAACAACGAACATGCGTGGTTAAGGTACAAAGAAGGGAGTTGGCGAAGGTAAGTGGTGGGTTTAGGTTTTGGGGGGAGGTGGGGGGTCAGGGGGTTTTAGGTTTTGGTGTGGGGTTGGGGGGGTGGGGCGTTTTTGGTTTTGGGGAGTGGGTGGGGGGTCAGGGGGTTTTAGGTTTTAGTGTGGGGTTGGGGGGGTGGGGCGTTTTTGGTTTTGGGGAGTGGGTGGGGGTCAGGGGGTTTTAGGTTTTAGCGTGGGGTTGGGGGGGTGGGGCGTTTTTGGTTTTGGGGAGTGGGTGGGGGGTCAGGGGGTTTTAGGTTTTGGGGTGGGGTTGGGGGGGTGGGGTAAGGGATGTAGGGTGAATGGTGCCTATTGCTAATGATTTTATCAGGAATGCCTTTACAACGAAATATCGTTGTTAAGGCATTTGTGGTAAAATCATTAGTAGTAGCAACGAGGTCGGTGTTCCGACCTCGTTGTTAAGGCAGTAGTTGTTTTTTAATTCGTTGTTTCGTCGTACAATCCTCTGTCGATAAACATTTCCATCCCTTTCCCTGTGCTATGTATTAAATCACACATGTGCTGCACATTACCGCCCATAAGCAGGGTCACTTGAATTAGGTGGTAATGCAAGACCAGAAGCAGTGTTGAAGAAATTATGTGGCAAGAAGAGTCACATTATGCAGCATAACGCAGCACATTCTATTCCAGTATTATGTTGCCATTGTAAAACACATTAATAAAGTTTGGGCAAAAGTTACGGCTCACTAGTACCATTCAAATGCGTGAATATAGACATACTGCAGAGCACTACGTTTGGCAATTTTTAGTAACTTTTCATCTATTTGAGCTACAAACAACTTTATTTGATTGAAATCTGAAAACAAACTTTGCTGCGTGTATTGGATTATGTGGCAACTGTGGTAAACCCATAAATGTGCAAACCAATGGACCTGCCAACAGGTAAGCATTTGTCATTGCAATGGAATAATTGATCCTGTGGCCTGAAAACAGACCCCAGGCCAGAAAATTCCAATTTACCACAAGTGACCTGTGCCGCAAAGCAGAAGAAATAGCATCACCGTAAAAAGGCGATCCACAACTCCTCTCGGGCAGTTGCAGAACTGTGGATGGTCCCGCCCGCTCAGTGCATTATAAGGTGGCCATCAAGACAAGGGCCTCAGCCTTCCTATGATGGTACGTTTTTGGTTTTTACCCCCTTTTGCTTTAGAGAACCAGTTGTGATTCCGGCCCATGGAAAATCAGTATTCCAGTGCCTAATTTATTAAAAGAAAAATGGAAGTGGAGGGGTCCCAAGTTTTCTGTAGGCACCCTTTGCTTGTCCTGCAAAAAGCCAATGTTGCCAAGTACCAATGCTGCTTGGCTTTGATTCTACCTCTTGCCTCTTTCTTCCACCAGTCTTACATTTATGTCTCTTCATGTCATTACTGCACATACGTTTTCATCCCCGATTCCTACCTTTTTGCTATTTTCCTTCCTCTGTCTTGCTTCTTTCTCCTTTTCTGTATTTCTTTCTCTTCTTCTTCTGGGTCCCTGATGAGGGAAAATAAGCCCCACCCCTAAAGTGTGATTGCTGGTGCCCACTGCCTGCAACCACAGGCACAATACAAGCACTATGAGCATCCTTTGTTATGCCAGCAGCAAGGGGAAACCTGCTATTGAGAAAAGGCAGCTGTTCTTGCAGTATCTCCAATCCCCATCTGTTCCTAGTGCTTCAAATCTGCTTCCAGAAAATGTATTGTTTAAAGGTTTGCCCACTGGCACAGAAAGGGTGCTGTGGTCCCTGATGCAGACAAAGGAAATGGTTCTCCCGCCATTCGCTGTGGGAGTAAAAAGCGGCTATAAATGGGGTGTGGAGAGTCGCTCAATGTTCTGGGCACCGGTGCCACTGCTCCTGCTGTCCTGCTTGTCCTTCCTTCTGCTGGATCACTGAAAGAAGGGGATTTAAGTTAATCCAATCCCCTTTTAATGGCAACACCAGAACTTTGGGGGTATCACTGTGCCTGCCAATACATGCAGTGCCAATACATGCAGTGTTATAATCAAGTTCTGGACGCTTTGACACAAGCAATGGATCTTTCCACGGGGGTGGAATGTTGCCACATTTCCACTAGCTACTTAAGATAATAATGCCCAGCATGAAAGCCCAAGCAATAAGAGATTACACAAGGAAATCTGTCCCGCTCACTGTAGGCAGTAGTAGAGGGTGTGTGGTGCAGTGTTTTTACCACCCCAGCCACATCCACCTGATGGTCCTCTGGTCACTTAGAGGAAATGTCTCGGCTCAGTGGAGGGAGTGGGTGATGGCCCTTTTGATGTTGTTTGTTGGAGGCCTCCCTTCACATGCTCTCTGGTGGGTCTCAACAAATGTCGGTCTACCTTTGGGTTGTTTTTCCTTACTGCAATCACAACAGAATCCCACATTGGATTTAATTGGAGGCAGTGTAATGGGGTGGACCGCGTTGAGGACTTCAGCATGATAAAGTGGCCAACATTACCACCCAGCCCGTGACAGACAGTAGCACCAACTGGGTTTACAACTGTGGGTATACAGGCACTGGCATAATGCAAAATAATGCCCCCCTCCCCCCAAGAATATGATGAAGAGCTCCTGAATATCACATATCTCATAGAAATTCTTTGGTTTGGTCACCACTGAAGAGTTGGGGGTACCTCATTCCTGAAGAACTGCATAGGCGTTCGTTACGTCCTTCGGGGTAAATGGGGCAACCGTCAGGTGGGACCCATTACTCATTGACGAACTATGTACTTCCATCATTGAAATATGAATATGGATCATAACTAAACTCAATAAGTCTTGGAACCACCACTAGCAATGACCTTGAACTTTAAGGTAACCGCCTAGAATGACCCCCTAACCTATCGAGATGAAAAGTAGATGAAATTATATGGAGGCCCACCACAAATTGCCTCACTTTCCCATGAAGAGCCATGTTTACAGCTGCCAAGAAATATAAGCTAGGAGGCATCAGCAAACACGCTAAAAAGTTTAATTCTAATTTCTATACACTTCCAATAAGCCACTTTAGACACAGCTACATTGTTCTACTATTTCACCCTCCACGAATGGCTCTGCCATAAAGTACATTGCAACAGAATTGAGAAATTACATATTTTATCTCAACAAACATTGTTTACGAATAAGTAAATACAAATGGTGGATCCTGGCAGATGGAACAGCGAATTTGCATTGCCAGGGGTAGTGCTTCTGGACATGCAAGAGTTTGTCTCTAGCTAATTGTCAAACCATTCATTTAGTTAATCTTATTTATTCTACCGAGGCCTGAGCTATTTGTTTAGCTCAGACCTCACTGTAACAGGGTTTACTTTAACATATTATAATAATTTGATTTAATGAAGTTTAAAAATGTAGAGAATTGACATCTAGTCAGCTTCCAGCAGCATCTTTTCTCTTCATTCCCAAAAAATGACTACGGAATTAGTACATTAGAGGGGCCGTGAGGAGGCTGATGCCAGTAAGCATCTGGCCCACAGGTAGAGCGCACTGCGCATGCCCCAGACAGCGGACCAGCATCCACAATGCCATCCATCTGCATTAGCGTGCCTTCGTGTTCCTGCCAATAGCTAGCAGAGAGATGTACCTTTGTGCAGGGCCAGCTTGTACCGCAGACACCACACACCATGAATTAGCAATGAAGACAGATGCTGCACTAATGGATGTTTGTATGCCACTGCCGCCTGCTTCGAACAGCTAATAAGCCAATTTTCCCAACATTAGCCACACTCCTAAACACAAGCCCTTTTTCGATTGAAGTTTGCCGCATCTGCATCAGGACGGCTGAAAATAACAAAGTTTGCTTTGGAATGAAAGTGAAATAGGCTTAGTTTGACCATGTTTAGCCAAGAGCTTTTGATTTGACTAAAATTGTGCGTGGCATATACTTACTTCAAGGGGCTTTCAGCCACCTCTCTTCATCCTCTGGTCCTTTGTCGTTTTGTTCAGGTTTTGCTTCCACTCACCACTTCACACAGTATGGAGCAATGGGTCCGCACACTTCAGCCACTGGCTAACTTCACTTGAGCAACTCTTTAACTAAGAGCATACCCGCACATGTTAGTTTCCTTCAGTGGCATGGTTTTTGTTTTTACTTTATTATTACTTTAGTGTTGCCTTTGTGTTTAGAGTTGATGTAATTGGCCGATTTCTACCCGCTCTCCATTTTCGATGTGAGCATAGGGCATATTCCAGGTTTATCTGTTCCTGCCTCCTAATGCTGTTGTAAATTCCTTTTTGAGTGGCCTTTGTTTATCCTGTGTCTGCCATTTCACAGCATACCAGATTGTATACATTTGCAACTGTTCTTTATAAAATTACTTTTTTTTTTAAAGTGCACACTATGAAGTGCATTTACAACCACATTCCTCTATGTCATTCTGATAATTTTATGAATTGAGGATTACAGTTATACTTGTAAACCAATTTAATCAGGATGTCCTGCTTGTATGGCTTTCTATTTTGCTTTCGGTGCTCCTGCATATCATGCTTATAAAGACATTTAACAATGATCTTCTTCACCATGCAGGGTTTGGGAGCTTGTTCCAGACACTAATACCATGACTACTAGCCTGACCATCAGAGCAAACTCTTTTATATTTAGTGTTTTGCTTCTCATGCCAAATAGGCAAACGCAGTGGACATTGTCACATTTTATCAAACACATAATTTCCTTTAAAGGCATGTACCATAACATATTCTCCTATAGCCACAGAATGCTTCAAGATCCATTCACGTCATTAGGCAAAAAGCAGCAGCAGGAAAATTCAATTCAAAGAAGACAACGCCAAATACTCTGTACACCAGCTTGATGGAAGAGCAATTGAATCACCTGCCAAGCGCCAAGAATCTAATGGCTAGACTTATCAAAGGCTACAGAGCTGAAGATACTGAACAAACTACTCAGAGCAATGATTTAACTTTCTGCAAGAGAGAATGACCAACTAACTAATGAAAGGTTTTAATGTGAAATTCACCCCTTACTCAGACACTAAGGGGTCTAATATAAGTGGCCCTTGATTTTCCAACCGACTGGTAGAGAGATTTACAGAATTTATTAGGGATCACAAGTTGGGCAGAAACATCATCAGTCTGAAGCTTGGTATCTGAGCATTTGGAAATGGCCAGGTAAAATATGTCACAGAAAGTGAGCAAGCACTGATTTCACCATGTTATTCTCCAATATTCTATGATCAGCAGTAATTGCCCTCTCCAGTATTACAAATGCCCATTGTATTAAATGTTCCAGGGGGGAGGCAGGGAGAGGACACTAGCAATGAACCCTAAAATGAGCCTTTATGCCTTGTGAAACACATTTGCAAAATGATCTTTTGAGAATCAAAGTGAATTAGACATTCTTGTCCTCAATTTCATAACCTTCTCTATTTGTTCTAATTTCTGTCAGGCTCGATTGACCAGAGAACACCGAATGGGCAGTGCGCATCTTTCCAGGAATCATTCGCTGGAAGAAGAATTTGAAAGAGCAAAGGCGGCAGTTGAGGTATTGTCTCTTAATAATGCTGCAAACATCCAATCATTTTATTTACCAGATTTTATCAGTGTTAAAAATTACTATTCCAGATGCAATGTATACCTAATTATAGTGATTTCAAGCATTGTGTTTTAGTGCACTGCGGTGGTGTCTGGATCTCACACAATCATTGTGAAGCTACTGTAGGTTTAAGAGCACTTGTTACAATATGATTCGCCCTCACTTAGAGCTAAAGTAATTTCTCAACCCAGATATGGTATGTTATTTATGGAACTACCAATGGACCACATGACCACACTCTTCATTGTCTATTGAATATTCTGTAGGAGGTAATGATTTAGATCAGTATCACTTTAAATCTATGCACCAAACCCCCTTTGTAATCAAATTGACAAAATAAGAATCGGTCATGGTGATTTGTCATTTCAAGGTACAAAAAATATTGACATCACAGAGAAAAGTCTCAAAATATCCATCTGATGTGCCACTCTATCTCTTTAACCTAAAGGAAGCTAGAAAACATAAAAAGAAAACCTCCACTCAGATTAAGCTAATTTGTTTAAATCAGAGGGTATTAAAGCAAATCTTTTCCCCCAAAAAACTGTCTCATAGATCCATCAGGCATGAATCTGCCCTAAGACAATAAAACACTCTATTGCAGCTGAAGAATGCACATGCCACCATCTAAATTCCTCTAAGGCAAAAATGCAACATATTGGAAAGGAAACTGCAGGCACCTCCCAAACCTATCTCATACTTACCATTCAACACAATCATGCCTGCATTGATTTTGTCCTGTCATCTCTTCATACTGAAAACTAAAGCCATTTTTTCTATTAATATACAAAACAATGAAGCAGGGAATTTTTGAATTAATCCATGCCACTAATAATCACTCAGACCGCAACACAATCCATTGTTATTTTGCACACCATGCCACATCAGTTTGGACCTAGAAAATGCAACTCAGTCTTGACCCTGCTCCAAACGGAACAGTCCAGCTTGGTAGGACCAGTTTCACCCTAGTTATGGACCCATCAGCCAGGTATAGCTTGGTTCAAGTGGCACAGTGTGCATGGGACGCACGTCTGGGCATACACATCCCACTTAGGGTGTCACAATTAGTATACGAAACAGTGATAGTTGAAATGTTTAAAGTAATCTCAGCCACTGGTACGCACTCAGGGCCCTATCCCAATCCATAGTTATTTCGCACACCATGCAACCTAAGTTTGGACCCAGCTGTGTGCAAATCAGTCTTGACCCTGCTCAAACACTATGGCTCCCATCTTGTAATGGATCTTGAAAGGAACACCAAATTAATCATAACCTATGGATACATGAATGTTTGTGTTCCCTCCATGTGGATTTATTTATTTGTTAAAGGATAGTTTTGTGAGCAGTGGAACTGAGGAGGGTGGTTGAGCTCACTTCAGCTACTTGGGATTACTACATACCAGTGCAGCTGTCTAAGGCATACTCTGCTTAGCTATGTGTATTTCAAATCAGAACAATTTCAGCCCGAACTTCCAAGCCAGGTAATCTCTGAACCAGAACACAAGTAATCCAGGACCAGATTTGCCCTAGTTATGGGCTCATCAGCCAGTTACTACTTGGCGCCAGTGGCACAGTGTACCCACATCTGGGCATACCCGTACCACATAGGGTGCCACAATTAATATACAAATCAGTGATGGATGGAATGCTTGAATTAATCTCAGCCACAGGTAGTCACTCGAGGCTCACCTACTACCATTGCCCATGGGGCAACCTCTGATCCTAGTGACTTAATATTTTTCGACCTATTACAGTCACTCTTTCTCTGCAAAAAATATTGACAGCTGTTTATCCATATACGTCAAAAATACTTATTCTCCTTTGTGGACATTACTTTGGTTTCAGAGAAGGTTGCATCTCTGAGATATTTTCTTTCTCTTTATTGACATGCTCTTCATATACTAGAAACACTACATAAAAAAACTAAACCATCTCACCAATGAATTTGACTTCAAGTCAGTTGTACTATCAAGGTTGAATTATAGAAATTTGATCCCGGCTGGACTCCCTTAACCAGTCTAGTCACCTACAATATGCAATACATACAGAAGAAAGATAGGTCTGTAGAACCTGCCATTATGGCCTTGCTGCTCCTACATTGCATTTGAGAAACTGTCTCCTAGTTGAGGATATATGCATTCTTAATACAGTTTTGTTCATCTACAAAACCACACACCTTAGCTCCCCAAAATACGTGCCCCTACTCTGATTATTTCAGATGGGGAATATTCTCTTTGTGGTAAAGGTTGCCTCAAAACTTCTTGCTTTAAAAAACAAACATTCCTCTCTTACTCTTTCATAGTGTGTGCCCCACTACCAGGAATGTACACCAAGTGTTCCCCTTTCTCCTTTTCAAGAGAGAGCTAAGGGTATTTCTGATTAACATGTGAGCACATATAGTGCATAACCCCAGGGTCTGCATTCGTTTGCCACACAGCTTGACTCCATGATTATTCATTCAGAAATCGGTTTCCTCTCATTGGATCTCTGTTACAAATCACTTTTAACTGCTAACACCTTTCTTTCATGTATATTGAGTTGTCATCAGTTTACTTTGTTATTGGTTTATTTTATTGTTGTTGCTGTGTTTTTGTTAATCAGGTGCCCTTTTCCGGATGGGTTTGCGCGGTATAACACTGCAAGTAAATAATTAAATCAGATGTTTGAAGTGTTTCAGACATTGATAAAGATGCAGGATTCAGCCCACTAGGCCATCTCACTCTTAGCAACTGATCAAAGCTGATCATCATGAATGCCTCTCCAGCACTTCAAGCACACTCAGACGACTCGACACAATCAAGGCTTTCAATTTTACACAAAAGGGAATTTACGAGAGATGCCTAAAGCTAATTCAGTTTTTATTTCTAAAAAGGGTGAACACATCAACTTCAAATTGTGATAACAGCTATGTGGAATTGTGTTACAAATAAATAGGAAAATCACGTCTTCACATTAAATTGGCAGAGGGATGGCGTATTAGAAGTCAGCAGGCTGATTTCTAAAGAATGTTTTATATAAGAAGCCAATCAGAGAAATCTATCACTTTGAAGGGGATTTCAAAACCTCTCTCTGCATCAGGTGTTTCATTTACTCAAGTTGATGTGCAATATTATTCGAGATTGCATCACTATTATTTGTTCTAGATATATCTAGTGTTGAAATATAATTAGGAAACACTTGAGAGGACTCCTTTACTCCCGATTGGCTGCTGAATGCAAGAACATAATATAGACATAGGCCACTGAAGAATGTTTTAACAAGAGTATCAAGTAAAGATATTAGCATACACCCTTTATTTCTAGAGTGTGTATATTCTCAGAACGAAAAGTAATACCTTTAAACCTTTCTAATAACTTATGTGTTGCCCTTTAGTACAATAATTAATCTACTTTCATTATTCCTCCCAGCTGTCTGCTGTTTAGAATTCTGTATTGTTTACCTCCGACAAGGACTCAGACCTGTTACATAGGACAGATCACATGTGCTCTACTAAATGACCCATCTTTTGTCAACCGAAAGCCAGCTCTTAGTAATCTAGGCCTGAACTGACTCTGTCCGGGGGCCACTTGGTACTGTCAATAGATTAAGGCGTCTATTTCTGCCGAGGAGCTGTTGTTTATGACAACTGTGCTTCAGGATAAATCAGACTCACACTCATTCAGCGTACACGATCACTATGAATCCCGCCAGTTTTTGCCACAGATTGAGTCACTTATTTTAAACAGAGAACCTGGGGGCATATTTACAAGAAACTGATGCATCAGTGCTGATGGGCCAGTTTTCTTGCGTCGCCCTTGCCCCACTTAAAGACACCATGGGATATTTATAATATGGCACTCCATGGCGGTCATTAGGAGAATAGCGTTAGGATTATTTTGCGCTATTGTGTCGCTTTGCTGCACTAGCATCAAAAAGGTTTACGCTAGTGCAGCAAAGTGCAAGGTGGCCCACAGGTTTCTATGGGTGTTGCAGGCGTTAAAAATGATGCAAAAAATGACACAGTGAAATCTTTGCGGGCCTCCTAGCGCTCAAATGCACCCTTGCATACATGCCTGGCACACCCATAATGTTGCGCAAGGGGGTGCAAAGTGGCACAATGCGAGCATTGACCACTTTGTAAATACGGCACAGCAAAAGAGCCTTCGTAACGTCACATTCGTGTAAAAAAATATATATGCTAATGTGATTCAGGAAGATACTAGGGGCTAAAATTCTGCCCCTTAGTTTGGGTGTACTGCAGAAATGGCAACTAGTGATGTTCGCACTGTGTTTGAGAACCAGGATCACATTTCTTAAAGCCATGCATCAGGCAGATAGGCAAGTTCCTGGTTGATTGTAGCTTGTTGATCTATGCTGCCAGGCGACCTACATGAGGGTATTTCCATGATAATTTCAAGTTATATAAATAGAAGGTTCTTTTTGAATAGACTCACCTGGAAAAATAGTCAGAGGGTGCCAAACTAATCTGGACAACTAGAGGCATATCTTTAACTGATCTACAATTCAACTTTTTTGAAAGGTGATATTAACAGGGTGGGGTGCAAAAAAACGGTCAGATCAAAGCGTACCAGAGCCTTTCAGTGCCACTCATCGTTAGTGTATCTGTCTTTTTGTATCACATTTAGGAAATTGTCACTCATCCATTCATTCCTGGACTGGAGATAGCTTCTGAACTGTGAGGAAGAGGTCACTACAGACTGATCCAAGAGGAACAAGATTTGAGTGTGCCTGGATGACAGCAAGCCACCTCAAATTAAACTCAGAAAAAAATGAGATCATCATCTTCGGTCCCAACAAGACAGCATGGAACGACTCATGGTGGCCCACCATCCTAGGACCTCCCACAAAACCGACCACCCACGCATGCAACCTCGGCATCATACTGGACGCCTCTCTCTCCATGACTCAGCAAATCAATGCCATATCATCCTCCTGCTTCAACACTCTCTGCATGCTACGCAAGACTTTCAAATGGATTCCCCTAGAAACAAGAACAGTCACCCACGCCCTCATAAGCAGCAGATTGGACTACAGCAACACCCTCTATGTAGGGACCACAGCCAAACTTCAGAGAAAACTCCAGCGCATCCAGAACGCAGCCGCACGACTCATCCTCAACCTCTCTCGCCACTAACACATCTCTGCCAACCTCAGATCCCTACATTGGCTGCCAATCAACAAAAGGATCATCTTCAAAATCCTAATCCACACTCACGAAGTTCTACACAACACCGGACCGGCCTACCTCAACGAACAAATCAACTTCCACAACCCAACTCGACAGCTCCGTTCTGCCGACCTCGCCCTCGCAACAGTCCCCTGCATCCAACTCACCACCTCCGGCGGCAGATCCTTCTCCCACTTCGCCGCCAAGACCTGGAACTCCCTCCCCACCAACCTACGCCAGACCCAAGACCTCCTAACTTTCAGGAAGCACCTCAAAACCTGGCTTTTTGAGCAGTAACCCCCCTCCCCCCCCCCAAGCGCCTTGAGACCCTACCGGGTGAGTAGCGTGCTTAATAAATTGAATTGATTGATTGATTGATTGATTGATTAAGAAATATAAGGTCTCACAGATGGATGAGAATTGCAGGAGTTTGATCATAGACATTGAAAATGACTGGGGACAGGGAGAAACATTTTGGAAATCCTGTATATTTAGTTTAATATATTGCGAAATGTGTGCATATGGTAAATGTAACTATGTAATGAAAAACAATATAGTATGTTGCATTACATTTACTGTAATACAGGTTGTGAACCCCTTTATATAATAAAATTCTTGAATTTTGTAATCCGGTCTCAATCGGGCACCATGTTTCATAAAGTACTATGTGCATCATCTCATGTAGAGATACTCCTGCTGTCTTTAATGCAGCATAGTCTATGCCATATCAAATGCTTAAAAAAATAAAATAAAATAGGCTTCCATAATATCCACAAAGTTCAGCTAAAATGTAAGCACAAGGTGTTTGAAGCAGTAGGGAGAATACAGTAAACCATTTATAAATAAAACACATACATCCCAAAATACTGTTTGTATAAATAAATGTAAAAAATATATTGAATAACAATAAAATTATAAGGTTAGATTTGTAAATAGGGAATGGGCCATTCAATAGGAATTTCCCAAAATGGAAGGCATTCTCCAAAGTGTAATACTTGACCTCCTCATGTATAAACAGCTCAAGAAGTCCTGGATGACAGTCTTGTGTTTGTCTGGTCCATAAACTGATATCTGTTAGAGAAGTAAAACAATTTGCCTGAGATCAGGGTAAGTCCTGTTATTATCAGATATCTCAGCAACTTTCAACACTGTGGGATTTGAGACTGTCCTAGAGAGTATTGCACAGTGTCTGGAACTGAAGAGGCGGTTAGCAAGTCAAACGTGACATATCGAGTCATTCCAGGATCATCTTTTTCCTTGTTCCTCTTCAATTTAAATTAGCTCCCTTACCTGCTGTGGTCAAGGCACATGGACCAGGTTACCAAATATATGCTGATTTAATCCCAACATATGTTGTATAACCCATTTGATTGACCATCTGGGGAAAGAACAGAGAGGGGTGCAGCAGATCCACGATCCACCCATGACTGACTAGCAGAAAACTTTTAATTAATAAGGGAATATCAGAAATCTTTTACTGAATAAGAGAAGTTTTAGAGCTCTTATGGGTTGAGAAAACCTGGAATTCTCTTGCTCAGTTTTGCAGTTTCATACCTGAGTCTGTTTTTGTTGCCTGATGTTCTAGATGATTCCCGCTTAACAACTCCAGTAGAAGACCATTTGAGTTTTCTTTGTCCAGGAATTATTAGTTAACTTGTCGTTGTTAAGAGCTTCTACTTAAAAATACATTTTTATTAGGGACCCCAGATAGAATGACTCTACGAGAGCCATGATCATGTCTAGGTAGGACTACATGCATTTAGTGCCACCAACATCACAGAGACACTCAATTTAAAGAGAGGCAGGTGGGGCCATATGGTTGGGTTTAACACAGTTTGTAATAAAGTTGCGGTTTTCTA
Organism: Pleurodeles waltl; assembly: GCF_031143425.1. Classification (NCBI taxonomy): domain Eukaryota; kingdom Metazoa; phylum Chordata; class Amphibia; order Caudata; family Salamandridae; genus Pleurodeles; species Pleurodeles waltl. Next base: position 69,539,821 of record NC_090450.1, on the reverse strand, counting down.
GCAGGTCCTGTAATGATTACACCTTACAGAAAATGCTGAACATTTTACTCATGTTTAATATCACAACAAAGTTTAGGAAGTGTTGTGTGGAGGTGGTGAGTGTATACACATTCGTTGGTGTGAGGATTAACCCCTTCAATGCGGGCGACGGCCACTGGCCGACGCCCGCACTACCTCCCTGGTGCGGGTCACGACCAGTGGCCGACACCAGGGAGGGTGTTAATAAATCCTCGGGTGCGTCGCACCCGAGGATTATTATTTTTTTTTTCCTAGCCCCGGGAGACACGGAAGCTTCTGTGTCTCCCCCCGCCCCTTTGTGACGTTACAAAGTTGTTTTCCCTATCGAAGCAGGAAGCAGCCTCGTAAGAAAAGGGAGAGTCTCCCCTTTCTTACGAGGCCTTGTGAAAGTGTTTCCTGGCCCCCGATCGCAGCTGTGCAAGGAAACACCACTAGACGCCAGGGATTTCACTTGGGGGGGTCGGCCCCCTCGGAAAACGGGCCGGCCCCACCTCTCCCCCGATCGCACCCCACCCCCGGGAATTTTTTTTTTTTCAAAAATTAAAATAAAAAAATAAATAAATAAAAGGACAGGGGGTCGCCCGTGGGCATGGCGACCCCCTGTGGGGGCAATATTTTTTTTAGATGTTGTAGGGTTTCCCCCAAGGAAACCATACAACAACTAAAAAAAATTGATCTATATATTGATCTATATATATAGATATATCTATGTAGATATATCTATGTACATGGATATATCTATAGATATATCTATGTAGATAGATATATATATATAGAGATAGATCTATATATCAATCAATCAATCAAAGATTTATAAAGCGCGCTACTCACCCGTGAGGGTCTCAAGGCGCTGGGGGGTGGGGGGGGGGAGGGAAAGGGGCTGGAAGGTTCACTGTTCGAAAAGCCAGGTTTTGAGGCCCTTCCTGAAAAGAAGTAGGTTTTGGGTCTTGCGAAGGTGGGTTGGGAGGGCGTTCCAGGTTTTGGGTGCAAGGTAGGAGAAGGATCTGCCCCCGGTGGTGGTGTGATTGATGCGGGGGACAGAGGCGAGAGAGAGGTCAGCTGAGCGGAGGTTTCGTGTGGGGGTGTGGAAGGTGACTCTCGGTGAGGTAGGCAGGGCCTGTGTTGTGGAGTGATTTGTGTGTGAGGATGAGGATCTTGAAGGTGATCCTTTTGTCAATGGGGAGCCAGTGGAGGGATTTGAGGTGTGGAGAGATGTGTTCGTGTCGGGGGAGGTCGAGGATGAGTCGTGCTGCTGAGTTCTGGATGCGTGTAGTTTGCGCTTGAGTTTTAGAGTGGTGCCGGCGTAGAGGGCGTTTCCGTAATCAAGTCTGCTGCTGATGAGTGCGTGAGTGACAGTTTTTCTGGTCTCTGTGGGGATCCATTTGAATGTTTTTTTCAGTATACGGAGTGTGTTGAAGCATGAGGAGGTGAGAGCGTTGATTTGTTGGGTCATCGAGAGTGAGGAGTCTAGGATGATGCCGAGGTTGCGTGCGTGGTTGGCGGGGGTGGGTACAGGGCCTAGCGTGGTGGGCCACCATGACGGGTCCCAGGTGTTTTTGTGTGGGCCAAAGAGGATTATTTCGGTTTTGGTTGAGTTGAGTTTCAGGTGGTTGGCTGTCATATATATATCACTTTTGTCAATATGTGTGTGGTTTCCCTGGGGGGAAAAGGGTCAGACTTGTCTAGTGGCAGTTTTAGTGCCATAAAGAAGCGCAGAAGGTTTATATGCCTACTGCAAAGAGCAAATGTGTATTTTATGTAAATAGCTGGGTACATTAGTAAAGTCAGCCATTACCTGCGCTATAATAACAATGAAATGTATGTGCGGGGTGGAGGGCGGCTATGGAGAGATGAAGGGCACTTTTGCTGGGTGGTAATGAGGGAATCCGAGGAGGAGGGAGTGGGAGCACCAATAATGATTGTTGGACTGGGCGCAGGAGGTGCTAAAGACTGTGACGAATGGTATGTGACAAGGTGTTTTTTGAGTGTCTTGAAAGAACGTGCTGATTGAGGGAAGAAGAGCAGGTAAGGTGGCCTCTACTGTTGCACTTATCTCACACACACCATCGATTTTGTGACTGTCTACGTAGGCTAGTGTTTTAGAGCAACAGTTTAGCCAATAGCAGAGATGGCATCTTGATGGATGACTGCTGCCGGCACTCGGGTTATAGAGGATAGTTCTGACATAGGATCAGAGACTGAGACATCAGATACTGAGACAGCATCTGAGGGATAGGACAATGGCGCAGACTCTGGGAGTGATTTTTCAGTCGGAGGAGTCCCATTCGATAACTCCTCTTCCAGTACATTATGAGGGAGGTGATGAGGACAGTCCTGCTGTCCCTTCGCAAGCTGTTTGTGCAACTGGGTAATAGTGGGTTAGCCCAACCCAGAGAGCAGGTGAATGCGGCGGCAAGCAGACAGAGAGAGAGAGAGAGTGCTCTCTTGGGAGCTCCCCAATTTAGTTCAGCCCCAAATTCCACCACCCAAATCGTATTGTGGAGACATCAAAATTATCTATGGCAAAACAAACTGGTTTTGTAAGGCAGGCACCAGTGTTTTTGGTCCTGGGTTCGGCGGCCATATAGAGAAACACACTAAACCCAAACATTTCTGGAAACTAGACATTCTGGGGAGTCCACAGAGGTGTGACTTGTGTGGATTCCCCAAAGTTTTCTTACCCAGAATACCTTGCAAAGCTGAAATGTTGAATAAAAACTCTATTTTTCTTGCATTTCTGTCACACAAACTACAGGAATATGCTGGGATCCACAACATTCCTACCACCCAGTGACTCCTCACCTGTCCTGATAAAAACACTACCCCACTTGAGTACCTACACCTAGTGCCTGCGTCAGGAATGGATCACCCCAGGGTCAACAGCTGCCTCATGTAAGGACCAACATTAACCGTTGTGTGATCTATTCCTGTCGCGGGCACCAGGCCTACCCACACAAGTGAGGTATCATTTTTATCGGGAGACTTGGGGGAAAGCTGGGTGGAAGGAAATTTGTGGCTCCTCTCAGATTCCAGAACTTTCTGTCACCGAAATGTGAGGAAAACTTGTTTTTTTAGCCACTTTTTGAGGTTTGCAAAGGATTATGGGTAACAGAACCTGGTCAGAGCCCCACAAGTCACCCCATCTTAAATTCCCCTAGGTCTCTAGTTTTAAAAAATGCACAGTTTTGGTAGGTTTCCCTAGGTGCCGACTGAGCTAGAGGCCAAAATGTACAGGCAGGCACTTTGCAAAAAACAGCTGTGTTTTCTGTCAAAAAATGGGATGTGTCCACGCTGTGTTTTGGGGCATTTCCTGTCGCGGGCGCTAGGCCTACCCACACAAGTGAGGTATCATTTTTATCGGGAGACTTGGGGGAACTCTGGGTGGAAGGGAATTTGTGGCTCCTCTCAGATTCCAGAACTTTCTGTCACTGAAATGTGAGGAAAACCTGTTTTTTTAGCCACGTTTTGAGGTTTGCAAAGGATTCTGGGTAACAGAACCTGGTCAGAGCCCCACAAGTCACCCCATCGTGGATTCCCCTAGGTCTCTAGTTTTCAAAAATGCATAGGGTTGGTAGGTTTCCCTAGGTGCCGGCTGAGCTAAAGGCCAAAATCCACAGCTAGGCACTTTGCAAAAAACAGCTCTGTTTTCTGTCAAAAAAATGGGATGTGTCCACGTTGTGTTTTGAGGCATTTCCTGTCGCGGGTGCTAGGCCTACCCACACAAGTGAGGTATAATTTTTATCGGGAGACTTGGGGGAACATAGAATAAAAAAACAAGTGTTGCCCCTTATCTTTCTCTACATTTTTTCCTTCCAAATATAAGAGAGTGTGTAAAAAAGACGTCTATTTGAGAAATGCCCTGCAATTCACATGCTAGTATGGGCACCCCGGAATTCAGAGAAGTGCAAATAACCACTGCTCCTCAGAACCTTATCTTGAGCCCATTTTGGAAATGCAAAGGTTTTCTTGATACCTATTTTTCACTCTTCATATTTCAGCAAATGAATTGCTGTATACCCAGTATAGAATGAAAACCAACTGCAGGGTGCAGCTCATTTATTGGCTCTGGGTACCTAGGGTTCTTGATGAACCTACAAGCCCTTTATATCCCCACAACCAGAAGAGTCCAGCAGACAAAACGGTATATTGCTTTCAGAAATCTGACATCGCAGGAAAAAGTTACAGAGTAAAACATTAAGAAAAATGGCTGTTGTTTTCAGCTCAATTTCAATATTTTTTTTATTTCAGCTGTTATTTTCTGTAGGATAACCTTGTAGGATCTACACAAATGACCCCTTGCTGAATTCAGAATTTTGTCTAGTTTTCAGAAATGTTTAGCCTTCCGGGATCCAGCATTGGTTTCACACCCATTCCTGTCACTAACTGGAAGGAGGCTGAAAGCACCAAAAATAGTAAAATGGGGTATGTCCCAGTAAAATGCCAAATTTGTGTTGAAAAATGTGGTTTTCTGATTCAAGTCTGCCCGTTCCTGAAAGGTGGGAAGATAGTGATTTCAGCACCAGAAACCCTTTGTTGATGGCATTTTCAGGGAAAAAAACACAAGCCTTCTTCGGCAGCCCTTTTTCCCAATTTTTTTGGAAAAAACGAAATTTTCACTGTATTTTGGCTATTTTCTTGGTCTCCTCCAGGGGAAACCACAAACTCTGGGTACCATTAGAATCCCTAGGATGTTGGAAAAAAAGGACGCAAATTTGGCGTGGATAGCTTATGTGGACAAAAAGTTATGAAGGCCTAAGCACGAACTACCCCAAATAGCCAAAAAAGGGCTCAGCACTGGGGAAGGGGGGAAAGGCCCAGCAGCTAAGAGGTTAAAACCATGTACGTCAGTATTTTGCAAATAGATTAAAGAGGCCCGAGATGGCTCCAGCTTTACACTGCCTCTGTATTCTGAGCTCGCACACTTAAAGGCAGCAGCCGCGTGTTTCAGGGGAGAGCTTTGGGCACTGGCACACTTTTGTTTACAAATTAAGCACTGGCCCTATGTTACCCTTGCAGTTATTATCATCAAGGCATGTAGGTTGAGCGACAGGCAGTGCTGATAAGTTGTTAGGTGAGTGTGCCTGTTTTCAGAATCTTCTGAGATTTCTTTTATTCATACATTACGAAGCTTGAATACTACATGTTGCTTGTTGTTTATTTCACCGAAAATCAACATTCAGGGGTCACTACGTTGCTGTCGGGAGATTGAAACTAGGTGTGTTTAGTGTGATGTAGTCTGATAAGGGTGGAGCTAAAAGCCCAAACCTGTGTTGCCAAACACTTATTAAACCAGCTCACCCAGGGCTATAAGCATCTTGCCCCTTATTACGAGTTTTCGGTGGGGTCGGGTAGGGGAATTACCGGTCCCTTCAGAATTACACATTTCCAAGTTTCAGGAATCTGGCTGCTGCTGAAAGCAACCAAAAGCTCCGGTTGAAACTCCGGGAAAGAATAAGGCTCCTGACAATTCCGGTAATCCCTCATTTGTTAGTGAAAGTTCAAAATCCTACCTGTAGTGCAATCCACTCTGCGCTCCTAACGCCCCTCAATTATGAGGTTTTGGTGAATGTCATCCGTATTGTGGTGCATCCTGACCAAAATCCACAAGGTGTGGTAAGTATCAGCAGGTTATCATAAAGCTCATAATTGCGATTTGTCCGCTAACTTGTGGAACCAGTCATATCTTAATTAAACAGATGCTGCTAAAGAGCCAAAAAGGCTCAGTAATAATATATTATTTGTGGCTAAAAGTAGGAAGGCATGGATGTGTTTCGTGGTTTACTGTAGAATTGACTGGTCTTCATTCTGTTAGTGATTCACATACTATGTCTGTACAGTCAACTACTCCCAAGTGGAAAGATTGTTTGCACCTTAAGTAGCCACCGCTGCAGAATGTGTTGTCCATCACTGATCCAACTTGTAATAAATTGGTTGTTGGTTGACTGGAGTATGAACCGTGGTCAAGCAGCCACCACAATCCATGTCAGGGTAAGGTATAACCAATCCCAAATCGACCTGTACTCAACCCTCTGGTAGCTCGGCACAGAGCAGTCAGGCTTAACTTAGAGGCAAAGTGTAACGTTTTTGTGCAACACATCAAACAGTAATACAGTGAAATTGATATCACAACAGAGTTAGAAAGATAGAGTTAGTTTTAATAAATAAAACAAGCTCAAAAACGACACAAATCCATTAAGTAGAACCGGAGATACCAAATTTTAAGGATTTTCTGTAAAATAGCTTCAAAAGGTGTAAAGTGGCAATTGTGGATATTTGGTTCTGCCGACGGGGACCAAGTCTCAAGCTCAGGCCGCGCAAGATGGAGCATGTGCCAGCTACAGGACCCAGTAAGGCCCACTGAACAAAAGTACCTTTCATCCTGCTTTGCCGAGGGTTGCAAGGATCCGCATCGAAGATGTGTAATGCAGTTGTAGAGATGTGTCGGTTCTGAGATGCGGCGAAGCTGCAGCGCAAGGTCCTGTTACATTGACATTGGAGATCCTGATTGACGGAGCTTGTAATGCAGAGTCTGGTGTTAGAGATGCAACGCTCAGTGGGGTTGATGCGTCCGTTCCGAAGAGCTGCATTGCTGGGATGGGGAGTCTGATGTCATCATCAAGGCTGTCAACCATGAGAGATCCAAGGGCCTGCGCCGGGTAAGGGCCGTGCAGCAGTGGTCAAAGGCAATGTGGGTTGCTGCGGCAATGCAAGTCTTTCCGACAGGTCCAATCCTTGCAGTGGCGGATATGCGTCAATTCTGCTTAGGTTGGCACCACACAGCAGAGAAGATGTGTCAGTTCCACTAGATCCACAGGCTGGCAGAGCACCTTAGGCCCACTTCCAAGGGTCTAGGGCTAGGGTGACACCACTTGACTGGATAGACTCACAGATGGCAGAGTCCAGATCCAGCTGCAAGGTTATTGGAAGCATTTTATGTCCATGAGGCTTCAGATCAAGAGGACAACCAATTAGCACTTGGAGACACTTTGGGTTCTGGGTTCAAGAGATGCAGGCCTAGTCCTTCTCTCCCAGGCATGAGGCAGCAGGAAGTAGGTCAGCACAGCAAAGCAGGGGTCCAACAAAGTGAAGTCCAGCAGAATAGCAGTCCTTCAGCAGCACAGCACTCCTTCCTGACAGAGTATCCACAGGTCAGAAGTGTATTGAAATGGTGGTGTCTGAGGTCTATCTTTTATTTCCTGGTGCTCTGGCTCTGGAAGGTGGGGGTAGCTCCTAGAAAGTGGCTTTGAAATGCAAGGCATTCTCTGCCTCCCTTTCCTGCTCTTCAAATTGGCTGTAATGACAATGCAGGGCTGTTAGGCTTTTTCTGTGGAGACAGGACACAGCCTATTTAGGTGTAAGTGAGACTGTGTCCAGCCCTCCTTCCGATCCTACTAGTGATGGTACATCAAGTCACACCTAATCTCCCAATGTGTGTGGCTGTCTAGAAGGAATACACAAAGCCCAACTGCCACCTACACCCAGTCATGTGACCGCAGACAGGCTTAAGGCACCAAATGGCTAAGGCAGGAAAATGTCAGCTTTCTAAAAGTGGCATTTTCAGAATTGCAATACAAAAGGAGTTATCTATTCCCTTTCGGAAATTACACTGATAAAATGTAATAACGCAACTCCAATGTTTGCTTAGGGGAGAGGTAGGCCTTATAGTCGTGAAAAACAAATGCAAGAATTTTTCACTACCAGGACATGAAAAACTAAAAGTACATGTCCTACCCTTCAAAATACATTGCATCCTGCCCCCTAGGCTACCCAGGCCCTACCGTAGGGGTGACATATATGTATTCAAAAGGAAGGTTTGGGCCTGGCAAAAGTTTATTTTGCCAGGTGGAAATGGCAGTTTAAATTGCAATCACAGGCTCTACAGTGGCAGGCCAAGGACATATTTAAAAGGGCTACTCACAATCATTGCTGCAAGCCTATTAGCACCATTTAGTCTGCAGGCCCTGGGCACATGTAGTACACTTTACTAGGGACTTATAGGTAAAATAAATATGCCAACTGAGGACTGAGCTAATATCACCGTATATAGAGGAGAGAGCATAAGCATGTTTGCACTGTTTGACAGTGATGAAGTGGCCAGAGTTCTAATACTAGTAAGAATTGCGTCATAAAAAGTGGAGGAAGAAGGCAAAAAGTTGGGGGGGGGACTACCCTGAGGCTGACAGGTCCAACACAACCGCATGAGCGTTGCAGTGCAGGCAGTTTAAAACCACCCATCCTAAGACCAGAGTGTGAAACTAGTGGGCAAAAAGACACACTAATTACCATGTCCCTCATGTCCAAACATAGGGCGGTAGAAGCAGCTTGAAAATGCTCAGTAAATACCCCCAGAAATGACTTGCTGTGAAAGTGTTGGTTGTTCACAAATAGTGCCTGGTACAGAGTGTCACCTACTACAAAAGCACATAGAACAAACCTGTTGGACCTTTGAGTCCTTGCTAAACCAGTGGTTGGCTGCTGCTAAATTGAATATCTGAAATGTTATTAGAGCTGTTGCAGGAGATAGGTGGGTCTCGTGTTTTTTGGCCTCTTAGTACTCCTTGTGTGGTTCATTTCAGTGGTGGTGTAACAAAGGCCCCCGCAGCCCCCGCAGTGCCTACTTACCTCCAATTTTTGCTAAATATTTGCTTTTGTGGGCCTTAGGATGCTGTGCACTTTACCACCGCTAACAAGTGCTATAGTGTTTGTGCTCACTCCTCTAAACAGGGTTTGATTGGTATATACCTAATTGGCATATTGGTTTACTTGAAAGTCCCTTGTAGAGTAGTATACCATAAACCCAGGTCCTATAAAAGTAAATTCTACCAGTGGGCCTGCAGCACTTATTATGCCACAGACCTAAGTAGCCCTATAAAATATATCCAAGGCCTGGCATTGCATCCTGAATGCAGTTTTGCATTGTCATGTCGATTTGGCATTTAAACCCCTTGCCAAGCTCTTTTCTTACATATATGTCACCCTTAACGAAGGTCCTAGATAGCCCATAGGGATGAGGTGTAATTAAAAGGTTGGGCATGTACTTTTAAGTTTTACATGTCCTTGTGAAAATCTCCCACTTTTGTTTTTCACTACTGGGAACCCTACCCCTCTTATAGGATAACATTGGGGATTCCTTATTACATTTAATAAGCTGTAATTCCTAATTGAGAGATGAATCATGTTCGGTACCTATGACATTGAATTGATAAAACCTCTTTTAATTGTGAAGTCAGAGTTTGCATTACAATTTTGAAAATGGTACTTTTAGAAAGTGAGCATTTTCCTGCCCTTAGAGTCAGCCCTTTTGTGTCTGTAGCTTGGCCTTGGTCACATGACTGGGTGTAACTGACAGACCTAGTGGATTCTGCCCAGACAGTCACACAATAGAGGGGTTATGTATGCCTGAATGACCATCTGCTGGAAGGATGGGAGCAGAGCTGAGCACAGCCCCACTTACACTTGAACAGCCTTCCACTGTTTTCACACAAAGGGATTAACGACCCTGTAGTGTCAATGAAACAGCTTGGAACCAATGCATGGGAATCAGGAAATTCCATGCACTTCAAAGGACTTTCCTAAAAGCGTTTCTTCACTTCCAGAAGAAGGGCACCAGGGTATAAAAATTGGACCTTCAGCCCCACTCTTCAGTTCACTACTGCTGGAACTGCAGAATAACTCTCAGAGGACTGCCTGCTGCTGTGACCTGCAGTGCACTCTGCCAGATTGCTGATATATCTAGAAGAACTGTGTTGCTGCCTAGAGCCTTCCTTGAACCCTCAGAGGGCAGCCCTACGGTTGAGCTCTGCATCTGCATTTGCACCCAGGACTACCAGAAATGACTCCAAGGGCTAGTTTGCTGGCCTTGTGTTCAGAGCCACAGGGGCATAACAGGCTCTTACCATCTTGAACCCACACCTGGACCCAGCCTGAGGGAGTCCTGAACACCCGAGAGGTGTATCACCAGTCCTGGATCTTTGTCTGTGGTGCAAAATGTGCTGTAGAGGGCCAATTTCCAAAATTGAGGACAACTTTTGGCCAAAGAGTGCTCTGAGAACCAGGAGGATACCAGGACCAAGCTGCTGGCCTATCTGCCCAAGGTGTACCACCTTTAGGATGGCCTTTGCTGCTTGTCCTGCTACATTCTTCTTGGCAGTAGCAAGTACATTTCAGGAGTCCTTTGCCAACGGTTACCGACTTCGTGGAACTGTCTTCAGCTACAGCCCTCTGCTTCGTCCCACTGGAGTTTGTTGACTTCCATTTCAGTGACTAAGTCCGAACATAGAAATCTTCAACATGGTTTTGACCTAATGGTAGACAAATATGACACTCCCTCCTCAAACACCTCCTGCAGTTTTGCCCCGCTGACCGGGCCCAATCCACTTTTTGTATCCAAACTGTGCTCCATCGTGGTCGTCCTTATCCTTCGACTTGGAACCGGTGTCACCTGATTAGATGTCCGTGGTTGACTGTTTGATCTTTTAGGCACTATTTTGAACCTTAATCTTTAAAAATCATAACTCTGGTTCTAGTGTTTGTTTGTTTTTTTGTCATTTCGGTGTTTTGGGGTTTTTTCTTGGGTTGTGTTTTCACTTTATTAAAATATGTGTCCTGAATAAATACTTTACACATTGCCTCTTAGTTAAGCCTGACTGATTTTTATACATAGCTTTAGTTGATTCTGTCTTAACTCCAAAATTATTAGATGCTGTCACTGAAAGTTGTCTTAATTCCAGCATGCCTTTCAAAATTATCTTTGTGTAGTGCATTTTGTACTCACCTAACACGCACCTCTCTTTTTGTCCATGTCAATGTGAAAGGAAGTTGAACATGGACAATAGATGGAATGATAGAAATTCAAGTATATTTGTGGCATAAAGTTAGAGAAACAAGCGATGGAATCTGTCAGTATACGTGTCAGAAAAGATACAAACAAGTAGAGGGAGGTGGAGGAATTTAGGTCATGAAGGATTACAGACAAGGGTGCGGAATCAATCAGTCAATCATGGATTTGTAAAGCGCACTACTCACCCGTGAGGGTCTCAAGGCGCTGAGGAGGGGAGGGGGTAGAAGGCAGGGGGAGGTGCTGCTACTCCTTGAACAGCCAGGTCTTGAGAAGTTTCCTGAAGGGAGGGAGGTTTTTGGTCTGGCGCAGGTGGGTGGGAAGAGTGTTCTACGTTTTGGCGGCGAGGTGCAAGAATGATCTACAGCTGGTTGTAGTTCTGCGGATGCGTGGGACGGTTGGGAGGGTGAGGTCGGCAGAGCGGCGATGCCGGGTCGGGGTGTAGAAGGAGAGTCGTCTGTTGAGGTATTCTGGTTCGGTTTTGTGCAGTGCTTTGTGAGCGTGGGTGAGGAGTTTGAAGGTGATTTTCTTGTTGGCTGGGAGCCAGTGCAGGTTTTTTAGGTGGTCTGTGATGTGGCAGTGGCGGGGGATGTCCAGAATGAGGCGTGCAGAGGCGTTCTGGATGCATTGCAGCCTCCTCTGGAGTTTGGCCGTGGTTCCTGCATAGAGGGCATTGCCGTAGTCCAGCTTGCTGCTTACAAGGGCTTGGGTGACTGTTCTTCTGGTTTTGGTGGGTATCCATTTGTAGATCTTTCAGAGCATGCGGAGGGTGTTGAAGCAGGAGGAGGAGATGGCGTTGACTTGCTGGGTCATTGATAGTGAGTGGTCCAAGATGAATCCTAGGTTGCATGTGTGGTCGGTGGGAGTCGGAGCGGTTCCGAGAGTGGCAGGCCACCAGGAGTCATCCCATGCGGAGGGGGTGGAGCTGAAGATGAGGACTTCCGTCTTGTCGGAATTGAGTTTGAGGTAGCTGCTCTTCATTCATTCGGTGACGGCCTTCATACCTTCTTGGAGGTAGGTCTTGGCGGAATCCTCGGTGAGGGAGAGGATCAACTGGGTGTTGTCGGCGTATAAGATGATGTTGAGGTTGTGGGATTGGGCGATGTTGGCGAGCGGAGCCATATACACATTGAAGAGGATTGGGCTAAGGGACGAACCCTGGAGTACGCCGCAGTTGAGTTTGGTGGCCTCCGAGCAGAATGGGGGGAGGCAGTCTCTGTGGGTTCTGCCGGTGAGAAAGGAGGTGACCCAGTCCAGGGCTCTGTCGCGGATTCCAGCATTGCTGAGGCGTGAGTGTAGGGTGTGGCAGACGGTGTTGAACGCGGCGAGAGGTCCAGGAGGGTGAGGGCCGCAGTTTTGCCGCTGTCCAGTATGGTTCTGATGTCGTTGGTGGTGGTGACGAGGGCGGTTTCGGTGCTGTGGTTGCTGCCGAATCTGGATTGGGAAGGGTCCAGGGTGCAGTTCTCCTCTAGAAAGCGGGTTATTTGTCTGTTGACGGCCTTCTCGATGACTTTTGCCGGGAAGGGGAGCAGGGAGATAGGCCGGAAGTTCTTGAGGTCTTTTGGGTCCGCCTTGGGTTTGTTGATGAGGGCGTTGATCTCGGCGTGTTTCCAGCTCTCCGGGAAGGTGGCGGACTCGAAGGAGCTGTTGATGATCTTCCGTAGTTTGGGTGCGATGACGGAGCATGCTTTGATGAGGATGTGGTGAGGGCAGGGGTCGGATGGAGAGTCAGAGTGGATGTGTTTATGATTTCGATGGTGTAGTTGTCATTGATGAGGGTCCAGGAGAGCAGGAGGTTGGTCAGAAGTGAATCTGTGGTGTTGCTGGTTGCCGGGGGGTCTGGGTGCTGAAACTGTTGTGGATGTCTGCAATCATGAGGTGGAAGTAGGAGGCTAGGGAGTCGCAGAGGTCTTGGGATGGCGGGATGTCGTTGGCGTTGGAGCTGGGGTTGGAGAGTTCCTTTACGACATTGAACGGGGAGGAACTCATAGCAAAAATGGAAAGAGAAACAATTGTGGGGTAACATAAATGGTAGACAGTGAGTGAAAGAGAGAGAGCAACTTGACAAAGGATGCAGATGGTACACAGGCTGTGTCAGAATAGAAATTCTTCAATGCTGAGTGAAAATGCAATAAAAACACAGAGGCCGAGAGTTTCAGGGTATGTCAGAGAGGAGATGATGGGCACGGATGGGGTATACCATGGGTAGCCCCAACCAAGTGCTATCTGTGGTATTTCCATCTGCAGTTTATGTAACCAATCCATCTCTTTTCATGGAATGCTCCTTGTTACATGGAATGTGGTGATGGAGATTCTAGTGGGAGATGGTTAAGACTGAGAATAGGAGGAAGATGATGTGAGGAGAGCTGTGGGCTGTTTTTCCTGTGGATGAGATATTTATCCTGGATTTAAATAAAGACAACAGAGCACTTCGACTATGGATATCATTATTACACTGGCGACGAGGATGGGATGATGTGCTTAATAGGATATCTCAACACAGCTGCAGGATCGTTGGATTTTGATTTGACAGTTGGATCCTATCTTACTATTTTCAGAAATTACTTTTGGTGAGTTCTTCCAGTTTTTTCTTTTTCTCTCATCTTTTGGATCTATCTTTATACTAAAGAGAAAATATATTAAGGAAAAGAGGAGGGAGAAAAAATAGACTTTAAGAGACTATGAGATCCAATTAATCTACTGACTTCTTGTGGGGAAGTTTTACCTGAATGGTGTTGTAAAGCACTTTTGAGTCTAAGGTTGGATCTATTACGTGTTTTAAACAAGGAAAACACTTTTCTTTAATTCTGCCAAGCGCGTGCAACTCCTCTGTGTTTTGTTTATATTTGAAATGCTGGATGCCTGCCGCGAGCGCTATCACGCTCCATCACACTTCTTGCCTGATTTGAAGTAAGCTTGGGCGTTCCGCACCCAGGCGCTGCGTGTTTATTTTGCTGCATGTTCTATTTCACGTTGTTTCGGCTCGAGGAACAGATTAAAGGCCACGCGCTCCCCTTTCTTTAGTTTTAACGCGTGTCACTGTTATTTACCGTGAGCGCGTTAATTTCTGAATACAAGATATTGGATATTTAAAGCACGTACTCGACGCAGCAGCAGGAAAATAACTCACCGATCTCACCAGTGCTGTTCTGGCTTCAGCCCAGCTTGAAGCTTTCTTCACACATTACAAGATGAACTGTCTGTAGAAAATGATCTTCATGTTTGAACTTTACTAATGAGTGTGATATTCTACAAAATATTCCATAGTAACTCAAAGGAAGTATATAAGGAAATCACTATAACATTATATATATAAGTAAGAACATTAATTTTATTTTATTTTCTCTCTACAAAACCACTATAATGCAAAATATACCTCCTCCTCCGTTTTTTTTTACTGTACCTGGCGAAGCGCCTATTATATGGTCAAAATGGAAAAAGTCGTTTTTGCACTATACAAGAGTATGTGGTTCATCATTATCAAATGAAAGGAAAGTTTCCCTTCTCATGTATTGTTTAGGATGTGAAGGACTGGAGATTTTTTAAACTTTATCTGAGCCGGAAGATAATGGCACGGATTTAAATGAATTTGAACTTTGTATAAAGAAACTAGATTTACACTATCTTCCTAAGATTAGCACGATTTTAGAGCGATATCACTTTGGTATGCGGGAACAAGCCCAAAATGAATCTATTGAAGAGTACATTACTACCTTAAGGAAATTGGCGGCTACATGCAAATTTGGATTAACGCTTGAAGAACGTATAAGAGATCAATTTATGCTTAAGTGCTCAAGTGACAAAATTAGGCAAGAGCTTCGGAGTAAGGATGATCCATCTCTTCAAGAAGTTGTGACAATTGCCAAAAGTGTGGAACATACCTTAGCATGTGTGGGGGAATTGGAAAAAAACAAATTTCCTCCAGTTAATAAGATATTTCCTAAAAATGAGAAACAGGAAAGTCATGCATTAGAAGCCGAAGGAGGAAATGATGACACAAAACGAACACAAATTCAAAGACCTAAATTCAAGGATACCAAGTGCTTTCGGTGTGGAAATTTTGGGCCTTTCGCATCTTTCAAAAAGTGTCCTGCTATTAATGCTATCTGCAAAGTATGCGGAAAACGTGGGCACTTTGCCAAATGCTGTAGGTCACAGAAGGATTCTGCAGTCAAAATGATACAGGACTGCATATTGATGGTTGATGAGCAAGGAAAAAAGAAGAATTATCCGAGAGACACTGTAACAATGTGTGGTATTAAGTGTGAAGTTCTCTTTGATTCTGGAGCATGGTTAACCTTGATGTCAAATGAGATATTTGATAAGTATTTGAGTCACAATATAAAATTGGAAGATCCTGATGTAATCTCAGGGGGTTATGGTGGTCAAACCATAGAGCTAAGGGGATACTTTGAATCTGAAATTATCTTCAAGTCAAGCTCCATTAGTGCCAAGATCTATGTTCCAGTAAAAGGGGACAGCGTCTTAAGCTGGCCTCATCAAAGAGAACTCGAGGTCATCTTAGATCCTAATAACTCTACACCTGTTTTGCTCAAAAAAGACTTTGTTAAGAATATTTGTGGTGTGTGTGAAATATCTACAGACGTTAATAAGGAAAGTATACCAAACTTTGTGCATGAATTCAGGGATGTGTTTAGTGACACTCTAGGGTGTCTCACCAAATATGTACATCACATCAAACTCAAAGATGGTGCAATTCCTGTGGCTTGTAAGGTACGGCCAATACCGATTTCTGTGAGGGATGATGTCGAAAAAGAGTTGAATAATTTGTGTCAGAATGGGATCATTGAACCTGTTGAGGCTTCAGAATGGGTTTCTCCCATTGTGGTCACACGTAAGCCCTCGGGGGACGTTAGACTGTGTGTCGACATAAGGAATCTTAACAAGGCTGTTGTGAGTGATCTATTTCCACTTCCTAATATCACAGAAATGGTAACTCTTTTGCATGGTGCCAAGTATTTTAGTACGTTAGACTTAGCTTCAGCCTATCATCAAGTGATGCTTCATGTAGATTCAAGGGATCTCACTACGTTTATCACACCTTTTGGAACGTTTAGATATATAAGGATGCCGTTTGGGCTGGTATCAGCTGCATCGGTGTTTCAGCGATTAATGCATGATCTATTTAGTTCTGAGAAAGGTGTGAAATATTTTCAAGATGACATTCTGGTATATGGACGAACTAGAGAAGAACATGAAGAAAGGGTTAGGAGAGTGTTAAGTATCCTAAAGAGTCATGGTCTCACGTTAAAGCTCAGTAAATGTCATTTTGGTAAGGAGGAAATAGAATATTTGGGACACAGAATTACTTCTACTGGTCTGTACCCGAAACAAGACTTAATAGAAAGTATTTTAAAACTACACTCGCCAAAGAACAAAGAAGAATTGCAGGCTTTCTTTGGTATGGTTGAGTTTCATGGAACGTTTCTGCCTAACTTAGCTATAAAAACTGAAAATATGCAAAGATTACTCAAAAAGGGCGTTGAATATGTATGGAATGATTTGTGTGAAAACGAGTTTACAATTGCGAAAAATCAACTGTCTAGTGGGGGTTGTTTGAAATCATTCAATCCTAATGAGTTGAGTGTGATCATGACAGATGCTAGCACAAGAGGTTTAGGGGGTGTACTCTTACAGAAAGGAGAAGGACAGGATTGGAAACCTGTTGTGTATTGTTCGCGAACTTTAAAAGGGTCTGAAGTGAATTATTCTACAATTGAGAAAGAAGCGTTAGGTGTTTTTGGGGCTATAAACAAATTCAAAAATTTTGTATGGGGAAGTCTCTTCCATGTTTATACTGACCACAAACCTTTAATTGAAGTTTTCATGAAAAAAGGTCTTGACCAAATTTCTTCCAGGATAAGTAGGTGGGTGGTTAATCTTCAAGATTTCAATTTTCAAATGTTTTATGTTCCTGGAGCTTATAATAATACAGCTGACTGCTTGTCCAGACTTGCATCTGTTTCAGAGGAAGACTTGTGTGATAACCAGGAAAACAATTTCAGTGTGTGTAGTGTAACGGAAGGGATTATTGGCCATGATGACTGGGTACGTGCAGTTGCGAATGATTCCATTTTGCAAAGGGTATGTAATTTCCTCAAAGACAAATGGGACTTTGAAGATTTAAGGAGTTCTAATATTTTAAAAACATTCTGGAAGATAAGGGATGAATTGTCAGTTTCAGATGATCTATTGTTTCGTGGGGGGAGATTAGTGGTACCTAATACATTAGTTGAGAAGATCATTCAACTTGGTCATAGTGGTCATCAGGGCATAAGTAAAACTAAAGCTAGGATTCGTATGAACTATTGGTGGCCTGGGATGGATTTATGTATTGAAAGAGTAATTAGAGACTGCCCTGACTGTTGCAATAGCGATAAAATCTACAAAACGAGAGTACCTTCAATGAGTATCAGGGGTTTGTCGAACAGGCCATGGGATGTTGTGGCTATGGATATTGTTGGACCTATTTATGGTAAAGGTGGGAGCAGTTATATTTTGGTTTTGATTGATCAATTTTCCAGATGGGTGGAAAATTGGTATAGTTAATAGTGTTGAAACCAAAAGAATAATCAATCTTCTGGAAGAAGTTTTTGCTCGAGAGGGTTTTCCCAATGCCATCCTAACTGATAATGGTCCACAATTTGTGTCCAAGGAAATGGAATGTTATCTGAAGAAATTGGGGATAAAGCACAAATTGTGCTCATTGTATCATCCTGAAGGGAATGGTATTGTTGAAAGGTTTAATAGGTGCGTGAAGGAGTGTGTGAAGTTGGAGGTAGCTGCAGGGAGATGTTGGAAGGAAGGCTTGAGAAAATTCTTGATAGCTTATCGCTTTACTCCACATTTTACTACAGGATCTGTTCTTTTTGAGTTATTCAGGGGAAGGAAACCCAATACTATGCTTGTTCCTGGTTGGGTCACCGGGGGTAAGGATAAAGCTGTTTCTTGGTCTCATGGAGAGTATGATAGGATGTGTGAGAAAAATTCAGTGGAAAAAAGAAAGGAGTACTTTGACAGAACGAAACATGTATGTGATGTGAAAGTGAATGTTGGTGATGAAGTTTTGGTTAAAAGACCTGTTTTGGGTAAGAGCGAAAGCAAATTTTGGGGTCCGTTTAGTGTAATGAAATTGTTCAGAAATGCTGTAAAAGTTAATGATGGCCGCATATGGAATCTCAATCGCATTGTGATCTCGAAGAGGAAAAATGTCTGATTTTTCAATGTGTTTTTTCTGAATCTTTTTTTATAGTTTTTTAATCACATCTTAAGGGATAGTTTATTCTTATGTTCAATGTATATAGTTTATGATGTTTACTTCCTATTTCTCTTTTGTTTTCTTTGGGGGAAAGGTGTGTGGTATTTCCATCTGCAGTTTATGTAACCAATCCATCTCTTTTCATGGAATGCTCCTTGTTACATGGAATGTGGTGATGGAGATTCTAGTGGGAGATGGTTAAGACTGAGAATAGGAGGAAGATGATGTGAGGAGAGCTGTGGGCTGTTTTTCCTGTGGATGAGATATTTATCCTGGATTTAAATAAAGACAACAGAGCACTTCGACTATGGATATCATTATTACACTATACATCTCATCTTAGACTAATGGATTTGGGGAACATGTCGTTATCACCATGAGGTGCAGGATTTGTCATGCAATCAGCAAAGCTGAACTGACAGCATTTGTCATGTGCTTGAACCACAGGACATGTTGGCTGCACGCCAGCCAGGAGGCAGCCCTTCATGAATGTGGTATTGTTATTGCACAAACATAGCCAAAAGGCAGTGGAGCACTGCAGGGTATTCATAGTGGGACAGTCTATCACAATGGGATCTACGCAGGACCGCTAGCTCCACCCTGCAGGCACTGCACATCTGAGCATGTGCTGTGTGTTACAGCAACTGACTGAGCTCCAGTCATTCACAATACATGGCCTGCGTGCCAAGACTGTGGTCCATGGGGTGGTGACATTGGTGCATCTGCTCCAGTTCAGCCAGCTCTTGTTCGGGTCTGATGGCCCAGATTCTTGATAAACCAGATAGACGCCAGCAGCAGAAAGGGGAAGCGTTGTCTTCTGTTTTTACAAAGGCTAGTGCAGACATTTAAAATGAAATTATATAATATTCATGTGTAGCTCAATGGTCTATTATGAAAACTCGATCGAATTCAATCTATGTGAATTCAGTGCAGTGGAGTTAAAGGAAATACTGTGCATCAATTCATCAAAAGTCAGGAGACACCAATGAGCAGTTCAACTACAGTTGTCAGATATCAAAATGAATCTTCCCAAATGAAATGGCAAAAAGACATCTGAATAGTGAAACAAAATGTTGTTTGTTGTCCTCATAGATATAATATCTATGTCTGCATAATAAACTTAACATATTTGTTGTTGCTTAGCTAAGGACAAGTGGGTGAAGCACTCCCTCTGTCTAGGGTGACCAGTTGTCCCGGATTTGCCGGCACAGGTTTTCCACCAGAAGTCCCGGCAGATTTCAGGAAATTTAGCTCATGCCCCGGTTTTTAGAAAGAGTTGTCTGAAAAAAGTGGGAGGTGCCTTTTTATGTTTTCCAAAGGAGGGATAGTTAGCAGCTGTTACAAGAAAGTAATTTAATTAACAGGCATGAAACTTGCATTTTAGCTATGTCAGGAAACTCTGGATGGCATCTACTCTATGCATGGAAAACTGAATCCTCACTGTGGATGGAGCAGATATCCCTACTATAGATCCAAATAAAGAGCGCAGAGACCAGGAGAGTGGCTGCTGGAGTACACTCCTAGGGGGGACCAGACATTCACAAACATCAGAGGAGTACAGAAATACATCACATTGTATTCATCTTTACCTTTGGCATTCATATTGTCTGTTTTACCAAAGTCACTGACTTGCTGGCTCCACTTCTCAGCTTGGTTATGCTCCTGTGAGACCTTACTGGCACGTGAAGCCTTACTGTGCCACCGGTTTCTCCTGTCGTCTCCCTACTTTCTGTTTCCCCAGAGGGTATAGTTCGAGAAACGCTTATTCTGTGCTCCTGGGTGGTACCAATGTAGAGGATTAGATACAATCTGAGTTCAGCGCCAACCTGATTGATTCATTAAAATATTTTAAATTTCAAAAATACTCTGAATACCCCACATGGTATTTTTGATTTCATGCTTGCGTCGTACACCAGAAGCAATCGTTTTTGGTTTGTTTTATTTCACTGCACCAAGCTTTTTTAATTGTGCCTGATTCACATACAGATGTACACTTATGTGCTTTGTACTCCCACACTCATACACAGTTTCTTACAACAACCAAGTGTGGGCAAAGCCTACAGACTTTGCTTTACTGAGATAATACAGTTTGTGTGCACATCATATTGAAGCCAGGTCTACTGGCTTTCTCAATGCTTGTTTTAATTTGTCATTGTTATCTCTTTTTTAATAAATAACATCCACCAATAAGATATTTTATTTACTTTATCCTTAAGATGCATTGCAAGCGGATGTAGTGCAAGGAGGGAAGGAATGAGGATGTGCATCAAAAACGCCAGTGTCTTTTCAATTTGCCACATCAGTGGCTGCTTTGTGTGGACCTCGAAGTGACCAATCTCACAAACTTACATTTTTTATGTTGATTGTTAATTTCTTTGATCACGGGGGGGATAGCTACTCATGAGTTTAGCCTGATAGTTGTTTGAAATACTCAACAAAGTAGCTCCTGGCAATAAACCTGCTTTGAGGTCCAGTCATTTTTTTTTTCATTTTTTTATCAAGGACGTTATCAGAACCACAATGACGTCTAAAGCTCAGCATCTCTCATGTGGTTTTCTATTTATATTTTACCTGGATGAGAGTTCCTCACATACAAAGCTAATACTCGTGCAGCCGGCTTTGCAAATTAGTCTACTTTTTAGTGTTTCATTCTTGGAAAAGAATTCTAGACCTAGAAGTGCGATCTTTAAGTTGTTAAATTTCTCAGTCAGTCTATTATTAAAATTGTTGGCATTCAGCCTCATAGGCAGCACCAGCTTCTTTGAGTCGTAATGAGTTGTTGAAGAATTAAATGATATAGACTCTGGGCATTTCTAGGGAGGCCAGATATCTGTCATAAATATTGCAGACTGGTGAATGGACAGCGGTAATCGTGGATGGCAGGACAGCAAAGCAAAGGAAATTGAGACCTCTAGTGGCCTAAACAATGGCTGAGCCTTCACCCATGATAGTTAGCCACATTTCCACCTGATTTGCCCGATACTAATGTGCAAAAAGGTTTCCATCATAAGAAAAACAGGATGTGATCCAGGTGCCCTCCTATATGCAGACAATCTTCTGGTGCTAGACTCTGATTGGCTTACAAAGGCAGCTTAAAGAGTTCACCATATATCGGGGGAACAATTATCTAACTGTAAATACATCAAAAACTGTGGTAAAGATGTTTGGAAAACCAAGCAGATTTTTATTTAGAAGGGGTGGAGTTATTTGGAGGTGGCCAAGCACTATAAAGAACAAAGACGTTCACTCCAACTGGCCCAGATAACGCCTGATGTTGTCCCTCCCTTGAAGTTACTGATACCAGGAGGTAGGAAAATCTGGGCCCTTACAGTAGGAGCCTGAAGGTCCCCCTAAAAATGAGGAATTACCAGGCGAAAAAATGTTTCCCTTGTCCCATTTTCCACGTAATTCCTCATTTTCCCACATATTTTCACACGGAGATTTCTTTGTGAAAGTAAAAAGGTCTGAAATAAAAGTGGATCTATTCATTCGATGGGTAACATCTGTTTCTATCCCCGTTAGAATTAGGAGGCCTCGTGTTATGAAGTTCTTGGTGTTGTTTTTAATAGTAACCTTAGTTAGAAAACACATTTTTTGCAATTTCCTAAAAAAAGAAAACTGGTTCAAATAACAAACGCTATAAGCATGTATTGAAGCACCGATCAAATAATATAAGACTAAATTTGCTCCTGTTGATGTCTAAGGTAGCAGCAGTACTCTAATTTTCTGTACTTCAGAGTTCTCTGCGAAATACAGGTTTTTATTGTTCTGCAATGTGTATAGTAGAAGCTCCCAAACATCTATTGCTATTTCATTAAAAATAAATTGGCCCAAAAAAAAAATCTCTCATTTGGAGCAAGTGAACTATCAGCAACACCCCTGACACGATTACCACAGTGCAAAGATCAAATTCCACTGTTTTAGGGCAGTCCAGTGTAAATTATGTGAGAAAAAACTGCATGTTACAGTAGCTTGATAAAGGAAAAATACTTCGGTAGTCAAGTGTGATTTTATCTCAATGTATGCATGTTTAACCCTTTGTAACCTGGCATTTATTGTCAGTCTCTGTTTATTTCAACCTAGCACGACAAAACATCACGGCATAAAGCATACATGCACACCCTCATCTCATAGTATGCTATTTATTGCCATTTGTGTGCGAGTGAATAGGGAAATATGCCCATTTGGAGCGCTGGAATCTCGCTGGTACTCAGCTCATAACACTCTGCACATCCATAGAATGACTGATCACCTTTTAAATCATAGGACCCGGATTGCTAGCGCATAGATGCGTTTGATAACACCCAGCCCTGGTGGATCGTGCTTGAAGTGACCGTGCACAAAGCAGCATATGAGGAATGAATAAAACTGAGCTCCTGTTGTGTACCTTCACTTTCTTTTCAACCTTTGACCTATTTGCCTTTGGCAATATCGAAGGCAAGAGAAAAATATAACATTTGTTTAGAAAAAAAAGATTTTTGGGAAACTGCATTCTAAAATACTGTTTTCTTTTTCTAGTCAGACACAGAGTTTTGGGACAAGATGGAAGCCGAGTGGGAAGAGATGGCGAGAAGAAACTGGATTTCAGACAGTCAAGAAGCAGCAAATCAGATCACCGGTGGGCCAGGAGACACGGTAATGGAAAAATATGGATGACACTAGCAATGATATGTGTCCCGGGCACAGGCACTTGACATCCTCCGAACGCTATTTTTTTATTTCTTCTATAGTAGCATTAAATTTGTGTGCGTCAGCACTCTTTTATGTGTTTTGCAACAGTGCTGTTTTGTATAACTTGTGCTTTCTTAAAATACATCTGTGGTTACCGACAACCCACCAGCAATACACCCGAGGAGTTGTGCCTTTGCTCAAGCTGAGAGAGAACTGCCGGAAAGTGCAGCGATTTTAGGTCTGGCTTTAAGAGGCCTAAGTCAAACTTAGCCCCTAGGTGATCAGCAGAAAAATAGTGTTCAGAAGCACTACCGAGAGCGTGGTTTTGGCACTGCCCACCTGTTGATTATCCTGAGTAGAGCATTTGCTTGGATAGGCAACGTGTTGTCTCACTCAAAAAGATTTCTTGTTTTGCTCTTTGTTGCTTTGTGGGAAAAGACATGGTCGGTACAGCAGGCCTGCGCTGATTATGGTGACAAGCCTTAGATCGAGGCTATGGGCCTGATGTGTGCATTATGAAAAGTTATGACAAAGGCTGAAGGGCTTACATATTTAATTTGAAAAACATATATTAAAACACATAGACCCCTAAGGGTGAATGGTCATCTCATTGCACTAAAGGCTGTAGACGGGTATTTTGTTATGTGAAATGTCACACGCGCCCGTATGAGGCAAGGAATTTGGTGTTGACAAATACTTGGTTTGAAGGTTTGCAATGTGATAATCCTTATTAGCCCTCCCGAAAAGGACTGTTCCTGGTTTTGCTACCTGTCATTTTGCACACATCTGTGATTTTGTGGCTCCATGCCTGATGGTTGCCAATTTATGCTCAATAAAGTAAGGACTAGGGCCCGGTTTAGAATTTAGCGTTCGAGTTACTCGGTCACAACGGTGACAGATATCCCATCCGCCGAAATCTGAATCCCATTGGATATAATGGGATTTAGATTTTGGCGGATGGGATATTCGTCACTGTTGTGATGGAGTAACCCGTCCACTGAGTTCTAAATCAGGCCCTTACTGGGTTATGAAGACAGGCCAATGACAACGGCTAGAGACTTTATTGATTTAATTTGGAAAGTTATGCCCGATGCCATAGGTCTCATCTATTTATATTTGAAAGGTACGTAAAGGGAGAAGGATTGATTTATTTATTGAGAAAATCATCTATTAAAACCTAAACACCTTTAAGGATTGTTATTACACTGTGTTAAAGACTGTTGACAGGTATTAGGTTACAGGCAATTGTACAGATTAACAAATTTGCTAAGGGATTTAGGGGCAAATTTAAGAGCCCCTGTCGCCTCCTTGTGCTAAATTAGCGTTTTTTTAGGTTTTTTTTATGTTAATGTGGCCCAACGAGGCCAAAATCACAACGCCAGATTTACAAAGTGGCGCAATGAATGCATTGCGCCACTTTGTAACCCCTTGCACCACATTATGCCTGCGCCAGGCATAAAGTATGCAAGGATGGTGTTCCTCCGTTAGGGGGCCAAAAAATGGCACAAAGAAATCTTGAAGATTTCTTTGTGTCACTTGTTTCGGCATTTTTAATGCCTGCTCAGAGCCGGCGTTAAAAGGGGGCATGCCATTGTTTTCAGTGGGCCCCTATGTACTGTTCCGTGTTAGAGCCAAAATGTTGGCGCTAACCCTGAACTGTTCATCAAGTGTCAGAAATTCTGACGCTATTGTCCCCTACCCTGCATCGCATTTCGCCACATTTTAAATACGGCACACACATGGTGGCTGTACTAGGTGCAGCACCACTTTTCTTAAATCTTCCCCTCGGTGTTGGTCATAACTTCTAGAAAACACTTGGAATAGAACCTTTTCACTGTGAACATATTATTAATTGAATGATAGTTTGTCCATAAAAGTCAATTCAGCAAAATGCCAAGGATATCACACATCCTGTGATCTTAATGACATCATAGAAAGTGACATCAGATGACCCCAAATCTTCTCAGGAAGTGATTTCATGTGACCTTAACCTTGGTGAAGTGATGTAACATCTACATCAGTAATATAACAATACCGGACAGACAAACGTCTGCTTTAGATTCCACCTATGTTAATGTACCGACATGATCTGCGAAAGTTGAGGCTTGAACACCTGCTCTGAATAGTAGTGAATGAGCGAAGCAAGTGAGTCAAACCTCTTCTTGGGGGTTTTGAAAAAATTGGACCACCGTAAATTTTAAAGCACAATGTTCACATATTTGCTAAAATGAAGAAAAACTCTGAAAGACTGTTCATTAAATATTCAGTATTCCACGGGGCAAATCAAGGAGTTGACCCTATTTTTTTCAAAATGTGGTACGCGTGCCATACATATAAACAATTAAGTAATGCCAGTTGTCATTAATACTGTTTATATATCATGGGTTACCCTTTAGTCAAAAATTATTTTGTATGTCAGTACCAGTATTTTGTCTTGGTTGCCCCCTCTCAGATGACACAGTTATGCTTCCTTTAGACAAGAATAACCTAAAATATGCTACCAACATTTTGCTGTAGGTGCCCCCATGCCAAGAGTTTCCCTATGTATGCCAGCACCAACAATTGTCCCTGTACATCAATATGTCAAGAATCATTTCTTCTCTGTCAGTACCAATATTTTTCCACAGATGTCTATAATGCAAAGAATTAACTTTTTTATATCCATGCCAGTACTTTGTCACATGTGCCTGTCATGCTAAGAATTGCCTTCAGTATAACACACCATTTACCGTCAGTATGCCAGGGCCAACAACCGACTCAGAAGCTGCCACCACCTTCTTACACTCATATTCACTCACTCATACTCATTCACTCATGTTCACTTGCACTCATTCTTACTCGCACTTCACTCACGTATTGTCACTCATTCTGATTCATTCTCACGCATTCATTCACAGCTATGCAGTCACACGCACATTCACTCGCGTAAGATTGTGCTGAGAAAAAAAGAGAAAAAGTAGTCCAGAAACCATATGGAAAACATGGACCCTCCTATGTTTCCAGTACTTAACCAGTGCTCTCGAGGAGGGCTAAACACTGGAAAAGGCATGAGGTAAGCATACCTTTCACAAATGAAAACAAGTGGATTTTAAAAGGCAAGCCCACGAACCAATGAAAGTGACTGACATAACATGGGCGTGGTTAATATCCCCCTAAAGAGAGATTAGAAGAGTGACGGAGCGCTTTGCGCTCGCCCCTAAAAATAGGCAGGAAGTAAGGAGAGCAGAGCCCTGACAACTATAAGAATGAGCTCTATGTTCTACGCACTGATTTTGCCACCTCTGAAACCAGGGTTTGCCAATTCAGTGCTAGGAGTCACAGTGGGCAAGCTACGGGTCACAGCTGTGACACCTGATGACCCTAAATGGCATCCTTGCACTGGGTGGTGTGGGGGGCAGAGACATGTAAGTCTACACTTAGGTGAACGTCTACACTTGGAAATGGTGAATAGCAAAAATGTGTAGATTTAAGCATAGTTCCAGGGAATAAATCACATATGTAAACTTACCTTTTTGAATCAGGCCCCATGTCTTTATATGTCTGTGTGTCACACCTCTCGGCTCATACCAGTCACTCACCCTTTCTCTACCACTGTATAAACATTGCCTCTCTTTAGCTAACTCGCATCTGTCTAATTCATATCGTCTCTCTCTACCTCTCTTCACTATTTCTACTCTTCACCTATTTATCTCTACCTTTCTCTCTATCTACTGTCTTTACCTACCCTGTTGTTTACCTCTCTATCTCTCTTTCCGTACATACCCTTCCCTTTCTACATCTATGAATCTTTACCCCACCTTTCTCTTTGTTTCTTTTGTCTGCCCTATCTTATATGTCTCCCTACTTCTTCTCTATCGTTAACTCTCTTCTATTAACCCCCTCTCTCACTAACCTTTGCCTTTACTTCTCTGTCCTCCTGGCTTCTGCCCCCTCCGATTTCTCAGACTCAGCAGAGCTGGATGTCATTGTCTGGCACGAAATGTGTAAAAATAGAAGGGCCAAGGGAGGGATGATGCATGGAAAAGAATTCAGAAGAAACTTTTCCAATATCTCCTGGTGCAGTGTTTCAAAACCCTCGCTCCACTGTTTTGATATTCTCTGTTGCAGTAAGAATACCGGTTGTGGAGGGAGGTTTTCTGTGATTACGGATATCTGACAATTAAAGCTACAATTTCAAGTGTCATTTGATTTATTTTATTATTATCCAATAGTTCATTAAACATCAAAAAGTCACTTTTCACATATCTTTCATTCTAAATAGTCTTTGCGAGCAGATAAACGTGCCAGAGGACATGGCTTTATCTGGGGTTGTTCAAGCTTTCTTGTGGCCCTATTTGGCTGGTGGACCTGCCGGCAACTTGAGCTTTCACATTTTAGGGGCCTCCATTTGTGAACATTTAGGGCCTTATTTATACTTTTTGGTGCAAAACTGCACTAATGCAGTTTTGCACCAAAAAGTTTTGCACCGGCTTGCACCATTTTTTAGCACCAGCTGGGCACCATATTTATGGAATGGTGCATGCCGGTGCAAAGGGTAGGCTAGCTTAAATTTTTTGTACGTTAGGCAGGTTTGAGTCAAAATAAATGATTCTGACCAGATTAGCATCATTTTTTGACGCTAAGGGGCATATTTATACTATGTTTGCACTGAATTAGAGTCATTTTTTTGTTTACTCTAATTCAGTGCAAAACTAACTCCATATTTATACTTTGGTGCTAGACCCGTCTAGCGCCAAATTTATGGAGTTAAAGTCATTTTTTGGAAGTGGAAACCTACCTTGCCTTAATGAGATGCAAGGAAGGCGTTCCCGTGCAAAAAATGACTCTATGGCCTTAACGCCATATTTATACTCCCATGCAAAAATGGTGCAAGAGAGGGAGGAGGGGTCAAAAAATGGGGCAAAGCTTGCTTTGCCCCATTTTTTAAGACCTGGGTCAGGGCAGGCGTTAGGGGACCTGTGGGCCTTTTTCCATGGTGGAACAACATGGAATAAGCCCACAGTTGCCCTCCCCAGGCCCCAGGGGCACCCCCACCCACATTAGAGGGACTGCGAGGATGGGGGACCCCATTCCAGGTAAGTACAGGTAAGATTGCATTTTATTTTTGAAAGTGCCATGGGGGGCCCTGCATTGGGCCCCCATACATGGCACAGGGTGCAATGGCCATGCCCAGGGGACCCCTGTCTTCTGTGCTGGCCATTGGGGTGGTGGGCATGACTCCTGCCTTTTCTAAGGTGGGAGTCATGTGGCATAGTAGGTTATCACCATAAAATGACGCTAATCTGGTTAGTGAAATTTTTTTTTACTCTAACCTGCCTAAAGCCATTTTTTGGTGCTAAACCCTCTTCTTCTATATTGCCAGCCCCACCCGACTAAAGTCATTTTTTTTAACTCTAGTCTACCATTTGCACCGGCTCGCACCATTCCATAAATATGGTGCCTGGCTGGTGCACAGAAATGGTGCAAGCCGGTGCTAAACTTTTTGATGCAAAACTGAGTTAGTGCAGTTTTGCAGCAAAAAGTATAAATAAGGAGTTAGATTTGCACCGAATTAGAGTAAAAAAGATTACGCTAATTTGGTGCAAACAGAGTATAAATATGCCGCAGAGTATAACTATGCCCCTAAATATGGCGTTAAGGCCATAGAGTCATTTTTTGCACAGGAACGCCTACCTTGCATCTCATTAAGGCAAGGTAGGTCTCTACTTCCAAAAAATGACTTTAACTCCATAAATGTGGTGCTAGAGGGGTATATCACCAAAGTATAAATATGGAGTTAGTTTTGCACCGAATTAGAGTTAAAAAAAATGACACTAATTCGGTGCAAACTGAGTATAAATATGCCCCTTAATGTGTAATTCAATATCCTTTAGTATCATTGCCAGACAGTCTTAAGCAAGAAAATATGTGGCCTGTTACTATAAATGTACAAACCTATAGGTGGTGATTTGTGTCTCTTCTTTATTATGTTTTTCCTATTCACAAAGTGCAACTTACATCTGGAAAGTTGTGCCAAGCTCAGGTTTCCAGGTATTGTTCTGGGAATGTAAATTAGGCTTCCATTCTCCCTGTGCTGGGTTCTTCATAGCAGGGAACTCAGCACCAGGGGAAGCAGGGAAGTTCGGTGTGGGAACTTCCTGAGCAAATGCACTTATTTTCATTCTTGGAGAAGGCAATTCCACTGCATCCCTACCAGACCCGAGGATGATCCACTATTCTTCCCATCCTGGAAGGGACTTTACTTTGCCCTCGGCTGGAGTAAATCACTGACCATTTCCAGAGTGGAAAGGGGTTGGAGCGGAGTTAGGGAGTGCTCAGAAATGTACTTTTGTGTGTTATCCCAAACTTCCAGAGTGAAGTGTGGCTTCGACTGGTCACTGCCCACGCCTTGAGTGGGATTTACCACTGTTGATTCCGCCACACTTGTGGCAAGTAAATGCATTCTCTATTGTGATCCTATTGTGGATTCCTGTCAGGTTAAAAAGAGTCATTTTGGCTGTAAACATTTGTTTATGATAGAAATCTCCAAGGAAAAGGGCACCTGGTTGTTGCGGTCTCTTAAGCTAAGACCATGTCCTTTGTAAATCAGGCCCCTCTGTCCCTTCTTTTTTAAACCATGAAAAACTTTAAAAATCAAGATCTAAGTTTACTATGCTCTAAGGCCACCAGAGGTATGGAGTTAGTGGAACATTGATGCTTAGCTGCTATACTTCTGTAAATCTTCGCAAATGGTTGTCCTTTCAGCTCACAAAACAGATGGCTGAAACCACACTAGAAACTAGAACAGTAGATGCAGCACATGCAGTGGCTCACAATGAAGATTTGTCTAAGCTTGGGTCTAGAACATGGGCTTGGCCCTCCTTCACCAGTTAAGGTCAAGGAGGGCCAGGTCACTGCAAGAATTCAGGACAACCACCATCTATTTAAAATATTCCATTTAGATAAATTTTTAGTACATATAGATTATATGGATGTACTGAAAGCCTGGCATGGATCCAACTCTCCTGACAATACTTTGGAAACCCCCGGTCTAAATAATAATGTTCAGAAATGTGCATTGTGGGCTTGCTTTAGAAAACAAGCATTTGCAATGCAATAAGTCCCGCATATTAACAAGTTAAAAGTAATCTTTTGACAATAACGCCCATGAGCAAAACCAAAAAAAAACATGAGAAGAAACTCAGAAAAGACAACTTAATAAAATAAGGATAGCTTTAAAAATTAAAACTTTGCAATTTTATTGGTCCTGCTGGGCACTATTTTGCCGGTCACAAGCCTTCTGTTTGTGGGGCACTGGAAGTTAGAACAAAATAGTACCTCGATCACGTCTGAAGCAGCGGACGGGCACTAATTAAGTTGAAATCAATTAGTGCTTGATCCCTGCTCCACACAGAGGAACGGAAATGATTCCAGACATGCCTTGACGAATTACGAGGCTGCCACGCACACCAACAAATGGTAAGCGGCAGGCGGGCTCCAAGCCCTTTACTGAATTAAGAGTGACTCGCATGCGAGACGCATGCTCAAGCCTGTGCACTCGCAGGCTCAACCCTAAAAAGGCACGTACGTGATGAAAACCCAAATCTACCCAACAATGGAGTTTAGGGTAAGTCATGTTCACTTTTAATCAGTTCTTATCCAACTGTTCCTTATTTTTGTGATTCAGGGCTACTCATTTCACATAGAGAACCCCTTCAGAGACTGTCCTGGGGCTTTTGCTGAAGGGATGAAGAAGCTGAGAGAAGGGGACTTGCCAGTCACGGTGCTGTACTTGGAAGCCGCCATTCTGCAAGACCCTTGTGACGCTGAGGTATGTTTCCTTCTCTGAGGATTGACTTCAGATGAATATAAATTTAATACATGTATGATAGATAATATTTTAGAAATATAGATACATACAAATAGGATTTTCAAACCCTGATGGTGCTAAATCATTGTGCAGGCTGCACAATGAAGCAAGCAGTGATTGTGAAATAAAAGAAATGAAACAGGAATCTTCTATCAAAACTAGGGAAATGCAACATCCATGTCAGATTCAGAACTTATTAAGGTAAATCAGCTTTCTTAAAGTCAGATTCAGAACTTATTCAAGCAACACATGACTAATACTGAAAGCATACAAATACAACTAATGCATAATGAGTAAAAAATGCCCCAGACCATTCGGATGCAATATATTGATTTATGTTAGGGAGAAATGCAAAAATGACGCTTTACAATAAAAGGTGCGAAACTAGCTGTGGTGAGTGAATTTAATTTGCCTAAAGTGAATTGTCAATTCTGGCTCAAAAGTATCTTGGCCATAAACTGCGAGTCACCTTTATTTAATTCCCGACAAACTTCCCTTGAAAAACGGCAACACTAAATTGATTTGTTAGAAAAACAAAAGGCAATTCTTTAATAAGAAAAAAACAATTGTTTCAAAACGTTTACCAGCAAATCAATTTCTCATAAAAACAGCAGTCCCTATTGGGATTTCCAAATCACAAACGAAATATCCCCCAGTTCACAGACTCAAAACTCTGCGATTTCTGCACTATTTAGCAATTCAAAATGTGCAGAATAATTTAAAAAACACCTACTTTGTTTTAGGCTTCACATGTTTACATGTGGCTCAGGAGCCAGAATTGTGCACGGTAGACTGGGACAATGGGATAAAAGACCCCACAAGTCAGCACTGAAAGACTTTTTAATCTGCTAACACTTGCTGAATTCTAAAACAAACGTTGGACCCCATGCAAAACATGCGCATCTCATTTAAACCTAGGTGCTCAAAATTTCACTTTGTGCAAATAACTTCCTAATCACACAATCAAGGTTAATGGAATTTCTTGTGCTTAGAATACATGTGCTCACTCCCCACTAATACTGAATATAAATAGATATCACACACAAACAAGACAACTAATACATGGCGTTATCTGTTATTAAGTTCCACAGTGGGTTTTCTCTTAATTGTTTTATTTCTTTCTTTTTCTCTTTTCTTTTTACAATTCGCTGCTTTATTTGTCAGCAGATTACACATTGAATGATCCACTGACACAATAAGTGAATCACATTGATATGTTAAATGTAATGATAAAATGTCGCAATAATGTGGAGATATACTCAGCGAAATGTGAGCGTTGTTAAAAAACTAATAAACAGATTTAAAAAAAAAATACATTTGCTCATAAGGAAACTTCACTAGATTGTCTGTTTCCCTTATTCGCAAATCTAACAAAGATGCATTGGTTTGTTTGCATTATTTAGTAGGACTATCTGCTAATAAACATGAATAATCCTGAACTCACATATTGCTGGCAGTTCATCAAGGCAAGAGTTAGCATGAGTCGGCAATGGGGCGGGAGGGGGTTGCATGGGGAAAAGCCCCCACTGAGAAGGAAAAAAGTTGCATAACGTTTAAGGTATTATGTTTGCAGCAGGTTTACGAATGCAGAATTTTCCATCTTATAGGAAACCTGAATTCAAGTTCTTCTGTTCTGAGTACTCAAGTAAATCTACGACTTTTGTATATGTCCTTGAGTAGACTTGGGATTCCCAGCTCCAAATGTAGGCATAATCTTTTAAGAGCAAATCCCTGTCTTTGAAACTACGTCTTTGTGAATCTGAGCAGTTATGTATAATCGGGCCATGGCCGGCTTTAGGGCGGTGCGGCAGGTGCAGCCGCACTGGGTAATGACCTCAGTGTGGCGCTGTGCTTAAAAATAACTTAGGGGTTTACAATCACGTGCTGCAGAGCTCCTTGTGTGCCCAGCAGTTTGCCAACAATAAAACTGTGAAGATAACTTTGTAAATAGGGGAAGCTGATGTGCCAGGAAGATGCAAGCCTTTTCTTCAATCCTGGCAAGAGCCAGGATGGATAGTTTTAGAGCAGTTTTAATTGAGAAAGAAATCTCGGTGAGACTCAGATATACCATTTTGGATTTTGTAGCACACACTAATCTAGAACATATTTTAGCAAAATATGTCACGCTGCATTAAGCAGTGGATAATAGTGTTGATAAAGACAGAGGTAAAATGTATGGGAAATCTAGCCATACTACTCAAAGAATTTTACCAATAACAGCAGAGCTTGTACTATAATAACCAATGGTGTAACACAAAATGTTGGAGTCAACATGCAAAATGTGATGAGGGACCCTGAGTTTTCAATAGCCCACTGATATTCATTGATCTTGGACTGAATGGGGTCTCCTTGAAAGGTTGATGGTCCTTGCAGGATTGGGTCCCCTGCGCCCTAGGGCCTGCAGAGGCCTGCGTAATGTCCTTGGCAATAAAAGAGAGCTACAGTGAACTAAGAAGAGAGAAGATTAACTCTTTGGAAGAAATTCCATCTTCCTGGTGAGGTGGCACTTGGGATGTCTCCTATGCTTAAATCTTAAGTTTTATCTTCTGCCCATGTATTCCTTTTGAAGCATTGTATCACCTTATTGTTTGGCAACATTTAGCTATTTGCTTTAAACACAAATCAGAAGTTATATGCTTTTAGGTCGCCTGGTCTTCGGTACTTTTCTGTAATCCACAATCTTGAAAATAATTGGTTTTGAAGTTAAATTGTGCATTCATTTTTGACAGTTCTATTAGAAATATGTTAATTTCTGTTTGTAAAAAGGGTACCACTTACTTTCTAGTGTCCAGACTGATAATGGCGCTACCACCTCGATGGTACTGGTGGCAATGCTGGTGGATCTGTCAAGGTTATGGAATAACACATTCAGCAGTAAGATACCACCAACATCCGCTGTAACATCAATATCACCATCATGTGTCACTGCGTCTTGAAAAGTCTTCCTAGTGTCAGCATAACAGAGAAGGTCCAATCTTCACTGGGACATGGGGGGAGGCACACTGAAGTCAACCACTGTCCTGCTGCCATCACCACAAAGAGGCTGGATGCAGAAATGTAGTCTGATCATGAGGTGAAAAGGCGATGTGACTATCTTTATCATCGTAGTGACGCTGCAGGCGGTGCTCGACTCAGATAATGGCCACTCAGTTCCTTGGGGCCATTTCTAGTACCACCAAGGTGATAGCATAGTCTTCATCAAGGCCAGACACAATAAGCCTAGCTAGTGTTCTCACTGTCAGAAGGTCCAAGAAGTACAATTAGTTTGTGTGTTCATGTAGCACAAAGTAACCAAAGGACTTCGTTGACATGTAGGTGATAACGTAAACCTAAAAGTCACTTTGACTTAAGTATATCAAGATTCTAATAAATCATCTCCTAAATGATTCCTTGGACATGCTGGAAAAAATGTATTTATTCTAATCCCGGAAAGAAGTCGTCTTTCCCAACAAGTCTAAAGGTGATGTTTTTAGAACCTTCTCTGGGGACCAGCCTCTTGGAAATTATCTAGTTCACATTCTTAGTTCAGAGAATGCTCTCCTGGCATTGCCCACATTCGTGGAAGGGAGAGATGAAATAGGATTTCATGATGTTATTTTCCAACAATTTTATTACAATGTCCAAATAAGTACACTTTGCAAAAATAACCAGTATAATACATTTCTATGTCTTTTGTTATTATTGTCATCATTATTCAGGCCTGGCTGTATCTTGGTACAACACAAGCAGAAAATGAAAACGAGCAGGCAGCCATTGTGTCCCTCCAGAGGTAATTGAAGCTAAGTGCCTATGGAGTAAGTCTGTTATTGTTTGTCATTGAGGTGCTTCATGGAGATGTGTTTCTCACTAGGGAGCATTGGGCTTTCATCCTCTTATCTCAGTAAACTCAGTTACTGTGTTGAAATTCAGTGTCTTGCTAAAAACTGCATATCTGACAAATGATGATGCCATTGCTAGGAGTAGTAATAAACCACTTGTAAAATAACCAAACTCAATTAAAACTACATAAAGCATTCTGAGATATTCTTCTGGAGACCTCACTGAATACCAAACATGCATTTTCAGAGACAAATAATTTGGTTCCGAGTCAATGTACTCTTCATATCCTATGCATTTGGAAAAATCTGTCTGACCACTAAGATTTAGGGAGCAATAAAGTTCCTCTTTTTTTCTTAAGTGAACCCCTGGAAATGCCTATGAGAATTTATTTTGTCATGCAAAAATGCGTGGACCAATCAGATCTTCAAAACCTTTAATGGTAGGCTTGGACATGTCAAAAGACATGAGCTTCCATCTTAAATGCGACTCTACCTACAGGCTCTTTATGGGTTAGTCTAGACTTTGGGGGTAGACAGCCACAGCTAATACTGGAGAGAATTCAGAGAGTTTTAGGTTTTTCCCTCCTGTTTAGTGTGAATTTTACATCATGGAAATTGTACGTTGAAGATTGAATGGATACTTCAGCTTCTTTAATCCCTAAACTAGAAATGCATGGTCCTGTCACATGTTGAAGACATTTTTGTAAAATAAGATAGAAAAAATAATAAATCAGGAGAAATTTAGGAGAACCTAGAAAATATTTGTACTTTGTTATCAGGGAAATGCTATTGTGGAGAGTCAGTAAATTTTACATTGGAGGAGGGGTATGAAGGTGAAGGTGGCGAGGTGTGGGAATGACATCAAATAAGGCCTGTTGAGTTTGGGTATCATCAGAGCAGGAACCATCACCATTGTATCAATGCCTTGGTAAGATGATTACGGTAAATCTTATTCAACGTGTGAGTATTTCTGTGTTTCTATGGTGAGGATAATGCTAGGAATGCAGCGACAGAGAACGTGCTATAGGTTAGTCCAACATTCAACCCTGCCATTATACCACGTAAAGCATCACTTACAGATAACATACTATCCTCATCTCGTCTGAAATGTACTATGAGAAATCCCTCTTCTTCACCATGCTTAATTCTTCTAGTAGGATACTGTGTTGTGTTGTTTCAGGTTTTAAGAATGCAAAAAAGGGCCACTGTTAACAAAATTAAATCAAGTTGTCCTCCCATAATGACACCACAACCACACGTAAATGACCCTGAGTTGTCACCGTTCAACAGAGAGGATTGGTTACAAGCAGACAAACCAATGTTGGTCATGTGCTGTTAAGTGAGGACACGGTCTATAAAAGGTTTCTCAGTTTCCCTATAAGTGGTTAGAAAATGTTTTAATGGTAAAGGTGAGCTCAGATTTCAGAATGTACTTGTAATACAAAAATTACATAACTACTCACTCTTAACCTAAAGTGTCTACAACTTGCGCCCTCACCATGCACAGTCAGTGTAATCATTAATAATGTAATTTCAGATGTTGCTGTGATGTTATCAATGATGTCATCAAACATTTTAGGTAATTAGGAGTCCATGGCGAGGGTACAAGCTATAGTTACTTTATGATATGCATGATAGTTACTCGAGATAACAAAAACTAGTGAATTTCACTGGTCTTGTTTGTTTAAAATGGCACATTTTAATTGACGTTTTCACCTAACTATAACATCCTTTGAACCAATTATTTTTTATAAAGTTTCTAAGGTTTAAAAAAAATGAAATTTAGATATTATTATAAATCCTAACTATAATGTCACTGTAGTCATTGTTTTTATCAGTTTTATCAGTGAATTTCTATTTTTTTAATGTAAAGCAAGACTTCAATCCCTGTGCATTGTAGGGAGCGCACAACCCCATTTATTATTTTTTTCAGTGCCCCAGGCCCGCAGATCCACTAAAATTCTCCAATGTGGCTGTAGTGACTGCTACAATGGATCACTCATCAATGAAATGGCAATTTAAAAAAAATTGGTTAGAACTTAAGTGGGTCTGTCTGGCACCTCCAATCCCTAGAGAGCCAAGGGTAAGGGTACCCCTACCATGCCCCCTTTTATGGTATTGTTAAAAACATTCTATGTCTTGGCCAATGAGTCCCCAAGTCCTAAGATGGCAGGTGCAAAATTTCTTTAGATTGCTGCAGTCAATAGCATCCTGCCTTCAGCCTCATGGCTCTCTGGATCCATCGGCGTTAGTCACAGTCAATCACTCAGAGTGAGGCAAGATCCGTGGATCCACCATAAAGGATCTATAGCGTGAAATATGCAAATATTTTGTATCTTAATTTCATAAAAACTACTGAACGGATTTACACCAAATCACAAAAAGCAGATTTTCTGGACCAAGATCGAGCTTTCTGCAGTATCGCTGCTCAATTTTCCTTTGGAAAATTGTTTGCGAAAAATGCGTATTAGAACCCGTTTTTCTTGGTCTTCACATGAGGGATCACCCCAAAACTTTCCAGGAAGGACCTTTTTTTGTAAAGTTTTGAGAAGGTTTGTCAAATGCTTTTCCTATGAAAATGTGGTCTTAACTACTAGCAATGAAATGGAAGTGGCATATATGATTCTCTCATTATTTCAATACATGGTAAGTTTTACAACTGTTGATGGCATGGTCAGCAGGCCCAATGCTAACTCTGTGCTTGGGTAGACAAGCATGGGGACACTAAACCTGTCTATCATCCTCAAAACATAATTTACCATTATTTAGGAAGTCACACCGTGGCACTGTGGAGGGTTGATGCTGCACTCGTTTTTTAACACCACGAGATCACATGAGCATGACAGTTGTCCTTTAAAGTCGTGAGGGAATGATTAAAATACACAGAACAAAAGCCTTGGCTTAAGTGAGGCAATGTCGGTAACGGATGACTCAAAAGCAGCTTCTATTCTAAGATATACGGGAGGCTGTTATCAAATATGGCAAGGGATTTTACATCCTAGTTGCCCCCGAAATTTTAAGTATTTATGTATGTTCTTCAGCTTGCTCTCCCTTTTTTGATTTGAGAAAATGAAAGCAAACTATTTTTTATTTTGCTATTTTGCAACAGTACATGCTGCCATGGAAAACTGCAAATGGAATAAAACATGAGGGATCCAAACTCATCCTGTTACCACATCAGCTAGCCCAGCAACAAATAAAGAGGTGCATGTGGAGCAAACGTTTCAGTCCCTCTGTATCTAAATTACATCAAAGTATGTCCCTGGCATTTTTCCACAGATAAATTCCTCGACAAAATATTTCTTGACTGCACCAAAGCAAATGTTTTGAGCCAGAGCATGTCAATATTTAAACCATTACACGGTATCAAAATGGAACTGCATTGCACTTAATGTAATATTTATAGTACAGCAAGTATTGCTCAGGGTGTCAGCTTGCTTCCAGATGCTACTTTGCATTTATGGGCCCAGCCAGCCAAATGTTTAACAGGAGGATGCAAAGGCAGAAACAGTTAAAAGGATATGCCTTTCTGCCTTTATTGATAAAATTCTGAAAAAAAACTATTTGATGTGTGATTAAATTCATTCAATTCTTAACAACCCTGTTTGAATTAGCTAATCAAATGGTAATTATGTTAATGGCGGAAATTATGTAAACTTAATATTTCAAAATGATAAAGCTGAGCGTTCTTCAGACCCACAGAAAAAGATCAGGCCGTGAAAACAAGTGCAATATTTCATATTCCAAATGGCAGGTGTCGGAGTTAAAATGTTAATGTGGTTCCAGTGGGACTGAGGCAGACGGGCGTGAACATGGAGAAGGTTTGCAAAGAATAGACACGAGCATCGCAATACATGCGGCCCTCATGAGCAAATCAGGCAGGTGAAAAGGGACCCACGTTCGTCAAATTGGGACAGTCAGCTTTGAACTTGTAAAAACACGCAGTGGAGGTCCTCATCCTCGGCTCTAACCGTTCCACATGGGACGACTCCTAGTGGCTGGCCAACCTAGGAACCTCACCAACTCCCACCACCCACGCACGCAACCTTGGTTTCATCCTAGACTCATCGCTCACCATGACCCAGCAAGTCAACGCCGTCTCATCTTCCTGTTTCAACACCCTCTGCACGCTTCTCAAGACCTTCAGATGGATCCCCATTGAAACCAGAAGAATGGTCACCCACACCCTCGTCAGAAGCAGACTGGACTATGGCAACTCCCTCTACATGGGAACAACGGCCAAGCTCCAGAACAAACTGCAACGTATTCAGAATGCCTCTGCACGCCTCATCCTCAACATCCCACGACACAAACACATCTCAGCCCACCTCAGAGACCTACACTGGCTCCCCGTCAACAAGAAGATCACCTTCAAACTCCTCATCCACGCCCACAAAGCTCTCCACAACTCAGGCCCTGCCTACCTCAACGAGCGACTCAGCTTCCACATGCCCATCCGCCAACTTCGCTCCGCCAACCTCTCCCTTGCCACCGTTCCCCGCATCCATCGTACCACAGCCGGTGGAAGATCCTTTTCACACCTCGCCGCCAAAACCTGGAACTCCCTCCCCGTCGACCTACGACTGACCCAGGACCTCTTGACCTTCAGGAAACGACTCAAGACCTGGTTATTCGAGCAGTAGCAACCCCCCCCCCAGTGCCTTGAGACCCTAACGGGTAAGTAGCGTGCTTTACAAGTGATTGATTGACTGATTGAGGTGTTTTGCAAGGTGCATGCATTTCTGTTCTCAGAGGTCAATCTTTGTGGCAAAACCATCTGTTAAACCTGTGCAGCAGACTATTAACAGGTCCCAAATACCCAAAAAGAGTCCCACACATTTTCCTGTCAAACCAGCCCTTCACTCCAAGATGGTCTATAAGCCACTCCTACCATGCTCAGGGCAAAATAGAAATGCAGAAATTTGCCTGATGTAGCGCTTCAGATCACATAATTCTGGGCCTCTTGCCGTAGTATGGCGGCACCAGAAGGTGGCACTGTAAGGGCGCTGCCCAACCTCACTTTACAGAAAGGTCAGGCGTTGGTAAATTCTCATTGGTAAAATGTCTCTGAAGCACAGAGGAAACCAGTACAAAACTCAATGGAGGAATTCTCAAGTGGTGCTTGAACATTCCCATCCTTTAAAACAATGTAGGACTAAGTCACACACTTCTATGTGCACATAAGTTTATCATAGGTGCGGAATGGCAGGTCCTAATTCACAAAACCAAGGTCTGGGAAGCTTTACTACAGCAGGCGGAACTCAAGGCTGGAGCCAAGCTGCAATACTAGTGGATTTTCCGCAGATGTAAGTTTATGGCCAGCTCTGTGAGCGCTGAGGGAGGACCCTGGGGTGTTCAACTGGATGATCTTAGTGGTGTTCATGATGGTCTGGGGGAAGGATTGCAAAATGTTTGCATGGATTTATGTAGAGAAATCCTAGCTGGAAAGTAACGGAGCGCTGTACATGGTAGAGGAGCCACTATGCAGTAGGGATCGAAGGTTAACACTAAAAGATGAGCTACAGCAGGGGGTGCACAGAGGGAGTGAGGGAATGAGGAGTGCTATGGATAGCGCAGGGCAGAAAAAAATAGCTTTGTAGATGGTGAGAAATAATGGAGGGGGGGTCTGAGGGTGAGTGGTCTGGGGGTAATGAAAGCAGCGTTAGGATTGGACGGAGCGCCCTAGGTGGGCGCTCTGATTGCTGTCTCCAACCCGGCAACACAGCCTAATGCGCATGTGCGTTTGGGTGGCCCTGATAGAAGTGCTGTGCACTCCCCCTCTGTCCCTGTCACTCCCCTTGGCCTCTCCCCTTTTACAAGAAAACCATAATAAACATAGTTTACTATGAGTTTGCTGTAAAGGTTTTGCAGCTGCTGCTGCTGGCGGATGGGGCAACGCTCCTCCGCCAAGGCGGAGGAGCCCCCCCTGCTGACACTCAGAAAAATGATTGGCAAGGGGGCCACCATTTATCAAAGCCATCATGGTCATGTTTTTCCCATTTGTGATGAAATTGACCTATCTTTTTATATTTTTGCATGCATTTTTCTCTACCATGACTGCGGAGTTTCCGCTGTTGTAAAATTACTATTAAATTGCAGTTTTGTGAATACCGGACAAGAGTAAACTTACACAAACGTGTAAGTTTATATTCGTGAATCAAGCCTCTAATGTTTTCAGCTGTTTCATGAAGTCTTGACTAACATGTTGCTACTCAATAAATATCTCTAAATATAAGCATGCTCGCCATCATGTCACTTTCAATCTAAACCCGAAATCTGATTAATTCTGTAGCGCTCCTAGAACACCTGTGAAGCATTTACCTAATCAGAGGCAACTAATGCCATCTGTTTCTTTTTTAAATTCATAATTTCATTAATTAGGATTAATAGCCATGTCGTTTTGTGCTCTAAGGGAAGAAATAAACCCCAAAACGTAGGTACAGCTCCTCACGGAGTCAGCAAAGACTTTCAACACACCTTGACTCTATGTACACGCTCAGGCAAGATGCTCCAGCCGGTTAAATGACTTTTACCTGGATTCTCTTAGCATAAAGAGGTAAACATCCACTGATATATTTACTAAGGTGATAACAGTGAGTATACAACCACTATTGAATGTTAATATGCAGCAGAGCTGTAGGGATATTCTAGAATGCCCCACATCTGTTTTATGCAAATATTTAATCAAGAATGTATACCATGATTCATTAAACATTTGTAAATTCCTACCTACATATTTTACACCTATTGTTACAAACATGAGTATTTGGTTATTTTACAGACATTTCTGGCTTACACATAGGCAGAATACGCCTGTCATAAACTACTCATGTACTTGTATGCAATTTGCTAAGAATTCTTATGCTTTTGCTAATGCTGCCTACAGTTTGTTACATAGGGGTAGGACATTTGTGAAATTTCACTTTTGCTTTTTGATTGGTTGAAATGTCGCCCATCCCAACAACTCCCACGTGATTTGTGCAGCTTGTTGCACATCCGCACACGTAGTGCGGCACTCACAGCTGAATCAACCTACATGGATGTGGGAATGCATGAGTGTGTACATACATGTTTCAATGCTTTGTGAACCAAGTGTCAGCTATGAATGCATAAAATTTAACTTTTTCCCAGATGTAAGTCTAACATGAATCTGGGTCACGCTACCTGCATCAGGGCCCAGGTGTTGTGTCCAATGGTGTGAGATTCCCAATTCATAATTGTTTAACTTAGAAAGGTTACCAACAGTACCAGAAATGTGTGGCCTATTAGATGAGATTTACTTCAATATCATCGTAAGATATTCAACGTTTGAATCGTTATCTGAACAGGTGCTAGTGCAATCCTTCACCAATATGTCCAGATTGCAGGGATTGCACTGCAAAGTTTTGCACTGCCATTTGCATCCCAGGGCAAATTCAGAATTTGTGTATACTGTATTTGTGTATTTGTGTATACTGTATACTGACAAATGAAACATATTTTTTTGCAAGTCCGTTGGTCCAAATGTTAGTATATATATATCCGGTGAATACTTTCCCCACCATCGGTGCCATCTGAGTTAAGCCCCCCCCCCACCACCACACACACACACATACACTGCCAAAGTTGAACACACCAAACTAAGGCCCATATTTACACTTTTTGACGCAAACCAGCGCCAGCGCTTGTTTGCGTCAAAAAGTTTACCGCCAGCTAACACCATTCCAACGTGCCAGCCGGGCGCCTTATTTATGGAATTATGTTAGCCGGCGCTGCGGCCTGGTTAGAGTCAGAAATAAATGACTCTAACCGGGCAGCGCAGGCGTAGGGAAGAATGGGGGTTGTGCGACAAAGAATGGTGCAAGTCAGGTTAGAGTCAAAAATCATGGCTCTAACCTGACTTGCGCCATTTTTTGACGCATAACCCCCGTTGAAATGACTCCTGTCTTAGCAAAGACAGGAGTCATGCCCCCCTAACCAATGGCCATGCCCAGGGGACTCCTGTCCCCTGGGCATGGCCATTGGGCACAGTGTCATGTAGGGGGGCCCAAGTTAGACCCCCCCTATGACACTTTAAAAAAATAAATAAATATACTTACCTCTACTTACCTGGGATTGGTCCCCCCATCCATGGGTGTCCTCCAGGGGTGGGTGAGGGTGGCCGGGGGGTGTCCCTGGGATCAGGGAAGGGCACCTGTGGACTGCTTCCATGGTCGGAGACCATGAAAATGAGCTCACAGGTCCCTTAATGCCTGCCCTGATCGAGGCGTTAAAAACCGGCGCAAATAGGCTGTGCCGTTTTTTAAGGCCCGCCTCCTCCTGTGCGTCAAAATGACGTGGGAGTATAATTAAGGCGCACATGCCTTAAAGTCATTTTTTGCACGGGAACGCCTACCTTGCATATCATCAGCGCAAGGTAGGTTTTCACATACGAAAAATTACTCAAACTCCATAAATTTGGTGCTGGACGGGTCCAGCGCCAAAGTATAAATATGGAGTTAAGTTTGCTCTGAACTTGCGTCAAAATAAATGACGCAAATCCGCCACAAACAGAGTATATATATGCCCCTAAATTTCCCCATTTTGTTGAGGTCTCACGTCCAAGATGAGGAACACTGAGAATGGAGATAAAGGAATTTATTTAATTTATCAACAAATAAATACAACTTCATGGACTTTTTGTTTTCTTTCTTTTAGTAGTGCTTTATTGTTCTAATTTGCAAAGGAAATGCTTGTTGTTGAATAACTGTAACAAGTGTGTTTTGTCTTCTGTTCAGATGCCTTGAGCTACAGCCGCACAACTTAAAAGCCCTGATGTCATTGGCTGTAAGCTACACGAACACGGGCCAGCAACAAGAAGCCTGCGATGCGCTGAAAAACTGGATAAAACAAAACTCACGATACAAACATCTAATGAAGACCAAAAGCAGATCCCCCGCACTGACCAGGAAAATCTCCAAAAGTTTAGTTGCCAGGTACATTAGGAACCACTGTGTCTCAAACGGTAGATATTGGGAATTAGAATTGCACATGCTGCCTCTGTCACGAAGACACACCAAATCTTTAATTCCAAGTAGTCAAGACATCCCAATTTGAGTTTTGTGGTAGTTATCAAAGACACACAAATTTGATGAGGAACAACCTTGCAAAATTGTCTAGGGAAAAAATGGTTGAAAAATATACAAAACGTGTGGTAATCGTGCCACAAAACACTGATACCGCATGGTATCTGTTATTCTGACCTGCAATATTAGCAATAGGTGGTAATCGCCACACCAGTACATCCCGGGTGCAGCAATTTCCACTCATTTACCTCAAAACGCGGAAGAAGTCTCTAACTTGGGAAAAGGACAACCATGCTTCAACCATAGACTTTTTCTAAAATGTATTTCTGGAAATTGTGGTATTAAAGATTTAATATTGTGTGATTGTAGCTTCTAATTAGCAGGTAGATACGATACGTGCAATGGCATTGGTTAACACCTTGTCAAGCATCATAATGGAGCATCCAATCCGAATCACAGGCATTAAGCACTATCTACTAAAGATGGGCTGTCCACGATATGTCTAGGATGGCTATATCCATCTCAGAGTTTCAATATATCCATATATGACACATTTACATTAAGTGTTTAATTTGTAAAATAATAAGTGCTGATGCCCAATATATTTCTCAGAACCACTCAACCAGTGCTGACAAATGTCAGGGTGCAAACACAAAGGCGGAGTAGTCTTGATTCCAAATCATGCCTCTTTCTATCATTTTATACTCCATGTCCCTTTACTTCACTCTTGTGAGTTGCTTTTCACCCCTGCTTTCTCCCTTTGTCACTGTTTTTCCACCTTTCCCTTCCTCCTTCTTCTGTGTTGTTCTCTCACTTACTCTATGTCAAACTCTGATAACGAAAAGTCTGTGTAGGTCCCCAGAAATAATTCCCGGTGGACCTCTCCTGCAACCGCAGGCTCAAAGTAAGCATCATTTACATATAGATAATCTAACATAGTGATTCTACATTACATAGCCAGTCGTTATCTAGAAAATCTTGCAACAATGTGGCTCTACTGAACCTACATTTTTA
The DNA here is from genome assembly GCF_031143425.1 of Pleurodeles waltl. NCBI lineage: Eukaryota > Metazoa > Chordata > Amphibia > Caudata > Salamandridae > Pleurodeles > Pleurodeles waltl. Next base: position 69,495,291 of record NC_090450.1, on the reverse strand, counting down.
CTCCCCAAATCTGGAGGATTATTTTTTCTCTTTTTGTTTTATATATAAAAATCAGTATTCATGATTAGACTACAAGTGTCACCACCTCATCGTCAACACATCAATCACCAACCCACTCCAAAGGCTACTTCCTCAACTTCTCAACATCATCAAGAGTCTAGTGCAAACCACCCATAACCCCTGGACTGGACTGGACTGGACTAAGCACCTTGCCATCGCTATCTCACTATTCAGCGTCAACCAACAAATGAAAAAATCAATGTTAACCCAAAAGAGAACATCAAACTTTTAGATCCTTCCACAGGTCATTCTCCATTGACAATTTAAATCTTGAACTCATCCCTCACCATGTCAGCTCAATGTCCAACTTCAATACCTTTTTAAATGACTAAAACACTTTTCTAGAAAAACAATGCACTATCTAAAACATGCAAGTGCAGACAGAAACCTTCAGCATCCAGGCACTTCAAAGAACTTGCCAACAACAAACATGCCACCCGAAACAGGAAATATAATAGAAGAAAGAATTCTTGACTATCTAGCTTCTGAAGGTCCCACAGTGAAACACACAGACAATTGATCAAATCAACCAAAGCAAATGTACTGTGCAAAAACCATAAATGAAGCTGCAAATAGAAGCAGAATACTCTACAAAACAATCAAGTCCTGCATCATCCCTCTGCTTGACTGTCCTACACTGTGCACACAAGTGCAATACATCAAAAAAACATAAAAAAACTGAAGATCTGACCGCACATTGACAACACCAAGCCTGCTTCTCCTCTTATCTCATCTAACATGCCACATCCTTGCACTATCTAAAACACAAAACTGACATTAAAGCATTGAAACACAACATTCATAACATGTATCAGTAGATTGTTTCACACTCACCATTAGAACACCACCACCAATACTTTCACTATTCACACTCACCGCACTTGCACAACGTTTTTACAAACACAAATTCATTTACACAGAGCTATTACCACACACATTCACACCATTTGTGCAGTGAACACACATATTCGAACTACCAACACACAGGCACACACTCACATGCACACAGAAATACATTCCATAAGTGGCCATCTGTGCTTGAAAGTGCCCCATGCTTTAAACAACACTAATAGGAGGTGGCCCTCAAACCAACCTTTTCTCTACTATTAATTTTCTTATGTTTATCAAAAGTAAGAGGGTAAATTGTGATTTTATTATTCAAGGGTCTTTTCTGAAATAAATACCTTTGGAGGAACTCAATAAGCGGGTGTCCCCTCTGCCACCCTGTCAGTCCCAATGACTCACCACTTGTGTTTCTGATGGTGGCGCCTCAGCTGACCCCACTGTCAGAAACTCTTTTGTGGAAAGCCAGTCGACAAAAAGAGTTGGCTTCCAGGGCTTTCAAAGGCCTGTCCTTTTGACTCTATATGCATCATTTGTTTTGAAACTGCTTCTTCATGCACGGAGGGTCGGACTAGGACAGAAAATAGACCCAAGCACCAAAGTGGCCCCCATTATCAAATCAGATAGCTAAAAAATGGCCTACATGTGCAAATCAGGACAGTTTTAAACTCATAAAGGCAAGCTGTATGTCAGTTTTCAAGGTATGGGAGACTGCAAGCATTTGTGCTTTGTGTAGGCTGTTGTTGTGGTAATAGCAGAGTAAAAACAGGCACACAAAACCATAAAACAGGAACTCAAACAGCCAAAACAAATTGGCCCAGACACTGACCTGTCAGGCCAGTCCTTCAGGCACTGCTAGATTGCCCTACAGGCCAGTCTTACTCTGCATGCAAGGTATGGCAGTCACAGGCAGGGAAAAAGATTAATATCCCCTACATTCCCACCATGTCAGGGAACCTGATTGACCATTTTTCAAAAATAAGACACAGCACTAGGGTATTGTTGGGTGGCCCTGGCTACGCTGACTAGACAATATAATGAGGGCAGACTGGAGATGCCATGACTGGATCTGTATTACTATGCTGCGTACTTACAGCATGCAGGGAAGGCAACCGCGGGCATGTGCAGCCTGGGAGGCCGACCTAAAAACTCCACTGGAAAATGGGGGACTGGGTACATGTTTGTAAACTTACTCGGACAGTCTCTTCAAATGCCCGCTTCAAGTTGGTGCATTATAATATCCTGCACAGATTATATTTAACTCCCAGAGACCTTCAGCACATGACACCGGCCCGACCGGACAACTGCCCGCATTGTGGTGTTGGATGGGTGTGTTTCCTACACTTGGCCTGGGATTGCCGACCGGTGCGGAGTTACTGGAATCAGGTGGTGGATGAATTAAAATGGGCTACACACCTAAGAATAGAACACAGGCCCCAGTGCTACTTGCTGGGTAATACAAAAAGAACAAAAGATCACAGAATTACGTATAAAGTTCTGCAATTAGCACTGGGGCTGGCAAGGCGCTTGGCCTCCATCACTTGGATGGGTCAGTGGGCTCCTAAGATAGAGCACTGGCATAGAGACGTAGAGGAGCAGACACTAGCAAAGGAGGCATATTTGAAGCTCAGTAAGACAGATGACAGTAAATAAAAAAGTAGATGAGGAACTCATGATCTGGCGAGGCCTATGTGATAAACTTTTAGACCCTGATGCCACCATAGCAACAGAAGCTAGCAGCAGCTCTGATAACACTGTGGACGATGTCACTGACCCAGAGGGGGAGTGGACCTCCCACAAGCCCAGCGAATGGAACATGTCTCGAGTGTGGGACAGTGACCTGCACCCCATTGGGAACCTGATGCTACGAGTGATTGATGGATGTTTGAGTGTGCGCTTTCTCATGTTTTGCCTACCATGTGACGAAAATCATACTCAAATAACGTCTATGTTGCAATTGATAAAATTGAAAAATACAGGTTTAATTGAAAAAAATGTGAGGGCAATAGTTATGCCATTCATTGGAGACCCTGCAAAGAACCATAGCAAACAATGCCACCTAAGGTTACCCTGGTCAGGAGGAGGTCGTAAGACTTAAACCACTCCGATGTACCATGTAAGGACAACACAGAACACATACATTACTCACACATGGGTTGAACTGCTAGGTTGCATGATCCATTCACTCCAATAAAATCTCTGGGGCTGTAGGTAAACCTCCCTCCTCCCAAATCACATTACACACTCTTCCTGGGGCTAGGACTGGTTGTGGAGGCTTTCTGTGGGCAAATCCACAACCAACGACCCACACTGCGTAGCATGAAGTGCCAATAAGACCAGAAATTGGGGAATGCGCACAGTATAGAACCACATAACAGGACAGGTCCACATTGTCAGGACATCATGGCTTCCTCCTCAATAGCCCAATAACCACTGCTATATCTCTTGGTTGCAGTGCATCCCTCGAGGAGGTCAGGGACCTGTACTTGGAGGCGGCCCACCAGAACGGTGAGCTGATAGACCCCGACTTGCAGACAGGACTTGGGGTGCTTTTCCATCTCAGCGGGGAGTTCGATCGAGCAGTGGATGCCTTCAATGCTGCCTTAACGGTCCGGCCTGAGGTAAGGAGCAACCTGCCTGGCTCTAAAACTCTTCTTGATAGTTAAGGTCCAATTGTCATGCCAGCTGTCAATGCTGACCCCTACCTTTCAAATAATATCAAATGAACTGGTTTGTGTAACCTAAAAGTGGAACATGTTCTATGACATATTTTTAAGGTTGTTTACAGGGCTGCATGAAATAACCATCATCTTTTATGTGCGCTGTGGGTGGCTCTCATCCAATGAGCCAATTAAAAGCATTTTTTTCTGTAGCATAATATACCTAGGATTTTAATAGGCATCTGCTGCTCAGTGACCTCCAAGTGACCTCAATGTGCTTTCTAGAGCAACAGGGGCACTGTGTGTGCATGTGTGTGTCTGTGTGTGGGAGGGAGGGAGGGAGGGACAGATATAGGCTCAGTTCTGAGGATACACTTGCAGTATATGGGTCTTTGTAGTCTTCTACAGCCTCTGTAAGCATGCTGGAAGGGCACACCATGCCAGTAATAAAGAAAGCATATTAAGTATTCAATAAGGCATAGGTTGGGATTGCTTACCAAATCGATGATAAGGCTAGTCTCTCATTTGCCTTTGTGGCTTTGTGACAGAAATGTGTTTGCAATCTGTGCCCATTTACCAACTGTGAAACCACTGATGTAATTAAAGTCTCCCTGTGCTTGTCACATCTTCTGTGTTGGACTTGAATGTGCATGTCATGTACCTTATGATGTTCCCAGAAAGATGGTTCTGAGAGGTGAATTTCCTATGTAAAATCTCTGTAGGGACCAAGTTGCGTAGTACCATAATTCACACACCTGTCTCATTATTGTGGTCATGGCTTGTGGCTTCATAGGAATGTGAGTTGTTGGTGGTGTCTGATCTGCATTTCTGGTTAGAGCCTATGAGTGCCCCCAGTTGGACACAGTCCTGTAGTTTGGAATTTAATCGTGATGTGGCAGACAGCTCCAGTGACAGTTCTTGCCCGCATATATTCTATCCTCTGTCAAGAGAGCTCTTACCCTTGTACTGTGTGCTAGCTGTAATTTCTGGTTTAGCTGTGCTCAGAATATAATATGTATTGTTAGCAGGTGCTTTGGGTCTCATTTAAAGTATGATGGGCTGTCCACCATCCATCGAGACGGTGAAGGTAATGCCAGCACCCTGGCTGGACTACACCCACCATGCCGGTCACCTGGAGATCGGTGTGTTTTCAGAGGTGTCACTACCACTGAATGTTTGCTGAGCGGATGCCATGTTTCAGGGAGCTTCGCAGCAAACTTCTTTGCTTTTCAAAGCAGGAGTTTGTTTTTGAAAAAGAAAAAAAATATTGGCCTTGGCATCCTAGGAAATTTCTGTGTCTGTGACAGAGGTCATTTCTAGTCATTTTGATTTTTGTTTTTTTCAGGACCACCAAACTAAAAAAACGTATATCAGACCATCTGCTCTAAATAAGGCGGACGAACTAATGCACATACAGGGACGGGCCCAACTCCATCAAACCCTTGGTGTAGGATTTCCACCTGCGATTCAGTGGGGCACTGCTGTCAAAAGCACAATGTGTCACCTGACTCTGCGTAGAGCAGCTGGTCAGAGCACTCCAGCATGGTAGTGTTGGTGTCGCTGTCTGCCAAGCTCTAAATCCGGCCTTTTCTGAATTGTGACAGTTTCTTTGCAATACCCGTTGTGGGAGAGCTTTTAGGAGATGTTCCTTCGGCATTTTAGACTTTGTATCTATGTATGGTTGTCCCAGTTGGATAATTGCTTGATTGCGGGGTTAACTTTCTTCTTGCGGGTTGGAGTAAACAATGGCTTTAGTTGCCTATTACTTTTGGTGAAAATTGTGTCATTTGTTAGCGGATGTGTTGTTTGCTCATTGTGTACTTCACTTTCTATTGGCAAAGACTGTAGGGCGTCTTTACGAGCCCCTTGAACCACCTTTGCATCACTTTTTGTGAGGCAACTGTAGCACAAACCTTTAAATCATATCTGTGAGGCCGCGCCATGCCACTTTGCAGGTCTTTGAATGGCCTCAAAGATATGGAGTGAGGCAAGGGAGCCCAAATGGTTGCGTTGCCTTACTCTGTGTTAGGGAGTTGTTCTATGGGCATTGTGGTGGTTGTTCCCATGCAACACCCATGGATTTTGATGCATCCCAAGATTTACAAGACCCGGTAAGCATGGGGATGTGTCGAAACCTTACCCCCACCGAAGGCGCAACGTGGAGAAATATCTTTATTTCTCACCGTTTTTCCTCTTTCTATGTGTGCTGAATTCTGCAGCACACATAGATAGAGGAAACCGCCTCCCAGGGTTGTTTTGTGCAGAAGGTGCTGTTTCTTTACGAAAACAATCCTGCATGAAACCCAGGCACCCTTGCACCATGGTGCAAGGGTGCCTGTGTTGGCGCTAGGCTGCCGAAATGGTGCAAGCTTAGGGGAAAAGACAGGAATGGGCCGTGTGCCATAAATACGTTACGTTCCTGCCCTTTCCTTTTGACACAGAGCAGCTCAGCAAGGTGACCTGCTGCGCTGCCCTGTTCCAAATGCGCATAAGTATGAGCCTGGGAGTTTATGGCTAGGTCCTATATGCTGACTCCATCTACTCTACTTGTGTTGAGTTAGTCTTTGGTGAACTGGGTCCTAAATTCTTGGGAATGAGATTACACATTTTTTAACTGAATGCAAACTTTGGAAACAATGATATGTGATTAATAAAACTATGGAATGACTGCTTGCATGTTGATTTATGACCTGGTGTAGTAAACGAAACCGATGTAAAGAAGTAAGCACTTTTGCATTGGCATAAGAACCAGGATAGTGGAGGTACGTGAATAGATGTTTTCAAGTAAATATTACAAAACCTTTTCAATAGACCTAAGATCGCGGTCCAAGATAACACATCTCTGGTTATTGCTCAATAAATTCCTGCTTTCTTTTAAATTAAAATACCTTTTTTATTTTAAACTCAGGACTACTCTTTATGGAATCGCCTTGGTGCTACCTTAGCCAATGGAGATCGGAGTGAAGAAGCTGTAGAAGCCTACACGAGAGCCCTGGAGATACAGCCCGGCTTCATCCGCTCCAGATACAATTTAGGGATCAGCTGCGTCAACCTTGGAGCTTACAGGTGGGAATTAGTCAAGTTAGCACGAGAATTAAGCCTTGCAGCATGCTTTCAGATTGGGTGTATGTTTACAGTGTGCCACTCTCTGTGGTTTACACCATCTCTAGACCCTTTTCGACTTTAGTACCAGTTAAGGATGCAGATGAGCAAAGTAGTGAATTGCACTCATTCTTCAGATTCAGGGACAGATTTATTAAGGTTTTGTGTCGCCCTTGCGCCACGCAACAGGGGAAAGGGCAATGCAAAACTTAAGTGAGATTTATTAAGTCACCAAGGCCACTTAGAGTTGCCTGCATGACTTGCTAAATCTGGAGTAATGCAAGGCAGCATGAATCACTGCCTTGCATTACCCTGCTCCATGAATATTGGCGCATTCCAAGGGTTATCATTAGTGGTAGACTCTGGAATGCATCCCCAGGAGACTCATAGCAAGGAGAAATATGTGTTTTCGCCCCTTTTTTCCTCCTTCCGCAGCACACACTGTTTTCCTGCACAAAAACAATACTGCCTACAACGCAGGCACCCTTGCACCATTGGCACGAGGCAAACAAAAGTGCGCCAGTGCTGGCAAAGGACAGGAATGTGCCGCACAATGTTAAATACAGTGTATTCCTGCCCTTTCATGCAGCACAGCAAGGGGACTTGCTGCATTGCGTTGTGTTGGTAAATATGGCCCTCAATTTCTTTTTTTTATAATCAGTAGTTTAGGACCCAAAAAACAGCGAAAACTGGAGATCTACTTATTAGGAACATCCATGCAATTTGTGTATTTTTATATTTTTGGGGTTTAACACCCATCCTCAGAAGTCGGCCTGGAAATGTTCAAGGAGTGTAGATTTTATTGTTGCCCTACATTTACTGCTGCAAATTGTTCACATTTGTATTTTTTCCCCTTTTTATCCCACAAGGGTGTTATTTTCCCCTTTACCTCCAAAAGATATGGACAAATTTAGGGGACTTTTACACCACCTACTCCAAACTATTCTCAGAAAGGATATGCTTATTACTGGAAATCCCTCAAAGGAAAAAAACAGCCCAAAGAATTAGCCATTCCCGTACCAAGCTCTACAACTCTGGAGAAGTTTTCACAATAATCTGCAACGCTATACCAATTCTTCCAAAAGACTAATACATGTAATTAATACTTAACCTGTTTAACCATTCTCTGGACAGTCCAGTACATAGCCCCAATCAGCTATACCTCTAAAAATACTTAAGCCCTGATTTAGAGTTAGAGCTCATCCGCCAAAATTTGCTGGTTGTCCTGCTCACCTCTTTAGTGTGAGTTCATAAGCATATGAAGTCCTGGCCAGCATGCGTCAAACTCTAAATAAAGGTGCATGCTACCAGCACTTTGGCGTCATTACATCAGGAGTCATTGTATCACGTGGGAAGTTTTCTTACCTTTATATCAGAAGTCTTTTACATTCAATTTATATTATATTATATTATATTATATTATATTATATTATATTATATTATATTCCAATACACATATATATTTAGGTATGCTCCCCCTCGTCATTACTTCACAACTCTGTGATGCAGCAGCACCAAGCATTCAAAGGATAATTCCATAGCCATCTTCCTCGCGCAATCAAAATAATTTATTTTAACAAGAAAAAAAAACCATGTTTGAATGTGCAAAGGATACAAAAGGTAAAGTTTAAACAACATATTTAGATATGTTTAGTTATATGTAGAGATGAATCAATTAAATGTTTTTGATTGATAAATAATTGAAATTGCACAGAAATTAATAATAAATCATGTAATAGTAAAATGGTAAAAACGTGATTAATTTAAAATTAATTTTGAAGATAGTTAGAAAAGTAATGTTAACTAATTGTAACAGTAGAAAAGTTTATATTAAAGCAAAGTTAATGTTTGTATAATACTGACATAATACAATGAACTAATGTAAGGTAGAAGAAGAAGAATCTTTATTCGGTTTGAAGAAAAATTAATCCATTACAACAAATAATCACCAATACATTATAAAAATACCAATAAAAACCATATATGGTAAAAAACACCCATCATAAAAACATATACATATATATAAAGATAAAAAAAGAAAAAGTAAAAACCTCATTCATAAAAACAGAAAAAGAATAAAAGAAATCACTCTAAAAATTCGAAATTTTTGCGCCAAGTAGTAGCTCCCTTCAGGAATGATCCCAGGCCCTTCCATACCTATACATCTGAGGCCATTTGCAGCCACATAAAAGCAGGACGGTATTGCACGAAACCCTTGGGCCTTAGGAGCGGTAATAGAAATCGAGTTCTAAATGGTGCATAAAAGACACAAAACAGTGTAAAATGGATCAAGGTCTGATGGGACACCCCATCACAGGGGCAGGGTCTAATACATTTTTCCCCATACTGACCTAAGGGGAAGCACAAATTACTTCTAATGATCCCCAAGCGATTATGAGAGACCTTTCCCTCACATCCTTAACTTCTAAAAGATATCGCTCAGGACCCACCCACATCTTTAGCATAATAAAATCCCTGATCGATTTTTTCCCTAGAACCTCCCCCTCCCTCTTGGTCTCCTGGATTCTCAGAAAGTTATCCTTAACCCATTTCTTATCGTAGCTAGTCAGGTCCTCGGGATAGTCAAACAATTCAGGCCGCCCCAGGTCATGTGCCATCTTCCTTATGTGAGACAGCCAGGGAATATGCTTTACATTGTCGCAGGCTAGACACTCCCTTAGAATATCCCTATTAAGAGTGGCATGTTTGTTACTCTAAACTGAGATCCATAACAGAAGGGGAGCCAGCTGGGTAGTGTCCTGTACATACTCAAGCTCGAGTTCCAGGTGAAGGCAAAAACCAGGAATATTTTGTCCAACACCCAGAAGCCTTCTACAAAAACGATTATCGTCCACCATAAGGGCTCGGGTATCCCTAAACCCCCAAAGTGCCGAACCATACAGGAGGACAGGTAGGCATTTCCGCCTATAGATTTCAAGCAGGGGTTTGATAGGTTTACTACCTACCCTAGCCGCAAAGGTTGCACCAACTGTAGCATGAAAAAGCACAATCCTTCTAGCAATACAGGGTTTCCAAGATCCTTTCTCATCAAAAATGATCCCTAAGTATGGGAACTCATGGACTCTGCTAATAACTTGATCCTCCACCCTTAGCTCCCCCACCCTACTCATAGGTTTACCACAAACCATAAAATGCGATTTCTTAAAATTGACCTCCAGTCCCAGAGCTGACATAAAGATAACATAAGCTCTAACTAATTCTCGGAGACATTCATCGTGCGGGCCATGAGGACCGCGTCATCCGCATACGTCAGCACAGGGATATCAATACCCTTCACCTTGGGGACATCCCTACAGTGTTCCATCAGAAAATCGGACAGTCCATTTGTATACAGAGGAACAAGGTAGGGGCCAAAACACAACCCTGGCGCACACCCCTTGAGAGCTTAAAAGCCTCGGAACATTCCCCATTAGGGCCCACCCTCACATTTGCAACTGTCCCTGAATGGAGATATCGGAGAAGCTCTACAATATTAGGATCCAACCCTAACTGAATTAGCCTCTTCCATAATAAAGACCGGTTCACTTTATCAAAAGCACAGCTAAGGTCCATAAATGCAAGATAAAGGGTACCTTTCCTGGCCTGCGTGTATTTACTGATTATCATCAGTAAATTGAGACCTTGTTCTTGCGTGCCGAGGCCTTCCCTGAAGTCATACTGTTCCCGACTAAAAATATTATTTCCTATCATCCAGGCCTCCAGGGGGCCTAGGATAATGCGTCCCAGAATCTTCGCAGAGGAGTCCAGGAGTGATATAGGGCGATAAGACTTAGGATCATTACGATCACCCTTTTTAAACACTGGGACTATACATGCCAGTCTCCAAGAGGCAGGAATGCCCACAGTGACGGCTGCATTGAGGACATTTAGGAGAATGGGTGCCCATAACTGAGGGTTAGCTTTATACAGGTCCATAGGGATCGAGTCCGGGCCCAGAGCTTTATTACGTGCGTTACTCTGTATCGCATCAATAACCTCCTGTAGTGAAAACCTGATTGCTAGGTTAGGAGCCACATCATACACGCTCTCCCGAATATTTCTTAGGGGGGTACCCTCAAATATTCTACAGAAATGAGTTACCCAGGCCTCCGGGGCGATATTACAGCCAAGGCCCTCAGAGGTTTCTGTTTCAAAGGAACCTCTATTTACCACCTTCCAAAACAGGCCAGGGTCCTTCAAAGCTGTAGCACGCTCTAACTCTTCCCAGGCTTTATCTTTATATTTTAGCTTACTATCCCTCAGGGCCCTTTTATACCTTACTCTAGCTTCTTTTACGAGAACCCAATCTCTAGGGTGAATCTTGGTAGCCATCTTTAAATTTGCCCTTGCATCAGAGCAGGCTTTGTCGTACCAGCCACATTTGCGTTTACTAGGGTGGCTGCATACTGAAAAGAGGCAGTCTCTGACTGCTGCATTTACTACTGTTATTGCATATATAACAGTCGTGGGATTTGGCACTTCTGTCAGGAGTATTTCCATAAATAGATGTAAGTTGTCCCCCACAGCCCTTCCTACAACTTTTTGAGAGTCAACTTGCTTCCACCCAAGCCTCCTAAAAATATTATTTCCTATCATCCAGGCCTCCAGGGGGCCTAGGATAATGCGTCCCAGAATCTTCGCAGAGGAGTCCAGGAGTGATATAGGGCGATAAGACTTAGGATCATTACGATCACCCTTTTTAAACACTGGGACTATACATGCCAGTCTCCAAGAGGCAGGAATGCCCACAGTGACGGCTGCATTGAGGACATTTAGGAGAATGGGTGCCCATAACTGAGGGTTAGCTTTATACAGGTCCATAGGGATCGAGTCCGGGCCCAGAGCTTTATTACGTGCGTTACTCTGTATCGCATCAATAACCTCCTGTAGTGAAAACCTGATTGCTAGGTTAGGAGCCACATCATACACGCTCTCCCGAATATTTCTTAGGGGGGTACCCTCAAATATTCTACAGAAATGAGTTACCCAGGCCTCCGGGGCGATATTACAGCCAAGGCCCTCAGAGGTTTCTGTTTCAAAGGAACCTCTATTTACCACCTTCCAAAACAGGCCAGGGTCCTTCAAAGCTGTAGCACGCTCTAACTCTTCCCAGGCTTTATCTTTATATTTTAGCTTACTATCCCTCAGGGCCCTTTTATACCTTACTCTAGCTTCTTTTACGAGAACCCAATCTCTAGGGTGAATCTTGGTAGCCATCTTTAAATTTGCCCTTGCATCAGAGCAGGCTTTGTCGTACCAGCCATATTTGCGTTTACTAGGGTGGCTGCATACTGAAAAGAGGCAGTCTCTGACTGCTGCATTTACTACTGTTATTGCATCTATAACAGTCGTGGGATTTGGCACTTCTGTCAGGAGTATTTCCATAAATAGATGTAAGTTGTCCCCCACAGCCCTTCCTACAACTTTTTGAGAGTCAACTTGCTTCCACCCAAGCCTCCTACCCTGGTCCTTTGTCACCACCGCTACAGGCCTACCTCGTCCTAGTAAACGTAAGGCCCCAGGGAGTTTAAAGGACAGTATAAGGGGATTATGATCGCTAAAGCACTCGCCTAAAACTTTGCCCCCAATCACCAGGTCTCTCATAGGAGGAGACACAAATTTGTAATCAATGGTGGATCCAGACCCTCTTCCCACATAGGTTGGAAGTTGGTGGGTGCCTACTGCTTCAATATCATAAAAATTTAAGAGGCCCATCTTCCTGAGTTCTTTTAATAGAACCCTGACTCTAGAGTCCTGCAGACCATGCGCTGAGTAGTCCTCGCAGTCACGGATGAAGGGATTAACCACAGTGCTAAACCTGCCCAACTTGGCATTAAAGTCACCAGAGATGATGCCACGAAATTCCAATCCCACCTTCTCCATTCTATGTTTCATAACCTGGAGAACAGAGAACAAGGCCCCAATTTGGCACCCCACATCCCACACAGCATTATAAAAGTTGACCAATAATATATTAAAATGATTAGAGAAGAGTACCCATACCAGCAATATACCTTGATGGTTACAGTTAATTTGAAAGGCATCCACTATCTTTGAGAGGCGAATTAGGGTAACCAGGCCACCTTTCGAGCGACCACCAAGAGACTGCACAGCTGGAATTGCATATCTGTCATACCCATCCCACACAGACAGCCCCTCCGACCAGGTTTCCTGAAGCATGATGACATCATAGTTAGCCACACAGCCAACCCAATGTAAGGTACATTTTAAAGCTAATTAATTTGAAAATGTATGCATATATATTTTTGGAAATAGGCATAAGGCAATATTTTGCTAAATACATATATTTTAAGGCACTACTGTATACACATTACAAATATATTGTGCATATGTGTGTGTGCACGTACACATGCATAAAAAGTTAGGGGGTTTTCCCCACCCCAAAAATGAAAAAGAAATAATTAGCCGACCAAAACAAAAGAATGTATTTATAAAAAAGGGTGTTTTGGGAGGCTCACCCCTTAAAATACTAAACAGACACATATGCACAACATACTTATATACACAGATAGTTTAAAAAAGTATATAAATATATAAGTATTGAAAAATTGAAATTATATTTGGAGAAAAATATATTAAATAAAAATATAAGTATAAATTAATGACCTACTTAAACCCATGCAGAAACATGAATTACGTAAGGATTCCACATAGAAAGTAGCTTCTGGAAACATTAGAAAGAAAAAAGCCTCAAAGCAAAAACAAAACTTTTGAGTGGTAGCCTATTGGACAGCCATTACATTGGACTAGTTATCATAGTCTGAGTGATGGGTCATTAAAATACCACTGGGATGCACCGAGGCACAGCAGAATTTTAAGACTTGTCAGCACTGACTGGAATTACCCAACAGAATTGCGGTCTTCAAGCCTTTAAATATTGGCAACAAATGTTAAATTAGTAGTTGTAGCCTCAGGCTTCTAAGTTCTGGTCTAGAGCTGTGGACTAGTGATCTATTAACCAAGCTCCTCACTGCTGGTCTGAAGCAGCTGGATTGGAGCTAGGAAGTGTTTCATTTGTAAATAAAAACATGCTGGTGCCCAAAGCCCTCCTCTTAAAAACGCAGTTGTTGCAATTAAATGTGGGAACGCGAAACTTCTGAGGCGGCGTAATCCTGAAGCCATATCGGGCCTCTTCAATCCATTTACAGCCACTCTGTGCCCCTTCAGCTCACTCTTACAGCTTTCTGCTTTAACCCTTTGTGACGCTTTTTTGTTTTTCCATTCCCCCGTCTTTCCCATATGTGTCTTTTGCGCGCAGTAAATGCTTGAGGCAAAAGAATAAGCGCTGGCTCTCAAAAATAAGTGCTGGTTCTCAGCACCGGAAACAAAAAGCACAAATTAAGCCCTGGAGCTAGGTTTTCTGCTATTTAGAAACAGAACAAGAGTCCAAAAGAGGGGAACAAGACGAGCACCCAGCAGCAAATAACCCGGTAATTAACAGGCGCAAACCAGAAGTGTTTTAAAACAATGTGTGACAAGTCATGGCTGCAAGCCTGTTCATATAAAACACCTGACTAGAACAGGAAGGCCTAGAAGAGACCATGATGGACTGGGTTGGATCCAGTTTAGAGGCAGCTGAACTGCCATTATAATGAGGGGAAATGCAATGGCTCCTGGAACAAAAAAGTACATACAGCAGGTTTCATCAAATTTAAAAGTAACTGAAGTACCACTATAGCATGGGAAAATGAATTGGCTTCCAAAACAAAGAATTACACCCACCAAACAACTTTCATCTTGAGAAAACACATGATATCCCCACCACTGCCACAGGTGGTAGGACGAGAAGCACGAATCTCCCTCTACGCAACCAGGGCGCAGCACATAACCAATAAGAAAGACACGGATAGCCCTAAAGTCTCCTGGATAACTGGAAAGAAACTGGACCTATAATGGCTTAAGTGAAAAGGGGAGCTGGGGTGCCTTAATAAATGTTGTATTTGCGGGAAGGTCTCAAAATAAATAGTAAAAATCCATCTTCCGCATGTGGCACATTACCCGACTGATCTTAAAACCTAACAATGCAAGCCCAGAACTAAAGTACCTTCGTACATGCCTACTGCACCAGCTATCACCTGCACAGCGCTCTGAAATGACCATGTCCTAGAGGTAGCATCTTAAAAAAGGCAAATAATTATTGTGTATTATGAGTTAGAGTGTAAACAAACATATTTATAACCATAGCATTGAAGTATGGTAGGACATCATCTGTGTGCTTATGCCAACTTACTAATAGAAGCTGCAGACACTAACCGGGCATTGGGATGACAAAACTGAAAATCTTGAAGCCATTCGCATACCCTACGAAGAGCTAAATGCATTGTTTTTCAGTCTTCCTCTGCTGCATAAAAGAAGCTGGGTTCCTCTCCTGAAACGATTTAGCCAACAGGGGTGTCCTACATAGTTCTGGTCGGTCAGCAGGATCCATGTTACATTTTTAAGATAATCCTGTAACATAAAGTTATGTGCAATGAATTTACATGGAGCTCATGGACATGGACCTAAAATGGACACCTGGTTCTTGAAAAAGCACTACTTCAAGTAGATTTATTGGTGGCACCTCACTGTATACTTAACTATTTTGATGCAGTATTTTGTGAATTTGCTATGTTTCTTGTAAAAGTTATGTCCTATCCAAAGATTTTTCCTAAACCTATTGGTGTAGTCTGGGCTCTATGAGGCAAAGCACCAGGTCTAAATCAACCGTTTTATGTTATATTTCTTTCAGGGAGGCTGCAAGCAATTTCCTCACGGCTCTCAGCTTACAGAGAAAGAGCAGAATTCAGCAACAAGTCCCACATCCCGCAATTTCAGGCAACATATGGGCGGCCCTTAGGATCGCCCTCTCGATGATGGACCAGCCAGAACTTTTTCAAGCGGCCAATGTGGGGGATTTGGACCTGTTATTAAGAGCCTTCAACCTGGATCCTTGAGGGGAAAAAAGAAAACTGAATATAAAATTGCTTTGAAAATGCCGGACTATTTTTTTACACGCAGCAATTTAAATTATATAGCAGAAAAATGGATATCTCTGCTCTGGATGACACGTTTTTTTTAATTGATCGAAAAGCACAAAATAATGACGTTGAAGGTCAAGCTAAATATTCAGGCAAAACTGGACATCAGCTAGACTCGACAAGACAAAGATGTGTGATCCAAAGGTTCATTCCATGGCATGTTTATTCATTGTGATATATTGTCAGCGATCCCATGGGAGACATAGAAGAAAGACTCAGTAGATTCAGTAGCACCTCAAGGAACACACTGCAAAGAAGTACTCTCTCCAAAATTGGAACAGACCTTCCTTTGACGTTCCTTCTACACCAACTCGTACAGAGCCGCTCTTTAAACATCTGAACTCAGGCAACACATGCACGTAAATATACTCCAGGGTCACTTTATAAGATATTTATGATCAAGGACTCTTATTATAAAAAAGGACATGCCTTGAACTTTACCATTGTCCAAAAAAAAGTTTTCTTTTTAAACACTAGTTTTTGCATATGAAGGCAGGAAATTGCACTAGCCTTTCTGCTGTATATACTCATGGTTGATGGGACTGTAAATATGCACTTTAGAAACCCCTCATTTATGCAATGCTTTTTAGGTAGGAATGTGTGGGTGAAGAATTTAGCCTTGTTGGCATCATGGACCAAATATTGCTTCTTGGCCTGAGATGGTAGCTTTTCATATTGTGACGGGTAAAATAGGGAATGCTGTTTTTTTTTTTTAATGCAAGATAGTTATTTGAAAAAAAAATCGATTTTTTTAGCACTTGTATAGCTCTATTAATGTTCCTCTTTAATTTGTAACATTTTGAAATGTACGAGGATGTCAGGAAAATGAAAAAAATGTAAAGGAGCCACTGTAAAAATGGGACCAAACTTTGAAGATTAATGGTGAAGGGGGTCACTTGCTGCTCTGCCGGGCTCTTGCCTTATGGGTATTGCCGAAACTACCATACATGGGACCTGTGGCCGGTATGAACAAAGGTAGCACACCTTTCGCCCTTCATGTTGGGGGCTTGACAAAGGTTTTGCATTACAGTTAAAAATAGGCATGCTCAGTGCTTTAAAATAGGACGTTTGGGGCCTATTCACAAATAAATTATATGTCTGACCATAAGCATGCATAAATCTACTCAAGCTGAGATTTGCACATGAAAGAGGGGAAGAGAACACTCCTGTTGTTCTCTCCTAGCTCTAACATCTCGCCACAGGTTCTCTTGTAATAGCTAGATGTACCTCTGTTGTTCTCCTAAGGAAAATAACACTTGTCCATGCTCTCTGCTACTGCTCCAGGGTCCCACTGCCTGCAGGCTCTGGCTTCGTCAAGGATGTAGCAGAACCCAGCATCCTCAGCTTTGGGTTTCACCAGAGGACCAATCAATCCCTTGGCACAAATTGAAAGATGAATACATTTGTTTGAATGGTCACAAAGAACTTTTTTGTAGACAGCAACTGTACGACACCATCTTGAGAGCACGCTCGAGCATTTCAAAGTGGCTCCTGTTTCTATGCATGATAAGGTCAATGCAGAGATCCCATGTTGTCCTGAGTCATGTAATTCAGAGGAGTGGCTGTCCTTACTGCAGCAGGTACAGTGGCAGCAGCACCCAAGGTCGTTGGAAGCTATCAACATTGCACGATGGGGTCGGGGGTCTCTACTTGTTTTAAGATGTGTGACACCCTTGCTACTCCACGGACACAGTGGTGTTGCCTTCAGATTCATGTCTATATAGTTTTGTTTTTTTCCATGGCAATGCAGGAAAAACTGTACCAAAAATCAAAGACCATAAAGCACACCTGGACAGGCTGTTACTACACGTACGTAGAACTTAGGAGAGATCTGTGAATAGATGCCCTGTACTCCTAACGTGAGTAAGGTGCATGAGTCTGATTCAAAGCATTTTCCTATAAGGATGCATGACTTAGTCTCGAAGTACTCATGGGGTGATTAGACAAAATATTAGAAAAAATAATATTGTATGGGAAAAATATTGTGTCAAGAATATCAAGGGCAAAAGTACTGTGAAGGGAAGTTTTTAAAGTTTTACTATATATAATTCCACCTATATGTACCTTGACAATATATATCTATCTTGTAGGTTTGTAGACATGGAGTTAAGAATTGTAACTCTATACTTACCTCTTTGCGCTTACCGTTTCGAAATGTTGGACCTCAATATTTTTGACACGATATTCTGTTCACACATTATTTTTGTTACTGGTATTCTGTCAGTGATCTACTCAAGGCTTACTCCTGAAATGCATGCGTCAGCTGCGAGCATTCCTGACCTACTTCTGGATTACTCCTGGAATTCAGGAGTAGGCCAGGGTACTGCAGGAGTAAGTCACAACACCTCTTTTTGAACCAGGCCCTAGCTGTTAAAGAATGTTCTCATGACGAAAAACCACCATTTAATAAGAAATCAAGTCGAAAACAATATATTTAAGGTTTAGAGGTTTAGAATTCATATTTTACTGAAGAAGCAAAAATGAAACCTCCCGGAGTGGTGCATTACATTTAAAGCACATGTGCAGGGCCGCTTACAGCAGCTCAGAATGCATGCAAGCTCTGATAGATGTGGCCGACTATGGGTGAACATTAGGAAAAAGCGGGCCTGTAGATTTTCTCGAACATTTTCGCATTTTTCTGTTCTCTGACTTTTATTCAAAGCTACTGATTCGATCTAGGTTCGGGGCTGGCGAGATCGGCTGTGCATCTTGTTGGCAAGGCTCCTTACTCGCCCTCTTCCAGCTGACTTTGGCTAGATTGGTTAATTCGCTGTTTGGGACCAGCTTGGAAAAGACCCGATTTTCTTTGGCAGGTTCTGGTGCAACGTAGTGAATTATGGCCAGCATGAGCGCTGAAATGAGTGAGGCAGGCGCTTCCGGGGGCGGGGGCAGGAAGCGTACAGCTTACATCCGAGCTGGTCTGTCACTCGAGCTTCCCACGAGAGCTGCACAAACGGGCTTATTTCAATTAAAATAAACAGATGAGAACATTCCTGATGTTTTCCTCCTTAGCTCACCCATTCCGAGCTCATCCAGCCCTATCTCCTGGACCACTTCAAGGTCAGGTTAGCATCATATAATTTGCAGGACTTCTGCATTGAGGATTCTGGCTATTAGCAAATCTGTCTGTTAATTTACCTTATTTAACTGTACTTTCAGAGGGAATGGACCAGTTACTGTTTTTACCCTTTTACTATAACCTGGAGCAAACATGTCAACAGTTCGTATTTTAATAGATTCTTTTTATCAGCATGTACCAGAGGAGTTACGCTGTGAGAGCAGAAGCTGAGGGCTGCATTTTCTCAGCTGGCCCCACGGTGGCGCCCTTGTTCTATTACTCCTGGCGCCCCCACAGCTAGACGGCACACATGAGCAGCAGCTGTTTTCCAATACAACTCAATCAAATTAGCAAAAACAAAATATTGTAACCGGAATTTGATGTTTTCCCTCTGCTCTTAAACCCCTAAACTGCCTCCAATCCAGACTAGTCCCCTTTAATGCCATGATATTTACTTTTAAAATTATTTCCTCCACCTCTCCCCCTAATCTGGAAATTGTCGTTCTCAGTAACTATCTTCTTGTGGCTAGTAGCGCCTAATATTACTGAGTGCATTCAACAATTAGCAGGTATTTGTTTCTCCACTAGCAGCCAGTCTATTAATTTATCTAATTTAAAATAGATTGACAACTCACCTCTTCTCTCGCCTCCACCCTCCTAGGACCTGAGATCCTGGGGGTCATGTTTTGAGAGGAGGGTTCCAATAAATAGCGCCACTTTGAGGTTTAGCCTACTTCTATGTGCTTCAGTTTATTAACGCCCGGTAGTGCATAACGTAAACCCTTTTTCATGCTCTTCCCTGATGCATTGGGAGGGATCTTCTCCTTCTCATTGTACTATAATTTCCTTAACTGTGATTTAAGTCATTCACGCTATTTTCACACAGCATAATCTCTTGGTATTCACTGGTACTGCTAGGCTGACCACAGTTGCTGACTCTAACAAGAGTACTGTGCTCTCCATCGCATCTCCCAATGAAAAGGCACCGTCTAAAACATGCACATCAGACCTACCTCTGGAATGTCGTGTGCTTGATCATCCAATAAAAAGCGATGACGAGACCTCACTATCCAGTGCTGCATGCACAGCCCTGACGTGATACTAATGGCAGATCCTCTTGTGACATGGACGTACCCTAAGCGTTCCCCAAGATCACTCTTTGATAGGAATGGGAGAACCCCCAAACTCTTGCTCTCTGGATCACTTCCATGAAAGGGGTGTTGTCTACTCCTACCTCTGGTTGATTTAGCGCCTCGGGCATTCCCCCTAAAACATTTCTACTGCGCGCAGAAGTGGTGGGGTGGCGCGCGGATGGGAATAAACATTAAATTAATTGCATTTTTTTAAAAACACTTACCTGCACGCAGCCTCCCCCGCTCCTCCGTCTTCTCTGCTGAAGGCAGCCACAGGCTCCCAGCCTGCCCTGCAGCCAACCCTGACACTCCTCAGAGCAGCTTTAGGTTTGATTGGGAGCGCCCAGCCAGGGCACTCCCAGGCAGACTGGGAGGCTGTGCCTGCTCTCTCCAGCCCGGCAACACAATGCCAGGCTTAAGAGTACACACTGCGCATGTGTGTATGGCCAGCCCGAGTCGGCAGGCCAAACATACATGCACACTGAGGGGGGGAGTGCAGTGCACTCCACCTCACTGCTCGTCACCCCCGTGGCCCGCCCCTTTACAAGAAAGTGATGATAAAAACAAGGCCCAATAAATGAAAAGTAAGCGCCGCCTTTAGGTCATTTTGTTACGCAAAATTGGTGCAAACTTACAAAATATAATTATAATTTCTAAGTTTGCACCACTTTTATGTCAAAAAATGACGTAAAGGCAGTCCTAACTTTTCATAAATCAGGCCCACAGTTTAGTATCGTTTTCTTGTAAAGGTTTGCCAGCTGCTGCTGGCGGGGGGGGCAATGCTCCTCCACCCTAAAGGAGGAGCCGCCCCAGATAGCAAAGATCTTAAGGGCAACCAAGTGCTCTTTAGATGCCATTTATTAGCAGGCTTGTGCCACAATACCTTGTCAAACTAACACAATGTAGAGCCCACAGAGCACATTCCCCTCATGATAAGTAATTGTGTCAACCTACTCAGCTTATACTGGTACTGCTGCGTGGCACCACATCATTTGAAATGAATATAGACTCTTAAACATAATTGACAGCTCAACATTCTGTGGCCCAAGTCAAATCAAGTACCCTCCATGTGCATAAAGAGGAAAACATAATCTGGTTCTGTTGTAAAGTGCTTTATTGCCTTAGGGCCACGTTCGTTGTAATAATTGCCTGCAAAAAATTCAGGTGCTGCATTGAAAGTTTTGTTTCGATAAGTCCCTAAGGCCCATAGTTATACTTTTTAGCACCACATTTGCGTCATTTTTTGACGCAAAAGTGTAGCAATCTTACAAAATACAATTAAGTTTGCACTGATTTTGTGTTAAAAAGGGGTGCAAATGCGGCGCTAAAAAAGTATAAATATGAGCCTAAGTCCCCAAAACTGTCTATCGTAATTCACAGAACAGCTTTATCAATAAACTACTTTGGTTATAGTAGCCCACTGATCACCATTACAGGTACTTGCACTGCGTCAATTGCAGTTATAAGTCAGAAGTAAGGAGGCGGCGCCATTCTACTGTGTCCCAAACTCCCAAACTTGCTAACAAGTCGGAGAATCAAGTCTGCCCTCGCGTGGCCATTCCGAGTATCGCCTGTTGATTAATACTGTCATTCAAGTGGCCAGATAGGGAATATGGTAATTATCGCATAAATCGCACACCGAGGAGTTTGGAATTTTTTTCAAGTGCAATCATTATCACCTTTTATGTACTTTAGGGAATAAAATGCAGATTTTGTTGTTTGCAGCACCAAACTCTGAATGCTCGGCAATTACCAGCCCTTTTACCTCCAGCTACATTTTGTTACATTTGACCTGACAACATTTACCCGATGAAAATTGCAGTGACAGAGGTTAATGTATACACCAGCCTCCGCACAGCTGCCATGATTCAGGCAGAGAAACTCAGCTTGTCATTCTTCAGAGGTTGATAAATTGTCTTCCATTAAATTTGGTAATAATAGCGTCTATTTTTAAAGTGTTTAGAAACAGAATTATGCTATGAAGCGCAAATTTAAAGCATGTTTTTATTAGACAAGGAAGACATGTTACTTACTATCTGATGACTGTTAAATAGTGAGCACGAAAATAAATTAGTTCAAATCCAATAAGCTAAAACCAAAAGTGTAATTGCCATGCTCGCCGCTTGTATAACTAAAAACATATAAACAAAAGTGGTTCCTTCAAAATCATTAGACACAAATGATGTAATTTCCATAATTCAAAGGACACTTCAAACATTTCACTTACTGCGCCCTAAATCCGCAAGCAGCTTAATAATGTACAAAACTACCCCCAATCAAGGCATACATATAAATTAATAATTTACAAACTGTCCACAATTACACATCTACAAAGGAAAGTGCAGTAAATGGTGCATATTTGTGCACTGCAAGGGATACGTATATATGTGTGCATTAAAAAAACAAAAATAAGTGATCAAGAGTGATAGTCTATTTTTGGACCTAATATCTTTGTACATTTGTACCGATATGCCCTCACGAGGCGTAAAAACTAAGGGCCAGATTTAAGAAAAGTGGCACTGCACCGGGTGCAGCGCCACTTTTCTTGCCCCCGACGCCACCATGTGTGCATCGTATCTATGATATGGTGCACCAAGGTTGTAGTTATGAACAAGCATCAACATTTTTGACGCTAGTTTGGAGCTTTGCAGGATTAGGGTACAAAATGTTGACGCTAATCCTGCAAAGCCCATTGAGGCCCATTATGAATAATGGTGCGCCTCCCTTTAACGCCTACTCTGAGCAAGCGTTAAAAGAGCCAGAAAAAAACGACGCAAATAAATCTATTAGACGGGGGAACACCCCCTCTCCATACATTATGCATGGCATATTCATGTTGTAACGCATATGTTGTGGTGTTTTTAGCCATCTAACGCCACATTATCAAAAAAAAAAAGTATGCTAATGTGCAGTTAGATGGGCCAAGGGACTCTTAAATCGGCCCCTTAATCAGTTTACCAAGTGGAAATACTTTAAAAATTGGTGGAAGTGTAGATGAAAGAACTTTCCAGTGGGATGAGTATTTTGCTGCCGTGAAAACAATTGTACACTACATAAAATTACACATGTTACTGCCTTCCCACGAAAATAAATGTGAATTCACAAAACCTGCTGACCTGCAATCGGAAGTTTGACAGATTTGTACATCTGAGCTTATGCAAGACAATACAATCATTTTTACTAATTTTATTGACCACAGAAGGATGACAGGCTGGTTTCACCCTTATATATTAAAACCCATGTACTGCAAATTAAAGACAGATCTCTGGGCAGCAACTCAGATCACCAAATTAGGCTATCTCTGACGACCCTGGGCTGTGCATTTGTAGAATGGTATAATTTGCAGTTCTGTGCACCTTCATTTACAAGCACACTATTTCACATGAGACCTAAACAATATTCTAATGATGTTTTGGTCACTTCTAGATTTACATGGAAAGCCATAAAGACCTGGCTATTCAGAGCTTGAATTAGGGATTGTTGTGTACTATTGCGATTCTGCGTTTCACTCCGAGCGCTACGAGGCCTTCAGGCAGTTTTAAGCGCTATATAAGCTATGATAACATAACATAACATAACACATGTCTTGCCCATAGGTAAAACCCTGAACAGGCACATATTCCATCGTTGTTGTTTACGAAAAAGTGCCAGCTCAAGATCTGGATTGGCAGATGTATTAGAGGTTTTCACCATTGAAAATCCCTTTTTCACTTGCCAGAATAAAAAATATATTTGTGTGTCAGCGTTACTTACGTTCGTAAATTCAATATGTACCATAGGTGTTGCTTCCAATTATAAATAATTCCATTGTTTTCTTCGGTCTTTCATGTTAAAGTTGGTTATTAAATGTGTGCACATTGCAAATTTCTCTCCTTGAGGGCCAAGACCACGAATTGCTGAGAAAAAAGTGAGTTCACATTACTAAAAAATGTCTAGGAAGCCATGATGCAGGGTATTTCCACGTCCAAAAAAAACTCGAATGGAGATTTGGACCAATAACTATATATTTTTTAAAGGTTTTTTTTTAGCTAGGCAAAGGAAATGGTTTGTAAAATGGTTGCTTTTTCTATAAATATAACCTCAGGTATGCACTCAACAAAATATTGCATGAGTTAGTACTGTGCATAAGCACAAAATGTAAACCCAAAGCATGAATTCTACTTTGAATGTAAATATGCTGAATGCATGGTTTAAATGCTGAAACATGATTACGAAAATAAATAGTTTTTTACATGTAGTACTCCTACACCATATCATGGCATTTATTTTATTTGTCTCATAATTTTGCATGTGCACTAACTGTTGTGATTTCACAACAATGCTGTTTAAGATCCAATGTCATTTTGGGGTAATTTTGTGAATTGTTAGATGGTGGAACTATTACTTGTCCATAGTCACTGATCACCTGGCCACAACACCACCCAACCACAGCCATGTACAGACCATCACTAAAGAACAGCTACTCTTGCCTCCATGTAGACCTTTGATGTCACTCACTGTAAACCACTCGTAGCACCCCCAAGAGGTGGCACTTATGATGTCACATATGTGCAGCAACACAAAAAACACTATTTCAATCCACTGACGACAGCACAGACTTCAAGTATTTGCAACACAATTCACTCACAGTCACATGCCACCAAGAACCCACTCATATGAAGCCAATTACAACACCACCAATCCACAATTCACCAAAGCACAGCTCATACTCAGCCACCTACAGGTCTACCCACCCATGTGACTACTATGGCTGGGCCTCTTTTTTTCTGAACAATATTTACAGGAAAAGAATGGAAAATAATTAATCCTGACTCATATGTAAGTCTGAAAGAGCCTGGTAGATGCATGTAGGAGAAAAGTGCAAGACCAGTATTTCGGAAGAAGAGGAAACTATATGAATGGTTCCCTGTATGAGAAACCAATGAGTTTCAATAACTGAACAGCAAAGAAGCAATCACGGTGCAGTTTCCAAATCTCCTGTGTACTGAGGGACTAGTGAAGGAAGGGAAAATGAAACCAGTAAAATATAGTTGAAGAGGAAAAATGTACAGGAAAACCAACAAGAAGAACAAGAGTCCATTTCTCTCTATTGATGGAGATGCTACTGAATTCATGGGTTGATCAATATGCCGCGGATCAATGTGTTGATGTTGACTTGCTTTCTACTCTTGATACAACTTAGGAACATCATTTAGCTTATTACTCAAGATTCCAGCCAACTGTTGGTTCAAACTCTGGTGCCAAGTAGACTGGACTGCCACAATGACTTATACATTGGGCTTCCTGAGTATCTGATTTAAAAGATACAACTCATACAGAATGCAGCAGTGAGACTGATTCTTGGTAAGAGGAAATTTGGCAGTGTCCCCCCTTCTTAGACAGTATAACAAAACAGAGAGGCAACATCTTACAATCAATTACATAAGACTAACATAAATTGCTTCCATAGCTCAAAACAATAGGGCTCCAGACGTCCCGAACTGATGCTCCTATATATCAATGTTTTATTGTTTCTTCAATTCCCTTCACAAAATACTGTATTGTACTGATGATATACTGATTGTAAGACGTTGCCTCTCAGTTTTATTGTATTATTTGTTGCATCGGGATGCCAGGCAGCTAACACAGAAGAGATGGGCAACTAATTCATGAGCGTATTTAGGGAACTTATTGGTGGTGAAGTGAGCTAGTCATCGGCTGCCCATTCTACCCTTCTTGGACAGCTTCACTAGCTTCCTATCAAGAAGAGATGCCAGTCAAAGCCCTTTGTATGGCTCACAAAGCTCTGTACTCAGAACTCAGGGTGCATACATTTCTGATTCATCTTTTCAAAAAGTACACTTTGGCTAAAACTCTTCGTTCATCATCTGTTGGCCTGATGACAAGTCCAAGGTTTTGCAGAGCGTGCCTGTGGGGTAAGTCTTTCTCCGCAGTTACTCCGCAGGACTTTGGAAATAATTGCCTTCTACCCTTCAACTTGAGCTGGATTTGCTCACATTTTGCAAAGCATTGAAATCTGACCTATTTCTTTAATAATTTGGGTCTTGTACTACTTTCTTTGGTATGCAGAAGATCATTTTTTGCGTAGCTCCAGCATACCCTTTGGGTAATTATGAGCTCGACAACCAATTAACGTTAGTCATTTTTACATTTAGGGGGCGATTATTTTTCTATGCACCCACACCCGCAGATTTCAAACTAGAGAATCATGTAAGGAAAACGGATTTATATTATTTTAAAAAACAGTATTGTATTTAAAAAAATAATATTTTTCCGAAAAAGGACTTTATAAGGATTTTTATTGTAAATCAATTCAGAAAAACAAAATATTATCCACTAGTTGTCATTCAAACTTATAGCAAATATCAGTGCAAAAGACATGCTCTGAGAACATTTACTTAAAACATATCAAATACAGTGACCAACAGCTGGCCGTAAAGCACTCAACATCTGTTTGTTTGCTTTGGCTGTTTTATAATGTCTTGATGAGCTGTCACATATGAACCCCCACGCCATTCTACCTCATTGAGGTCACTGATGTGCTCTGTTAGACTTTTTATCCTTGGCGTGGTCTCCCTTAACTTTTTGCCTCTGTTTCCCAGGTTGTTGATGTGTGCTGGACTCTGTTTTTGCTGTTTTTGTTACTCTGGCCACTTTACCACTGCTAACCAGTGCTAAAGTGCAAGTGCTCCTATACAAAATGTGTATGTAATTGGTTCATCCATGATTGGCATATTTGATTTACTCGTAAGTCCCTAGTACAGTGCACTAGAGGTGCCCAGGGCCTGTAAATCAAATGCTACTAGTGGGCCTGCAGCACTGGTTGTGTCACCCACATTAGTAACTCTTTAATCATGGCTCAGACCTGCCACCGCAATGTCTGTGTGTGCAGTTTTAAACTCTAAATTCGACTTGGCAAGTGTACCCTCTTGCCAGGCCTAAACCTTCCCTTTTCTTACATGTAAGGCACCCCTAAGGTAGGCCCTAGGTAGCCCAAAAGGCAGGGTGCAATGAATGGTTAGGGTAGGGCATATAGTAATGTGATTTTTTATGGTCTGACAGTGAAATACTGCTAAATTCGTTTTTCACTGGTGCACGGCCTGTCCCTCTCATAGGTTAACTTGAGGGCTATCTTTAAATATGATTAAAGTGTAGATTCCCTTTGAGAGCGGATAGACATGTGGAGTTGGGGGTCTCTGAGATCACAATTTAAAAATACATCTTTTAGTAAAGTTGATTTTAAGATTGTGTGTTTGAAAATGCCACTTTTAGAAAGTAAGCATTTTCTTGCTTAAACCATTTCTGTGACTCTGCCTTTAAAACTCACAATTCCAATACATACCAATAACAAGTAATCTCTCAAGCACGAAAGTGGCAGTCAAGTGGCCGCAGTAATGTTAACGTAATTAAAATGAACCAAAATCTCCCTGAAAGTCATGGGGCTGCTGGGGAGGTAGTTAGAAGAAAGAATGGGGACTATGTGTGACCACACAAAGTAAACTCTTCCCCCAAATCGATGGCCACTGGTTTGAAAATATCATCCCCTTTTGCAGGGAATGATGGAAAATTATATGAATGGGGAGCATACTGAATACAAATGAGCCCCAAGTCTTTTAAAGACCTTTTCTAAATGGACTGTACAACAGGAAATGTGTCTCTGCGCAAAAGGATCCCTTCACAAGAATAATATAAGTGATACAGAATACATAAGGGCCCAGCAAAATAATAAAGACCTTAATGAAGCAATAGTTTTATAAGTGGCAGAGATTGAACAGCTAAAATTAGACTAACTTGAACTTAAAAAGCACAGAAAGTTATGAGTCAGTAGTGTTAATGGGTGTTAGAAATGGGGTCTTTTGTTGACAGTCAGGTTACCCCCTGTTCAAGCAAGGACCCTCACTCTAGTCAGGGTAAAAGAGAATCACCCTCAGCTAACCCCTGCTTACCCCCTTGGTAGCTTGGCAGAGCAGTAGGCTTAACTTCAGAGCGCTAGGTGTAAAGTATTTGTACCAACACACACAGTAACTCAATGAAAACACTACAAAATGACACAACACAGGTTTAGGAAAATAGGAAATATTTATTTAAACAAAACAAGACCAAAACGACAAAAATCCACCATACACAAGTGAAGTTATCAATAAAAATGCAAAAAGAGTCTTTAAGTAGTTTTAAACACACACTAGCGCTGCTACCGTGAAATTGTACCTGGTGTGCGTCAAAAATAACCCCGCAAGGGCGGATGTGTGTCAAAAATAACCCTGCACGGGCGAGTGTGAGTCGGAAATCCAGCCACACGATGATACGAAAACCCCACAGCACAGGTTGTGATCTCCCAGCCTCCGTCAGCGATGCTGCGCGTCGTTTCTCCTGCTCCGTGTGTCGATTCTTCGGTCGCGTTTCCTGCGAGCGTCGTTTCTCAGCTGCGGTGCCGGCAGTGCGTCGTTTTTTCAGCCGCAGATCGGAGTCGCGTCAATGTTTTCCCCGCACAGCGCTCTGTCCGTGGATTTCCTTGTCTTTAGGCTGCCAGCTTCTCCTTTCAGGGTCCCAGGAACTGGATGGGCACCACAGGCCAGAGTAGGAGTCTCTCCAGAGACTCCAGGTGCTGGCAGAGAGAAGTCTTTGCTGTCCCTGAGACTTCAAACAACAGGAGGCAAGCTCTAGATCAAGCCCTTGGAGATTTCCTCTCAAGATGGAAGGCACACAAAGTCCAGTCTTTGCCCTCTTACTCTGATAGAAGCAGCAACTACAAGATAGCTCCACAAAGCACAGTCACAGGCAGGGCAGCTCTTCTTCCTCAGCTATTCAGCTCTTCTCCAGGCAGAGGTTCCTCTTGGTTCCAGAAGTGTTT
The DNA here is from genome assembly GCF_031143425.1 of Pleurodeles waltl. NCBI lineage: Eukaryota > Metazoa > Chordata > Amphibia > Caudata > Salamandridae > Pleurodeles > Pleurodeles waltl. The sequence goes on along the minus strand of NC_090450.1, from coordinate 69,466,546 downwards.
CTAAAGTCTGTGGTTTTGGGTGCCCTTCTTATACCCAATTTCTCCTTTAAAGTAGGCCTACTTCAAAGTAAAGTCTCTTTTGAATGTTAAATTCTGCCTTGCCCAGGCCAGGCCCCAGACACTCACCAGGGGGTTGGAGACTTAATTGTGTCAGGGCAGGCACAGCCCTTTCAGGTGTGAGTGACCACTCCTCCCTTCCCTCCTAGCACAGATGGCTCATCAGGATATGCAGGCAACACCCCAGCTCCCTTTGTGTCACTGTCTAGTGTGAGGTGCAACCAGCCCAACTGTCAAACTGACCCAGACAGGGAATCCACAAACAGGCAGAGTCACAGAAATGGTATAAGCAAGAAAATGCCCACTTTCTAAAAGTGGCATTTTCAAACACACAATCTTAAAATCAACTTTACTAAAAGATGTATTTTTAATTTGTGAGCTCAGAGACCCAAAACTCCTCATGTCCATCCACTCCCAAAGGTAATCTACACTTTAATCAGATTTAAAGGTAGCCCCCATGTTAACCTATGAGAGGGACAGGCCTTGCAACAGTGAAAAACGAATTTAGCAATATTTCACTGTTAGGACATATAAACCACATTACTATATGTCCTACCTTAACCATACACTGCACCCTGCCCTTGGGGCTACCTAGGGCCTACCTTAGGGGTGTCTGACATGTAAGAAAGGGAAGGTTTATGCCTGGAAAGTGGGCACACTTGCCAAGTCGAATTTACAGTTAAAACTGCACACACAGACACTGCAGTGGCAGGTCTGAGACATGATTACAGAGCTACTTATGTGGGTGGCACAGCCAGTGCTGCTGGCCCACTAGTAGCATTTGATTTACAGGCCCTGGCACCTCTAGTGCACTTTACTAGGGACTTACTAGTAAATCAAATATGCCAATCATGGATAAACCAATCACATACAATTTACACAGAGAGCATATGCACTTTAGCACTGGTTAGCAGTGGTAAAGTGCTCAGAGTTAAAAAATCAACAGCAACAGATCAGAAAAAAATAGGAGGCAGGAGGCAAAAAGATTGGGGATGACCCTGCATAAGCAAAAAAGTCCAACAATGGGAAAAACAGACAAGCTAAACAATGATGGAATGGCAAGATGCTCATAAGAACTGCCAATATTAAAGATGGCTGTAAGCATTAGCATCCATCACTGTTGCCTGCTGGGGAGAATCATTGGACCATAAAATGTGTTATCGTAAATAAGAGCACTTCATCACCATAGTGTTAAAAAAAAATCATTTTAGTGTTACGCCTCCTAAGCAACACTATTAAGATTAACCTTTCTAGCACGTGTGGCTTCTTTATTTATTTTTTCAAGCAGTTGATTGAACCCCTCCAGCAATATGCAGCTGTAACCAACATTGTGTGCTGCTTGTGCAGCTCATAGCTTCGCAACTTAGCATAAAAAGGTTCCCTAATATTATTGTTTTCATTTTATTTATTTATTTATGAATGTCGACTGCTGGGGCTCCCCAGAGTCACTGAAAATTAAGTAAAACAATTATGCAAATAGATTTTACAGGGTTAAACAGGAATTTAAAATAATTACGCACCTATACCATCAGTATTAGCATCATGTAAAAATAACATTGGTTGAGGTTCATTCATTATATATATATCTGTGTGTGTGTGTGTGTGTGTGTATATATATATATATATATATATAGAGAGAGAGAGAGAGAGAGATCTAGATAGAGAGATATATAAAATATATTTTTTTCACTAAAAAAATAAATGTTTCAGAGATGTTACAGATGGGAAACACAAATAAAAAAAAAACCTTACAAATTCACTAAAAACCAAAGGTTAGAGGGACGTTACAGCTAGGTTCACATTTTATGCTCATAAAACAATAGAAATTCAACAGTTATAGTTACAGGTATCTCAACAAACTATAACTCATACCCCAAGGTAACTATGACTATCGCCCCAGACATGCAGTTTTAACATCACTAATTTGATTGCAAATGTTGCAGTTATATTATGAAGAATGTCATACAAGATGTTAATACTGATGTAATATGTGTAGTAAGTAGCAGTGTATGGCAAGGGCGAGAGTAATACTTAACTTAGGGCACAAGTTATAGTTTCTTGAGATAACTATAACTGTTGCATTTCTATGGTTTTGTGTGCTTAAAATGTGAACCTAACTATAACATCCCCCTAAGCTTTTTTTTTTTAAGTGAATTTAAAGTTTAAAAAAAAAATTCCTAACTATACCATCCATGTAACAATTTTTTCAGTAAATTTCAATGTTTTTTTAACGTTAAGTAATGTTTTATTACTTTATGTTAATCCTATGCTCAGCGTACACAGCCTTTGGCAGTGCATGGAAAGGGTTGGACGCAGGGCCTGCACCCAACCCCCACTTAGGTATCAAACCCCATGCGACACATGGTCTTCAGACATGCCTGGGGAGGTTGGCCACAGGGCCTGGCCTGCAGCCAGATCCTGCGCCCAACCCCCAGTAGACACCCAATCCTGTGCCAGGCACAGCCTAAAGGCTTATGCAGCGGGAGTTGGCCGCAGGGCCCAGCCTGAGGCCAGGCCCTGCACCCACCCACCCCCTGTAGGCACTCAAACCTGCACTATGCACAGCTTTCAGCCTTGGGCCCATCCCCCATAGGCACCCAACCGCATGCAACACACAGCCTTCAGCCGTGCATGGCAGGAGTTGCCCGCAGGCACCCACCCCCATGCCTTGCACAACCTTCGGCCAAACTAAACGGGTACTCACCCACCCATGTGCAAGCAACCCGGCATGCAGCCCCCCGGGCCAGTTAAGGCCCCAGGTACCCACCAGCCAGGATCACCCCTCCTCCCCAGAGCTATTTTGGCCATAGAGACCTCAACCCCTGGGGCCCGGCCAATTAGTTCAATTGGATTAGGGTCAGATGGCGCCTCCCTATGTCGATTTTGGCCCCAGGGACCCCATCCTATATGGCCAGCCAATTGGTTCAAGTGGAGGGTTCCATGCGGCCCCACTCTCCAGGATGATTTTGGCCTCAGGTACCCCATCCCCTAGGGCCCAGCCACTTGTTCCTGGGTACCCCCCCAGCCAGGGTACTAAGTGTGCAGTGTTGTAGACCGCATGGGAAGCCTTAAGGCCCCCACAGTCCCTGCCAGCTCCCCGCCTTCAGAGGGAGCCAGCATTGCTCTCTCACGAAGGGATCAGCAAAATATGCTGCTCCCTGCGTACAGGAGCAATTCTTTCATCTGTTTTCCTGCTCACTTGCCTGCAGGTAGGAAAGCAGATGAAAAGTCCACTCACAGCAGCAGGAGTAGTTTTCCTGCTCCACCCACTGGGAGTGGACTTACTGTTTGCTGTCACGGCTCCTGCCAAGCAACAACAAGTAACTATGTCCCAACAGTGGGTACCTCAGGACATAGGGAGCTTGCCCTGGGTGTGGCAGTCCCCAGGGCCATTGATAGCTCCAGGAGGAGGCAATGAGGCCCCCCTCCTTTGTTTTTGAGGGCCTGCCCTGGAGAGGTGGTGGTCGCCAGGGCTGAAATTGGCCCTAGAGGATGGCCACATGGCACTCCCTTCCCAGGGATAATTCAGCCATGCACCCATCCTTTGGGCCCAACCAATTGGTTCAAGGGCAGGAGCCCATACGACCCCCTTCCCCAGGATTTATTTTGGCCCCAGGAACCCCATCCCCCAGGGCCCAGTCACTTGTTCCTGGGTGCCTTGGCCCCACCCAGGGTACCAAGTGTGAAGTGTTGGAGACCACAGTGGGAGTCTTAATGCCCCATGGTCCCTGCCAGTTCCCCACCTCCAGAGGGAGCCAACATTGATCTCTCACGAAACGAAGAACTATGTTCTGACAGTGGGTACTTCGGGATATAGGGAGCCGGTCCTGGGGCTGTCGGTCCCCAGGGCCGTTGATGGCTCCAGGAGGGAGCAATGAGGCCCCTTCCTTCGTTTTGCAGGACCATGCCCGGGGGAGGTGGTGGTCCCTTGGGCCGAAAAGGACTGGGAGGGAGGACCACACAGCCATCTTCCCCCTTCTTCTAATTCAGGCTGGGTTCATGTACTACTCACATCTGGTTCATTGCCCATCAAAGGTCAGCTATCCGCAATGGGTTTGTTACAGGGCAAAGACAAAGACTGTGCATAGAAGGTTCCTGTACACCTAATGGAACTTGGGTATCTGTAGGGAGTGGGTTTTCCAAGAAGAGTCGCTTACCTTGTGCAGCAGGGGTTTGCACGCCTGTGTCTGGTTGATTGCCCACAAGAGGTCAGCTAGCCTCAAAGTTCAGTAAAGGGCAAAGGTTGTAGGAGTTCGGTTCACCTAAGGGGCTTGTGTTTCTGAAGTGTAATTCATGTTTGAATGAATCTGCACCATTTACTGCTCGCTTTCATATCTGAAATGCTGTACAAGTTTATAGAATAATTTAAACATCAGTCGGTTAGATGGCGTGATCAGTGATCTCATCAATGACGTAATTTGAGATGTCATCACTCATCATCAATGATATCATTGAACGTCTTAACACCATTCACACTGCACTTACAGAGACACACAACTCGTCCTGTACTCAGACAAAACACCTCTCTCTCTCTAAACTCATACATGCAGACTATCTAACCTGTATTCACACAGCAACACCATTCAACCCTGTACTCACACAGGCACAGCTCTCACCAACAAACCCTGCAAGCAGATCACTTGACCTACACTTAAACTGGTATATCAGTTAATCCTGTATTCATAGAAGCATACAACGCATCCTGCATTCACACAAGCAGACATCTAACTTTGAAGTCAAGAAAGACCATTCATAATGTTTTCGCAGAGACCCAGCCCTCCGCCTGCATTCACTGGGGCACACTGTTATTCATAAAGTAACACATGCACAGCTCTCCCTTGCCTTCACACATGCACACCTGGGAAGGTTAGGCAGAAGATTGCTGGTGCCTTGTGGTTAGCGTAAAGTATGGGGGTTTAAGAATGAAATTTATGTCCAGCTCCTGGCCTGCGGCCATCAAGCCTTTGAGAAGGTTACATTTAGTAGTACCTTTTTAATCAGCTACACAGCCTTAATTGCCCATAATCCCATCTCCCATTGACTGTATGCAAAGCCTACCGTGTATGCCATATTGTACATTGAACATACCAAACCCTTGCATGTGAAAATACGAACAATAATGAATTCTAATGTCATTTAACTATTTTTCAAATCCCACAACATTTATTTTCCAGATTAAAACATGCTTATTCGCTCATGACACATTAAATGTAAAACGCGCGAACATCCCTTGGCAGAAGTTCAGATTTACTGCTTGCACTCCAAACTGACCCAATTTCTTAAAAGTATGAGTATATTTCATAAACACATTACGTAAAAACCCAAAAAATAAAACACATTTTAAATTTAATTTTTAAAAATTATATATTTTTTTCCAAATTAAAATTTTTAAATAAAGACACAAAGGCCAACAAATAAAACATATACAATTTAAAAGCAATTGAATATTTTCAAAGTAGAAAAATAAAATAAATACAAATTCTCAATAAATAGAAATTTAAAACTTATTTGAAGATTATACAATTACAGTGCGGCAGGTGATGGTTACTGTACACCGGGGCAGCAAAACTTATTCTGCAGTTACTCATTTAGAGGTCCTCAATTTCCGAAAAAAGAGATATATGCAACAATATTTTACACAGCACAGCTGCATTGCGTTAGTTTCAACAATGTGTAGGTGACCACTATGGCAGCCTCCCTGTGTAAACACAAATTCCCACCATGAGATTTTGCTATTGATTCACTAAATTATCATTTGTAGAAGCATTATAAAATCCATAAAAATGGTTATCCCAAAACATTGAGAACTGGTACTCAAAGTATTTTCTAGGAGGGCATCACCTAGCCCAGTGGTTCCCAACCTTTTGACTTCTGTGGGCCCCCACTTTGTCATTACTGGAACCCGGGGACCCCCACTGAATCATTATTGGAATCCGGGGACCCCCTACTGAGTCATTACTGAAAGCTGGGGACCTAATCTGTTAATATTATTTAATTTTCCAAGCAGTCGCGGACCTCCTGTGGAGGCTTCGCGGACCCCCAGGCGACCCTGGACCACAGGTTGGGAACCACTGACCTAGCCCATTACTTCAGACTCTCAGTGCACTCTACGTACCAACCACTGCTTTTGGTGCTAGTCCTTCCTGACTTTCCAAGCCTCTTCTCACATTTTTTAATCTACTCTGTCCCTTTCGGTTTTTCACATCATTGCCTTTTCTGTCTTTAAAATCCCTGTCCCTCTGCCCTCTTTTTATTCACGCTTCTACCCTCTCTGATGTTGGCTAAGTCTTTTAAAACAACAGATTAGGTTATTTGCTAAGAGCAAATGTTAATGTAGTGTTTAACCCCGGTAGGATAAATCCAAAGCAAATGGGATTATTTGGGGTTTAGTGTGCTGCTGCTGTCCTGGCTGGCTGCATGGGTCAAACGTTCCTCTACCATGGTGGCTGACCACCATATTTAGAGACCTCTGCCTGCCTGGCCTTGAGCTAGGAAGTATCGCTTCCTGGGAATATTTTGTGCTGCTATAAGACTGTGGGAGTAGGAGGTGTTTGTTTAGAAGGGGGACACAGGCCTGGGGTGGTCGTTGTGTGCTAGTGACTCACACACTACTCACACAGGTACACACACACCCTGCAGTCACACTGACAATCCTCAGCCTTAGCTCATGCAGGCACCTGCTCAACCTGCATCCACAGGCAGACTGGCAGTTGTGTGAGTGACGTGCAGAATGTTGAGTGGTCTGCCTGCGCAAGTGCAGTGTGAGCGATGTTCTCATGTGAATAGCTGTGTCCATATGAGTGCAGTGGGAGAGGTGTGCTTGCATGAGTAAAAGGGAGAGGTGTTTCTTCATGAGTGCAAGAGGAAGAGTGTGTTTCCATAAGTGCACAGTGAGAGTTGTGTCTTTGTAAATGTAGGATGAGAGGTGTACCTGTGTGAGTGTTGGGTGTCATGCCTGCCTGTGTGAATGTGGGGTGAGAGGTTTGCCTGTGTGAGTGCAAGATGCAGCACAGTTAAGTCAGACCTATTGGCATTGTCAGTGTTTGTTTAGGATGTGGGCCCCTCTGTCCACAATGACACTTGTTCAAGATGCCCACAATTGCCTCCTTAAACAGCTAATGTGCTGCTTTTCTTGCAATAATTTCCTCTCTCTTAAACCAGTGCTATCTGTACAGCCAATCACAATGTAGTTAAATGGCCTAAGTATGATCTACAAATAAATGTATACGTAGGACCATATTCACAAAGGTAAACTTACTCATGTAGATGTACTCATATATAAATTTACTTTTGCACTTTGTAGCAATTTTACTACTTTCTGCTAATTACCATTTCTGAGTGTAAAGTTACTACAAAGTGTAGACTTACATTCCCCACCCTCCGAAACCAGGTGTGGGACACATACACGTGTATAAAGTCACTACTAGTAGCTTTTCCCACATAGGAAAGGACTCCCTCGCCGGGGTGCAGAGCTTTCTATTACAAATGATTGGAAATGGTAAAAAAAATGTTATTAAACTACAAAATAATTTAGTCAAATGATTAAACGGTTCAATATTAATGTTAATAAATTTTATATTTCTTTTAAACCAAGAACAAATGAAAAAAATGTTTAAGTGTATGAAAATTAAGTTATAAATACATAATAAATAATTTTATTCAGTATGTATTAAGAATTATTTAACAATATATATATTTTAAAGGGTCCATTATGAGATATCATGATATGTTGATAGAATGGAGAGAGGCAGGGTTACTTGAATGGGAAGAATATCATTTTCTTAAGTGTGATCATCCCAAAATACCTGTCTTATATTTATTGCCCAAGTTACATAAAGACTGTGCCAACCCCCCTGGTAGACCAATTGTGTCCGCGATGTCCTCATTACTGGAGAATACTTCAAGATATATTGATTATTTCCTACGACCTTTTGTGGAATGTCTGCCCTCTTATGTCAAGGATACTACTCATTTCTTGAAATTGATGGACGGCCTGCATTGGGATAATGACTTCCTATTAGTAACTATGGATGTCACCAGTCTGTATACTAGTATTCAACATGATTTGGGCCTCAAGGCTGTGAAACATTACATGAGAGCCCGCTCTATCTCATATTTCAAACACACTGAGATGATTTGTGACATGATTTGGTACTGTCTCTCTAACAACTTTTTCTTGTTTGACAATACGATATATAAACAAGTACAAGGGACAGCAATGGGTACTTGCTTTGCTCCCAGCTATGCGAATTTATTCATGGGATGGTGGGAGGAGCAGGTATCCCAAGATCAAAAAGATTTTGAAGACAAGGTGGTACTTTGGTGCCGCTATATTGATGATATCTTTGTGATATGGAAGGGAGATGAAAAATCAGCTAGGGAGTTTGTAACGCTGTTAAATTTGAATGAGTTTAATATACAGTTAAGTGCACAGTATAGTAAGACCGCTATTCAATTTTTAGATGTAGAAATAAGTATTGACAATGACCATGTGGTAACTAAATTATATAGAAAAACAACAGCAGGGAATAGCTTACTGAATGCAGGTAGCGCCCATCCATCTGATCTCATTAGGAGTATCCCATATGGGGAATTGTTACGGGCTAAAAGAATTTGTAGCACTAAGGAAAGTTATCAACAAGAGTGTAATGTAATGTGCCAAAGACTCTTGGAAAGAGGGTACAGTGATAAAATGATTAGGACTGCAGCCGATAAGGTGGATTCTAAAGAAAGATCGGACTTGCTGTATTCTTCAAATACAGCAAAGGACGATCAGCAACAAATAAGATTCATTACCACCTATTCAAATCAAGCTTTCAAACTAAGACAAATTTTGAGGAAAAGTTGGCATATTTTGCAAACAGATTCCCATTTGAAAAGTGCATTGCTGGATTCTCCTTCTATTACATTTCGAAGAGGTAGGTCAATACGTGATGACCTAAGTCACAATATGATAATGAGTTCTGACACCACCAATCAGATTGGGGTCCCCGTACAGGGTTTTTACTGTTGCCAACGTTGCAAAGCTTGTAGAAATAGTGTCAACTGTACGGAGGTCAGTTGGGGTGATGGGCAAAACAAACATCGTATCACGGGTTTTTTCAATTGCAATACCGAATATTGTGTGTATTGTTTAAGATGTCCTTGTGATAAGATATATGTGGGCAGTACTATCCACAAAGCAAAGAAAAGAGTTCTTGCACATATGAGAGCCATTCGTAATAATGATTGCAATTACCCGGTAGCGAGGCACTTTCAAGAGGTACATCAAGGCAACGATAAATTATTGAGCTATCTGGTATGTGATCATGTTAAAAGCAGTATAAGAGGTGGCAATCGACAAAAAAACTTACGGATTTTGGAATCTAAATATATTATCAGGTTCATGACACTCTCGCCTGGAGGGCTTAACTCCAGCGAGGAGATGTGTAGTCATCTAGGCTAATTAGTGTTTTTCTGGGTAAAAGATGACAGTTATGTAACATATATTTTTTTTTTTTTTTTTTTTAGCTTTCTATATATTTTTGCACGTATTTGCTTTTGTTGGTACTAGTAGTGATTTTTCCACCTGTAGGGTTTTTTGCTTAATTAATTTTTGGGGTTATGAAGTATGTGCACTGGATATATTAACACAGCATTTAAGATATAACTATCGGAGAAAAAAATAGGATATTTATTTGGTATATGTATTTTAATAATAATACTATGTTGAATATTTTGAGGATACTAATAATGTATTGCTATATAGGCCAAACAAATAGTAAGAGAAGGAATTTCAATACAATATGTAAGTTATATTATGTATAAAAAGACTAGCCTAGTATGGCTGCCATGCTATTCAAGATATTCTATATATGTGCTGTGTTTGTCTGTTTTCAGTTTTGTTGAGTGTAGGTATTTGTATGCTAATCTGCCAAGCTCCCCCATCTGTGAACAAGGCTACGGCTGAAACGCGTTGGGAGGAATTTCGTTGTAAGGAGTAAAAAGCTTTAATTATACTGGAAGTGTCCTGACCTTTCTTGTCATCACAAGATTTTCTTTGCATTTTTATGGCATTTCTCGAAGCCATGGTCGGACCGCCACGTTTTGAGCCTCGGTAATTCGAGTCCTTTTGGTGAACAATATATATATATACAAAATTAATTTTAACATTACTTTTTTAGAGCAGAAACCTTCAGTTCAATGTATTTTGACGTTTTAAACATTTATTAAAAGTATATTAAAATAATTAGATTTATATTTTTAACATTAAATAAAAGGGAAATATATATATTTTTTAAAGTCAAAATCAGTTAGCTAATTTTAACATTATTTCCTAAGGGCTTTTATTGCAAGTCTCTGCCTCCATCGTGTTCTTTGGAAGGGTCTCGCAGTTCCAGTGGTTGGCCATATGTGGTGCTCGACATACTCTAGGCTGGCGCTTGAGTACATTTACAACTGCTCTGGAAACCTTTTGGCTTCTCAATGGGGGATGAGAACTCCGTATAGGAAAAATAGGGGCGGGGCGGTCTCTGCATATAGGTTTGGGAATAGCCTTTTATGGTACATAAGTAGTACTATTGTAGTATTACTAAATATCCAACAAAGTGCAGGTTGTGACTACGCCCCATGGTAGCCCGCAGTGGAGGTTCATATTACTCTCTAAACCTGTCTTGCTAACTTTGCAGTTTTGCACAAGAGGACAATTTCAACATTAAAGTGGCTGTGGGCGTATTTCTCCTTCTACACGCTCTGGTGTAACCTACCAGCAGTGCTTTATTTGTGAAAGAAAGAGTGCCGGTGCCGAGGGCTCTGCTCAGAAGCCTGCAGCCCCCTTCCCCCCACCCCCCCCCCCCACCCCCTTTATTTCACTCTTGCCGGTCCCTGTTTTCTCCCATGGTGATTGTTTTCGCTTCTTTCCCTTCCTCTGTCCTTTTGTTGTGTTTCCTCTCTCTTGCTCTTGCATATGTCTGATGCACGAAAATAAGTGCAGTCCTCAAAAATGAGTGCAGGGATCTCCCACCGGAAACTACTGGCTCAAATTAAGCACTGCCCACCAACCACTGTGTTCTCTCTCCCAGGAGACAAGAATACAAGGAAAACGCATTGTGATAGTTAGTCATCGAGAAAACGCCAAAAGAGGGCATTTCTAGAAGAATTATTAAACTCATCTTTTTGACAAACGGCCGTGCATTCACTAAGGCTACAGAATAAAAACTGTACTTGTTTCTGAGACCCTTTGACTATAAAAGATGTGAGCACGTTGTGTTTTGTCCCCGACTTGTCAACATTGTCTTAAAGGAAGGAACAGTTTTACCTTATCACAGAAAAGCAGAAAGGATGCTTGTAGGAGTCTGCAATTTTCTTGCAATATCCCTGATTTGTTTCGTTTTTGTGGACTGGATTGCTGTCACTTACAGACCTCTGGGCACCTGGGGCGCTAAACAACTGGCAGTGCGCGTGCCCCTCCCTAAGGCACGGTGTGTAAGTGGAAAAACAAATTGACCTTTTTAGATTTCAAGGTAGGCAAGCCCGCAGTCAAACTGCAGAGAAGGTGCCCAAGTGACTTAAATGATGAATGTGTCGAGTGGGTTTATACCACTCTTATGTGGAATTTTAAAAATATCACCAGAAGGCTGGCAGTCAGCTCCGTCGCCCTGCAGGGCTAGCGTGTCTTGTGTAATATTAGATAAGCTTGCCATAAATTGTACCCCGAGGCTTGCTGCATTGCCCAGGCGCTATGTGATCAAACGTGGGATCTACCAATTCTTCTACTGTTTTTTATGAACCGCAATCAAAGGGATACGCTCATGGCAGCTTCCAATCGACAAAGTTGAAAATACGTATTAAATAGGATATTTGTGCAACTTAGGCCTTAGGTACCAAAGTCAGAAATTTTATTTTTTAAGGCTGTTAAGTTCTGCTTAATGAGCACACAGCAATCTGACTAGTTTAGGAAGCCTTGGCTCCCCTGTCCTTGAGTGTAAGTAGCCTTCCCCATATCCCTGAAATGCAGCTATGGTGAAAGCTCTGCTGCCAAGATGAGGACCCTGGTGGGAAAGAAAGGGGAAGAGGACAGAGTGGGTATCAGTCACAGATGAAGAGGAGAATGGTCTGTTTTCCATGCTCAGATCCCACAGTGACAAGTCAAGAAGGGCCTGTCGGATACTGCTTCATGCTTACGGTAGTTCACAAATGGGATTCCATATTTTTAACTTGCTTGTCCTGAGTGCCTTTCAGCAAAAAGGGCCTCTCCCATATCCCATAAAGGCTGGTGATCGTTTAGGAGGGCTTGTGCTGGGAGGCAAAAAGAACAAGTGAAGGACGGAATGATGAACAATGTCAAACATTCACCCGAGTACAGAGATCTGGGCATAAATCTATCACTTTATTTGCTACCCATGCATTTCCAGTTTGAACCCAGCTATATGCAAATCAGTTTTGACCCTGCTCCCCATGGGAACAATCCAGCTCTCACTGCCAACCCAGGGCCTCCGTGGAATGGAAACAAGCATCCTGGGACCGGTTTCAGTGTATCACTCTTCATCAGCCAGGCTAGCTTGACTCCAGTGGCAAGGGGAGCAAGAGACCCACGTCTGGGTATTCCCTTCCCACTTAGGGTGACAAATGCAAAAATAACAAGTGATGGATGGAATGCTGAACAATGTCAAACATTCACCACCAGTACAGAGATATGTACCTAAATCTATCATTTTGTATGGATAGGCTGGATGCAGTAGAAAGATGAGCTGTGCACCAGTACACTAGCAATGAGCTACTATTCTGATTGGTCATGAACTCTTCCGTGTCCAGAAAGAAAGCAGCCATCTTGAACAATTGGGGATAATTTCCTCATGCTTTTGATTGACTGACTTGATAATTTATAAAAGTGCAGCCAGCTACTGTGGAAATGAAGCATCCTGGTGCTGAATGGAAAATAGTATATGAGCTTCAAAGAGCTACCTAAAAGAACCCATATTCAAGCAGACCTCAAGTAAGGAAGGGGAGAGACTGGCTTCTAGTAGGGATATCAGACATTTACCATTTAATTGGAAAATAGAATGGCCTTGAAGTTTATTCTAAAGGATTTAAGGATCTGGTTAAAGTGGCCGGCCAGACAGGGAGCGCATTCTAGGGTATTGCCCACACAACTGACAGAGAGCGACCCCCATTCTTGCCTTCTGAAATTTGGGGAGGGCCACCCAATAAGCATGTTGTGAGCTTAGGCTGTGTGATGGTAACTCAATTCAGTAAAAGGCCTAGATAAGAATTCTGGTCATATCTATAAATAATTTTGTGATGTAGGCAGAGTTTCAAAACTGACACCTGTTCAAAACAGGGAGCAAATGAAGAATTCCCAGTTCCTTAGATATTGGAGAGGCTCCTTTCAGACCCCGGTCCCATTTGCGCTGCCACATTCTGGAGCAGTTGAAGTTTGTGCAGGAGATACCTTTGAAGGCCCACAAAGAGGGAGTTACAATGATCGATCCTTGACAAGATCACGGCTTGTACTCTCTTGCAGAGAACAGGGTGAAAGGAATGATTTTCCTGATAAGCTTCAGGAGCATAAAAGCTGTTTTGAACATGATGTGAATATGCACTCTGAAGGAAGGGCAGAGTCTATCCAAATCCCTGAGTTCCAAGCCTGGAAAAATGACGTAGGTAAAAGGACAAATTAATCCCGGCACCATTCTTGGATCCAAGATGAGGCAGGGGCAAAGAACACCATCTCAGTTTTGCCTTTTTTCAGTACCAATGAGTTATCCCTCATCCAGTTAGAAATCTCTATGAGGCAGTTCCAAAACTTCTCTGTGTCCTTTGCTAGGCAGTCATACTACAACGTTGCTGCACAAGGACCTCACTACTTAGATATAAGATTTCTGTTAACCAGACCCCCGGCTTCCTAAAGGATTTTTCCTATGGATATTTAGATTACACAAGGGCATCCAAATCATTGTGTATTGATTAAAGCAAGTTTTTATTTTTCTAATTACATGAAATTTTCTTGGAAATCTTAAGACTTGTTACTATTCCCTGAATTCCGGATATTAAGTTTTGTGCATACTAATCAAGATTTCCTGTGAGACAATTCTCAAGAGAGCAATGTTACACATATACATATATATGACTGAACTGCATCTCATGTATAATCATATATATGTAACGTTGCTCTTGAGTGTGCATGTCATGTAAATGATTTCTAAGATGATATATATATATATATATATATATATATATATATATATATATATATATATATATATATATATGGAAAATGTCACTTACCCAGTGTACATCTGTTTGTGGCATTAGTCGCTGCAGATTCACATGCTGTGCACATCCCGCCATCTGGTGTTGGGCTCGGAGTGTTACAAGTTGTTTTTCTTCGAAGAAGTCTTTTTTCGAGTCACGAGACCGAGGTACTCCTCCTATTTCGACTCCATTGCGCTTGGGCGTCGACTCCATCTTAGATTGTTTTCCCCGCAGAGGGTGAGGTAGGAGTTGTGTATGCTAGTAATAGTGCCCATGCAATGGAGTGAATACGTATGTACATAATGAAGTTTAAAGTAATATATTTACAAATTTACAAATGTTCAAGATCAACTTCTAAACGGCTACAGGCTCCCGGGGAGGCGGGTGGACGCATGTGAATCTGCAGCGACTAATGCCACGAACAGATGTACACTCGGTAAGTGACATTTTCCGTTCGGTGGCATGTGTCGCTGCAGATACACATGCTGTGCATAGACTAGTAAGCAGTTATCTCCCCAAAAGCGGTGGTTCAGCCTGTAGGAGTTGAAGTTGTTTGAAACAATGTTCGTAGTACAGCTTGACCTACTGTGGCTTGTTGTGCCGTTAGCACATCTACACAGTAGTGTTTGGTAAATGTATGAGGCGTAGACCATGTTGCTGCCTTACATATTTCGTTCATTGGAATATTTCCTAGAAAGGCCATGGTAGCACCTTTTTTTCTGGTTGAGTGTGCCTTTGGTGTAATAGGCAGCTCTCTCTTTGCTTTAAGATAGCAGGTTTGAATACACTTAACTATCCATCTAGCAATGCCTTGTTTAGAAATTGGATTCCCTGTATGAGGTTTTTGGAAAGCAATAAATAGTTGTTTTGTTTTTCGAATTAGTTTTGTTCTGTCAATATAGTACATTAGTGCTCTTTTGATGTCTAATGTATGCAGTGCTCTTTCAGCTACAGAATCTGGCTGTGGGAAGAACACTGGTAATTCTACCGTCTGATTCAAGTGGAACGTGAGATCACTTTTGGTAAAAAATTTAGATTTGTCCGTAGAACTACTTTATGCTTGTGTATTTGAATAAATGGTTCTTGTATGGTAAATGCTTGAATTTCACTCACTCTTCTTAGAGATGTGATGGCAATCAAAAATGCAACTTTCCATGTTAAATATTGCATTTCACAAGAGTGCATGGGCTCAAAAGGTGGACCCATGAGTCGTGTTAAGACAATGTTGAGGTTCCATGAAGGAACTGGTGGTGTTCGTGGTGGTATAATTCTCTTTAGGCCTTCCATAAATGCTTTTATGACTGGTATCCTAAATAATGAAGTTGAGTGCGTAATTTGCAGGTAGGCTGAAATTGTGGTCAGATGTATCTTTATTGAAGAGAAAGCTAGCTTTGACTTTTGCAATTGTAGTAAGTATCCTACTATATCTTTGGCAGATGCGTGTAAGGGTTGAATTTGATTATTATGGCAGTAATAAACAAATCTTTTCCACTTATTTGCATAGCAGTGTCTAGTGGTAGATTTCCTAGCTTGTCTTATGACCTCCAAACATTCTTGTGTGAGGTCTAAGTGTCCGAATTCTAGGATTTCAGGAGCCAAATTGCTAGATTCAGCGATGCTGGATTTGGATGTCTGATCTGTTGTTTGTGTTGTGTTAACAGATCTGGTCTGTTTGGTAGTTTGACATGAGGTACTACTGAGAGGTCTAGTAGTGTTGTGTACCAAGGTTGTCTTGCCCATGTCGGTGCTATTAGTATGAGTTTGAGTTTGTTTTGACTCAATTTGTTTACTAGATATGGAAGGAGTGGGAGAGGGGGAAAAGCGTAAGCAAATATCCCTGACCAGCTCATCCATAACGCATTGCCCTGAGACTGATCTTGTGGGTACCTGGATGCGAAGTTTTGGCATTTTGAGTTTTCTTTTGTTGCAAATAGATCTATTTGTGGTGTTCCCCACATTTGGAAGTAAGTGTTTAGTATTTGGGGGTGAATCTCCCATTCGTGGATCTGCTGGTGATCCCGAGAGAGATTGTCTGCTAACTGGTTCTGAATTCCTGGAATAAATTGTGCTATTAGGCGAATGTGGTTGTGAATCGCCCAATGCCATATTTTCTGTGTTAGGAGACACAACTGTGTCAAGTGTGTGCCTCCCTGTTTGTTTAGGTAATACATTGTTGTCATGTTGTCTGTTTTGACAAGAATGTGTTTGTGTCTTATTATGGGTTGAAATGCTTTGAGCGCTAGAAATACAGCTAACAGTTCTAAGTGATTTATGTGAAACTGTTTTTGCTGTATGTCCCATTGTCCTTGGATGCTGTGTTGATTGAGGTGTGCTCCCCACCCTATCATGGAAGCATCTGTTGTTATTACGTATTGTGGCACTGGGTCTTGGAAAGGCCGCCCTTGGTTTAAATTTATACTGTTCCACCATTGAAGCGAGATGTATGTTTGGCGGTCTATCAACACCAGATCTAGAAGCTGACCCTGTGCTTGTGACCATTGTGATGCTAGGCACTGTTGTAAGGGCCGCATGTGCAACCTTGCGTTTGGGACAATGGCTATGCATGAAGACATCATGCCTAGTAGTTTCATCACCAGTTTGACTTGTATCTTTTGATTTGGATACATGGTCTGTATCACATTGTGAAATGTGTGAACTCTTTGTGGACTTGGAGTGGCAATCCCTTTTGCTGTGTTGATTGTTGCTCCTAAGTATTGCTGTGTTTGACACGGCAGAAGGTGTGACTTTGTGTAATTGATTGAGAAACCTAGTTTGTGGAGGATTTCTATGACATATTTTGTGTGTTGTGAACACCGTCTTAGCGTGTTGGTTTTGATTAACCAATCGTCTAGGTACGGGAACACATGTATTTGCTGCCTTCTGATATGTGCAGCTACTACTGCTAGGCATTTTGTAAAAACTCTTGGTGCAGTTGTTATTCTGAATGGCAACACTTTGAATTGGTAATGTATCCCTTGGACTACAAACCTTAGGTACTTTCTGTGTGAAGGATGTATTGGTATATGGAAATATGCATCCTTTAGGTCTAGTGTTGTCATGTAGTCTTGTTGTTTGAGCAGTGGGATTATGTCTTGTAATGTAACCATGTGAAAGTGATCTGATTTGATGTAGGTATTTAATGTTCTGAGATCTAGTATAGGTCTCAGACTCTTGTCTTTTTTGGGTATCAGAAAGTACAGGGAGTAAACTCCTGTGTTTATTTGTTGTTGTGGTACTAACTCTATTGCTTCTTTTTGTAGCAATGCCTGAACTTCTAGTCCTAGAAGATCTATATGTTGTTTTGACATATTGTGTGTTTTCGGTGGGATGTTTGGAGGGAATTTGAGAAATTCTATGCAATAACCATGCTGGATAATTGCTAAGACCCAAGTGTCTGTTGTTATTTCCTCCCAATGTTTGTAAAACTTGGTTAGTCTCCCCCCCACAGGTGTTATGTGTTGGGGATTTGTGACCTTGAAGTCACTGCTTGTTTGGAGGAGTTTTGGGACTTTGGAACTTTCCTCTTTTCCTTTGAAATTGTCCCCCTCTATATTGTCCCCGAAAACCTCCCCGCTGATACTGGCTCTGGTAAGTGGGCTTTGTTTGTGAGGTTGTGGCTTCTGTGGTTTGCCCTCGAAACCCCCCTCGAAATTGTGTCTTTCGAAATGTGCCTCTGCTCTGTGGGGAGTAGAGTGCGCCCATGGCTTTGGCCGTGTCAGTGTCTTTCTTAAGTTTTTCGATCGCAGTGTCCACCTCCGGCCCAAACAACTGCTGTCCGTCGAATGGCATATTCAGCTCAGCTTGCTGTATCTCTGGTTTAAATCCTGATGTACGCAGCCATGCATTTCTCCTTATTGTTACAGCTGTGTTGACAGTTCTAGCAGCTGTGTCTGCAGCATCCATTGCTGACCGTATCTGATTATTGGAGATACCCTGTCCTTCTTCTACTACTTGCTGCGCTCTTTTTTGGAACTCCTTGGGTAAATGTTCAATAAGGTGTTGCATCTCATCCCAATGGGCCCTATCATATCTGGCTAGCAAAGCTTGCGAATTTGCAATACGCCACTGGTTTGCTGCCTGTGCCGCCACCCTTTTGCCTGCAGCATCGAATTTTCGACTTTCTTTATCTGGAGGTGGTGCATCTCCTGAAGTATGAGAGTTGGCTCTTTTGTGCGCTGCTCCCACTACAACAGAGTCTGGTGTTAGCTGTTGTGTAATGTACACTGGGTCTGTTGGTGGCGGTTTATATTTTTTATCTACTCTTGGAGTAATGGCTCTCCCTTTAACAGGCTCCTCAAACACTTGTTTGGAGTGTTTTAGCATTCCGGGTAGCATAGGAAGACTCTGATATTGGCTGTGTGTGGACGACAGTGTATTAAAAAGAAAGTCGTCTTCAATGGGCTCTGAATGAAGGCTGACATTATGAAATGCAGCTGCTCTTGACACCACCTGTGCGTAGCCTGTACTATCCTCTGGTGGTGATGGTTTAGCTGGATAGCATTCTGGACTATTATCTGACACTGGTGCGTCATAAAGGTCCCATGCGTCAGGGTCATCTTGACTCATTCCTGTATGAGTTGGGGATTGCATCATTGGTGGAGTGGCTACCGGTGATGGTTGCGGAGAGTGATGTGGGGATGGTGGCGGTGTTACTTGTTTAGCCACCTTTGCGTGTGGCTGTTTGTCTTTGTCTTGGAAGGCAAGCTTGCGTTTTATTTTGACTGGAGGAAGAGTGCTGATCTTCCCTGTATCTTTTTGAATAAAGAGCCGTCTTTGTGTGTGATCTGGCTCTATTGCCTGTAATTCCTGTCCAAATCTATGTGTCTTCATTTGTGTGGACAGTCCTTGTTCCTCAGTGTAGGAACTTGTTTTCGGTTCCGAGGCCGGATATTTCGGTACCGAAACCTTTTCGGCTGCTTTTTTCGGCTCCGACGAAACCTTTTTTTACTTTCGGCGTCGTGCTCTCTCGGTGCCGACCCGTTTCGGTGCCGCTGTCTCGGTGCCGAATCTTCTCTGAGCCACTATCTCGGGCCCAAGATTGCTGTGTGCCGGTATCTCGACCGGAGTCGGATGACTTCGACACCAGCTCGCCCTTTTTCGGTGCCGATGAACGGTCACCTACTTTTCGGGTTAAGCCATGGGCTGTTGGCGGTGGCGTCCACTGGGCTTTAGCGCTTTTCTCGTGAGTTCTTGGTTTCGACGTATTACTCACGGTTTTCGGCGTTTCCTCAGGATCGATCTCCTCAGAGTCCGACTCCTGGGTGGAGAATGTTTCTTCCTCCTCCTCGAAACGCTCTTGTCCTGTCGGCGCCGACACCATTTGTAGTCTTCTTGCTCTTCGGTCCCTGAGTGTCTTCCTGGACCGAAACGCTCGACAGGCCTCACAAGTATCCTCCTTGTGTTCTGGTGACAAACACAAGTTACAGACCAGATGTTGATCTGTATATGGATACTTGTTATGGCATTTTGGACAGAAGCGGAATGGGGTCCGTTCCATCAGCCTTGAAGAGACACGTGGCCGGGCTGACCAGGCCCCGACGGGGATGGAAGAAAACCCCGAAGGGTCACCGGAGCTCTTCTTAATTCGGTGTCGATCTGTTGTAACTAACCCGATACCGAACGCAAACAATACCGACGATTTTTCCGAGATTCTAACTGACTTTCCAACCCGAAACAAGGAGCGAAAAGGAACACGTCCGAACCCGATGGCGGAAAAAAACCAATCTAAGATGGAGTCGATGCCCATGCGCAATGGAGTCGAAATAGGAGGAGTCCCTTGTCTCGTGACTCGAAAAAAGACTTCTTCGAAGAAAAACAACTTGTAACACTCCGAGCCCAACACCAGATGGCGGGATGTGCACAGCATGTGTATCTGCAGCTACACATGCCATCGAACATATATATATATATTAATATATATAAAACCACCTTCTGCGAGTTTCCAAGCAAAAAAAGCCGGTACTCCAAACTTGCTTTTAACATAGATTTATTTCATGTCCATCATCGGCTGTTCTGTATCAGCTGACGTGTTTCAACCGTTGTGGACTTATTCGTAGCCCAAATTTTAACAAAAGCCCTATTGCCATTAGAAACTATATTATGCGGTTTAATAAACATAAAGAAAATACTACCCACATTCCTCTTATGAAACAAAATGTTTGTTTTTTCTACATTATCCAATATTTATCCAGATCACCGCCTATAATTTCACAATACTTATACAATATTCATACAGAAGAATAATTTAAAACTCTTAACATGAATTACATCTTGCCAAGTGGCTGCTTGTTGTAAGGTTAATTCCTACATGTAAAAAATATATTTCTGCTATTATAATCTTCCTCATACAACAATACAAAGACAATTCCTAAAGGGAAGTGCGCATAACAATACAAAAAGATAATTTACAAAACCAAAACATCAAATGAAAGAACCCAAATTACATTAAACATATTCAAATGGCCACCATCCTTTGATAAATCTCATCAAAACTCAGCCTATCCAATTTCTTAGCCCACATGTACAAAAAGCTTTGTACTGATTCAATCCCCACGGATGTCTGCTCTTTAATCTGACTATGTGTTCGGATTCCATCTCCCTGAGAGTATTGGGAAATTATGGGCAGTGATCTGGTTAAAAATTGGACAATGTAGAAAAAACAAACATGTTTTGTTTCGTAAGATGAATGTGGGTAGTATTTTCTTTATGTTTATTAAACTGCATAATATAGTTTCTAATGGCGATGGGGCTTTTGTTAAAATTTGGGCTAAGAATAAGACCGCAACGGTTGAAACGTGTCAGCCGATACAGAACAGCCGATGCTGGATATGAAATACACCTTTGTTAAAAGCAAGTTTGGAGTGTTGGCTTTTCTTGCTTGGAAACTCATTTGTTAATGATTTTTTTTTACTTTGCAGTTTACAGGTGTATAGAAGGACAACAACTGAACATCAACTCAGCCTCCACATATAAAAGATGTGTGATGAAGCTTGGCATAGCTGTTCAAAGAATAGAGGGAAGTATTAGTGTACTTGTATTTATGTTTAATTTTCAGAAATTCCCTCATATCGAAGTACAGAGATTTGATTATACAAAGACATTGCTAAAGTATACCCTTTATGACAAGATACTCAAGATATCTGAAATATCGTATTTCTTTATCTTGCAGGGACCCACTACAGCCTGCAAACCTCCTTGACGAGAGAATTGATGAGGAAGAGTGTTCGAGTCCTAAGTATCTGTTTTCTCTTTTATCCCATGTCCCTTTCCCTGTTTCTACCTCTGGCCTTCATATTCTGGTGTATGTAGTCACTACAGGAGGCAGATGAGGAGAGACAAAGAAGGCTTGAGACTCTCAGGCACCATTTGTGAATACGGCTTTCTGGATTTGTTTTGGCTACATGACAGAGGAAGTAATGAAAAGTCAGAAGGGGACAGCACGGTAACTTGAGCTAGCTCATCTCAGAGTTTATCTGAACCACTGCTACTATAAAATAGGCTGCAGTCTCCCAGATAGGGGAAGACCTCTAGATGTCAAACAGAAGACTGCTGCTGTCAGAATCTCCCTGCCTATGAGAAAAGGACTAACAACTTGAATCCTGCTTTCCCCTTGACTCTAAACCTCTGTCGCAGAGAAGCTGGCCTCTGACAGTCCATATAGAGATAAAGGATAAGGCTGTGCCATGCAAGAGGATCAATTATTAATATATAGAGGAAGATCAGGATTCCGGCTTACGACTCTGAGTAAAAGGGGGAAGAGAGATTGGTTACCCCCTTAAACCTTAAATCAAACAAATTCAACTTTTAGTAAAGTTGGCACAGCCCCCCTTTGCTGTGCTGAAGGATTTGTAGGTCAGTTAAGGTAAAACGGATGACTGTGATCAACCACTCATCTCTCACCACCCAGCTCCATCACAGGTTGATGGTGAAGGGTACCCAACTATCAGTTCTGCAGAGAATCTTACTGGGGTGAAACTGCAACCTCTAAGAGACTTCACACGAAGACCAGTCAGCTTCATTGAGTACTAAGCAAGGGAAAGGAGATAAAAGGAAGTATCAGCCAGGGGGAGAGCCCAGGGGCACTATGTCAAAATAAACAGTTGACCTAAAAAAATGTATGTTGGCTTCAGGCAAATTACACTGGGCGAATGCCCTTGACCAATGTACTCGCATTGTATCCTTCAACTTGGATTTACGTACGCCTATATATTTGATATAACATCTGACACTCAATATTTCGTCATGATTCGATTGGTAATTGCACTACTATGCACTCTGTCATCCTCAGGCAAAAGTCTGGGAGTCCTTAAGAACTCCATGTTATCAGTGGAACTTAAGGCTCGAATATGCAAAATCGTGATTTTTAGAACTTACTCGCTCAAGACCTCTTCTTCATTGCTTTCTTTTATCACACTGCGTTATATAAAAATTGTCTTTTCTAGTTTACACATCCCAGACTACATCTTCCTGTGTTTCTGAATGGCAGATGTGCAGAAAGCAGACACTTGCACACCTTCATCAGAGCAGATCAGGCATGTCTCCCCAGCTTATTCTACCTAGTCTAAAGGACCATATTGGATACCAAACCATCTCCTACTATTCCTAGACTATGCCCAATAAGAAACAACCTGATGCACTTACCTTGTTTTAAGACAAATAAGATGGGCAGTAGATACCTAGCCATCCGTGCAGACTTCCATTCAGACTTCCTATGGAAATAGACTATCTGAGGTTCTTACGGTCATTAGAAACATGGTTTTCCATGGGCACAGTCTCGGCCATCATCCCAAAACTGAAAACATGAGGCTATGTCAGGTATACATATGTAGAATTACAAATGGGTAACTTAAAAAAAAAGTTTTGTTTTTGCCAAAGGACTTTGAGTGCCATCAAATAGGCAACTTGAAGCTTAATTTGTCTATGATGTACTCGGATCCCGAAGGCGGAAAATCTTTAGTCGGTTACACATGTATAATATTATGTTATATGTAGCTTCCAAGGTGTGTTGCTGTACAACATGGCTAGAAAAACGCTGACAAAGAATTAATTTTGCATAGGCGAGACCTACTGGCTTTGACGATTCGTGTTTTTTCACGGCTTTGCCATTAAAGGACTGAAAAACCTGATTTTCTAGGCCACGTTTATAAAGCCATACATAGCACTATAAACAACCCAGCAAACAAGTACTCTTATCAGTAAAATTCTAGAAACGACACAACAGAATACTTTTGTGAGAATATCATTTAATTTAAAACAATTGCAACAACAAATCATTCATACCTCTTTTTCGTGCCTGACAAACATGCCCTTACTGTGTTTGCAGCGCTTCAAAAGCGAACAATGCTAAATGATGTGCAATAACACGGTTCAAACTCTCCAGATATTGTTAGGTACCACGTGTGAGACGTGGTGGTCGTTTAAACATGTTTCAGAAACATTTACATTTTTATTTGTCCAGTTACATGGTTTGCATAGTTTTTCATCTAACCGAAGCTCCACACAAAGTTGTCAATACTAAGCACACACGGGTCGTTTCCACATTACAGTGTTTTACTTTGACCTTGTATAGCATTCATGGCCCATCTAGAGACATCAAGGCACATTCAAGATACATGTTTTCTTCTTTGCCCAAGGGTGCATTATTCAAGAATGCCAGTGCATATAGGCGATGAACATTATTACCTTGCTATCGGCTAAATAGCCAACTCATAAGCCAGTGTCTGTAAACCCACCAACACAATTTCCAGTGTACATTCTAGCAGGGTGTAATTCAACTTCTCTCACTGCTGTTTGCAAACGCTTGGGCACAACTGAGTAAAACAGCTTGGCTGAAGACGTAAACGGGAGCAGGACACAGAAGCAAAAAGGAATCAGGTGTCAGTGAAACGGTGGTCGAACCTGCAAGCATCAATTTCCATCTGATTGCCCTGCCTGGGCAGTTCCATTTCAAGATCATTTCCCTGCCATATATGGAGGTCTGTGTAAAGGTTCTGAAAGCTTTCACCTTGATCCAGTCCACCCCCCAGACCCTCACACCTCTCCCCCTCATACCACTGCAGATCCAGCATTCCCCTCACTCTACGGTGGAGCCACAGGTGTGGGCTGGGATCTCTACATAGGGCAGGGGATAATCTGCCCTTTGACCTGTAGGGCCTGCAGGCTAACCACCAAGGACTCAATGAGGCCTAAAGTCTTCCAACTCCGCCTTTCCACCATACTTCTACAGGGTAGCAAACAAAAGGAACTGGGTCCTAAAAACTAATCCGAACTATTTCATGGTGGGAACACATCCTTCTGAAAAAAAATATTTCCAGAAATAGACAGCATTCGGAAATCACAGGGCTAAAATAGATGAATGAACAGTTAAGTGCGTGTTAGGCAAGTTCAGATTTAAAACCCACCATTTAGATTGAAATAAGGACACCCAGTGAAGGACGACAGCAGGAAATATGAAAGGGCCGATGCACATAATTGAGTGTAGCATAGGAAGTCTCTTTTCTACCCTGCATTCTATTTCATTGTTTGAAATATCTTGTCTCTAATGCACCTGAGCCTTGCAGCCCCGTACTCTGGACAAACATCTGCAGCGCCTCTGCCGATCTGCACTGGACTATGCCCGAGAGGGCGGGTAGGAGAATACCCCATTGCACCCTATGCTGTACAAACGACATCAAACTCTTAATTACAATATTTCTTTCTTTAAGAACTTTACCCAAATCCAGGGACAGGCCCAGCGAGTCAAATATTCAAACGGAACACTGCTCAACCCCACCCGGCCATGACAATGCTACGTCATATCGTAAATCAGGATGGGTTTTCCTTAAAGATTTACTGCCTCAGACTTTGATGGCTCTGAAGGGGTACTTAAAAAGGGACATCCAGCGTATGATGTCACAATCAAAACCCAAGATGACGTCATCAAACAAAGCAGCGTTCTAGAGTGCCTGGTGCTGGTGATTGTTAGCGATACAAGACTGCGGAAAGAGAAAGTTTATTCCTGCAGCGCAGGGTCTTTCAGACATTTTCTTTCACATTGGGGAGTCTAATATGTTAAAATAATGAGGCAGTGGCTTCCAGGGTTTGTAAAGTATCCTTCCAATAGCACATCTGTGATAAAGTGATAAAATCACACGACATCTTGAATAACGCAACCTTATAAAAGCATCAAGCACCTGTGGCCTAAATAAGGACCTTTAAGGTAGTTCACCACTATGGATAACAACAGAAACAAATTGTGCCTTAAAACCCAATGATCCGAGGTTAGCATTTTCCATAGGGTTCAATGCATTTTAGAAGTAGGTGAGAGGGCTCTTTCCTTGCTCACCTATGTTGTTTTTTTAATCAGGTGCGTCCTACATATACACAAGAGGATCCATGCTGGATTTCAGGCCAACCTTATGAGTTGTATTGCACTTGGGTATTTCTTGCAATCTTGTGTTGTGAAAATTTTGCAAAATGCCAGAAAATATGCCAAGTCAGAGTACTGGTTAGGGTAGAAAATGTCTTGGTGGAGACATATCTGAGCAGAAAATGTGTCAGTTCCATGGCTTCTATGGCGAATTTTCACTCGAGATAATTTTCACTTAATTTTCACTCGAGATAGACTAAAGTGCATTTTGTGTAATTTATAAGTAAGTTTACGTAAATTTTCAGACATTTCGTGTAATTTCATGGGCTGGTGTGAGGTGAGTGGGGGTTCTTGAGACTTTGCACACCCTTACTTTTCATGCAGTGATTCTCAACTGACCTCTTTCCAAAGTACCTCAGTGACATTTTCTGATGAACATGTGGATTTTATCCCGATCTTTGATTATTGTCTTTGTTCTACATCTTGCATCCCAGAGATCTGGGTTCAAACCAGCCTCTGCCAATTCACTTCAATTGTGTACCACGTCATGTGGTTATGAGCAAATTAATTTACCTTCATGGTGAAACAAAGGAATAGAATTGCATTTGACACTCTGGCCCAATAGCATACCACTACAGACGTGTGCATAAACAATACTTACAACTATGATACTACTCTGTGTACTGCAAGAAGTCCATTCAACACTACTGGATCCCCACGCCAAACATGTCATGATAGGGCCATGGGTGCTTTAAAAATGACTCGCTCTCTCTCACTTCCAACACACTTAGCGCCTGATTACGACCTTGGCGGATGGGATACACTGTCACAAACATGACGGCTATTTCGCCTGTCGCTTTACAAGTTCCATGGGATATAATGGAACTTGTAATACAGCGGACGAGATATCCGTCACGTTTGTGACAGAGCATCCCATCCCACAGGGTCGTAATCAGGCCCTTATAGGAATGAGAATAATGATAATTATGGTGTAAATATCCGCTCGTGCTAAACATTGGAAACCTTCAAACGAATCAACATTTTTTATCATGATTTGTTTTTGTATTTACACTTGTCACCACGGGACGTATCATCCGCCTACGATGAGATGGCTGAAGATTTGAGGAAGCCCTCTCAGAACTAAATGTACACATTTCTAAAATGAATCAAACACCTGTGAGAACACAGCATGAGGTGAACAAAACTGACTGTATTATAGTTATTTTCAACCCTTATTACATTTTCTTACAATCCTCTCCATATAAATTTGCTTTGAGGAGGTATCCTTACTAATGTTCCATGTAGTGTCCTTCACAGCTCCCTAAAACACATGTCCGTTTACTGAAGTAGTAAAGGCACCATGATGGTAGAACGGAGAACAGAGTAGAATATTGCTTATGCAAAGCTCATGCATGCAGTCTATAGCAAGGAGCCCTTAATCTGCACTTTTAACCAAATTTACATTCAAACGTCTATGAAATGTAGGCAGCTGTATGGCCTAAAAAGGGCTACTTCATGCGGCTTTACGCTACTGGATCATGTAAAGACTATTTATGTTGCAGAGTTCACAAATCCAGCTCGAATCACCAAAATTCGAGGACAGTACATCATTAGTGTAGAAGAGGCCAGAGCTGCTGAAATTCACTTTCTTCCATAGCTCTGATGTCTGGATAAAGCCTAATTTAATATTTTGATGTTTTATAATGCACCGCAATGCTAAAAAAAGGAGTCGGTGAGCATGAGGGGTTCCTATACTGTCTCGGACCAAATTTTCAAATTAGCTTAACTCAACAAACCTGAGGGTGACTGGCAGTTTCTTTTTTAAATTGAATTTCCATGGAAAGCTTGAACTCAAAAGCTGGCCCTGGTGAACATTTATGTAAAAATACATAAAACAAAAAAACTGAAATAGGGAGCAAAAGAACACTTTATATATTCCAGGAAAAGGGTATTTTGAAGATAAAAGGTGGTTCCAGAGCTTGACTTCCACACCCACAAGTTCCCTGATGCTCCATGCTCTTTCTGTCCAGTGTTCACCGGGTCCATCTCAAGTGCTTTCTTCAGAAGGCAGCAAACGTCACTCAAAAAATGATGACACATCCATTCAGAAAAAGTGAACAACACTAACTCATAAAATAAAGTTTGGATACACAAAATGCCTACAGGAAGTGGCTTTGGCGGGGTAAAGTGAGTACTGCAATTGGCCGATCACCAAAAACGATGATGGCAAAATCAGCATTGCACAGTAAACCCAGGATACAATTTATTCTATTAAAAAAAATTGAGAAAATTACACTTTAGAACATCCCCCCTCACATGTAAGAAGGCTTCGTATTATTGAGTGTGTTGTTTTTGTCTTTCTAAAACGAACTATAAATATCCTATACATTAATCTGCAATTCGGCAGTCCAACTTTTTTTTTTTGTTTAGTTGTTGTAGCGGAGTAAAAGGCATATGGTTTCTAAAGGCCCCTGTGGAATCTTTGACGTCCTATCAAGGCATTCTGCGGTAGAAGTAAATGTAGCCGAGGTCTTTGGGAGGTTGCTCTGAAGCACAAACTTTATGGTCATTATATATTACCCATCTGAAACAGAAAAAAAATCACAAATTCATAAATTGAGGAATTAGGCTGGTCATGATACAATGCTTAGTAGAAACTTAATAAAACTGAATAACATTTTAGTGCTGTATTTATCACATACTTTAAATGGCGTTAGCTCACAGTTTTAAAATGTATCATGAGGTCCTTAATTTTTGCTGAATTTGCTTAATATTTTCTTCTGCTCACAGATTTGATGTTGGGCTATGGGATAAGGAACTTTCCCCCCCAAAAAAAACACCTGCGGAGAAAATATGAAATTCCTAATTTCAGGCAAAAGTTGGGAGGACAAAGCACTGGCTGTGTTTATTGGGAGGACATCTTAAGAATGCTAGGGGCTCATGTCCACCTAAGCTTGTACCTTTATCTCAATGAGTGGACACCACTGCTGAACCTACAACCCTTTAGTATGTAAAACAGTTCAAAAGAGAATGAGGGACTATTCACAACAGGACATTCACTCGCAAAACTATATTCACAACCGAATATACCTTTCCTACACCTGTCAGGAAATTCATAAAGGAACTCCTAGCGAGCATAACCGCATATCCAGAGTGGATAGCTCTGTCTTGAATAAGAGATCTCTACAACCATAAACCCACTCAAGGGTGGGAAAGTGGGCGTTCCAAGGCATAGTTTGCCTAGGAAGTTTGGGAACACCCAAAACCATGTTAAGATTTGTGAGCATTCCTAAACATTCCTAAACTTCTTTTCCTCCCTTTTGGAAAGAATCATAAAATTAGTCCTGCATGGGTGGTCCTATCATCCTACTGTAGACTTCTCCACTGTAGAGAACTCCACAAAGCAGGAATAATATACCTTACCTTCTGAGGAGCTGGTCTCTAAACCTGTGCCTGGCCACAATATGGAGTGTAGTGTGCAGAGGGACACTGCGCCTGGGGGTTATTTTTTGGGAAGGACCTAAAAAGGGGTACTTGTAGTCCCTCCATCATGGATGTTGCCAGAAGGACCAATCTTTATCAGATTTCCACAAAGATGGGTGGAGGCAAACAGGAGATTTGGGGACACCGATTACCTCCTTAGGAATACAGACAAAGAGATATACGTTTTTGGCTCTGGGCGTTTCAAACTAAAACATTTCAAGCAAAGGCGTTTAAATTGTGTCAATTAAATTCGGAGCAAGAAAGTTCAGTGAAATATTGCGATGCCCAGTTCTTTTTGCGCTAAACAGTGTGACCATATAATTTATAAGAAATATAAAAATAACAGACGGTTTGCCAAGGTGGGAGAAGATGAATAGAAATGAAGTAAGAGAGTTGATTTAAGGCTACAATTAATTATTTCGGGAAAACATAGTGGAGAGAGTTTTAGAGACATTCCGAGAAGCTTGTTTATGACAAAAACGATTAAAAGGAAAAAAACACTCCAAGGTGTATGCTAAAGACTTTTGATGCACACAACAAGTGATAATTGCCATTACATTTAGTGCACACCTTAGGGAGTTTAAAAATACATTTCACAAAGATGTATCTTTTGAAGTGAGCTTTATTGGAACTCGCCTGTAAATATTTTTTCTTTAAGAAGAAGAAATGTGCATTAACATTTAAATTACTGGTTGCAGAAGGTGCAAAGAACTTGCACATTGAGCCAAAAACCACAACTCAGGAAAGAATAATCCTGCATAGACATCCTATAGTGAAAAAGATAATATTAGCCCTTAGTGATCACTAAGAACAATGTGGCAGGAGCGACCCTCATTTTCCTGGAGAGGTGAGCAAGAGGGGAGCGCAGACAGCCTCCTGAAACTGGTATGCAGCACTTGAGGGTGAGCTGTGGTGAGAAAGCATCCCAAACCAGCTAGTGAGTAAAGGCTTAACTTGGCCATCACATTGCCCTGATCCTGTCGGGGTCTCATGGTGATTGACAGGAGGGTAAAATGGAATGACTCCCTGGGATGTGAAGCATTACTGTGAGCCTTATGCTGGATCGGGCCACGAAGTGACATTGGTACTGTGATTGTCGGAAACTTACGATGATCAATCAACAGCCCAAATGGGAAAAGAAGGACTTTTTCCAATGACAGACAAGTAGATGAAAGGAATCCTCAGAGGAAGATGATTTGGAGTTAGTCACTGAAGCCTTGACGAGGGAACATATGATCCTGAAGGAATAAGGCAAACAAGAGAACAAAGGCAGACTAGAATGGACTCTACAGAGGTAGACATGGAACTGAAGGTCCAGAAGGTGGAGGAATGAGAGGATGTCATACAGAATGAGGTAGATAACCTATCAATTCAGCAGGTAGTAGCTGGTGATGTGCTGGTGTTGGATGGTAGGACCGAGGTGCTAGAAAATATCTCAGTTTGTTGTGGCTGAGGAGGATATGACCGTGTGATGAAAAAGATCTTTGCGGAGCTCTTGACTAGCCTAGACCACTAAGGTTCTGCTCTGGTGCAGAAAGGCCTCAGACTGCCCTTGAGGACAAACTTTCTCTACCTCTGTTCGGGATGGCGGTAATCCGTTGCCTATGCTCGGACGCCCCGCCTGAGACCATTCTAAGGAAGTTGGCTACTTAAATCAAGACAAGCAATTTGAAAATAAGCATAACCTGCTCTTCTATGCATTGAGAGAGGAAGCAACGTCTAGGAGGAAGTTGCTGAGGAGTCGTGGAAAGAATTTACATCTTGGGGCATTTCAGCTTCATACAGAGCCTGGAAAAACTGAAAATACAGCACAACTCAGATGTCTTCTAGACAGTCTAATGAATACCAACCACACCAGCTGAGAGTTGGTCCTTTCTCTCCCTTTTGATGGCACTGACAAGCAAGGTCCTTGTTCTACAACCATGCTTGATGCCAGTGGCTTAAAGTACTATGCAATTCTGAGTACGAAGGAGTGTTCTCCTGCGGTTCCCTCTAACCTCCTGCCTCCATTTTGAATCTTTCTTGAAGGAGCGTTCATTTGTTTTGACTATTAAGTGAGCTAACTATTTGTTAAAATGCCTGAGCTCGATGCTGTGAGTTATTAAAAAAACTGAATTGCCGTATTTAATTTTTTGTCTGATTGGTTTCTTTATCAATAAAAAGATTTAAAAAAAATATATAATCTTCATATGAAATGAACTTTTGATCTCAAGTGTAGGGTGGAAGAGGCTTTCAACCAATAAATAACCTTTCTATGTGATAATAAGCTGCTCACTAGAAAACAAAGAGAAAACAGCTTCTCACATCACCTTAATGCTGCTTAAAGTATACAAAATACATGAGTGTAATTAATATTTAGAAAAACAACAAACAGAATAGGAAATATACTGTGACTAGGGCTCCTGGCTTTACATTATTTGTTTTTTTGACATTTCCGACAGTATTTATTCATAATTTTCATATTTTGGTATTTATCCATATTTATTTATTTTTCTAGTGGCGAAAAAATGAAGATGTTCCTAGTATATTTTCACTTTTACTCAACTGATAAATATAAGCTTTCACTTCGATGGCTGCATTGAAAAGTAGTCAAATACAATGAAATAAAACACACTGCTGCAAACTGCGCACAGGGGGAAGGGTGGGGAGGTGGGGTAATAAACATTTAAATAAATTGAATTAAAAAACCAACACCACTTACCAGGCAGACTGGAAGCCTGTGCAGGCTCTCTGCAGCCCGGCAACGGTGTTGCTGGGCTGCAGAGAGCACACTGCACATGTATGTTTGGCTGGCCTGAGACAGCCGGCGAAACATACATGCGCTCTGAGATGGAGTCCCCCTTTATGCACATCACAGCCTGTGGCCCTGACCCTTTTAAAGAAAAGGATAATAAACAGAGGAGAGGAGCCAGAAATTTTCTTCCACCTAGCATTCCCTCAAGTCTCCCAATAAAAATGGTACCTCACTTGTGTGGGTAGGCCTAGTGCCCGCGACAGAAAATGCACCAAAACACAATATGAACACATCACATTTTCCCAAAGAAAACTGACCTGATTTTTGCACAGTGTCTGGCTGTGGATTTTGGCTTCTTGCTCATCTGGCACCTAGAAAAACCTAGCAAACCTGGACATTTCTGAAAACTATACACCTAGGCGAACCCAGGATGAGGTAACTTGTGGTGCTCTCACCAGGTTCTGTTACCCAGAATCCTTAGCAAACCTCAAAATTTGGCAAAACAAACCCACTTTATCTTCACATTTCGGTGCTGCAAAGTTCTGGAATCTTAGAGGAGCCACAAACTGCCTTCCACCCAGCATTCCCCTAGGGCTCCTTATAAAAATGTTACCTCACTTGTGTGGGTAGTCCTAGTGCCCGCGACAGGAAATGCCCCAAAACACTACATGGACACATCAAAATTATCAAATACAAAACTACCTGTTTTGTGTGTGGGGGGGTGGGAGGGCACTGCGTTTTTGGTCCTGGCCTCAGGAGCCATCTAGGGAAACCTACCAAACCCAGACATTTCGGAAAAATAAACACCCAAGGGAGTCCAGGGAGGTATGACTTGCATGGATCCCCCAAGTGTTTTCTTACCCAGAATCCTCAGCAAACCTTAAATTTAGCTAAACAAAATTACATGATACCTCACTTGTGTAGGTGGGCCAAGTGGCTATGGCAGGGAAGAGCTAAAAATATGTTGAAATTGAGGGGGAACCAAAACGGGTCCAAAAGGGCAGTTTGGAAAAAAAAGTTTTTAGGCTGACCAGGGGGCAGAAGTTTTATCGGTATAGATGCGACAATGCTGGATGGTAGGAATTTTGTGGATTCCTGCAGATTCTGGAAGGTTTCATCACAAAAATGTGGGGGAAATGTGTGATTTCAAGCAAGTTGGAGGTTTGGAGGGCATTGTGGGTAAGAAATTGGTGCGGGTGCATGTGAAGCACGCCACCGTAGACTCACCCAGATGTTTAGTTTTCAGATGTGTCTAGGTCTCATACATTTTTCTACATGGCAGCGTCCCAAAGTCCAAAAAGAGCAGCCCTCACCAATCCAAGTGGGACGATTTTGAGAGTTAGCCAAGCTCTCATGGCCCAAATGTAAAGCCAAAACCCAAAATAATCAAGTGTCCACTTGCTTGCCGTTGGGATAAGATTTTTAAGTGTGCAGGGAGAGGGCTAAAAGACTGTTACCCCTTTCAGTTGGGGTGGGGGCATAACCATGCCCATACTGGTTCGTAGCCACCACCCCACAACTAACGCTCCCCCGATGAGCCGGGTGCAGGAGGAGGTGGTTATGTCCCTGGCGCCTGAGCACCAAGGCCGGGGACCTAACTAACTCATCCAGGGCATCCAAGGGGTTGATGGGAAGGGAACCTCAGAAACTGGGAAAGAAAAAGAGGCATCAATTCTTCTCCACCACTTATTCTTGCTATGCCGGGGGTAGTCATCTGTATTGCACCCAGGCCTCCTTTTGATACACTTACAGTGAGGCACACACATTATCTCCTACTTCAGGGAACATTGGATGGTAAAGGCATTATGATCCTGAACACTTATGCACCTAATTTGGATGGCAAACATTGTTATGAGTGAATCCAAGATCTTCTGGTGGGCAGTATGAGGGGCCCCAGTGATTTGGGCAGGGGATTAAAATTGCATTCTGGATGGCGAGAGGGATCCACTCAAGCAGGGCAATAAGCCCCTAATGACAAGTCTCCTTGCCGGGGTCATGTACAACTTGGGTTTCCTTGACAGCTGGTGAGTGCTGCACTGGAGTACACCTGCCATTCTCCAACATGTAATACTGATAGCAGCCTGGACCACCTGTAGACGGATGGGGTGGACCCTGAACGGTTAGTTGCGGTGGCAAATTTGGGAACGGTTCTTTTCTGACCATGCGGCTGTGGTGCTCAAATTTAGGTGGGAGGATGATCAATGTCCGGTGCAGAGGTGGGGTATGCCTTCTGAACTCTTGAAGGACATGGTGTGTCAGGGGCGCTAGAGACATCCCTCACAGATTATTCAAGCACGAACTGGGGGACTGCAGCCTCCAGGGCTACCGATTGGCAAGCCCTTAGGGTGGTCATGAGAAAGGCATGTATAGGGACCACCTGTGGCATACGGTGACAACTGGCAGCGGAGCTTGGGGTGCAGGAGAGGCACTAAGCCGACCTGCATGAGTCAGAAACGTCTTCAGCGGACATGTACACGGAGGTACTGTGGGTTCAGTGAGAAGTGCAGAGGATCTCGGACACCCTAGACAAGTGTACACTTATGGTGTACGGTCAGCACTTGCACAGGGAGGAGGACAAGTATGGCCGGCTCCTAGCATGGATCCTCATGGCGGAAGGTACACCTCTCATGCATCTTCAAGACCCAGAGGGCACTCTGGTGACCAGCCAGTGAGATAGTCTGTACACTTTTGTGGAGCATTTCAAGGGCATGTATCGCGCCAATGTGGGGGTCCTCATGGGAGCGATAGAGGGGTTCCTGGCAGGAGTGGGGTTGCCTCATCCGACGCCAGACTATATGCAGGAGGTGGAGGAGGCTCTTTCTATGGAGGAACTTGGTGAGGCTCTTAGTGCCCTCAATAGGTCCAAGGAACCTCGTGGGAACAGCTTCCCTGTGGAGTTTTATCAACCTTATTCCACTGTACTTAAGGAGAAGCTCTTAGAAGCTTTCCTTGAGGTGCATACTTTGGGGCTCTTTCCACCCAGTATGCAGGGAGGGATTATACGCCTTATGATGAAACCCGGGGGTGATCCTGCGGATCCTTCCTCATATAGGCCCCGCACTATGATTAACTCAGATATAAAAATACTATGCAAACTTTTGACAACAAGACTGGGGGGAGTCCTTTGAGGCCTGGTGCACGAGGATCAGTGCAGCTTTATGTCAGCCCGTAGCACGGCGTTTCGTTTGCGTAGGCTCACACATGTACTGCACAAAACTATTGATGATGATCGAGAGTTGGCCCTCGTCTATCTGGATTTAGAAAAAGCCTTCGACACTGTAGAGTGGGTAAATTTGCAGGCAGTTCTGACTGGAATGGGATTCGAACGAGTCTTTTGCAGCTGGGCACAGTTACAGTATACTGACCCCCTGGTTCGCATGGGGGGTAAACTTCTGGGTGAACTGATCCTGATGGGGTTATTGGCTGACTTTGGTGCGGTTTCCCAGTTAATGTGCAGAAGTCACTACTATTCCCCCTTGGGAGGCTGGTGGGAACACCAGCTGAACAGCTTCCAGTTCTGAGAGACAGAGGGATTCCGGTATATTGGCATACAGGTTACGCATACTGAAGCAGTGCACAGGCGTTTGGACATGGTCATCAAGGATTTGGAGGGATCAACAGGGTTCTGGAACAAGCTCCCCTGTCGGTAATGGGTAAGGCGGCAGTGGTCAGGATGTTATTTCTCAGTCGATACATTTACTTTGTCCAGAATTCGATGTTTCCGCTTGGGCTGCAGTTTTTTCGTAAACTGGATAGTTTACTGATTTTGTTGGTCTGGGAATGAGTGGCACAGCAGGGTAGCTCCATCGGTACTTATACGGGACATGGAGGATGGAGGTCTAGCTCTCCCAGACATACACCTTTATTATTATGCAGCACATTTCTAGCATGCCGCATGGAGGTTAGTTTACGCTGATAGTTGGAAGAAAAGGTTGTTCAAGAACATGCTGGGTAACAAAACGCTGGTGCGCTTACTGATGTGAGTGGGTAGGTTGGAGCGCCCTATCCCATAGGGCATACGGTTGCAATGTAGGAGGCAGTAGTTGTGAAGATACTTTGCAGGGCCCCCTTGATAGGGAGTTACAACTCTAGGATCTGGTGCCGTTCAGGCAATTCATGAGGATATGTCCATGGAAGATGGGGGGTTGTCAGTTGGCGGGCCACTTTCCTCCTCTTCCCGGAAGCGCAGGAGGCCTTTGGTGTAGGACCGGGTCACTTCCTTTACTACGCCAAGCTGGAGCGCACGGAGGGGGACGTATGGACTTGCTTTCCAGCAGCGCTGCAACTGCTGGTCGTCTAATCCAGTGAGTGGAGGGGAGGGCACCTGATCACCTTATTCTACAAAGAGCTCTGGGGGGAAACATATTTGGTAACCCCTATGTAGCACGTTGGGTCTGGTAGAGGGAACTGGAGGAGCCCATTAGGGATGGAGACTGGGCATGCACATGAGTATTGGGAGAACGGTGCCTTGTAACCATAGATTTAAGTTACTACACTTTAATTCCCTACACCACATCTATGTGACTTCTAGTCAGCTGAACAGAACGGATCACTAGAGAGTGGCAAGATGTATGCGATGCGGAGAGCTCGGGCCACCTTTTTGCATCTGGCCTGGGCCTGCAGTGGGGTCCAGGGGTTCTGGAGGGAAGTGGTGCCTAGGATTGTGTGGGCCGAGGGCATAGTGGTCCCTCTGACCCCACCGGCCTCCCTCTTGGGTGTAGTGACGACGTGGGGGCGTAAGAGTCTGTATAGCTTTACCCAGCTAGCACTGCTGTTGGCTAAACAGCGAGTAGCAATTGGTTGGTTGGGGCCAGGGTACCACTGGCATCCTCATGAATGAGAGATATGCTTGTTGGCAGAAGAGAATCACATGCGCCTCTCTCACACTGTTGAAGGGGCTGCAGAGGCAGTTATGACACTGGGACTTCTTCTTGACAAATTTAATGACGAGGGGGATTCCAGCTCGGGCGGTAGCTCGGATGGGGGAGCATGACTTCTGTGTAATGTGTGTAATATTGTACAACAGATATGGCAGCCAAGTGTGATATGGAAGCCTTTTCTGCTATGACCCTAGCTCGATGACTTGGATCAGGTAAAGTATTAATCCAATAACGCATTCTTCTGATACCCGTTTTGGCACGTACAAGACTATTTATCATTGGGAAATCATGCAATGTTGATTTGGGGACTCCCCTAATTTGTACTTAGGACTTTCGCATTGCCTGTTTTGCTGCTTCTTGTGTGAAAATCAATAAAACAAAGTTTCTTTAAAAACTGTTTAAAGAAATAACATTAGTTTACAATGTGTTCGTATTGTAAAGAACTATAAAGGAAAATGAAAAAGGTACATGAAACTCGCAAAAGGTATTAAACTGCAAAAATAACATCATTTACGATAAAAGATAAGGACGTTATCCACGAAACAAATACCATGACAATGATGTCTACTCTGTTACCAGAACTCACCTTCCGTCCTTTTTGATATGGCAAACATAATGACCAGACATTGTTGATGTCCCCATGTGACTGATGAAGCCAAATAGCTCATATCCTGTAGGGTACAAAACAGCATCTTTTAAGGCACCATTAAAATACAGGTTGTACCCTCCTTATTTTAATATTAATTAGCCAGACAATGCAAAACAAAAATTTAGGAAATCAAACCTGTGTATAGCAGAACTGACTCATTCTAAAGGTTCAGAAGGAGATGTGGGCTACAGATCCAGTCCCCAAAATCAAACCAGGAGGTTTGTGTTTCTGGCCAGCTTCCCCCCACTTGTCAAAGTCCTATAAGCATGGTGAAATCAAATAACCACACAGTGTCCAGGTTCCCGTCGTTGAAAACATCTAGGAGCAATCGCAACCAGGGCAGTCCAGTATATCAAGTGAGTTCTTCATACAGCATGGGTGCTTTTACACCGCACTTTAAACCATGTCAAAAGTATGAGCCATAAAGAACCCAAAGACTATAACCAATTTTGGCACCCAGAAAAGAATTAAAACCCCATGTCTTGTGGAAGACCCGTGATCTAGTTTCCATGGGACAGACCAATTGAAGACAGCAGAATTTATTATGTTTCAGTGCACTCTCACACCTCCACATTCATACACAAAGTGAAATATAAACATGAATGTGCATCCCTTTTTGCAGTATTTCATTCTCAAAATACTTGATATTTACTCCTAATAATCAAATTAAAAGTAAACTAACCACTTAATGTTGGCTACATTTTAACTTTCAATATATCCACACCAAAAGCCACAGGATAAGGAAAACCACACTGGCAATATGCTGCGGATGGTACAGAAGTATGCAATGATCTACTATTTCAAAGGCTGAGAGGAGGTCCAAAGGGCACTGATTTCCTTCATTCACATGGATCCAGAATATGAGTGGCGCTATGAAGGTGGACAGAATTTACAGGGATGGAATCGCCAAATCGGGCTCCAAATTCCACCCCTGCAGTGTGCTATCAAATGTTTTCCAGCCACAGTGACAAATAATATGCAGTACTTGATTTTACAATGGCCATCCTCTCGTGTTCTGGATGTGTTTCCAAGCAAATATGTCTGTGTAGAAACGGCGAGGGAGACACCAGGCGCAGATTTGCATTTGGTGCAACTCGTAATGGGGCTGTATCTCCCGCAGAGATATCACTCATAATCAGACACATGTTCAAGGGCAGCTCGTGTTTCATGTTAGGGATGAAACCCCAACCAATCAGGCTCTAGGATGCTATATGTATCCACTTGATCCTGTGGTAGACAATGAACACATTTTCACAACAAGTTGAAAACAACATGATGTCCTGTACAGACCTATAGCTGTTTCCATTCTTGGGGTGTGAATTGGCTTTTTGATGACCGGTTACAATGGTTCACTCACTCAAATATGTGCTACTGGCAGAACAGATAAATGATGCAAATAAACTGGAAAACGTGGCTAATTGCCATCCCAGTGGAGGACCAAGGTGAACTGTTTGCGGTTTCCACTTTGGCCAGATAGTTTTCTGAGAGTTTTCTGAGATCTCTGACAAAATGGGGGGAAAGGTAAACTCAGGATTCTGATGAGAGAGGCGCTATGAAAGTCCAAATAGACACCACATTTGGGAACTCTTTAGGTACCACAGTGTCCAAGATGGTATGCCTTATTAGAGCAACCCTGGAGGGAAAGTTAGATGTATGAACAAGATGGCAGCCCAATAGCAATTAACAAGGGAGGGTACAGCAGAAAGGGAAAATGGAAAGGGATTTGTAGGGAGGTCACAGAAACTTGGCTGCAGTGAAGGGAGGGAAACTCACTATTACATCTGAGAAAAATATTATTTAAGCTAGTAAAATATGCAAAGTTTCTTATGAAATTTGGGGTCATTATTTTTACCTACAAGGAAAATTCACGCCATCCTCACACCCCTGCAGTCATTATAGTGGACTCAAGCTGCACTGGATTAGAGTCGTTGTGGACACCTAGGATGCTTGCAAGTGACCAGTGAAAGATGGAGGCAGAAGGCAGGCCGGTAAGTGCCTGATAGGGCTGACGTCTGTAGCCTATTAAGGCTACCAGGTCGGTGGGGACAAAGTGCACCGCTCCAGCCCAAAATACAGACCATGCTGGCTTTGGAACATACTCCCCCCCCCCATAACCAGACAGACGTGAGAGTCTTCATAGGCTTCACTGGGTATTACAGGCGATTTGTCAATGGATATGGTACCACCATTGCCCTTGTAATCGAGCTGACTTTCAAGAAGCAGCCCAAGAAGGTGAGTCGGACAGAGTTCCATTGACAAGAAACGAGGTGACAGGCAGAGAGAACTTCTTGGGTCTACGATTATTTTGCTTACACATTTAATACATCTGATGACAGAACATCATTAAAATTACTTGTTCTAAATTTTCATATTGCAAGCGTGTTTTGACATGGAAACTCATTTATAGTAACAAAAATAGTTATAGAACCATGTAATAATTGATTACAGGCACACAGATACGTCACAATGCCTCGCTTGCAGCGCCAGCACGCAACTTGTCCCTGTCATCTTGCAGCAGTGGTTAGATGACAGGCAGAAGGCTGTCTGGCAAGCGCTCGGTTAACTTTCATTTTCAGACATGGAAGACACGCTCTACAGAAACAAGACGCTTGCAAGTTGTGACACTGATGCTCTGCTGTCATCAGTTTGCCTTGTGTACCAGCCAAGCTACATCAAACTGATCAAACATGCAGAATGCTCTTTTAAGGCCAGGTGAGTGAACATGGAAAAGACGGAAAATTATATGATTTTTTTTTACTTTTTAAAGACAGTTCTGCAAACACTACTGACAACAACCCAAAGGAGATGAAATCCCAATTAAACAGTTTGCTGAAAAAGGTAAGCCTTATAATTGTAATAAATTGGTTTTCTAAGCACATAAAGGTAATATTTTGAAAAGATGCTCTCCTTCTGCCATCTTATATTGCATAATATTCCATATATTATATTTTATATAATTCTCTTTCATTTGTTTCTGTATCTAATACTGTTAACAAACTGCAAATATTTGAGTGAGCATGCAAAAAGAAATAGCATTTTTAATTTGTGATATTTCTCACAATTACAGTTGTGAGATGAAAGCCTGGTTGTCGACACTGACGGTGAGTCGATTGCAGTATGCCTCCCCTTTGCAAGGTGGTTATGCAGTCAGTGGTAATATGTCTCTCCCTCCCAGGGTGGTTACGCAGTCTCTCCTTCCCAGTGTGGTTACGCAGTCTCTCCCTCCCAGTGTGGTTACGCGGTGCATCAGAGATATGGACGATGAGAGCCTGGCCACGGGATAGGCTGACTGAGCTCTATTGGTATTCGGAGCCCGATGGGGTCATGCTGAGTTGCAATGCAAACGGCTGCAGCGTGGACATGTTGGTTCACAGGCCATTGTGAGATTCTACATATACATTTCCCTACATGGAGGGTGAGTGACCTGGCATTAGTGCTGGGTGGAGCCTGGTGGGGACACGCTGATTGGTAGTCGCTGTAACACGGATGTGATGGTTCACAGGCCATTGCAAGATTTTACAAATATAGTACCCAGTAAGCGCCCAGTACGGAGTGGGAGGGGCCTGATATACAGCCAACACTTCAGAGAGTCACAAAGGCCTAGTGCAACTAGTCGCCGGCTGTTGACAACTGTGGAGGTCCTTTAGATTGGAATATGTGGCTGCATGAACCTTGTACACACCCTAACATTTGAAAAAATGTAATGATTACTAACACAGACTATATGGATCCTTTGAAACATATATCGTAACCATAACTTAGTTTACTGACACTGCCTTTCTATGGACTACTGGTATGCGTTCACCAGGAGGCCATATTGTAAATATTTCGTTGCTGCATTGTAGAGGAAACGTGGTTTTGGCAGGGTAATATTTATTTCTCTGCAGTGTTTGATTTACACATAGCTCACTCTCTGTCCATCTTTTCTCGTCTTATTAAATACAGGTTTGTTACATGAGTGGGTGATCACTGGTCCTCATGCCCTGATGAAATTGCCAATAAGTAGGGTTGTGGCAGTGAAACATGTCGGCCGTGTACATTAAAATGTTTTTAATCATGAGTGTGGACATGAAATAAAGACACATGCCAATAGCCTCACAACTCACTTTTAGCTTTCGTTGTGAGGAACACAATCTTTCTTCCTTTATGAGGACCTAGCGAGGCTAAGATATTTGTGACACATTTGATGGGGATACAAACAAACAACATATTTTGATTTAGTCTAAGTGTTTGTTTTTCCGGTTTATAGGAAAGCCGCCAGTGATGAGAAAGCGAGCAAAGTAGTGTGTAAAGGGCAATAAGCTCATGGTTGTTGCTTATGTGAGGCTTCCAATACATTTATAATTTTTCACACAATCAGATCAGGATTGATGTGTCTGCCCTTGGTCCCTTGCCAAAGTCTCACACACAAGCACAGAGGTGTCTCCATATAGGCACTGGGACATGTCCACACTTAACAGAACTCCGTTGAGATTAGGCATGCCTTACGAGTGAGAGGTAAAGTGTAATTTGTCTGCCAAGAGCACTGCTTTTATTAGAGTCGTTTAGAGTGGAGGGCACCTTTGATATGGATTCCACCTTCAGCTCCTATTATATTGGAATTGGATTCAAGAACCTATTCACGCACAGCATAGAAAGAGCAACGGAAACAGACACTTAAGAAAAACTGGGGGTACGCACAAATGTGTGATCATCAATTCTCTGTACAGGATTGGGCAGATTAATATCTAGGGTTGGACTTTAGATGGACATCGGTATACTTCCAAACATATGTACAAGTCTCAATACCTTGTGGAAAGGAATTCATGGCATGTCTTCCACAGATATAAACCATAATTACTTCCACACTGTGTAATGCAGCATGTCTATTATGTGAATCCGAAGCATGTTTATACATTGGAGGAGTTGGCAAGATGATTAAAGGTTTAAAGAACTATCAATGGGACTCTAGCACCAATTTGAGAAATGTGGTAGGAATCACTTACTTCCATGTCCATCTCTGACACGCGGTCCTTCCGGCGCGGTCTCTGAAACAATGTTGGCGTTAGAATTGTTCTCTATATCGGTGACGTCAGAAACACTTTCACTCTCTTCCTCTGTGTCAGGATGGGAGAAGATCCAATCCAGAGCCCTTTCTAAATTGTTATTCTGCAAAGAAATAAATACTTCATTAGGGTGATCTTGATTTTAGGACTCTTGTAGCATTGCGATATTAGAGTAAAGAGGGCGGCTAGGAAAGATTTAAGATATAGAGATTGGAGAGAACATTGACCAGATGGAGTTAATTTCTTCTGCTCTAAAAGAAGGCTTAAGTGAAATATTTTCAGTGGTCATTTGCCACAAGTAAAAAGTTATTTATCGTGAGTAATAATATTTGTAGGGTATGTATAATTTTTCCTCAGATTCCTCACCAGATAAATTATCCTTCCAGGGTTCAGATTGGTCCAGAAAGGCTTTTGTCTAGCAATATCTCTCCTGGGCAGCCAACTGGTACCCCATGGCTTCAGCTGTGACTCCACCTTACGCCTCCCGATATGCCAACACCAGCATATATTAGAGGCAAACCTTGGTGCTGGCATCAGTTAATGATACTTTTTCTGTGCCCAACGAGGCATGTAGAGAGGAACCGAGAGAGCAAAAACAGCGACAAATACAGCACATAACACATTAACATGGTTTGGTCACTTATGAGTCACAGCACTAACTCCTTTAGGAAGAATGGAAAGTGGTGAGGACTCTGCAGAAATATTATGGATCCACTTGAAATATTGTTACTGAAGGTAAGTAACTTTTTCTTCTGATAAATTCCTCTTCCCACACATTGTTCACTTTATGAATGAGTTACAAAGCAGTACCACCCTTTGTTGATGGATTGAGAAGCGCTTGAGACATGAGGCAATAGTGCTTGGCTAATGCATGCAAGGACGACTGTGTAGTAGCACGTCAGATGTTAGCAAAGTGGACACCTCTAGAAAGAGCCATAGGTGGGAGTGCGGTGAGCCTTTGGCCACTGATGATAACGCCCAGCTCATGGAGGAGTCATCATCCACTGACGATGTTCTTGGACCAGCACCAAGAACTCCACTCACATCAGTCAGCCACTGAAGTACTGAAATACAGTAAAGCTGCCACAGCCAACAGTACCTCTGTAAAGAAGCAACAGTCCGAACAGGAGGAGCGCAAACTGATAGTGTTGGGAACTCAGTGTGAACCTTAAGCAGCGCATGACGGCATGATAAAATGGAAGATAAAAAAAAAGAACCCTGGAGGTCCAGGTATGCCAACCGATTTCCCCAAGTTCAAGGCCAACATGACCTGGTTCAGGTACAGCATCTTGAATTTGTCCTGACGGATAAATATGTTCAGACATCAGAAACACAGTCTAGGCCTCAGGCATCTGTTCTTCTTGAGGGCCAAGAACTTAAGTGAGTAAAAATATATGTCTCTCTTTCTCTTGCAGAGCACTACCACTATGGCCCTGTTGATCTTGAGGG
This sequence comes from Pleurodeles waltl, assembly GCF_031143425.1. Classification (NCBI taxonomy): domain Eukaryota; kingdom Metazoa; phylum Chordata; class Amphibia; order Caudata; family Salamandridae; genus Pleurodeles; species Pleurodeles waltl. Next base: position 69,422,670 of record NC_090450.1, on the reverse strand, counting down.
GAGGCAGGGAAGAGGGACGGGGAGAGGGAGAGGGAGAGGGAGAGGGAGAGGGAGAGGGAGAGGAAGAGGAAGAGGAAGAGGAAGAGGAAGAGGAAGAGGAAGAGGGAGAGGGAGAGGGAGAGGGAGAGGGAGAGGGAGAGGGAGAGGGAGAGGGAGAGGGAGAGGGAGAGGGAGAGGGAGAGGGAGAGGGAGAGGGAGAGGGAGAGGGAGAGGGAGAGGGAGAGGGAGAGGGAGAGGGAGAGAAGAGAAGAGAAGAGAAGAGAAGAGAAGAGAAGAGAAGAGAAGAGAAGAGAAGAGAAGAGAGAATGACATGGGCCGAGCAGTCAGTTTGATGACCTTGCAGTCTACTGCCTCCCAAAGGGTGACAAAATAGAGGACCCTCCCACTCACCAGAGGGTGACACTGCGAGTTGGAGCAGTCAGAGACTGTACAGTAAGGTGGGATCAGGTTCTAATGTAGCAGGTAGAGGTACTAGATGAGCCACTGACTGTAAGGGGAATTATAGGTGCTCTTGTGATGGTATGGGGCTGGAGGGCTGCCTTTGGTTAGACTGCACAGTCCAATACAACTGGTGGAAAGGCCCACGGTGTGAGACATACCCCTGCTGTTCTTGGGGAATCCTAAGGAGAAGGCTGCATTCCCACCAAATAACTGCTAGATGTCAAAGGGCATGCCCATGAGTACAATACAGATAACTCCGGAAAATCCAGAGCCATGCTGATCAATGCTGCCCACAGTCACGACCATACTTTAGGAGCTGATTTGGTGCATCAGAGCCGTAATTCACCAGGTCAGACAATAGGTTTCTCATATGACAAGAGAGGCTGATAACTGAGTCTTGCTGGGCTCCATAAGGCATGGACATGTCGGCCTAGAAGGCAGGTGGTTTTAGCAATGTGGAGAGCCAACCTCCAGGCAAAAACTTTGCAACCCAGGATCTCAAGATTCTTGGATTCCCCTTCCAGGAGAGTTTTGAGAAAGGCATTTGTATTCTGCACATATTACTAAGTCTTATTTTCTAGTGATGGGAAGAGGACTAAAAGTATGGGTAACTGGAGCATCTGGCTATCTGCCTGTGCGCTCCTGGGCCAGAAAACAGTTTCTCTCATGCAGCCATGTTGACATCTGGGAGGGCCTCGTTTAAGAGAAGCAAGTAATCTGCTGCTACAGCAGAGGGTTTCAAAATTTCTATTATAATACTCGATTTTGCATCTGCAGAAGGTAAAGTCAATTAAGGTGTGTGCTGCCTTCCAATTGACTGTTGCAAAACAAAGCAGAACCAGTTGGTTAAAAAATGTCACCTTCTGGTGAAATATATAAACCACTGGCATTTGGGAAGTCCAAGCAGATGCCAGCATCAGGGTTGTAAGGTGAGGGAGGTGATCAACTTCTGAACCGTCATCCCCCACGCACCCATAGTCTTTGCGCTTCATAGATGATAACGCATTCAGTCTGATCTCAAAATCTCCTATAAATGGATAAACCTTTGAATCTTGGAAGTATTGATAAGAGGGCACATTGGCAAACTTCTGTGCCTTAGAGGTGTACACAATAGGGCGTACTGCGAAAACTGGCTTTGGCCATCTCTAAAGCCACAAAGATTATACCTCCTTCTATTGACTTCTCAGCTGTCACTGCAGTTAATTCCAAGGACATAGCTGCTATTGCTGCCAAAAATGGGTCTAAGTGAATAAGGGAAGCTACTTTTCGCCTTAGGCACCGTGCCTGAAGCCTATGGATGCACGGCATTGGTTGGCATCAGGTTAGGGTAGAAGCTGGCAGAGTTGCTAAGTCCACAAGAATGATCTCCCCTTGAGAAAAATGCAATTTGTTGCACTGCCTGACGGTTTTGTACATGTCTGAAGTCAGTTAATGGACCAGGAAACTCCTTTTGCATGTTCTTAGGTATGAGGGAATCGCTTGATTTCAAGAAAGAGTTTAGCTTCAGGGAAGAACATCAAGAAACAGAGCTGTGTCCTCAAAGAAGACTTCTCCTTTCTACAGCGCTGTCATTGAGGAGGATCCCTTAAGAGAAAGTTCCCTGGAAGGTGAGATACATTTGTGAGATGGATTTCGTTTGGAAGCCTCCATGCGAGCACTGGGCCTCATATTCCATGACAGCCTAAGGAAGAAGAGAACTGCAAGAGTTTCAGGCTGTGGTGTCTTGTCCCATCCCCAGACATCAAGTACAGTCATCGAGGGGTCTAAAAGAGACATCTTCTTGGGGCTCTGTCTGCACAACTTGAATCCTGAGGCCCTTTGTGGACCCAAATGGCCTAGTCGCTGTTTGAAAGTGGGGGAATTTTTCAGTGACAATAGGGTCATTTGGAACCAGCGACTGGATTGCAAATTCATTGAAGTCCATCGCCTCTGCTCCTCTGGTGGACGACTGCCAACTGTTAGAGTGCCCCGCCATCTTTATGCCTTCAGAAGAACCAACAGAGCAGCGGTTCCTCAGAAGGGTACAGCTCTGTGCTGAGTGGGTGCCATGGTATTCTAGGACTGTTCGGTAAATTTCCTTGTTAGTCAAAGGCAAACTTACAAAGATAGAGTTTATTTTCATAAATTAAAAAAAATGCCCTGACGGTCATCGAGTTTCTCCCCTTAACACTGTCTGAGAATGCCAAGCCTCGCTTTCCGTGCAGGGAAATATCGTGATAGTCGCCTCTACTTAAGGGTGACCGCCATAACGACTTGAAGACCCAGCGGAGGGAGGACCGCCCGATCAAGGGATTGCACCAGCAGTGCCAGCTGGGGGCCCGCGGGTGCAAACTCTGCATTTCCGCCACATCAATGCGGAGCGGAGAAACCACGTGTGGCGTGTTGGGTGTGCCACCAAAAATGTACTCGTTCCATTAAAATCTAAACAACGCCGCTGTCCTGTTCGTCTTAAAGTTACTTTTATGGCCAAGTAACAATCGCGAACTTTACAAGCTCGAATTAATAATTCACCACATTAGTCAACAATGACCCCCGTAAGCTTTTCCTGGACTTGGTCAATGACGTGGAGGGGGACTCTCGATTTCCTCCGAGAGCTGTAACTTCGGTCGCCACTGGACAAGAAAGCACATGGCGCCATCTAGCGGTGTTGACAGGAGAAATCTGTGAAAACCCAGACCCAACTGCACTTATACTGCTACTTCACCTCTAAACGCAGCTAAATGCCAAGGGGAACTGCCCCATAGGCATGATTGTAGCTCTCTCACCAGTTCCAGAGATATGGTAGCTAAAGTTAATTTAAAAATGAAAATTGAAAACTTAATACATCACTTTAGGTAGGGTCTGCGAGGGCACTGAGGGGCTACCCCATGCTATCACTTTAATCAAATTAAGCGGAAAGAACTCTATTAAGAACTTTCTGATTAATACAAACCTAGAAACCTAGTCAATGAAGTCTAGCCAAAAAGTCACCCCCTTCTAAAGGGGATAGGGTTTAGTTTTAAAAGTACAAGCACCGATTCCCAGTTTCTGCTGGTTCCGCAAGGCAGAGCGCAGGGTCAAAACATGGTCCTGTGTCTGCAATGTATGAGCGCTGGAACTGCTGATTTTGACAGCCATAGTTCCAGTGCTGCACTGACCTGAGGGGCAGTCGCAGCTCGCACCGCGCGAAAGGAGCAGCGCGGTGCAGGGGGAAAGGGAGGGGTCCAGTCGGTATAAAAATTAAATAAAAAAACACTTACCCCCTCCGTCGCTCCTCTCCTCTGTCACTGCAGGCAGGCACAGGCTTCCAGCCTGTCCAGAGGCCAATCCTGACGCTGCTCAGAGCAGTATCAGTATTGGCTGAAGGCACCCAGCCAGAGCACTCCCAGGCAGACTGGGAGCCTGTGCAGGCTCTCTCCAGCCCTGTGTTGCTGGGCTGGAGAGAGCCCACTGCACATGTGTGTTTGGCCGGCCTGAAACAGCCTGCCAAATACACCCTGTGGTCCCGCCCCTTTATAAGGAAGCGATAATAAACGCTGTTTGGCGGAGGTGCAACGTTCCTCTGCACTAATGGAGGAGCCACCCCTGCTCAGGGTACAAAGAGCAATACAAAGGCGGTATGTCTGATACAATGAGGAATAACAGGGCGGGATGTCTGTTTTCCTGCTCATGTCCCGGTCTATCGCAAACAGTACCCAACTGCAGCACAAACAGGTTGAATTCAGGGTTTCCACCTTTATCGGGGAACAATATAGGACATTCACTAATGTTTTAGATTTTAAGAGAGCCAGGAGTTGGTTCTTAATTAAAATGTTTTGTAAAATCCTCTGTTTTTTCTGGAAATGGCAATCCTCCTTCTGTTTGCATTAAAGTCATTTAGGGATGGTGAGAGGGGAAAGATGGCGGCCGAGAAAGTCGGTTGAGCGGACCTTCCTCCCGTGTTTTGACCAGACTTCGACTGCAACATGATTTCACCCCCCTGCCATCCCCCTATTCGAATAGATAAAGCTCACTGGGGATGTGCCATTAAAGGTACTAAAGTAGTGCTTAATTTTAGCCGGTGGTTTCCGGTGGGGGCACCAGCACTTATTTTTGAGGGCCGTCACTTATTTTTCTGCATTTACTGTGAGCAAAAGGCACATATGGGAAAGACAGAGGAAGAGAAAAATAAAAAAGAGTCACAAAGGGAGAAAGCAGAAGTCTGCAAGAGTGAGCTGAAGGGGTCAGGAGTGGCAGTAAATGGATTCAAGTGGCCAGAAATGGCTTAAGGATTATGCTGACCCAATATTCAGTGCTCACACATTTAATTAAAGCGGCCGCTTGTTTCGAAGGAGAGCTTGGGCACCAGCGCATTTTTATTTACAAATTAAGCACTGCACTGAAGACACCATCGAGCTACCGCCCTGACTGTGGCATAAGTTCATCCATTGCTACCGCTGAGAGTCTTCAAGGCGCATGCAGCACTCCCACAACAACACTTGAAGGTTTTGGCACTGCAGCTGCGGCCTTCTCGGAGCACGACTTATCTGCGAGCACCCAGGCTCAACTTCGCTGTTGGAGTGTTAATCCAGATGGCACTAAAATCAAGGTCTGCAAAGTCCATAAAGGTGATGAAGCCCCGCTCTGCGGATGCGCTTCTCCTTGCCGGGGAAACTTCTCGCGCAGAAGCCCAGTCTTTCCTCCAACTAGTCCTCTGGGGCTATTTGGAGACGAGCTTCCCTCATCCTGGGGAGTACTTTACTGGTCCTGGGTCAATCAGAGTCAGCGTCTTTAGTCGAGATGGCAGACAGTGGGTTCCTCCTTCCAAGTTCCTGAGAGAGCTCACTCGCCTGCATAGGGCCTTTAAGAAGGGGCGGGAGTTTTCAGCAGAGATGTGCCTCTGTCCTATCCTGACGTGCCACTTCATCTCTCTGCACCATCCCAACCTCCCTGCTCAGTCTTCTGGGATAGCTCAAAATGGTATCACCCATACGTCACTTACAGCATGTCCTCTGGGGATGTCAGCATCACCACTTGCTGACATCACTGCCAGGGCCTTCACCAGCAATACTTTAAAGGAGTCCTCCTCCTGGTTTGGCTCCAAAGGTCTGCACTCCCTTTATTTAGTAGCCTGAGGCCGGTCCTCTTCCTGGCACAGGACGACACCTGGCTGATTGATGCAGAGCGGCCTGTCCCACCTCCTTTCTTCTCAGGAGCTGACTTAAGCACTGTTAATTTCTCTTTTGGTGGGGGAGGCCTTTTTTCCTGCAGGTTGAGAGAAAAATCATTACCCAGACGCGCAGGGCGATAGAAGCCCTGGGCTCTGATCTGAGCCAGAGAAATAGATAATTCCTGGATGACCATATGCTGTACAGATATGTCATCAGACTTTACAGAATTGTTCTTTAAGGCAGGTTACACTGTACAACAGTACGACTCTGTAGACCAAACGGGAGCAGATTTGTGCCCTAAGGCAGCCTTCCCCATAAATGTACAATGGAGTGTCACTGCAGACAAGACATTAAACCACATTGACTCTCCCTATCTGTTTACATCATAATGCCAAGCTCAGGTCCATACCCAACCCTGTATAGTCCCTTCTGCACCAGGCTACCTGTGTGCAGTTCCAAGGCTGTGTATGACAAGAATTTCCCACGCAAGGCCTCACATGCATGTACACACTTGTGCACTTGTTCACATGTAACCAGCCAAGCTTATCCTTTGCTGCGTCGCAACGGCATTATCTTAAAAGGTCGGACACTGGTAGTGAACATGAGCAGTTAATTTTACCATATGTTTAATGCGAGTGAGTCCCAGGTTGTGGGACTCCACCACTGTAAGAGGTCTAAAACCAGGTGATCAAAAAGCCCAAAATCCGGGTGGATTACATGGTAAGAATCAACTTGTCACAGTGTGCCTGCTGCAAAGCACAACATCTAACATGCAGACCACAGTTTTGTATTTTATTTAGCTAAGTAAGTTGTCTAATGCATTTGACAATGGAATCATTTTATTGATTCGATTTTATAAGTTGCAAGCCTGTTAAATATAGAATGTTGTCTATTTACCTTCAACAATGAGCTGTATACAAACTGTAAGTCATGAGTTCAGAACATTAATGTTTTTTTTCTCCATCTGTTATATTTTAAGATTGCAAAGAAGATTTGCTTTGCAATGTAATGTCTTGTTCATACAGACAACCACAATCACTGCATTACGTTTTATATCCTGTCTTTATGTTTTTCCCAACTATTCACTCTTAACATACAGGGCCTCATTACGAGTTCGACAGCCGGTTTAGACCGTCCGCTGAACTTCTGATTGGTGGTTGGCGCAATACTGGCTACCTCCCCGCCGGGCCCATTAAGTTTCCCGCTAGGTCGGCGGGCAGAAATCTGAATTTACACCGCTGGCCTAGCGGGAAACAGTCTACAGCATTGTCTCATAATCAAATGGGCGGCAATGCTGTACGAAGCAGACAGTGAACATTGTGAGGGTGCTGGCCAGGGGGGCCCCTGCACTCCCCATGACAAGTGCATTGGCAGTACAGGGTCCCCCTGGAGCCCCCTGCACCCGTTCTCTGCCAGTCATTTCATGGCAGTGCTACCGCCATGAAATGGCTGGCAGAGAACGAGGTTGTAATCCCCAGGGGATCACTTCCCTGGCGGATTAGGACCGTTGTAATGTGGCAGTCGGGCCGCGCATTGACCGCCGCTAGCCTGGCAGTCTAGTGACCACCATACTCGTATTGAGGGCCATAATGTCTACAAGTATGGATGATATGTGATTCCTATACCTTTCAACCCTCCATGTCTTAAGTAACATTTCCTGTACATTTATCTACACACTTGTATCATTTCTTGTGCCTCTCTGTGTGGTGTAAAGCACTCTAACACCCTACACTGGAATGAGTAGCATTATAAAATAATTAAATACAAAAATTAGTAGGTGCCATTTAAATAAATATTTGTTTAATTACTAATAAAGACACATAAATACAGCATCTGTACAGTGTAAGCACATCTCTTACGCAGGAATTAGAGCAAAGTTAAACATCTGCCTCCAATTGTTTCTCCTAAGTATGTGTGAAGTGATAACAGCTGTGTGCATCCTTTCCCTCCATTGCATTGGATCCTAGGTGTTAGTCTCCAGATGGCTTCAACTAAGGATGATACTCGAACACAAACAGGGCTGATGGCCCTTAAAATCAGATATTTATTTTTTTGCTCATCTGGATGTTAAAATAAGAAAGCCCGCTTGCTGCTTGCAGGTTGCTGCTCCAAATGGAAAGCAAACAACATGTGGATGATGTTGAATTATGTCCATGTGTCAGAAAATGACACCAAGACAAATTCAGCATGATTTCCTAGGACCAGAAATAGCTTCTGGGACCTTGATCAGTTGGGGCCCCCTACTTTAAAGCAAGCATGTGTAGTGCAGGAAAGTAACCCTTGCTTGTAAAAGTAAATGTATTGTCCCTTACCGCTAGCTATGTTTTTTTGCAGATTTGTGTAACCCTGTTGTTAATTTATTACTGAACTGCAACACACCAGTTACCAGTCAGAGCACAGCAGAGAGCTGCCTGATGAAGTGTGGCGTAGGCATTCCTCTGTGGGTGTTTGGCACCCAACCAGAATAACCATGAGGTGTTTAACACTCCTGAAACTGCTGCAGGGCTTTTCCCAGCTAGCCCTTCACTTGGAGTCGAGGTGACACTCTTCTATAAGAAACCAACTATCTCTTGTTTCTCTATGGAAAACTGATCATGAGTATGTACCTGCACTTAATGTTGGGCACTATCTTGAACATCAGGCTCAGCTCCACATACTGTAACTTAGAAGTAAATGTTAAAGGGGTTACAATGCGTAACATACTGTTTGTTATCTATGTGGTGAGCTCGCCTCACTTGTCCACAACAGCGATGTTTACCAGCCTGGGTTCACACTGACCGAATTGTTTTGTTCAGTTCCAAAGGAGCTAATTGGTTGCTTCAAGCAAATCCATGCTTATGAGACAATACACATTTTGCCTTGGATCCGAGGTTCACTGACAAGGCTGTGTTTGTGAATCGAGTGCATTGAGCAGATTCTGGTGAAACCCCAAATTCAATCATGGGATCAACCAGCATAACTAGCCACACATATCACTTCATGTTTAATGTATAATACCAGGGACTGATTACTGATACCATAGTTACCAACCACACTGAAAGTGAACATGATCAGATGTTGGTTGATATTAACAAAACAAGCTTGTTGGATGAGCAGGACCAGGGATCTGTTGATAAAGATTTCATAATCCAAATACAGAAGAGCAGTAAGATGAAAAACAAAATCTGAGAAGCTCACTCTTGAAGAAATAAAGTTGATGTGAATGGATACTTCTTCACATCAACTTTACATCCACCGGATTCCGATTAGGCATCTATTTGAAGACCTTTGGTGGGATTCGAGACTTTTTTAATTTCTCACTTAAATGTGTGGCAAGTATAACATTATATGACACGAAACTGGATAAGTTAAAGACTGTGGGTCTATGAAACCCATACTGCAATAATGGATACGGAAAGATCCATGTTTGTAATATACCGTACACTGAAAGGTCTGTGAGTGTCATAGAAGAGGTAGGAGGTAGAAGATATGAATGGTTGTGAAGTTGTAAACACTGCTTAATTTCATAGTTGGGGCATTCAGTTTTATCTTACTGCATCCTCTGGCAACTAAACGAGGCAGTGATAACTATGATGATGTAAGAATAATTACAGTAGTAATCATTATTTCAGAGAGTAATTCTTCTGCAAATATATTTGTAAACCATGGATTACAAGTTTGGGGTCGAGCAAAATGTCGAGCAAAATGTGCTGACTTTTAAACAATTAATTTAAAAAATGTTTTTAACCCCTTAGCTGCTGGGCCTTTCCCCCCCCAGTGCTGAGCCCTTTTTTGGCTATTTGGGGTAGTTCGCGCTTAGGGCTTCATAACTTTTTGTCCACATAAGCTAACCACGCCAAATTTGCGTCCTTTTTTTCCAACATCCTAGGGATTCTAATGGTACCCAGAGTTGGTGGTTTCCCCTGGAGGAGACCAAGAAAATAGCCAAAATACAGTGAACATTTTGTTTTTTCCAAAAAAATGGGAAAAAAGGGCTGCCGAAGAAGGCTTGTGGTTTTTTCCCTGAAAATGCCATCAACCACGGGTTTCTGGTGCGGAAATCACTATCTTCCCACCTTTCAGGAACGGGCAGACTTGAATCAGAAAACCGAATTTTTCAACACAAATTTGGCATTTTACTGGGACATACCCCATTTCTACTATATTTGGTGCTTTCAGCCTCCTTCCAGTTAGTGACAGGAATAGGTGTGAAACCAATGCTGGATCCCGGAATGCTAAACATTTCTGAAAACTAGACAAAATTCTGAATTCAGCAAGGGGTCATTTGTGTAGATCCTACAAGGTTTTCCTACAGAAAATAACAGCTGAAATAAAAAAATATTGAAATTGAGCTGAAAACAACAGCCATTTTTCTTTATGTTTTACTCTGTAACTTTTTCCTGCGATGTCAGATTTCTGAAAGCAATATACCGTTTTGTCTGCTGGACTCTTCTGGTTGCGGGGATATAAAGGGCTTGTAGGTTCATCAAGAACCCTAGGTACCCAGAGCCAATAAATAAGCTGCACCCTGCAGTTGGTTTTCATTCTATACTGGGTATACAGCAATTCATTTGCTGAAATATGAAGAGTGAAAAAGAGGTATCAAGAAAACCTTTGCATTTCCAAAATGGGATCAAGATAAGGTTTTGAGGAGCAGTGGTTATTTGCACATCGCTGAATTCCGAGGTGCCCATACTAGCATGTGAATTGCAGGGCATTTCTCAAATAGACGTCTTTTTTACACACTCTCTTATATTTGGAAGGAAAAAATGTAGAGAAAGATAAGGGGCAATAACACTTGTTTTGCTATTCTGTGTTCCCCCAAGTCTCCCGATAAAAATGATACCTCACTTGTGTGGGTAGGCCTAGTGCCCGCGACAGGAAATGCCCCAAAACACAACATGGACACATCCTATTTTTTTTATAGAAAACACAGCTGTTTTTTCCAAAGTGCCTACCTGTAGATTTTGGCCTCTAGCTCAGCCGGCACATAGGGAAACCTACCAAACCTGTGCATTTCTGAAAACTAGAGACCTAGGGCAATCCAAGGAGGGGTGACTTGCGGGGCTCGGACCAGGTTCTGTTACCCAGAATCCTTTGCAAACCTCAAAAAGTGGCTAAAAAAACAAGTTTTCCTCAGATTTCGGTGACAGAAAGTTCTGGAATCTGAGAGGAGCCACAAATTTCCTTCCACCCGGCGTTCCCCCAAGTCTCCCGATAAAAATGATACCTCACTTGTGTGGGTAGGCCTAGCGCCCGCGACAGGAAACGCCCCAAAGCGCAACGTGGACACATCAAAATTTTTGGAAGAAAACAGAGGTGTTTTTTGAGAAGTGCCTACCTGTAGATTTTGGCCTCTAGCTCAGCCGGCACCTAGGGAAACCTACCAAACCTGTGCATTTCTGAAAACTAGAGACCTAGGGCAATACAAGGAGGGGTGACTCGCGGGGCTCGGACCAGGTTCTGTTACCCAGAATCCTTTGCAAACCTCAAAAAGTGGCTAAAAAAACAAGTTTTCCTCAGATTTCGGTGACAGAAAGTTCTGGAATCTGAGAGGAGCCACAAATTTCCTTCCACCCGGCGTTCCCCCAAGTCTCCCGATAAAAATGATACCTCACTTGTGTGGGTAGGCCTAGCGCCCGCGACAGGAAACGCCCCAAAGCGCAACGTGGACACATCAAAATTTTTGGAAGAAAACAGAGGTGTTTTTTGAGAAGTGCCTACCTGTAGATTTTGGCCTCTAGCTCAGCCGGCACTTAGGGAAACCTACCAAACCTGTGCATTTCTGAAAACTAGAGACCTAGGGCAATACAAGGAGGGGTGACTCGCGGGGCTCGGACCAGGTTCTGTTACCCAGAATCCTTTTCAAACCTCAAAAAGTGGCTAAAAAAACAAGTTTTCCTCAGATTTCGGTGACAGAAAGTTCTGGAATCTGAGAGGAGCCACAAATTTCCTTCCACCCGGCGTTCCCCCAAGTCTCCCGATAAAAATGATACCTCACTTGTGTGGGTAGGCCTAGCGCCCGCGACAGGAAACACCCCAAAGCGCAACGTGGACACATCAAAATTTTTGGAAGAAAACAGAGGTGTTTTTTGAGAAGTGCCTACCTGTAGATTTTGGCCTCTAGCTCAGCCGGCACCTAGGGAAACCTACCAAACCTGTGCATTTCTGAAAACTAGAGACCTAGGGCAATACAAGGAGGGGTGACTCGCGGGGCTCGGACCAGGTTCTGTTACCCACAATCCTTTGCAAACCTCAAAAAGTGGCTAAAAAAACAAGTTTTCCTCACATTTCGGTGACAGAAAGTTCTGGAATCTGAGAGGAGCCACAAATTTCCTTCCACCCGGCGTTCCCCTAAGTCTCCCGATAAAAATGATACCTCACTTGTGTGGGTAGGCCTAGCGCCCGCGACAGGAAATGCCCCAAAACAGAACGTGGACACATCACATTTTTTCATAGAAAACAGTGCCTACCTGTGGATTTTGGCCTCTAGCTCAGCCGGCACCTGGGGAAACCTAGCAAACCAGCACATTTTTGTAAACTAGAAACCCAGGGGAATCCAAGATGAGGTGACTTGTGGGGCTCGGACCAGGTTCTGTTACCCAGAATCCTTTGCAAACCTCAAAATGTGGCTAAAATACCACGTTTTCCACACATTTCGGTGACAGAAAGTTCTGGAATCTGAGGGGAGCCACAAATTTCCTTCCACCCAGCGTTCCCCCAAGTCTCCCGATAAATATGATACCTCACTTGTGTGGTTAGGCCTGGTGCCTGCGACAGGAATAGATCACACAACGGTCAATGTTGGTCCTTACGTGAGGCAGCTGTTGACCCTGGGGTGATCCATTCCTGACACAGGCACTAGGTGTAGGCACTCAAGTGGGGTAGTGTTTTTATCAGGACAGGTGAGGAGTCACTGGGTGGTAGGAATGTTGTGGATCCCAGCATATTCCTGTAGTTTGTGTGACAGAAATGCGAGAAAAATAGAGTTTTTTCTCAACATTTCAGCTTTGCAGGGTATTCTGGGTAAGAAAACTTTGGGGAATCCACACAAGTCACACCTCTGTGGACTCCCCCGAATGTCTAGTTTCCAGAAATGTTTGGGTTTAGTGTGTTTCTCTATATGGCCGCCGAATCCAGGACCAAAAACACAGGTGCCTGCCTTACAAAACCAGTTTGTTTTGCCATAGACAATTTTGATGTCTCCACAATATGATTTGGGTGGTGGAATTTGGGGCTGAACTAAATTGGTGAGCTCCCAAGAGAGCACTCTCTCTCTGCTTGCCGCCGCATTCACCTGCTCTCTGGGTTGGCCTAACCCACTATTACCCAGTTGCACAAACAGCTTGCGAAGGGACAGCAGGACTGTCCTCATCACCTCCCTCATAATGTACTGGAAGAGGAGTTTTCGAATGGGACTCCTCTGACTGAAAAATCACTCCCAGAGTCTGCGCCATTGTCCTATCCCTCAGATGCTGCCTCAGTATCTGATGTCTCAGTCTCTGATCCTATGTCAGAGCGGTCCTCTATAACCCGAGTGCAGGCAGCAGTCATCCATCAAGATGCCATCTCTGCTATTGGCTAAACTGTTGCTCTAAAACACTAGCCTACGTAGACAGTCACAAAATCGATGGTGTGTGTGAGATACGTGCAACAGTAGAGGCCACCTTACCTGCGCTTCTTCCCTCAATCAGCACGTACTTTCAAGACACTCAAAAAACACCTTGTCACATACCATTCGTCACAGTCTTTAGCACCTCCTGCGCCCAGTCCAACAATCATTATTGGTGCTCCCACTCCCTCCTCCTCGGATTCCCTCATTACCACCCAGCAAAAGTGCCCTTCATCTCTCCATAGACTTTACTAATGTACTCAGCTATTTACATAAAATACAGATGTGCTCTTTGCAGTAGGCATATAAACCTTCTGCGCTTCTTTATGGCACTAAAACTGCCACTAGACAAGTCGGACCCTTTTCCCCCCAGGGAAACCACACACATATTGACAAAAGTGATGTATATATGACAGCCAACCACCGGAAACTCAACTCAATCAAAACCGAAATAATCCTCTTTGGCCCTCACCAAAAAAACCTGGGACCCCCCATGGTGGCCCACCACGCTAGGCCCTGCACCCACCCCCGCCAACTACGCACGCAACCTCAGCATCATCCTAGACTCCTCCCTCTCTATGACCCAACAAATCAACGCTCTTACCTCCTCATGCTTCAACAAACTCCGTATACTGAAAAACATTAAAATGGATCCCCACAGAGACCAGAAAAACTGTCACTCACGCACTCATCAGCAGCAGGCTTGATTACAGAAACGCCCTCTACGCCGGCACCACTCTAAAACTCAAGTGCAAACTACACGCATCCAGAACTCAGCAGCACGACTCATCCTCGACCTCCACCGACACGAACACATCTCTCCACACCTCAAATCCCTCCACTGGCTCCCCATTGACAAAAGGATCACCTTCAAGATCCTCATGCTCGCACACAAATCACTCCACAACACAGGCCCTGCCTTCCTCAACGAGAGTCACCTTCCACACCCCCACACGAAACGTCCGCTCAGCTGACCTCTCTCTCGCCTCTGTCCCCCGCATCAAACACACCACCACCGGGGGCAGATCCTTCTCCTACCTTGCACCCAAAACCTGGAACGCCCTCACAACCCACATTCGCAAGACCCAAAACCTACTTCTTTTCAGGAAGGGCCTCAAAACCTGGCTTTTTGAACAGTGAACCTCCTAGCCCCTTTCCCTCCCCCCCGTCCCCCCCTCAGCGCCTTGAGACCCTCACAGGTGAGTAGCGCGCTTTATAAATCTCTTTGATACAGATCTACCTATATATATATATATAAATATATATCTACATAGATATATCTATAGATATATCCATGTACCTAGATATATCTATCTACATAGATATATATATATAGATATATACATATATTTTTTTTTAGTTGTTGTATGGTTTCCTTGGGGGCCAAAATGGCCCCCAGGGAAACCCTACAACATCTAAAAAAAAAATTGCCCCCACAGGGGGTCACCCTGCCCACGGGCGACCCCCTGTCATTTCATTTTTTTTTTTTTTTGAAAAAAAAAAAAATCCCCTGGGGGGGGTGGGGGGGGCGCGATCGCGCCCCCCCCCCCCTCCCCAGGGGGCACCTACCTTTTTATTTTTTTAGGAAAATTATCCGGGGGGGGGCGGCCCGTTTTCCGGGGGGGGCTGCCCCCCAAAAGTGAAATCCCTGGTGTCTAGTGGGGTTTCCTGGCCCCCGATCGCAGCTGTGCTGCGATCGGGGGCCAGGAAACCGTTTCAGAAGGCCTCATAAGAAAGGGGAGACTCTCCCCTTTCTTACGAGGCCTTCTGAAACTGTTTCTGGCCCCCGATCGCAGCTGTGCTGCGATCGGGGGCCAGAAACAGTTTCAGAAGGCCTCGTAAGAAAGGGGAGAGTCTCCCCTTTCTTACGAGGCCTTTTCAAAATGTTTCCTGACCCCCCCGATCGCAGCTGTGCTGCGATCGGGGGAGCCAGGAAACCTGAAAGTGTTTCCTGGCCCCCGATCGCAGCACAGCTGCGACCGGGGGCCAGGAAACACTTTCAGGAAGGCCTCGTAAGAAAGGGGAGTGTCTCCCCTTTCTTACGAGGCCTTCCTGAAAGTGTTTCCTGGCCCCCGATCGCAGCTGTGCTGCGATCGGGGGCCAGGAAACACTTTCAGGAAGGCCTCGTAAGAAAGGGGAGACTCTCCCCTTTCTTACGAGGCCTTCCCGAACGTGAAAAAGGCCGTTTTCCCCATGAAAGCAGGAAGCGGCCGCAAGGCTGCTTCCTGCTTTCATGGGGAAAACACCTTTGCAACGTCAGCGCGCCTCGCGGCGCGCTGACGTCACAAAGGGGCGGGTGGGGGGTGGGGGGCGGGGGGAGACACGGTAGCTTCCGTGTCTCCCGGGGGGGGAAAAAAAATAAAAAATAAATCCTCGGGTGCGACGCACCCGAGGATTTATTAATGCCCTTCCTGGTGTCGGCCACTGGTCGTGACCCGCACCAGGGAGGGTGTGTGGGCGTCGGCCAGTGGCCGACGCCCGCATTTAAGAGGTTAATCGAATCAGTGCGACAGAAAGGGATGGTTGTAGAAATATTTAAATGACAGATCATTAGGATTATACGCATAAATGTCAGACGATGTAAGAACAGCTATAAGAATATTAATATATTGCTATGACTAAATGCCTTACTGTTGCCTTGAGTGCTTGGATAGCCTGGTTCCTCTGGAAACCCATGGAGATGATGAGTGCCACAATCTCTTCAGGAGGCTGGTTATCAACCATAACAGGCCCAGCTGCTGCTCCTTCATAGCCTGGTATTACTAATGGCTCTGCAAAATCTGTAACAGGCAAATACACTTAAATGTTTAAATCTACAGTAAGCGGCAGTACAGCCAGTAGCCCAGGTGTTAAGGTATACGTCAAAGGCACCCGATATCCACTGCTGCAACACGTAACATTTACATATGCAAAGAAAATTTCTTAGAACAGACTTTTCTCAAAACATGTTAAAAGTACCAGTTAGTCAAATGTTCTCTTTTCCAGTTTGCAGTTTATTTCTAACATTAGAAATATAGTTCTTCTCTGGCCACAGGCACATTTACCATATTGCCACATGGACTTACACCACCATAAAAAATCCACTTCCTATACAATTAAAAAAGCAGACAGGTTTCTCAGGGTCGACCCGCTTTCTCAAGGAAATGAGTTCTGGCAAGTTTGAGAAAAAGTCTATAAGAGTTATTTTTCTAATGTTGGAAATAAACTACAAAAATGTTAAAGGGTCGTTGACTTGATACTTGAAAATACTGCAAGATAATGTCCTTTTCAAAGGGCGCCCTATGATTCATTCTTTGGTGATGGAAATTCTTACATAGATGTAGCTGTCACCAAGCTTGCATCTAAAAGAAACAAGTTACACTCGTGGAAAAACACTTAATAAAATGAACGTTTGCCTACTCTAAACACAAGATGTCTTTATTTTGATGGGAAAAGATGGAAGCCTCATCAGACTACTGATGAATTATGACAGCTACGTCTAACGTAGGGCATCTACTTTAAGGCAAGTTTTAATTCTGTGACCGATGAGGTCTACCAAAGATGTCAAGATGTAAAACAATACACTGACACACAAAGAAAGGAGTACCTCAATGTAAAGATTATGATTTAGAGCTTGATTGAGAATATGATTGTGGCATACGAAAAATACAACACGTTTGCTAATCACAAAGGACTAGTTAATATGGTCAGTATCTGCCTTTAGGTCTTAAGACCCATGCACCTCAAATTACTAACCGGGTTCCTCCATATGTGCTATTATCCAGTTGAAGGCCAACTCTGCCCCCATGCTTCCCGTGTAGTACACAGCTTTGCGACAGGCCTCCAATGGAAACCCCATCTCAGCGAGCTGCATCACAGAGGACTCATCTATGTCAGGAGCTACAAAACAGGACAGGTGGTCATGGGGAAACATTCTAAGAAATACCAAATTGCACAGATGTGTTAATTTCACTTATTCATGACCATAAGCAGTTGTGTACCACTATACATAGAGTTAATAAAACCACAGCATCAGTCTGTATTAATGGCTTAGGTTAAGCTCCTGGAATTCCGTAAGTTGCTGCAAAGGGAAAGTAGATTTTTAGAAGGTGGAAGGAACTTGGATGTGGATGAGTTCTGTATTACCTTTACATGGAACCTATAAAATCTACCGACAATTATGTTAATAAAGCATAAATGAAAATAATGGGCTCATTATGAGTTTGGCGGTCGCGGGAGTGAGGCAGATGTCGACTCACCTGCCTCACCCCGTCATTTTACAACGTTCCTGCCAAGCTGACCATCGAGGACAGTGCTACGGTACTGGCCTCGGGTCCGTTAAGGATGCATTCCGAGGGTGCTGGGCAGGGCGCTCCCTGAGGCCCCTTGCACTGTATTTCCACCAGTCTTTTCATGGTGGGGTCTTTGCTATGAAAAGGCTGGCGGAAACTGGACTTGTGATCAGCATTGTAGCACTAAACACAGCGCTGCTGTGACTGACCATGACTCCAACTGCCGTCAGACCCTCGGGAACCATGTTCCTGGCGGGGACGGTGGTCCCACCGCCATGGTCGTAATGTGGCGAACGGACTGTCTGGAGTGCGGAGGTCAAACTCCCACCACGGCACTGGCAGTCCTAGGACCACCAGCGTCATCATGAGACCCACTGTTTCTTTATTCATTATTCAGTGCTCAGGTACTTTAAAAGTCTTCCCTTTTGTTTGCTGGGCATGCTGATTTCCATCTGTGGTGCAGTTAATGGTGTTGTTGAAAGAAATGGACACCTCTTTGAAGTATGAGGCTCTACACAAAGGTCGTAATATATGCCCTATTGTAGGATCTTACAAAAAGGCCTAGTAGTTATGCAGCAGAAGTAGCAAGCAAGAATTTCCGTACTGCTAGACTTTGAAGCACTGCCTTAAAAAACTCAATGAAATGAAACATGGGCAGATACAAGCCATCTCTTGTTATTATGAGCAATTACACATCTCCATGTGCAACAGAATTAACATATTAGTTCACTATCTACTTATACATTCAAAAAGAGACAGAATACTTACGGTCCAGATACTGGTTTCGTGTATGACCTGAAAAAAAAAGAACATACCAAGAATAAAAGAGTGAGCAGAGTTCTACCTATTATTTTAGTTGCCCAATGTAGTCCAGATAAAATTAGCATGTCTACAGAAACTGACTCTGTAAAAATCTGTAGATTTCTTCATCAACATCAGTAGGCTCCAATGGTTCTGCCACACACACCCCTCAAAGTAAAAACAGCAGTCATCAATGTTCTGTACCCAATGCATGATGCCTCCTTGGAAGTCAAAGTTTTTATAAGATTCATTCTCCATGGTGGGTAACTACTGAGAAAAACTCTTTGAATACTGGCAAATTTACCAGTTTGTGTGTGATAAAAGACTTTACGATGCAACACAGCTCAGACAAATCAAACGTCTACCTCTAATTAGCAATTTGTTTGTTAGGGCCAACCAAAAAATTGATGGGTTTTCAATGAAGTAAATCTATTTGCTGGATAGATCCCAGGTCTATGAATTAAGATCTTCTTAAGAAGACTTATTGAGCTCTCAACCGGGAACTGCCGCTGCCTCAATAGGTATCTGTAAGCTTTAAAGATTTTGATGTTTTTTAACATCAACAGTATACATCATGTCAAATGTGTGCTGTATGAACACAGCACAGCAATATGTTGTAATATAAGAGGACTGTTTGTGTATCCCTAATGCACTTGTAAAAGTTAGATTGTGGCCTGTCACACCCCGGCAGGCAACTTTCACACCCTATTAAATTAGGCGTTCACAATACAGCACTGAATTAATTAGTTTTTCATCAGTGCAGTTCCAGCTCTGTATTGCTAAGGCAAAGAATGGTTTAACAGTTTGTGATTGTGAGGAAATCAATATGTTAGCCCTGTTCCCCTATTTATTTTTAATCTATAGACAACACGAATTTCACCTTCTGAGCAGTTCAGGCATGCTAATCTGGCAACAGATGCATGTGGTGTGGCCTAAGAATGAAAGACATTTTTGTGCTGAAATTGATTTACTTAACAATTTCATAAGGTACCTACAATTGTATGTGCACAGTGTGAAGAGCTGCAAAAAGTTATACAATGGGATGCAAGAGTGAACAAAATATTTTTGTGGTTAGGTGTAAACAAGAAAATGAACTTAGTTCAATTTTATACCGCAGGTTACACAGGCTTGCTTTTAAAGTGTCATGTGGAAAATTACACTAATAGGCTAACCTCAGATAGGACTGTATTTTAAAGGTTTCGATTCTCAACTTATATGCAAATGGGTGTCACAAAATCAGTGTCATCATTAGATTTTGATTCCCTATTATTTAGTCATGTGTTAAAACTTGCAATGTTATCTGCTTGGATCTTAGCTGTAGTTTTTACCAAATCTTGGCCGGCCTTCTGGTGGTCAGGCCTCATTGTCACTTTTCACACCTAGTATCCCCTGCCACTCAGGTGGAGAGCTGTCGGACTTCAAATGGCACATGCACAAAGGGTAATTTCTCTACACACACAGACACACATCCCTACAAACACATAGGTCATGTTTCTGTGGAAGCAAACCCATAACACTGAAGAAAGAGTAAAGACAGTCCTCTTTATAGCTGAGCCATTCAGACTATAGAAGGAAGAGTAGATGAGACCTATGGGACTGAGACTTTCTTTGAACCTAACTGGGATTTACTGAGTCCACCTTGAAAGGTTTTATAGAGAGGGAGAGTTGAGGACAAGAAAACCAGGTAGTTTCCATATTACTTTTCTGAAGTACTAGGAACTCTGGAATAGAGTTTACCGGACAGAATAGCTTTAAAACTGGAACTGTGTTATTTTGCCAAAGAGTTTGGTTGTAAAATGTATTAGAAATTTAGACTGATGTGCTTACTGGTGTTCAAAAATTACAGATTGCTCTCACCCGCCCGGTTCTGACAGTGGGTCTATAGGGTGGAAAACTCTGGAACCAGTACCTTCCCCCAGGACAAATGGAATTAGATACTTGTTGACTCTCATGGCCCATTCCCAACCAGGAAGCCAGTTTATCCTATTGAACCTCTCATCTGACGAGTCAAAAAGGTCTGGCTGATCAAGGAAAACTTGTACTTCTTGAAAAGAACTAGAAGACATGTTGTAACAGGACATGTCTTCAGACTACCCATGTGAACAAGCTGCCTTTGTGTAAGAAACTCAAGACATCTTTGTGGACATACAGAGTTGGAATTGTGCAACATAAATCACATGCAACATCTGCAAATGGACATTACTCTGTGGACCTGAATGGAGTTACCAATAGCAATCCTGCAATGTAATCCTGTACAAAGATATTGAAGAAGCATCTCCTGAAAATGTGAAGATTTTTGCAGCATCTATAAAGATGTTACATAACTTTCTGCAAAAGTACTCTTTTTCACTTTTCCCACCCCTGGAGGTCCCAGAGAGGCTGGAGGCAATGTTCTTTGAAAAAGATGTGTTCTCCCCAGCTATATCTAAGAAGTGTTCTTGACTTATACATTTTCCCGTCCAGTTTGAGGCTACACTGGACCCACCTAAGAGGAGTACACAGCCTCATGGACGTCTTCAGCATGCTGCTTCCAGTCATGCCCTACTGTAGATTTTCAGCCACCTGGAATTTCCCAACTGTAAAGGTAAACTAATTGGCTGGGATGAACCACAAACACGTTCGATCAACGACTGCCCAAAGAGACGGCCTGAGTCACGGTAATGTTTTTTTCTTTCATTTTAAGGGTTACTGTGGTTTTTCTGCTACTGATTATGTCTCGCTGCAATTTCATCTCACAAAAGCCTTGCTGCTTGTGTAAAGCTACGAAAAGTGAGCCAGGCATGTCTACTAGAAACAGTTTTACCTACTTGGGGTCAAATTGTGTTGCCGCTGTCTATGCGCTACCACAGCTCAAAATATTTAAACAAATAAAAAAGCATATGCTTTTCGTCATTAACTCATCAACACTGGACTGTTGTGACGACTGGATATCACAATTGTAAGAGGCTTGTTCCGTATGGTTTGGAACCCTGCTTTCTTTTTATCTCTATCTGAAAGTATTTCTGATCTATTACTGTTTATATTACTATTTTTTATCTATTACTGTTTATGTTTAAGTTTTATTATTTTTAAGTAAGCCATAAACACATTTTTATTGAGTGACTCAAGTGATTGTCACCCACATGTTTTCTCATACGAAATGAAGATTTCACCAGGTGGAACTCATTCACATCCAGAACTCATGGATACTTAGAAGCTACACAAAGGGAAATCGAACAGTCAAAAGTTCCTGAATAACATTCATGATTGTAGGAAGCCCGCTGCATCACTTTAGAAGCAGTAGTATATTTCAATGGTAGTATAAAGTAAAAATGTATATGATAATAAAATTAAATAATTATTTATCAAAGAATGACATTTCATCAGGAAATTAAGTTGGTAAGGCTGGGCTAAGGATTTAGAACTTCAAAAGTCAGCTGAGGGCGCGAGGGTGAGACCCCCCACCCTTATATAGGAAGCACCTACCCAGGGGATCATCTCAGGGGACTTGTCAACAATGAGCCGCCCTAATAGGGATCTTGGAAGGTAAAATGCAGAGTCACTGTGCCATGCTACAAAAAGAATAGAGCAGAAGGATGAAGGGCTACACTGACACAGTAGCGTATTTCAGGATAATGTTTTTATTTTCTAAGTGAACTTTATAACTGAAGTCACTTAAATGAATACATCTGACTGTTGTGCATGGCTACAAGTGTGATGGTTAGAACCCTGGTTAAGTTATTGTCAATGGGTGCATGGCCTACCCAGCTGGGACCTACCTTCACCTCAGTAAATAAAATAAGCATATAGAAATAACAGTGGTTTCTAAATTAACTATGGATCAACAGATTAAATCCAGTTTCTCCCATCTACAAAGTGTACAAAGATGGCCCACGGTTGGTTCAGGCAATAATGTCTCCGGCTCAATCTCACACTTTTCTAGGCCATCCACAAAATCATATTTATAATTTACAACTCCAAAATGCTCACCCCGTAGCCTTCTCCTGCTTTTGCCTCATGTCTATGACAGATCACCTTTGCGAGCACTGACCTGGCTGACAGGCCATGGGACAGTTAAACTCAAGGCCATTTGTATTGCTTATACAAAGGCCTTCATTTCTAGCCGTAAAATGATCAGACCATGCATTGCTCTGTCAGCCTACCTGGACTAAATATTATAAATCAAATGAAAATAGAGCCCTTTGGGGAGCTTTGTATGTCTAGAACTTCAACTTTGAAAACCCTCTTCCATGACTTTCAAAAAAATGAAGGAATATCTGAGTAAGTCATACCACAGTTGTACCATGTTCCCTTGGGACCTTACAGCGCCAAGAGACCACCTTGGTGACAACAGCTTTGCTTCACAATAACTCCTTACATAACAAAGCACAACACAGATGGTGTGAGGAGCTGCAGCAGGAATATTAACTCACTTTAACTTTCTTGACCAATGGGGCGGAAGTAGGACAGGTCTCCTACCCAGGGACTTTGCTGAGAGCGCCAGAGAACCCAAGGGGCAAACTTTGAAGCAGTGGGTCTCTTACTGCTAATGTGGGGTCTCTTCCTGCTAATGTGACCTCACAGATGACCACTGCCGACATGCACTCTGCTTGGGGACCGGCATCCATGATATCAGGTTCAGGACTTGTGCAACTCCTTGTCAAACCATCATGAGCCTCTTTGGACCTATATTATATAAATCAAAGGACTTAAAGCACAGTCCATACAAAGACTGCAACAGCAATGGGGAAAGAAGAACACAGTCTCACTTGCTGTACAGATGTCGGTGGACAATGACCCGCTTTGCTGATAACTTCAAAAGCAAAGGACATTGGCTTGATCTGAATGAAGCAAGAACTCTCTTGTTTCCCTCTCTCCCTTTTCATTTAGAAGTTTTGATCCTGGCCTGCAGTCAAGGAGGGCTTATAATTAAAAGCTTCCCAGACCGCATTTCTGTGATAACTATATATAGAAACCCAAGTAACTTCCCAGTCTGAACTCGGGCGCTTTCAACCTGCTGAGGTTTAAGAGCTAACTCACATAATGTCAGAGTGGCACTGAGCACAGAGGTAAAAATAGAAATGCAGATAAGGACCCATCAAAGAAGTGATAAAGTTCAGACAGAATGTTCTGCCTAGTGACTGTAAGGCCTGGAAGGAATGCATTCCTCGGCAAACTGGAACTATTGTTAGATAAGCAGAATCTTTAGAAATGTGACCTGAAAACTCACATTGAATTGAAGTTGAAAAACATAAACTTGTCATCAAGTTAAAAGTGTTGTTTAGCAAGAACTACTGCTATAGATAAAGTAGAAGCCAGCCCATTATTACAGATAATAATAATACTCTGATAGCACCTGAAATCACAAATGATGGAAACCTCCTCCATTTTCCTACCTGGGGAGAGCCCATTTTTGCACCTTCACACTTAGACCTCCAATTTTGCGTCTGTTTCTTACAAATACCATTATAGTTACATTTGCTATTCACCCTACAAATATCATTATTGTTACATTTTCTAATCACCCTACACAGCAATTGTAATGGGTTTCTTCAGCATAGAAATTTTGCAGCCTGGCTGTAACATGCTTCTTCTTTGGTAATTATCACATTATAAAATAAGGGATTAAGCAATCCATTTTATTTTAGGAGTATAGAAAAACAAGAACATTTGTTTGAAAACCGAGTACCATATTATGCTGATATGAATGTGATCATTTCTTATTCCACTTGACTAGTTTATAGGTCTGGGGTTTAAAAGCACGGATGTCAAAACATACCAATGTACTTACAATATGCACTCAGTGGGCTTCGGGTCCATCTCTTTCAGCTATTTCCTCTCTTCATCCAGCCTCTTGCAGCCATTAGCTTGAGACTATGTCAATCATATACGTGCTTCTCCCAGTTGAGTATTAATCTCTGATTTAACACTACTGGCTGTCTAGATGTATCCTTTTCCCTTAACTTGAGTGCTGGCATGGAACTGGATGTGGGTGTGCTTTACAACTCCAGCCCTCTTTCTCAGTTCCTGCTGGCTTCCTCCCATGAGTCCCCCTGCACTAACACATGAAACCCTGACCTGATAGCTTTGTCATTGCTGTTTACACAATGAGTGGGCATCTCAGTTCAGTGGCCTCTACAATTACTATTTAAATGGTACTGGAGAAATTAAGGTGAGTTGAATATGAAGAAGGCAGGAAGTTTATTTAATACAAGATAATTATTTTCAAAATACTCCAAATTAGTACTAGTCAATGTTTTAGGTGTTCTTCATTGTCCATTCGGCCTATGCACGAAGCATTGTCACAAAGAAGCCCTGCCTCTATACTTCAGCATACATAGGCTCTCTACGCTGAAAGAGAAAAGCCCCATCATTATACTAAACCACTCAGGGATAGATAGTAGAATCCTGCACAGTCATATACCATTGGTAGAACAAGCTAAGGAGTTGAATCCTCCCACAGGATACTTACACTGGTGCATATCTAAGGAACCTCTGAGAAATACACAGCTTAGCCAGCATACATTCAGAGCCAATGGAGCAAGGCCAGGCTTATACAGTGAGTAGTTACACCATGCCTGCAGCCCTGGTGCTGGCTTCCTAACACTGCATACTGTTATAGATCTAAAGACACACTTTAGAATCATCTAGCCCCACACACTTGCATCAAGTCTGCTGAACAAGGTGAAAGACCAAAGGGTCAGACAGGGCATGTCTAAAAAGAGCTTACTAAACCAAGTCAAGACTATTCTGCCTGTCCCATACCTATACATCGCGTCTTCAGAGACAGCTCAAGTGGTGGTAGCCTATTCTCGCATAGCTGCACCATGTCTGCAGAGCCAGTTCAGACACAAATGAATTAGCCCTGTATACTGTGGAACATCGACAGGAACAGTTTAGGACACAGGCTGCTTCACACCACACACTGTTACATCTGCAAAACAGGATGATAATTGTTCCACCTAGATCTGCACACCGTTACACCACTTCTATGGGATGAGGACAGAAACAGGAAGTTCCGCTCTGCAGGAAGAAAATGAAATAGATTCCCACTTCCTATGAAAAAACGGGGCAAAGATATCTTCCAAATGCAGAGTTACTTTTCATATATAAAGTAGGGAGAAAAAAGTGTTTACTCAAATCTTAAATATGCCAGTGCAAGGAAATACTGTAGACTTGGTGAACTCCGCTTTCGGTGGAACAAGAGCTTAATGTTGCTGTTCACCATCTTAATAGTACAACTTTCACTGATAACTACAGAAAGTGGTCTTTCTCGAGTCTAAAATAATGAATGTCCACAATATCCCTCGAAAGTTGCTGTGTTTCAGATATATTAAGGTTGCTCCCTCTCCATTGGCAAGGGAGGCATTCACACCCTCCTGCATTTTATGGTGGAGTATTAGCTTTCTTAAAGTATGCCTGTCAATGGTTGCCATAAGCAGTGTCTCCTGCAGACTACCCTGGGAACCAAAGTCCATCACGAATTCCTAAATCCACCACAGCACTGGCAGTATCAGGGCAGGTTTCCTTCTCACCATCTCAACAAGTTGCCTTAACCTTTCAGGACAGAACAAGGCTCTGAGAGAAGTGGGAACCCTCTCACAGTACTTTCCACATTGTTGGCTCTCATCTCTATCCTGCACATTGAGGGAGACAATACTTGGGGAAGTGATTACTCTATTGGCAATGACAATGTCACTGCAGCTTTGGCAATGTGATTGCAATTTTGGCAATGGACCTGTGGTTTTAGCAATGTTAATGTGGCACTGGCAAGGTGATTGGTAGGTCTGGCAATATGACGGTAGCTAGGGCAATGAAACCAGGACTTTGGCAATGTGGATTTCTCTTGCACTGCAAGTGCACCTCTGGCAATGTGAGTGTGGTTTTGGTAATCTACAACATGCCCATGCATCATTTGGCTGCGACTACACACTTATCTCATAAAGACCACTGAATGATTATAAAATGGATGCACCTTTCCCTTGTGTCCAATCAGATCCCTGAATAAGCTGCAACCTAGGGCAAGGAAATCTCTCTGATGGAGCATTACACTATTTACAATGTGACTAAATATCGAAATACAGAAGTAAAGCATGTAAGTTTGAAAGGTTAAGTGGTGTGAAGGGAAGGAAATACAAGGAATCTTCTTAAAGCTCGATACCTTTGGAATCATCAGGAATGACAATGGGCGGAGCAATGTCTGGAAGCTCCTCCTCCTGAGACTGTAATCCTGCTGCTCTCAGGTGATTAATGTCGAGCAGGTCTGGCATATCTATTGACACATCTACAAAAAAGAAGAGATAATATTTTTGAGCAATCAGAAGCAACAGAAAATTTACACCAGGAGTGTACAAACTCCTTCACAATTGGACATCTACCAGAATAAGTGTGGAGAAGTGTGGCACAATGGTTAGAGCGGCAGACCCTGATTCAAAGATCTGGGCCAGGACCAGGGTTCAATTCCCACCTCAGCGGGTCTTGGGCTCAATTCCCTTGGACCAGATAATTCTCACCTCAGTGCCTAATCTAATTAATGGGTTCCACTCTGTAACTCTGAGCAATAGCTTGCTTAATCTCCACAACGGCCCTCACAGCGCTTGGATGCCTGGCTTCACCCTGGGGCTGTCCAGGAGTGGGCGCCTCACAGGGAAAAGCCAGGAGGGGTTCCATAGCGGTATACGTAAAGCGCCTTGAGACCCTAATGGGTGAGTAGTGCGCTATACAAGTGCGACGTTTACAGTTTTACAGAATAGATACGGCCGCATGAAGTGAAATTATTGCAGAATGGCACTCTATGCCCATTAACATGTATGGTTCCCTCATTGCCACACCCTCTACTCTTGAAAAAAACACATAGAATCCCGCATTTCTAAAGGTACTGAGAGCACGGGAAGCTTCAATGTCCCATGCTACCTACTGAAGTACTTTCCTCTATGTCAGCAAAGGGTGCAAGATTAGTTAAGGGCTGGGCCTCACACAGGTGCTACTCAGTTGGAGTGGCACCCTCAAACTTGGTTTAAAGGCATAAGTCCTGGTCAGGTCAGGCTTGGTTTACTTAGATGGACAGGCTTCTGAATGCAGAGCTGCCTCCATGGTAGGAGTTGTTATTATTGTTTGCATTTGCACCCCAATTGAATTATTTGCCTGTATTTATCTCTTATTTTGCCACACGTTATATGCAGTTCGTTCCCCATAGTTTGGCTAGGATGGTTACAGGAATACCGATTTTGCTGTTGGACTACCTAAAAGTGCCAGTCAGAGTAGAGAAAAAAACAATTCTCTCCTCCCAGTCCTGCATCTGAAACCTTCACGAACAATAGGCGTTCCAGAAATATCTTTGTTTGATGACGTCACCTGGGGCGTATATTGTGGCACATGAAGGCTCCTTGTAGGGGCAGGGCTAAAACAGACAATGGATCTATTCGCAAAGGTAAACTTACACATAAATCATCTACACACGTAAGTTTACTCTTTCACTTTTGAGTAATTGCTACATTGGGCTATTCACCATTTACAAGTATAAAGTTACTCAAGAGTGTAGACTTACGTACTACGGCCCCTGAAGCAGGGGTGGAGCCGAATTTACAAGTGCAAAGTCACCCAGCCAAAGAGGAGACCTAGTAAGGCCAGCACCACACATGGCCAATCACTGATGCAGCAAAATCCTCCCAGAGAAGGTAATGGAGGAAGGGGCTTAAAATAGAACCCCATAGCAAATAATCCTCAATTACAATAAGCATTTAAAATAGTTAAATATATAAATGCATGTAATATAATATTATAAATTACCTAAAAATAGAATGCTGTGTATATTTGATTGACATATTTCAATAACCTTTTTCGAATTTAAAAATTAATCTAACATTAATGTGTACATAAACATAATTAAATAATTGTAATTAATTATATGCATCACCATCACGTTTAATAATTATAAATGCATGATACACACACATACATCTTTAGGTGCCATTTTTGTTAATAAATCTTCAAAAACAAAAGCATAATGTTAAGTTAATCTGGGATATTAACATCTAACTTTTTTATTTTTTTCTACATTTAAAATAAATATAGATAATATAAAAATAATTTACATTATTATTAACATAAAATACATAAAATATTTCTACTTTTCTTTTCATCAACCTTCTAAATTATCTGAATTACTTTCGAAACTTCCTAAAATATTCCTTAACTATTCCTGCGGTAAAGTGTAGTAAAAAGTAAAAAGGTTTATTAAACTTGAAAAACTAGTACAGACATGTTTATGTTCAATATTATTGTAACGTTATGTTTATTAGAAATGTAGAACAAACTAAAAACATTTTACTGCATTCATAACTTAATTTATATTTAGAATATATTAATCTCAATTAAAATTATTTTTCTGCTGTTACATTAAATAAAATTAACCTAAAGTAAAATAATAAATATATTTATTGTGTATTAATAATCATTAAACGTAGTGTATTTTCATAAAACATTAATGCTACATGAATTTGAAATTCAAAAAAAGGTTATTAAAAAGAAAAAATTAAAACAAAAACAATTTTTTATTTTCAGATAATTTTACAACTATTTATATTTTTAACTATTGAAATCATTTAGTTTAGCATTATTTGCAATTAGGTTTTATTTTAAGTTCCTGCCGCCATTATTTTCTATGGGGTGCTCTAGTACCAGTGCCATATGTGGTGCCGCACTTACTTCAGCTGTGATTAGCAATATATTTTCCACTGTTTTGGGCCCTTTATGGCTGTAATAACTTTTTAATGCGGTCTGTGAATAGGATACGACTTACTCTTTTGTCGATGAGTCCCTCTCTAAACCACCCCGGGTCCCACCTAAACTCTTCTTATACCTTCCTAAACCCCACCTATTTTGTAGTAAGTATGTATAAGCCGTTCTAGGGTTTAGGGTAGGTAACGATATTTGGAAGGTATTTTATGGTGTTTAAGGGTTGGTGGATGGCAAGGCTATTTATAGGGTTTGGAGTGAGTAAAGGTATTTGGGTGGGAAGGGTATTTTTAGGGCTTAGGGAGGGTGAGTTTTGATGCTGTTATGGTAATATATATGTGGGTATAAATAAATGTGTGTGTATATATATATATATATATATATATGGATATATATGTACACAGATATATATATATATGTGTCTGGGTGTGTGTGTTTGTATGTATATATATATATATATACACACACACACACACACACATATATATATATATACACATATATATATATATATATGAATATATATATTTGATATATATATATATATATATATATATGTCTAAATGTGTGTGTGTATATATATATATATATATATATATATATATACCAACCGTGAGCAAGACTCAAGTGGAGTTGAAACGTGTTGGTGGTTGCCGTTTTGTAAACATGCCTTAAGGATTTTTGGAGTGCGGTGAACAATTTCTTGGATATAAAAATGTATGTATATATGTATGTATTTCATTCTGTCAATGTAATACATTAGTGCTCTTTTTATGTCTAATGTATGTAAGGCTCTTTCAGCTACTGAGTCTGGTTGTGGAAAGAAGACTGGGAGTTCCACAGTTTGGTTTAGATGGAATGGTGATATGAACTTTGGTAAGAATTTTGGATTTGTACGTAGAACCACTTTATGTTTATGTATTTGTATAAAGGGTTCTTGGATAGTAAATGCTTGTATTTCACTCACTCTTCTAAGTGATGTGATAGCTATTAGAAAGGCTACTTTCCAAGTTAGATATTGAATTTGACAAGAGTGCATGGGTTCAAATGGTGGGCCCATGAGTTGTGTTAATACAATATTAAGGTTCCACGAAGGTACTGGTGGTGTCCTTGGGGGTATGATTCTTTTTAGTCCCTCCATAAATGCTTTAATGACTGGAATTCTAAAAAGTGATGTTGTATGTGTAATCTGCAGATAGGCAGATATTGCAGTGAGGTGGATTTTAATGGAAGAAAAAGCTAGATTAGACTTTTGTAAATGTAACAAATAGCTTACAATGTCCTTTGTGGAGGCATGTAGTGGTTGAATTTGATTAGTGTGGCAGTAGCAAACGAATCTCTTCCATTTGTTTGCGTAACAATGTCTTGTTGTAGGTTTTCTGGCTTGTTTAATGACCTCCATACATGCTTGTGTAAGATTTAAATGTCCAAATTCTAAGACTTCAGGAGCCAGATTGCTAGATTGAGCGATGCTGAATTCGGGTGTCTGATCTGTTGTTTGTGTTGTGTTAACAGATCTGGTATGTTTGGTAGTTTTATGTGGGGTACTACTGATAAGTCCAACAGTGTTGTGTACCACGGTTGGCGAGCCCAGGTTGGTGCTATGAGTATTAGTTTGAGTTTGTTTTGACTTAGTTTGTTGACCAGATAAGGAAAGAGTGGGAGAGGGGGAAAAGCGTAAGCAAATATCCCTGACCAACTGATCCATAGTGCATTGCCCTTGGACTGAGGGTGTGGGTACCAGGACGCAAAGTTTTGGCATTTTGCGTTTTCTTTTGTTGCGAGTAGGTCTATGTTTGGTGTTCCACAGCGGTGGGAGTGATCCTGGAGGATCTGGGGATGTATTTCCCATTCGTGAGTTTGATGGAGATTTCGACTGAGATTGTCGGCTAACTGATTCTGAAGGCCTGGTATGTATTGTGCTATTAGGCAAATGTGGTTGTGAATTGCCCAATGCCAAATCTTTTGTGCTAAGAGACACAGTTGTGGCGAGTGTGTCCCCCTTTGTTTGTTGAGATAATACATTGTTGTCATGTTGTCCCTTTTGACAAGAATGTGTTTGTGGGCTACTAGTGGTTCAAATGCTTTTAATGCTAGAAAAACCGCTAGCTGTTCCAAATGATTTATGTGAAGTTGTTTTTGTTGATTGTACCATTGACCCTGTATGCTGTGATTGTTGAGTTGTGCTCCCCACCCCAACATGGAAGCATCTCTAGTGATAACAGCTTGAAGCACTGGGTCTTGGAATGGCTGCCCTTTGTTTAAATTTATAGAGTTCCACCATTGAAGCGAGGAGTGTGTTTGGCAGTCTATCAACACTAGATCTTGAAGTTGACCCTGTGCTTGTGTCCATTGTTTTGCTAGGCACTGCTGTAAGGGCCACATGTGTAATCTTGCATTTGGGACAATGGCTATGCATGAGGACATCATGCCTAGAAGTTTCATTACAAACCTTACTGTGTATTGTTGGTTTGATAGTATGCTTGATCTTACATTTTGGAACGATTGGACTCTTTGTGGACTTGGAGTGGCAATTGCCCTTTGTGTGTCGAGTGTTGCTCCCAAGTATTGTTTAATTTGGGATGGTTGGTAATTTACAGAGAACCCCAGTTTGTGTAGAGTTTCTATGACATATTGCGTGTGAAGAAGACACCGTTGTTGAGTGTTGGTTTTTATTAGCCAGTCATCTAAATATGGGAATACGTGCATGTGCTGTCTCCTTATGTGAGTGGCTACTACTGCTAGGCATTTTGTGAATACCCTTGGGGCTGTTATTATTCCGAACGGTAGCACTTTGAATTGATAGTGTATGCCTTGCATTACAAACCTTAAGTATTTTCTGTGAGAAGGATGGATGGGTATGTGGAAATACGCAACCTTGAGATCTGATGTTGTCATGTACTCCTCTTTTTTTAATAAGGGAACTACATCTTGAAGTGTTACCATGTGGAAGTGGTCTGATTTGATGAAGAGATTCAGTGTTCTGAGATCTAAGATAGGTCTTAACGTTTTGTCCTTTTTTGGAATCAGGAAATATAGTGAGTAGACGCCTGTTCCTTTCTGATGATTGGGTACGAGCTCTATTGCTTGTATTTGTAGCAGTGCTAGGACCTCTATTTGTAATAGGTCTAAGTGTTGTTGGGACAGATTGTGCATTTTGGGTGGCACATCTGGTGGGTAATTTGTGAATTCTATGCAATAACCATGTTGGATAATTGATAGGACCCATGCGTCTGTGGTAATATGTGTCCAGTTTTGGTAGTATGTGGTTAGCCTCCCCCCCCCCACTGGTGACAAGTGTTGGAGTGTTGTGACATTGAAGTCACTGTTTGGTCTGGCTTGGTTTGTTTTTTTGGAACTTCCCCCTTCCTCTTGGGAATTGTCTTCTATAGGAACCACGAAACGCTCCCCTTTGGTATTGTGCCTGATAGGTGGGTCTGGTTTGAAAGGTGGAAGGCTCAGATGCTTGTTGCCGAAAACCTCCTCTGAAATGTGGTTTTCTAAAGGTGCCTCTGGCTTGTGGGGAATAGAGCGCGCCCATAGCTTTAGCCCTGTCCGTGTCTTTTTTTAATTTCTCAATGGCTGTGTCGACTTTCGGCCCAAACAACTGTTGTTGATTAAACGGCATATTCAATACCGCTTGTTGAATCTCTGGCTTGAATCCAGAACTTCTCATCCATGCATGCCTGCAAATGGTTACAGCCGTGTTGACAGTCTGTGCTGCCGTGTCTGCCGAGTCTAGTGCAGACCTTATCTGGTTGTTAGATATGGCCTGTCCGTCTTCCACTACTTGCTGGGCACGTTTTTGGTGTTCCTTGGGCAAGTGCTGTATGGTGTCTTGCATCTCGTCCCAGTGTGCCCTGTCGTAGCGTGCAAGTAGGGCTTGCGAATTTGCAATCCACCATTGATTGGCTGCTTGTGCTGCCACTCGCTTGCCCGCTGCGTCAAATTTTCTGCTTTCTTTGTCAGGCAGTGGAGCGTCTCCTGACGATTGAGAGTTTGCTCTTTTTCTTGCCGCCCCTACAACCACTGAGTCCGGTGTAAGTTGTTGTGTTATGAACACAGGATCTGTTGGGGAGGTTTGTACTTTTTCTCAACTCTAGGCGTGATAGCCCTTCCCTTTACAGGCTCCTGGAAGACCTGTTTTGCGTTCTTAAGCATGCCCGGGAGCATTGGCAGACTCTGATAGGAAGCGTGGGTGGATGCCAGAGTGTTAAACAGGAATTCATCCTCCACTGGCTCTGTGTGCATTGCTACGTTGTGGAGCGTAGCTGCCCTGGATAGTACCTGAGTATATGCAGTACTGTCTTCTGGTGGTGACAGCTTTGTTGGATAACAATCCGGACTGTTATCCGATACTGGTGCATCAAATAAGTCTAATGCATAAGCATCATCCTGCATTATAGGTGTTCCCACTGGTGACAGTTGTGGTGAGTGCGGTGGGGACGGTTGTGGTGAGAACATTGGTGGTGGGGATTTGTCTCTAACCACTTTTGCCTTAGGTTGCATTTCTGACTCCTGAAATGCAAGTTTCCTTTTAGATTTGAGTGGAGGTAAAGTTTGTATTTTTCCAGTCTCTTTCTGGATATGTAACCTCCTTTGTGTATGGTCAGGTTCTTCCATACCTAACTCCTGCTCGAATCGATGTCTTTCCTTTAATTGGCTGGAAAGTCCTTGCTCTTCTGTATAAGAGCTTCTTTTCGGCTCCGAGGCCGCTTTTTTCAGTACCGAGGTTTCTGTTACAGTCTTTTTCGGTTCCGAAGATATTTTCCTTGTTTTGGGCGAATCGAACTCTCGGTGTTGAGATTGTTCGGTGCCGGATTCTCGACCGGAGTCGGAAGCCTTTGGCAGTTCTTTGGCCTTTTTCGGTGCCAATGTTTGGTCACCTTCCTTTCGGTGGGTTGAGCCATGGCCTGCTGGCCGTGGCGTCCCCATGGCCTTAAATGTTTTGGGCAGGTTTACTCACGGTTCATTGCACCGTCGAGGGTCGTTCACTTTTGGATTTATCCGAGTCCGTCTCCTGGATGGAGATGCTTTCCTCCTCTCCGACGTCGAGCTGTTCTTTCGGTCTCAACGCCATTTGTAGTCTTCTTGCGAGTCAATCCCTCAAGGTATTTTTCCATTGGAATGCTCGGCAAGCTTTGCAAGTATCCTCTCTGTGTTCAGGTGATAAACACAGATTACAGACTGGTCTGTATAAGGATACTTTGTGTGACACTTAGGACAGAAACGGAGTGGGGTCCGGTCCATTAGTCTGGGACGACGGGTGTGGTCGGGCCAACCAGGCCTCGGTGAAGAGTGGAAGCCCCAAAGGGCCGCCGGAGCGGTCTTGATGTTGCTGCCGATACACTAACACTAACCCGGTACCGAATGATAACAATACCGTCGAATTTTCGATACTTTAGCTAACTTTCCCGATTCGAAATACAGAGCGAAGAGGAACACGTCCGAACCCGATGGCGGAAAGAAAACAATCTAAGATGGAGTCGACGCCCATGCGCAATGGAGCCAAAAGGGAGGAGTCACTCGGTTCCGTGACTCGAAAAGACTTCTTAGAAAAAAAAAACTTGTAACACTCCGAGCCCAACACTAGATGGCAGGATAATGCACAACATGTGTATCTGCAGCTACACATACCACCGAATATATATATATACAGGGAGTGCAGAATTATTAGGCAAGTTGTATTTTTGAGGATTAATTTTATTATTGAACAACAACCATGTTCTCAATGAACCCAAAAAACTCATTAATATCAAAGCTGAATATTTTTGGAAGTAGTTTTTAGTTTGTTTTTAGTTTTAGCTATGTTAGGGGGATATCTGTGTGTGCAGGTGACTATTACTGTGCATAATTATTAGGCAACTTAACAAAAAAAAAATATATACCCATTTCAATTATTTATTATTACCAGTGAAACCAATATAACATCTCAACATTCACAAATATACATTTCTGACATTCAAAAACAAAACAAAAACAAATCAGTGACCAATATAGCCACCTTTCTTTGCAAGGACACTCAAAAGCCTGCCATCCATGGATTCTGTCAGTGTTTTGATCTGTTCACCATCAACATTGCGTGCAGCAGCAACCACAGCCTCCCAGACACTGTTCAGAGAGGTGTACTGTTTTCCCTCCTTGTAAATCTCACATTTGATGATGGACCACAGGTTCTCAATGGGGTTCAGATCAGGTGAACAAGGAGGCCATGTCATTAGATTTCCTTCTTTTATACCCTTTCTTGCCAGCCACGCTGTGGAGTACTTGGACGCGTGTGATGGAGCATTGTCCTGCATGAAAATCATGTTTTTCTTGAAGGATGCAGACTTCTTCCTGTACCACTGCTTGAAGAAGGTGTCTTCCAGGAACTGGCAGTAGGACTGGGAGTTGAGCTTGACTCCATCCTCAACCCGAAAAGGCCCCACAAGCTCATCTTTGATGATACCAGCCCAAACCAGTACTCCACCTCCACCTTGCTGGCGTCTGAGTCGGACTGGAGCTCTCTGCCCTTTACCAATCCAGCCACGGGCCCATCCATCTGGCCCATCAAGACTCACTCTCATTTCATCAGTCCATAAAACCTTAGAAAAATCAGTCTTGAGATATTTATTGGCCCAGTCTTGACGTTTCAGCTTGTGTGTCTTGTTCAGTGGTGGTCGTCTTTCAGCCTTTCTTACCTTGGCCATGTCTCTGAGTATTGCACACCTTGTGCTTTTGGGCACTCCAGTGATGTTGCAGCTCTGAAATATGGCCAAACTGGTGGCAAGTGGCATCGTGGCAGCTGCACGCTTGACTTTTCTCAGTTCATGGGCAGTTATTTTGCGCCTTGGTTTTTCCACACGCTTCTTGCGACCCTGTTGACTATTTTGAATGAAACGCTTGATTGTTCGATGATCACGCTTCAGAAGCTTTGCAATTTTAAGAGTGCTGCATCCCTCTGCAAGATATCTCACTATTTTTGACTTTTCAGAGCCTGTCAAGTCCTTCTTTTGACCCATTTTGCCAAAGGAAAGGAAGTTGCCTAATAATTATGCACACCTGATATAGGGTGTTGATGTCATTAGACCACACCCCTTCTCATTACAGAGATGCACATCACCTAAAATGCTTAATTGGTAGTAGGCTTTCGAGCCTATACAGCTTGGAGTAAGACAACATGCATAAAGAGGATGATGTGGTCAAAATACTCATTTGCCTAATAATTCTGCACTCCCTGTATATATATATATAATAATTATATATATATAGCTATATATATATATATATATATATATATATATATATATATATACATATGAAAAAATAATGGGCTTTCACTTACCTTCAATATACATACTTTGTAGTTCTCATATATGCGCGGTAAAGTCTTGCGTGCTAAAAGCAATCCTTTGTAAAAGCATGTGGTAATGGATGTGTCAGAAAGGTATGCATTGTAATTGCATGCACGGTTCTGTCATACGATCTCCCATGGAAATGATAAGGGAGGTGGAATTGGAGATTTAGACTTGTAGGTTTCTGAATAGCTATTTATGTATGGACAAACTTCAGTGGCGATTAGTTAACACAAGCCTCCCCTGTGATAAAAGGACCATCGACATTGGAAAGAGGACCAACAAGCCTCTTGGCTGAACGTACCGGTCTAAGAAAAAAGCTAAAGAAAACTGCCAAAGTTTTAAGAAAAGCAACTCAGCAGTATCTTCTCTGTGAACGCTCAAAAAAGCCAAAGAAAGATTATAAAAAAACAACTTGAGGAAGACAGGAGAGCCGGAAAAGAGGCATTTTGGACAAGGCTAACATTAATGACAGGCAGACTAACCCCAGGAACATTCTGGAAGACAATAAATAGGTATAATCGACCAGCAAAAGTGATAAATAATTCAAATATGTCTAGGCCAGTATAAGCAGCCCACCTTGCCAACATATTTGCAGCTGATAAATATCCCTCTGAAGCTGTGCACAGTAAACATGACCAACATGGTAATAGGTCAATATGTAATGATCTGCCCACAACATACATACAAAGTTATATAGAACTGTGCTTCAGATGTAGGAAAAGCCAAATGGCTGCACCTGGTCATTGATGAAGGCGATTGCTGCTCAGCATCTGAAGTTTAAAAAGTTAGACTTACTGGACATCATGATGGAGCATCGGGGCCAAATGTCATTCGATTTACCATTTTTAAAGAAGATCCTCAGTTCTGCACAGCCACATTATCAGCATTATATGAAGAAATTATTTCAAGTGGTTCCATATCAGAGAGCTGTTGTGGCTCTTTATAAACATGTTTTTAAAGGAAGTGATAGGGACAACCCTGCCAACTCTGAGTATAAGAGGGTAATCTTTTCTTACACTAGCTGACCTGACTGACTGGTCTAATGCAAATAAGGTGATTCTGGTAAACCAGTCAGGCTTCAGGAAAGGCTTAGGTACCACAACAAACATTTTAGCAACCTCTTTCAAATTGACCAGTGTAAATGAGCTAAGAAGAAATTACAACTTTGCTTTGTAGACTTTAAAGCAGCTTTTAACTGTGTCAACCAATGGTTACTCTGGTACAAACTAAGGAAATGGGGAATCCCCCAAAACATTCTACGAGCAATAGAACAGCTATACTTGGCAAGTTGGTCCAAGTTCAAATTGGCAACAGCTCAAGAATATCTAGGAAGTGTCTAACTAACAAATTACTCAAACAGAGATGTGTGCTGATGCCCCACCTTTTTTATCTATTTATGGCAGATCCGTATATCCCACTTGTCCTAAGCGGACAACATTGTGCTGTTCAGCTTGTTAAAAGTGGATGGACAAAGTTTAGTAAACGTATTGAATTCTTACATCAAAACCAACAATCTTGAGGTAAATACAGTAAAAACTAAAACTATGACTATCAGCAATGGACCGGGCCAGGCAGACAGGATCCTACTAAATGGCATTACTCTGGAGTTAGTAAGCTGCTGCAAATATTTGGGGTTGTACCTGGACACAAAAGGTAATCTTTTCCACCAGAAACAACATATAATGAAGAAGGGGAATGCCCTGATCCATGCCTTTAGCCCCCAAGCAAAACAATTGGATTGTCCCCCTTTTCAGCCATTGTTAGTAGCATATGCAAGTGTTGCCATGAGTAGACCTGAACCTATTATATTGAATAAACTGAGGTCAACACCTTCATCCGTGTATTTTCCCTGCCTCAAAAATCATCCCAGGCACAAATTTGACTTCTTACAAAGCAAGAGCTGGGCAGAAGGTCCACAGAATAATATGCTGGCTTAAGACACAGTTAACTTAAGACGTCACACTAAACAGCGTACAATGGTCGGCTCTAAAAAGTGACCCACAATCAGTTTACCACAAATATTTGTTTGACTCCATTAAACAGGTGCATCTAACTCAGCATTGGGGCAAGGGTGTGCCAAATGATGTATTCAAAAGGGAGATGAACAAAGCTGTAAAGTTTCAATTTTACTTGGATGATAAAAATAAATGTAGCTCCCAGTGGCAAGCCTGGATAGTGATTAAACATATATAGCATAAACTAATAATGGACTTTGAGGTTTGGCAAATTACCAGCACTGGTCAACCAACACGACACCCACAGAAATTAGACTTTTCAAAGCAAAAAAGGACTTAATACACCTCGTTGCCATTTGTCTGAACCTGCACAATCTTCATTCAATATTACGAAAAAAGAGGTTTAATGTCATCGATATTTAAATATGCAGAGAAGCAATAATAGTGAATCTCAATCCAAGGTACTCGTAGCTAAAACTGTAAACTGGTAAAATTTCTGACAGTGGCCTCCATTTGACATATTCCAAATCAATCCCATCACCAAATGTCATTAGTTCTGTGCAGGCCAAGCGTTTGAGGTTAGTAGAATCGACGAACTGCTGGAGTTGAAATTTTATTAACCGATCTTATAGGCAACCTGGCTTTGCTCGTAGCCGGGCTGTTACATTACAGTTGCATTTATATTACATTACAGTTGCATTTATATTACATTACAGTTGTATTTATATTACATTACAGTTGCATTTATATACATTCGTAATTGTTACCTTTTACGTGTTATTCCATTAAGGAAGACAGAGTCATCACATTTATAACGCACTTTTCTCTTATCTTGTTTGTTATTTAATACATCAAACTCGTAATAAGTACAATATTGTCATGGTTTTAATTAACTGAAACAATAAAGGTTGATTGATTGTAGTAGTTTAGTAGTATTGTTGTAATACTATTGTGATTAGGCACAAAATGTTTTCTCCAAGGTAAGCTACACAATATTAGGGCTATAATCGACAGGTCCACCTCTTCTTGAAGAAGACGACCACAACGCTCATACTCAAGAAGGAAAGTGACTTGAGTTTTTGATTAATTAAAATTTTACTACAACTTGTGCTCTTAGTACTAAAGCACAGATGAGCTCAACAGCACTCTGGTAAATAAAAACAACAACAACCTAAACAAGTGACAAGGAATACTGCAAAAAGGCCTTAAATGAACACAAACAGTACAAGAGGGAAATAGTTTTCAGCTGAGAAGTACTTTTCAAAGATATTCATGATGGCAGGGAACAACAATGCAGCAAGGCGCAGAAGTTCCTCAATGCAAACCCTTTCACAGAATCGGCAGTGGGTGGATGAATGTTGCTATATCAAGGTCAGCAATACCGACATAAAAATATCACATCCACCACATTGCCTACCATGACATAGTCAAGGTAAGTATATAATGATGATTCTTAACTCTACGTCTTCTTACTGTGATGGTAGTTCATTTGGTGGATGCAATATTTTTTGTTATATGACATATTGCATGCATTATAGTGATATACCCGAGCACAGGGTTCATGGTATGAGCTCGATTAATGTCAGGGGGGTAAAAGTGGCAGCAGACTTCAGAGACCTAGGAGAGGATGGAGGGTATCTGTGATGGGAGGGCAAAAATGCTGGAGAACGACCCCACATCATGAGTAGACACAGAAATGGACATGGACCCTTCTGGGACATTCTCTTAACTGTCCTTCTGAAAACATTCTTGTGCCATTAATGATCATGAACATCCATCTGCAACACTTACCAAGTTTTTTGGGCACCCAGTCGAGACCAAAGGTGAATTTCTTAATCTGCACTATCAGGTACTCAGGAAATGAAGCAAAGCGGGATGTTCTGAAGAACACAAGTGAGAGGTCAAAATGTTACCAGTATGCTTTAAGGAAGCAGTGCAAACCCCTCACACAGCCCCAAAACCCTAAGTATACTTCGAAGTACTAGGTAATTACCATGCAAGCATGCATTTCAGGAGGAGGGACATCAATCAGAGGGCAACATTATAATCCTTAGTGAACTGCCAACTGTAGGCTGTCCACACCTCTCTGGCATGGGGAACTTTTCGGCTGCAATGCCACCAGAGGCAGACCTGCCAACTGGGAAAATGACTGCGTACTCAACTTTGAAACCTAGTGAGGCTAGGACAGAGTTACTTGACTCTCTCAAGTTACTCATAGGCGTATTCTCAATGTCACATATGCAGTCACTGAAACATAATAGTCTTTTTCCTGTACTTAACATTCCATGAACCTAGATTGCATCTTGTATATTTTGATACCCATCGATGATTTCCCAGAAGCCATCTCTAAAGCTGTAGGTGCTGAGAAAAGTGCAGGCCTGGTTCAATAAGTCTCTCAGTGTGCAAATAGTGACCTACCACCATTCCATTTGTGAAGGTAGATGGCTTCAATGGGCAGAAGGGTGTAAACAATAATCACACAGGCTCTGTCTCTGACCGTCATGGTGGCCATGCCTATGCTCTTCACTGAATTTTTGGTAAAGTGATAAGGGGGAGGAGGAATGGGGTCTTGGCTCACTTAACCCTACCTTAGCTCTCAATCATGCAAACCCAATTCTTCTGTTAAAATACTTGTTTGTCTTTACTGCATAGAACTATAATACTTAGTATTCTGCAATCCCTGTACGAAACCCCCTTTTTAATGTCTTTAAAATACATGGAATTCTGCAACCCCGGTCTAAAAATAGGTCCTTAATTTCATTATAATCGGCGACTTGCGATGCAGCTAGTCACAGATTATAAAGAAATAATGTCAGAACTCAATTGTAATACCTTATCACAGTTGTGTTCTGACATCACAATGCCAGATGCCAGTGCCAGCAGCCAAGGAGAAAGGTAGTTCAGGTCATGTAGCATAATCAAAGCAGCTGTTTTCCTAGCTGTGACAAGCAGAAAGGAGATTGTTATGACAACATGTTTATTTTTTTGCACCGCTTAGGTAATTATAGAAAAGTTCGAATCTTTTCTGCATGTTTGAACACATTATGAGCTACTACACATTTTTTAGGCTGTTTGGATTAAATTGTTTCTAATTTCGGTTTGTAGCATATATCTAACAGCTTTTTCAATGTGTTTAATTTTTCACTACAGGTTCTATTTTTATTCCTCGTATTTGCAGACTTGCTCCTCCAGTTCATATGAAACAGCTACGCACCAAGTATTTTAGTGGTTTATGGGAAAGGTGATGATGTGAACATGTATTATTATAGTAGTAAAGTACCCCTGCCATATATGAAAAGGATATTGCAAGTCACTGAGGAGTTCCATAACTTTATAAAGAAGCTCAGCTTTCTGCCTTATTCCTATATTTGGTCATAGAACTACTCTGTGACTTAAAGTATAAAGTAATGCGGGGATACTTTACCATATATTTATTCTCACTTTTATTTATAATCACTGTAAAATATATAAGTTGCTGAAGCTTTTTTATGATGATTGCATTTTTTAAGATCGTGTCAATCAATCAATACTGTACAGACAATAATGTACCTCCAAATGTGCACTGTGAGATGGTCATAATTCTTAAAGCTTTTCTGGACCATAAAAAGGACAAGGCAAAGAGCCAAGAGCTTTGTACAGGCAGGACGTTTGCAAGGTGACATATGCCCTCAGAATGTTATTGGGAAGGGGGTGCATTTTTAATATGGTACCATTAGGAGAATAGTAACTCTCACTTAGAAGCAGTGGGCAGATGCATTTAAGTAGAAATTGAAGTTTTAAACAATAAACACTATACTGTATATAGAATGAGTGATCTTTAAATAACTGACCCCAGCTTTCACCCAAACGTATCACTCGAATGTTCTTATGAAAAGAAAATCACATGGGAAAAACTATAGAGCCAGTTAAATTTGGGTGGAACCATGCCAATTCTTTCAAAAGCCTTATGTTACTTTCCTTAAGCCTGAATGGGCACAATGGTGTGCATAGGGACATTCCTACTAAAATACTCTGTACACCCATGTTTGTGTCAGAAGAAAATCACAATTATCTGAATAAAGTGAACCTTATCAATATCTTTCTTTCTTCACTGTTGCTCTGTTGCTAAAAGAAGTCACCTCTTCATCCATATGTATTGAAGAAATGTAGGATTCCCAAGAAGTAAATGCCAGAATTAGTTTACATCACTCAAAGAACAGATCCCAAAGTAAAAGTGCCAGAATTTACACCACCTGTATCACATGTACAAACTATTTTAAGTATACAATTTCAATTCTTGGTAATCACAAGGCAAAATAATTGGGAATTTTGAATAGGATAAAATGGTGATGCTGGGCGAGGTTAGTGGTAACTTTGACCTATTCGTTTAGGTTAATAAAAATTGGCAAAGTACTATAATCAAGAAGGGCTCAGGAGAGCTGTGGAGCCAATTAGTTGAAGGCTGTGAATGCATTTGTGGTTATTTAGGTAAAGGAGAGCGAGACCTCAAACAACAGTGTCAGGAGGACAAACGCAGGCTTATGAACACAATCTGCTATCAATTAGAACGTACTCACTTTCCCCCATGGACTTCTACAAGACTTAAAAGTCGGTTGAATGGACATACTGTAGTAACGTTTCTTTATCGTTTTGATATAGTTTGTTTACAGAAGCCTGGTATAAAGTTGAATATTCATTAAATGTGTATGTAGTCTCTGAAGTTATTGGCCATACTGACAGTGCCCTCACATGAAATATTCTTGTGTGTTGCACATATAATGCATTTAGACTTTGGTTCAGTTTGCTAACTGATAAGGGAGTCTTAATTAACTTTATAATCTGTAATACCTACTTTGAACCTGTACAGGACCATGCAGCGTGGCTCTCAGTTGAGATTCTCCTTTCATTTCTGGATGATCTTCACAGCAAATTGGTTTTGGTGACTGGGGATCTTAAATGCAATCTTCTTGAAGTGCACAGTGATGATTGTCTTTCAATTTGTGATGAATTTTGTGGGTTTGTCAAAATTTCATTCCACTAAATGTATTAACAAGGGTAAACAGCTCTTACAGCAGCTAAAGTTCTTGCAGCTCAAGACCTTAAACCGTTTGAGGATCCACATGCCAGATTACTCTATCTGCTTTCGGGAGAAACACCATTTTCAATTACAGATTCATCAATCCCCCTTTTTTATGATAGGGTGAGGAGTAAAAAAATAAAGAATCTTTTCTTGCCAACCGTCTCCCTCAATCAGTAAAGTACAATATATCTAAACTGACTTCTCCCTCTCTCATAAGAGAGGTGCAGAGAAACAACGTAATCAATTGATCAATTTATAGTCGTGAAACGTCGCTCAACTGGTGCCCCACCTTTCACTTCAGATCATCTATGTTTCACTTTGTGTAATTTGTTTAGAACCGATCAGCAGCTGAAGTTCAGTGTTAACACTGCAATGAGATCTATCTTTCCGTTAAAAAAAGTTTAGATTAATGGCAGGACATTAAATTAATTTTATTTCACAGGTTATAACTAGTCATTAAAGTTCTCAGAATGGTGGCGCTCCAAAGGAATTGAAAGGAATGCCAAGGAGAATATCGGCCTACAATCAACCTGGCCAAGGAGGAATTTTAGCAACTGAAATGGTGCTGGCTCTTTGAATTCTGAAAAACCAAAAACTGAAAATAGCTCTGGCCCCAAGTGGAAGAGAACTATGGCACCATGCATTCAAATCAACATCTTGCTGTAAGGGAAACTGACTGAAACATAAGAAAGAGAACAACAATCAACCTCCAACTATAGGCTGAAAAATACCAGTGGGGTGTTGGACAACGCTTTATTTTAATAATATGTGAAGTATGAATGGCATGTAGGATTTGTATAAATGCAATGTTTTACTTGGGAGGGAGGGATCTCTATACCAATGAATATTGAAATATTTATATAAACATTGTTTTTCAATTTTTTAACTCTGGAATAAAGGAAAACAATCTGGAAGTAAATTAAAGTGTTTAGTTTATATGTTATCCTTATATTGTTGTGGAAAAGGACTCAATATTCGGAGCCTATATGTTGTTATCTTTCTTCTGTTTAGTTTTCCATGTCCTTCTCCAATATCAACCACTAGTCCTCAGGGAACACTTTGCTTATATGAAACTAACTGGAAAGCAAATCTTTCAATAACTGTAAGGCATAGGTTTCAGTTGAGGCCTAGGCCCAGAAAGTCCTTGGCAAGTTGATAAATTTGAAATTCCCCCCTGAGAAACTGATTTCTGAGATAAAAAGTTCAAGAAGGCTGGGCCCAAAGGAGAACCTGCAACTGTATTGAAAGTATACACAGCCAATTCTGGACAAAGGTGAGCCATCAAGTATTCGAATCCATGTTGTGCAATGGCATAATTTCTGATACATGGCAAAACAGAAATCTGGTACAATTTTTTTAAACGTTGATTAAAAGAGGAGCACTCCAGTTAGTTATTTCTTTATTGCACTTTTAGGCAGTTATGGGTAACTCTTCTGAATAAATATATATATATATATATATACATCCAAAACAATGCAGTCAATAATAACGACACGCTCCTCAGCTGGTGCGAGGCAGGAGGGCTGACCGAACCCGCTATGATAATTTCAAACAAGAGGATAATAGCGAAGCACTCCGTTAAGACTCCAATTTCAATTAAGGAGTTTA
Source organism: Pleurodeles waltl (assembly GCF_031143425.1). Taxonomy (NCBI): domain Eukaryota; kingdom Metazoa; phylum Chordata; class Amphibia; order Caudata; family Salamandridae; genus Pleurodeles; species Pleurodeles waltl. Next base: position 69,377,762 of record NC_090450.1, on the reverse strand, counting down.
TTCAGTGCAATGGTGAATCACCATTGGACTGAATAAACTCCTTAATTGAAAACGGTGTCTTAACGGTAGTGCGTCTCTATTATCCTCTTGTTTAAAAAAAAAAAATATATATATATATATATATATATATATACATATATATATATATATATATATATAAAAAATGTACTACTTACTTACTATAATTTATAGTTAGGACCATGTTTCTATAGAAAAAGCATTTATTTGACTTGCCTATATCTTTGGCAGCATTTGACGAATCTTCACAAAAGTTTCCAAACAAACTTCCCTGATTCTTGTTGTGCACGGAAAGTTTCGGGGTGATTCGTCAACTGGGGACCGAGAAAAAAGGAGGGGTCAAAAAAGTTGTGTTTCCCATGTTAATTCAGACATGACTAAAGCCCGAACCGCAGAAAGGAATTACATCAGATTTGGCAGAAAGCTAGTTTTCAGTACGCAGATTACCCTTTTGCTTATTTGGTGTAATCCATTCAGTAGTTTGAGAGAAATTAAAGGGAAAACAAATTTGTATATCTGGGCCCAGGGATACATTGCAACATCTTCACGTATAAGGGCTAGCTTGTGCAGGGAAATGTACAGCTCTGATTGGCTGCCAACACTTCAAACCAGGAAGTGTTGGCAGACACCTTGGGACTCGGCTTCAGTCAAGTCCCACAAAAAAAGTTTAAAAAAATAAAAAAAAGAGAAGGGGCCAGAGTAGAGTCACCCTGACCTCTTAGCCCTGGGGTGGGGCTTCAGAGTAAAATAAATATATATTTTTTCATTTTTACCACAAATTCACGATGACGAGCGGACTACTGGGCTTGTTTCTTACAATTCCCCAGGTGGGCCAGATCCCGGGGGCATTCACAATTTCTATGCAGGGGCCCCTGCTCCCCCCACAGCCCTAAGGACCATCACTACCCAGGACAGTTCATAAAAATAATTAATCGGGCCACCTGGGCCCTTCGCAGCCCTGGGGACCGCCACCTCCCCGGGGCTTTAAAAAAAATGTATTCGGGGGGGGCACCCAGCCCACCCACAGTCCCGGGGACCACCACCTCCCTGGGGCTTTTAAAAAAAAAAAATGCCGGGGTGCTCTCCGCCCTGTCCCCCGCCCCACACAGCCCCAGGGCCCGCCACCTCCACAGAACTACAATAAAACTGCCCCGGGGACCACCACCAACTAATGTTGGATGGGGGGGCTGCACGGCCTCCCTCAAGAAGCTACTGATGGCCCTGGGGACTACCATCCGCCAGGGAAGGCTCCTGCTATGTCCCGGGGTGCACACCCCCAAGACATAGCAGTCTGCTCTAACTTGGCAGCAGCTTTGACAGCTGTCGGCAAGTTGGAGCAAACACCCTGCTCTGAGCAGGCAGTGGACCAGAGGAAACATTGTCTGCAAAAGCAATGCCATCTCCCACAGGAAGTGAGGAGCCAGTTGGGACCGCGGGGACAGAAGGCCGTGCGCAGCGCTGCAGGGGGATTGGGCATTAATAAAAAAATAATGCTGAGGCCGGGCCCTGGGGCTGGAATCAAGTGGGAGAGGGGACTAACAGCCACCCTCCTTTAAAAAAACAAACATGTAAGTAGTTATTTTGAGCCCTGGGGGATGGGAATCCTGGGGCTAAGATCAGCCTGGGAAGGGGGTCACCCACCCCTAAAAAAGTGTTTTCATTTAAGCTGGGGGTGCAAATAAAATAATAAAATTAGAAGTCTGTGCCCCGGGGGAAGTAGTGCTGTGCATGGCCACAGGCTCCGGACACAGACCAGGCTAAGCAACCAATCCCCACTGCACACGGTGTTGGGTGGCTATAGGGGTCCAAGCCCTACAGCCAAACCCCACTGAGTATGGTCAAGGCTGTGCGCAGCCTGGCCACAGGCCAGGCCCTGTGGCCAAGTGCAGTGCAGGGTTGGGTTGTTATTGGGGTTGGGTGGGTATAGGTGTTGGCCACAGGGCTGCGCATGCCCAAAGGCAGTGCACAGCGCAGGGTTAGGTGGCTTTAGGGGTTAGCCGCAGGACTTGGCCTGCAGCCTGGCTCTGCAGTCAACGCACACTACGCACAGCCGAAGGCTTTGTGCAGCATGGGGTTTGGTTGGTGATATGGGTTGGCCGCAGGGCCTGGCCCTGCGGGCAGTTGATGCTGTGCACAGCCAAAGGCTCTGCAGGCTGGTGGTTGGATTAATGTATAGTAATGAAAATTACTTTAAAATAAAAAACAAAGCAATTCACTGAAAAACCAAAGGATATAGGGACGTTATAGTTAGGAAATAGAATTTAAAAAAAACATAGAAATTCAATTAAAAAAAAAGGTTACAGGGACGTTATAGTTAGGCTCACATCTTAAACGTACAAAACCATAAAAATTCACCTGTTCTAGTTATAGTTAGCTCAAATAACGTATGCCCTCTGGATGCACTAGTTACCATACAAATTACAATATTCATGACATCTTTGATAACATCATTCACAATAGCAATGTCATTCTTGCAGTAAGATTTCTGACGAAAAAACTGTGCATGGTGGGGGTGAGAGTTCTAGTTACCTTAGGGCGCATGTTATAGGTACTTGAAATAACTACAACTAGAACAGGTGAATTTCTATGGTTTTGTACATTTAAAATGTGAGCCTAACTATACCATCCCTGTAACCGCTGTTTTTTTAATTGATTTTTTTAATTCTATTTCCTAGCTATAACGTCCCTTTTTCTTTTGGTTTGTTCAGTGAATACACACACACACACACACACATACACACACTTACTTGAACTGCTCACTTGACATCCTTGAACAATCTACTTTCTTCAGTTCAAACCAGTTTTCAACCCATTTTGTGTACTAACTCTAACTGCATGGCTTTGAACATGCTACAAGATAAGAATGCTTTATGAAATCTTTGTCTCATCGGTTATATCTTACCATTTGCTAAAGACTTTGGAACAAACTGGCTCCTGTAATATAAAGGGGAATCTTTTAGGGTTAACTAAAGATTTATATAGGTTAGAATACAACTGGGGAAAGATGGATGGTACTTGGCACCCCATCCTCAAATGCCTCAAAATAGGCCGCATCTTGGTTCTTTGTCAATGTAATATTACTATATAAGTGTTGAAGTAAGTCATAGGCTTTTATTTTTCTAGTCTTTAGCAGCAAAGATGTTAGCAGAGATCACAATTATGCCCTTATTATCTGACAAACTAAATTTGAATACGCCAAACTACTGTAAGACAAACTTTGAAGGCTCCCCACCTATAATCTGAAAAGATCGCGGGACACATCTGGTTTACAGAAACAAAATGCTTGTCAACTCCATTACTTAGGTAAGTTGTCTGGCCCCACATTACTATTTGATTTTATGTGGCCTTCTGCTGTTCATAAGAAATGTCTTCAATTCAGAATACCATACACAGCTCCTCTTGGTGTTTTTCTGTTCCTTCCTCTTTAATTTAGAACATTCTATTCACAATTGGTGAAATGTTCTAATAACATTATACCCCTTCTGCCAAGGTCTACACCCACTGTTAAAAGCCCTTCTGCCTCATGTATAACTTGGTTTCATAGTCTTTAACAACTGTTATATCTCTCAGCAGCAAGCTAAAATGCTATATTAAAGATCATAGCTACGTCATGTTCCAAGTGACTGGTGATATCATAAATGTATTGTAATAAGACCAGTAGAGACAGGGATTGCAGACTCTCGAGAACTATTAACGCCACAGCATCATATTATTTTTATGCTGAAGTGGGTGTTTTAAAGAGAAGGACATTCTTCTGTTTCTCAGCTAATCTCAGTTGTTTACTTTCATTGGCTACCTGAACTTTGTCTGAAATGCCCCACCGGCAGGGGCGGCTTAAGGGCAGTTCGACCGATGCCACTGCACTGGGCGTGGAGCTCAATAGGTGTGGTATTTTAAAATGTCTTATGGCAATGGTTCCCAACCTTTCGATTTCTGTGGACCCCCACATTAACATTAATGGAACCCAGTGATCCCCACTAAATCATCATTGGAATCCGGGGACCCTCGCCTGAGTCATTACTGGAAGCTGGGGACCTAATTTGTCAATATTTGCTAATATTTTTTAATGTTCTAAGCAGTCGCGGACCCCCTGAGAAGGCTTTGCGGACCCCCAGGGGTCTCCAGACCACAGGCTGGGAACCACTGTCGTACGGGATAAACAGCACTTGCTAGAGAGTTCCTTGTGTGCCCATCAAATTTCAGGGAGTAATAAAAATGTCAAGATAATTCTGGGGGTTCATGTACCAGGTGGAGAAATCTGAGTTTCGTCTATGGGCAGATTTGACTGAGCCTAAAGTAGTGCAGAGGGTTAATGTGCCTGCTGCAAAGTACGTAAAACATGCAGAACACAGAACTTTATTTTATGAACATAGCTCAGTATGCAACTGCTTTTGTTACATAGATCATTTTGGAACTTGCAGTTTATAAGTCACAATCCTAATACAGAACAGTGAGCTCTGAACTGGTGTCAAAAATTGCATGCAAACTGCAAGGCATAGGCTTATAAGTTTATGTGTTTCTCCACAGTTGTTCATTGGTACGATGGATTTGTTTACGTAAAAATAAATTCTTATCGGTAAAGCCAACCCCAACCACTCTGTTACATTTAAAATCCTGAGATTGTGCTTCTTCAGACCATGTGCACCTGGAATTTACTGCTTACCAATATGGGTGACATGTAATTCTTACACCTTGTAGTCCTTACTGTCTTATGTAACATTTCCAAAACTATTAACTTATGTGTTCATTGTCTCTGTATAATGTGTGTGTAATAAAAAGTGCTCTGACATTCATAAAAAATAAACACAAGAGGGAGAGGGGCTACGGAAACACCTTTGGAGGCTGGAAGTGAGGGAATCCATGGGAAGGAGGTCACCGAGGGGCACCAACAAACACTGTGGCACTGGGTCCTGCCTAGCATATTCCATTGCATACATTTAATTTGTGATTGCAAAGGATTTTGGAAATATGTGCTTGATTTACATGCTAAGCCTCTCTATCTTTTGTACAAAACTGATACCGATTCATTCCCCTTTTCTCTTTGCCAGCTAACTCTACTGACACATTCTTAACTCTGTTCAGGCAGCACACTAAAAAGTGTGCCAATGCCAGGCAGAACTGTCTAAAATTAGACCAGACAAGCCCATTGCAACTGTAATCACCTGAAATGGCCTATCCTCAAACAAATGGTTACCATGGCATCAACATAATTTTCAGTCACACAGGGCCAAAAAAGTTGCTGTCTCTATTTTTCAACTGTGGTCCTCCTCCCTCCACTGAGGAAAAAGTTAAGCTATGTGCAGAGTAATTACAAGGTGTAGTTTCTCCCCACAACTTAGAAATCTAACCCCTGAGCAAGAAGGGTTTTGTGCGAGGGCTACAAAACTTCTTCCCAATCCAATAATATCACTGGGTTGAGCCCTCGTTTTACTCTAAACCCCTCAATAGGCACGTATCCGCGCCTGAGGTCCGTGAGGGACTATATGGATTGAAAAACGCAGAAAAAGTGTATGATCCTTTGCTTCTTGCTCCATTAGGCTGCCTTTATGGCCTCAGATACGCCGAAAGTAATGACAGTGACAGGTTACTAAAGGCCAAAAAATGGGTAGCAACTGTGGCCACTGGTGAACACAAGCCCGACCGCCACCGGTCCTGCGGCAAGCTCACAACTGTTCTCTTCACTGGAATAAAACACATTTGTACCTGTACTCTACTGAGAGGAGTATTTTAGACTGTCTACCTGACCCCAAGTGAAAGTGTAAAAACTAAGAACAACAGCTGAATAGAAGAGCAGCCCTGGAATGCATTTACATCTTTCTGACAAGATCCAACGAGAGACCTGTATCAAAATTTCCTTTCAATCCCAATTGTGTGGCAGTCTCTTATTTTGTTCTTACCTTAACCATTTGGATAGAGACATGGGGATATGCAAACGCCAATCCCTTGAAATATTAAAATATTAAAAATGATGGGTGGAAAAGGCATGAAACCATGATTACAAATTATGCAGAGTAGGGTGGGGTATTTACCACAATCTGTAAATACCATTACCTCGGGATGAGGTATTAACGGAGTGTGAACTTCTGCCACTGGGTGAACTTGCAACATATAGCTGCTGGGAAAGCAGCCCATCATAATCAGATTCTTTCTCTAAAGAGCGCTTCTGCCGACCGCCAGGTCCAACACATGGTCACATGTCTATAAATCGAGAAGGCCAAGCAGCCTCCTCTACAGCGCCTCAGCACTTCCGTATTTCTAACCCTTCCAACCGCCCATTGGTGTGGATCGCCTTCGGTGTCTGGGTCAGCATAGGCGAGAGCTGCGGAACAGTACACAAGCCACCACAAACAGCTCCAAACTCCATCCTCCAGATCTCAGTAAACCATCAGCACCCATTAAATAAGTTAAGCTAAACCTGGAATTTTCAGCACTCCTTTCAATCTCAGATTTCCTACATTTAAGACACGTCCCTCAATTATGCACAGAATATGTTCAGTTCTTGGATTGCTGCCCCTAAACTGTATACTCAAACTCTAATCTGTCTCCCTGGAGAAGTGTTCAATGATGGTTATCGGACTTCTTCATCAAGTTTGTTCCACCTATTAACCTACTCTCGACTCCACGTCTCATTGACAACTCAATAGTCTATCTTCTAGTTCTCACACTTGTGGCTTCTTTCCTTATGAAATTAGGGACCCATTATTTCAGATGCAACTTTCTTAACATTTTTTCCTTTGAGCACCTTGTAAAGTTCTACTGTTCCTGACCAATACAGAATTATAAATGGTTTTCCCTGGTCCACTCTGTATGACGATGGAGTGATAAGTTTATATACGAGACTTTTCAAAGGGAAAAACTCTCATCTCAAGTACTGTATTGTCTTACTCCTCTTTTCCTTTATTCTCATTTCCTCCACCCAGAAAACCTTCTCCTTTACTTTATTTTGTCCGTGACATTTATAAACTTTGTCATTCTCTTCTACACAATATACAGGCCTTCAGAAGAGTCACACTTTGTCGTTATCTTATTACCCCAGCATTTTCCTATTACATATCTATATGTTATCAGCTATATTTACTTATTTTTCATTTACTTTAACAAAATCGTTACTCTATCCTACTTTCAGTTTGGTAACAGGTCATATATGAATAAATGATGCTTTTGTGCGTTTTTTAACATAAAGTTCCTACTTAATTTGTTATGCATCTTTCCTGGATTTATGCTTATAATACATTCACTAAAAACATCATTAGACGTGATTTCACAAACTAGGTTCAACCATATAGTAAATAAAGTTAGATTTACAAATCAATGTTTTGAAGAAAGGTTAGACAAAGAGTTACATACTTGATAGCTGCAGACTTTGCCTGCAGGGCACTGCTCCAAAAGTCATCCACATTGTCTGGCTCTGAAAAGGCCTGCAGACAGGCACTGAAGGGGACCCTCGCACGAACCGGCTCCGGTGTAGGCCTTTTCGCTGTCTCTGCTTCTTTTCTTTTCACTTCATGTGCAATGAGTTCCTCTGTTCAAAAGTGAGAGACACCAATGGATGAAGATGTTATTTTGGACATCGGATGGCAAATTGCATGTTCAGTTCTTGCATGTTCCCACTAATGTATCACGACTCGCGAGGACCTCTCAATAGCATTTCCATACATAAATGAACTCACTAGGTGAGCACAGAGCCAACTTATAAATACCAGAGCACAGCTGAGATTTAAAAGCTAAGGGCCAGTATTAAGCATGGTTGCAAATGCTCCAATCCGATTCAGCGTTTGTGACAGTTAAAATGGATTTTCTTAAGCCCTAATCCCATTTTAGGAGTCTGAAATGCAGGAGCAGCTCCTCCATGGGGGCGGAGGAGCGTCGCCCCCCACCAGCAGTGGCAGCTGCAAACCTTTTCCCAGAAAACGATAATAAACAGTGTTTATGAAAACATTTTGGGAAAAAGGGTGGGGCCACAGGGGTGACATGCACAGCACTCCCCCTCACTGCGCATGTATGGCCTTGCTGGGCTGGAGAGAGCCTGCACAGGCTCCCAGTCTGCCTGGGAGCGACCTGGCTGGGTGCTCCCAGCCAATCCTGATGCTGCTTTGAGCAGCGTCAGGATGGGCCCCAGGGCAGGCTGGAAGCCTGTGCCTGCAGTCGACAAGGGACAGAGGAGTGGTGCGCGGCAAAGGAAATAAGTGTTTTTTTTTGTTTTTTTAAATTATTATTTATTTAATGAAATCCCCCCCCCCCCCAATGCCCCTGCTGCTTAGTGCGAACCGCGACAGCTCAAATGTTTTTTCAACTCCTAAAATGGGATTCTGAATGGATAACGATTCGATGTACGGAAGGGATGTGTTATTAGCATCACTTCCAAATAATGAATCAGTATAAAATGTATCAATGTTTTGGGTCCGATCTCGTAGTACTCATTCCCCGTGTGAATGTAAATGGATATTTTATTGAAGTGTAGGCAGTGGTCCAGAGAACCACTGCCAACTCTTAAATAAACTTTTAAAAAATGCAAAGTTTTATAAACAGCCGCATTAAGGAAAATAGGCTGATGTTTTTAAATTTTTTTATATTTACTTTTATTGCAGGGGTGGCCCCTACGCCATAGTGGAGGATTGTCGCCCCACTGCTAATAAGGTAACAGAAGAATAAAATGATAGTACATTATCATTTTATTTTTCTTCTATCTAGGGTGGGGCCAGCATCATCCGTGTCAGTAGGGAAGCAGATTAATGGTGCACTCTAAGTGCATGTCAGTTTGGTTGGCTGCCCCAGGCCAGCCAAACTGACGTGCACTTAAAACTCTCCACCCAAGCTGTATTTCACAGCCGGGTCAAGACCAAGAGCAGGCTCCCACTCCCTCCCTGAGCAGCATTTCAGCCTGCTCAGGCCAATCTCAGCGCTTCTGTCATGCTGTGTAACGGCATGAGAGAAGCATCTGGATTGGGTGGGGAGAGGAACAAAGCAAGCATAGAGGGAGTGGCAAAGGCGAGACTGCGGGAGCGGCAGAGGTGAGGCGGCAGGTAAGCGCAATTTGTTTTTTCTTATTATTCCCCCCACCACCACCACACACTGGCCCACCAGCCATCACTTCTTTATTGAAGATCTATTATAGAAACAGCTGGATTAAAAAAAAAAATAGAAAAACGAATTTTACTGAAAATCTATCACCGACATGGTGGGCTGTCATCATTTGCAGGCCGTCATATGCGTGATTGTGGTCAAACAGATTAAGTCACTTTTGTGACTATTGATTAGGTAGGTTGTGTCAGAGGGCGTGGCCAGTGACGAAGATGGCAGCTGTGAAGTTGTAAGCTCTGCGCCAGACCCTGTTTGTATCTGGCATCATCCCAATCTCTAGGCCTGTTCAAACGATATCAGGGGATGAGTAGGGTCCCTATAGACTCTGCCCTTGGTGATGGTCATTCCCGGACCCGCGGAAGGTGTAGAGCAGCTGTGAGGCAGGCAATGATCAGAGCGGCCCTTCTGGAGATAACCCGAAATGGAGGACGTGGTTGTCAGCCAGACGGATACCGAGCGTGCTGGTGTTTAGGTAGGCCGGGGGAGGCCCTGGGGACTTGGATGAGGCCTCATCATTTGAGCAGCGGTGACTGCTAGCAGAACATGTGCCTGTGGCTGGGACCTTGTGGGGCTTGGCCTGGTGACCGTGGTAGACTGCTTCTGCCAAGCCGCCTGAAAGGATCCTTCATCCTCTCCCCAACCCAACACTTACTACTGAGGAGGGCAGGAGCAAGTGACAGTAGTGAGCGCTGCACCCCCCTAAGAACACACAAGCAATGAAAGCATGGGCCTGTGATGTGGGCAGGCCGGGGGCTGAAATACGGACCCTTCCTGTGCTTCTTGCAATGGTAACAGTGGTGCCCCGGGGTCAAGACAGATGAAGAGGGACATGGGGCGCATGACCCATGAGACAACTGGCCTCTCCGTTATGTAGGCCCAGATTTGGAAAAGGGACACCAGCAAGTGAAGCCTTGAAAGGACCTAGCTGCAAAAAGGACCCGCTGTTGAGACTCTGAGTCCTCTGGAACTCAGCCATGACTTGTCCCTCTTGTGCCAGGGCCTTCGCCACACAATCAAGAGGGTCACAGAGGCAGATGTGAGACTGGCTGCAGTGGAAGGAGAGATCCAGGCCTCACAGGATCCAGTAGAGTCAGCTTTCTGGAGGCCTGGTCTGAGGATGCAGCGGATCGGTCCGGAAGGAATACTATCTGCATTGTGGGGGTTCAAATGACCCAGAGGGGCCCCAGCCCACAGCCTTCATAGAGGACTGACTTCGTTCTGGTGTTCCTCAAGGCTCCTTGTCCACCTGCTTTGTGGTGGAGTGGGTGCACCAATCCCTCACGGCCATGACACCCACGAAAAATCCATTGAGGCAAATGACTGCAAGACTCTTGAACATTTGTTGATAAAGACACCATTCTCTGGAAGTCACATTCAACTGACAAACTGAGGTGTGCAGATGCCTGGGTAATGGTTTCCCCCACTATGCCTTAAGAGTACAACAGCAGCTCCACACATTCAAGGTGTTCAAGGAAAAGTATAGGGTCATGCAGGTCAAATATATGCTGCGATTCCCGGCCCTCCTCAAAGTCATCTTTAACAAACGCACCCTCTTCTTTGACACTTCTGACAGCGCATGGGCCTGGGTGGAGGAGCGCCTGAATCTCCAACTAAAGATGGTGGAGTCGCAGGACAGCCCTGGGTCGGGCCACCATCCTCAACCTGTTGACAGTACTGCGCTGCAACAGAAAGAATAGGTGACAACATCGATCGGGGGAAGCCACCCCATATTGCCCAAAACAGAAATGATCGACCTCGATTGGCGGGTCTCCTGCTCAAGAAGGAGGCGCCATAGCAGGGCCCATTGTAACCCGTTTTTGCTTCCCCGTTTTTCTTTTTTAGGCAAACTCAGAGGATGTTTCTAGGCAGCATCTGACTGGGGCCGCTGGAGGCCACCCCTGAACATTGTTCTTACTGTTGGGAAGTTATGGCCGCTGCCATAGTTGGGCGGCAGATACTTCCAGGGAGGAAGTGTAGGGTGGGGGTTGTGGTTGGAGGTGTTGTTTCGATTAGCGGTGGATCCTTCAAGATGTTTTCATTTAGTTAGAGTTGATGTGATTATGCTGTGGGGCTTATTTCAGATCCGCTTTGGTTGCCTTTTGAGATCCAGTCTCCTTGACACATAGGGATACAGCTGCAGCCCTACTCAGGAAACATATGATAATTACCTGGAACTTCTGTTCTTCTGTTCTGCTTGTCTTCTGTTCTTCTTGTCTTCTGTTCTTCTTGTCTTCGGCTCTTCTGCCTCCTCTGTCCTCTTCTCCCCGCGCCTGCCCTCCTGCTCCTGCCTCATCCCCCTCCCCCACTCGCATCCCCCTCTCTATCTCTCCTATCTAAACCGTTCACTATCTACCTCCCTCACTCCTCCTATCTACCTATCTCTCTATCTCTCTATCCCACTATCTAACTCCCTCACTCTCCACCTCCTCCTATCTTCCTATCTCTCTATTTCCCTATCTATCGATTTCCCTATCTATTTTCTCTATCTATTTCTCTATCTCTCCCCCCCTCCCTCACCCCCTCTATTACCTATCTTCCTATCCTCTCACTCTACCTCTCACCCTCACCCACCTCTACAACCCCCCCTCCCCTATCTTCTCAACCCTACTCCTATCTTTCTCCCTTATCTCCTAAACCTCTAACACTCACCCCCCTCCACCCTTAAACCCCCCTCCCCCAGCTCTTCTCACTCTACCTGTCCCCCCCTCCCTCGCGCTTTCCCGCCGCGACCTCCTGCACGCCCCCGCCCCCCAGCTCCCATTCGCCCCCACCTGACCCCTCCCCCCCTCCTACCTCATATGGCGGCCACTGCGCGACTGCGCAGCGGGCAAGCCCTTCTGCGCCCGTCTGCGCCCGTCCGCGCCTGGCCCGCGCCCAGCGCCACGACCCCTGGTCCCCAGCTCTCCCAAGCCCCGCTGACCCGCTACGACCCCACCACCCTCCACGCCCTCAACCCAGGACGCTCCAACACCTGCTTCCAAGCTCACCCCAAACGCACCCATGGACCCTTCGCCTGCAACTCCTGCAAACACACCTTCCACCACGCAACAACCACGACCACAAGCCCACGCGCCATCAACCACCTCAAGTGCCTCCTAGTCAACGCTCGCTCCGTCCACAAACACGCCATTGAACTCTGGGACCTCCTGGACTCCATAGCACCGGACGTCGCCTTCATCACGGAGACCTGGATGAACGCCTCCTCGGCCCCTGACATCGCCACTGCCATCCCCGAAGGCTACAAGATCTCCAGAAAAGACCGCACCAACCAGGTAGGAGGAGGTATCGCCATCGTCTTCAAAGACTCCATTAGCGTCACCACCTCCACGAAGACACCCCTCTCGCCGCTGAACACCTGCATTTTCAGATTTGCACCGATCCGAGGACCACCCTCAGAGGATCCCTCGTCTACCGTCCTCCCGGCCCACGCGCCCCTTTCAGCGACGCCATCGCCGACTTCATCTCCCCGCACGCCCTCGCCTCGCCGGACTACATCCTCCTAGGTGACCTCAACTTCCATCTGGAACAAAACAACGACCCCAACACCACCACCCTGCTCGACAACCTCGCCAACCTCGGCCTCAAACAACTGGTGAACACCGCCACCCACGTCGCCGGACACACGCTTGACCCCATCTTCTCCGCCAGCAAACACGTCTTCTTCAGCCACGCCTCTGCCCTACACTGGACCGACCACAGCTGCGTCCACTTCACATTCCGACGCGAGACCCGCCACCTCCGCACCCAACCCATCCCTCGTCGACAGTGGAACAAGATCCCCGAAGAGCAACTCTTCTCCGCACTCGCTGCCAACCAACCCACCCTCACCACCGACCCCAACGACGCAGCCCTCAACCTCACAAACTGGATCTCCAACTGCGCAGACATCCTTGCTCCCCTCAAACGCACGCATCGACAGACCAACACCAAAAAACCTCTCTGGTTCTCTGACACCCTCAAAGAATCAAAGAAAACTTGTCGCGCCCTTGAGAAAGCCTGGCGCAAGGACCGCACCGCTGACAACATGACCGCCCTCAAGAACGCTACCCGCGAACACCACCACCTGATCCGCGCTGCCAAAAGGAACTTTTTCACCGACAGACTGGACAAAAACAGACACAACAGCAGAGAACTCTTCAGCATCGTCAAGGAGTTCTCCAACCCCAGCGCCAACGCCAACGCCGTCACGCCCTCACAGGATCTGTGTGAATCCCTCGCCACTTTCTTCCATCGCAAGATTAGCGACCTCCACGACAGCTTCGGACACCAGACCCAACCATACACCACCGAACCGGCATCCACGGCCATCACCCTCAACAACTGGTCCCACATCAACACGGAAGAAACCAAATCCATCATGAACTCTATCCACTCCGGCGCCCCTTCGGACCCCTGCCCGCACTTCATCTTTAACAAAGCCGACGACATCATCGCCCGCACCTCCAGACCGTCATCAACTCTTCTTTTTCTTCTGCTACCTTCCCCGAATGCTGGAAACACGCCGAAGTCAACGCCCTACTAAAGAAACCTACGGCTGACCCGAGTGACCTAAAAAACTTCCGCCCCATCTCTCTTCTGCCTTTCCCAGCCAAAGTAATAGAGAAGACCGTCAACAAACAGCTGACCACCTTCCTGGAAGACAACAACCTGCTCGACCCCTCACAAACCGGATTCCGAACCAACCACAGCACTGAAACCACCCTCATCTCAGTCACTGACGACATCAGAACCCTGATGGACAACGGTGAAACAGTCGCCCTCATTCTGCTCGACCTCTCGGCTGCCTTTGACACCGTCTGTCACCGCACCCTAATCACCCGCCTCCGCTCCACCGGGATCCAAGGCCAGGCCCTGGACTGGATCGCCTCCTTCCTCTCAAACCGTTCCCAAAGAGTTTACCTCCCTCCGTTTCGCTCAGAACCCACCGAGATCATCTGCGGCGTACCCCAAGGCTCATCACTCAGCCCGACACTCTTCAATGTCTACATGAGCCCCCTCGCCAACATCGTACGCAAGCACGACATCATCATCACCTCCTACGCCGACGACACCCAACTTATACTCTCCCTCACCAAGGACCCCGCCAGCGCCAAGACCAACCTACAAGAGGGTATGAAGGACGTTGCAGATTGGATGAGGCTCAGCCGCCTAAAGCTGAACTCTGAAAAAACAGAAGTCCTCATCCTCGGCAACACCCCGTCCGCCTGGGACGACTCCTGGTGGCCCACGGCCCTCGGCACGGCACCGACCCCCACAGACCACGCCCGCAACCTCGGCTTCATCTTGGACCCTCTTCTCACCATGACCAAGCAAGTCAACGCCGTGTCCTCCGCCTGCTTCCTCACCCTCTGCATGCTCCGCAAGATCTTCCGCTGGATCCCCGCCGACACCAGAAAAACTGTGACCCACGCCCTCGTCATGAGCCGCCTGGACTACGGCAACACCCTCTACGCCGGGACCACAGCCAAACTCCAAAATCGCCTGCAACGCATTCAAAACGCCTCGGCCCGCCTCATCCTCGACATACCCCGCAGCAGCCACATCTCCGCACACCTGAGACACCTGCATTGGCTCCCAGTCAGCAAAAGGATCACCTTCCGACTTCTCACCCACGCACACAAAGCCCTCCACGACAAGGGACCGGAATACCTCAACAGACGCCTCAGCTTCTACGTCCCCACCCGCCTCCTCCGCTCCTCTGGCCTCGCACTCGCTGCTGTCCCTCGCATCCGCCGCTCCACGGCGGGTGGGAGATCTTTATCCTTCCTGGCGGCCAAGACCTGGAACTCCCTCCCCACCAGCCTCAGGACCACCCAGGACCACTCCGCTTTCCGGAGACTCCTAAAGACCTGGCTGTTCGAACAGCGATAACCCCCCCCTTTTTCCCCTAGCACCTTGAGACCCGCACGGGTGAGTAGCGCGCTTTATAAATGTTAATGATTTGATTTGATTTGGAACATGAATGGGCTAAATGATAATATCAAGTGGGAAGAACATTCCAAGAGGCACCACCGGTTGCAGTCCTGCTCTAGGAGACTCATCTTCTAGGCAATATTATTTCCCTTCTGGGGTGACACAACTATTCTAGAGTTCATCATGCAGGTTACACGAGGGGCTCTAGGAAGGTGGCGATCATGCTAAAGAAGACTTTCACCTCTGGTTGTGCATAAGGTTCAGACAGACCACTTTAGGAGATTTGTGATGGCAGAGGGACACTTAAGGGGCAGCCCGGGATGGTAGGAAGTATATATGCATCCACCAAATTATTGGGCGAGACACTGGAGGCGGTCACGCCTCATTTGACAGGGGCTGTGCTTGGTTTCAGACTGCTCTGCGGTGACTTTAATGCTGTGATTGACAAGAAGTGGGATACAACGTCTGACCCAGGGGTGGTTTGCACGTTGTGCCTCCGAGACTGGGCTGATGTGCTTGGTCTGGTGGATGTATGGAGGTGGCAGCACAACACCAAAACACAGTAAACATTCTATTGACACCTCCTCCTGCCCAGACTATTTCCTGATCTCCTCCTCTGAGGTTCCCTGCGTAGCGTGGGGGAACTAAAGTTCTTCACAGGGATCTTTCAGACCATTCCCCAGTACATTTGATGGTTGCAGCGATGGAATGGTGAGCGAGGGCTGGGGAGAGTGAATGCCTGGTCGTTTCTGGATAGTGACTTTGTGGAACACATCTGGGATGTGATTATGGAATACTTTGAGGTCAATAAGTGTACCGTCTCCTTCCTTACTGTGCTCTGGGAGGCCTTCAAAATGGTTTTACGATGCATGGCCTTTGCACACACTGGCAGTAGCAACAGACGTAGGGAGGAGGAGGTGTTAGGGCTTGAGAGCGATATTGCTACACTCAAGCAAGCGGCTGTGGCATTCCCCTCTCCCGTGGTGCAGTGCGATCTTGTGCATGCTTGCATGACCCTGAGGCAGAAGCTTTTAGATTCAGCCAAACTGTAATGGCACCTCTAGCTGGGGCAGATGTACGAAATGGAAAACAAATCAGGCCAATGGCTGTATTGGCTGACGCGGCCTCACAACGATATAGATTAGTGAAGGAATTACAGTCTACAGAGGGCAACACATTGAGAGAGGTGGATCTCCTAGTGAGAGAATTTGCACTTAATTACCGCACCCTCTGTGTCCGCAATGTGCCCCCTGACTCGGAATGGGATAGTCCCATCATACATGACCTGCCCATCCGTAGACAATGCTGAGGAGAGTGCCAACATGGATCAGCAACCTATCGCTGAGGAGATTCAACGAGCAATATCATCCATGCCCTCGCGTAAGACCCCTGGAACTAACGGGTTCCCGCTAGACTATACAAACAATACTCCTCCATGTTGATCCCTCACCTCCTAGCGCTATTTGAGGACATATATGAGGATCTTTGGGAATCTACCATAATAGTGATCCTGAAACCTGGAAAGCCCCCAGATGAATCTCTCTTTCACTCTCAAGGTGCAACTTCTCGCCAAGGTCCTTGCCACATCTTTGGCTGTGGTAGTTGCTCCGTAGTCCACCCAGGGCAGAACAGCTTTATGCCACGATGCAGCACTAGGCTTTCCCTTCGCTGGTTGCACAAGGCTCTGGTCCACCTTAGAGGCACTCCAGAAGGATACAGCACTACTTCTAGTAAAAATAGAACGAGTGTTTGACTCAGTGCATTTGCCCTTCCTACAGGTAGTCCTCTAAAAGATGAGATTTAGCCTGAGATTTAGGAAATGGGTTTTGCTTTTGTATACTGATTTGTGGGCCCCAGTAAGAGTGAATGTAGCCCCATCACAATAATTCTCCAATGGAACGGGTCATGAGGCAGTGGTGCCCTCTATCACTTCTGCTGTTCGCTCTCGTGACAGAACCCTGGACGGGCTTATTAGGGTGGACACCAGATTAGATGATCTAATCTGGAGGGAAGGATCAGAGGATCGCATCTCCCTATATGCAAATGATATGCTCCTTTTCCTGGGGTGGACTAGAGAGATGATCATACGTCTTTTGGAGATTTTAGCAATCTGCGGGGATGTCTCAGGACTCACACAGAACTGGAGGAAACCAACTGTGGTACCCATGTGAGAGGAGCAGGACAGCAGGTCGATCAACCTGCACCTCCGTGTAGCCACAGACAGATTATGCTGGCCTTTACTGAGAAGAGTTACTAGGAACTGAATGCTGATCCCTTATTGGCCAGGAGGAAGGGGGACACGAACGAGCATTGAGATTCCCATTCTCAATCGCGTGCAGAGGCACCTTCCTCAAGTTGGTTGGTCTCCCCCGTTTCCTGTATATCCTGCTACACTACCCGCACCCCACTGCCATCCACTTTTTTCATAGACCCCCAGTCGCAGATTATTAACTTCTTGTAGGTAGTCAAATCTCTCAGAGTCTCCTTTACCAAATGCAGGTGTTCCCCATAAAAGCCAGGCCTGGGGGTAGTAGATGTCCAACTGTTATCAATGTCTGGTTCCGCGCAGACAGAAATTACCTGGTTCACAGGCAGCAATAGGAGCTAATGTGCCCTCAAGGAATACTTGCCCTGCTGTATGGCAGAACTCCCCACACTCATTCCTGCCAATTTCCTGAGTCCCCATGTAATGCTGGTACTTGGCCCTTCGCCGTATGAAATGGTACGGTACACTTACTAGGACAACGTTAGACTCCAAAATCATGTTGCTGGGGATTATGGATACGTTTGGGGAGACTCGGGCCACACATGCCCTCATTGCCACAGCCTATTTAGTAGCAAGAGGGACCTGGTTAAGCACAGGAGAGAAGAGCAGGCCCAGTCCCTGCATAAATAGATGATGGCTATCGCAATGTTAAAACTGGAAATCAAGGGCATGGCTGGGTCTGCATATGAACTCCCTGGAAACGCAACACTGAGCTCCCAGGTTGAATTCTATTGCAGAGAGATGGAACTTTCTGCCCTTGCTCAGGCTGCAGAGCGGGTGTTCTCAGCACCTTTTTCTATGCTTTGCTGGTATTGTTCCCGCTTGCAACTGCACTCTTCCTCGCTACATTACTGACTACTTTGAGAATAAGATCATGTGCACTGGTGGAAGGCTTATGGGACCACAGACGTACCCCGTCACTATCTATATGTTTATGGTTTTGTGTCTTTTGTGTATAAGCAGTAAAATGTGTTATTAAAAAAATTAGGTGGTTTGGATTGAGACTCATTTAGAATCCATTTTTTTTTACAAACAGATCTAATGTTAAACAGGCCAGTTCGTAAACATATTTATCGATCGCATTTTGCAGTCTGATTGTCAATTTTTTTTATTTGTCTTGCTCTGAGCTTCTTATCCTATGAATCAAGCTACAGTGAAATTCTCAGTAACCAGGTACCCGACCTTCTGACGAATACTGACCCTCTAAAAAGTTTACAAGCCAGAAAGTAATCAAGGTAGGAAAAAGGAGCTTTTGTTTGCCCAATGATGACACAATATATTTGGCTACAGTTTCTAAGGTATATCTCTTAGAGATGTTTGCAGCACGGCTCAATGCCTTTCCTGGGCTACAAATTAGACTTGTTCAAACCGACCACAGCTGCCTGCCTTGTCCCATTCCTGGATTTTGACTTCCAGAAAAACAACTAAGTTAGCAGATATAATTCATGACTTGGGTGAAATACTAAGTTGTGTCTGACACTGCTCTAAGGTTGGTTAGCTACACAGGAGCTGGTCAACATTAACATTGTTTTTTTTTGTTTTAATGGATTCACAGGGGTGTTTTTAATGTTTTGTGATTCCTGATGTCTACATCTGATGTTAATCATTTTGAGGTATTTTTAATAATTGTATTCTAGTTTTAACTAAACTGGTTTGTGATATATTTCATATCATTTCACTATCTCCAGTGTTGATTCGGTATTGCTGTACATATGCCATATCCCATTTTCTACAAGGAAGGCCTTGCTGACTGGGCCAAGATATGGTGAAGTAGGGAATACCTCCTAGAGGTCTGTAAACTTCAAGCTGCTAGATAACATTTACTTTGTGTAAAGTTAGCCACTGCTCATAACAAGACAGAGGCCTCTCTTCTCACTAGACTAACAATCCAACTTCCTCCAGGGAGTTAATGATGTGCACGGTCAGTCCAAGGTCACATACACCCTTTTTAAAATGGCCATGAATGATATTTCAGACCGGAAACGGCTCCTTCATTTCAAATTCTAGATCTTGCAAACACACAGGCGGTTTTTCATGAACAAATATCAATTGCAACCATGTGGTCAATTGACATATGAATTATCAGTGCTAATGGCAATCTGCAAGTCAGTGACAAAAAGGATATATTCATCAATGCGTTCACTTTACAATAAACTAGGACTTTTGGACAATCTGCTACGACTTTGAGGAAGTTTATCGGACTTTGTGATACTTCGACCCCCCTTGGCAGAAAGACATCAAAACAGCCAACAAAGGCTCAAGCGATTTCATTGCATGAAAATTAGGCCATTTCATGGCGTGCAGTCCGAAATTTCAACACTGAGTAGCATTTTTAAATTTTGTTCCATAATCACATTTCAAAATGTCTGGCAATGACAAGATTTTTGCACACCTGCATTGTTTCCTCTTCTTCTTCACTATTTTGCTGATACAGTATTTTTTTGGTATTTTGGGAACCCACTTCCTTCACTTGAGCTCAGCCACAAGTGTAGTTTATGTTCACTTTTTTCTTTTCCTACAATAGTGCTAGAGTGGTCACAGAATCTTTTTTTTTTTTTTGTATAGTATTTTCAATGAGGCCTCTAATACTCAATGATTTTTTTTTAATTGGCCGATTAGCATGGATGAGTTAGACCTCTGTCACAAACGGTCCTTGAGTCCCTTCTGTCTATATTGCAAATACATGCTGTAAAATGCACTTGACCAAAACAAAAAAATAAAAAAGACATGTTGACAACTATAGGATGCCTTTACTAGCCTCGTGGCTTTATGGCTGATGGGGTAGTTTATTAAACAGCAAGTACCTCTAGAATGTAAATCCTGCCATGCCCTGTGATTGAATAGCAGATCTGCAGCTGTGCAACCCCTTTGGAGAAAGAACAGAAAACGGCTGCAGAAATCTGGTCATTTTGAAGTCTCTCAAAACATGCACATACCATCTTTAGCTTCATTTAATGATCTATATTTCGTCCAAACGAGGCACAAGAAATTCACTGAAGGGAAAACAAGAGTAAAAGAAACTGCAAATATAAAAATGTTTTGTTCCACTAGAATAGGACAAAGCAGTATTTCCTCCTGACCACTTCCAAATACTAACCAAAAAAGACCCAACTCTGCACATTTAGTGATCTTGTGGCACGAAGGTCTATTAAGTTCAAGCACTAATGATCTACAGCTATTTGACACAATTAGCATCGAAGAACTTTCATTTAAAACCAAGTCACACAAGTGCCATTAACCCCATTCCACTCAGGTCCTACCAGTAAGGACAGAGAAGCGAGGAGCCCAGAACCCTAGAGGCGGAGGCCACATATATAGAAGTCTTCACCTCTGTTTGTAGCTGCCTCCAGCGCCACGGGTAGCTGCATCACGTGGTCCACCCTCTGTGAGTACCGGACCTTCCGGGACTGGCAGCACTGGGTGCGCTCCTCCACCAGGAACCGGAAGACGTCGCTGGGGTTCTCTGTGCCGATGCCAACACTGTTCCGCTGCAGGGATGATGGCAATGTTATTGCTTTTCATGCACAGAAAACACAGACACGTGCAACTTCAACCAGGAAGTGACTATTACAAAGCCCATCAACGCTGCTGCTTCTCCACATTCCACAACAGGTCCCCTCTCATTTCCACCCAATCAGTGTTTATGTGTAAAAATAAATGGACAAAGCTTTTCTCAGAAGCCTGCCACCGCTGGATGCTGAGATTGCACCTAATATTTAGGGTGACCAGACGTCCCGGATTTCCCCGGACAGTCCCGGTTTTTAGAGGACTGCCCCGGTGACCCGACGCTTCTCTTGATTTTAAACAAATGTCCCGGTTTTTTGGGACGAAGGTCAAATTATTACATAAATGTCCCGGTTTTTCGGACAAAGGTCAGATTATCTAGGGAAGCATAAATTAAAGGTATGCTCTCTTTAAAAGACGCCTACAAAGTATGCGATAATTAAAGTAATTTATCTGTTACTGTCAGGAAACACAGTCCCCTGTGTGCTCCCAGCAGAGATACGGAGTGGGGGGCAGAGAGAGGTGGGGGAGCGGGTTGCGGGCGCAGGGAGGGAGGTAAAGCGATAGCTAATTTTATAAGTATAGTCTTGTAAATGTGTATGTGTATATATATATATATATATATGTATATATATATATATATATATATATATATATATATATATATATATATATATATATATATATAAAACCACACACATATATAGGCACACATTCACAAAGCTACGCAAAAAACGCGACAGGCCAGATATAAAAGTGAGTGTAAAGTCGTTAGTCCTTCTTTTATGCCTGACCTGTCCCGGTTTTTGCTCCTCAAAATCTGGTACCCTAACCTGGTCCCTTTTTTCCACCACCCTGCACTTCCTGTTTATTTCACTGTTGCATGTCCTAAATTCTGAAGCAACCCTTTGTAAATTGCCAGAGCTGTAAAACGAAACTGCCTTCACCAGCAAAGAGGTGAATGGAATTCTGCACACACCAACCAGCCTGTTATCACTCACACAGTTTCATCAGAGGGGGCGGGGTCAGGTGGGGAGCACAGACTGTAAACATGACAAGCTCTCGGAGCTAGATCATTCATTTAGGTGGGATTCAAGTCTCATTGCAAAAAAGCAGAACTCTTACGAACTTGGTATATCGCAAACAATAGCAGAAATCCTAGACACCAATTTTTGTAAACCTAATCTTTCCAAGGAATACACATATGTACTCGATCTATGGGGCTCTTTATATATGTATCCACTCCTCCAAGGACATGACATAGGCACCTGCGAGGGTGGGAATGAGGCAACTCTTCGGGGATGTCCCCAGCCCTTTGTCCCCAGCCAAAGTCCAATGAGTAACTTAGAAATAAGGTGGTTTCAGGGGCCCCTCGCCACATTCCGGAGGGGGGGGGATCATTGATTTATCTTACGCCCCCGCCCATGTCAACCCCTCGCAAACACTACCCGTCTCTCTTGGTGCATTCCACAACTCCCATTCCAGGAAATGACTCTCCTCAGGCTCCTCCCAATTCAATTCCTCTTCCTTAGCTAATCAATAATTCATGGGCGAGCTGTACTTTGTGCAGACCCATTAAGCTAAGAATAAATACCGCCTTTAAAACGCGCAGACATGCATCCACTGTCTGCCGATGCAGACTTCCTTATGTGTTAGAAGGACAGTGAATCAAGGCTATGGTGGTAGTTACTATGGAAAAACACCAAAACTGGCAAAAATAGAAAACATTGATTTGCCACAATTTTTTGTCTGCAGTATTACAAACACACTACAGTTAGCTTGTGATACCTACATTGTGTGTGTAGGTGAGCGGGTGTATCCGGTTAAGAATTTATGTCTCTGTTCCTTATTTTCTTGAAATGCAGTTTTTAATGTCTGATGCAAACATTCCTGAAATGCACCCAAAGGGCCTCTGGTTGTGGCTTTGGAAAGTTTCCAATACCACACCCTGCACTGTCCAGGGTAGTTAGTCAATGTTTTATCCACAGCAACTAACCCGTGCTCTGAGTACTTACCTCTACCAGGTTTACTAAGTGCAGGAGGAATTCGTGAGCATCTTGTTGCCTTTTGGAGGAAAACTCGGGGTGTCCTGAGCTCAGCAGGCCCTTGAACATTCGAAGAGTAACTCCGCGCGGCAGCGGCTACAGAATCAAAACACAAGTAAGAGAAACTGAATAAAACACATATGCACTTTTGTCACAGCCAACAGGTCTAACTTTAGCGTGACAATATAAACACGGCCATTCACAAATGCTATCTACTTGCTGTGCACGAACCACTGCTGTGTATCACATTAAAGCCCGGCCTAGTAGATTTGCCAATGGTGGGGCACAGTAGAAAAAAAGTGTATTTGATGTATAAGATGCGAAAATGAGATGACAAATAGATAATGACAAACAGAACGCGAAGTGAGTGTAATTTTCTCGTGTACAGTGCTTCCTGATGCCGGCCAATGGAAGTGCATAGTTTATGGTTTATTTTTAAAGGATGTCAAGCCACACCTAAACAGATTGCTAACTGATGTCGCAATGTTTCTCCAGAGCATTAAAACTTTCAGAAGTAAAAACCCAGGGCTATTTGGCTTCAGTTTTTGGAGTACCTAGGACGTGATAGCCACGCAAGATCAATCCTAGGAGGCGCTTATCATGGTAATCCTGGTACCAGTGCTGCTACAGATTTGGGTATGGGTGGTACAGCTCTTACGAATATAAAGATCACTTTCTCCTCGACTTTGGTACATTTTCACAATTTCTTCTATCAGCATGTACAGAGACATTCAGGCCCAGAACAATACTCACTAAATACAACTCTAACTGCGAACAATGCTTCTGTGTCTGCATCAGTTCCCATGGTCACCAGTGTGTGGTCTGCATCAGTTCCCATGGTCACCAACGTATGGTCTGCATCAGTTCCCATGGTCACCAGTGTGTGGTCTGCATCAGTTCCCATGGTCACAAGTGTATGGTCTGCATCAGTTACCATGGTCACAAGTGTGTGGTCTGCATCAGTTCCCATGGTCACCAGTGTGTGGTCTGCATCAGTTCCCATGGTCACAAGTGTGTGGTCTGCATCAGTTCCCATGGTCACCAGTGTGTGGTCTGCATGAGTTCCCATGGTCACCAGTGTGTGGTCTGCATGAGTTCCCATGGTCACCAGTGTGTGGTCTGCATGAGTTCCCATGGTCTGCATCAGTTCCCATGGTCACCAGTGTGTGGTCTGCATCAGTTCCCATGGTCACCAGTGTGTGGTCTGCATGAGTTCCCATGGTCACCAGTGTGTGGTCTGTATCAGTTCCCATGGTCTGCATCAATTCCCATGGTCCCCAGTGTGTGGTCTGCATCAGTTCCCATGGTCACAAGTGTGTGGTCCGCATCAGTTCCCATGGTCACAAGTGTATGGTCTGCATCAGTTCCCATGGTCACAAGTGTGTGGTCCGCATCAGTTCCCATGGTCCCCAGTGTGTGGTCTGCATCAGTTCCCATGGTCACAAGTGTGTGGTCTGCATCAGTTCCCATAGTCACCAGTGTGTGGTCTGCATCAGTTCCCATGGTCACAAGTGTATGGTCTGCATCAGTTCCCATGGTCACCAGTGTGTGGTCTGCATCAGTTCCCATGGTCACCAGTGTGTGGTGACAGTCCACACGAGCACACCACCACCACATACGTTCTTAACACACAGATCAACCACTAGATTAACTTTTTAAAGCAAGGGCTAGTTATTCAAAATATGGCAAGCATTCGAAGCGCTTTGCACTCAGGTGTAAACTGAGACAATGTACAATGCATTAGACTATGTCATGAACTATTACTTCTCCAGTATTTTGTGCTTCCACCATTTCTTGAGGCATGGACTTCTGACCGCTCATCAACAAAACCTCTAATATAAGTTCTATAGTAATGAAATTGCAAGTGTGAGTTACCCAAGGCATTTGCTGTTTTCATTTTATTATAAACATCCTGAAGGTCAGTGAGGCAAGAGTTCCCCTTAACAGAGACATTACGGAGGTAAAGTTAGAGCCGAGGCATGAGTCCCAAATGTTCTACATTTTAGTATCACTGAATGATTGTTTTGAGAAAGTGAAAGGTGACGTGTTTCAGAGCAAGGCATATGCTATGATTCTCGAATACCTAAATAATAAAACATTTTACAACTTGTGGTACTTCACATTGTATTTACTGGCTGAGATGCCCTTGTGGTAAACTGTCCAGTGGCAAAACAGAAGGGAAGGAGAAAATGTATTTGCACAAGCACAAATGACCATCAGAAATGAGAAATCTATGGTTGCTACAAACTGGAACAAGCCATAACATAAGTTGACTACATTTTCAATTATTTGGAACAGAGAATAGTGCTTCAGAGCAGTGGTTCCCAACTTGTGATCCGGGGACCCCTGAGGGTCCACGAAGCCTGTTCAGGGGGACCACGAGTGCTTAGAGAAATAAATAACATATAACCGATTAATACAGTGTGTATAAATAAAGTGGCTAAATGTACATTTGAACATTTTAAAACATACTGTAAATATCAAGGAATGTGAAATTCGAGGCAAAAAAATTAAATTACTATGCTCAGCTTGATTCCTGGGAGCAGTGCAGGTGCATCAGAGTATAGTATGAACGAAGTGTGGCTTCAATTAAATTTAGAAAAGCTCCAACCTTCCTATTAACATCTTTTTAAAAATATTTATATTTGTTTGCAAATTAAATAAAATGTATCATCATTTGTGCATGTGTTTGATGAAATGCTTGTTTCTGTATTTTGTGTGTGTTGGTTGCGACAATAGACTCGGGTCCCCTGTTTCCAGTAATGACTTGGGGGTGGGGGGGGGAGGGAGGAAACCACATACGAGTAAGAATTCTTGTATTGACACAAAGGGCCTCATTACAACATTGGCGGGCGGCACTCCCGCGGTGCCCATTTTGACATCCCCGCTGGGCCGGCGGGGATGTGGGCCGCAACATGGGAGCCGGCTCCAAATGGAGCCAGCGGTGTTGTGGCCGTGCGACGGGTGCAGTTGCACCCGTCGCGCTTTTCACTGTCTGCATAGCAGACAGTGAAAAGCCGC
This sequence comes from Pleurodeles waltl, assembly GCF_031143425.1. Lineage (NCBI taxonomy): Eukaryota > Metazoa > Chordata > Amphibia > Caudata > Salamandridae > Pleurodeles > Pleurodeles waltl. The sequence continues at coordinate 69,351,914 of NC_090450.1, read as the reverse complement.
ATTGGGCCCTGTCAGGGGGCCCCGCGACTCCCCGTACCGCCAGCCTTTTCCTGGCGGTTAAGGCGGGCGGTAGGGGGACTCGTAATCCCCTGGGCAGCGCTGCTAGCAGGGCTGCCCTGGCGGATTACAACCCGGGGCCACTGTGGTGGGAAACCGCCGGCCCCGGCATTGCGGCCCCGGCATTGCGACCGCAGCGCTTCTGCCGCGGTCGTAATGTCCCTGGAAGCACCGCCAGCCTGTTGGCGGTGCTTCCATCATTTCAGCCCTGGCGGTCCCATACCAACAGGGTTGAAATGACCCCCAAAGTCTGTCGTTCAACAGACACTCTGGTAACAGCAGTTAACGAGGTGGCTGCATTTGGGTTGTAATTTCCTTTGTATAATGCATTAAAAAGGATTAATACTCATACACTGTTTTAGTATGTAGACTGCTACAATCCCACCAGAGATTTATACTTTTTCTCGATGAAGAGCAGAGCTGTCGCTCAAAACGCTCTGTGTGACTAATCAAATTGATAAACATAGTGCTGTAGATCAGAGGCCTTCAAAATGTTTTGCTCTGAGCCACCCTAAGCACAATGAAGTGGGTACCACCTCCACAAAACTTCAAGGCAAGGACAGAGGGAATGGGAGGGGCAGCGCTGAGCACTGTGGGGATTAGGAGATCATTTCAGGGGCACTTTTTCTGTACTTCATAATTCACAATAAATGTGAGACTTATAGAAGGGCAAAATGGTTTAAACAAAAACAGAACTAGACAAAAAACAGTGCTCTCCATATTTGGGGTGCTGTGAGCCCCCGTGCTCTTAGGACCCAATGCAACTGCTGCACTAATGTCAGGTGCACCACTGAGTAGCAAGCTATTCCTCTACCTCTTCCACTCTGTCCTCACCATGCCTGGCCACTGCTGCAATACTCAAACAGGCTCTCTCTCTTCCAGAGACAAAATTTGCTCCCACATGTTGCTCACCTCTTTGCAGTAAGGGGGCACTCCCCTCTAAGGATAGTAAAGAATATTAGCCACCATGCCAGTTTTTTGAAGAATGACAATGAAAACTGTGGTGTAGTGGCCCATTCAGACGCCTAGGATCAAGTGCTACTGTACCTGCTTCACTAATGATGACTACCACCTTACAAAGCAGGCTCTCCCCTCTGTCCTTTCTAACCAACATGAGCTCCCATCTTGCCCCATCACTGTCATTTCTTGGAGACCCAAACTAAGGTGACCCCTCAGCATCAAAGTTCCCGTTTCTGGGGCCAATTGCTGCAAGGCCAAAAGCAAATCTGGCACAGCATGTTGCACGGGGCCTTAATGCAAACAAGGAAGGAAAGTAATTGGAGTTTAGTTGCCTCTCAGCCCTATGGGCCCAGGTGCCACGGCATCTGCAACACCAACAGCCCTCAGAAGTAGGCTGTTTTTGCTCTGCCCTCTCCACTAGGCCATTATTTCTGGGCTGATACTCAAAGCAGGTTTTATGCACCACATCTCGGTCCTTGTTGCTTGGGACCTGCCCCCTGTGCACTAATGGTCACCTGGGCCCTAATGCTAGACCGTAACATGATCCCCACCCCCTTTTTCGTATAAGTCGGTCATATTTTGGGAGTAGTGGCCACTCATACCCTTGGCTTCAGTGCCATTGCAGCTGGTACACTAATGGTAGTGAGGGTCCTTTTTTGTCAAAGAAAAATCACCTATGTCTAACCCCTTCCCTAGGGCATCGCTCAGAGGAAACTATCTGTGTCCATATGTAAATAAACGAGTCCCCATAGTATCCCCTCTTCTGGTTCACTCCTTTCACACCACCTCTGGACCGCCCTCCTTTCCTCTTCTCCTAGGCCATGATTCTGAGGAGCTGGGCATCTGGAGAATCAGGGCTCTGTATCTGAATCCAGCCCAGCTACCCCCCTCCATGCCATAACCTCAACTTAACTGAAAGGACTTCTGCATGTAAACAGAGGTCGTGGTGAGTACGATCTACGGGGATCGACATGCCCATGCTTTTCTAATTTTGTAGAAACAATGATTACCTAATAGGAAAGAGGGCTCTGTGCTGCGATGGCAAGGGAGGGATAGAGAGCTAAGAATAAACAAACTTTCTGAAGAGGGTGACTGCTACCTCAATGATATCTAAGGGTGTGCAACTGGTTGATTACTAAATACAAAGGCTGCTTGTGGGGCCAGTGTAGGCTTTCATTGACGGAGCCACTTGAAGCCTCTTGGTGACAAAGATCTATTCTTTTTGAAAGGTTCTGTAAGGGTGATTTCAGTGGCGTTCTAGAGTGCGTGCTTTAAATGGACACATGAAAATGTTTTAGGTACAGTCTGATTACAAAATATGTTTTGCAAGTACTTGTTTTATCTTGAACACTACATCATTTTGTGGTAGCCTATTGTGTGCAGTATTTAATATAGTTTTTAAATAGCCACTTACCTATTTCAGTGCTTTCTGTATAAATGTACAAGTCACCATTCCCAACAGTGCCAACCAGTATTCAGCTCAGTGACTCTCAGGGGCGCAGCTTGGTCAGTATGATTGGGGGGTGTTAGCTCCAGATTCCCCAACAATCACGTTGGCACATGATGCTAAAATACATTATATGACAAGCATGGTGCAGAGAGGGGCTTAAAGGGCAGTGGAAAGGGAGAGGAATTCGGATTGTTAGGGTTACAAAGTGAGAGATAGCGCATTATTTTGTGAATTAACCAACATTTCTAAGTCTCTCTAAAAACAAAGGGAGAGTGTGTGTTCGTTTTTGTCTGTGTTTATGTAAACACTCCTAGTGAAATCCTACAGACACATCTCCATACCCGACGGAAAGCACCTGCACCCAACTATTTATCACAAAATGCATTTACTGGAGTGTAACGTCCCCCCCCCCACCCCCCCCGAAGCTAAGCCCCTAGTGACCCTCCGGTTACACACAGACACCTGCAGTGTTGGTATTTGCCAAATGAGGATTCATAATGTAAAAGAGTGCATTTTCCACTGATTTGTTTGATCCTGCATTTATTTGTCATTTAAGGCGTGGGCGTTATTTTATACGCAGTTACCTTACGGTGAAAAAAACAACAAAATACAGGTATGCAATAAATACATCTGTGTTAGGGTCTCCACCTTAATTGTAGAGAAGTTAATGGCAGAACTTTCCAAAGGAGCGTGTTTGCTCGATTTGCGTGGACCAGGGGAACATGCAGAATGCATGGTGTTTTGAACAACTATTTGGGCGATTTAAATGCCACGACATTGTGACATAATCCATAACAGAAACTAGAATGGGGCTGGGCCTTCAGTTGTGATTTTACTACAGTTCAAAAATGTGTACTTTCAGTAATTGTGGAACACAACAACACTTCTGCATCATTCGTGTGTGTGAAATTGTGTTGTTTTTTAGATAATTCATTAAGGAAGAGAAGGACCTGTTACGAACTATTTATATATAAAAAAAAAAAAATAACGTTAGGATAGACTGATAAAATGAGACTAGGTCACACAAGGGAAATAATTATAACACAGCAATCTGATACCTAAATTTGTAAACCTGGCACTATTTATAATGCAAATGGTGCTATTATTAAAAATAGACCGACTTGTTGAAAGCCTGTGCATCAGAGTCACACATGATGCGTCATACAAAGACAGAGTGCATCTCTCAGATTAAATGTCCTTGAAATGTGTTCTATAAGGACGACCACAAAACAAGTAGGGCTTTTAGCAAATCTGTATGCGGCCTTTGTTTGTATTGTAATCAGTTTGAGTCGATTCAAAGACATAAATGCATCCTCTGTATGTGATATTGTTATTTTATTGATGTTAGTGTAGACCACGTCTTAGTATGCTATAGGCTGCTTGGATTGTGTGCAATGTAGTTAATATGCCCCCATTTCGTATTGAGCTGGTCACCAATGTACCCACCCTTGTTACACACATATTTTTAAGAGGCCAAGGGCCAGATGTAGCAAGCGTTTTTCATGGTGCAAACAGCGAATTTCGCTGTTTGCGCCATGCAAAATGCACATCGCGATGCTCATTCCCATTTTGCGAGTACTCGCAAATAGGAAGGGGTGTTCCCCTTCCTATTTGCGATTCGCATCGCAATGTAGAATTGCTTTGTAACCGCGAACGCGGTCGCAAAGCAATTCGCAGTTAGCACCCATTTCAAATGAACGGCCCTGAAAACTTTTTTTTCAGAGCAGGCAGGCAGGCAGTGGTCCTATGGACCACTGCCTGCTCTGAAAAAATTAAACACAAACGTTTCATTTTTTCGTTTGTGTTGCAACTCGTTTTCCTTTAAGGAAAACGGTCTGCAATAAAAAAAAAACTGCTTTATTAAAAAGCAGTCACACACATGGTGGTCTGCTGTCTCCAGCAGGCCTCCATCCCTGCGAGTGCTGCGAATCAGAAGGGGGTCGCAAATTGCGACCCACCTCATTAATATTAATGAGGTGAGTCTTTGCGACCCCCTTCCAGTTCGCAGATGGTGTCAGGGACACCATCCAGCATCAGATTTTGTGACTCTCAAATTGCGAGTCGCTCAGACTCGCAATTTGAGAGTCGAAAAATCGGATTTTCCTACATCTAGCCCCAAGTCCTCACCAAAGAGACAGGCACGCCTCTTACCTCTATCTTGAAAATAGATTCTTAAAATAAATTGTCAGATTGCCAATTCTACAAATGGTCCATCTCTCAAGCAACGCTTATTTTTAAGGTTTAGCCTTTGAGACAGCTTCTGTTGTCAAACCAGACATTTATTTTCCAAAAACATATATAATATACATATATTTAGGGGGGCTTTTGGTCAGCAGGCTACCACCACCAGTCTACCAAATTGCCAATCACCTTTTGCTTCCACCCACCACTGCATACAGCATGAGGCAGATGCATCAGATGATCTCCCAGAGATGTTCCTGGGAGGAATATTGTATGAGGCGTCAGACAAAGTTTAGCCTGCTACCGCTACCATTCAATCCCTTTCAGTGTACATATCAGAAATGCAATGGGAAATTAGCTCAACAGGTTCTTTCTTCATCCCAGGAATTTGTTTCGGTTCATAGGTGTTTGATCTGATATAATCTGAGCCTTTAACTTGACCTGTTTGCCTCGTAGATAATGCCCTACATCCTTCAACTTCCAGGCTCTCGCTGAGAAATCATGTAGAGTAGTGGAAGGATAGGGCTGCCTGTCCGTCCAATTACCTAAATTATGTTTCATAATTTCCCACTGATGCTGATTGGCGAATATGAGTAGGATCACAAGTTCTCTTACTAGTCCTTTTTCAGTTTTTGCACTTGAATACAGACATTTCATTAGCAATGCAAGATATTATTGACCTTGACTCTTCATGTTTCACACGGATCAATCCACGGCCACGACAGTCTGAAGAATGAGATGTTAGGTTTTTAATTAGATTTTTTTGGGCCGCTTGTGAATGCTCCTCAACAATCGTGGCACCTAGCAAACCTCCAATCATATGTCCATACTTGGACCTACTTTCATTTTTGGTGCAACCAAGAAGATCCAGAACTCTAGTTTTCAGACTCTTCTGTTACTTCATGACGGGTTCTAGCTGGGTGTCTTAGTCTCTACTTTTCATGTCCAATAAGATCTTTTGAGAACTCAAGGACTCGTGTAGGAGTGTCATAGATGTGATCTGCACAATATTTGAAAAGTTCTTAATAAGTTTCACCTCTTTGCCTGGGTGTGGGCTCTGCACACAACAACGAAAGTTAAAACCATTGCGTAAAGGGAATACATAATCAGCTATTAGGTAATTTTCTCAAACTCAATTAACATAAATTTATCAGTTCCAAAGACAGGGAGTCTTCTAAGATGTGTGTGCACACACATCAAGTATTATATAAAAAAATATATTTTTTTGTTAGTACATATTTTCTTCTGGTTCAGGTGTTCTGGTTCAGGAGATCAAGACACTAAAACCAAACCGGGGAAACACTTTAACAAGAAGAATCAAAGTGCTTTCAATTTGAATGAAAGACCAATTTATTCAATATGTAAGTTATAATTTTGTGTAGTCACCCATGTCAGCGAAGCTGTGATGCATTACTATAAACAAAGGTTACAAGAATGTTTTGGTCTCTGAAGCAGGTCTCTCATCTGTATACGTGGCACTAAGACATAGTTTGGCCACAAGTAAGTGCTTCCCCGATGCTTCTGTTTTTCACCTCTCTCCTTCTCCACCCTCCTTCCTGCTTGAGATAATAGGTGTCCATGATCCTCCTCCTGTGATCATTTAAAGGACTTCTTATAGTAAGGCACCACAGCTACCCTGACAGTGGGTTGCTATTTTCTTTCTTAAACAGAGACTTGTTGATTCATTACAAATAACAATTAACTAATATTCAATTCATACTGGCACTTTTACCATTAAAAGTTAAAACAAAGCTGACCGGAATACACTTGGTGTAAGAGTCCTATTACACATTAACGCCTGCATCTTCTCTGTAAACAGTCTCTAATTTCCATTCCAACTTCTAATTTTCTAAGTCAGGTTGCGGCATCTATAGTCACCTGTTAGAACCAAATCAAGTTCCTAATCAACCATAATATTTACCTACAGTTGATTTGTGACCTTATAATGTAAGCTTCCAAAGACTGCAGCCAATGTGAAAGGCCTGTCGTAGAGCAATGTTACAGCTGCAGTTCAGTTTCTATTATTTTTATTAGTGTTTTATGAAGCTATACGGCATAAGGCGGGCATCCCCACCTAAAATACTATCAACATAGTCCACTGTACTTAATGCACCATTTTGTAGCTTGTATCCTCCCATTCCACTGCCCGCCCACATCGCTTCAGACTCACACCAGCTGTTTTTATGGCTCACTTAGATATTTGCTCATTTAAAACCATCTTCCCATTGCTTGTGATCTTCTTAAATGTGATAAACCAGCAAGCTGAGGCTGATCATTGATTAGACTCGACAGCTGCAGCTTCACCTGTGGCCCTCGTCTCCAATGGATCTACAGGCAACAAGTTGGCAAAAACTACCTTAAGTCCCACTTCTTACAGGTTGGAGACAGGAGTAGTACACTCTAACACCAGCCAGGGGCCCATGACCTGGGGGCACCACTTAGGGGTTGGGACTCAATCCAACAGAGGTCAGCAGCAAGGTCCAGGGCAGGAACTGATTAACTGGGCAGTTGCACAGAGACAGGCCTCTGGAAGCCTATAGTGTCTGTGTAGCTCAAACAGCAGGTCAGCCAACTGACTTTTGGAGTCACTGGGGTCAAAGAAGGCAGGTCCATTCTTCAGGTTTCAGACAGGAGGCAGTCCTTGTGATCTTCACAGGTCCAGCAGTGTTCTGACAAGGTAGGCATCATTTAAAGCTCAGGAAGGGTCTGTGTCTGAGCATAACCCTTTGTCCACTGTCTGGGAGCAATACGCATCTCACCACAGAGAGCCATCAAGAGTCAGGTGAGAGCTGGACACTAGCAGGAATGCATTTTGGTTTCAGAAAGGAAAAAGACAACTTTCTGAAAGTGTTTTTTCCAAGATAGTAGTATAAAATCTAACTTGATCATTAAGTAGGATTTCAAATTACTATTAAAACAAGTCCTTGAGCCGTTTTCCTAGCTAAGCCCAAACTTTATTTAGTACTTATTAAATGTAACAGTGTAAAGCAACATTCGCCAATGGGAGAGCCAGCCTTGCCATGCTAAAAAATTACTTTGGAGGGTCTTCATGACCAGGACACATAAAACATTAAAAATACATGTCCAATTTTTTCAATAACATGCACTGTGACCTCTCGGTATTTAGGACCTACCTAAGGGGTGACTTACACGAAATAAAAAGGAAGGTTTAGGACTGGCAAAAGGTTTTCTTTGCGAGGTCGAAATGACAAATTTAAAAGTGCATACCCATGTTGCAATGGCTGGCCTAGAGACATGTCTAACAGTGACACTTTAGAGGGTTTAGAGGGTGGCACAATGAGTGCTGCAGTCCACAAGTAGCATCTAATTTACAGGCCCTGAATAAAGGGTGTAAGATATACTAGGAAATTATAAGTAAATTAAAGGTGCCAATCAGATGAGTACCAATGTTAACATGTTTGAAAATGAGTGCAAAATAACTTTACTACTGGTTACCAAAAGAGTTCAGCAACAGAAGGCAAACATATGGGGTGACCCTGCAGAAAGAGCAAATTTCCATCAAAGGGGTTATCCCTGATACTTTGAAGGAGGGACTCTAGAGTGACAGCAAAAGGTAACAGTTTGAAGGGACATCCCTTGCACAACCCCTGCAAATCTCAATATGCCCATTGCAATACATTTATTTTAATCCTAGCCCAAGTAGAACCTTAACGGGATGCTAACCTACAGAAAAAGTGGGGCCTAAGCACCATATTGAGGACGACTAGGACAGTGCCTTCACCATGCGTCCTAGCCATGTTAGTTAGATGTAAGACCTTTTTGGTACAATCACTACCATTACATGCCTGGATGATGTTAATCTGTCAGTATATATTAACAAAGGCATCATCTCATCTATCAATATTTAGCAGTGATATTCGGTGACACAAGACGCAGAGTGCATGGTCCAGTTTAAACGATTAGGGAGACAGTTGTCTCTGCTAAGGAGTTAGGTACTCTGTGGGTACTGTTAAAATCATTGAGTGCTTCAGTTAATAATGGGATAATTGATGGCAAAGATTTTGTGAAACATCAGGAACAAGGCATCTGGGCAAGAAGTCTTAGCGATTTTCAGGCTTTCAAAGCTTTATCAAGCTCCAGCCTGTGAGTTTGAGGGTTTTCACCCATATAGGTCTAGAAGGTCTTGGACGCTAGTAATTTCTCTCATCAGAGCCACATATTGCCCTCTTCTCATCTCGTATTCCCCCAAAGTGGCACCTAAAGGGGGCATACATAGTTTGCTGTTCAACGTGAAATTGCCAACACCCAAATCTAGCAAACATATAATTAGCCTTATCATCCTCAGTGATAGGAATCTAGCCTTACCACCATCAGTGATCCACAGTTATTGCATCAGCTCATTAAACAGCACATTCCCCAACAGCTTGAGGCGGGTCTTCTTCTGTATTAGTGTACCCTGAACAACCAGTTTAAAAGTGTCTCAAACCACACTGTTACTCACCTCTCCCATTTCTTTGTGTGATGTATGTTCTGTCAGCTGCCTCCTAACCACATCTAGGACCATGCTGTCCATTAAAATAGACCTCATTTAGATGCCACTCTCCCGGGATGTCAGTTTCCAATGACTGCCATCACAGTGTCCTTTTACACTAGACCTAACTGATGTTTATCAGTAAATAGTATATTTTGACATAGGTTTGGTTTGCTGCTTAGGAGTGGGAGTAGTCTACTGATAAGTGTTGGTGGCGTCACTAGGCAGGCATCCACCAATTCCAGGTCTTCGGGCATACTTTCACTTCTAATTAAGCTTGCACATTTGCACTGTTGAGATCTGTCTTGTGGGGTGTGTATCAACACACTGAGTTGTATCTGGTAAGGATACCTTCAAAATCGCTTGCCTTGCTTGTTTTAGTAACAGAGTTTGTCCTTGATTTGGGGCATATATTGTAGCCAGAGGCATGGAATACAATTTCCAACTAACTTTAACCAACACCACTCGTCCCTTTCTATCTGATCTGGTGGATAGCTCCACAGTTGAATTTCATGGGTTCACTAGAATTCTCACTCTGCCTTGGTGAGTGCAGAAGCATTATATTGCTTAGAAAAGAGTTGAGAGTGCACCCTGCTCTGGTCTGTTTGAAGGAGATGCCTTTTTTACACCAAGCAAATGTCTGCGTCAGGGTGGTTTCCACCTGTAACATACTGAATATTTAGTTGGGTTATTAACCCCCCCAGACATTTTATGTGGTGTCCTCACTTTAAATGACTTAAGTGTCATAGGGAACCTTTCAAGATATACATCTTTCTGATCTTCTGCTTCTGCCTGGATGGGTGGTAAGCTGATGGACATCAAGTCACTTAAATGAGTGAATCTTCCATCTGCCCCCTTCCCCTCTCTCTCTCCTTCCACTTATCCCAAATATTAAACACTTAACACACAAACAACTGTGTAACCAACTCATTTTAAAACTTTCCTGATTTGGGTTAAAATGATCAAATTTTCTGAATCAACCAATCAATTGCTCCAGTCTGTCTAGAGTTTAGGGGTATTTAGCCCTTGTACCTCTGTTCCAAACAACCTCCTCAGCACCCAGGACCACAAGCCTGTCATACATTTTTTTTAGAAGTCTTGTTTTAGTCGCTGTGGGGCTCTTCATTTGCGTGAATGCCCTCTCAGCTGGTCGACGCTTGCATTACATCTCTCTCTTGACTGGACCACCAGTGTCTAAATCCCCCGACCCTGTGCAGATGCTGGGTCACTCTCCTTGCTTGCTGCAATCTCTGCATTGTTCGGGCAATTTCTTTCATCATGTCAGAAATTTCTCTGCATCCATCTCATGTGGTTGTCATCAAAAGATTATCTTTTCCCATCATCTCCAGTTTTAGTCCCAAGTTGGCTTGGGGCTCTCTCAAAGAGGTGAAGTAGCACTGCAGAATCTCGTCCTAGAATGACTTAAAACTGGTGGCCTAGGTGGTATTTAACAAGTCTGTGGTGGTAGTGAAGGCTTTTTGGTTCGTTAGAGAGAACAAGTTCCCTCACCCTGCTTTAGAAATATTGGTCTTTTTGTCTAAAAAGTAATTAAATCTTAACTTAGAAGCATTTTGGGGAGGATGCTGCTGTTCTGTCATGTGTGCCACTCTATGACCCCTGTTCATTTTGATCGGTTCCCAACAGGTAAAAATAGTTTAAAGCGGACTAGACCCGACACATATTTATGGATATCATGGCATTTAAAATTGCAAGGCACCCACTCATGCAGATATTGTTTTGCCTAGAGACGTTCTATGGGCCTTCAAATTCCTCCTGGATGGTGATTTGTTGGTTTTCCAGTTTAAACATGCACATTTTAAGATGCCTGTGCTCTGTCTCCCAATTTGTTAACATCCTTCTGCATTTCTTCCAGGTCATGCTGTAGGTACTGACATTTTTATCTTGTCTTTAGTATTTGTAAAAGCTTTGAGCATGAAATTTCAAGGTAAAGTCTGTCTGGCACCTCCTGTCATCCCCAATGTCCATCTTGTTTGCCCCTTCACCTTCATTCTTTCATGTGACTCCCTATTGGAGCAAGCCCGAGTTGTTTGAGTCAATTTTGCCTCTACCACTCGATATGAGGCTGTAGAGAGTTTAGGGTTTGATGGAGAAGATCAGCAGCACCATCCATTGTAAGGATCTGTCTTTCTACTATCAGATATACCATCTGGCTACTCACCGTCTCAACATTTACTACCCCAGGAGTGGTCCAGGTATCCAGTCCTATTGTAAATGAGGGTTAGTGGGTCGTGCATTGGGACTGTTATTTTTTGAGGAGCAAGTGCACCTATCATAACATCTTTTAGTTGCTTCGGATGCCAAACCCATTGTTATTAGAGAGTGCTTTATGTATCTGAGGTCTCCACATAGTAGGTGGGCCTATACTGTGTTATGGCTGGCACTTATAACCTGTTTCCATGCTCACCGCAACATGTTGTTGTGTGTCAGACTTATCATGTGGGCCATGCTCCATATGTTCTGGGAGACCTGTGAAGTCACCACTGAATGGGAAGGTGGTGCTTATATAGCTGCTTCCACCTACATCCCCACATCTGTCATTGTGTCGGACAAAGAGCATCACCATGCTAATTAGACTGTGTGCCCCCTTTGTAGTCCCTGCCTTCCCTACAGCTCACCATTCCAGTTGCATTCCATTCCCATCCCGCTTTGCTCTGGGTGATAACAGTTGGGAAATTGGTCAAGTCCCAGCGGTGTAAACAGTTCTCTTGTCCTCACAGACCTCATTTCACTACCATCAATCGGGATCTTGAGGGACTTCTACAATGTACCTGGGGGAATGGGAACTACCCACATGCAGCTGTGGCCGGTCCTTAGAGACTGAGGGTCCACGCCCCCTCACCTTTTGCCCCCTCAAAAATAGTGTCTGTCAGGCTGAGCAAAGGTCAGTCTGACAGACACTCTTCATTTTCGTGTCATGGAGCCAGGAGCTAGACATGTGCTACATGTACAGGCTCCTGGCTGCCTGAGCTGAACTTGGTTGGGCTGAGGATGTCACAGCTCCTGTGGGAGTGACCTCCTCAGCTCAGCAAAGGCCCGACCCCTCAGTGACGAGGGGTAGTGTCACTCATTGCCCCAGACCTGGGAGCTTCTGCTTTAAGCCCTGGGTCGAGTGTCAATCAGTAACACATCATCACAGTGTGGGGTGGGGTCAGCAGTCCGACTGACCCATCTTACTCTGTGACGAGACTGCAACTGTTGCCTTCCCTCATTTGATGACCTAAGGCCAATTAGGCAAGGCAGCAGTCTCAACCCTCCTGGGACCTCCGAGGCAGAGCTGCAGTTAAGTGTAATTCTTTTTTTAAATTATTGTTTGGTGCTGTGCATGCATGTATGTTTGAATATTTGGTATTGAGTGTTGTGAATGGATGTGTGAGTGTGTGTGTGTATGTGTCAATGAATGGGTGTGAGTCTCTATGTGTGTGTGTGTCCTATCCACCCTCTCACTCCTAAAATTACCAGCCTCCAATGCCCGCATGCCCAAAACCTCTCCTCTCGAGAAGTCTAAGGCCATCCTCACATACTCAGAATGGTGGTAAAGTGGCACTGTTACCACCAGCAGCGCCACGCCAGTAGACCGCCGCCAGCCGTATCATGACACATGATACGGCCTGGCGGTGTTCTGCTGGTGGGCGCTGCTGGCAGTAGCAGCGCCCCGTTCCCTGCTGGAAGGCCTCCTCGATGCAGGTAAGTTGGGCTTCCGACAGGGGAGGTGGTGGGGGGTATTGTGTGTGTGGGGTTGTGTGCATGAATGTGTGCGTGTGTGCATGAATGCAACTGTGTGTGTAGTTTTGTTTGCATGGGTGTATGCATGTGTGAGAATGCGTGTACAAATGGAAATGGAAATGTGAATGCGTGCCTGCATGTCAGTGTGAATGGGTGTACGGATGTGTGCGAGAATGAATGGATGCATGCTTGAATGAATGTGTGTATTCCAGTGTGAGTGTGTGTGTATGCGTGGTATGTGTCCGCGAGTGTGTGCGTGTATGGGGGGAGGGATTGGAAGAGGGGGAAGCGTGGATGGCGGGGGTGGGGAGCATCTGGGGAGTGTTTGAGGGGTGGGTGGGCCTCCTACCAGTGACAGGGAAGGATTTCCCTGTCACTGGTAGGGCCTACCTCCATGGTTTTCATGGTGTTGCGAACGCCACAAAAACCATGGCGGTAGGCAGGGTCAAAATGCTGCCGGCAGTACAATAGCGGCCGCTGGGTTGGAGATTGTTATCTCGGGCCCAGCGGCTGCTACCGCTATGGCAGTAGGAACGGTAAATTGGCGGAATGGCTAGATCCAACCCACCAATGTCATATTGTGGCGGTGTGTACCGCCAGCCTGTTGGCGGTACTACCGCTACATTATCACCGACTGCAAAGGACATAATGAGGGCCATATTCTCTTCATTCTTAATTGATTTGCATTAAAATAATTCTAAACGTTTTGTAACAAATAACTAATCGCTTTTTGTTGTGTTTTATGCTTCATGTAAAAAACGTTACTATCTTTTTTAATCGAAGGAGCACAACACCAGGATTGAAGCTTTCTGTGAGAAGGGTGATGGTGTGACCTAATATTAAAAGCAACAAAATACCATTTGCTATATATTAAAAAAAACTGTAAGTCACTTTGAAGTTCCTTGATCTTATGAAGTAACTTTGCCTTTGGCCCTGTTCCTCTAAAAGGTCAGGAAATCCTGGTTGACTTGCAATGTCTTTATAATGTAAGGCAGGGGATACTTTATCCCATAACAATCTTTATTGTGATATTATTTTAATTAAAAAAAATTTTACTCCAATTTTATTTGAAGCTTTAGAACAATGGACACTACTATAGAATGTCTAAATGATCGAGGACACAAATGGAGGCTCCATTCCAAGTATTTTTCTATCTTTCACATGTAATCCATCATGGCATGTGAATATCATAGAGGATAAAATGTCCTGCCAAGCTCCATACTCAAAATGCCACAGTCATAATACTGGCAAGTCAGAAAGGGTGCTTAAATGAAATATGGTAACCTAAAATAAATAAAATAATTCTTTTAAAATATTCTGCATAGAGTTGAGGCGGACATTCACTACAAATTAAGAGGGGCATTTCAATTTCATCATAGATAAATATTCTGAAATGTCATGCTTATTTGAAAGGCACTGGTAAGTGTAAGTGTAAGCTTGGGCCTTTATTTATAGAGGCGGAAGGGTACATACCTTGTAGCATATCTACTTAAGGAAAGTTAAGTAAGCTCAGAAAGAAAATGAAAGAAAATATATTTGTGTCCAGAGCCTAATTTCCTAGTTTTGGAAGAAAAGGCTGGCAAAATTACTCAGTACCAATACACTGCCTTAAAGTAATTAATTACTGTTTGAAAGCAGCACCCTCATATTGCAGTGAACTGACAGTCCCATGGAGGACCTACGATCTGTATGTGGATGCAATTAAAATTTGCAATGGCTGAGGGAGACCACAGACAGCCAAATGTGTTGCAAGATGGGGCAGAGGGACAGCTTAACATCTTGAACATGTTCCTCAACACATTAGATTATCCCTCTGGCTGAAATGATTTGTTGTGTTCCACTGTAACAGGTATTTCAGTATACAGCCAGTGTACTTAATTAGTAAATATATCATGGTTTCTGTGTCTATTTCTGTGTTACTTCAAGAAAATCAATAAAATTGTGATCTTTCAGCTGCATTGTCAACATACAAATACTCTTGAATTTGTTAAATATAGAACAAAGGCCTACACAGGTGGCTTCAGCAAACTGGTGTTGAAAGGACCATATGTCAGTGATTTCATTGAGGATGTAACAGGTGATCTGACATCAGTGATGTCATTTGTAATTTAATTCGTGACCTTACATGTGAGGTCATGAGCAGTGCATGTGAGGGTATGCCTGGAACAATCAGTAGTGTTTAGGTTGTGAACTAGACTTATCAGACTGAGGATTTATATGAAGATTTTGAGTGTTTTTTATAACAATTGGACATAGGTTTGCCACCCACTTCCAAGTTCGCTGACCATAAACCAGTTTGAGTGCTTGTCCAAGGGGACCTCGTGATATTAAATCACAGATGCACTTAATCTTCTCATATAAGGCTACTGCGTGTTGGCTTATTTTTGCTTAACTAAATAAGAAAAACAGAACTTTGTCACATGAGGATTGATTAATTTACTGGTAGGATTTGGTGAGGACTAGATGAAGGTCACTTCTACACCAATAATGTAAAACTATTGGATCCTACCAGTGTGTTCTTTCTTTTTCACATTAATGTGTTCTACAGAAACGGTTACTACAATACCAAGACACTATTCAACCCACTCTATACCCTTTAAAATGATACAAGCCACTGAATTGCCTATACTACATGTTGGAGTTCACTTTATGACAGAGGTGTACATAGCTTCCCACTCAGGATTTAATCTAAAATATGTTTTATGTAAACAATTACATACAGGTTTTATGTACCAAATAAAAAACATGAATAATAAGTAGCAACTAAAGTTGTTTGGGGGCCTAGCAAAGTAGCTACATTAACATAGTCTTCAGGACGAGCGTCGCCCTGCCTGCTGCGAGCGCAGCAGGCAAACACAAATAAATAAAATGGCATTATGCCATTTTATTATGCCACCGGCTTGCGCTGTGTGCGCTGCAATTGTGAGGGCAGGAGGATGGGCTGAATCCTGCGATTGCAGGATGATTACTGCCTTTTTCAGTGCGCATGTCGGGTTGGCTGGCTGTCTTGCTACAGCCAACCTGACATGCGCACTGTAGACCCAGCAATCCCAGGGCTGTGAAACACCTGGGAGATTGCTGGCAAGGGCCCCCAGCCTCAAAATTAGCACTGGGTTAGCCAGCTCCCACTAATCCTGGAGCTGCTCTCATGCTGAAAACAGCATAAGCCTTGCTCCAGGAACCGTTTGGATTCAAGTTCCACTGAGCAGGAACGAAGTCCTTCAATTCCTGCTCGTGGACACCAGAGGAAAAGTGCCACACCAGGGAGGCGCAAACATAGTGAGTTTGGTGCCATCGCGCCCCACCATATTTTAGTCCTGCTAGTTGCCACTGATAGTTATTACAGTTTACCCTAAACACGCTTTTACAAAAGTGATAATATCCATGCCACTCTCGTCACATTGTCTAAGCAAACAAATTAAGTGTGTGATCATGTAGCATAAACAGCAATTAATAACTAAATATAATAAAAGAAACATGATAACTAATTATTGGCTGTAAACATTGTGAAGCCTCCATCGCGGCAAAATCTGTGTTTCTACTTCTAATAACAACCATCCTATGCATAATGTGAAGACATAAGAACACAGACTTTAGAATATGAAATTAACAGTAAATTATATGCCTACAAGGCTCACACAAATAATGCCACCCTGCTTCTAACATCGAATGATTTCTTAATAAAAATATACACTAGTGCAAAAGGAACAATGTCTAAAGAAGACCCAGGCCTTACATCTAAACAATGTTCCCAGTACTTATTGCACCTTAATAATGAGTTAAAGATTGCTAAATCCCCAGCATTCCGAACAATGAATTATAAGCCTTTTTATTTTATAAAAAGCCTTCATCAGTCGGGGCTGGTGACTTCTAAGGAGGGTGGGGAGTGCAATATTACAAGCCTCTAATTAAAGTGAACAAACAAAAGGTAGGGAGCCCAAGTTCCTTAAAATAATGGGGCAAAACACTGTATTTTACAGGACAATTTTCATATAAGCCATGGACTGGGAAGGTGCACTCATGCAATTCTGACATATTTACATCGTGAGCTCGGTTCACAAAGAACCTGTAAAGTCGTCGCAGAGGTTCCACCGTAGTGGCGGAGTCTCCACACTCATGGCGGAATCTCTGCATTGCAGTTTCTCATTGCGGAGATTCCCGCACGAGTTCAGGGCGACTCTTTGTGAATCAAGCCCTATCAGTCTGGCATTCCTCACCCTACTCAGGAGAAATGCAGGTTCACCGGCCCCCCAAAAATGTTTTGAAAAATGGTGCCTTTTTAAACACCATTTTCCTACAAACGTCAAAAAATCTCTAGGTCAATGGTTCCCAACCTTTTGACTTCTGTGGACCCCTACTTTATCATTACTGGAACCCGGGGACTCCCACTGAATCATTATTGGAATCCAGGAACTCCCCACTGAGTCATTACTGAAAGCTGGGGACCTGATCCGTTAATATTATTTAATTTTCAGAGCATTTGCGGACCCCCTGAGGTGGCTTCACGGACCCGTAGGGTCACAGGATCAATCAATCAATCAATCAATCAAGAAATTTGTATAGCGCGCTACTCACCCGGAGGGTCTCAAGGCGCTGGGGGAGGGGGGACCGCTACTGCTCAAACAGCCAGGTCTTGAGTTGCTTTCTGAAGGAGAGGTGGTCTTGGGTCAGACGGAGGTGGATGGGGAGGGAGTTCCAAGTCTTGGCTGCCAGGTAGGAGAAGGATCTTCCTCCCATGGTGGCTTTTCTAATGCGTGGCACGGCGGCGAGGGCGTGGCTGGTCGATCGTAGCTGGCGGGTGGGAGTGTAGAAGGTCAGGCGGTTGTTGAGGTACCTGGGGCCCAGGTCGTGGAGGGCCTTGTGTGCGTGGGTGAGGAGGCGGAACGTGATTCTCTTGCTGACGGGGAGCCAGTGCAAGTCTCTCAGGTGTCCGGAGATGTGGCTGTGTCGGGGGATGTCAAGGATGAGGCGTGCGGAGGCGTTCTGGATGCGTTGGAGTCTTTTCTGTAGTTTGACCGTGGTTCCGGTGTAGAGGGTGTTACCGTAGTCCAGTCGGCTGGTGACGAGTGCCTGGGTGACCGTCTTCCTGGTTTCGGTGGGGATCCATCGGAAGATCTTTCGGAGCATGCGTAGGATGTTGAAGCATGATGATGAGACGGCGTTGACTTGTCTGGTCATCGAGAGGGAGGAGTCCAGGATGAAGCCCAGGTTGCGTGCGTGGTCCGTTGGTTTGGGTGCGCTGCCCAGGGCAGGGGGCCACCAGGAGTCGTCCCAGGCAGAGGGTGATGATCCAAGGATGAGGACTTCCGTCTTGTCTGAGTTCAGTTTCAGGCGGCTGTTCATCATCCACTCGGCTATGTCTTTCATCCCTTCGTGCAGGTTGGTTCTGGCGGTGGCTGGGTCGTTGGTGAGGGAGAGGATCAGCTGGGTGTCGTCGGCGTAGGAGATGATGTTGAGGTTGTGATGGCGTGCGATGGCTGCGAGGGGGCTCATGTAGACGTTGAAGAGGGTGGGGCTGAGTGATGATCCTTGTGGTACGCCGCAGATGACCTCAGTGGCCTCGGATCTGAACGGGGGGAGGCGGACTCTCTGGGTTCTTCCGGTGAGGAACGAGATGATCCACTCTAGTGCCTTCTCTTGAATTCCGATGTTGCTGAGGCGCTGCACTAGGGTGCGGTGGCAGACAGTGTCGAACGCTGCGGAGAGGTCCAGGAGGATGAGGGCCGCTGTTTCCCCGTTGTCGAGCAGGGCTCGAATGTCGTCAGTGGCTGCGATGAGGGCGGTCTCGGTGCTGTGGTTGGCTCGGAAGCCGGACTGTGAGTGGTCGATCACAGGTTGGGAACCACTAGGTGATCAGGGTAGCTCAGAACATTTTACAAGTCCTATCATTTTTCATGATATCTACTCTATTTCATTGCCTTTCTTTTACTCATTATGTCCCTTCAATTATATTCTCAACAATGTCATGGGGTAGAGAGGACACATAAAAATATACACAAATCTTTCAATTTTCGGAGCATGTAAAGGCCTCCACAAGCTATGAGGCCTTATAGATTCGCACAGCAGGCAGGTTACACCATTCCATGGTCTCAGGGAACCCTAGTAAATATCACTCACGCATTCGCTGGAACTATGCATTTGGAAATTCAATGCTTATGTACTCAAGCATCAGCTTGTCTGTTTATGAAACTATACACATATCGTTATCAAATACAAGCTTGTCATTTTGTAAAAATAAACTTAATTCCCCCAAAATATCATTTTAACTATAAAACATGATTTCTGTTTTAACCCACTAGTTTGTATGTTTACTAAACCCACATTTTCATCAAAAACTCAAGTGTACTACTGACACACATGGATAGATTCGGTCTTGCTTGCACAAGTGTGATTCTCTCATGTCATGGATTTCTACACTATAGCCATATGATGCCAACGAATGCCAGTACTCTGTCAGGGCTGGCATTAAACTAAGTGTGTTAATTATCATCCCGTTGATGTTCATAATAGGCTAGGAATCTCCACCTTGAACCTGCGACAGAACTATTGCTGGATTGGGCATCATAATTCTGTGGATGCCCACAGTATGACAATTACCCCCATTTTCCCACGCTCAACATTAAACCTGGCTAAGGCTTTATCATGCAATGAATGGCTTCAACACCCAGAATGGCCACTCATTTTCCAGAGCCAGAATCAAAATTGGAGTGGGTATCAAACTGTCATGAATAACCACAATATAATCAGTAATATGGCAATTCCATCTTTTTTTCCCAGGGGTGGGCATCGTGCCATGAATACCCTTATGTTTGAAAGTATTTTTACCA
The DNA here is from genome assembly GCF_031143425.1 of Pleurodeles waltl. Lineage (NCBI taxonomy): Eukaryota > Metazoa > Chordata > Amphibia > Caudata > Salamandridae > Pleurodeles > Pleurodeles waltl. Next base: position 69,332,203 of record NC_090450.1, on the reverse strand, counting down.
ACATGCTAGGATACTGCTTTCATATCGTCCGCAATATTGAAAAAAAACTATAATTTTCCTGCAGCTATCCACCTCGCTCCCCCTAATCTCAACTACGTGTGCACTGCTGATGTCCTAGATCTTCCAACTTGACCTCTCAAAAAGATCTAATCTTACATAAACAAAGTTGCTATGCCAGTCTGCAATTTCCATCCCTGACAGACTGACAGCCCCCAAACACTACCTACTTTAAGGTGCTCTCTCTGAATTAAAAAGGCCTTTGGACTTAACATTCAGGGTCCTATTACGAGATTGGCAGTTTGAGGACCGCCAAACTCATGGTGGCGGTCAGACTGTTGCACTCACTGCGGTCCGACCGCCAAATTGCGACCATGGCGGTCGGACCGCCAGGGGACCACCGCTACCACCAGGATAATGGATCCCAATGGGGTGGCAGCGGCCAGAGTCTTGGTCAGCCATGTTGGCATTGAATTCTTTGCCTCCGTGCTGATCACAAGTCCTCTTTCCACCAGCCTTTTCATGGAGAGGTTCCCACCATGAAAAGGATGGCGGAAAGCCAGTGCTGGGGGCCACACAGGGGGCCCCTGCAATGCCCAGGCAGTCCATGGGCCCCCCTGCCAACACCCTCGGAATGCACACTGTCTGCTATGCTTGTGTTTATTTTGTCAAAACACTCATAACTTGCCTAAACTCTGAGGTTTGCGAGCACTAGAAGCGAGAATGCTGAGCAGAGAAAAGTAATACTTCTCCAGTATAAAGCTGTGATCAAGAAGCTTCATGTAAAGGGATGAATCAGAAAAGATCACAGCGCTATTGAAGTTAGGAAAAAAAACGCACCATACCAAATAGGAAAGTTACCCATAACCATCCCAGGAATTAAAGTTGATACGCATTTTTAAAACAATGCAAAATCACCAAAACCCCTTCTGTGTAAACTGTATTGATGGTATCACCTTAAACCCAAAGCGAGAATGATCCAAAATCACAACCCAGGCAAGGCTGTAAACTGTCAGGAGCATACATAAACTTTAAAACAGAACACAATCTGAATATGAACAGACATTGAAACTAAGTATAATCAAAAGAGAAAGAAGGTACGCTTGAGAAGAGAGATCCGAACCAGAAAATGCACAGAAAATATGTGAAGGGTCACCTTGAAAACATAATACAGGGATTAAATGAAACAAACGAAATCAAACAAGACTGTGAAAGCTAATACCATCCACTATCTACTTCGGACACCAGCACCTGTTCTTTGTCTATCTTCATGCAGTTTCACTTACCTACTAACACTGATATAATTAGTTCATTACCTTGTGTTCTTCTTCTCTCATCACCTGTTCAATGAGCTCAGATTTCACAGGAGGCTTGGAAAACTGCCCCGACAGCAGGCCATGTCCCACCTTAGACCTGACAAAGAAACAAATACCCCACAACTTTACTTACCCATGGACAATTCTACGAAAAAGTGAGATTAATTCAACCTTTATTGTTTGCTTGTGTAACTTTAATGACATGAAAGCAGTGTAAGGCACACACAAAGAACACAATAGAGCTTGAGCAATGTTATAATTCAGCACTGCCAATCTCTCAACTGAATGCTCATGCACTGTTCAGGGTGCTTAATACTTACATCTGTGTGTTGAAATCTTGTGTTGGATCCAAAGGTGAATAGTCAAATATTCTGGGAAGGTTGCCCACATACCTAATGATTGAAGAAAGAGATCTGAACATGCTAAAATGACATAGTATGGTTAAGTTATTTTCTATGGTATCCTAAAAAAATAAAGAACATGAAAAACAAGAAAATGCTGTCTTGATTAATACAGCCAAAGTAATTTCTGAAGGTACTTCTCAAGTACATTTGACCGAGTTATGACAATAAAAGAATTTTAAGGCATACTTCAGTGATTTTTATCAATCACTTGGAGGCCATACACACTGGAAACACTTGAGCTGCAGTAGACCAAATGTACAAGTCAAAGAAACAACAGCTCCTAAACACTTTGTATAGAAAGTAAACCAAACATGCGGCTAGATGTACATACAAAAGTAATTTAAGTAGAATTTTCTTCTTAGGGCACAATAGCAAAACTACCCTCAACCATGGATGTCAATGGTGAGAGGGGGTAACAGAAAACTAGTACTTCTATTTGGTGGCAAGAAAGCCCACCTAAACGGAGACAATGGAGCAGGCTGATACTGGCACACCAGACTAAGTCCAACCCCCACCTATCAACACCATCTGGAGAGGCTTACGATTGGTGGCCGTACTTTTCTATTTCAAAGTCATAACTGGGGTAGCGTGGAAGTACATTTAATTTCATGCCACTAATGATTGGTAAACTGCAGGATGCAAGACTAATACGACTAAAGCCGTCACTATACAGCTGTCTGCTGAGTCTCCTTAAAGCTTTGCAGCAGTTCTGAAGCAAGTTTCTGAAGAAGACTACTTGACTCCTGAAGAAAGGAGATGACTGCATCATGTCACCAGAGGCCCAGCAGAACTAAGCCTTGAAAAACCGCACCTTACCAGCTGCCTTGCCACTTTGTCCCTAAGATGAGTGCTTGATATTTTGCACCTTTGTGGTCTGGGGAGATTCTGGTGCCTTGACATCCTGAAGTTGGCCTCCTGGTAGCCAAGTGATTTGAATGGTTCCAAGATTACACATGACATTGGAACTGGACCCTACATTTATTTTGAGAGGCTACATTGTGCATTTCTCCCGCTGCCTAAGGTGTATGGGTTGTGCATGACTTAGTTGGGTTAGAGTGGAAAGAATTGAAATGAACATGACTTCCAATGCAAACTACTTGATAATCATGATTCCTATCAGATTATCAAATTGCTTGTTTGAAAACATTAGCCAAAAATAACAATTGCCACCTAATCACAAAGTGCTTCCAGAAACTTAAAAAGCAAACATCTTTATGAAAAATGGCATCTTCAGAAACATCTAAGATGTTTTAATATTACAAATTTCTATAAATATCACTTTGATTTCATAATTTATCAGAGTAGAATGTGGTTCCTTCCTCAGATCCTTTTCCCTACAGGCTTCCCACCACACTATGTTGATGCTAACTACAACAAAATGTAACCTTACATATATGTTTCATAATATTATCAGACATTGCCTCTGCATGCACATTATTAGACTCTAAACTCAACATCAGAATGTATAATTCCAATAGGATGTCTCTGAGAAATTTGGTTATTGGGGGAAGGAGTGTGAGGACACCCTACTCAAGCAACAGCCACAATCCTTGTCTGGATTCACCACAAAATGCCTCAACTTTTAGTAACTTGGTACAAAAGTAGTCAGGTTTAAATTTGAAGTAATGTGTAAAGTATTTATGCAGTGCTCAAACAGTAATGAATTTAAAACACAACACAAGAACAATTCCACACCAATTTCAAAACATAGAGTAAAATGTAGTACATTTTTTGGCACCAAAACGACAAAATTCCAATTAGTAGAACTTGAGCTATGCAATTTTAAATATTAAGTCTAAAAGCTCAAAGTGCCACTCGAGGCTATCTGGTGGTGCAAGATCAGGTGAACGTTCAGGCAGACCGCAATGAAGTACGGGCTTGATATGGGGACCAGGTTAGCCCCGCTGAAAGAGTTACCGTCTAAACCCAAGCACAAATAGTTCCATTAGCAGTGGAGGAGGGAGCAAGGAACAGGGATGGTAGTCACTGTAGCCTGAAGAGCAGTCCAAGCGTTACAGACAATTATCGCTGTAAGGCAAGATCCTGTTGGGCATCACAGACGATAATTGCTGGAATGTCATGTTGGCAGGTGTCAGCGCAAAGTGCAGATCTCACGTTGCCAGTCATCGCTGATGGTTGCTGTAGCGTGAAAACCTAGGTCACTGAAGCTTTGCATCGGCAGTTGGTCCGGGCCACAAGTTCTGGGCGCAAACGAACCAATTCGTAACTGCAAAGAGTCCAAAACTTATACTGATGCCACACCAAGGGTCCAGGACCTGAGGGGCACCTTTTAGGGGTCAGGAACTCACTTCAGCAGAGGTCAGCACGGCTCAGTAATGTCCATTTACAGGTCCAGTTGCCTGTCAAGGCAACAGGTCAGCTGCCCAGATACAGGGAAGCCTCTGGGACTTATATCCCTGTAGCCGTAACAGTAGGTCAGTCAGCTGAATCTTGAAGTCACTTCAGCCTGGAATGAAGGGTGCGGAGCTGGTCTTCTTTCTTAGCAAGCAAGTCATGCCTCCAGCAGCAAAGTATCCTTCTTTTGTAGTATCCACAGTTACAGGTGTGGATTAAAGAGTTGGGTCAGAGGGTCCACATTTATACCTGGTGCTAGTTTTAAAGTGGGAGAAGCTTCTGGTGTTTCCCCCATCAGAGGTGTGTGGAATTTCCTGGCTCCCTGCCCTGGCTCCATCGTGGCTACAGGCACAAAAAGTTAGTGTGAAGTTCTTTGTGTGTGAGTAGGGCCCAGTACTGATGTTTAAGTGGGCCTCTGCACAGCTAAACACCCCCCACCAAAAACCTGCCAGTGTTGGCCAATTCAGGCACACTTAGTCCCTCTATTGTGTGGCTTTCTAGGAGGAATAACAACATCTGCCAGCCACTCATACCTACTCATTTGACCCAGTAACAAGCTGCAGGTACCAAATGGTTAGGACAAGAAAATGCCAAATTTCTAAAAGTGGCCCTTTTAAGAATTGTGGCTTGAAATTTGAATTTACCAATTTAACTGCATTTATAAATTACAATTCCTCAGACACAAATTTGACTTTCCTACTGGCTCCCAAGCAAACGTTATCACAAATTAAATGCAATCTTATCCTCTGTAAGAGGTATGCCTTAAAGTAATGAAAAGGGAATTTAGGAGTTGTTAAACTTAAACGTACATGTCCAGCTTTCTAAATACACTTCACTCTGCCCTACGGGTTGTTTAAGACCTACTATAGGGATGACATCTATGTATTAAAAAGGATGATTTAGGCCTGTCAAATGTTTTGGCAGGTCAAAATGGAAGTGTAAATCTGCACAAAACAGGCTGCAATAGCAGGCCTGGGACATGTTTGAAAGGTTATGCAAGTGGGTGGCATAATCAGTGTTGCAGGTCAACTATTGGCATTTAACTTACAGGCCCTTGGTACCGGTAGAACAAATTTTTAGGGACTTACAAGTACATTAAAAGTGCCAATTAGCTATAAGCCAATTTCACCACGTGAAAAGGAAAGAGCACAAGCTCTTTGAACTGGCTAGCAGTGGCGACGTGCACAGAATCCTAAGACCGATAAAAACAAATTCAGCAAAACAGGAAGAGAGAAGGCAAACAGTTTCGGGGAAAACCACCATAAGGGTGACAGGTCCAACAATGTCCATACTGGAAAACAATATGATTAAATTCAGGTGTCCATACTCTCTTGGAAAAACTGGGTTAGTAAAGGAACATTACAGGTACAAGATCTGGGAACTCTGGGATACCCTTCACTTCTCAACAAAGCAGTACTTGAATGGCTTAGAAGTACAAGTTACTTACCTTCGGTAACAAAATATCTGGTAGAGACATATTCTAGTTGCAGATTCCTTACCTTAGAATTTTTCCCCCAGGCATCAGACTGGATCCAGAGATTTTTCTTCGAGCAATACCCTATCTCTATTAGATATCCTTGAAATTACAACTTTGTAAAACGTACAGTTGTAATTGTTAACTGTTTTGTCTATCACCAGCAGAATTGCCAATTTTGTTTAAAAAATTCCTCAAGTTCAGGTAGTGTTAAAAATGTATTACATTCCTTATCGAAAATCCCCTAATCTGAACGTAACAACCCAGATGAAATGGAAAAACTCTATCAATTGAAAAACAACACTTCTATTAACCAAGATAAATGGTGGCAAATTTAGCTATCTACTTTCATTGGAAAAAGACTACCAGGCTCATAAGATTCTTCGGACCTATTCAACTCATGCCAGAAAACATAAATTAGTCATCCTCCCTAGAGGCACCTGTTGGAATGGTCAGAAACCCAATGGAAATAATTTACACATGATGTCTGCACACCATTTTCCTCACTCTTTATTTCTTGAAATCACCAAATATATTAAAAAAATTACAACTAGCCCTGATGATGTTGTCTATGGCTGGGCATCTGCACTATATTCAGAACTCTGTCTCATGGAGCACATTCCTTAGTACCACAAATACAATGTGTGAACTGTGTATATATCATTCTAAACCCATTTTGTCACTCACAGGTTGAGAAAATGGGGATGTTATCTTAAGGGAAATTAGGAGTTTTGCAGCACTATAGAAAGCAATATCATAATCGCGGCCTAAGTAATTACAGCAGGGTCTACAATAAAACAAAACTAAAAAGAAATCGAAATGCTATAGATGAAAAACCTTTTTTTTACTTTTCTTCAGCGATTTTTGATTATTGTGCTACCCATTGTCCTGGTTTCTTCCTAATTTAGACTTCATTCGAGGTTTCAGGTATTTTCGGCTCAATTTACCTATTACTGCTGGGCACGGTATATCTCTTTACTAGTTGCTTAACTGTTTTCGCTCTTTCCTCCTTCATTTAATTTTTTACTAGTATTGTTTTATTATTTCCTCATCATTCCCTGCGCGGATGTATTGGCATGCGCACATCTTTGGTGATCTTTCTACGAATATACAGGCTTGCAATGGTGTGAAATTAAACATGTGCACTTATTGGTGGTATTAATTGCCTGTCTCCTGATTATTTTCTGGACACAAGTTATGGAATATGTATTGCATTTGTCACACTCCTGGGTCTTATATTTAATGATAATAGTATGAAATTGTATTCCTCTCTGTACGTTGTTTTCACCTTGAAAAATTCCAAAGGACGAAACACGTGTTGGTTGCTGCTTTGTGAGAACATTATCATACTCACCTACAATCATCTGGAGAATAAACCAACATTCTGATGAAGCATGTTTCTGTGATTATTGGACTAAATAAATACTATTGTCAGTGTGTGTTGGTACCCCATAAATATTGGTCTTCCGACCAGGTTTTCTAGGCCGGACACTCTCTTCACCCTTGGTGATTTGGTGGGTGATTTGGATCAGGCATGCGTTTGCACTACTAGGTTTGTGGATATATGAGTCCTTTTGTGATAATACCTAACCCCATTACATTTTGATACTTTGAGGTGTGAAGGTTTGTTGGAGATGTCACCACTTTGTCTTGATGTAGAATTTTGTGCCCACAAAGATAAGCAACTGAAACAAAGGCAACATATATACATTCAAGTGTGAAGAATAAAGGGTGCATCCTTCAGGGTCCCCATAAGAAATATTGCAGGGTAATGACCTGGAATGGAAAGTGACCTGAAAGTGGTCTGCTAAGAAAATGTTAATTTACTTTAAAGCCATATTTTCACCACCAACATGTTTCAAACAATTTAACAATAATGCATGATCAATTATGTTAAAGGCTGCCAAACGTCCAACAGCACAAGGGCATCAGAGTTACCCTGTCGACCAGTTCCCGTACATCATCTTTACAATGTAATGACCAATTCTGTGCTGTAGCCCGGTGAGAAAGTGCCCTGCACAGGATGTAAAAGATTGTTAGTGTCAGTGAAAGTGTGTAGTTGTGAAAAGACCAGTCTCTTAATACTTTTCCTAGTTTGGCCAGGAGCGATATAGATGGTTGTAATTTGGGTCACGAGGTGGAAGTGAAGACATTCTCCATTGCTTCTTCACCAGTTCAGTTGTTCACTGGTGAGGAACAGTTCCCTGCTGTAAGTCAATAATGTCATGCTTTATCCGCAGGCTTTGCCATTTCATCATATCACTCATGGACACTCTAGTCGGGGGCACCCTGTTGCGTCCTTCACACAGCCACCGGACCCCTGACTAGAGTGTCCATGAAAGTTTCAGGCCTCTGAATTATGGTTCTGTTTTTGAAAGTACATGAGCATTACCACTCATTCTCTACTTTCGGTTTGCTTTTAACCTTGGCCTTTTTCTCATTCTAGCTGATTAAATCTATGATGTGTTTTGAGATTTAGAGCCAATTTTAGCCTTGTCTCTCCTGTTCCTCTTGGTGCCTACAATAAGGTATTTATCCTTATATATCCATACTGAACAAGTCATTATTAGAGGATTTCGGCTAAGAGCCCCCTTTCTTTGGGGAGCCCGTCAAGCATTAAGCGCCGGCATGACGAGGAGCATTCCCAATGATGAAACCAGACATCAATTGTGATGCGTGAGGGTTCTTGCTCCTGAAGTATCAGGTCCCCCTGTCTTACTAATTTTGGAACAGTGTACCCTTTGTTCTTGTGATTAATGTTTATGGGAGACTGTACACTGGACCAGTAATCCTCCCGCCCCCCCCCCCCCGGGTTTCTTTAGACTGTATGACAACAAGAAGCTGCTATTATGTTAAAGGTTGAATTACTGTTGCGAAGAACTAAGCACGAATCAATCAGTCCTGGTGAAAGATATTTCAGTACGTCTTACAAAATTACAGTTATAGGAATGGCAAATGAAGAGGGACTACTTACGCGCGTTGAAATTCTGGGATACTGAATATTATCTGCATTACAGAGCTGATGTAGCAGCTATTTCCCAAGTTCTTTATGCCAGTGTATCCTGGACCATACATAGGCTTTAACTTCATTCCAGACTCTTGTATAATTTCCCATTCGGTTATTCTTGGTGTGACCACATTATCCATCACTCCATTCTCTGTCTGAAGGGGAAGACATTTAGATGTACAAACTTCAATAGACTTGTAAAAGGTACCAATAAGTAAATATGTACAGTGTCAAATGTTAATATGTAAAACATTTGATTTGTTCTTTGGTTTGCTGAACACTTTTCCCATGCTTTTGGACACTCCACTTATATAATATTGATACAGAAAGTTATGATTTTTTTAATTTAATTTCTTACTGTAGAAACAAAAGCTGAGGGTGCTTTATTGTACAAAGACACTATCATCCATAGTACTTCATATTTCAAAGTATGCACTACATGAAATTAGGAAACAATAACTTGCACTTTAAATATCTCTTTCAGAAGAAATAAAATGTTATAAATTCCGAAACTGTTTGCATTTTTTATTTGGGAATGGCTACAGTCTTAAATCACCACCTTCTTTGAAATTGAGTACTAAACTAATCTCTACCTATCACCACTGAGAGGAAGTCTGACAAGAATTTATTCATAAAGTGTGGATGGTCCCATTAGTGTGGTAGGTCAGCATTCCCCTGCATCAGCAACCCCTTAATTCCGTGGCCATCACTGACCATCCTCCAACACTGGCACCCGCTTGCCACTGTCCTGTTTGGCGAAGCCTTGAGCCCATCTCCAGCCGTTGGACCTGAAAGCAAAAAGAAGTGTTCCCAAGCCTCACAAACTTGTCCTTTACCCAGCTATGAAGAAGCCCAGCACACAGCTGGCCTATGTGCTCAAGTGATTCTGAACTCAAGCAAGGGCCTATTCATGCTTGTGTCTGCTCCCCACTCGTTGTGGATTCACTCCAATTTAGAGCTGAAGGTCAGTGATCAATTTGTAAGACCCATCTCTCTTGGATTAGGAGACAATTGCCCACTACTGCTACCACATTTGTGCAAAGAGCAATCTTGCCCTAAACTGGGAGGCAGATCAGCCACGTTTTCTTAAAATACTGTTGTAAAAGAGTAAATATTTGGCATATATTTGGATTTCTGTGTATGCTTCATGGCACTGCTACAAAACAACAGGCAATGCAATTAAAATCTTCCAGCGGAAGCACTGGTTGTGCTTCTTTATTTCCCTGGTACCATAAAAGCCTTCCAGTATGTACCATTTTAAATATTATGAAGAATCCACCATAACGGGGTAGCTAGGGAAAACATGTGCGTCTCACATGCGATAAAGGGCAATGTGCCAATGGAAGCGTGCCCCAGCCAGTGTAGACTCCACTCAAGTTATATTGAAAGGGAGACCCAGCACATCAAAGTGTCCATTTATATCCACAAATATATTATCACATTTCTTCACAAATCGCGTAATTCAATAGAGTTCTTATGAAAACTTTTTGTTCTTTAATCATCCACAACAATAATTAATCCATCATAGCCAACGCGTTTCATTTCGTCCTCACGGACTTCTTCAGGGCTATAAAAGTATACAAATACATAAAATATGGATCAATATGATATTCTATATACATCCTCCACCAATATTAAATATAAAATGCCGTGAAAAAAGTTAAAATCATCTATTGTCACCATTATGCTAATTTTTTGATTCTATTAAAGAAATTAAACTAATGACTTAATTAAAGAAAAAAATTTATAAATAGAGGGAAAAAGGCTAAAACTTATTTATTTTATTTTTTATTTTTTAATTAATTGTAATGATTTCCAACATTATCAGTTTTTATTTACTTCTTCATTTCCTTCACTTCCTCCAGAACTACCTATATCGTCTTATTGTATATTTTATTATTTATTTTGGTTTTTGGTTTTTAATTATATAACTTTTTAATTTTTATATCAAATGTTGGAAAAAGATGGTTTCTTAATATAATAATTACATATATGTAACTTAATGCAAGATAAAAAACTATATCTTCCACATTTAACTTAATTTTGGTTATCAATTAATTTAACATTTAATTACAATCAAGTCTGAGTTCCAGAGATTTATTTTACATTATTCCAATTCTCATCATTTAATATTTCCAAAACTATTTAATTTCCATTCAAAGTAAGGCTACATATCAATTTTCGTTATCAATTAATCATCTACTAAAACAGAATAAAAATTATACACACTATTGCAGAATAAACATCAATCCATACCTCACGGCAGAACGCCATCCTGCCACCTGCCAATGAAACCGATTGTGTGCTCACACATCGTTTTCATGCTTGCACTAAACGTTTCCACCTGGAGCAAACTGAAACACTTCATTTTGAAGAGTATAACGGTGGCGGCCATTTGAGAATTGCACTTTGACCACACAGTTATACAGGCTTTATGCTAACGATTATATATATATTGTTATTTTATCATCTACTAAAACAAAATAAACTGTGCCTATTAAAACATATGCCAAAATGTCTATTGCTACAGCGGAAAAATCGATCCAAACCTCGCAATTACAATATATAATATAATACACACAACATGCCAATAAGATCTCATTTTTAGGCATGTGATGTGGCAGCCATTTTGAAGAGGCACCTTTCGCCGTGTATTTATATGAACTCTATGTAAACGAATTAAATATATATTGTTATTTTATTGTCTATTGAAACAAAGTGCGCGTTTTTATATTTGTGCCATCACTAACGTCTGGGGCAAACTGAAAAACCCTAAAAAACCTCGTTTTTTAAAAACGTGATGGTGGCGGCAATTTTGAAATGGCACCTTATACGTATAATGTACTCAGCATGCCAGTAAAATCTCATTTAGAAACATATAATCGTGGCGGCCATTTTAGAGAGGCAACTTTTGCCTTACATTTATATGAACTCTACATAAACTAATTTGATATAGGTTGTTAATTTTTATCGTCTACTAAAACGAAATAAATGTTTTGGTACCTGTATAATCGCTTCCATCTAGGGCAACCAAAATAACCTCGTTTTGAAACATATAACAATGGCGACATTTCAAACCTCATTTTGAAATATATAACCGTGGCGGCCATTTTGGAATCACACTTGTTTTCACACATGTATATGAGTAATGCACAAAGGATTTTTTAGTGTATGTTATTGTTTTATCTTCTACTGAGACAGGATAAAATATACCTGTTACAGCATATGACAATACACATTGTTACAGTGGAAACATCAATCCATGCCTCACGGTTAGTACATATAACGTGCTCCACTGTCAAAGGCCATCAGGCCACACATCTGTGAAACCGATTGTGTTCTTTCACATCATTTTAATACTCATATTGGACGCTTCTACCAAAAGCAAAATGAAAAACCTCACTTTAAGTCATGTAACTCAAGTTATCTTCATGAGATCAGGGAGGATCTTAGAAGCTCTGCAGGCTTCCCACTTAAAACCAACTCTTATGTTAAAACCAACTCATTGTATTTAAAACCTGGGAGGGTACATTTTTCAAACAAGAGACTCATTTGGTCAAAGTTGCAATATGCAGCTGTTGATCCATGAATATGAAAATAAAATATTCCAATATAATACACAGGATTTTGCAATCCCACTATAAAACCCAGTCTCTAATTTGTTTATGATTGGCAAATTGTGATGCACCCAGTTGCCGATTATAAAGAAATTGCATCATAACTCAACTATTACAACTTATTACAGTTGAGTTCTGACGTCACAATGCCTGCTACCGGAGCAGGCAGCCGAGGAAAAAGGAAGGGAGGGTCACTATTAAAGAGGATGTTTGAACATGACTTTTCTTTCTGCTCTGTTTTTCCAAGTAGTGACAAGCAGGAAGGAAATATTTATGGCAAAATGTTTACTTTTTGCAATATTCAGGTAATTATAGAACGGCTATAATCAGACATATTTAACTGATTCTAACATCTTTTTCAACAAATATATCACAGTTTTTTAAATGTGTTTAATTTTGCACTAGATTCGATTTTTATTTTTCATGTTTGCAAATGAGTTTTCTCTTTCACATGAAAGAGCTACATAGCAAGGATTTAAGTGGTTTGTGGTAAAGGTGATGGTGTGACCATGTATTATAAGGAACAAAGTACCCCTGCCGTACATGATAAAGATACTGCAAGTCACTTCGGAGTTCCATAACCTTGTAAAAGAACTCGGCCTTCAGCCTCCTTTCTTTATATGGTCATGGAACTCCTCTGTGAATTGCAATATCTTTAGACTGTAAGGTAGGAGTTCTTTATCCCATATAATAGCTTAATAATAATTACTTACCTTGTTCATCTGCAGCATATCAATTCCAAAATGTGCCAAATGCTTTGCTATGTGTGGGTCGATGACTGCCTCCTCTTCTTCAAAAGAGTACACATCTGCAAATGAACAGAAGAAGGCATTAAAGTTTTTCACCAATCCCAAATTAACAAGATTTCTCTATTTGTTAAACTACTGTGGTACACAGTGTGATTTTTTTGTGCCCACATCCTAAAACTCACACTAAGTAGGCTCTGCTGCACCCATCGCACTTTGCGAAGACATCTGTACGTCACAGAGACCTTGGTACTTAAAAGACTCCTGTACTTCATTCACAAATCGATACTGTAAAGTACACTGCACATCATAACACTGTTAATATTAATTACTAACTTGACTGTTACACATGTATATCCAGATGTATGGATCATGCTGCGTGTTTGGTTTCATAAGTCACAAAATGCAAAACAAAATCGAAAAATTACATGTAATTTTTGTGAAATTACACTTATTATAAGAAATGCATTTTGCACAGATAACTTTCCTTTGCAAGGGTATGCCTTGCTAAATACGTCAAGTCAGATTGATTCAATAAGAAAATGATTGTCGGCAATGTATTCAAACCAGTCTCCTACTGTAAAAAAGCTCACAAAATGTCATGTTTTATGAAGCACTACACATCTTGGACATTCAATATAATGTGAAACTCTGGAATTGCATAAGAATATGCCGGCATAACAAAAAATATTGCATGAACCTCGGCATTAGGTATACACACCATTCTATAGGAAGACAGCACATCATCACACTTCAAATCATACACTTGACCATCAAACATGCAATGCATATCAATATGGCTAACTGTTAAAAACTCCCTCTGCTTTACCTAAATTTCCTGTGCATTCATGTATACATTTGTAAGCTTCACTGCACATTTTTATTTCTTGGGGGGTGTATGTAAAGTGCACTGACATCCTACATTGGGGTTGAGAGGCACTACAAAAGAAAAAAAAGATTTTGATAAGCCACTTTAAACAAGCATTGGTAAAACCAATAGGTAAAGGTTGTAAATTGCTGAGATACTACTGACTTTGCCAATGCATGTTTACAGTGGAAATTGGATGTATACATCTAAGGGCCTGTACACGCAAATTCTGTTTACAGTTTTTTTCTTTATACTTTATAAGATCCGAGTGCCCTGTGCCTTCTAAAATTTATATTTTTTAGTTTTCTTTAACGCATCCTAAAAATGACAATTCATGGCAAGTAAGGCTTAAGTTGCAGAGGTGAGGGGAGTGATCACTGCTTGGTTTGGGGGTACCACGGACCACATTTGCCGTTCTGTTACACTATTTGATGTTGCATCAGAGCAGGGTAACCCTTTTGCAATGGTCATGGTCGAAAGCCTTTTATAGGTTATCTTTTTATTACATAAGAGTGGTCACACAGAAGATGAGATATGGTTCAAGATTTACACATACAATCCAGGCTCCAAATTAGAAACTAAAAAACATAATCTTACTGATGGGTAATATATCGAGTCTTACTCAGATAAGTAGAGAAACTCGCCCTGGTTGTCCTCATTCTCCACTGCTACTTGCTCGCTACCTGGAGCTTTTTGCATACATCATCCATGTGAGAAGATATACAACTGTTACGTTATAAGGGTTATCTAACAAACATATTAGTTTATGCAGATGACATGCGATTTTACAATCAGAAGTGTATATGACAATGACATTTATTGAAACTGAAGCTGTACTCTTTGGTGAAATCATGGGGTACTTTTTAATTAAAAATAACACTCAGAATATATCTAATTCTCTTTGTTGAATGCCAGATCAGTGGAAAGTCGAATCTGTTGGCCAGGGTTATTGATTGGTACAGCTAATGTATGAGGCTCACTAATAGAAGGTTAAAAAGAATATAAATAATTGGGACTCAATACGGGTCGGACTCATTGATCGATGTAGTAACATTGTAAAAATGTCTATTTTACCATAATTTTTATAATTATATTAAGGACTGCAACCCATGTTTTAACAAAAAGCTTTCTAACAGGCTAGCTAGATTCTCTTTTAGTAGCGTTATCTGGGTGTATGTAAGACCAGGATAGCTCTGGAATGTCTTAGATTATCCAAACAGAAGGGTGGCTGGTCGCTCCCCCAATACATTTTGTATAATTTTGTTGCTATGTTTAAATATGTGTGTTTTCTAATAAATAGCACTTTGTGTACCTCCTCATCAGAGACAGGACATCCATCAACTTATAAAATCAGCCTATGGGAAGAAGTGAAAGGGTATTTATTTTGGTTTACTGAACCAAACTACTATTAAAGCACATACCATTCAAGACTGCAAATGAAATCATCCTTTGGGGAATCTGGATATGTCCGTGCCATATTATTAATGTTATTAACAGATATACCTCGCTATGACAATGCACCATTCTGCCAAAGGTTTTTCACAATCTGCTTTGTGGGGCGTGAGTTAAAAACAGAAATAATGCAACTTAAACATCTGTTTTTAATGGCATTATTATTATTTTCTTTAAAGAGAACCAAGACGGGTTTCAGTTAACCAGGTACTGATTTTTTTTTAAACCGGAAAATACGTTTCTTTTTTTACAGGGTGCGTCAAGATAAAGTTAACTTAGCTCAAAATCCTCTGTTGGAAACAGGCTTCAGGGATAACACAAAGGGTAGACTTCAGGCATTTACATTGATTCTCTGAAGTTATTCCTGATAACCTAGTAGCTTAATTGGATGTGGGGGAGGGCTAAATCAAAAGCTGAGGTTAGCGTGGATAAACTACAAGAATCATTATGTTAAGGTTATCAATTATTGTTGTCCGCTAATCTCAAGATTCAGCATCTTAAGATATTCTTCCACGTATCTACACTGCAGAAAGATTATTTAAATAAGACTGAAGTAGCAATTCTGAATGTTGAAGACTTCAAGAGGAGAGGGATGAAATTTTACATGTTTTACAATATTCTTTGCTGTCAAGTTTAAAAAAAATTAAGTTAGAAATTGCACGCCCATGTCCCTAACTCAAGCCAACTTATCATGTTAGGTGTTGGACATCTTGTCTCTACTGACTCACCCGATACAACATTTATTGCCGTTATAGTGCAGAGACTCTGTTGTTCTTAATAGAATATTGCTGTCAAAAATATCGAGAGACAAACATATTGTGATAAAAATATTGTTTACCACAATATCATGTCCTTATACTTATAAGGGGAACAATCAAACTATACACAGAAACCCCCAGACCCATTGCACAGTATCTTCACCCCCATAGACTCCCTCCTGGCCCCAAACAATATGTTTTGTGGGTGCTCTGGGTGGACAGTGGGACACCCACTTATAATGAATTAAGCCTGGGTGATGGACTCCCCGGGACTTCTTCAGGCTAGGGGAATGTGGTCACATGCACACCCTCCTATAGTTAGACTTTGGACCTTGGATATGGGGTCCTCAGGACCCATTTGGCCACGTGCACTCCCCTTTTTTTTTTAATTTAAAAAGGCCCCTGGAGATGGAGTCCATGAGAACAATAGTGGCTTAGGGAGGGTGGTCACACACCCCTCTCCTTTATTAAAAAAGAAGGCCATGGGATATGGGATCCCTGGGGCCTCTAGAGACATGAGGAGGGATGCAGCACACCCGCTCCCTTTAAAAAAAAAAAAAAGTAGGCCACAGAGGATAGAGTCCCAGGGGCCAATAATCACTTTGGGAGGGAGGCTGCATGTCCCCTCACCACAGAAAATAGCTGCCCGCAAGTGGTTGGTCTCCTGTAGCCAACTTCACACAGTGCACAGTCACGGTTGGCTGCCCACGGGGGTTGGACACAGGGCCTGGCCGCAGGCTAGGGCCTTCAGCCAACTCTTGCCACTCACAGCCAAAGTCATTCCGTGGCATGAGGTTGCTTGTCTGCCAGGGACAGGCCCTGCAGTCAACCCTCCTATATGCACAGCCTAGGTGGGGAATTAACTTAACAAATGATAATAAAATATTACTTTACATTAAAGTAAACCCTTAGAAATTCACTGAAAGAAACAATGGTTAAAGTGATGTTATAGTTATGTGAAAATTTCAGTGACAACATAACGTTTTAAAGTAAGAGAACCAATAAAATTAACCAGCTATAGTTATCTCTAGTAACTATAACACATGCCCCAAGGTAACTACAACTCGCGCCCTCACCATCCAATGCTAATTTCCCAACATATTACATCACATTATCTATGACATCATTGATAACATCATTGCGACAGGAGAAATGACATCACTGATGGCAAGACTGCGCCTGGCGGAGACACAAGTTATTGTTATGTTAAGGCACGAGCTATAGTTACTAGAGATAACTTTTGTGAAATTGGGTGTTTTTTTTTTTTGTTTGAACCGTTATGTTGGCATTGAAATTTTCACCTAACTATAACTTCGTGTTGTTGGGTGCAACCCTGGGGTGTTGGCTGCAGGGCATGACAGCAGGCCGTGCGTGGTGGTGGTTTTATTGACGCCCGGTAAATATATATTACTTTATGTTAAAAGAAAATACAAAGTCGCCGAAAAAAACAAAGTTTACGTGGATGTTATAGTCAGGTTCACATTTTAGCCGGACAAAACCATAGCAATTCAGCAGTTATAGTTCTACTTATTGTTAGACTTATCTGAAGAAACAATAACTAGTGCCATTAAGCAACTTCTAGTCACGAGTTATAGTTTCTTAACATAAGTATAACTATAACTGCTGAATTTCTATGGGTTTCTGTGGGTTAAAGGTGAACCTAACCATAACGTCTCTTTGTTTTTTTCCGGGACATATAAATGGTAATAACTAAAACAGGAGTAGGATCGCTAGAAAAACACTTGACAAGGATAACCACGATAGAGAACAAGATGCACTAGAATAATGGTGAGCGTACAACACATTCTGGGCAATTTGCATACACATAGGTTTAGATACCAGAGGCCTTGGACTTGATTCACGAGGGATCGAACACCTGGTACTAAACTAGGAAATATGTACCACAAATGTAGGGTATTTCGGAATTAAGATTGAGCATACTGGTCAAATTAGTGATGCAGATGGAACAAGATTGTCGTTAAATTATAGGCACTCAGCCGGTATCTGGGGAGAATATTTAATTGACCCATAAATATAGTAACTCTGCTGAATATGTAATCAGATGCATCACTAAGTAACACGTAGCAATTGCGACATGTTCATCCATGTAGAAACTCTTACATAGCGGCATAGTGCTTAGTGTGGTATGGAAACAGCAAAGGGGTTTTGTCTATTTTTACTTTGACACTCATTCGAAAGGCAAGGAAACTTACATCTCTAGCCCTGATGGGGTGACAGACATTCATGATAACGCCACAGGTAACACACATTAATTTACACCCAGTAGTATTTTTCATATGAGAAGGCCATATGGTACTGTTATGTGTTTTATTGAATGTGTGTTATATGTGTTATATTACAGCCCTGAAGAAGTCCCATGTGAGAGGACGAAACGCGTTGGCTGTTGCTGTTGTGAATACATGTATTATTGGATAAAGAAAGAGGAAAGCAAAAAAAGAATAAAAGAAGGTTTGCACAACTATAAACTAAAGAATTGGACATTCTATATTATTGGCTGTGGTGCACTACCTTTGTTCTAAATTGTATTTTTTTCCTTTAGTTTTAAAGGAGTACACCTTGGCTGCAGGTGTTGGTTTGAGTGCACATAAGAAGGACTCATTAATAATTCTTTTTCATTTTTTAGGAAATTATTTGGTCAGGTGCGTTGCTTTGTAGCCTGCTGCTTTTCTTTTGATGAATATATATATATATATATATATATATATATATATATATATATATCCATACAAGTTTGACACAAAGTCAAAAACGCGGCACTCACAGGAGACATTGGTGATTAGAAATGAATGCAAGAGTGAGGCGGAAACTGAGAAAATAAGACATCTTGGATTATAGCAAAGAGAATCAACAGATACTGAACATCTTAAATAGAAATTGGCATGTGATTAAAAAGGATGGAGACAATGGATCACAAATTGGTACTCGACCGTTTGTAACATACAGGAGGGTACCATCGCTAAAGGACATGTTATTGAAAAGTCACTTTGAATTACCAGCAGTATCTAACTGGTTAGTAGATGGAAATAAAGGCTTTTTCTGCTGCAACAAGTGTAAAGCATGTAAGATTGGCTGTAATAAGAAGGAGATTACAGACTTTCAGGGTAAAGAAATCCCGATTACAGATAGGATCACATGCAAAACTACATTTGTAGTGTATGTTATAGAATGTCTCTGTGGTTTGAGGTATGTAGGGAGCACCATCTGTCCTCCAAAGAAGCGAATTCTTGAGCATATTAGGGCGGTACAAAATGATGATAGTAATTATGCTATGACTAAACATCTGAAAAATCATGAAAAATCGAATTGGTTATATATGAGGTATTTTGGAATTGCAACAGTAAAAAAACAAGAGAGAGGAGGGGATAGAGTTCAAAAATTGTGGCGTCTAGAATCAAGGTATATCATCAGATTAAAACAAAGATCCCTTATGGGATAAATGGAGACGAGGAACTGTTGTCACATGTAAATATGAAGAATGATAAACTAACTATAACGATATAAATATGGAATTGACTGCACCAGGTGATAAAGTATAGATATACCATGCTGACAATACAGGATATATTGATTCATCAAAAAGAAGAGTGGGTACTAGACCACAACGTTGGATAATGGATTTTATAATAAAATAATAATATAATGTAGATAGAACAGAAGATTGGTGTAGATAAAAGAAACAAATGCAAAATGCAAAGAGAATAAGGATGTATTGATCAGTAGAAATTAACATTATTTGATATACTTTTTTGTGATGACTATAAGTAACAAAAGATTTTTTGTTAAAATGTAAATATTTGTTTTTAATGGTATTTATGTGGTTTTCTTTCTTTTCTGATGTTTGAAATCACAAATTTATATGAAGAGTTCTACATATCCCATAATGCCACATAAAGGCATAAAGGGGGAGAGAGTATGTATAGTCATGAATGGATCACTCATTTACCATGGTTGAAACGCGTTGGTGTTGGGGTTATCAGTTGCAGATTAAAAGGAGTAATTCAAAGAATCCTGTGAGTGCTGCGTTTTTGACTTTGTGTCAAATTTGTGTGGATATAAAATACAGGGAAATGGTCCTTCCCGGACATGGGCACCGACGGAAAGAGCGCGTCTTAAGTGGACTGTTTTGTGGTAATATATATATATCTATATATATATCTATATATATATATATATATATATGCACAACTACTCAAAGAAACTAGTACTGGCATGCTCTGGGACGCTATAGCAACTGGCTTTATTTATGAAACATGGTAAACTTAACGCGTTTCGGCCATCTAACGCAGCCTTTCTCAAAAACCACCCTCTATAGACACACATCTATTCTTATAGCAAGAAGTTTCACATCGATGACGAGCTGCCTAACCCTTCAGCATGGAAAAAATACTCTGGGATGGTGCACAGTAATAGGTCACTATACAATAAGGATTCGTTGCAGTTCCACATTTCAAAACTTAGTGAAATGTTCAAAAGTCAAACCAAAATGTATGAGATTAAATTAAATTATCAAACATAAATCACAAAGTATTAAAACCAAAGCTGCCTCTGGCCTGTCAACGCCAATGGGTAACACACATTAGTTTGACAAAATTGCATATTGTGCACAACACTTTCATATGAACACCAAGAAGCCTATTGAAACCACCTCCATATATCTGCATCTCTCAACACAATTTAACAAACAAGTAAATCACACCCGAGGATAAATGAAGTTAATGAATACATACTTGTGAGACTTGCACACCACTATATCAGAAACCTAAAAACAAATGTACCGTCCTACTGACAAAGTCAGCCTCCGAGAATGCTTTGATGCATGTCCCCTGTCTACAGGTGTACACGCAAATCTTCATTCATATTCAGGCCCCTTGGATCTTGGTATCGAGCATGAGGATGTACCTAAATTCTAATCTTCTCAGCAGCTGTTCTCTGTTTCCGCCTCACACTCTTTTTCGAGAACAAAGTAACTCAGTTCACCCTCTCGTCCATCATAACACTCCTCAAAATGCCGGGCTACAAGATAATTGTGATCGCTGTTTTTAATATGCTAGACTTTTGTTAATACGAATTGGGGTCTCCGTTAGTGGCAAAAACACAAGGGATGTGTTGACTCCTAAAGTAAAAGCCTTACATTTATGGCACTCACTGAATCCAGGGTTGTGTGAAAGCCAAATTCTGTCTTTAGTGATTTCTGGACTACTCACTACAAGGTCTTGTCTCATGGACTTGGCTTTACGGAAAGTCACGAAAGGCTTATCTGGAACCATGTCTCCAATTACAGGATCATTTTTTATCAGATGCCAGATTCTATTCAAAATGGCTCTCAATTGGACATGCTGCAAAACAAACCCAGTAATCATACGCAGTTGTTAACCTTCTGTCTGCTTGGGATCCCTTCTCCCAAACAGGAGTTCCTCCCTGGATATTTTGTTGTCTTTAACCCAAAAAATAAAACACAATATTTTTGACATGATATTCATACTGCACGATATTTTTAATCCAATATTTTGGTCATTCACTGACTGTATTGCAGTGGACTGGCTTAATCCTGACCCCCCTTCAACTTGGCAATGGTGGCCAAGGTATGATGCTTTTTATATCTAGAGACTCCTTTACAAAGAGCAGAAGATCGAGTCGAAAGAATGGTTAAAGCATTTGGGGACCATGTCATGACTGGATTAACTCTAACAATTTGAAAATTAAGATATAATAAGCTTACGATCTGCCATATATTTTTCCTAACCACCAGGATATTACTACTCAATATCTATTTTTCAAATATATGGTTGGGTGGGACAATTGTTCTTTTCTTTTTTTCTACATGAATTTGATGTATGGTTGTAAAGATTAGACACTGTGTGTTACAGGTAATTCTTTGATTTTTTTTGCACTTTGATAATATAAAAATAAAGTGAGAGAAATAATACAGAAAATAAATCTGTAAACCAAATCTGTCCTCAAAGTCATATAGCACAGACAAAATACCTGTATTGTTTCCTGTAAATAAGGAAAGCATTAACAAATGGCAGAAAGGTAATTGGGTTTATGGAGAATGTATAAGGCACACTATTGTGGTCCTGACTGCTTTTATAATGCATTGTTTTCTTAAGTCTACAGCAGTAAACATATTCAAAATGCAGGTTCCTTAAATGTGATTGATGAATGTTAGATATACTATTCCCACTCCAGCCTAAGCAACAGTAGGGAAAGTGTTTGACGTCGGAAGGGTTGGATTTACTATTCCCAATCATATCTAACCAACAGTAAGAAAAGTGAAGGACTTCGGAGGGGTTAGATTTACTATTCACTCTCCAGTCTAAGCAGTAGTTGGAAAAGTGTTGGACTTTGGAGGGGGTTAAATTTACTTGTACACAAAATGAATACAAAAGTAGGGTAAGTCTTGAACTTCTTAAGAATTACATATACCATTGAAAGTCAATAATTTTGTAGAAAACACCGAAAATACCAAACAACATTTGTTTTTAATTATACTTTACCTAAAAATGCAACAATGTAAAATTGGAAACAGAAATATACAAAATAATAAAAAAAATATATAATTAAATTCACTTCCCTCTCTACAACCCCAAAACACCACAAACATTCAAACAAAATATACATTTTTCGTATTGTTTTCTTAAGCCTACAGCAGTACACAAATTTAAAATGTAGCTAGCCTAAATGTGATTGATGACTGGCACCGAGTTAGTATAGTGCAAATGTTTACCACCCCTACTCTCGTACATCTGAAAATAAAATATTGCAAAGACAGACCTGCACCATCCGGCGTGATTGTTCCAAGTTTCACTGCCAGGGGGTACCCCATCTGCTTATGATGTTCCAATGCATGCCCGTTTCCCCCTCGGCCATCAAAGAACCACCTTCCACATAATATCGAACCGTCCGTCAGGTTCAGCCAAAGATTCTCCCGCATTTCACACTTTGCACACTTCCAGCCGCTAAATCCCATGGAAGGACAAAAATAGAAAAAAAACATAAACAGTTGATGAGCTTAAAATCATTGAAGTATATATTATAATTCATCATAAATCAGCGTTAGTGGATCAGAGCCTACATATAAACTCACTGATCCGCCATAAACACTAATTTAAGAACTCTACTTTACAGTGTGAGAGAAATAATGCTCAAAGACTGACATATGCTATGGAAAAGATTCCACAGGACCATTACAGGATGGAGCTCACAAACACACAGTAAACAACCTACAGTATCCTTTTTCATCCTTTGACAGTCTGAGCAGAGGTGATTCTTGTGGTGGTGGGCTGTGGGAGGTGGGGTAGGTTGGAGCTGGGTATGGGATAGAACTCAAAAGAAAATATTGCTAAAAAAATACAAATGTAAGATTCTATCCTGGTCCGACATTTACCAAGATGTGTCGAACATAACTGTGTGTTGACCATTAGCACCGTCTTGCATGAACAGCAAAATATAGTGCGTTACCGTATTTACTAGATGCCCCATTAGTGCCATCTGCCATGCTTGCGCTAAAACGTATTTAGCATTGTGCGGTGGTGCAAAGCCGAGGACGCAGAGGCTTATAGGAGGTTTGTAAACGAAAAATAGCCTCTCTATACACATTCACCCATGTTCAAATTGCATAATGTGTGGAGTTTCACAGCAATTGTAAGTGTTACACTTAGGAAAATCACTAGATTCCCCTTTTGTCCACTGGTTGCCTCTGAGTTTATTTCCCACCAGCATTCCATAGTCAGCCAGCTCACACTTACGCGTGACTTTAGTTGACCAAGCTTTGGGGTAAATTCTAAAGGTGCATTCTGCTTTGTACCTATATATGGTAAATTATTGTGAGGTCGGTGCTCCACTACATTGCACTTGCATTACCTTTCTGTGAATACATTCTTTTGAATGTGAAAGTTGATTGATGCTGCCATTTGCGCCTCTTTGGTTTTTGCAAGCATCTTCGTCAATAGTAAATCTGGGCCCAATTTATTACAAGCAGAGGCAAAGACAAAGCAACTTTTAACACTGACCTTTAATCAGATGCTTACCCCACAACCAATACTACACCTAAGTGTAGCTGCTTTTTTTTGCTTAACACTCGCTCGTCATTCAAACACTGCACTGGTATTAACAAATTTAGAGTAATAGAGGACTATGATTTGACTTTCTTCCTTGGTTATCTGACTTAATACCTGATAAATATAATGTTTTTTGGGCTGACAAGGAGTATGTGAAGGAATGAAGGTTACGTGTCAAAGAAAGGCCTAATTTGATGTGCCCAAGGCCGAAATTGCTGTATGAGAAGTCTATCCAGATAACTATCTTACACCCCCACCTGGCAGCAGTGGGGTGGAGTGGAATGGAGTGGGGTAGGTTCGATTGGACTGAAGTGGAGTGGATTAAATCGAGGTGGAGTGGAGTGGGGTGGATTGGTGTGGGGTAGATTAGAATCACTGGATTTGAGTGGGGTGGATTGGACTATAGTTGACTGGATTAGAGTGGGGCGAATCGGATTGGACTGGATTGGATTAGACTAGACTGGGGTGGAGTGGAGTGGGGTGGGCTAGATGAGTTGGATTGGAATGGGTTGGACTGAACTGGAGTGGGATGGATTGGACTGGGATAGGGTGGGGTGGACTGGTGTAGACTTGAGTAGGATGGACTGGTGTGGAGTGGATTGAAATGGGGTGGGATGGACTGGAGTGGTTGGATTGGAGTGAGCTTGACTGGGGTAGATTGGGGTGTAATAGAGTGGGGTGGATTGGAGTGCGTTGAATTGGATTGAGGGGGGTAGATTAGATGTGGTGGGGTGGGGTGCACTAGAGAGGAGTGGAATGGAATGCGGTGGGACAGATTGGGGTGGGTGGATTGGATTGCAGTGGGGTGGATTGGATTGGAATGAGATGAAATGGATTTGAGTGGGTGGACTGGGTTGGACTTGATTGGGGTGAGTTGGATTGATGTGGGGTGGACTGGACTGGAGTGGGACAGACTGGACTAGAATGGGACAGACTGAACTGGATTGGGGCGGACTGGACTGGAATTGGGTGGATTGGAGTGGTGGTGGGTTGTGGTGGTGGATTGTGGTGGAGTGGGTTGGAATGGATTTGTTTAAGGTGGATTGGAGTAGGGTAGATTGGATTGGGCTGCTTTGGATTGGTGTGGGTGGATTGGAATGGGGTGATTTGTGGTGGACTGGAGTGAGGTGAAATTGAATGGAGTGAGGTGGACTGGATGCAGGAGAGGTGCACTGGATTGGAGTGAGGCAAATTGGAGTTGGGCAGATTGCAGTGGGGAAGACTGGAGTAGTGCAGTTTTTTTTGGATCAGAGTGGAGCAGATTTTTTGAGACTAGAGAAGGCACACTGGAGTGTGGCAGATTGTTTTGGATTGCAGAGGGGCAGATTGGAGTGGGGAAATTGTTTTGGATTGAAGAGGAGCAGGTTGTTTGGATTGGAGTGGGACAGATTGTTTTTGACTGGAGTATGGCAGATTGAAGCGGGCGGGTTCTTTTGGATCAGATTGGGGCAGATTGGAGAGGGGTGAATTGTTTTGAACTGGTGTGGGGCAGACTGTTTTAGACTGGAGTGGGGCCGACTGTTTTAGATTGAACTGGGGCAAATTGTTTTTATTGGAGTGGGACAGATTGTCTTGGACTGGGAGCAGGACAGATGAGGAAGACTGGAGTGGGATCGTTTGGGAGAAATGGAGTGTTGTGAACTGGAGTGGATTGGGGTGAGTGGTTTGGTTTGGGGTGGGATGGATTGGAGTGGGGGTGGGTTTGAGTGCTCTGGGGTCAACTGTATTGAGCCAGGTGGATTGGACTGAGTGGGGTGGATTGATGTGGGGTGGGGTGGGGTGGACTGTCATGGATTGGAGTGGGGCCGACTGGACTGGACTGGATTGGGGTGTACTGCACGATTATGTGTTAAAGCATAATATCAGAAATTACACATAAGAAAGAAACAATGCCGCTTTGCTATATTTAGAATAAGATAAAAGTAATATTTTGAGAACAGCGCCCACCACGAAAAACAAAACAAAACAGGAGTGCAAAGTGAGAAGTTAACTACTGAAAATTATACCTCAATCACGTCAGGAGCAGTGGATGGGCACTGATTAAGTTGAATCAATCAGTACTTGCTCCCTGCTCCACAGACAGGAACGGAAATGATGCTTGGCCTGCAGTGACAAATTATTACGGCCACACAAGACAACACATGAAAAGTGACAGGCAGGCTCTAAGCCCTTTTTAGTTAACAACAGAGTCTCGCAAGCAAGGGGCATGCGCTAGTGCATGTTCTCGCAGGCGTGATCCTAGAAAGAAATAATTTGGGAAATTATCAAAAAAATTATATTATGTTATGAGAAAAACCCTCAAAAAGATAAATTAAATGACATTAAGTTATGAGCAATTATAATTTTAAATATATCTAACCTTTTATGGTTACCTCATTATTATGAAAAAAAAATTACAGCATTTTGGGATGACTAAAGACTTCCTGAGTTGCATGACAGTATTTTCCAGTGCACAACCATGAAGAGCACCTATCATCCAGCAGATAGATTACTTTGTTTGCAAATCACCACAGCAAAATGTAAACATCCACTTCAAGCAAGCAGTAGCTGAAAGGGATGGGAAGGGCAGCCCAAACAAACTAATGGCTATACGGGATGACACAATTCTTTGCGTATAATGATTACAACAAAACATTTCCACTGTGTCAGACCTAAAAAGCAAAAATTATACTTGTTGTCTGCCACAAAAAAAGTTCAAAGTGGAAAATGGGAAAAATTAGATTTTACCTTTCAAGGTTAGTAAAATGATTAATTAGTACAATTCAAGTCTATTTAACTTTACTATGAAAACAGTACTAAAAGTCAGAAAACCTCTAAGCCTTAATGTGAACTTTTTGCAGAAAAATTTAAATCAAGTCACAAGTAGAAGTGGGCAAGGCCAGGCTAACATTCGGTGAGCGAGTCTGGTGAAATAAAAATTCTTGTAGATCAGTTCACTCCACTGATAGTCATTCCAACACTAAGGGCCTTATTACGAGTGTGGCGGTCTGGACCGCCACCAATGCGGCATTCAGCTTACAAGTTTTATGATTCAATCTTTACATGGTTACAACAACAGGTGGGAGAGATAAGTGTGCTGCAGCATTACTTAAGAGTGTTTCTGTAAGGCCCAAGTAACTGGAGTTGACATAGGCAGGATGAAACTGTACTAAGGCAACCACAGAAGGAGTGACACAAATCTTCCACCACACCACTGACTGAACTTGGATCATGCATAAAAGTACAGGAGACAAATCAACCTAAACTCTCAGTCTTGGGATGCAGAACCAGCTCCCATGTACCGTAGCTCAGCGAAGGAGCTTATCACAGAAAACACTTAACTTTTCACAACACAGGACCAGGATGCTCCAACTCCTGAAACAATAGTTTGTCTCAGTGGCGATTTAGCATCACATTAATATCCCCAACACAACAACAGATATAATTTCATATAATCCTGGGGGCAAGAAGGATAACCCCCAGAAATTCAAGGAGAATCAACATAACCTCATCCATTGCAACAGGATACAGAACCACAGTTTGAATACATGTTGAGACCCTGTGTGAGCCACCCCGATCGCCCTGTTTTACACCCATCTCCCACTCTTTGTCAGGTACAAGAAGCCTCGTGTCTATAGTTCTTACCTCTTCATTGTCTTGTAATGGACGTATTGTTTTTTGAGTACACACTGCTGCAGTGTTCAGTTTTGTATGGTGTTTTTAGCAAAAGAAGCATCTGGCTACGACCATTTGTGACTGAATCGCGTTTACTGAGGTCCAAGTCAGTGGTTGTCTTTTCTTTTCTAATCCACCACAATCTTCGCATTTGAAACCATGTCATGGGTTTCCCATGGGAGAACAAAAATCTTACATTTGAAAATTGAAAGGCCCCAGGATTCTCAGAGCAGGTAACAGAAGGGGGCAATAATGGCTGGTTATAGGCCTTCTGATCCAAGATTCCAATACTTCCAATGTTCTTTCTTCTGCTTTAAATTAGACAATTCTATCATATTCTGCTAAGGACCCGTTCTTTGTACGGTAGTGGCAGTAGTGGTGTGTACTGTAGCTAGACTTTAGGGGCCTGATTACGAACCTGACGGTCTCAATGAGGCGGCCATAGCGCCATATTATGACCGCGGCAGTAGTGCCACGATCGGACCGCCAGCACCACCGGATTTCGACATCCCGACAGCCTGGCGGTGTTGGCAGTCCTAATCCCTGGGGATTCCAACTATGTTCTCCACCAGAAATTTCATGGCGGTGCCATCACCATGAAAAGGCTGGTGGACAACGGGTGCAGGCAGGGGCCACCCAGGCCAGCACCGTCGAAATGTTCACTGTCTGCTTTGCAGACAGTGTACATTGACAGGGTGCTGATGCACACTGCACAATACAACGTTGCTGCCGGCTCGATTACAAGCCGGAAACAATGCTGTAGGCCGTTTCCGCTGGGCCAGCAAATGGAAATTGAAGTTTACACCTGCTGATCCAGCAGGACACTCGTAATGGGCCCGGTGGGGAGGCAGCCACAATGGCAGCAACCTAGCCGTCTGGATTTTGGCAGACGGGCTTTGCCGTCCACCGAAATCATAATGACCACCTAAGTCTTGAAATCCAATATAGTTCTATATACTAAAGTAATTCACAAGAATTGTATGTGATTTTCTGAAATTGAAGGGGTATCATCAGTGGCCTAGCGATTGTGGCATGGGGCCTAACACACAAAAAAGGAAAATGTGCCCCTACAGCCTTCTACTGGCTAACAGAAACATAAAATATTGGGATGCAGTGGGGCCCTCAAAACTTTGGATTCCGGTGTCACTGCACCTGCTGCACTATTAATAGCCAGGTCGTGGAACATCACTGCGACAAGGCGAGCAACAACAATAAACGGGGTGTGACTCGCAGGTATGCAGCACTCTGCCAAGGAGAAAAGTGAGTAACTTAAAAACGATGTTCTACTTTCACCATCCTTGGCGCGGTGACAGAGGGACTATCTGTAGGTGTACTCGGAGTGTTGAACAGCTGACGCATCACAGGTTCTTTCTCCCCGCTATTTATACACTCCTTATGGAAACAATATAATTCGAGCCCGGGGCCTTTTCTGTCGTGCCCTATCAAAAAACATGTTTTGTTAATGAGAGGCACCTTGCGTTGCCTCTCGGTTTTATCCCGTTTGCTTAGAATTCCCTTCTGGCACTCCCTCAACGTGGCCTACGGGAAGGGAGCGTGCCTGTGACGTGAAACATGGGAACGTGCCCACTCTGTTTATTGCTTACAATATTAATTAGCCATGTGTTTCCAGACAGAAATAGCCCTGTGGGGCAATCCGGAGTCCATCACGCCCCGAGCTGTGTTTGTGTTTGGGGGCAGAGGCCACGCAGGGCTAGGCCAGGCAGCTGCAGGTGTCACTCACTCCCTCCAGCAGGATTCAGTGTGAGGTAAAAGCCGAAAGGCCTCACTCACGCTGCGCCTCAGCTACTGAAGCAATGTAAGGGGGCCAACGTTGTAAACATACCTGCAAAGATACGCGAAGATGGCAAACTTTGCACTTCCTGAATATTTCAACTCTCCCACGTGGGTGCAAATACTCACCATAAATAGGTTTTACTTGAGAATGTGCCCGAAAAAAAGTAAGTGAGAATTCGATCATGATAAGTGGGGTTGACCATTTGTTTTCCTGGCAAACCCTCAAATCTTACGTCTCCCTTTTATGAAGTTTACAAAAAAACTCGCACACACTTGGACCTATCAACATTAATGTAAAATAAAAAAAACTTCCACGTCATATCCAGACACAGCTTTTCAGGCCACAGAAACAAAATGGAAGCGGAGTATTTTATTTAGGCTGCTTTTCTACCAGCTCATTTGAAGATAGGTAGCTCGTGCAAAGCCCTTTATCTACAGATAAAGCAGAAGGAAAAGAAACACACTGAACACTTTGTAACTTTTATTTGTTACTTCACCAATGTAGTCAGCATCCGTTTTATTGAGGGATAATGCAAAGAACATATCATCATGCTATCTACTGCTGAGCGCTATACCTTCTCTCCAGCCACAGACGTTTTACGACATGGCAAAGTGGGCTCTGACCCATGGCCCCAGCCTTTCAGGGGCCCCCTTGATAGAGGCACAGCTTTTATACAGTGTCTTGCCCTGATGACCTTGATTAATTCTTAAACAGATTGTTTTAAATACCGTTTTCCTTTAATTTATTTTTAATGTGGGTGATGTGTGAGAGTTTATTACAGACATTTACAGAGAAATGTTGTGTTCAGCTTTCACACAACATCCATGCAAAAGTTTCTTTTTAGATCAAAACAGGAGCTCACATAGGCGAAATGGAGGATGACACAGAGATTAAGTGCAGTATTGTTATAAAGTATTTTCTTAGTTACAATATTGAAAACATGTCACTATCCCTGAATATTAGATGTAAACACATTTAGATGTTAGACAAATATGACTGTGCACTGTCAGTAACCTGGCCAAAGAGGGCATTAAAGAGCTGAAACTGTACCATAAATTCAAAGCGGTTCCGAAGAGGGGCCCCAAATATGTTTTGCCCAGGGCAACCAAAATCCTTAAGATGTCCCTGTCTACAGCATCACATTCTTTAACAGGTGAGCTAGAGGGACACTCAAGATATGTGACCAATCCCTTAGGAACCCCACTCGAAGACAGCAGCACCAAGACCCATCAGTACGTCAATGACATGCAAATCTGCTTCATCTATTAACCTAGAATGGCTCAAGGCCAACCCCGCTACCATGAGGGAATGGATCTTAAAAGCTTTTGTAGCAGCAAGTGTCAAGCCTAGTCCAGGAATGTCTGTCTTTCAAAAAACTGGACGGATTCAAATTCAGCTCTCTATGCAAGCTGAATCGTTTAATTTCATGCTTGATGCAACCTCTGTGATAAAGCATTTTTCGGTTATGCTTTAAACGAGGTCAACAAATCTTTTCACCCAACATGAAGTGGTGGAAAAATATGCAATCAAAACTCTTCAAATAGCACAATTTAAAATGACAGTATGACCCATGTGTCCACATAAGGAAAACTCCAGTCTGAAAAAGTTAAGAGTTTTATTACATATTCAGGCTCTAATGTATGTAAATGATTCTCAAAACAATGGTATAAGGACACACAATCACCATGGGTTGACCACAGTGATGAAAATAAACTAACATTTAAAGAACTAAATATTCAACAAATAAAATAGCAAATACCAACAAGATAATCTGATGGATAGAAAACAAGCACTGTTCAGTTCTTTTGAGCATTAAGGCAATTTAAAAGTAATCTAAGATTAGCGAGCTAGGGTAAGGGAAATCCCTACAGATTAGCAAGTCACAAGTTAACATGTGCTGGGCTAAAACACAAGAACAAAAGGTAAAAAGAGCAAGCATTTGCAATGCAATGGGTCTCGCATTTGCTCAAGTTAGAGCTATTTGTATTGTAAATTACTAACTGGACTTTTCTTGCCACCCAAACTAAAATAAAAATAAAAACAGTTTCACATAAGAGAGCTGATTCAATACGCCGCCGTGACAGAGACACACAAAAAAGAAAAAGCACTCGACTTCTGCCAAGCGAGATCGCGCTGCGAAAAAAGAGAAAAAGTAGTCCACAAACCGGACGGAAAACAGCGAGCCTTGTATGTTTTCAGTACTTGGTCGCTGAGCTCGAGGAGGGCTAACCACCGGAAAAGGCATGACGTATGCATGCCTTCCTCTAATGAAAGCAAGCAGATTTCAAAAGGCAAGCCCACGAACCAATGAAAGACACTGGCGTGACATGGGCGTGGCTCCGAGCCCTTTTCTATCTACTATAGCGTCTCGCAAGCAATACGCATGCACTAGTGCATGCTATCGCAGGCTCGACCCTATTAAAGGACAAAAAGAATTTGGAAAAGTGAGATCTGGGGGGAAAGGTGACTAACCAGAGCTGGCAAAAAGTAAGTAAAAAGGAAAGGGGTCAGCATTTGATAAGCTTTGTCAAGAGTCTTCTTCTCGGGGTCAGGGGAAAAATTTCTAAGTCTCAGCCAAGCACTGTAAAAGGATGAGGGCAGAGAGGTCTGTACTTCTCAGAGTCCAAACAGAGAGAGGTGTGGCAAGAGGGGCAAGCAGAGTGCTTAAGTGGGATATGAAGAAGACTCCCAGGGCAAGAGCGGTGAGCAGAATGCTGCTGACCCAGCAGGGGAATGGTAAATTAAAGTACAAAGGGCAAGACGATTCAGTCAGCCGTCACTCCACAAGACTTGGAAGGCATAACTGTCCAATCAAAGTCCATCATGTGACATGGAAAGAATACCATTATCAACATGTGAAAAGCATCCATCTTAGCTCATCTGTATGGGTTGAAACAAATGTATACAGTGCACTTCCACAGTTCCTCAATGTACTGGCTCAAGGTTACTTTCTTAGGTTCACTATGCGTAAAACAATAGGACATTTATTTTCAAGCTGCCATTTCATGGGAGCGAAGTCTGAAAATAATGATGCGTTAGCAAGAATGACTAAACATTTGTCTACCCAGACAGGAAACAGGGCTTTGCAGGCATCACTTAGGCTAAGTAAAGTAAATTAAAATGGCACATTCATTTATGTCAAGCAAGACACACATACCATTCAAAATATGAATTCATCATTAATATGCTGTGTCAGTGTTCACATTACAGTAGATTAAAAACAAAATAATTATGTTGATACATTCCATTAGATATAATGCAGAACTACATTTTTGACATTTGGATATAACATTTAAAACATTTCTTTTCAGAAAATCATTATTTTTCTAGTACAAACTAATAATTAATAAGACAGAGAAACATATTGTATTGAATTAATTGATTATAAATGAAGTTTTGGGGCTATACCACACCACTATGTGTCTCTATTCTACAGTGAATGCACATTAATATAGGCTTTCAGTGCACCACTTTGCAATTAATCTATTAATGTTTTAAATAACAAAATGCAAAGTCTGTCACTTATAGATGATTACATCAAAAGTAGCACTAACATTCCTGCTACATCATTTACAAGACACCTATTGCCAGGAAAGCATCATGCTCCCACTGTCACTCCTCCTATTCAGAAAGGATGAGATAAGCCTATGATTGAAGGAGAACAAATTGGCCTTTGCTTAGAATCTACTGTGTTGTAAGTACTTCAACATATATTAAGGTGGTGGTCGTGGTGGTCTGGGAGCATTAATGAGTCTGACATGGCAAAAGATAACAATTTACCTATAGGTAACATCTCGGTCACTTCTCAGTCACCACCAGTTATGCCAACCTCAAGCGGTCAGAGGCCAAACCCCTCTCAAGCCTTGCTACTGCACAACACTCCTACAGTCTCCACCGCAGTGCGGCATGGTCTCACACACTCATTGCTGATGCTTTCTGTGATCTGAATATCTTCTTAATTATGTATCGGCCACGCTGGTCAAGAAGCATAAAGTGTGTAGTGCACCCTTACAACCTCTACCACAAGCACCACATTCATAGCAGTAATCACTCAAAACTGAAACAAAAATTAGGTATTTACTTAAATATTTGAATAGTTGATAAATACTTCTCATGACCTACTTCACTTTGAAAATGTGACTGAAAAGTGCTCCCTTTAAAATAAGGAACACACCAAACAAATAAGTTTTGAAAATATGCATATAAAGGGGAAATTCATATTACACCACAAGATACATGTGTATATCAGACCATGTAAATATTGCTGATTCTATGTGCATATGGGTGTGTGTGTGTGTAAGAGGGTTTATGTCTGCCACAAAACATTAGTGTCACATGTATAAATGTATGTATAAGGTGAATATATGTATGTAAAAGTTAATTACAGTTTTATTAGAAAAAAATCTACTCTCTTCAACCTTTGGCAAATTCCTCTTTTTTGACTCATCCCAAACCTTTCTGACTATTATAAATTTCCAAATACCCTTTTCAAACTTCACCCAACTTTTAGCAAATTCACCCAACTTTGTTTTTTAAAATCAAATTTTATTGGTTGCATTCCCATCTATCATTGTTTTGTCCAATATCCCTCTACAGACAGAGACTAGTCACATGCATATCAGACTTGATCCTGCACCAATCAAAACAGTACAGCCCAAACTACCAGGCCAGTTGTCGTCTAAATGTGAACAGGAGTAACCCCCAGATTGGTTGGCCTTGATGGGCTCCATGTGCTGCCCGTATCTTCAGTTCTAAGGCACGCGGTTCTGAGCATGAGGTCCACATCTGTTGAATTTACATTGCATTTAGGGCATCTTTTTAAGTAAAGCAAAAACAAGAGATGAGTGAAATGCTTTTGTTAACCTGAGTCCCTGTTATTGCTCTTGCAGTATTCTAGTCCGTTTTTTCTAACTACAACACCACTTCGTACACTGCCTGCCAGCTCCAAACTGTGGAATGATTAGAAGATGAGGATTTCAATGAAAGCTAATACGTCTGTGATTGGATGAAGAGGGCATTCACCTCCCATAAAGTAACTATACAATATCTACCAAAACAATATCCTTTATACAACTTCATACATACCATATTTCCCATACAATAATGCTAATTATAGTTAACAATGAGGCAACAGATTTCATTTTTTGTTTGTTTTGTGAATAAAGTATCTTACTAAAGGGTGCGTGTTTCAGTGTATACCTTGGTGGGAGAGTTAAAAAGCAAACTCGTCTATATATCAAATGTATTAGACTTTTGGTATGGCAACAAAGGGCAATCTAATTTCACACATCGGCTTGAAAATTTCTAGGGACGGCAGAATCAGGAACTTCCTCTGGGAGCTGGGAATGGATCTAAAATCAAGGAATACACATGAAGGTTGGGAAATTGAGGGAAAAGTGATCACAAATTGCTGTCTGAAAACACACATGAATGTCCCTCTCCTGAGCAAAAGCTTAATCTAGGAATCATAAAAATTATTTTTTCCCATCTTGCCTATCTGATACCTGTGTTCTAGCTTCTAAAATGTACGTGAAGACCCATTACTCCACTCCATTCAGAGAAGCGCTCTGTTTGATAGACAGTGTGGCAAAAACAAAACAGCTGCAAAAAATTGTAAGTCCTGAAAGTGTCTCTTATTGGTTTGAATGTAATCTTCTGAAAAATATTTTGACTTGCATAAGTGTGATTTCCACCACATTGCTTCCTGCTGGCTGAACACTACACTTTGCAGGAATTACAGGACATGGTAAATTATGAGACAGAGAATACTTTATTGGTGTTAGAAAGCAGGTTACTGGTTGGCAGAGGTATGCATCCCGTCCAAGTAAGAACCACAATCCTAGTTAGTGTAAGTTACAAACACATCCTAAATTAACCTGTGCTCACCCTCAGGTAGCTTGGAATAAAGTAGTGAGGTTTAACTTAATAGGCCATGTGTAAAGGATTTGTGCAACACATCAAACAGTAAACAGTGAAAACACCAAACAAAATGATTCCACACCAAGTTAGAAACATAGTTTTTATTTTAATAAATAAAACAATACCAGAATGAGAAAAATTAAATAAGTAGAAGTCATTATATTAATTTTTAAAGAGTAAATATAAAAATAGCACTTAGAAGCAATATGTGCCTATTTAGGATATCTGGTCGTGCTGGACTGGGACAAAGTCAAACATTCAGGCCAACTGCAATGGAGGGCGGGCCGGATACTGTGACCCCGCAAGTACCACTGAGCAAAAGTACCTTGATACTTGTTGCAACAGCAACGATGCAGGGTGCAGCTGAGGGAAGCGTAGGTGTCAATCCGGCAGTCGAGATGATGCGTCAATTTTCCCCATGCAACAATGGTGATGCGCCGGTTCCAAAGATGATGTGCTGGTTCCAAGATGCAGAGGTTCAGAAGCTGATGCGTCTGGTTCCTCCATAAAGTTGAGTGGATGCGTTGATCATCTCCCAGCAGTGGTGGCAATACAGTTGTTCCGATGCGGCGGTTTCTATGATGATGCGCTGGTTCAGAGTGCAATGCAGCGGTCCTGTTCACGCAACAGCTGTGATGTGTCGATTGTACTCTTGCAGCAGAGGATGTGTTGGTCCTGCTGGGGTAAGCACCTGTGTCCACTTCGAATGGGCCAGTTACAGGAGCAGGGTGGAGGACTTTTCTGTCTCTGAGTCTTCAAATGAGGAGGTTAGTCAGCTAGCCCTTGGTGTCACTCTGGGTTTACTGATGGAGGTCTAGTCTTTACCCAGTCAGAGAGTAGAAGGCAGCAGGGCAACAAAGCAAGGAAGGAGCCTTCCAGAGTGGCAGTCCTTAAGCACAGCAGTTCTTCTTCCAGGCAGAGTGATTTTAGGTCCAGACATGTACTGTGTTAGTAGGGTCAGAGGTCCAGTACTTATACCCTGGTGTGCCTTTGAAGTTGGAGTGACTTCAAAGAAGGGTCTTTGAAGTGCAGAGAGGTTCTTCCTACCCTGGCTCCAGACTCACTTCAGTGGAAGGTTGGCAGCCTTGTGTGTGGACAGGGCACAACCTATTAAGCTCCTCCTGCCAATCCTCCCAGATAGATCCATCAAGTCGAACTCAACATTCCTTTGTGTGTGTGGCTGTCTAGAGGGAATACACACTATCACCCAGCCCAGCCAGTGATCAGAGACAGGCACCAGGAAAATACCTTTCTATAATAGCCATTTCCGAAATAGTAACAACAAATCCAACTTTACCATTAAAGAGAAATTATCACTACCATTCCTTAGGTACTAAACATGACCGATCTACCGTCTGTCTATTAGGAATTACAGCTTATTAAATGTACTAAGGAAACCCTAATGTCAACGTATGAGAGGGGTAGGCCTCTCAGTGACATGTAAACCTTAAAAAAACATGCCCTACTTTTTAGTTACATAGAATGCTGCCCTATGGGCGACCTAGGGCCTACCTTAGGGGTGACATATGTAATTAAAGGGGAGCTTAAGGTTTGGCATGAGGTTTTACGTGCCAAGCTAACATGGCAGATGAAATTGCACACACAGGCTCTGCAATAACAGGCCTGAGACATGTTTAAGGGATATTTGAGTGGGTATCACAAGCAGTACTGCAGTCCCACTAGTAACATTAAATTTACAGGTCCTAGGCATGTGTAGTGCACTTTACTATGGACATATGAGTTATTTAAATATGTCAACTATGGCTGTACCAACCAAACCATGTTTAGGGGAAGCAGCACGTCCACTTTAGCACTGGTCAGCAGTGATAAGGTGCTCAGAGTGCTAAGACCAACAAAAAGAAATCAGAAAAATATGAGGCAAGTGGTAGACAAAACGTTTGGGGAAGACCACCCTAATTCTGTCAGGTCTAACAATTGGTAACTACAATTAAGGAGGAAATAATTTGAACACTCATTTTGGAAGCATACACTTTCTTTAAACATGTAATACCTACACTAATTTTGAACTATCGGACAAATCCAGTTCATTTAGTCCTAAAGCTCACAATAACATTGACATTGGAGGCCCCATAGAAGATCTTTCTTCTCACCTGATGATGTTTCTCCTGAGGATCTAAAGGTGTCTTTTTACAGCCTATCACAAAAAAAGCCTTTTGAAATGAGTGTCAGATCAAGAATCCACAAACAAATGTACAGAAAGAAATTAGCTTGAGAGCTTCTGGCATACAATGTTCCTTTAAAACATTTGGAGTTATTCTCCAGCCGTCCCTTGAAACATTTTTCAGTCTTTAAAAAGACATGCACTGAAGCAGTAACAGGGCTTGAGGGACTGACTTAAATTCTTACGGTCAAGTGCCATATTTAACCAGTACACTTCAACTAGTGAGCCTAATGATGATTTGACTGCCAGCAAGTTTTAGAGTGCACAATGCCCTTATAATAGTGACATGTATCTGTATGTATTTTACATATATATATATATGTCACATTCGTGGAAATATATGTGGCCCAATAATACAGGCTATTTGGAGCAAGTGTACAAATAAGCCTACATCGTCAGTAAAGAATAAAAATCAAATTCCATATTAAACAATTTGGTATCGGACTTGAGAAAGCAAAACTTTCTGCAGTAGTGTAACACAAGCCCTCGCAGCCCCCGTGGTGCAGAGGGGTGGGGTGAGCTCCAGGTGGCCACCTCAGCACAGTACCCTAGCCTGACAGCTCCTGAGATCGGAATGAGGCCCCCTCCTCCATGTACCGTGCAAGGGAGATGGGGGGAGGTCTCCAATGTTTCGCTACGCCACCTGCTTACTTTCTCACAAAATATTACAATGCTTAAAAATAGAGAATATCTCTACCACTAGCGAGACCTGATCTGGGAGGATGCAGCTCGGTTGCGTGGATAACCCATTGTATTCTGGTTCTGGTTAAATATCTTAGTTTATTACTGGCACACAAGACAAAACAGCACAACATAAACCACATATGAAGGTAAGCAAATGTTGTATGCTGTTTACTGTTGTTGATGGGGGGTATCGGAATGATGACTTCCTTAAGTCTTTTCCTGTCCGTAGGTTACAGCCCATCCCCACACTTAAAAACAATAATAACAGCATATTACACGCTGCACATCTGCATATATAGAGTTGGCGGTAGCAACTGTGAGGTGAAGATATGCTTCACTTTCCAATAAAAAGGTGATTTTTGCTTTGTGTACTGTTTGATTAATCTGCATAACACGTTCAAAAGAAACAGCAAAACCGGCTTCGTTTTGGCATATCACGTTTTGTAGATATCCTCGAAATGGAGGGAAAGAGGGTTCCAATAAAGAGTGCTTCCCATTTTAACTCCCACGAAAAACTTTGCCATCTGCTACTACAAAGACCCTCAACATGTAACAAAAGTAGATTGGATTTAAACCTGAAATCTATCCAAAGGCAGATTTGTTTGGTATAACTCCATGGACGTCATTCACCAAAATGGCAGGGGTAGCGGATGTGACATCACACGTCCTTTGACCTCCACTATCACTCACACACACACACACACTGTCTCACATAAACACACCCTCACCCACAAGCACGCACACAACGTACATTTAAAAGCATATTTGTACTTACTTCAGGTGTCATGGACTAGCATTTTCCAGCTAATTGTACCCCACTTTTGTTACTCAAATAGTGAATAATATGCTTTTATTCACTATTAGTGCAATCATAATTGAGTGAAAACAAAGAGGGTGGAGCCCCCGCCGGTGTGCTGTGCTCCTGGCACTGATTTGACACCTCCGAGGCCAGGGGTCGCAAAGGCAGCGCCATAGTTCTTTTTTAACTAGCATTACAAAATGTTCAAAATCTTCACAAGGTTGAGTAATAGAGATAGCTTACCCATCAGGTTTATCAGCTGGTAAAAACGGGGTGTCACTACTAGGGATCCCAGCTGATTCCTGTGGTTTCTTACTAATCAGCCACAGTACGGATAATGACAACACAGTTTCAACGTGATACAATTTAAATGCAATGTTTATTGGAAAGAAACCATATTTATAGTTACAGATGCCATCAAAGTTGTAACTTAACTCTGAAAGCTGTTCATATAAATATAGAATGCTGTTGTCGGTATAGTCAGGTTTAAAACACTGCAGTTCAGGGAGGCCAGACAGCCTTTCAGCTGATCACCAGGGTCATTAGTGCAGCCAAGGAAAAGAAGAACCCATTTCAAACATGTGGTCATCCCTCTGCCTCCCATCACACAAGCAAAAGATATTCCAATTCTTCAAACTCCCAAGTGCCATCAACAAGATCTTTGTTTGAAACTGTGCTCCAATTCTTTAAAATATATTCAGAGTAGGAGTTGACTCCACCCAGAGCAGTATTACTCTGTCACCTCACTCTGTTGGCTGTGAGTTGTTTAAGTCGGCCTTCCATGGAGAGCTTGCATTGCAATGTGTTGGACTTTTGGCCATACGCAGGGTCATCCCTAGTCTTTTTGCCTCCTTCCTCCTCGTTTTTCTGACCTTTCGCTGTTGGCTCTAGGACTCTGAGCACTTTATCACTGCTGACCAGTGCTAAAGTGCAGGTGCTCTCCCATCTAAAGTTGGTATGATTGGCTTATACCTAGTTGGCATATTTAATTTACCTATAAGTCCCTTGTACAGTGGTATCTCTATACCCAGGGCCTGTAAATTAAATACTACTAGTGGGCCTGCAGCGCTGCTTGCGCCACCCACTGAAGTAGACGTTCAAACCTGTCTCAGGCCTGCTAGCGCAGGGCCTGTGAGCGCAGTTTTCTGCCACAGGGACCTGGCATCTAAATTTACTTGCCAGGCCCAGAACTCCCCTTTTACTACATGTAAGTCACCCCTAAAGTACGCCCTAGCTAGCCCTATGGGCAGGGTGCCATGTATGTAGAAAGGCAGGACATGTGCCATATTGCATGGCCTGTACTGGTAGTGACAAACAGCCTAACTTGGTGCCTCACTGCTGTGAGTGCTGCCTTCTCATAGGATTGCATTAGAAATGCCATGCCTTATGTGTAAGGGGTATTGTCTGATTTATGAGGGGTAGCGTAGGCGTGTTTGGTATGGTTGTGATGGTGATAATAAATACTGCTTACTGGTGTGGGTGTATTTTTTATTACTATCACAGAAATGCCACTTCTAGAAAGTGCGCATTTATCTGTGCTTATAATTCTGGTGTTTTGCAGCTTGACTCCAATCCACGTCTGGGCAGAGTGACAGTTGGGACTTTGTGCATACTTTTCAGACAGCCTGTACACAGGGAGGGTGGAGGTGTCACTGAGGTGCATTTGCATACTGAATAGTCTTCCTGGGCTGAGAGAAGGGAGAGGCGGGGCACACCTACATTTGTAAAGGCTGTGCCCTGGCCTCACACAATAGGGTCGTTAACCCCCCACTGATGTTTGGAGCCTGTGCTGAAAGGAGAGAGGGGGCACTCCCAGAACCAGTTGTAACTGGCTGGAACCTCCTCTCCCTACCATTGTAAAACCCTGTAAGAACTGACTATAAGTACAGGGGAATTTTCCCCACAATTTGAACATTCTTGGAACTTGAAACTGGACACAGAACTCTGATGAATGGACTCACCAGGAAACCGCCATGGACTGCTGCTGCTGTGCTGACCTGTGACCTGCCTGGTCACTAGGAGGAACTGCCACCATCTGCACCCCTTGTGCTGGCCTGTAGCTGGGCCCACCAGCCCTGTGCTCCTTCTCGTTTAGTTGTTCCCAGGGGCAGGGTGCTGTGGCCCCTGACCCCTGCAACGATCTTTTACATCTTTGCCAGGAGGGAGCGCGAGGCGCCCCCCTCCCCTTTAAAGGATTTCCCTGACTTGGGCCCCCCCTTGGAGAGGGCCGGTGGAGGCCCGGGGGGCCCCCCAGTGATCACGGGTCCCAGAAGGGGCCCGTCAAAAATTCAGAGAGGGTGCGTGCCGCCCCTCTCGGTCTGCCATGTTGAGGGAGGCCCCCGTTTTTGCGCAGAGGAGCGCCGGGGGCCCCATTAGTTGTTTTAGGCACTGGAAGTGCCTCCCCATCAAGACAGGTACTTTTAAATGGACCAATATGTTCCTAATCTAAAGTTCTTTCTACAGACTTTGCTATTATGATATATTGCCTACCTGTTCTATGATGCTTTTACATATGTGTGCACATGTTCCTTTTATGGGCGTGACTTGCTAATATGTTTCTCTAACTTGCCATAGGTTTTCTAATGTTCCTACTATGGGCGTTTTATGATATTCTTATGACAAGTGTTCTAATGTGATTACGTGTTTTCTGACTACTGCTTATGTTGCAGAATACTGAGTAACCTGTGTGTTATGTGTGACTACTGCTAGTTTGCAGAGTAACTAATGTGTAACGTTCTGACAACTGCTAAGGTAGCAGGATAGTACTATTATGTGATGTTGGTCTGATAATTACGTTGTGTACAATACAGTATATTTTCATATAATCTGGTGTTGTGTTTCCTTTGTGGTGGGGATATTGCGTCACAGGTGTGTGTGTGTTGTGCAAACGCTTTACACATTGCCTCCGGGTTAAGCCTGACTGCTCGTGCCAAGCTACCAAGGGGGTGAGCAGGGGTTATCTTGGACGTGTAACTCCCTTGCCCTGACTAGAGTGG
Organism: Pleurodeles waltl; assembly: GCF_031143425.1. Classification (NCBI taxonomy): domain Eukaryota; kingdom Metazoa; phylum Chordata; class Amphibia; order Caudata; family Salamandridae; genus Pleurodeles; species Pleurodeles waltl. The sequence goes on along the minus strand of NC_090450.1, from coordinate 69,290,099 downwards.
GTAAGTTCTGCCTGGCTGAGGTGCATACCCTAGCCAACCAGAAACCCCATTTCTAACACAATGCATGAAGGATTGTTTTAAATATGGAAAATATAATCACTCATCACAAATTAAGTTCATTTTATAAATGCCTTGTATAGAAAGAAGCATTTTGGCCTTTTTTGTAAGGGCTCAAGGGTGAGCCACTACAGCCACCACCTTCACCACTATCCTCGCTGCCACTGCCATTTACACCACCACCACCATCAATGCTATCAACACCATCACCATCGCAGTAACTAACGTCACTATCACCATCTTTTCCATTACCCCATCCCTATTATCACAATCCCGTTACTAAAACCATTACCACCACAACAGCATTTGTGCATGTCTTTGTTTTGCATACTTTACCACATGAACGCCAGGCCTGTTAACTTTGCCAATGCATGTTTCATTAGTTCATGTGGTGTATAGACATTTTTGCCCTTGGGACAAACATTGCCACTCAAACGTATTCAGATTTGAAACACTATGTCAGAATAGTAGAACCTTATATCAACATGATAGCTAAGAACCTAGCCAAAGTCCTTGCTTTCAGATTACTTTCGGTGACTCATTCTTTAATTCACCTAGGTCCAAAAGACTTTCTGCTGGGACACAGTATAAACTATCTTCTCAGGAGGAACCAGTTTGCCCTGACCCGTGCACATGTTATCCAGCCCGTGAATAACTTAACCTAGTAGATTTTGGAAAAGCATTTGGCATCCTAAGATGGAGGTTCCTATATGAGGTGCTCAAGAGGATGAACTTCTGTCCCAGGTTTCTGTTCTACAATCAAGCCCTTTATAACAACCCCGGTTCAGGTTCTTGTAAGCAGTGCCCTGCCTGAACCATTACTGATTGTTTACTATTCACCCTGACAACTGGACCCTCAGCTGCCTGGACACATAAGGATGGCTTTGAAGAAGCGTTCTAATGGTAGAAGAGCATTGAAGATCAGGTCTTGCAGTATAAAAAATATCCTATGTCTTCAGTACCCATGATGGTTACTGATGTGCTCCGTGACTGGTATTGGTTAGCAAGAGACCATCCAATAAGAATAATCTGAATGGAAATGCTGCAAGGTACTTCCACATGGTAAACTATCGGGAATAAGTCAAATGGATGGTTGTTGGGGTGAGGTTGAAAAAGCTGTGGCTAGGGGTATAAAATAAGAAGTCAGAAACTATGTCAGGTTGCGCACAAAGTTCTAATAGAGTGGCAACAGAGGTAAATATAGTAAAAAATATTTTCATTAGTAGGTAGAATCAAGTATGGACGCCATTAATGTTTTCTACTGGCTAATAATACAATGGCAGCAGTGACGATCTCAAAGTCTATAAAACACATTCAATCCCCACCAGCTCCTTGGCAAGGGAGTGCAGAGAACTCAGTTACTCAGGTTTGGAGTGATATGGCTCTATACTGAATCAGGACATTCATAATCATAAAATAAAAACCTCCTTGCAAACTCCACCTCTTCAGTTACAAATTTATGTTGGTTTTGATCCTCATGTAGTACGTCTTAACACTTAAAGTTATACCTTGGTATCAAAATGCATCACACAACACAGCATGTACAGAGGCTGGTATCTGGTTGGTCTGGTACTTCAAAACATAGTCACTATCAAGCATTTAGCATGTGGTTTTAGACACCTGGAATAGTATCTGAACATGTCCATTTTGATCTTGTTCACTGGTAGAATTATTTTTTTGTCAAATAGTCACAGAAGTGAATAAAATAAATACACTGATCCTTACCTTGGTGGGATCCGCACCCCGTTATCTAGCTGGGCTAGGTTGTTGGCATACTTGGACACCAGCAGTTCTTCCTCCCAGGAATCTGGGTCTTGTTTTACATATGGGGATTTTGAATTTAGTACTGCATCACAGGCTATGGTTACCTGAAATTAAATACTGACTTTTAGAACATAATTTATCCATATTATCGCATTTATCCAATAATGTAACAATATGTCTTAACCTATACATTGATTTCTTGCTTCAACATTGTTGTTGGGTAACCAAGACAAAATATTTTAGAAAACAAACCTAAAAATATTTCAGGAAAAAACGTGTGTTTTTAATATTTACTAGCAGGATGGCGCAGGGAAGGGTTGGTGAACTGTGGTGTTTGATGATTAGGGAAGATCACCTAATGGGGGAACATTTTCCTGGGAACAGCATGGAAGAATTAGTTAGATACAACCAATGGAAATAGTAGTCTAAGTGTAAGAGATGGGATTCAAGGCCTCTGAGGATTAATTTTAGCAGCCCTAAGGGGTTTCGGGATGTTTAGAAGACAGTAGTGAAGTGAAATAGACTCAACAATGGTTTGTCACAACGCAAATTGGCTAAACAACAGATACAAGAGGGATGCTGTATTTCTGAGTTTGCTCCAATATGGTCCCTCTATCATTCTTTTACAAGCAATACACTTTATTCGAGGGAAGGAATGTAACAGATTGCATTATCCCTGGGATAAGCAGTGTTTTTCCCTCATCGACAAACTTTTATTATAGAGGGACACCTTGGTGATTTGAAAAAAAAAAGGGGGGGGGCAGATTAGCAGTCCCCTCCAGTAACAGACCGTGGGGTTTTTGGCTATAGTTCCTATCGTAGTTTTATTGGGAGATATAATACTGTTTATTTTTATGGCCCCATTCATGACAATATCAAACCACTTCATTCATTATTATGGGAGTTATGCAATCTTCCTGGAATAAAAATATTAGGTGGAGATTTTAATTATCTCCCTTCACCACAGTTGGATTTTTTAAATCCAAACCGAAAGCAACACAAGAGAACAATAGAGCTGATCTTTATGTTCAGCAGAGGGCACAAGATGTATGGCGCAAATTAAATCCAACAGCGAAGGTGTATTCCTGTTACCTAAAAAGTATTGGTCGGCTTCGTGGATAGATTTATTCTTAATTCCTTAACTTTTCCTATAATTTCCTCCCAATATCATGCAGGGGTCTTTTCAGAATACTCTGTGATTGAATTACAATTCCCTCTATCTCATTCGAGAGTAACCAAAAGTTGGGTCCTGGATAAATAATTGCTGGGCCATGAATCTCAAATTCAATCCCTGTCAACAGAGATTGAATACTTTTTTTTTAATCAATAATAATGCGGCAGAAGGGACTATAGTTTGGGAGGCATTCAAGGCCACAATTCGGGGGTTTATGATTTCAATCTCAGCGTTTAAAAGAAGGGATGTTACAAACTGGGTGTTGGTTGACTGGGGTGTGAACCTTAGTCAATCAGAAATCACCATCCTAGTCAGAGTACGTGTCAGGCAAATTAACCTATCCTCACCCTCTGGTTCAGTGGCACAGAGCACTTGTGCTTAACTTAGAAGCGGTGGATAAAGTATTGTGCAACACTTCAAACAGTAAAACAGCACACAAAATGAATCCACACCAGTTTAGAAAAATAGAGCAACATTTAATAAATAAAACAAGATTAAAAACAACAAAAATCCTTGAGTTATTAATTTTTAAAGATTAAACTGTAAACTAGTGCTTAGAAGCAAGATGCGCCAACCAGGGGTATCTGGTCACAAGGAATCAGGCTTTGTGGAACCTCACACTGCATTGTGCCATTCAGCGTTGAGTCTAGTGAGGCTGGCAGCTGTGCAGCAAGGCTTTGCGGGGCTTTGCATTGTTTCGTGCCGGTTCCAAAGAGGACCACGGAAGGCACAGTACTTTAGGCCAAAGTTCCGGGTTGCCCGACTTGGTAGGGCAGATTCACAAATGGCGGAGACCTGGTGCAGAAGCAGGGTGGTTGGAAGTCTGTTATGACCTTGTGACTTCAGATCAGGAGGCCAGGTAACTTGCCCTTGGAGTCACTCTGGGTTCTATGTTCAGGAGAGAAGCAGGTCCAGTCCTTCTCACACCAGCAGTGGAATAGCAGTCAGCAGGTCAGCACAGCAAAGCAGGAGTCCAGCACAGTGGCAGTCCTTCAGCAGCACAGTAGTCCTTCTTGGCAGGGTATCCATGGGTCCAGAAGTGTAGTGAAATGGTGGTGCCAGACATCTAGTGCCTATACACAGGTGGGCCTTTGTAGTCAGGGAGTCTTCATAGACAGGCATTTGAAGTGCACAGAGGTCCTGCCCTGGCTCCAGAATCACTACAGGGGTTTATGCAGCTTTGTGTGAGGGACAGGACACAGCCTATTAAGGTGTAAGTGAGGCTGGGTTCAGCTCCTCCCTCCAATCCTGCCCACAATGATCCATCAAGGCCCATCAGGTCACACATAAGCTCCCATTGTGTGTGGCAGTATAGGAGGGATACACAAAGCCCAGCTATCATCCACCGCAGACAAGTGATCAGAGATGGGCAACATACACTAAATGGCTAAAGTAACAAAATGCAAGTTTTCTAATAGTGGCATTTTCAGAATTACAATTTAAAATCCAACTTTACCATAAATTGTTATTTTAAATTGTGATTCCAGAGACACAAAACTTAAAAAAACATATCTCTTCCAGATTGTGAATTACACTTAAAAGATGTAATAAAGTAATCCCAATGCTATCCTAAGGGTGAGATCAGCCTTGCAGTAGTGAAAAATGACTCAAGGAGTTTTTCACTACCATTACATGTAAAACTTAAAAGTACATGTCATACCTTTTAAATACATTGCACCCTGCTCTCTGGGTTGTCTATGGGCTACCTTAGGGGTGCCATTTGTATTAAAAAGAGAAGGTTTAGGCCTGGCAAAAGGTTATTTTGCCAGGTCGATTTAGCAGTGTAAACTGCACACAGAGTCTCTACAATGGCAGACCTGAGACAGGGTTAAAGGGCTACTTAAGTGGGTGACACAATCAGTGCCCTGGGAATTTTTAGTGCATTTTACTAGGGACTTATTTATAGGTAAATTAAAAATGCCAGTTAGGTATAAGCCAATTTACCATGTTTTAAGGACAGAGTACATGCACTTTAGCACTGGTTAGCAGTGGTAAAGTGCACAGAGTGCTAGCACCAACAAAAACGAGGTCAGAAGAAATGGGAGGAGGAAGGCAACACGTTTGGGGGTGACCCTCCAGAAAGGGCCATTTTCCAAAAAGAAAGGCTAAAGAAAAGCAAGACAGGTTACAGGAAGCTATAGATGAGACATATTGTAAATCTCTGGTAGGGCAATCAACTCAGACCTTATGTTTATGGTAGGTAAAGATAAAAGCTTTAAAAGATATAATATCTAATAGTGAGTCAATATTTGCCAGGTCTACAAAGAGGGTGAGAAAAAAAGCTAAAAGCGAATCTAAATTTGATAACTGCCATTAAAGATCCCCACACTGGAAAAATAGACAGAGATAGTGTAGATATTGGACAATTACTTTTGGATTATTATGATTCTCTATACAAGGGGGAAATGGAAACATGGGACTTGGCAGTAGCACAACAATTCTTGCAGGAAGTACAGCTCAGAGATACGCGGTGAATATGCCGCACTTTTAATAAATCCAATTAGTACTGATGCGATCAAAAATGTCCTAAAAAGGACTGCAGGGGTCCAAAGCACTTGACTTTGTGAGTTAGGATTTTCTATTAAAAAAATTCCTGAAATTTCATTTGCTGATACAGCTCACAAAGTCAATAGCCAGACTGGATGAAAATACCTCAACTCAAGTTATAATAAATAATCAAAAAGTATGGGAACTGCGTTTTTCAGTAGAGGAGGAACTCATCAGATCTGCATATGTGTTGCCTATTTTATTTCCGTTATTCATAGAACCCTTTGCCCAATATATTGTTTGCATAAGGGTATTCACCCCCACTGCCAGGTGCTGCTAAAATAAAATTGTAAGCGGACAACGTAGCCTTGTACCTATTCCTGATAGTGATAAGACTGAGACTGCATTTCAAGCGATTCAGAGATGTAATAGGTTGATGGGCTACAAAAAAAATGAATTCAAGACCGAATTGCTTTTGTTTAATACTAAACCAGAAGTCCTACCCCGGGCATAAAGCCTAATTTATATTTCTCACTCACAAAGGTAACTAAGAATATCTTATGATTCAGTCCTAGATAGCTGCCACTTAGAATGTGTCCCTATTACCAAAAATTAATTCTAGCCTGGCTGTTTGGAAATCTCTTCCTATCTCCCTGATTGATAGGATATCACTAATAAAAATGTTGATTTTATCACTCATATTTTTTAATATTATTTATTTTTATAAATGTTCCTAGTAAATTGAAGGCAGAATTTTGTAACAAGCAGAGAGCAGTTTGGCATCATTTATTTGGGGAAGTAAATCTCCTAGGGCCAGCATAATGATATTACAACTGCCCACGACTGAGGCAGGACTGGCATTCCCATGTTTTAGAGCATGGGTACTCGCAAACATATTCCTAGGGGCCAAAATGTTTGGTCTGTGATGCGCCTGGGGGCCACATTGATGCCAGGGCTGTGGCGGTCACGTGAGGAGGCTCAGGGGATTGGTGGCAAGGTAGGTGAGGGAGAAGCAAATGATATACATCTAGTGGCTGAAATAAACAATGGAAAACCAGAAAACCTGGAATGAATCCCGGGGTTACCCACTTTTTCAAATTGTGTGATCCTAGGCAATTGTTTAGTCTCACTTCACTCCTTTTTCTGCATTATTACATTTAAGATGACCTCGAAATACATGATTCATGGTGTGCGCTGCACAAAACCTGCCTCTATGTCTGATTTAATAAACTATAATGTTAATGTATGATAGGAACCCAGGCCACCGATAAAGTGCACATACCAAGTGACTGGCCTCTTCAATTTACTATTGGTTGTGTTCTCAGGATAAGGGAAATAATGTTTCAAAATGTATGTTTCCAAATGTATGTTTGAAAACTATCACTTTTAAAGGAATATATCTCAGTGCACTGATAAAAAAAAAATGTACTAAGGCAAAAAGGTTCTGCATGTTAACTAAATACACGTTTTTAATTTTAAAAAGACTGTCTTAGTTTTACACTTGTGCTGCAAGATGTCTTTAAAAATGAAGACATTTCTAAAGGTTTTTTTTTAACATGTTTGTATTGATTTTTCAAAAAGAAAGCCATACATTTTCTTGCATACAAAGTCATTGATAGCAATTTGTCATTGGTTACAGACTGTCGTCTGGCTCTCCCATATTAAGGTCAATATATATAACAAACTACTAAGAACTTGTGTGCACTTCCCGGTCCGCTATTTCTACCCAACACTTCCAAAGTTGCCGCCACGTAGGACGAAGCGTTCAGTTGCAATGTGGTTCTATTGCCACTGGTGACAGGAGCCCTCATCGCCACACGGGTGAGGGCGGGTGGGGGGGCAGAGGAAACGGGGGGGAGGGGAGGGGCAAGGTGGAGGGATATGGCACAATGGATCATAGCGCTGGTGTAAGACATTTCTAAAGTTAAGTGCAGGCGTCCCGAGTTACTTCCTATAACACCAATTAAGTTTGAAATAAATGATTGTGTGTATTTACTATTTGTATTGTTAATGCAGAGTCGAGCAAACAGCTGCCCAGTGCTCCTGTTGCCCCAGGGGCCGCATGTAAAGGTCAGAGGGGCCGCATGAGGCCCACGGGCCGTACTTTGAGTGTCCATGTTTTAGAGCCTATTACTTAGCATCAATTGCTGTGGAGATTTCTCTTTTTTTCTAAGCAAGGCTCCCATTTGATTATTTTATTACGTCATATATTTTGCATTGCTATGTCTTAGTCAGTTTAGTGAAAGTCATTAATAAACTTAAAACACCGAAAAGAGTGAGGTAATATTTGGGTTGACAGAAGAAAATTGTTTCACAAATTTAAAATAATACTGATCCACACTGAGACATCCCAGGCATGACGCACCCATCTTTCTTCCTGTCTCTTATTGGCTGCTATTAAGAAGTGAGAAAAAAGAGTAACATTTGTAGACTAGGAGATATTTTTAGACCAAAATAGAATTAAGTGTGAAACAAATTAATTCAAGCAATGTTTCCTTACCATGTTTCCCTCAGTTTTTTTTTACAGACATATGCCTCTTATCTTAACAGTCTTCCTTTATGTGATGTTCACCAAGCATCTGGGTTGGTGAGAGAATTATTTAGGTTTGAAAAGGTGAACGACTCCCTGAGATAATGGTATAAAGAACTTCAACAAGGCAGCTCTCATGTCATTGTAAATATATGGATGAAATGGCGAGAGTGTACAGAGATAGAGATTAACAGAAACACCTTGTCAAGATATTTTGAATACAGGTTTTTGCTGTTGAAAAGGGGCAAACTTTCATTCATAGAATTATGTTTTTTAATGGCTGGGTTATTATACCCTTGAGAGGCCCAACAAAATGTTTCAAACTGCTAGTAGAAAATGACCTAGATGTAAAGAGGTAGGAGACTGGGAACACGTGTCCTGGATGTGTAAGGCTGTCTCCGAATATTGGTTTGAGTATATCTCACTATTGGTAGGACACTTTGTTAAACCTTAACTGGCATTACTTTGCTAGGCCATTTCGGCACAGCTTTGGAAAAGGTGCACACGGTTTATTTAGATCGCTACATTGGTAGCATGATCTATTGTTACGCTTTACTGGAAATCATCAATGAATTCCACATTTGGGAGTGGTTAAACAAAATTATATGATAAAAGTGAACGGTGAACTTCCTTAGAAACTGATGCTCAACCGTACTTCTACATGATTCCTCAAGGGAACACATGTCATTTTCTGAGGAAGTGCCACAATCTCACTAATGGAAGAACAGCCTTTTATTCTCTAGTAGTTAAATGCAGCTCCAAGTTTGGACAGCTTTCGCTGATGAACAAGTGGATAAGTGTAGAACACTTTCCCAAAATTTACCTTCAAATTTCTCATATTCTGACATAGTACTTTGTACACAACATATAAAGCGCCAATACAAATCTTTTAGTCATAGACTATTTTTAAAATCCCTACATCTCTCCCACCCATCCCCTCAAACCTACTGCCAAATACGTAGCCTTAAATTTTTTTAGATGGATCCCCATAGTCTATTGATTAGGGAACATACATCCAGATAACGATATGCACTGATGCCGACTGCTATATATTCCATTACATTTTCTACTCAATGACAACTTAATTTTAGTCTTGCTTTATTAATAAGGTAAATATTTGCAATGTAGTAACTTTCCACCTTGTTCAGGATTTTTGGTAGCAAGGTACACAAAATATAAAATGCAAAATGTGCTGACGTAAGTAAGGCTCTGACAAACAGAAAAATGCAAGACTTAGAACCTTCCAATGTGTGGCAGGAGGAAATACATACTTATGAGCCCTAGACTTCAACAATCAGATATTATGAACGGATTGGCTTTAAAAGCAACTCTTAAATAAATCAATTTACCCTAGGGTCCCAATAGCATTTTAGAAAGACCAGAAATAGTGACTTGCCCAGCATACAACAAGGAACCTTGTGTTCAAGACAAAGAAAGGGACAGGGTCATTGCCTTCTTTCAAAGTAAGGTCTACAAAGTGTTTCTAGGCAAGCACAATATTAACTTTATTCCAGAGCAATTTGGTCACCCACATTCATTTATGGGAGGTAGTAATGCACATTTGTAATGAGATATTTTTATACTGATTATTCTTATGGTGCTGGATCCGAACAGACTTCCTGCAGAGCAGCAAGGGCTGGAAATCAAGGTCTACGAGTATCTATTGCATCTCACTTTATTTCTAGATGTGCAAAGGTATGATTTCATGAAGTCAGCTGGGCTACTGGTATCGTCATCAGGAGCCCTACAAGGGCCAAACTGTATTTATTTAAACTAATGAAACTAGACAATAAATCCGAAAGTTCAATGGAGGTGAGTGGAAAAAATGACACCAATCTACACTCAGTTTGATCATCCCTCTACTCCAATTACTAGAACCTTTCTGCCAACTCACAAAAAGCTCTTCTCCAACAACTAGAACAATGGGAGCAGAGGCCTTGCATGGGGCTTTAAATTAGCAATCGGGTAACTTTGTTTACCAATCTCAGAAAATAATCAGATGAGGCTGCCGGGGTCTTGGACCAAGCTCATCAGCACCACCTCCAGAAAAAACCTATGTGCCAAAAAATTATCTTCTTTCGCTAGAATACACCGTAGCATCAATTATCAAGATCATTGAGTACTTGCATCCTAACTGTGCCCCTGGTAAAAATGGCATCCCTGAAGCCCTCCACAAGCAAAATACATCAGTATGGGCGAACCGTCTGGAGTGTAGTTCAATGTCATATTAGCCTGTGTGATCATTCAAACAGTTAGAGAGGTTCAATTATTCATCCAATTTTTAAAGGAGAGTCAGGCGCGTCCCCAAGTAACTACCGTTTGATAGCGCTGTTGGACGAGGATCTTAAATATTTATGGATGTTGTTGTTTTGGTCTGGTCATGAAAAAAGCGAGTGATACTACACACTGCTGTATATGTTTTTTTTTTTGTTTAACCCCTTTGCTTCCAGGCCTTTTTGCCCTCAGGTGCCAGGCCTTTTTATAGCTATTTGAGGCAGTTCGCGCCAAGGCCCTCATAACGTTTTGTCCACATAAGCTACCCAAGCCAAATTTGCGTCCTTTTTTTTTCCAACATCCTAAGGATTCCAGAGGTACCCAGAGTTTGTGGTTCCCCTGAAGGAGACCAAGAAATTAGTCAAAATACAGCGAAAATGTTTTTTTTTTTTTCAAAAAAAGGGCTGCAGAAGAATGCTTGTGTTTTTTTCCCTGAAAATGGCATCAAGAAGGCGTTTGCGGTTCTAAAATCACCAGCTTCCCAGCTTTCAGGAACAGGCAGACTTGAATCAGAAAACCTCATTTTTCAACACAATATTGGCATTTTCCTGGGACACACCCCACTTTTACAATTTTTTGTGCTTTTAGCCTCCTTCCAGTTAGTGACATTTCTGCAAAATAGACAAAATTCTAAATTTAGCAAGGGGTCATTTGTGTGGATCCTACAAGGTTTTCCTATAGAAAATAACAGCTAAAATAAAAAAATATTGAAATTGAGGTAAAAAAAAAACAGCCATTTTTCTCCACATTTTACTCTGTAACTTTTTCCTGCGATGCCAGATTTTTTAAAGCAATATACCGTTACATCTGCTGGACTCTTCTGGTTGTGGGGATTTATAGGGCTTGTAGGTTCATCAAGAACCCTAGGTACCCAAAGCCAATAAATGAGCTGCACCTTGCAATGGGTTTTCATTCTATACCAGGTATACAGCTATTCATTTGGTGAAATATAAAGAGTGAAAAATAGGTATCAAGAAAACCTTTGTATTTCCAAAATGGGCACAAGATAAGGTGTTGAGAAGCAGTGGCTATTTGCACATCTCTGAATTCTGGGGTCCCCATACTAGCATGTGAATTACAGGGCATTTCTCAAATAGATGTATTTTTTACACACTGTCTTACATTTGGAAGGAAAACATCTAGAGAACGTCAAGGGGCAATAACACTTGTTCTGCTATTCTGTGTTCCCCCAAGTCTCCCGATAAAAACTGTACCTCACTTGCGTGGGTAGGTCTAACGCCCGCAACAGGAAACGCAACATGGACACATCACATTTTCCCAAAGAAAACAGAGATGATTTTTGCAAAGTACCTAGCTGTGGATTTGATCTCTAGCTCAGCCGGCACCTAGGAAAACCTACCAAACCTGTGCATTTTTTAAAACTAGACATCTAGGGGAATACAGGATGGGGTGACTTGTGGGGCTTTCACCAGGTTCTGTTACCCAGAATCTTTTGCAAACCTCATAATTTGGCCAAAAAAAAGAAAAAAAACTTTTTCCTCACATTTCGGTGACAGAAAGTTCTGGAATCTGGGGGGAGCCACACGTTTCCTTGTACCCAGCGTTCCCCAGAGTCTCCTGATAAAAATGGTACCTCACTTGTGTTGGTATGTCTAGTGCCCATGACAGGAAATTCCCCAAAACACAACATGGACTCATCACATTTTCCCAAAGAAAACAGAGCTGTTTTTTGCAAAGTGCCTAGCTGTGGATTTTGGCCTCTAGCTCAGCCGGCACCTAAGGAAATCTACCAAACCTGTGCATTTTTTAAAACTAGACACCTAGAGGAATCCAAGATGGGGTGACTTGTGGGGCTCTCACCAGGTTCTGTTACCCAGAATCCTTTGCAAACCTCAAAATGTGGCCAAAAAAACACTTTTACCTCAAAGTTCGGTAACAGAAAGTTCTGGAATCTGAGAGGAGCCACAAATTTCCTTCCACCCAGCATTCCCCCAAGTCTCCCAATAAAAATGGTACCTCACTTGTGTGGGTAGGCCTATCGCCCGCGACAAGAAATGCCCCAAAACACAACATGGACACATCACATTTTCCCAAAGAAAACAGAGCTGTTTTTTTCAAAGTGCCCAGCTGTGGATTTTGGCGTCTAGCTCAGCCGGCACCTAGGGAAACCTACCAAACCTGTGCATTTTTTTAAACTAGACACCTAGGGGAATGCAAGATGGGGTGACTTGTGGGGCTCTCACCAGGTTCTGTTACCAGAATCCTTTGCAACCGTCAACATTTGGCTAAAAAAAACACTTTTTCCTCACATTTCGGTGACATAAAGTTCTGGAATCTGAGAGGAGCAACGAATTTACTTCCACCCAGCGTTCCCCCAAGTCTCCCTATAAAAATGGTACCTCACTTGTGTGGGTAGGCCTAGTGCTCACGACAGGAAATACCCCAAAACACAACATGGACACATCACATTTTCCCAAAGAAAACAGAGCTGTATTTTGCAAAGTGCCTAGCTGTGGATTTTGGCCTCTAGCTCAGACAGCACCTAGGAAAACCTACCAAACCTGTGAATTTTTTAAAACTAGACACCTAGGGGAATGTAAGATGAGGTGACTTGTGGGGCTCTCACCAGGTTCTGTTACCAGAATCCTTTGCAAACGTCAACATTTGGCCAAAACAAACAAAAACCTTTTCCTCACATTTCGGTGACAGAAAGTTCTGGAATCTGAGAGGAGCGACGAATTTACTTTCACCCAGCGTTCCCCCAAGTCTTCCTATAAAAATGGTACCGCACTTGTGTGGGTGGGCCTAGTGCTCGCCACAGGAATTGCCCCAAAACACAAAATGGACACATCACATTTTCCTAAAGAAAACAGAGCTGTTTTTTGCAAAGTGCCTAGCTGTGGATTTTGGCCTCTAGCTCAGCCGGCACATAGGGAAACCTACCAAATCTGTACATTTTTTAAAGCTAGACACCTAGAGGAATCCAAGATGGGGTGACTTGTGGGGCTCTCACCAGGTTCTGTTACCCAGAATCCTCTGCAAACCTCAAAATTGGCCAAAAAAACACTTTTACCTCAAAGTTCGGTAACAGAAAGTTCTGGAATCTGAGAGGAGCGACAAATTTACTGCCACACAGCGTTCCCCCAAGTTTCCCCTGATAAAAATGGTACCTCACTTGTGTGGGTAGGCCTAGGGCTCGCGACAGGAAATACCCCAAAACACAACATGGAAACATCAAATTTTCCCTAAGAAAACAGAGCTGTATTTTGCAAAGTGCCTAGCTGTGGATTTTGGCCTCTAGCTCAGACAGCACCTAGGAAAACCTACCAAACCTGTGAATTTTTTAAAACTAGACACCTAGGGGAATGTAAGATGAGGTGACTTGTGGGGCTCTCACCAGGTTCTGTTACCAGAATCCTTTGCAAACGTCAACATTTGGCCCAAAAAAAAAAACCTTTTCCTCACATATCGGTGACAGAAAGTTCTGGAATCTGAGAGGAGCAACGAATTTACTTTCACCCAGCGTTCCCCCAAGTCTTCCTATAAAAATGGTACCGCACTTGTGTGGGTGGGCCTAGTGCTCGCCACAGGAATTGCCCCAAAACACAAAATGGACACATCACATTTTCCTAAAGAAAACAGAGCTGTTTTTTGCAAAGTGCCTATCTGTGGATTTTGGCCTCTAGCTCAGCCGGCACCTAGGGAAACCTACCAAATCTGTGCATTTTTTAAAGCTAGACACCTAGAGGAATCCAAGATGGGGTGACTTGTGGGGCTCTCACCAGGTTCTGTTACCCAGAATCCTTTGCAAACCTCAAAATTTGGCCCAAAAAACAATTTTACCTCAAAGTTCGGTAACAGAAAGTTCTGGAATCTTAGAGGAGCCACAAGTTTCCTTCCACCCAGCATTCTCCCAAGTCTCCCAATAAAAATGGTACCTCACTTGTGTGGGTAGGCCTATCGCCCGCGACAAGAAATGCCCCAAAACACAACGTGGACACATCACATTTTCCCAAAGAAAACAGAGCTGTTTTTTTCAAAGTGCCTAGCTGTGGAGTTTGGTCTCAGGCTCAGCCAGCACCTAGGGAAACCTACCAAACCTGTGCATTTTTGAAAACTAGACACCTAGGGGAATGTAAGATGGGGTGACTTGTGGGGCTCTCACCAGGTTCTGTTACCAGAATCCTTTGCAACCGTCAACATTTGGCTAAAAAAAAACACTTTTTCCTCACATTTCGGTGACAGAAAGTACTGGAATCTGAGAGGAGCGACAAATTTACTTCCACCCAGCATTCCCCCAAGTCTCCCTATAAAAATGGCACCTCACTTGTGTGGGTAGGCCTATCGCCCGCGACAAGAAATGCCCCAAAACACAACGTGGACACATCACATTTTCCCAAAGAAAACAGAGCTGCTTCTTTCAAAGTGCCTAGCTGTGGATTTTGGCCTCTAGCTCAGCCGGCACCTAGGGAAACCTACCAAATCTGTGCATTTTTTAAAGCTAGACACCTAGGGGAATGTAAGATGGGGTGACTTGTGGGGCTCTCACCAGGTTCTGTTACCAGAATCCTTTGCAACCGTCAACATTTGGCTAAAAAAAAACACTTTTTCCTCACATTTCAGTGACAGAAAGTTCTGGAATCTGAGAGGAGCCACAAATGTCCTTCCACCCAGCGTTCCCCCAAGTCTCCCTATACAAATGGTACCTCACTTGTGTGGGTAGGCCTAGTGCTCGCGACAGGAAATGCCCCAAAACACTATCCGGACACATCAAAATGATCAAATACAAAACAACCTGTTTTTGCAGGGGGGGGGGGCACCTGTATTTTTAGTCCTGGGCTCAGCAGCCATACAGGGAACCTATCAAACTCAGACATTTCTGAAAACTAGACACCCGAGGGAGTCCAGGGAGGTGTGACATGTGTGGATCCCCCATTGTTTTCTTACCCAGCATCCTCAGCAAACCTCAAATTTAGCTTAAAAAAAACAAAAACAAATTGTTCCCACATTTCTGTGTGGGATCACTGCACCGGGACAAATTTCCTACCCCCCTACGCTCCCCTCAGTCTCATGGAAAAATGATCCCTCACTTGTGTAGGTGGGCCAAGTGCCTGTGACAGGGAAGAGCCAAAAACATGTTGAAATTGAGGGGGGACCAAATTGGGCAGTTTGGAAAAAAAAAAAAAATTAGGCTGGCAAGTGGGTCAGAATTGTTATCGGTATAGATGAGTCAATGCTGGGTGGCAGGAATTTTGTGGATTCCTGCAGATTCCGGAAGGTTCCATCACAAAAATGTGGGAAAAATGTGTGATTTTCAGCAAAGTTGGAGGTTTGCAGGGCACTGTGGGTAATAAAATGGTGCGGGTGCATGTGAAGCACACTACCTTGAAACCACCCAGATGTTTAGTTTTCAGACGTGTCTAGGTCTTGTGGATTTTTCTACATGGCAGCGTCCCAAAGTCCAAAAAGTGCAGCCCTCACCTTTCCAAGTGGGACGATTTTGAGAGTTAGCCAAGCTGTCATGGCCCAAAGGTAAAACAAATACCCAAAATAATCAAATGTCCTCTTGCTTGCCGTGGGATAATATGTTTTAGTGTGCGGGGGGAAAGCTGAAAGACTGTTATCCCCTTAAGTTGGGGTGAGGGCATAACCAGGCCCACATTGGGTGTTAGCTACCACCCCACTTTTTTTTTTTTAATTCCCTGGCATCTAGTAGACTTTCTGCCCTCCCAGGGTGGGGATCGGGGGTAATTGCCCCATCTGCCCACTGGTGGACAGAACAACTTTGGCCCCATTTATTTGGATGGGGGTGTGGCCATACCCCCACCCTCTTATTTTGAAACAAAATTTTCCCTGGTCCCTGGTGGGCTTTCTGCCCCCCTTGGGGGCAGATGGGCCTTCCAAAAATAGGCCGATTTGCCCCCAAGGGGGGCAGATATGGCCAACGGTAATGTTCCCCCACGGGGAGCTACCCTTGCCCAAGGGGCTGCCCCCGAAACAAAACACAAACATACACACACACCAATCCTTGGTGCCTAAGTGGTTTCTGCCCCCGGGGGCAAATCGGCCTAATAGAAATAGACCGATCTGCCCCCAAGGGGTCAAGAAATGGCCTAAAAAAAAATTCCTCCAGGGGAATGACCCTTGCCTAAGGGGTCGCTACCCTTGCGTGAAATTGACGCAACAAAGTTAAAATCCCTGGTGTCTAGTGGTTTCTGCCCCTCTTGGGGGCCGATAGGCGTAATAAAAATAGGCCATCTGCCCCCAAGGGGGGTAGAAATGGCCTAAAGACAATTTGCCCCCCAGAGGAGCGACCCTTGCTTAAGGGGTCGCTCGCCACATATAAACCAAAAAAAAATAAACAAAAGAAAAAAGAATCCCTGGTGTCTAGGGGGCAGAAATGGTCTAAAACAAATTTGCCCCCCAGGGGAGCAACCCTTGCCTAAGGGGTACCTCCCCTCCCCTGAAACTGACAAAAAACAAATCCCTGGTGTCTAGCGGGTTCTGCCCCCCCCACCCCCTTGGGGGCAGATTGGCCTAATAGAAATAGGCCGATCTGACCCCAAGGGGGGCAGAAATTGCCTTGAGTTCATTTTGCCCCCAGGGGAGCAACCCTTGCCTAAGGGGTCGCTCCCATATATAAAAAAAAAAAATAAACAAAAGAAAAAAAAAACTGGTGTCTAGGGGTTTCTGCCCCCAATGGGGGGGGGGGGCTCTAATGGCGTTAGGGGAGGGGGTGCTTGGCCATCGGGGGGAGCGCTAGCATTCCCCCCTAGGGCCCATAGCAGGACGAGCTCGTCTTGTCCTCAGCACCGGGCAACAGTGGGGGTTAAAGCGGTGTTTGATCGTGTACCACGCGATAAGCTGTGGGAAAAGTTACAGCGTTGGAGAAGTCCGCACAATCTGGGGGGCAATCAGGCTCATATATATACATACTTGGGTCAAGATCAAGGTTGGGGATGGGGGAGATGGGTAAACCGACTGGCCTGAAACAGGGGTGCGTGCTCACACCGATCCTATTCATTCTGTATATTTCAGACCTCTCTCCAACCCTTGACGAGTTGGTGTCCCATTCCCAGAGTCTCGGTGGGCTGCCTTTATTCAATATTCTTTACACGGATGACCTGTTCCTTCTCAGTAGCAGCCGAGTGGGGCTACAAAAATTAATGAACCGCTTAGTGGTTTATTCAGATGAAAATCAGTTACAGATTAATCTAAAAAAAAACTATGGTCATCCCACTAAATAAGCACATCACCAGGCAAAGCAAATTGCATCTCAACGGGTCACCAATATAAAAACAACGTAAGTCCATTTGGGGGTTAAGCTTGACTCGAGGACCACTTTTGCCCCACTAAAGGATGCTATCAGAGGCAAAGCTACCGCCCTAAATTTTGCCTTTTCAACCTTAGCATAATCACCAGGGGGGTCACACCTTGTCACAGTAATTAAGTCGAAACTGATCCTCATACAGAGGTGAAATAATGCTAGGTCTAGATGCTATTGTACAGGATAAGCTCACAATTCAGACCCATACGCAAATTTTCCAGCTGCCGAGGTTGGCCCTTACCTGCACAAGTCAGATTGGGTTTTCACTGGTAAGACAATGTCTAACCAGGTCAGGGGGCTTTGTAAAATGCTGTCATAAAATGAGGAATGCTGCTAATGACTCCCTAGCGCATTATGTTTGGACCAAAATCAATTTACAAAGACGGAAATGTGGATTCCGAAAGTACTTGTGGAACAGCATCAAGACCCTTGGACTCAGTGAACTATGGCAGCTAGACACAAGTGAGAAAGTCTTTAAGAAAACTGCGAACAAAGTCAGGCTGAAAGTCGGGGGGAAAACAAAATAAGCCTAGCCAAGCGACCACATGGATGGCTAGTGGTAAATTTGCATGACGAGCCGCAGGATCTTTCCTTTTTTCGAGGCCACCTA
Organism: Pleurodeles waltl; assembly: GCF_031143425.1. Taxonomy (NCBI): domain Eukaryota; kingdom Metazoa; phylum Chordata; class Amphibia; order Caudata; family Salamandridae; genus Pleurodeles; species Pleurodeles waltl. The sequence goes on along the minus strand of NC_090450.1, from coordinate 69,271,915 downwards.
CTCTGGAAATTATAAGGAGAAACTTCTGTCAATGAGACTGGGGGTGCTCCCCACCCTAGGTTTCAAGCCCAAGTGGCAGGAGGAAGCCCAACCCGAGGATACGAGGTGCCGCTGATGCCATCAGGCGAAGGAAACATTGTTGCATGTCCTCTGTATTTGCCCCTGCTTAATCATGTAGTGGAAGGCCCTGATGCAGAACAAATTGAAAGGCCTAGGAATAAGAACTTGCTGATCAGCTGCCATGGAGCCTCAATACTCGGAACATTAAGCTGAACACAGGGCTGGTGCAGTTTATTGCCATTTTTAAGACTGGCTAAGGCTAAAGACTGCTTGGTAGAGATTTGTCCCTCTATTTCAGGAAAGTGTAAATGGTGGGCTAAGTGGGAGCTCAGATAGCACCTTGAAGGTGTGCTGCTAGGGGGCATTAAAGGTGTGCAGTAAGAAACATAATGCCTATTCCCCCTATACTGCCGTGCAGAGGAGGAGACCCTTAGGAGGGCTCAATAAGGCTCCAATGGTAAGCTGAGGATGTGCTCAGATTACACCCCGCATGGGCTGCTAGGGGCCACATTAGATGTGTACAAATAAACATATTGCTTTTATCCCCCTATCCTGAGAAGTGGTGGTGGTGCCCCACTGGAGGGTTCTGTGCCTTCCAGCCCCGTTGGAGAGCATTCTTGTTAAAGTTTATTACCTGTGGTTTTTGCCCATCATGCAGTATGCACTTTGTAGCCTTAAGCACATTGGCTGCCAGGTGATGTCCATGGGCTGGTCCTGTTAGTAATGGCTTTGTACTCGTCATTTATCCTGCACTTTATAGCCTTAAGCACAATGGCTGCAAGATGATATCAACAGGTTGGTCCTTTTAGTAATATTTTAACACATGAACATGGCTACCCCTTTTGTTTGTTTGTTTGTTTAAGCCTGCCACTTTAGTATCCACTACGCGCCTTATTTTGCAAATCGCACTTTGCAAAAACAATGATTAGGCGCTCAAGTTCTAGAAGTCCTACATTAATTCATACATTGGGGGTTCACCAAATTTGTGTTATTATATTAGGTGGGTTGGGGGTAGAGCCTCTTGGAGAACTATACTGCTTAGCACCTTGGGCTTTATATGACGATACGTATAGCTCCTTAAGGAATAGGTGTGATGTATTCATGTTTTTAAATACTGATTGAAGGGTTATGCCAAAGGGTTTGATGTATGGTTTATTTTCTTTGTTTTATGTTCATGATTTTAATTAACAAAAAAACTTATCTTTGTCTATCAATGAAGCATTCCTTCGGAAATCTCTGGTTCATGAGTTATAGGCATCATGGGTTTGGGGATAAACTAGCACCATTATTAAGTGGTACCTTGGACGCAATTTAACGGCAGCCAATTTCCTTTTAAAATAGAATGCAACCCTACTGCTATTACACTGGGGTTTCATTTCAAACCATCCTTCTCTACCCATTGTGTAATGCGTGGGAATAGGAAAGGTCATTATTTTAGGTCTCCGGTTCCTATTTTCAGGTATATTCTGTGCAGTTTGGCGACTACTTCACTAAGCAGGAGAGGGGTGCTGAGACAAAAAGGAGGTATTAACATGGCATGGCGGTCTAATCTGACATCTCAGGCTCAGCACTACACAGATGAGGATATCTAGTCCAAAGTAAATGCCTCACATCAGCGAGACTCCTCAAACAGTCTTGTAGTATGTCATGGACTGGCCACTCTAACATAATGGAGTTTACACAGATCCAAGATCCAGTTTTGTCCTGAAATGTGCCAAGAGATGAACTATCTTCCATCTGCTTGATCAGAGTATTCTCTATTCCTTCCTTTAAAAGCAATCTTAAACAGTACTTTAAAAAAATTCAAAATTCTACAGTACTTTTTTGTCACATTACACCATTACTAATTGTTAGCTATGGGCTCCATGATAGGATGGTTGAAGAACCACGCTACTCAATGCGCCTGACTGCTTAGCTTGTGATGTTTGGCAAGTGTCAAGTCACAAGCTGTCTAGATCATTTGTTGCATAAGGTCTTCATGTTTGTCCAATCAAAACTATTGAAAAGGCCCTAAGACGCTCTCTGTGTAACTATATTACTGACTTATTTCATAGGGGTATGACATTCAAATCGATTTTTAGCATCCACCGTATCTCTATACGTATTGTCTCCAATTTCAAATATCTAAATACTATGTATATTTACCTTATACTGAAAGTATAGAAGGCTGAATCATACATGCTTATAAGACACTCCCTACAGTAAACATGTAAGACCTTTTAGGTTGGGGAAAATATATATGAGAAATATGCTCAGATCCTACCGAGTAATCAGTACCTCCATTACTCTTGAGAATCCTAATAACAAACTCACATGTTTTCTGCTCAAATTAACTCATAATAATACTAATACTGTACTCCTAATTCCTAATTCCCTATACTAATTCCTCTTGGGTTCAGGAGGAGCATGCTACTCGCCGAAAAACGCCTCGAAGCCTCGTCAGGGGTAGAATGCGCTATATAAATACAATTACAGAACATTACATACAGGAAGAAACACAGGTATACACAATGGCTGATTTTAACCGGCCACACTTAGTGACTGCTCACACTGGAAAGTTTGCTAAGCATTTGTTCATACCATCATGCCCTCCCTCAAGGACCCTATTAAAAATAGAATATGTGTCTAACTACATACAAAATTAAGTAACCATGTGACATGAAACGTACAGAGAAGTGATGAAGCTGGGCACCAGACCCATTGGGACATACCAGCTGTTAAAGCTGGTATGAATGATAGGTGATCGGACCAGTGATGCAACAATATTGTACTATTGTTTTTGTTATTTAGCATCTACATAGCACCCACTCAACCATTATCAGCCATTAATATGAAATACGTGTGTTCCTCTAAACATGCTTGTTGGGAGAACATCCCTTTTAAGATGGAAATTCATACTGGTTAACAAAAACAACAGTATACAGAACCTAGTGCTGAATGTTATTACAAAGGGTATGCCTACTAAACAGGTTCAAATTCATGCACATTGGCACAGAATCTGGGTAAAAAAGTTATTGAAGCCTTCATCAATGTAAAGGGGCCTGAGAGGAGCCCACACATGTTACCACCCTTAGAGAAATTACAAACTTCTGATTCAGAAGTGAAGGAGCTGCATAAGCAACAAAGTGATAAATGGCTAGAATCCCACCAGCGGTATGGATCAGAGTGGGGAGATCCTGCAGGTGCATTTAATATAAGGGAAACCTAACAACCATAGGCCAACAGGTAAGCTTCGGGTCCACAGCAAAACAACACACTTACTGACCAGTGCTGGTAATTCCTCTATATTTGGTAAAGGGATTTCAAAGTGATCTGGAAATATAACAAGTTTAACTTCATCTTCATATTCATAGTCAGTGCTGGACTCTGAATTTATTTCTAGATCTGCAAAAAAAAAAAGAGGGAAATTTGTGAGTAACAAGTAAATCACCATCAAATACTAATGAGGTACTCTAAGCATTTCCAGTTCGTACAGGCACAGCATCAGGCACCCAAATAAACTTCAAGAAATTGAAATTGGGCAATGCCCTAAGCATGCCCAGATCATTTATTCGTTTACAAAGGAAATATAGGAGGGAGAGCCACATTGTGGGCATGAATGATTTTAGGGTAACACCCATGATACAATGTTTCTCCTGACAAAGGCTCAGTAATGCTAAATATATTGTGAGCATCCAAGCCAATATGCAGCCCACTCATGGAATATTACTTCCCCCTGGCATAATGGTGGTAATTCTTGCAATACTGGGAACAAACAGCATGATGCCATTGATGGGTGGAGCTCGAGCATAGAAAGGGTTTTTTAAAGCTGTGAAATAGGTGGAGTCAGAGAATTGTGAGGGGTGGTGTTTAGGGGTGTGAAGTGTTTTTATGGTTCAGTGATGGGTAGCGTGTAGGAGTGTTAAAGGTTTTTAAAGTTCAGTGATGCGTAAACTTTAGGGGTGGCATAGGTTCAGGGTTGGATGGAGTTTAAGGTGATGAGTGTTTTTAAGGCATAATGATGACAGTTCTTGGCATGCCATACTTTTGTTTTTATAATATACTTTTATTGATTTTAACCATGAGGTAGAGAAAGATGCTTGCAACCTCTTACTTTTACGGCTCCTGTCATCCATTTAGTACACCAGAGAGTGCTCAGCATTCAGTTTCATGACAATGTGAAATTAGTCCTACCACAGCTTCTGTATCCTTTTCGATTAATGGGTGTTAGAAATGGGGTCTTTGGTTGGCAGCCAGGTTACCCCCTGTCCAAGCAAGGACCCTCGCTCTAGTCAGGGTAAAGGAGATTCACTCTTGGTTAACCCCGCTCACCCTTTTGGTAGCTTGGCACGAGCAGGCAGGCTTAACTTCAGAAACCAGGTGTAAAGTATTTGTACCAACACACACAGTGATATAGTAGCATAACACCACAAAACGACTCAACACAGGTTTAGAAAAATAGCTAATATTTATCTAAACAAAACAAGACCAACACAACAAAAATCTGACATACACAAGACAAGTTATGAATTTTTAAAGATCAAACTCAAAAATAGCACTTGGAAACACAAAATGCTGCGATCATGTGATAACACGGCGGTGTGACTGAGTCGTTCCCAACAATCCGACGGGCACGGAGTCATGCAGACCCCCAAGTACAGTACCTTAGTAAAGTGTGAAAACAAGCCAGTGTGCGAAGTCAGGGATCACGGCGTTGCTGGATCAGAGGCGGCGTCGATTCCGGTGCTGTGGGGCGGAGGAGCTGAGGATTCAGGAAGAGGTCCTTGCTGCGGAGCGGTGGAGGTAAGGCGGCATTGGTGCGAAATGTTGAATTCTCGCACTTCAGGTGGCATCGGTCACGACGTGGTGCGGCGACGTCCACGGAGTCACAGACTTTCGGCAGGGCTGCAGCGGTGGCGGGCCTGCGAGGGTCATCGCACTCCAGCGAGGACCACGGAATCGGTAGCAGGCAACATCACGGGATTTGGCAGCGGCGTCGGTCCGGATTCATCCGAAGTTGGTTGTCTTGGATTTTCACCAGCTTCTCCTTTCGAGGGCCCATAGATTGGACAGGGCACCACTTGTCAGGGCAGGAGTCTCAGCAGTGCTGGTAGGGGAAGTCTTTGATGGCCCTGAGACTTCAGAACAGGGGGCAAGCTCAGACCAAGCCTTTGGAGATTCTTCTCAAGCAGGAATCCACAACAAAGTCCAGTCTTTGTCCCCTTTCACAGGCAGAAGCAGCAACTGCAGGATAGCTCCACAAAGCACAGTCACAGGCAGGGCAGCACTTCTCAGCTCTTCTCCTTGGCAGAGGTTCCTCTTGATTTCAGAAGTGATCTAATTTTCAGGGGTTTTGGGGGCTCTTCTTATACCCCTTTCAGCCTTTGAAGTAGGCCTACTTCAAAGGAAAGTCTCTCTTGTTCGTGAAATCCTGCCTTGCCCAGGCCAGGCTCTAGGTACACACCAGAGGGTCAGAGACTGCATTGTGTGAGGGCAGGCACAGCCATTTCAGGTGTGAGTGACCACTCTTCCCCTCCCTCCTAGCACAGATGGCTCATCAGGATATGCAGGCTACACCCCAGCTCCCTTTGTGTCACTGTCTAGAGAGAGGTGCAAACCGCCCAACTGTCAAACTGACCCAGACAGGGAATCCACAAACAGGCAGAGTCACAGAATGGTTTAAGCAAGAAAAGGCCTATTTTCTAAAAGTGGCTTTTTCAAACACACAATCTAAAAACCAACTTCACTAAAAGATGTATTTTTAAATTGCAAGCTCAGAGACCCTAAACTCTGCATTTCTATTTGCTCCCTAAGGGAATCTGCACTTTAATAATATTTAAAGGCAATCCCCATGTTAACCTATGGAAGAGATAGGCCTTGCAACAGTGAAAACCGAATTTGGCAGTATTTCACTGTTAGGACATGTAAAACACATAAGTACATGTCCCACCTTTAACATACATTGCACCCTGCCGCCAGGGCTACCGAGGTCCTACCTTAGGGGTGCCTTGCATGTATGAAAAGGGAAGGTTTAGGTCTGGCAAGTGGGTACTCTTGCCAAGTCGAATTAGCAGTTTAAACATGCACTCACAGACACTGCAGAGGCAGGTCTGAGCCATGTTTACAGGGCTACTATTGTGGGTGACACAACCAGTGCCGCAGGCCCACTAGTAGCATTTGATTTAAAGGCCCTGGCCACCTCTAGTGCACTTTACTAGGGACTTACTAGTAAATCAAATATGCCAATCATGGAAAGTCAATTACACATATATTTTAAATAGGGGCACTTGCACTTTAGCACTGGATAGCAGTGGTAAAGTGCCCAGAGTAACAAAAACAGAAAAAACAGAGTCCAGCATACATCAACAACCTGGGGAACAGAGGCAAAAATGTTAGAGGAGACCACGCCAAGGATGCCAAGTCTAACAATGGGGACAAACTCTGGCTTAATAAGTAAGCTCTTCACATTGAGCCCATCTGTTGATACCCCTTAGACATTAGTGGGACTGTGAGCCCTTTTTGTAAAAAAAAGACTTTCCCAAATACTTGAGGGCAGACATTGCCCTGCATTATTTAGCAAAGTCTTCCTTCACAAGAAGGGCTCCCAGTCCCACCAATGTGTGTTTTCCCACCACCCAAATAAATAAAAATGGTAGTGATGCGTAGGCTTTAATTATTCTAATGAGGCTACTGGATTTTGAGCAGCAAGATAGCCCACAGTGTGGGAGACTGAATCTGACCCACTGTGGGTGACACCTGTCGCTCCAAATCCGGGTTTTGCTCCAGCTAACTAGCAGTGCCTCGTCTCCACCACGAGATAGAGATGATTGGGCCGCCGAGAGCATGACATATTATACTTCTCAGGGAAGTCGTGTTCACTCAGGTCGCACCCGGTTCTCTCATTCACAATTCGGTCTCATATATAAATGACAATAAAAAGCAGTATGAGTTTTAAAGACTAGTTTAATAAAATGACTGCATTTTAGATAGCAAAGCATGAGCTGCAATAACCAGGACAACACAATATGACAATATTAAAATGGTGACGAGGAGAGTGAAGCATAAGAATAATGCTATCATATTGTCACTAGGATTTATAGACTATTTCCTATCTAAGTCATAATCTGAGCACTGCATGTTAAACTCTAATTCTACCTTTCAGGTTCCCCCGGGAGGACATCAACCCTCATACCTGAGCAAAGGCCTGTAGTCTGCGTTAGCATCTGCAGCGAAGCATTCAGCAATCAGCATACAGTCGTGGTTCCCTGGCTGCAATCTCCCTCTTGACGTGTAATGGAACTAAGAAGTGTTTTTATAATAACAAAGTTAATGTTCTAAGAAAATGTCCCTACGTAAGGATGTGTATTTTCTACGAATGTAGGTGACTAAACTTCTACCACATTCACCGGCAATGTACCAAACTGTAACCTTGACTGAAGCACAAAGTGATCAACAATGTCTTGTTTGAGAGCAAAAGTGCTGGGCTAAGCAAAAACAGTTAGATGAAAATAAAACAAGACCATAAAACTGGTTATTGTAAAAATAATAATGCAAAGCCGAATAAAATATATCTAGGTCAAAGTGCACAGTGGCCTAGTGTGTTAAACTAACGTGCATGGAGCTATAACTAAAATGGCCACCCAACAGTAGAGAGTCTGAAAGGTTTCCCCAGTGGCACTGTCTGGGTGACATCTTGACAATAATGCTGGACTAAAAGGCACTATAATGCAATGTGAAAGAAACTGCCACTAAATGGCATCTACTGCAGTATGGGGAATTCGTTTTTTCTCTCTTTCACAGTAGTTCAGGGGTATAGTTGGATTAAGCGTAGTCTCCCTGATATTGCTCACACTCATGGTGCAATTGAGGCATTTCTCCAATCGGTCTCCTTCACAGTAGGCAGATCCCCCTCCCACTTTATTCTCTACGCCTTGAACAGTTTGGAGCATCTTGGATAACTATCTGATATACTTTTGAGATGTCCCCTCTAACTACTTATTCAATGACCAATTTGGCATCTATTGTATTCAATTTCGTGTGGGGGGCATTCGTCTCTGTTTTGTAGGTGTCAAGTGTGAGTCTTAGTTGCAAGGACCACTGAGTTGATATTCCTCCTCAAGTATCACAAAGGACTTTATATCCCTTCCCAAATATCAGTTAGTTTGTAGATGGAACTACAGTCCCACTTGTTAAACCCTTCTAGGCTTGTTGTTTGCAGCAGCTTCATTCCCTGCCTAACAGAGTTTCCTGCTTAAGCCTACCCACCCATCCTAGTCACTGGTGGGATTTACACTATTAGCCCAAGACCACTTTGGTCATGGCGAGCATTTGGGGAATTGGGTATCCATGTGGAAACCCCCAAAAAACCAGAACTCATGTTGATTTTAATTGGTCTCTCTCAAATCACAAAGACCGGGTTTGTCCTGTCCACAAAAAGCCAATCGCTCACATCAGCATGTGAATCCAGGGAACACCCAGTAACACCGTCTCATATACACCATTCCCATTACTCCTGTATTTACCATTTTGGTCAAATTTGTCAATGGTGGTCCTTGTCGGTTTGCCAACCCACTTAAAGTTGCTCGTGCAGCACTCAACATAGTTTCTATTCTATGACAATATAAACTCCAAAGTATTTAAATCCAAATGTCTTGATCGCCATCCTGATTTGTCAATTAGTGACCTGGCAGTTGTGCATCAGGCCAATTTGCCTCATTTCACCTTTAAACCAGAGGCCTGAATATAAAAACAGAATTTCAATCAGTCTGCACCTTTGCTATTGGGGATAATGTTAAAAACGAGCATTTAAGGTCTTTTGTGTCAATTTACTGCTTGAACTCCCAAACATGTGCATGGCAGTGCTGCGGGAGCTCCAATACCAGTGTGAAACGTAAGGGGAAAGGAGAGCGTCCTTGTCAGGTTCCTCCCCCAATACAAGGGGGTAGTTAATTCTCCCATTTATTTCGTCCAGTGCCAACCAGAGGAAACTTTAACTAAGTGATCCGAAGGCTTTTTCAAGGTCTACCAGCATGAATGTACATGGCCTGGACAGCTCACGTATTTGAGCAAGGGCCATTTGTGCTTGCCCGATGCAGTGCCTCGCCCTTCTACTGGGCGCACATCCATTTTGGGTGGGTGCACAAGCATGTGAACAACCCCGACCTACCAGTTAGCCAGAGATTTTGCGAGAATTATAGTTTCAATATTAATAAGGGTGGTGGTTCAGCATTTGTTACAGGGTTTCCGAGATTTGAGTGGCATTGCCACACTGACAGGCCCCCGCCCACACACACACACACAAACAACAGAAGCAGCAGTATTAAACATTTTTATTTCATATTTGTGCTGGACAGCCGTGAAAAGCCTCACTTGGGCTGCCCCAACTTCCCCTAGCTGTCCACCACTCAGCTCCCAATACTGTGTAGGGACTGTAATGCAATGAACCATCATTCAGGAGCCGCAGGAACACTGGCTGTGTCACAGGCTCTTCACTGCAACCACACACACTATTATTGGGACACGAGGCTTGCAACTGGATTTGTAGTACTGAAGATCAGTGTTCTATTTCAGAGCTGTAGGACGTGAATTTGTGGCCCTCCTTTGTAACAAACTGCTTGGCACCAGCTCTCAGAACAATACAACTGTGCATGTCTGTTAGTCAAGCCGACTCAGGCTTGAATTGGTTGTGTATTGTTCCCTGTCACTCCGACGGTCTGCAGCTGGCAGCGGAGTGTAGGGAATGAAGAGGTGGGCTGATCCTGCTATCAGGCCCATTTTCAACAGTATTTTTAAAAGAACAAAAAGAAATCACTAAAAAAAAAAAAAGAGGTCGGCGACACTCTCTTGGTGCAGATCAAGACGGTTACATATGCTCACCCTTTCAAAGCTCATCGGCCATTTAAGGTTATTGCTAAGCTACCACTCCAAGGTCACAAAAAACGTCACTGTGCTTTCTGCTGTAACCGGTGATGCTCTAAGGAGCTCTAAAATGGTGTTGGTGATGTTTATCACTTTACACACCTCCCAAATATACACATGTATCATGTCTTACACATATCAAATAACCGATGAAGGTAGGGCATTAAATTCAAGTCAGGACCAAGAAGTAATTAAACACAATTCTTTCTTTTTTTTTTTTAAACATATTCAGGGTTGTGTTTTGTTGATCTGGCTACAGGAAGTCTGACCGATCTCACGTCATCATTCTCAAAATGAACATACAAAGAAATATGCAGAAAGGAGCTCTCGGTCAATCCCATTCAGTCATTGGCTTGTTGGTTGAGACCCCTTGTATGTTCTTCATATTTTGAATTTGCATGCGGCATTTAATTCATGTTAGTTTGTTTGCTTCATATATGGGTGTCCTTTGATGCGCTAATAAATGAAAAAAACATTTGTGCACGCCTGTGTTTGCATATGTTAGCACATTAAAGCCACACCTACTGGCTTTGCTAAATACATCAACTGATCAAGCACGTGAGCTTCAGACATCCTGGAAATTCACTGCTGGTGACTGATGGAAAAAAGCAGCTGAGCTGATCATCACTGGCAAAATCTGCTGTAAACCAACACTCTTGGATGGGAGAAACAGCCTGACTGGACAGGCCCCATTTCGATTTAGCTCTGTTACAAACTGAAAACACTTCTCAGAGGGGTATAATTAGATCTCAGGCAGGGTCTGCTAAGAATGCTTAAATAGGATGTTGATTGCATTTCTAGTCTCCCTCTCATGCCTACTTCTCGCCTTGCATCCTTCCCCATTCCTCAGTTAGTTTTAGGAAGTACCACTGCCAATTCTCGTTTCACCGAAATTATATGTTTTGCAAACAGCAATTTTATTTTGCCAAATAAATAATACATCAAGTACAATACGATGTTAGCATGCGAAACCAAATCTTAAAAACAGGCTGCAAAGCAGACAATAAAAGATCGACTGACGGAATATCTACTTTACATAAACACCACCCTACAAAAACGACGTGTACATATGTCCAACAATGGAACACAGATAGTGAAATAACTCAGACATTAAATTGGTGGGAGTTGAGTTTGTCTGAATTTAGGACTTTAAATCAGAGTGAAATATTTTTAAATCACATATTGATTTATGAAGACATCTTCTCGATATAAACAGTTTTGGAGGTGGATAGTCTTTCCACATTTTTACTGTGTTGGTTTACTTTATTCTCAGTAATGCAGAATATTTGTTTAACATACTGCTACCTCCCTTTAACCGTTTGTTTATAATGTCTCCAGATGTGCCTGAAGGTCAATCATTTTGCTCAGGAGAGTAACGGACACGTGTATGAAAGTTTGAAATTGGGAGTTGTTCATTGCAATTCCATGTGAAACGCAATAAGGAATTCGCAATTTCAAATGTATGAAACACTTTTGAGTTTCATTTGTGATTCCCACTGGGTCGCAAATAGACCTACCTCATTAATGTCCATGAGGTAGGTCTCACTTTGCGACCCATTGGGGAATCGCAAAAATCACAGGGATGTTGGCCTGATGGGGTCAGCAAAAAAACATATATTTGATTGCTTTTAAATAAAGCAATCATTTTTTTTAAATGTAGCCCGTTTTCCCTCAAGGAAAACAGAATGCGTTTAAAGAAGAAAATGAAATGTTTTCGTTAAATTTTTTAAGAGCAGGCAGTGGTCCGTGGGACCACTGCCTGCTCTTGAAAAATACTGTTAAAATGTTTTTACAAACATTCACAATGGGGAAGGGGTCCCTTGTGACGCCCAAAACACGCCCCTTCCTATCGTCGAATCACAAAGCCAAACTGCAACGAATCACAATATGGCCTTGGTACATCCCAAAAAGCTTTTTAGCGGTCGCAAATGGCCGATTCTGCGAATTGGACGGCTGTCTCGGGCTGGCCAAACACATATGCACTGTAGGCTCTCTCCAGCCCAGCAACAAGGTTGCACGCCTGGAAAGAACCTGCACAGGCTCCCAGTCTGCCTGGGAGCGCCCTGGCTGGGTGCTCCCAGCCAATACTGATGCTGCTCTGAGCAGCGTCAGGATTGGCCGCAGGGCAGGCTGGGAGCCTGTGCCTGCGGCGCGGCAGAGAACGGAGGAGCGGAACGGCAGCATCCAAGTAAGTGTTTTTTTTTATTTGAACAATTTAATGTATATTACCCCTTCCCCGCTCGCCGCCCCACCCCCGCGAGCTGCTCCTGCCCAAGATGTCAGACAATTATAGTATCAAATAGGTTCTTTCTGCATGATTTTCACAAGGTAAAAATGAGAAAATACACATTATTCTGAGCTTCACACCTCAGACATGGGAAAAACTGTTTTTTTCTACATTATCCCACATTCAATACATCAGAATTCTGATATACCGCACTCTGTAGAACTACTATTTACAGAGTTTGGTATTACTACATGAAAATACCAGCCCGTACAAATGAAGGCCTAAAATGTAACAGAGTATGGGGCATTAAGTCAAGTATACTACAGTCCATATATGACCATCGTTTGAAAACAATGTACATCTTGCTTAGCGCAGCTGAACTGCAGATGTCATACTGTGTCTATCAGATATGTTGTGCAGACGTCAAAAGGTTGGGAACCACTGTTGTAAGGCATAGAATTAGAATAAAGCGATTATTGGTGTGTATGTTTTTCAGCTTGAAAGTCCTATACAACTAAAAAGTCAGTGACAATATGCATGGGCATGTTTCACACAATATTCAGCTGTTGTGCCGCAAAAAACTCAAATTCTTAATGAAAACAGGTAAACAGAATAGTCAGGAAGGGCAGTATTCACTTAAGAGAAAAGAACAGACAGCCATCCAAGAATAGAGTGGGACTCCTTTCAGCCAAATACTTAGAAATAGAGTCTTTGGTGTCTGCTTGTACACACTGATGAGCAATGAAGGGGAAGGGAGTGAGCATGAGTCACAAGTTTATAGTATGGTTGCTATGGTGGAAAGCATGCCCTTGTTGGGAAGAGACGGGTGAATGCCCAGTCATACTGATATAAAAGTATGCTGACCTAGAACTCTGACCACGTTATAAATATTTGGATTTTGCATGCTCACCGTACATAGATGTGTCCTGATGCTGCTGTCAATCATTGGCAGTTGCAAACCCCCTTCCAAATGCCTAACTTTGAGCAGGTTTAGTCCAGATTCTTCTCTCCTGAAACTCTGCAGGTAGGTGCTGTCCAGTACCCAGCCAGTCCTCTTAACAGGAAATGTTTTTGTTACATGCTCCAAGTTCTTTGCTGGGGCTCAGAAATGTCAGTAGGCTAATGTTTTTTGAAGGAAGAAATGAGTTTTGGTGATTCCCTGCCTCCTTTCATGCATAGCCTGAAGGCCCAACCTCGAGGCTGGGCCATCAGGTGAGCCTAAGAGGCTGATAGAGTGTCTTGTGACCTCACCACCAGCCTTTACAAGCCTTTCTCTCAGGGCATCTCAGCTCGGGCATCAAGGCTAATGGCAGAGAGGACAAAGGCAATTGTCTGTTTGGGCCTCCTCGGGTCAAGAAGACTAGAGAGCCAAAAATGTGGCATTTCACAATCACTCACCAGGAAACACTCATCAACACAGCCATGCTCACAAACTCACAGCAAACACACACGTCTCTCTCTCAAAAGGGACAAGGTCACTCTTCACCACTCACTCATCACACACAATCCACTCATATAACACACTCCATTATACTCTTCTACCCCTACATTTACAAACTCTTACACAAACTACAACTCTGTACTAAAACACAAGCAAAACCAAATTTTTGTAATATACCAATAACCCGCAAAGCACATATCCTCAATCTCTCAAACACCCATTCTTTTGAACCCTTTCTTAAACCCTCCATAATATCGACTCACCACACAAACTTACTCTTCTTGTAAAAAAATAAATAGCAACACTTTCAATATTCCCTTCAGTGACAAGGCAACGGTTTCCTCCTACTCGCTTAAACACCTCTTCAACTACTCTCATGATCCACAGAGACTCTCCTCTCACAACTAATCACATTCTCCCTCTCTGTCAACATCCACTACTCACTTGTCCTTTACATTAAAATCTTACACCTACTACAAATATCAGATCATAAAATCACACCGAAACAAGACACATATAAAATTAATCTGATAACCTTATACACTCAAAAAGACCCCAAAATACCTACTCGCATCCAGTTTGGTGTGAATGGCAATATAAATACCACACATTCAAACCCTTCTCCACCTCACACTTTCCAAGAAACAAGGACACCAACTGAGCAATCCATAATCACACAACACTCACTATTCTATCACATTTCAAAATACAGAGGCATAAAACACAGCACTTGTGCTCCACCACCACTCCTCACGCATATACTTTCCACCTCCAACATACGCAAAGGAAGGCAACTCCTTGACACTCTTTATACCCTCCCATCCCCTTGTCTATCACCCAGTAAGCCTATGTTTTAGAGACAACTCCAAAGCCCACCCCCACAATTCCAACCAATCTCACCACCACCCACACACAGACCTGAAAAAATGTCTCCAAAGTCTTTTGGAGTAAGAAAACAATAAGTAAAAAGCATTTTCTATGTCCTGCAACACTTACCAACACCACAAATAGCACACCACATACAACTTCAAAGTACAATACTCACTCTCCTGAATCACAAACTCACACCACCTGCAAAAAACATTCTTTAGACTGCCTACTGATAAATGCTCGTTCCAAAATAAAAAAAAGAAAAAGAATCACATATCTGATCTACTGACAGACACAGCACGTGACATACTCTCAATAACTGAGTCATGGCTAGAGGAAGATACAGCACCAGTATTGCATGTATCAGTTCCACCAGGCTATCAAACTGTGACAAAAAAATGGCATAGGCAAACAAGGAGGTGTCTTAGATGTCATCTTCATGGAAACAAAAAATCTCACCAAAGCCGGTGAGGGTGTGACGCGCTTTGTCAGACACAACCCTACCCAAACCTATTCCATGAAACTTTCTCCTGGATTACAGATGACCACCAAGCAATGGATCATTTCAAGACATATTTCTAAACACAATCTCTAACCTTCTTTCAATAAATTCTTACCTGTTCCTCGTTGACTACCACAACATATAGTTTGACAAGTGTAATATACCAAACCCCAAAACCATCCACACTGGCCTAGACCCACACAACCTACCACAGCTCATTCCCAATTCCACACACATCGCAGGGAATATCTTAGGGGTCATTTTTTTATCAAAGCAGACCCAGCCATATTTCAAAGCATTACCCTGGTTACATGGTCAGACCCTGCCTGGATGCCTTCCAACAGACACCACAGCTTACCCCAGCTAAATCCATCTTAGCCGCAACAACATATTGATCTTGGAACAAGCTAAATTTGGAAGAACTAGAACACCTGCTTACAATGAACAAAGATCTTATCACAATGAACTTTGCACAAACACTCTAGGATGGCTTTGCAAAGCCTTTGATCTCTTAACTCCTCTGAAAACATCTCTTTATTCCATCAAAATCACCTACACAAAAGAAAACATGTTACTTGGAGGAATGTTGAATTAAAAAAGATCAAAAACAATTTGCCCAGCTTCAACTCAACTGGCTCAGAACAAAAAAACCCTCAAGATAAAATAAGCCTACACAGACATGACAGAACATACAAGTGAGCAATAAAACAAAACTAAAAACTATACTATTCCAGCCAAATAAACCACACAAAATGTGCTAATAAAGAATTTTAGAACATGCTCTCAGAATTCTGTAGAGCAAAATGCACAGAAGGAACCAATCCAATTTTGCAAGGTTTTTGAGACATATTGGCAATTCATTATACAAATTTTAAAAAATGTTGGATTTTTTCTAAAAAGCAAAAACAAAAAAGCCCCAACTCATTAGCAATAACCCCCTCCACAGGAAGACTATCACAGCCTCTGCACTCCTTCCAAGAACTATCCAAGCAAGGAAACCAGTCAGCTGCCCACTCACCCTTGCGCTCCTCAAATTTTCAAACAGATTCTTTTAACAATTTCAGGGGCCATTCCGTTCAGAAAACTCTTCAAAAACTCCTGAACAACAGGAGTTTATCAATAAGTCTTCAAAACATACATATGCCTGTTAAATAAATAAACCTAGCCTGGAGTTTTAAAACCCTGACATCTACAGACCTACAGCAACCAGAGCATTCCTGAACAAACTTAAAGGAAGGGCAGCCTTCACCCAGATGTCACAACTGATTGAAGACCATTCCCTACTTTACGACTTCCAAACTGAATTCCATCCAGGAAGAGGTGCTGAATGAGCCCTAGTTTCTAAAAACAGTGGACTCGAATGGGGTTACTGTCCTACATCTCTTGTACCGTTCAGCGGCCTCTGACACAGTTGATCATGGCACACTAATACAAAACTCAAGGAAGCTGGCAACAAGGGCTTAGTTCTCATTTGGACCACATCCTCCCTACACAACAGAACAATTAATATCCTTACTTCTACATTATCTTTAAAATCAGACAGCATAAAAGCAATAGTCACTACGTGGCACCAGTATCAGAAGTGACCAATGGCTTTCAGTCCACCTGCTAGAACTATGAATCCAAAATCTTCAGTTGTCTCCTGGTCGTTGACTAATGGCTGATATAGAGTCTTTTTAAACTGAATGCATCCAAAATGGCCGATGAGCCAGGACCATCGTCAAAAATATCTAGGGACGTATAACACCTCAGAATTACCACGGATGGCAATTCCAAATTGGTTAAGGTAGCCAAATCAAGATGTCTTGCAATGAAATGAAAATGTCACTTACCCAGTGTACATCTGTTCGTGGCATTAGTCGCTGCAGATTCCCATGCTGTGCATAGTCCGCCGTCTGGTGTTGGGTCGGAGTGTTACAAGTTGTTTTTCTTCGAAGAAGTCTTTTCGAGTCACGAGACCGAGGGACTCCTCCTCCTTTGTTTCCATTGCGCATGGGCGTCGACTCCATCTTCGATTGTTTTCCCCGCAGAGGGTGAGGTAGGAGTTGTGTATGTTAGTAATAGTGCCCATGCAATGGAATGAATAAGTATGTACAAAATAAAGTTTAAGTAATATATTTACAAATGTACAAATGTTGAAGATTACTTCCAAACGGCTACAGGCTCCCGGGGAGGCGGGTGGGCGCATGTGAATCTGCAGCGACTAATGCCACGAACAGATGTACACTGGGTAAGTGACATTTTCAGTTCGGTGGCATGTGTAGCTGCAGATACACATGCTGTGCATAGACTAGTAAGCAGTTATCTCCCCAAAAGCGGTGGCTCAGCCTGTAGGAGTGGAAGTAGTTTGAAATAAAGTTCTTAGTACGGCTTGACCTACTGTGGCTTGTTGTGCGGATAGCACGTCTACACAGTAGTGCTTAGTAAATGTGTGAGGCGTAAACCATGTGGCTGCCTTACATATTTCGTTCATTGGAATATTTCCTAGGAAGGCCATGGTAGCGCCTTTCTTTCTGGTTGAGTGTGCCTTTGGTGTAATGGGCAGCTCTCTCTTTGCATTAAGGTAGCAGGTTTGGATACACTTAACTATCCATCTGGCTATACCCTGTTTTGATATTGGGTTTCCTGTATGAGGTTTCTGAAATGCAATAAACGGTTGTTTTGTTTTCCTAATTAGTTTTGTTCTGTCAATGTAGTACATTAGTGCTCTTCTGATGTCTAATGTATGTAGTGCCCTTTCAGCTACTGAGTCTGGCTGTGGAAAGAACACTGGTAGTTCTACTGTTTGATTTAAGTGGAACGGTGAAATAACTTTTGGTAAAAATTTAGGATTGGTTCCTAGAACTACCTTATTTTTGTGTATTTGAATAAAAGGTTCCTGTATAGTAAACGCTTGAATTTCGCTTACTCTTCTTAGAGATGTAATGGCAATGAGAAATGCAACCTTCCACGTTAAGAATTGCATTTCGCAAGAATGCATGGGTTCGAAAGGTGGACCCATGAGTCTTGTTAAGACGATGTTGAGGTTCCATGAAGGAACAGGTGGTGTTCTTGGTGGTATAATTCTTTTTAGGCCTTCCATAAACGCTTTAATGACAGGTATCCTAAATAGTGAAGTTGAATGGGTAATCTGCAGGTATGCAGAAATTGCTGCGAGGTGTATCTTTATGGAAGAGAAGGCCAGATTTGATTTCTGCAAATGTAGTAAGTATCCTACTACATCCTTTGGAGATGCATGTAATGGTTGAACTTGATTACTATGGCAGTAGCAAACAAATCTTTTCCATTTACTTGCATAGCAGTGTCTAGTGGATGGCCTTCTAGCCTGTTTTATGACCTCCATACATTCTTGGGTGAGGTTTAAATGTCCGAATTCTAGGATTTCAGGAGCCAGATTGCTAGATTCAGCGATGCTGGGTTTGGATGCCTGATCTGTTGTTTGTGTTGTGTTAGCAGATCTGGCCTGTTGGGTAGCTTGACATGGGGTACTACTGACAGGTCTAGTAGTGTTGTGTACCAGGGTTGTCTTGCCCATGTTGGTGCTATTAGTATGAGTTTGAGTTTGTTTTGACTCAATTTGTTTACTAGATATGGAAGGAGAGGGAGAGGGGGAAAAGCGTATGCAAATATCCCTGACCAATTCATCCATAGAGCATTGCCTTGAGACTGCCTGTGTGGGTACCTGGATGCAAAGTTTTGGCATTTTGCGTTCTCCTTTGTTGCAAATAGGTCTATTTGAGATGTTCCCCAAATGTGGAAGTAAGTGTTTAGAATTTGGGGGTGAATCTCCCATTCGTGGACTTGTTGGTGATCTCGAGAGAGGTTGTCTGCTAGTTGATTCTGGATCCCTGGAATAAACTGTGCTATTAGGCGAATGTGGTTGTGAATCGCCCATTGCCATATCTTTTGTGCCAGGAGGCACAGCTGTGTCGAGTGTGTTCCCCCCCCGTTTGTTTAGATAATACATTGTTGTCATGTTGTCTGTTTTGACAAGAATGTATTTGTGGGTTATGATGGGTTGAAATGCTTTCAACGCTAGGAATACTGCTAACAATTCGAGGTGATTTATATGCAACTTCGTTTGATGTACGTCCCATTGTCCTTGGATGCTGTGTTGATTGAGGTGTGCTCCCCACCCTGTCATGGAAGCATCTGTTGTTATCACGTATTGTGGCACTGGGTCTTGGAAAGGCCGCCCTTTGTTTAAATTTATACTGTTCCACCATAGAAGCGAGATGTATGTTTGGCGGTCTATCAACACCAGATCTAGAAGGTGACCCTGTGCCTGTGACCATTGCGATGCTAGGGACTGTTGTAAGGGCCTCATGTGCAGTCTTGCGTTTGGGACAATGGCTATGCATGAAGACATCATGCCTAGGAGTTTTAATACCATCTTTGCATGTATTTTTTGTGTCGGATACATGGCTTGTATAACCTTGTAAAAATGTTGAACCCTTTGTGGACTTGGAGTGGCTATCCCCTTTGTTGTGTCGATTGTCGCTCCTAAGTATTGCTGTGTTTTGCACGGCAGAATGTGTGATTTTGCATAGTTGATGGAGAAACCGAGTTTGTAGAGGGTTTGTATGACATACTCTGTGTGGTGTGAACACTTTGTTAGGGAGTTGGTTTTGATTAGCCAATCGTCTAGGTAGGGGAACACGTGTATTTGCTGCCTTCTGATATGTGCAGCTACTACTGCTAGGCATTTTGTAAATACTCTTGGTGCGGTTGTTATACCGAACGGCAACACTTTGAATTGGTATTGTATTCCCTTGAATACGAACCTTAGGTATTTCCTGTGCGAGGGATGTATTGGTATGTGGAAATACGCGTCTTTTAGATCTAAGGTTGTCATATAGTCTTGTTGTTTTAGCAGTGGTAATACGTCTTGTAGCGTGACCATGTGAAAGTGTTCCGATTTGATGTAGATGTTTAGTGTTCTGAGATCTAAGATTGGTCTCAGTGTTTTGTCTTTTTTTGGTATTAGAAAGTACAGTGAGTAAACTCCTGTGTTCCTTTGTGTACGTGGTACAAGTTCTATTGCGTCCTTTTGCAGTAATGCCTGAACTTCTAATTCCAGAAGGTCTAAATGCTGTTTTGACATGTTTTGTGTTTTTGGTGGGACATTTGGAGGGATTTGGAGAAATTCTATGCAATAACCATGTTGGATAATTGCTAAGACCCAAGTGTCTGTTGTTATTTCCTCCCAAGCTTTGTAGAATTGGCTTAGTCTTCCCCCCACTGGTGTTGTGTGAAGGGGTTGAATGACTTGTGAGTCACTGTTTGGTTGTAGGGGTTTTGGGACCTTGAAATTTTCCCCGGTTTCTAGGGAATTGTCCCCCTCTGTACTGGCCCCGAAAGCCTCCCCTTTGGTACTGTCCCTGGTAGGTAGACGGTGTTGATTGTGAGGTGCTGGCTTGTGTGGCTTGACCCCTAAACCCCCCTCTGAGGGTGTTCTGCGAAATGTGCCAAAAGTGCCACTGCCCTGCGGGGAATAGAGTGCGCCCATGGCCTTGGCTGTGTCAGTGTCCTTTTTCAATTTCTCAATCGCCGTGTCCACATCGTGTCCAAACAATTGTTGTTCGTTGAACGGCATATTGAGCACTGTCTGTTGTATCTCGGGTTTAAACCCGGATGTGCGCAACCATGCGTGCCGTCTTATGGTTACTGCAGTATTTATTGTTCTTGCAGCTGTATCCGCTGCATCCATAGAGAAGCGTATTTGGTTATTAAAGATATTTTGTCCCTCCTCAACTACTTGTTTTGCCCATTTCTGTAATTCTTTGGGTAGATGCTCGATGAGATGCTGCATCTCATCCCAATGGGCTCTGTCATATCGCGCTAGGAGCGCCTGAGAGTTCGCGATGCGCCACTGGTTTGCAGCTTGTACAGCAACCCTTTTTCCAGCTGCGTCGAACTTGCGGCTCTCTTTGTCCGGAGGTGGGGCGTCGCCTGATGTGTGCGAGTTGGCTCTCTTGCGAGCTGCCCCTACTACAACTGAATCTGGTGGCAGTTGTGATGTGATAAAAGCAGGGTGTGTGGGCGGTGCTTTATATTTTTTCTCCACCCGTGGAGTTATCGCTCTGCTTTTGACAGGATCTTTAAAGATCTGTTTTGCGTGCCTTAGCATTCCCGGGAGCATAGGCAGGCTTTGATAGGTGCTATGGGTGGAGGAGAGGGTGTTGAAAAGGAAGTCATCCTCGACAGGTTCTGAGTGTAACGACACGTTATGGAACTCTGCTGCCCTAGCTACCACCTGTGCATACGCTGTGCCGTACTCGGGTGGTGAGGGCTTGGTAGGGTACGACTCAGGACTATTGTCTGATACTGGGGCGTCATATAGGTCCCAAGCGTCCTGGTCATCTTGGCTCATGTTGGTATGAGCTGGTGAATGTGACGGAGTTTGTGCCGGTGATGTATGAGTTACAGGTGGAGGAGAGGGTGGTGGAGTTACTTTCTTCACCACTTTTGCTTGTGGTGTTTGTTCTTGAGTTTGGAACTCGAGTCTCCTTTTCCTCCTGATTGGGGGAAGAGTGCTGATCTTCCCTGTCCCACTCTGTATGAAGATCCGCTTCTGGGTGTGGTCTACGTCAGTAGATTGTAACTCTTCTTCAAATCTGTGTTTGCGCATTTGAGAGGACAGTGATTGTTCCTCTGAATACGAGCTGGCAGTCGGTTCGGTTGCAGGGCGTTTTGCCACCGAAACTGTGTCTTTGCTTGTTTTCGGCTCCGAGGAGAATTTTCTCTTTTTTGTAGTCGAGCTTTCTGGGCGTCGATCATCCTCGGTGCCGCTGTCTCTGCGTCGAGCAGCTTCGGTTCCGCTGTCTCGGCGTCGACCCTTTTCGGCAGCACTTTCTCGGTCCCGAGATTGCTGCGTGCCTGTGTCTCGACCCGAGTCGGACGATCTCGGCACCAGTTCGCCCTTTTTCGGTGCCGATGGACGGTCACCTATTTTATGGGTTGAGCCATGGCCTGTTGGCAGTGGCGTCCCCTGGGCCTTGTCTGTTTTCCCGTGTGGTGCTTGTTTCGACGTCTTACTCACGGTTTCTTCGACGTCGAACTCCTCCGAGTCCGATTCATGGATGGAGAAGGCTTCCTCTTCTTCTCCTTGTTCCTCGAACCCACGTTGTCCTGTCGGCGTGGACGCCATTTGCAACCTTCTGGCTCTTCGGTCACGGAGCGTCTTTCGGGACCGGAACGCACGACAGGCCTCACACTTCTCTTCCTTGTGCTCGGGCGACAGGCACAAGTTACAGACCAAATGTTGGTCTGTATACGGATATTTGCTGTGGCATTTAGGACAGAATCGGAACGGGGTCCGTTCCATCGGTGTCGATTTTACACGCGGTCGGGCCGACCAGGCCCTGACGGGGGGTCGAAGTTACCCCGAAGGGCTACCGGAGCTCTTCACGATTCGGTGTCGATTCTATCTAACCCGATACCGAACGAAACAATACCGACGTAGTTTTCTGAAGTTTTGACTATCTTTCCGTCCCGAAACCCGGAGCGAAAAGGAACACGTCCGAACCCGATGGCGGAAAAAAAACAATTGAAGATGGAGTCGACGCCCATGCGCAATGTAAACAAAGGAGGAGGAGTCCCTCGGTCTCGTGACTCGAAAAGACTTCTTCGAAGAAAAACAACTTGTAACACTCCGACCCAACACCAGACGGCGGACTATGCACAGCATGTGTATCTGCAGCTACACATGCCACTGAACACTTGATTACGTTAATGGTCCACATCACAGCTCACCTTTACCAATTATGAGAAGATTACAGGGAATTCAAAACTCTGCGTCTAGACTCCTCCTATTGGTATCATAAGAAGTCTGTTGCTAAAGTTCTTCATGTGCCATAAGCAAACATCTCTATTGCATTGAAGGCCCTCCACTGGTTGCCAGTTGCTAGAAGATCCTCCTATCCTCCTTCAGGCTCCTTAGTATCACCCACCAAGCAATATATGGCAAAGGTCCACTTTTCATCAGGAAGAAAATCGCAAAATACACGCAAGATAGAAACTTATGCTTTACTGCAGCATACAAAAAAAAAACATTAGTGGAACATCTTTCTCTGTTCAAGCAGCCAAACAATAGAATTCTTTACCCATAAACATAAGATCGACCGAAAATCATCTCAGTTTCGGAATATTAGTTAAGAGCAGGCTATTCCCTACATACCACTATACTCACAACACAACAGTAATTACAAGATATTAAAACCTTGCTGCATGCAGGTGTGTGTGTGTACATATATATATATATATACACATATATATTCACTGAAAAAAATGAAGGTTGTAGTAACGGTATAGTTAGGGGAATTTGTCAGTGACAACATTAACGTTTTGAACTA
Source organism: Pleurodeles waltl (assembly GCF_031143425.1). Classification (NCBI taxonomy): domain Eukaryota; kingdom Metazoa; phylum Chordata; class Amphibia; order Caudata; family Salamandridae; genus Pleurodeles; species Pleurodeles waltl. The sequence goes on along the minus strand of NC_090450.1, from coordinate 69,248,564 downwards.
AAAAAAAAAAAAAAAGAAATTCCCTATAACGTGCAGCCCCACCAAGGACTGACTGCTTATGACCCCACATATGAGCTGTTCTATGACAAAATTTATGCCATTACTGATGACATCCTAAATTACTTCATTTATGACATCCAGACCTGTATCCAGCAACGCCCATATAACCAAGACCACGGCATGCGGCCCCTGTCTCCAGACTGATTTCAGTCCAGGGACCCCAGAGCCTGGGCAATGTTTATGGGGAGGGGCATACGGCCACCCTCCCAGGCTGACTTTGAGGTGTTAGGTCATAACTAAACTACACTAAACTCCTTTTAATGGAAACTGGGGCCAATTATGGTGATATTTTTGGATTCAGTATGGTACTTTCTGTGCAAAAGTAATGTATTAATGCATATATATGAATTGTTTAAAATTCATGTCGTCTAAAGTGTCAATGTTTATTTGTTTTTAGGAAAACTCATGTACTTACAACTTATGTGAACTTTAATCAAGAACCAATGAAATATTCTAACTGTGCTGAAGAAGGTGGTTTCTATTAAATTAACCAACTGAAACACAGCAACGAGCGAAACAGGCTCATTTCACACCTAGCATTAGAAATCTTTACAAAAGATGGGTGAGAGAAAGTGTCAATTTTATATGTATGAATTACATAATTCTTTGTACTTTATACATTCAGTGGTGTTTCTTTGTCACTTATATCTTGTACTTTTTCTGTTATGTATATAATGTAATAGCTATATTGGAATATATTCATATATATTTTTTTTTTTTTTTTTTTTTTCTTTTTTTTTTTTGGTCTGTTCAGCAGAGTCCTTTTGCACAGTTTGCCCTTAAGTCAGTCTTTAATTCGGCTAGTGACATTTTATTGTTTTCCTTTTTCTCCTTCACCATGTCCCCTTGTTTTTTAAGGGGTCGCTCTCTTTTGTTTCTTGCATTCTCCCAATAACTATGTCCAGGAGCCACTAGGACCATGATAAAATACAGGCAGTCATGTTCAGCAGGAGTTTCTAAAGTTTGATTCTCCTCCCCGCGATCACAGATAACAGAAAAGAGATCTTCAGGAACTCAGGTAAGTTGTTGAAATGACCCTGAGTGGCGCAGTTGTGGAGGACTTGAAGCCAAGAAATACTTATTGCATAGTTGCTCAGTGATTACTTACTTTCCCAAATGTCTTTGAAAGATTTATCATAATTCGGCTACTGATTATCGTGAGCAGAAAATGCAGGTATTTCAAATGGTGCAGTGTACCCACTTCACTCCATACACCAGCCCAAGGAGATATTTTTCAAATTTTCAATTGACTTTGGTGCATTGAATGCCCTATCAGCACGGCTCCTGCTTTATTTGAAATTTTTGGTGTCAAATTGCAAATAATGTCCATATTTTAAGGAATATTCAGCTAGGCATTTTATTTGAAATGCCTTTGCTAAGGTTTTCATTCAACTAATAGCAGAGGAGCGTGTGCCTGAGCAGATCATGTCTCCAAACAAGTGATGACTCTAAACCATATTTACACTTTACATGGGTGATACTGTGTGGTGCTGTTATGTTTTGCCTGTCTGTAAATGTCGTACACCTTTGAGGGGTTTCTGTCTTTGCTTCATATGCACTAACACAGCATTGATTTTATGATTCTCATTCCTAACGTCATAGAGTCCTTCTAGGTAACAAGGTGTGAGATCCCAGCAACTGCGCTCACCAGCAGCTTCTGATCGATTCTGGGGAGCAAGGCACAAGGGTGCCTGTGGTTACATAGATTTTCACAATAAGTGTTATGTACAAACAAATATGCATTTCAAATCATAAGAACATTAACACTTCATCGTGTCTACAAATTAGTGGATGTTGTAACAATTTAAAACTACATTTACTTTACCTAAAAAGACCTTGCCATTCTTCCGTTTTGGTAAAGTTCCGCCACATGCCCCGGGTGCTTTCTAAAATCATAGAAGACACACAACATTAAACCCGAGAAGCAGAATGAACGACAAAACACTGTATGCACAGACGGCACTATTTGTCAACAATCGTGTGAGAGCTGAAGAAAACTATACATATATTGTGTGTGTGTGTGTGTGTGTATGTATGTGTGTGTGTGTGTGCACACACACACACACACAATGCCTCATCATGCCCATTGGCTAGATGGCGAGAGAGCGGTTACCATCGGAATCAAAAGATTTACTGAGCCACAACACTACCCTTCAGAGCTGGTGTTTCCTCAGCAGTCACAAGGACATTCAATAAACTGGAGGAAAGTGGTCTGAATTGGAGGCGGAACGGGCAAACACATCCTCAGTAGCCACTCAGCAGAAGAGAAGCAACACTAAACTTTTACATATGCACTGGATGATTTCCTTACTTTTGACAAATCAAGATGTATCCACTCTTCACAGACAGCCTTTCATGGAATCATGGTTTAACCAGCAAAATTAACGCTCCATTTAACATGATCTTTTGTACTGAATTATTGGACTATTTCACAAGTTACTAATTGGAATTTCAAGTAAAAGCCTGTGATATTTTTTTATTGCAAAACTGTGCTATAAAATGAACCATTTGCCTCGATTTATTTAACATTTTGGTGGAGGGAGAACAATCTCCAGCCTTTTTTGGGAAGGTCAGTCCGGGCAGCTAGGATTGTTCACTCAATGTGTCCAGGAATTCCCAGGGATGCCTGTAGCTCCTAGTTCATGTCTGCAGCCTGCACCCACTCCAGGTTTTGGTCTGGCTGGAGACCACTGACTGCCATGTTGGCAATATCAGAGCGCTAATAAAGTGAGCTGCCCTTGACACTGTCAAGCAAATGATCCTTGTTGACCTTCTGGCACATGTAGGGTTTGGGTGTTCACACCTAACTGGGAAAACATGTTTTATAATAGATCACATCAAATAAGGTCCATTATCATATCAGCGGGTCACATAACCCGTTTGAATTCAGCTAAGACTTCCCCATCGCCCATCCCCTTTAATGTTTAGGTTTATCCACTGCCTAAAGGTTTATCAGTGTATGGATTTCAAGTTTATATAGAAGCAAACAACATTTAAGCTTCTTTTAGAGTTGATGGTGATATCTGCTCCATAGCCTCAAAACAATAACAATCAACATTTGGAAAAAGTCTAACTTTCTCAAGTTCACTTGAAATAAAAATGTGATTTAAAAACACCCATGAAACGGACACCTCTGACCAGATCAACTGTCTTCGGCCCCTTTGGCCAAGTGCCTGACCTTCCTAATCAATGTGTAGTTGGTATTTGTATCTCACATAAACAAGGCATGTAAGAGTTGCTTATCTCATCTGAAGATACCCCAATACATGCACACTTCTGTTTGAAGAACCCCAGTACCTCATTACGTTTTAAAAATATTTGTGTAGTGTTTTTATGCTTTGGAGCTGCTGTAATGACAAAGGACTGGTTTAGATTTTGGGGGACAGGTTACTTTGTCATACATGTGATGGTTATCACGTCCGCTGTATTACAATTTCCATAGGATATAATGAAAACGTAATTCAACAGACGGGATATCCGTCACATTTGTGACAGAGTAACCCCATCCGCCAGGATCTAAATCAGGGCCACAGTTTGGCTACAACAGTCATAAAAAATACAATGGACTAACAAGGGCAATCTGGAAAGTAAAAAACATTTCTCACCGGTCTTGCGTGTCTCTTAAGGTGCATATATACACATTGGCCTGTCTTTCTGTAGTGCCTTTCGATGTGTTCCCTTCCAAATCCCAAAAAAGTACTCATGCACACATATAGACCTCCATCAGACTCCTAGAAAGAAAAACAAAGTGTTACAGCAGCATAACAAGGGACAAGCAAAGCAAGCAGACAAGCAAGACTGACAATCCAGAACTGGAAATGACAGTCACCCAAATAAGGTCCGTTAATACCCAATCATTCACATAAAAGTAACCCTTAAGTTTTTGCACAAATCAGCATGTCTGCAACACACAAAAAGTTACTGCATTAACATTAGGATAAACTATTTAAAAAAAAACATTTTTCAAACCAATAGATCTGGCTCTTTGTTAGGGAAAGTGTTAAGGAATAGTTAAGTTACTGTGCATGTGTAGTGTTATCAGCTGTCTTTGGAAAGATACTTCCAAACCAATATGGAATCTGGGAGTAGGACTCTTTGCTGAACAGGCCTCGAAGAAATAGGCTGTACCCTGAGATGATAGAAAGAAGTTTGTATTGTTCACGAAGCTCTTTATGGTGAAAATGAGACACTTAAAATAGTGAATGAAATAGTGCGGCAGTGAATGCTACGAGCAGGATGTTGGAGGCCGGTCAGAGCTGGGTTCCCAATGTCCCCCTGCATACAACACTAATGCTAGTGGAGGAATGCTGACATTACATGCAAGGCTGTGTCCAAAGTATTTTTTGGATTTCAGCAAGTTTGGCTAGAAAGTGAACTTACAGAACGCTACGCAGCAGATAAATAGTGAACACTGCTGGGCGTAGATGTCAAGTGGAATAAAAATGTAGAGGGAGCAAGAAAAATAGTGGTAGATGAGGTACAAGGGCCTGCACCCCTCATGTTCTTCTACTGTGAAAAATAACAAAAAACATAGAAGAGTGCATCACAAATAAACATGTTACAAAGTTACATAAGGGTGCAGATGACATTGTGAATCGCGTGTTGATGAAGAAAGGGACTTATATTTTGTAGACAACAACTACAGTGGCAGAGACAGCGGTGTGGCATCTGCTGAATATATCAATGGAGCATAAAAAGCCAAAAGGTCTGGCTGGTAAATTATTTTGTTTTAGCAAATGATAACATACTGTAGAATTGACTTGTTGTTACAGGTGCATGTTCTTTTTTTAAAGATTCGAAATCCTTATGTAAGTTGGTATATAAATGTGTGAACATTGATTTATATGCAGAACACAAGAGACAACCGCTTCTGTGACAGGTGGAGCGAAAATGGCCAAACTCATATCTGTGGTCACTACCATGCTTTATCGGCAGCAAATCTGACAGATCAGTGTAATGACGTTCTACGGAGCCCAAACACCTCATGTGCCCTATTGAGACACTCCAGTTCTTGTTAAAGCCCCCCCTACCTCCACGTTCAGGAGCTCTGTGAAGAGCCAGTCTATTTATCTCAAAAATGGAAACAATCTATGAAGATATCAAAAAGGAACCGCTTCCTCCGGATCCATCCACACCATCTCACTCCAGCCTACCTTTGTCTGCCACCTGGGCAGTCATCAGCTGTCTAAAACAGACAAGACTGTCAACCCTAGGTACATTTAAATCAGGAGCTTCAGGCCTATGTCCTGTAACTTTTCATTACTCGTGTGCCCCAATGCTACTAGCTCTGTCACAAGCCAACAAAGGCAATCCCTGTCTAATGCATAGTTTGTTATTCAACTGAGATATCCTTTCTGCAAGGACATTTTGGGACAATGCTTTCATATGTTCACGCTCCACTCATAAGTACCTACTGCCCCCCCCCAATCAAACCCAGTTAGCGAGAAGGATGCTCTCTCCACCTGTTTTGAGGCAACTATGGAACAAGCTTCCCCTACAAAGGAAATCCATTTTTAGGAAACTTCTTAAACTCTATTCTGTTCAGTGCTTTCTTGTTGTTTAGTGTTACTTCAGCTGTCGAGAGAATAATTTTTTATTTGTCACCCTGTCCTTAGTGCCAAGATGCCTCCAAGGTGAATATGCGCTACAAGATTAAATGGAACAGAATTGCACATTTTGAAAAAGAAAGCAGAAGTTTCTGAAATGTAATGGAAAAGAAAGGGTAATTGAGTGTACCAGCATTATACAATGAAGCCAATATTTATGCCTGCATGTATAGCTGTAAAGCAGGAGTTAATTACACTTTGAAAATGGATATACTTAGAGTGTATGAATTAGTGTGTCAACAGGAGTTACTTTGCAATAGTATGGCAATAATTTGTTTTATTTGTGTTTATTCTCAAATTAACAAAGATAGAGAATGATTTCTTAGAATGTTTACAAAAAAACGTGTTAGTGAAAATACTGTATGGCATTTGTGCAAAGCAAATTGTTCAAGGCAGGTTGGTTCTTATTAATTGGTACATACACGCATAAAAAAGGCATTCAATGTTTTTCTTTTTTATATTTAGGTAGCAGCGCATCACACTCTAGCTGCCTTTGGAAGCTCTCCCTCGAGTTGCTCTGCTTCACTCCTGGTTGCCACAACAGGGCAGGCCTGGCGCACACACTTCCAGTGTGACTGACAGATCCGTCGGGCCTTTAATATCTAGGTATAGCATGCATCTTGCTGCTTTGTGATTACAGGACCTGAGCTGTCAATCACACACAGTGTGGCGCATGGTCTCTTTGGTTTTATAACACTGCTGGAGAGCACTAGGCGTCGAATTTTATGGATGTTAGCTTTGACAATGTGTAATCTATAAAGCATTGCTTAAAAACAAAATTTCAAAAAGTCAAAATATTGAAGAATAAGCATACATCGTATGGTATGTCAAAACTGTACATTGAATTCAGTGTTTTTAATTTTTATAAATGGCTTATTTAATTTTTTTAATACTTTTCAATCGGTAAATTGGGCATGATTAAAAAAATAATAATAATAATAAGGACCTGTGATGATGTACAGGAAAATGATTGCCAAGGTTGAATTTCCTTTCTACAGTTTTTAAACATTTGGTCTTATGCAGTTTACCAGGTAGCACATATATGGGCCTCCACGAGAAGTGTCCCGCTAAGTAGAACATTTGCATTAGACGCCAGCTGAGTGCATCAAATGGTCCTTAACCAAACCCCATGAAAGCCTTTGCATGCCAAAGATTGTAGTTTCACATAATACTGGGAATGCAGAAAATGAACAAAAACAACTGGTTAAAGACTGCTTTTCAGCCATACCTCGGTAAAAATACCCCCATTGCTGTGCTTTTATAGACAAGCTGGGAGGGAGTTGGGGAGCAATGCAGCGTGGCAGGGGATAGTTGGGGAGTGGGTGAAGCAGCACAAGTAGGAGAGAGCTAGCAATGACATGCACTCTTAGAGTCCCGAATGAAAAAGAAATATGTAGTTCCTTAAATAGGAGCAGTGGAAGATTTTAAGTCAGCCAATCAAATGGAAAGTAAAGAGGCTCTGCTCCAGAGGCAGGAAAAATACAAAATGAGGAAGGCGAGCTATCTAACAAGAAGCATGCAAATGAGATTAACAATAAAGCCAACTAATAGCAACCAATGGGCGGGCTGTAAGCCTACTGTAAATTCACAACACATCTTTCACAATCAGACAGTGCAACAGTACTCCAAACTACACAAACTGGTCATATGTGATCGGCCAAGGGATGACTGCCATCCATCGCACATTGCAGATGTGAGTTTTCTATTTTCCCTACCACCACAAGGGTCACACAGTGTGTTACATATATGCGAAACTGCACAACTTTAGGCTCATCGAAAATATAACAAGGGACACTACTAAAAGAATCAATGCTCCCGCTGTGTGGATTTCAGATTTGTGAAGCACAGACCAGTTTGAGCGGCATGGACTTGTGCTGCAATGAAATAAGGTTTGGTGGTATAGACAAGGACAAGGCATATACTTGCCAACAGGTATTATGCCATGAGTTTGACTTAGAGCAACCAACAGCACCAGCCATGGTGTGAAATTTGTCCATATATTTGGAACAGCAAAAATATAGACCCATGCTGCTTAGCGTTGTTGCCTTAAAGCACACAGCATCAGCAGTAGGACCCTCTCTTGGCTTGTTTGGGAGGCACAGAGTATAGGAAAAATTGTTTGTACTCTTATCTCATGAATGGTGAAAATGAACGACAGAGGAGAGGAAGCCAGACATTTGGGCAGGGGCAAAGAGGAGATGGAGCAACAAGACAAGAAGGAGAAAATACGAGTGAGGCAGGAGTACTTACTATTCAGCAGGCATAGACATGTGAGTGAACAAGGAAGTGGCGAAGTGAGGACAGAGCTAAACTGAAGCATACAGAGAGATGGTTAGTTTAATAAACACATGAAGAGGCTAGGACAGTGGTTCCCAACCTTTTGACTCCTGAGGACCCCCACTGAATCACTACTGGAAGCCGGGGACCCCCAAGCAATTTGTACAATTTAAATTTCAAACATTAAAACAGTAATTCACAAAAAATACACAAACAAGTACACACCAAGCAAATACTCTAAGTACTAAATATATAATTATTTTATATTGAAAAAATTAGCAAAAATCAAAAAATGTTATTGGGAAGGTTTGCACTGCATCTTGGCGACTGACTTTTTAATATTTGGTTTTATTTAGGAAAGCTGAATCCTCAGGTCAGATTCTACTTTTCTGAAGCAATTTCTCTTTTTATTTTTTTGTTACATGAGGTCTGAGAAAGCTCTTTCACATAAATATCTTCGCAAGCAAGTTTCTGTGGAGAGGCTCGAGCTGGAGAAGCTCCTTTCTGTCGCCCCAGGCCTAGGGCCCCTGTGGGAATGTGTCATGAACCCCTGGGGGTCCCTGGACCACAGGTTGGGAACCACGGGGCTAACACCTGAGGCACACATGACAATGTTTCCTATACTAGGAAAAAACATTGATAGTTGTTATAGTTTGGTAAATTTCGTTTCTGTTTTTATTTTTTTGTTACATAAGGTCTGAGAAAGCTCTTTCACATAAATATGTGGTGGGGAAAGGAAGTAAAACCATTACGGCCTCTCATATCTCTATAGCCTCTCTGTCACATATAATTAATTATTTTATAGCAGCTCTCATACCAGTGTAGGGTGTTAAAGCACTTTACAGGGGACCACAAGGTGTAGGATTCACATGTCATCCACAATGGTAGGCTTTTTCTAAGAGTGCTTGGTCTTGAAAACCACAAACTCAGGATTCATAGCATAACACAGTGGTTAGTGTTAACTTTAATAATAAGAATGTATTACTATGCAAGCAAACTTTTTTTTTAGTAGCATAAGGATAATGGAAGACTGAGAAAAAAAAAAACTTTCTAATTTGTGCATGCAATTTGATGGCAGTTCATAGCTCACTGTGCTAGATTACGATTTTTAAATTATAAACTGTGCAGTAACAAAGAATTTCTGTGACAAAAGCAGTAACCCACTTTGCTATGCACATAAAATACTTTTCTTTGCATGATACACGTTCTCTGCATCAGGCATATTAACCATCTGAACTACCTTAGATGTGTCAAAACTGCCACTAGACAAACCTCCCATCAATCTCCAGCAGGTACTTTAATCACCAGAATTACCTTGACGCTTTTATTTTCGCCCAAAACCTGCTGGTTGTACAAGGAACTTTGAAGTGCGTTCACAATTGCTGCACAAATAAAAATACACACTAGTTTCTGTGGAGAGCCTCAAGCTGGAGAAGCTCCTTTCTGTCGCCCCAGGCCTCCGGCCCATGTAGGAATATGTCACGGACCCCTGGGGGTCCCTGGACCACAGGTTGGGAACCACTGGGCTAAGACATGAGGCACACATGACAATGTTTCCTATACTAGGAAAAAACATTGATAGTTGTTATAGTTTGGTAAATTTCGTTCTCTTAACATTGTTCTGATTGAATGTAATGAAAAGGCAAATATTTTCTTTCTGTTGCTCAAAATCTGCCATGTTTGCTCTCAGAAGGTTTTATGCATAGGCGAGGGCACAGTGTTGAGGCACAAAGTCCTGTGTAGGAAGCAAACTCTGGAAATAGTTATGTGTCTCTAATCGGGCAGGATGGCAGGGCTGTCCCTGGCTCCAGTTTAGTTTTAAATTCATTACCTTATTTATGCGGCACACTGGACAAAATAACTTGTCTCTAGGTGCCAGGAATGAAAAAGGGACAACAACAAAATAAATAAATGTATGATTCCATATCCACATGGATTAGAGACAGATAGATACACAGCATGGCAGCTGCTAGGGACTGGTATAGGAGCCAGGTGCTGAGAACTAACTGCACTCTGTATGTCAGACTCGGAAAGAGTTGGTGCCGGTCCAAACTAGTGGCTATATTAGGATCAGGTTCTCTTGATATCCCTTGCATATTGTAGGTGGACATTTTGCATGACCTTAAAATGGGCCTGTTCATAAGTTAATCTTCTTCAACAGCCACAGTTTTGCTTTTATTTATTGTTAGCAAGCCCTTAACAAAATTAGGGATCAGGTGAAAGAACAAAGGCTCAGGTGAGGCTCTACAAGAAGCGGGGTTTAGCTCGTTGTTTGATGGACACTGTTGTTCACATGAGTTCCGTCAAGCGGAGAGCGTAATTGATAATAAAGGACTTCCGTAGCAGTGCAAAGGCACAGTATTGGTGATGTATCTTTTTTTGTCATTAGACCCCTTCCATGATTAGGATAATTTATATTTTTGAATAATGCTATAGCTGTAGATAGAGGGAAGTTTACAGTCTGTTTCAGATTCTCTTGACATTACTTGCTCTCTATGTATGGGGCCTATTTCCTAAACCTTGTGCAACAGAAGCATTACATAGGCTAACTCATACACCTAATGCATCACTGAAATGGCTAAATGGCTGCAGAACTGAGAAGTGGAAATACATCTGTGGACTTAGCCGAAATGGAAATGCTTTTGTAAGCAAACAATGGTTCAAGCGGTCTTTTTTATGTATTTGTTCTTCACAATGAAGGTCTCTCAGGCAGTTCCTGTCTTTAGCCATACCAACAAAACGGGTTTCCTATTGGAAGTCTTCAGGTGCACAACACCCGTAACTCGGATTTGCCTCACTAGAAGATGGGCCGCAGCAAAGTGATTGAAAGGCATGCCAACGCGGCCATAAATTTAACATGTACATCCACTCTGGCCCTAAAATTCCACCATCGGCGATATTGTTGGAAACTCTACCAGTATAACCAACCCTTGGTTTCACCATTCTACCGTGTTATTGACACAGACGTGGCTGAGGAGCTGGCGATGCGGCAGTGTAATCGCACCTGTGCAGCAAGTATTTTATGAGTTAGACTTGGGGCTGAACTTGAGTCCAGTCGTTGCCTTTATTGCGGAATATTTAACTCAAGCGTGAGCCTGCTTGTGTTGTCGGTCGCCGGGAAGCATATGAATTACACTATCCGGCTGCGTGGGGCATCAGGTGTGCCTGTAACAGAGACTTGGTTATTTTATATTGGGCCCGCTAGCAGGGCACATCTGGATTCGAGGCCAGCGTAGCCAAAATCTATAGTCAAAGGACGGATAGTGCTGTGCTCATGCGGATGCACTTGCGGCATGCGTGTGAAGAGGAACGTCATCATCATTTCACACTGTGCATGCACTAAGGAACGAGGGAAGTGTGGCGCCACAGGTGCTCTAATAATTACGATATTGTTGTGTGAGGGTAATTGGGGGTACTATCTAGCCTCTGCCTACATTCGAGGAGTAAGGAGAAAGAAGGGCCAGTGTCAGGGCATAAGCGAGCCTCTTCTTCCATAGCAAGCATCAGGAGGAAGTTGCTTCGTGAGCGGGGGCATGGTTAGCTCACGCCTTTTTCCCCATCACTAATGGTCTCCAAAAAGAAGGTTCCAGAGAGTGGGCGTTACTCACAGAACCTGTACTGAAATATCACGCATCTATAGGGCTAACTGACATGAATATGGACAGTAGGAAGTGACAATGGCAATTGTTAGGGATCTACTTTTAACAATTTTTTGCTTGTGTGACATTGTGAAACAACAGCTCCATCTACCCGTTTTTCTTAACACTGCATGTATAGTGGCAAGTATTATTCATCTAAGTCAGTGGTCCCCAAACTTTTTAATGCTGCCCCCCAGTTGAAAAATAAAAGTCATTGGGCCTCCCACAGCATTTTTCACAACTATTTTATAAGAATGGCAATGTTTAAATATGTCTAGACCTATCTAAACATTGCAGTTAGGTACTGTTACTTTTTAAAAATGCAAAAACATGCTTCTGCTTAAAGCAAAGGCCTGTTATCTGTAAAATGCTGCTCTGGTGCCCCCCTGGGATCACTTGAGGCCCCCCTAGAGGGGCCCGCACCCCAGTTTGAAGTCCTCTGATCTAAGGTGTGTGTCGATATTTGGGTTGTTTACAGAAAATAACCATTGAAATTCTGTGCATGTATTCAACTGAGTTAGTGAGTGAAGCTGATATTTGCATTTACAAGTCTATTTGTTATGTGGAGTGAACTTTACAAATACTTGTGTACATTTACATTGTAAAATGGCTGGGCAATCCATAACTGCGCTCCCAATGTTTTTGCAAGAACCAGGGCCTCCAAGTATAGCATTGGAGGATTGAAAGGATATGTTTGAAGCATATTCAGAGGCTATTGAGGGGGGTATGATTGTTTCACAAAGAAAACTGGCTATATTAAAGAATTGTCTAGGTGTTGAGGGAGGAAAAGTTTTAAAAACATTACTTTTAATGGGAAACGAGGTCATAAATCAGGATGCAGGTTCTGATGCATATGAGGCCATGGAGAATGAATATGTGAATGTTTTGAAAGCACTGGAAGAAAATTTGCCAGAAAAGTTAGTATTGTGGTAGAAAGATATAAATTATTTTCACGAGCTCAAACACGGGAAGAAACTATTGAGCAGTATGTTGTATATTTTGAAGATTAGCTATTTCATGTCAATTCGGAGATCTACGTGATAAGATAGGAAGAGACCAGCTGATTAATAGAACTGGTAATGTGAAGATCCAAGAGAAATTACTGGATTTGAAAAATCCCACACTGGAAGAAAGTATAAAAATTGCTAGGCGGTCAGAAAACACTGCGTTATGTGAAAGAATTGAGTAGTAATACATTCAAGGAAAGGACATAAAGTGAGAATGCAAGTGTAAATATGGTGAAAAAACCCACACGTGAAAGTGATAACGTAGAAATTAAGTAACGTTTGATAAAATCACAAGACAATGACAAAAGAAGGGCCTCTTATAGATGAGGAAGTGAGAAGCATACTCCAGAAGCACGCAATTGTCCTGCTGCCAAAGCGAGGTGTTTTAAATGCAAAAAATAGGACACTCTCCAGAGTGTGTAAGATGAGTGGGAGTGGTAATTGTAATACAAAAATGAGAGTAAATCTGGTTAATGAGGGTGAGACATGTTGAGCAGCAAGTAGTTACTGATGATGAAAACAATATTGATATAATGGCGGTGAGTGGTGTGGAATCACAGCACAAGATAAATCAAACTGGTGAATCCTATCATCCTCCAAAATGTACTATGCAAGTGAATAATAAGGAAGTTAAAATATGGGCGGATTCATGTTCACCTTTCACTTTGATGGATAAATCTGTCTGGGAGAGCATATGCAGGTATGAATTTAGTCCTGGTGATGTTGAGCTTGAAGTGTATTGTGGAGGCAAGTTGCCTGTAAATGGGTATTTTACAGCAGATATAGCATTTTGGGGGAGGATAGCAACATGCAAGGTTTGTGTGGTGGAAAAAGGGAGAACATTACTGGGTTGGAAGGAACAATTAACATTGGGAATGATATTAAATTCCAACTATCCTGACCAGGTTTTGCTTCCTAAGCAAAGTAAAACAAAAAAATAAGTGGAGTTATTTATATATAGATCTGTTGTTCTTAAGAAAGGAGTGATAACTAAAGTACATAAGCTACATAATGTTCCATTTGCTTTGCAAGGACAATTGCAAGAGGAATTGAAATGTTTATCTGATAATGGTGTGATAGAACCCCTTGAAGCTCCTGAGCAGCTGAACCCTGTTGTTTTAGTCAAGAAATCAAATGACAAGATTCGCATGTGTGTGGACCTGAGTGATCTTAATGAAAGTATATGGGTGGATTGGCATCCACTTCCCTGCAGAAATGAGATGTTGATTTCTGTGAGAGATGCTGGATGTTTCCTTACTTTAGATTTATCAAGTGCATATCACCAGGTACAGCTGTATCCAGAGTCAAGGCATCTCACATCTTTTGTAACTCTGGAAGGGGCTTATCAGTTCTTTTACATGCCTTTAAGACAGGTGTCTGGTTCTGCAGTTTTTCAAAGAATAATGCAGGGGATATTGAAAGGTTTGTTGAATGTGTTGGTGTTCCAAGACAATGTATTTGTGGTGGGGTAAAAACAAGAAACAGTATGATGATGTATTAAGAGTAGTTTTGTAGAAACTGTAGCAGACAGGTCTAGTGATTGGAATGCAAAAAATGCACTTTTGATGTGGAGAAGGTGGAACATTTAGACCATACTTTATCGTGTGAAGGAGTCAAACCAAAGTGTAATTTGATAGTAGCAACTGGAAAGCACCTGCTCCTCAAGATAAAGAGCAACTCCGGGACTATTTTAGGTGCGAAACATGTTGACCTTCCCTAGTGGTTGAAGGTAGTTCCTTCTTCCATCTTCTTGTTTTTTAGTAATGTGGTGGAACATTATCTCCTTCCCACTCACTAGTATTTTTTAGTCTTGACTGGGACCCTACCTTGATCAATAAATTATAGGTTTTGGAGGTTCTCAAGCCAATTGTATCGCTTTTTTCTCTTCTGCTCTCTTCTTGCCCATAGGTTTAAATTTATCCATACTTGCTCCAACCACGGCATAGATTACCAGTGAAGATCTCCGGCAAAGAGCCCCTTGCGGGGCCCAACAGACATTGTAGCGCCAGTCTGATGAGGAGCAAGTCCTATGATGAAGTATGACATCCAATGGATGTGTAAGGGCTCTTGATTCTATAAATCGAGGTTTCTAGTGGATTTTTGACTCTTTTTTGGAACAGTGTACTTTTTTGTTTTGGTAGCTGAATAAATACATATATCTTCACAAGAAGAATGGTCATCCTTTGCAAAAATTATGTAATCCTGACTGACAAGCTCCGCACAATTATCAGTGGCTTGGTGTTCCCACACCTTGATTTCCCAGATGTAGAAACAATGGACCCAATTTTATCGGTAAACTGTCCGGTAAGCCTGGAACCATTCTCCAGCCCCCCCACCAACACTTAGTCAAGGCACAAGGGAGCACTCTATCCCACCAACAGTCAGAGGACATCATCCCCTTTCCTCACCCTAATTTCTTCCACTCTCCATTTCCCCCTCCACAACCACTTTAAAATAATTTACTACCTGTTCAGACCAGGGAGCAAATGTCTGTGTTAAACCATTCTGAATTGGGAATTGTATGCAGAATACAGACGGGTAAATCTGGTTCTGCAGTTCTGCCGATTTGCTGGGGATTAACCTGGACCTTCAGAAATTCCATGCAGAGATTCCGGCTGATATTGGTAATTCCAGCAGCCCATAATGGCATTCCACAATACTTGTAATCAAGGCAATTTAATTGTCTCAAGGGAGGTTCATAGCTATTCCTTAAAAAACGTTGCCTTCTTTTACAGCCTCTTCACAAACTCAAAGTGATGTGACCATTAAAAAAACACTAGTAAAGACAGAAGGAGACATCAATCATGACCTCCTCCTGGACAATTAAAATGTTCAATGAAAATCCAAACTGAAAGAAAAGCAACTCTGAAAAGGGCATACATATACACTTCTGGTATTCAATTATTATTGAGTTTGAATCTAGCACAAGCTATAGGGAGCACTGGACACCAGGGTACTGGATTTAAAAATGGCAGATTGTGCAGATGCACAATCAGACACATATGGCATATTAAAACATGCTTATGATAAGTGTGCATGTGTGTGAGAGAGAGAGAGGGAGAGAGAGAGAGAGAGAGAGAGAGAGATTGTGATGTTATACTAGATTAAAGTTACAGAGGGTGGCTGTGTAAGCACGATCATCTAATTTGTCACTAAGAGAAAGGATAATTAGAAGTTTGATTGTCACAGTAATGGTGTGTTCTAGTTTTCTCCCACAGAACAAAATCGCTGCCATAGTTTTTTCAGGTTCACCCAAAAAGCAAAGAAAACTTGAAACAATGACCCTAAAGGCTGCCTGACAAGACATGTGCTTTCTGTCCGCCAGCATGCTAAAGGAGGTGAGATAGCACTTTGCATGTCAATAGAATAACAGCACTACGTGCACGAGCCAAATAGTTGACAGGCCATAGAACAAAGAAAGTAGGCCAGAGACTGATTTAGGATCCAACAACTATCTACTAAGTGACTTTGGCTGTCACATATCATGCTTGGAAATAGTACTGTGTACAACAGATTTAGCTTAATATCTAAAAGGTGATGACTGCTTCGAGGTCGCCTTTGATGTGCGATCTGCATCAGCATACTATCTATTTAAAAGATAATGTATCACCACAAGAAATAATTTAATGATTGATAATATGAAAGTGGTGAATGGCAAGAAAAAAACTACTACTGACTACTTTGAAAAGAGCAAATAAGAGATATCATATTAACTCAGCTCCTGTTAGTTTGCTAGGACTTGGAGGATAAACCAGAAACTGTATTAGCAGGAAGGCAATATAGAGGCATCAGCACAAATACTAGCAGAGAAAGGCATGAATAGGGGAACCTAATGTCTATCGAAACAAATAAGGAACTCAAAAAGCACAACCGGCTCAAATGACTGTTGTTAAGCATGATTTTACTTTGACTCATGTACCATAGTCAGCATCTGAAGTCAAGGAGGTAATAAAGCGCCCAAAAATGAGTTCCCCAAAATAATCAAAAGGTGTTGTGGTCTATACTGATTTCTAAAATGTCTTCCGGAGTAGATAGGAATGAGCTCTGGATAAAGATGCATAAAAAGGAAACCTGGGTCATCTTGTCTTGCTCCTAGTAATGCATCACAAATGTTATTGGGTTTGAATAAAATGGGGAGTCATAGTGATTACTCAGAGACGATAAGAGCATCCAGAGGACTTAAACAGAGCCACCGCTTAAGCTGTTCTTATTTGCTCCTCATATTTCTAATCTCATATTTTGCAGGTCGCCTTCTCCAAAACTGGAGCTGGGAGGGGGGGGGGGGTCTCTGAAGCACTGGTATTTATGTATTCTGGCAACATAACACTGACTGATCTAACCCTGACCGGTCTATAAAAGATAAGATTATTTGTACTTGTTTGCTACAATAATTAATTTAACAGTTAATTCTACCTAAAAAAAATATGTTTTTATGAAGGGTCAAACAACAGCAAAGTACAGGTGGCAGGTGAAAGGTCATCACTTACAGACAGTCAAATATTATAAGTTGTTCTGGTTAACTTTTGGTAGTAAATTGTTTTTAATATGCAAAACCAGTAACAAGAAAGGTATGGCTGGTTCACTTTGCAGCGTTGGTTAGAACTCTATGCATTGATCAGCAAAATAAATATCAACTCTATGAGGAGGATTTATAAGTAAAAATCCTTCCATTCTTTGGTATGGATTTGAATGTCATTCACTCCAAAAATTATGACAGCTAAATAGAATTGTGGGTAAGCAGTGGAACACGTTATTAATGTGTTTAATATTGCTATTTAAAGTTCAAGGCGTAAATGTGCCTTCTGCCTATTTGAACAATGTTTGTCCAAGGAAAAGGCAAAACTGAAGTTCTAATCTTATACTCATAAACTTACTAATAATATGACCAACTGGTTCAGATAGGAGAAAAAATGATTTTATATAATTAGATTAAGGGGCACATAAAAGAACAGGTATGCGTCCCTTGTTGACTGTGCCACTGAAACCAAGCTACACCTGACTTAAGAGCCACAATCAGGGCAAAACCAGTCTTGGGTTGCTTGTGTTTCAGTTCAGAGAGGTCCTGGACTGTCAGGTCAGGGTGTACTAACTGTTCCTGTTGGAGCAAGGTCAAGACTGATGTGCATATTGCTGGGCCTATCTGAGCTGGCATGGCAGGCAAAAGAAGGATGGTTTGGAATGCTTCCCTGAGCGATGGCCAGTGGTAAGATTTATGGCAAACATGCTATGATCCCCTTTTGTGTGATTGATGCACTTAAAAGAACTACGAGAGGGCATTCAAAATTATCATCCTTTTGGAAGCACTTAAAGTTGTACTGATTTTAATTTTAAAAGGTGTTTTAATGTGTTGTTTTTAAACACGAACTTTCAGTTTACAATGTTTATGAAAAAAGAGTTAATTCGAAAAATGTTCAGAAGTATACATCTTTAACTGGGTATGTTAGGCGTCATCTTCAAGGGGAAGGTCGCATACTGAGATTTTATTACTTTTATTACCAGTTGCCATTTGCCCCCTAACTTCACTTCCCCATGTAATGTTTCAAGAGTTTAAAAACAATAAAAAAAAAAAGGGGCTGCTGGATTTTCGTCACTTTTTGAACTTGGTTTGAATAACATGGATTTAACTATGTTTGACTTAACTGTTCTTCCTCAGCTTTTTTGAAAAGTCAACTAAACTGGAGAGCACAAATCCAAAGATTTTAATTCCGGCTCGGCCAATTGTTCTCAAATAGTACAGGTGTAGTCAATTTCTCTTTCAGCTAGATGGTGGTGCACCGTTTTACTTAGTGGACATCTCTGAGGCAGACGTATGTCCCTTTCACTTGAACTGTAAATCTGGGGCTGTGCCTTTGACCAGAGACAAATGTACGTTGTCCACGGATTGTAATTGAAGTGAAATAGGGCAGCCAAACTTAATACATGTGTCAATTTCAGAGTAATTACTAAGCTATAGGCAATGTAAATTTATAAAACCTGTTTTAAGATAGAACTTATAAACTGTAGGTGAAGCAAGCTTATCACTTTTTTCAAATGTATTAAATCATTTTTAGATATTTAAAGTAGGTAATGGGTGGTGCTGACATTTTCCTTGCCTTGCCTCTGTCATTGCACAGATTATTTGGCAATAAATAGGTAAAATAGGTAAAATAATATAAGGTAATCAAGGTTAAGAATTGAATACAATTTTTTAAGTCCAAAGACATAAAAAGTAGGATTTTCCCTACAAATCATAAAATATTGATTAAGTGAATCTAGATTTTATACATAAATCCACTTACCATGTAGAAAAGTCTTCAAGGTTAAAGGGTAACAAAGAGGGAGAGCTATTGCAGAAGGTGATTACGCAAAATTATGTAAAACCCTGAGGACTATAAGTCGGGCAAGAGGGGCAGATGGGTCATCACAACTGTAAGGATAGTTGATAATAGCTACACCCTGGTGGGATATTATGGTCCGAATGTGGTTGACGTGGAATCCCTCCAACATCTGTGCCTAGAGATTGCAAAGACTCTCCAACCAATAATACCGACAGGGGATTTTAATGCCGTTTTAGATAACACCCTGGACAGATCAAGTAATAATATGTCTAAAACTTGCTCTAATATGCAATCATACATCAAGAGTCTGAACGAACAGTTGGGCTTGTGTGACATTTGGGGAGCAAGGGGCAGCACTGAGCGAGGGTATACCTAACATAATAAAAATATAAGCATTCATCCAAAATAAATTATTTTTTGGTAGTCAAGGAACTTAAAGAAAGCATTCTTCGAGTAAGAAATGTAGCAACTCACTTGTCTGATCACAGGGCATTGGTTTTAGATTTGAAAACGGAATCAGGTCAAACTCCAAAAAGGTGTAGTCTAGATCAAACCCTTTTAACAGATTAAGAGGTGTTAGAAAGACTGAGAGCAAAGGCTACTGACATTTTAGAGACAAATATTAAACTCAGCACCCCATCATGTAGTCTGGAATGCCTTCAAGGCTCTTATGATGGGTAACCTGATCAGTATTTCTGCCCAGAAGAATAGAGAGTTCAAGAAGGCAGTTGTGGGGTTAGAACATGAGACTGCCTTCCTAGAAAGGAAACTCTGGGATCAACATCAATTAGAGGAGCCGATTGGAAGTTCAGTTCTGAAGTCCAGAGTAAGGGCTAGGTGGAAGGTGAGCAAGTTAGCACACTTCAAGTACAGTGAAAATGCAGTGAAACTTTTGGCGTGAAAACCAATGTGGACTTTGAGAGGACTGAGGTGAGGGAGGTTAAATGAAGGGACACTGGAAAACTCCTCATGAAGATTTGGGAGGTAGAAGACGTACTTTTATAATTTATTGGCCTTCTTTATACAGAGGAACTAAATACAACAGAGGAGCAGGTTTTTGAGTGGCTGGAACGGCTTACAGTAGGTAAGCTCTCAGAAGAGGAGAAAGAAAACTTAGACTAACTGATTACCCAGGGAGAACTTCAGCGGACAATAGATAAGGGCAAGAGAGAGAAGGAAAGGGGCTTGTGAATGTATTTTACATGGCCCTAAGAGACGTGATCACACCATTAATGACTCAATTATTTGTGGGGATCCTAGAAGCCCCCCCTCTTCCTGAGGCATTCGATGAGGCCATAGTAACCTTGATTCTAAAACCGGACAAAGATCTGGCCTTGTGTGAGTCTTATACACCTATTTCTCTTCTTAACTGCGTTTATATGTTTTTCACAAAGTATTGGCTAATAGATTGAGTAACGTGGTGAGAAGGACAATACTAGATGGTTAAAAAGGTTGTATGAAAGAAAGGTAGGGGTGATTGATCTTGTTCTGGTGAATAAGTTGCAACTTGCCATCATAATGCTGGAAGCCACCAAGGTTATTGACATGGTGAATTGGCAATACTTGAACACAATCTTAGGAAATTACAACTTGGGTGACAAGTTTTATGGGGTGATTCTGAGATCTGTAAGCACCCTTGACTAGAATTTTGCTAATCGGCAATTTAAAAGCAGGCTTTAAGAGACAAGAGGGACTCGGCAGGGCTGTCCGCTCTCCCTGCTACTATTTAACTTGTATATCGAGCCCCAAGCATGTAATATAACAGAGAATTGAGATATAGAGCCCTTTATGAGCAGCCTTTGTGAAAAACAAAAAAAATCTTTATATGCTGATGACGTGATGATTTACATGGCAGATTTAGTCCCCAATTTAGCAAGTCTGGATCGGTTGAACTATGACTTTGGGAAAGTGTACGGATATAAGGAAAATGAATTAAAAACAGAAATCATGGTGTGGAACATGGAAGAAAAAAAATGCCTAATAAAAAAAGAATTAAAAGTTCTGGGCATTAGCATTATTCAAATTAGTCGAATTCTGGATGAAAGAGCTGAATTATATTTCAATAGGGCAATGCTGGAAACAAATAGGTTATTACTGAGCTGGTCACATCTTCCAATGCTATTTTGCAGAAGAAATTTGATAAAGATGTCTATCCTCTCAAAATGAACTTTCATTTTTAACGTCACCCACTGCACTTTAGGAGATCCTGCTTAGAAAAACTACACAGGAGAATAACCTCCTTTATATGGGCTTCCAAGGATTCAAGAATCTCAAGGAAAATCTGTGTAGGCAGCGCGACTCACGAGGCAACCACTTGATTAAAGCAATGTTGAAAGAGGTAGAGTGGGGAAGAGTTCAAGTTCCTGTAAAAGATTTGGAGACATGAGATACTTCAAAAAGGTGAGGCTAAAAGAACTGCAAGTGGCAGCTCTGCTTTGGGCACACATTAGGAGAGCAATAAGTCTGCCATACTATAGTAGGTTTGCCTCAGTATGGGATTCCTCAGGCACCCCTGACTGTTTGGAGGACAGGATGGCAATTGGGCTTAGAGAAACCGGAATTTCAGAATGTGGTCAGCTGCTCAAGGTGGGGAAACGCTGGTCTTGGTAGGCGTTTTAAGCATTGACCGAGGGATTCATTTCTAAATTTAAGTTCTGCCAGCTGAATAGCTGGGCCCGGCCTCTGGGGGAGGAGAATAGTGGTATAAATGAGCCACAAGAATGTTTGGTGATTGGGCCTCAGTGAAAAAAAGGAGGTGTCTATACGGTTTTGGGTAATTTTGGACATCATTGATGGAGACTTCTGCCTGTCCGGAATACTGTTGGAGGAGCACTTGCCAAAAGCATAGATAAAACACTTATGGCATGTATCTATGCATATTATTTGTAGTACAGTAAAAGCCGCCTTTTTGAGAAGAAGTAATTTGTGCTTCCTACAAATAGCTTTTTGGCAACCTAGGAAAATGGGCATGTTGCAAGGGTTGGAAGAGGCCCACTGCCGGAAGTAAGGGCTCCGTGATACTGATGACTTTCATATGTTTGTGACCTGTCCCAGTATAAAGCATTTTTGGGTAGAGGTCAGTAAGGTCCTATGATGATTGTTTTTGAATGTATGCCAGAACCAGGATTACTCCAGGTCAAAAGCAGCAAGTTGTTGTTTTATCTGATTCTACTGGAAAGAACAGAAATCTGTAAGCAGTAAGCAATTAAAAAAATGCAAGATAAATGGACAATCCAACTGGGGTTTATCGAGGAGGCGTACCCCTGAAACCTTTATCAGAGTCATGGATCTTCCTTTGGAATTAAGTGTATTGGAGTTATGGTCATGTCTAGTACAGATTTAGTATTATTTCTAGACTCCTACATTTACCTTTGTCTTTGTGACTTGTGCCTTGGGACTAAAAGAAGATAGATGTTATCTGCATTCCAGAATTCATACCTATTGCTACACATTCAGAATTAGATGATAAAGTTACTCACAGATCCATCATGACCATTTAAAGTATCAACTCTTAAAACCATGAAGAAGAGGCATAACAAACAGCATTGAAACCAGAAGCTGTTGCCAATTTTTATATATGCTGAATAGTTTTTACATATTTTATATCATTTGTACCATATGTGTTACACATTTAATATTTAACATGACCTCTATCTTTGTTGACGTATTTTGTACACGCCTACTGCTCATCTTTGCATTCAGCTCACAAAAAGGAAGATACATTTCATATCTCAAACACAGCCAACCATACTAACCTCAATGTGGTAGAATTGCTATTTCTTAATACCTCACAGATTCAAAATTCAACAACTATTTGACTTTTTGCTTGCATTTTCACAGGAACTTGATGGAAAATGTTCAAGTTATTTATTTGGTTGTGCACCACAGAGTTGAATTGAATTCTACTGGTTGGAGATCACTTCTTTTTTGATGGTGTAGGAGAGGTGCCATCTATGTAGACATCACAGCTCAGAAACAAAATTAAGCAGTGCAAGAGAACAGGCAGTGCAAAGTGAAGATGTCTGATGTTTGGCAATTAAATTAAGTCTGTCAAATGAGATGAGCCGAGAGGTAAAAGGAAAGTGGACTGTATTACCTACAAAGCAAAGTGATGAAGACGGAGAGACTAAGAGCTGGAAGCTGGAGGGGTAGATGAGACATTATCTTAAGCAGACTCAGAGTAGGGTACTCTGGATGAGAGGACGCGTTTCAGAAGCTGGGGAAGCAGGGAGGCTGGGTTTGGCTCTATACATATGAACTTTGGCTCTATACATATGATTCAGAAGCATTTAATGCAGGTCAGGTTGGGTGTATTGGGAAGAATAGTGGTCCCTATGAATACAATTATAATATGTTTTAGAGATAGAGAAGGATACACGTGAGATGTGGCACTACCCCGCACAAATATGGGAAAATGAAGTAGGATGTCAAGAGCAGTAAAAGGAAAGATTACTGAGACGCCTATCAGGCAGTAGGATGGACTGCGCATACACCTCATGAATTGGTGGGAACAACAAGAGAAAGGAATAAAACTCTTTGTATGTGCTCACAACACTGAGATGTGAAAGAGCCTGGAAGAATCCCCACATGCAACACCAACAATTCTACATTTCCAGTAGGTCAAAAGACCCATACGCAAGCTTGACCTTCTGTCTGAAAGGTCTCAAGATGGAATTTAATGTGGCAACTGTTGTAAGAATGGAGGTCACAGGGCATTCGGGCTGCCCAGGTGACCGCTGCAAGACCCAGCGAAGTAATAACTATGCATCTAGAGGTAAAGTTGTTAATTGTCCAAGTAGGAGCCAACAGCTTATACTACAATTTACAGACCTGATTACGCTAACCTATGCACATGAATGTTATAATATCATCAGAATGTGTCAGAAGAATTTGAAATTTTATTTTGTTAACTTATGACAAACAAGAACCTTTACTATCCCTGTACATCCACCACTATCAAAACGACAAGGTGAAATCCCAATGCTAAAAAAAATAAAAGATGGAGACTGTGATAGACTAGGACAAGAACCCCCTATTGACGACATGAACAACTTGATCGACGACTATGGCCGACCCTTACTCTTGCTTTGCTGAGTGAGAAAATTCACATAGGGACAAATTTATGTGCTTTGTCGATTTCTGGGAGTGACTCGGGTGTTGGGTAAGAAACTATGGTTGGGGAGTTAAGAGATTTTACAGTTGGGTATGCATTGATAGTGTTTTGCGTGAGGTCTTTTTCTTGGCCGTGAATTCATTCGGCTTTGATACTCAATAAAATATGTTTTTAAAAAATTAACAATTTGACATAAAAGCATGGTGTCCATTTCTAAAAAAAACTTAATATTTATAGCCATCTCAGCAATGTTTCTGTGTGCATTAAAACTGTCCCTGTTATTTGTTTCCCAGTGTCACTTAACTACAATGGCATGACTCTAATCCCCTAATCTAACAATGACGCACAGCACATCTTTCCTTATTTGACCATGACAAGACCAACATTCCTTCAAAATGTCAGCGATGTCATCTTTGAAAGTGACGAGTGACTGATAGAAGTACAATATTTCATCAATCAACAAGATTCCACAGAGGTCTGTTTACCCCCATGCTCTCATAGAAACATTTTTAAAATTAAGAAGATGACTCAATGGAAGTGCGTGGAAGGTTTTTGTAATCCAAACCAAGAGTCCGGTGCTGCTAAATTTGTAATTTCCAAATTTGTATTTCTTCACGATGAACCATGCAACTAACTTTTATACCGTTTGGGTATAGTTTTCTTCTAGGGTTGGTCTATCCCTAATATAAAAATGTATTCTTTTAGAGAAAAAGAAAAGCTATTTCATATCTTGTCTTGCTTTCTGACATTGGTAACTTTTAAGAACTTACAAACAGTTTAAGTCAGACACAGGACAGATATGAACTAAAATGGACAGAGTGGTACATGTTCATTTGTGACCTTCAGAATTAAGAATTCGCCCAGTCGTCCTCTACAATGTCATAAGTGCTTATAAGGTCCCTTCTGAGTCTGTAAAATGCTTTCTAAGCATGGGAGACCCCTTCCTGGCAAGACTGTTTTTACCACGTGTTAAAACTTTCATCGACTCTCAAACTCAACATGTAGTGGAGTGGTATTAGGTGCACAGGATTCGGACAAAGAGCATGAGAGGTTTCATGTGTTCTCCATTATATAAGCCCTGTTTTATCGACCACCAACAGCACTGTCTTTGAATGTGTTTTAGTCCAACAAAATATATTTTGTGGGTGTGGTACATGTCCTTAACATATAAATGGCAAGCAAATCCAATTAACCTTAATGAGGCCACAGACAGGTCTGTGCTTATGGATTCTGCTTCTTCAACGCAGTCATGCATTGATAGCTTCAGAGAGACACCACAGAAACCCATCATTTATCCCAATGCTCAATAGATGGCCTGGGATGCATGGACCACAGTTTTCGTTATTGGAGAAAACGCAATATAGTATTCCTTCTCCATAATATGCAGACGAACTACCACAGCCTGTATCATATCTAGCAGCCCTCATACTACTAGCATTGTTGTCAGTGTTTTAAACAAATGAAGCTACTTTACCAGCCTTAGCAAGGAACTTGGATAATGACAAATCATAAAGAAAAATCTAACACAAGCTGAAGATGTCTGATGTTTGGCAATTAAATTAAGTCTGTCAAATGAGATGAGCCGAGAGGTAAAAGGAAAGTGGACTGTATTACCTACAAAGCAAAGTGATGAAGACGGAGAGACTAAGAGCTGAAAGCTGGAGGAGGAGATGAGACATCATCTTAAGCAGACTCAGAGTAGGGTACTCTGGATGAGAGGACGGGGTTCAGAAGCTTGGGAAGCAGGGAGGCTGGGTTATATATATATATATATATATATATATACATATATATATATTGGTCTATACATATGATTCAGAAGCATGTAATGCAGGTCAGGTTGGGTGTATTGGGAAGAATAGTGGAACCTGTGAATTTTTTAAAATATTTTTTTGAGATAGAGAAGGATACACATGAGATGTGGCACTACCCCGCACAAATATGGGAAAATGAAGGAGGATGTCAAGAGCAGTGAAGTAAAGGAAAGATTACTGAGACACCTATCAGGCAGTAGGATGGACTGTGCATGCACCTCATGAATTGGTGGGAACAACAAGAGACAGGAATAAAACTCTTTGTATGTGCTCACAACACTGAGAAGTGAAAGAGCCTGGAAGAATCCACACATGCAACACCACCAATTCTACATGGCCAGTAGGTCAAAAGACCCATACACAAGCTTGACCTTCTGTCTGAAAGGTCCCAAGATGCACGGTCTTTGAATGTGTTTTAGTCCAACAAAATATAATTTGTGGGTGTGGTACATGTCCTTAGCATATGAATGGCAAGC
The DNA here is from genome assembly GCF_031143425.1 of Pleurodeles waltl. Classification (NCBI taxonomy): domain Eukaryota; kingdom Metazoa; phylum Chordata; class Amphibia; order Caudata; family Salamandridae; genus Pleurodeles; species Pleurodeles waltl. The sequence continues at coordinate 69,222,256 of NC_090450.1, read as the reverse complement.
TAATCCAATTAACCTTAATGAGGCCACAGACAGGCTAACAGGGACGGGATACAACTGAAGACTATTCACATACTGCATATATATTCATCTGATCACACGTACCTTTTGTCAAGTCTGGTTTTTTTTTACACATCCAATGTGATCTACACCATGAGCACGTAAATCTTCAAAAGGCATGTGCTAAATGTCTTGATGTACTGCATTAACACTACTATGAGCTACACGTAGCATTGTCTATACTGGTCAAGACTGCTTAAATTAAATCATTCAGAGCTGCCAACAACTGTCCATCAGGGCATGAATGTGTCTGCCTCCAGCATCGCATGTAGCCATCACCTGAGTAAACCAAGCTTGGCACAAACTGTGTGCTTGGGCTCACTGCACCTTGGCCTATGGCAGAAGATGTGAAATAATAGGTTATTTATGCCACGACCCGCACCTCCACGCTCTTACACACGCACCTGGTAAGCTTGTCCTTGCGTTGGTTGAAAGTGATGAAACTACAATTCACAGGTTTGTCATGAGAGTTGAGTGAAGCAGCCATCTGTGATCATCATTTTAAGAGGCGCTCAGTTCCACTACCATGTTCTTTGGGCAACGGCTAGGAGGAGACAAACTTTGCCTTTTCCAGTAAAACAATAATTCCTTATAATAACCAATATCCTTTATTGTCTTTACACATCATCGTATCAGCAATCTTTAATTTCTTTTGTGCACATGTGGGCACGGCGTCTGGAATCCTGGCACTTGATTCCCTTGAATCATATTGGGTTCAGTAGCAAACTTCACCAGAGAGTGACTCATTTCACACTCACACTAGGGCTTCTTCAGGGGAACCATCTCACAAAAACTGGGAAATAAAAGTAATGAATAGGTAATAGCAGATCAGAGAGCAAGACACAATTAACACCCATATAATGAACTTGATAGAGTGGGTTGTACTTGTATGCTCATCAGAAAGTGGTTATTTTTTTTTCTCTCTCTCTGACAAGAGACAGAGGCGGATGGCTGTGGTAGATGCCTGATGCTTTGACACTGTGCACCGAAGAACATTAACAGCGAGGTCAGAGATTTTCGGCCAAGCGGGTTTGGCATGGAGAGTGTGGCATCTTGTCTGGAACCTCTGGAATTTCTTGCCTCCCTGGTCTAGGAACTGGGTGAACCAAGGATTTGGCCATTTCCTGGCCGGCGCAGTGTCTCACCAGCATGGCTTGTCTCTACTGAAGTGTTGAAGTATCATGGAGTCTACTCTAGGGGAGTGTTTGCTGGAAAAGCTGGGGCGAAACGCTTAGAGGCCTCCATATGAGACATAAAAGCCAGGAAGACAAACCAGGAGGTAGATCCTTGACTAAGGCCCAGCTGAGGAATGGCGAGGTGTGGAATGTCATGCAGCTGTGGCAAAAGCAGAAAGTGGAAGTGAGTAATGTACCGCTATCTACGTGCTCTTGGAGTAAACAGGAACCAAATCTGGCACCCTTGATCAACGCTGTTGTACTGTGCGAATCTGGTGCAATTAATTTACTTTGTCCCCTCTTGATACAATCTGACAATTGATCCTCTTGGTTCTCTTGATATATATATATATATATATATATATATATATATATATATATATATATATATATATATATATATAATTGGAAGACACATTTTTCAATGATTGTAAGGCGCAGGTTCCAATTGAGACCAAGGCCAAGAGAGTCCTTGGCGAGTTGATAAATTTTAAAGTCCCCCCGAGAAACTGATGTGCAATAAGACCTGGGAAAAGGAGTAACTAGCATCTAGGGACAAGAACTGTAGGAATTCCAGGTCACTTCTTACACAGGGGGTATAACCAGAGTACACCACAGGCGATGTGAATAGGGGTGCAGTAGTGGCTTTCACACTTTATTAGGCTTTATGCCACTGACAACCAGTTCCTAAACAACAATCCTGCTCGTTCAACCAGCTATAGCTGGGTTCTGCAAAGTTGATCCTGGAGAGCCGGGTCCGTGCCAGGTTTTTAGCATATCCACATTTAGAAAAACAATGTTTCAGAAATCTACATTCTTCTAAATGTGGATAAGCTAAAAATCTGGCATGGACCCGGCTCTCCAGAACCGACTTTGCAGAACCCTGCTATAGCTGGTTGAACGAGCAGGATTGTCGTTTGGGGTCTGGTTGTCAGTGGCATAAAGCCTAATAAAGTGTGAAAGCCACTACTGCACCTAGACCCTGAGGTATAGGAACGAGCAATTTGGATTTTTCAGGTGTCGAGGTAAAAGAGGCCATCTTACATCAAAAGGCAAATTAAGCCCAAAGCCTCAATTTTGTACCATTAGACTATTACAAGGCTGATCGCGCTTCATGGGTTCCAATTCTTGTTAGAGAGATTTGGCAGCACTCCTAGAGATGGCATAGCTAAGATCTATTGGAAGGGGCTAGCCAACCACTTATAAGAGTGGGTTCATTCTAAGGAAGTACTATCTGATAGTCAAGTTGGCTTCAGAAATGGTATCCAAATGACTGATCAGGCCCTGCGCTTGTATCCTACATACTTAAAGTATGTTAGATAAAGCAGAGTTCCTCTCTACATAACGTTTAGTGATTTAAAGTCAGCCTTTGACCTAGTAAATAGAGACATATTATGGCCAGCTTTATGGCAGCAGACACTGCATCAGTACTTGCTAACAGCCTTACAAAGCTTACATGAGGAATCAATAGCTCAGGTACAGTATGGGCCTAAGGAGTAAAACACATAGAGCACCCAGATTACCAGAGATGCGAGTTGGCTTTCCTGATTTTCTTCAATATCATTGAATGGTGTAGGCTTATACCAAATGGCTTGAAGTTGGATAGCCTGAGACTTGGGGATACAAGGATTTCTGTGCTATTATTGACAATGATGTGGTTCTGTTATCTCTCATCCAGCATTCCATGCATAAATCGATCAAGGGTTTTGTGGCCTACTGTTTGCGGGAACATACGGTCATCAATGGCTCCAAATCTAAATCTATGGTAATGGAACCAAAGTCTGTGCTAAGATGTGCTGCTATGTAAATATGAGATCCTTGAACAAGTAAAGTATTTTTACTATCTTGGCATATGATATGACACTAAATTTACTTGAAACCAATACAGGCAAAAGGTAGCAGTGAAACTAAAGCAGGCTGTGGTGAGAGTAGGAAAAAGCTAAGGAATTATATTGCTTTTATATTGAGCAAAGTCAGTATCAGCAACAAGATACAAAGCAGTAATTTGGGGCTACATAGATGAGTCTACAGTCCAGAAAATTGAGAATTGGTTTTCAAGATCATTACTATCCTTGGGGCTGGGTGTGCCCATAGTGGCACTTGAATAGGGCATTTAACCAATTGCAGACATCATTGCCCTCCCCCAGATACTCTGTTGTCTCACCTACACAGGAACTATTGTAGAGCTGCATATTTGGAACCTATAAGAGAAGTAACTACCTCGCTGGACCATCTAGGTTGCCCTGGCTGGATTATGTTCGAAGCACCGTAAAATTACTCAAGATCATCCATGACGATCCCTCTGTGAGGAATGGTGAGTCAGTCACTACGATTAAGGATGCCTACTAGTGGTATAAAACCCAAAATGCACAGAACACTCGTAGGAGTGGATACTTGCTACACAGATTCCTAAGACACAAAGTTCACCCTGGGTTTCAGCACAAATTAGATGACTTCTATCCTGGGGTGCTGCACTCGCTATACATCAGGTTCCATCTGGAAACTCTTTCTTTAAAAACATACACTGCCAGATGGAGCAATGCTGTGGGCAATGCCAATAATGATCTCTGTGACTGTACCAGTGGAGAAAAAGAAAACATTACCCACTTTATGTTAAATTGCACAAACAGATTGAGAGACCACAGCAAATGGCTTACTCCCCTATTCATTGCCTACAATGTATCAAATGAGCTAGATGTCCTAAATTTGTACTAGAGAGCAGGCCACTCAGGCATTTATCCTGCGATTTCCATGTTATGGATGAAGTGCAAGGATTACAACTGAGAAGCTCATGAATAAAGAGAAATCAGGCTGGATTGAGCTTGCTATTACTTTAGACTTGTATGTAGCAATAATGTGTCCTCATGTCCTGCAAGTTACCTTTCTGCCACACTAATTGAGTAGTCAGATGTTACCAGTGGATTTGATATCTTATCCTTGTTTTGATGTATGTGATGATTGTAAAATTTTACTCTGGCCTAGTAGTGGTTTTATGTATTATATATATATATAATTGAGATTTTAACGTTATGATCTATATTGTTAAGGGTATTGCTGAGAACAATACAAGAAAATTGATTGAAACCGTTAATATATACATATGTGGCCTGGTTATACAATAGGCCGGTGCTAGATTATATGGGGAAATTAATTAGTACATGGTGATGGAATTTCGATATTTATGAAGATTCGTGATTTATGACAAATTATTACTTATTCATTGCTTTTACTTCCAGTTTTGTGACATGATCCCTAAAGAAGCGCAAAAGGGAGCATTAAATGCAATGGGGACACTTTATTGAATAATACTTGAGAAATATTCAACATTTAATTACTAGAGACTCTAACTCATAAATACATCTAATAAGTGCTTTTTCCAAATAATTACGTGATAAACTCATTACCAAAAGAATGACTAATAACACATATGAAATTGTGATTGAAGCTTTTTTTGCGGGAATTGTACAATAATTACACACGTGCTAAGTGAGAATGAGGGAGTGCAAGGGATCACTTTGAGGTGAAGACTGCCACTGACCACAATATGGCTAGGTGGAGCCACAGCAACGATCGAGCGTGTGAAGCAGCTTTAGCATTCTGGCATGAAGGGTGGTTTTAAGAGTTTGGCAGAATCACAAAAGTTGTTTACACAAACTGGTACATATTGGGTTTCCTTTCAGATGTGTAGATGTTGTGGGCTACCTGAGGCCATTCTGCCATGCAGAAGGTCAGTGCTTGATTTGTAAAACTACAAGCGCCAGAACCCAAGGTACTTTCAGGTCACTTCACATAGTTTGATCCAGAGGTGTTATTTTTATTTAAAGGATATTGAACACCTTATCATATTTATGGCCTAAGCTCAAAAATAGATAGTGCCAATGTGGTGGACTATCATAAGTAAGCGCACCAGCAAACACTGCAACAAATTAAGCACTGTGGTAGGTGTAACAGCTATTTGTTAGGAGGATATACCCAGGAGTGGGGACATCACCAGCAGCATGCACAATTAACTGCATCTGAAACTGCAGATTCAGAGACTTCATAGACTTCAAGAACTCTGGTACTGCAATCATTGATAACAAACTACTGTGAGTACAGAAGAAAAGAATGTAAAATTTCAACAACCAAAGTGCTCATATTGTTAATCTTATCATTTTAAATCACATATAGTTAACCCGTGATCCAACCGGTCACTTGTGTGAAAGGAGAGTGAAGGAACTCTACGTTAGGTATAGATGCTACAAGACACTGCACAAGAGAATTTTGCCTAGGGCCTGTTTGAGCATGAAGTAGTCCAAAAGCATTACCTGAATCTGTCTTGAATCTATTAGGTTGTGCCTAAAACAGGCACTCAAGATATATGGCTTTTATCCATGAGCCAAGCTTCGCCCAGTATTCAGAGGTAAAAACATACTTCATTTCACCTAGATAGAGTACGCATATTTAACATTTCCAACAGATGATTCTGTTTTCTTTGTCATTTAATGTTTCCAACACACAGCGCCACTTTGCTACTTATTCTACCCCATTTGGTCTCTCAAACTCTGTGCACAAGCACAGCCATTGATGCCAAAAAAGGGCTTTCAGGCAGGCTAATGCCCTAGTAATTCATACCGAGAGACCTTTTAAAGGTTCACAACAATGGCAACATGACAATTTGCTCATCACTAAACTAGGGGACAGATTACAATGGTCCAGTGCCTAATTTACTAAGATCACTTAGCAGTTTATAGTGTGATCTTCAATAATAAGCAGGAGCAGAGCACATGTCTCCACTGGACGAAGACATGTCTAACTAGGGTGAAACGGATCCTAACAATTGCTGAACAGAAAAATAATTTACTACCGACAAGATGCAGAAAAAGGTTGTGTTAATATTACCCTTTGAGTGTATATACACAAATAAACTATTGGTAATGACATTACAACTTATTACACAAGAACTGGATTTTGCAAGTACATTAGCAATGATAAATAATATGAAAGGACATTTAACTTTAACAGAGACAAAAATGTTTGCTCTTTCTAGCATAAATAGTTGAGTTTAAACGTGTCTATGACTGCAAATAACTTTCACAGGCAACTTCTTTAACTATGGTAAATGTAATTATTTTATATAAAAAATTCCTATGATTTTATACCGAATCCAGAGGAAAGGGTGTAAATTATAGGTCATTTTACGCAAAATAGTTAGCAAAGCTCCTAAAGAACATAAGGTAAGAGATATGATTGCTGATTTATTTTCTAGGGGTTTCTGTATCAAAGTCAAAATTTACTGCGGACTGTGATGGAGTGCTGTTCGTATATAGGGACATGGTTCGCTCCAGTAGAAAGTTTGCTTTCTGACTTAGTTGTTTTTCTAGAGAAAAGTCCCTGTTGACAAAGTCGTTGGAAGGTTGGGGTGCCAGCTGGCTCTGAAGAGGGGTTCACTGACAGCAGTCGGCTGAAGTGCAGGGCCTCAGTGGGAGCCTTAGCTCCGGCAAAAAGTGTAAGGTTCTCAAAGTCAACAGCAGGAAAACTCCAAGTGGTCAAAGTTCAAAGTCTGAGTCAAGGAAAGTGTTGCCATCATCATGGTCTAGGTGAAATCATCTATGTTATCACTTAAAAACATTTCTAGAAGTCAGGATCCTGTCACCGGGGCAAACCAGCAAGTTGTGTCTGATCAGCATTTTGACATCAGCGGCTGCAGGTTGGCGATAGTCTGATGATAGTCTCTGGTTCTTTTTGATTAGAAAAAGTTTATCAGTGTCTAATCTCAAAATTATGAAAAGTCGAAGAGTACACTCTATTACCAGCTTATGGTCCAGGACTGTTTGGGCACAAATTTTGGGTTAGGACTCTAACTCCCAGAAGCCACCAGCTGGGACCAGGGTAAATCCAGTTGGAACTGGTCAGCTGGGCTCTGCCAAGATCTGACCCTTTTGCAGCTTTTGAGTTCCTGGAGCTGAACAGGAGGCCTATCAACCAACCCTTGGAGTCCGCTCTTCTGTCCTGTGTACAAATGTGAGCAGATCTAGCCCTTAGGGTTTCTTTCCCCAAGTTGAGCAGTAGGTGCAGTCATTCTATCTTCAACAGGTACAGAGGTGTTCTGAAGAGGGAATTGATTGTGCCACTTTAATGCAGATGATCAGACTTAAGTTATTTTAAGGTGGCATAAGGTAACCCAGTGCTCTTCTAACATGGAGCCAGCCTTGACTGAGTGAAAACCGACTTTGGAGATTTTTCACTGCCAGGACTTGTAAACCTTAAATACACATGGCCTACTTTTTAAATACCAGGCACCCTGCTCTGTTGTCATTTAGGGCTACCCTAGTGGTATTAAAAAGGAAGGTTTGGGCCTGGAAAAGATGTTTACTTTGTCAGTGTGAATTTACAGTTTTAAAACTGCACATTCAGACTGCAGGGTCAGGCATGAAGACATGCTTTGTCTTGTCATTTACCGTTGGCGCAATAGGTGACGCAGTCCACTAGTGACATTTAACTTACAGGCCCAGGTACATTGGGTGCCAAACAGGCAAGTTAAATGTGTCAATTAGGAATCTAATCTATTCAACAGGTTTAGGGGTCAGAGTACATGCACCGGAGCCTGTTAGCAGGGTAAGAGTGTACTGAGTCCAAAAATCAACAGCATCAGTTGGCAAAATGGGGCTGAACATGCAATAAGAGCCATTTTCTGACAAGCACTAAAGCTATTTGCAAGGGAAACAACAACAGGTGAGAAAAGAACAGATGGCTAAAAGATAGAAAAACTTCTTCTCAACCTTTCTGGTATGCTGGACCAAAGCCGACCAACAGCTCATCTTCAAAATCATAACCCAATACTGGTCTAATTCAGGCATGTAACACTCGGTCACACTAAAATTAACCCAATGGCACTACAGGGATATACAAGTACCATTAAATAGAAGCAAAACAACTTTTTGATTATGTTGGGGTGATCTGGTCTGGTGCGTGATCCTCCATCTACACAGTTACCTCATGCAGCGAGTCCGTCCCTTACTTATGCCTTGTTAATTCCTGACCCTTATTAGATGTCTTTCTTTCCTACTCATATTTTTTCTCATCCCTGCAGCATTTTATTTACCTTGTTTATGACTGAGTTAGTTTTATCCGAGTTGAGAAAACTATTTTTTGCAATTAAAAAAAAACATTCCAATGGAGTGTGTTACTTTCATTGTTTGCCCTGGGTTTCCACCTCCCAGTTATTTCTTACAGTGAGCATGCCTCAGTAGTGATCTCTGAATCCTCTTTTGTTATAAGCAATAATAAAAGCATTATTATTATAATAACAGCCCTGAAAGAGCCAATCACTCTGCTCCTCATTATAAGATGTGAATACTATTAGCTTTGTCAGTGTTTATTTTCAAGTGACAGGGTGTCTGCTCAGGGAACTTCTTTCAGACTGTCCCTGGGTGCAGGCACTGTTACATCACAACTAGTCTGTATTAAGTTATCACAGTAGAGTATTGATGTAATGTTCTAATTCGCCCGATGAATAGACTGCTTGGAATAATATCATGAAGCCACTATGTTCTGTTACAGATGATAAGTATTTATATGCTCTGTTGGTCAAACAAACAATTTGGACTCCTTAAGCATTAGGTATGGAGTTGTTTGTTAATTTTTCACCTCCGATTTCTCTGTTCTTCTTCTCACAACCATCGCTTTTTGACCCATGTATTTTCAAAAACACCTGCCATTTCCATAGCTAATGTCTCCAAAACCACTGCACAGCTTTACAACACAAATCCCCTTTGGATGTGAAATTACGTTGCTGGCATGCAATGTGGTCTTTCAGTTGGTACAATTTAATGTTAAAATGTTGCAAAGTATTATAGATTGAAGATACGTTTGGTGTATTTATTTAAATATTTTCAATAACATAAAAATAAAAAGATAAGAAATAAGAAAAACAATGTGTAGTGTATGGTCTTCAAATACTAATGTTTGGTGTATAGTGACATTGGAAAATGATCAATAGCCCTTTATTTTTTCACCTTGTGTATATATATAAAAAACTTTTAAACCCATATATGTAGAAAACTGCATCCCAGCAACGTAATTTCAATTGAGTCTTAGGATTCAAATTCACATCCAAAGGGAATTTGTGTATGTGTATGGACTTTTAACCCTGTCCTTTTGGTGTTGGGAGGGGTAACTCTGATTTGTTTCAGAATATTAGTACAGTCGGTTAGATGGAGAGAGAAATTATTTTATGGATACTTTAAAAACATTTGGATTTTCAGAGGACCAATTTAACAAAATTATAAATGGTAACTGATTCGTACAGAGTTAAATTCTGACTTTTTGATTGAATATTGCAAAAAAGGTATCATGCCTAAAGGCCTTCAAATGAAAAATAAGCCTGCCTATTTGTTAAAAATGAATAATTTAAGGAACATTGGACCTTTATAGCAAACGGATGTAGCCGGGACTGGATGTTATTGATTACTGAAACGGCACAAGAAATAATAATATTAGAGAAAAAGGAAAGTGAAATTCTAGAATTAAAGTTAAAAGGAAGTTGACGAATAAAAAAACTATTAAATTGAGGAAAGATGTTAAAAAATAAAAAATGGAGTCAGTATACCCATATTTACAGAAAGATTATTATGAGATACCCCAAAATAAAGAGAATTGGAAGACGTTGGACTCAGAATAAAACAAGGGTTTTAAAAAAAACATGACATTTTCAGGCACATCATTTACAAGTTCTGAATCAGAGGACGAGAACACCTCTGATAACAGAATGAATAGGGAAGAAGGAGAGGGACTAGCAAGATCGAGCAGGGGTAACTCTAATATTTTTTTTAGAACAGAAGAGGTTCACCCAGAATAATTGAGGGAGAGGCAGGGGGAGGGGAACATATCAATATCAAAGTTCAGGCCCCATAATGCAACACATGAGAACAAGTCAGAAGGAGTGGGAATAGATATAACATGTGCATCTGTAATCAATTTGTCCTCCAGAGTTTTGAGGACAGAGGAAAGAGAGGTTTTAGAAAACGGTTTAGGTTTTGCCCGTTCTGTATCCCCAGATAAATATGCAATAGAAAGTGATATGAGGGACTTGCTTAGAAAAAATTGGTTAAAACATTTTTGTGAAGGCAGGGACATGATTAAAAAAGAAAATAAATCAGGATTGAAGCCCCCGTCCATATGTACCCCCTCCAGACGATGGAAGGCAAAGGAGTAGAGGTATTTGAGAAGGTGATAGAGAAGGGTGTGGAAGATATATTAAAGAAAAAAATTGGTATAAGAGCAATCTCACAAAAAAACTAAGGGAAGCACTTAAAGATCTAGAAAACTGTGAGAATATTACAATTAAACAAGGAGACAAAGGTAGGAGTATAGTGATAATGGATACCAATCATTACATCCGAAGGATGAATAACCTACTACAGGTGTCAGAACATTATAGAAAATCAAATAGAGAAGAATGGGTAGCTCTAGGATCAAAATAAAGGAGAGTTTGTCTAGGAAAGGAGGATGAATCAATCGGTCAGGATGAATATGAGTTCTTATACAATGAGCATCCCATGATTCCAGCTTTATATGACCTACCAAAGGTCAATAAGAACATGAAGGATCCACCTATGAGGCCGATTGTTTCAAGTCTGAATTCTCTTACTGAGCCTCTGAGCAAATATGTAGATTGCTTTCTGAAAGCATTAGTTTTGCAACCACCATCATATATCAAGGATACAACTGATATGATCAGTTAGATAGAAGGGTTAGATTTGACTCAGAAAGGGAATGGATTGTAACTCTGGATATTGAAGCATTATACAGGAACATCCCACGGGATGCTACAATAGAAATGCTGAAGCAAACATTGTGTAGTGATAAAGGGGACTTATCTCCCCACACAAATATAATAATAGAATGGGTGGAGATTATTTTGAAAAATATTTTTTTTATTCAATGATTAAATATTCTGCCAAACAAAAGGGGCCAGCATGGGAGCTATGTGTGCTCCAAGTCTGGCATGTTTATATGTAGGTTCCTTTGAAGAAAAACATATATATAATGAAATGGCCCCATTCTATGAAAGTGTTAGAAATTGGGTACGGTTTATCGAATGTATATTTTTCATACAGCAGGAAGATAGAGAGGATTTTGATTCCTTAATTCTCTGGCTAAATTGTGGAGATTCAAATTTGAAATTTACTTTGATGATTAGCCAGAAGGAATGTGATATTCTAGATATTAAGATCAAAGCTGTAGAGATGAAACTACAAGTAGAGTTATATACAAAACCAACCAATTGTAATATCCTATTACATTATACTAGCAACCATCCATGATGTCAGAGAGATAATAAACCATTTGGCCAATTTTTAAGACTTAGACGGAAATGCTATGACTCTGGAAGGAAAATTGTTAGAGAGAGGTTACCCAAAGAAATTAATAAAAAAAAGCTTATTAGAGCAAAGCACTACAATAGGGAAAGCTTATTTGAGGGGGTGTAAAGTAAAGGACATTTACAGAATTGCTTGCATTATAAATTATTCCAACATTAGTAATAAGATATAAAATGTGATAAATAGGAATTGGACACTCTTGAAAGAAGGAAATGGAGAAGGTCTAGAGAAACACCTGTTTGCATATAGAAGAAATAGAACAATAAGAAATTATTTAGTACATACATATAAGAAATCTAAAGAAGCCCAGCAGAGAGACATTCGAGATGGGAGTAAAGTGAAAGGAAATTTCCTGTGCGGGTCCTGTAGTAACTGCAATACTGCTAAAAAAGGTAATGTAGTGGAATTAAATGGGATGAGACATCATGTCATAGACATGGTAAATTGTAAAACTAAAAATGTGATATATTTGATAGTATGTCCATGTAACAAGGGATACATAGGAGAAACAGGTAGAGAAATTAGGCTAAGATTAAATGAACACAGATCAGCAGTAAGAACTAGAAAGAGGAATGCTCCTCTAGTTGAACACTACCTGGAGCAGAACCATAATGAAAATTATTTAAGGTGGTGTGTATTAGAAAAGGTGAAGGGAACAAGACGAGTAGGAGGCTTTGACAAAAAATAAAACAAAGAGAACAGTTTTATTTGAGTACATTTAGAACATATAAGGAGGGTTTAAATAAGAGAGAAGAATGGAAATATTTAGTAAAATGAGGATTTAACAGCAGCTCACTATGTGGACGACTGATTTACAAGGGAGACAAGACGAAAATTTAAAAAATAGAAAAAACTGAGACAGATATTAGAATGGCAAATAAGTAAGGTCAGTTAAGAGAACATATATGCTCTGACAATTTTAAAGAAGTATAGAAATGATAAAGAAATATCTCAGGTCAGAGGTCTCTCAGGGGAACAAAATAATAAGAACAGTATACAAAAGGAATGTACTAAAAATAGGGTAAAAGAGCCTGATGTTAAAATGGCTGACAGAGAAAAAGAAAAGAAAAAATGGAGAGGAGTGAAACAGTAAGATCTTAAAATTAAAACTAAATTTTGCCCATTAGGAAAATCTTTTGTTTTCTATTTAATATAGAGAGCAAAATAGATAAAGAACCCTTATTAGGGCAGACATACTGGACCTACTGAGCATCTGTATACCCAATACCTACATACAGGGGTAGAAGAAACCAATTCCAAGATGGCTGCCACCTGTGACAGGGAAAGCACATGGTTAAGCGTAGTTAACTTGTGGCTATAAATACGACCTCCTAAATGGTGGACAGTGTTTATCACTGATAACAAGCAGGAAGGAGCACGCTGATATACCGGTGAGCGGGCCGAAAATTATAATTAGAAATGGAGAGGGTTTACAATAAAATTATGTTTAAATTTAAATTTATTCACTAAAAGGGAGTTTTACCCCTTCTAGATTTTTGTCCTTGAGGTGGAGTACATGGGAGATAGAGGCGCACCACTTTAATGAAAATAGCTGTAGTGAGCGCGCTATTTGAGAACTGTGCCATTACACTCAGAAGGTGAGAGAGTCACAATATAAAAGTACTATAGGAGATCAATATAATCACCAAGCATGAAGTGAAATGAATAATAGAGAAACTTTAAATAATCCTCTTCTTAGATCTGTTTAAAAACGAAATCCTTGTAAGACAGGAACACGCTACGCTATCAAAAACATGAGGAGGAAGAGCGTGCAAACCTAATGAAAGGCATTGCATGTATGAACACAGGTGAGACAGGACACAAACATATAAAATGTGAAGAACAATAAATATTTATGATTTGGAACTGGTAATTGCAAATGCCAACAAGGAAGTTGAAATAAGTTGAATATATATATATATATATATATATATATATATATATATATATATATATATATATATATATAAGGTGGTGCTTATAAAGCTATTGTAAAATATAAAATGTACCTTAAGAAAGGAATTAGTTGACTGTTAACAGAATTGCCTAAAGTAAGGATTACCTACATGTGAAAGTGGGATATGAAAGGGTGGTAGTAGTAATTGAAAAAAACTCTACACAAAAGTAGGGGATTGTCATAACAATGGGAGATTAGAATGGGAGTTAACTTGTTATAGGTAAGAAATCTCTCTAAAGATTCAACAAGATACATTGTGAATATTAGAATTAGATGGCGGACTGTTATTAAGAAGTAAAAAAGTAGCAGTGTGATAAGAGTGATGAATGTTGGGTAACAAGTATATGACCATTTTTTTAATCTTGAGCCCTTTATTTTTTCACCTTCTATATATTTCTCCACACTTCGTCCGGCGTGCTTTGCTGCTCCTGACCGCCGGGGGTGCCCAACAAGACGCATGCCACCGCGTCTAAACTCCACACTTGCCTTGGAACATCAAAGAAGGTAACAGGCGGTCCAAGAGCACTAGAAAATGCTTTTATTTGAGTAAATGGCGCACAGCGGGATACGTTTTGGCGTTTCACCGCCTTTGTCAACCTCGCGGGTGCCATGTTGGATCTCGTATTTGTACCTCGAAAACATTCACATGATTTCCAAATTTACCATCTTCACTAGAAAACATATCCGATCAGACAATTTAGTAAATAACAATGCTACCCAACATCTGGTGATAAAAAATTCCAAAAATACAGTTTAACCTTTTACCACTAATACCTAAATAAACAGACAGTGCTACTAAAGCTCCCAATATATAACGGTACTCAACTGTTACAAATTAAATAAATGAAGATATCAATTGCATAGTGCCACAATTAGAAATAGTATGGCTTGAAATAAACTAAACTCTATTAAACAAAAGAGGAAGCTAAACAAAAAATCATGAATACATTCTAAATAAACAGCTTCATAGCTTCACTCATAATTATGGCATCTACTACAGTAGTTTACTATACTACTGTATATGCATAATACCAGAACCTCTGCCTTCATTCATAAATACAAAATTAATAGAATTAATAGTAATGCCTTCACAGCTTCTCAACTCATTTACTAATGTCCCACTATATGTATATTGACAGTTCTTCATGTACATTTAACCCATTAGGTTCTTTAGCATCCAACTTAATTATATATTTGGACTCCAATATGCACAATTTTAATTCTCTAGTTCCTCCTCTGATGTCTTTGGGAATACCATCAATAATACTGAATTTAATGTCATTAATGTTGTCTATGTGACATAAACGCATGTGACGTGCGACTGGATATGTTTCATCATTATTGTGTATAGCTCTAAGCAAAGTCGGTTGAAACAACAAGATGGATTTTTTAAATGTTCAAAATGCAAAGCATGTAAAAATGGGGACAATTTGAAAATTTTAAAACAAGGAAAGAAAGTTCAATAACCATCAAGGGACACTACACATGTAAAAGTGAATATGTTATATACATTTTAAGGTGTAGTTGCCTGCGGGCAGTACAAAGTTGCAGGCGTATAAACTGATTTTACAGCACCTTAGAGGGGGAAATAGAGAATTAAAATTAGTAAATGAGTTGCGAAGCTGTGCAGGCATTACTATTAATTTTGTATTTATGAATGAAGGCAGAGGTTCTGTTATTATGCATATACAGTAGTATAGTAAACTACTATAGTAGATGCTATAATTATGAGTGAAGCTATAAAGCTGTTTATTTGGAATTTATTTGTGATTTTTTGTTTAGCTTCCTCTTTTGTTTAATAGATTTTAGTTTATTTCAAGCCATACTATTTCTAATTGTGGCACTATGCAATTGATATCTTCATTTATTTAATTTGTAACCGTTGAGTATTGTTATGTATTGGGCGCTTTAGTAGCACTCTCTGTTTATTTAGGTATTAGTGGTAAACGGTTAAACTGTATTTTTGGAATTTTTCATCACCAGATGTTGGATAGCATTGTTATTTAATAAATTGTCTGATCGGATATGTTTTCTAGTGAAGGTGGTAAATTTGGAAATGATGTGACTGTTTTCAAAGTAAAAATACGAGATCCAACATGGCGCCCGCAAGGTTGACAAAGGTGGTGAAACACCGAAAGGCATCCCGCTGTGCGCCATTTACTCAAATAAAAGCATTTTCTAGTGCTCTTGGAGTGCCGGTTACTTTCTTTGATGTTCGAAGGCAATTGTGGGATATATATATTTATAAAACCTTTAATCCCATATATGTAGAAAATTGAATGCCCGCAACGTAATTTCAATTGAGTCTTAAGATTTAAATTCACATCCAATGGAAATTTGTGTGTATGTGTATGGACTTTTAACCCTGTCCCTTTGGTGCTGGAAGGGGTACCTCTTTGATTTGTTTCAGGTTTACAACAAACCACAAAAAAAGCACACGTTCTAAGTAAAGTTCTACTTTGATGCCAAGTGTCAAGTAAATGTGAACAGCGGTTTTTGCTGTAGGTGTGGACAAAAGTACTAATGGGAGCTAAAATGAGAGAGCACATTTTTTTTGCCCCCCATAACTTTTTTGCCCTGCGCTAAACAGAATCAAAACTGACACATCAGTCCCTAGCAGCCAACACTAAGTGACATGCAAACCCGATGCAGAGCCATCCATGGAGTGAAGATTTATTAGCAAAGTGGAAATAGGTCTTGTCAATGGAAAGTGCAGTTGAACATTAACTACAAATTGGCATCTGCCATTGTGTCATAGGCATTATCGTTCTGTGCTCAAAAGAGAAAATAATGTTTGCAAAAAAAAAAAAAAAATTAGAAATTCCCCACTAAAACTTTAGTTGAAAGGAACTTACGGGCATGATGTAATGCAACCATAGCTGGTTATGATTTCACCCTTCATGTCATAAAAGGCATTGCATACAAAATCATAGGACACATCACACCACAACAGACATCATAAATGACATCACTGATGTTGCCCAGGATACCGGCACTCAGAATTCCCTGTGCTGAGCCTCTGGTCACTCCGCAGGATTTAGGACTGGCCTGAGAGAGGTCCTCAACTGAGTGTGAAAAGTAAGAGAGCCTAGCCCTGCCCGTCCACTAACAGACTCAAGGTGAGGGTCCGCCTTCACCTATGGCCTGTGCTGAATTTCCCAACCCTTAGATGTGGCATGGCAGTCATCTATGCTCAGTGTGCTTCCCCTGTAATCAGCCTTCTACTCCCAACAGCCACCGTACAAGGTATTCAACTACATCCAGTGATATACGAGTGCAGGGCATAACTGTTGTGAAACTACAGTTCTTATTTAAAGAGGTAATTTCCAGTGCACTCCATGCACTACTTTAGCCAGGCCTACAACAGTGTAGCCACCATAGGAATTTCATTGATGCCACTTGCAATATCAGGTACGAGGTAATGATCAGTGTATAAGAGGGCAGTTATAGTGGTGTCTGTCGATAAAATAATGAAGTTCAGTGGTTTTGGGGTTTGCATCACAACAGTAATGTTCCCTCAACGGAAGACGTTTTGGGAGATTTTTTTCAATATAACATTATTTTCTCATCAAAATACATAACTAGAGCTTCCCCTACATCAAATTGTTTTCAGTGACTTTGTTAATATTTTTAATGGCATACTTTGGATCCAAGACCAAAAAAAGAACCCACAAACCAAGTCCTTTTGTTACTTCCTCCAGTACCCACAAAAAATACATATCTATTTTAGGACTACCTGGTCTTGATGTGGGCTAAGGAGACCAAACTGGATTTTACTGGTTAGGCCCCAACCTGCCATGATGAAAGAGTCTAAGCTGGGATACACAGAGTGTTCTTTGAGTACCTTGGGGCAGACGGAGATGTTGTAGTATGCCAGCAGCGTCCGTAACCTATCGTCAGAATCCCTGGGTCCCCAAATCAGCACAATTGTTGCTACGCAAATGTGACAGGGCTCCACAGCCCCCCAAAACCAGGGACAATGTCTGACAATGTCTGAAGCAGGTTGTCACAGTCAACGCCTGCCCTCTCTGCCTGTACACATCCCAGCTTGAGGCCTGAAAAGCTGCATGTGTCTGGCTTCACCCAAAGAGATGATGGGAGATAGCATGCGGGTATACTCCTTCACTGCCCCGAGGCTATCTGCATATAGGCACATCATTAGTAGGGCATGACATCGGGCTGCTCTGAAACAGGAGGCAGACAAGCAAGGAGGTTGACCAATGGCCTGCAGGGACACTTGTTGCTCTCTCTTTAGCAGTTCAGCCCTGCTTCTACTTCAAGAAGGTTGAATAATGTTTGAACATTTGTCATCAATTTTAGAAATCCTGGTAAAGGACTTCTTAATCATCTCTTCCACTATAAGCAAGCGTACCTATTATACTCAACCATTAGTGCCTTTTTACGATTCCTGGACCAAAGAAATTTTGGACTCTCCTATTATATAAAATAACTTTTGAAACACAAAACCAGCCACAATCACTCTAGTACCACAAAAGCAGAAATATTTGGCACATGAGACAGGAGGCATAAACCATTGATCAAGCAATAATAATAGGATGCTTCCTCGGACATAATGTTAGAATCAAAGGCAGATCAGGGCTCTCGGGTATCCCAGCTGAAAAAATGAATAATTCTATGATCTAGAAGGGGACCACTGAACGGTATAAACTAACTGCACTGTATTAACAAGAGCAGTCCAAATACATTTCCAGGGTGTGCAGGAGTCCATGTGGTATGCAAGTGTCCACAGAGAGCACAGCACATGGCCTATATCAAGCTGATACAATATTAAAGCAAATATTGGCTGTGCTGAGGTTATAAACATAAGTCTGCACCAAGTGTTTATTGACTCAGGGTCTTTTTGACTAATCCACGCACTTTTAAGCGCTACCAACTCAGAGCAATGAGATTAGAATAAAATGTAAGAGGCGGATGTCTGACTTTTTTTGTACCTAGAAAAAATGGCAACTCCAGCACTTCCAAAACCTATAAATGCATATAGAAGTGAATCCTTACACTTTATAACTACATATTCATTGCAGATTGCCTGTTCTAAGCTATAAATGTACAGACCATGTGTATCTGGCATGTCAACATGAATTCAGAGTCGTTGATACTCAAATGGCATCTTCAAGGACAGCCAAATTGACATTCTAGGACTAGGAATCAGGCAAAGGTAGGCAGTGATGGCTTTACCCAGAATCTTCAGAAACTTGAAGCAAGCCAGAAGTAACATGTGGAGTTGAATGGAATGAACTTCGGATGCCAACTGCTACAAACAAAAAGTGTATTGCAATAGATCCTGGCAACACTGGAGTTTTTGGGAAGGTGTTCTACATGCTTACAGTACATTGATTAAGGGAAGTTACATAGTTGAAAGGCATATCAACTCCTTGAATTCTCTATGGAAAAGATTGGTTGTGTCCACACCATAGGAACATATCCAGTATTCAGTTCTTATTGAAAGAAAGAGTTTTCATTTATGCTGTAGGCTGAATCCACAAGAGAGGAAGCCCATTTTTGTATTAGCCAGATTGCTGAAACTGATGCTAGGAGACCATGAGAATGGTGACTCTCAGAAGCTAGATTTGTCCTATATTCAGAAGTGTTTGTATGTGTGACCTGAACTGTTCCATGTTGGTTTTTGATGCTTGAGTCAGTATGGTACCATTGTTACAGATAGATAGACAACTGTGCCTTGAGGTGAGGAACAGGGGGGCCAAGGAGGTGAGCTTCATGCCATACGCAATTTTGCAATATTGGAAACCTGTGGGGAGAGCAAAAATACTTTGGTCCAGAGAGTACAGAGCCTAGGCAGACACACTAATGTGAGCATCATAATCTAAGAGGAACTCACCTAAGTGGAATAAATGGAAATCTTATTTTTGCTCAATAAGCCAAAATGAAAGTTTTTTTTCCCTTACCACAAGACCAACATTAAAAATGCCTGTTTCGCTTCAGCAGTCTCCCAGCTGTTTGGTGCAAGATAGCGGTAAAGGCAATATCTCCATTACTGATTGCACAAAGTGCAAAATTATGTTTTATCTCAACCAACTCAAAATATCAAACACTGGCAAATAATTCATACATTGATGAAAAATCTTGTGGCTGGTACATTGCTGTCAAAATTACTAAACAAAATTCACGGTTTCTAGTAATGAAGATGTATCAAAAATATATTATTGAGTGCATTCAAAGATAAATTACCAAGTTCATTTATTGACCAGCTGCAACTCTATAAAAGTACCACGCTGAGGTGAGGAAATGCTTACTTTTGGTATTAGAATTAGATAAGGAATATAAATCAACTTTGCTCCTGAAAAACTGAATAAGGGGTTTGCAATGTTTAGGCTTATAGTGGCCAAACGGCGGATTGCGATAGGTTGGCCGGGTGTTACGGTTCTTGCACAGTCAGACTGGAGAAAGGACATGCTGGAATGGGCTGGCGCTGACGAGGCCCACATGCGGTGATCCAGTAGGGATGAGATGGTGGCAGATGATTTGTTATCCTGGAGTACTAGGACTCAGGATTTAGTGGAGTCAACTGAGGAGGACCAGGCCAAGACAATTGCATAATTGCATAACAGAAAAGGGCGTTCGAGAGAAGAAAGACAGAGGGACAAACAATACCTAGAGGCTTCCCATGGTATAAGAAATGAGATACAATGCTAGTCAGCTCCAACTGCCGTATTTTATATATTTTGTCCCGCTAAGTGATAGGAAGCTGAGGTGTGGGAATGGGCTGTAGTTCTTATGGTGGACATGTTATTCACTGTATGTGGTAATGCTAACAGTTAGCCTGAGTTATGATGCTTATTTCCTCTGATACTATTGGGAAAAGTCTGAACAGAACTGCAACACATATCAGTTGTCTCGCTAATCACTGTAACCCGCCTAATGGAGTGGAACCAAGTGTCACACTGGAGGTCATATTGTTAGGGCCTGAGGAATGTACCCTGGGATGTTCTGAGTAGGAATGTTGGGCCTGTATAATGAACAATGCTAATGTTGCAACATGTCCGTCACTGTCGGTCATTTGAAATGTTAATAAAAAAATTAAAAACAAAAGAAAAAGAAAAAAAAATGTACTCCTTAAAGCTATCTGTACCAACACAGGCATTAATAAACAAGCGAAACATTATATTGTGGACTGATCGAAAATGAAAGGCTACCATTTTATTACAAGTGAGACAACCATAGTAAGTGTGTTTCTCATGTACTAAAAATAAAACAAAAGAAAAACTAAACAATAGATAACTCATTAAAAAGTATGAACAAGGAGAGGTGGAGCTTGGTGGCTAGCAAGGTCACTTTCTTACGTGCTCCCTAGGCTTGCTAGTCCTGCTGGCTGCCCAGGGCAAATTATGGGGCTACTTTTGCCACTGGAGATGTAAAGGATTTGGCGAGGGAAGCTGACGATAGATGACACTCTGTGGGAATCTGGTGGTGGTGATGAAAAATGGAGCACAGCATTTTTTTGGGTGGTGCATTTTGCAGATGGAGGGCACACTGAATGAGGGCATGAAGAGAGGCCAGCTCGTGAGAGGAGCCAGTGCTAAATTGCAGCACCTTGCAGGTATACTTTTCGATGGTGAGAGATCAGAACCCCAGTGATTAGTGGAAATGTCACAGGGGCAAGTACTAGCACTCAAAGTGTGAGTGAGGCTGCCTGGGATGGGGTGGAGGGAGAGATGTGAGGAGGCACTCCGCTGGATGATCAACTTTGAAACACTGGCTCAGCGGGTTAGATGCACTGCAAAAGGACTAAAGAGGACAGTTGGCAGAAGCTGTTTGGAAAAGGGGGAGCCTACTGTAGATGACAGAGGGGAGCAGATTAGAGGAGGGATTTTAGAAACCAAGAACAACGTTGGATGTGATAATGAAGATACAGTAACAAGTATAGAAGTCCTCAACAGCAATAGAGGTATGCCTGGAGAGGATGGAGAAGAGGGTGGATAGGGATAGAGACTGCGTATGCTGGAGTAGAGTCTAAGGTGGAGTACACCGTTCCATATAGACCATGTTGAGGTGGCAGACTGTGTCGACTCTCAGAACAAGACGGCAAGGCTGATGTTCGATAAGAGGATTAAAATAGTGGCGAAGGGTAGAAACCATCAGAAGCTTAGATTACCCTCCCACACTCCTTGAATTTACGGTCTTTGATGTCTTGTGATTCTTGTTCAAGAAAGAACTGACACCAGATGGATGTAACACTTCTGAGTTTGGGAGTAAAGCATATCACGTCTTCTCCAGGTCACTGAAAGAGGTGGTTCATTATTGTCACCATCTCACATTCCAATGTAAAGGATTTTTGAACAAGGCAAAGGTTTTGATTAAGGAAAATGACTTACATTTGTAAGAACGGTGGATCTTGTTGTTTCCACAATTCAGTATGAAGACGCAAAAACAAAGCAAAGAACTTCTGAAGGTACAGAAGGTGCTGCTTGAATAGGGAATTTTGTGCTCCATCCGATATACAGCGCCCGAGACTGTGAAAAGATAGGGGAAACTTGTGTCTTCTCACAAGCTGTAGTGACACATTCGCTTTGCAGAGTGTGGCACATACTTGTTGAAATAGATGAAGACAGAGCGTATCTTTTGGTCTGCAATAACCTCCTGCACACCACTCCCCCCCACTTTCAATCAACCTCAATAGTAATGTAGAGCTGATTTGGACACCACGAAGCTCGACATACTTCTATGAACACTGGACGTGATTGGTTTATGTGACTATAGATTATGTGTGTTCCATCATCCTTTCACTTTTTCCCAATCTTTCTTGCCCCCCTTCTATTTCACTATCTCAATTTCCCATTGTTTTCCCTCAATTTCCAACTGGTGAAAATTGTTATTGAGTGGATTTAGGATACAGAGAATAACCCTATTAGTGAAAGTCAAATTGTCCCGATGTTGGGATATGAAACTTGAGTGCAGGTATTACATTATTTTTCTGTGTGAACTTTAGTAAACTTATATCCCACTGTCACCTTTGTCTTGATAAAAACAATATTTAAACATAAAAAGTAATAACGAAGCTGGACAGGTATATTGGGATGCAACACAAAACAAGCATTGGCAAAACTAATAGCTCTGGTCTTTATGCACTACTGCAGTATTAGCAAATTAGAGCGAGAAGCACAATGCAGAGCTTCCAGGAGTGGACAGAGGGCAATAGTTGCACTGTACTACTAAATAGTGACATATAAGAATATTGAGGACAGAATACTGAGGTAATACCAAAAGGTAAGTGCACATAGCCAAGAATAGATTTACTACTCCTAACTCCACATCTATGTACCTTGAACATATATGTAGCACGTAGGTGCATATTTGTGGCGTTGGGGACTGGAAATCTTGACTTACATATTTAGTATCCACACCCTATAGTTTTAAAGTAGCCCCTCATAAACTTCAACGCAAATATTCGAGCTGATGTAAAGGGTACAGCTAAACAGCCAAAAGCATTAGATGAGAGATGAATGCACCGATGGGAAGAGCCAAGACATGACTGACAAAGGGTCAAGCCAATGTTTGGAAGAGGCTGATCAAAAAAAGTCAGTGGCTGCAAGGGGCTGACCCAAAGCCTTCTCAATGTATATTGTTACCAAAAGGTCTTTTTGACAGCAGGGCTGTTAACACACAAACCTAAAAAGTCTACATATCATAGTAAATTTAGCATTGTAAGAGGGAAACCCCAACAAATATTCTGCAAACAAATCTAGTTTACTCTCTTTCGCTGACACGCACATTGGGATGTTTGAGCTCTGTTAAACAACCAAATTAAACTCTTGGCTGACAAAATAAATGCACTGGATAAAAGCTAACGAGGATATGTTTAAGGCAAGGAGAAGACCATCCATGGGCTCTCCATCCAAGACGCAAGCAGAAACAAGCATGGGCAAGACAATACTTCTGGCCTTTAATTGTCCTTGCTAAAACACTAAAAAGCCTGCAGCAGTGAATAAATAAATACAAATATATTTGATGTATAGATGCAATGCATCCGAGATAATTCATTTAATTTGCAATGCTTCATGTACTTCTGAGATGTAAACAGACACGTGTGCAATACAAGCACTCCATAGTATGTGGATTGATACACCAAGCAATCAAAAGCATGAGGTGAGAAAGAAATACCGCCATGCAAGGATCCAATCCTATATATGTGTGTGTATGTCTTAAAAAATTAGGACAAATGGTGTTGCACACAGCTTCTCTGTCAAGCTACGCCAAAAATAATGACTGGCAAAGGTTGTAGATGGTGATATTTGTGTTTTTCGTCCTATTCCTTGTTATTTCTGCTTTTCTTCTGTCTCATCACTGACTGGTAAGCCTGTGAAGGTACATGGAAGTTCAGGAGTGTCATTGAAAGGGCTTCTTTATAGTTCTATTGGAAGAATGGTAATAATATTATTTTTAAAAGAAACAATAGATTGCACTATTTATACTGCAACTTTTTCTTGACGGTAACACCCATTTGGAATATTCGATGTAGATTTCCAAAATATTAAACCTATGCAATTTAACCACAGAACTCCAGGATTTTAAGAAGGATCGACTACTTTGGAAAGTCAGCAAAATGCTTTTGTTTTTGGGAGCCTGTAAGTTCAGAGAAAAACTTCCAAAAGCAGGAGCCAGGAAGTCAAAGACTACCATAAATTGAAGTACACTTTTAAATAATCAACTTGAATGCATCTGAAGTATTATTACACCTGCTGATAGAACGTTTGTTCTTTTTTTTTCCTGTCCAAAAATGCCCTCCCTCTGCTCTGTGTAATTGAACTCTCTCAAATAACACTGTATCCTCTTTTTTAATTTTATTCTAAGAATTGAAAACAAGAAGCATATTTTTTTATAGATACCTGTTGCCCTACAAACTAATTGTCGTTTGTTGGACCTGGCCCTTTCAGGAGGGGCATCCCCAAACTTTTAGCCTTCCTTCTCCTATTTTTGCTGAGTTTGTTTTTGTTGGCTTTAGGACTTTGTGCACTTTACCACTGCTCACCAGTGCTAAAGTGCTTGTTCTCACTTAAAACATGGTAACGCTGGCATATACCCAATTGGCATATTTAATTTACTTAGAAGTCCCTAGTAAAAGGCACTAAGGGGGTCATTCTGACCCTGGCGGTAAAATCCGCCAGGGCCAACGACCGCGGGAGCACCGCCAACAGGCTGGCGGTGCTCCCTTGGGCATTCTGACCGCGGCGGTACAGCCGCGGTCAGAAACGGAAAACCGGCGGTGTACCGCCGGTTTTCCGCTGCCCTGGGGAATCCTCCATGGCGGCGCAGCTTGCTGCGCCGCCATGGGGATTCCGACCCCCATACCGCCATCCTGTTCCTGGCGGTTTTGGCCGCCAGGCACAGGATGGCGGTATGGGGTGTCGTGGGGCCCCTGGGGGCCCCTGCAGTGCCCATGCCAATGGCATGGGCACTGCAGGGGCCCCCGTAACGGGGCCCCACAAAGATTTTCAGTGTCTGCCATGCAGACACTGAAAATCGCGACGGGTGCAACTGCACCCGTCGCACCCCTTCCGCTCCGCCGGCTCCATTCGGAGCCGGCATCCTCATGGAAGGGGGTTTCCCGCTGGGCTGGCGGACGGCCTTCTGGCGGTCGCCCGCCATCCCAGCGGGAAACTCAGAATTACCGCGGCGGTCTTTTGACCGCGCAGCGGTATTCTGCCGGCGGGACTTTGGCGGGCGGCCTCTGCCGCCCGCCAAAGTCAGAATGACCCCCTAAATGTGCTCAGGACCTACTACTAGTTGGCCTGCAGCACTGGTTGAGCCACACACTTAAGCACTCCTTTAAACATGTCTCAGGCCTGCTATTGCAGAGCCTGTGTGTGTAATTTAAACTAACATGTCAACCTGGCAGAATAACCCTGTTGCGAGGTCCGAACCTTCCCTTTATATTCACATAAGTCACCCCTAGGGTAGGTCTTGGACAGACCAAAGGGTAAGATGCAGTGTATTTAAAAGGTAGGACATGTACCGTAGGTTTTACAAGGCTTGTCTCTCCTATAAGATAACCTTGGAGTTGCCATGCTACATCTTATAAGTGTAGTTTCCAAATGGGAAGAGATGAACCCTTCATGTTTTGTGTCTCTGGAATCACAATTTAAATGCTAACTTATGGTGAAGTCAGATTTAAAATTACAAATCTGAAAATACCACTTTTAGAAAGTTGGTATTTTCTTGCCTTAGCCATTTGGTGCCTGTGGCATGTCTTTGGTCACATGACTAGGTGTAGATAGCAGTTGGGCTTTGTGTATTTCTCCTAGAGAGTCAAGTCACACAATAGTGTTATTTGTTGTGCCTTAGTGGGCCATTAACTTGCTTGATGGGGGGCGGGCAGAGCTGATCACAGGACCCCTTGCTCCTGAATAGGCTGTGTCCCATCCATACACAAAGGGCTTAACAACCTTGTATTGTCACTCCATCCAGCTTGGAGTCAGGGTGGGGAAGAAGGAGATTCATTGCACTTCAAAGCCACTGTCTAGAAGCTTCTGCCACCTTCCAGAACTAGGGCTCCAAAGTATAAATATTGTACCTCAGATACCACCACTTCAGTACACTTCTGGACCTGTGAATACTCTGTCAGGAAGAAGACTTCTGTGCTGCTACAAGGACTCCCACTCTGCTGGACTGCTAACCTGCTGGACTCCTGCTTTGCTGTGCTGACCTGCTGCCTCCTGCCCTCTTGCCAAGGAGTAAGAAGGACTTCACTTGCAGCTCTCCCACCAGGAACCCAGAGTGACCCCAAGGGCCAGCTGACTGGTCTCCTGATCTGCAGTCTTAGGGACATAAGGGACTTCCAACCAATCCAACACTGCAACTGGACTCTGTCAGCTGTAATCCTGGCCTGCCAAAGGGTGCCACCCCAGTCCAGGGCCCTTGGAAGTACATCTAAGGTGCTACTCCAGCAGACTGACCAATGTTATTGGAAGAGGAAGCCTCACTCACAAGTTTGTGACATGCTTCATCATAGGCAACCTCTCCCCATCCAGGCAGATCCAGACCACCAGCACGGACTCGACCTCCTTGTAAACCTGATGGAGAGAGTTCTTAAATAAGAAATTCTTGGACAAAACAGGGAGATCCAGATAAAGTTAAACGTACCTGGAGGTAACTAGGTTTTTACCTTTATTAGTGTTGATGTCTGGTGCATTTAAAACCAACTACACAATGGAATAAAAGCACAATGGCACAGACCATCATGTTATAGCCAACATGTTTCTTCTCTATTCTAAGTCACCTATATCTGTTGGGGGCATTCGTTTGAGCTAAGGATGCCTAAAGACCTAGACTAACAATTACTACTCAATAGTAAAAAGTTACTTACACATACACTAGAAGAATCCTACCTGGTCTTAGCGTTAGTAAACCCTCACTTGGGGGATAAGCCCCATCCAGTCTGCCGAGGGACAATGTCCTCTGTAGTCACACAGTCATCAAGACATACACCATGCAGGAGCACCTATCACCTGTCCTCGCCCAGCCCTTGTTCATGATTAGATGGCTTTCATGTCAATCTCAGCTCCCTGCTTTTTGTTAGCAGTTTCCTCCTTATTCTTATTTGTCCATTCGCTGGAGCATTGCTTGTTTATCCCTGCTTTTGATTAGCTTGAGTGAATCCTTCCACTGCTTACGTCAAATAACTACTTTTTTCCATAACTGATTTAGCAATCCGTGGGAGTGCATGTTTTGCTATTCAGCGCTCACTTGACCTCTTTTCCTTGCTCTCTTCTCTAGCACACTCCTACTGTTCCTCCCAATCAATGCTCCCCTTTGCCGCATTGGGCATCCAATGGCGATTTTGTTGATGTCCTGGATGTTGACCTTACACTGTGTCGTACAGCTAGCCAAGTGCCAAATTGGAGCTTTGATGTGACTCAGGGTAAATAAGGGCTGGCATAGGTTTTCTTCACTGATATTCCAATGTTTTTCTTTCTGATCATTTCAGGCAGATGAGGCATGCCACATGGTTATATTAAAACAACAAGGTGATGGGTGAAATGCTTGAATTTATATCAGCACTGGCAATCACTTGGGCTGCATCCCAAGCCATCATTTTTCACCCACCTTGCCACCTCGTTTTTAAATTTGATCTAATTTAAATGTGCACTGGGCCTGCCCAGACATGGATCCTGGGCTCACTGCGACACTGGAACCAAGCTGTATCTGGCTGAGGAGCCCTAACTCTGCAGAAACTGGTCCTAGGTTGCTTGTGTTCTGGTTCAGGAAGGACCTGGCCTGGCAGTTCGTCTGGACTGTTCCCATGAGGGGCCGGATCCAGAATGATCTGCATATAGCTGGGTCTAAACTGAGGTTGCCTAGCGGGCAAAAAGTGATGGATTTGAATGTGGCCAGAGCAATTGCCAGTGGCAGACATTATTTCAAGCATTCTAGCCCTCATTTTGTTTTTTTGCACATGGTTATAATAGTTAGAACATGCATGTTGTTTTGAACCGGAAACCACCATACCTTCCACTACAGTAATAATTTATGGAAATGAGGTTTGGGGAAAATTTGAAAGAGGTTATAAAACTACTGGAGTAGTGGTAGTGATCCCCAGATAAAAAAATTCCAGGACGAGGTTCAGAATGGGTGGATGAGGCCAGTGAGGCAAAGAAAGTTTAGAGGCAGGTGAGCCTAGAATAACCACCAGTGTCTGGCTTTTTATAAACACATTTTATTGAAAAAACATTTTGCTGGTACAATCCAGCCCCACCTGTGATCATTATGCATTCCATAGGAATTATGTAATTCTATAAAGATCTGAAAAATAACCAAGCACATGTCAAATCTAATTCCTGCTGCCCCCCCCCCAACCTTACCCATCCCATTCCGTTGAATTGTATCTACATAAAAATCCAATATGCTGTATCATCAGGAGGTAACCTTGTAATTCTTCTGGTAGTGACTAATGTACTGTGTGTGTGTATGGGGGTGGTCAGTGAAGAGCACAGGAAGGGACTCGGCCGTCCTCCTCTCTCCAGGACCCTGTTTCTGTCACCCCATGTCCTACTCAGCTAGGTAGTCGGAGCTGGAATCAAGCCTCCCGGGGACCCTCCAGGCTGTGTCTCCGGGCATTTCAGACAATCTAATAGCGCCTCCCAAGCTTGTGCCACCTCCAAGGGACGCAACTCCCCCTCCAAGCTACCATGAGCAGTGTTGTACCTTTGTAGGTATCCCATTTTTCAAGTTCTTTGCACCATGATGTTATGGGGGGGACCCTCCGGCACCTTCCAATGGAGCGTGATTTCCCTTTTTACCAGAATAAATGCAAGGTCCTCGAATCTGCTGGTGACCTTCATCTTGGATGTGTGGGGGAATCATCTCAGCTGCCCATTCGTGACTTCCTTATCAATAACTGCCACCACATCTCTTGTGATCGCCTCTCAGTATGTCCTAAGAGTAGGACAATCCCAGAACATATGACTTATCTTGGTGCTCAATTTCCCACAGTGTGGACAAGTGGCTCCCAGTGTGTGGAAATATTTGTTGATATGGCCCAGCGTGAGGTTAAGCACCAGTGACTGGATGCATTCCACACTAACTAGTTGCTGCATCAGGTGTTGAACTTCAGTAAATAAATCTGTGATGCAATAGCTCTCAGAACCCCTTTCAGAGGGCTACAGGGCACGTAAGGGCTACAGGGCCAAACCTTGATGGCTGAGGCCTTTTAATCCTGATATCAGAGCCTGACCTACTATGGATCCTTAGCAACTGGGCCAAGTATCTATTCTGCCTTTGACTCGGGGGTACCAGTGGACTAGCAGTCAACTGCTCCCTCAGGTGGAAAGTGCAGATACAAGTAAGTGAATAAAACTCAAACCTTAAAGGGCTTGCAGTACGAACAATAATCAATGTCCAGTCCAGTCCAATACTTACCTTTATAAGAAGAAAAAAAGTATTTATTTCCACCTCTGTGCATTAAAAGGAATAACGACATTCACCAGCAACTTCCCCTTGAAGTTGGGGCTCTAGTAACTGTCAGGATAATCCCTGTCACACTTTTTCTTATAAATGTGGCCAGGCCTATCCTCCATTCACTGTTGGCCACATACAGGGAATGCTTATGAGTAAGCTGTACTCAAGAGTTTCACTTTGACTCCTTAGTAATTAGTCAAAAGTGTCTATGGTCTATTTGTTCCAACGGTTGCAGCAGCTCCCGCTTAGCAAAGACGAGGTAAGTCACCCTCCCCTCCCAGGGAGTGGAGAAGGGGGTTATTTCAATCCTCTGACTACTGACTGGAACCCAGAGAGGGTGTGACATCTCCAGCGTTATCATTCCAGTCCCTTTGGGAATCAGTCCTGGGCAGGTCTCAGTATTCAGATTTGACCAACGGTCACAGCTGCAATCTTTCTGTCTGGACAACGACACGAGCTCTTGGCCACATTGGTACCTGATGGCCCTCCAGGCATACAGGTGTGCCACTATAGTCTCTTTCACAGTGCAGACCCTAGCGGTGTGATCACCCTCATCATGACAGCCTCACGTGGCATACAGGGGGAGCCGATAAAGGCGGACACAAGTCTCAACGCTCTTGACCCAATACGTTCAACAGTGGCCCCTTTGGGCATTTGTGGTCACTGCACCGAAGCAGTGTGGGCCTGGCGCTTCCCACACAGCACTCCTTACATGGCTCAGATCATGCAGCCCTCTCCTAGCATTCTGGGTAGCTGGAGCATTCTTGCTCACAGGCAAAGACCAGATAGGTGCACAGTCATTCTCCTCACACCGCGCTCAAGGAGTCCTCTCAGTAGGGCTCCCCGCTGGACCTGGCTTCCTTCAATGCTCTCCTCTTACTCGCAGTGCAAACTGGTTATGACAAGCAATCAGGAATTGGTGCTCCAGGCTCTAGGGAAAGTGGTCTTGGTTCCCCGAGTGATGACCCCTCATCCAACAGGAAGACTAACAGGCCTATGCCTCCAGTCCTGGTCAGAGGCATAAGTCTTTCAAAGCTTCCCCTTTCCTGCTTGGCAGACAAAGTTTGGGGTCTCAGCCTCCCCTTCTTATAGTCCTTCTCCAGATACCATATAAGATTTAGGGTGTAATTCTTTGAAGTTTTACGTTGGGTTTACGTCTCTTTTGAAGTGTGCATTTTTC
This sequence comes from Pleurodeles waltl, assembly GCF_031143425.1. NCBI lineage: Eukaryota > Metazoa > Chordata > Amphibia > Caudata > Salamandridae > Pleurodeles > Pleurodeles waltl. The sequence goes on along the minus strand of NC_090450.1, from coordinate 69,191,593 downwards.
CTTTTTGTGTTTCCCCTTGAAAGTTTGTCTGTCACACCAGGCAAGTTTCCAAAGCTGATTGACTCACAAAACAATTACTGGGAGTGACCAGAGTTTACACCTGGAACCCGGATGTCAGCCACAGTGATATGTTCATCAAAAGGTTAACCCCGGGCTCTCAGCACTTCTCTTTATGATTCTCTTATCAGCCCCATTGCCTTCCTGAGATGTTTTCCAGGTCCCTTCCTTGTGAGCTATCACTAAATCAGTGAGCAAGCTTTTGAGCTGCAAAGGTGGAGTCCCTTACTCTTTTCTTACAGTGTGTGTATCCCACCCAGCCCACAGGTATGCAGCATACATATTCCCAAGTCTATCAGAAACTTTCATACTTGGAAAAAAGGGTAAAAGGGAAAACAAGAGAGAGGCCTTTAGTAAGCTACAGTATACGTTCTGTAGCAACATCTCACCACATTTCAAGGTCACCTTTTTAATTTACAATCAAAGTTCCATAGTAACATCTCACCAAATTTCAAGGTCACCACCTTCATTCATCTCTTGAAGAAGTAATTCATCTGCCATCAATACAGAAACACAGAGAAGGCCCAGCTCTATCTTTCCACGGAAACTGTGTGGTGAAGAGAACTCCAATTTATCTCCCTCTATTTTTTGAACAGGTAATGAGCTGTTTGTAGTCCCAACCATGAATAATCTTGTTGATCTGTCAATAATCTAGATTTTGGACAGTATCTTTCTTTCAAGGGCCCAGGCCATAGCTTTTACTAGGTGAAGGACTTTGGAAATCTATTTTTTTTTTTTTTTAATGAGTGGATTTTGTCTTTCTTTAAATGGGGTAACTTTGTTAAGTGTGCTTGCTCTGGCATGCATTACTTTGACCCAGGACATCTGCAAGGAGATCTGGACGATTGAAGCTTAACACCAGGGACAGCATGGCGAAGGCTTCTTCCTGGCTAGAGAAAATTAAAATTCGAACATGTTTGTAGGGATTTACTGGGCTAGTGTAGTGGGTCAGAGAAAGATAGAGCAAATGCCTAATATCCTCCACCTCAGCATTTGTCTCATAGACACAGATGAACAAAGTCTCTCGACATACCCTAGCTCATCGTTTGGTGCTTTTATGTGCTCTAGTCCCACAACCAGCAGAAAGTTATGAAGGGATCTACATGGCTCAGTATATTAGATTTCAAAATAGATCGACAGCTAAAGGGTATAATCTAGTGGTAAATACATTTTGGACATAATTTACCACTAGATACTACTCAAGGGATTAAATATGCACTAGCGGCAATGGAAATTTAGGCACAACATTAGACTAAAGTAGCTGTTAAAGTCGATAAGTGGTGAAAGGGGATTGTAGACACATTGTTACAAGTTTTAAGAAAGGCAAACGGCTAGCACTCGCATAGATGAGAAAAAGACGTCACGCTACCACCAGAGATGAGGCCTTCTGAACAAAGTAACCTTACATTCTTAAATATGTCCTAAAGTAAGATTAATCTAAGTAGAAGCAGATAGCTTAGTGCAACTGATTCAGATGTGAGAAACTGAACATTCAGATTGATGTACCGGCTACTCTTGCGCACATCAGTGAAGAGTGCCAAAATTCCTAGAAAGTGTTGGTACAGTGGGAATGCTTAAAAGAATAGAAGGCAATCATTTTGGCTCGTAAATGGGGCATGGTAGGATTCATGATTGGACAGAGACCAGGAAAACAACTCCCATTTCATAGAATGCAAATGAACGCTTGTCCTGTTCAGAATAAGTGATATATTTTCTGAATTTCTTCTAATTGTGAGGAAGTTATTTGAACAATCCACTGTTAATCTATTTTTTGTAACTGTAAGAAATTTGTAGTTTCGGGACAAAACCCATAAAACTGTATAAGTAAAACATTGTGCCACGTGCTGACATAAGCAAGTATTTGAAGCTTAGAAATCAGCCTTCAAATGAGAGTGTTCAAAATTTTAAATTGTAAAGTTATCATACATGGTTATAAAAGCAGACAAGTTACAAACATTTCAAGCAAGGGCACGCATGGTCTCAGCCCTTTACTTGCAGAAACAACATAAGATTATGGGCCTGATTCTAACTTTGGAGGACGGTGTTAAACCGTCCCAAAAGTGACGGATATACCACCTACCGTATTACGAGTTCCATAGGATATAATGGACTCGTAATACGGTAGGTGGTATATCCGCCACTTTTGGGACGGTTTAACACCGTCCTCCAAAGTTAGAATCAGGCCCTATGTCTCCAAGGGTCATGCAAAAATTGTGTTAACACAAACAAAAGCTGAAGCGGACTCTTCTGTCTGCACACTCAGATCTTTAGTAGATGTTTAAGTCAATGTGATCAGGGGCTGGAAAAATAAGGGGAGAAGAAGAGCAAGAGCATCTTATCCACTTTCACAGTGATGTAGATGGGGAAATGGTGGGCAATTACTTGACCCCCATTAGGTGCTCAAATAATTCATATGGAGAGTTCTGTATCTTATTTAAAGAGACATAGAATGTTCTGGAACAATTGAGTCTAGATGTTGTTCATATATCAAAACTGATTTCCTTAAAGTGGAGCTCCTGGTTTAAAAATCATTTGTGAGTTTTGGAACCAAGGAGTCCCACAAATGGTTGTTATAACTGCAGTTCATTGTGTTTGTAACCTAATATTCTTGAAGTTCTTGTGCCTTGATCTCGGCAGGTCACTGCAACAGAATTCTTTCCTACAAATACCTCAAGAAACTAAATGCACTGATATCAGAACAGTCCTCATCCAGTCACCAAAATGTCAAACAGTGACACAAAAAGAACAAATTACGAAGCTGAATGTATGGATTGTCTGACTATAATTCAATGTCAGGACCGGAGGCTTCGGATTATGTTTCTCTTTCTTTGCTGTTTCTTAACATGACTCCTATCTTGTTGTGGAAGTGGTTGGCGAGGGCGTTGCAGAGTTCTTGTGATGTGGGGATAGCAATTTCAGTGGCTGAGGGGCAGGTGAACCCTCTGACGATGGTAAAGAGTTCTTTGGTTTGGTAGGTGCTTCTGTCAATCCGGCAGGTTAGGGCCTCTTTTTTGGTGCTCTGATCTGTTGGAGTTAGTCGTTAAGTGCTGCTTTCAAGGTTACTCTGTTGGCGTGGTTCCTGCTGGTGCGCCATCCTCTTTGTAATTGTTTGCGTCTGCATTTTGCTACGTGCCGACACCCAAAGAGTGTGTCTGGGAAGCAGGGAAACAGGGCGCTTTACCACAGGACAGAATACTGTCCTCCCTCTATCTCGATCCCCACACAACTCGCAAGCACAGGAAAACCAGAATGGTATTGTGCGAGAGAGTTCAGATACGTGGATCAGCAAGTATGAGATGTTCCTTCAGCACCTTCACAAAATTGCACAGAGCTTGGTAGGATCTTTTTCTTCAGCTATACAAGGTTCCCCTGAGGGGCATTCAGACATCTCCTACCACCTAGGTAGTGTCCTTTATACATCCACTTGCGAAGTGTTTCAAACGACGACTTCAGCCTAAAAAATGGCTGCTAATCACCATGGCCAAACACAGTAGTTCCTCAGACATGGCTTATGATCAAGACGAAGCGTACATGAAGGCAGTGTAGTGGAAGCCCCAGATGCTTCTGTGCCACAATATGTCAACAGGGCTTTGGCAGTAGCATTCCAACCCTTTACCTACCAGTAGAAGAAGTACACTCTGATTGTGCCCACACCGGACCTGGACCACCCGCCAACACTGCAAAGCCCCTTCGAAATCTAATGACTGGCCCCATGCAGCAGCAATGGCACACATGTTACAGGGCCTGCCCCCATCCACACATAATCTGTGCTGTCCCCATTCACCAGCAGGCACCCCTCACAGTCCTCAGAAGGACAACACAGACAGTACACATACACCCTGTTCTTACTCAGACAACGCACACAACCATCATCGCAAATGATGACAGTGCAGCCCTTAGGACCAATTCACATCTGTGGCTCCTACTCCCCAATGGACCCAGGCACCTCCCTGGATTTTGATCCTTACTCCATTGTCCACCCCTGCTTCTCTGACTGGGCCCCCTTCCTGCAGTCACTGACTACGCATTTGCAAACGTTACAACTGAGACTTCCACTATCGTTATCACTCTGAGTGTACCAAACCAGATATCCCTGACAAAGTAGTGTAGCCTCCCGAGCTCAATCTCAATCTGCCCACTTTCTTGAAATGCTCCACCAAAGACCCCAACAAAGGGATTAACAGGTCATGGAAGGATTGCCAGGACAAAACTTTTAACCTAACCAGGCTATTGTGTAAAATACTAGAAACAGTACAAGCCAGGGACACAAACAGTCCTTGATATCCTAGCAAGGCGGACCCATTAGTCATTAAGCTTGTTAGGCAATGCAAACTGTGCTCTTTCGATGGAGCATCGAAGATCAGTGAGTATTCGCATTGATCCTAAATTGTCCAAACTCGCCACCGTAGGAATGGGTCCTATGGCATGCTCTTTGAAGACAAGTTACTAAAAGACCAGGGCAAGTTTGTCCACACCTTTAGAGCATTCAATAAAACCCATTCATAAATCAACTAAGTCCTCCAAAACTGGCTTTTTTCCCATTCTACAACACTGCAATGGGCTCCCAAGGTAAGGTTACTTTATCCTTCAGCAGTTGTACTGGTTGGGGGGGGCAGAACTTTACTCTTCCTCTTAAGTTAAAGGTCGGTGACTTTTTTCCCGTGGGTCCTAGAAACGATAACGAGTTACAAGATTGAGCTCTATGGTGTTCCCTTCCAACCCACCCGTCCCCACCCTAATCATTTTCCCCAACTAGATCAGAACTTCATCCAAGAGGAGATAATACTACTCCTACAGGAAGAAGCCATTTGTCCCCGCCAACCGGACCCCTCAGAGAGCTGCAGCAATATCTTTGTGGTGACCAAAAATGACTAAGGTTCCATGCTGGTCAATCTGAAAGAGGTCAAGGGGTGGTTACTCTATCGCATTTCAAAATGGAAGGAACACATCTTCTCAGAGACAACGACTGGATAGTGCATGTTGACTTGAAAGATGCTTATCTTTCCATTTCTATTTTTACCCCTCATAGGAGATTCCTTCAATTCATCTGTGACAGCCATAGATACAATTCAAAGTGCTTCCCTTTGGTCCGTCCTCCGCTTCTTGGGGTTTTACCAAGGTTATGCACCTGGTGGTCAACAACATACATGCCAAGGGCATCCATCTGATTATCACGACGACATCCCAGGACAAATCCCTACTGTTGCAGCATTTGAGTTGGACGATTCATCTACTCCAGGATCCAGGGTTCCTATTGAACTTGACTAAAACCATTCTTGTCTCCTCAAAGCGCATAGAATTCTTGGGTATTCAAATAAGCTCATTGACAGCACTCCTGTCTCTTCCCCAATGAAAGGACCCTAGCCCCGTAAATCCTGTTGTATCCTGCTGAGCATGGACAACATCTAAATACATAAAGAGACTCGGGGGAACAAAGTCACAAGTGTTAGTGGATACTGTGAAAGCCTTCTGACACGCTTGCCTTCGACACTGCATCTCCTTGACAGCGGGATATCTTCCCAGTCGGAACAATGTGGTGGCCGATTGGAACTCAAGGTACCTTCCGGATTCCACCGAGTGGAAACTGCACCTGGCAGTCTTTTGCTTGCTTGAGGATCCCTGGGGTGCATGCCACATGGACCTCTTTGCCTCCTGCCTGCCCACTGAAGAGGGTTTTTCTCTCGGAGACCAGAACTGATGTCTCTTCCCAAAGTTGCCTTTCTACAAAATTAGAAGTGTCTCCTGCGTGATGTCTTTGCCTCGTTTCTGTTGATTACAAGTCTGTCACCTCACAGTTTCAACCAAAAAGTAGAATTAATTCCAGGCATCTCTCTGTGGAAAGCTCAATCTTGATTCCCTTTTCTTCTAGGGATGTTGTGTGACTTCCCAATCCAGCTCTCCCTGTTCCTAGACCTCCTGCCAGATCCAGCATCCTTTGATTCTACAGGGTTGTCTACATCTCATAGCCTGGTGTATTTCAGGAACCGTTGGTTCCTGGCCTGCAGGGCTTTCTGAACAATCTATAACCTTCATATCCAACTCCTGGTCAGACCCCACACACAAACATTATTCCTCAGCTTTATGGAGACGACTGGGTTGGTGCGACCCGCAGGGTTCGGATAACTGGGGGCTTGTTGGATTAAATGAATTCTATTAGAATCAGTCAATCGGTCTGTGTTGACACCACTAAATTTGGTACTCACTGGGTCTTGGGGCCATGGCATCAAAATCATACACTTTAGGTTTCAATTTACGAGACACAATGAGAGCGGCTGACTGGTCCACAGACTCAACTTTCAAAACCTTTAATTACAAACCAATCCTAGATGTAGCCTAAGTAGTGTAAGAACAAATCTGAAGCCTTGGTCCCACCATAGAATAAAACATTTCTAGCTAACATGTCAAGAATTGTCAATTCTTTTAAAGACTTTGAGCCAAGGATTAATCCACCCTAAATCATTATATTCAAACGTTATTCAAATTTTTATTATTATGCGCCCGATTACTATAACCCATCCACGCACAACGTTGCATTTAACACGTTTTTTCTGTGTTATGGAGCAAGTATTAGATGTGTGTTTACTCCGTTCTCTTCTAGATGCTGTCCAGAAACAGGAATAGGCGACGGTGGAAAGGTTTCCATGTATGTGGTTCACTGTTCTCCAGTTAGTCCTGGGGATGACTCCAATTTCTGAGTCTCAACAAGAGAGGACTCGTTGTGATTACTCTGGTAACTCTGTTATATTCAGTTGTTGGACTCAAAGTCTCTATGGGGATGTTCAGCCGATGGATCAAAGAAAGAGGATTAAAGATGGCAACAAGGCGTTTTATAAAAGGCAAAGACATGATGATTGGGGCCGATGCTATGATGTCACTAGAACTATTGGAAGTGTACTTTATATTGAAGATTATTTTTGATTGGCAGCTGTAAAAGTTACATTAATAAAAAAAAATGAAGTAAAGAAGAAGAATAGTCGTCTCTGAGTCCTTGATAGAATTGAAAATTCATGACACGCTAGTTAGAAAAAATGTTATCGCCCCCATTTCAACCAAACTATCTTTCAACAGTGGAAGTTGGATTGCCATCTGGATAGGCATGACCCATATTTTACTACCCAGAGCGGTAAAAAAAAAAAAAAATAGGGAAATTCCCTAAATCTGGTATTTTTGCCTAAATCAGTAAATAGTAGAAACAACAAATTCAAGAAATAAATTCTTTAAAATGTATCCTAGAGCTGCCTAAATGGCACCTGCTCGATATTTGAAGTAAACACAGATAGAAAAGCCATGACTAAAATAAGTACGGGGGATTTTACATAAATTCCTCTGAAAGTATCACATTGCCGCTCTTACAGACTCTTAAAACATGAGCAAGTGGGCTGTAGTTTTCTCTAGGAAAAGTGGCAATCACAAGAGGAAGCCAAAATATAATTGCCAACAATTTGCTTTGCTACAGTCCAAGGTTCTACTAATCTATTTCCTGCTTCCTTTGGGTGCTAATACAGAAAAGGAGCATATTGTTTGCTCTAGGTTGAACACAAAATAACGCTGAGAAGTTAGCCAAAGGGCCATTCATTCATATAAAATAACAACGGTATTAAAAGCAACTAACAGTACTACAGGTGGTAATAGCAAAAGTCTGCGTTCTTTTTTTTAGAGGCAATGGGTGTTGCATTCCCGTTCAGACGTGGGTCTACATTACACAAATCATTTGTATATTAGAAATTAATAGGCATGTGTGGCTGGTTAATGTTACTCAAAGTAAATTGTAATAGTCTTTAATATTTCCTTGATTGAGGTTCTAACTAGAAGTGAAGTTTATCACTGCACTTTTGGTTTAAAAAATGCAATTTAGACTGCCCCCACAGCTATATGGCAACAAGACATAGGGGGTTATTACAACTTTGGAGGAGGTGTTAATCCATCCCAAAAGTGACGGTAAAGTGACGGATATACCACCAGCCGTATTACGAGTCCATTATATCCTATGGAACTCGTAATACGGATGGTGGTATATCCGTCACTTTACCGTCACTTTTGGGACGGATTAACACCTCCTCCAAAGTTGTAATAACCCCCATAATGACATTTGGAATGCCACAGAAAATTATATTCAACCCTTGATTTCTACTACTGTAAACAAGAATATGATACAAAGAGGCTTTGTGGCCAAATCTAAGCATACATAAATTGTTTCCTATAATAATAGCATCAAGGACAGAAAAGGTGGATTACAACCAAGTTCCAGTGTATTAGCCGACATAAAGCCAACTTTAGGCACTCTGAGCAAGGAGACAAGACTCTGGCAGGAAGCCCAAATGAGAAAGGAAGGCTCTATCCAATTTTTGCACAAGGTGTGTGCAAACACTGGAGACATTGTGTAACTGGGTGTGCTCAGGCAAGGAGTTAAGCAGTGGTTATATGGACACATAAGAGTATCTTGTTTTACCCTTGTGTTTTGTATGTTTCAACCCTTTTTATAGTCTGTTTCAACGAAGCAGACTTCACCAGAAAATTATGAACATCCCTAGAAGGGCTTTGGCTCCACCCACATGTTGGGAGTCAGGAGCATATGCTTTGATTGGGCAGACGTTGTGTACTTTCACAAAAGAAAGTACTTGCCCTCCAGGCTGCTGTGATCCTTTTGTTTATTTATCCAGCCCACTGAGACTGGAGTTTCAGGGTCACACCCATGACATTGTAATGCTGTAAAAATGTCTTAGATAACTAGATAGTTTGTGATGTTTGTCTTTCGATGGCAGCAGCGCAGATAAGAGGAGGCCAGTCATTAACCTACATAGATTTTTAAATCTGGCTTGAAGGTGCAACTGTCACCTAACTGTTTAACCTACACTGACATTATTCCACAGTTCTTTGCTTCCGCACAATACATATTAGGTCCTGTGCTATTTATTTGTAATGCTTCACATTACTATACAACATTATTTTAAAGCCAGCCCTATTAGCATTGCCAATGCGTGTTAAGAGGTTGTACCTTTTTCAAAAAATAGTTAAATGCAAACAAAGCAGGAAAAGCAGCAGAGGCCGTGGAATTCAAACCTTCTGTGGAAAGACTCTGATACACATTTTTTTCAGAAAGTTATGAATAATTTTTTTTTAAACTGGAGCTTCCCTAGACTGGTTTACAATCCTTCCTTGCAAAAGAAATACAGTATCGTTTTAATGTCAATATTTAATATTCTGCACATAACTGCTGAAAAAATAAAGGCATCTATTTAGATGAGGTCATATTTTCCAGTGAACTGTTTGTCATTGGTCTCTGGGATGGTAAGAGTCTCAATACAATCAGAAAATCATGGCAAGTAGCAGGAGTTACAACAAATTATTACTGCATATAGTAACTTATTTCACACCTTAAAGACCATACTTCGGCTAGACTAAACCACAGCAGTGTGGGGAAAACAAAAAGAAAGCAAATGTTCTCCAGGTATACCCAAACACTGCCAATTTCATGTGTCTTATGTGTATATAATACAATTCCACCAAAATACTAAGTTCTGCCCCTTTCACACATTCAAACTCCGCCTGTTTTACAAAAGTAGTATTTGTTGGCTCTGTCCTAGCTTCATTGTATCTGATGCTTTCTTGAAGCACAGTAATTTCAAGTAATCAGTAATTTAATTTCAAGGGAGACTAGCTGAAGTGGGGCTGGCATTAAACATCACTTAAGTCATGATTGCCTAAACAAACATAAAGATGAGCGAATGTAAGATCTTCGCAAGCACAAACTAATAATGTATGTGATTTTTTGTATGGTGGTTTTGGGCAGATGAGAAACAGGCAGAAGACACCCACACATCATTCCTTGAAAGCCACGTTTTCTGAGGCCCATTTTATACAGTGAGTGGGTCCTGCAGGTGTTACCACCATCACTCAAACTTCTGCTGTCACTTCCTGGTCTTCGACAGAGCCGATCTATAAAAACAAATGCCAGCCTCCCAGCCACAATCAGGCCCCTCTTAATCGGAGCACTTCCCAAGACAGGGGGCATTGCCGGGTGACACATGAGAGCTGAAGTGGGCAGATATAAATAACCTATCTTCGCACATGCCTGAAAAACGCCAGGCCGCCGAGTCACCGTTAACAAATATTTATCCTTTCTAGCTCCTAAACACAGCACTGGAACAAAAAAAACATTCTAGAAATACATCCAGGCGCATGAAACAGGTTAACACGTACTAAGGGTCGCTTCTGTGCTTGTCTCTAAGCCGTTTGCTTTAAATTACAAATTCGGTTTCCCTTCCTATTTAAAAATTTGGTCACGGAACCACAACACCTGAAACGAATTTAACCTATTGATCATAAAAAAAGACTCTCCCACGTAGGCAATCTATTAATCTGCTTTCTGACACAATATTGGAATATTGCAGGCTGTCAATTTACTTGAATTAACACTGGGCATTCGGAACAGGTTTGCAAGCCAACTAGGCCAAAGACATGGAAGCACATGTCAAGCAAAAAGCAGGACTAGAGTACAGGCCGCCAGAAAAGCGTCTGTAGTAGGCAACAAAATGTGTATTCACTTGCAGACCTTGTCTTCAGTCGTAGACTCTAAAAGCAAAAACCTAATGACAGCAGAATAGACTACTATTTGCAGTACACATTTTAATCCACATTATGTAAATGTTCACTCTAATCAGCAGGAACGCATCATTTATCAATTAAGCGCCAGGCTGAACCCTTTTTGGGATGTTGGGAGAAGGTGAAACTGGATTAAATCCGTCGTTTTGAGTTAAATTTGCGTCGACAGCAGAAGTGTATTTGTCTCTAGTTTCCATAGAAAGCCGAAATAAGGTGTAAACTGCGGTTTTAAGGGAGGAGGCCCAACACGCAGGTACGGGAACAATGCTGTGCCTTTAAGGAACCGCAGTCAAACTCTCCAACCTCAAATGCCAAAACACGTCCAATACGAAAACAGCTCTTTCTGACGCCTTTCCAGACTTCCCCCGGACAAATTTCTCGGAGCCTGCCAGCCTTGCTTAAAGTCCCATTTTACTTTAACGTAGTATCCATGAGTTGAGGTTGGAAGTTTCGACTCGCATCCTGCCGGGCTCAAAGTACCACTTTTAAATCGGATTGCAGGCTTGCACCGGGTGCAGCGATGCGCAAAGGGACTAGACCACGTGGGTCTGTAGCCAATTAGTCGGGGTGGGGTGCAGAAGAGCCGGGCGGGCGGCGACCACCGGTGCAAACGGGGAGCCGGGACTAGAGGCAATGTATAGCCGTGACTGCCGTACACGGGGAGAGGCGCTGTGCACAGAGCATATGATCTGAGGGGGCGCTGCTGTGTGCGTAGGTAACCCGAGGGGTCCGGTTCAGGACCCCAAACACGTGTGTGGAAGGTGTGCTGCGCGCGGGGTACACAGAGGGCTGTGCTGAAGGGGAGTCTATGGCGCGCGCTGCCCGAGCAGGACACCCCCCCCCCCCCCCCAGCGCCGCGCGGGCCGCACGCGCGCGCTCACCGGCGAGTCGTAGGAGAAGGCGCACTCGGAGCGGTAGACGCGGTCCCCGGTCTTGGGCACGCGGATGGTGGGCATGTAGGGCACGAGGAGCTCCCCCAGGTCCGCGGCCATCTTCGCGTGCCCGTGTGTCCTGGCTGGCAGGCGCGGAGTGCGCCGGCGGCTGTCCCAAGGCACCGGCCCTGTCCGGCTATTTTTACCTCAGACCAGCAAATCACACCCCAGCTGCTGCCGGCCTGTCCGGCGGTGACGCGGGCCCCGGGGGCGACAGGCGTGCGGGGCTGAAGGGTGTCTGAGGGGCTGGGTGATACTCGAGGACTTGTGCTGGTCAGTTCTCTTTTAGGGGGTGCTGACTGTAGCTGTTATGTCTCAGGTGTGTGATGGGAAGTACACCAAACGGTTAAGGCCTGGGCTCGCCTCATTAGCACTGTTTTGTGGTTGTTAAAGCATTGCAAAATCAGTGTTGTGACTAACTGCACCAGTGTGTGTGTCGGACAAGTTATAATAACGACAGGATACGAGGTAAACGGAATAAAGTTTAGTCGGCGTTCACAGAAGCCGTGCATCTCTATCAGTCTCACCCATAGCTGTCCCAAGTTGTGACTCCCAACTGTCACCCACTCGAATGTTCCCAAGCCCAACATTCTATGGCTAGACCAATGCATGAAGGACAGGTGGTGGAAGGGCCTGGGGAATAGCAAGGATGCTGAACCATAAGCAGGAAGGGCAACATGGAAGATGTGTATCAGAATGGAAATATACAACACTTCACCCCCTTCATTCAAACTGTGTATAAGAAAGATATGTGGTCACTCCAGAATCATCCTCCAAGCAGGAATTCTTATCCTGGTAGATGAGTTTACCCTTTGGGCAATGGAAGAATCAGACCTATCATCAGTTCTTGGTTGAAAAGCAGTTTGTGTAGGAATGGGCATCATTCTGTTGCTTGATTTGATTCTCATTCTGCGGCGAGAAGAGCTCCTGGTTTCGCCCGCACAGCCCCAGAGCCCCCTGTGAGCCCGGCCCCTCCCAGGCCTGGTGAAATAAGCCTATAGAGCACAGCATATATCAGCGTTGCCCACAACCAACCAACCAGTGGGGGTCACCCTCACATTTAGGGGAACACACCTCCTGGGGTTCTCCTTCTTGCATCTTGGAGTTTAGAGGCTAAAGGCACACACAGCTGACCTGCCTGTGCTCACTACTCTCATAATTATTATTACAACTGGCTAGCCTGCGATACTCTCCAGGGAAATTACCTCACCACTTCTACTCAATGGCAGCAATCGCAGAAACCAATGCACACTCTACCAAGGCTACAGATGACATTGAATGGCACACCAAAATAAAGAGAGGACGCTACTCAAGCCTAACTTCGCCAGAAAAAGCACCCAAGCTTATCACATAAAAGCTTTGAGGCTGCTAATTGCTTTCAAGCTCTGCAACATACCACAGTTTGCGACCCTGACCAACTAGACAACGCAACAGCTGGAACTGAAACTATTCCCTGTCCTACAAAGCGGCTGTGGATCCCACCCAGCGTTTTGAAGAACTTGCCCACTCACAACAATCTTGTGGAACTCTTGGAGGAACACTGCGCCTCCACTTTCACTATAAAGCCTCTGCAGGATCACGCCAAAATAATGCTAACAACTCCAGAAGAATATAGGAGTGTGACCAGCGTACTTACAGAGCAAAAACTGGATACCATACTTTCTCCTTGACCGCACTGAAAACCACAATGATTTGTAATACGGGGCAAATGCATCCCTTCAACACATCACCCGCGATTTATCGGAACTAGGCCTTCCAGTTAAAAACATAACGCAGATTGCTTTGCTTACAGACAAGAACAAAAAGTTTCCCCTGTTCATTGTGACCTTGTCTGCAAACCATGACGGAAAACCTGCTGATCTCTCAGTAGTCACAAGACTCTGCAGCTGCACTGTTTACTACAGAAGCACCTAAAGGGAAACTAGGCTCAGTCATGTGCTACAACTGGCAACGCTTGGGGCACACCTCTGCTTTCTGCCATCAGAAACCAAGGTGTGTTCGCTGTGGAGGTGAACATACCTCCAACCAGTGCACCAGGAATAGAGCAACAGAACCTGTAATATGTGCAAACTGCACAGGAAACCACCCGCAAGCTACTGCGGTTGCCCCTACCTACAGAAAGCAAAAAAGGATGAACCACGAAAGCGATTCCTTCAAGCACGAAAGGCATCTCACCCCTCACCGATGCCAACACCAGATGAGGTCCAGTGGAAAACACACCCAGAAACCCTAACTCCACACAGGATACCAACTCACACCTCAAGAAACAGTAATGGCGATACACATGTAGATGGAAGGACCTACGCAGATATTACAAGGCCCAAGAAAGGCAACCCTCCAGCAGCAACCATCCAATCTCATCCTGCGAAGCAAGCACTGCTGTCAACTGCCAGGAACTCATCTTAAAGATTGCAAAAGTACTATTAGATAAGAATATCCACCCAGTGGTGACAACGATGGTGAACCTCATCGCCAGACTTCTCCATAATGAAGAAATAAACTGTCATGGCTGCCAAGACTAAGAAAAACTCTACCTTTTTGATGTGGAATGCCAACAGTATTCAAAAGAAAACTGATGAGCTCCTGCACCTGATGGAATCTAAGGACATGAGTGTAGCGCTTATTTCTTAGACCCATCTACAGATAAACCAGAAGCTCAACCTAGCAAATTATAGAGTATACCGAGCAGACAGCTCGACTGGAGCCAAGGGTGGAGGAACAGCTGTGATCGTCAGCACAAAAGTGAAGCATCTCAAAATTGCACTACCAGCAGTGGGGAGCATTGAAGCACCAGGTACACAGATTCAAACATCTGCAGGCCCCCTCCGACTGATTGTCACCCATTCACCACCAAACCAGCTACACACAAGCAACATAGATGCTCTACTGGATTCCAACATCCGAACACTAATGGGAGGAGACCTAAATGCCAAGCACCAATGCTGGAACTCTCAGATGGCAAACAGCAAAGAAAATGCTCTTTTGCCGACTGTAGAAAGAAAGACTTAGTAGTAGCAGGCCCAACTGACCCAATGCACTATCCGGGTGCTGAACATCAGAAACCGGACATCTTTGACATTGTTGTCACGAAGAACCTTACCCAGTCCTTAGAACTAGATACTTTAACAGCACTGACATCTGACCACAACCCGGTTTTCGTCACTGTTGGCGACGAAATTGAATGCCAACAGTAGCGGGCAAGGTACAATTACAAAAAGGCAGACTGGTACCGCTACAAGAGAAGCTTGGGTGAAACCTTGACTCTTGATCCAATACGCTGTATCAAAGACATTGACTAAGCTATTGACCGCTTCACTGATGTATCAAAGACATTGACTAAGCTATTGACCGCTTCACTGATGCAGTCCACACTGCCATCAAAGGCAGCATTCCTCAACAGACTCTTCAATGCTGCTCCATCTACGACCTCCCAAGCGGCATCAAACACTCAATAACCGAGAAGAATAGAGCACGATGACAGTGGCAGAAGTACCTCACCCCAGTCCTGCTGAAGAAGTATAACATGTTGACAAAACTGCTGAAGAGATAGATAAGCCAGCACAGAGGTGAAAAATAGAAAACAGTAACAACCCATCTGAAGGACTCAGACAATTCTCTCTGGAGAATGATACGCCACTTGACTGGCTGAAACGAACCAAACCGAACCCACCGATACAAGGGAAGACTCACCTGGCATGCAGCAACAGAGACAAGGCAGAAGTCCTGGCTGACACCCTGGAGAAATCCTTCAAGCCCAACCAGGCCTGCAAATTGACAGTAGAAGTAGAGCAAGAAATCACCAAGCAATACCTGAAGTATTCTCCAGAACCAGAAGCTGCAACCATAGAGGAATGATCAAGTGATGAAATACGAAGCCTGATAAAGAAGCTGAAAAATGGCAAAGCCCCAGGAAAAGACGGAATAACCAACCAAGCCATCAAGATACTCCCAAATGCAGCAGTTGATCACCTTGCTGAAATCTTCAGCGCATGTCTCCAGCACCAGCATTTCCCTAGAGCCTGGAAAGAAGCAGGAGTCATTGTGTTCCCTAAGACTGGGAAGCCACTAAGAGATCCTGCAAACTACCGCCCTATAAGTCTGCTATCTGGCCTATCAAAGCTTTTCGAAAGAACACTGTACAACTCACCAACTTCTCAGAGTTGTGGACATTACTAGCCATGGATTTGACATCAATAAATCAACTAGGGGAGTCTTCCTGGACAGGGCCAGAGCTTTCGACCAAGTATGGCACAGGGGAATAATCGTCAAGCTTATTAAGATGAAGTTTCCCAGCTATCTGGTAAATCTGCTGACAAGCTGCCTGGAAGAACGCAGCTTCCACATTGCAATGTGAGGAATGCTCAACTGTATGCCCTATTCTGGCGGAGTGCCTCAGGGGTCAATCTTTGGACCGTTCCTCTTTTTAATATATTTACAATTGATATTCCCAAGGACTTCAAGAAAACAGACCTCGCTTGCTACGCCAATGATGTTGCAGTCATCTCCCACTCTTTCAGCGACAAGGAAGTGGCAAAGAACCTTGAAATCTCGTTCAGCAAAATCTCTGGATGGTACAGCGACTGGCGGATGAACCTCAACACAAGCAAAACCACAGCTACATTGTACACCAGAAAGCCGAGAAAAAAAGAACCGCAGATCCGATTCAAAGGAGAGGAGATAAACTGGGAAAGCAGCAGCTCATACATAGGGGTGACACTTGACTCCAAACTTAGCTGGAGAAACCACATTGAAAAGACATGCCAGAAAGCAACAACCAAACTGTCTGGATTGTACCCGCTTCTGAAAACTAAATCAATGCCTATGCGGAGCAAAGTGTGCTCAATAAATGCAATTATTTGGCCCACAATGCCAAATGCTTCACCCGTGTGGAGTGGTTGCAAGCAGGAGTATCGGAAGCCTCTGCAGACATTACAGAACAAGGCCTTACAGATAGCTACAGGTGCTCCTTGCTTTGCAAGAACAGCAGACCTCTACAGAGATTTGGGTGTTGAGATGTTGGACGCAAACTCAACGTGAAATTCTACAAAGGATTGGATAAAAAAAAAAAACACTGATCAAGAAACTTGCTGACGTTTCTGCAAACCCTTTTGACCACTATCCTTAGCCCATCACAGCACTGACCATGTGAACCAACTTCAACTGTGACAAAGAGTCACAGATCAATAAGCAAACAAAATAGCGACTTTACAAGCTCAAAATGTATATGGAGTAATGAGGCTACCGCCTCGGTATCCAAAGCGCACCGCTGTCAGAAGAAAACTGACAGCCAGAGAAGAGAAACTGCATATGGGCACATCACAGACTTGCACACTGGCATGTGAGGATACATGAATGGACCTATCAGCAGTGTATGAATTCTAGAACATGTGTATAGAAACATGTCTGGATTCTGACTTTCCATCTTCAAGATCAGAGAGAAATCCCCACTTAATCATGGGCCAACGGATCTTTGATGTTGACGGAGATTAAGCAGGAGCTGTACATCAGATTAAATTGTCATCGCAATCCATCTTTATTAAAATCACCATATAAATTCATCAGTCAATAGTTTTTCAATAATCAAAATAAGTAATCTGGGAGTGTACAAAGCAGTTTTTCTTTTTGCTAACCAAAGATTTATATCTGAGCCACTGTAGGCATAAAACAGGCACTGGTTGCACAACTTTCAAAAAAAGGAAATGACTTACTCAGTTGTTGAATTGGGTGAAAGACTATGAGACCATATTATCTCCCATACTATCAGAATTACAGATTAGTGTGTGGACAGGGCCAAGTGGATGCTATCTTCAAGATAACGATTAAAACGTTCCATTTGACTATTATATAGAAAGTCCCATAAGGCAGTGGTAACATGACCTATGCCATGCACCGTAAAAACACGTTTATTTCAAGTGATATCAACTGATCACCATTATCGATAACTCGTGGTTCTGGACAACTAACCTTGCTAAAAACTTCCATTAAAAAGTAAATAACAACAGAAGTGTTGACATTCTCAACAAATATTACTTCAGGCCTTTAAGCAGTAATCAATAACTACCAAGACAAATCTCATAAAGCCTTCCACTGTATTGAGGCCAATTTTCAGCAGGGAATTCTGAAGCCATTCAACAGGGTGCATAGGCTGGTATTACACTTGGAACGTTTATCACAACTCAGACACACTTCACAGACACTCGCGAAAATGCTCTGCTTCAGAATCCATGCACGATAAACAAAAATGTGATTTAATTCTTGTTTTCCAATGCAGACATTCACATGTTGTCACAATGGCGAGCCTTGGAGGCATACAGTTATCCTTATAGAAAACCAAACCATTTCCGACACTCAGTTACCCGGAACCATGGTGATGGGGTTGTAAAAGAGACTGGAAGGTTTTGATGGAAGGCTAGTTCTCATTGACAAATGTTCTTCCCAGCTCAAAAATCTTATCCTTGGAGTATTCTTCTTTCCACAGTTCCTCAGTCAATTGAGGTTCACTCAATCTTAAGTCACTTGAAACCACATCCACCTCTCCTTCATCATCCTCATTCTTCTGTTCCCTTTTATCCACACATTGTAAGTGAGATAAACAAAATGCAGTACAATTCATCTTACCAGGTACACACCTACTTCAAAACTAAATTCCCATAATTTGGAACATAACCTTGAATCAGTGCAGTAGCACAGAGGTTCTTAAGATGTGGTCCGTGGACCCCTGTCCGCAAAGCGTGCACTGGTGGTCTGTGAACCATTCATAAGCACTTCATTTTTAATTATTGCTCCATCAGCTCAGTTACTGTACTATCTGAGGCATGCTTAGAAAGAGGGGAGTGGCTCTGTTGTCAAATAAAATTACATTTCAGACAATTATTTTTTGTTTTAGAAAAACTACATGGTTGCACAATTAAGAGATCTAACTAGTCTATGTTTGCAATGTTTAGTTAATAATAATTACAGCCTCTCATTTATTTAGTGATGTAGTTTGGTAAAAAAATATCCTCCTCTTTGTAAAGCAGAGACAATAATCAAGTCTGCATGTTAATGGTGCTTCCAAATCCAGACATGGCTAACTAGGGGCTTTAGTTTTGCCAGATTTCTACATGTTCATTTTAAATCTTCCGCTGGGCAGGCTCGCCTGTTACTAGGCTCTGCCAGGGAAGAGTGAGTCAAGGCCTGTGAGCACACCTCCATTCTTCTAAATTCATTTACGGAAAGAAAGGTCTTCACCAATGTGGTAGTAATGAGCCAGTTTATTACTTTTTTTTGACGTCACATACTTTAACTCAAATATGTTTAACTTAAGAATGTTATTTTTAAATACACTGCTTCGATTATGGACTCTTCAGGCTATACAGACTTATTTATTTATTCAAATGAAATTACTGATGGTTAAAAAAGCTTATAAACTTATCTTCCTAAAAATAATTTGGAAAAAAAACTGGCACAGCAATCAAGATAGTTCAGTTACTTAAAACACTTTAACCTTCTAAGGCAAGCAAGACATAGCCAGGAATCGCCCACAAAACAGGCCTACTCTGTCTCTACTTTCAGAGTTATTAAATGCTACATCGTTAATTTGGAAAATGTAAGGTCTGTCAGGTACAGCACATACAAACTGCTGAAGCATTGCATGAAGTGCTATGGTGGTACTTATCACAAAATTGATATTGCTTTTATGTGTAGTCAAGGACTTCAGACATCCTGCCATGACCATTGCATGGCAAGTACTGTCCTCAGTGGCCTGACCAGGGGATGAGTGGAGCCCTGATTCTGGAAGTGTCAAGGCCACTAGCCCCTTGCAACTCATACCAGTTCTCCTCATGGTATGCCTGGTCAATATCATGGTATCATCATGGTATCTGAATCTGTGCCAAACTGGGAATGCAGCCTATGTGATCTCCTTTCTGAAGGCCCAAGTGGAGGCAGCAGCATACCAACAGAGGTCAGGTGCGAACTCGCACAAGGGCAAATGGTTGCTGACTCTGAGTCAGAGGCTACAATAATTACCCCATCTTCCAGTGTCACTGGAGTCAGAGTTTTTGGAACCGGTTTGGTTCTCGCCACCGGGTGTGGAGTCGGAGCCGAATCCACCCCCGATAGACTCAGAGTCCGACGGCACCTGCTAGCGATATTCTGGGTGTAGGGCTGCTCGGCTCCGTTGGCCTTGAAGGCACACCAGAGGGAGCCAACAAGGATCCATAGATTTAGAGCATGAGCTTGTGGAACTCTTTGATGTGTTTTGGCGTGCGGACAGCATTGGAAACTTAGGTTGAGGTGGAACAAATTGCAGGATAGGCTCCCGACACCAACAGACTTTGGAAGTGATACAAGGAAGTTTTTCAATGTTTGGATATGAAAAGCTCCATCTCAGATGTCCTTCGGGTTCCTCAACGTACAATCGAGGTAGAACTTACAAGGTTTAAAACATGTCATTTTGAGTGGTAACTCTGCCCGTGCACACATTTGTTTTACTGTTCAGGAGGTAAAGGGAGTCTCAAACAAACAAGACTGTTTTCAGGTTCCCCATCTGGTGGTGCGGAAAGAAAGGAACTGACAGTGCACAGGATTGCTGCCTACATAGGTTCCACATGTCCTTTCCGGAGCAGTACAGCATCAATGCGGGCCTGTACGGCACCATGTCCAAGTGTAGAAGTAATGCTGAAAGATTTCTGAATCCAGTCTGACACCTGGGGAATATTCAAAAGTTGAGGAATCTTCAGCTAAGAAGTCTCTATCAGAACTATTGCTTGTCTTCTTTTATTTCCACTGACCCTCTGCTCTTTTCATTTTGTTGCAGGGCCTGCCCAAAAATCCAAATGGTGCCCTTTGTCTAGGAGCCCACTTGCATCTTGTTAATGCACAAATTTGGATGGTTGATATCATAGCCCAGAATCCATCATAGGTTTACTGCATACCTGTGGTTGAACTTAGCCTTCACAAGAGATTAATGGACAAGTGTGAAGACAGTGTGCTTGGGTGTGAGTTCCAGAGCTGCACTTTGTACAGTCTTGCCTTCTTTTTCCTGCTGTGCTTGCTGACCAGCCCCACCCTACTACACGGTCATAGTAGCATTGTGCAGGACATTGAAAAGAACACTTGAGACAAAGATCTGCTCTCACATGCATGGCAGCATATACCTGCAAGCAAATAAAAGCTTTTACAAAACTTACTGATATGCGGGATAAGGATTAGAACAAGTCGAGGACCACATTGGATGCATATTTTAAAACAAAGATTAACTCAGATTATGAGAGTCATTTTGAGATGAGTATAGCCGTAGGAGGGTGTTAGAAATGGGGTTTGTGGTTGGCAGTCAGGTTACCCTCTGTCCAAGCAAGAACCCTCACTCTAGTCAGGGTAAGTCACACACAGTCCAAAATCAGCCTGTGCCCACCTTCTGGTAGCTTGGCACGAGCAGTCAGGCTTAACTTAGAAGGCAATGTGTAAAGTATTTGTGCAATAAATCATACAATAACACAATATAGCACCACAAAAATACACCACACAGTGTTTAGAAAAATATATAATATTTATCAGGATAATTGTAGGTCAAAACGAATAGAGATGCAATGTGAAATTGTAGAGATATCACTGGAAAGTGATATAAAGTGTCTTAAGTCTTTAAAAAGCAAACAAAGTCTCTTTCAAGCACAAAGTACCTGGTTTGGAGTGGAAAATCTCCGCAAAGGGCCGCAGAAGAAGAGATACGTGGAAAAATGGTGTGTGCGTCGATTTCTCCCCAGCACACACGGACTTGTGTCGTTATTTTTCACGCGGGGAATTCGGGCGTCGTTTTCTGGCGCGCGGACAGTCTCTTTCTGTGGGTCGCGGGATTACTAGATGTCCCGGGGTCTGTGCGTGGATTCTCCTGCTTGTTTTCCTGCTGCGCGTCGTTCCGCGGGGCTGTGCGTCGAAGTTTCGCCTCACAGCAGGTGTCGCGTCGATTTCCCCTCTGGAAGTTGGGCGGCGTTGTCCTTGCGAGGCCGTGCGTCGAAGTTCTGGTCGTCTCGAAGGCATCGCGTTGATCAGCGTCAGTGTGCAGCGTTTTTCTCGCCGCAGAGCAAGCTGTGCGTCGAAATTATCGACGTACAAAGAGTCCAAATGAAAAAGAGAAGTCTTTTTGGTCCTGAGACTTCAGGGAACAGGAGGCAAGAGCTATCCAAGCCCTTGGAGAGCACTTTTGCAGCCAGACAAGAGTTCAGCAAGGCAGCAGGCCAACAGCAAGGTAGCAGTCCTTTGTAGAAAGCAGTCAGGTGAGTCCTTTGAGCAGCCAGGCAGTTCTTCTTGGCAGGATGCAGCTTCTGGTTCAGGTTTCTTCTCTAGCAAGTGTCTGATGAGGTCGGGCAGAGGCCCTGTTTTATACCCAAAGGTGCCTTTGAAGTGGGGGAGACTTCAAAGAGTGGCTAAGAAGTGCACCAGGTCCCCTTTCAGTTCAATCCTGTCTGCCAGGGTCCCAGTAGGGGGTGTGGCAGTCCTTTGTGTGAGAGCAGGCCCTCCACCCTCCCAGCCCAGGAAGACCCATTCAAAATGCAGATGTATGCAAGTGAGGCTGAGTACCCTGTGTTTGGGGTGTGTCTGAGTGAATGCACAAGGAGCTGTCAACCAAGCACAGCCAGACGTGGATTGTAAGGCACAGGAAGACCTAAGTGCAAAGAAATGCTCACTTTCTAAAAGTGGCATTTCTAGAATACTAATATCAAATCCAACTTCACCAGTCAGCAGGACTTGGTATTACCATTCTGGCCATACTAAATATGACCTTCCTACTCCTTTCAGATCAGCAGCTACCACTTCAATACTGTATGAGGGCAGCCCCAATGTTAGCCTATGAAGGGAGCAGGCCTCACAGTAGTGCAAAAACGAATTTAGGAGTTTTACACTACCAGGACCCATAAACTACACAGGTACATGTCCTGCCTTTTACCCACACAGCACCCTGCTCTAGGTGTTACCTAGGGCACACATTCTATGGTGACTTACATGTGGAGAAAGGGGAGGTTTAGGCTTGGCAAGTACTTTTAAATGCCAAGTCGAGGTGACAGTGAAACTGCACATACAGGCCTTGCAAATGCAGGCCTGGGACAAGGTAAAGGGGCTACTTAAGTGGGTGGCACAACCAGTGCTGCAGGCCCACTAGTAGCATTTAATCTACAGGCCCTAGGCACATATAGTGCACATTACTAGGGATTTATAAGTAAATTAAATAGTCCAATCCGGTATGATCCAAGGTTACCATGTTTAAAAGGGAGAGAGCATATGCACTTTAGCACTGTTTAGCAGTGGTAAAGTGTGCAGAGTCTAAAAGCCAGCAAAACAGAGTCCAAAAAGTGGAGGGAGGCAGGCAAAAAGTTAGGGGTGACCACCATAAGGCATGTCAGGTCTAACAGAGGGCAAATCATTAAACAACTTACATGCGCAGCTGCAACACCTCCACAGCAACTTAACAGATAACCAAAATGTGGACGTTGTGGTCCAAATTATGCAGAACCTAAGCGACTCAGTTTGCGAAACCATTGAATCTGTTTAGATAGTGACTTAGGGCCAGATGTACAAAAAAAGCCATTTTGCGATTTTTAGTGAATCACAATTAGAAAATCACAAAGTGGCATGAACAGTAGCTGGCTGCCCAGAAATTGTGACTTGGAAACGAGTCACGTAGCAAAATAAGAAATGGCAATTTGCCATTACCTATTCGGTCGCAAAAAGCGACCACTTCAATAAAGAGTTAGTCTGCTTCCTGGTTCAAGGAGATGACATCCTGAAACAGGAAGTTCATGATTCCAGTAGTCAGGAAGGGAGGCAGAGAGAGCTGCAGAGCACAGGCAGTGATCTGAGGACTCTAAACCCTGGTCACCCACCACCAGGAATGGCCAGCCACGAGCAGGGGAAGGAGGCAGGGTGGAGGAAGAAGAGTAAACTGAAGATCTTCGAGCAGGTACTGGAGATTCTGACTGAGGAGTGTTGCAACAACCTTGACCTCCTGTTCGACCGGGCCTCCATGTATGTTTCAGAAACACAGGAGCGCAAGATGTGGAAAAGGATGCAGCAGAAGATAAATGCTGTGGGTGTGGCATAGCGCTCTGTTGAAGAGATTCGAAAGAGGTGACATGGCCTCCGTTCCCACATAAAGCAAAAAGTTGCAACACGCCTGAGCGAGACCCATGCCACAGGATGCGAACCCTCTACTGTACCCCTATCCACGACACTTGAGAATTAATTTGTACGACCAATGAGAATGTGTCATTTTTAATTATATCTCCATTATCCAATTAGATGCACCTGAGGAAGACATTGTGAGCCCAACAGATGAGGGTGAAGAACAGGCACAGATGGAGCAGGAAGAAACAGTAGTGCTTGAGAGTCTGCCCACTACATCTCAAGGCCACTCCAGCAGTGTGTCCATCACCCCACAGCCACCGTCAGTAGAGTGTGAACATGCATTATAGCCATCCACTCCAACACTGCAGGCTGTCAGTTCCCCACATCAATGTCCGCTCTCCATGCCAATAGGTGCCACCGCACATCACAGATGTCTGGGTCTCAGGTGACTGCCGAACAACAGATTGTGTACGGTGGGGTTGAGGCATCGATGCTGCAGGTTCAGTACCTGCAGCACAAACAGATGAGAATGGTAAACTGCAAATTGCGGCAATACAACTGTTCATATTAGTGGGGTTCAGCACAGTGGCTAATCAGTTAGCAGAGAGCTAGGCCCACATGGACATGAAAATGGACCAACTTACAGGTACCCTAGAGAAACTCAGCACTGAAATGTTGGAGGACAGGAGCACCACTCAAAGGCGCAGGGAGACAAGCAGTGCTGTGCGCATGGATGCCATAACCAGGGCCACTGGGAGACTCGCACAGGCCACCACTACACTATCCAAGTGTACTGTGACGCTGCAGGTGGAGATGGGCCACTTCAGTGGGGATATCTTGGGGGCTTGGGCAGATAGCAGCTTCAGTGGAGATAATCCAAAACAGCACATATTGCTAGCGGTACGGGTGTAAAGGCTTGTGACTGAATTGCCCAGCGTCCGGAGCATTTCTGCCACAGATGCATATGTTCTGCGAAGCAGTATCAGTCGCACTCAGAAACCTCAACATGGAGGCACTTCACGTACTGGATGCTTTCCCGGAAAATAAATGAGGGGTCCCAATCAGGAACTGGATATATTTGCTTCCCTTCTGTTGTTGGTGCTTTAACTGACAAGGGGTCAGGCTACATGAATTATTGAGAATGACAGCTTGTCTGTCAACTGTTTGGTAACGCCAACCATTAATGGTAGCTTTACTTTGAGCAATGAATCAAGTGTGGTGGCGTTTATTTACAGTATTGTGGATTTGAGATTGTCTTACCTTGTGATGTAATGTGTAATAATGAGCTCCCTGCATCTTTTTCCATCCACGGGCTTGTTCTCTGACTGCTGAACAGGTGGACCAGGTTCCTCCCCCTCCAAATTAGATTTAGACATCTTAATGTGTCGACCTCTCCAGCA
This sequence comes from Pleurodeles waltl, assembly GCF_031143425.1. Taxonomy (NCBI): domain Eukaryota; kingdom Metazoa; phylum Chordata; class Amphibia; order Caudata; family Salamandridae; genus Pleurodeles; species Pleurodeles waltl. The sequence goes on along the minus strand of NC_090450.1, from coordinate 69,166,500 downwards.
GGCAATATTGTGTAGGATGGCACACGTTGCTACAATCCTTCAAGCAGTTTCTGGTCTGTATTGCAGCCCCCCCCCACTATGGAGCCTGCAAAACCGAGATTTCAGAGGTCCGAATGTCCTCTATCACAGTCATGATGTGTTGAAGTGCAGTGTTGTAGCACCTTTCATTTTGAGTGGAGGGAGAAAGGTAGGGTGTGAGGATCCAGGGTCGTAGGGCAAACAGTGTCATCTGAAACACAAATATACATGTAAGTCAACATACATTTGTGAAGATTAGACACTTACATATCTGCATTTACATTATTTATCAGTATCTAATAAGTATCCGTCATCAAACTCCCCACCTTCCAATCATCTGCATATTCCACTGTGCCTGAACCTGTAGAAGTCATGGGTACTCCCTAGATATTGTGACTGATGTCAGTGATTATGTTGTGGGCATTGCAAATCATTTGTATATTAAGGAAATGTGTGTTTTTCAGTTTCCTAAAAGAGTATTCAAGGTGGGATCTGGGACATGGGCACATATGTCCCACCTATACACCCTATGATCTGGGGAAATTTTGCAGTCCAGTAAAATTGCAATTTGGTAATCTGCATTTCCTCGTCATTCTTGGGCATGCATGTGGTGGTTGATATAGAGAAGCATGGTATCGAGGAAAGAGCGGTAGAAACGTGAAAAAGCACTTTGCCACACCCCACCAGCACAGCTACCACATCCTGGTAACTGCCAGTGGCTTAAAGGTGCAACGAGCACAACACCTGAACATGGGAGGGGATGGAATTGGTGCACAGAGCACTGCTTTCTAGATGTGACTTTAAGAGGGCAATTAACTCCAAAATGACAGTGATACTTGAACTGTATTTGTCTTATATCTCTTACTCTGGTCAAAAATGGTGTGCCTGATTCAGAATATCCTCTCTTGTCACTGCTTCCTACTCTGCTGAGCAGCCATTATGTGCATCCTCCTTGCTATCACCTACAGGGCAGCCATTGTTGACAGCCGTGGTGCATTCTGGGCCAGCTTTTATCATTTGCACCCAGTTACCACCTGATTTGAGTTGGTGATGAATTGCATTTGCAAACAGGCCAAAGAGTGACTATGGCTACTTGCAATTCACCCATCCCATTTGTGAGTCACTATTAGCGGTTCCCTAATACGGATTCGCTATTTCCCTTTGCAAAAAATAGTGGCTCGCAATGAGGTCACATCTCTATTTGTGGTTTGCAAATTACTTTCGTACATGGTGTACAGTCATTTTTCCACTCGCAAACCAGTTTATGACTAATTTGTGAGTCGCTGTTCTTTTGCACATCTGGTCTTTAATGCTGGGACTTGCACAAACCTTTCCATACAGGAGTATCCAGAATGTAATTAACCTGGCGCACGTTGCTAACACACCAGAACTGCCTAATAATGAGTTGGACATAGTGGAACATATTGAAAACACCACACATTGAGAAAACACCAAAAGAGGGATCCAGAGACCGCAGTATGTGATAATGCTGACTGTGACAGGGTGCAAAATACCTCACACAAGGAAAGATATGCTCATCCTGTGACATGAAAATCACTTCATAGTTCATCAGGCGATCCTCATTCTGGCAGCGTAAGAAAAACTACAGGCTGTATCAGACAAAAATAATATCAGTTACAGTCAACGATTGAGCTGTGTGATCTCTTTGGAATGCACTGAGCAATGGTACAGTGAAGATAAATAGGTAATTCCTGATTTCACTGATGAGAAGAAACACATCATAAAAACTGTCTGAGCCACAAATGTAGAGTTAAGTTGACTGGTCTTGACCAAGATGCATTAATACACATAGGGGAGTCTAAGAAGAAAATTGATTATGAACAATCCAGCGACGTTCCCTAAATCGGATGAAATGAACACCAGGATGTAAGCATTAAGAGGTACCAGGATATACTCGTCTTGAGGTCTTGAAATTCTCCTGACATATATTTTTATGAGAGAGGTAATATATGGCACAGATAAGTTAAATGCAAACTTTTTCTGCCATTATGTGCTGTATGGGCACACTTTGCAGCTGCACAGCAGACACCTGATTCAGTTTGCCCTCAGTGTGCAAAACTCTGAAATTGAGGAGAGGATGGAGAACTATTGTCAATTTTTTTTAGGGTGGGGGTGTTCAGAGCCAAACTGAAAAAGCTGTAGATTGGTGTACTAATTCCGAGGCTTCCTGTTGTCCTGGGACCAAATCATGTTCTCAGGTAAAACGTGTCAGGCTCGAACAAAGAGCGATGGTACCAGTGAGAATAAGCTGTACTACTGAACGGAACGTTATCAGACCGCTACTGCATGCTAGTCCTGAGATGAAATACTTATGAGAGAGCGTAGCTATATTAACATGAAATGTTTATGAACTAATGTATAATAATGTCGCATAGAAATTGTATTGACATGTGTTGCTAAAACGTGCACTTGAAATGTGACCATGGGGAGTGGCCGCCAATATATACTAGGGCTAATGAAACTGACTAATAATGGCAAAATGTTTATTAAATCGTGCTTTTACATTAACGTTGAAAGGCTAAATGTATTAGATTCTTGCTAATAGAGCAGTAGGCCTTAGTTAGCATGAGCGAGGCCTAGCTGCCTGACTCTCATATTGAATGTATTTTTCTAACGTGCAGTGTGCTGACTTGCTAAAGGACATGAACTCTTGTTTTTTTCCAAAAGTTAGAAGCTGAATGTAACTGTAGTAGATCCGTTCTCATGAAATTCACCCTGCCTATAGTAAAATTTTTAGCTAAATGCAACAGTGTAGATTAACAAGGTCGCCTAAACCGGTACGGACAATGGAGCCACTGACCGAAGATGTGCAAAGGACCACAAGACGATTAAATCATACCGGACACACCACCCTCTAAAGACGTCAATCATAAGCACCAATAAAATACGTGGGAACTGTTGTGGGGTGACAAATTTGATGACTTAATGTGTTTTTAATTGGTTATAGATAGTGGGGTGCAACCCCTTGTCCAATTAGATTTTAGGGGAATGTACAACGAAAAAGGGATAAAACCCCTTGACACACGGAAATGAGTTAGTTAGTTAGGGAGATGCTGATGCATATTGATATGATCCAGATACTTTGTCACTTTGCCTAGTGACTGCTGATTTTACTTAGAACCATCTTTGCCCTTAGATTACCCGTTTACACTTTACCTCCTTATGAGGGAACTGCCCCTTTTCCCGGAGCTGAATTCCTGATGGCTAATCAACTGATGTCCTGAAGACGAAGACAGAACCTGAGTGCCGACCAAACTTGGAGGGTAACTATATGACAATGAAATTGTGATTGTCTGTTTGCTTTTTCTTTCTAGGTACCAACTGATTTTCTTTGACAGGAGCCATAGTTAGATGTTTTCCAAATTAGTGTTACGAAATTGTTTTGCATGAAGCCCAACATGCCAATGCTAATTAGAGGTTAGGTGAGCGGTTCACAAAAACTGACGCAAATGGACAAATGACTGAATCTACGCTTTGTTGAACTATACGCTGATATACTCTGCTAATGTTAGTTTATGTTCACGCTGTGCTATCTTCCCATGTTTGTGATTCTTGCTTTGCTGAAATCTTATCAGAATTGGCATATTGTGACTATGTTATTATGTTTCTTGGTTTTGAGACTAATAAATTTGCTAGTAGTATTGTAAACCAATAGGGAATAAATATCACTAAATTCATCCTAAACTGGTGTGGTTATTCATGACTGTAAGTTCATGGTGGTGTCTTGAGTTTGATTAATGTCTTTGACTAAGGTAAAATGTATTATTGTGTTAAATATTGATGACATTATTGACGTATTAGTTGACATGTTGATTAGCTATCTCGTCCGAAGGTGTCTCTCAACAGGGTCAAAAGATTCATTGGCCTAAAACGAGTCCCGATGTGTAATAATTTATCATAAAGGGACGCGTTAGCAGTTCTGGTACAGAGGACGGTTTAGGCCCTTTGGGGCCCTAGGACGGAGAATTATTGTTTAGACTGTTTTTCTGAAATATTGCAAATTAGAGGTATGATGCGTTTCTAAATTCCCCATGACTTTCCCGGGACCTCGGAAGCCTACCTAAAGTGAATTGGGAATGTTCTTGGCGTTTTAGCATGTGTGGTATAGAATTTGCGCTTGCTCAGCTTACGCATTTTGCAGGTGATTTGTGAAGTTGTGTGTGTTTAGGCCAGGTAATGTTGTTTTAGGAGGAGTGGGCGTACTCTGCAGTATGAGAGTAGGGAAGTCGGCGTACTTCATATGATTGTGGCGCTTTGTGCTAAAAAATTATCCACGTGGTTGGTTGGTAATGTACGGATCGGGCGTGGTCTAAGATTCCAGAGTATATTGACAAGTGTAGGAGACACTTGGCTTTATGTTGTAATTTGTGCGATTTAATAGGTCAATCGGGCGTGGTTGACAAGTCGAGTTTGAGTCAAATTGTGTGTATGAAACCTTCGATGGAGATTTGGCAAGTTCTATAGTGCACTAGAACAAACCATTGACAAGTCGAGAGTAGGATTTGCGGGTCGAATTCTGCTTGCGTATGCGAAAACTGAGAAGGAGAGAGTAGCGGCCGAGGCTTGAAGTGAAATCTCTGTAAAGTTCTGAAGCAAATGTGTTACCCTTCCTGTAGCAAACCGGCAAATTTGAGTTGTTGTTGTTAGAGGTGCTCGCATAAATTTTCCATTAGTTTGGTGGGAATCCAGTGTAAGGAGGACAAGCCGCAAGACTTTGTCAGCTGCAGTGTGTGAGTGTGACGTCAGTGGTGCCGTGCTGGGATAGGTCAGTTGTCGAGAGGGGTCGCGCACGGATTGGCAGCCGTCCGTGAGAGGCAATAGGTTGAGAAAGGGAGGTGAAGAGTGTTGGGAATTAAAGTCAATTCCTGATTAGATTCAAACCAAAAATAAAGACGCAAAAATGAATTTTCTTAAAGCTTTGAGGAGCACGCTGAAAGGAGACGCATACATTATGGCGAGTTAGGGGGAGCCTACACCACCTGAGGGTACTCCATCTTACATAGGAATGGAGGAGAAGGGAGCCTTGCCTTGCCTATGGATGAAGCAGTGGCGCAAATTAACAGAGAAGGAGGGATGTTTAGCGTTTCCAGAGCATGGAATGTTCAATACGAGAATTTTAGAAAACTTGAGGTGGATGTTAGGTGTACAAAAGCGAACTCCGAGACCAGCCCAATATGAGGCATTAGCAGTCTGGGATTTAATGGCCATACGACAAAGACAGCAGAAATTTGAGAGGAGAATGAAAAGGGCAGAGAAGACTTTAGCCGAGGCTAGATGGGACAACGATAGCAAAATTTGGAGAAGGGGAATAGTTGATGGGCTCAAATTGTTTCCAGTAATAACACAAGAAGACGAGACGCAGGGAAAGAAAGCCGCCTGTAAGACAGATAAGGGCTCTAGTAAGACAAAAGAGACTAAGAGGTCTTGGATAGATGAAGATGAATCAGACGATGAAGAGTTTCTTAACCAGTTACTGCATGATCGCCCGCCACCTTAAGCAATAAATGACAATGTCCCGAGCACTAGTGCGGGTCCTGGGAACCAGACGCAGGGTAAGGGAGTTATAAATACAGTACAGACTAGTGATACGGTTTTGATACAGAATTGTGTCCGTGTACCCACTGCGCCAGATATGCAGATACAGTTGCAACCTCCGCCACAAATACAGAGGATTTATCCAGACGTCCCAGTACTAGAGACAACTACGAGTCTGATGGTGCTGCATGACCCGATATATACAAAATCAAGGTTAGTGCAGATTGAGCCAACTCCGCAGTTGCTGCCCCAGCCGCAGCAACAGCTGATTCCGGGTTATAGTCCAGCAGCAGGACCTCCGTTTGTACCTGCACCAGCTACAATGAGTCAAGCTCTGGGAGTTACTGCTCCACGGGGTTTGGGACCAGGTCAGACACCAGCTGCCATATCACTACCAATTACAGTTGGTCCCCCGGTACCATTGTTTACACAGGGTAAGCCTGGTATGTGTGATCAGGGAGTGATGACCCAAGAGGCAATAAGAGGAGGGTCTATAGGAACTCCCCAATTAATGGCACCAAGAGAGCAATCAGCTGAAGGACCCAGATCCTTGATAGAGCTTAGTCCGATCGAAGCACCTTTGGAGGCAATGAGGCAAGCAGGGTTAGGTGTGCTGACCCCACAGACAATAAGTACAAACTCATCACAGTCGCCAAAGATGCATGCAGGGACTATTTCACTGCAAGGTTTTTCTGTGCAACAAATAAATGAGTGGTTAGAAAAGACCTACAATACTACAGTAACTGCAGAGAAGCCAGAAAAGGAAGAATACCTTGATTTTTTGAGACTGGGAGTAGAAGCTGCAGAACTAGTAGAAGGGACAATGGGGGTAAACCGATTAAAGTCATACACAGCAGCAGAATTGAGGTATCTGTGCCCCAAAATCACTAAAGAGGTGGGTAAGGTGCATCAGAGGTTGGCGAACCTGGCAGATAAATACAATATAGACATTGAGAATACCAAACATTTGAACAGAAGTACAGATTAGACTTTGATTCTAAAGATTTTGAGCACTTGAGATCTACCGGAATGAAGGCGCATCTTAAAGAGATACTGCACAGTGCGCAGATCTGGGGTGCACTAGAAAAATGGGAAGGCAGATGGGCAAAGAAAAGAGATAAGGAGAAAGGTGACAGTCCGGAATCAAATCAAGATAAAGCTTCACTGGATACGGGAACAGTAAAGATGTTACCAATGAGAGAAACAGCTGGAGGGGTTCTAGTCCATGTGCCGTGGTCTTGAGGAGACAATCTGTCATTCACAAATGATTATCCCAGGTTGAGGGAGAAACCGATAGAGTAGTATCAGCAGACAGACAGGTTTGTGAAGCTTGCGAAGTGTCTCTGGGAGGACTTGAATACCCTGTTTGAGATCATTGTTCCACCTGACTTATGACTTGAGTGCAAAAGAGGTGTGGACTGGCCAACGCAGGAACCAGCAAGGGATAAAATGACTGGAGCACCATCTGAGGAGGTGATGAAGTACTATCATAAAGTGATTGAGTTCTTGAAGCAGAAAGTGTCGCCAAAAGTGACTGATTGGCAGAAAATCGACCGGACCTCACAGGAGGTCAAAGAGTCAATCCATGCTTATTATGAGAGGTTATTGAAAGCGTTCAAGCATTACAGTGGTACTGAGACTATTGAACCGAAATACATGAACCATCTTGTGTTCAGATTTGTTGAAGGACTGAGACCAGAGGTCAGCCAGATGATTAAGAATCATTTGATTTGTTGGCAGGCAAAGCCGATTGATGAGGTGTTGCAGTATGCGAAATACTGCAGTGATGAGATTGAACTGAAGCACAGAAAGTTGAAGGAGAAAGTGATGGTGATGCAGATTAAGTCAGCGCAGGCAGGTATGCAGGGAAATGTAATCCAGCAGATGGTACAGCAGCAACCGCAAGGGAATGGTATGTTTCAGGCACAGCCGAGAGGTTGAGGTCGAGGTTTTGTGAATTGTGGTCCAGACTTGAATACTGTTGTGGTTCAAAATGATGTGCAGGGGATGAAAAAGATGTCACCATGTCACGCGTGCGGGGGCGTGGGGCATTGGAAGCGGGAATGCCCAAATGTGGTGCATGATGGTGTCTTTGAACAAAGGACTGATGTTGGTACATTTCAAAATATGAGGGGTCCAAAATCGAGAGGTCAAAATCAGAACTTCCAGAATAACATGGTTCAGATGCAGGGGTTACAGCCCATGCAGCAAATACAAATGCCACGCGTTCAACCAGCACAAATGCAGCAGGTACAACAGCAGGTTCCAATGGTACCTAGACAGCAAATGCAACTACCATTAGCTCCAATGGGACAGCAACAGGTGATGCTTCCTCAACAGGTCACAGGCCAAACAATGATGAGTCAAAATAACACGGTGCAGCAATTCCCATTGCGTGGTGAGGACGGAATAAATGATGAATGGTCGGATGACAGTTCTGACAGTGAGGAGTGCAGGCTTGCAGCGTCCGTAGAAGTAGATCAAAGGGGACCTTATGTATAGGGAAAGGTGATGGGTCACAAGGTTTAGTTCTTGGTTGACACAGGAGCTACACGTTCTACAGTCAGAAGTGCAGAGGTTCCGAAATTACCACTTTCAGGGCGTACCATAAGGGTGGTTGGTATGGCAAATCAGTATTTGACAAACCTGATCACAGACCCAGTTCAAGTTGAGATTGAAAAATTCAGGGACTGAATTAGTTTGTAGTCTACGATTCTAGTCCAGTGTCCCTACTGGGAAGAGACTTACTGTGCAAAACGAAATTTTCGATTACCTGTTCTAATGAAGGGATTGAGGTGCAGACAAACAGTGATGATAGGGGGGATGATGGGCAGTTTTCAGAGTTGGAGACAGAGGCCGTAAATGAGGAATACCCTTTGATAACCTTATTCCCAATGCAAACAGTGACAGACTTACCAGCCGAGTTGCAGGGATCAGTGACAGAGAAGGTGTGGGACCTGACAGGAAAGGAAGTGGGACTGATGAAAGGAGTAGAACCGGTTAAAGTACAGGTAAAACCGATTGCAGTGTTTCCTCAGGTACCGCAGTACCACATGGCACAGGATGTCTTCATCCAGGTATCACAGATAATTGCAAACTTTGTAAAACAAGGAGTTCTGAAGGAGGTATTAAGCAGCCCGTGTAATTCATCAATAATGGGTCTGAAAAAGCCTTGTGGGAAGGTTCGAATTGTGCAAGATTTGAGGAAAATAAATGACATTGTGGTAAAGTGTTGCCCCATAGTGCCAAATCCAGCAGTAATCATGTTTCAGGTTCCGTGTGATGCAGAGTGGTTCACGGTTGTGGACCTGTCACAAGCGTTCTTTTCGGTGTCTCTTCATGAGGACAGCCAATTTCTCTTCAGTTTCAAATTCCTGGACAAAGTGTACAGTTGGTGCAGAATTCCTCAAGGGTTTTCTGAGTCACCATCCATCTTCAATCAGATAATGAAGAAGGACTTAGAGTCGTCAGATCTGCCTTTCAGTTCGACTCTAGTGCAGTACATTTATGACTTGCTGATTGCATCCAGAACGAAAGACAACTGCAGGTATGACACAATTGCCTTACTGAACCATTTGGGAAAGAATGGACATAAAGTGTCCCCAAAGAAATTGCAGTACTGTCAGAAAGAGGTGAAGTATTTAGGGCACTTGATTGAGAAAGGGTCTAGGAGAATATCAAAAGAAAGGGTGACAGCCATACTACAGATGAATCCACCTACAACAAAGAAAGATATCAGGATGTTTTTGGGAATGGTGGGCTACTGTCTCAAGTGGATCCCCAACTTCTCGATTATCTCTAAACCATTGATAAAACTAACAGGCAAGGAAGTTAAGGATGACCCGAGTACCATAATTTTGTCTGAAGAAGAGCTTGAGGCATTCATGGAATTGAGAGAGTGCATGTGCAGGGTATGCCTGATTACACAAAGCCTTTTCTACTGTTTAGTCATGATCATGATGCTTGTTATTTGTCTTTCTTAACACAGGTCCATGGAGGTGCAAACCGCCCAGTAGATATTTTTCAGCTACTTTGGACCCAGTCGCAGCAGCCTTACCGGGTTGTTTGCGCTCAGTTGCAGCAGTTGGTCAGAGCCTCACACAGTGTGAAGGCATAGTGATGGGACATCCCTTAACAGTAATGGTTCCACATTCAGTTAAAATTCTGTTGACCCGAACTAAGACTCAGCACATGACAAATGCTAGGTTAACGAGATATGAGACCATTATACTGGGGTCTCCTAATGTTTCTCTCAAGAGGTGTACAATATTGAACCCGGCAACTCTACTTCCTATTGAAAATGCTGAGATTAGTAATACAGAGGAAGTGGAACATGATTGTCTTGAGGTAACAGAACTATGCACCAAACCCAGACCTGACATCAAAGATACACAGTTAGAAGAAAATGACTACATTATGTTTGTTGATGGATCATGTTTAAGAGACTCAATCAGAATACTGAGAGCTGGTTATGCTGTGTGTACGATCACCGGGATTCTAGAAGCTTCCTGGCTCGAAAGAGTGTACTCTGCACAAGTGGCTGAATTGATTGCCCTTACTAAGGCATGCCACGCAGCTGTAAACCTGAAAGTCACTATCTATACTGACAGCAGATACGGATTTGGAATTGTACATGATTTTGGCCAATTATGGTCACAGAGGGGTTTCATGACCTCTTCTGGTTCACCAGTGAAAAATGGCGAACAAATTAAGGATTTGTTGCATGCGATTCAGTTACCTCTTGAAATTGCCGTGGTGAAATGCAATGCTCATGTCAAGTCACAAGACTTTGTGTCAATGGGAAACGGTTATGCAGATCAAGTCGCAAGGTTTTGCGCATTGAACTGTATATTGTTCAAGGAACAGTGGGAACTACTACCTGAAACTGAAAATGAAACCTGCCTGAACTTTGCATTAAGAGTGGTTGATACATTAGATGAGCTAAAATCACTACGGGGCCGTGCTAGCAGAGAGGAGAAAAGCTCCTGGCAGAGAATGCAATGTGTGCAGAGGGCTGACGACTTGTGGGTCTCAGAGGAGGGGAAGTTGGTTTTACCCAACAGCCTTTTGTCCCAGTTTGCAAGGCTTTACCATGGTCAGGCACACCTTGGAAGAGACGCAATGATCAGGTTATTCAAAATTGATTGGTTCAATCCAAAATTCAGACAAGCTGCAGAGGTTACCTGTCACAGATGCATCATCTGTCAACAGATGAATGCAGGAAAAGCGACTATGGTGACTTTGAGCCACATAGGGAGAGCTGGAGGTTAGTTTAGCAAGATGCAGATGGAGTTCATTGAAATGCCTGTGTGTGGAGGCTTGAGGTACATGTTGGTGATTGTGTGTGTTTTCAGTCACTGGATTGAAGCATACCCTACACGTAGGAATGACAGTCTCACAGCAGCAAAGCTGTTGCTTAGAGAATTAATACCACGGTTCGGATTTCCGGTCTCTTTAGAATCAGATAGGGGCAGACACTTCGACAATGAGGTGATTAAGCGCTTGTGTGCTGCTTTGGACATTGAGCAGAAGCTGCATTGTAGCTACCGTCCTGAAGCATCAGGATTAGTGGAACAGATGAATGGTACCTTGAAGTCGAGAATGGCACAAATGTGTGCAGCTACCAATATGAAGTGGCCAGATGCATTGCCCTTAGTGCTGATGTCAATGAGAAACACACCTGATAAGAAGACAGGACTATCCCCCCATGACATATTGATGGGCAGAGCTATGAGGTTGCCCTCAGTACCTGCAAATGCTCTTGTGAATATCACGGATGATATGGTGTTGGACTACTGCAAGGGTCTGGCTGATGTGTTCTGCTCTTTTTCTCACCAGGTGGAGGCTAACACATTGCCACCGATCAGTGATCCAGGTCACACCCTGCAAGCCGGTGACTGGATGGTTGTCAAGAAACACATGAGGAAGTCTTGTTTGGAGCCGCTTTGGAAGGGGCCATATCAAGTAATACTGACAACAACCACTGCTGTGAAATGTGCAGGCGTTCCAAACTGGATACATGCCAGTCACACAAAAAAGGTGACATGTCCGACTGATGAGGAACTTGAAGCTTCCGACTCAACAATTCCAGAGAAGGAAGTCTCAGGGCCAGAGAATATTCAAAGGGGAACTGAGACTGAAGGAGAGCCCACTGAGGACGGCTTAGTCCCTCAAACAGTAAACGAGTTCGAGAGAGGTGACAATGAGCCTATCTCAGTAGAGGCAGCAGGAGAACTAAGTCAAGGAGAAGTTTTCCCAGAAGTAGACGGATACGGGTTAGAACTTGAACCCGTTACAGACCCTGAAGACGAGGGGGAAGGAGCAGAGGGAGGTCAAAGCACACTGACTCCTCCTGAGCCACTTGCAGGTCCGTCAGGAGAAAACACCATAGCACAAGAGGAGGGTGCTGTTCAGCGTGCTGAAAAGCCAAGCAGGAAGAAAACGCACAAAGGTGATAACTGGCCGAAGAAACAAGCTGCAAGAGAAAAGGTCGTCCCAGGTGATACAATAGAGGAGGAAATTGATACAAGCAGAAGGGAGGATCTTAGTGAAGTAGAGTTGCAAAGCGAACGTAGACTGAAAAGAAAAAGAGTCGCAAATAGAAGGTACACAGGTCCTGAATGGGCTTATGCAACGACATCTGAATGGCAACAAGAATTCTTAGCGTTCTGTTTTGACCGAGAGGTACCAGGCCAATATTACAGCACCTGAAATCAACCAGAGAAAGAGACTGTGTTAAAATTGAAATTGAAAAGCTGAGAAAAGAGACTAAAGAAATTACCGTATGTGACACTGATAACCTGAATTGATACTGAAAACCGATTGTGACAAGCTGCTAACCTGATTTGACAAAAGGGTTCTGGGGTGAGTGAAACACTGTAAATACTCGCAGAAAGAAAGAGAGACTTTGCATTGAGAAAAAAGGAGCTTTAAAATCGTCCTCAAGTTGATTGTTTGTCTTATATCTTCTGCTATCTGACTCTTTACATATCATGGCTTACACTAGAAGTAGTAGCAAAAAGGGTAAGATGTGTGGTTGGTTAAGTATTATATTAGGTATTGTGTGTGCAATAATAATTATAGGTGTGATTGTGGGGATGCCTTGGTTGGATAAAAAGGTGACTAACAATGCTTCAAAACCTGAGACTGCTACACTAACACCGTGGGAAAAGTTTGAGCAGGATACAAAAACACTTGCATGAGGGAACTAATTCAAAGGGGGAACTTTCCACTAATGTTTTCTATCGCTTGCTGAATGAGTATGTTGATACAATGGATGCAGAAACTGTTATGTGTGCACAAAGATTCCTTCATCAGTACAAGAATGGGTCACTTATCATAGTTTGCCTCTAACCTACGGGATAAGCTGTAGTTTGCTACTAACAAAATTCTATGACCAGGAACATGTGCAATATTTTTATTCAAATCTAGACGTAGTGTTTTCTTTTGTGCCTGTGATTGAATTTCTGAACAAGTTAGCTAAAGAGCATAGCATAAAATTAGTGAGAGGTTTCTTTGAGCCGACACTAACCTTTGGCACAGCTTATGCGCACCGCAATAATTTGACCTGTCTACTAACACCTGTAGAGAAGAGCTTCTTAGATCACACTGATGATAGACGCAAAGCACTGAAAGAAAGGCTAGAAAAAGGGTTCGAAAAACGCACATATGCAAATGATTATGCTTACACCGCAATAAAGACGCAAGGCAAATTAGCTATAGATGCATTACACTTAGGAAGGCTTTGTATATATAGGCCGAAATCTGATCATGACACTTTATTTGTGGGAACGAGTGAATGCAGGCATGTGTTTTTGTTTCAGAGTAAATGGACATTCATGTTAAATGGACAGGATCCAGCAATCCCTGGGATCTATTATATATGTGGGCTTAATGCTTATTACCGTCTCCCTAAGGGATGGTATGGGACATGTTATTTGGGAATAGTTTTCCCAAAGATTTACCAGATTGACGACTTAAAACAAATACCTAAAATGTATGAATTACAACATGCTAGACAAAAGAGAGAGACAGCGGCTGCTGTCGTTGGTGACATATTCAGAGCCATAATTCCTTCAGTAGGAGTTATTTTAAACTCCATAAAGATTCGAAAGTTGTCTACTATTGTGGATAACATGCTGACAAATTTTACAGGAGCTATACTCCTGATGGATACTGAACTTGCTGCGGAAAGAGCTATGACTCTTCAAAATCGGCTTGCTTTAGACATTCTTTTAGCGAAGAGCGGCGGAGTCTGTAAGATGCTTAACGAGCGTCATTGCTGCTCGTTCATTCCTGATAATAGTAAAAAGATTAGAGGTATGCTTACTAACCTAACTAGAGATAGTGCAGATTTGAAGGAGCTGAAGGAACCTGTGGTTTGGGAGAAAGTTTTAAAAGGAATTACCAGAGTAGGAAGTTGGTGTAGTAACATTTGGAATGGGGTACTTGCAAAAATATTAGGGGGTCTACTGACTGTCCTGATTTGTTTATTGGGTTTATGGGGAGCATGAAAAATTAATGAAAGAATTAGAAGAAATTGGACAAAATGAAGTAAAAGAAATGAAGAAAACGAAAGGGAGAAAATGTTTAATGAAATTTGGGAGAGCTCACACAAAGGGCAAGATGTTGAAATGCGCATTATGCGCAAAGTGAAAGAGCGTAGCTATATTAACATCAAATGTTTATGAACTAATGTATAATAATGTCGCATAGAAATTGTATTAACATGTGTTGCTAAAACGTGCACTTGAAATGTGACCACGGGGAGTGGCCGCCAATATATACGGGGACTAATGAAACTGACTAATAATGGCGAAATGTTTATTAAATCATGATTTTACATTAATGTTGAAAGGCTAAATGTATTAGAGTCTTGCTAATAAAGCAGTAGGCCTTCTTTAGCATGAGTCGAGGCCTAGCTGCCTGACTCTCATATTGAATGTATTTTTCTAACGTGCAGTGTGCTGATTTGCTAAAGGACATGAACTCTTGTTTTTTTCCAAAAGTTAGAAGCTGAATGTAACTGTAGTAGATCCTTTCTCATGAAATTCACCCTGCCTATAGTACATTTTTTAGCTAAATGCAACAGTGTAGATTAACAAGGTCGCCTAAACCGGTACGGACAATGGAGCCACTGACCGAAGATGTGCAAAGGACCACAAGACGATTAAATCATACCGGACACACCACCCGCTAAAGACGTCAATCATAAGGACCAATAAAATACGTGGTAACTGTTGTGGGGTGTCATATTTGATGACTTAATGTGTTTTTAATTGGTTATAGATAGTGGGGTGCAACCCCTTGTCCAATTAGATTTTAGGGGAATGTACAACGAAAAAGGGATAAAACCCCTTGACACACGGAAATGAGTTAGTAAGTTAGGGAGATACTGATGCATATTGATATGATCCAGATACTTTGTCACTTTGCCTAGTGACTTTGCTGATTTTACTTAGAACCATCTTTGCCCTTAGATTACCCGTTTACACTTTACCTCCTTATGAGGGAAGTGCCCCTTTTCCCGGAGCTGAATTCCTGATGGCAAATCAACTGATGTCCTGAAGACGAAGACAGAACCTGAGTGATGACCAAACTTGGAGGGTAACTATATGACAATGAAATTGTGATTGTCTGTTTGCTTTTCCTTTCTAGGTACCAACTGCTTTTCTTTGACAGGAGCCATAGTTAGATGTTTTCCAAATTAGTGTTACGAAATTGGTTTGCATGAAGCCTAACATGCCAATGCTAATTAGAGGTTAGGTGAGGGGTTCACTAAAGCTGACGCAAATGGACAAATGACTGAATCTACGCTTTGTTGAAGTATACGCTGATATACTCTGCTAATGATAGTTTATGTTCACGCCGTGCTATATTCTCATGTTTGTGATTCTTGCTTTGCTGAAATCTTATCAGAATTGGCATATTGTGACTATGTTATTCTGTTTCTTGGTTTTGAGACTAATAAATTTGCTAGTAGTATTGTAAACCAATAGGGAATAAATATCACTAAATTCATCCTAAACTGGTGTGGTTATTCTTGACTGTAAGGTCATGGTGGTGTCTTGAGTTTGATTAATGTATTTGACTAAGGTAAAATGTATTATTATGATAAATATTGATGACATTATTGACGTATTAGTTGACATGTTGATTAGCTATCTCGTCCTAAGGTGTCTCTCAACAGGGTCAAAAGATTCATTGGCCTAAAACGAGTCCAGATGTGTAATAATTTATCATAAAGGGACGCGTTAGCACTTATGCTGTCATTATTGCCCCGAAGTGGTAGGCTTAGCCTGAAAGTGGGTACACAAATAGGTTAGCCATAAAAGTCTTCCATTGGCCGGTTTTCCAACTCTTAAAGCCTTTATTTCTGTTCATCGTGAGTGCCCCTGGGAACTGTAGTCGGAGCTGTCTCTTTTTTGTTCTGTCTGTTTTCTCTTATGTTGATGAACTCTCTAATCAATTGGGTACATGCTCAAAAGAAGCAGGCTCTCAAGATTGCTCAGTCCCATAGCCATTGTTGGCACCAGTTATTGCAGCTGTCAGTGTCTAAACCTGGGTTCCACAAAGTACTCTGTATCTAATTTGGTGACATCAAAAATAGTGGATGGAAGAAGTCTATTTATATTAGTTTCCGCAGGCTTAACCCTAGACACATGTACTACTGAATGAATTTCCATTTCTCAGACAACTCTAACCTGACTGCCAAAGCCTCTACCAACTCCAGTATCTAAGAGGAACCTATAGACTTAGGAGCGAATTGTGAGTGCACGCCTGATAAGAGCAAACATTTAGTAGATAGAAAGACCACATCAGGGCTTTAAGTGTGTAGAAAAAATGGGGGATAGGGGTTGTCTCACAAGGGTGTACCTTATTTAATAAAGGACGTGGCTTAAGCATGCAAGATAAAAATCACTGCTGCCTGACTGGATTTTGTTGCCTTTTTCGGTCAAGTGCGCAAGAGCTCCGGCCTGTGTGATCTGTCTGTGGGCTTTTAACCACGCCCATCACTATCACTCGTTCATGGGTTTGCCTTTCAACAATCCTTTATTATCATTGGTAAATGCTTTACGTTTGTCCCGCCTTGGGGAAGTTTTGTTACCGCCTTAACCATTGACCCTGTTACATGGATAATTGCACATTTTCCTTTAGTGCCTCTCCTTCGCACTCACGGCGGCCGTGGCACTTTGAATCCGCCTGCTTATGTCAACTGTTTTACTTTTCTTTTTCAATTTATGTGTCACAAAAAGTCCAGTTAGGAATTTACAACGCTAATAGCTCTATCTCGAGCAAACACAAGACCTGTTGCATTGCAAATGGGTGTTCTGTTATTGCATTCAGATATATAAAACTAACATGTACCTAAAACAGATCCAGACTGTTGGCTTTATCAGTGGTTATTAGCTGCAAAAGATGAATAAGTGACAATGACTTTGGGGTAAATAATAATTAAAATGCTTCAGTTCTGCAATTTTATGATACTGTGAAATAACTATACCACTCCATTAGAAATGTTAAATAAAACACTTTGTAAAATATTTATTTCTATTTATTGTGGGCTTTAACAAATGTCTAGAAGTTTGTAATACTTGGCAGTAGCAGTAGTGTAGGCAGAAGCTTTATCACTGCAGACCTGTTAAAATTAGAGCCTGCGCTCTGCACTCCACCCCTTCTGCCCTGCTGCGGATGCACTTTCAGATCACAAGGAGGTGATTGTATCTTCCGATTAGTTCCTTTGTGGAAGCATGCATAACAAAGGAGTTCCTCCATGGTTAAATCAAAGGCTGGTGATGGCAAGTAGTGTCCCGGAGTGAAAATGTTTTTTCATGCCCAGGCTGAGAGCAAAAATTAAGAGCCTGATTGGGACCCATCTCAGCACCTATTGTTTAGACCTGCCAGTACTTAGCATCAGCAGGACCCAAGCCACTGAAAGCCCTGGACCCCATTGCCCCTTTTATAGTGCGCATGAGCTTATCTATGCCTGCAGCTCTTCTGTACGGTGTTTTAGCTGCCACTAAATATTTTATTACAGATTTGCTTATCAAATGTTCTCTAATCCATGGGAACTACTGGGGACATGAGCAAGCACTTCTTGTACATATTCTCAGTGTTGTTGCAGAGTGTCTGAGAAAATCAAGATGTTGTCACAGTAGATCTCTAAAAATATATTTAACTGATCACTGAAAGTGTTGTCAAAATGGTGAAACCCACAGAAGTGTTATCTAAGCCAAAGGGCATAACCAGGTATTCATAATGTCCATACCATCCACTTAGATTTAGTTTGGAGAAGACCTTAGCTGTTTTAATCTGATTCAACAGAACAGATAGGATTTGAAGAGAGAGACGTTTCCAGATGGTGATCTTACTGTCTGTAGTCAATACATGGGCAATATTCACAAGATTCTTTTGGTAAGGAAAAATTGAGGTTTCTGTGAGCGAGATGAAATTGTGTGGATCATTTTCAAAATTTTGCTGTAAATATTGTTGGATAAGAAAAACAGATAAGATCACATATATGGTTACAAACACAAATGTGAAGTCAGATGTGAGAGGTCCGTTGGTGAATAGTACATTACTCTTCTTTGTGTTCCAGAAAGATTTTTATTTGGATCAATAATTGGATTAATTATAGGCCATGTATAGTAGTAGCCTTTGGAAATTGTATGTATTCAAGCACAGCCAACACGTGTTTCGTCACACAGTGACTTTTTCAAGGCTGTAAAAGACATGATATACATAAGTTTTAACTTAGTGTCAGTACACAGAAAATAGAAATGGAAAAAGTATTATAAACATATAAAAATCTTTTTAGATATGAGAGGGCTCAGACATGACAGAGGTGACTAGATGTGTCGTAGTGGAATTATGTGCAAACAAGAACTGTGAGTTATAGTGTATGTGGAGAAAGGTAGAGAAAGTAAAGAAGTAAAGTAACTCAAAATGTCAGTGTTGTATAGCTAGAGACACCCAAGGTATTCAGAGAGAGCAGCAAAAAATAAGTTGTATGTGGATAGCTGAAGAACCCAAGTGTGTGGAAACACTTATCACGCGTGGAAGTAGAGAGGCATCCGATAATTGGAACCTACCTAGACTGGAGACGAAATAGCAATATGTACAAATAGAAATATGGTGTGAGAAAGCTGTAACAGGAACAGAGAAAAAAAAACCCAAATAAGATGGAAAATGTTGATGAGTAACACCTGTGATAAGGTACACAAAGGTAGATGGCTACTAGAATAAGTACCTGTATCCAAGTTGGGCGAGCGAGGAAGTATACTGGTCAGGTAACATAGAGCAAAAGTAACAGTGGGTCTGAATAGACTGTGTGCAAAAAGAGAGTCATCAAAGAGCGAGGGATTGAGGGACCTTGGTAAGTCCTATAAGAAAGGGTATGGGAAAAATTCAGTACCGGAAAATATTGAAGTAGAAAAAATGTAGGAGTATACAGGTAAGTAATAGCATGTGATCTTAGTATATCCTATTTAAGATCGAACTATTATGCTCTAGATTTAGTATGAAGAGGTACAAATCGTTGAGCAAATGTGCATGTTTGGATCAGAAGAGTAATGATAAAAGCAATATATCGGCAGGACTGTTCTGAGGGGAAATTAAGAAAGGCACTGTAAAATGCAAGTATTGCTACCATACAGAGTAACCTGTTTGTATCGGTATCGCGTAGGCTCTCATTCTAATGAGACTACTGGATTTTGAGCGGCAGAATCGCCCACGGTTTGGGAGACTAAGTCTAACCCACTGCAGGTGACACCTGGTGCTCCGATCCGGGTTTTGCTCCGGCTAACTAGCAGTGCCTCATCTCAACCCAAGGATAGGGATGACTGGGCAGCCGTGCGCATGACATACTTGGTTTCTCAGGGAGGTCGTGGTCACGCAGGCCTCATCCGTTTCTTTCAATTACCTTAGTCTCATATATACATGACAAACAGAGGCAGTATATGTTTCGACAATGATTTTAATAAAACAACTGCATCTTAGACAGCAAAGCATGAGCTGCGATAATCTGGACGACATAACATAACAATATTAAAATTGTGACTAGGAGAGTGAAGCATAAAAATAATGCTATCATATTGTTACTATGGTCAATAGACTAACTCCTACCAAGGCTATAATAGAGCACAGTGTGCTAAGCTCTAACTCTGCCCTTCAGGTTCCCCTGGGAAGACATCATCCCTCATACCTGAGCAAAGGCCTGCGGTCTGCGTTAGCATCTGTAGCGAAGCATTCAGAAATCAGCATACAGTCGTGGTTCTCTGGCTGGAATCTCCCTCTAACGTGTAAGGGACAAGGAAGTGTTTTTATAACAACACAACTGATGTTCTGAGAAAATGTCCCTACGTAAGGATGTGTGTTTTCTACAAATGTTGGAGTCTAAACTTCTACCACATTCACCGGCAATGTACCGTGCTGTAGCCTTGGAAGAAGCACAGAATGATCAAGAATGTCTTGTTTGAGAAGAGAGTGCTGGCCTAGGCAAAAACAGTTAGATAATAGAAAATAAAACAAGACTGTAAAAGTGGCTAGTGGGACAATAATAAAATGAAGCCAAATAAAATATATCTAGGTTAAAGTGCACACAACATCGGGATCAAGTAAATAATGTTGAAAAGTAGTATGATAGAATATTGGTGCAGTGATTAATTAACATCATGCAATGGATTGTTGACATACGTACTTTAAGAAGTGTAACCGATAGGTTTCACAACATGCTAAAGAGTCCTTAGAGAAATCACTATATCAGCAGAGCCGTTTTGGAACAAAAGACGGAGAAGGAGATCTTTAAATGCAATTCATTAATATCTTTAAATATAGCTGTTTGCGGCAGGAAGTGTGCATTTAATGCCAATACACAATGTATCAAACCGCTTATATAAACAATCGGTAAGCAATTACTAAGATTGTGTGGAGATGTGACTAAAAATGGTACACCAATTGTAAAGGCTTACTTTTGAAGCAATGCCGAGTGCACCTTTCTGAATGCGAGAAGTTCGAGGCAGTTCTAGTAACGCCCGGGCTTCGTGGTGCCTAAATAGCACCTGAAATCAAAAAATAGAGGAAGGACTAGCTGCAAAACGTAATTGGTCGTATCTGTCGCGTGAAAAGGAATTCTCATGTGCTGATAAACAAAAAAAATTGAGCTAGAACTATTGTAGAGCTGTGACTATAGCGAATTCAGAGGTGTGGGCCGGAGCGGCGGCCATATGTAATTGGAACGGAGCTCCTTGCTCCATGTAAACTGAATGCACAGCAGAGAAATAATTGTGTATTTAGAAAGAAATACAGATTTGTAAACTAAATACTAGGTCATACAATGTATTTAAGAACCGTGGCAGATAGAGAGTATAGAGCAAAGACGATGTAACAAAATGGCATTGTTTGGAACTTGAAACTCTTTGTAGTTAGGAATGTCAAGAATTCCTCTTTCGAAAGTAAGTAATGAGTCGTGACACAAAGTGACGCTACAGCCAAAAACAAAATAGGCCGCAGATAAAGTGGCGACCAGTAGTAAATGAAGCTGATGGAGCAAGTGGACTACTTGAGATGCATGTAATAGATAAGTAATAGTGTGAAAGAGGTGGTGTAAGGTGCTATAATTTGGAAAGTATGCAGCACATGGAGAGTAAAAGCATACGATACAGGTTGGTAAATATACAAAAAGTCAATAGGACATGCGTCATGTAGCGATATTTGTATGTCATAAATGCAACAATTTGAGTGTGATTTGCAGTAAAACATGAATATTACACTGAGCATTAATAACTTCCTTGTTCCTGTTGCCTAATCAGGGGTGATCAGGAAACATACAGTTGTCAAGGAGTACAATATTTAGAGTGTCAAGTAACAGCATTATGAATATTTACATTGTAATGCTATAGTATCGTTGCAAAGGCAATCTCGGAGAGTCATCCATCAGAGAGACAATGTTTGCATCCCACATTAATGAAAACATATATGTGTTGTAACAAAGATAATGCTTATATAATTGCATATAGGAACATTTCTAGGTCAGGAACACATAAAATTCCCTATCGACATTCAATCCTTTTTCCACAGCCCGTAGTTTAAGTATCCATTTGGCTTCACATTTTCGCAACTCCTTAATCGTGTCACCCAGTTTAGGGGAGCTGGTGACTTGGGTTATGCCATAGAATCTGATGTTTAGAATGTCTGATTCGTCATGTTGTGCGTTAAAGTGTACTGCAAGAGGATAACTGGAGTTGTAGTTCCTGATGGATCGAATATGTTCTTGGATATGTTCCTTTAGTGGGCAAATGGTACTCCCCACATATATTAATCCACAGACATATATTTTACAATAAACTGTATATTTCGTATTGCAGTTAATGAATTGTCTAATGTGATAGGGTTCACCTGTGTTGTGTGAAAAGGTCAGGGTTCTACTAAGTGCGAATTGGCAGGTAATGCAGCACCACATTGGAAAAAGCCTATAAGCTTATTGAGTAGCCACATTTGGAGGTTGGTAGGTGTGAGAGGTGCAGTGTAACTAGGACATAGAATGTTCCTCAATGTCCATCCTCTGCTGTGAGTAATGGATGGTGTTTTACCTACAGTTGTACCAAGACCCGTGTCCAAAAGTAACAAATGCCAATGTTTCTTAAGTATATGAAATATTAGTTTGCTGGCAGGACTGAATCTGGTATTAAAGGAAATGTCCTTCCTCTTGCTATTTTCTGATTTTTTATGTCCCCCAATGATTAGGGTACTCCGTTGCTTGGATATTATATGTTTGCTGGTCATGGAAACTGTTTTCTCTGAGTATCCTCTGTTTCGGAAACGTTGTACCAATAATTCCATTTCTTGTGAAAAGATCTCATTGTCACTACAGTTAAGTCTAGTTCTTTCATTTCGCGATATGGGATGGCCTTAATCTGTGCACTTGGATGGGTGCTATGCGCATGTAAAATGGAATTGCATGCAGTGGGTTTCCTATATATTTGCAAATAAATCTTGTTGTTAGTTACGTATAGAAGAACATCCAGGAACTCTATTTGGTCAGAGTCCACCTTGTGTGTTAAAACCAAATTGTAGTTGTTTGTATTCAGGTGGTCAATAAGGATATCTAGGTCCTGTCTGCTACCAGTCCAAATAACAAGTATGTCGTCATTGTACCTCCCCCAGAAAAGGATATGTTGTGTGATGTTAGCGGGACAGTCTGCCCAAAGATGTTGTTTCTCAAATTGACCCATGTAAAGATTTGCATAACATGGCGAGAATTTCGCTCCCATTGCCACTCCCTGGGCTTGTTTATACCAGTTACCGTCATGTAGAAACACATTGTTTGCTAGAACTAGTTGTGTAAGATCTAGTAACATGTTGGTATGTTCATATAGTGTGGCATCTCTGCTAGAGAGTGCGATTGATAGTGTCTCTAAACCACGTTCTAGTGCGATAGACGTATAGAGTGAGTTCACGTCCAGGCTCACAAAGCAACAGTCATCAGTCCAGTCAATATCCTCTAGTTGGCATAGTGAGTCTCGTGTGTCCTGGATAAATGAGGGTAAGTTGCGTACCAAGGGTTGTAGAAAAGTCAATGTATTCGGAAATGTGTTCTGTGGGTGACCCAATATCTGATATGATTGGTCTGCCGGGAGTGAAAATCCCTGGTTTGTGGACTTCAGGTAGTATGTACATACATGGTGCTTGAGGTGCAGCGACACGCATGTATTTGTATTCATAGTCTGAGATGAGACATACATGTTTCCAATATGAAAGTCTGGTTTCCACTTGACTTGTGACCTTAGCCAGGGTATTGTCAGAAAGGTGTATGTATGCATGTGTGTCCCCTAGTTGTCTGTCAATTTCCAGCATGTAGTCCTTCCTATCCATCAATACCATGTTACCACCCTTATCTGCCTCTCTTATTATGTCTGCACAGGTGGATAGCCTATTTAGTGCTTTGAGTTCAGCCAGAATTAAATTGTTTTTGTAACAAAAACGACTAGTTCTGTGTTTGTCCTCCATGGTGAATAAATTCACACTTACTGCTTTGTAAAAGATATCATTGTGGTTGTCTAGTGGTAAGATAGGCATAAAGGAGGTTTTGGGTCTAAGTCCACTGTAGAGTGGGCTGGTTATCTAAGTGTTCCAAGAGTTCCTCAATACTGGGAGTAGAAGAAAAAGTATCAAGAGATATAACTGTGTGAATGTCCTGTATATCTCTGATTGTTCTGTTGCATCTAGGTAATGTCGTGCCAGAGCTTTTGTTAAAACCAGGTTTGTCCATACAAATTTTTTGCAGTTTAAGACGATATACGTACTTGAATAGGTCAATGTGTATATCATTGTAGTTTGGCCTGGAAACAGGACAAAAGCCTAGACCTTTGCTCAGTACCTTTATTTCATCTTGGGAAAGAACAGTAGTAGATAGATTAATAACTTGCACAATATCCTGATTAGAAGTAGGGGTTAGCTCTGAATTTGAACACGGTATGGAACTTGCTCTCATGTGTCTGATTGCATGCAACCGAGCGTGTTGTCACGCCTTCTCTTTTGTCCAGACCTATGTTTCTTCCCTCCCCTCCTGCTTTTTTAGGTTTGGTCTATTGTAATTCTGTATCTTGCCAGTTCCTCTAAAAAAGAAGATAAGTGAGTACCCCCAAGTGTAGGCATTGTCCCCGAGGTCCCTTCAGTAGGAGGGTCAATTTCAGTGCTGGAGATACTTGAAACGTCCGTTATGCTGTTTGAGGCAGATACGCTGGTGGTATTATTATCAGAAAATTTGGGATGGGTGTCGTTCTTAAACTGGTCAAACTTGCGAGAAAATGTGTAAATTCGACCATTGAGATAACTTCATCTTCCTTGGGTTAAAGGATGAAATCTGCCATGGTTAATGGTAGCCCCTGGAATCTAATCTAATCTATGGCATGTTCGTAGTCCTGATGGCGAGGTAACATATCTGCCCTTTCTTACTAGACAACCCTGCAAAGTCACAACAAGAGTAATATCATGTATTTTGTTGGTCTGGTTTTGTTTCGAGGATTTGCCTTATATAGCTTACTCTTTTTGGCAGTACTAAGATGAGATTGTGAACTCTATTTGCTAAGGGGATTATGCTTTCTTAGCCACAGGGTTTCTAAGTCAATCAAGACTTATAGTGGAGCACTAACATCAAGTTTTTTCTCAAAAGGTGTGGTATCTGTTGTCATAACTAGATATTCTGTTCCAAACCTCGCTGACCCTTGAGGATAGTAGAGTCCCATCTATTTCTCTTATCTGTTCAGACCTACCCTTACCGCAAGCAAGAATCTGTTATTGCTCTTGGAACTATTGGTCCATAAAGGACCCAAACAGTCTTTGAATCTTTTAGTGCAGGCAGTTTCCTAGGGCCCTGTAGCAAAAGAATTATGACTTCTACATAGAAGTTAGCCATGCATATGACAGATGTTAAAGTAGTGGATGTGCCTATTCATAGTACGTCTGTCACAAATAGGTGGAGGGGATATGCTCATGGAGCAGGATAAGGAGGAATTGTTCGCTATAAAACCGTAGAGTTACTACTTGTTTCGAAACCCCGAGATTGAAATTGGTGTAGTGGCAACAGCACAAGTGCTGGCATTGCTGGAGGTGTTAATTCACTCAGCCATGTTAACAAATACACCCTTTCCTAGCTTTTCCTGTATCAATGTTATGGCTTTCGCCTTAGTCTGTAAAGTATTTCATCACCATTTTAGTGGCCTGGTAAGTTGTCAAGTTTGAACAAAGGCCTCTGATTTACACAAGAATCCTGTTTCTCCAACTTCTTCTCTGTCAATATGCACATCTGTCGTAGTTGGACTCTTGCTTTAGGCAAGACTGCTGGTTTACGGATGACAGCATTTTTGTTTGTAGGCAACTAGGCAATTCCAACAATAAGTCACAACTGTCGGCCCAACCCTCCAGGCTCACAAGCAGTACCTCACCAAAAACCCAAATAGTGCGAGATCTCAGGGGAGTCGTGCTTAAATGGAGATTACCCTTTTCTCACATGAGCAACAAGTCTTAGTCACACACAAGTAATGAAATAGAGGCAGTAACGTTTTTTATGGGTTTTATTAACAAGACTGCAGTCTACTGTAAATTGCATGGGCTGCAATGATTAAACTAATGAGGAATTCAAGAAACAGAATTGTAAAAATGAGAGTCATGAATATAAAGACTCCCACATCTTGCAACAACATGAAATGTAAAATAGGCCCTAATATCCTAGCTTGATGAACCTAATCTCTAACCTAAAGAGAGCTAGGTGTGTTAAACCTAAACTGCCAGTACCATGTCCATGAGAAAAGTCCCCCAACTCTTGTTCCCTTGGAATGAGGTCTCTATATCAGACTCCAGGAGGCCACGAAGGATGGGTCTGCATCAAGGCGACGTGTAGCATAGATAGTGTTGATGGCATCTGGTAGGAATCTCTTTGATAACCTTGTCTGCGGGAGATGTATTTATATAGATCTTGTAGGACCACTGACACAGGTATGTTCCCAAACAATAAATAAGGCATGCTTGGGGCGGTAATTATATAAACAATTGTGTTACTGTCAAACATAAGTGGGAAAGTACATGATGTGAATACCTATGTATATCACTTGTCTTTGACTCTGATAATGACGCCTTCACAGAATGGCAATGATAACGTAAAGTCAAAACATCTTCCTAACTATAAACATAGCAGCCATTTTGGAAGAAATAATTAAACAAATGCGCTAAGACAGAGCAGGGTAAGTAGGATAAAAGTCACTAGGTGACGGGCCACAGGCGTGCAAACCAGAAGGCTAAGCTATCTCCTGATTCCCAATAAAATTAAAGAGGATCCACTACACATCAATCAGGGAGAATGAGGCAAAAGGGGGGAAGATACGAAAGACACAAATGCCAATCGTCTGCTTCTTGGATTCAGGAAGTGGGTAGCAGGCTAGGCATGAGTCACAGAGTATCACAGTATGTAAGATAGTGTGTTGCTTACTGAACTCCATGGTAGAAGGCTCTGTAAGGAGCCTCGAGAATGGAGGAATAGAATACCAGAATGTCATGGAAGCTAAATAGATGTAGAAGTAAGTAAACAAGACAAACAAGTGACAACTACCCTCACTAATATCAGAAAACCGAAAAGGCAAAAATACGAAAAAGTTACACAGAATGGCAACAAACTGCTCAGTTTGTTCACGTGGCAATCTAACACACAAGAGGTGGGGGTAGGGTGTTTTAAAGCCCCAAATACATGCTCAAACATTAAGCTTCAATGCATTAGGAATTATTTTCTCATTATGTTTGGAGTATAAATTTAATCTTCGTGTTTCTTACAACTGAGTTACAGATTATGTTGGCAATTCCAATGTGTATGATTTAGATCACATTAACGCATAATAAACATAAATTATAATATGATAAGTAAGTGTGTGCACCGCAATGAAAGTATGTGTGGCAAGACCAGTTATTATGTATCCTGCAAGACATTGCCTGGAAGAACTGTCATTTTCATAACAATCCTAAGAACATAGCCCAAGCTAAGGATGCTTTACCTTTCAGTCGCCCTTTTCTTTGGGATGATCTACGCTACATAAGTGTCTCCGGGACCGTAGGATATCTAACTGGGTGTAACCCTCAAGAAATTGGCGAGGGGTAACAATTTGCAAGGAGAGCAGAAATTTCCTTCAGGATATCATTCTTTTACTGTCTGTCCAAAATTTTGATTGCAGTGAGCACACTCTTCCCCAGACGCTCATTAGGATTTTCTTCCGAGTAGATTGTTGTGGTTAGCACCCATCCTTCCATAACAGAGATTGTCCTTTGGAGTTTGTTCATATGACAGACAGGCTGGGTGTTTTGAATGGTGCATATGCAAAAATCTGTAGGATCGACCATTTTTCTGAATCCTCAAGAATCACTGTACCTTGATATTAGCATGAGGACAGAATGGTCTTGCTTTGTTGACTGTTCAGGCTGTCTGGTGGTCTACAATGTTACTTCCTTGGAATAGTGAGTTTGTCAGGGTTTATGAGGCAGTCTATGGTGGCCCATACCTTCTCTTGCTACATCACGGAATGCTGTGGGGCATTCAGTATGCAGCATGAGATGCGCTCACCTTTACACCCTGGCTATGAAGTACTCTGCCGCTCCTGAACATGCATGTCTTCAGGAGAAGAGGATAGAGAGGTGCAGCGAGTGTGGTCCCACCTAGGCAACAGCCCCACATCTCACATAGATGCATAATGTTAAACACCCGAGTGAAGGGAAGGCAGACTACATGTCCCAGAAACCAATAGGACTCTCACAGGCCTTGCCAGTAGTGGTAGACATTCTGAATGCCCATGCTAGGCAATCGTGATCGCCAATCTTTGTAACCTGTTATCCTGAGAAGTCGACAAAAGACATCATAGCTTTCAGAAAATTATTTGTGCATCTTATTTGCAAATTTTGTACTTTGTTTTGAGCAGGCATCATCCATTAGGAATAAAAACTCCTTGCACTAGATTATTCTCACGGGGAAGGAGTCAGTTAAAATCAAGTTAGCATGTAATTGGTTTTGTGAGACGAGTATAGTATGAAGATATTAATAACAGTAGGTATATGACTAAAAAGGCTATAGGTGAACTATGAAATATCAATTAAAGCTTTTACAAATAGAGAAAGTTACTGAATTTTTAGTAAACAACTATTAACTGAGAGTGTTGTTCGCAGTTTCCCTGGTACGTATAATTGCATAAATGAGCAAAAGAAATATTGCACTCAATTTCATAATGGGACATAAAATGAATGTCAACAGATGAATCATATGTAATATCTGAAATTTTTTTGAAACACAGTTTTGTTAAGCATTCAGAGTTACACTGAGATAAAATGCAGAGAGTAAAAGACAATTTATCTGTCAACAGTAACCATTACTTATAGTAAATTAGAATACAACAGCAATAGAGGATGAATATATATAATATCATGGGTTAACTTCCAGTTTCCAAATTATTGCTATATTACATGCTTTCTCTAATGGTTAGATAGCATACCATCTTTAGTACAGATCAGCTGTACCAGGCTAAGTGACAATACCCAGTGTCTCTGTTTCAGTGTCTTACTCTAATCCCTTTTCCCTGCATCTACTGATGATCCTCACAGCATTGGAGACTGGCTTTGGGTTCAGTGACGTGTGGAAACTGCCATCAGTTCTGTTGGATGTGGATTAGAAGGCTAGTGCATCATGACAGGAACTCCACTCAAGGCTAAAGGATGCAGTTGTCAACCGCTATGAGCAATTGTCTCCCATCTGATGGGTTGCAAAAATCTGGACTGACTTTGCCCCAAGGTACTCAGCATTCTTCCTAAGTTATCATGGGCTCAGGCTGGTGGCTTGCACGGTTCACATTCCACTGCCATTTCTTCAATCAACTTGTCCATGTCTGGAAACCAGACTTTCTCTTTTAAATGGGCCTTTGAGTGAACCACCCCTTAGTGACTCAGAAGGCCTACTTTTACCTAGGTGGTCCTCTGGCTAAGAGAGACAGAGCATTATAATGAGGTATATCTGCACTATAGTGTCATCCCTATTACCACAAATTCCATAGTGCAGAATCCAGAGGGACCTTAAAGTTGATTCTATCCATTGAGTGTGAGGGTGTTGAACTTCCACCTGTTGTGCATGGTGGCTGCGGCAGTAGCCAGCCACCTTGGTCACTTCAGAGATTTCTGAGATCTCTACTGCTTTTAGGCAAGCGCCCATTAATCTACACTCTGTCCCACTTAATGGCATTCTGGGATGGCATGATCAATAGTAAACTAGGTTGTCCACTCCTGGTTGGTAGGTTAAATTAAAATCATACATTTTCAGCCATAGGGCCTATTTTTCGATATGTAGTGGTAGGTATGGTCAGTCCCTTGGAAATGAGGGATTGCTTTATGGAACTGGTGTCCACATACATAAAATAACAATGATTAGAGCGCCCCTCAGTGGGCACCGTATCCAGTTCTTTTTTGAGCACTTAGAAACTATCAACCGCCCTCACTCAACTCAAGAACTACCAACCCATCTCCCTGCTCCCCTTCCCAGCCAATTTACTGGAAATGGCCATCAATAATCAACTCACCACACATCTCAAGCAAAACCACCTTCTTGACTCCCAGTCTGGAATCTGCAGCACACATGGCACAGAGATCGCTCTCATCGCAGCTACAGACGACGTCCGAGCCCTCCCTGACCAAGGAGAGATTGCAGCCCAGATCCTCCTTGACCTCTCAGCAGCATTCAACACAGTATCTCACCACACGCTGATCACTAGGCTACACAACATCTCTCTCCAATGGAATGACCTCAGATGGATTGCTATATTCCTCACAGCAAGAACCCAGAATGTCTATCTGCATCCGTTCACCTCCTAACTCAAGGAAATCATCTGTGGTGTCTCACAGGGCTCATCACACCAGCCCAACCCTCTTCAACACCTATATGAAACCTTTGGTCAACATCGTCAAATCCCACAAGCTCAACATCATCCCATACACATACAACACAACTTATCCTCTCCACCACCAGAGCCAGATTCCACAGGTGCATGACAAGTGTAGCCAACTGGGTGAGAGAGAACTGCCTGAAGCTCAATACTGTCAAAACAGAAGTACTGATCCTTGGCAACAACTCCAACCCCGGAACACCGCCTATTGTCCTCCGGAACTAGAACCAGCACCCTCCTAGTCCAGTCATGCCAGAAACCTTGGCATCATCCTCAACAGCAAGCTAAGAAATCCCAGATCAACGCAGTCTTATCAGCACGCTTCTTCATTCTGCACATGCTCCAAAAGATTGTCAAGTGGCTCCCCACAAACATTAGATGCATCACAAGCAGACTACACTATAGCAGCTTCCTCTACACAACTCCTCAAGAGATTACAGGCCATCCAGAATGACATCCAGACTCATCCTTGACCTGCCCCGACGGACCCACATCTCCTCTCATCTCTAGGAACTCCACTGGCTTG
This sequence comes from Pleurodeles waltl, assembly GCF_031143425.1. NCBI lineage: Eukaryota > Metazoa > Chordata > Amphibia > Caudata > Salamandridae > Pleurodeles > Pleurodeles waltl. The sequence goes on along the minus strand of NC_090450.1, from coordinate 69,135,942 downwards.
CCGTACTGAAGAGATGCCAGTTCAGGCTTCTGACCCACACATACAAGTCCCTTCACAATCTAGGACCAGCTTACATCAACCATCGCCTGAATTTCCTTCAACCAACAAGACAACTGCGTTTCGCAGCTCTTGTCCACACTCTCCGCATCCACAGAAGCTTGAGCGGAGGACGCTATTTCTCCTACCTCGCAGCAAAATTCTAGAAAGACCTCCCCCTCAACTCCGTGCCTCCCCGTCTCTACTGGAATTCCAATAAGTTCTCAAAACCTGGGTATTCACCTGAGCCTATTGCATCCTTTAATCACCTGGATACCCTCTTGAGTGATTAGACGCTCTGTACAAATCGACTGATTTGATTGATCTGTTTTCACTTTCAGATTCCTGCTGGCAAAAATGAACAGGACCCAATGACTTTGTTGTAGTTCTTGTAATAATACTGCCCATCCCGGCCCACAGATCATATTAAGGTTGAAATACTTCAAGGTGTCCTGGAGCAGGACATATTTGGTGGTCTGAAATACACACCTTCATGCACACAAGTCACTTACCATGGTGTCTTTGCCTTAGTGAGGTCCCTTAAGGATTGTGAGTGTATCCAAAATTGGGGTTGTGAAAAAGCAACAACAGGCAGACATCCCATGGGACGGGTGTACTGTGTATTCTGGGTGAGTTTGGGCTCCAATGCCCGAATAAACTTACTAAAGAATTGGAGCTGATCTTTGAAAACTCATACTTATTGTAATGAAGGAATGCATGCACTATGAGATGCACTACCTGGTGCCATATGGTGTGTACAATGTTCCTGTATTGTTGCATAGATGAGACTGTCTATGCTTACATTGATCAAGCTGCAGAGAATAGCAAGTGCTTCATTTATTGTGTTCTGGAACATGCTAGAACATATGAAATGCCAAAACTAAGGTGTTTGTAGTACTGAAGACCAAGATGTGTGGACATGATGATGATGACCCTTCTTTTTTTCATCTAGCATTAGTTAGTGGTATCCTGTGTTGTGGTACTGCTTTGAGAACCAGTTTGCACCATTAGGAGTCACTGTGATGTAATCTACTATCATCAAGCCATTTGAGAGTCCTGTGGCTCCATCTGCAACATGAGGCTGCTGTCTAGGCGGACCCAACTCTGTGCACTCCTCCATCATCTTCTCCTGAAGACATGTAGGTTCAGGAGCTGCAGAGTAGTGCATGGCCAGAGTATAAAGGTAAGCGCATCTCATACAGCATTCTGAATGTAGCTAGCAAAAGTATGGGTCGCTCATAGGCGGCCTCGTAAAGTGAAGGTTGATAAACCTACCATTCCAAGGAAGAAACTTAATGGACTACATGACAACCTGAATATTCAACATTGCAAGATCATTCTGTCTGCAGCTAATATCGAGGTAGAGTTATCCTTCAGGACCCTGAGAAAGACCACAAGGATTTAGCGGGAACCTCGAAAGATCAATCCACAGATTTTTGTATATGTACTGCAACACCCCACAATGCACCCCTCGTGCACCTCGCCACCCAGTCATAGATATAGTCCAAAGGACAATCTCCCTGTTTTGGAATGGTGGATGCTAACCACAGCTACCAAAGGGGGTAAGAGAACACTCTAAGGAGTGTCTGGAGAAGAGCTTACCCACTGCCACTGAAGATTTGAACAGACACAGTGGAAGAATGACATTCTGAAGGAAAGTACTGAAATTCTTTTGAATCCTTGTGACCCTTATCTTCCAATATGTTGAGGACTTCCCACAGTTAGATATCCTAAGCCTGCCAGAGACATGCACATGGTGTAGTTTACTGCAAAGAAAAGATCAGCAGACAGGTACTGCATCCTTTATTTGGGCTACCATCTTAGGAATATAAGAAAAGTGATGAAAATGATAGACCTTCCGGACATGTTCTTGCAAAGTATAATGAATGGCATTTCCCTCATGTCTTGATGCTGTGAAGTAAAACCTTGCGGTTATAAATGGGGCTATAATAGACATCAGGAGAAGAATACAAACGTTGAGCTTTAACATTACATGCTCACTGCCAGTAATTAGTTAAAACCACTTTATAGGCACATAGACCAAGTTCATTCCTTAAAACACAGTTCAATTCACGTTTAAGCTCCCAATGAAGTAAGCAGATTGTAGCTGAATTGATGAATTTGATACTGCAGTCATCCATTAATAAGTAAAAACAAAATCCACATGTCTTTCACGCCTGAAAAAACAATAATTGTGAAAATAAAAGTACCCTAGAGCAGTGAATCCCAACCTTTTTATCGCCGCGGACCGGTAAATGTTTGATAATTTTTCCGTGGCCCGCTTGTTTTGATTTAATAATTTTAATTTAATTGTATTTAAACATGCCTTCAAGATTTGAAGACCTCGGGCGGCCCGGTGCCGATTGATCCGCGGACCGGCACCGGTCCGCGGCCCGGGGTTTGGGGAACACTGCCCTAGAGAGTGACCTCAAACGTGGAATGTAAAGCACTTCATAGTTCTGGACCCACTGGTTTAAGATGGGTAACTACACCTGTAGGGTTGGAAAAAATAACTACAGCGTTTAAGGCATCAACAAACCTAGGCAGATAGATATTTGTGTAATGCTTAATAACAAACGGCATACTTTATATTTTTTAATAGTAGGGCAGTAAAGCAATAGCATTGCATTTTAAGGCTGTGGAAGAAATTCAAAACAACAACAATCATTATATTCATACATAGTTAATATGGTATATATTATAATAGGAAGGGTAATAATGCGGTTATTAACCAAGAAAGTACAGGACAGCCATATGGTGAAAGTGGTGACAATTTAAAACTTTGTATGGGCAACAAGTAATACATTGTACTCTTTATTTCATTGACAGTTGTTGAGCATTAAGATGATAAGGCTGAAATAAAGATGCATCTTTAAAAGGAACCCATAAAACATGGTCCACTTTTAATTGCTGTAATGTAGACTGCAAAGCAAACAGCTCTGTACTTACATGTTGCCTTTGAAAAGATTGTGATATATATTTACTGTTTTGAAATTCAGACAAAATGAGTTCACAGAATACCCATTTTCAGGCGAAGGTCGTCATTTAATATTCTAAATGAACCCTTAAGGTTTTTGTTAATACCATGTTTTCATTGTTTAGGAACTGAATATGTTTTCATAAGTACCGTACCTGATTAAATCTTGCTTAGAATGAGCAAAGTGCTGTGGATCATTAAGAAAATTGTGTGCATCTGAATACTAACTAAAACTGTCAATCTCCTATGTATTTGAAGCCAAGGAATGGCCCCGAGATCACACTCTGCAGAGCTTATCAGCGCTATACAATGTTGCTGAAACCTTCTCACATCTGCAACCTATCTTATTTGTGACTGGACCTGAAATTCCTTTGACAAATCTTTGTTTGCATTAATTTCTGAGCAAATTCCAAATATGTGTTCCATTTGTAGTGAATGATATAATGTTGCTCTTACCATTGAGTAATGCAAGGAATGCTCGTGAGTTCCTTCCCCACTTCCAGCAGTGCTTAATTTGTGCTTGTTGTTTCCGGTGCTGAGCACCGGCACTTATTTTTTAGGGCTGGGGCTTATTCTTCTGCCTCAAGCATTTGCTGCGAGCAAAAGACACATATGAGAAAGACGAAAGAAGGAAAAACTAAAAAGCGTCGTTAAGGGAGAAAGTAGAAAGTTGCCGGATGAGCTGAAGGGGCAGGGGTGGCCGTAAATGGATTGAAGATGCCCGAGATGGCGTCAGGATTACGCTGCCTCAGTATTCAGTGCTGGCAGATTTAATTACAGCAGCCTCGTGTTTAAGAGAAGGGCTTTGAGCACCGGCACCCATTCGGAAAAGGAGAATGATTATGACATGGAAGTAGACGTGGTATGAGTTCCCTAAGTGAGGCCAGGTTTAAACAAGTATATTGTTGAAATACAGTGGGCAGAGGGTGAGCATTGTGAAAAAGGCCAGCCCTGACATTCGATGACTATTGGAATACTCTGGACAATGATGAATGTTTAACACATAGATAGAACGTCTACTGATGAAAAGCTAACCTTAGAGGTATGAATACATTTAGGAAATTGGCTTTGACTGTATGTGTGTGTTTTGATCAACTAGGCATCACACTTAGCCATGAAGGCCATTGGCCCTTGAAGGCGCAACATAGGCCAAAACATGTTTTTGCAACAGGGATGCTAAAGTAATTGTGCTCAATATACATCCTGATAGGCATTTTTTAACCTTAGGCAGGGTACCAGAAATACAATTATTTGATTCAGCTTCCAGGTAATTTTTGATAATCTGGATTCCTAGGATTAGCCAGTGCTGTTTATTAAGAACTCCCTCGAATAAGAGGTTAAGCCGCCCTTGCGGGGCCATCTAACCTGGCCAGAATAAGGTTACTTGTAATGATGTATGCCCCAGTGGAATGAATGAGTGTTCCTTATTCAGAATCTTTGGATCCTCTTGGACCACACTAGTCCCTGTGGAATGCAAGTTGGTGCACTTACTGTGAAATGGTTTGTTCAAATGTGTTTTGAATAAATACAAATCTTCCTGGAATTAAAATTCAGTAAAGAGAGTGTCAGGTTCTCAAATGTGCCATGATATAATGCCACTAGCATTCCATGCCTGATACCCATATGTACCAGAGGAATTTAAGAAAGAATGTTTTATGTTATAAAGAAGGAAGCAAGTTATATTTCTTTATAAACCTTTGAATCTGAGCTTAACTGTGTAGTTCCTTTAAGATATGAACAACTGACCCTAAAAATAGGTGAACTATTCAAGTTTGGAGTGGAACAGTGCTCCTATTCATAATAAGGAACCACCATCCTATTGGTATCTTAACGATGTAGTTTGACTTTGACTCCAAAGATACTTTGGTTGACTTGCTAGTAACAGATTGCTTGGAATCTGTAGCCAGCCCCAAGTAAGAGTATAAAAGCCGGAAGACACCAGCAACAGGGGATAAACAAGCTCAGGAAAGCAGCAGGCCCCAGCTTGTGGGCTAAGTGACGTAAAGAGGCAAGTGAAAAGGGTGGCATTGACAGATTAGAGGGCTTCAGCCTTAAAGTGAAAATGGACACCAGGAGGACATTCCCTAGAATGGAAGAGACTGAGGGGCATCTGTGACCACGCCGTCAGCAGAAGCATTGGTCAACTTTCAGTTAATAACTTTGGACCTGGATTCCTTTGCACTGAAGAGAACAAGGAAAGTTGGGTCTAACACTTGGGCGCTGGCCATGGCAAAGGAGTTTGTGCCCAGGGGAGTGGCCAAGATCTGTGGCCACAACCCTATGTATTCGTTCTGATTGCTGTGAAGCTCTATGGAGGAACTGGAATTGAACTGCTATAGTGGAACATGTGAATCAAGGGCCACTGAGGTCTGAAACACTAACAGTACTCCTGGAGGGTGAAGGCGTGTGGATGAGGCACATGGTCCATGTTCGACCTGACAGCCTTTGGGTGGTCTTCCCCCAAACTTTCTGCCTGCTTGCCTCACATTTTGCTGATTTGTTTTTGTTGGCCTTAGGACTCCAAGCACTTTACCACTGCCAACCAGTGCTAAAGTGCATGAGCTCTGTCTCTAAAACATGGTTTGATGGGTATATTCCTAGTTGCATATTTAATATACTGATAAGCCCCTAATAAAGTGCGCTACTTATGCCCAGACCTCTAAATTAAAAGCTGCTGGTGAGCCTGCAGCACTGTGTGTGCCATCCACTTAAGTAGCACTTTAAAACATGTCCCAGGCCTGCCATTGCAGCCTGAATGCAATGTTACAATGCTATGTCGAATTGGCATTTAAAACCCACTCCCAAGCCTTAACCCCCTAAAATAGACCCTTGGTAGCCCAAAAGGCAGGGTGCTATGTAACTAAGAGACAGGACATATATTGTTAAGTTTTACATGTCTTGGTAGTGAAAAACTCAAATTTGTTTATCACTACTCTGGAACCTATCCCTCTCATAGGATAACGTTGTGAATTCCGTATTCCATTTAACAAGCTGTAAGTTTTGTTTGGTAAGGGGTAGACCAGTCATGTTTAGTAGATATGGAATTGTAATGGTAAAGCCTCTTTAATGGTAAAATCAAAATTGTTAATGTTTTAAAAATGCCACTTCTAGAAAGTTGGTGTTTTCCTGCTCTTAGCCCTGTGTGCCTGCAGTCTGTTTCCTATACAAGTTTGAGATGGGGCGACAGCTTGTTTTTCTTTCACTAATGACCGAGCTGACAAAAATCTCTGGAATCCACGCCTCAGTTCAAAGAAGACATTTATTATTTCACCAAGAGGTTCCTAAAGGAGATTAGCAGGTTGAAAGAACACGTTTAATAAATAGTCACAGCAATGCAAGGAAAATATACCAAAATGATTCTCAACTGCAATATACACAGCAAATATATGTAGTTATGTTATATTAGGCAAAGCAAATAATGAAGTAAAAAATCATCACCATAGGCCTGCAAAGCTCTTCATCTATCTCATGCCAGCAAGATGATGACCCCATTCGACTGCAAAAGAGAAAGAGATAACCAACCTCACAGGCCAGATATCAGGCATCCGGCATCAAGAATCCTGATTGAGGCCACTCTCTCTGCGCACTGGGTCTTTTATACCTTAAAAAACCAGAAGGAGCTTTTTTGAAAAAAAAAGAACCCTCATTGAGCAATTCAAACATGCTGGCTAATTTAGGTCAGAGTTGAAAGAAACAGGTTGGAACTGGTTTCCCAAGTTGTCTCTCCCAAGCCTAAGCCGTTCCCTGCTTGCACTATAAACATGGTACATTCTTATCGAGCTGGACCTTGTGCATTCCTCGTAGAGAGCGAACACAGAGCTTAGGTGTTAGGGATGGGAAATCAGCATCCTGTAGGGCCATCCTGGGAATAATGGGTGGGAGGAAGGAGATGGCCACAGCTTCACACTTACACCCGATTAGGCTGCGCCCTGACACAACACAAAGGACTGCTTAACCCCCTTTAGTGAGTCTGGTGCCAGAGCAGGAAGAGAGAAGCCCTGTGAACTTCAAAGCCCTTCTTTAAAGTATTCCCCACTTCAAAGTTGCCACTGGGTATAAGAAGTGGACTTCAGACCCTATCAACTCAGTACACTTCTGGACCTGGGATACTGTGCCAGAAAGAAGGACTGTTGTGCTGCTACAAGTACTGCTACTATGCTGAACTGCTGCCATTGAAGAACTGCTTTCTTGCTGTACTGTCCTGCTGCCCTCCTTGACTAGGCGAGAAGGACTGTACCCACAAAACTGGTCCCAGGATGCGTGTTTCCAGTCCTAACCTGGCAGTTCGGACTGGACTCTTCCCATTGGGAGCATGGTCAAGACTGTTTTGCATATGGCTGGATCCAAACTGGCGTGGCACGGTGAGCAAAAGAACAATGGATCTGTGATTGGGGCGGTGGGTGTTTGAAAAGTTTCAGCATCTGTTCATCATCCTTTTGTGTGCTAAAGTCGCCCTAAGTGGTCAGGGTATGCCCTGACATGGGTCCCTTGACCACTGTGCCACTGGATTCAAGCTAGCCTAGCTGATGAGGGGGCGATACCCCAAAGCCGGTCACAGGATGCTCGTTTCTGGTCGAGGGATGACATGGCCTGGCAGTTTGGGCTTGACTGTTCCCTTGGGGGAGCAGGGACAAGACTGATTAGCATAAGGCTGGATCCAAACTGGGGGCATGGTGAGCAAAAAAACAATGGATCTAACCCAGATCTGTCACTGGGGTGTGAGTGTTTGAAAAGTTTCAGCACTCCGTCCATCATCCTTTTGTCTTGCTAAAGTCACCTTAAGTGGCCAGGGTATGCCCAGAGTGGACTGTCTTACTCACTGTGCCACTTGATTTAAGCTAGCCTGTCTGATGGGGGTGATACCCCGAAACCGGTCCCAGGATGCTTGTTTCTGGTTTAGAGAGGACCTAGTCTGGCAGTTCTGGCTGGACAGTTCCCATGGGGAGCAGGGTCAAGACTGATTTGCTTATGGCTGGATCCAAACTGGGGTGGCACGGTGAGCAAACAAACAATGGATTTAACCCACATCTGTGACTGGGGTGAGAGTTTGAAAAGTTTTGCTACTTAGTCTATCATTCTTTTGTATTGCTAAAGTCGCCCTGTGTGGCCTGGGTTTGCCCAGAAGTGGGTCTCTTTCTCGCTGTGCAACTGGATTCAAGCTAGCCTGGCTAATGAAGGCTGATACCCCAAAACCGATCCCAGGATGGTTGTTTCCAGTCTTGGGAGGACCTGGCCTGGCAGTTCACGTTGTACTGTTCCCATGTGGAGCAGGGTCAAGACTGATTTTCATATGGCTGGATCGAAACTGGGGTGAGCAAAAGAACAATGGATTTAACCCAGATCTCTGACTGGGGAGTGAGTGTTTGTAAAGTTTCAGCATTCTGTCCATCCTTTTGTGTTGCTAAAGTTGCCCTAATTGGCCAGGGTATGCCCAGACGTGGGTCCCTTGCTCACTGTGCCACTGGATTCAAGCTAGCCTGGCTACGGAGGGATGATACCCCGAAGCTGGTCCCAGGATGCTTATTCCCGGTCTGCAGAGGACCTGGCTTGGAAGTTCGGGCTGGACTGTTCCCCTGGGGGTGCATGGTCAGGACTAATTTGCATACGGCTGTATCCAAACTGGGGTGGCATGGTGATCAAAAGAATGATGGATTTAACCCAAATCTTTGACTGGGGTGAGGGTTTGAAAAGTTTCAGAACTCCGTCCATCATCCTTTTGTGTTGCTAAAGTCACCTTAAGTGGCCAGGGTATGCCCAGTATTGGGTGCCTTACTGTGCCACTGGATTTAAGCTAGCTGATGAGGGGTGATACCCCGAAACCGGTCCCAGGTTGCTTTGTCCTGGTACAGGGAGGACCTGGTCTGGCAGTTCCGGCTGGACTGTTCTAGTGGGGAGCAGGGTCAAGACTGATTTGCTTATGGCTGGTTCCAAACTAGGGCGGCATGGTGAGCATAAGAATGATGGATTTAACCAAGATCTGTGACGGGGGCGAGTGAGTGAAAAGTTTCAGCACTCCTTCCATCATTCTTTTGTGTTTTCCCACAACATTTGAACCCAGAACCAGAGTGACTCCAAGTGCTTTCTGACTCATCTCCTATTCTTCTGCAGACTCAGGAACACAGATGATTTCCAACTCATCACCTGGACTCTACCATCTGTGAGTCTTGCCCTGCCAGATGGTGCCAATCTAGTCCAGGGACCTTGGAGGTGGGTATAAAGTGCTGCTCCAGTCCAAAACCAACACGTAGATGCTGTTGAGCAACTCTGAACCTGCACATTTCTATTGACACATACCCACGACTGTAAGGATCAGGAACATTGCATCACTGACTGCGGCTCATCGCCACCATTTTCAACACATCTCCGACTTTGTATGGCCCAGAACCAATGCATCGCCTAAATCTGAAGGATCAATGACGCATCTCTTCCTCTGCTCCTCGCATCCTCTTTGACATAGATGCAAGAAAGATACTTTCTCAGTGGGCCAAGGCTGGTCCATGTATCCAATCCGCACTTATCACGGTTAGCCTGACTTCAGATTTGACCCAGCCCAGCGGGACCAGATAACCCTTGTTAGAAATGGGGTCTCTAGTTGGCAGAGATATACACCCTTGCCCAAGTAGGGACCACAATCCTAGTCAGGGACCCAATCCAAATTATCCTGTGCCCACCCTCTGGTAGCTTGGCACCGAGCAGTCAGGCTTAACTTAGAAGGCAATGTGTAAAGTATTTGTGCAATAAATTATGCAACTACACAGTGAAAACACCACTCAGGATTAGAAAAATATAAGGTATTTATCTGAATAACTTAAGGTCAAAACGATCAAGATTTGATAAGCACAAGTTGAAATATCACTTTTGCAATGATAAGAGTCTTAAGTCTTTAAGAATCAACAACTGTCTCTTTTTTGCACAAAGTACCTTGTATGTGTCATAATTACATACACAAAGACCGCAGAGGAGGAGGTACGTGGAAATAGGAAGGATTTCCGGACACACACAGACGATGTGTCTATTCTTTCCATGCGGCAAGGTCTTTGGGTCAATTTTCCGGCGTGCAAGCTTGGATCCTCACTGCGATGCGGGGTCTTTTGACGCCCAGGGATGATGCATGGAAATCCTGGGCATGCAGGGCGAAGTCACCAGTGCTGCATCGATCCGGTGTGGCGATGTGTGGGAGCTTCTGTCGCACGGCAGGTGCTGCGTCAATTCCTCACACAGGAAGTCGGGCTGCATCGTTCCAGCTTAGCAATGAGTCGATCCAGTAGGGCTGTGCGTCAAAAGTTCTGGTTGTAACACAGGCCCTGTGTCGATTTCCACTCGGGGAGCCGGGCTGCGTCATTCCAGTTTGGCGATGCAGTCATTCTTTCACCACTGGGCAGGCTGTGCGTCGATTTTCACCGCACAAGGAGTTTCCGTGAAGAATAGAAGTCTTTTTGGCACTGAAATTTCAGGAACAGGAGGCAAGCTCAATCCAAGCCCTTGGAGAGCACTTCTCAGCACAGCCAGAGGCCAGCAAGGCAGCAGTCCTTTATAGCAAAGCAGTCCATGTGAGTCCTTTGGACAGCCAGGCAGCTCCTCTTAGCAGGTTGCAGGATCTGACTCAAAGTGTCTGTCCCAGAAAGTGTCTCAGTTGGCGGGGGGTAGGGGAGGGGAAGGGGTCAGGGACCCAGGTTATGTACCCAAAAGTGCCTTTGAAGTGGGGGAGACTTCAAAGAGTGGTTTTGAAGTGCACGAGGTCCCCTTTCAGTACAGGTCTCTCAGCCAGGGTCCCACTAGGGGGGTTGGCAGTCCTTTGAGGGCAGGCCCCTAGCCTTTGAAATGTGTCAGGCTCCTCCACCCTTCCAGCCCAGGAAGACCCATTCAGTATGCAGATGAGTGCAGATGTGACTGAGCATCCTGTGTTTGTGGTTGTCTGGGTGAAATGCACAATGAAGCTGTCAACTAGCCCAGACGTGGAGTGGAGACAGGCTGTATGGCACAGATGGATTTTAAGTGCAGAGAAATGCTCACCTTCTAAAAGTGGCATTTCTAAAATACTAATATAGAATCCAACCTCACCAATAAGCAGTATTTTGTATTACCATTCTGGCAATACTAATTATTACCTGTTCACCCCTTTCTGATCAGAATCTACCACTCAAACAGTATATGAGGGTAGCCCTAATGTTAGCTTATGAAAGGAGCAGGCCTCACAGCAGTGGAAAATACATTTTGGAGTTTTCCACTACCAGGACATATAAAACACACAGGTATATGTCCTGCCTTTCACCTACACAGCACCTTGCCCTATCTATGGGTTACCTAGGGCCTACGTTAGGGGTGACTTATATGTAATAAAAGTGGAGTTTAAGGCTTGGCAAGTACTTTTAAATGGCAATTTGAAGTGGCAGTGAAACTGCACACACAGGCCTTGCAATGGCAGGCCTGAGACGTGGTTAAGGGGCTACCTATGTAGGTGGCACAACCAGTGCTGCAGGCCCACTAGCAGCATTCAATCTAAAGGCCCTGGGCACATGTAGTGCACTTTACTAGGGACTTAGAAGTAGATCAGATATGCCAATTGGGTATGAACCAATGTTACCATGTTTTAAGAGCGAGAGCATATGCACTTTAGCACTGGTTAGCAGTGGTAAAGTGTGCAGAGTCCTAAAACTAGCAAAAACAGTGTTAGAAAAGTGGAGGGAGACAGGGAAAAAGTTGGGGGATGACCACCCTAAGGCTCTCAGGTCTAACAACCCTGTTTAGTGCTTTATGCTTTTAAGCAAGACATTTCCGTTTTTTTTGTTTTAATTAATATCTCATGTTCTACTTATTGGATTTTTGTCATTTTGGTCTTGTTTTGTTCATTAAATTAAAGTTCTATTTTCCTAAACAGGTGTGGTATCTTTTTGTGTAGTGCTTTCACCATTTTATTGTTTGAAGTGTTGCACAAATACTTTACACTTTGCCTGACTGCTCTGTGCCAAGTTACAAGGGGGTGAGCACAGGTTAACTTAGGGTTTGTTTGTCACTTACCCTGACTAGGATTGTGGTTCCTGCTTGGACAGGGTTCCTACCTCTTCCAACCAGAAACCCAATTTCTAACACTCCACAGATCACTGAACTGGCTGAGTGGTATAGAAGAAAGGGGTCCCACCTGGGAGGTGATATGGTTGGTGGCAGAGGCAGAAGGTACCACTGTGTTAAAGAAATGTAAGCCCAGCTGGTGACACACAAACAGAGAACAGAATTCGAAGAGAGACATAGAGGAGGCAAAACAGCCCACACCCCCTCCCAAGTCGTCTACTAGATTAGCTTGTAAGCTTTCTGAAAGAGATAAGATGGTTGGTCGGCTCAATCGAGTTGGATTTTAATTCCTGCCTACAGAAACTTTGAGGTGAAATGAAAGTAATGAGAGGCAGAATTGGTGATGTAAAGCAGGTTTATGATAGTTTGGAGAAATAGGCATGCTGTAGACCAGAATCTAGGTACTGAAATAAAACAAAACTGTGTTCCAAAGAAAGCCGGAAGACTTCAAATATCACTCCTGGAGACTCAGTAGAAGGATGAGAGTGAGACAATGGCCAGGAGTTTGAGAGACTTGCTACGATACACTCACTACCTCCCAAGATGTTCCTCTGTTCAGACTGGACCACACACAGTGAATATACTAGGTGCTTATGGCAACAGCCCTCTGGATATCCTTACCAAGGTACATTTGTATGGAGCCAGAACTGATTGTGCAATGCATTAGTTCAAAAGATATGGTGTTTAAAAAGAAAAGCTTCAGTTTCAGGATCTTTCACTGGCCCCATGTGAAAATGCTAGGACATTTCTCTTAATCACTTCCTGGAGCTGCACACTCCATTCTAGAGAGGCTACAACCCATTATGCTTATAGATTCTGTTGAAGGGCAAGCAGATGGTGATGCGATCCCTTAGAGGAACAAGAGATTTCCTAGGGTGTGAAAGGGGAATAAGAGAAGGGGAATAATGACTTCAGACAAAAGGACACGCACCATGCGACATGGAAGAAATGGTTGATCCTCCAAGGTCACTGGCGGAAGGGAAGGAAGGGCTGCTTCAGCATCTGAAGAGGATCAGAGTAGCTGGAGTAGAGCCACAAGAAAGCAGATGTCCTTGTGTCACTAACCGATGCAAACGGGAATACTAAGTTACTAAAGACGGTATTGACAGGATAGCAAGGATGATTTCATTTTGAGCACTTACTTTCGTTGGTTAAGTGGGAAGTGTTGTTGGCGAAGTTGATAGTAACGGATTCTCTGCATTTTTTTTTTTTTAAGAAACAAGGGTGGCAGCCTCTCATTGTTAGGGTGTTGGAGAGGGCATGGAGGAGAACGTTGCTGAATCATGGTGGACCCAGGGCAGACGGGAGGGGAGTGATGGTGTGGTTCATCAAAGGTGAATGGACAAGCATTTCTAGAGGGTGGTTGAACAGGGTTGAGGTCATGTTGCTGGCTGTGAAGGGGGAGGGGAATGCAAGCAAGACACAAAACATTTTCCAGGACCATGACTAAAGTTACACACATCCGTGGACTCACTCAGAAAGGACTGAGGCAGGCTGCGCGCGGCGTGATTTCTACCGCAGCACCCTGCCTCAGACATGGTGAACACACAGGGTGTAGATATTCTATGTAGGCATTGCTTAGGGGGTAGCGGGGGCAAAATATTAAGGGTTAGGCCAAACCCTAAAGTGCTATACCTAATGTGGACTATGGACGTTGGTTTATGTAGGTTGTGTGTGATAATACCCATACACATGGATTCCTGAGCAACTGTATATTGAACCTCTTCCAAAAGGCAGAGCTGATCATAGACAGTGACATGAATATACAGGGAGTGCAGAATTATTAGGCAAATGAGTATTTTGACCACATCATCCTCTTTATGCATGTTGTCTTACTCCAAGCTGTATAGGCTCGAAAGCCTACTACCAATTAAGCATATTAGGTGATGTGCATCTCTGTAATGAGAAGGGGTGTGGTCTAATGACATCAACCCCCTATATCAGGTGTGCATAATTATTAGGCAACTTCCTTTCCTTTGGCAAAATGGGTCAAAAGAAGGACTTGACAGGCTCAGAAAAGTCAAAAATAGTGAGATATCTTGCAGAGGGATGCAGCACTCTTAAAATTGCAAAGCTTCTGAAGCGTGATCATCGAACAATCAAGGGTTTCATTCAAAATAGTCAACAGGGTCGCAAGAAGCGTGTGGAAAAACCAAGGCGCAAAATAACTGCCCATGTACTGAGAAAAGTCAAGCGTGCAGCTGCCACGATGCCACTTGCCACCAGTTTGGCCATATTTCAGAGCTGCAACATCACTGGAGTGCCCAAAAGCACAAGGTGTGCAATACTCAGAGACATGGCCAAGGTAAGAAAAGCTGAAAGACGACCACCACTGAACAAGACACACAAGCTGAAACGTCAAGACTGGGCCAAGAAATATCTCAAGACTGATTTTTCTAAGGTTTTATGGACTGATGAAATGAGTGAGTCTTGATGGGCCAGATGGATGGGCCCGTGGCTGGATTGGTAAAGGGCAGAGAGCTCCAGTCCGACTCAGACGCCAGCAAGGTGGAGGTGGAGTACTGGTTTGGGCTGGTATCATCAAAGATGAGCTTGTGGGGCCTTTTCGGGTTGAGGATGGAGTCAAGCTCAACTCCCAGTCCTACTGCCAGTTCCTGGAAGACACCTTCTTCAAGCAGTGGTACAGGAAGAAGTCTGCATCCTTCAAGAAAAACATGATTTTCATGCAGGACAATGCTCCATCACACGCGTCCAAGTACTCCACAGCGTGGCTGGCAAGAAAGGGTATAAAAGAAGGAAATCTAATGACATGGCCTCCTTGTTCACCTGATCTGAACCCCATTGAGAACCTGTGGTCCATCATCAAATGTGAGATTTACAAGGAGGGAAAACAGTACACCTCTCTGAACAGTGTCTGGGAGGCTGTGGTTGCTGCTGCACGCAATGTTGATGGTGAACAGATCAAAACACTGACAGAATCCATGGATGGCAGGCTTTTGAGTGTCCTTGCAAAGAAAGGTGGCTATATTGGTCACTGATTTGTTTTTGTTTTGTTTTTGAATGTCAGAAATGTATATTTGTGAATGTTGAGATGTTATATTGGTTTCACTGGTAATAATAAATAATTGAAATGGGTATATATTTGTTTTTTGTTAAGTTGCCTAATAATTATGCACAGTAATAGTCACCTGCACACACAGATATCCCCCTAACATAGCTAAAACTAAAAACAAACTAAAAACTACTTCCAAAAATATTCAGCTTTGATATTAATGAGTTTTTTGGGTTCATTGAGAACATGGTTGTTGTTCAATAATAAAATTAATCCTCAAAAATACAACTTGCCTAATAATTCTGCACTCCCTGTAGTGATGAATGGGATTAGACAGGACTCTACCTTGTTGAGGGGGATTTATGAGCGATGTTCCAAACTGTAAAGAATGGCTGAAATCCATAGGGCTGGTTGACACCTGGTTGGAAGGCCACAGGAACTATAGCTACTGCTCTGCAGCACATAAATCATATACTAGATTAGACTTCTTACTGCTTAGAAACTGTGCCTTTAGCAAGGTAGAGGTGTCCTCTATTACAGCAGATTACTCTGTTGCCAAAGCCCAATCCACTTGAAAATAGAGGGAGGCCCCTCTGTGTGACAATATAGACAGTGGAGGCTGAATTCAAACATTCTGAAAGATAAGGTAACAATGGCAGAGTGCGGCAAAGGGATGAAAACCTTTTATATCGAAAATGAGAACACTCTCCGTGGGACTTTATGAATGCAGTCATTCATGGCATCTCAAAGAAGTGTCCCAACTAAACAGAAGAAGGCCTTTGGTGAGATAAGAGTCTGAGGCAAAGTTAACAACCCTAGAAGCACATCACAAACAGATGTTTAGCACAGAAGACACAGTAGAAGAAAATGGCATTCCGTGCAGAGATCCATGGTACAGGTATGAATAGAAAGCAATATGAGCTACTGAAAGTTACAAAAAAGTATGAGGATGGGTACAAGGAGGAAGTCTATTGACCTTTACACTTCGAGGGGGAGTGGCTCAGTCAAGGTTTGATCGCCGCAGAGCACATGATGACTTAGTCACCTGGGTGTCCGTGACTTAGCAAAAAGGTTTAGGAGATACTGTTGAAGCAGATATGCTAATTAGAAATCATTAAAGAATGTTTATATGTTTTGATTAATAAAAAGTTCATAGAGAAGTTAATCGTAGAAAAATTAATGTGCACGTTTGAAAATGTGCCCACGGAGAATTGGCACCACTTATACTAATTTATACTAAAATGATAAAAAATGTGTGGAATAATGAAAATATGTAATAATAATGTAATATATCATATTGAGATGTATAACCTATGTTTTGCATTATATTATAGAATTTAACATAGCCGAAGTTGTGGCTTAGTTGCCAGGCCTCAGGCAGAAGCAGAAATTTCCAGCGCACTGCAGAGAAGCTGGGGCATTGAACTGTCCATGAACTGCATATGTTAAGAAAATTCGCTTAGCTAAAATGTTCTGCAATGTACCGACGAACAGGAGATGAGGGACTAGAGTATGTAACAATTTTGGTGTAAGACAGACTCCATGTACTTTCCCAGGACTTGAACAATAGAGACACTGACTGGAGAAGATGCTACATTTTCGATACCTGATGAACTGGATGATTAGGACATTGTACAGTGAACCAGTCAACGAACTGAGAACGGCGTAACTTAGAACTTATAGATTCGTAAAATCAATATTATTGGTTAGGGTAATAACTGGTGATTAACTGACCAATTAGGAATTAGGGGCATGGACTGGAAAACTTTACTCAAAAGTCATGACAAAGAGCAAAAACGTAGATGCGATGAAGAGATGCGAGGGGTGAATTCTGTCATTGGGCTCATGCTCTTGAGAGCCTGATGCGTTGCTGATCGATTGATGACCTGAAGACGAAGACTGACTTTGTTGCTGATCCATTGTGGATAGGTAGCTATGACAATGTGATTGATTAACTTTTGTGCCTTTCTTTCTAGGTACCAACTGCGCTGTTTTTATAGTTTATCTTCTAGCTAGATGTTTTCCAAATTCACGTTTCTAAATTGTTTTTGCATGAAGTCCCACATGCTAAATGCTAATCTGTGTTAGGTAAGGGTCCTTCGGGTGACGTTGACAGTGACAAATGATTGACAAACAGGTTGTTGAACTCTGCTATTAACGTCAATGTATTCATCTTTGTTAGCCAATGCTGAAGCATTAGAGCATATGTTTTCTCAAGTTCTGATTAGGTTATGTTATTGGTGGTCACTAATGAACTAATTTTGAGCCGATTGAATAAAGTTTGAATTAACTGATGCATTAGAATTGTAACCAATAGGGAAATAAAAATTGTTAACGTATTATTGAGTTGTGATTATTCATGGAATGTTGATCTAGTTGGCTAATAATTAATTATTCTTTTAGTGGTTATTGAATGGTTATATTGATAACACTGATTACTATATGGCTAGGGTACTCCATGCGATCCAAAAGGTTCATCGGCCTGTACACGTCCCCTTGTAAGTTTGCTTACTAAGGACCAGGTGCGCTAGCAATACTATCAAACCACTTTAGACTGGGGAACTAACAGTGGTCGGGGATGTCTGATAAACATAATGGAGTCACTCTTGGAATTCCTCACTTACTTTAAGTTCTGAACAGTTACTTTATAAGGGCCGGGAAGCGCAAGAGACTAATGAATGGCAGTCACATTGCCTGAAGGAGGGGGTACTGGTATGTGATTAGATATTTACAAGCAGTGCAGCTTAGATACTTGGCGGAATCGCGCAGGTGTGAATCCGGAAAACAACAGTACGTTATGTCCCACGCAATTGTAAGTGACAAGCTGTTGTTCATCCCATTACTCCACAAAGCACAGAGACCAATGGGGCGATATAACTTGTTATAGAGGAACAAACGCTGTGAGTTAGATGATGATTTATTGCAGAAAGACCAACCCAAAAATAGGATCCGTGCTCCGTCATCCCACAACTGCTGTCCTCCCTCCAACCGCCTTCCTCCAAGAACCTTAGCGTCCCCCAGCTCCAGAATTAGGGTCCTGGAACACAGAAGACGGCGAGGTTCCAGGCATGACTCAACTAGGCATTACAACACATCCCCCTCCCTTTACATTGATGTCTCAAAAAAACCAAAACAGAACAGATAAACAATGCAATAAAAGAGATAGAAATATACAGTGTTAAAACAGACCCGCAAATAACAACAAGTTAAGATACATAGTCTTTCATCCAGACTGGTTTGGAACGTAGTCTGGATGGGACATTAGTAGACTCCATAGAGGTTTTTGTAGAGAGATTCCCTCTCCAATCATTCAAGGTAGAAGAGCCCTCGGCACCAGTAGAGAAGTTTTCCACACCAGTCCATTTCGCAATTCTGGACATGCTCCACGCATCCCCATTGTCCAGAATCACGACATTTTTCCTTACTCCTCTGATGCGGAAAGGGCCCTTGAAGGATGACTTACCCTTAGTTTTAAAACTCGGGTTCTTCACCAACACTAGGTCACCAACCCTCCACCTCACTTTCCCAACACAATGCTTGGCATCAAAATGCAACTTGTAATTGCGTTGGTACTTCTCTAGGAGACTAGGTGCCTTATCAAACCTTTCTGGGTCCAAATCGACCCGATGTAGAGTGTCGTTGAACCATGCTGGGAATAACTTAGTACAACCCAACCTTCCCCTCATGTACTCAAAAGGGGCTATGTTGGTGATGCTGTTTGGAGTGTTGCGATGTGCCCACCACAAATCTCTTAGAAGATTGGCTAAGGGAGTTCTAGTCTCAATAGCTTCCTGCACACAAGCCTTCACCATCCTATTCATACGCTCAACTAGACCATTGGCTTGTGGTAGGTACAAAGCTGTTCTCAAGTGTACAATAGAAAGGGAGTCTAGAAATTTCCTCATATCTTGTGATATCAATTGTACTCCATTGTCCGTGACTAAATGACTAGCTATACCCTCCTTAGAGAATTCTTCTTCCAAAAATTCAATCACAGTACGAGTATCAATTGAGTTCACACATTTAGTCACTACCCATTTGGATGCATAACCCACCATGAGCATGACATATCGTTCATTAGGTGGTAAAAGATGGAAAGGTCCCATGAAATCTAGACCTAGTTTCACCCAGGGTTTATCCGGAATCTCAACGGGAGAGAGGGGCGCTCTCGCCACAACCTTGCTCTTGTCATTATGTGCACAACTCAAACAATCTTTCATAACTGCCTCAGCTTCACTATCCAACCCTGGCCACCAATAAATGGCTCTAAGTCTGGATTTGGTTAAACTTCTGCCCAGATGCCCCTCGTGAGCCAGATTCAAAATTTTGTTTCTCAGCCCCTTAGGAGGAATAGATTTGCTTCCCCTAAACAACTCACTTCCATTTAAGGAAAGTTCATTTCTCACATTCCAATAGCCTCTTAATGAGTCAGATATGTCCCTAAACTCTGGCCATCCCCTAACAATGAATTCACCAAGCTTATGTCTGTCCGAATCCTTCTCTGCAGCTAACTTCCACTCCTCTTCGTTGATGGCCGTTTCTCTTACCCAACCAATCATAACCTCATCAACTACTTCCTCACCTCTGTCAACCGAAGAACGGGACAAAAAATCTGCCACAACATTCTTTGGTCCAGGCACATACTCCACAATAAAGTTATTTTTGTAACAATCCTTCTTTCCACCTATACCTTATTCTCGGGGTCAATTCTTCATTTTTCTTAGGAGAAAAGATTTGGACGAGGGGTCTGTGATCCGTCCTCACCACAAAAGATAGACCCCACAAATAAAATCTGAAGTGTTTAACCGCCCACATAAAGGCAAGCGCCTCTCTTTCTATGACCGAATAATTTTGTTCAGCCTCTTTGAGGGATCGGGAAGCAAAAGCTATTACCTTCTCCTCTTGACCAACTCTCTGCACAAGAACAGCACCGAGACCCTTGATGCTAGCATCGGTGTACAAGTACGTTTTTGCACACACATCGAAATGCCCTAAGGTGGGCATCACTCCAATACAGTTCTTGACAAAAGAGAAGGCAGTCATGCATTCTTCCTCCCAGACGAACTCACACCCCTTCTTTAAAAGGGCTCTCAAGGGTTGTGTCGCGCTAGAAAAATTGTGAATAAATTTAGAGTAATACTCCGCCAACCCTAGGAAGGACCTCACGTCATCTTTGTCTCTAGGTTCCTGAATTATAGCATCCACTAGTTCCAACTTGGGTCTGATCCCTTCACCTGAAATGGTATGACCCAGGTATGTCACAGAAGTGACTCTGAACTTGCATTTTTCCTTCTTAACAGTAAAACCGGCCTCTGCTAATTTACTCAAAACTACCCTTAATACTTTGTCATGATCAGCTACAGTTTTACCATGAACTAAAATGTCATCCTGGAAGCACAACGTGCCCGTGACCTCTCCCAAGATTTTTTTCATGATGTGTTGGAAACACGCAGCCGCCGAGGCTAGACCAAATGGCATCCTCAAGAATTGATAAGCCCCCAAAGGTGTAATGAAAGAGGTGAGATTCCTGGACTTGGGGTGCAAAACAATCTGATGGTAAGCCGAGGAAAGATCCAATACGCTAAACACTCTAGACCCACCTAAACTTGACAATTCTTCCGTAATGTTGGGTAGGGGTTGACGATCTATACAAATGTACTTGTTAAGATCCCTGAGGTCCACACACATCCGGATGCGTTTCCCATTATCTTTGGGTGCCAAAACAACAGGGGCTAACCACTCTGAAAGTCTCTATCTCCTCAATAACTCCAGCCTTAAGTAACTTATTAAGTTCTGCTCTGAGAGGTTCTAGCATCAACTTGGGTACTCTTCTAACTTTATGTACAATTGGCACAGCATATTTTTTTAGAATAATCTTGTGTTCAAAATTTGTCAGGCAACCTAAACTTTCACTGAACACACTCGGAAACTCTTTGCAAATCTCTAACGGATCATCTCCATTGTTTACCACCATGACTTGATTGTCAGCATTGGGATCTAATTTAATACCCATGTCTCGTTGGTGTCGCCATCCTAACAAGTTATTACCACGTTTAATTACGTAAACTTTTCCTATGGTCACCCTGTCTTGGAACTGTATTTTCATGACTCTATATCCTATTATCTCTAGTCTGGTTCCCCCATAGCTGACCGGGTTGATGTCAAGTTCAATAAGAGAGTCCAGAGACTCTCCGAAAATGGCCTGCCAGTTCTTAACACCAACCATAGTGTAGGGAGAACCCGAGTCTGCTAAAACCATAACCGTTCTATTATCAAGTTTAATAGTGCATTCAGGCATGATCACGGGTCCCTCATCTACTGTGCCAGTATTGTGCCCAACATGGTCAATCTCATGACCCACATATAATACCATCTTATTGATATTATTGGTGACACAATCTACGTTGCTCTTATCATTGTTGCAAACTCTAGCATAATGGCCTTTCTTCCCACATTTTCTACATAATGAATTACGTGCAAAACAATTGGTACTGTTTGCAGCATGACCCACGTTGCCACAACGGTAACAACGCAAACCTTTAATGTCTCTTTTCTTTTCTTGAATAGATGCCTGTGCTTTAATGTCGTTGCTAACCCTAAAAACTTCTTCTTGGATCTTTGGTAATTGCACAGTAGCAAGATTGTCCCCTTCACTATGATTCATTTCTTTGATCCAGTTGCTAGTACTCTCCATTCCTTCAACGATGGCAATGGCTTCTCTCAAGTCAGGGTTCTTCGGCAAAAGTTTTTCCTGAACCTTTTTACTATTGGAATAGCGCACAATTTGGTCACGAATAAGAGAGTCCGTGATTTCACCAAAATCACAGGTGCGTGCCAAAGTGCGTAAGGCAGCTACGAAATTCCCTACGTTCTCAGTGATACCTTGAGATCTGGCGCAAAATGTATGTCTCTCTAACACAACATTAAGTTTGGACTCAAAGTGTGCTGCGAGGATTGCCACCGACATCTCATAAACATCTCTAGGTTCACCGTCCGCTCCCCCAATAGCCAAAGGTTCCAAACTGTCATATATATTTCTGCCTTCGATTCCCAAGTTGTGTAGAAGAACCGCTTGTTTCCTGGCTGGAGAAAATTTTTCGCCACCAATAGCTATTAAATAAGAATCAAAAAGATTTTTCCATCTTTTCCATGGGAGAATGGGGTCGCCTTTGTCTGATAAGAAAGGAGGTGGTTGTAACATAGTAGGTGTAGCCATAGTAGTACAAAGGAAAATGTTGTTAAAGCTTGTGAAAATTGTCAGAAATTGGTAGCGGAGTAGTAACTGTATAAAATCACAAGTAAAAATGAATAAATAAAGAAAAATATGTGCAACTCAGTTCTCTTCCTTTTTTTTTCCTTCCGTTGAAACCGTCGCAACAACCGATGAATAGAGACAAGCAAACTATACTTGGACGCTTAAACGTTTAGCCTTCATCTTCTTAGTTATTTGCAGTTTAGTTTTAGAAAGTAGCGGTCTAGATCCTGAACCGCTCTCTCCAGAGGCACGTGTGACGTCAGGATCGTCACGTTCTGCAAAATAACAATGCACGCAGGGAGGCGCGAGGGTGCGCGAGAAGAAGCGCGCGCCCCAACAGGAGACAACGGCCACAGCGCGAGCTTGGTTCGAAGGAGGACCTCACAAGGGAACCGGCAGGAAAAGCCAAAAATACAACAAAAGTCCCAGTTGTGGCACAGTACCTCCAGTAATCTTCGGTTTGTAGGCTCCTCAGCCTTGAACACAATCGGCAGCAGCGCGGACCCAAAATCATCAAAATAGCCGGGGAGTTCGTTGGTTCAGGGTTGGTAAATCGTCCCCAGTGTTATAGAGGAACAAACGCTGTGAGTTAGATGATGATTTATTGCAGAAAGACCAACCCAAAAATAGGATCCGTGCTCTGTCATCCCACAACTGCTGTCCTCCCTCCAACCGCCTTCCTCCAAGAACCTTGGCGTCTCCCAGCTCCAGAATTAGGGTCCTGGAACACAGAAGACGGCAAGGTTCCAGGCATGACTCAACTAGGCATTACAACATAACTCTCCTGTGATCAGGACTTAGACTATATGGGACCGGTCAATGCTCCATCTGATCTCACCATCTTTCCCTCCCACCTAAGGCCATTAAGAGCAACCGGGATTGCACCCAGACTGTCACCCCACCCTTGATTAGATCAGGGATTTGAAGAGGTGTATAGAGGTGGAGGATATATTTAGGAAATTGAGTAATTAAATCATTTGAACAGGTCAAGATAGACTTGCCGACCTCAAGCTGAATGTCGCTGGATCCTTCAACCAGGTTGCCATAACCTTTACAGACTTTAATAAATTGACACACTCCAAATAAGAAAGGGCCTTGATGTTGGGTCACAACTGCTACTGGGAGCAAAATAGCTATGCAGAAGTAATTTTTTAAGAGGGTATGGGAAGAGGAGTTTCACAGAGAGATGACAGATGAGCAGTAGGGAAATATATAGACTAGAGTGATTAAGGCAGCAAGGAACATGGTATAGGCTACTATACTCTGTTGGACTCATGAAGTACTAGTGGGCTGCCTCAGATAGATACTAGAGAGAAGATAAAGTACACTCTTACATGTTTTAGGTCTGTCCTAAATTACCTAATTTAGCACAGCTCTTAATGCTGACAGCATGGTAGATGGGAACACTAGATTGAAAATGGAGGTGGAGAGCGGCTAAATAGGGCGTCATTGGTGATAACGTGACACCCCTACCACTTTGATGAGACTGGGGCACCAAGCTAAGCTTCTTATGGTGCGAGGTCCAGGAATTCACAAGCCCCAGCTATTTAAAAGCAGCCTGCTCTATGCCACCCAAATTTTACTACAGATTAACAGGTGGGAAGCCAATGTAGAGTTTGAGGTGCTTGATACATCTGTGGCAGCAGATATCAACCGAATGTGGAGATCCTGACAGGAGTCTTATGTGATACTCATCCTTACTGGCATCCTCACTTGGGGGATGTGGGTGCAAAGAATGTGATGGTATACAGCTTTGTAGTTTGGCAATGTAAAGTGTATTTTCTTTTGTTATGGGATGATCAATAAAACCGTCTAAATCCAAACATGCACATCACTAATTGCAACACTACCTGTATTTTTGCCAATCTGGTGGAATCCAAGGTACTTACTGCACACTTAATTCAAGGGTAGTATGAATCCTATCTGCTATAACATTCGGGGGCTTAAAATATTTTCATTGTTAGTTTAGGCTCTAGGTGTAGAAAGTCTCTTGTATCACACGAGTCACAGGGGTACCCTTAGAAGTCTTGCTATAAAGTATTTTGCTTTGAGTTTTGCTATAGAACTCCCATCTTGTATATGGCCCCAGTGCTGGCCTGTTGGGATGTTGCCTGTAGCTCCATTTGTGCTTGGTTATAGGAAGCCGAGAATGCAGACATGCTTTTCTTTTGGCCTTCACCTTGCCTCATTTGAGTTGCTCCAGTTAAGCAGGTACTTGCAATGAAAGCCAATAATCAGAGGAGTCACTGAGTGGCTCCCTTCTCATTGAGTCTGCAAATATATGTGCCTGCTATTGCCATTTTCTATGGCTAGGCTATAGGCTGCTTGCAACCTACTGCTGATTGATCTGAAATCTCAGCATTTTAAAGCAGAGGGTAGTGGCAATGTCATCGCTTTAGTAGGCTAACAGAACAAGTTGACTGCTGAAGTCCCAAGGGACTATTTTGCAGAAACGTGTAATACAGGTGAAGGTGTCACAGTGTCCCTTAGGTTTGCTTGATGCAAAGGAACCTCAGAGTTGTTCTTGAGGCATTTATGAAGAACCAATGAAAAGAGTTTGCACAGCCCTGACTGGTGTGGGTGTCTGAACATTCCTGGGGGTCTCATATGAAGCAGTCCTGCTACTGTGCTGTTAGGCTTAGGGTGTTACACCCCATGTGGATCCTCTTGATGTAGAGGTTTGCAAGAGTGGGGGCTGCATAACCTTCTAAGAAGGCAAACACCACGGAAGAGACCATAATGCTCACTTGAAGGCCATAAGCAGCCTTAAAGCCTGGACTTCTTACGTTCATCACTAGCTGTAACAACTACACACTGCAACCCATCTCCACACACCGCTTAAGATGGGTGAGGAGAAGAATCCCCTTTAGAAAGGCTCTATCATGTCATGTGAGAAGCAGAAATGTGCTGATTACTCACAACTTTATACAAAATGGTATCTCTTTAAGGTCTTCTCAGACCCTTGTGAATCTGGATGAGTTGGTCACAGCAAATTATTTCTTTAAGAGAAATGGATTATTGAGAATGAAAATGTTCCATGAATCAAAGTTGTTTAAGCATAGTAGTTTTCATCAAACTCTAATGGTAAGCCTTAACTTCGTGATCTGCTTAATGTTGAGTGCCTATCACTTTTTCAGAATATTTTCTTTTCAAATTTTAGGGATCTCCATCATTACACTGACGCATAACTTCCTGTATTTCCTCCACACTCTGCCGCCTTTTTCCTTTAATACTTTCATAATTATCCTCCATACTGTTGTCTTCCTTCATCAAAGACAGTTTTTCTCTTCTTCACAGACTATTCCAAACATTGATTTAAGCCTCTGAATCAGACATGTTGATGGTTTCACTACTTAGCGCACACCAAATGTGAAGTCCCTTTCAATTCATCCTCAAGACAGACTTCCAGTTAAAATATCACATTGATTAGAAAACCATGAGAGCATGGTGTTGAGTTTGGTCTCTTCGTAAATGTCAAACCCTTGACAACCTGAAGTGGGTGTGGTGGAATTAGAGACGGAGTCGAGGTAAGTGAAATCTTTTATTAAATTGCCAGTACGATAAAAGGGAACAGGTCTGCTTCCTCGACACGTCCAAGCTCAACTGACACCAGAAGAATTCCAGCATCGAGGACACAAGAATCCCTATGCGTCACCGGCCTCTACGTTCTAAAAGTAATGTGAATTAGTAAGCACACAACACATCCCCTTCCATAAATGTAAAATAATTAACTAAGAACAATAAATTAAAATAGCAACAAAAAAAATAATATATATATAGTGGTAAACATAAGAAAAGAAAATTCCCATCAAGAGCATCCAGAGTCCGTGTAGGAGGCAGCAATATGCCCTAACACATAATCCTTCAACCAACCAGGACGAGTTACTTTCCTCTTCTCCTTAGGTCTCACATCTTCCCCATCAAAATCATCATCGCTATCATCACACACACCACTTCCGCTTCCATTATCACTGGAATGATGAGTTGAAGAAAAAGAGCAACCACTCTTCAAAATTTCAAAGGATGAGGAATGTGAACTTCTCGTGTCTAATAACTCATCTTCTAGCCAATCAGACCTTCCTCCTTCATTCCTAAGACCCATACCATCTTGCATAATACATTGGTTATTGTTGAATAAAGCGACACGTTTAAGATTCCAGACCCGACCATCACTCAATTTAACAGCATTATGTAACACCTCCCTCACTTGTTCTGGTTCAAAATACTGGCTCTCATTTTTTCTCACTTTAAAAGGTTTCTTAACACGTACCCAATCACCCACAGCAATTTTGACAGGTTTCACATGATGAGATTGGTCATAGTACACCTTATTCTTTTCTTGCGATTTGTCCAAATTATTCCTCACGAATTCCAACGACCAATTTTCCACACCTGCACCGAACAACCACGCAGGATTATGCTTACCCATGGGTTTTCTACCTCTAATGACGAAGGGACTCAAACGCGTTGTTGGATTCTCAGTAATCCTGTAAGCCCACACCGCTTTGAACACAGCTGCGTGCCAATCACCATTACTCATAGAGCTTTGAATAACACTCTTAATGACCCTATTGAATCTCTCAACAGTACCATTTCCACTGGGGTTATACAAAGACGTAGTTTTGTGTTCGATGCCCAACTTTTCAAAATACATCTTGGCTGTACTAGAAACAAATTGCACACCATTATCGCTCAACAACTTCGCAGGAATTCCTTCCGATAGAAACACTTTGTCCATAAAGTCCAACACAGAAACTGTGTCTGCCCTCTCTACTATACCAATTTCTGGCCACTTAGAAAATAGGTCAATAAGGACAACCACATACTCTTGTTCATCCTCAACAGGACCAAACAAATCAACAGCAACACACTCCCATAGTTGCTTTGGTAATAAATGTTGATCCATAGGTGGTTTTAAAGTACAAAACGTTTTGTCTGCTGAAGAACACACTTCACAGGACCTTACAAACCCTTCAACTGCTTTATCCACTCCAGGCCACCAAAACAAATCTTTAACTACTGATTTAGTGCGAACACCACCAAAATGGCCTTCATGGCATAGATCTAAAACAACATTTCTCATACCACGTGGTGGAATTACTTTATTCCCTCTCAATATAAGCTGCCCTCAACAGAAAATTCATGCCTAACTTCCCAGAAGTGTCTACTTTGCTCCGCAAGTAGATCTTTCTTAGGCCAACCTTCAAGGATGAACTTCCGCACCATTTGCAAATCTAAATCTTCTTCCATTTCCTTACTCCACAAGTCCTTATCAAGTGAGGAATTCCCATTATCATGTATCAGAGCAACACTATAGCCTTCCCAAGGATCATCCACACAACCTTCTAAAGGGCACGGCAGCCTAGATAAACAATCTGCCATCAGATTGTTTTTTCCAGGAACATACACAATACGGTATATAAAATCCTTCATACGCATAGACAATCTTACAATTCTCACAGAAGCCAGTACACTACCTTCTGATGTGAGGAGCTTAATCAAAGGTTTATGATCACACTGGATAGTGATGTTCTTACCCCAAATAAATGTACGAAAATGTTCCAAAGCCCAAGCGCATGCTAACGCCTCCTTTTCGATAACGGAGTATTTCTCCTCTGAAGGCGAAAGTGATCTAGAAGCGAACAAAATGATACTTTCCCTTCCATCTTTCCCTTCCTGGGACAGTACAGCGCCTAAACCCTTATTGCTAGCATCCGTAGTCACCACAGTATCCAATTCAGGATCAAAACTTCCTAAATTCATTACTTTGCTCAAATCATCCTTAACATTCATAAATTCCCTTTCGCATACATCACTCCAAATAAAATGGGTATTCTTTTTAAGGAGTAGTCTCAAATTATAAACCTTTCCTGCAAAATTTGGGATGAATTTAGCACAAAATTCAGCCATTCCCAAAAACAATCTTACTTCTTCCTTTGAGGAAGGAGTTGCTGCATTAACAATGGCACTAACCAATGACGCTTTCGGTTTCACTCCATCGCCACTGATTTCATGCCCCAAATATTCTACACTTCTCCTGGCAAACTTGCATTTGCTCAGTTCGACAGTCAAGCCTTTACCTTCTAACACCCCCAAAACATGTTACAAATGCTCATCATGCATCTTCCGATCACGCCCAAACACCAAAATGTCATCCTGGAAACACATACCTCCTAAAGATTTTCCAAATAGCTTATACATTAGTCTTTGAAAAACTGCAGCTGCAGACGCTAGTCCAAATGGCATCCTTCTGTACTGGTAGCAACCGAAAGGTGTGATGAAAGCTGTCAGTTTCCTCGACTCAGTTCTCAAAGGAATCTGAGGATAAGCCGCTGATAAGTCAATTGTGGAAAACCAATTTGCACCTTTAAGATTTGAAACCATTTCATTGATTTTGGGTAATGGAAAGCGGTCGATGACAATATTATCATTTAAATATCTTAAATCGATACATAAGCGGATTTTCCCATTGCTGCGTCGAGCAATAACCACTGGTGATAACCATTCTGCACTTTCTATAGGTTCAATCACATCCATTTCTACCAGTTTCTCCAATTCTTTTGAAACTTCGTCTCTTATCGTCAAGGGTACTGATCTCACCTTATGGATTTTCGGTACTGCGTTCTTCTTTAACACAATTTCATGCTCAAAACCAATCAATTTTCCTAAAAATTCTCCAAAGAGCTTGGGAATTCCTCTCCATTTCCGTAGCCAGGGTATGCCCATTGCTTACTATCAACACTTTTTCTTTGCTATTACGATCTAAGATCATGCAAAGCTGTCCCTGATCCTTCCATCCAAGCACTGATGGCACCCTTTTGGAAAAAAAACAATTTTTTTCTGGCACACCTATTTTTAAAAGAGAATATCAACCATCTAAAACCAATGAGGTCAATCTTGTCTCCTGTGTAGCTCTCAGGCCGCACATCAGGTTGCAACAGTTGTCCGCCTAATTTATTCGCAAATGTCTTATTCCATACTTCCTCATTCACTATTTTGAAAGGTGAGCCAGAATCTGCATACATAGTGATTGGAATTCCACCTATTTCCATATCACACATTAGTTTCCCCTTTGTCTCTGCGTCTGTTATGTTCAAGATAAAGCTTCCATCTACAGTATCTTCTTTTGATTCAGTCATCATATTCTTGGTGTTCAACCCTTACATGAGCACTGTCATTTAATATGCATTTAACCATTTTCTTTTTATTCCTGCATACCTTCACAAAATGACCCACAATGCCACACTTACTACATTTAAATTTCAAAGCTGAACATGATTTAGCGTATGCTAAATGTTCCTTGCTGTCACATCTATAACATCTTTCACCGTCGCTACTTTGTGGTGTTTTCTGTTCCTTCACTGTTCTATGATTATTTATCTTGCAGACGTTGTCAGAGCTCCTCTCAGTCGATTTTAATTCTGAAACACACCTTTCGGAAATTTCCGCTTTCCTTACAATAGCCACAATTTCCTCCGATGAGGAGTCACCATTAATCCATAACCTCTCTTGAATGGATTGATTGTTGTAATGCATGACCACTTGATCCCTTATCAAATCATCTTTTATTGAACCAAACTTACAATCAAGGGCCAATTTCTTTAAGTCTGCCACATAATTATCAACAGACTCACCCTTCTCCTGTTTCCTTTGAAATAATTTGTAACGAATAATTCCAATGCAATCTTTGGGTGCAAAGTATTTATCCAGGTCTTGCATTACAACACCAAAAACACAAACGTCTCCACTTATGGAGCTCTTCTGCATTTTGTTGTACGTTTTCAGACCCATTGGTCCCAATGAATGTAGTAAGAGTCTTTTCTTTTGTTCTGCAGGCATTCTGTTATCAAGATCAATAGCCCCTATATAGTTCAGGAAATAATCTTTCCATTCTGTCCATTTAACAGGTGGGTTATTCCCAGCAGCCCAAAATGCTTGTGGAGATAGAATCGTGGAATTAGGCTGCACCATGTCACCCACACTTAGCTATGCGGATTTTTAAAAAAATACTGATACTGGCTTGAGGATACTTCCTAGACCTGTTCCCTTATTTATTGAAAGCTATTAAAAAATTGTTTATATATATATATACACACACACACACACACACGTACTTACTTTCTATAGTTCTGTCTTTATAGTAGCTTTTATTTGTATGAGCAATATATTCTCACTAATGCTCGTTGCTTAGGGGTTGCCTGAACACCATATTTGCATATGACCAGCAGTCGAACAACGTGGCACGTGTGTAAAGCGTGTTGAATATGTAAATTGTGCAGAGTGTCCGTTTCCTATGACACACTCTGCTTGATGCTTTACGTAAGGCTGAGAGGTACGCGTAGTTTCCGTTCCTACGGAAACACGATAACTTCCAAAAGCACCTCCGTTGCCAAGTAGACAATGCGCAAATGGAAATGCGTGCTGACAGCTCAAGCGTATTGACGCGCTCCCAATGCGTCTCCGTTGCCTAGGAGATGACGCGCGAGTGGGAACACGCGCCGGCAGCCTGAGCGCATTAACGGTCCGTGCATTGCTTCAAAGCAAAAAATATATATATATATATACACACACATATGTAAAAAGAAAAACAACCTGTCCAGCCTGTTCAGCCATGATCGTCGATCCAATAGTGACGCTGCCAAAATGAGGATGTCAACGAGGGCTGAAGTGAATCTGGAGGTTGAAGTAACGCAGCTTGTGCTTCCACCACCCTCGTCGCCAGATTGAAGTGGGTGTGGTGGAATTAGAGACAGAGTCGAGGTAAGTGAAATCTCCTTTTATTAAATTGCCAGTACAATAAAAGGGAACAGGTCTGCTTCCTCGACACGTCCAAGCTCAACTGACACCAGAAGAATTCCAGCATCAAGGACACAAGAATCCCTATGCGTCACCGGCCTCTACGTTCTAAAAGTAATGTGAATTAGTAAGCACACAACACAACCAAAATTACTTTGGACTAGTCATGCAAATCTTGGTCTTCTCCCTTCTAGATGGAGGTAACGCTCTGCTCAACAGGAAAGGAAAGGGAAGGCCTTCCCAGTCCAAGCACCTACAATTGGAAAATGCATCTGCATCAAAAATGCTCCCAACTTCTGTTGTTCAGAATAAAACTTTTGTTAATGTCCATTCATATTGACTGCCTTATCAAACAGTCCACATAGCTTTGAGACTACAGAAAGGCAGTGCGAGGATTTACACACTTCCATTATTACCCTCCCTTATGCCGTGGTCTTACCTGGCATTGGTAACAGGAAAGACAGGTCCACTACCCTTTGACTTGGAGTACAAAGGCCAAGAGAAAGATCCCTTTTAGCTCACAACTAATCGGCCTGACTCAGGGATTGACGCATACAGAACTGTGTCACAAACACAACGGAGTACCCCAACCGCCAAACTCTTGATCTGCCAGCATCATTGAGAAACAGGTGTTCCGGAAGGTTTCCATGGACAGAGCCCAACTACACTGTCAACAGAAGCGCCTGATGACTAGGGGGCCGTTGAAGTAAAGCTATGACACCACATGCTCAATTGAGAGTAGATGGGATAGTTTTTTTTTTTTTTTTTTTTGTTCTCCCAGTTCCAACACCACCAGCAAAAGCCTGGTATTGAGGGACAGAAAAAAAAAAAAGAAAAAAAAATAATAATTACCCCCCCTGGGAGAAAACTTCCAGGGTATGAAGGTCATTCGTTTTTTTGTCTTTCTGAAACAAACTCCCGTTCTAGGAGTTTGTTTCCGTCAACCAAAAAAAAAACTTAAGTTTAGTGAACAGCTGCCAAAGCAGACGGCTACCATCTACCAAACTTTGTTCATCTTGAAGGGAACCTCTGTGATGGAGACTCCTTTCAAGGTAAAGAGAGGACTGTTGGGCAGATGGTCAGTGCTAAATTTGAAAGAAGGAGTATCGCAGGGATGGCAGATTTAATGACCTCTGCCATCCCAACAGATGCCACTCCATCCATCAAATTCTAAATGAGGCCCGAAATCTTTCAAAGAACAGGTTTCCGCCACTGTTGTGGGCTGTCCTTGAGCCATCTTTTGGTTGACATACCTTTTTTTAAATCAAATATTTAACAACGCTGCTCTAGGTTCTGCGCTGTAGTCTGATCTACAGCTAAGGAGAGCTGCAGTTGGAGTTCTCTGGTCCACCTGACCACTTCAGGACTAAACAACAGTATTAAGTGAATTCCACCATCCATTTAGTCTCCTTGGTGGTAGCTGGCATCCATCTATTTTCTTATCTACCTTCCTTTACCCCATCACTCTTTCAACTCCTCCATCTTTCGACCAGGTGTCAATCCTTTTTATCACCTCATCTGTGCTCATCTCTTCCCCGTGTGCAGTTCCATCTTTTTAATCACGCAGGGGGTACCTCATTAGTACCTAATTGCACTTACTATTTAAGCCGCCGCCACTCTGGACCACGCACCTCAAGCGGTCCAGTGAGGGGACGGACTAGGCGCATAGCGAGCGCCTCCTTTGACGTAGTGAGTGCCGGAGCACCTCCTCCCATTTCCCTTCTGAGATCTACTGCTACGCTACAGATAAGAATCATTCTGGTTGGCTGAGTGTTTGTTGGTTGCAGCAGTGTGTGCAGTTTACTTTACCCATTGTCTGTTTCCCTGAGCTGGGGCTCAGACGGTCGGGTTCTCTAGCATGTAATGACGTTGGTTCCCGACTGTCTGCTTACCGTTTTTTTCCCCCTGTTGCAGCATATTGCCTCTCTGCAGGTGTCCATTAAGCTGCACCCACCTTTTTGACACGAGATGTTGTCTATCTCGTCGTTTCACAGAGGTATTCTCCTAAATGTTCCCTAGGGAGTATACCTACGACCTCTTCCACAGAATCAGGATTCTTTTACTCATATTGACTGCCGTCCCTGCCTATTTCCTTTCTCTCCCCTTCCCCTAGAGTGTGACTATAAGGGGACACTCCCCCTCCTGGAATATGGGCCAAGTAGCCTTTAGACGTGAGGTAAGATATTTATGTTCTTGGTAGATATATGTTACACCTCTTACACTGCATGACTTTGGCTTGCTGTGTCACCCCTCTGCATGTGTTTTGCTGTGCTGTGTTGTTTTTTACGAAACGTAAATCATGCTTCTGTTCCCTTAGGCCTATGCTAGGTAGTTCCTCGCCACTGGTAGGCCTCATCATTTCTTATACTTCTGTACCCACTCTCTTACTAAGTGTTGGATGTTTGTCTCTGCATTGCATGACGTTTAGGGATCCTAGGCCCTGAAGAATGCCCCCAGACCTTCCTTGGCCCATTGTAGAGGGCAGAAACATGTCAGCCATTTTTAGATAGGTGACCCAGTAAGTCCTTCTTCTCACCCTGGTGTCCCATCCTTGTTTTTAATACACCAGCAGACACCATTATTAAAAGTGTAGATTGCACACCGGTAACTGCTTAGGTGTTTTTTTATCTTTCCCTAGCTTAGCTGGATCCAGCTTATTCCAGATAATAATTTACGCACTCCCTCCCGTTCCTTTAACGGTGAGGTTGAGTCAGCCCAGGTGGCATTGTCCTACCTGGGTGGGGCTAGGTGGACAAATGATGAAGCATGACACTATATAGTGTGTGAGACAACCTAGTCCGTAAAAGAAATACCCCCCTCTTCCCCCGCCCCCCTACCCATCACCACTCCACAGCACTTGCACTTCATTCATACACCCATTGAGGTCTAGGAGCCCCTGAATAATATCCCTTGGGTACAGCTCCTCATTACAAGCGATCCCCATACCCTTTTTGTGTTTTTTTCCATATTTTTTAATTGCCCTTCATAGATCTCTTCTCCTCCTACTCACCCACTGCATCAATCTCCATTTCATCTTTCTACTCATCTTCAGTCTCCCGAATTCCTGCTTCCACTCGAACTCGTGTGTCCTGCTCCACCTTCGGTCTCTAGATCCTCTGCAAAAATTCCCTTCTCTGTCTTCCCACCTCCTGCTCCCCATCTTCCTGGACTCCCGTGTCTCGTCTACACAATAGCTCCGCCTGCTTGTCCTCCATTTTCGGCTCTCCCCATGCCTTCTCCCCCTATTCTCCTACGACAAACGAAAAACTAGTACAGGAATCAGAATACACCAAACGTTTTGCGCGTGTATTGTTGCAGTTTTTATTGCCACAATAAATGCCCTTCATACATTTGATGTGCTTGACGCTTTTAGCGTTAGAGGCTGAATAGAAACGATACACTTCTTAAAACCCTCAAAATATAATTTATCAGACACTTACAAGAAAATCTAAGTCAATATCAGCCCATTATTGGCAGCAAAATAGGTCTACATGCGCCAGTGTCACACATGACCTACGAATACCAAAACTGATGGTATGGACATCATTGTCTGCAGTTCCCTCAAACGGACACGCGGAAATAAAATACGTGTATCTGGGCAGAGAAGCCGCCAAAATAGTTTATTATAGAACACACACAACTGATTCTGTACAGTAGATGACATTTTAATGTGAGTGACTCTCAGGCGTCGGGATAGGCTTTGGGAGAGTTATCGATAAGGTTCTTATCTAGAGTCTCATAATGATACCACGGCCCATCTCCTCTTTCGCGCATCAGTCTGCGGGCTTCCAACTGGGCCAACCTACAGGAAAATGAAAAGCAGGATCAATTAAACCAACTGAGTCCAGGTAAGCTTTAGTTCACAATAATTATGTAAAGTCACTTGAATCACCGATGTTGATACCGGTTACGTAAGTGGTTTTCTGAATGTATTTTAAAAACGTACAAATAAACTGCTCATTAGGCATTTATTCGGTCCTGCGACCTGCAAGCAAGTTGTTCTCTCAGTTATAAACTGCGAGCATGACTAGATGGGGTGTGTTTGCC
Organism: Pleurodeles waltl; assembly: GCF_031143425.1. Taxonomy (NCBI): domain Eukaryota; kingdom Metazoa; phylum Chordata; class Amphibia; order Caudata; family Salamandridae; genus Pleurodeles; species Pleurodeles waltl. The sequence continues at coordinate 69,100,749 of NC_090450.1, read as the reverse complement.
ATCCAAGCAGCCACAAAACTCCTATGCATCGTAGCGATTTACCGGGCAGCCTCTAGGCCACATTCATTCCATCTTAGCCTGCGGGGTGTTGTGTACTTCATAGCACCTGACAAATGCTTCTCCTAAACGTAATGCCTAGCCGTCTGCCCAGCCCCAAAAACTTCCCCGCCAGCCACGCGCCTCTCGACAGCCTCCCACTGGCGCATTCTCCTCCTTCAAGGAGGCCAATTACTACCAGTTTACGCAGACCCCACAGAATTTGCAGCATTAACAAATGTTGCGGCATAGAAAAAGACCATTTGTGCCACAAAATAGCATTTACGCAACACTGTAATATATATAGATTCACTGCTTTTACGTTTTTTGGGACAAAAAAAAATGTACAGTTTAGCATAGAGCATTGTACTTTCTTACAGATGCTGCAGCGAAATTGATTGATTCGTTTTTGGTGGACGTCTTTTGGGGAAATCTAAAAAGACCTGCCAATTGATGTGCAGTTACGTGGTTGTGTGCCATCTCTGGACACAGTAAATAACAGATTACTATCCCCCGTTCTCATATGTTTTGTCGAAGCAGACAGTCTAAAACCAAAACTGACAAAACTCTAAACACAAGCAGGCACCACTTTAGTCAAAAGTGCCTGCGCCAATGTGGCGGCCCCTGTGCTGATTGTACTAATTAATGTACCTGCATGTCATGTAGGTGGGCGAGCTTGTCTGGTTCTGGGCGTCTGAATAATTCCCCTCAATAAAAAATAAAAGCTATTCGTAAATGCCGCCAGCAATGCACAAATGTTCATCTCATATATGGCGTTCCTGCATAAAGCAGACATACTGAGTTTAGAAGCGCTTCCTTCCCAGGATTAAAATCCTCAACCCACCCCAGCAGTGAATCTGCACACCGCAGCCGTCACTCTGTAGCCACAGCGCCACCTCCTGGAGCTCGGCCACCATAATAACCAAGCAGTTTGTAAACTGGTCCTCACTGCTCCAGTTTTGGACAAAGCAATGTTTCCAGATGCGATGTGTACATTTTCTAGTAGTTTTTAAGGGTGAGCACAAAGTGCTTCCTTGTTGTGTAATCTCTCTTTGGGCTTCAAACCACGCCCATGCCAGTCAGTCAGTCACTTACATTGGTTCGTGGGCTTGCCTTTTAAAATCCGCTTGCTTTCATTTGTGAAAGGCATGCATAGGTCATGCCTTTTCCTGTGTTTAGCTCACCTACACAGCACCGGTAAAGTACCAAAAACATACGAGGCTCGATGTTTTCAGCCTGGAGTCCGGACTGCTTTACAACGCTAATAGCTCTAACTCGAACAAATGCGAGACTCGTTGCATTGAAAATGCTTTTCAGTGTGGTTGCTTTTTTTCCCCCAAGATAAATATTGTGTGGCATTCCTTCGTTGATTGTATCGCTTATATATGTATATAAAAAAATAAAATAAAAATAACGATGGATCACCTTAACAATACATCACGATTAGGTTGCCATATTCCCCTGCAGTACAAACAGATAACATGTCACAACTATCAGAGAAATGAGACTAGGGGGGGTTCCGTCTTAAGTACTTTTCCGCACATGTTGTAACCTCGTTAAGGTTACAGTTGATCGGGGCCCATTTCATCATTTCAGGTTTGTTTGGGGTGTGTTTAGACCTACAGTATCCCCGTACAGTACACGAGCCCGTGGACCCTTTGTGACACATTTCAGGCTCGTGAGAGAGGAGGTTGGTTCAGGGCCAAAACGAGTAATGCCCATGTCGAGGATTGTTTTGGCAGACTTTCTGTTGGAAGAAATACTTCAAAAACGCATCCTGGGGTACGTATTGGTTCAAAATACCAACCAGGCTACCCAGAGCTCAAACCTGGCACTGGGGGTTCAGGAGAGGCGCCATCCTCTAGTCGACTGCTTTGCGGCTGATGGCAGCAGATAGAACCGATGGATCAGGTGAGTGCATGATGGTGGGTGCCCTAAATTACACGCCCACCCTGCCCTCCTGCACCCAATGTCACTTTAGAAGAAAGGCAGAAGTGACCCAGTGGTCACGAAGACCTAACCCCGGGGCAATGGAGCAGTTCACATGAAATCAGAAATTAAAAGATAACTTTTTGAATAGGTGAGCTTTCTACCGGTCGTGGAAACAGACCACGCTAGTGTTAAGAGACAGAATTTCGGCTAAGCTGTTCAAGGACATGAAAGAAGGGCTGGTTGATAGCGTTCGATGTTTTTGATCTTGGAATTTCAGCATCATTTATGGTCATTTGAGGTTCCTGAAACAGGTTAAGTATCTTACAAAGGTCCACGCCGGGAAGGGTCCATGTAACAGAGCCACCTAGAGGGGGCCGCCTGTGTACCCCAGGGGATGACGTCTTCGTAACAATCTTACACAGGGACTTAAATATGAAGAACTCTCATCCGGAAGCTGGTGACAGCTGGAGACAACATGTAGGTGACGTCACGTTACTCAATAGCCACAGATGTCTCGTAATGACAAACGTGCAGAGGAATTAAAGACACCAGCAGGGCAGATGGTTATAGAGGGAGTAGCAGCATCCAGAGTATATGAAGTAATGAAATCGAGCATTGGTGCAGAGATAGCCCAACAAAGCTGCAATACCCCGACTGCACTCCGTGAGGCTCCCTCTCGAGCGATGCTCATCATATTTTGTTATTAGTGATTTCCTTTCATACTACGAATTGGGACAATAATTTAGTTTTGGTGCTTCCGAGGTTTAGGACCACCCGCACCCCCCCTCCCCCAGTTCTACTCTAAAGATTCTAACCTATTATATCCGAAGTGATTACTTAAGCTACCATAACTTCAACCACAGGATCCGCTTTTCAAGGTTAAATAAAGAAAAGTCAACTTTAAAGGAAAACCTACTTAAAAATAAAATAATGCAAAGTAACAACTGAACACAGAATATGAAGTCACTTGCTACATGCTCCAAACTTCATTTTCTAATAATAACCTAAGTATTAGATGCAACATTACTGTGATTACGGAAAATATCTGGACAGTAATGAGCAGTAAGGTGTCTCCTTTTTAATATAATACCTAGACTTGAGACGTTCACATAGGTTAGGATTCCTTATATTTTAATTTAATCAGTATTAATATAATTATGTATTTAATGCTTCTTAAGGTTCCTAATTTAATAATTCATTTAAAATACAACATTTATCATTCGAGTTCTGTTTTTTTTTTTACATTAATGAATGTCGCTAAATATTCATTGTGGATTTAAGAGAACGCGAACATGAGTCATTCAACTCATTCTTGGTTTCCATAAAAAAGACGTAGAGGAAAACTAGTTTGTATTCTCTGAGTTCAACACTAGATGGCAGAGCAGGCACAGCGTGTTAATTAATAAACAAAATAAACTGCAAGCAGATGGTCACAGTTCAATTCCTTGTGGTAGGCTCACCTGTCCATCAGGAGTAAAGATTTTCAACAAATGACAAAGGCCAGCAATCACTGGCAAGGCCAATAGGTCTTGCTTATGAGTCATGTGGGCTTTGGCAATTATTTTTAACTGTATCGTGCAGCATGCCCGATTTTCTTTTTTTTTAAAACCCTTTTTGTAATTAGCTTTTTTTTTTTTTTTTTTTTTAAGGACAAAATGTTTCCATTCCTGGCAGAAGCATCTTCAGGCGAGTAAAAGTAGATTGACATCATAAAACATGGGTATTGGTGGTTATTTGAAGACCCTCCCGAGATCAGGCAGCAAGAGTAGCAGATAGCCTCCTTGTAAAATGCAGTTGCTGCAGTCCTTAATTTGTAAATACAAACGTGCCCCAAAGCCCTCTTCAAACATGCGTCTGCTGCAATTAAATGTGGGAACACAGAATACTTAGGCAGCGTAATCCTGAAGCCATCTCGGGCCTCTTAAATCCATTTAAAGCACTCTCTGCCCTTTCAGTTCACTTTTGCAGCTTTCTCCCATTGTGACGCTTTTTCGTTTTTCTCTTTCCCATATGTGTCTTTTGCTCGCAGCAAATGCTTGAGGCAGAAGAATAAGCGTTGGCCCTCAAAAATAAGTGCCTGTGCTCTGCACCGGAAACATCAAGCACAAATTAAGCACTGAGTTGCTGGAATCCCAGATTTGAACATACTATCAGAACAGCTCCTACCAAAAAGAGGTGCAGGCTTGTTTATATCTGTTGCTTACACTTTTTAGGGTTGAGCCATGGAGTGCATGCGCTAGTGCCGGTGTTTCGCCTGCTAGACTCTGTTGTGTACAGTAAAGGCCTTGGTGTCTGCCTGTTGCTGGCTTGCATGGCACTCTGCTTTACAGCCTCATAATTCATCACTGCAGGCCAAGCATCATTTCCATTCATCTATGTGGAGCAGGGACCAAGCATTGATTGATTCAACTTAATTAGATCCTGTTTGCTGCTCCCGAAGCAACTGAGGTACTATTTTGTTCTTCTTATCTTGTTGTGCCATACAAACAGAAGGCTTGCGACTGTCAAAAACGTGCCCAGCAGGACAAACAAAATTGCAAAGGTTAATTTTTTATAGCTAACTTTCTTTTATTTTGTCAATTTGTCTTTTCTCACTTTGCACTCATGTTTTCATTTGGTTTTGCCCTTAGGTGTTGTTCTCAAAAGATGAAGATTATATATATTGCAAAGTGACATGGTTTCTTTATTATGTGTTGTAGGAAGTTGGCTCTGTATATACTATCTCAAAGTGAGAGATAGTGTGCACAGAGTCCAAGGGTTCCCCTTAGAGGTTGATAGAGGCAAAATTAGAAAATACCAATGCTCTATTTTGTGGTAGTGTGGCCGAGCAGTAGGCTTATCAGAGGGTAGTGTTAAGCATTTGTTGTACACCCACAGGCAATAAATGAGGAACACACAATCAAATACTTAACTCCAGGCCAAGAGGTTTTTATATAGAAAAATATATTTTCTTAACTTATTTTTAGAACCACAAGATTCAAATTTGAAGTAAGTACATAAAATTGAAGGTACTTCCCACAGGTGAGTATAGAACTTTGATTTAAAACAGTAGTACACACAGTTTTGGTTAAAATGGTAAATAGCTATTTTGAAAGTGGACACTGTGCACAAATCAACAGTTCCTGGGGGAGATAAGTATTGGTTAGTTTCTCAGGTAAGTAAAACACTTACACAGTCAGTCTCCTGGGCATAGACAGCCCACCATTGGGGGTTCAAGGCAACCCCAAAGCCACAGCACCAGCAACACAAGGCCGGTCATGTGCAGAAGTCAAAGGAGGGCCCAAAACACATAGGTGCCTATGGAGAACAGGGGTGCCCCGGTTTCAGTCTGCTAGCAGGTAAGTACCTGCGTCCCCGGGGAGCAGACCAGGGGCGTTTTGTAGAGCACTGGGGGGACAAACACAGGCACACAAAACACACCCTCAGCGGCACAGGGGCGGCCGGGTGCAGTGTGCAAGTAGTTGTCTGGTTTGCTGTAGAAATCAATGGAGGGACCCGGGGGTCACTCTGGCGATGCAGGCAGGGCACAGGGGGGATTCTTGGGCCAGCCACCGCCAGGGCTAGGATGAGGGCCGCCTGCTGGTTACTCCTGCACTGGTAGGTGGCTCCTCTTGGTCCTGGGGGCTGCGGGTGCAGCGCTTGGTCCAGGCGTTGGGTTGCTTTGTTAACAGGCAGTCGCAGTCAGGGGGAGCCTGTGGATCATCTATGCAGGCATCACTGTGGGGGTGCAGGGAGGTCGACTCAGGGTGTCCACGTCATTGGAGTCGCCTGGGAGTCCTCTCTGCGGTGTTGGTTTCTCCAAACTCGAGCCAGGGGTGTGGGGTGCAGTGTGAAGGCTCATGCTTCTGGCGGGAAAGTTACTTTGTTGCAATTTCTAGACAGAGACGCTGTCCTCAAGAGGTTCTTGGTCCTTTAGGTGCAGGTCAGTCCTCTGAGTTCTCAGAGGGCGCTGGTCCCGCTGGATGCGTCGCTGTGCTGGTCCTTGGAGACTGGAGACAGGCCGGTAGGGCTGGGGCCAAGTCAGTTGTCGTCTCCGTCGTCTCAGCAGGGCTTTCAGGTCAGCAGTCCTTGTTGTAAGGTTGCAGGAATCTTATTCCTGGGTTTAGGGTCGCCCCTAAATACTAAATTTAGGGATGTGTTTAGGTCTGGGGGCAGTAGCCAATGGCTACTGTCCTTGAGGGTGGCTGCACTACCTTGTGCCTCCTCCCTGAGGGAACCCAGATGGAGGATTTCTTAAAGTAGGGGTCACCTCAGCTAAGGGCACCTTAGGGGCTGTCCCGACTGGTAGGTGACTCCTCCTTGTTTTTCTAATTATCTCCTCTGGACTTGCTGCAAAAAGTGGGTGCTGTGTCTGGAGGGGCGGGCATCTCCACTACCTGGGATGCCCTGGGGCGCTGTAACAACCGGCATGAGCCTTTGAGGCTCACCGCCAGGTGTTACAGTTCCTACAGGGAGAGGTGAGAAGCCCCCCCACCCTCCCCCCCACCCCCCACCCAGTGCAGGCTTTGTTCCTGGCCACAGAGTGATAAAGGCACTCAACCCCATGTGACCAGAAACTCGCCTGGTTGTGGCAGGCTGGCAGGAACTAGTCAGCCTAACACTAGGAGTTGGACTGTTATACAGGGGGCATCTCTAAGATGCCCTCTGTGGACATTTTGCAATAAATCCCACACTGGAATCAGTGTGGATTTATTGTGCTGAGAAGTTTGATACCAAACTTCCCAGATTTCAGTGTAGCCATTATGGAACTGTGGCATTCGTAACTGACAGACTCCCAGACCATATAATCTTTATGGCTACCTTGCACTTACAATGTCTAAGGTTTGGCTTAGACACTGTAGGGACATAGTGCTCGTGCAACTATGCCCATACTTGTGGTATAGTGCACCCTGCCTTAGGGCTGTAAGGGCTGCTACAGGGGCAATTTACCTATGCCACAGGCAGTGGGATGTGGGTATGGCACCCTGAGGGGAGTTCCATGTCAACTTGGTAATTTTCTCCCCACCAGCACACACAAGCTGTGAGGAAGTGTGCATGTGCCGAGTGAGGGGTCTCCAGGGTGGCATAATACATGCTGCAGCCCTTAGAAACCTTCCCTGGCCACAGGGCCCTTGGTTCCAGGGGTACCAGTTACAAGGGACTTATCTGTGTGCTAGGGCTGTGCCAATTGTGGGAACAAAGGTACAGTTTAGGGAAAGAACACTGGTGCTGGGGCCTGGTTAGCAGGATCCCAGCACACTTTCAATCATAAGTGGCATCAACAAAAGGCAAAAAGTTAGGGGGTAACCATGCCAAAGAAGGCATTTCCTCACATGTGTAATTTCTGAAATTATGCTTTAACACATAGTGTAGTACACCCCAATCCACCCAACAAAAATCCACCCCACCACAATCCAAACCTCTCACCCCAATCCAATCCAACTCAACTCAACCCACCCCAGTTCTCTAAACCTACGCCAATCCAAAACAATGCATTAGTCCAGTTTGCTCCACTCCAATCCAAAACAATCTGCCTTACTCCAGTTCGCCCCATTCCAATCCAAAACAATCTGCCAAAACAATCTGCCCCACTGCAATCCAAAACAATCTGCCCCACTACAATCCAAAACAATCCACCCACTCCATCTCAATTCACCGCACACCAATCCAATCCACGCTAACCCAACTCACTCCAATCCAACCTAATACAATCTGACCCACTCCAATCCACAACAATCTGACCCACTCCAATCCCCAGCCAGTCCAATCCAAAACAATCTTTCCCACTCGAATAAGCCCCACTTCAATCTAAAACAATCCCCACCACTGCAGGCTGCCCCACTCCAATCCAATCCAAAACAATCTGGTCCACTCCAATCGGTCCCACTCCAATCCAAAGCAACCCATCCTTCTCACATCCAATATACCCCACACCACTCAATCCCAATCCAATCCACCCCAATACAATCTGCCCCAATACAATCTGCCCCAATACAATCTGCCCCAATACAATCTGCCCCAATACAATCCAAATCAATCTGTCCCATTCCAATATGCACCACTCCAATCCAAAACAATATGCCCCACTCCAGTACAAAACAATCTGCCCCACTACAATCCAATCCATCTCACCCAAATCCAATCCATCCCACTCCATCCCTATTCACCATACTCCAATCCAGTCCATCAAAACCCACTCCAATCCACCCCACACAATCCAATCCAACCCAATCCAGTCCCTTGCATCCCACCCCAATCCCTTGCACCCCATCCCAATCCAGCCCAGTCCCTTGCACCCCACCCAATCCAGTCCAATCCACCCCTCTCCAGTCTAACCTACTCCAGTCAAACCCACTGCAATCCAATCTATCCCACCCAACTCCAATCCACCTGACCACACTCCAATCCACCCCTCCCACTCCGATCCACCCAAGTCTACTGCTACCCAATCCACCCCACTCCAATCCAATCCCTGCACACCACTCCAATACAATCCACTTTAATCCACCCCAGTACAATGCAGTCCACATTAATCCACATTTCTCCAGTCCAATCCACTCCAAAACACCTTAATCTACCCACTGCAATCAAGTTCGCCCCTCTCCAATGAATCCAACCCACCCCACATCAATCCTCTCTGCTCCACGTAATCCCCCGGCTCAAACTAATCCTCCCTGCTCCACCCAATACTCCCAACTCAATCCAGTCCAGTCCACCCAACTCCAATTCACACCAATCCAACCCACCTCAATGCAATCCACCACACTGCACTCCTCCAGTCCATCACACCCCAATCCACCCACCTCATTTCAATGCACACCACTCAACTCCAATCCACTGACTTTACCTCAATCCAAACCATCCCACCCTATCCCAGTACAGTCCACCGCACTCCAATCCATCCACCCCACCTTACTCCAATCCACCCTACTCCAATGCAACTCACTGTACTACAATCCACCCACTCCAAACCAATTCACTCCACCCTAGTCCACTCCACTGCAGCCCACCCCACCCCAGTCCAATCCACAGAATCCAAACCTCCCAACTCCAATCTAATCCACCCCATAACTCCAATCCAATCTACCCAATCCAATATAATTCACCCCAATTCAACTCACCCCATTTGAATCCACCCCACTCTACCCCCAATCCGATCCACCCCACTCTATCCCAATCAACTTCAACCCACTCCACCCTACTCCAGTCTATGATACTCTGCCCGACGGAATTACACCTAATTTAACAGAAAGGTAGCTCTTGGTTCAGAAAGCAACCTTTTTTTTTATTTGGTGTAAATCAATTCTGCAAATGTTGTGGCGGATATGCCGAAAAAAAAAAAAAAAAAAAAAAGAGAGAAAGAAGTGAAGCCTCCACGTGGGCCGGTTCCTCAAGACATTGAAATTATTAATGCGGGGTCTGGGGGGGATAGAGGAGGAGCGGCCTGCTGCAGCCCTGGGACTGCCACCTCCCTGCGAAACTAATTAAAACCAGTGCTAGGGGGAGGGCTGTGTGGCCACCTCATAGCCTCTGGGACCACCACCTCCTGAGGCACTAATGAAAACGAGTGCAGGGGGCCGCCCAGCCTCCCTGCAGCCCTGTGGGAATGCCACCTCCCCAGGGCTCTATTGAAATACAGGGCGGGAGAGGGGGCGGTAGTAGAGGGATATGGGGAGGGAGGCGCGCAGCCACCCCATGGCCAAGCGCAATGCTCAATGGAGGGGGCTGCCCCCCGTTGAGCCAATAATCACCCTGGGGACCGTCACCCCCACAGAGCGGGCTCCTGCTATGTCCCAGGGTGCCCACCCCAGGACATAGCTGTGTGCTCACTTCATTCGCATGAAGTCAGAGATGCCAAACAGCTCTCACTTCATGCGAGCAGACGTTTCCTCTGTTTCCATGCCTGCAGAGAGGCAGACAGGCAAGAGAGTTTTCAGTTGTGAACCCAGATTTGACTCCTAACGATCCTAGCTTGCCCATGCACTGTCTCTCAAAACGCACAATCACAGAAGCCAAGTGCTAAACACCGCAGACCACCACCAATCTGCAAAGAACATTAGGCATGAAGAGCTGGGTGTTTGCAGCGCCTTCAATTATCGCCTGAGTGTTCACCTTATGCGACCAGTCCTCATTGGTGTCCCTCCTCTGGACAACGACCCTCATGAAAACTGAAGGGGTCTAAAATACAAATACAAAGTTGCCCACTGGTGTAAGAGCAAATCACGCTGGCCTACTGACTTCGTGGACAAGATTCTTATGGTGCGGAGGTTAGGATGGCTTGGCCACGGTCCGAAAATCCTAACAGTGGTCTGTGTGTTTGTGAACTTCAGGGGTCCTTGGCTGGTGGGCACACTACATCGTTTAGGTACCAAACAATAAACTAAGGCAACATACGTGTGTTTCCACTGGGCCTTTTTTAAATTTTTTTAACCATCCATTATCTCCAGCAGCCAAACCTAGATCTGATCCTCACGCCAACGTAAACCGTTTTGCCCCTGTCTTTGGTCTATCGGATAATGACTGACTGGATACTCCCAAATCAGCAGAAGTTCAATTTGGTAAAGAACAGGAGCTGACGCATCCGGTGGTCAAGTAACTGACTGTCATTAATGTAAGACCCACTGAAACAAATGTGGGTGTTAGTCCTGGTTGATCTATCGACAAACAGTCGGGTGCCTCTAAATTTAATCTCAAATGTTTGGTCCGGAATGTGGCTGGTCTACGGTCCAAACTGGATATTTCTGAATGGACTGATTTAAAGATCCCAATATTATATCTTTACAAGAAACTAAGACTTGCGATGCAGTTTACATAAATGGTTTTATGTCTATACGTACACCAGCTGTCTATTCCAGTGGGGGGGTCATCACAGAGGTGGTCTGCTGACACTAATTTCCACTACTCTATACTGGAAGATTCACACAGTGCTTCTCCCCACACTTTCAAATTATCACTTTTCAGCAAAAGACCAAGGAAATGCTTATTGTGGTTATCTTTTATCATAATAACTTTGTTGTGAGCGACACAAGATAGCACTCTTCCTTGGCCAATCCCATAGAAAAGTCATGAATGAGTTGGATAAGGCTTATATTGCGATTTCAGGGAGGCGGGCCTACTTTCATCGTAGGTTGTGTTCAAATCTTAGTAACCTTGTTTGTGGGGTACCAAGCAACAATACTGATGAATATTCGCATTTCTTGCACGATCAGTGTAGTAATATTTTTATTTCTCAAGAATTATGCCCGCTTATTCTGGAAAACGGTCAATGCCCCCTAATTTGCAGACAGCCATAACGCTCCCTTGGATATCTTTATACTGCCTAACAAAAGGGTGGAATATTTTTCCAGGTTATATGATAGCCAAGTTGATTTTGATAGTTGTCGTGGTAACTTAGGGTCAATTTTCAAGGGTCTTCCGTAGAAGAGGTCAGACCTGCGATCAAGCGGTGTGTGATTAATAAGCCCTCCCACCCTGATGGAGTGCCAATGGACCTTTCCTACAATAGTATCGATCTAGGGGCTGCACTAGTCACCAATGTTCCAAGGAGCACAGTCACTGCTGGTCCACCCACATCATGGTCAAACTCCATCATTGTCCCCATTTTCAAAAATAGAGGGGACCCCCGGAGGTATCGCTCTATTTCTTTACTTGCTTCTACAAGTAAAGTTCTGGAAAAGATCCTGCTTAACCGCCCAGAGGCCGCAGTAGCTGTCAAGGGCATTTTTTCCTCATTTGAGTATGGGTTCAGGGAGGGCCTTCGTACCACTTAACACTGTCCAAATCTACACCTATTTATAAGTAAATATTCACAGGCGACAAAGGCCTGTTTGTACTTGGCCTTTATGGATTTCACCTCAGTATCGGCTGGGTGGATAGAGGCAAACTCCGACATAACATGCTACACATCGGTGTGGAGACAGCTCTGGTTCATTTCCTGGCCCAAATGTAGGAGGCAGTGATGGCCTGCATCAGGAATTGAGTTAATGGGGAATGCACAGATCCCATCTATATGAATCATGGTGTGAGACAATGGTGTGTGCTGGCCACATTTCTCTTTTGCCTATATATTAAGGATTTGGACATTTCTCTGAATACTGCAGAGGCAGACACCCCTAGGGTGGGACTGGGAAAATTCCTTGCTTTGTTACATGCAGACGCCTGTCTCCCGTTATCAAGAACCGGGCTGGGCCTTCAGACGTTGTATAGATTTAGTTTACTGACAAATACCGCCCATACCATGGTCTTAGGGCCCATACCAATCTCAGATAATATTTTATTAATAAGGAAAAACATGTACATGTTTCAACTTTGCCCAATGTGTATTTTTTTATTTTTGAGGGGTGTTGGTTGATTGAAATTTTGCACATGTACTTAGGAAGTTTTCATTTTATTGTTTTTCTTACATCTCATCATTGCTAGTTTTTTTTTTAATGCGATATATTGTGTGGAAATGTTTTATATACACCATACTGTTTGTGCCTTCTTAGCCAGCATTGGTAATACGTCTCCATTGGTATCCCATTGAAGAGAAGTCTTCAATTTTAAAGACACCACTCCAGATAACAGACCAGGGTCCTTTGTCTCTTCTTCGCACCACAACAGAGCAGTGAATGGTACTGCTAGCTCAGTTTCATGTCTGGGATGCCTACACCACAAGCCTCATATGGCACTTTAAGCAGTTTAATTTGCAAGATTGGTCTGACTACCCCATACCAGAGACGTTTTAAGCCAAGGACAAAGTGTGTGCTGGCCTAGTGCACCAGCCTTTCAGGGCCATCCGACACAGCTAGCTCTGTTCAGCAGAGAGTCTTGCCTTAATGATCTTGAATAATTTTTTTTATTAATTCTGTTAAGTATAGTTTTCCTTTAATTTATTTTCAATAAGGGTGATCTGTGGGAGACTAATTATGACATTTTGCAGAGAAATGTTGTGTTGATGTTTCGAGCAACATCCATAAAAGGTTTTTTAGGACAAAACAGGACATTACATAGCAGAAATGGGGGGAGGGGGGTCATCGATATTTATTTGGAATAATATTAGTGAGCTGCTGCTGTGGTACAATGTTGAAAACATGTCACCGTCTCTCAATATTAGATGCAAACATTTAGAATTTAGACCGATGTGCCTGTCCACGCTCATTGACCTGGCCAAATAGGGCATAAAAGATGTAAAAATGGATCATAAACTCAAAGCTGTTCCGAATAGGGGGCCCCAAAACGGGTTTGGCCAGGGCCCCCAAAATCCTTAAAATGTCCCTGACCAGACTAACAGTGAGCCTGGCGTATTGCTCCTTGTGAGGTAAGGGGACAGGACTTGGATCACTGCATGGATATTACTACCATTTTACGTAATATATTAACTCACTGACTAACAGTGGCAGTGTGATCAACAAAAGAATGGGGCCCGCAGTGATATCAGCCTTCTACCCAGACTGTTGACTCACTATGCAATTTGTCTACGCTCATGTAGCTGAACATGGTAGATACTCATTCCCCAGAGTGGCTACCTACCAATTCTGCCCTCCTCATCAGTAAGGTAAAATTGTCTTATATACTAATGCATGATCCATCCTTTTTCTTACCTCATGTCTGCCTTTTCTGCTTCAATACTAAGCACATTCATCAGTTTTTCATACTCCTTCTCGGGGGGATCATATACATAACGAACAATCCACCTTGTCACAGGATGCTGTAAAAAATAAAGGAAATACACTTAGCAACAATGTCTTGTTGCCACATGCTTTACCACAATTTGAGGTTTTGTGAGCTAGCCTATCGAAGATCTTGAGGCTAAAGAATTTTAAAACGCCCAAGCATCAGAAGCCAGTATTGTGAACTCAATGTTTTCCCTAATTTGGCGGGTTGCAGTCAAAGTAAGTAGGCCTACCAAGATATCAATTGGGAGTTATTGCACCTGGGATGGTCATAGGACAGGTTCTCGTTCAGACGTGCATTGTAAAGTGAACAGAATGTCACCCATGTTAATGCTTCACTTTTTAAACGACTATAGTCCTATTAATGTTGAACTCAACCTTTAACAGCTATTTGAAACACTTTTGTTAAAATACCGTGACAACATTGAATTTGTGGTTTTCCACAGAATTTATACCAATGTTTAACCAGCTCAGTCTCCATATTTGTCATATTTAACATAAGGCACAGGGCTGATCCTAAGTGTAGACTACGTGTTCTTCCTTAACTTTACTGACATGATCCACACATGCTGATTCTCTGATGGGAGAAGAGCAATTACGGTAAAATTATGTGGAATCAGCCTTAACCATCAGACACTTCCCAGAAATTAGAATGGTCTGCCAGTGTTTCAAGCACCAGTGCCTCCCAGGATGGAAAGTATAACTAACATCTAAAAACTTTGCAACACACTCAAAGATGCTCTAGGTTGTGGTGGAAAGCAGATAAAAGGGCATCCCTGAGCAAAAAGGTGGTCAGTCGTGAAAAAAAATAAAAATAAAAATATCCATTTATTCTTGAAGTTTAAATGAAGAAGACCAAAACCTAATTTTGACTAGACTGGAAGCCAATAAAGTGGTATCAAACGTATGTGGTTTCTAGTCTTGCAGCCCAAAGTCAGAAAAGATGCCATTATCAACATTTTGGAAAATCTCGATGGGGTGAGGAACATTTACTTAAACAATTGTAAGAAGTGATGCATTACAGCAGCTTTATTTAATGTACCTCAACAAGAGCTAAAATTTCTGCAGACTAGATTGGAGAGACCTGTGCACCTTAAAGCTACTAATGAATCCGTATTCTAAAGGACAGTAGTATACTCTGATAGTGTGAAACGTATAAGATTATTTCCCCAACTCAGAATGGTTTGGTCGTGATGGAGGATAGCTATAGCAAAAGAAACACCCTCAGAAATGAAAACCTCAAATTAATGACTTATCTTTAGCTCCCTTTAAGTAGCCAAAGGCTGGACCTACATCCAGGTCTGAACATCTAGACAACAATTGCGACCTACCTCGTCAGCACTGAAAGTTGGATCACTCGCCTGGTTTTCCTCCTCCAGCTGCTTCGTTTTTGGTTGTAATCCACAAAGATACATAAATAGGACTTTGGAGCAAACCTGAATCTTATTGTATCCCACTGCTTAATATAGGATCAGAAATACTCATTTTGACCAGCTAGTGCTGATCCCTTCCAAACAAGAAGAGGCGCTATGCCTACTGTAGCACATCATTAAGTACCAAAAGTAACCAGTGATGATTGTGTACGGAATCTCTGTGGCAAATAAAATCTCCTCTGAAGTGAAGTGAGTACATGTACATGTATTTACTATTTTTTATCTATTTCAGGCTTCCGCTTGTTGAACAAGCTAAAAGTAGAAGGGGGTGTGGGGACCCTCCAATGCTGGCGGTTATAGATGCCCCCAAATACTGCTGTTTCTGGAAATAGGAAGTTATCAGTGGGACAGAGGGAAGTGTCTAAAGTTGCAATTATAGACTTCTTCTTCAACCTTCCACCTAACAAATCAGCAATATTAGATGGCTTTATTTTTTTATAGCTAAATGGTTGATTTTTATATAATCAATAGAGCTGTGATATGTTTCGCCCGGAGAGGGGAATGTGACGTAAAAGTGACATGCTGTTCTTTTTGCCAGTTGAAGATCTCTATTCCTCTTCTTTTGTGCCCCAGAATCGAGAGAGGGGCAGCGCTACATTTACAGTACCTCAAATTTTTGCTTTAGTGACTCTCCGCTCTGAAGAGCACTCCTCCATACAAAGATCCAAAACATTCAAACACTCCTTCTCTACTGTACGTAGCACGTGAACTCACCCGAGCATCCAATCACTTTAATAAATGGTGCTACGGACCCCAAAATAGCACTACTTTTACTGACTCCAGATAATTCAAATTTGAAATTGTTTTGGTGCCAAAATGTATATACACCGATAACCACTCTTTTTAGCATTAGTGAAAGCAATGGAAAATACCCTATAATAAATCACAGAAAATAAATGCTGATAAACAGAAAACCCTATGAATGCCTCAGATAACTAACAAATTAAATGTGAGGAGTCTCGGGTGATGCATGGGATTGAATGTGGCTCGAGTACATGTGAAGGTATTTTTGGCAAGGTGGGGCTGTGAGGAGGATATGAGAACCTGGAGTGAATATAGTAATCAAAAGATTATTGTGCACGTAAAGGCGCATGTCTCACTTTGAAAACATTGTACCAGAACTCTGCCTTTTTAGTAGTATAAACGGAAGCTACAAATCAAAGATCTAGAAACCTTGAAAGGTATTTTGATGCAACCAGGAAAACAGTACAATCATAAAACATGCAGACTGAGGTGCTGCTTCTTCAGCCCAAAAATAACTGGCTATATAATGCGAATGAAATATAGGTTTAAAAATCAAATAAAAACATATGTACAAAAGTTACCGAATAGTACTCCCAGTGGTCTGGGATATATCCCTCTGGAATCTCTGCCAATTCAGCTTCACCTGGTAGAATGGACAAATAGTGGAAAATCAACACTAGCACAAAATCAGAAAGCATTTGTCGTGCGCACAAATTACAACAGACCAGCTATGAAAACAGTCAACTTCTCCCCTTGTGACTTGCAGGAACATTCAGGTTAAAGCCAGACTCATCGATGAACAACAATGCACATTCGTGAACTGTGTTGGGGGGGGGGGGGGGGAGAAGACTGCTATTTATGGTTAGGTATTTAGGTAGTTTTCAATCAGGGACAAACCACATGGCTACAAACTAATCCCACTGTAGATTTTCTCAACTAAAAACTGATGCCCGTGTATTTCGTCTTAGGCAAAAAATCCGTTTCACTTAACTTTCCCAAGAAAATCATTCCCAACAGGATCAGACCCAAACCGAAACACAAATAATGCAATCAAGCAACAGTGAAAACATATATATATATATATATATTTTTAAACAGGCTATTTGTCATACAGTTTACTGGGACATATATGCTAAACTAAATAGCATAATGCACACTCACCAGAATTACCCTTGGGGAAGACATTGCCATACATAAACAAATCTATGTAAAGCCCTTGGGACAGAGCAGGGGCAAGACTTGAGTTGGGAAAGAGATGTGGAATTAGTGAACAGTAAATGGTCAGCTGCTCTCCATCCAGCGCTGAAGGTCTCCATAAGTACAATTGGTCGAATTCAGTTATGTACATCCCACGTATCCCACTCCACTAGGACTACACATTCTGTGTAAGAGTTTTGGAGATGAGCGCATTCAATGCAGATGTGATGAAGCCACTTTCTTTTACATGGTGTAAATGTATCCAGTGATTACTTTTTTGGACTAGGGTTTCTGACTAGGTTACTAAGGTAGCGAGTAAACAAAACCTACACAAACCTAAAACATGCTTACTGGAACTCATGTCCAGAACCAAGGTGGACCAGTGTCATTGGAATATTGTAGACTTAGCAATGGCCATAGCAAAAAGTGCTACACCTATTAAATTGAAAAATACACCGGCTCCCGAGATGTGGCTGAGTGGAGCTCTGAGTTTCATAAATGGGCACAGGCTGAGGAGGATGGAAGGAGGCGATTAAAGGTCCAAAGGAGGAAGAACAGAGAAGGTGTCAAGATGTGACTCAATATTACTGGCACTGCCCTGAGAATTGGAAGATAAACCACCGCTGGAGTATTCTGCACTATAAAATATGTCGCGTCAATTTGCCCTCTCACAGAGTGTGACTATCGCTGCTGAACAGAAAGTTATGTATTGGTGCAATCAATCACATTATGTAACTTCCTAAGTTGGTTTATTTATTTATTTCTGTTCTAGTTTTACAGAATGGACAGATTATATCAATAACGTTCTTTTCCTAAACCACTTATAATTGGTTGTGGGAAAAAATGTATGTTTTATAATTAGGGCTCCCGGTTTTATGGTATTTTTTTGACATTTCCGTCTGTATTTATCTATATTTATTTTTTGCTAATTTTATCTCTGTTTATCCACTGATATTTTAGGTTTTGTGAAAAAAATGAAGCTGAAGCTAGAATACTTCCATATTTAATCAGTTGAAAAATATACTTTCTTATTTGAATCTCTACCACTTTTCAATGATATTAAGACTCATAATGATAAATCAATTCACCTTTAATTAAATATGAAACCTTTAGTATCAATCTTATGCACATATACTGCTCTTGTGGCATCATTATTAAAAACATACTTATTTTTTAACCTATGTACCTGTCAATCCACAGGGCTCTTGTCCTGACTGTCATAAATTACAGTATGTAGAATTGCTCAGTATCCAAATTTAAAAATAAATACTGACAGGAAAGTAAATGGTTTTCTGACTGTATTTATCTGTACAAATCGAAAACAGGGAGCCCTATTTAGAATGTCTGTTATGTTTCATAACCAATTAAAACATATTTATAAAATACTATGGGCACAGGAAACCTCAAGGTGTAAATATGTTTGAATATATACCACAAGCTAAGAGGAAGCTGCTCATCATGCTGGTGTACTGTAGATACTCTGTGGTGTACTGTGTATAGACGCCTGTTTGTCTTTACTCTTCCTTCAGTGACTCAAGCAACACTTCTTAGTTTTAATCACGTTGTTTTTTCTGATTCCACAGAATCCATATTTTGTCCAATCTACTGAAATGAAAACATGGCATACTGTACAACATTTCTTATTTAAATCGTACTTGATCATTTACAGATATAAAAATAAAACTTTATATTAGTGCCTCTTTCATCTACACTCAGAAGGGGGCTGGGGCACTTGTGCAATCTCTTCTTTAATGCACATACCTAACTGTGCTCCAGTGTGTACTTGGTGGCACATCCTTTCCACAGGTGCATTCTCTATGTAAATGGTC
The DNA here is from genome assembly GCF_031143425.1 of Pleurodeles waltl. Lineage (NCBI taxonomy): Eukaryota > Metazoa > Chordata > Amphibia > Caudata > Salamandridae > Pleurodeles > Pleurodeles waltl. Next base: position 69,081,945 of record NC_090450.1, on the reverse strand, counting down.
ATCTGTCTCTGCCCATGCATCTGCACCATATTACCAATCCAGGTGCACGGGTTGACTCTGTACAACTCGTGGTAGAGCACAATTACAGCGCAGGCCAAGTGTAGCCTTCGATAAGAGTTTGAGAAGACTGCATGGACTCAAAGGGTCTTTGTTCCCAGAGGAAGACTGGGGTGGACATACTGCCAGGACAGCTAGCTCAACATACGCACTCTGCACTTCAGTCCCTGAAGATGGCCTCAAGGTCACCATGAGTTTGGGTTCAGCCAATCCACTTCAGCTCCCCCCACTTTAACGGTTAGTTGCCCCCTCCCCGTCATTAAACAGAGTGGCAGGCAGTGTCACCCTACTACTCTATATTTCCCTGTTGCACTCTCACCAACACATACGATAATTTTCATAGTGTGTAAATAGAGTGTGCGCCTTTACTGTACGGATCAGATGCATTGTCCTTGTTGCACTAGAAACACACCACGATGAAGCAAGCCATGTTTGTGCGCAGATGAGGGAAAAGAGCCTTAAAACAGCTCATGAGTTTCTTTTGCATTGTCGATCCCATTCGACACTTCACTAATATTTTCAGGAACTAGAAAGCAAGCACGGATCTTGGCAGTAAGCCTTAAAACTTCTAGAAAGTTTCTTTATTTATTAGTATCCGTGCTAATATTGCTTTTGATGTACGTGGTGCCTATTAAGACATGCCTTTAGGCTTCTGTGGCAAGGACATGTGTGGTCCAGACATCGATTTCTTCGCTTCTACAATCTGTAAATAATTTAGCAATTCAGCAAGCAGTTGAAAATACAAAAACACTCAGCCACTGATCTACCGGTAAATGTGCAGTAAATAAACCCGTATGGAATCGCAATCTACCAACAATAGTATCCCAGAAAATATAGGTAATAAAATACATTTCTATGGCTAAACACATCACTTGAGGTGGCCAAGAAACTTTCCACAGGACCAAATGTTGCAAAATATCACCGCCCCCCACCCCCCAAATAACGATGGTGTAAGGGTGTGTGGAGGCAGAGACCTGAACCACCGGAAATAGTGAGAAAAAACAGGGTGTTTAATAATACTGAGTGCACAAACTTAGATGAAGATCTGGACATGAGTCACAGAAACCGAAAGAATTGGAAGAGTCATAGCTATACGGCAAAGGTATTTACCTCCAGAAGAGAAAAGAGAGAAATCTCATTTGGATCGCAACAAGCTTAGGGAACGGGGAAAACAGCAGTTGCGTGAAAGGATAAAGCCATGGGATAGAACAATAAAATTAGGGAGGTGTCTGGACTTGATACTTAAAATTTAGACACACTTTTCAGGGCTCTTGATAGAAAATTAGGCTTGGAAGGGATGTGTCCGGAGGTCAGAATGCATCAAAATTATGTATCCATTGGTTGGTCAAATAGTTACTAAAGAAATGTCAAATAGCCAAATCTCTAAACTGTTTAGGGTAATATCAGGCTAACACTTTTACTACAGTGCAGGAAAAAGGCGAGAGAGACTTGAGTGATCTCAGTAGCAACAAGTGAGGTATGTGCTAGAGTTTGATTTGGTAACCACTACATATAAATAAAAAAAACGTTTAAAAAACTATAGAATACTTACCAATGAAGACATTGATGAAGGTTAACAATACCACCGTTGGTATCCCAGTCAACAAAATGTAGTATTTCTATTGGAAAAAAACAATGGGTAAAATGTAGACATCATTCTTTTCTAGTAACATAAACAGTGTCCCACCAAACACTCATGAGATAAAAGTAACTTGTTTAAATGTGTCTGATAACGTAAGACAATAGAATATTTCACCCTACAAGCTAAGCAGCCAAAACTATATCTCCCAATTATAAAGGGTTTTTATTTAGAAATAATTGCAGGTAGTGCACAGAAAAGCTTCATATCATAAGGAGTATAACTAGAGAATACAATATTCCATTGCCTAGCAAAATTTGAAATACCACACCCCATTCCAAATACCCAAAAACTACAACCAAGACATGCCACGATATGAATGCCCAAGTCACAAAAGAGAGTATGTGAGAATGAGTCTTTTTTCCAAACTGAGCATGAAGAAAGGAGGGATGTATAGAGTAACTATAAAGAATAAAATACTTGTTGTACTAGCCAAACTTTAGTTAACCAGAGGCTGTCCTGGCAAGCTTCTGCCCTGTATCTTCTCCCTCCACTCTAGTTCGTTTTCTGTTCTCTGATAAACTAATTTCGAAGGTCACCAGAACAACACAGGCACACACACTGCTAGAGAAAACGGAAGGTAGGATAGCAGAGGGAGAGAGGAAAATAGCAGAAAACAAACCACTCCACTTGGAGAGCTAAACAGTGCCCCGCGAGGCACAGGAACCAGGCTCCTTCAGAAACACGACAGAAGTGATGACATTCCTAGACAATACAGTGGAAAGGCTGAAAAATGACCAGAGAGCATCAATGTCTGCATCTCGAGTTCTCTCAGTGGCCTCTGATACCACCTTGACCAATTCATTGATGTCCTTTTTACAGGACTACCTGGGCTTCGACTCAGGCTTTGGATATTGAAATAGTATGGAAAGCCCACACGGCGCCATCAGAAGTAAACTCTGTAGGTGACAATCATTGCAGTTTTGAGATCCCACCCTGCGAACAGCATCCAATGTGAAAGACTCTGCAGAGTGAAGACAGGAGAATTTGAGGACCAAACAACATAAGAAGAGAGATGCAACCGCTCTACAAAAGAGTCACTGAACCTGGGAGTAAAGGCGGAAACAGGAACAATGATGATTCAAAGTCTGGCATGCACATAAGGAATACATTTCCTCGAAAACTGATGCTATCTAATCTATGTTATATCAATTATGGGCTTTAGCCAAACATGCGATTTTGGCATACTAATTAAACATTCTCTGCTTTGCCCCTGCTTGTCGCATATTCAGCAACAAGGCTTTGGAGAGAGTTAAACTTTTGTGCTGCTTCGTGATTCTCCACCTAATACTTTCTGTTTGAAGTACACTCCTTGCTCTTCATGTGTTTCCCCAATCTGATCAGCCCCCTCCCCTTTCTCCCCGATTCCTCAATTAGGTGGCATTCCTCAGAATATGAGGTCAAAGACTACAATTAAAAATTAGTCAGAAAGTTTGAGAAGTTTCAGAAAGAAGTAAACTGTTTTACATATATTATATGCAGATGTACAGATTGTGTATATATTTTAATAAAATTATTTCACCCTAAAACAACTAAAAACAAAAAGTTCTGGCTAACATCAGAACCAATAAATATTTGAAGAGTTGCTAGGATGAAGGCTGGTTCATGTGCCTCACTTGTGTATGAACTAATGTGTAATTACAGCACCTATTGCTCAATATTGGCACAAAAATACAAGCCATACAGATACAGATGGACAAGCTCAACTAACAGTTCTGAAGAGCCCTACTATGAACCACCCATTTAACAAGAGGACAAATGGACAATGTGGAGGGGTATCTTTCTTTTAATACACAAGCACATGACTGCCTCTGCCCAGCCTTAACCCCCTTTCAGATATAGGAGTCTACTGCAAAATGACTGTGGTCTTTATATGGAATGATATTTCTGATCACAGCTCCTCCTTTTCAGCACATTGTAGGATTATGGACAAACAACATCAGTTTAAGCTCTGTATTACATTGCAGTTCCCTTATGTGTCCTTTATCACTGAGCTAACATCTGATATACGGGTGTAATAAAGAACAAACTGAGAATTAACAGAGGGCCTCTTTATACTAGAATAGCACTAGTACATGAGGTGCTCGCCGGTTGTGTAAACAGAATATATACTGCATTGGTGTTCATTTAGCATTGTTTGGTGCTGCAAGGTGGCACAGTTAAACCCAAGTAATGCGTACAGGCAAAATAAAGTATAAAATGGACAAAGAAACGTTTAAATAACATGTTTATACAACATCCTACTAGTCCACACAACAAGTATGGTGGAGTCCCCAGGGATGTGCCAGCAACCATTGGACAGCCTGTGCATGAAATGCAGCAGCACATTTGTGGATGCAGTGGAGGTAGTTTTAAGTGTATAAGAACTGCAATGTACTCTCTCTATTAATCACACTAACACCATTTCAAGTTGATATTGAAACACTCCCACAAACTTGTACTGTCCCCATACATATTTATATGTAATGCGCCTTTCCTATAACCAGCCAACACCATGCACAGCCTTGCGCGGCGGGTGTTAACAGGCGCCGCAGTCAACCCACTTTAAGCGCCACCCACCGCCACCACAGCCCAAGAGGTTTGGAGCTTAAAGGGGACAACATTATATATAATCAATCTGCACGGGCCCCTTCGAGCACTACCTCTACACCAAGGCTACCTAATAAAAAATATATGGGGGGGACCCAAGGACCCCCTACCTGAGCCCAGGGGACCACTCCCACCCCTCCCACACGGACAGACCTAAAAAAATATATGGAGGCCGTGCAGAGTTCCACACGTCCTGTGGACCACCACCTCCCTGTGACAGCATCAACAAAGTAATTGGGGGGGGGGGTGAATGGACCCAGGCTCCCTCCCCCGGTACCTCCACCTCCCTGGGATTACATTTGTAAAGTATGGGGGGTGGGGGTGCCTCCAGGCCCCGGGAAGGTAATATACCTGGGTGCCCAGGGCACCCAGTATAGATATATGGAGTCCACTGGAGGACCCTCAAGGCCCCTGTCGTCCCACCGGCCCCAATCTTCTGCTGGAGCCAGCATTGGTCCCACATGCAGGGAGCTGCTTTAAATAGCAGCTCCGTGCCTGTTGGAGCAACCATTTAATCACTTTACCTGCTCGCATGACTGCATGCAGGGAAAGAGATGAAAGCTCCACTTTCAGCACGCAGGAGCATTTTTAAAGCTCCCGCTTGATGAAAACGAAGTGTTCTTTTTTTGCTTGGAGGGAGCAGTCATCTCTTGCCAATCAAAAGCATACTGATACCTCCCAAAGGTGGGCACCACGGAGGGTAGCAGGAGCCGGTCCTGGGGCCCACTCCATCTTTGCAGTTTTGCCCCAGGGAAGTGGTAATCTGTTCACATAGGCACGCTCTCTGCCGCCTCGGAAAAGAAGTCTGGATTAGCAATTCTGTGATCAGTGCAACATGGTGCGTTCCTAATGTTTGGCAAATAAGTGATGAACTCTTCTCATAATCAATATTGTCTTGTCCTCCCAAAATGCCTTTCTACTTTAATATGCTAACTTTTCTGGGATGCTGGATTTATAGAGCAGGTATGGCTATACACATACAAACAGAAAAGTGTCTTCCTTACTTTGGGAGTTTGACCAAATGCTCAGAGCTGTGTATTATTACCAGCATGCACCAATTTACATGTGGGGTCTTTTAGCCCCTGCATCTGTTATTGGGGATGGGTAAGATGAACAATGCATTAGTATTTAGAGATAGGAACAGAGGAAAAACAATACAAGGATGGAGGGAAAACACCACCATCCCAAATGCAAGGTGGATTAATTTTTAAGGCTCAAATGCGAAAATCTCTTACATAATCCAAATACATACTTAAATGTACTTTTTATTTTATTTTTATTTTTTTAAATCAATAATGAAAGAAAATGAGTTACCCCTGCAGCATTTAAAATTAGAATATAAAAAGCAACAAGAATATTGGGTATACCAAAAAGAAAAAATTCACACACCAGCAAATTTAGAAATCTTGTATCGTAGTAATGTGCAGGTTTAATGACAAACATTCTCTTCCCATGGCTCTCATGTCGAATTGGAACTGCAAAATATAAAAGAAAAAAGATAAGATAAGATCGTTAGGCAATCAAATCATTTGGCCCAACCATTTTTGTTGCATGTGGAAGGGGTCATAAATTGGCATTTAAAAGGTTTGTTACTTATCAAAGTTATTTACAACAAAAACAAGACAAATTTCCACCTGACACAGGAAAACTCTCACATGAATAACTGCCACAAACAACGACTTTCCACGGAGTGCACTGTTGAAAACATACATCTTTTAAGAGACCGTTGTTTTTACCACAACCGTCCATGGTGGAAAGACACTGGAAGGTTAACAATCTGAGTTCATAACTTTAAATTTCTGCCAAATGTTAAGTATACTGCCTTGAATTAAAAAATGAAAGATTATTAAATGTTCCCTTTCTTTTTAAACTTTGAGTGGAGTTCTTCATTACTCAAAAGAGGTTTTAAGTGGAGACAAGCAAGCCCAGGCTAGGCACTGCTAGCAGCCGCCTTCAAGGTTACGCCACATCCCTGGCTTGTTAGGAGGATGCACGTTCAGTATTAACAAGTAAAAACAATTTGTACCTTAGCAAATACTGCATCAATTTCCAAAGGAAAGGTCGGATAAAACGTGACAAATGTGGACACTGCTACCCAGTTGCAATTGATACCCTCAAACTACCTCAAAATGATTACATTTCGAATGAAAAAGGCTGCAAAAGCCCTCACAAGTCTTCTTTGCCTTTGTAACATGCTGCGGTAAAGTCCATCGTGCTTTTTTAGAAAGGCTGGAGGTTTCTCAATCAAAATTGCCGGTATGACTTTTTAAATTTGCTTATGCTTGTCTCCTACTGCCCACAATTTATCAGACTTGCAGCTTTTCTTTCTTACATGGCTGCCAAACTGTGCAATGCTCTTCCACCAGTTCCTAATTAGTTTCATAAACCCCAGATATTTTGAAAATACCTTAAACCATGGCTATTTTCCTTTCCTGCACTTACATAGTGTCTTTGCCCAGCCTGCAGTTCACAATCCTATCGGGGCCAGGGCATCCCCTATAAGTAACTAAGTAGGCGAGGCAACCGCTGCACGGGAGACTGGTTGTGGAGCAAGGGGGGCATCCAACTACAACCCTCAACACTGGTTGAGGCTGGAGCCACGTACATGGACGTGAATGTGCCAGGAGGTTCTTATAAGTCTGTGGAGCGACCTTCTGCCAGGACGAGCATGGGCAATACCAAGGCCAAGGGCGGGCCCGTCTGCGCCCATCCCTGTTTGACTGAGGCGGAGCTGGGCCACCCCCCTTGGCTTAGCTTTCCTTTCTATAAAACATGGTCAGAGATTACAGGCAGTGTTGACTTTCGGGGATCAGAGCGTGTTACTGGTAAGAGCTGGAACTTTTTATCAGAACCAGGCCAGTTCACACATTGGGAGAGAAGGAACCAAGTTATGTCTGGGGAAGCCTCTGGTCGCAGAAGCTGGTGAACTAGAGATTGTCCATGCAATCTAATTAGCAAGGGGCCCCCGGACAATGGTTATTTGGTTTAGAGTACGGAGGACCTGTTGGCGCTACCCTGATTGCCGCTGGGGTTTTGGAGAAAAAAAAAAAAATCACGCATGTAGAAGACAAATAATGGCACAGCTTGGAGGGGATGCAGCATTATTTGCTGTCAACAATGGCCCTCGGTCACTAATAGGTAGGCCAGATATGAACCCTTTAAAGGCTGTAGCGCATGTTCATTATGGGGCCCCGGTTCCAGCCGAAGTTCCCATCCTGTGCCTTTCAGATTCAGAACAATGGAAAACTCTCATTCTCCAGTATGGAAATGGAAGAAAAGAGAGAGAGAGAGATGGGATCTGGGAAAGGAAGGTGGCTCGTCCCCTAGATCAAAGGTTAAACTAGGGAATAATTTGATGGAGGACCAGATTGAAAGCAAGGTACAATACTGCGTGGATTAGCTATATTCTAGACTTGAACTTTTTATAAAGGGGTTAGCGGAGCCTCTAGTGAACAGAATTAAGTTATCCTGCGTGCAATTGGTGGGCAATTAACAGGATCCTCACAGCGGCCACTGCTGGAACTATCAGTGGCTTCTCATATGGATATGTTTATACCAGTTAGAAGGGAAGGCTCCCATCCAATCACATAAAGCCAGGGCCATCTGAAACTGAATCTATTTTGTGAGAATTCCTGGAAATGAGATTGAGGGGGCTTTAATAGTACTAGTGATCCGGGTAAGGATCTTATAACGGAAAATTCTATGAGTTTTAGGCCTACAGCAACAAAGAGGGAAGCTATAAAAAAATCTAGCACCCCGAATTTGCCAAAATTGATCTCCCCACCAATGCAACGACCTAAGTGGAGTTTTGGGGTAATGATCCTCCTCTGGGTACTAATTTGTCACAGTCGTACAGGGAACTGAAGAATAAAGTAGTGCGCTTGGTTGGGCAGCCATTTTAGCTTTGGTGTAACTACCTCAGATTGAATCAATATGGTGAGAAAAGTAAAATGGCTGGGCAAGGGACCAAAGACCATGTAGAGACATTGTATTCTTGTTCATTTTAGGAGGGGTCATATGGCTGAACATGTACTTGATAGGGCGGATCTCAGCAGAGGAAGTTTATCTTCCGCCACCCAGGTTTTGCCATTGGGCTTTTTCAACAGACCAACTCATGGGAAATTATTTACAGGGCTCCAGAAGAGATCTCATATAATGACTCATACACTGTGGCAGTCTACTCGTCCCCAAGTAACATGTCATAATAGATTTGCCCCTTTGACCCAGCTGGATGCCCCTGATTGACGTGAACCTACAGCAGCAGAATCTTTAATTGGGGTGGAGTGTTCTGCTTGCAAGGTTATTTCTGCTCAAAGGATGGATGTTACAACTTTAAGAACCCAGGATGACATAAGTCTACTTAGTTGAAATACATTAGGGCTGTCCCCCTAAATTCAAGGAGGCAGAATCAATACCTTTTGTTTTGTAAAAGGTTTCAATCTAATCCGTCTTCAAGAAACGTGGAAGTGTGAGAAAGTGTTCCATATCGAGGGTTATAAAATATATTTCAAACCAGCTACTGGTCAATCTAGAGAGGGTATGATAATTTTTGTCTCCATTAGGATAAACGGGTGGGTAAGAAAGCTATCGTCCATTGCTGATACTATTCGAGCCTTAAAGATTACACTTGGTGGATCTTTAACCTAGTGCTGCAAAATGTTTTGAATGTTAAAACCTAGAATCTTGATATTACTAATGTCCACAGTTTGATCATGTTCATGGAGCAGTTAGGGAGACAGAATGGTGAAAGGTTGACAAACTCCATATTCGATAGGGACTTTAACACACACACCTCGGTGGGCTGGGGAATGTGGGAGGACTGGTATATGATTTGTAGCTCCTGTCCTCTAGCATCTCGAGTAAATGTTGTTTGAACCAGGAGCCCCACTTGGAACATTCCCCAGAAGGTAATGACTTATCATTGATGTTAAGTGACTTCACTCTTGTGCATACTTAGGGTACGATTTCAGTTTCAGAGGAAGGGATACTTGTTCCAACGTATCAAGGAAGCCACTGGGCCTCGATTGTTAATTAAATCTTTGTCTCTGTTACTATACTTCATATAATCACCAAATTTGAAGTCATTTGCTAACCTCTTGGCAATCATCATACCCTGTTATTGAGCCTAAGGGGTCCAAGACTAGCTCTAAGGAACGTTGCTTGTCAGCAAACTGCTCCCCAGATTCAGATTAAGGGGAGACATTTAAAATGGTCTCTAGTGGAGCCTGATACCTTTGCAACTGCTCTTTTTCTAAGTTGCCAGATAGAATGGGCAATTTGCCTAGAACCCGCTTCCTCAGACGAGGATCATTTAGTTGCTTTTTACAGCTATTTCAGCAAAGGTAAAAAAAATCTTCTTCCCATGGATTATAGCAAGCCCCCTAAACACACCCCAAAATGGTCTGACTCAGGCTGCTTGAGGGCCTTGCGTACACTAAAGAGTGCACTTAAATCCTCCCCCAGAGACAAGGAACTGATGAGCGTGTGTAGGCGCTCATACAAAGAAGACCTTAAGAGAAGGAAGGGGTATTTAAGAAGAAGAGTTTGGGAGGATTTGGTAGATGCTAGTACCATCAAAGACAGTGCAAAGTTTTGGAGTGTTATTAATCCGCTAAGCTTTGTCCCAGAGGATATCATCACATACCAGCCAAGGTTTGGGTGGATCATTTTGAGAATATGTAGGACTGTCCTGTATAGGTCATGCCGGGCACGGAGGCCCAGGAGGTGTGAGGAAAGTTTACTTTGGTTTTTACCCTTGAAGAAGTTAAACAGGGAATCCTGGGACTCACTAGGAACAAGGCCCCGAGGCCAGATGGGATCCCACTAAATTTATTTTTGACAGTTTAATGAGATTTGGGCCCCTATGCCAACATTGGTTCTGAATGCTGCAGTACAGATGGGTTCCCCACCGTCCTGGTCTAGTTCGATATTTCTCCAGGTATTTAAAAAAGGTGACAAGGGTAAGCCCTAGTGTTATAGGCTTTTTTCCCTGCTCGATTCCGTAGTAAAAGTATTGGCCAGGGTGATATTGGACAGACTGTGCTTATTGGTGAATGATAATATAATATTGGGATGCCAATATGGGCTCCAAAAGGGCAGGCTGACAATTGACCAATGTCTTAATCTTTTTATGATCAGTATTAAATATAGGTCTCTTGCATTTATGAATTTAGAGGCCGCGTTTGACCTGATAAACCCAGGATAATATGTGGCACATTTTATTAGAAGTGGGGGTTAACCGCACCGCATCATGTCGCAGATATTTAACTTTTGAGACTGAGATGTAAAATTCTCCAGACGCTGCTTAGAGCTCTCAGTCTACGAAGTGGAAATGCCATCATCACTTTCTTTCCTAATTTCACCCAACATGTGCAGAAACTTCAACGTGACTTTCTCGATGTCAAAAGGGATCTTCAAGACCAAGATGTCAAATACTCAATGATATTCCCAGCACAGCTTGCGTAGTAGCCAAGGCCAAAACTTCTTCTCCCAGAAGCAATGTGGGATTGGCTCGAGGGCTGGTAAAGAGCTGGAGACACAGGAAGGGTGGACCGACCCAGGAAGCAACAAGGGGGGGGGCCTCCGATGGGGCATAAACACCCCCCAGACAAGGGTCACGCAAGAGCCCCCCCCCCCCCCCCCCCTATCACCAGTCTTGAACCACTGCCCATCTCAGCAGGAGTAGACCCAAGGACAACAACACGATTGGTTTGAACTCACAGACTGAGTCTACCAAAATGGACCACCTCCCTGATGCATAAACTTGCTACTCAGTGGCACCCTTCAGCCAGTCTTGCACCGGACCAGGCAAACGCAGTAAAGCTAAAGAGTTGTTCTGGGGGCTGGGAGGGGGTTTAATGGGCGCTAGCCATAACTCCTCACTAGTTTAATGTTCAACTGGAGCGACAGGCACAATGCATGGTTGGGGTAGTCGGTAGCTCAGGGCCCGATTTGCAGTGAGACCGGGGGGTTTAAGGACAGGTACTTGGAAATTTTGTTTGTTTGTTGTTGGAGCTAAGGCAAGATGCATTTCGGTCACCATCACCACAGAAAGAGAAAGAGTTACTTCACTACCAATATGTGGACACCACCAACCGAAGTCCATACTGCCAGTCACAATAGCTCACAACAGACCAAATCCCCAATAATGTGCATACACATATGAACATACCGACACTGCGTCTTCTGCTCTGGAATGTCAATGGGCTTGGCGACAAGATCACACAGGGGTTACTAACTCAGTACCAGCAGTATCTCAAAAGACACTCCCCAATGAGGTCCTCCTACAGGAGACCCACTTAATGGGAAATAAATGTCACACATTAGATAGGTGGAGGGTAAAAACTGGTCGAACACGCTGGCTTCACCACCGCTGTGAGGGGGTGGGCATTGTAGTGAAAAATCACTCCCCCCCTCACTATTCAACACATTTGGTCCGATGCACAGGGATGATACATGGTCCTCTCGGGGATCTGGGATGGGGCCGCCATGAATCTCCTCGGAGTACATTCCCCTTCACCTTCATGACACCCACTTCCAGAGTTGAATGCACTCCTGCCAGAACTCCCTGATGGGGACCTAATTATGGGAGGTGATTTCAATGCAACACTATGTGACGCTAGCGACCGGCAGCCCCCCCACTCTCAACAGATAAACCCAACACAACGACACTTGGCCTACTTCCTCACGTTCCCAGGGACTCATGGATTTATGGAAAGCCTTCCGCCCCACTGAGAAACACTTTCCCTTCACTCCATGGCACACAATAGTCTCTCCCGTATTGACTTCTTCATTACGTCGCCAGTCAACTGACACCAGTTCGAGAAGTCAAAGTCCACCACCTAGCATGGGGCATCTCCGACCATTACCCCTTGTGGCTGATCTACGGCTACGGCAACAGTAACATCCTCAGACGTATTATACTGAACCCCTGGTACTTCAAGGTGCCAAAGGTCATGGAAACATTGACAGAAGTGACTGAGTGCTACTTTGAGGAAAACGGCTCATTGGTGGCCTCAGCTCAGACAGTGTAGGAAGCATATAAGGCGGTAATTAAGGGAGTTAGTCTTTCCACAATAGTAGGACACAGAAAGGAAAAATGGGCAAAAATGGAGACTCTAGAATGGGAAATGATGGCTCTTGAAATGAGCCTCTCGGTGCTAGATGATACAGCCCATGTACTGGTGCTCAAGCAACAAGTGTACCGTGATGTAGCACAAGAGGCAGCCAAGACCTACCACAGAGCAGTACAACACCGGCTGTATGAGGCGGGTGACAAGGCCGGGAAACTCCTGGCCTGGCTCAATAGAAGAGAAGAACCAAATCGATGAGTGTGGTGGTGGAGGGGTGGGGTGTGAGTCCAGATGGCGATGGGAGAGCTGGTCAGCGATAGAGTATTGAGGAGACGTTTTCTTCATATTACACTGGACTGTACTCAACTGGAGTTACAGCCACAAGGGAGGACTCGTGTGAACTCCTGGTGGATAAACCCCTACCAACCCTCCTTGCAGAAGACAGAGGCACTAGAGAAGGAGCTCTCAGAGGAAATAGTAGGGGTCATCCAGGAGCTGAAGCCTGGCAAAGCTATCTGCCCTAAGGGTGCCCCAATTGAATTATGAAAGATGTCAGCTACTAAGCTTGCCCCCCCCCACTTAAAAAAGATGTACGAAGAAAGCCTACAAAAAGGCAGGCTCCCTTGGGACCACTACCTGGCCTCTATATTTGTAATACGTAAGTAAGAGAAACCGGAGGGAGAATGTGGCTCATGCGGCCGATCTCTCTGCTCAACACGGAGGTGAAAATACTAGCCAAAATATTGACCTCTGATTGTACACATATTGATACACCCTGACCAGTCCGGCTTTATGCCTGTCCGGAACACGGCACTAAATCTTCGTAGATTGCAAGGAGTGCTCAGACAGTCTGGCACAGTGTGAAGAGGCAGCGGTCCACTCGCTTGATGCTCCTATGGCCTTCGACACAGTGGAATTACCTTATTCATTTGCCATGCTGGAGAGGCTAGATTTCGGTCCCCGATTTGTATCATGGGTGTGACTCCTCTACTCTTCCACACCCGTACCGGGGGTAGTTAACTCGGCCATATCAAGGATATTCACCCTCCAACATACTACTAGGCAAGGGTGTCCGCTCTCCCCCTTCCTGTTTGCTTTGCGCCTTGAACCGCTGGCGGCGTGGGTGAGGGAGGATGGAGTTGCAATGGACAGACAGGATATCAAGCAGATGGTGTCCTGCTCTATGTAGCGGAACCCCCAACTTCCATTGAACGGATAATGCATAAAATGACCCTATCAAGCCAAACTCAGGGTATACAAACACTGGACAAAGTAAATCATCTACATCCTCAGGGGTGAGTCACCCCGGCTACCTCAGGGATATGCCGCAGAAATAGTTCAAGTACTTCGGTATCTACGTGACTACTGATGCAGCCCTTTATTACTCCTGCAATCTACTTCCCATTCTGGCACGCCTCAAGCAGGACATCCAACACTAGAGATCACTCCCGCTGTTGCTGATAGGCAGGGCCGCCTTATTTAAAATGATGCCCTGCATCACTTCCGGTATGTTCTGCACAACACACTATACACCGTCCCACAACACTACCTACGGAACATTAGACAGTGAACTTAGAGATCTCTTCTGGAACAGGGGTCAGCTGAAAATAGCCCAAGTCAAACTGATGGGTGGAGGTATCACGGAGGGATTGACCAACCCGACACCAGAAAATACCTTTGGGCGGCACAGCTGACAACCATGAACTAATGGATGCATGCCCCCCAAGGCAACCCGGCATATCGCATGGAAAGAAGACGGATGCATCCAGGAGGGTATCTAATGGCCATTTACGCATCCCCAGATCGACATGCACCCCAGGACCAACTCTAGTGACGACTGGGTACTGGCAGGCTGCACTCTGCGCCCTGGGGTGGGAAGGGGAAATGCCACAGGAACCAAGGCACTGGGTACACTGGGCGTCCTCCTTTGCTTCTATAAGTGGAACCTTATCGGTATCTCCAGGGTTAGAGACCTTGGGCCACAAACTGATGTTCTTACATTCCATCGACTGTAAGAGGAATAAAAATTAGCACCCTCTGAACATTATCGCTACTTCAAAGTACAACGTGTTACGATCTGTACTCTCAAAGGGGATGGAGGTACTGGAGGCCTCCCCTGTGGAGAAGAAATTGTTGAAGAACACTTCCATAGCAAAGCCATCTCATTCACATATGAGACATTGGTTAACAATTCCCCAGACCCACTAAAGCACCTTAAACTGCTATTGGAATAGGATATGGGCAGTCTCAAAGATGAGGACTGGGGCAAGGCACTTCCCTCCCCAAGGGAGGCAGGGATCCGATCAAGGTTCTGTTTGGTACAGTTGAAAGTCCTCCACAGAGCTCATCTATCATGCCTGGCAGATCTAAGATGGGTAGGGAGCCCAACACTCACTGTCTCAGGGGGTGTATACTGAAGGGGTCATTTCGGCACATTCTCTGGAATTGCCTGATGATAAGGAACTACTGGTCCTCAATGATAGCATGTTTAAATGAGATCTGTCGTAGTGCAAAGTCAACCTCGATTAAGTGATGTTTGTTACATATCTGGGACACGTTGGAGCTCAGAAGACCAGAGATTCTTCATATGACTTTAGGCATGATGATAGCTAAGAGAAATATCTCTAGGCTATGGGCCTTACCCCAGCCACCTGAGCTGCATGACTGGAAGCGAGATATGGACTGGTGCATGCTGGCGGAGAGGGGAACGTAGGAGGGTAGAGGGTGCTCACAGAAGGGGGCGAAATCTGGGGGAAATGCAATGCATATAGAGGTGATATATGCTCTATTTACCTACGAGACCGCAGCACTTAAACTTTTCCCACAGTGGGACGTGCACAGGTATTGACTCTACAGGACTGGAACTGGGTGGGGGTCTTCGGTTGGGCAATGGAAGTATGATTATTGCTCCTTTGTCTATTCTGTGCTACTTTAATTTATATAAATCTGTGAATGTATGATGTACTTTTGCCAATTTAGCAATAAATTGAAATAAAAAAATATATAGAGGGAAGGGTTACTTGCTGGGGACACAGGTTGCAATGATAGGGAAAGCATCACAAGGACACTTGGCTGGGCCCGCAAGATCACAAGGGAAAAACCCCTCTAGAAGGGGACATGGCTGCGGGAGCTCGCAAAGCTGCGGGGATTCGGGACATGGGACACTATAGGGATCTCCAAGGTGGGGTGGGGGGTGGATGTTCTAGAGGCTGTGGACCTTATGCCCTTCTCCTCGCTACAGAGTGAATACCAAAATGCACACGTCCCAGTTCCTGAAGTATGCCCAACTTAGAAATGCATGGGAGGCAGAATGGCTGGAGTGATCTGTGATACCTCAATATGCCCCCTTGGAGGGCTGTATCCTGATGGACAAAATGGGAAGAGGTGCAGTCTCTGTTACATATCACACAGTCAGTAATAACATGCCGGACACATTAGGCACATTACGAGAGAGATGGCTACGAGACATGGGCGATATGGAGGATATAGACTGGGAGGCGCTGCTGATGCACCCCCGGGAGGTAGCCATTTTGTACAGCTTACGTCTAATACAGATCAAAATATTGCACAGGGTGTACTATAGCCATCATAGGCTACACACAATGGGAAGTGCAACTACAGCAGAATGCCTGTGATGCACAGATGCCCTGGGTCCTTTATGTACACTCTCTGGGAATGTCCATATATACAAAGCTACTGGAGAGCGATCATTCAGTAGCTCTCCGACATTCGAGGTGCCACTCCAACTCGACCCACGCTTTGTTCTGTTGGGGATACCAAATGGTGTAGATATTCCAGGCGTTAAACTGATCTTCAGTACCTTGGCCTTAGTGGTGGCTAAGAGGGATGTGGCATGATACTGGGGAGCACCTGAGGTATCCACCATACAGGAATGGAGACGCGGGCTGGATCTGTATGGCAGCAGAAAAGGTGACATAACTCAGCGAAGGCTGCCCTCACACATTTCACAAAATCTGGGATGGTTGAGAACTTATTATGGATTGGGGCCAACAGGAGACGGCCACATGGCACACCCCGGTCACCCTATTAGCTAGCATGGGCTACCTTAAGATAAATACTGTCCTATCTAAGATGTAGTTTTCTCATTTATAACTTATGTTTGTATATACTGTTTATGAATCTTACCCTGGATGAGAAACTGTCTACCTATTGTAGATGTATGTGGACACTTGTTTATAATGTACGTGACTGTGCTACCTTTGTTGGTTTGTGCGTTAAAATGAAAATAAAAACATTTAAAGAAAAAACAAAAAAAAGACACACAGTGCTAGAGCTGCTCTAGCTGGATACTGGTATCACTGTGTTGAAGAACCAACTATTCCTGACGGGGTTATTTGGGATGCCCAGTAATGTAATTTAATATTTGTTACGCCAAGCCCTCCTTCATATGGTGACACTACACATTTACAAAAGGATATTCATGCTGGGCCACTGTGCCACACAGAAGATATTACAGGAGATTGAAAATTATGAATGGAGCTTGAAGGGCTCGCCTAAGTTTAATTTTGCATCAAACATAGCAGTTGCAGGAGGAAAATCATCTTAAATAGCATGTCACATTCAGAGACAGATAAAGGCAGCTTACATCAAACTGCCATGACCACCTTCACCCACAAGAAGAGTAAGACAATGTTCAGCTCCCAGCACCTCGGTTGGTCCACTGCAATGCGAATACATAGGTAATTAAAATGGGCTGGTGCCACTTCGAGTCTAAGGGTGACTGGGAAGAGAAGGTGCACATCAGTGATGGCTGCACATACAGTTTTGTCCAAGTTCAGGTGTAAGCCATAGCCAATTTCAGACCATTTAGAGAATTTATCAAAAATCACAATTAGATACTTCAATTCCCCCTTTTCAAGGATGGGTCCTCTAATGTTGATGCCTATCCTTTCCCAAGGCATTCCAGGACTACTTATGGGACACAATGGCAGCCCCATTGTAATATGTTTTATCAGCATCACTGCAACTGTGGCATTCTCTCACCCTACTTTCTACAGTGAAAGCCATACGTGATCACCAATACAAGTTTTTAATCCTGCTTTTATTCTTAACAATGCCAAGATGCCCAAAATCCAACTTTTACCTCATCCTGGCAAAATCACAACTTATCCTTCCACTTCAGAAATTTCATGCATGAGTTCCCAAAAACTTTGCAAACATCCCCAAGTATATTTATCTCTGGGTATCCTTGTTTAATATTGACTAACTTCTTGTAGTACAGGATCTTCTTCATGAGCATTGAACCTTTCTTCATTAGAAATATACTCATTTACTTCTGCCACACAGAACTTTTCACATTCATCAACCGGTGCATGCTTCAAGAGCAATAGTAACCTACTCAAAAAATATGCAACTCTATTTTTTATTCCTGGCATGTATCATACCACATACCTGGAACCCATCAATCTAATGGATAATCAAGTTAAAGGAGAAGAAGCATTATACAACCCCTTTGTTGTGAGCACTTTTGTGAGAGGTTTATGATCACTTCTTTAAAGTTACCGGCGAACCCCCAAATGTTCTGCCTAAAATGTTCTTGACTCTATACACATTCAAGTGCCTCAAGTTCTATTAGAGTAGTTTTCTTCTGTATGGGTCGAGGAGAGTGAGGCATAAATGATGACATTCTCCTCTCCCAACTCACTAATTTGAGTCAAGACAGCTCCTACTCCTTATCCACTGGCACCTGTGGTAACAATACCTTTCAATTTAGGGTCACACCCGTGTAGGGGCAGAGCTTGGCAAATATTTTTTATTCCTTAGAAGGCACCTTGACACTCTTGACCATTCAAACTTATTTTTAACTTTCAAAGTTGTCAAGTATGATATGTTTTGCTAGAAAAATTACTTACAACATTTGAATAAATACAGCCAGACCCTGGAATGCTCTTCCTTTGTCCTTGTTTTTTTTAGCTTCCACTAGTTATCCTTTTGGTTTAATTCCTTCCCCACATTGCCCAAGTACATAACCTCTTTTATACAATCTTATGCTAGCTGTACTCAGCAGCGAAACCATTCTTATTCAGAATTCAAAACAAAAACAAAACAAGTTTCAAATTCTGCTTCTTTCTAGTTGTACCCACTACTAGGATGCTGTTCTGAAAAAAATTACATGTTCAATTCCTTTGACTATTTCATACATTAATCGCTAAAACATTGCTGCGGTCATCGTGAGTTCAGAAGGTACCTTAACCCTCGTTTATGTTTATTGAAAAACTGAGTAATGAAAGCAGTAAGTCTTCTGCTGATGGGGTGTAGTTGAACCCGATTATAGGTGGCAATAAGATCAATAGCTATAAAACACTCAATACCTTTGGTTATGGACAGCATTTCATTAATTCTAGGTAGTGGAAACTAATCAACTAGAATATTCTTAATTAAATCTCTTAAGTCTTTACATAGTCTATTTTTTCCATTGGTGAGTTGTGCTACAGCTAAAGGTGCAACCCAGTCAGAAGATTGTATTTTTTGTAACCCTTCAGAAACTTCACTCCAAATGGTTTTAGATTTGCTCCTTGCTTTATTAGGTGTAACAATCTTTTTTAATGATCTTATGTTGAAAGACTTGTAGCTTCCCACTTTTTTGCCATGAAACTATAAAACGATTTAATGATTAGTTAATTCACCTTGTCCTGTGATATCAGAACAGGTTTGGGACATTTCAGTCTAAAATCATACCCAAATCATCCTGATCCTCCATTCCAATACTGATGGACCTTCTTTAGATATGTAAAATTTACATTCAGCTTGTCTAACTTTAAAGTTGAATAGCAATAACTTGAACCCTATATTATCAGTAGTTGTTCCCATAAAGTTCTTAGGTGAGCTATTTGGTGGTTCTAATTATTCATGAAACTTCTTAATGGATTTTTCCTCCTATAAACTCTTCTTGATTATAGTATATGGGGAGACAGAATCAGCAACAGCATTATTATACCCTCAAAAACACATTTCACACAGATGTTTTTCTTCAGACTCTGAACCCTTGATGCGTACACATCTAGTCCAACTTCAGACACAATTATAAGGGGGGGAGGGAGCACACTGCCTCTCATTCCACCACAGTTCACCCCATTGCACCCTGGTAAATGCAGTGCGCTTACTTCAAAGTTGCTGTCATTTTTCACCAAAATGGGTGCAGGTAGTGTTGTTATCTCTAGTCACATGTTTCTGGGTTTAGTCCTTAATTGGTAGGCAGTAGTAGTAAGAGAGAGCAGAGAAACGTCATCTGGGACTGCTGGTATGCTGCCCAAGTCCTCACAAGTCACTGTACCACTCCACAGGCGCATCCCAGGTGAGCTTGTCACCTCACTGGCTCAAAGTAGCCTTTTGGACACAAGGGGTAGAGAGAGCATGCAGCCTCTCTTCCCAGCACAGTTCACCCCATTGCATCCTGGTAAATGCAGTACGCTTACTTCAAAGTTGCTGTAGTTTTTCATCAACGTTGGTGCAGGTAGTGCTATCTCTAGACATGTATTTCCAGCAGAGAGCAGAAGTAGCAGAGCAATATACCAGCAACTCCAGATTAATTTTCTCTGCTCTCTATTACCTGGTTGGCTTACTCCCATGTTATCAAACTACTCAATCAAATGCAAATACTATGTATAAAGCAGTAATATGAAATAAATGACAAGCATTTTTTTTTTGTTTTTTTTTTTTTTTACTTGGGCACCTACCAAAAACTTGAGTAGTATCATGTGCATCCTCATTACCAAATTTGTAAATATGCTGTAGGAGCACAAATGCTTTTTAGAAAGTTTATTGGAGGAATTAAAAAAGGCTGTTACTTGTTATGTGCGGAGTGCTTACACATCTGCCCCAGCTCCCAACTTCTCCCTCAATCCCTCTTATTCTACCTTAGATCACTATAAAATCTTTAAAGGATGGAAGCTCCCAAAGTACAATTGAAAAAAGGAACACAACAACATTTACTGTCGCGGATTTTCGCTCTTATGTAGCCCAGCAGAAAACAGGATACCAACTTGTTTTACTCCATAGCATCATCCAATACTCACAACAGAAAAACACAAAATAAGCGGACGACCAGACTGTACTGCCCTGTGATTATTTCCAAATAAAAGACATGAGTGCTAAATTTTACAAAAAGGTGTTCTACTACTGTTCGGCTGTACCAGAAGAGGTGCTTTAATAGGAAAAATAAATCTTTTCATACAAGTGAATTTCCAGGTGCAAAGAATATTTTTACTTTTGTTTACCTAATTAAAATAGTCATTCATTTTATTGTTTTACTTCTTAAAGAATAATTTTACAACCAACTTCCAGTAGTAAAGAGTAAAATACTCGAAGTTAAAAACTGTATTTGGAGCCCTGATCATTTTCGGCCAACCAATTGTCCTCGACCATATATTCTTCGGTCACAGGAGCTTGCCCACTTTATGCTTGTTCGCCTTGAAGACAGCTGGACCCACCCAGGGATACAGAAAGATTCAGGAAATTAGACGCTCAATTCTCCTTCCATTGTAATTGTTTCAACGAGCTACTGAGACATATTTCTTCATTCCAGTTCTTCCCTAGATTACACGTCCTGTGAACCCTCGACAATTAATGTAGACTTGCTGTGTATTCCTTTCCAGAGGTGAGCCGTGTTTGACTACCGCATGTATTCCACCACTCAGACCCCGTGTCACTCTTAGGTCTCACTTATTGTCTCCGCTCTGGTCTTTTCAGTTCTGTCAAAGACCTTTTTTTTTATTTTTTTAATCTGCGATGTCTTTTGATGTATCTTGTACCTTATGCTACTTTCTTGATTCATCTTTAATTCTGGTCTTACTCATTTCTTCTGTCTAATTTACTTTAGCCTCAGGCTCATTTAAGCCAAGAATCCCGATGATGAGCCTGGTATTGTTTTTGTTACTGAAATGTGGAGTTTAATCGCAGACTCTTCCTACTTTGGATAAAATTGATCAATGGGCCGTGCTATCCTTGTTTTTAAGATACACACCGATCACATTCTCACATCTCACCCATGAGACATCACCGAGCACATTTTTCACCTACATCCACTCCGTCCTTGTTTATGTTTGTTGAAAAAGCCTTTGTAATAATTATAAATAGATTTACCATTTGGTTGAAAAACATTAATTACTGTGTATGTCTACAAACTATTTTTGAAGTAATATAATGTTCACCTAAAGTCCTTGATGACTCGCAAGTTCTCTTGTTATTTAAAAAGGCATAAATGTGGCATCTCCATGCACCCACTTCAGAACACACCTGAACCAGTGGAATATCACAAAAAGACTGAACCTGCTATCTGAGACCTAAGAAGAGGCTAGAACAGCAGTTCCCAAAATGTGGTTCGCAGACCTCCAGTGGTCCGTGACACATTCCCAGGGGTCCACAGGCCAGGACTGGCAAGAAGGCACTTCTCCAGCTGGGGCCACTTGCTGTGTGTTTTTTTATTTATTACTTTATTTGTGCAGCAGTTTTAAAAGCACTGCAAAGTTCCTAGTACATCCAACAGCCTTCAGGTAAAAATAAAAGCATTGAGACAACGCTGGTGATTGATGTACCTGCTAAAGAGATGGGAGTTTTGTCTAGTGGCAGTTTTGACGCATCTAGGGCAGCGCAAATGGTTAATATGTCTGCTGCAAAGAAAGTGTATCAAGTAAAAAAAAAAAAAAACAGTATTATGTGTGCACAGCATAGTGGGGTATTGCTTCAGTCACAGAGAATCTTTTGTTACTATGCAGTTCATAAGTTACAATCGTAATGTAGCACAGCGAGCTATGAACTGCCATCAAAAAGCTGCATGCAAACAACATGGCACAAATTAAAGTTATGTTTTTTTCACCAGACTTTCATTATCCTTACGTTGCTTTAAAAAGTTTGCTTGCGTAGAAATGCATTCTCAATATTAAAGTCAAAGCTAACCACAGTGTTATGTTCTGAATTCTTAGTTTGTTCTTCTACAGGCCGAGCACTCTTAGAAAATGCCTACCAGTATGGATGACAAGTGAACCCTACACCTTGTAGTCCCCTGTAAAGTGATCCGACACCCTACACTGGTATGAGAGGTGATATAAAACAAATTAAACATGTGACAGAGAGGCTATGGAGAGATGCGGCCCTTATGGTTTTACCTCCTTTTCCCCACCACATATTTATATGAAAAAGCTTTATCAGATCTTATGTACCAAAAAAAATAAAAATATGTACCAAAAAAAATAAAAAGAGAAATTGCTTGGAAAATGTAGAATCTGAATTAAGGATTCAGTTTTCCTAAACAAAACCAAATATTGGCGAGATGCAGTACCTACTTTCCCATTAAAATGTTTCGATTTTTTGCATATTTCTGCAATATAAAATAATTATATCTTTGGTAATTACAGTATTTGTTTGGTGTGTACTTGTTTGTGTATTTGTTTTCAAATTGCAGTTTTAATGTTTGAAATTTAAATCTTACAAATTGCTTGGAGGTCCCTGGCTTCCAGTAGTGATTCAGTGGGGGTCCTCGGGGACATCTTGTTTGGGGTCAAGGGCAACAAGTTTTTATGTTTACTTTGTCCTTGGGACAAGTAGGCCCAACCCCCTGCAGCACAAACCCTTTGGCTGCCTGTTTACAGAGAGTTGAACTCTCTACAGTTGAGATAATGTGTTTCCAAAGGATAATGCTGAGCGAACTTGTATTTATGGTTCATTATTTGAAAGCCTTCATTATTAGGGTGCGTGCTGTAAATAAATGTTTTAAGATCACACTTCACTACTGACGTTGGTTCCAGTACAAAAAAATAAAACGTGTACACACATGTTTGAAAAGTTTAGGCTAAGAGGCTAAGTATAATGCTCCCAGAATGCTCTCTGATTATATGCAAATGAAGTGTCATTTAGTAAAATGTGTTGAGGCATGCTAGTATTTCCCAAAAATATTTCTAATGGAAAATCAGTGTAACCATTTTCAACACTATTATGGGAAGCATGAAAATAAACAAACACTGACAAAGCCAACTGATCGGACATATTTTTATAAGTCTTTTAGTTTTATCAATGCGTGTCTTGTTTTGACATGGCTTTTGTAACACTTTATTGTTGTGGCAGCTACCAGGCCCTCAACATTGTAACAAACTTTGGCAAAACCCCCCCAAAAAGTTTTTGAACTCTTAAAGCACACGTTGCCACCAGCGGCATAACAAAGGCCCCGCAGCCGCCCTCCAAGGGGCCCCGTCAGCACCCTGCCCTGAGTGAGTCTGGAGAGGGTGCTCCTCCATGTTCTTTGCAAAGGGGCACCCTCCAGTTTCGTTACGTCACTGATTGCCACTGTAGTTCCTGACACTGAACAAAACTACTTTGTGTGGCAATATGCTCCTTGTGGAAGAGCAGAATGCGATCACTCACAGTAAAGCCAGCCAAAAGAGAGAGAAATAGAAGTTTAATAAAAACAAAATGTCTTTGTTAACACCAGACCTAATTAGGGACCAAGACCCACATGTAGGTAGCTTTTTGCATGTCGCAAACAGCGACTTTCGCTGTTTGCAAAAGCACATTGCGATGCACAAACCCAGTTTTGCGATTCAGTAACCTGGTTACCGAATCACAAAACGGGTTTGCGACTCGCAATTAGTAAGAGGTGTTCCCTTCCTAATTGCAACTCGCAGTGCAATGTAGGATTGTTTTGTGACCGCGAACGCGGGCGCAAACCAATCGTAGTTTGCACCCATTTCAAATGGGTGCTAACACTTTCGCAAAAGGGAAGGGATCCCCATGGGACCCCTTTCCCATTGTGAATGTCACTGTAAAAAAAAATTCAGAGCAAGCAGTGTCCTGTGGACCACTGCCTGCTCTGAAAAAATGAAACGAAAACGTTTCATTTTTCGTTTTTGTTATGCATCTCGTTTTCCTTTAAGGAAAACGGGCTGCATTACAAAAAAAACTGCTTTATTGAAAAGCAGTCACAGACATGGTGGTCTGCTGTCTCCAGCAGGCCACCATTCGTGAGGGGGTCGCAAATTGCGACCCACCTCATGATTATTCATGATGTGGGCATTTGCGAAGCCCTTGCGAATCACAGATGGTGTCAAGGACACCATCCTACATTCGGATTTGCGACTCGCAATTTGCAGGTCACAAATCTGAACCTACCTACTTGTGGCCCCAAATTCTTAAAGAAAGTCACAAAAGTGCACCCATGGTATATGTCGTACCCCTATAAAATATTTGTGAACTGTATTTTAGCGTGGGTAAATACGATGTGTAGATTTGCTCATGTGAAAATCTATTGAGCATTTGCAAGTTCATTTTCCCTCCAGCCACTTTCTTCCCAACCCTGGAAGAAGTTCTAATTCTGCCATTGTCAGGAGTAAATGTCCAACCTTTCTTATTATGGGAAAATATTAGAGAGAAGCTGGTAAAAATCTTTAAAACATGCAGGTTAGTAGGTTTGCAGACTCAAAGGCATTCCAGCCCTGGAACTATTGCTTACTGCTTCCTCCAGCCCCAGTATGCAGATCTGCAGAAAGGTGGCAAAATAAGGAAATTTCTACAGTAGGGATTGAAACTCCAAGTATTCAAGCCCTACTATGGTAGTAGCCCTGGCATAATCAGAGAGGCTATTAATTGCTGCCATAATTTGTCGCCACACTACATGGCACCAAAGGGACAAGTAGATCTTTTTACAGGACAAGTAGATTTGAGAAGCAACCTGTCCCCTGGACAAGTAGATATTTTAATAAATTCCACACCCCTGGGCCTAGAAGGTTTGCCATGCTCTGTCTCTTCTACCCAGGACAAAGAAGTGGACCTCAAAGGACATATGACTGACCTCTAGTTAAACACCTGTTCTTTCTCAACTCACCAGCAGGGGCAAGTAGGTTCTAAAAATAGCTCAACCTGTCAAAACATGACTCGCCATAGTGAGTGGACAAGTGGATTTTTCAAGGCCTGCAATGGAAGTGTGCATAGGGACAACAGAGCACAGTAATAAAAGTGAAACAGCAGAAAGAGTCAATGATCCAACGAGCTTAAAAGTGAACAAGGGAGCATGATTAATGGAAAAGACCATACAACTTTTTAACTGTCTTAATTTTTTGGTGCTAATTTATATATGCGCCTACATGCATTCACTGTTCCACTGTATAAAAGAGGAAATTCTGATTCCTATACCATTATTTACAGCTAACAGAAAATGGATTATATCTGAAAGCTTTTCTGAAGAGTCACAAGTCCAGCAATGATATAAATGGAAATCGATGTGTACTAAAGTTTAGATGTTAAAGAATTAAATTCTTCAAAGCGCCACCCTGAAATTCAATAAAAAGTCCTTCAGTCAGCTTATTGTGTCACTTCAACACCACTGCACATAAGGTCACCTGAATACCACAAGGATCTCCGTTATGCTACTCCTTTAACATCTATATTACACATTAATGGAGCTGTTCCGCTCCTGCCCCCTGATCTTCCATTGCCACAAGGACGAAATGGGGATCTAACAAAGTAAAAGGCTGATCAATCAACGGGAATGAGCTCCCTCACCAAGATTCAAGTATGGATGAAAAACAAAACAATTCCTCAAGAACTGAACTTTTGGTACTAGACCCTGCTACCTTCTAAATAACACTTTCTCTTAGTGAAGTATGAGATGCCACAGAGTGATAAAGGATGCCAGCCTTAGCATAAGTTAGCAAATGGGAGCAGTGGTCAAAACATTCCGTCAAATTAAACCCCTGAGAAAGATTCTCCTTTTTCATAACCAATTCTGCCACAGAGCTGCTGGGGTCCTGAGAACTCAAGACTTGACTAATGCAGAACAATCCCTTGCAATGATCGGCAGTGAGTTTTTTTCACTTGCTAATAAACTGCCAATAGCTAGGAACATTGAGGGACTGAGGCACTGACAGATGAGTCCAGTGCGCCAAGATAAAAAAAGTCCTGCCTACCAGAAATCTCCATTTACGCGACTAAAAAATCATATGAAAAATGCAGACACGTTGGTGCGTATGGAAGAAAAATGCACTGGCTAAAATAAAGGCTCAGCCTGAAGAGCTGCATTTGAAATACTTGACAGAGGTGGAGAAATGGGTCATCACTAATGAACAGGCCATCAAGATGATCTGGAGAAATTGAAGCTTGGAGGAAGACCTCAAGGGCCGTAAAATGTTCTTGGAAGCACTGCATTAACCAAAGTATATTTTTAAACCTTTCCTGAACCTGATGAGCAGGATATAATCATTATTAGGCTGAATAAGGCATGCGTGGATAATAGGCAACCTGACAGGGCCCTTTCCACTAAGGGGACGCCCACCACGAGGGTTCTTCCATATCATAACAGCTGGGAGCTCAGACGTCTCAGAAGTCAATATTGTCTCTAATAACATTCTGCATAAATATAAAGCATTACTGCATTCTCGATCTCTCTGTTAAGCCAACCTCGGGATGCATCGCAAAATGCTCCCGAAAAACTGGATATTTTCTATAGTTAATAGGCAATGCAAAGCACAGCTCACAAACTGCTGCATACTCCGGATCGCTTCGGTAGCACCAATGTAGTATGCAGCAGTGCAAGCTTGTTAGACGCCCCAAAGGTTGTGGGTCTGATGTAGCAATAAACGACAAACTTTGTCACAGCTGGACCTCTTAGAGTTTGGTATTTCTTCACTGTGACCCCCCCTCAATACACTCAAGCCCCCTCGGATCATGAAACTGCAACAATCATGAAACTTCACGCAGCATCATACAAGAGCCTAGGATGAACAACCTGAAAGATTCCAAACACTAGCACAGAAAACATGCCTTGAAGTAACTCTTGATGAAGGAAGAGAAGAAGAAACCGGAGGGGTACAAATGAGGTACGCCACCTTCACCTTAAATACGGCACCATCTGATTTCACCCTCGGTGGGCAACAAACTCCTGGTTGAGAAAACAATCAAGCAGCTTGTTAAAATAATCCTTGTCGCGAAATTGATAGGCTGTGAGCTACCTGATGCATCAATTTACCCATTTCAATATTTAGAAAAAAACCTAAATTATCAATTGGGGTAGTGGTATTCTAGGATAAACGATGTAAATCCAGACCGCATCTCTTCAGGCTCACTTCCGAGCTTGAGTTGAAAAATATGTTGATGGTGCCATTCTACTGTCAAGGACGCTTGACCTGAATAATATAAATCGTAGTACATTTACCACTGCGCCTGTCAAGCCATCAAAGATGTTATTGTAAAGTGGGGGTGGGCGGGCACGGTCAGTCAATGCTGTCCCCAGCAAGGTCATTTGCCGGTGAAACTAGTCAATGTGCAAGGA
This sequence comes from Pleurodeles waltl, assembly GCF_031143425.1. Classification (NCBI taxonomy): domain Eukaryota; kingdom Metazoa; phylum Chordata; class Amphibia; order Caudata; family Salamandridae; genus Pleurodeles; species Pleurodeles waltl. Next base: position 69,054,314 of record NC_090450.1, on the reverse strand, counting down.
AACAACTGTACACTCATTCTTGAAATTCTCATACCGATGGGTAGCTTTGATCCGCTCCGACCCAGCAGATTTCCCCGGGTTGCAGCATTTTTCAAGGGGTTTAGCCTGGCAGCGACCCCAAAAGCTGCCCTAAGTAGGCTCATCCCCGCCATCTTGGTTCAGGGGCAGCCGCGCGGCGTTCTGGGTTAAAGGTAAACCGCATCGAAAAGACTCGCCACCGCCATCTTTGTTACAGGCGCAAAGAAAGCGTTTTTGGGGAGGTCCTACCTCTACTTCCATGCCAACTAGACGTTCGCCTCCGCCATCTTTATTCAGGGCAAAGATAAAGTACTCGCCTTTAAAAGTGTGTGACGTACAATATCAGATACGTTTTCAGTGTAAGCTTTAATGAACTGCTATACGCAGATAGTAGAACTTGTATATCCACAAGTGTGTTTGTGTCTCTATTCCTTTCATACGGACATTATTGTACCCGGAGGTTGTAGTTTATTTGTTGACGGAAGTGATTTCAAAGCAGATGGAATTATGGGTGCCTGTCCATTGCTCACACCCCTAACATGGCGGCGACCTCCGTGGGTATGGCAGGGACGATGTGTAAACGGATGATAACTGCCCTGCGAAGCTGGGGCGCAAGAGCCCGGGGCTTATGCGTGGATCCTGGGTAGGAGAATATAATATTAAACTATGCTCAAGACACACCGTAACCGTGGAAGTACAGAAAGGCGATGTGCACCCTTATGTCACCCCTATTGTCATGGAGCCTAGAGCGACCCACCCTCGTTCCTCACTTTCCACCAGTTACGTACTATTAAGTCGTCTCTCCCTGCCCGTTTCGAACCAGTGAATATCACCGGACCTTCCTCTTCCCCTACTGACAACGTAGCTTAGTGGGTTAAGGTGCCTGATGCAGTTATCTAACTGGGTGGCAGCGCCACGAACATACGAGCTGCAAATTTTACAAACAGACCTTTTTTTCTTTGACGCATACTATTAACGCATTATCTTCGGTAATGAGTTGTAACACCGGCAAAAAATATGCTGCAGTGTGTCGGCATGCGAAGCTAAGAGAAAGTTTGAGCAGGGGCATAAGAGACAACAGAGACAGGCAATTGTTATTTGCCTTTTCCCTTAATACATTATTTCAGCTAGAGACCATAATTGCACGTTTTGTAGGTAAATATGGTTAGCATATTTATTTATGCGTTTTTATATAGCACGGACGTTATTCAGAGGTGTCCGAGAGCTTTATAGTGAATGAAAGAAAGAACGTTACATGGGAAATATTGAGTAACATGGTAGTAGGTAGCAATACGTATAGCTACTACGGTTACTGTGGTATGTGATATATGTTGTTAAGGTATACATAATGCAGGTTCTGGGATGGAGCACCCGCAGATGCACAGTTCTGACACTAGGTAAGTTGTAACCAGTGCACCTAGCGGTCGGTTCATTGCAGCTCATGGGGAGTTGTAGTGCAATTAAATAAAACTGACCTACAGACTCATCGGTGACTGCATTTTGCAACACTACAATTACTCATGGTGAGAGTTGTATATTTACAAATTAAATAATCCTAACAAATTACATATTGGAAATGTTAAAGCGATTATTGTAACATAAATATATATTACATATTTACAGAGTTGGAGCAAAATGCCATTATAACTGTCAAGGGTGTCATGTAATAGTCATGGTCACCTGGTGGGGAGCATTGGTGAGGAGTGCTATTGATAAAAATGTCTTTGGAAGAGAAGAGTTTTAATCTGCAGAGCACAATAGCATTTAATTCCTGACCACCATACACTGACATCCCTATTTCAAAAGGTTTGGCAAGCTTCTTGCCCCTTCTATCCCCCCATACCGTGCCCTTTCTTCCTGCCCGGGCAGTGTGGAATAAAATATTTATTGGGAAATCAAATTACTGCTTCTACAGCGCACGTCATGGACCCTGCTATCAGAACTCAGAGGTGTCAACTTTGTACTGTTGGGTGCAGGGTCATACGTCCCTCTTCAGAAGCTCCAATTACTTATTTGAAACAATGTGCACTGTTGTTTTCTTAAACAAAAATAACACTCCAAACCAATGCGTGAAGGCTAGTTGAAAAATGTGTTCATTTGAGCTCAGTTTGACCATTCTTTGACCCTTATTTATTTTGCATTTCTAACATTGGGAGGCATGCAAAGACAGAGCGGGGTCTAAGTGTGATAGAAATAGCTACCTGTTTTATCTCTGTTTTTTTTTTTTTTTTGCTTTAAGAGATTTCAAATAAAAGAAATATACTGAGAAGCTCATGGGTAAAAGATACTTCAATTTTCGTACATGACAAGCACTAACGAGAAACACATCGTACATTAGTTCCCATTAGGAAGAGTACATAATAGACGCAGGGCATCTTGTAGAACCAGCGAAGCTATGAGAAACGTTTTCCTAACACATGGGAGTATAGTGGTATCAGCTGTGGAGTCGTTTGGTATTCCATGCATGTAGGAGGACAATAAGGAACAGGGGAGGAGGGGGTGGCAGGCCAGTGGAGCAGCAGTTTGTCCGTGACGGTGGGTTCCAGAGAGAGGAGGTATTCATATAAAGGGGGCCATATATCTCTGGGTCAAGAGGTATGAGGCTGCATTTTGGCATAGTCCTCGCTAACCTTTTCACACCTTGACATGTTCTTCAGCCAGGCAGAATCCTTGGGTGTATGTCTGCTGCCCCAATGAAGTGCTATCTCCCGCTTCACAAGTAGGGCAATGGATGTGAATCAATGGTTATGTGGTGGTAAGTCGTTTGTGTACCCCAATAAAGCCATTAGGGGAGTGGGTGTGAGAGTGATGTCAATCATGGCAGAGAGAAGGAAGAAGACGTTGGTACAGTAATGGCTGACCAGAGGGTACGTCCAGGTGAGATGGGTGAAGTGAGCATCCGTGGTATGGTATTTGGGGCAATGGGATGTATGTGTGTGATCAATGCATGCTAAGTCCTTGGGCATTGTCTAGGCCCGGTGGAGAAATTTAAAATGTAAGAATTTGTTTGTGGTTGATTGAAACAGCTTGATTTGGGAGCAGCAGTGTGAACAGATTTTATAAGAAAGGTCGAAACCCAGGTCTGCTTCCCATGCCCACTTAGTAGAGTCTGGTTCCAAGGCGAGACAGGCACAGTAGAGTCTAGAAATCAACTGTCAGAGATGAGTAGTGTCAAAAGTCTGAAGTCATCCAGGGCCAATGGATAGGAGGGCACTTTCGAGTGTAGTGTGTGATCAAGATGACGGAGCAAGAAATGGCCTGTGTGTGAGTCATTATGGAGTTGAACAGTGTCTGAGTGAGAAAGAATATGGCCATCTTGGAAGACATTTCCCACCCTATGTAGTTCATGGTTGCGAAGGAATTGTTGAACCAGCTTCTCCTGAGTGAGAGGGAAGCCAGGTATTGCGATTATTGGTATGTTTGGAGAATAAAGGAGACCTCCCCCCAGGATGCGGCAGAGTTTTTGCCATGCGCAGTTAGTTGTGGAAATCTATGTGGATCCCCTATGGAATTATAGAAGGAAGTGGGAGATCGCCAACCTGGTTTCTCTTAGGCTTGAGATAGGGAATTTGTGCAGCCGCATGGTATTAACAGTATGTATACTGGCATTGTGCGGCCAAGTAATAAAGCAGCGGGTCGGCGACCCCAAATCCGCTGTGCTTGTAGGTGAGGGTCAGTGTGTTCCAGCGGATGCGGGGCTGGTGGCTGGCCCATAATAATCGTCGAAGATGTCCTAGAAGTGGGGGGGGGGGAGGAGTCCTGCGTCAAGGGCAATGGCATGTTAATAACAAGCATTTGCAATGCAACGGGTCTCGCGTTTGCTCATGTTCGAGCTGATAGCGTTATAAACTCCTAACCAGACTTTTCACCTATCGGCAAAAGTGCATTTATGTACGTAAGCCGAAAAAGTGCATTTAACTATGTAAAGCGCTCGACTTCTTCCAAGCGAAATCGCGCTAGTAAATTAGAGAAAAGGTAGTCCACGAGCCGGACAGAAAACAGCGAGCCTTGCATGTTTTCTGTACTTGGTCGATGCGCTCGAGGAGGGCTAACCACCGGAAAAGGCATGACGTATGCATGCCTTCGACTAATGAAAGCAAGCAGATGTTATAGGCAAGCCCACTAACCAATGAAAAACACTGAAGTGACGTCGACAGGGCTCCGAGCCCATTTCTAAACCCTAAAGCGTCTCGCTGCGATACTCATGCGCGAGCGCGTGCAACACAGGCTCAACCCTAAAAAGGTAAAGGAACATGAGGAGGACCACCATTTTTTAGGATGGTGTTGCGGCCAGCCATTGAAAGCAGGAGTTTTATCAAACGTTCCACTCGAGTGGAGAGTTTATCAACAGCTCGCCAATAGCTACTTATTAAATGGAAGTGGCTGAAAACAATGTTTGAAAATCTATGACCACGATTTGTTTACATTCTAAAAAAAGCTATTAATCTATATGTTTTGTGTTTGTTGCTTGCTCATTTTTTTCTAGTCAGTTTTTTCAGGCAATGGATTTGAACTTTTTAACTTTATTAAATGGTTAGAGCATTTCTACCAGGAAAGTTATTGGTTTAATGCACACGATCTGGGATTGCCCGCATATAAAAAGATATTAGTGCGCAATTCTCCGGGAACTCTCGGATATGTTGGGAGTCCCACTCCCAATACAACCACGATTTGCTCTTTTGGGAATTCCAAGTGATGTAAATATACAATCTCCAAACTCATTTTCTGCTTCATAGCTCTGGTGGTGGCCAAGAGGGACATAGCCAGATTCTGGGGTCAGAAAGAAACGCCCACAAAACAGAATGGCAACGAGGGATGGATTGCCATATGCAGCACAAAAGGTGACATATCGTAGCAGGGGATGCCCTCGAAAGTTCAGTAAGATGGGGTTGGTGGCGGGGCTACTTTGGGTTGGAGGAAGATGCTGCACAGTCATCCACTCAGACGTCCGGGGAAGGGACACCTGCCCGTTAAGATTCTTGTTCTGTTAATGGTCCTCTGGTATGTGGTGCTTAGATGTTCTATACTATAAACTGTTGTCTTGGTGTTTCATAGATAGTTTCTAAGACCAAATATGATTCTATTAGCCTTGTTGTATGACCATGCTGTATTGGTTGGTGTTTGTCTTACTGAAAACTACAATAACAAATATATTTTTTAAAAACACAAACTTTATTGGTGACAGCAACACTAAGTGTGCTTAATCACCATGGTGCGTAAGTTAACGTATCAGGAGGGTATTCATGGTGCAGTGGTGAGTGGGGAAACAGAGAGTAACACAAACCTAATTTACAATAAATGTCCTGCCCTGATCTGTTAGGCTAGTGGGCAGGGCATTGTGTGTTTGTGTGTGGTGGGTGTGATTTGAGGCGTTTGGGGAAGGAGACTATAAGGTAATCTGCCATGTTTTGCAACAAACTGGGTTGGTGGATTTTTAGTCCAGTCTTAATATTTTGAATGAAGGTGATTGCTCGCAGGTTGTCAGGAAGCAAGTTTCAATTTAGTGTTCCAAGAAGGTCCAAGGACCAGCATTTTGAAATCGCATATGGGTTTTTTGAGTAAAATGCAAGTAGAGGTTAAGTAAGATTGAGGGATGTAGCAGGAGAATATGGCATTCATTGAATTCCTACTGAATAACTTGTTCATAATAGTTACTTAAAAAGACTGACCTACACAACGTAGACGGTGATGAAGATAGTCTTGTTACAGCTGGACTGGTATTCCGTAGTTAGAAAAGAGTGATGGTCTCAAACCAATGTTTTTTGTAGCCCTTTGCAAGATGTCAGACCCTGGGTGTGGCAGTAAGATTACGCAGCAGTGTTGGGTGTGGCATCAAATAAAGCACTATTGGGATAGTAAGGTGAAGTGATGATGCAGAGGCTCAGCTCGTAGTGCGCGTAAAACACATTTTTTGCAAAGGTGCTTCTCAATCGTGGTGCTTCCTCTCTCCCAGTCAGCAAGCAACTGGCGGGAGAGAGAACGCCCATTACAACATTCTGCAACACGTTCGTCTCGAGGCTAGCATTATTGAAATACCTCGAGACGCATTACAACACATCACTGTCCGTTAATAATACATGAACAGAAACAATAGAATATAATAAACATAGAGGAATTAACAATAAATTATTCGATACAGAGAGGAAGAAAAGGAGAACAATAGAGGAAAACATGGAATGAAGAAAACTCACCAAAAATAGATAGACATTTACAAAATTATGATACATAATCATTCAAAAATGCAGGTGGTCTCCTGAGTCTAGGAGTTCTAGCACTCACAAAATTAGGAGTTACACCTGTAGCATTGAAACCAAAACCTGAATTGGTATCACCACTTCCCTGACCACTCACGCCACTTGCCTGACCACTTACACCACCACGAGTTACACAAGGAAGTACTACATCTTCATCTCTCATCAACATATAACCACTACAGTCATCACACCTAGCACAATTCCCCTCATTCCATTCAGAAGCAAACTTCGCAACCCTCCTTAAATTCCAGCGTTGTCCATTTAAGAGCAATACATGCCACTTGTGAACTTCCTGAACCCTGAAAGGTCCTAAAAATTTGCACAAACCTCTCTTTACTCTCCCTGATTTTAACTTTCACAAATAACCCGGTTTAATTCTCAAATCATTACACTCAGTTTTATCTGCAGGATCATCATTGGATACATCACACCGCTATCAATTTCTCCATCCACAATGGTTTTATTCTACAAATGGGTTTCATACCTTTCATAACCACAAACTGTATCCTACCAGTAATTAAGTTCTCTGTGGTACGATACGCCCAAACAAGTTCTGAAATTACTAGCTGCACGTCTAAACTATTGACTGTTGCAAACTGTAACCCACCCTTAATCATACGATTAGCTCGTTCCACAATTCCATTAGCACGAGGATTATATAGAGCTGTACGTGCATGTTTTACCCCACATGACTCTAAGAAATCCCTCATTTCACTAGACGTCAATTGTGTGCCATTGTCAGTGATCAGAACTTCAGGAAAACCTTCCTCAGTGAAAATTTCCCTCAAAACGTTTATGGTTGCAGACGTTGTGACCCCAGTCATAAATCTGACAATTAACCATTTAGAATGAACATCAACCATAACAAGTGCAAAATTTCTACCTCTTCCTGACAAGGGTCCAATAAAATCCAAGCAAACGCTATGCCATGGCCTGCCCGGATCAGTTATACTACCCCCATCGGACTGTACTCCAACTTTCAAACGCTTTTCACTCTGTATGCACTCAGCACACTTCTCAACCCATCTTACAACATCCTCGTCCATGCCAGGCTACCAAAACTCCATCCTAAGCCTTCTTTTAGTTAATGTCTGTCCCAAGTGTCCCTCATGAGCAATGTCAAACAAAGTTTTCCGTACCCTCGCTGGTGGGAGAATTTTATCACCACGCAAAACCATCCTACCCTTATTTTCTAATAGCTCATCGAATACTTTACTGTAAGGCGGTACCGAAACCAGAAGAGTGCTGTCTCTCCTCCACCTTTTTTTTTAATAAGGTCTATAACATTCTTCTACACATATTATCATCCTCCATTGCCAAATTCCAGTCACTCTTGTTCACAATCCCTCTACTCCAATGAGTGACTTCAAGCACAGATGCAACTGCTCCTTCTTGTTCACTCTCTAACACATTATACTCATCCACCGATTGCCAATCAAGAGCTAGACGTGAAAGGCAATCAGCCTGTACATTCTTCGAACCCGGAATGTACTCAATATTGTAGTTATATTCCTGCAAGCGTGAAGCCAATCTGGCCAGTCTTGCTGATCCTTTGCCAGTTCCACCAGGTGAAAAAATCTTTAGTAAAGGCTTGTGGTCAATACGCAGGGTGATACTACTGCCCCAAAGATACGTGCGGAAATATTCCACACCCCACGGTGCAGCTAACGTCTCACGCTCAATGGCCGCATAATGTCTCTCAGTAGCTGTCAAGGTCCGTGAAGCGAAGGCAACGCTTTTCTCAATGGAGCCATGCATCTGAGACATGACAGCACCATTACCTACAGCACTTGCATCAACAGTTATAACCGTTTTCTTCTTGGTATCAAAAGACGTTAAAATGTCAGCATTACACACCGCCTCTTTTATCAGTTGAAAACGTTGTTGTGCCACATCCCACACAAAATTCGCTCCTTTACGTAAAAGTACCTTTTAAGCTTTCTGTTTTGCTGGCAAAGTTCTTCACAAACTTGGAGTAGTATTCAATTAAGCCCAAAAAAGGTCACCGTTGCTCTTTATCCTTTGGAGCAGGTGCAGACCTAATAGCGTTTAACAGGTCTTTTTTCGGTTTAATTGCATCCTCAGACAAGGAGTGACCAAGATATTCCACATCCTTCACCAAGAACTGACATTTTTCCTGTCGTAATATCAGTCCATACGCCGACAATCTATCCAACAACATTTTCAAGGTGACATTATGATTTGCTATAGTATCCCCAAAAACAAGAATATTGTCTTGGAAAAACATTACATTATCTAACCCCTTGAAAATGTGATTCAACATTCTCTGAAAAACGCTCGCAGCAGATGCCAAGCCGAAAGGCATGCGAGTAAACTGATATGTCTCTTCCATAGTGATAAACGCCGTGAGAGCTTTAGATGCCTGATGGAGGCTTATTTGATGGTACGCATGTTTAAGATCTAACTTAGAGAAATACTTAGCACCTTTAATCAAAATGATTAACTCGCTAATGTTTGGCAAAGGAAAGTTGTCTGTTACAATAGTTTGATTCAACCCCCTCAAATCAACACAAAACCTTAATTTTCCATCTTTCTTAGAAATAACAGGCGACAGCCACTCTGAGGCCTCCACAGGTTCGATAACACCACTGTCCAACATTTAATTGAAAGGTTCTTTAACCTCTCCTCTGACCGACACTCGCACTTTCCTGACCTTGTCGTACAGGAATAGCTCCCTGTTTCAATTTGATCTCATGCACATAGCCTTTCAATTCACCCATTTTTTCCCTAAATACATCCTTTGCTCCACACAGAATATCAGTTAAAGAAACATCATCAATAACTGTGACGTTACTAGGAGCGCACAGATTAATGACGTTGCGAAGATCATACTGATGTTGCCAACCTAAAATAGGGGGGTCAGACTCAGGCACATAGACCTTGCCTACAACCTTTCTTCCTTTGAATACTATCTCAGTGAGCATAAAACCAACAATATCGATCTGTTCACCCTGATAACCACCAGGATTAATATCTTTAGGTAACAATCTAGCTGAAGGCCACTTCCAAAGGAACAGATTTTTAGGAATGATGGTGTACAAGGAACCAGAATCTACCATTAGTTCTACCAGCATATTCTTTATGATAAATTCTGCTTTAGGCCTTTGCATTCTCCTCACACCCACCTCAACACTGTCATACTCAGACACACACAAAACTCTCTCAACTTTATCACACTTGAACGTGCCTCCTACCTCATCAACTACCATAGCCACTTTCCCTTTAACCTGTTCCTTCTCTTTGCAGACCCTTGCAAAATATCCCTTACGCCCGCATCTTCGACTCTCTTTCCCTATGGCAAAAATGTTTTCGATTCAGAAGTGTGATACTTACTACCGCACTTGGTACATATTTTATTATTAGCCCTACTGATACCGGGAAAGCCATTATTGTACCTTCCCCATGACGATCTAGTAGTGACAGCTACGTCACCCTCAATCGATGATATTTCCTCAGAACATCTAGCCTCTCTCCTTTCCATCTGTTTCATACAAAACTCAGACTCTTCAACAACCTTTGCAATCTCTATGGCGTCCTTCAACTTGGGGTCCTTTGCTGCCCACAACCTTTCCTGCATTTTCCTACTTCTACATTGTACAATAAGCTGATCTCGGATTAATTCCTCGGTCATTGCCCCAAATCTACACTTAACTGAAAGCTCTCTCAACCGAGTAACAAATTTATCCACGGATTAACCTTCTTTTTGGGGCTGTGTGTAAAACTTAAATCTTCGCATGACAAAATTTTCAGTTTTAGCAAACCTCAATCCCAATCTATTCCTCGCTTCTATAAATACATCATCAATAGGTTGCCCAGATTGATCAACGGCCTTTGGCAAATATTTGAACACATGATGTCCCTCTTTTCCCAAGGAACTAAGTAGAATAGCCCTTTTTCTATTAGTAGAGAATTCTGAACCGTCTAAAGCTTCAAGATAATTATCAAACATATCTATCCACTCCTCCCACTCTATTGGTGGACTTCCAGGTTGCACTAAAAACAGAGGTGGGGAATTGACTGCTGTAGCTGAGTTATCCATGTGTTTTTTTTTTTTAACACATCAGGTTAAAGTTCCAAGTTATTTACTGTCACTGTATTTCATTAACGTTTTTATTTTTAAGTTCAAGGTGTGCCCATCACTGCAGGAGGCACAATGACAAACGTAGTCAATCCGTTGTTTTTATTTTGAAGATCAAGGTGTGCCTATCACCGCAGAAGGCACAATAATGAATCCGTCGATGTCAGAGTAAACAAATTGCTGAGACCTGATCATCCTCGATATCACGTTCCTCTTTCGTGTAATTGCCATATTGTTCAATAAGAGCTTTCCCGACCCTCCAAGATTGCCGCCGATAACGTCAGAAAACGTGTGTGTGACGTATATGTTGCTTGGCGATAGAGCTTGTTTGCTTTGAACATAGGCAGCATTAGAAGAGCGTGTGCATGGTGACTGGATATCGCTGATAGTGTCGATTTAACAGGTTACGTTTAATCTGGAAACAGTGGGTCCCAAGCATCCACGTTGAGCGTTGTTTCTTGCTGACAACAGCTCGTCGCCAAAATGAAGTGATGATGCAGAGGCTCAGCTCGTAGTGCGCGTAAAACACATTTATTGCAAAGGTGCTTCTCAATCGTGGTGCTTCCTCTCTCCCAGCCAGCAAGCAACTGCCGCGAGAGAGAACGCCCATTACAACATTCTATAACACGTTCGTCTCGAGGCTAGCATTATTGAAATACCTCGAGATGCATTACAACACAAGGCTGCGATGGAAGATGTGGCTGAATATGCTAGTGCTCCTGGACGGGACAAAGCAGATTATGCAAATAATGGTGGTAGTGGCAGTCACAGGTGTATTGGATGGTGACCAGATCATTCTAGTTTTAGAATGTTAGAAGTTGCAGAACATTGGTCACTGAAAATATTGTTCCAAAGTCCACAGAATATGTGTAGTTTCTGGTATGCATCATTGTTTGCTGAATGAGCTCAAGTGAAAGGGGGTTCTAATTTAGAAGTAGAACATGTCCTGTTTCTTTCAGGGAATAAAATGTGCCCTTTGGTATAGTTACTATCATCATTAATAAATTGAAAGACTGATGATTACTGTCAAAACATAGATGTGATAGAATTCATTTTGATGTGTGTGTGTGAAGTTGAGCTGTGTGGCTGAGTCAGTTTTCGTAAAAGATGAGTTTGTCACATTTATACCGAGGTGTAATATATGGTTATGTGTACACAAAAGGTAATTTTGAGGTTTAGCATGGTATCTTTCCTGAAAAAGCAGTACATTTCTAGGGGTACACGTATTCCTTTCCTGTGCCATTGGAATTCATAGCTCTTCATTTGTGACGTGAACAACTCTAGTGTGTCATAATTTGAAATCTGATTTTCAGACTGGCATCCCTTGTATGCTAAATACATTTTTGAAGCTTTTGGAGAAGTGAAACTAGTACAATACTCAGTGCTCTACCCCAGTGTGTACCTTTGCATTTCAGACCTTCACTTGTATTATTTCAGTTGACGGGAAGTGTGTTTGATATTTTGTGTTGTCGTTGTCCTTTATTGGAAGGATGGAAAATGTTATATCTTGTCCTGAGTGGTATCCCGTGCAGTGCATGTTATCTCTTTATTCATGATGACATCAAACGGAATGTGTTGTGTGTTAGTGATTGGCAGATAACTCTTTATGGGTCACATGCAATAGATGTATACACGGGAAAATATCTTGTTTGTATCCTGAGATATGATTAATTTAGCAGTTTCTCCATGGATACCTAAAGTTCTTCTTCTTTCAGTTATACTGCTTCTTGCTATAAGCTCCGTTTTTGGGGGGAGTTTCAGATGGCAGATTTTTATGGGCATTTCATATGTACGTTCTCTTTGCTATTGGAGCATCTCTCTAAAGGTTGCAGCACCGTTGCAGCAATCTAAAGATCTCACAGAGGAGAAAATGAAGGTGTTGACTGTACTCAGAGAGGGTTCAAAGCCAAGGAAACACTAGCTATAGAAACATAAACTCTCAGCTTTGACTAATACTTCTATTGCAGATTTTAGATGTAGAAGGTTGCCCGTATCTTCAAAGGTGGGTAGAAACAACCCCATTCCTCACTTTGAGGGTCATTGCCAGGCCTCTTGCAGGAGATACTATATAGCATTCCTTCCACTCTCCCTCGCTTTTCCCGATGTCCATCCCCATTGTTGAGGAAACAAAAGGCAATGACAGCATTTATGATGACAATTTCAACAACACGGTCTGTATATGCTTGCTACAGCATAGTGTCTTTTAATTGTATAATCGGACTGAACTGATCCCAGTAGGAAAACACAGCAAACTCCCTTTCTTTTAGTGACCCGTTTTGTAAAGCATGCAATCTGATTTCACCTGCTTTATAAGTTCAACTCACTCTAAGTTTAAGATTAATACATCTGGCCAGAGTACTTCTCCTGTGAGTCAACTATCATTATTGGAGAACGTTTTTATTAATCCCTATTTCTTTCCCTTATCTTTATGCCTGTTACTCAATTTCTAAAGTGTATGATATAAGAATTGGACAAGATAAAGAGGAGGCTACATTAGTGTTTTGGAAATTAAAGTAATAAGTGGAACAGGGGCAAATACATAAAATGGCAAAACTCCAGTAAATTCGTGCACACATGGTAAAGAATTTTGCTGAACCTGGTTATGATAAATTCTTCATACTCTAGTGAGCTGAATTATTTTTTTGCCCTCTTAGATTTCCCTTGGACTTCAGAACCAAGCATTTAGGTTTTTGGATCCTCAGTTTAGCAAAATAAACTAAATTTTCACCAAATTTCCAGTGAGTGTAGTTTACTACAGGAGCGTGGAATTCCTATAGCTCGATGCTCAGGATATATTGTTTGGGGTCAAGGACAGCAAGTTTTGATTTTGATTTTGTCCTTGGAACAAGTAGGCCCAACCCCTGTAGCACACACCCTTTGGCTGCCAGTGCACAGTACCACAGTATAGGGAAGGGAATTAATTGTCTGCAGTTCTGGTAATATTTCTGTCCATGTGCTTATGCTTATGTTTCATTAATGTGAAGCCTTTATTATTAGAGTGAGTGCTCTAAATACATGTTGTAAGCTCAGACTGCACTACTGCCAGTGGTTCCAGTAAACAAAATGTGTACACACGTTCGCAAAGTTTAGCAATATGAGGCTTCGTGTAATGTTCCCAGAATGCTCTCTGGTTGGATGCAAATATTTTCAGAAGCTTGAAAGCAAGAGTGATGATTCTTTGTTTTCAAAATAAAATAGTCACAAAAAATGCAACTAGGGGAAAAAACGTTTTTCTAAAATATTGTGACATTTTTGGTACTATTTCCTTGAAGCATCATTCAGTAAATGTTTTGATGCATGCTAGTATTAAAAAAAATATATTCATAATGGAAAATCAGTGACTTTTGAAAAAGTTTATTGCTATGGGATGTGCGGCCCTTCACCATTGTAACAGTCGTTGGTAAAATGCAAAAATATTGTTTGATATCAAAAAGCACACATTGTGACTGTAGTTTTTGGCCCTGAACAAAGCTACTTTGTGTGCCGATATGCTCCTTGTGAAAAAGCAAATTGCTATCAGTCACAGTGAAGGCAGCCAACAGATGGCTAGAGAGAGAGAATTTTACTAAAAATAAAAGTTTGGGATAACGCCAGACAGTAATTAGGGGACTGTATTAGTGCAAATTTACATATTTCATGAAGTCACAAGAATTTACAGAAGTAGACCAGGAATTCATACTCCTAGTTCATATTTGTGAATTTATTGTAGAATGAGCAAAGATACATGTGTAGATTCGAAAATATATTGAGTGTTTTTTAGGTTCTCTTTCCCTACAACCACTTTTTTCCCCACCCTGGGAAAGGTTTTATTTCTGCCCTTGTCAGGAGAAAATATCAAATCATTCCTAGTATGTGAAAAGATTAGAGAAGAGCTTGGGAAAATCCATAAAACATGCATGTTAGTAGGTTTTCACAGACTCATAAGGACGCTCCAACAACCCTGGAACCCTTGTTTCCTGCTGCCTCCAGCCCAAGTATATAGATCTGAAGAAGGTGGCAAAATAAGGAAATTGCTAGTATTCCCTGGCATAATCAGAAAGGCTATTAGCAGATCTCTTATATAATGAGATTGCTGCCATAATTTGTTGCAACTCTACATGGCACCAAAGGGACAAGTAGATTTTGTTTTTACAGGACAAGTAGTTTTATGAAGGAACATGTTCTATGGACAAGTAGATATTTTATTAAATTCTACACCCCTGCACTAGGATGGATCATTCTGGATACTGCCTTAAACACTGCTTGGTAAGTTTTGTTCCAATAAAGATCTCCACAAATCTATATTTTACACATATTAATTTGACACTAAGCTAGATAAAAATGATGCAAGGCTATTGTTAAAATATGTAAAACATTCACACAGCTGAGTTTTAGAAATGTGAATAGGTAGACATTTTATGAAAAGCTAATAAAAGCCTTATGTTATTCCATGACGATTTACTATATAATTCAAAGCTTTCTGATTCTCTCATGCCTCTTCTTAAATGAGCAATGAGGACATCCTTCATGCAGTTGGTGTTCGGAGTTCATCGGTAGGGCATTCAGCTGACCTTTGCAGACCATTGTATTAAAAAAAAGTCTTAGCTGAACAACCAAAACGTAGCCTTTTTATACTTCGTTTTCCATTAGCAATGGGAGAATTGTCCATCGAACTTCCCTCATAGGTTATTGGACCACAACATGAACAGTTTTCAGTTGCGTAAGCTAATGAGAAAACTGGTGCGCACACTGTGCATGTGACAGGCTTTCAGATAATATTGGTAAATATGAGCAATAGTAAACATTGAGGTTAATTTTATATTCACATAAAGCCCGTGGTAGCAATCAAAAACCACTCGCACCAAGAGAATACTTTCACATATATGACTTTAACGCACAACCACTTCATGTTCCCCTACCAGTGAGCTGGGTTCAAAAGTCATAGGTCATAAATTGTGCTAATTAGGGTATTTACAACAGTATCTGATGATTGGATGTTGAGCTTCCCATTTTTATACATTTTTCGTGACCATCCACAATCCTAGACTAACTTTTAAAGGGCCTCGTTAGAGATTCCTCCTCCTTTTTCTAAATCTCTGAATAGTTATGGAACGATTTCAAAAGTTGTACCCAAGCCCTTTGAAGTTGTGAATCTACCCTAGTCGAAAACATCTGCACTATGTAAATAAATGCATGTTTTTAGAATGAGGGTACATTTTAGGGTGAAAGGTTTCATTGGTAGCTGTTCACTTTGGTAAGTGCTGCAACAGTGTGCCTCTACTCTAGTTGTGTGGTCGAGTGGTTAACACATGGTTTGGAGCTAAATAGTCCTTATTGGAGTCGCTTCCCAGTTACTTGTCAGCTTGTTACTGTGAACAAATTGCTTTTGCCTCCCTGACACTGTGAGTGTGCCCCTCAATGTTTTGAATAATTTGTTTTGCCTAGAACTCTGTTAGTTATCATAAGTGGAGTTATTTATTTGGGAAACCACACAACAATTTGAATATATGTGCAGTGCACAAAAATGTTGTAATTGTATTTGCTTTTTCTTATAGACCAAGCTTTTTTGGTATGCACAGGAGCACACCCCAGTTAACACACTTCATCCAGTGCAGAACCATTCAAACATCTCAGTCACGGAAAGGGCTTGAAGAGTTTTTTGATGATCCAAAAAACTGGGGAGAGTCTACCGTCAAATCTGGTGAGGAGCACATATTTTCTTTTAAGTTCTTTTAGCCTTGCATTTAACTAACATGGGTTGTGTAAAATCAACTGGGCACCTAAGTGGACCACCCCTTGCACATCACTGTCATAATGTCCGGGCTCCCCATGTGGACCTTAAAGCAGCAGAGCATGAAGTTTGGTTTTTCTTCAACAGGATCTGTCCTGAATCACTTGTAAGTTGATTGAAGACTACAAGTCCAGACTGCGCTGGTCGCAACATTAATCATTTTTCTACCACTTTAGCAGCTGTCATAAATGTGATTAAGTGCAGAACTGAGGTAGCTGTTTTGAGACTCCTGTGACAGACCTTAAACAAGCATGTTACGTGCCAGCTCCTGTTCCTTTACAACCACCTCTAAATACTGCTTTTCCTTGAAAAGGAACAGTTTTGTGTGTCACTTCCATATAAGGCTTTTTTATTCTATTATCTGACATAGGTGATGCATGGACCACAGCTCAGCTACGAGCCAAAAACAGTGAAGATTTGCATAAACTTTGGTAAGTGCACAGTGTAGAGACTCAGTCTGAAATGTTTTCCTTAGAAACTGCTAACGTGTTTTGTGTACATGTTTTCTCTCCAGGTATGTTTTGCTGAAAGAAAAAAACATGCTGCTCACACTGGAACAGGAATCAAAGAGACAAAGGGTTGCTATGCCAAGTCCAGAACGATTAGAGAAGGTGACGGCTACCTTTTTGTAGTTTTCCTGTTTATTTCTCTACATATAGTAGAGTTAATTTGCCCCAATCGACAACATATTGCTATGTTCAAATAACACTTTTCTCCATTGAGCTACGATAATTCTCATAAGAATTCAAAAAGGGCACTTCCAGACCATAAAATTGATAAAAATGCACAATGAGAAAGTATCCCTTTTCAAATCACGAAAAGGCTTTGTGTTTCTTTGTGCAGAAGATTAAGTGATAGTTGCAGGATATTACGTCTTTGAAAATATTGTATGCATACATCTAAGAAAAGTGTGCTCACCATGCATGTTATGCTGACAAAATATGTTCTCAATATTTTAACCGAACCCTTTGGGAATGTAATCACCAAGCCACTATCTAAACATGGTATGTAACACCTCCAATGCACTACGTGAAAGGAAACTGCTGAGCATTTTATTTATGTTAAGGCGGAATAGCACAATGATGCGTGAAAACGGATCCGAGTTATTTGTCCATGTGTAATATACCATGAAAGAAGAATCAATCCATAAATAAATACTAACCATCTTGCTGCTACCTTAGGTCCCAATAGAACTATCGCCACCACACACTTTTCTGCTAGTTCTGCAGCTCTCTTTAAACACCTTCCCATCTTCACCGTCCTCCATGTAGCCGTTTTTCTTTTTTCATCTTTCATCTTCCTACCAACTGCCTTTCTTCTGCTCCGTCCTTTCCCTTCACTTTACCATAGCTCGTTTTATACATGATGTTGGATGTTGTGCCAAAGCACCCGCACTGCTGGTAGGTTGCACCACTTTGTGTCCTAGACAGCCTCTGGATGTAGTCAGAGTGGCAGAGAATGTGGTTCAGTTCAAAGATGTCAGTCCCCAACAGTCAGCTCTGGACACAGGTCTAGGCATGACTGCACTGTGTGAAACACTCCCAGAGGGGCCCTTTGCAAAAACTGGGGATGACGCATGGTGATGGATCCATGCTACCCATGAGGCAAATGCAGCCTCTTGTCACGAAAACACCTGGAAGCACTGCACATTGAGGGCACAGGCCTAGGGAAGCGGGTGTCAGGATGAAGGGGCTCGACCTTAGCCACCATGATTTGCATCACTATAAACCCTGCAGGCTCAATGCAATGCAGGCAGGAGCAGGTCCGGCTTTAGCGCTTGGCGCCCTGTGTGACAGTTTTTTTTTGGTGCCTCCCCATGCTCACCTCCTTGGATTCACGCACTACCACCTGGCATATTTGCCCCTCATCTCTGTAGCCCAGTGTCAAAACAAAGGCACCCACAGTGTGGGGGTAGTGGGGCTCCCAGCTCTAGAGAGCCCCCCTCAGCACAGAACACAGTGTAGGGGAAGCCAGCCCCTGACTGGGTCCAGGGAGAAGGGGGCCGCCTACAAGTGCTTTTGCAGGGGGACCACCTTCAGTTTCATTATGCCACTGCCATTGCCCCCCTTTCATATACGTTCATTTGTCTTAAAGTTGTCCTAAAGGCTGGCTTTACTAATCCACTCAGCTATCCACATAAAATATAGTTCTTTTCTTTGCAGCAGGCATAATAACCCTCTACGCTACTTTATGGCGAGTCATAGCTGCCCTAGACAAAACTCCCTTCTCTGTCCCTAGCAGGAACATTAATCACAAGAGGTTTCTTGACATTTTAATTGTTTCCTGAAAGCTGGACGCACAAGGAACTTTTCAGCGGCTGCTTTTAAATCACAAGTTTTGTAAGTTATTGTTAAACACAGCGCCCCGCTGAGGTCTGCACCCCCCAAATCCAGGTCAGCGTCGCACTAACGCCGGCCGAGGTTGGGAGTACCAGACCCGTGTTGCACTGGCCGCATCGAGAGGAGCAGAACCCACATGTGAGCACGCCCCACAGACAGATCTCTGCCACTAAATTAACATCTCCATGGCACAGAAGGGGTACATTTTTGCCACACCAAAAAGGAAGTCACACCACACTAGCACAGTCAGCATCTGGTAGGGACTAGACCAGTAAGAGTTAGAGCCAGCTGGGCCACTACAAGGAGTGGGGTAACGTAACCACAACTAGTCCCTGAAAGAACTTATGTGAGATACAAGTAAATAAAAAACGCAAAGAGAAATGCATACAGAGCAGTAGATTCGGGCTTGCATTCACACTTGAGAGCACATCCGAGATCCATTCTAGCTCCCCAGATCTGGCGATCAAGGGCACATTAACTGAGACCACCACCAAACCGATTCCCGATCCCACACCAACACCATGATGGAGGGTAGAAAAAGGAACTTGCTCAGGGATATGTTTGCAAAGCCAACTGCACTAAAAAGTGATACCGGGCACAGATATTTCACTGCTGATGTTATTGAAGAAAAGAGCCCATCCTTGTCCTCCTGACATCCGGATGCCTGTAACCAAGCAGTTTATGGAGGACCTGTAGAAAAGTCTTTGCAACAACTTCGCTACCTTCAAAAAATGACCTGAAGGTGGAGTTACTTGGTATTGTAAAAAATGTAAAATCCTTAAGAGAAAGAGTCTACTTACTGGAGATGGCAGACAATTACTGTTCATTTGAGCAAGAATTCACCAAACGATCTAATCAACGTTCAGAAACAAAAAGTCATCCTCCAGGCAAAACTAGGAAACCTACAGATTTTCTCGAGATCGAATAACATAAGGATCTGCAGTTTCCCACGTGGTGTGTAGAGTCCCAACAAGGAAGGGTGTGTCAAGAGACAGAACAGTGCCTGTCCATGGAAGATCCAGAGAGAAAAGAGCTGGATAGAACACATGGGGTGTTCACCAAAGCCCTGCCCCCAACAAGTTCCAGCGTCCCACTCAATGCCCTTAGAGTGCACCACTTCCAAGTTAAACAAAGGATCATGGAGGCGGCACTGAGAAAGGGTAAAGTCTTATTTTAAGGGTCTCATTTTACATCATAGCAAGATCTCCCCATGATGACCCAACAGAAACAAGTCCTTCAGGAAACTAGCCCATATCTCAACCTTCACAGAGTAACATATACAGGTGGGGTCATCCTTTGCTACTAATTTTTACTTGGCAAGGCAGCCAATACCAAGTGTGGTCACTGAAGAAAGCTACAAAAATCCAGAAAATGCCAGAAAATCCATTAAAGAGAGAGGAAAATAGAACCTCTGCCCACATGGGATCTCTTCCAAACCACAAAGGTACAGATGGGAGTAGTAGCTAAAGGAAACAGATGAGAAAAACCATCACAATCTGCCATTGCAAAAGAAATGAAAGAAGCCATTGCTCAGGTGTTCGAAACCTGAAACCGACCCAGAGAAACAGCAGCCGTACACAGGAGACCATTATAGAGACAAATATTGTGAACCTGCAATTTTAGATAATAACCAACAGGACAAACGGATGTCTGGCAAATTTGAGGGGAAGGGGTTAGTAGTAAATCTAAGAGGTTTTGGGGGGAATTGGAAGTAGACACTAACTACAGAGATCACATGGGGGCGCACCAGGGAAAGACTGATGGAGGGGCAGGGGGGACACGATGCCTCATCCTGAGGGATATAAACAACGCACGGTTCGTCACTCTGAGCAGCATCATGGTGAGTGTAGTAAGCTTTAATGTATGGGACCTTAATTCTCCAATTAAGTGACTGTTACTATTTATGAAAAGTAATAATATCGGGCCCTACATGTGCTCCATTCCCTCGGAGGCGTCCCATCTAGTTCAAATGATTCACTTAACGGAAAAAAGGCCGGTTTTGTCTAAAATGCAAGTCGTTTCATCAAACAGTACTTTTCCAGTGTCCAGGCAAAACTGGCGTGTTCCAATGCCACTGGGCCTGGGGTCCAAAGAGGAGGTCCTGTAGTGCTGACCTGTTCAGGGAGGCGGGCCCCTGATAGTAGCCCTTACACACGGCCTCTACACCTTCACGGTGGCATCTCTATACGCACAAAATACTGAGCAAGAAAAGTACATAAAACACAGTCACAGAGATACTGAATGAATCTCAGGGAGACGTCAATGTAGGGGGTATCCGCATTTGGTTATGATAGGACGAAAGATAGATTGCCATAGAGAACTAGGCAGTACGATTCATAACAGCCAAATGGGTAGTTGAGGTAATGCAGAAACGCATCACCTACTACCTGGAACAATCCAAAAAAAGATGAATGTTGAATTGATGTCCCCTGGGGTGTGTGTAATACCAAGCTAAGAGAGGACCATATGCCTGTGTCTGCAAGGCCGAACAAAGAACGGTGAGAGAAACTCGAGTGAAGGCGCTGGAGGAAATCTACAAGAGCACGTGCACTTAAGGGGCACACGTAAAAATGCACAACACTGACAAAGCTGAATGTGCGGTACTGTGAGGCAGACAGAGGTACTATGATGAAGGCAATAAAGCCGACAGACTATTGACTTGTAAACAAAGTGAAAATAGCCGGAAGGATAGCCTCGATTAAGAACAGAGCAGGTACACTATGCTCTGGATATAGTAAAGGCCTTCCGGAAGTTCTACAAAAACTATACTGCTCCGAGGACCCTTTTCAGGTGTAGAAAAATAACTACAAAAGTGCCCATTCAAAAACCCACACATGAGCAGGAACTAAAGAAAAAATAGATAAGATCATGACAGGAGTAGGTAGGCTGAAACTGATGTCGCCTGCCCCACATCACTTTATGGCTCCATTTTTATAAATCCTTTTGGCCCCAACTGGCCCCTCTGCAGACCTGCCTATTAAGTGCTCTTACAGAGCGCACAGATCACAGACTAAACATCCCATTTCATGAAATGTCATCTCTAAACAAAGGAAAGAGTAACAACTATGTAACTCATGTAAACTGATATTGCTACTTAATACTGGTGCCGAATTGTTCATATGTAGTATGGGTAGCAGATTAATAAAGGTTCTCCCAAGCCTAGTAGACTCCGATCAACCTGGCTTTGTACCAAGCAGAAATGGCAGCAACACCAATAAAAAGATAGTACACCTGAATGACAATCTTCCTAGAACCAAAAACAGAAATGTTGCTAGTATCAATTGATGTTGAGAAGGCATTCAATATGGTTCTATGGCCTATCTTAGGTCACATTATTGGGATATTCAACTTAGGCTTCATATTCAGAAGCTGGGCCGTCAGTAACTATGAAAGTGGATAAAAGCCCCTCAAGTCTGATCAAGATCCCTAGAGGCACCAGACAGAGGTGTGACCACTCCCCCTTCCCCCCCCCCACACACACTCCCTCTGCTCTTCTCGCTCTCTCAGTGGAGTCAAGAATCTGCAAGAATAAAAACACCGAGGAGTACAAATGGGCCCGCGGAGGATCAGGCCACACAAATTATCACTGCTCCAAACAGGTTGCTTCACCACACTGAATTAACCTGTGATATATTTGTTTGGCCATTTTACAAAAACGAGTGAGCTGCTTGCAGATGTGAGAAAATGAACGCACTTCCGCCATTTTCGACCCTCAGACATGGCGGGTACCAGAACGAGGAAACTATGCCCAGATTCTGTACACTTTCTGGAGTTCCTGCCCCCTAGATTGCTTGGCAGAGGTCTGGGAAAAGGAAGATCTTCCATCCATTGATTTGTAAGCCCTGTTTCAGTAACACTATATTTCTAGTATTACCCTAATAGTGCCCTTGCAGTTGTTTTCTGTAAAGCATTTCTTCTTGAATGGGAGTCTCTCCCTCATTCTCACTAGTTTGTCACCACTATGACCAGGAACGGCAAGGTGCTTTACAAATAGCACCTCCTTGGCCTCCACCACAGAGGTTTCCGGAGGAAGCGTAACCCTGAGATGATGTGCACAGTCTGCATCATATTTTTCAGTTCCTCCACTTTGCCTCCAAGAGATAGCTATGCTCTGCTCACTCATCCAGTCATTTCATGCTGCCTTAAAGCATTCTCCCCTTCGTCTATTGCTTTATAGATCCTACCTCTTTAAATGAGACGCCCATTCCAGGTTTCTTTGTTCCACCTTCACAAGGCCCGATTTAAATGTTGCAGATGATTCTTCCTCTCCCACCCACAACACATTTTAATAGATTATTAGAACAGGAATACAAAACAGGGCTTATGCCACCAAAGAAAACACATTGAAATTGCTGCTGTTGTACCCAGGTCGCTTGCAAGTTCACAGATTAACCGTATAGCTTGGATCAGTGGATCCCCAAAGAAAGACCCTGTTTTCTAATGGACTTTCGTAAACAAGGCATTTGTGTCATGTTCGCTTTCACTTCTCCCGCCTTCCCCCACAAGGTTACTGGTCAGTCTGACATTAACTAATCACGGATTGCTTCTATCAGAGTGGAAATACATATTTCTCACCTAGTGGCCCAGTTGTGGTGCGTGCATTCTTTAAAATCCTTCAGAGGTTTCTGCATCCATCCCTTTGAATCTGCAGCAACGGAAACAAAATTCACATTTCTCGTATGTTGTGTAAGTGGATAACCTGTGATGCGTGCACTAGAGAGGCTTTTTTTTGTGTGCAGTTTTTCTTCTTATTTAGTCACTTAGTAAAGTAAGGATTCGGGTTCAGTAAATCAAAGCAGTATTCACTGTCCAAGTTTAGAGAAGATAGTAAAGTTAAGCTTTATATTAGGCGCTGAAAATATGTGAAGTTGAGGTATCTGTTTAACATCCTTCCAGATTTTAATTTCTTTATGAAATGATGCAGTACAAGTTCATCTGATTAGAACAGGCACAGACTATTGACCATCTCCACTTGGAGAGCTGGATAAAATGGTGCATTCAGTACAATAAGAAGAAGCACCAAAGAGATCACAAGACCTAAGTGCAGCATCCTGATCTCTGATGGTTAATTCTGTTCAAGATGTTAGAACCCATAGTTGAGGAACACATGAGACATTCCAATGAACTAGGGTTCTTATTTTATCTTTTGGAATATGTAATGTGCACCCGCCCTATACATAGAGCAGAGTCACGTGCCAAGATGAAGAGGTACATAAGCATGTATCGATTTGTACATACTCTTAGGCACAGTGCGTATGGACTTGTCATGAAAGATATTTTAAGAGTGCTCTTTACACCTCTTCTGTGCTGGGCTGAGTATGGGGTAACAATCAGTGGAGGGTAGGATAAAAGCAATTAGATGGACAAATGTGGCCCTGAATGTGTGAGCTTTGTTCTATATTTTTGCACCGTCTTTCTCTATTACAATAATGAACAGGCCGAAACAAAATGATAAACTGGAGTCCTCTTTGTATAAGAGCAGAGACAGCGGTGGAGGTTAGGAAGAGCTTGTTGTGTTGCATTGGGTGTGGTAGAGGTGCTGACAGTTCTTCTTTATGATGTTTGTGGAGCACAGCTGATGTTATGTATGACATTACATTCCCAGGTGGATAGTTCTATAGAAAGATTAGACACTGTACTTCAGGAGCGAGAAACCGCCTTACGGCTTTTACAGACTGGCCAAGAAAAGGCAAGACCAGGGGACTGGAGGCGGGACTGCTTTGGAATAACTACATGGTATGTATGTGAGGTGTTGGGATAATATTGCATCACTCATACCACAGGCTGTGTTGTTGTGTTGACTACCATCTTTTATCTCATACAAATGCTTCCTGGATTACTCATTGTGTTAGCTTGGGTTGTGTTCCACTATGATGCCTCTTTACACCATAGTTTTGACACTTGGGTATGAGGGAAAAGAATGCATTTGCATGTCACCTGCTGGTTGTTGTCAGGGTAATCACAAGTCTGTCTTTTATGCCACATAGGCAGAGTACACACTTTAATCTGAGCTATTAAGCCAACCATTTACAACATTTAAGACGCATAATGGGGTTTCCAAATGATATGTTCACAGTGACATTACTGAATCCACATATAGGGCGCTCTGCATTGTTCTCCACAGAAATATACCTTTTAATATGAATCTGATGTATTATTTTCAATACTTGGAGTGAATCAAATTAAGTGTGGGTTATTGACTGACAGCTGGATTGTGGTTACACATCTCTGCACTAATTTGCTATTTAGTTAGCTGCTGACGTCTTACCCTACATAAGATCTGACCTCAACTGAAGATGGGCTAATCATTTATTTAGTTTATCATATAGTAAGGAAACGTTTTTTCCCCCCTGGGGTGATGATATAAACTGTAGCAACCATGTCACAGGTGGTCAGAGTAAAGAGGTGGCGAGGATCGCCTGAAAAAGATATACTGCGGTAAACTTTAAACTCTGAAATACCGCCCACATTATTTCTCATAATTTCCCAATACGATGTTGAGTCTCTGCTTAAAACTCCCAGACAATCTGATGCTTTTTTTTATCTACCAGATCCATAACAAAATATGTATTGAGTAGGACTTGGCGTCAAAATCAAATGGCTTGCCGTCTCAAAATTATGTGCCGCTCCTGTGTGACACCAGTAGTCTTGCAATTAGAAAGAAATCTCTCCATCACCTGCATACATTAAACATTTGCCATTTTTTCATAAATTCTTATTGTTTTGTGTACTTTACTAACCCAATTATAAATTTGGAATGAATAAAAACTACTGCTGTGATAGTGCTCTATAGTGACAGTTTAGTAAATTCTACATGAGTCCAAACAGAGGCAACGCTAGCATGTAAGTAATCAGAACTATTCACTTGCCATCTAAGACCCAAACGTCCTTTAGATTTGGTGACTTAAATACACATTTTTCGTTTTTATCAAAGCACCCCAGAAGAGATTATTTGAGACGATTTCTTGAATTTGAGAGAACTGAAATACCCTCTAGACATTTTCAGTGTCTGGTGTTTACTAACTGCTGTGCAACCCATTAACTGTATGATTGATGCAGTTCTATGAGACAGGCTGATGGACCCCTTCGGGGCTCTCCAGCTGGACCGTCTGTCTTAAAAAGGCTTCCACAAAAATACGAGCTTTCTATCACATTATAGATTGATAGGGCACCTGCAAAAAGATAATTTGCTGATTTCAGTTGTCTCTAGTTATATTTCCATTACCCTTACATCTTTAGCCTTGGATTTTAGGGATTGCAAATGCCCAGAAGATAGAGTCTGTATTGTACATCCAAGTCTGTAATTGCCACCACTACCCCTTGTGCATTTGACTTAGGCTGAGTAAAGATCCAGCACCGGGAAAGGTTTGAACTTATCCTTGCAGAATGGTCACAGACACTCCCCTCTTCAGGCCTTCTGTTTCTCTTGACGGAATGGAAGTTTTATTAGAATGATCGCCTCCTTTCACTCGAAAATGCCCTTTCCATCCCACAAGGCATGATCTTGTCATGGAATTTCTCACACTTTAAGGAATTTGAAACCCGAGGAGCAGAGCAGCAATTCTATAATTCCTCTTCTTAAACCTGCTGGCAAAATTTTAGGATTTTCTGGCATGTTAATGATTAAGTACTGACAATAAGCCTAAAGCATTTTTAGGATCTTCTGACAAGTCTCCAGATAAAGAATATAGATATTTTGACTGACACCCATTGTTGTTTCCAAGCCCAGATACCAGGAGTTCTGAAAAACTGTAATGTTGAGATCACAGGTTATCCCAGACCCTTTGTTTCCCCAGCTGTGCTGCTGTTGCACATCCCAGGACAAAAGGGTTCTAAACATCTGGGAAGATTAGGTAGTCTCTCGTGTGGCTGACATTCCCACTGATATTCAGGTATCTCCACAGGTTTTCTCTACAATTTTATTGAATAGAATTTGCATTTATATAGCTCTTACTACCCTTGACAAGGCGTTGAATCGCCTTATGGCAAGTACCTTGCTTCCTGGGCTCCTAAAATTAGTTGTCAATCCATTAGTTATTGAGGTTACTCTTGCATACTAAAGGAAACTATTCCATGCATTTTCTCCAGTTTTTTTGTGGTGCATTAGTGACTTAGGTGTGATCATTATAGGGGGCTATGTGAGAAGGAAATGCTTTCTGGAATAGTCATTGTTAGGGTTTTAAAATAAAAGTAGCTTAAGACAGACAAACACATGACTTAGAGCAGTTTATACAGAAGAGGCGAGCAGAAGTTAGCAGGAAGGCAGAGCTGCGTTTACAATAAATAAGGGATGGAAAAGTATGTAAAAGTCACATTGAAGGTCAATTTTTAAACCAGGCTTATACAGAATAGCCAGGTTGAGATTTTTTTGGTATGTAATCTTTGGATGTAAATCTTTTGAAAGAAACGGTTTTAAATTCTGCTCTGTAGGGATTGTGGCTTTTACAACCTATCTAGAACCATTTCAAGAGGTGGAAAAAATACCCCCGGCACTAAAAAAGGAAGCCCAGTGCTATGTGAGACCATTTTACAAGTGACTCTCGAGCAGTGCAACATTTAAGCACATTACATTTTCCATAATTACAGTTTGACACCACCATCGCCCTACTATATCCAATGCAAGCAATACTTTTGAACCCCGAGAGACCCCTAACGTGTACCTACTACAGCAGTATTTTCAGTACTATAAAGCAGGCTTCTCCATCAAGTAGCTTGTGAGCTACCAGTAGCTCTCCACCTACCTGCAAGTAGTTCTCCTTTGTGCAGCCCAACTAGAACTTTTTATTTTGTTGAATTATGTGTACAGAAATTATGTGTGTATTTAAGACAAAAGTGTGTTCAAAACTCATAAGCTGAAGCTTTCAGAAAAATGGCTTCATGACCAAAATAAATTACAACTGATATTCAAGTAAATGAATCATGTGGTGCTGGGGCAACCTATTACTAATATTAGTATCTTAGTGCCAGAGGCATTGAAGCTGTGGCTGTTATGTATTAGCCATGTAGTGGAATTCCTACTTGACAAAGCCTTTTTTACATCACTGTTGGTAACGCTGCCCGGTGCAGTGAGGTGATCACGGCTACTAATCATGCATAGGATGGCCACTACTGTAATCTTAACAGATGTTGTCAGTATTTACAACTACTTGTATTAAAATTGCAACATAAATAATGAATACAAAAAAAAGCAATCCGCATCCTATTACAGACTCAGTGTCTTTATTTAAACATGATTAATTTAGTGGTGCTGGGTTTAGACCATATGCAATTGTAACATGGGCTTTGTATCCTGGTGACTATGAAAAAATGTCTAAGATATAGTTACTTTTTTTTGGAAGTGTCGACATCAGTCACTAACTTCTGAGACATTTCACAGTTTACCTATAATTTAATTACAGTGTTTTAATTAATGTCTGTAATGCTCCTTCCAGTCCACTGTTTGAGTTGGCGTTTACCTATGCCTGGTCCGTCAGTGCAGGGTTTTTGATGGCACCAGGTAGATCCAGTGGTAGGAAAAGATACCATGCCTGTATGATCCACCTGTTCGTGTTGGTAATTGAAATTGAAGAGTGTATTTGACATATATGGGAAATTCATTTTATGTATCA
Source organism: Pleurodeles waltl (assembly GCF_031143425.1). Taxonomy (NCBI): domain Eukaryota; kingdom Metazoa; phylum Chordata; class Amphibia; order Caudata; family Salamandridae; genus Pleurodeles; species Pleurodeles waltl. Next base: position 69,026,226 of record NC_090450.1, on the reverse strand, counting down.
TACAGAGACTGCAAAACACGATTCCCTATTTAGTTATCTTTCTATAGCATGAGAATTCATTGTCTGGAGTTAAAATCTCACTAAGGTAATGGCAAGGATGACAGAACACTAACACTAAACGTCTGCTGATTTACAGGTACAAGTTCAGTGAGTGGCCAATACCGTGGTACGTAAACAGAAGATACAAGCAAAGGAAATTCTATGCATTATCATATGTGGACCGTTTCACGAGGTAGGTTGTGTGGCAAATTGTATATGACAAATTGCTAATGTCACATTATTAATGGATTACATTTTTGTACGTCTGGTTTATGGTTGAGGTATATAATTATGTAACAGAAATTCGTAGAACCCTTATGCTAGCATAAGGGTTCTTGAGAGTGTGTGAGAACTGCAAAATGGGTCTGAAGTGGATTAAGGTGGAGAAGGTAGAGTCAAGTTCATGAAGATTCGACCTCTTAGCTGGAGGAGGTAACGTTTTGGTCCCTGAACAATTTAGACAATTTAGTGAAGAGCAGTTGCCTATTATATGTTTGCACAGCAAGACTTTGGCCATCACAGCACCTTTTCTTCAGTCTGGGAACAACACACTGTAGGAAAGTACCCCTTTTTGACATGGTCAGCCCCTCTATTTGCCTGGTATTTGATCCAATTTTGATTGAGGTGCACTGGGTTCCTGCTAACCGGGTCTCCGTACCAGATTTCTTTTTCTAAAACTGTGCAGTTGTTCCCCAGTGCGTTTACCTTTAGCACCCCTGTAAGTCCATAGTAAATGGTATCTCTAGTTCCTGGGGCTGAAGTACTAGCATGTGTCTCTAAGGGCTGCAGCATTGATTATGCCACCCTAAGGGACCCCTCAGCATACTCATGCAAACTGCCAATGCAGGCTGTGTGACTCGGTGCAGAGAAAAGTGTAAACACAACATGGCACACCTCCTGTGTCCCATGCCTACAGACACTGCATGCAGTATACGTAAATCATCCCTACAGCTGCCCTTACTGCCCTAAGGCAGGGTACACTGTACTACATGTGCGTACCTATCTGCATGGGCAGAGATGCCCCTTTGATGTCTAAGGCGATTCTCAGATATTACAAGTGAACAGGGAAGCCATTTTAGGTACATGTGCTGGACACAGGAACTCGACATCCCCAGCTACATGAAGGCTTCACTGAGCCCACGGGTTGTGGTATCAAACATCTTGTATTAATAACCTCACACTGATTCCAATGTTGGGTTTATTGATGCATGCACCCAGAGGGCAACTTAGGGGTCCCCCTTGAAAACCTACCAACTACTAGTGCTGGCTGACTGGTCCTGACCAGCCTGCCACCACAGACGAGTTTCTGACCGCCTGGAGGTGAGATTCTACGCTCGCTGAGGTCAGAAACAAAGCCTGCTCTGTGCGGAGGTGATACTTCCTCCTCTACGCTGGTTATCAGCATATTAAGGCAGGAGGCTTCAAACGCCTCTGCCTCTTTTGTTTTGCGATCCCAGTTTCCCCAGTGAGTGGAGATGCCACCCCCCTGCCCGGGCCATTTGGCACCAGGACAAGCAGGAGACTTAGCTAGTCGGGGCTTGTTCCCTATCATGCTAGTTACACCCCTAATGTGGGCTTCCTGATGTGAACACAAAACTTAGAATTGCTCCATCTTGGTTTTTGGTGGAATTAGGCCCATGGGGTTTCTGTTATGCCCCCTCCCCACAAGAAGTGGTCATATAGAGGGTGTAGTCACCTTAAAGGTAACTAGCCAATTTGCTACTACCTGTCACTCCCCTTAACACTTCTAGATTGAGTATTAGGAGGCACTCCAGATGCCAGGAACTTTAATTCAACAGATCCTGAAAATTACAAAGAAGAGTCATGAGAAAGCAAGAACAGAAGACTTGTGTGGACTTTTGGTGCCAAACCCTGCCTGCACCAGTATCAACACTAGTGACAAAGTGACTTGTCCTGCAGCTGAACATATGTCTAGAACCCCCATAGACTGCCTGCCCCTTGCAAAGTGCTAGCAGTCTCCCTTAGAGTAGAGGATCTATTCCCCTGCAGTCCGCAGGTACTAGAGCAGCAGAGTCCAGTCCACTGTCTTGAAGCTCCCCATCCGGCTGGACGATGCAGTCACCCAGGAAGATGTACCTGAACCCCAGAAGGTCAGACCTGTTGACTCACCAAGTGTGAAGACATCAGGACCAACCGGAGCCCCAAAGCACCAGTACCCGGGATACCAGACCCACTGCACCTAACCAGGCCTACATGAGTGCAGGCGGACTCCCACTGCACCAACACCAAGCAGTCATCAAGGGACATCGGCACCAGAGACCCACTTCCAGAGTGGCCCAGCTGTCCTTCTTTTAAAACCCTCCACATCTCCCCAACCACCACCCCAGCGAGGCCAACAACCGCAACGACCTTTGGCACACCCAGCCCAGCGAGTGTCCTTGCCCGGGTACCTGAGAACCAACTGTTTCTTTTGCTCCCAGGTCCCTTGCGACCCAAGACCCCTGTTGGGAAGGTGTTCCCCCCAGAAACAAACTGTAAATAACTGTATGCAACATATTCCTTTTTCCCCATAGGAAAGCATTGCAGCATAAAGACACATTTAAGTGAACATTTTACTTACCAATAAAAAGCAATATTTTAAAAAGTACTCACTTAATAACGAAGTTCTTGATATCAAAATTTACATACAAAATAGTGCTATTTTTCTAACTTGAGCTGAGATTTATTCTTTGAGTTTGTCTCATTTATTTGCTCTGTGAATTCAACAAATACTTTGTGCTACTCTCTGATGAGCCTAAACCCCTCGACCACACTACCAAAAAAGAGAAAATTTAGTGTTGTCATTTGTGCCTGTGTAACCCAATAGGGGTTTGCCTAGACTCTTTAACAGTCTACCTCGTTGAGGTCTGCTGTATAAAGAGCCATTTTCCTACACACACCAATTGGCGGGCACTATTCAGAAAAGTTTTCAGCGGGTTGCAGATATAGACATGTAAGCATACCTACAAGCCATAGGCATGTAGGACCTCTTCATCAGATTGTCTTCTGAGTTCTGCAAATTACATTGAATTGCATGTGTGCTGTAACAGAAAGCCAGACAAGAGACACAACTGGTTTTGATGTGGCCATTGAGTTTGTGTTTGTATAATAATGTCCTAACTGCATTGATTTCTATTTTTATGGTTTCTGTGGTACAAAAAGTACTGGCTTATAGAGTTTGTGATGCCCTAGTGCAGCCTTGGGAGATTGAGTACTATAATTGCGGTGTGGTTTGTAGCTTTGTGGTGTGAAATGGGTTAATGTTTCTAACGAGCTCTTCCTGAGCCCTGAGCCTGGTCTGGCATGCTAAGTTTGGCAGGCCCTCAGACATCCATTACCAGTTCATAATAATAAGCAGACAACCTAAGATAGGTCAGAGCTATAGATCCTCTGCTGTGGTGGCTCATCACTTTTAACTTCTGGTTGTGTCTAGAGGCCCAATTAGAATGTCTGCACGTTTACAGCACAGCTGTAGTGACTAAAAGGCATTGCTTTTTTAGAATGATTCTAGCAAACAGGGAACAGACTGTTTAGAAAAAAGACATTGTATATGCTGACTTTTGTTTCTGTGTTTCAGATTACATATAGAAAAAACATTACGGATGAAAACACGGAAGGAAAGATCAAAAAGGGAAGAAAGACGTGCCTTGGAAAAAAAGTTTCCACATCTCGCCAACTCTCAAAATTAACCTGGAAATAAATTATTCTTCCGTTCTTTTGCAGTGAACTTTGAGAATGGACAGAATATAGTAGACATTTTGCCAAATATTCAATATTTTAAGATCCTGGAATTTGGTTTCTTGTTCAAAGCCTGATTGTCATTAAAGACAGTATCCTGTCATTGTCTTTGATATTCCCGCTTTGAGGAATTTGGTACAGTACGTAGGCAGGGATTTACTCTGATGTTCCAGTAGAAAATACATAATTTCCACTATGTGAATACTAGTTACAGGAACACATGAAGTTGTGTTCTGTCAGCAGAATCCAAATATCTCCATTGTCAGCACTGTTTGATAAAACTATGTTGCTCAGTTTCATGTCTCATGGTTTCTGTGCGGACCACAGGATGCTTCAGTAGTGTCCCAGGTTGTGGCAAATTAATCATAACCTAAAGGGCCTGATTTAGAGTTGGATGATACTGGAATATCCTCTGCTTTCTGAGGGAAGTGCTGTATCTCCAGAGGAGTATCCACTATATAAAATGCCTACACTTTATTATATCTAATTGAAAGTTAAATCATTCTCTTATGTTCACAACACTGTTTGTTTGCAATCATTGAACTGTTAAACTTAGTTTCATTAACAAAGTGGTTAACTTCCTCTAGCAATAAAGGATTCCAGAAACTCCACTATGTCTCCTTTTTTCCCCATTGAAAGGTTCGGGATATGGCAGGCTGTAAGGCTATTACACCATTCCACCCCATGAGGAAGTAATGTCCCAATTAAAACCAAGGCCTCGCCGGTGATAGAGTTGGTTGACACCTTATGGAGCCAAGACCTTAGTTTCACAACTGTTGCTGTGGCAGACAATTAGGCCTGATGTGTGTTTTTTGTTGGGTTTTTTTCACACTGGGGGCAAACGCCCACTAATTCACAGCCACCGGGTTTATTCACTTTCGAAACTTCTACGTTTGCTTCAATACCTACTTTGCAAATGTAACTCCTAATGATTTGTTGATTTTAAACATCCAATCATATTCTACAGTTCAGAACTCATATTGCCAGTAAACATTATTAAGGTTGAGTAATACAATCTGAATGGTGCCCGAGTTTCTGGACTGCCTTTTTTGTAGCACCAAACAAGCAAAGCCAACAGTGCTGGGTTTAATGTGCTACTGCATGCAAACATTGGCAAGTACAAATGTTCCATTAGCACATTAAAGCCAGGCCCGTTGATTTCATTCTTGTTCTCATTTCATATAAATTTATTTTAGCGTTTTTAATAAAGCACTGTTGACCCTGAAGAGTGACAAAGCGCTTTATAACAATGGTAAGGTCATTAAAGGAAGAACTTGCGCAGCATCTACAAGTGCAGGACAAATGCTTTCTGTCTAGCAGGCATATTTAATAGTAGTCCCATTTCTACAGTGGGTATTTTATGTAACACGCTTGGGGACTGTTCCTTTCCAAGATGGTGCCTGGATTGACCAAACAGTACCAGCCACATCCTGAAGATACAGCCAGCTGAATGAATTGAGACTGCAGTACCCCTCTGGAATGTACCATGATGTAATTGACAAAGTCTAAAGTGGAATAGTAACAACAGGTGTTTGACAGCTACCCTATCAAGGCACAGATCTCTAAATGACCTTGAGCAAAAGGATGTGATCCAAGGTAAATATAGAAATATCATCAGCAAATATGATGTTATGATAAACCTATAGGTTGTCTGAATAAAGTCTAATCACAGTTATGAGTAATCTGCTTCTGTTTGAGGTACTTAATAGAGCACAACAATTGAAGCCAATATTGAGCACCCCTGGCACATACCCATCACTATAGCAAAGGGTTCTGACAGAGTCTGACTTGGGTTAGCCAGTCTGTGGAATTGTACAGCATTCTAATAAAGGTTATAGTATTTCACAGAAAACGGGTTGACCAATAGGGGTAGTTATCTGGAGTCTCTAGGGCAGTGGTCGATCAGTATAGGTACTTGGGGCCTGATTCACAAAAGCATTTGTGAATATAGGAATTAGTAATAAAGGAGTACTCTTTAGATACTCTTACACCCTTTGTGAATTGTTCCCAAATCGTCCAGCTCCCTAAACATGCAGAGTGCACAGCCCTTTCTGTTTGTACAAACTGTACATTTCCAGAATATTCCTATTGTATTCCTAGTTTGGATGTTTTGGGGCACTTTCACAACGACCTGTAACTAAATAAAATAAAACTGCCCCAGTACCACTTTACGTTCTCCAAAGTGCCTTTGTGAATAGGTCTTTACCCTTTGCCTGTCCTTGGAGGCCCCTAAGCAGATAGCATTAATAGCCTTTCTGCAATGAATGTGCTACTCGTGTTTTACCATAGCTTGTGGAGACAGGATATGACCATGTTTCATATGCCTTCTTAGAAAATTGATTTGACTTGAAGCTAATGGAAGAATTTTTTTCTTCGTATTTTTGTTTTAAAAAAAACTTTTTTTTTTTTTTAAACAAAATTGGTTTTTTTTGTGTGTTTTTTTTTATATATTTATTTTTCCTAATCATTATTTCACCATATAAACAGTACTGCTGTTGGCAGTTCAACATCAACAGCCATAAAAAAAAACACTGAGATATAAGAAAGCCAGACAGTTTGAGTTGTCACATCATTTCAGCTGAACTATCCTTGTCACCAATGCACATAATTATTTGTACAGTCATCAACAGTGAATGCTTGTCTTTGTGAAGATGCACCTAATCAACACGTTAAGGTAAGAAATGCCAGTCTTTCCTGAGCTGCTGACTACATAGGTGAAATAATGGCCAGCTCATCCTCATAGAGTAGTACTTTTCCTCTTGTATTCTTTAACAAAAAATGTGATACTGACACTGTCGCTGACTATAATGTTGAAAAAAATACAACATCTTCATGTCCCAGATTCTGGCTGGAAGTTTGAAAAACTGCTTACTGGTCGTTTTGTGATACTGAATATCTTCCTAAGATAGAAATATATGGTTCTTGCGGTATAGTATTTTTGGACTTGACTGTCCACTTTTTATTTACCCAAGTTTTATAAATGTGCCTCTTTTTAGAGGGAAACATGTCCCAGAAAAATCTTAATCTAGTTTGCTGCTGTAATATATTTCATGTAAAAGAAAAGGCACTACCCAAAATAGCCATGACTCATTTGACTAAAGTTTTAAAGTAGCTCTGCTTCAAGACATGATAAAACCGTATACAATTATTTTACATTGGATTTAATGTATTGAATGTTTATATTGTTTGTCAAAGAGCTCACTGTAAATTTAGTTATTCACTGATATGACATAGCAACAGTGGGAAACAAAACTTGATTCCCACTGTTTCTATGTCATAAAGGAACTCCGGGCTGCTCTGGGTGGCCTCTCTTGGAGCCTGTCAGCGCAGCACTGCCTCTCTGCTTCAGTGGCGACCACAGAGCACGGTTTCGGGATGGGAAGACACATGAAAGGGTGGGCTTGCAGGAGGACAGTTTTTATTTTCCTCATTTGGGTAAGGGGAATGTGATGTTACGTATGGCTATCCCACAGTGGAAAGCCAGGGCTGATTATATTGTGAACCAGAGATTCCATAACATTATAGACGGGTTCAAAGCAGTGGCGGCTGGTGGATTTCCAAGTGGTGGGGTGTACATTTTATACCCGAATACAATGAGCAAGCGAGCCCGAAATGCAAAAGGGTGCGTTGTGCTGGCTGGGGTGGTCTTGGTCGACTTGTGCGTGGAGTCTAATGTGCTGGAATATCGACTGCCTCACGGAGCAGTTACAAAACTGACAGGCTCACTTCTTGAGTTACCTTCCCAAGGTTTCCCCTGAGGTGTGAACCTAGATTTATTACCCACGACAACTTAAGAGGCCCGAAAGTCATGCATTTCTTGTGAAACTCCTCATGTGGAGATCTGCATGCTATACGTACATTACTTGCGAGAATTTCGTGAAGTTTGCAAAAGTAGCACTTTGCTAGTAAATATGACTGAAAGTTCATGGGTCATACAGGGTGTTCTACAGCCCTGCCAGGTGTCACGCATCTCGCATTAGTAAAACGCATTTTCGGTAATTTTCCCCGCAATGCCCGAGATTGTCACGCAAGTCCAGAAGTGCGTTAAAATCTTCTTGTTTCGGTTTCTCACTTTGCTAGGTAAGCTCCGAATAGTGTTCATCAAGGGCCATAAGGTGGCGCTGGTGTACAACAGGAGGTATAGGATTCTTGATATATTACGATATTTATATGGTTCCCTCGTCTTCATCACTTGATTTTGCTTGCAAGAAACTGTCACTCAGTCGTTGAAATGTCACTCAATTACACTGAAATTATGAAACTGTCCCACATAGCAATCTGAAACCCTGGCAGCTATGGTTTTATGGCAAAAAAGCCTCATTTGGTTATTGTTGGTGTCACATCCTCTTAAGTCTCCTATAGGAAACTACCGTAATAAATTTTTGCAGAAAGGGTGCGTTACAGGAGGAAGGAATTTTTGATAAATTCCACTGAAGCACCATCGCAATGTAAGCATGAGACAGCGCCGAGCGCACTGTGTGCTCGTGGACTACCGCAGTACCAGGGTAAAGCCGCACTCCGAACGCGTTGAGAAAGCCTATCATGGTCTCAAGTTTATCTGCAATACTTGTCACCAATGAGTGGCTACGCGAAGTACCCGCACTGCTCTGCTAAAAACACGCGTTTCTCTGAAGGCTATCAGGGCACACACAGGAAGAGGGCGAGATGTGGGGCTGGGACAGAGGTGTTGTTACTTGGCTAGTAAGAATGGAATGCGCTCCAACCTTTAGAAACCAGAACCCATTCTGGAGCCAGTGGTTCACATTGGTGTGACCTCCGACAGGCTGGGGGAATCCAGTGCCCTGACTTTCATTGCGCTTAGATAAATCTGGGGAAAATTAAATTATTGGTTGAACCAGTAATCTTCATTAGTAAATAAGCTTTAGTTATGGAACCTGCGGTATCCTCGGTGCTAATCTTCTCTTCTCCATTTAACTAAATTGTCTTATCATAGGCAACTAAACATATTACACAGGTGCCCCCGAGCTCTTTATTCACAAGGTTATTGCATGCTTTATAGCATGGGCCTCTCTCCTGAAATTAAACGACATAAATTGTGGAAATGTATTATACTTTTCACTGAAAACGTTTCAAATAGAACGAGGGAGGGCTTAAAGTTAAATGCATCAGGTACTGAAATAACTCAGTTTTAGCGCCTTGCTAAAGGTATGATGGGCCCCTGGGAGCATGGACACAGGGGTCAGGTTTCCGGGCCACTTTAATGTAGCTATGCAACAGACTGCTTTATGGGTTCCATTTTCTTGCTGGAGCCTAGAGCTCCTTTTGGGATCACATGGACCTTTGCAACGGGCTTTTCTGTTGCGTTGGAGTGGTAGGGGGTGCCAGATCCATCTTACTGATGAAACATGCTCCACAAGGAGAGCTCAATGTAGGTTCAGGCACTCATTTGCACAGTTTCCAGCTCTAGTAATTTCTGCTGGTCCAGTGAAAGCGTATCCAACCTGCCACTCCATGGTGCCGCCAACTCCCAATACTAATCTCTCTTTGCAGTGTTCCACCCAGCCACCGTTCCCTTCCCTGTAGGCACATCCTGAAGATGAGGCTATCAGTGGACTCAACCACTGAGACTAATGAGGGACCAGCAAGAGTAGGGGTCTACAGGAGATACCACAGGCTCTGACAGCAGAGAATAAGCTAAATGTGCCTCTGAGTTAAGGACCATAGGGGGTTCCACTCTTTGATCAGGTGGTAAAAGTGCATGTCCATCCTTTCAAACTAAAAGTGTGTGACGTGGGATCTCACCTGATGGCTGATGGTTGCCTTCTGAACCACCACTCTAGGCTTGCGTCATGGGCAGCCATCTTAGCTCACTGCACTTCTTGGTGTTGTCTGGTCATTTGAGGAGCCTGTTGCTTGGTGAAGGAGATATCAGTAGCCAAACCAAGGATAGACACCCACACAGAGGGGGCAAACATGGTGTGCCAGCAAAGACAGATCAGCAGCTTTGGTATGCCCTACAGTGCTTAAACAAGCAGGAAGCTGGGAAGATTAAGCGGCTGTGGTGGTCTTTATCTGGCATCACTGTCTCTATTTTGATACTTCACCCTTGTCCCCTCCAAGAGACGCTTCCCTGTCTCTCACTAAACACCCGGCCTTTTGTTTACTGTGCTCCAGGGCCCTCAGAGCCCACCATGAGGTAGCTGCAGTGGTAAAACGATGTACTTATTCCTGTACCTGGCACTCTGGCATCCCCTTGGCAGCACACTGCGTCATGACTATGTTTAGGCCAATATTTTCAAGCAGACTAGCTTTAAGATTCGGGGAAAATTTGACTTGTTTCTAATGTTTTCTTCACACGTGCTTTCAAATGCTTTATTTGAATCCACTTTTGTCACCAATTTGTATTAAATATATGCCTTAAATACCACCTTTTTAATCAATTTTTTTCAAAATGTTCATGGGGGGGGGGGGAGGGGAAATCGGGCTCACTCTCTCATTATACTCAGTATAATATTTACGCCCCACCACTTTGAAAATCCACCAGCCGCCACTGGTCCTCACGGTAGGTTAAAGTGTCATCTTTAATGACTTTGGTGTTCGATTAGTGGATCCGGGGGTGTTAGTTTACACATCTAGGATTGTATATATGCCCATTTCTCAGCAGAACTCATTGGCAGTCAAAATTGTTGGGTACAATGTGGCCAATTATTTGCATATTTCAGTTCTTGACGAATGCTATTGTTTGGGCAGTGCTGGGGTGACCTTGGTGATTGGCAATTTTATGGATTGTTGTGTCCAAGTTCTGTCTAAAGTGTACTGTTGGGTGTACAATTAGAGATGTGTGCTGTTGTGAGAGCTGTTTGTGTGTTGTCCATTTACACAAAAGTTTGTTTTTGTGACCTATAATAAAATGTGAGTGAATAAATCATTCATTGGTTAGCTGGTTCTGAAATGCACTTTAATACATGCGACCTGGAGCGGTCATTGCATATGGTACCAACTGTCCTAAACACTTATACAAGCCCTTGATTTCCTCTTGGCTGTGGCACATATTAGTAGCAGCAACATGGTTATATCATGGCGTTTAGAAGATGTGGTTTGTGAAGATGGTGATGGAAACTAATTGCTGATGGATATATGGTTTTAAAGGCATCTTGGTGCTGATTTGAATGCCAGCCTCTGCGTTTCAACTGGTTAAAAATCTGGATGGATCAGGCTTGAAGGTGCTGGGCACATGTGCCTGGTAGGGTTTGGATGATTTCAAGATGTAGGAAAATTTCATAGTACATAGCTATAGGACAGTAGCGGCTGGTGGCTGGAAGGGTTGGGGGCAGTGCACGGCAAGGAGGGCAGCACGTGGAGTGGGGGCCGCAGAGGGGCAATAAAAAAACATAAACTTATCTGCTGCCTCTGTGTTCCGCCACTCCAGCAGTCTCTCATCTTTTTCGTCCCTCCCCAACCAATCCTGATGCTTCTCTCATGCTGTTACACAGCATGAAAGAAGTGCCTGGATTGGCCTGAGTAGGCAGAAATGCCACTCAGGTAGGGAGTGGGACACCGCTGTTGGTCTCCACCCGGCTGTGCAACACAGCCAGGTGGAGAGTTCTAAGTGCGTATATCAGTTTGGCCAGCCTCGGACGGCCGGCCAACCTGAGAAACTTAGACGCGCACACCCACTCCTCCTCCACTTGCTGACGTGGAGGAGGCTGGCTCCGCCCCACCGTACAAAAGCACAAAAATAAACAAATAATAAAATACTTTTACTATCCCTTTATTTTTCTGCTTTCCATGGCGGAGGGACCACCCCTGCTATAGGTTGACAACAATATTGACTGGGCGCATAATGGACAGGTCAGTGCAAAGTAGGTTTTGGAGATTTCTTTTCCTAAATGAGGCGGCTTGGAGTATCACCAAATTCAGGAGCTAGTCAAAGGCCAGCAAGCCAGACGCTGCTTGTCCAATAATGCGCATCAGCTGCAGTCATGCAGAGGAGGTACTTTTTCTCCCAACAGAATATGCAGATATGTTTGCCTGGTTCCCAGGCCCGGTACCCAATCACAATGAATTTGGATGTTTGTGGTATCTGGAAAGTTCGCATGGTACTCTTCAGACACTTATATCAAAGGGTGCACATACTGAATATGTTGCATGAAAGAGAATGGACCCCTGTGCACTCAATTCACCCTAAGTTAAAAGCTTCTTCGACCTGAAAGTTATTTTGTTTCTGTTGATAATTAAGGCAGACAGATCCAAAATCTCCCACATACTTTTTAGCCTGTCCAGCCTCACGTAATGTTCCACAGTGTCCTAAACTCCAGAAAAGACTTAAGTGGTAGACAGCAGCTGCTGGAGAACTTTGCAAAAGACATGGCTTAACATTAGCCAAATACTGCACTGGGCAAATGAACCTAACCTTATTTACGGAGGTAGGTCTCCCCAAAACAAAACTTGTAACTAAGCAGTAGCACATGATTCAATTTACAGCACAATTTTCCCTGGAAACATGAAATATTCTAACCCTTCACCAAGGTCAGACTGACCTATACGGGTCAGGCGGTTCTGACAAGTGTGTGTGCACCAGGTTTGTGATTGTGGTGGGTCGATTTTGTGATCATCTATTTTTATAATTAGGGTGCAGCACCAGTAGATTTCACCAGGTGTAGCATGCAGTGTGGTTTTGGGAATTCATATGTTATGGAAAGAGGTGCATTATCCCACTTTGAAAAAAAAAAAATGCCGCCCAGCAAGGCTGCCTAATCACAAATTCTGAAACTGTACATTGCCTCTAAACGTGTGATGCTGATTGCCGAAATGAATGCCAATCCTAACTGAAACTGTAGATAAGTGGCTCAATGTGGATGAATGGAGACCATGGGTGGTTGTTGCTTACCTGTGCAGAACAAACTGTGTATAGGTTTGAGGGGAGAGTTGCTGCTAAGTGTCAGGTTCTGTTATGTTGTGATTGGAGTCACACCCAGTAGAACTCTTACGCTCCAAAAGAACATTTGGGAGAAAAAGAGAACTGTTGAATGTCTTTCACAGGGTTAGGAAGGAGTGTTAGGAGTTATTCAGATCTGTCTGAGAATCTCTCTTCTGCAAATGGTTCATATGGAGCCCCTCCCGCATCTCAAAACCAGTACACTCATACAAAATTTAGTATTTTACACTATATGCTTATTAATTAGTCACTTCATCTACAAGTCGTGTGTTTTAGAATGATTCTAAGTATTACAAACAGCCCTGCAAAAAAATATACAAATTAGACAATGGTTAAATAAGCCACAATGCTATTTATTACACAACGCTACCTAAGTTATAATCAGCTGCAGGGTTGCACACGTTCTACATTTTTTTTTCCAAATCTCTTTATTAATTGTAACAGAGATTCACGGAGCAGGTGCTCACATAGATTAGTAAACCTGTTACATAGTCATAGAGACATGAAATTATAATAATCGCATACAAATACTATTGAAACCACAACAATTAACTATGCCACTTAATAAGAATTAATGATGTCATATTTTATATGAGGGCGGAACGCTAGTGTCTGAACTGAGAACCACAGTTACATATCAACAGAGCGCTCAACAGCGATCCGTTGTGCTCCTCTAGTGGTGTTGGGCGGTAATATCAAGCGGACAGTCTTAGCTATTTCGTGACCGGCCGGGTGGGGATAGGGACTCTCATATTCGGCATTTACCCTGCGAATGGGAGCTGCATTAGCACAGTAGCACGTGTCAGGGAGGGGGGGCAAGAAGGCAACATTAACTGGGAGTGAGAGACCCAAAAGCAGGGAAAACCATGTGCCCGTCCAGTGTAATATATATGGAGGGTTTAAGGTGTCCGTGTGTCGTTCTTAGCTTCAATGCTTACAATGTAGGCGTCCCATATTTCAAAGCCCCCTTGAGCCAACCCTCTGTACTGTAGCTGTCGAAAAGTTTGGGCCTCCACATAGGACCATTGCAGCAGGTTGCGTAGCCAACTGGTATATCCTGGGGCTTGTGGGGGCCTTCAAATGGGTCACTATCAGATGCTTAAACACTATGAAAGCCAGGTCAATAAATCAGTGTACTTGTTTGTCCCTCTTGGGGCGGTGGTGCAGTCCCAGCAAGCAGGACTCAGGTTCCGTTTTTAAGGCATGATCAGTAATGTCAGCCACTGTGTCAGTGATGCGTTGCCAAGCTATGGCCAACGGGGGGCACTCCCACACCATGTGGTAGAAATCCGCTAATGGCTTCACGCATCTAGGACAAGCTGGGTCCACTGCGGGGAACATTAGTTTCTATGCGGGAAGGGGATAAGTAGGAGTGCTTTATATAATTGAATTGGGTGTAGAGTAGTCTGTGGTTCCGAGATCCATTTTTCCAGGGCGCAGACAACGGAGCACCAGTCCCTCGAGCCCAGCTCCAGATCTCGAGCCGTCGCTGAGTGTCTCCGTCACCCAACACCGATGATCGGTCCACTTGATATGCGCCAGGTCTGAAACCACGACCCTGAAGCGTGGAGCACCTAGGCCGGTCAGGACGCGGCTCGATAGATGCCGCCGATGCGTTGTATCAAAGTTATGGGGTTTACGGTCATACGAGCACCATCCCGCACGTCGCCCAGTCAGCCACAGGCCCCGGGGTCCGTCTCCCCCAGGCGCCGAAGGATGGTGTGCGCAAGCGGGGCAACGCCCACACTCCAGCGGTGGTGACAGATCCACTCACTGGGGACGGCGCTCGTTGCTGCAGTAGGCCGCGCTGCCTCGGCGCTCGGATCGCCGCAGGAGCGTCGTCTTCTCAGGCCATGGCTCTATTCCCTCTCAGTGGGGGCCGGAGCATTGCGGAGTACTGTTGGGGCAACAGGGCATACGGCAATCTGCCGGAGAGGTCCTTGAATCACCTTATACCAGGAGATTTAACTAGCCAGGAGTGGAGCCTCAGATTATGCTACCGCTCAGGTCGCCATCTTGGCCACGGCCGCACATGTTCTATATAATATGCCAAGTCATGTGCTGTGTTCCAGCCTACCTTACGGGTCTTTCCCCCAACTTTTTCTTACCTCCTTCACTTATCAGGCCTCGTTTTTGCTGGCTTTAGGACTCTGCTAACCAGTGCTAAAGTGCTTGTGCTCTCTCCACTAAACATGGTAACATTGGTTTATCCCCAGTTGGCACTGTTAGCTTACTTAGAAGTGCCTGGTAAAGTGCCCTATGTGTGCCCAGGGCCTGTAAATTAAATGCTACATGTGGGCCTCAGCACTGTGTGTTCCACCCATGTAAGTAGCCCTTTAACCATGTCTCAGGCCTGCCAATGCAGTGTCTGCATGTGCAGTTTTACACTGCCACTACATTGGTAAACTAAGGCCTAGATTCATAGTTTTTGCTGCAAAACAGTGCTAACGCAGTTTTGCGGCAAAAAGTTCATCGCCGACTTGCGTCATTTTACCACACCAGAGGGGCACCGTATTTATAGAATGGCGCAAGCCTGCTCTACACTTGGGCAAGCGTCTTTAAAAAAAAAAAAAAAAAAAAAAAAAGATGCTAGATGGGTGGGGTGTGGTATTGGAATAGGAGGTTGTGCGTCAAAAAATAATGCTAGGCTGGTTAAAGGCAAAAAAAAAAGTGCTGCTAACCACCCTTGGGCCATTTTCTGACGTACAACCATCCAAACAAATGACTCCTGTCTAAATAAAGACAGGCGCCATGCCCACCACCGCAATGGTCAGCACAGGGGACCAGTGTCCCCTTGGGCATGGCCATTACACCCCGTGCCATGCAGACGGCCGTATATTAGGACCCCGAAGTCAAAAAAATATATACTTACCGATACCTACCTAGGATGGTGTCCCCCGTCCTCTGGTGTCCCTCTGGCGGGGGTGGGCACATGTGGGCCCATTCCATGGAGTTTATCCATGGAAATGGGTCCACAGGTCCCCTAGCGCCTGGTCTGACCCAGACATTAAATAATGGCGCTAAGCAAGCGTAGCACCATTATTTGGGTCCGCCTCCCACCCGTGCGTCATTTTAGCACGGGGGATGGCATCATTTTTTGGATGGGAACGCCTACCTTGCATCTCATTGACGCAAGGTGGATTCACGCATCCAAGAAATGGCGCAAACCCCAATATTTTGATGCTAGACATGTCTAGCGTCAAAATATAAATATGGAGTTAAGTTTGCGCCGCATTTGCATAAAAAATAATGACACAAATGCAGCGCAAATAAAGTATAAATATGCCCTTAGCTCTCTTGCCAGGCCTAAACTTTCCCATTTTATACATATAAGTCAACGCTAAGGCAGGCACTGGGCAACCTAGGGGGCAGGGTGCAATGTATTTAAAAGTCAGGACATGTACTTTTTAGTTTTTCATGTCCTGGTAGTGAAAAGCTTCCAAAGTCGTTTTTCACTACAACAAGACCTGTTGCTCCCCTTAGGACAACATTGTGACTACCCCATTACATCTTATAAGTGCAATTCACAATCCAGAAGAGATAATCTTTGAGTTTGGTGTCTCTGAAATCCCAAACTAAAACCACAACTTATGGTGAAGTTGGATTTTAAATTGCAATTCTGAAAATGCCACTTTTAGAAAATTGTCATTTTCTGACTTCAGCCATTTGGTGCCTGCTCCCTGTCTCTGATTACTTGTATGGGGTGGGTGACATCAGAGCTTTGTGAATTTCCTCTAGACAACCACTCACAATGGGAGTTTAGGTGCGACCTAATGGGCCATGATGGGAGGAAAGACCTGGGCACAGCTTCTCTTACATATGAATAGGCTATGTCCTGTCTCCACACAAATGTCCGCCTAACCCCCTGTAGTGAGTCTGGAGCCAGGGCAGAACCTCTGTGCAATTCAAAGGCCTGTCTTTGAAATCTCCCTCACTTCAAAGGCCCACCTGGGTATAAGTACTGCGGCCCACATTTATAATTTTTTTGCTCCTCATTTGCGTCATTTTGTGACGCAAAAGCGGTGCAAACTTACAAAATACAATTATATTTTGTATGTTTGCGCCGCTTTCAAATAAAAAAATGACACAAATGCGGCACAAAAAAAGTATAAATATGGGCCCGTGTCTCTGACACCAACAACTCAGTATACTTCAGGACCAGTGAATACTCTGCCAGGAGGAAGGACTGACACTCTGCTGGACTGCTGCTTTTACAAGACTCTCAATTCATAATTCAAGTTCTACTTTGTCATTTTGGTCTTGTTTTATTTATTAGATCCTACTCTTATACACATTGCCTCTAAGCTAAGCCAGACTGCTCTGTGCCAAGCTCCCAAGGGGCACCAAAGATTAATTTAGGGTTTGCCTCACACCCTGATTAGGATTGTGGGTGCTATTTGACTAAGGTTTGCACTCCAGTCATCCAAAAACTAAATTTCTAACACCTTTCTTTTTTTAAATCTGTATTTGAATTTTCAAAAAGGTAGCACCATATGACAATACACATTGCCAATTTGTAACAGAAGTATTGCCGTCACATAAGAAATTGCACTTATAGTGAGAAACTAGTATAATTCTGTCAGGAAATGAGAAAGCACTGCTAACAGGCCTTAACTGTAGGGGGTCATGGGTGGGATGAGGGTGATGGGTCAGGTGTGTGAGTAGCAATATCACATGGTATGCCCAAAAAGCAATGGTCCAACATGAAGTGGTGGTACAGACAGTAGTGGGGTTGTGAGGGGGATAAAACAGAAGAGACAGTCAGTCTGATGCATCTGCTTCCAAGGTGAGTGAGTAGTCTCCTAGTGGGAGCCAGATATACTTGGGTCTGGAGGTGAGTGGTTGCAACTGTGTGTATGCTGCACTTATCATGTCACAATGTACCATGCTCTTCAACCAAGCCTGTGTGGTGGGGCGAGGGCTGCTTCCTCAGTACAATGCCAGTTCTCGCTTTGCAAGCAGTATTGTAAAGGAGGTAAACTTGCTCACCAATTGTGTAATGTCATGGGTACAGCCCAATATTGCAACTAGGGGAGTGGGCAAGATCGTAATACCTAATGATTGTGGAGAGTAGGGAGAAGATGTTCTTCCAGTACTGTCCTATGTTGAGGAGGTCCAGGTCAAGTGTATGAAGTCGGCCTCTGGTCTATGGCATTTGAGACACTGCAAAGAGCGTGTAGGGTTGAGACGAGCTGTGGGTTTGGGGGTGGTATATGCCGATGTAGAAATTTAAAATGGAGAAGCTTGTGTTTATGATTAATAGATACAAGTTTCAT
The DNA here is from genome assembly GCF_031143425.1 of Pleurodeles waltl. Classification (NCBI taxonomy): domain Eukaryota; kingdom Metazoa; phylum Chordata; class Amphibia; order Caudata; family Salamandridae; genus Pleurodeles; species Pleurodeles waltl. The sequence goes on along the minus strand of NC_090450.1, from coordinate 69,008,274 downwards.
TTGTGATCAGCAGTATCAGATAGGGAACACCCAAGATTAGTTCCCTAACACGTTGTGACGAGTCGGGTTTCATGGCCAGGCTAGCATGATACAGTTGAGGGACCAGAAGTCCCCCGTCTGTGTTTGTTATAAGTAATGTCAATGGTGGGAAGTCTTTGGGGGCCAAAGGGTAGGATGGTAGATGAGCTTGCAAAGTATTATGAAGTTTCCATGAAGCGTTATGAAAATGCGTGAAACCATTGTGTGAGAGGACATGGCCATCCGGGAATAAATCTCCCATAATATGTAATCATGGCTACGTAAATTGTGTTTCATTAATTTCTCAAAAGTGAGAGAAAGCCAGGGGTTGTCAGGCAATGGGGAGGCAGGAGAATAGAGCAGCCTCCTCCCAGAACGCTTCTAAGTTTCCGCCATACCCAGCAAGTGGAGAATAGTGTTTGTATATCTACAGGATTCATAGGGATCCCTTTGGGTAAGACAGCGAAATTGGAAGGTCTCCAAGCAGATCTCTTTCAGGTTTGAGGTAGGCGATCCACGCATCTGGATGATACCCATGGTAGGCGTTCTGGCATTGGACAGCAAGATAGTATAGTTCTGGGTCTGGGAATCCAAAGCCTCTGTGTTCATAAAGTAGTGTTAGCATGTCCTACCAAAGCAAGGGGGGGGATACAACAGGCCCATATAGGTCACAGGAAGAGGGTAAGGAAGAAGCGTTGTGTCAACAGTAAAGGGATGTTCAGAAAAAGGTATAAAATTCAGGGGGGTAATCACCATCTTTATTATTGCGATGCGGCCTGCCATGGACAGGGGAAGTTTAATCCATTGTTCCACCTGCGTCGAAAGTTCGTCAACAGCAGGGCCATAGTTGAGTCAAAGGACTTAGGCCCTCATTACAACATTGACGGTATTGACTGCCTACCGCCACGGCGACGGCAGCCAACATACCGTCGCCGTGGCTACCAGCCACCCACCAGCATTATGACCGTAGATGGAATTCCGCCATGTGCAATGATACGGCCTGGCGGGGTTTTGCTAGCGGACGCTGCTGCTGACACCAGTGCCGCGTCCCATCTCCTGCTGGAGGACCCCCTGCAAGCAGGTAAGTCGGGTTCTCCGACAGGACAGGGGGGTGGCGTGTGGGGGTGTGGGGAGGTGTCCGTTTTAGTATGCATGCATGCGGGTGTGAGTCGCGTTGAATGAGTGTGTGAATGACTGAATGTGAGTCTACGTGTATGTTGTGTATGCGTGTGTGCAACAATTTATGTTGGCGTGTATTGCGGTGTGCGGGTATGTACGTGTGCATGCGTGGGTGGATGTGGGTATGCGTGTGTGTATGAGTGTGTATGTGTGCACGTGTGGGTGTGTTAATGTGCGGGGGCAGGAGAGGGAGGACTCTGGGGAGGGGCGGGGAGACCCCTATCAATGCCAGGGAAGGAATTCCCTGGCACTGATAGTGCCTATCCCCATGGTTTTCGGGGCGGTACGCTTGCCACGAAAACCATGGCAGTAGGTGGAGTCATAATCCCGAGGGTGGAATTGTGACGGCTACCTGGCTGGAGACCGAAGTCTCCAGCCCAGGGGCCGTTGCCACCCTGGCGGACGGAGTGGTACATTGGCGGTTTGGCTTGAGCCAAACCACCAATGTCATAATTTGGGAAAAGGTTCCGCCAGCCTGTTGGCAGCACCTTCCCCCCAAATTACCGCCGACTGCCAGGGTCGTAATGAGGGCCTTAGTCTTTTTCCCTATGCAAGTATAGACCTAGGTATTTGGTGGACTCGGTACACCATGCCAGGGGATAATCTAGGGGGGCTGGCAAAGTGCATTCAGAAAGAGAGAAGAGTTCAGGCTTGGTCTAATTTATATGCAAGCCGGAGAGACAACCAAACCGGAGGATTTTGCGGACTGAGGGAGGGAGGGTGTCCATGGCATGACGAACGAACAGTAAAATTTAATCAGCATACATGGAGATTACCAAGAGCTATGCCCAAGTTGAAAGGCCGCTATGCATATGCTTTTCTTGGAATTGTCTGATGAGCAGGTCCATCACAATGTTGAAGAGGAAGGAGGAGAGGGGGCAGCCTTGTCTGGGCCCCCTAGCTACAGAAAAAGCGAGAGAGAGATGTTTACCCATTTCTGGGCGACGGGGGTTAGTAAAGATCAGCATAATTAGAAATATAACATTCTAGGGTATGCCCAGTTTGAGGAGAATTGCTCTCATGAAGGGCCATTCTAGGTAATCAAATGCCTTTTCTGTGTCCAATAGAGCAGCCACTGCAGAGGTTGTAGGGGATATTCTGCTTTAGGACTGCATAGACCGTCCGCAGATGGACGAAGTGGGCCAATGTGGGACGACTGTGCAGGGGATATAATCTGCTCCATCAACAGGGACAGCTTAGTGGCGAGGATCCTGGCTAAAACGTTATTGTCCATGTTAAGGAGGGAGAGAGGGTGATGGGAGGTGCATAAATGAGGATCTTTGCCCGGTTTTAGGAGGAGTGTAAGTACTGCTTCCCGTAGCGTGGGTGGAAGTGCATCAGTAGTCACAGATTCAGAATCTAAAGCGAGTAGTTGTGGGGCCAGTTGGTTTGTATGCCTTGTAGAAGGCGCCAGTGAGCCCATCTAGGCTGGGAGCGTTGGACCCATTAAGGGTGTCTATGGTCTGTGTTACCTTTTCGCAGGTAATGGGTTCGCTCAAAAAATGCCATTGGCCGTCTGTAGCCCACACCATAGCAATTTCAAGAAGGTAATCAAGTAAATCCACATTGCCGTCAGGTGCTCGGAGGAGTATTGTTGTATGTAATAACGGAGAGGTTCTGCCATGATGCCCGGGTTGTCAGAGATGTCTCCTGTGGGAGCTATGAGATGGGTGATATAGGTTTTGAGATAATTAGGGTGGAGAAGTCTTGCCACGATGCGCCCAGGGGGCTTCCCCCTCCATCATCTGGCTGTGGCATGTTTCCCCATGTAGGCTATCACCCTGTTGGCCATGTCTTGAAATCTGGTCAGAAGGACGGAGCGTCAATGCAGGGAAGGGCGCAGTGGAACTGAGAGCTTTCCTGATCCATGTGTCGCAATTAGGTCTCAATTCTGGCGAATTGGGAGCATATTCCATGGAGTTTACCATCATGTTTAGATGTGCAGATTACCCTCATGTAGGCCCTATAGGCCTACCACAGGGTGACGTGGGTCAAGACAGTTCATGTATTAAGAGTGAAGGTTTTTTAGTAATTGAGTTGCTTAATTCAGATCGGAAAGAGGTCTAGTGGAGAGCTTCACTTTGGAAATGCCAGCGCCATTCCAGACCAATCATGAGCGAGATGCAAAGTAGCAGACTGACGGGCAGTGGTCTGCCAGCGTGCGTGGCAGATGCCCAATATCCGCAGTACAGGGCGCAGCATTCACAGCGAGGAGTCAGTCATCCAGCCTGGTCTGTTATTATGGGCACAGAATAAAAGTTGTAGCCTGGCGAGGAGGGTTAGAGGGCACGCCAGGTGTCTAATGGAGCATGAGAATCAATAATATGACGTAGAACATTCCGCGCAAGCAGCTTTCTGTTCGTCGGTGCGCTTGTGGAATCAGTCTGGGGTTTGATGTCATGTTGAAATCCCCACCCATAATGATGAGGTCTGCTTCGACCCGGCTCGTGAGAATACCCCCCCCACAACGTAGGAGCTATAGCAAGCGAAGGGGAGGGTCCCATGAGGACGCAAAGGAGTGGTAGTCACGGGGGTCGATAGGTTTCCTGAAGGAAGGCTATTTGGATACGATGACTGGTTAGATAAGAAAGAACCTATTTCCCCTTGCGAGGGCTGTTAAGGCCGCAAGTGTTCCAAGTGAGGAGGGTGAACTCTGCCGCCATCTTCTGACCGTCAGTTGTGGACATCTAGGGGAGTGTAGAATAATAATGTGTGCAAGGGCAGTGTGCGATACAGCAATGGTTGGGCAGGCAATGAGAAGCAGACAGAACTAAACAACAAAAACACTGAGTTCCCTCCCACCACTCACATGGAATGGAATGACATCCAGTGAATCCCGAGCATAAACATTACAAACAACCACATAAACAATTGAACGATGTACACCTTGGGGCTGGGGCAATGCTACGAACAGTGTGGACTACTCGAGAAATAATGGTGATTAGCAAGAATTAAGATTACAACCAAAATACGGATACAGCATATAGTACCCATCATATGCAACGTAGTAATAATTAAGAAAGATGAATGCAATGCAGGCATCTGTGGATTGTACACAAAGGGTCCGGGGATGGAAAATAGGCAGAGTTGGTAGGGGCCAGTTTAATCAAAAGTGACCTGGGTTATAGGTGTCGGAGAGCGAGATCATTCCAGGGTTGTCCTCTGCCCATTAATGCATAGGATCTCAAAATGGTAATCCCAAGATAGAGAATTGAAGTCTTTCTCGAGGTCTAATAATAGGCATGCTGCCCGAGGTTAGCCTAGTGACGCCGGATCCATTATGTGGAAAAACCTTCTGAGGTTGGATGTGCTGCGGCCCGGGACAAACCTGTTTTGGTTGCGGTGTGCAATGGCCGAAAATACCTGCAGGTACCTCTCGGCAAGTACCTCGCTGAGTATCTTGTAGTCTGCTCCCAAAATGGATATTGGGCGATAGAGGAGAGGTGAGTAGAGGCCCAATCTGGTTTCAAGAGGGAGATGAGGAGGTACTCTTGGAAGAAGACGGGAAGCACTACATTGGTGAGTGCTTCATTACAAACCTCAACTAGTTTAGGGGCGAGGTGACCCCCCCTCCCCTCCACTGGCAGCATATTACTCTTGTCTAGCGCATAATTTAAATTGAGCCGTATCCAGGTGTTTATAACGTGGTACAATTGAATTGTGGCTGAAGGCAGTGCGAATTCCTCTCAGTTTCTGTCAGGGGCAATCAGGTGTTCAGAATACGTACTCATCCAATCCTTGGCCTCTCTGCAAGGCGCACAGAGCTGGGGTCACCTATACCAGTTTCTGTTGTGATTCTATGCAAATGTGTGGGTAAGATGGCACGCTTACCTGCATTTTATTGTATATGGTTAAGCCACACTTTAAATTATATTGCCCCTTCCAGGAACTGCACATTTTTTTCATCCCACTTAATGCACTGGTGTTATTTGTCCATGATCCTTCGTGATAAATTGGAAGGTGTATTTGTATATAAAGTTATGACTGTATCTGCAAAAGATACAAATCTCTCCAAGTTTGATTTGAAATGGTGTTACCTTTTATGGTCGAAAGGCTACTACGAATAGCCCAAGATCAGCAATCTTAAGTTTCTATTCACACTGTATTCCGCTACCTCTTGGCTGCAGTACTGTAGAAGAATTAATTTTATCGTTTGTCATTCCATATGTTTGTATTGAATGCGTGTGAATTCTACATAAGCCCTACAAAAATGGCTGTATTCTCACTCTTATGGAAAGCAATGTCCCACTACAAACCTCTGAAGCGGGAGATTTGGCGTTATGTCCAGACCTGATGACTTTGGAATTGGGGATCCAGGTTCTAGTCTTGATTTCAGATAGACATTCTGTGAGTCTGGGCAGATAATAGTAAGAATGCGGTATATAGCACCCCACCCCTTTTTAGGTCGAGCGTAAGCGTTTGACCTCGTGTATACTTTTAGTATACTTCATATGGCGTAAAGTGATTGAATTAAAAAATTCTTGCTTGCCAGTGGTCAGTTCTGGCTTTTTTTTCCCTCTTTTTCTGTTTCAGAGCAGTAACCAACTACTGTATTATTCCACTTTGGTTTCGTTATCTGTTGTCGTGACTGATTATTTTTGTTTTTTCTTTTTTGATCCCTTTTCACTGTGGGTGTTTTAGGCTGGTAGTTGCCTGCGTTTTATTGCAGCATTCCTTTCTTCCCACCTTCTCCGATGTCACTGACATTTGTTTTGGCTTTATTCCAGCCCTGTCCTCGTTTACTTCTAGCTCCTAAAATATGCTTATTTTACAAAAGGAACACCCGGTCGTTGCTCACAAAAGACACAATATGCCCTTTCTGGTAGAATGGAGCTAAACCCAGAAGCAATGATGTGAAACTTGCTTACCCTCGCATTTCGAGTCGCTCTCTTCAGGGCCCATCCCTGTCAGCACCCACAACATTGCACACAGGGCATTGCTTATCTCCTGTATTGGGGCCATAATCTTCTCTGTCTGCTCTGCTATTGTTAACTTCATTAGAGCTTTGTTAAAATGGAAGGCAAGAACGCTTGCAAGACTTCATTCTGTTAAAATAAAAATAAAATACGTTTCCAGCCTTATTTTCCAATGTCCATTCAGACGTTTACACAACTTGAGGTAGTGCAGTCATCTTCTCGTCTCTCTACTCAAGGCATGTGATTTCAGATGTCAGTATCTGCCAGTGACCACCAAAACATGGCAGGAAAAGACAAAGTTATGAGTACGGGTTGACCAGTTTATCTGGCAAGAAAAGTCCAGTTTTAAATTTACAATGTCATTAGCTCTAATTCAATAAAATGAAATACCTATTGCATTCCAAGTGCTTGTTTCCACAGGTTTCCTCGTGAGAATGTAACTCTATAAAAGCATAAGAATTATCCCTCCCCCACACGACAAACCCCTGAAACCGTGGTGCAATCACAGTTTTGCAGGCTGTAAATGATCTTTTACTCACCTTTCACTGGTAGAAGAAACCCGAATGTAGAAGGAATAGTCAGTGTTTTTTTAACAAGGACAGGCTCTTTGTGGATTTTTGCAGCAGTATCTCTTGCTGGGTGGACCTTTTTAGCGCTGGGTAAACCATATGAAAGAGTTGTTGTGATTTAGTTCGAAGGAGCTCTGTATAGTAGAGGGGCACAGCAGCCCTTCCTTGGCACTCACAGAAAAAACTGGAATGTATCCTGAAAACAATTGTCATTAAGAGTGAAGATTTACAGGCCTGATCCCCTAGGAACAACATCGGCATTGTCAAATCCACGAATATGGGGTGCCTGGAATCTTGTTGAAGAATTGCTCATCAACTTCTTTGATCAGGATTGCGTCATAGCCACATTCATGGTGAAGCGCGCCCACCACTCCTTGGACCCCCAACCTCCTGCAGGTGCCTCCGACCGGTCATTGCTCGTCTTCTGAATTACAGAGATAGAGACACCGTTCTCTTGTTGGCCTGTGAAAAAGCACACTTCAGTATCAGGACTCCACCATCTCGCAGTTCCCTGATTTCACCATCACGGTACAAGAAGCTTGCCGCAAATGGTCTGGCATTGAGAACTTACTATGCACACTGGGCCTTAAATATGCAATGCTCTACCCAGCACGACTGCATACACGAGGCTGCTGTACACCAACCCAGTCTCCCTAGCTTGTTTTGTCCGTCTGACCTCACCCACCCCTTTCCCATCGGCCGAGGGATGCGTCAGGGCTGCCCCCTATCTCTAATCCTCTTTGTTATTGCCGTGGAACCACTTGCCCACCATCTCTGGTCAGAGGGCCGACACTGGGGCATCCCCCTAGCTGACACTCTACGCTGTGTCGCTATACGCAGACAATTTGCTGCTATACCTTTGGGACGCAACAGCGGACTAGCACTGGGTTTCTTCAGACATTCTTCACCAGCTGCTCCAACATGCCATAAAAGTCAGTCCCTTCTGGTCCCTGCACGTTTAGGTGACACATAAGTGCAAAAACAACGGAATGCTGAACATTGTCAAACATTCACCCCCAGTACAGTGATCTGGGCCGAAATTCATCGTTTTTTTGCTGCCCATGCCATTCCAGTTTGGACCCAGCCATATGCAAATCAGTCTTGACCCTGTTCCCCATGGGAACAGTCCAGCCCGAACTGCTAGGTCAGGTCTTCACTGGACTGGAAACAAGCATCCTGGGACCGGTTTCGGGGTTTCACCCCTCATCAGCCAAGCTAGCTTGAATCCAGTGGCATGGGAAGCACGGGACCCACGTCTGGGCATACCCTTCCCACTTAGGGCGACAAAGCAAAAACAACAAGTGATGGACGGAATGCTGAACATTGTCAAACATTCACCCCCAGTACAGTGATCTGGGCCTAAATCCATCGTTTTTTTGCTGCCCATGCCATTCCAGTTTGGACCCAGCCATATGCAAATCAGTCTTGACCCTGTTCCCCATGGGAACAGTCCAGCCCGAACTGCTAGGTCAGGTCTTTACTGGACTGGAAACAAGCATCCTGGGACCGGTGAAACCCCGAAAACGGTCCCAGGATGCTTGTTTCCGGTCCAGTGAGGACCTGGTTTGGCAGTTCGGTCTGGACTGTTCCCATGAGGAACAGGGTCAAGACTGATTTGCATATGGCTGGGTCCAAACTGGGGTGGCATGGTGAGCAAAAGAACGATGGATTAAACCCAGATCTATGACTGGGGGTGAGTGTTTGACAATGTTCAGCATTCCGTCCATCACTTGTTGTTTTTGCTTTGTCGCCCTAAGTGGGAAGGGTATGCCCAGACGTGGGTCCCGTGCTTCCCATGCCACTGGAATCAAGCTAGCCTGGCTGATGAGGGGTGAAACCCCGAAACCGGTCCCAGGATGCTTGTTTCCGGTCCAGTGAGGACCTGGCTTGGCAGTTCGGTCTGGACTGTTCCCATGAGGAACAGGGTCAAGACTGATTTGCATATGGCTGGGTCCAAACTGGGGTGGCATGGTGAGCAAAAGAACGATGGATTAAACCCAGATCTATGACTGGGGGTGAGTGTTTGACAATGTTCAGCATTCACTGGAATCAAGCTAGCCTGGCTGATGAGGGGTGAAACCCCGAAACCGGTCCCAGGATGCTTGTTTCCGGTCCAGTGAGGACCTGGCTTGGCAGTTCGGTCTGGACTATGGCTGGGTCCAAACTGGGGTGGCATGGTGAGCAAAAGAACGATGGATTAAACCCAGATCTATGACTGGGGGTGAGTGTTTGACAATGTTCAGCATTCTTGTTGTTTTTGCTTTGTTGCCCTAAGTGGGAAGGGTATGCCCAGACGTGGGTCCTGTGCTTCCCATGCCACTGGATTCAAGCTAGCCTGGCTGATGAGGGGTGAAACCCCGAAACCGGTCCCAGGATGCTTGTTTCCGGTCCAGTGAGGACCTGGCTTGGCAGTTCGGTCTGGACTGTTCCCATGAGGAACAGGGTCAAGACTGATTTGCATATGGCTGGGTCCAAACTGGGGGGGGCATGGTGAGCAAAAGAACGATGGATTAAACCCAGATCTATGACTGGGGGTGAGTGTTTGACAATGTTCACATTCCGTCCATCACTTGTTGTTTTTGCTTTGTGACACATAAGTGCCTCAGCAGCATCACTCATCTGACATGACAGGTGCTACCCTATTCCGCCGCTATTTCCCTTCAACAACTGCCCTGATCCCTTGGACCATTTACGGCTAAGTGGGTGGCCTCTTCCAAAATGACCATCTAATCACATTTGACCAAATACACCAAGATCATGACCCCCCCTCCCAAACAATGCTGAGCGGCGGGGGTGCCCGGGCTACCCAAGCAGCTGCCTCCCCAGTTGCCCACTATTTCCGAAAATCCCCCCCCCCCCACACAATGCTGAGCAGCGGGGGTGCCCGGGCTACCCAAGCAGCTGCCTCCCCAGTTGCCCACTATTTCCGAAAATCCCCCCCTCCTCTCCCCCCACCTCCCCCCCCTCAACCCCCCCGCTCTCCCCACCACCCCCCACCACCCCCCGCTCTCCCCACCACTCCCCACCACCCCCCACCTCCCCCCCCCCAAGTGCTGAGCCCTTTTTTTGGCTATTTGTGGTAGTACGCGCATAGGCCTTCATAACTTTTGGTTATAAGCTATCCATGCCAAATTTGCATCCTTTTTTCCCCCAACATCCTAGGGATTCTAAAGGTACCCAGACTTTCTGGGTTCCCCTAGAGGAGACCAAGAAATTAGCCAAAATATACCAATTATTATATATATATATATATATTTTTTAAATGGGAAAAAAGGGCTGCCGAAGAAGGCTTGTGGTTTTTTCCCTGAAAAAGGCACCAACAAAGGGTTTGCGGTGCTAAAATCACCATCTTCCCAGCTTTCAGGAACAGGCAGAGTTGAATCAGAAAACCACATTTTTCAACACAATTTTGGTATTTTACTGGGACATACTTCATTTTTACTATTTTTGGTGCTTTCATCCTCCTTCCAGTTAGTGACAGGAATGGGTGTGAAACCAACACTGGATCCCACAAAGCTAAGTTTTTCTAAAAAGTAGACAAAATTCTGAATTCAGCAAGGGGTCATTTGTGTAGATCCTTCAAGGTTTTCCTACAGAAAATAACAGCTGAAATAAAAAAAATATTGAAATTGAGCTGAAAGAAAACAGCCATTTTTCTCCACGTTTTACTCTGTAACCTTTTCCTGCAATGTCAGATTTTTTTTTTAAAGCAATATACCGTTACGTGTGCTGGACTCGACTGGTTGCAGGGATATATATAGGGCTTGTAGGTTCATCAAGATCCCTAGGCACCCAGAGCCAATAAATGAGCTGCACCTTGCAATGGGTTTTCATTCTATACCGGGTATACAGCAATTCATTTGCTGAAATATAAAGAGTGAAAAATAGGTATCAAGAAAACCTTTGTATTTCCAAAATGGGCATAAGATAAGGTGTTGAGCAGCAGTGGGTATTTGCCCATCTGTGAATTCCGGGGTGCCCATACTAGCATGTGAATTACAGGCCATTTTTCAAATAAACGTCTTTTTTACACACTGTCTTACATTTGGAAGGAAAAAATGTAGAGGAAGACAAGGGGCAATAACAAGTGTTGTACTATTCTGTGTTCCCCCAGGTCTCCCGATAAAAATGGTACCTCACTTGCGTGGGTAGGCCTAATGCTTGCGACAGGAAAGGCAGCATGGACACATCACTTTTTTACCTTGAAATCTGACGTCATTTTTGCAAAGTGCCTAGCTGTAGATTTTGGCCTCTAGCTCAGCCGGCACCTAGGGAAACCTACCAAACCTGCACATTTTTAAAAACTATACACCTAGGGGAATCCAGGATGGGTTGACTTGTGGGGCTCTGATCAGGTTCCGTTACCCAGAATCCTTTGCAAACCTCAAAATGTGCCAAAGAAACACTTTTTCTTCTTATTTCGGTAACAGAAAGTTCTGGAATCTGAGAGGAGCCAAAAATTTCCTTCCACCCAGCATTCCCCCAAGCCTCCCGATAAAAATGATACCTAACTTGTGGGGGTAGGCCTAGCGCCCGCGACAGGAAATGCCCCAAAACCCAACGTGGACACATCACATTTTCACAAAGAAAACAGAGCTGTTTTTTGCAAAGTGCCTAGCTGTGGATTTTGGCCTCTAACTCAGCTGGCGCCTAGGGAAACCTACCAAACCTGCACATTTTTGAAAACTAGACACCTAGGGGAATCCAGGACGGGTTGACTTATGAGGCTCTGATCAGGTTCTGTTACCCAGAATCCTCTATATTTGGGGGGAAAAAAACACTTTTTCCTCACATTTTGGTGATAGAAAGTTCTGGAATCTGAGTGGAGCCACAAATTTCCTTCCACCCAGCATTCCCCCAAGTCTCCCGATAAAAATGGTACCTCACTTGTGTGGGTAGGCCTAGTGCCTGTGGCAGGAATAGATCACACATCGGTCAATGTTGGTACTTACATGAGGCAACTGTTGACCCTGGGGTGATCCATTCCTTACGCAGGCACTAGGTATAAGCACTCAAGTGGGGTAGTGTTTTTATCAGGTCAGGTGATGAATCACTGGGTGGTAGGAATTTTGTGGATTGCAGCATATTCCTGTAGTTTGTGTGCCAAAAATGCAAGAAAAATAGAGTTTTTATTCAACATTTCAGCTTTGCAGTGTATTCTGGGTAAGAAAACTTTAGGGAATCCACACAAGTCACACCTCTGTGGACTCCCCCGGATGTCTAGTTTCCAGAAATGTTTGGGTTTAGTATGTTTCCCTATATGGCTGCCGAACCCAGGACCAAAAACACATGTGCCTGCCTTACAAAACCAGTTTGTTTTGTGATAGATAATTTTGATGTCTCCACAATACAATTTGGGCAGTGGAATTTGGGGATGAACTAAATTTGGGAGCTCCCAAGAGAGCACCCTCTCTGTGCCTGCCCCCGCATTCACCTGCTCTCTGGGTTGGACTAACCCACTATTGCTCCGTTGCACAGACTGTGCTTGCGAAGGGACAACAGGACTGCCCTCATCACCTTCCTCACAATTTACTGGAAGGAGTTATCCAATGGGACTCCTCCAACTGAAAAATCACTCCCAGAGTCTGCGCCATTGTCCTATCCCTCAGATGCTGTCTCAGTATCTGCTGTCTCAGTCTCTGATCCAATGTCAGAGCTGCCCTCTATAACCCGAGTGACGATGTCAGCAGCAGTCATCCATCAAGATGCCATCTCTGCTATTGGAGTCTTGCCCTGCCATGTGGTGCCAATCTAGTCCTGGGCCCTAAGAAGTGGGTATAAAGTTCTGCCCCAGCCAGAACCAACCTACTGCCGCTGTAGCGAGGGACAGACCCAGTGCATCACCCCCAGAGTGGTGATTGGAACCAGCGCATCGGTTCTATTGCACCTCAGAGTCACAGCATCACTGCTGCGGTGTGGGGGAAAAAAAAGGGCGTGTGTGTGTTTTTTTGTTTTGCTGCAGGGATCAACACCGGTGCGTAGCCTCCTCTGCAACCCAAACTTCACTGACACAACTAGTATTAAGGTACATTTGTTGCCTCGTTGGGTCCCTCCTGTAGCTGGCCTGCACACCATTGTGGTAGGCCGGAACTCTCGACTTTGTCCCAGTCCAGTAGGGCCAGATTTCCCAAGTAAGCGCATATTAGTACTAGGCTCTATTTTACCTTTATTCTAAGCAAAAAAAAAAATCATAACTTCAGTTCTACTTATTGGATTTTGGTCTTGTTTTATTTATTAAATGAAGTTCTATTTTACCTACCAGGTGTGGGATTTTTTATTTTTTTGGGGGGTGTGTTGTTTTCACTGTTTTAAGTGTTGCACAAACACTTTACACATTTCCTTTTATGTTAAGCCTGACTGCTCTGTGCTGAGTTACCAGGGTGTGAGCACAGGCTAATTTAAGGTGTTTGTGACTTACCCGGACTAGTATTGTGGTTCCTGCTTTGCCAGGGTGCATACCTCTGCCAACCAGAAACCCAGTTTCTACAGACATGAAGCGGGACTGAAAGGGGCCTGTTTCTAGGACTGAATAAAAAGGATCTGAGAGGCAATAGTACTACTGTGCCCAATCCTCCTTCAACCCACCCACCTTGTTGCTTGCCCATGACTCCAATCAACACTCTTTCATCAGTTGCTGTTTGGCCGCGCCCATCCACACCCTTCCCGCCACAAAATGACAAGCATTGGCAAAGCCAATAGGTCTTGCCGATGTGAGATCTATTGGCTCTGTCAATGTATTCTTAGCCATGCTGTACAACAAAGCAGCTGCTGTGCAGCATGGCTGAAAGTTAGAAAAAAAAAAAAAGAAAAGTGCTGTGACACTACCAGCGTTGACAACATAATGCTTTATTTGTTTACCTTCAGCCATTCAGCACAGCAGGTGTGCTTCTGTACCGCATGGCCAAAAAATATATATATATCTGACAAAGCCAAGGGATCTTGCATAGGTGAGGCCTATTGGCTTTGCCAATGCTTGTTCAGTAAGGGGGCGTATGGGGTAAATATTCCTGCCTTCCAGTCCGTAAGAACCACTCTGGATGAACAAGAAAAGAGAACTCCCGAACTGCAGTTGAGCAAGAACGTGGGTAAAGATCATCAAGACAAAGGGTAATGGAGGAGATTATCTCTCTTAGAAAAGCACACTTTTCAATTGAAAAGGCAAGGAGGTTGCTACACAGCTGATTTAAGGGTACCAAGACGCTTGTCATTAGATTATGTGGTACCATCTCCTTATACAAATGAAATATTTTTAGTTAAATGATATGCCTAGAGAGTCAGGACTGAAAGGACAATTCGCAAGTGGTATGATGGTATAGTAACTTTGATACACTCCAATATCTTTCCAGAGCACTTAAACTGACACAGATCTCAGAAACATGTATTTTTCTTCAATGGAGTAGGCGTGTAAGGACACAAAGGGGCAAAAGTTATGAAATGGACAAGAGCATTTTTAAAACAAATATGTACTAGGTTGTCCTCAGGTGGCTCCAAATGAGTTCTGCTGAGTCCATAAGCAGTTGAGTGGAATCAGGATAGAAATTATGTTTCTGTGGAATTTATGGTTCTGGGAAGAAAGACCTTTTAGTGCAGTTATGGAATGTCATAGCATAGCCCTGGTGACAATAAGGGATTAATTCCCCACAAACCAACCAATGAATAGCAGATTAGAGCCCCCACCTCCATAATGCTTTGCCTCATCCCTCTTCTTTGGCTCTCCCCAAATGTCTCCTTTTCCCTTTATTCATGTTCGCTCCTCATCTTCCTGTTTCTCTGCTTATTTGCCCTTGACCAATCTCTGGTCTCCTGTTCTTGTATTTAGGGGAGCAAATATTTAAGGTCTATGAACCAATGAGGTAGGAAAGTAGAGATGATATGCTCCACCACTGACTTGCTCTTTTTGATCAACCTGGGAAGGGTGTACATCACTATGGGATTCCCATGTACATTGAGGGCTGTTATTTCTGTACCAAGAATAATGCACTGACCTTACCAGAGGAAAAAGCGCTCTATATGCTTTCAAGTGGTGTGTTCCTGGATGGCACACACAGCATCTGGTCTGCCGTAACGACCATGGCTTCTCAGGGATTATGATTACCCAGAGGGATGTTCCGTAAGGTACATGGGGTGCCAGCCATAACGGAGGCAAAAGTAGTACATGATTCAGTGCAGATATCAAACAGAGGCTTCTTTTTTGTTTACCAAAATAATGACATGATTTTTAGGAAATGGGTGTGGACCAGCTTCAATGATTGCCTTTCTCAGGGTGATGGTCCCTCCATAGGAATTAATTCAAGGTTCCTAAGCAATCAAGACCTGCACAATGGCCACGGAGGATCTTTTTACCCGTTGTGACCCCCCCGCCAACTGCGACCATCATAAAGAGGAACAACCCTATTCTTTGCAGGGCTGCATTATTACTGAGAGCAGTTGCCCTTTTCTAGGGCAATCAAGGGACTCAGACCTTTAGAGTTTAGTTCTTGAGAGCTAGACCTGAGATGCCACAATGGGGGTGCTTTCATGTTTCAATACTTCAAGTAGCTAGCCAGAGGGAGGCATATGGCAATCATATCGTTACCCATGATGCTATTACTATGTGTCAATTAGCCGTATGCCACCACTGCAGCTACTAAACATGCTCTAGGGATAGCGACTAGTTGTAGGGGTGGACTGCAGCTTATGCAGTCCACCCCTACAACAGGTGCAAGTCTTATGAGGTGGGGTGCCAAAAGGCCACTCTGCTTGGTCCAACTTTCCCAGATAACCCCAGACTAAGCCATCCGGTCTCTGGGCCAGGCGGTCTCCTTTACACCAGACTGCATCTTGTGCTTCCCATTTGTAAGGACCATCACATCTAGACATCAACGGCTCATTCCGCTCTGTCCCGAGTCAAGCAGCTGGCTCCTGCTCTAAAGGCAGTCAATATAAATAAATAGTTCTCGAAATTACACCAGATAAGGCTATGGAGATTATTTTGACTCCACCTGCTGAGTTGTATCTTTTTAAAACTGAGATGAGAAAGGGTTGTCAGAAGGGGTCGCCTGTGTGATCCACCAGTGAGCTCTGCTGCCGCTTTCCATCTTCTAAAGTGGCTGTGCCATCAACCATAGCCATCATATCAGGAGAACGAAATAAAGCGCTTGAGAAGAATGAAGGGCCAAGTGACAGATCCCTCAACTTTGGAATTATTTCCAGGTTCCAGTCAGATTTACTAACATTTATGCTACAAGCGAAATATACATTTTAAACTCCACTCACTTGGAATTTACAGCACTCTTTTCACCGTAAAAGTTGGTCTATGTATGTAGATGTACACAGACATTCCTTCTTTTACTTATATTGATACTTAATATAGGTGCATAGTTCAGAAGCCATTTTAATAGGTTTTTACCAAGCAGCCAGTTTAGCGGCGCTTATTATATTCACAATCGATGAATGGAAGGCTGAGTGCGCAGCAAGATTCTTATCTGCCACACAAAGCTAACTAAACCTGGAGCTTTCTTTCTACATATTTCTACTTTATAAGCGTATCGAGTGGTAGCTGGCTTAGGGGGCTAAGGCACCTGCTGCTGAGATTCTGTGTACATCCAGCACCTAATAGTACAATTCCTCCTTTATACTGCTTAGGTTGTTAATGCAATGATAAAGAGAGGTGTGTAACCTGTTGACTGCAAGTTAATAATAATACATCTTAGAGGGCTAATATGGTTGCTGAAAAGCACAATCTGTGACATCTCGATTACATTTACAAATCCAAACAATTATGGCACAGTGGGCTAAACGACAGAGTAGGAATGTAGAGGTGGAAAAGCCGCAGAGTGGAAAGGCAGCGGCAAGATAGAGGGAATGAAGTTGCAGTGAGGATGCTATCTCAAGTTGCAAATGGCAAACCAATACCACTTTGTGAGTAAAAGAGCACGAGTGTTCATCTTTTTTGCTAGATAATTAAAAAACGAATTCCTCTACTGCACTGCCATAACAAGTATGTGCTGCCATCTACCCTGACAGGTCACCCCAGACAGCTTGTCATGAAGTTTAGAATTAAGCGGTTTACAAATGTGCCCCTTTCTGTTACTACCCAGTTAACAAATGGGATCCCTTTCACTTTGATACCTGGGCCTAGTTGCTGTCCCAGTCTGACCCTGTACTTCACCGTTCACATGAATGTGGACCACGTTTCTGACTCCATGAGGCCACTTCACTTTTAAATCTGGGCCTAATTGGTGTCCCAATCTGACCCTGTCCTTCGCCGCTAGTATGAATGTTGACCATGCTTCTGACGAAATGAGGCCACTTTCACTTTGATGCCTGCGTCTATTTCCTGTCTCAGTCCGCCCCTGTCCTTCACTGCTTATATATGGATGTGGACCATGGCTCTGATTCCATGAGGAGAGGCATTCTGCTCCTTGTAAAGACCACTGACAAATTCACTTCCCTTCACTGTGCTTTCTGGCGCCAAATGTCATCAGCTATAAGGGGTTTTATCTGTTTGCATCCTGCTGGCATATTAATTAAAACCCTCAGCAAGGAGATACGTGAAACAACCATCAGCTTCTGGAGCACCTGCAGCCCTGGAACCACCTGTCAATGATGCTCTAATTTATTTAACATTTTCCTGTAAACTACTAAGATTTGTGATAGCAAGGGTGTTCTTTTTGAAGATATGTTCAGTGTGCTAATTAAGCAGGAAGATTATTTTGTGTGCATCATGCACCACCTCTCACAGGATGCAATCTGAATAGACTAAAGAAGCATTTCCTGCTTTCACTCAACAAACTATACAACTGTAACAAACTGCTCTGCAAAGTTTCAAGACTGGGACAAGAAGTATATTTAGACAGGCATTTTTTTTTAAGTGGACCACATTGGTGTACAGGTACATTTTATCTCAGTTCTTACTGCTAACTATTCTGATTCAAGCATGTGAATTTATGAAACATCCAATACTGAAGAAGGATTATGTTACTTACCCTGTAAGCATCTGTTTGGGGCATGCAGTGCTGTCGATTCACATGCTCTGCATACTCCTGCCATCTAGAGTAGAGTCTGGAGTGCTGAAAGTTGTTTTTCTTCAAGAAGTCTTTCAAATTACAAGATCAAGTGACTCCTCTTGGTGATATTGTGCATGGGCATCAACTCCTTTGTTAGATTGTTTTCCGGCACAAAGGTAAGGAGTGAAAGGTATGTGTAAGAGAAGAGACGTCCATGCTAAATGTGTGCGTATACACACACACACACACACACACACACACACACACACACACTGCACCGGCCACTGGCATCCAGGGAGGGCGTATATGAATCAGCACTACACGCCACAGAGGTTTATAGGGTAAATAACAATCTGTTTGATGGCATGTGTGGCTGTAGATGCCCATGCTCAGCATAGATTGCAAAGCAGTTCCTCTTTAGAAGCGGTGGCTAGCCTATGGGAGTTGCAATAGTCTGGAATAGAGTTACGTAGCACTGCCTGACCTACTTTGGCTTGTTGGCGTGCTAAAACAACCACACAATAGTGTTTGGTAAATGTGTGTGGTGTAGACCATATAGCTGGCTTACAAATGTCAACTATGGGGAATGTTTCCTAAAATTCCACAGTTGCTCCCTTTTTACAAGTGGAGTGTGCTCTGGGAAGAACAGGTAAAGATCTTTTGGCCTTAAAGTAGCAAGTTTGAATGCATTTAACTATCCATCTAGCTATGCCCGATTTGGATATGAGTTGTTTTGTCTTCCTAAAAGTTTTAGTTCTAGCTATGAGGAACATGGCCGCTCTTTTGACATCTAGAGTATGTAAAGCTCTATCTGCAACCGATTCTGGCTGCAGAAAGAAAACTGGAAGTTTAATGGATTGATTGATGAGAAACTGTAATACTACCCTAGGTAGGAATTTAGGGTTAGTTTGAACAGGTCTGCAGATCATTGCCCATTCCTGGGTATTCAGCTCACAAGTGAATGTTGAGGTTAAGAGCCCACTTCCATATGGTTGGAGACAAATGTGAAAGTTGTGAAGACTATGGCTCCCCACGGCCCCCTGTTTTTGTAAATAATACATGGCTGTCATATTGTCCGTCTGGACTAGGACAACCTTGTGAGACAGGAGCGGAAGGAAAGCTTTCAGTGCTAGGTATACCGCCTGAACCTTGAGAAAGACCTTGTACTGTCAGGACCTTGAACGGTCACCCCAACCCGCCAGTTATAAGTCAGTGGTTAATGTGATGTGAGGAACAGGGTCCAGTAAAGGCCACCCTTTAACAGGTTGTTGGTGTTCCACCATTGCAGAGAACAGGGTGTGTGGCGGTCTGTCAACACTATATCTTCTAGCTGATCCTGTGAGTGAGACCATTGTCCAGAAAGACATAGTTGAAGTTGGCGCATGTGTAATCTCACATGGGGAGCTATGGCGATACAAGAGGCCATCATCCCTAGCAGAATTGTAACTTTCCTTAGTGTGTAGAATTGGCTTACTTAGAATTGTAGCAGAAGTGTTTGAAAATTCTGAATGCGAGCGGGATTGGGGTAGGCTAATCCTGAGGGTTCAATATTGCTCCCCAGTATGGTTGAACATGTAATGGCTGAAGGTGAGACTGGGGATGTTAACAGTGAACCCCACCTAGTTTGTGAAGTAGATCCACTGTCACCCAAGTACGTTGTTGAAACTGGTAAAATGCATTGGCCAATCATCCAGGTAAGGGAACATATGGACGTTCTTGGCTTACCATATGTGCTGCGACCACTGCTAAACATTTTGTGAACACTCGAGGTACGGTCGTCACCCCAAATGGAAGGACTTTGAATTGGTGATGTTTGCCTGTTATAACAAACCTTAGGAATTTTCGGTGTGCGGGGTATATTGGTATGTGAAAGTAGGCATCCTTTAGATCTAGAATCATCATAAAGTCGCCTGTTTGTAAAAGTGGAATGACATCCTGCAGTGTGACCATATGAAAGTATTCTGAAAGGATGTATTTGTTTAGAGGTCTGAGATCCAGTATTGGTTTGAGAGATCAGTCTTTTTTTGGGGAACAGGAAGTTTGGGAGTACACTTCTGAACCTTGGTGTGGCAGCAGAACAGGCTCTACGGCCCCTTTGAGGAGAAAGGCTTGGACCTCCTGATTGAGAAGTGATGGGTATTCCTGAGATGATATGTGGGTGCGAGGGGGAGATTTTAGGGGGAGTGGGATAAAGAGCTTCAGACAATAGCCATGTTGGATAATGGCTAGTCTCCATTGGTATCTAGTGATGGTGTCCCAGACTGGGTGGAAGTGCTGGAATCTTCCCCCGACAGGTGTCCTGTTTTTTATAGGGGACTGCAGTGGAGAGTGAGGAAAAGAAGGAGGTGCTGGAAAAGGAAGCGGCGGAGGAGATGGAGAAGAAGGATGATGGGTCAGGCTGGTGGCCTTGTCCCTTGTCTTTTTCCTTGGAGGGATAGGTATGTCCAAGGCTTCCTCAAATGTTAACTTTCTCTTTGGAGATATAGGACAGGAAGGAGTTGCAATAATGCAACCAGTCCCTTCTTGGATATAAAGTTTTTGCTGTCTATTGCTCATTCTTTCGAGGATCGGCTCGACGGGTGATGGAGTAGTGGAAGACTGAACTATTCTGCACAGCGAGGGGGTGTAATAGGTATGCCCGCATGATGCTCCTTTTGACAAAAGTGTGACTATAAATGGAGTCGCCCCTTTCCTTGACCAAGAAGTGAAATTTCCCTAACTTTAGGTTGACCCATGGCCTTCCAATTACCTGGCTTGAGGTAGAACTTTATGTATGGGTGTGACTTGCCTTTTAATTTAAATGGTTCATACTAGGCAGTTAGGTACAGTAGGGATATTTGGCCCTGGCAAATGCCAGGGACCTTTATTGGCTTGTAAAATATGGGCAGAAACATGTTGACCAGTGTATAGGTGATCAAACACATAGCTGTCAGGGTTTCACCATCTGCTGTTTTTAACAATATCTGTGCTCCATCCTAATAAAGGGAAATTGCCAGGGTTGTACACAAGATATTTTTTTACAAACAAATCTGGATCCCGGTTTTTATCCACTAGTTATTTATCAAGAATTCCCTCGTATTCAAAAAGTGGAAAGGGGGTTACGCCTGTCCTGGTGGCACTGGATGGAGGATGAAGCATGACACTTAGGAATGACCCCTTTATGTCTTAGTTCTTTTTTCTTATTTTTCACCCTTTCTCTTCTGTCCTCTGCCTAATACGGCCATAAGAGACAATTTTTCAATCCCGCAACGGTGGGATAAGTGAAAACCGGAATTAAGGTTTGACTTTGAGTGGTCATATTTGATTGTGTTTGGCTCATGTCACAAGGGGTAACATGACTGCTCCGGACCTCCCGTCTCTCTAACTTGTGTGATGTTGGTAGTGGAAGACTGGCCAGAGTCTATCGGTTCTGAGGTTTTCAGTGCCAAAGGCCTGTGCTTGTGGATCTTCATCGGCTGCCAGTCTGACCCGCAGTTCGGATTGACACTGAAACAATTTCTTGGTCTTAAGACCCTGAGGTCGAGGCCACAGCTTTAGCCTTTGCAGCAATTTTTGGAACTGGGCCTGAAAGCGGGGTTGTTGAAACAGTCTTTTGGTGCAGACCCTGGCCGGGAGGGGACTTTTTGGAGGACTTTGATGGGAGAGCAGGGGCCACAGTACTCATGTGCTCCGCAGAAGTTAAGTATTTGCTCCTCATACCAAGCTCCACATCAGAGTCGGAGCTGTCCTCAATGGACAGTTGGCGCCTCCTAAGCGTGTCCTTCCCTGAAGAGATCCAGGGTGTCGTCCAACACATTCTGTGCCATTTCAAGACGTGGATCCCTCCGGTTCCGAAGAATCTTCTTGGTCCTCAACGACTAACAAGCGTTGCAGTCGGCCTCACAATGATCAGGTTGCGAGTGTTTGGTGTGGCACTGGGGACAGAAATTAAATGGTCTATGTTCCATCAGGAGAACATTTTCGTCAATGCCGGAGCCATGCGGAAGGTAAGCCTTAGATGGGCGGTAAGGTCCCAAAGGGTGGTCGCTTGAAACCCACACTGACAAAGTTCGTAGGGAGCGCAGGAATAGAAAAGCACGATCTGAACAATACCATAGGAACAATAAGAGAGAGAACTGGAGTCTTGACACTGAGCAGAGGCATGCATTTCTAAACCAGACAGCAGAGAGAAAACAATATACCAAAGGAGTCAATGCCCATGTGCAATATCACCAAAAGGAGGAGTCACTCGATCTTGTGACTCAAAAGACTTCTCGAAGAAAAACAACTTGCACCACTATGGACCCAACAACAGATGGCAGAAGAATGCGGAGCATGTGTATCTACAGTCACACATGCTGTCGTAGTTCGACTCTTGCTCTAGGCAAGACTGCTGGTTTAATGACCGTACTTATGTAAGTAGGCGACTATGCCAAGCCTACACCAAACCGCAACTGTGGTCTCAACCCTCCTGGCTCATTAGCAGCACCTCACCAAAAACACAAACAGTAAAAGGTGATTTGTGGCAGCCTTTACTCATGGACTCAAGAGCGTGACATCTCAGGGAGTGTCGTGGTTAAACAGAGATTACCCCTTTCTAACATGAACAGACATGTCTCAATCAAACACAGGAAATTAAGAAGATGCAGTGAAGTTTTCAATAGGTTTTATTTAACAGAACTGCAATCTACGATAAGTTGCATGGTCTGCAATAATTAGGATAATGAATAATGCAAGAAACAGAATGGAAAAGACAACTCATAATACAAAGACCCCCACCATCTTTCAATGATTTGAAGTGCCATGAGATGTGAAATAAAATATGTCCTGATATCCTAGTAGGATGTACCTAATCTCTAACCTGAAAGAGAGCCAAGTGTGTTAAATCCGTGTCCATGAGAAGAGCCCCCCCCCCCCAACCCTTGTTACCTTGGAATGAGGTCTCTAGCTCACACTCTGTAGGGACACGACGACTGGGTCAGCGTGAAGGCCATGTGCAGCATCAATAGCAGTGATGGAATCTGGTTGGGGTTCCTCCGACTATCTGTCTAAGTGAGGTGTATTTATACAGATCTGCTCGGACCCCTGACGTAGATCTGTTCCCAAACTATAGATAACAAGACATGCTTAGGACGGCAATTTATGTAAAACATTTCCCTCGTAGGCGTGAAGAGGGAGGGTACCTAATGTGAATACCTATAGTTTATCTTTGTTGCTCGATACTGACGCCTTAGCGCAGTTTCACTGATAACGTGAAACCAAAACATAGGCCCAACTAGAAACAAGGCAGCCATCTTGGAAACATATAATTGCGCTAAAACAGAGCGAGCTAAGTAGGGTAAACGTCACTAGGTGACGGGGCACAGATCCGCGAGCCAGAAGGCTCCTGTGTTCCACATAAACAAGATAGGATTCACTAAAATGCCATAGAACAACAGGTTACTTACCTGTAACTGTAGTTTTAGTTCTCCAATATTGGTATCGTTCATAGATTCACATGCAACCACCCTCCTCCCCCATAGAGGCTTCCCTTATTTTCTAAGATTTGTTTCTCCCCCAATCGTGCTTCAAACTCAGGGGGAGAGAAGCATCTGTGGAGCACATTCTAGAGGGTGCTGTTGCCTGAAGCTTGGTCCTTAATAAATTATGTGGATAATTTATCAAAGTTAATGTTTTTTAGCAATTATAAGCAACATGTATCATTATGTACTGCTTTTTATTTCTACAGTGGTACACCCACTTCGACGATAAGGAATGATTCAAGTATGTGAATCTCTGAAAGATCCTGGAGAATCTAGAGTGATAGACAAATCTCCTTGACTAAGATTCTAATAATGCAACATGAACTTTGCCCATGAAGTAAATTATTTTACTGCTAGTGACTCAAACTGAAAAAACACAAACTACTAGCACACAGGCAACTTCTATTTAAGAAAGCTACTTAGGAAAGTGTGAGCAGTAACATTCTTGCAGCTGTGATCACATACTGACGTTTCGCAAACAAACAAAAAAACATTCACTCAGAGTTCAGAGCTTATAAACTCAAGAGGCAGACAAAGTATTTCAGGTAAATTATTGTATTCAAATGTAAAAAAAGAAGAAACATGACGGAAACTGTCCTGTGTTTCAGAAGGGTAGCTCAACTATTTATCACACCACTTCAATGATATATATGTTAATCAGAGGAGCATTCATCCTGGTTGGGAACCAGAACTCTTCAACATTCTGAGGTAGATACAATTTTAAAAAAATCCTGACTTGTCTTATAAATAACATTTCATTTTCTAGCCATCATTCGATCACAACACAAGAAAAGCTCAATCAGCTTGTTAAATAGCACTTCCAAGCAGGAAGAATTAGCTGCAATAAATATGGTGTCGATGTTCACCATAGAAGAAAAACATGGGCACTGACAAAAAAAGTACCAAAATTATTGTAAGATTTATTGCTTTGCAGTGGCAGAAGTGGCATGCACCCCTTTTTGGTTCCAATACAAAGTAATGCTCATACGAACGTTAAAATGGAAATTGAATTCTGCAAAAAAATCACATTTCCTACAAAAAAGTTCATTGTGTTCCTGAGTCTGCTAAAACTAGAAGATCATCACGGTGTGAAAAAGAAGAGCTGGGCAAAGGTAGTGGTGTTTCAATCACTTATTAAGGACATTTTCGCTCAACACATTGCTTTCCTCCCTCTTCGTATTCCTGCTTCGAGATCCACATCTGCTGAAAGGTACCCTGGAAGGATGATATTTGTGAGTCAATACTTTCTTGCTTCAACAGATTACTATTAAAACATGCTGGACATTCAAGAAAATAATTTATTTTAATATTACTTACATCACAATAAAACCATTTTTGAAGCATGCAGTATATTCAGAAATCCATTGCAATAATGAAAAACGCAAGACAACTTCACCTAGTAGTAATCCTAATTTGGCACCTTCACTGAAGTTGTAAATGTAGAATATTCCTGCCTGGTTGCAGGGATTCACAAAGCACTTCATTTTCAATAACTCATGTACGTACATAGGAGGTGTAAAAAAGTGTATCCAATACAGAAAAAAAACTATAAAGTCTTAACTGGCTGTATTTTTCCCCCAAATTACTTCTTTAACTTTCAATAATACGCAAGACAACATAGCAGCATGAGCCGTCAAGTGTACTGCAATAAATAATCAAGACTCTACACTCAGCGAGTAAGTACAAAAAGGACAAATCCGTCTGATAAACAAAAGAAGTCAAAATATGGCAATTAAGGAACCAGCAGCTCCACAAATTACACTGCCAACAACCCATTCCTACACAGTGTTGCAAGCTACTGGTCTTAAAAAGTGCATCAATGCATGCACCCCAATGCCACTGCACTTGATGCATTGCTAGCTGCTCCCTTGTAGCTGTGCTAGAAGGTTGCAATGCGGTACTTGCCCCAAAATGCTATGGTGACTGCTTCTATTGGTCCATTATCCCATTTGGAATCAATCCACAGTAAGTTTCTTTCTCACGTGAGATGTGGTCCACTGTACTTGCTTAGCTAATGACAGCACAGCGGAATACAAAAAGCGATGGATGGAATGCTTCGATTAATCTCAGCCAGTGGTAATTACTCTGGGCCACATTCTTGTCCATGGCCTTTCTCTCACCACACCACCTCAGATTAGACCCATCTATATGAAAAATCAGTCCAATAGGTACAGTCTAGTCCGAACTGCCAAGCCAGGTCAATTCTGAACAAGAACAACAAGCACACCAAGATCTGTTTCGGGAATATTGGACCTCTTTAGTCTGATGCAGCCTGGATCCGGTGGCATATTGAGGGATGCTTGTGGTCCTTTCAAGAGGGTGCCTCCCCTCTGTTTGGAAAGGACTGTTCCCAAGAGGAGAAGGAGAGGTACTGATTTGCATAAGTCAGGCATTTGTCCATAGTTAAATGGTGGGCGTAAAGGGATGGACAGGAATGCATCCTAAGCGCGTACCAGTGGCTGAGATTGATTCAAGCTTTCAATCCATCACCATTTTGTTTGTTGCTAACGAAAACTGCATCTCTGATGATAGCATGCTGCAGTGGGCTTTTCAAGTCATGCAGTCAAATGGTACCACTGCCCCTACCTCGCTAATAAAGGGTGAGCTCCAGTGCTGGAAGAAGGATGCAATCCTCTGCCTCCAGGCAGTATGCTTCAGTGGGCTTCTCACACTACTGCACTAGTGCCACCGCGCCTTATGAACTAATAATAGCTTCACCCATGTCCCCCATATTGGAGCAGGCTTCAGAGGCTTCTCACACCCTAGCGCTGCAGTGCCACTGTTAAACATACTGGATCCGGCTGCAATGCGATCTTTTTCCTCAGTACCACTGCAACGGCTGCACTGAAATCCATTTTAGGGACTTCAGATCAATCTACCTGCCCTGTTCTTTCTGTATGCATCTTGTTTTTACCTCAGCTCTTTCTTTTGCACTGCGGCTGGTCATCCCACTACTCAACTTTTCCTCACCCCAGGCTTCAGTCCTTAACTGTAGGACAGTAAGCAGGGTATTCCAGCCTAGCGCCTCCGCTGCAGTGGGTCGCCTACTGGTTAGCCAGACGTATCATATTTGAAAAAGACCTCACAAAAACCCACCTAGATCAGGGACACCTGCATCGTCTTCTCTATTCTACCACACCGTTGCCACCTTTACAACCACTGCTACTGCATATTGCATTTAATTATTGGAAACAAGCAACACATGATATTACCGTTTCGACACCATATGCCCCTAATGTCTTTCTCTGGGGCCTACCCACCGCATCGGGTACACTAACAAAATGTGGCTTAGCACCCTGGGAACAGAAGGGATTACAACGTTGGGTGACCTCTTCGCTGAAGGTTTTCTAATGTCACTTGAGGATTTCATTACCACTCACAATCTCCCTAACACACTTTTTCCTACCCACGCTAATATTAACAGATTTATACGCGGGGGGCATCTTAGTGCAATGGCTTTACAGAGGCCTCAGAACACATCTTATGGCCCTTTTTACGTCAACATGAGGAAAATGGGAGGCAGAAATGGAGCATTCATTCTCCGATAAAGACTGGGAAATAATACTCCTGTATGGTGTCCTGCAATACCAGATTCAAATATATCCAATTTACAATTCTACATCGAGCATACTTAACTCCTTATCATATTAATAAGATATACCCTAATGAAGTTTATTAAAAAAAAAAAAATCGTTCTTGCCTTTATTTTAAGGACATCTCCACTCTCATAGTCACACACTACAATGACAGAGCCAAACTCAGTCAGCACTGTAGCACCTTGCTACACAATTTATGTAGGAAATTTACACCAGACATCTTGCTTTTACCAGTATTTTGAAACTATCTGCAAGGGCCGCCTTGAACAAGACTTTACAGGGACAAGACCTATTACTTCCTGGTCAGACCAAACACGGTAAGACACATTACAATCATGGATGGAAGCCAATACCTCTGTGTAAGGTAAGCAGTACTTGTCAGCGATGCCACCTGCCACTTTTTCTCATTCACTAGATCTAATTCCACACTGATCGCAATTAATCAACAGGAACATCCCACACACACCTTTGATTCAGAGTACTACAGGGCTTACTTCACTACACAAGAAGTAGATCTAGTAGACCATCTGTCCGTACGATACCTAGCAGGTCCACATCCATCTATGCTAGGGGGAAACTAAATATGCGGCTTTGTTGAGAAATTAACCTATTTCGGCAATATTTGAAGTCCCCACTTAAGAGGTGTTTCCACACTTTTACATGGCACTATTGTCTTCAGCCAAACACCTACGTGGATGCCCAGATTCACCTAAGGAACACTCGGCAGACAGAAAGTGGAGTGAAATTACTATTTGCCTTTATTGCTCAACAAATGTAGATCATGCAGAGGCAGAGCTGAACCTGTTTGATATTATGCCATGTTCTTATGCTGGTTTGTGGGATTGTGGAAGGCATGGGTGGGAAGAACTTCATAAATTTAGGGCAAACGACTGCACTATCTCTTGCGGAGTTGGATTATTGGGTGGTCAGTATCTACTGAAGAGGGAAGGGGCAAGTTTTGAAGACATTGATATTTTTGGGACATGGACCGAAGCACAAACAAGTTACACAAACACGGGCATACTCCACTAAAGCAGACAGGAAACTACACAAAGATTAATCACTGCCTCTTCACAATTATTTTGATTGGCTGATTTGTATCTTTCCACTGCTCACTTTTAGGGAACTACTTTTTCCCATTCAGCACACAACGAGAGAGCATATGTTTTCTAGCTTTCTCTTGCTCGTGCTGCTTCCCTCCTTTAACCCTCCATCCGCTGGGTTACTACCCACCCGTCCCAGGTTGTTTGTAAAAGCAACAGGGATGTGCTGGCCAATGGCAAAAGAGCAGAATTTGAGGGTTGTTTTATCCCCTACATTCCACATATTGCATAAAAGGACATGCTTTGGCACACAGCCGTATTTCCTGAACTGAGGGACGGGCCATCTTGCTGCACCAACTCAGTGAGCCTCTGGATCAGAAGGTGCACGTGCCACAATATCTCCTGGAAGCCCACAAGTCTGCTCTCTGGGGTACTGTAGACAACCAAATGGCTGAATTTTGTGTAAAGTAAATTAGCCCTTGGTAAGATTGCCCACTTATTTTCTGGCACTACCTTATCCTTTTTTTTAAATTCTTTTCAGAAATTCAGGAGCGAAAAATATTTGAAAATATCTTGAGTTACCATATGATATATGTTTGCTTTTCTTTTTGTTTTACTTTTTAAGAAATAAAAACATAGGAAAAGCCAATATGTCTGCACTATCATAAGGGAGCTGGCTAGTGCCAGTGCTTCCTTACTCTCAGATAGAGTAAAAGTGGGGCCGTGAGTTTAGCAAGGGGGTGGGGGGAGGCGGGGGGAATCCCCATTGTTTGCCAGTTAATGTGGTTCTCGAAGCGTTCTCAGAGGGAAGTATTCATAGCTGGAAGCCTAAACATGACCACAACTCCGTACCTGGATTTAGTCCAGATCGAACAGATATGGATCAAGTGTTGCAACTATCGGGACTTTCTAGGATTTTAAGATATTGAGCCTCTGTGATAGCTGGAAGTGGCTCCATCCAACAGTGGAGGAATAACGTTTTCTTCTTGCGTGCTTTGTACACAAGTTTTTCTTATAATGTGCAGAAGCTTAACTCCTACGAAACGACTGCTTGACATAAAGAAAGTTTTATAGATTATTTGCCTAAAATGACGGGTGTAACCTTCGCAATTAGGGACCAGAGGCCCAGAATCTGAACCATGTGTTGCTGTCTACTTAATGACTGTGATAAAGATAGAAATATTTAAGACCATTACGTAGTTCATCTTTGAGAAAAACCTTAGTTACATGGCCGGCTGTTATTTGGAAGACATTTAAAGCATTCATTACAGTCAATTTCAGCAACCTTTAAAGAACCTGGAGTAGGGAACAACAGATATGCAAATGAGAACTTATAAGGCAGAGCAAAAAAAAAAGGTAAGGAATCGTGAAATTTTCCCAAAACCTAACTTTGGTGAGTAGATGCAAACAGTGCTCTCCAACTGGGTGGAATTGTCTTCCTCATGATCAAACAAAAAATATTGGAGAGAACATCATGAAGGTGTTTTCCTTTAAATCATACGCCCAACTTAAACACTTATAAGTAATTGGGAATGTGATTAAAGAAAGGAAAAAAGAGTTCAAAGAAAAAGACATCCTTATTTAGTCTGCTGCATATGGGGTACTCAATCGCAAACGCTGTATGTGTCCTGGCAGTCGTATTACAAGTACATTATAGCCAATGACACTTATACATACGGTGGACAGGACTTCTGCCAAACTCTATATGTGGCCCATAAGGTACACGTTTGCCTAGGATTTTTATGTTAAGTTATAAACCTGGAAAGAGCGTGACATGGCTTAGTCAGAAGTTTTTGGGATAAGACAGCAACAAACCTCAACTTTATGGTTAGACCCTAAATAAGGAAGTGATAGTGGTGGCGAGTAAGTCATGTTATTCTAATTAAACTGATTTTCTGGATGGATTCACTCTTATTTTTCACAAATATTCCAACAGCACGATATGAGTCTTCTTTATGAATTATTACACTTATAATGCCATGATCACAGTCATACCAAATCCTGCACAAAATGGTACATAGAAGTGCTGTATGTTTATCAACAATTATGCCAAATAGTACACACACCCCTCAAGGTTGGAGGCATTTCTTCCGATTATCATTAGTATAGTTAAAGCAGAGTTTGTAAAAGGTAGGCAAGCTTAGGATAATGTGCACAGACTTGTGCTTAAGAAGTGGATAATTCCAGCAGCGTTGGCATCTCTTGATGCAGAAAATGCTTTGATTCTGTCTGAAGCTCATTCATTTCAGAATTCCTGCCTTTCTACGTCTAGTTAATTTTAAGGCGGCTACTGGGTTATAAGAGAGACAGGAGACGTTTTAGTATGTGCAAACATATCAATAGATGCATTATCGCCAACAATATGCCTTAGATGGCTGGAGCTTGCAGCTGTAATCTGAAATGAACTGCAGATTGAAGTGAGAATCATAGCATAGGTAACTCAACCCTCCATCGTTGAGTAACGAGTAAGAAACTGGTATAGTAATAACTGCTATTTAAATAAACAAAAATAGAAGACATGCATTTAAGTGCTAAGTAAAAAAAAAAAAAAAAAAAAAACGGAATATTTTGGTAAACATTCCTGGTGCATATTTTAGAGATCTTCATTGTTAAAGTTTCTGCAGGAAGCCACTTTATCATCTGTTTTGGAATTATTCATACACACTTCCTGCAACATGATTTCTAAAAAAATAATAAATATACCCATCCCAAAGCCTTAATTTAGTTTTTTGCATTTTAAGGATGAAAGTTAACAGACACAAAACATCTATACCAATTACCCAATCTAACCCTGATGCCTCAATCAAATTTGTTTTTGCTTTTTAAAAGTGCCTATTGCGAAAGGAAGATTACCAGAGAAGCCAAAATTGAACCACCAATCCAAGAACTGAACCGTCGTTCCACTGTTGTGTTGTTTGCTATTAACTTCAACCGCATGCTCTGTAAGGGAGGCAAAGATTATTAGTCCTGAAAAAAAGCATTCTTTGATCTTATTTTTCAACAGAAGACATTTTCAGGTGCAGCAAAGAACAAGATTCCAAATTGGCATATTATATCTCAAAGGCTTAACTGTAATGGCTATAAAAACGCTCAGTTACACAATTCCACCCTTCTCCATTGGCATTGATGTTAACCCACTTCCATGTATTCAGAATGGCAGAATCTCAGTAATATTTAGGCCATACTTTTCAGTACTAACAAAAATGCAGCTAGGGTTTCCGTGGACTTACTCTGAATCTAAATGTAAATCTAGAAACCATCAGGTGATCTGCCATACAGTCCAGTTTCAAGTGCCCAGTTTTAAAATGTGATGGCATTGCCTTTATGTTAATTGGGGCTTAGGTGTGTAGCTTGAGAAAAAAAAAAAACTCTGATCATTTCCCCAATCATTAGAACCCAGTTCTGGGCGTTTGGTAGATGTTGGTGATCCTAGCCATAAAGCAACTGAAAAGTATTTTAACCATGAGAGGAGGCTCTTTCAAGTCTCTGCAATGTCATACATACCAGCATATTGGTTAAATCAATTCGGTTGTATTCATGCAGCTTTTTTGGTCTATGTGGTCAACATCAAACAGTCATACAATGTGGCACACAAGATCTTTGTGAGAAGTTTACAACTGAGCTGGGGCAATTGGAAGTGATTATTAGTTTAGTTTTCAAGTTTGTTACAGCCACAACTATGATGGCACACTCACCAGCTAGGCACCAATCACCATGGTGCTCATAACGGTTCAGGGCAACACTATGTTATGTCATGTAAAGTAAATGGCTCAGTACTAAAATTAAGAGAGGAATAGTAATACAATATGCTTAGTTTCCTTTGCCTTACCCAGGGTTCTAGGCAAGTGGCAATTCTCCTTCGAAAATCGTTCCCATTAGCTATATCAGCAGTTTGCACAGTCAACTTGGGTGACTGTGTAATGCTAACTGGTCAAATGGACCGAAGCGACGTCCATCAGCCCTTATTAGTGTTTATGTCCATACTAACCTCTTGGAGGGAAGTACGGTACATCATTATTCTTACCCTAGACACCCCAATTGGGTTAACAGTTATAGACCCTTCCCTTGTAGTTTCACCTCCTCAAAAATACCTGTGGCCTTGTCAAGATTGGTGCCTTCATACAGTGAGGCTCAGCGACACATGTGAAGATGGTTTGTGGGGGAAGACAAATACTTAATATACAGCTCCACACTATTGCTTTTCACAGATAGGACAAATATTTATTCCAGCAGAAGAAATACTTAGCACAGTAGATGTACAAATCCTCCAATGGCTTCTATAAAACCCCTTTCCGGTGTTTTTTTTTTTTTTAAACGAGTTCTGGTTAAAGATAGTACAGTACAAAACATGGTATTGCAGGGAGGTCGCCTATGGTACAGTTGACACAAAGCAGTAGTCACCCTTCAGGAATTAAAGGGAACGTGAGAATCACAGCTGTTGGGGTTTAGTCTCACATCCCATCCCCACCACTGTTGTCAACTTATCTGCATACACCCCATAAGAAAGAGCGCCGCAGCAGCAACAGAGTGCTCAGCATCATACAGAACATGTTAAAAAGACAAAGCAATATTGAACGCCCAGTGAAACTAATTCAAAGCTAAACAATGAAATGAATACTCCTATATGCAGGTTGGGCCCCAGGGGTACATGGCATATAAATGGTTGGTGGCTGAGGGACAAGGAGTTGGTAGACCATCTTCTTGGGACAATATCAGCGTAATTTGAACTTAACACCAACTTTATGTCCTTTCTCACCAACATTTTGGAAGTATTTGAAACAGTCATTTGTGGAAGAGCAATGCCCTTTTTTGAGGTCATGCTAAAGAGAGCGGTCGAGGGATTGTGGCATTTAAAGAGCAATCTACTATTTTAGAAAAACAGTTACTGTGCTAGATACAGCATGGGCATCGTAGATGTGCCCACAATAGAAAGTAGGCAAATTGTTTCACAGGCTAGCCAACAACCTGAGGCAGGGATGTGCCTTCAGTATTAGATGGTGAAGGGAAACTAATCACAGGGAAGGGAAACAATCATATGTCAAACATCCCTTTCCCTAGTCAGAAGCTGAGAACTAAAACTATTTCCGTGGAGAAGGGGGCAGAAGGACAGAGTGTCCATCTATACTGATGATATGGCAAATAACCAGGCAGTACCATCTTGAGACTAATTAAAATCTTGCAAATTTACTGCAAGCCCTCTGGCATCAAAGTGAACTGGGGTGGGAGAAAAACATGTTGGGATTCCCACAAACTACCTATAGTTGGAAAGGCAAATCTTTTTAAAATGAACTCGTCATCTCATTTTTTACATACCTTCCCAAATTACCGGCATCTAATCCTACCTCAATTTATTTTTTATAACTAACCTGCAATCTTCGATTAGTACATTCTTATGGGCAGCTGCCTTCTGAGAGTTTATCTTCAAAAACATACACGTTCCCCAAATGATTGAAGGATGGGAATAGCGAACATCCATTTGTAAAACTGTTTAATTTGACAATTTGGCTAGGTTGTAATTGATACGATCCAGCAGTGAAACTAAAATAGACCTCAAAGAATCCTAACTTACAGTACACGTTATTTGTAACATCTTTCCCACACACAATTTCACATGTAACTGGGTTATCTCTCATATGCTGGCATAATGCCCTAAAATATGCTAAGTAGTGGAGAACACTAACAAACATGACCCCGCTGTGGCTTGGCTCTCACACTGCAAAGGTTAATTGACATCAATTGTGGTTCCTGATAGCCATATGGGAGTTGAGTGATATATAGGCCACCAGCCTTATCAAATCATCTGAACAATTATCCACAAAATGTTCATTGTACGAAACACAATGTTTCTAATACTTACAGGTGCACCACACTCCTAAGCCCTATGAAATTAGAAACTGAGCCTGACCCCAATAAACAGAGTTCATGATGGATCAGCTCAGCACAATAGAATTTTAAAAGCCTATAGCTCCCTAGAATTAAACACACCGGACCTCCAGAATAATCTACAAAACGTATGGTAATGGGGGCTTGGGCAACCGGAGGAAGAAGCGTGGACGAAGGCAAAGATGGCTTCATGCACTCTGGTCATTCCTTCATGCCTCTAGCTCATACTTTTCAAATACTTTCACAGAGTTTTCTAAAACCCAGCAAGACTAGGGCAGATAAGCAAGGTCCAGAACTGAAAACGCTTACATTGTAAAGACACCTCAAGTACAATGTTTCCTATTATATGGGAAAGTAGTCACTGTCCAATACTGGAAGCACGGTGTTTGAGAAAGCAGTAGACCAACTCAAATAGCTCTAGACCACAGAATAATGATTCTTGAATTCCCTCAGGCCAACTATGATATTGTAATGCACATCATCTTAAATCATGGTGGATCAAGGAACCTTCCGAGAGGACAGTGGATTGGGCCAAACAAAATGCTGCTGGCTAACATGGTTAGGAGGGCATGACCTGGCCCCTCCACCAATCAGAAACTGATTTTTAGAAGGAATGATCTTTTAACTCCCCTTCGATCACGGGGCTCCTCGCTGATTGGTAAGTCTACTGCTACAACATTGCCAATCAAAAGCTTTTTGCAAAGTCAGCAATTTTGGAGTACTAAAAGAATTTTGTGTGCCTGTGTATCATGTTGTGAAAACTTACCTGGTGGACCTCCGCACATACAAGGGTGGTAATGTGCCACACCTGAGAAATTCCCACATCTTATACTGGCAACAGATGTACTGTTTTTTTTCCTTTCTTCCTGCGCAGCTTGTGGAGAGCCCACCCAAGACAAACTCCAAATCTTTGGCAAAGACCAGTGCGATAATGAATGCATACCACCTAGTGTGGGTGAGGACATTTGCTACTTTTCAGATATTAGACTGCTTGATCATACTGGGCTTGACTTTCAGCTTTACTCAGACTCTCATCCTATTGTGCACAGCATCAGGAAATTACAGGGGGACGCAATTACCTGCTGCTATTAATGGACACCGGGTTGGGGAGTAGTGGCACATCTTGGCAAAGCCTCGCTTGCAAATACATGAAGAATGCTGATGTGTTGATTTCCAGATTCTTCGTGTATCTGGAACAAAGGCAAGTCGCTGTCTTTTTCTTGCACTGTCCTTGGTGGTGTTTTGCAGTCTAAAAAGTGGCCAGTGCTCCATACTCAAAGGAAATGGCTTGGCTGTTGAGATACTGGTGGTAATCTGTGTCTCTCAGCTTTCAGGGGGTACCCGGTTTGGTTTAGCAACAAGCGATCACAGTGAGATGTGATCGACTAGCGCTTCAGTAGATATCAGGGAATTTGAATGGAGCGGCTCTGCACTGATTTTTTTTTAATACAGTGAGATAGTGGGTTTGTCAGTTTTATTTTGACTGATGAGCATTCAGTGTTTCCTGCAATGATAATTTTCTGGTTTGTCTGTCGTCAACTTGTTTGTTGATCCTCTTATCAAGAGGATATGTATGCAGAAGCACTGTGGTTCACTCGCTGGAAAATGCATTCTTGAGTTTGAAGTGATAGTACTGACGGAGTGGGCTGTTATGTCTCAAAGTTTGGCTACCTCTCAGAATTGTATATGTTTTCTCGTGAATTCTAAGGTGTACATATCTATGGTACTGCAGATGCTTTGTCACAGGGGCCAACTAGTAGCTCTCACTCCCATTTGGTTGCATTTAGCAGTCTTGGTCACTGTTTCTTTGACAATTTCTATGCCTATCAATCTCTCTTCCAACTCCCTCGGTTAACCTTGATCGCATTCTATTGCCATTGTTGGTCAGTGAAATGCACTGCACCAGTTAAATACAAGTTCTGCGTTGTATAAAGTGATTATGGGGGTACGCTAACTCTCTCCCAATTATTTTCAATGTTTGTTGATTATAACATTTGGATTTTGTTTAATTCACAATCTTGATGTAGCATTTTCTTCTATTGTTTATTTGTTGCTATTCTCAGTGCCAGTCCATCTGTAAGGTTATTGAACGCTCCTCAAAACAAATCATCATAATGCTCATTTGTTGGTTAGGCTGTGGTGCTTTTACATGTTTACATTGCTAATAAGTTAGTTAATTTGTATTCTGTGTTAGCCCCCCCCCCCCAGTTTGGTTAGCCATTACTATATAGTTTGGGCATTTTTTTTCTTAATTTGAAAAACTATTGGTCAGCATTGTTTAGACTAGTTCTTCCTTTGTAACTGGTTATTTCTTGTTGTTTCAAAATGTACGGTCTTTCTAAATAATTACAGTGTGTTTTCCTTCTGTGGTTTTGACGCCTGTGGGATAGGATAGAGGGGGTGCTGTGAGGTTCTTAAAGGCACAGTGCCAGTTTTATGTGATATTCTTCTAATAGCAGCCTATTGGGTCAGAATGCCTTCTATTCCCTTTCAAACAAACATTGGTGGAAGACTTACTATAGTCCGTTTTAATTAATGACATGGGTTTATGGTTTGTGTAATTATTAAAATGAAAAATAAATGTAATCTATCTTAACACACATACACACACACGTGCACCCCCCCCCCCCTACCAAAATACTCCTTCTGGGCTCCTATCAAAATACTTCTTCTGGCCTCCTCACTCTTTTCGAACATAAGCACTAGGCCTAAATTCCGGAGGTGAAATAGGTTAAAAATCCAGATACCGGTTTCCAGTGCGCCACTGTAAATAACACTCTATAACTTCAATGTGCAATCACTGCTTCAACAATAAAAATAAAAAAAGAATAAAGCAACTAGAACTATGATCTAGAAAAAATGATTAACAAAGGAACTAGGGTCTATAAAGAAATTCACAATTTAAGACAAAATACATCTCCATTTTTTTTTTTTTTTTTTACAGATTCTATGGTGCAAGTGGCTTTTCTCATCCTAAGGCTCAACATTTTAATGAACAAGCGGAATCTTCAAAATTAAACTGGGCTCTTGTTACTTGGCAAAAGGCCTTTTGCCTCCAAACAATTACAGTTTCTTCAAGGGACAGAGATGCAGTGACCCTGGACCAGATCACTGTGCTGGCCCATTTATGGTTACCAAGCTAAACTCCTCTGTGAGCTAAACACTAGCTGTTAAGATTTCACACAAAAGTTAAAGGTATCCCAGAAAAATGTTTACAACTGAAAATCCCACCACAGTAGCAACAAGGACCCCACCAAAATAAGGTCACTGGTGTAGATCCAAGATGTGGCACCAGTCAATGGTGGTGAGGGACGTGGGTGATTTTCAATCAACAGTGTTCAGTTCGGACGTTGACATAGTAAAAAAAAAAGTATGTGAACCAGATTAGGATCCATTTGGACTCAAATGGTCTTTTTTTATAAAAAAAAACATTTTTTACTGACTTCCAAAACACAGATGAATCTTTTGACGATCTTACCTCCAAGCTCTCTTATGAAGTTCACAGTGTGTTTGCTGTCTCTCAAGTGCAACCTGCATGTCCCCTCCTCTACCAAGCAGTTTTCAGAATGTCCTACATCTATAGGATCTAATACCCAAATTGTTGGAAGATTAAATCACACAGCAGATTAGCGTACAGTCTGGACGTGGGGTAAAAAGGGATTACTCAAGGACATTAGTCCAGGACTGATAAAGGGTGGATAAAAGAGGTATGGAAATAGAATGTTTCTTTACGAAGTGTCCTTAATAATGTTCTAGCAGCAAGTCCGTGCGCTGGGTGTGCTTCAGGCAGCTTGGGTCTAAGCATCACATCAAACCCAAGGTATCTGTGATTCCAATTAGTGAAATGATCCTGTCACCCCTTAAATAATTTGTTTAAGAAAGTGGTCTGGGTATCCAATGGAGGATCAGTTACTTCATGCATTACCGGAGCATATGATGATCTCCTACAGTGAGTGTGGGTGGGAGGATTGAGGAAAGGAAGGGAGGAAGTAACTTCTCTTCATGCAGTAAACAACTCCTTGGAATTTGCGGGATCCCATAACATTTATCTCTTGCCCTGTCACTATACATACATTTTCAGGGAGGTTATCTTTACCATTATCCCCATTCATAGTGGTTTCAGTTCTTTCTAACTTTCTTTAGTGGATGAGGAAGAATTAGGAAAAAGGGTATTTGACTTTCTCTTATATTTTCTTTACCTCTTTTTTGGGCTTGTTTGACTTTCATCTACCTTTAAAGGCCTTTTATTAATTTGCTCTGATGATCAGCCTCTTATAACTTTGGGTCAAAACACATTGACACTTAGAAATATGGACTACCTACAATTTACTCTCTTAAGTGACTAATTAAAAAAAATGACTTTAGTACAAAGCAAGGCACCTACATATAGTCATATGTCCGCCACACTTCTTGACCAACAGTTACACTGTGTAAAACTTCTCGAGCACCAAGCACTTTTTTCATGATTGTCATTACTCCAATAAATGCATGAGTAACAGAACTACATTTCAAGGACTGTTTATGTTTAACTAATGAACTGAGTTTGCTGGTTAATTTTTTTTATAAATACCTCATAGATTTCTTTAGAACTTATCACACTTATTGTGGCTGACAATATTTCTCCAAATGATTGTGTTTCAAAGTTTTGCTTTAAGAACCACTACTTAACTGCCTAATTGTCCCCAGGTCCTAGTGAACTTACCCGTGATGAACCCTAGTTATCTGAACAGTCAGCTGGGGCTTCTGAAGGTCTTCCAGGGATCAAGCCAGCCCCTCCTGACATGCACAGTCCAGGTCTTTATGCAAGAAGGTCTGCTCTCAGTCTCTTATCAAATCATATTAGCAAGGCTTCATGAAGGACTCTCAGACCTGGGCCCAGTGTGGCAAGAGTAGAAACCCTACAGAGGTTTCACATCTGGCGATATATTAATTCCTACACTAGTTTGCTGGCCTCCTCTGTGCCCAAGCAACCTACCAGTACTGGCTCAGGGGTAACAGTATTTGTTACCATCTTTTGCCTAATTCTGGAAGCTAGAGCAACACAGAAGTCTGCTTTATTCAAAAGAGTTTAAAGATGCATCTTCTTTGTGTTGTCTATTTCCTAGGCACTGTGGCCAAGAGTTACTGGTCATATAAATTTGGAATGGTTGGTTGTTTTTGCAGATTGCAGGAGTGACAGAGGTCTTCATGCACTCAAACTGCCTGCGAAACCACCAACACAGGAACAGAAATGTGGGTGTTTATATCAGACGCAGGAAGAAGGCTACTACTGTAGGAATGGACTGTTGGCTTTCTCACACGCAAGATGCTAAGGCTTTCAGGAAGCAGGACCTGTCTAACATATATACAACCTGGTATGTCCAACAGAGACAAAGTCAGTGTTGCTGAAGGTAAAACACTATATAATGCAGAATGCATATGAAGTACAAATAGGTCCCCACCATTGACAAGGTCTCAGTCAAAAGTGGGCATGCGCGTGCGTACACACACACATACACACACACACCTTCATTGTAATCCCTTCCCTACACACACCCTTCACAAATCAACAGGTCACCCGACCCCAGGACAAACAGAGTTGGTAGGCATTCTCCCATAGGAGTGCAGATAAAAAAATAAATAGAAGCCTGCACCTTTGTTTTATAATTCACCTCAAAGCCAGGGCTGAGAGGGCATCAACACTGTCACTCACAATGGTGTACACCTTGTGTGTCCCACAGCTATTCGAACATTGTTCTGAAGACAAAAACCAAAGGATGATTGTGGAGAACATTCAATGGAACACAAAATGATCAAGAGGAAACACCTAGGGCTAACCAGGAGTAAAGAAGTGCAGAACAGCACAGCTATTTGTGTTAATTCAGAGGGATTTCGATCCAACAATGACAACTCCTGCACTTTGTATTACTCTAGCCTAGGCATATACATATGTAACCCAAAAACTGAAAATTCTGCAAGCCACCTTTTGAGGAACTTGACAAACAAGTCTGAAGTAGTAATCCCAAGTAGTTAAATACAACCTGACAGGGTCAAGTGTTCAATCTTAAATTCAGTGTGCAACAAAGAGTAAATAAAGTAAGCTGAATACTGGAAAGGAATCTAGTGTGGTATAAAGTATTTCTGTCAACATCTCGGACAATCACTTTATTCTTCTTTTAGAGACTGATGAATAAAACTATAATTTGTATTCATGATTGTTTTCATACCGGAGGAGTTTTCTGGGAGAGTTCTCTAGTCAATCTATCGGTAAAACCTTGTATTAAGGTGTTTCCGCCGGCTACAATCACACTTCCATACAGACTCTGCAATGAAAAAGAACAAAGTTCAGTTCTCGCTGTGAAAGATATCTCTATTAAAAATACTAACGTATGTGTTTGGTCACCTTGTTCAAAACAAGCTGATGGAAGTTTCCAAAATGAGAGATGGCTATGTCAATCTACACTTAAACAGTTCAAACGATAAGCACCGATTTAAAAAAGTTCACAACAGTTCCACAAAAGGACATTTATAATTTAAGCAGTGCAGGAAGGAGGATGGTATAACTCCGCTTTTTGGGGACAGTAAATGAACATTCTGTTAAAAAAATACACATGATTAGGAGTTACTTTGCTTTCCAAAATATATGTTACAACATATCAAAGTATTCCTATAGATAAAAACGAGTCCATTACAACCAATCCATGGAAATCTTGCAGATCATCAATATTTGCAGATATTAGGTTAAAACTTTTGGGATCTAACTCAAAAACAATTTTCCTGTTATTTTTTCTTTAAGTGTCTATCGGGCACTTTTTAAAGATTACTCTGACGTGTCTTTATACTTACTGGTCTGATATCAATGTCACACATGCCAACACTTGTGGTAACAACATGGCTAACTCCCAGCATGGTGTTCCCAGACAAGCCCTAAAACAGAAAAAGGCATTTATTTTCAAAGCTACAAAGTAAAGTAAACACAACTACAAACACTCTTGACGTTGAGTGTAAACATGTATCTCTAGTAAACTAAGATAATACATACTTTCTTAAAAAATAATCTTCACATTTTCTATGGATTATTCAATGTAGTCACTAAGAAAACTACAAAAATGAAATCCATGCAACTAAATCAACTGAAGGGAGACGAGGCTGTCTTGCAGTGAAAAAGATGAAGAATAAAGCTTCTAAACATATAATGGACAATATCCACCACACATCCTGGACAATACCTACCACACATCCTGGACAATGTCAAATATGCACATTCCACATATTCGTGCTGCAACAGAGATCTAGTTGACGGGCCAAGGAGGTTTCTGTAGATCTCTTTGCTCTGGTGGTAGCCCCAGCTAACTGCCAGGGTGCCAGTAGGATCCTTCACTAACAGACAGCATTTACTCAGTGGAGTAAATGGAGCTTGTGGCATTTCTACCCAAAACAGTTTGAGCCTACTAATAGATGCAGCCGCATAGTTATCCCAGGTGAGGGACACTCAAAGCATACACCAGTAGAGTCCTTGCCTGCATGCAAAGGCGGGTGCAGAGCCGAACCAAATGGTGTCGGTGGGAAAGTGACACTTAATGTGGGAGCGGATTTCTTCTCTCACATACTAATAAAACTTTGTTGCTGCAATTTAGTGGTATAGAAAGCACACTTTCCCCAAAGCAAATACCAATGTTTACAACATGCTGAAATAAAGTGGACAAATATTTTTCACACTTCCAGGAGCTCTTTCAGTTTTAAAGCACGTTCGTTATCACAAATGCCAAGAGACAATTTTCAGTTCTGTATAGAACACGATCAAAAATTGACATGAGGAAGACTCATCTAGATAGAAAGCTACAATGGCATCACCATATTACCTTCACATTGGATGGATCAAATAATCCTTCAGGAATCTTTAAACGTTCTGCTCCAAAGTCACAGTTATAACCATTAGGAAACTCATAATGGACCGTTGGCATCTGTACAGCCACTCTAAAAAGGGTGAAAGGTTAAATTAGCAGCTTCTCAACATGGACATTATAAGACCTAGATTTACATCTACAATCAGTTTCAAAACCTTACTGTTAATATATAGCGTACAATTCTCAAAAAAGCTAAGAAGAGAGTGAAATTTGGCAAATATGTTTACAGCAGCTAACTAAATTAAAAACTACAATATTTCAAAATTTTCCGGGTTAAGTGATACCTTCATCTTGTTCCCCAACCTCACCTAAGTCAACCATGACTCAACCCCTGTTATCACTTGATACAGACGGTGAAGACATGAGGAAAAAATGAATGATGGTGTCAAAGTTTTGAAGTGGCACTACAAAGTACTGTTAAATGGGAGCAGTGCTAGTGCAGAATGGCTGGTGTATTTCTACAAAATGGTTGTGGAAGGGAATGTCGGTAGACTATGTATGCTGGTGTGTGAATGGATGAATGAAGGCATATGTGTTGGATTACCTGGGTGGGTGTGGATTTAGTTTGGCGATTGTATGCCCACTTTTATGTAGACAGAGAGACTGTATAATTATGACCAGGGTTTTTGGTGTTTCTATACTGGTGTGTGCAGGCACATATAATGTTGCTTTTGTAGCCATATAGGATAGGAAGATGGTTTGATGGTGGCACGATTGTCAGTAGTATGTCATATCAAGGTCGGCAAGTTTAGGTTCTGGAATATATGCTGGTGGGGTTGTTGGTGTATGATGACTTATGTTGTGTAGTGTGTTGATCTTTGTTTCAACTGGTGTGTTATATACCAAATACTAAATGGTTGGGGTCTTAGTTAGAGGGAAGCCTGCTGCAATGAAACCACTTTAAGAGGTATTACTTAAAGCTTAAATTAAGAGGTGTTTGTCGTATGTCTGTGAAAGGATGCCAAGAATAACCCAAACATAAAATGCAAAGCTCATGACCTAACCCTTGATGTGGGGGGAAACAATTACAAATAACTTAAATGATCTCAGAAGTGAGATTACGTATCACATTACTCATAACATTATTAAAGAAATGAGAAATGAGTGCCCGAAACAGAGGCCAGGTGAAAAAGCACCTGCCTTTTCCAAATTTAGCTCAAAGGTCTGTATGCTACCCAATAATAAGCTACTTAGAAAAGTTTTTAAAAGAGAAATATTTATTTTTGAATGCCTGAAAGGTATAGACCCCAAGCAAAGCCACACTCATGTACAAGTTGGGTTGCAGCAAGCGGGATAAAAATACATATTCACCATGCTAATATGTATGAGAGCCTGGTAAATTCCATATACAATTCACAGACACAATGAATTCATAAATTATCACAGGAGAGATGGAGGAAAGCAAACCATGCGGTCGGATGGAGGTGGGGAAGGAAGAAGAAAAAAAACAGAACTTTAAATGTTGCTCTCCCCATCCCCTTACTCGAATTACAATGTGAAACTAACGTACTGTTCATCATATGTTGAATCTGACACTTGAAGAGCAGATGCTTGAAAGTCTTGTATCACACACTATAAAGAGAGAGAGAGAGAGAGAGAGAGACATGCATGAAGCTGGGCCGCTAAAAAGCATTCAATTTTACAACTAAACTGGGTGGTTTGAAGCAGGTGGTCAAGCAGAAGAAAATTCAAAATACGTTCCAATCCTTTAACATTTTTAGTGACAGCATCTTATCAGATAGGCTTATTACGTAGGATTCGAAGGGTGTCTGGGAAGCCTGAAGAACAAGCATTGCTAAAGCCAATCTATACGAGATCTGTTGGCTTTGTCAATTTCTTTTTTTAAATAAATGTTGCACAGCATCACGACCAGCAGGAGTGGTGGGGGTGGGAGAAGAAATAGTACCTAAATCAACAGTGCAAACAGCAGGTGAGCATTAATTAGGTTGAATCATCAATCTGTGCATATGCTTCGCTTGCCCTGGACAATTAGGACTCCGCAAAGAAGAGTGACAATGAAGCCCATGAACGGTGCGCAATGGGAGGGCTCCAAGCCCTTTATTGTAAACTACAGGTCTCATGAGCGAGAGGGCATGCACTGGCACAGGCTCAACCTAAAAAATACTATCCTCATCTGTCCGCATATGCATTGATTTAATTTGCTTATGTTTTAAGGCGAAACACATTGGAATATGTTCTGCTAATATACATTTCCCGATGCTGAAAAAGAACTTAACTAGCATGAATACCATTAAAAAGTATTTTGCCACAAGCCCTGGGCAACGGAACAAATGCCCCATATTTTTAGACTGTGTAAGAAGCCTTTAATTTGAAGAGGGGGAGAAAGAACCAGTTGTGCCAGGTTACCTCTTCTCAATGAATGCACTTGATTATTTCCTAGGTTATGTTCAAATATTTCCTTTTTCATTGTGGTATTTAATGTCGCGGTACAGTTAGTTTTCGAAGCTGCACTTAAAATAAAGCCACATATAAAAGTGTGCAATAATTTTCAGCTCAAAACTGGTGCACTACAAAAATTAACCTTTTCAGTAACCCATTACGGATTGATCTGAATATACTTGACCTTACTGTATATACCAGAAAGTTGCAAAGAAAACCTTTGTGGTGCTCATCAGAATTCACCAACAGGAGTAATGTGCTGTTCTTACTCTACTGCTCACAATCCCCAAACAACTGACCTGGAACTTTGAGAGACATTTGCCAGCAAAAGTATTTTCGATACAACAGCAAAACAGAGGAAACCCCTATGAATCCACTTTCCTCTCAGTAACCTACATTTGCTCCAGTTATCCAGGACCTGTCAGATGAACTGGGCAATCCTTGCTAGACCCTCCCACTCATGGGGTTGGGCATGACTAAACCCTCCCCATTACCCCGAGTCCTCCACGCCATTAACTTGCTTGGTGGTGCC
The DNA here is from genome assembly GCF_031143425.1 of Pleurodeles waltl. Lineage (NCBI taxonomy): Eukaryota > Metazoa > Chordata > Amphibia > Caudata > Salamandridae > Pleurodeles > Pleurodeles waltl. The sequence goes on along the minus strand of NC_090450.1, from coordinate 68,963,763 downwards.
CCGGTCTCTTCTAGGAGCACCACCATAGTCAAACAATATAATTAAAAAGGACTCACAGGATATTTTGGGGCTCCTTGGGAGTTGTGAATAAAAATGTGCTGCTCACTTATATTTTTTTTAATTGTTACAATTCCAAAAGACCTTTTCCAACTATGAGTAGACCAACCAAGTATACCAGATACACCCCAAGGCGCATCTTACATGTCACCCATTACATTTTAACTGTTACATGTTGCTTGACGGCCTCTACAGATGCAGTCCCACAAAATATTACTGCAGTCTACTAAAGCAAAAATCCCTTCGATATGTCCAGTTTCACACTGTGTGGCATTGCCCGTTTCTGACACATCTTATGTAGTTAGCTGCATTGATGCAGCTTAATCTGGAATAGTCTGACACTACAGTTGTCTATATGCCTACATTCCCTGCCACATATCTCAACTTTCACATTCAATCTTTCTTAAGTCTACGGCGCTCAGCTTTGGTGTTTTAGAACCCACCTTTATTCTGAACAGCTTGTGTATGAGGTCTCCATCCTCCCTAAATGCTTTTATGGTTCAACGAACGTTTGTCAGATTCCACTAGTGTTGGCCGCAGCTGTCCTCTGATGCTTGTTCGTTAATACTTGCAGCAGTCTTTAGTTTTGCAAGAACAGAACTTTTGGTATACTCAATTATTTTTTGAAAGCAGTTATCTGTGAACATACAACCCAGCGTATCGCCTCCCTGTCAGTGTGGTATTCACTTAATTTAAAGCTTTCGCAAAGTGGCTATGGTTTCTGTTGTGTATAGACTAAGCAGGCCAAACATCTTGCACATCTAGATCCAGGTTGAACTACTGAAATCACTTGGGGCAGTCTACTGCAATTTATCAAGAGAAGGGATAATAGACCAAAATCCATCTTGCAGCCATGCTGGCACTATCTTGTGTTGTGCACGAGCACCAACATCTGCAGAGAGCAAAATTAGAAGGTTGCAGCTCCCTAGTGTTCAGTTTCTACTGGTGCAGATTCTTAATTAGGCGTGCAGGAAGTTTTTTCTTTGCCACTGCCATAAAAAGGGGGGCAACCTTGTCTAGAGCAAAACTACTACTCCCAGTTTCTCCATATCACTCTACCCACAAGGACCCTTGCAAAGACTGTGCTATAAAACAGAATGATAAAAGGTATGAAACAAGGTCTGAAATCCATAAAAATCGGCACATCATAGAGAAACCCAATAGTCAGAACAAAAGAACACGAAAATTGAAATGAACGTGGTATGCCGGTAAACACATTAATTTTGATGCTAATATAAGATTCCAATGACACAGTCTCCTTACAGCAGAAAACAATTTCAAATAATCAAGAAGTAATTTTTCCTACTACAAATACGAACTGTATCACCCAATGTGAACTAAGCCCTTAAAAAAAGCACGGACGCCCCGCGTCCTGAAATAAAACACAATGAAACAAAACATCTTGAAAGAAAATCGTTTAACAATTCATCAGCAAATTTCTCATGTGCGCGTTCAGCACCATCAAAGTGAAGAAAGTAAATACTTACATTACACATATAATTATGCCATGATCGCGTCACTTGTGGAAGCTTCTCCTTTCTTTTCCAATTTGCTGGTGATCCCTCACGAACTGCTTCCTTAATAACATACGCAACACGTCAGTTTACAAATACAGATTAAGAAAAAGAAAAGCTTGGTACTAAAGCCTTTGTATTCTCCCACCTTTGATGCAATCATGTAGGGAGGAATTAGTTCTACGTTCATTTCTTGGAAAAGCTCTCTGCACTGCATAGTTATGAAATCACCCGCTAGCGGAGATTTGACAATTCCTGCAAAAGAAAAATATTACAAATATAGACCACAAACTCAAGACATCCCACATTTAGGTTCCTCCAATAAAACAAGCACTGCAAAATCAATACAACTGTTAATCTTTAATAAGGCCTCCATAAAGTTAAATCATTTTCTCATGAAACAAGCAGGATGGGGCGGGTGGGTGGAAGTATGGGAAAACAAGGGCAATGCAAGGGGAAGGCAATAGAACACGGTGAAGTGGTGGTTCAGAGAGGAAAGAGCAAAACTGATAAGAAATAGTACCTCAATCACAGTGTAGGCAGTGGATGAACACTAATCATGAGAAATCAATCTGTGCTTATTCCATGCACCAGAGAAGAAACTGAAGTGATGCCTGGCAAGCATGGGCAAATAAAGTGCTGGAAAGAGTGACTTTGAAGCCAACAAACTATAAGCAATGGGCATGCTCTAAGCCCTTTATTGTAAGCAGTGTCTTACAAGCGAGGCATTTGCTAGTGATGCACTCACATGCACTCGCAGGCCCTACCATAAGAAGGGGTAAAAAGACATCCTGGTCCTACCTCTAAAAACTATCTACCTTTAATTTGCCCTTTCCTTTCAAGAGAACTCTCAATTATCCTTTTTAAATGATAAACACAGCCTATGCCTCTTCACCGGTATTGTATTCATGTTTGGTGTCTGCAATTATAATTCATTTAATACTGTGGGGCCCATGAAAATAGGTGGATCATGAGACCTAGCAGAAGATAAAATGACGTTTCTCATGGCTCCACGTGACATCAGTTTCCCAAAAAAATTCACGCTACCCTTCACATCTTTACGTAGGAAGCTGGCTCCCTATATAGTATATGAAAATGAGTTATACTGTGCAGGGAGTCCAGGTATCTCTTATTAGTGAGCAGGGGATTGCTTTAACAATCCTAAGGTGCTCTTTTTTGTGGTATTGTGGTCGAGTAGACTTAGGCTTATCAGACGGGAGTGTTAGGCATTTGTTGCGCAAACTGAGTCAATAAACAAGACACACTCAATAAGTAAATCGGAGACCAATTTAGAAAAACACAGTATTTTACTTATATTTTAGACACCAGATACTCGGGATCATGTAAGTACTTTAGACGTTTTCGGATTTGTACAATTGAACAGACAATCACAATTGTCAGATTTGAGGCATGAGCCTCGAATGCAGTAATGTTATACTATGGGGAAAACATTCACTTCATAGTAATACTTGCAAACGGTTGTAGAAGATCTCCTCTGAGGGTTGAGGTGCTTGGATCTAAGAAACCACCAGCAATTCGGGTCACACAGCCCTGCGGAACCTGGGGGCAGAGGTGCTGGTCGCATTGGTAGCCTTAAGGGCTACGAGGTTGAGCTGTATAAGTTTAAGGGGACGTGTAAAAAACAAAAGGGTCTGCAAGCAAGTACTTGGGTACAAGTCCGGTGGAATCCAATGGGGGTGGGGGCTCAACTCGTGGGGACCCCTGGGCCAAGGGGACACCATCAGGAGACGTGTACTCGGGCTGTCTTGCTGAGGTGCAGAGGTGCTGGCTGGCAGGCCACCTGGAGATGAAGGCTCTCACTGTTTTTGGCGGTACCTGAGGAAGAGGTGAAAAGACAGGCTCCAGTACCCCGGGTATTTGTGCAGGGAGCCTCTGGGGTAGATCAGCATCTGGCAGACTGGATGAGCCAGGGGTTCTGACCTCCTGCACACTCTGACCTCCTCCTAGGTTGCTGTTGCACTCAGGGATTTGGGATTCCTATCGCCCGAGGCCCAGGACAACAAGTTTTCATGTTTATTTTGTCCTTAGGACAATTAGGCCCAACCCCCCTGCAGCACAAACCCTTTGGCCTGCCAATTTACAGAGAAGGGAACTGTCTGTATTTGACGTATGTGTCAATATGTTAATGATGTTCGAACTTGTATTTATGGTTCTTTAATGAAAACTTTTATTAGAGTGATTACTGTAAATAAATGTTTTAAAGTCACATTACACTACTGACAGTGGTTCCAGAAAAAAAAAGTGTACACGTTAGAAAAGTTTAATATGAGGCTAAGTATAATGCTCCTAGAATACTATTTGATTAGATGCAAATGTTTGCAGAAGCTTGAAAGCGAGAGTGATGATCCATTGCTTTCAAAAGGAAATTTTCAGATAAAAAAATTCAAGTAGGAAAAAAATAATTCGCTACTATGAAGGTTTAGTTGTTTCTTTGAATGCACCATTTGGTAAAATGTATTGTTGTGTGCCAGTAATTCTAAAAAAAATATTACCAATGGTAAATCTGTGTAACCATTTTCAACAAGATTATGGAAAGCATGAAATTGTTTGTGAGTCTTATGGTTTTGTGAATGTGGGGCTTGTTTTGACATGGCTTTTGCAACACTTTATTGATGTCGGAGCTGCCAGGCCCTCACCACTGTAACACACACTGGCAAAAAGAAAAAAAAAAAGGTTTTAAGTCTCAAAAAGCACACAATGCCTCAAGTGGCATAACAAAGGCCCGCTGCCGCCTTCCAGATGGTCTCCTCAGCACAGCACCTGTCCTGAGTGAGTCTGGGGGGGGCTCCATGTTCTTTGCAGGGGGCCCTCTCCAGTTTTGTTACGCCACTGATTGTCACAATAGTTCATGGCACTGAACAAAACTACTTTGTGTGCCAATATGCTCCTTGTGGAAGAGCAGAATGCGATCACTCGCAGTAAAGCCAGCCAATAGGGAGAGAAATAGAAGTTTACTAAAGACATAATTAGGGACCCAATTCTTAAAGAAAGTTACAAAAGTGTAGTGGCTTTCATGAATTCACAAGAACGTACAGAAGTAGACCAGGACATTGTTCTCCTAGAAAATATTTGTGAACTGTATTTTAGCACAAGAGCAAATATGCATGTGTAGATTTGGTCATGTGAAAATCTGTTGAGCGTTTACAAGTTCACTTTTCCTTCAACCAATTTTTTTTTTTTTTTCACCATCCTTGGAAGAACTTTCACTTCTGCCATTGTCAGGAGTAAATTTCCAACCTCTCTCATTATGAGAAAAGATTAGAGAAGAGCTGGTGAAAATCCTTAAAACATGCAAGTTAGTAGGTTTGCTGACTCAAAGGCATTCCAGACCTGGAATTATTGCTTACTGCTTCCTCCAGCCCCAGAATATAGAACTGCGGCAAGGTGGCAAAATAAGGAAATTGCTTTACTAGGGATTCAAACTGCAAGTATTCGAGCCCTACTGTAGAAGTAGCCCTGGCATAATCAAAGGCTATTATCAGAGCTCTTACATAGTGAGATTTCTGCCATAATGTGTGTCCACACTACGTGGCACCAAAGGGATAAGTAGATTATTATTTTTTTTTTAACAGGAAAAGTAGATTTATAAAGCAACCTGTCCCATGAACAAGTATATATTTTATAAAATTCGACACCCCTGTGCGTCAGTGGATCGTTCGGTCAACAATCAGTTGGACCGGGATGTGGAGTAGGTGCCTGCAGGGAAATGGCTCCTCAACTCCAAGGAAGATGCTGGTCGTTTGGTGAAGTGGTGGCAGCCCTCTGAGGCTTTTGGAGGATGCACAGCTGCAGGACAAGACTGGCCTTTACAACTGTCGGCACAGGAGCAGGTAAGGCAGGATTCAGTACCAAAGTCCACAGTCAGTCCACCATTCTAGGACTGGTCGGCAAGCTTTGACCTTCTCCTTTAATCAGTCGAATTGGAGTTCCCGGTGTCAGGGGCCCACCTGAATACTAAATGAAGGAGTGAAGGGTAGAAACCAATGGGCTACTTAATATTGGGGTCACCACATCCCCTACATGACCACTTCCTGTGCAGAGTGGGCATAACCCTGACCCAGAGTTCCCAATTCCACCAAAAACAAAATGGTGGAAATCCTTCCTTTGTGAAGCACATCAGGCAGCCTACCTTAGAGGTGCGACTAGCCTGATGGTGCAACATGCCTACTGCATAGCTAATTTTCCACCGGCCCTTGTGCCAAATTGGCCTTAGAGCAGGGGCTGGCATTCCCGGGTCTGTGGGAAGCCAGAACTGCATATCAAGGAGTGCACAGAGTTTGAAGCTTCCACCTCAGATATACTGATTTACTAGCCATCCTGCTGGAAGAGGTGATGATATCTTCCTCGGGAGTAGGCATTGTTTCTAGCCTCAGAGTGTGAGCTCTCACCTCCAGGGGGACAGAAGCTTGTCTGTGATGGCAGGCTGGTCGATATTAGTGAGCCAATGAACTAGAGGACTAGTCGGTTTCGGGGTGCATGTCCTAATAAATCCATAATTACTGGCATCAGTATGGATTTATTGAGATGAAGTGCTTGATACCAAACACCGTTATTTTTAATGCAGCCATCATGTAGCCGGATAACTTGTGATGACCAGTGCCCAATACATGCCCCAAGATGGCTGCCCGGTCACTTGCAATATCTAGGAATGGAACCAGACATAACAGGGGCATATCTGGTCAAGCAAATATGTCCTCACATAAAATATAAAGCAACCTGCCTTAGAGCTTCAAAGCCTGCTGTAGGGGTGACTTACATATATTAAAATCAGTGACTTTGGAATGGCACACAGTGAGTGTGCCATGTTGTGTTTTCCCTCATGGTCTGCACCATAACACACAGTCTACAATGGCAGGCTGCATGCAGTTTATATGGGGTCCCTTGGGGTGCTCCATACATGCTGCAGCCCTTAGGGACCCTCTTTGGTATCCATGCCCTGGGTACCAGAGGTACTACCTACTAGGAACTTACAGGGGTGCCAAAGAGTATGCCAATTTTGTGACAGACCATTTTACCTTGTTTTTAGGGAAAGAGCACGGACACCAGGGCCTGGTTAGCAGGGACGCAGTGCACATCAGTCGTAAAACATCAGTACCAATGACAAAAAAGTGGGGGTGACCATGACAAAAAAGAGCACTTTTCTACACTTTTAATGTTTTATGTATGTCCATTTCTTTTCCATTCACAAACAGTTATACTATACACCAGTGGTTCCCAACCTGTGGTCCGGGGACCCCTGGGTGTCTGCAAAGCCCCCTCAGGGCGTCCCCGACTGCTTAGAAAATTAAATAACATTAAAAGATTAGGTCCCCAGCTCTCAGTAATGTCTCAGTTGTGTGTGTGGGGGTCCCCGTAATGATAAAGTGGGGATCCACAGAAGTCAAAAGGTTGGGAACCACTGCTATACACCAACGCTATATATATATATATGGGGGGGGGGGGGGGGGGGGAGGAGAAGAGAGAGAGAAAGAGAGAGAGAGAGAGAGAGAGAGAGAGAGAGAGAGAGAGAGAGAGAGAGAGAGAGAGAGAGAGAGAGAGAGAGAGAGAGAGAGATATGTATATATATATATAACAGGGAGTGCAGAATTATTAGGCAAGTTGTATTTTTGAGGATTAATTTTATTATTGAACAACAACCATGTTCTCAATGAACCCAAAAAACTCATTAATATCAAAGCTGAATATTTTTGGAAGTAGTTTTTAGTTTGTTTTTAGTTTTAGCTATGTTAGGGGGATATCTGTGTGTGCAGGTGACTATTACTGTGCATAATTATTAGGCAACTCAACAAAAAAAAATATATACCCATTTCAATTATTTATTATTACCAGTGAAACCAATATAACATCTCAACATTCACAAATATACATTTCTGACATTCAAAAACAAAACAAAAAAAAAATCAGTGACCAATATAGCCACCTTTCTTTGCAAGGACACTCAAAAGCCTGCCATCCATGGATTCTGTCAGTGTTTTGATCTGTTCACCATCAACATTGCGTGCAGCAGCAACCACAGCCTCCCAGACACTGTTCAGAGAGGTGTACTGTTTTCCCTCCTTGTAAATCTCACATTTGATGATGGACCACAGGTTCTCAATGGGGTTCAGATCAGGTGAACAAGGAGGCCATGTCATTAGATTTCCTTCTTTTATACCCTTTCTTGCCAGCCACGCTGTGGAGTACTTGGACGCGTGTGATGGAGCATTGTCCTGCATGAAAATCATGTTTTTCTTGAAGGATGCAGACTTCTTCCTGTACCACTGCTTGAAGAAGGTGTCTTCCAGGAACTGGCAGTAGGACTGGGAGTTGAGCTTGACTCCATCCTCAACCCGAAAAGGCCCCACAAGCTCATCTTTGATGATACCAGCCCAAACCAGTACTCCACCTCCACCTTGCTGGCGTCTGAGTTGGACTGGAGCTCTCTGCCCTTTACCAATCCAGCCACGGGCCCATCCATCTGGCCCATCAAGACTCACTCTCATTTCATCAGTCCATAAAACCTTAGAAAAATCAGTCTTGAGATATTTCTTGGCCCAGTCTTGACGTTTCAGCTTGTGTGTCTTGTTCAGTGGTGGTCGTCTTTCAGCCTTTCTTACCTTGGCCATGTCTCTGAGTATTGCACACCTTGTGCTTTTGGGCACTCCAGTGATGTTGCAGCTCTGAAATATGGCCAAACTGGTGGCAAGTGGCATCGTGGCAGCTGCACGCTTGACTTTTCTCAGTTCATGGGCAGTTATTTTGCGCCTTGGTTTTTCCACACGCTTCTTGCGACCCTGTTGACTATTTTGAATGAAACGCTTGATTGTTCGATGATCACGCTTCAGAAGCTTTGCAATTTTAAGAGTGCTGCATCCCTCTGCAAGATATCTCACTATTTTTGACTTTTCTGAGCCTGTCAAGTCCTTCTTTTGACACATTTTGCCAAAGGAAAGGAAGTTGCCTAATAATTATGCACACCTGATATAGGGTGTTGATGTCATTAGACCACACCCCTTCTCATTACAGAGATGCACATCACCTAATATGCTTAATTGGTAGTAGGCTTTCGAGCCTATACAGCTTGGAGTAAGACAACATGCATAAAGAGGATGATGTGGTCAAAATACTCATTTGCCTAATAATTCTGCACTCCCTGTATATAACATAGTCGCTCCACAACAAACGGGAACCAGGCTTCCTCGGATTCTCCTTGCATGACTGACACCGGCAACGACTATCCAAATCCAAAGACAGCACTTTATATAATGTAATGAAGAGTAAGTGCTAATTCCAGAAACAACAGCAATGCGTTTCGACCTCAGCCTTCAACTGGCCATAGAGTTATGTGCAGCATGAGTGTATTTAAATCATGTGACCACCCACCATGCACCAATTAAAATCCATTTTTACTTTTGATCTCTAATTCTTTCGTTATATTATCTTTCATTCATTCTACTTCTTGTAATTTCTTACCTTTATTATAATAAGGGTGAGTTATTTAATATACGACAATTTATATTAAGTCTTAATTATTCTTGTCCATGTCCAATTTTAGCCATTTCTAAAAGCAGGTGAAGTGCCCATTTCTACATAATTACATACCATGAGACATGGTAAAAGAATCATAATTAATACCGCAACTACACTATCATACAAATTTACCAGTAATTTCTCATTTGTCTACCTCATATTAAACAAATTGACTACAAATCATTTATATTGGTAAAGTGCCTATTCCTATTTGTGACCCAAATTCAATGTTGTTATGTTTTCTGGGTAACAGAGTATTGTCTTTAAATCTGGAGGTCATGATCCAAAGATATCATCAACAAATGTTTGTTGGATTTTTCCTTTTTACAAATTACATGACACCATCCCAAGAGGTTTTACAAGCATCCCTGGGAGCCTTAAAAAATTCCATGGACATCAGGTCCTAATCAAGACTCTAACTACATCTAAGTGTTAGAGACACATATATTATATCTACCGGATGTACAGTTTTGTTTTCTCATGTGCTCTTCATATTAAGAATAATTCAAAGCTATGTAATTTCCCAAATATCTATTTCATATTTCGTTAATAAAGTGCATCTACATCATATGTTTTTTTGTTTTTAAAGTCACATCCTATTCTTAAATGTTGTATTCATGGATCAGTCTTCAATCCCTTTTACATTTCAGTGGAAAATATTCATTTGTTTCATCTATTGAAACTAACCCAATTGCATGTCTTTCATAAATACTGTGCAATTCTACATCCGTGTTTAAACCCCAGGGCATTTCACTTCCAACCAGGATAATCCATTTAGATTCCATCCTCCTTAGTGTTTGTTCATGATCTGCTCCCCAAGCATTAGGTGTGATATGTTGGATACCATAGTATTTTAATCCTTTTTGTTCACCTTGGTCTTGTTCCCAAATATGTTTTGCCATTGAGTATGTTGGGTCACGATTGTTTATTGCCCTGAGGGGTTCACTGTACTGTCCACACATTTTTTACCTCAGACGCACTCCAATACATAAATCACATAAGGAGTTTCACAATTTATTCTTTTCATGATTTTCATTACTCTACCATCAATTGTTTTAAACTGCGTCATGTTCTTCCCAAAGGTACATGCTTTACACTTTGTACATTTCCCAAAACCTTGTCAATTATGCAGCAGCCAATCTGATCCATTTTTTTCTGAGGGATCATATAACTGCTTGTTAAGTGGTCACCCAATGTCGGTGCTCTCCTGTAGGTGATTGATGGATAATTGGGCAAGGATTTATGTAATGTCTCATCCAATATTAACAGTTTCCAGTTGTCTTCCAGCAATTTTTGTCATTTGACTGCCTGCATCAAAGCGCATGATGTATCTCACATCATTCATTTTTGAGTTATCATGATTATTTTTCATTTTTGGTGTCAATAGTTCATCCATTTTGCATTGCTCTCCTTAAGGCATCATTCAAAACTGATCTTGGATATCCTCTATTATGGAATCTCTCATACATGTCGTCCATTTGAACTTTCAATTCCATTTCCTCTGTGCAGTTACGCTTCACTCTCCAAAATTCACCATATGGCACATTACATTTTAAAGCCTTCGGGTGTCCAATATTGGCATGTAACAGACCGTTTGCACTTGTTGGTTTCCTATGCATTTTTGTGCAAACTTTTTCATTTTTAATGTAAACCCAATGTTTAAGTAATTGATCTCCAAATATCTCATTTCATAAGTAAATTTCAGCTGTTGAGGATTATCATTAAGAGAAGTCATGAATCGCACTAGTCTCTTGTCCTCCTTCCCATATGAGGAAGAGATCATCGATACAGCATACCCACAGAATAATGTGATCTAGTGTTTGTTGATTATTCTCTTGCCACACTGTTTCTGGTTCCCACATGCCCATCATAAGATTTGCATATGTTGGTGCGAACGAAGTCCCCATAGCCGTCCCTTGTTCTTGTAAATGTTACAGGGGGGGAGGGGGGGGGGGGGGGTAGACAACGACAAACAAAAGTGTTTCCAATGTGAACTCCTATAGGAGTTTGGAACACTTACAGCCAAACCTTTAGACTGAATTACACCATATTTGGCTGAAAGCTAGAGGTTTGTTCCACCTATTGTGCTTTTTAGTGTTTGGTGTATATCCATTCAGTAGCTGTTGAGAAACTTAAGAAAATCCAAATTTGGATATCTATGGCCATGGTTCCTCCCTCACGACTTTGTGCAGAATAACAAGCTTGTACAGGGAAATGCAGAGCTATGATTGGTTGTCAACACTTGAACCAGATGGCAGCCATCTTGGGACTCTGCTTCAGCAAAGTCCCACACAAACAAATGTGAAAAAAAGGGGAGGTGGGTAGGAGTACCCTGATTCCCTCCCCCCCCAAATCTTTGTTCTGTCTAAAGATATACATCAATCTTTTTTCTTGAATAACTCCAGAACTACTGAATGGATTTCAACCAAATCACAAAAAGATCTTTCTGGACCAAGATCTACCTTTCTGCCAAAATGTATTTAATTCCTTTCGACGAATCAGGCTGTAGTTGTGTCTAAAATCCTTATGGGAAATTGAAAGTGGAAAACATGTATTGGCCCGGCCCCTGTTTTCTCTCCCCCCCCCCACTTGATGAATCACCCCAAAACTTTCCAAACTGCAGCTGAGTGGCAAACTAGTTTTGAAACTTTTGTGAAGATTTGTCATATGCACCAAAGGTATTGGCAAAACAAGAACCGCTTTTCCTATGGAAACTAGGTCTCAACTATGGGCACCGCTGTAGAAATATCTGTGATAAGGTGTGTGTTGCTGTCCCGTGGTATATGATTGTAAGGCTTCGGATGTAGAAGGCTTAGAGGCAAATTTTAATTGAGGCCTACAAAAATTACCATGAGAGGCAAGGGACTGTAGAACCCCCTTGGACTTCGCCACCTCACTGTCCTTCATTTTCTCCAATGCCTGATCGACCTGTTGGCTGACAAGTGTTCCTTATCAAAAGGTACATTTAATATAGACTGCTGTACCTGCCGCTTGAACCATGAAATACGCAGTCACGTCTGTCTGCGTAAGAGGATACAAGTGATAATTCCTCTCGCTGCTCTGTCTGCTGAATCTAAACCACAGCAGATAAAGTTGTTGGAGATTAAATGTCCCTCACTGACAATTTCTCAAACTCTTTTCTAATGTTCATTTGGGAGGTACTGGAGAATGTCCTCCATTTCATCCAAGTGGGCACAATTGTATCTGGCACAATTGTATTTTGCATGTTGAAGATTCACCACTGACTGGCTGCTTGTGCAGCAAAACATTTGGCAGAAGCATTTATAAGCTTACTCTCCTTATCAGGAGGTGGCGCATCGTGAACGGCTTGCGAGTTTGGTCTTTTTCATGCATTGGATACGACCAGGGAGTGAGCAGGAACGTGTCCCTTTATAAAAACTGGGTCAGACAAGGAGGCCTTGTATTTTTTCTCTACCCATGGAGTGATAATGTGTGCTTTAGCATGGTCTTGGAAAATATTTTCCGCATGGCTCTAGATGGGTAGGGTATTGTGTGGATTTAAGGGAGGTGGCGTGTGTTTCAAAAAGGAAATCATCCTCAATGGGCTCTTTTTTTAAGGGGCACCCAATGGTACGTGGCTACCCTTCTAATGAGTTCTTGAAACAAAGTGGTATCGTCCGGTGGCGAAGGCCTAGCTGGGTATTGTGTCGGTCTATGTAAGCGTCCAAATCAAATTGAGACCAAGGGTCTGTGTCTGGATGTAGGAGGAGATTGTCATCCTGTGAGCTGTGTGAAATGAGAAGAGTGTGGTGAGCCCTGTGGAGAGAGGGAGTTTTTGGTGGTGGAGTAATTGGTGGTAGAGATGTAGGTAGATGTGGGTGGATGTCTGACAAGTCTGTTTCCATTCCGCTCTGCTTGATTAGAGATGTTGGTGGATTAATGGCCTCCTCGAAGGAAAGCGGTCTCTTAGATGGGTAGTAACCACCATTTTAACCTGCTGCTTCGTGTTGTAAAGAATGGGCTATGAGGATGTTATCAGCTCTGAAGTTGCATGGAGAGTGAGTTTCTTCAGAGCTGAAGTACTCTTTACATTTGGTGCAGAGGCAGAAAGTATTTTCGGTGCAGAGTGTGATGGGGGAGGTTTTAGTGCCAAGGCTGGTGGTGTTTGGGTTGGTACCAAGGTTGAAGGCTTATTTGTTGGCTCTGGAGCCAAGCCTTAAAGCAGAGCATCTGATGGAATTTTACAATACCTGCAATGGCCTGAGAGCAGTGGCGGCTCGATAGCCTGTGCTTCCTAATATATGTGTTTTTTGGTGGGAGCAGAAGGAGGCTTACTCACTGTTGGTTGAGCGGCAGGAACTTCCTGCATTTCAAGCAAGATGTTGGCATCTGAGACAGAGTCTTGAATGGAGAAAGCCTCCTTCTCCTCAGCTGAAGCCTAATGTAGTTCCTGCAGCTGCTCTGTGTCTGAAATGGTATCCTGGATACAGAATACGTCAGGTTTCTCCCCAAAGGTTTACCGCTGCATTTCTCGGCGATGAGCTCTCCAATCACACAGAATCTTCTTCCACTGGAAAGACCACAAACCTTCAGTCCTCTTCTCGATGCTCCAGCGATAGACAAAGGTTGCAAACCTCGCAAAGATCGGTCCTTGGAATTTTCCACTGACACTTCAGACAGAAACGGAAGGGCCTCTGTTTCATCAGGTTTTCATTCTCTGACGTTTAGAACGGACAAAATGGCTGCCCGAAGGGTAGACTCCCGATAAAGAAGAGTTGATCGGAAAAGAAATGTTTTCAATCCCGGAACACAAGGTAAAAGAAGTACTGAGTTTAATAACAATACTGATGGAATGGAGGTGTCCTGAATGGAAAAAGGTCTAATACGGCCCGAACTGGGGTACACTGAAAACACACCCGCCTGTGGAACAGAACAATCTAAAGATGAAGTTGATGCCCATGTGCATTACCTACAAGAGAAGGAGTCACTATATCTTGTGACTCAAAAGACTTTTCGAACAAAAACAACTTGCAACCTTCCAGACCCAACACTAGATGGCGGAAGTACGCTGAGCATGTGTATCTACAGCCACAAATGCCATTAAACACTATGTTACAGCAAATAAAAACGAGATGGGCTAAGGGAGGCAAGCATTTTAAGCCAATCTTTTAGCAGGCATAATCTTTTTGATTAATACATCTTAAAGAAATATGGCTGATATTGTTAACTCCATGCATCAAGTTCTTCCTATTACAGGAGACTCAAAGCAGGGGCTATTTATTCATTTCCTCTAGAAATGGTTTTACCCAGATTATTTTAATCACTTTCACCTCACCAAAAGCTCCCAACTCCCAATTACCATTGCTTTAAAACAAAATAACACCTTTACTTTGAAAAAGACTCCAGATCATTACTGCCCCCAAGAACTTCTAAGGACAATGCGACTAGATCCAGTTTCTGACAAATTCATTCTATTTTTCAAAATGAAGCAGTAATGTGAGGTTATGAAATGGTGATCAGACTTTCAGGTTGAAATTAAAATTACTATTATAACCTGCCAAAACAGAAATAAACGCGAACTGGGTGCTATTTTCATTTTAAACTGAAAAACTTCTATTTTTCAGTGCTTCTGGCCATTTTAAAATGATCATGCATATAGTAGTCACTGTGATGAGGGCCATCAGTCACATGGTGATGTCAAGGGAGGGGGCTGCACTCTACACTGTCTTCCTCAGCATGCTTGGCCTTCTCGTATTGGTGATACAGGGATTAAAAAAGTGCAAGCAACAGACAGAATGCTGAATGTCACAAGCAGGACTGAGTTTTATTTTATTTTTAAACGAGGACACAGAGGGAACAACATGTCTGGCTTGGGGAACTGGCAAGTGTAGGAGAGGGGGCAGCAGACCTCAGATGGAAATAATTAACGACCAAGCTGGGTGAAGAGTGAAATAGCAAGATTCTAAGGAGGCCAGGGGCCTTCACAGAAGTGAAACCGCAATAACATAAGGCAAGAATAGACTGCTGCATGCAAGGCAGCTGTCTGTGGCCAGAACCTGCCATACCTGCTTGCACCTGTCCCGTTCTGCCTTGTGCCTGCCCTCTGAGTGATGCTTTGGTGTTCCACTACTGCAGATAACTGTTCTACCTAAAACATGCCATTTTCTTTTCACTAAATTGTTTGGGGATTAAAATATATACCTGACCTACAGTCTGGCTGAGATGTTTTACTTGCACGATTCCATTCACCTCAAACTGAAAGCCACCATTTTAAAGTATAAGTACTTACAAAACACTAATTGCCTGATCACAGTGTGCAAATTGATTTGCTCATGACGGATGTCACTATTATGCCTGCTCCTCACCTACCACTCTCTCAAGGGTGCTCGGGTGATTTTGTCAGACTAGAGTGAGGTAGGATGTTCTAGTTGGGTTAAGCTGTGTTATACATCCATGTCGGCTGGACATCACATGTTCCGTTCTGGGCTTTCATTTGACAATGGAACTGCAATCTTGTTTTGCTTCCTTTGAAGCAATTGGTCAGCCACACCCGATAACTATGGTTAGACCTGGCATTTTTGGGCGTGTTTCCCCAGTCTTTTTGCCTTCTGACCTCCTGTTTTTATGGTATACTGGACTCTGTTTTTGCAGGTTTATGGTCTCTGTGCACTTTACCACTGCTGAGTGAGGCCCCCAGATGAATGAGGAAAGAACAAAAACTACAAACTTGTATCTTTAGTGGATATCAAGTAACAGATATCAGGTTATATCTAGTCAAAGAGGCCAATGTTCTTCATCTACATTTCCATTGTGAAATTGGAGAATTTTCAAAGAAGCTTATTCCATCATAGGCTAACAATGCTTTTCCAGCAAAGTGTATAAACAACAGGCCATCAACGAGTTTTTCACGGACCACATACGTCTGGTATATACACAGCATGGTGGTGTGTTAACTGAGATGGCAATGTTTTCTCACTTGCATTAGTCAGTCTCTGGCGAATGTCTCATCTGCAGACCGAAAACAATTGGGGGCCCCCAATCAGTAAACAGGAAATACTGGAGGCAATAAAATCCTTGAAAACACTAACGCCCCAGAAAGCGACGGCTTGCCCTCCGAATTTTACAGGGCCTTCCTGGGAGTCCTGGTAGATCATTTGACTGGGGTGTTCGCAGAAGGATATGAGGCCTGCTAAATTCCAGTCAATGATAGAAGCAATAATAACGGTAATACCAAAATCAAGTGGCCACCTGGGGGAGCTCTGTGTCTAATCCAACTACTGATCCTAATAAAAATCTTTCTGGAACACAAAGAAGAGTACTGTTTCACTCATCAACGGATCTGTCGTACTGAAGGTCGCACTTGTACTATACTACTATATAGGTTTTGTGTGCTGTGGTCTTATCTGTTGATTGTTCATACGATATGGTGATGTCCGAAAGTGCTAGGGTTTTGGTCATGATCCTGGGTCTCTTACAGGAAGCGACAGGGTGGGGTATTTCACTATCCATTAGAAGTTGCTAAACAAAAAAAACTCAGCAGACGATATACGATCCTTGGCCTTGTAGCAGCAAGGAGGCATATTGCCATATACTTACTGAGCCCCCACCACCCTGACCGAAGCAATATGGAGAGGGGATTTACTGGAATGGGAGGGAGCAGAAGAATTACACCTGAGAACAACTAGGACGGATGCCAAAGCCCAAGAGGTTTTAATGGCTTGGGCGACTATGACCAATACACTGCTGCATATTACCTACCCTAGACAGGATGACACTACCTTGACAACGGCCAACAGGGGTTAATCTTGTGGTGATCCACATTCTGTCTTCACTGTCTAAGGACATAACACAAAATGGTAATGGAATATTTTGAGTATTAATGGGCTCTCATACTGGCAAAAATGATTGATACATTATCCTACATATTTCTCGTGAACATTGGGATGGCATACACAATACAATGGTGATGAGATTATGGTATTGCTTATCTGGCTATGTTTTGTTTATAATTTGTAGAGTTCTAATAAGTGAACTATAAACCTGGCACTTATCAAGATTCATCGTATAAATGTTTGAACCTGTTGAATTTTATGTATCGCTATGAGGACTGCTAAATAAAGAAAACTTTAAAAACAAAAAACACTGCTTTTCCAATTTGAAAATGTAGTCCTAAGATTCCTAATTTTTCTACTAATGAGCTGGAGAAGCAAGACAATAGGGAAATAAACAGCCATTTTCTTGAACTGAAAAAATGAGGAGAGTAAATGAATAATTATCTCACCGTAAGCTGTACAAAGGCTGAGATACACCCTACAAGCCGAACAATTCAAGCAAGGTGACTATCAAAACACAGAAAATTATGGCTGCTTGAAGTGAAAGGTAAACATTATGGCCAAAACAAGTAAAACAATGTTTAACCAAATTCCAGGAGCACGTTTGAAAACTTTTCAACCACCCATGGGCACATTAGTCAAGTCTATATCACCTTGCTGAAGGACATATCCATCATGCACTGGAATGGCAGTGGTGTGTGTAGAACCACTATCCAAAATCAGTCCTGTGGATCGGCCATTAGCAAATCTGGTTAAACAGGTTCAGGAATACAGAATAACGAATACAGAATAATAACAGCGCAACCACAAGCATGACAATTCACTCTCTGAACATAGCAAACAGGACCACAGCAACTCCTTGGAACTAATAGTAGATTTCCCCAAATTTAGCTTAACTCAGCCACACAGTTCTTGGGTGCATCAGGCAAGTTTAATAAGCGGGGCTAATAACACAGGACAAAGAAGATAAAATTTTCAATGACAAAGTGTACAAAACAAAAGAAAAGGATAACTGCAAAGAATGGCAAAGTAGTGCAATGTAGAGGACCTAAAATGCCTTTCAAAAGTGTATGCTACTTAACAATTACCATATTAGCTAAAAATGGTGAAAGTGCTTTTAGTCTCAGGTTTATGGATTTATGTGCATGAAGCAACATTCGTACTCACCTCTGCCACCGAAAAAAGAAAGAAAAAAAGGTACTAACCTACCGTTAATTGAACATCTCCTTCACCTTTTCAAATTACCATTCTGGATCCTATTCATGGCAGCCTTTTCTCAGTGTGAGAATGGAATTAAATTGCATAGGGTCTTTAATCGCTCAATTTAGTGTTGGGAATGTTTGCAAGGACAGTGATTCTTATGTCTCACATTAAGGCCATGGCAATTTAATCCGAGATTAGCAATACCTCTAGTTCCTGCTGTTTTGCCAGTTCCTAAACCAAAACTTCTATTTGCATTTACCACTACCTAAAACATCAGAAGTGTAGAATGACAAGGCTGGGCACAGCATTGAAGTGGATTCCTCTACTGATTATTGCTCATCACCCTATCCCTACTGCTAAAGCTACGAGATGGTGTTAATTTGTTTGTGAACATGGTCAATGTAGTGTGAAAGCCTTGATTTTTATTTTGTGCCGGCTTCCAATTTTTTATGAATAGTTTCTCAATGCAATCTTATGCAACGCTTTCTGGCCTCATGCCCCACTCTTTAAGTAATACTCAAACAGGTAAATCTTCAGGGGTCCCTCCAATAGTATTTTCATCCCAGGGAGCACAATATGGTTTGTCAAGGGCAATCCTTCAATATATGTGCCTTTTGGTGGTTTCCCAGGTTGTTCATGAAAAAAATCCATTCACATCCCAACTCGGGGACATGGATATTTGAGCAGCCTGTGCAAGGTGCTGCTGTGCAAGAAAGCTAAGCACCAAGTTGAACTGGAATGCTGAACCACCATCTCTTATGTCTTCCCGAATCTCTCTCTCTCTCCGCTGCTCTAATTCAGTAAGAAAGGGATTTACAGTTACATTTCTTTAAACGTATTCACAAAGATTAACATTTCCAGAAGACTTTAGGCCCCCTTTTTCTACTCTTTTTCCTGTTGCTCTTTTTTGATACAGTTTGAGAGCATTCCCTTGTGTTCTTGTGCCGCATTTAGATTTCGGACATTACTGGTCACATATTATGTCATTTTCCTGTTGTCCTGGTGGTCTCTTGGTTATTCTGTGTTGCTAATACTGTTGGGCTGTTCCAATATAAGTTGATTTGGTGCAATACAAGGAAAGGGCTTAATGGCGCTCAAAACTGGGCCACGCCTGACAGCTCTTTCCAGGAACATTTGTCCATAGTTTGTAAGGCAGCAATCTTTGCTGAAGCTGCTCACTTGCATAATAAGTTAGGTGCCACCTTGGTAGTTGACATTGAGGGCAGTTTTCACACAGGGTGTATGAGCTCCATTTTAAGAGTATGCTGGTCATATCAATGGCTAAATCCAGAGGGTGTGTGCTCTCAATGAAAGGCGATTACAATCAAACCACCCGCTTTCCCCTAAACAAAATACACTGAAAGTTTCAGTTCTCTAAATCAGCTGTTCCCAACCTGTAGTTCGAGGTCCCCAAACTTCTGTGACACATTCCTAGGGGGTTAATAGCCCTGGACCAGCAGGAAAGCACTTCTCCAGCTGGGGCCTCGGACAGAAACATGTGTGTTTTAATATTTATTACTTCCTTTGTGCAGCAGTTTTAAAGGCACTGCAGAGTTCCTTGTACATCCAGCAGCTTTCAGGAAAAAATAAAAGCTTAAAGATAACTCTGGTGAATAATGTACCTGTTGGAGAAAGAGATGGGAGTTTTGTCTAGTGGTAGTTTTGACTCATTTCAGGTTAACACTGATGGATAATATGACTACTGCAGAGAACACATTACATGCAAACAGTAGTAGTTCATGTGCATAGCACACTGGGTTACTGCTTTTGTCACAGACAATATTTTGTTACTGTGTAGTTCATAAGCTACAATCATAATCTAGCAGTGAGCTTTGAACTACCATTAGAGAGCTGAATGCAAACTGCATGGCACAAATTAGAATGTTATGTTTTTTCCCACTCTTTAATTTTCCTTAAGCTGCTAAAAAGAATTGATTGCGTAGAAATACATTCTCATTATTAAATTCAACGCTAACTACTGTGTTATGTTCTGAATCCTGAGTTTGTGCTTATTCAGACCAAGCACTCTTAGAAAATGCCTTCCAGTATGGGTGGCATGTGAATTCTACACCTTGTAGTCCCATGTAAAGTGCTCTGACACCCTACACTGGAATGAGAGGTTCTATAACACAGATGAATTACATGTGACAGAGGGGCTATGGAGGGATGAGAGGCCCTTATAGTTTTACTTCCTTTCCCTTCCCTCATATGTAGTCATTCAGTGGGGTTCCTCAGAAGTCAAAAGGTTGGGAACCACTGCTCTAAAGCATTCCCAGAATGACAACACTATTTTTTGACTCTGAAAAAGTTCACACACCTACTCCCTAATGTTGAACATCTGATAAGTGCATCCGTTTCCTTAACTATTTGACCATATAGCATTCCCCTTAATGTGGCTTGTTAGTTTAGCAGAACTAAATTTGTCAAAAGTATGCAGATGCACAGGTCTTAAATTCTCAACTGTACAAACAATAGTGATTTACCACTGCCAAAGTAGGTAAAATCAGAAAGTAATTTATGGAAACTTGCAAGAACTTGCAAAGGATACGCTGTAAGTACTGCCGTTTTACACAAAAAGAAAGCTGGGATATTGTAATGCTCGAACATTAGCTCTGTCAGCTTTTCCCGCTTTGCTCGGGTATTCCACTGTCAAAGGAAAAACAAATGCATTTTTGTTACACTCATTTTAAAGATCAGATGACAGTGTTAAAACATGCTAACTTGGTATATAACAAAACAATTAAAAACTCAGGGAAGTGTACTCATCGTTTGAGTGCAGACAGACCACCAAGAAACAGGCGACAGGTTACACTTTATAAATATCAACTAACAAAGTACTGCACATTAGTGAAAATAGGAAAGCCAGCCCTATCCTTCAATGAGCTGGCTCACTAACTGTGGCCTTATGGGTTTAATGCTCTATGAAAACTTCCCCTAGTCAATGATATCTTCCAGATCATACGGATTACCTTATCACTAACATAACTTGTTCCAAAGCCAAGAAGCAGTGTGAATCTCATTTATAAAAACTAAAATAATGATGGGTGAAATGTGTCCATTCCCAGCCACTGGTCTTTGGACTGGAATTTGGTTGGAGTGATAACCAGTGGATAAGAATATTTCAAACATCACATCTACAATCTTATTTTCCTATGCCACATACCCAAAATGCGATGGGTATGCCAGGACTACGGGCCATACTCACTAAACCAGAGGACTATCCAGCTGCACCCAAATGTGTAGAAGCAGGTCTATGTTTGCTTGTGTTGTTGTCTACAGGACTAGGCCAGCAGTTCAGGTTAACCTGTTTCAGGAAGTTAGGGTTAAAATGCTGCTAAAGGAGCAGGGCCTAGTCTGTTCTATATATGCTCGGTCTCAGTTTTAACTGGCATGAGGGGGGAAGGGGGTTGACTGTGTAAACTACTCCGCTACCCTGACAGACATACTGTTCCCCAAATTTAGAGATGACTGTCATCCTCGCAGATATCTTTTTCTATTAGCAGGAACCACTGTAACGGCAGTTCCTGTCAATGTTATAAAAGTTAGACGATCAGGCCCATCAAACATTACACCAGGCCATCAAACCCTTACAACGTTTTAAGTTTTTCAAAAGAAACCCGCAAAGCAGTAAAGTGAAAGACTAATGACCCCCATATAATGTGGGTTTCCGCCCATGATGTGGGTGTATTTTTTTTCTGTCCCTTACTGCCAGGTTTTGCCTGACTGTGAAAGACAGAGAAAAAAAGATAAAGCTCTCTGGCCGGCCACTCTAAATTGGGCAGACATAGAATTTAAATTGGGAGGATGGATGGCTTACCTCTGGAGGCCAGTGGTCCATCTATCCATCGACTCACTGGTGGGGTAAGTACATGAGCAGCAGAGCCATAGTAGGCTCCGTCAGTGACAATGTCAGTTCGCCCACCTGAGAATTCAGCAGGTGGGCCAGGAGTAGTTTGGCAGAGAGCATCCTAAGTTCCATTTAAATCAGCCCCTATTGTTGATTTACATGCCAGCTAAGTGACAGGTATCTTTACAACATTAATAACAAATTTATTTTACCGGTGCCTCTGACATCAGGACTGGATGCAAGCTTGCTTCTGATTTTATGTGAGTCTTGTACGTATGGTCTAATATTGCTTGATAACTGTCCCAATCTTCAACTGAAATGAAAAAAGTATATTGTGTAAAAAAAAAAAAAAAATGTTAATGCAACACAGAATGAAAAAGATTTCACACTGAAAGTACAAGATTAAGTTTTATATATATATATATATATATATATATATATTTATATTAAAAACAAAAGAGAGAACACTAGGTAGTTCCCAGGTTTGGGTGAAGAGCAGCTCCAGTAAGAAGCACCCTGCAACACCAGCGACACTCTAGATTTTCACACCTCAAATGTCTGTTTTTCTAGAAAAGTTTTTGAGCTCAGAATTGGCACAGTGCCATTCATGCCGAGATAGAAAGTGACAAAGTATTTTGCCATCTGTACAGGAAAATCTTTAATCATAGGATTGGCCGAGGGCCATCCTTGCCGAGCTGTAATATCACAAAAGCCTTTCACCACTCCAGGCACAGTATTACAGGCTCTGGACTGTTAAAATACCATCAGAGCCAACAAGGAATAAGCAAAAGACACACATCGCAACAACCAAGGATTAATTATCTTATATTATGAGAGGAATAGGGGGTACTAAACCCAGTTCACGCGTAAGAGGAATCTCCATATAAATTATGAGATGCACTAATTATACAATGTTTTGAATGAAATATTTAACAACCAACCACTTTGGTTTACTCTGGCATTTATGTATCCAAGGTCACTTACTCTTTGTAAATAGGAATGGTTTTTTTTGATTTTTCAAGGTTTTTAATATTGTAAGCTACATGTCCCAGAGTACCTCATAATAGGTCAGTGGGGCATAAAGGTATAAATATTGATATAAAAGAAGGACCAGGCAACCGTGATCAAGACCATTCGGTTGAAACGCGTCTGAGTTGCCAGTATATGAAATAAAGGAATAAATTGTGCCAGTTCATCGAGTGCAGCACAATCTTTTTGCAACAACATATGACCAATTAAATACCACCAGTCGAGTTTTGCCGATTAAATACCAAACACTGTTGAGATGTCAAGCTCTGCACTACAATCATTGAATGGTAAAGTCGTACAATGTGCCCTAAAGTAAGCTACTGACCACTTTAGTCCTTCGCATTTTAGAAGAAGGTATAGCAGATAACTTTTGACATTCCACACACTTTAGCTTCAGCTAACACGAAATTCAAATTTTCTTTGTATCTCCCTTCTTATTCTTTGGGTTCCTAATGGACAGTTGCGGCAGGAGACAAAAAACGCTATAAAAGTCATGCAATGAAAGCAGTCGCAAAGGAAGAAGATGGCAGCCCAGATGTGTTGGATTTTTAGAGTAGCCACCTCACCTCTCGCAAATACTACAGGAAGCACTATTGAATAGATAATTATAATTTACCAGATGCTTGGACTATCATCATTTCCTACAAAATAAGTAATTTTATTGGTTTTTTTAACAAATTGAATACAGTAGAAATTTTAGACAGAAAATGGACAACAATCATATGTAAGAACTTAAAGTTGTCCTTTGAATTACAACGCTCACACAAAGCAGAGCAAGGATGCAAGAATACCAGAAACACAACTGCTATCAAAATAGTCTAGAGGGGCCTATGGAACATTATTTTGTAGTGGTCTTTATTAGATGTGGCGGCTCAACATTCCCAATTAGCATCTAAATCAGTCTCTGCTCACCAGCCACAGTTAACAAGTGTCAAGTCTAGGCCAGTGTTTCATTCAACTACAAGTTGTCAAGTCAAACCCCCAAATGCCTTGACTAATACTTCTTTTTCATTTAATTGCAGATATTATATCCCAGAATATTTTCCATTCTCATGAATGCTTTTTCTTTATTCTCAAACAGTGCTGCCCAAAAAAACTGAAAATCATTAATGGTCTTCATATTCCTTTAGCTTTTGTTAACTTTATACTCTACTTGGCCTAAAACATGGCTTAATATGCCATGAAAAAAGGCCTCCCATCAAACTTTACTACTGTGTCTGGGTGCTTTTTTTTTTTTAAATCCTCTGTAGTATTCACTGCAACATACCAGTGACCAGAAGATATAAACTTCAACCAACATTGTCAATCAATATTCTTTCTTAAGCGCACACTTTCCTCGAAGGCCTCCTTGATCGTCTAAAATAAACTACGCTATCTCACATTGAATCTCCTGCTGATCCCTGGGTCAATATTAATGTGGAAACAAAGGACACAGTTGAAAACAAAGACTTTATAGTACAGGAAAAGAGGGTGGAGTTTACTCATGCATGTTCAAAGAGCCAAGATGGTAAAGACCTAGATGGACTGATATTACAAGTGGAGTTCAGTAAATCAGTATTTTAAAATGTCACGTAGGATTGTAATAATTCATAATTTTCTCTGGCCTTTTAATAAAATGTTCACCCCTACCTCTAGCTTCCTGCAGCTCAACCTTTTTGTTCCTGCTGTTCTCTCCACCCATCCCCTTCTGTGGGTGCCTTTTTCACTCTGCCTTATTGGGCGAGATATTGGCCACTCAGTTGCCTGCAAACTGGCAGACAGGTGGTTGTGAAGCTGGTAAAAGAGTGGTAGGGTGACTGATTAAGGAGATAATCAACAGTCTAACAGAGGAGTAAACTCTTGTATTATTTGATTTCTCACTCCAGAGTGGCACTTGCTTAGTCCTCATTCTTAGCACAGTGAGAATGTCAGATCTGAGAAAAGGAGAAAGGGAGAGACTGTTCTAAGCCCCCCTCAACCCCCTACGCAATAGCCTTGGTAAGTTTGAATTTCTAGATTTAAGGAGTCATTACTAACATGGTACCAGCACAAAACAGGGACAAACATTATTTGAGAAAGGATTTGTAATAGTAGCTATTTAAAGCAGAATAAAAATGTTAGCTCATATTTCACTCGCTGTTAGCACTAGATTTTTGTTGATGAAAATAGCGAGTGCAAAATGATAAAATAAAACTAACATGCATGTGACGGGTGTAGGGGGTGGGGTGGGGAGGGCATAAGAAGCTTGTTTCCATCCCCAGTGACCAGACCATTGGGAGTGGACAGTAAACACAGAACACCTGGTGCAAAGGTTTTTTGCACCATTGTGTTCTTTGTCCCAGAAATAAGATCAGCTATTAATAACACTGTTAATATCGGACTGCCCATCATGTTCAAATAGCAAGGTGGCGTTTATTTTTACCCCATTCTTAGCAAGGTAAGGCTGCTGCCTAGAGAAAAGAAGGAAGTGAAGAACAAGCAACATCTCTCCTTTAACAACTCATTTATAAAAACTGTGGGAGAATTGCTACCTCTTAGAAAGCAGTTGGGGGAGAGGGCTCTGATGATAATGAAAGTATTTGCGGACAAAATATTCAAAACATTTTAAAAACTACAGCTCAGGGACAAACTGCTATTTTATTAAAATGACAAGCTTTCATTGTGGGGATCAGATATTGTGCTTTATGCAAAATTCATAGAAGTGTGTGTATTTTCAGAAACTAGCATGGTAATATTTCGGGATAAAAATTATTGTATTTCTGTAATACATCCATATGATAGTTGAGTGATAATTCACACTGATTTTGGTAGACCTAATATTGATCTTGATTCCTTTGCACCAACTTGTAGCTTAATTTTATCATCTAGATTGACACTTTTGTGATATTGTTACTATTGTCTCGGCATTTAAGATTGATGTCACATATCTTATTTTGTAAGTAGAATGACAGCACCGTAATATGAACCAGTAAGAGGTATTTAGTTCTACAGTCTACCACAGGTGGTTGTGCAATCTGAATAGTGTTTGATTTTTACTGCAATATTAATTAGTGCCCCCTTACAAGCTCTGAATTTGAGGCAAAATTAAACTAAGTGTGCTGTAAAATGCAGCAATTTCCCATATTTTCTTCTGAAACTATTTTTGTGGGGGAAGAAACCTTGTAGGAAGCTGGCTCTTCATACGATATAACAAAATTAGATATATTGGGCGAAGTGCCCATGAATACTCTTACCAGTGGACAGGGGCTTAAACTAGCAAACCCCTGGTGTTCTTTTTAGGGGGGTAGTCAGGTTGAGGAGCCTAAGCTTTATCAGAGAAGAGTATCAGACATGCAAATACACATACAGACAATAAATGAGATACAATACTA
Organism: Pleurodeles waltl; assembly: GCF_031143425.1. NCBI lineage: Eukaryota > Metazoa > Chordata > Amphibia > Caudata > Salamandridae > Pleurodeles > Pleurodeles waltl. The sequence goes on along the minus strand of NC_090450.1, from coordinate 68,937,440 downwards.
AAGGATATCCACACCAATTTGGTGGGCTGTGTCTCTGGAGGGCTGGGGGACCACATTGACACCGTTGGCCCACATCAACTTGGGCTCAGCGGTACGGGTGCAGTAGTGCTTTCCAGTGTCGGGTTTTTGCAGTCAGGAGTCCTCTCAGGACTCTTGGAGTGCCTACAAAATGCAGGGAAACTGCTCCACAGGAGTTCCTGGGTCTTTGTTGAAGGCAGGCAGTCCTCCCAGGCTTTGGAGGCACAGCAGCTTGTAGAATAAATCAACTTTGGTGCCAATCAGTGGGAACAGCAGGCTGGCCGGCAGGGCTGGGACCAAGTCAGGTGCTTCTTCCTCAGACTCAGCTTTTGCAGCTTCTGAGGTTCCTCCTTTGTAATTGAGCAGGGATTTGCTTTTCTGGTACCAGAGGCTCCCCTAAATATTGAATTTAGGGGTGCCTGGGAAGTGTAGGGTAGTAGTAAATGGGCTCCTCACCCACGGGGTCACTACACCCCCCTATATCACACTTCTTGTTTGAGGTGGGCATAACTCTGTCACAGCGTTCCTGAAGACAGATATGCATATCAAGAGCGGTAGGCTTCTTTGAGGCCCTCTGCTTTGGAATGCAAAACCGCAGGTCATTCTGTTGGGTGGGGTGTGTAAACACCTCCCCCAGAACAGGCTTTATTTCTGACCACCCAAGAGCAAAGGCTCTCACTCTAGGGGGACAGACATTACTGGTAGTGGCAGGCTGGCTAAAACTAGTTAGTCACGCTGCTAGGTTTTCAAGGGGTACTTCTAAGGTGCCCTCTGGGTGCATGTATTAATAAATCCATAACTGGCATCAGAGGGGGGTTCATTAATACGAGGGGTTTGATACCAAACATCTGTATTTTCAGTAAAGCCATCATGTACCTGGGGAATTCACAGCAACTACTGTCCAGCACATGTACTTAAAATGTATTTGCTGTCTACTCATTAGGCCCGAGATTTAACAGACATGACATGGGCATATCAGCTCTCACATGTAATGTAATGCAGATGGCCTTAGTGCTATAAGGCCTGCTGGAGGGGGTGACTAACATATTCCATGCATTGTTTAGGGGACATGGGACACAGGCTGTGTGCCAGGTCGTGTTTTCACTTTTAGCTACACCAAGACACGCAGCTAGCAATGGCAGTCTACATGTGGTAGGTGCAGAGTCTGTGAGGGTGGCAAAGTAAATGCTGCATCACTTGGTACCCATGCCCTTAGTACCAAGGGTACCATATACTAGGGAATTATAGGGGAGGCAAAGATATTGCCAAATGGGAAACAGTTGCACAGTTTTAGGGAAAGATCTGGCACTGGGAACCTGGTTAGCAGGAACCCAGCATACTTTCAGTCAAAATTACATCAATTACCAAAAATTGGGGGTGACCCTTGTCAGAAAGGGACACTTTCCTATCCATTTCCCGCCACCTGAAGAAAGTTGGGACTGCTTGCTTTCTCACCAGGTCTAATCTAAAGTGCCTCACCACTTTCAAAGTCCACCACTCGCCATTGCATTTACTCAAAACACACAACACGCATTTCTACAGAGGTGAGGTTAATCATAGAAAATTGGAGATCTTAGCCATTACAAAGGGACACAAAAGTGGGCACTGTCCCTATGTAGAGCATTCCACATTTTATATACACACCCACACACACACACATATATATATATATACACACACACACTTAAAAAACAAAGGTTACATGGACCTTATAGTTACTCACATTTTAAATGTACCAAACCATATAACTGATAAATTTCTAGTTATAGTTATCTCGGGTAACTTAACTATAACTCGTGCTATACGGTAACTAACTTGCGCCCCTGCCATGTACAGTTTTCTGCTAAATAATTTTACTGCAAGTGTTATCAATGATGTTATCAAGATGTCACGAGTGATGTATTATGTGGGCTAATTGGCAGTGCATGGTGAGGGTGCAAGTAATAGTTACCTTAGAGCACGAGTTATAGTTACTAAGTATAACTAGTGGCGACTACGACTAAGTTGATTATATATTATAAATACCGAAGGGGCTAAGAAAAAGTACATATAAGAATTAAACAGAATTAAAAAAATAAAGAAGTATGGCAAGCTATTACGAGAAACACAGCGCACAACTACATTTAACTGATAAAGTCTGATGGTTTGTGTGAAGAGAGAAAGAGTTCAATACATAATTAGGCAATATGTTTCTCCCCAAACCATCCTAATTGGCTATTAGCTAACTCTGGAGAAACTGCTTTACCAGGTTTTTTTTCCCCCAGTATACGAGAAAAGACATTGGTAGAATGTTTCATGGCAAGAATCTCAATAGGCAGTACAGTTAAGAAATAGCAAAATACAGCCAAGTGTCAATGGATCTTTAAAGTCAACTTACTCATCCCATTCTTTAACGGTGAAATGACCTCCATGTTCTCCCTCGGAACCCGAAGGGTATTTGTATCTATGAAGTATGAGGGGCCTCCTGGCTTGTTTTTGTCTCCATCTATTTCCATTTGAGTGCTTCCATCTTCCCTGTCCAACACTACTCCAATCGCAGTGGGAAAGTCGACCTATAATGCAACATAAGGATAAAGTAAATCATAAAAATATGAAAAAAGACTTACTGGGTTAACACTCCAATACCAACACATTAAAAGGAAATAAATTTACAGTTAATTTTCCCATGGCATGTCATCGAAATAACTTTCCCATTACCTTTGGGCAGTCCTCCCCAGCATAGCCGGCTCGCACAGTGTAGGACCCAACATCAAACACCAAGGCCCCGACCTCATCTGAAAAAATGAATAGTAAAATTATGATGAAGAGCAAATCTAACACAAGAAAATTGTTCCCACATACGAAAGCTCCAAATAGTACCACTGGTAATTCTAACTCATGGTACTACAAATAAAGTAAAGGTGCAAAAAGATAAAATAATGAGCACTGGCAAAGCCAATAGGTTTCACATATGCAAGAGCTATTGGCTTTGTCAATAGTAATTAGATATGTTGCAGAGCAGCGTGGGTTATGTGCACTGTGAGGAATGGTCTGATAAGTATGCCAAGGCTACTTTTGGTTCCCAGTGTTGCCCACCTCTGACGCCAAGGGTCTAAGGGTGCATTACACAAAGTTGTGAAATGATTTGAAGGACGCGAGGGAGAGACGCTGACCAATAAGAAGCAAGGAAACAAGAGTGACTTGGGAGCCATGTGAGAGCCAGGCAGTGGTAAGTATAGGTAAGTAATTGGCAGGCCCCAAGCCATATTCAAGATTTGTTACACCAGCAAACTTAAAAAATGTCCTCTGATAACATCTTTATAATGACTGCCTTCTAACACACCTGTACAATAAACTAATCCCCCCACCTCACACCAGAACAGTGACTCCACTGACATATCTTCAGTAGGACTTTAAGTGGGCCGGGTCCCTCTGTATCTCAGACCCGGTAGTGATTAAGAAAAAACACTGAAACTAGACATTGCCCTTTGACCCTTCTTCTGCACAGCGGTTGCTCCTCAAAACAATTGCATGATTGTTCTCTTATCTCACATCCGCAGTGGCAGTCAAATAGGTGCCCAAACTGTTTTATGTTGAATCCCTTATGACTTCTAACCAGTGGACGAAGTGCATTAAAAAGGTATAGGAAGAACAAAGGTTTTAACAAGGACTGGCAAAGTGAATAGGTCTGGCCTTGGCATGCCAGCAATGTTCCCCTTCTATTTTTTTTTTTTTTTACCATGCACATGGAAAAGACCTTAAAAATTTACGGTTATATATTTTATTATTTTTAGGGAGAAAACAATAAGCTGTTCAACCTCCTAAAACTAACTCTTGGTCAGACTTAAAAAAGTAAAAGGTGGGAGCTTCAAATAGGGCCAGCTGCACCCTGATTGTGCACATTTTGTTCCCTAAACCTTGAGCTTTAACAGTGGCTGTAAATAATATCAAGCGGTTTAAACAAGGAAAATCATGTTTGTTACGGCACAATAATAATACATCCATACTTTCAGACTACCAAACTGGATTCCGCCCAGGTAGAGGCACAGAATCTGCCCTCATGGCCATCTGGGATGACCTTAAAACACAGTAGACCACAATGTGGCTTGCTGCACTAATTCTATTGGCCCTCAGCCGCAATGGAGTTTGCTGCACTACTTCTCTTGGCCCTTTCAGCTGCCTTTGACACAGTTGACAATGACACCCTAATACAAAGACGCAACGAAGCCGGTAGAGGGACTGCTCTCGACTGGATCACATCCTATCTTCGAAACAGAACAAATGTCATACATAGGACTCCTTTCTTGTCCAAACCATACTTCACAAGAGCAGGGGTCCCTCAAGGATCGATCATCTCAACCATGCTTTTCAACATCTACATGAAGCCATTACCAGCAATGATCAATGAATTTCAGCTCCTTAAACTAGAAAGCCCCAAAGACAATTGGAAACTCAAAAATCGCCAGTTGCCTCAGAGACGCTGATCAGTGGATGACATGGAGCCATCTGAAGCTGAATGCTTCCAAAACGTAAATACACACATGTGGCTTTTGGAAAAATTATGACCCACTCTATGCCTGGCCTGATGACCTGGGACCACCTCAAAGTATCTAAGGGAGTAATAAACCTTGGATTTACCATGGACTCCAAGTTAACCGTGAATACAAAAGTGGACAAATTTGCAAGATCAAGCTTCATCACCATGAAACCCCTGTGACATATCTTCCCCCACTTGAGACTTCCACACAAGCTACTAGCTCACTTGCACTGTCTAAACTGGATTACGTCAATGGCCTCTATCACAGATCATCTATTAACTATGGAAAGACTACAATGGAGTCAGAACTCTGCTGTCAGGCTACTTCTATTTGTAAAGCCACAAAGCCCACATCTCCCCTGCCTTGAGGGTCCTACATTGGTTACCAGTTGCCAGAAGATCCACCTTCAAGCTGCTTTGTATCCCCCACATAGCAGTACAAGGAACAGGACCACTTTTCATCAAGAATAAATTCACCAAATATATTCAACAAAAGAACCTCCGCTCAAGATTGGAACCTTGCTTCAAAACCACACCATAGAAGATAAAAGACAATATGTGGCTCATCTTTCTCTATTCAAGCAGCAAAACTATGGAATTTATTGCCCCCAAATATACGATCCCTAGATAACTATCTTATCTTCAGAAGACTACTCAAGAGTTGAACCTATCCTACATAACCACCATACTCAAAGAGCAATGAAATCCTTTCATATGTAAACATTTATAATTTGATTATATGTATACAAGTGTATTTCTTCGTACAAAAATGTATACATTTTTTTAAAGATCTATACATACTCTTTAGGCCTGCTTAACAAAAGTATATATTACTTAAGGTTTAAAAAAAATAAAAAAAATATATATATACACACATTCTATGCTTAATATGTTCATAGGTCACTGCATAGTTTCTATATAAGATGTTGTTTGATTAGATGCTTATGAGTCTGTTTTATTTATCACAATAGGTAAATATGCCGATAATTTTTTTTCAAATAAATAGAATTAATCACATGAATTGAGGTGGAAACTCATTTACTGCTTTAACGCTAAATAATAACTAAAGACAGCCTTTCCCCCATCCTTAACCAACAAAATATCTACTGATCCCAATCTTTCAAAGTTCTGCTGAATCTAATTGTAGAACCTAATCTCTTTGCATACAATGTTTCCCAAAAAACTCTTAATTTTTGTTACCTATTCTGCAACCAATGGAGTTTTAACCGACATTTAATTTGATGAAAAATAAATCAGGCATCTAGCAACTAAAGTTGAAATAAATACCAACAGTTGCAATCGGGGAAAAGATAAAGCCGCAGTATTATCCCCAGTTCCCAAAAAAAAAAAAAAACAGCCAGAACTTTCACAGCTGTGGAAAAGTAAAAATAATATGCAGTCTCCATTGATCTGATTACACCTAAAACAATCAGGCGAGACCCCAGGGTACATACTATGGAGTTTAACTGGAGTGTAATACAACATCAACTTACTAGTGATCTTCCTCAAGTTAGCCACTTTAATTGCCTTGAAACGAATTTGATTAGAATATGTGCCACTGCTTAACATCTAAGCAACACCCGTGGTGTTTGCTACGGACTGAAGATGTCCTATAATTGGAGACCTGTTTTTCGCTGAAACAATTCCCTATACCAATTACCAGTATATTGCAGCCAAGAAATAAAATATACTCTTGGCACAATTTCTCCTTATCAAGTTGTCCCCCTCCGTATATTCAGAGCAGAACTTCTTAATCTGGATATAACCAAAGAAGAAAGAAGCATTTGAATTGGTGTGAAGACTCAAGGTGTTGCCACGAGGAAAAATGCCTCATATATAAAAAAAAAAAATGTTAAATCCTTGAGCTGACAAAAACCCAGGTTCAACCAGCGGATACATAAAAGCGCACCTAAGTGTAAGCCCAACAAAATACAATCCACTAATTTCAACCAATGATGAAAACCAGGAATTTCATAGCGTTCCCGCATTTTCTGAAATCTATCAACAATAACATGAGGAGTATTACAGCACATTTTTTTGGGCAACCTGGGGATTTTCAAAAGGGAAACAAACCAATATCCAATTATTTTAGCATGTGAGCTGGAAGACCTGACTAGCCAGTTGAGTAAAGACGCCTGATAGTATGTTTTCAGATTAGGCAAAGCTCCACCTCCTTCCTTAAAACCCAACTGTAAAGCTTGTAATTTAAGTCTCAGCTTTTTACCATTTCACAAAAACTGTCTAATTACCCTATCAACTGACTCAAAAGAAGCTTGCAGAACTTTAATCATAATGAAAATAGAAAAAGGAATAGTGGAAAGATGGACATTTTAACTAACACCACCCGCTCTATAAAGGAAAGGGAAAGATATTGCCACTTTTTTAATATGCGCATCTTCTGCACGTTCGTCTTGAAATTGAGGGCATAAAGCTCCTCAAGTTTAGATGAATCCTAAATCCCTAGGTATTTTATGGGTTCCGTTGGCAAATAGTGGGCTTGCATAGACGTAGGTAAGACCTCTGGGGTGCTACTGACTAGTACAGAATTGGATTTTGAGTTTATTGCTGTGAACGGACTGATTTTTAGGAAGGCCTGCAAAACATTGGCTTTATCAGCAGCCAAATAAATTAAAGTTAGCAGATCATGTGACCGGGGCTAAAATAGAATCATCTTGTCGAAAAGCAAACGCTAAAGGCTCCAAAAATTGTGTAAATAAAGAGGGCAAAAGGGGGCACATCCTTGACTTGTCTCCAGATTTATTTCTACCTGCCCTGCTAAAGATTTTTAATTACTTGAATAAATTGTAATGGAAAGCGAACTTCGTCAGTATCAGAGGATGCTACATTGAACACTGTTGAACGCCTTCTCTGTGTCTAAAAATATAACTGCACAAATTTGATTTGATGTAAAATGATTGATTGAATCAGATAGTGTGCATTAATTGACATACTCCTGTCAAAGAAATCCATTCTGATCAGAATGGATAACCAATGCTGCCAAAAAAGAAAGACGAATGGCCAAGATCTTCATAAAAATGTAAAAATCTGAATTTAATGGCCGATAGGAATGTACATCCTGTGCAGGCTTGCCCTTCTTCAAAAAGCTAACCACCACCATTTGAGTAAAAGTGTCCAAAACTTTGTTCCCCCTCAGAATACTATTGAATAAAACGACTAAGAATTGGTTCAGTTGAGGATTGAACAGGGTATATATTTCGGCTGGGATCCTATCTGATCCACATGCTTTAGCATTCGGGATTACCTTAACCAACTGTTTAACCTCCCCTTAAGTGATGGGACTGATCAATGTCGTACCCTGCTAGGCTGTAAAAGAGGAAATACGCATCTGTTAACTATTGTGCAATCACCACAGGTGATGGGTTTAATATGTCGGAGTACAAATCAATATAATGCCGGAGGAAAAGCTTCGCTATATCTTGTGGAACAGAAGTAGGTACCGCAAGAATCGGATCATGAATATGTTTAGTACAATTTGTGTGCGCCTTACGCTTGGCTGACCAGGCCAGATATTTCCCTATGTGCTTATATTCTTCATAACTTTGCTTCAAAATTGTATTATTGAGACCAGAAGGACCATCACCCACGCACTCATCATCAGCAGGCTGGACTACGGGAACGCCCTCTAAGCCGGCACCACACTCAAACTCAAACGCAAACTCCAGAGAATCCAAAACGCAGCCGTCCGCCTCATCCTGGACCTCCCACGCCATGAACACATCTCGTCACACCTCAGATCCCTTCACTGGTTTCAGATAGACAAGAGGATCACCTTCAAAATCCTCATCCACGTACACAAATCCCTCAACAACACCGGACCAACCTACCTCAACGAAAGAGTGAACTTCCACACTCGCCACCTCCGCTCCGCCGACCTTGCACTCGCCACAGTCCCCCGCATCCAATGCGCCACCACCAGAGGCAGATCCTTCTCCTACCTCGCCCAAGGCCTGGAACTCCCTCCCCACAAACCTCCGCAAGACTCAGAACCTCCTGCTCTTCAGAAAAAAACTAAAGACGTGGCTGTTCGAACAGTAAGCCAGCCCCCCTCTCCACCAGCGCCTTGAGACCCTCACAGGTGAGTAGCACGCTCTATACATTTTTTAGATTGATTGATATTATGATTTACTATCTCTTTGGACAGTAAATGTTCCTTAAAATCATGCTGAGCGTGAGCCAACGTAACCTTAGATTTTTGCATAGGGCCTGCTAAATGAACAGCGGTTGCTTGATTAAGCACTACTTGCAAATGCTGATAAGCTACTCTCTCTGACTGTCTCAGCTGTGAGGTGAAAACTATGACCACCCCCCTGAAAAAGGCCTTTAAGGCCCCCCACACGGCAAATTCTATGGTAGAACCGATACTGCACTCCAGAAAGTCTTGCAAAGCTAGATGCATTTGAGAACCCCATGCCTCATTAACTAATAGGGTTGTATCAAAAATCCATGTAGATGGTGCATGATATTGACATAGAAGATTGAGTTAGAGAGTGATTACGGCGTGATCCGAGAAGAGGTCTGCCAATACAGCAGACTGTGCTCTTGTCACAGACTGTGGAGTCCAAAAATGGATGGATATATATATAAATAAAATATCGATGTGATATTACAATAGTGAGCGATCCATGATTCCTCGTAGAGTGATTAGAATACTCACCACACCTGCGCTTGGCAACTGGCCAACAACTGACCCTGTAGTTGAGCTGCTACATAGTCTCACTATATACCGGATACCACGACCCTGCCCAGCACTTCCAGCTTGCCCCCCCCCCCCCCCCAACACCCGTGTCCTTCCCTCCCATCACACCCACCTTGCCCCCCATACACTGCGCCCTTCCCTCCCTCCAACCACCCTTAAGGCAGATCAGCCAAGAGAACCCTGCCCGTCTGGGGCTATCGAAAAGTAACCACCCACCTCCTTACCCCCCACCCTGCCCTTGAGCTGAGAGCCCTGAAATAGCACCCAAAAAGCCATCTTCTGGGGGCCCAACCACTGAAGACATCCTTAGCCCCCCAAAAAAACATGTTTTGAAAAAGGGATTGCAGCATATTATGACAAATTTTAGTCAGCACCTAATGTGACAACCATGCACACCAATACCATAGATACTACTTATAATTTGACTTAACAAAATATATTAGTTGATTATTAGTCAGTGAACTGATAGCCAATCAATAAACCCCCAACCAAGGTAATAATTCAACTCATACTAATACATTGAGATGGTTGCAGCATCAGCAGCAGTTAGCAGCGATCACCCCAGTGCTTAGTCCGAAAGATTTAAGTACCTTCAATACCCCCTTACTCTCAATGTTGGAATGTCCCCTTTGAGTAAGGACCTATCTTGACTGTAATAATTTGTTTGCTTGCTCGATTGTTAGTAAAACATGAATGTGGCCTATCAACAATAACTTTAGATTGCTGAACTGCAGCCACCTGGATGCCTTGCTTTTTCAAAAGGTTCAATCATCCGCTTAAATTCCCGACAGTGAAGAGTTGTTGATGCCAAAATATCTGGAAAAATGTTGAAAGAGAGCTTGGCAGGCAACTGGAAGCCTTTGGATCTGATTGCTACTGATAAAATCCTTACTTTGACCCTGAAATCTCCAAGGTTAACCAGGAAAGGACGGGTATACTTGGCATTAGTAGGTTGGATTGAAGCAATGTGATGGGCCCGCATAATAAAAAGATTTTTTGGCTCAGGGGGCCGCCGGAAAAACATGATGAAGGATCAGGTCTGTTATAAATTTCATTGGGTCCTTGCCACTTTCACAGTCCTCTGGGATCCCCACAAAGCTAGGTTGGAAAGCCTGCCTCGATTTTCCAAATCATCCATTTTGATTTGAGTCTATAGGATCTTTTGTTTGACTTGAGCTATCAGAGGTTCCACACATCCCTGAAAGTCTTCAAGGTCTTATATGCGTTGTTCTGTTGGTGAAAGCCTTGAGTAAATTCTGGTTGGTGCTGCCCAACTGCACCTGGACTTCCCAGTGGGCTTTCTCCGGGGCTGTTCTCAATGTTGTTAATTCTCCCAGGATCTGCAGCACCACAGCCCACAGCTGAGTGTCCTTCCCTATCTTGCTTGGTATTTCATTAGGAGTAAATCACAACAGCCTCTTTGGGACAGCGTTGACCAAACTGCTGAATCTACTTCGGCAACCTCCTCATGGTCTGGTATCAGTGCTTCCCCAAACCAATTGCCTGATATCAAGATTAAGGGCCCAGGCATAGCTAATTTCTCTGTCTCCCCTCCTTCTGGCCCAGGCTATGCTGGACATAACACCCTACCCTTCAGTGGCACTGAATCAACCTCCTTGCGATCAAACAGCAGATAAAAAAAATTCTTGTTATACCCTATAAGGGTTTCCTCCACCGAAGCTGGCACAGCTAAATTATTAATTGCGTGGGGTAGTGGTGGTGAAGAGTTCATAGCGGTCACCTCTGTTTGCCTAGTTGGTGACCCTGCCCTCGGATCGCGGGGAAGAAATGATCTCCTTAGAACCCTCGTTGGGCCCCTCCCCCACTTTGCTTTAAGAAATTAGTGTTGTTGACACCTTGGGGGGGTGGGGAGGGGCATAACGCACTTTCATTATTTTAGCCGCTCTCACCACCTTGGCTTTCTCAGGTGTATGCTCTCGCCTGGCAGGGTCCCGGAACACAACCTTCTTTATTCAGCCAACCAACCGGGTTGGGGGGGGGGGGGGGGGGGGGGGGGGGGGGGTGTAGTAGCTGACTGTACCAAGCACCATCACTCATTTGCATCCGTTAGATGAAGGCCCCTTCGGCGCACTGGCAGATGCGCATCAGGTTTGCTGTATACTAGCTAATGTCTGCACACTGTCTACTGTATGGAATCCACTGTCCTTATCAGGGAGCGGATATGGTTGGCAGCTATTCAAGGGGGAGGTGTATGGGGATGCAGCACAAACGCAAGGAGCCAGATAAAGGACAACCACAAGCTGCACCAGTGCCTAAGTGGCCCATTTCCAGAGTCTAATGGGCCTGCCGCAGCTAGGACCTGATGTAACCCCACAGGGCCTCCGCCAGCAAAGCAAGACACCCCATGTTGTATCTGCTCATCTGATGGTGCACCAAATAGCTTCTTCTGAATTCAGGACTCCTCCACGATACCACACACACCGTCGCCAAACATCAATGCACCAAGACAAAATCTTCAGGACCATGTTGTGATATCAAATCTCCTCAGTGCTGCGGGGTCCAGTAAACAGGGCCTCCACTGTGTCCCATGACTGAATACTTGCTGCTGCAGGATGCCCGCCGACACACTCACTTTCAAGGCACCATCAAAAGCAGCATTTCACCTAGTGGCTGTTCCCTCCAGAAGCGGCTTTTTTGGGCACAGTGCATTATGGGTACAATCCATCACTGAAGGCTCTTACCATAAATATTTATCTACAATCACTTCAATATTCAAATATTGAGGAAGAGATCAATTTTTTTTTTAATTTGTTATAAAAAAATTCACAAATAAATGACCTTCAAATATTGCAACACCTGGAAGTCTGTTTATACAATACAGCTCTAAATATCAATATATGAGCTTCCTTATACATATATTCCCTTCTTACATAATCATGATCATAATCATGAGGTTTGAGACTCATCTCAAACCTCATTTTACTACTCTGACCTCTCTAATCCCTTTCTACAGACTCTTCCCTGTGCCATCTCTCCTTTTACCTATCCCTAACTTCATCCTCCTATTATGATCTCCCAATTAACACTTTCTACATTCTTCCCTCTTCTACCGCTCCATTATTCTATTCTATCCAACTAACAGACTCATGTCCACAGCTCAAATTAACTCCTATAATAATCCACCACTAATCTTTTTTGTTTCCGGTGAGGTGTGCTGCTCGCCAAAAAGCACCTTAATGCGTTGTCAGGGGTAGAAAGCGCTATATAACTACAATTCCCACTAGATATTGGTTATATGTAGAATATAGCCCCCACACTCATGTTAATTAGAAACTGTTCATAACCAGTTATTTTCTAATTTTGAAGGCCCTTTGAATCAAATATAAGAATGCTATCCTACTCGTGATCAGGCCAAATCACATGCAAACGAGCATAAATTATGAGCTCACCATATTCTTTGTGCACTAGTAGTATTTCAGTGTTCCATCCCTTGGCCTAATTATTTAATTCATTGTCTTAAGCTTAGTGGAATTAAATGGCTAGTGAAGGGTACCACTTCAGTATTGCGCTGGATCTAATATCAATGCTGCCCGAGCTGGATTTTTAAATGTTGGTTAGTTTCACCAATTTAAATCGGGCCTTTAATGGAATAAAGGATCTTGCCAATATTGTCAATGGAAATTGTTTGCTGTGTTACATGTACCAAATGTTTAAACATTTTACTGTTAATGGTGCAGCGGTGGACTGTGCCGTTACCAGAGCTGTGATGGACTTTAACTACTGAGAAGCCTCATGCAGCAGACTGCCTTTCCCATAATGAGGATGGGAGTGTGGTTACAGGAGTGTTTCCAAGGCTCTTGTTACACTGTAACGTCAACATGGGTTCGCAGAGTCCAGTTGGTTTGACTTCTAGGGATTTAAATTTCATAGGATAATTTTTTTCCAGATTTGGTACTGCTGTACAAGCATAAACATGTACCAAAAGGTTATATGGTAACATTTCAGTATTTTTTTTTAATGAAATGCAGCAAAGGTTATTTGGCAATTTATAAGTGAGATTATATTTAAAACTAGGCAATGCCCGGTCCAAAGGATATAGTATGGAGGCTATTATATACAGCTTGCCATCACCATACTTCTTCAGGAAATAAAGTAAAATAAGTCCATGTTGATCATATTGTATGTTAAATTTTAGGTAGCTGCTTCTGGAGTTAGGCCATAGGTGGAATTCCTTCATAGGAATAGAAATTCTCAGTGCAGTGGCAGAAAATATGAATGCATCCATGCCACTTCATCAAAATAAAAAATCTGACTCTTTTGAAATTCAGGTACAAATATGCTTTGCAGACTGTGCGACACTGCACCAACAGCTGTAAAACAAGTGGCTGCACAAGGCATCCTTGGGCTATCGATAAGCCTATCCAGCTTCGAGGTTGGGCCATGATCAAGGTTTTCACTAAAGGGAAGGATGTTGAATTGCAAAAGGAAATCGAGCTATCGTCACCAAAAAGCAGTGGTGATTGTAATTTATTTTCTTCATATTGCCTTTATTAGAACCTTACATTGATACCTACTTTTCTACCACAACATATAAATCTGTGCAACAATAAATGATGGTCTCCTCTCAAGGTATTCCACATCGTACTAAAAGCTACAAAATAAATCAAAATATCATCAACTATTTATTCCTAAAATGAACTCTGTACATGTACATTAATTTCTATTTACTACTCGCATATGGCTGAGCACACCACCACCAAATCACACCTGCCTCTCAATTCCCATTTTAATTTAATTAGTTTACTGTAATGCTATCTGTATTTAACCACCGACTCCATTTTGACAACTGACTATTTTGTGCTTAGTTTCCAACGGCGTCACATTGATGGCGCAGGTATATTTCCACGCACAGTCTGTTAACATGTTTTCCCTTTTCTCACCGGTGAAGGGAACATAATATGGGGGAAGAAACTTGATAAGAATGTACCAGTCTGAGAATGTTCATGGTAGAGAAGGCTACAGCTTAATCTTGTCAATATACCATGGGATCTGGCCTGTCTAGAGCATGTTTTTTCAGCACTGACCTTGTAGGGCCAGCGCTTGAATTTCACAAATAACTCAAAGGGAAGGGGGTTTCTAGAACCTTCCTCTTAAGTTTGTTTAAAGAATTTAAGGTGGGAAAGCTTGACACTGAGGGACAAGAACGCATCTCTGATGGTGGATGCACTGCCCAGAGTACTCCTATTGGGGTTGTTCTCTTTTGTCTCAGTTGTCACGGGTTCCACAGCTTGAAGTTCGCAGACAAAGGATGATGTTGGATTTAAGCCCCATGGTGATGCATTTTTAATTCTTAATATCTAGCTTTACTGTGTGCACACATAAATATATGTAGTCACTTTATAGATTCATTGTTGATGTACTGCATTTTCTTTCATCATTATTCCACTGCTGTGTTTATTTTAAGAGTTGCACGTGTGTTGCTGCATTCACATTAAGTGCTCAAGTATTATCTTTGTGTAACCTGGGAAGTGCCTTAATAAATTAATTACTCAGACTAAGAGTGCTGCATTCCTCTCATTTTGTTTGAAACGAAGCAGAACATTCATCCCGGTCCTTTTTATTTCTAAAGGAAACAGGAAACTGTCGAGTACCTTGGAACTTGGTATCACCATAAACAAAACTTGGCCTTCTGTTATATCCAACGCAATACATGGCCTTTCAGATTACATATTTACTCACTGCGTTACCCAACTGGCCCCATTGTTTGTTTTACAAAAACAGAAAACGTTCTATTCCTGTGTTACCTCTGATTTTCCAGACCCTTTGGCAGCAATTTAGCTGCTAATTTGTGTACAATTGCTGTATCTGTTTCTTACATGAGGTCCATTCCTAGTACTAAGATTCCATGAAATAGTGACAGATGAACCAAACCACAAATAAGAGCATGTCAAATTAACCAAAAATAAATGTTATGGCACAAGGCTCTGAGAAATCAAACTGAATAGTCATCAAACAGCACTTTTATACAATACCCATTGGTGCTTGCATTTTACATCCATACCAAGTCATTTGATCTCATATTAAAAGTGTGCATCTCATTTTTTGGTTGAAAGAATCAACACCGAAAGCCAGCAATTTATTTAAATTAATTTCCCCTCTTTAAATCTGTAATAAGATATTCTATGTGTATTATACAGCTCTGCTGCACAGTGAAATCACCCACCGCTTGAGACTTAATCTTAAGTAGAACCAACCAAGACTTCACAGGGTGTCCTGTACAACTAAGCTGTAATTTAAGGCAATGACATTTTGAGCGGAGACAAAGAATCATTCCAGAAGTAGGTTTAACAATGTTAATATAATTCATTGGGTTTAGTGCTGCTTCAGAGTTTGTGTGAAGCTTGTCGGGCCCCATCTTTGAACTTGGTTATCCTTCTGAAGGGATAAAACGAGCATCAATATTCTGAGTAATAACAGCTACAAGTGTCTAAGTACCAACACGTAACTGAACTTGTAGTGAATTATTGTTCACTTGAGGAATGCTTCTTTTCTTACTGCTCTATTCTTTCATATCATGGGACTGCACCACCTCTGAAACATGTCACTGTTGAACAATTTGTAATATGCTTGCATTTGGTGAAAATCCACTACAAGACTGCTTTTTCTTTGTGGGCGTTACCATGTATTTTACTACATATTGGTGCCATGCTCACACCCATTCTGAATGTCTCTGCCTCTTCTACGACCTTCCTAGATGCTTGGAAACATGCAACTAATTTCCTTGCTGAAGAAACCCTCTAGAGACACTTCAACACTCGCTAACTACAGACCAATCTCCCTGCTACCATTCCCAGCCCAGGTCTTAGAGAAAATCATCAACAGACATCTCGCCTAATACATCAACTGCCACCAACTCCTCAACACTCAGTCTAGTTCCGGACTCAACCACAGAATGGAAACTGCCCTCATCGCTGCCGCTGATGACACCTGCAAGACTCTGGACAGAGGAGACTCAGCAGCCCTCATCCTACTGGTCCTCTCCACAGCATTTGACACTGTTTCACACCCATCCTCGTTGAACGCCTACAGGACATCGGAATATAGGAACAAGCACTCTGATGGATCTCTTACTACTTGACTGGAAGGACCCATTCAGTCACCCTGGCACCGTACACCTCAGATGCCTATGACTTCTGCAGAGTTCCACAAGGAGCACCCATGATCGCTGTAGCCGGTAGCATCTGCTCTAACAATATTAATGTCCTCTCCTAAACCACCAACACACAACTTATTCTCTTCCTCATGTACAGCACGTCCAGTACTCAGATCAAGTTAATTGCCTGCATGACTAAAATCAACCACTGTATGAAGATAAACTGTAAAGGGACTCCACCTGGTGGGCACAAGAGCAAGGACCGAAACCCACCCGCACTACCCATGCCAAGAACCTCAAGATCATCAGACAGCAAACTTGACGTGCCCACCCAAGTCCTGGCCATCATCACCTTATGCTGAAGATGCTGAGATAGACTGTCAAATGTCTCCCAATCTGTACCCACAAAACCGCCACACATGCCCTGGTCACAAGCAGGCCAGACTTCGGGAACCAACCAGAATTTTAAAAAAATAAATAAACAAAATAAAAACTCACCAGAAGGCTACAGATCATTTAGAGCTCAGGGGCCAAAATCACTCTCAAACTCCCAGGCTGCACTACCATCACACAACACCAGATAGAGCTCCCCAAGATTCCCATTTACAGGTGGGCACAATTTAAACTCTTCACCCACACTTTCAACACACTACATAACACTGACCTGGCATACCTCAACAACCACACTGCTTTCACAAACCTTCCAGACCTCCGCTCATCCGGACTCCTACTTCCATAAATCCCATGGATACAGAAAACCAGATCAGGCAGTCAAGCCTTCACCTACATTGCTCCTACTGCATGGAATGATCTGCCACCACACATAAGAGCCTCCTCCACGCTCACTGAATTCTGCAAGAAAATTGAAGAACTGGCTTTTCGATTAGTCCGACTAGCCCCTTGATGTGCCTAGACTCATACCTGCTCAGCACCAGGATACCCTACATGAGCTCTACAAATCTACATAGTATAACACTGCACATGACCTGGCTAATTTTTGATCTTGGTCTCTATTTTTCTGGTCAAACGCATGCATGCGGACGTTTTGTAATCGCTGTGGGCTTTTAACCACACAAACCGAACGCCAAGCACTATCACTCGTTCGTGGGCTTGCCTTTCAAAAATCCTTTATCATCATTTGTAAATGCTTTACGTGTGTCCCTCTTTGGAGCAGTTTTGTTACCGCCTTGGCCATCGCAACTGTTACACAGATAATTGCACGTTTGCCAATATGTTTGACTGTGAGCAAACTTCTTTTTCCTTTTGGATCTCTCCTTCGCACTCATGCTCAGGGTGGCCGTGGCACTTTCACTCTGCTTGCTTATGGCAACTGTTTTACTTTTACATGTATGTGGCAAGAAAAGTCCAGTATGGAATTTACAACTCAAATAGCTCTAACTAGAGCAAACACGAGACCCCTTGCATTGCAAATGCTTGTTTTTTACATTTGATTTCAAATTATAAAAAGAAAATAACACTGAAACAAAACAAAAAAATTCAATTGTTCAACAGCTTCAATGGGCAACTCATTCCACAAATTCACAGCAACAGCACTGTATGGGGTCAGCCAACATATGGATCTAAAGTGCTTTTCCAATGTGATACAATTATATACAGCACTTACAAATTACATAAATACCTAGCTTTGTTTTGCATGTTGCAGTCTCCACACAGGAGAAGACAATCCACCATGGAGTACACTAATCCCCCGGTAAGTCTCTGGCCATAAGAACATCCATACAGAGCAGGATGGTAGAGAAGTAAGCTACCTCTCCTACGCCAATGTCCACCGAAAGCAAAAAAGCCATGCAGTCTGTACTCAAATTCCTTCAAAGCTTCATCAAAATGGTTTCCTGCATAGCCAGTGCATCCACTTCCAAAGCAGTTACTGAGATTTCTCAATGCTAACTGGTGTGGCCAACTCATTGAGGTCATCTTAGGAGCATAAGTAGACTTTCAAACTATAGCAATTCTGTGCTACACAAACAACAAAAAGCCGGGTCAGGGAACCTGCACTAGCAGAGAGCCTTTTTCTTGGTAGCCGCAAGGTCCAAGTAGAC
Source organism: Pleurodeles waltl (assembly GCF_031143425.1). NCBI lineage: Eukaryota > Metazoa > Chordata > Amphibia > Caudata > Salamandridae > Pleurodeles > Pleurodeles waltl. The sequence continues at coordinate 68,919,015 of NC_090450.1, read as the reverse complement.
ACCTTCATTTGGTAGAGGACCATCCTGACCAAGGTAGTCAAATCTGTCCCCACCACTTTTGACCACAAATGTTTGAGAATTTGCAATTCCTATACCATAAAGATGCCATTTCTGATTTATTGTTACAAGATAATGCTGTAGAGGTTGTCACAATACCCTCCTACTCATTAGTGTAACCATTTAGTACATTCCACAACTCTGCATCTTGGGTGCTACGAACAGTCATTGCCCGCTTTGCAAACATCTGCCTATATGGACCTATTCTGGATGAGATACAGAGACTAGAACCACAATAAAGTTCAAATTGGGACGTCAGGCTTACAAAGCGATCAACCTCAACTCCCTATCCGACCTCGCTTTGATGTTCAAACAGACAGGCAGAAACATAACATCAACAAGTAAAAATAATCTATTACTGAAGCTACCCACCTTCAAAACTACCAATGCTAAACATCAACCCTTCTCAAGTGCTGCTTCGCTTTTGTGGAACTCACTATCAGCAGACTTTATAGAAAGACATACCTTGATGTCTTTACTTACACACATGAAAACTCATCTCTTCGGACTATATTTGTCCCACTACAATAATCTGCCTCTTGTACCTGGCTAGAGTAATCTGACCGTCCATCCCAATACTACTGCTATATAACTGATGCTTGTCTTGTTGCAATGGTTATTACTGGTTTTGTTCTAAGGGATGTTTCATGTAGACTTGGTTGTTTTATGTAAAGCACTTATACATTGTGGTGCTATATAAAAATGTTAAATAAATAAATAATAGAGTATCTGCTTTTCCACCAGGGTCCCAGTTCATTAGCACTAATCTTGATCTGTAGTTCTAGTACCCCACACTCCCAAGTCAGATATGCGGCCACAGACTAGCATTCATAAGTTATTAACTTCACAGCCCAGATGTCCTAGGGTTGCCCGATACCATCAGATATGCACAGAATATCGCAGTCACTGACACAAGAGCCTGGACTGATTTGTTTTAGTTCTGTCTTGTGCCACAATGACTAATTTAGGCAAGTTCTAAATAGGTGTCTGAGGATGACAGGCCAAGGACTCTCCAGGACTATTCATGCACCTCTTCCAGTATGGTCAAGTAGGTATTGCCATAACAGTGCCCCAATCAAAGGCATAGATCAGATGTATCATTCCAACTACAGAGAACCCCAGTAGTTCATTAGTCTGTCATCCGTTTGGTTACAGATTGGATTTGCACAGATGATACAACTAGAAGTCAGGTACAACCCTCCTCAAGCAGTGCCATATGAAATTTATTGATCACCACCCACTTTCTGCCATCATTCCATATCAAGCTGTAATGAGAGAATGTAGTTCCGTGCAGTGCGGCCTGTTGAGAATTACAAACACATTTCAATAAGTGTTACTGGAGGTAAGGCTCATTATCAAGGGAAACCTTCCCGGTAGAAGCTGGAGGGTTTACAGTGCCAAGGACATCAATGAAACAGTGGGAAATACTATGGAGCGAAATCCCCAAAATGTACCTAAACTTCCCCCAACAAGAAACAGCCTATAAGATCGTGGCATAATGGTACTATGCCCCTGGACATTTGCACTCTATTTACCCTGCAACGTCACTTTCAGGTTGGAGGTGTAGAGCGCAGGTAGGTGACTTTCACCACATATTGGGGGCATGTCCACCTATTGCCATATTTTGGAAGGATATTCAGAGCCACACAAATGGCGTGCTGGGATACCCGATCCCGGCAGACTATCACAAAGTTATTCTAGGTATTCGCCCAACAATCATAGAAGCAATGACTAATGCCGACTAGTACCTCGTATGGCATATGACAGATACAGCAAAGCAGCTCATAACCTTGGCCTGAAAGTCCCCCCACTGCCTCTCATGTTGCGTACTAGTTCACAGGGCTCTGGCACACCTTGGCAAAGGAGCAACTGACTCATAAGCTATCCTCTTCTGATAAAAAAAATGTCCTGCGCCTCTGGGTGACCCTTGTTGGTTACATGCCTTGGCTAGAATACCTATGCTTCCAGCCACCCATTCACTTGTTTGACTGGACTAGGAAAGGTTTGAGGCGCCCTTGTCTCCAATGATGGGCCACACCAGCGGGGACACCCTAGAGCACAGGACTATTCCCGCCCCGACCAACCCCTCTCCTTTCAGATCCACCCCAGACAGTCCAGCCATTGTTACAAAGTGGCTGGAGACATAGCCATCATGTTTGAATCTTTTTCTCCCTCCTTTCCTTCTTTGTTTCCCTGTTGGGTTGTTGACCTTTTAGCTCCTGCACCGAGACACGGCAGCGAGGGGTCCCTCAGCCCTTTCTCTGAGATGCCTCCTCACCCATAACCCAGACAGAGTAGAATGCATGGGCCTCCAACCCGTACCTCCTTGGTAGGAGCGTTGTCGGGTGGGTATTTCCCTACACATCATCGTGGCACGCATGTTTACACACAAGGTAATTCTTTAATATTGACAACACTCCCCTGTCCCCCACACTTGTTAAGGTAACCCTCCCACCATGATTCTGCAATGTTAATGTCTGTACTGCTCGTGACAAGCGCACTTCTGACTCAACCTCTGTATCTTGCACTATTATGCTGTGTTGTGGTAATGCCTTGAAAACTCAAACAGATTTTGGGCAAAAAAAGAAGCCAGCGGGGAATCCCTTCCAAAAGGTCAAAGTCTTACGTGCAGTGCAATTTAAGGATATTCCCTGCATTCGATGCTCATCAGGGTGGTATACAAGGACATGGGAAACGTGGGCCAGCACCCTTTGCATTTATAACACTCACTGCCTTCAGCCAGAAAAGACATGCCTCGTGCCAGAAGTCAGAACACATACAGTAGACAAAGAAATCAGTTGTCACTATCACCAAAGACAGGCCAGTCACTGGGTCTTGAATGTAAAGCAGCAAGTCTTCTATAACTTGCTGGTCACACGTCTATAATTTCATCTCCAGAGGAAACAGCAGAGATGGGAATGGGCAACCCTGCCTTGTGCTGTGTCTGACGTACTACAGGTGCGATATCACATTCCGTTGATGATCAGCATCTCTGGGTCCGCGTACATCAGCTTTAACCGACTGACAATTCCAGCTCAAAATGTACTTAAACACAAAGCAAAGCATAGGGACATACACAGCTCAACAGATCAAAGAAATTCTCTGTATCAGGAAAAGACACCGAAGACAGGAGTTTCAATCGGTATACTCATTAGATGTAATAAGTGCATTAGGAGCAGAGGTAAACCAACGCAAGTGGGGGTGGCACCACCTTGCCTGTCTCTTTCTTTGCTACTCCGCAGTCTGGATAAGTGCCTCTCTATTTGCATACACTTGTTGAGCATTGTGTGTTATTTTCTCTTTCGCGCTATAGCATGCGTGTGCTTAGCACTACTGCACTTATATGTATATCGCTAACCTGTTTTCTGCGCAGGTTTATTCTCCTGCACGCTGTGCCTTCCCAATACTGCTTCCCAGTCTGCAAGTCTGTTTTACTGGTGGAGCGTGTTGCGCTTATCTCAGCTCTTTTTTCCCCCTAGTCCCCACCATCCCCCCCTCCTCTCTGTGCATCACACAGCTGCAGTCCAGCGTCAAGCCCCACTGGGAGTGTTACGCGTCGCGTAGCCCAATTGGGCTGCTCCTGCTAATTTCTGGGAAGGACTGCCAGGGCTCTCACCTTCACTCTGCTACCTTCCAAGTCGACACGCTGGTGCTACCTCTCTTGACATGCAAGAATAGGGGGAATCCTGCAGGCTTGTACAATATTTACAGGAGCTAAAACAAATGACAAATTGACATTCTTTTGAAGAATTGTTTGGACATTCATCTTTTTGGAAACTCTTTGGAAAATTAATTATTTCAGAAGCCTGCTGCCAGCAAGTACCACCACTGGTATCTTACCAATGGCTGGTTTGGACTGTAATAATTTTGGATCCGGGTCTTTTTTCCTCCCCTTCCCCGCACGTGTACTAGTAAATTTGAAGCTCTTTGCTTCCCTCTGGGATTGTCTGCTTGTGACGTGCTCCACCTCTTGTGACCATGAAACCATAAATCTTGAGACATGAGCAGGGCCTTGAACTCAATGGCCCAGAAGATGAGGGGGATTATTATTACGATCACAATATGGAGCAAGTCATTGATATTTCTGCCAAGACATCTGTTGATATGGCTCTCAGTTCTGCCCTTCGGCTCATTTTCAGAACACCTGGATGATTCATATAATTGGCTTGAGAACCCCCTCACCCCCCCCCCCCCCGGAGACCTCTCTCTCACTCCTCTTCCTTCTTCTGAATCAGTCTGGCCCCACTCTAAACTACTACCAAGCTATCCCAAGGGACCCTACCTGACCATACTTATTCTGGCGGGACTCCCTCTGCACCCCCCCCCCCAATTCCTTTGTCTCCTCTACCCCTACTGACTCTACCTCCTCCTATACCAATCCCATAAGGCTTGCAAGCATTCTAAAAAGCAGAAATGTTCTCTCTCCCCCACCCTTCCTTCTCCTTTCAACTTCGAGCCTTTGGACATTATCCACCTCAGATCTTCCGATTGGACCCCTGATACTGCAGTTGCGGAGAATATGCAGCTCCACCTACAGAAAAGTATTGAAAAAGAAGTCCGCTCCAGACTTAAATCGGAATGTCCTCAACCAGATTAACATCACGAAACAACGCTCAAGCCTGACAGACTCCACCATGTTGACTTTTCTAAAAAAAAAATAAAAAAAAATCAATAAAGACAATTTAAAAAAAAAAAAGCTATTGATAGGGCCCTCCAGGATTGGTAAAATAAGCTTCTTGACGTATCATGCCCCATGGCATAAAACCCTTGAAGTGGCCTTTCATGCACAGAAAACAGGTACACCCATCAACCCAGTGGTCTTGGCTAGGTAGACTGAAAGAGACATTTGCCTCCTGGGTAATAAAAATTGTGCTTTGGCGTCGGAACGCCTCAAGTTGTTACTGCTAGACATTGATCCTCAGTTGGGTGAACTAGCCTCAGTCGAAGCAGGCCCTCTTACGGAGGGTCAATTATTTGGGGACAGGTTCGTAAAAGATATTGCAAAGTTCATGGACACTTTCTCCTCTCTGGATAAATCTCAAATGTCTGAAGAGAATGTTCAATGCCCTATTTTGGAAGGGCCGTTGGCAGCAGAGGATGGTCAGCTGGCCACTTTTACCAACAAGATCTTCTCTGAGGATACTACCCCAGAAGCAGGGATTGCCCAAAACCAGGGATAGACTGGTTTCTATCCCACCAGATATAGAGGATATTGTAGTCTTAATTACAGAGGCCCCAACAGGGAATATTGAGCCTCCAACAACACTTCCACAGTAATGACTCCTCTGGTCCTCTTTGTGCCTCTGGGATGTCAGCTTTGCCACTTTCAGCGCAGCTGGGCCAAGATTTCTTCAGATGTGTGGGTGTTGAACACAGTACAAGGTTACGTCATAGGATTGTCTACCTTTCCTTTGCAACCTTCTCTTCCCCCACCCCCTTATTTTTCCCCAATAAGACATGTCTTTTATAGACTGAGAAATTCAAGAGCTTTTGTCAAAACAAGCTATCGCCCCTTCTTCACCTCACCCGCAAGGTTTTTGCAGCAACGTATTTCTAGAACAAAAGAAGGGTGGCAGTCTGAGGTTGGTTCTCAACCTCAGAGAGTTCAATCCATATGTGGTATATAGCCACTTCAAGATGGAGGGCATCCATCTGCTGAGAGACTTACTTCAAGAAAGGGATTGGATGCTTCATCTCGATCTCAAGGATACTTACTTGTCACCCCTCATTTCTCCATCTCACAGGAAATAACCTATTTCGCTGGAGAGACATATGGTAAGAATACCAAGTCCTCCCCTTCGGTCTGTTGTCGTCCCTTTGGGTGCTCATCAAACTTCTGAAAACAGTGGTGGCACACCTACGGAGGAGAGGAGTGTGCATGATAATATATCTAGATGACATGATTCTGTTGGCACAGGACAAAGATCTGCTGGTAACTCATCTGCCCTGGATGGTTTCTCTCCTTCAGGAGCTGTGTTTTGGGATCAACCACAAAAAATCTTTCATGATTCTTTCTCAACGACTGGGATTCCAGGGGGGTTTCAGGTGGACTCCATCAAATCAAATCAAATCAAATCAAATCATTAACATTTATAAAGCGCGCTACTCACCCGTGCGGGTCTCAAGGCGCTAGGGGGGAAAGGGGGGGTTATCGCTGCTCGAACAGCCAAGTCTTTAGGAGTCTCCGGAAAGCGGAGTGGTCCTGGGTGGTCCTGAGGCTGGTGGGGAGGGAGTTCCAGGTCTTGGCCGCCAGGAAGGAGAAAGATCTCCCACCCGCCGTGGAGCGGCGGGTGCGAGGGACGGCAGCAAGTGCGAGGCCAGCGGAGCGGAGGGGGCGGGTGGGGACGTAGAAGCTGAGGCGTCTGTTGAGGTATTCCGGTCCCTTGTTGTGGAGGGCTTTGTGTGCGTGGGTGAGAAGACGGAAGGTGATCCTTTTGCTGACTGGGAGCCAATGCAGGTGTCTCAGGTGTGCGGAGATGTGGCTGTTGCGGGGTACGTCGAGGATGAGGCGGGCCGAGGCGTTTTGGATGCGTTGCAGGCGGTTTTGGAGTTTGGCGGTGGTCCCGGCGTAGAGGGTATTGCCGTAGTCCAGGCGACTTGTGACAAGGGCGTGGGTCACGGTTTTTCTGGTGTCGGCGGGGATCCAGCGGAAGATCTTGCGGAGCATGCGGAGAGTGAGGAAGCAGGCGGAGGACACGGCGTTGACTTGCTTGGTCATGGTGAGAAGAGGGTCCAAGATGAAGCCGAGGTTGCGGGCGTGGTCTGCGGGGGTCGGTGCGGTGCCGAGGGCCGTGGGCCACCAGGAGTCGTCCCAGGCGGACGGGGTGTTGCCGAGGATGAGGACTTCCGTTTTTTCAGAGTTCAGCTTTAGGCGGCTGAGCCTCATCCAATCTGCGACGTCCTTCATACCCTCTTGTAGGTTGGTCTTGGCGCTGGCGGGGTCCTTGGTGAGGGAGAGTACAAGTTGGGTGTCGTCGGCGTAGGAGGTGATGATGATGTCGTGCTTGCGTACGATGTCGGCGAGGGGGCTCATGTAGACATTGAAGAGTGTCGGGCTGAGCGATGAGCCTTGAGGTACGCCGCAGATGATCTTGGTGGGTTCTGAGCGAAACGGAGGGAGGTAAACTCTTTGGGAGCGGTTAGCGAGGAAGGAGGCGATCCAGTCCAGGGCCTGGCCTTGGATCCCGGTGGAGCGTAGGCGGGTGATTAGGGTGCGGTGACAGACGGTGTCAAAGGCAGCCGAGAGGTCGAGGAGAATGAGGGCGACTGTTTCACCGTTGTCCATCAGGGTTCTGATGTCGTCTGTGACTGAGATGAGGGCGGTTTCCGTGCTGTGGTTGGTTCGGAATCCGGTTTGTGAAGGGTCGAGCAGGTTGTTGTCTTCCAGGAAGGTGGTCAGCTGTTTGTTGACGGTCTTTTCTATTACCTTGGCTGGGAAAGGTAGAAGAGAGATGGGGCGGAAGTTTTTCAGGTCGCTTGGGTCAGCCGTAGGTTTCTTTAGTAGGGCGTTGACTTCAGCGTGCTTCCAGCATTCGGGGAAGGTAGCAGAAGAAAAAGAAGAGTTGATGACGGTCTGGAGGTGCGGGGCGACCCCGCAATTACTTCTTACACTTCTCAAAATGAAAATTATCAAGAGGGAGGTGAAGACAACACTCTCCAAACAGACGGTGTTTTCTAAATCCCCGCCCCGCATTGTGGGGTTGGCTACAGGACTCTGCAACTCCTGAAGATTCAGTTTCTTCAACAAGGTTTCAGTTACGATCACCTCATTCTCCTATCCGCCAATGCCCAGGAGGAGCTACGTTTGTGGCTTCTTTACATGGAAGCAAGGCCATTCTCGGTGTGACTCCCGACGTCATCACAGAATCAGATGGCAGTCATTAGGGCTAGGAATCACAATGCAGAGATTTCTCTACTGGAGGTTGTTCGTCGTCCAAAGAATTTTATCTCCACATAAACTGTTTGGAACTTCTGGCAGGCTCTTTCTCCATTAAATCTCTGTCCCCAGTCAAGAGCAACTGTTGCATTCTCCTACGGATGGACAGTGTTCGCGAACTGGTACACTAACCGACTGGGGGACATCAGGTCTGACCTTCTGGCGAACACTGCCAGAGAATTTTTGCATTTTTGCCTGGAACAGAGGATAATGGTAGTGGCGGAATTCCTTCCAGGAAGAAACAATTGGGTCGCAGATTGGAATTCTCGGTTTCTGATGGATTCCAGCAACTGGAAACTCCATCTCAACGTCTTCCAGAAGATCATGTCCTCCTTGGGTCCCTGTCAGATGGACAACTTTGCGCTGTGTGTTTGGATCAGAAAAAATCTTTTAACACACAAGTCTTTTGTTATTTTTCTATGACTTTCTACGATTCTTAGAATACACTTAAGTGTGAGGCAATGATGTTAATGGTCCAGTGGACAGCTGGTAATATTTTATATTTAGGAATGGTATTCGTTATTTTTGGCTTGAACTGACATCTGGTAATATACTGCTTGTTAAAACAGTGGGTGGTTTATCGCATGAGCTTAATGAGATTGATATATGTGCTTCTTGCAGTGTGTAAATCTTCAGTTTAACCAGGTTTCCCAACGGTCACCTTGTAAAACGTGTATTTATAAGGTAAAAAGTTAGCCCAGATGATGCACACGAGTACTAACCAGATTATGCCTTAGCTCGCTTTTTCCACACGATAAGCTGACAGTGTTATAGCACCGGTCGGGTTTTAAATCAACACTGCAAGAGTTCCAAATATTACAGTGTCCGGTGAAGAACGATATATTGAGCAAGATAATCAGGGCCAGATTTATAATTTTAAAAAATGAGGTACCAGCTGTGGTATCTGAGTCTTGCATTAGAAAACACCAAACGTGACCAACTGAATAAATATAACTGTGTTGCTTTCGTTAATAAGGCCTTTGAGGGCATAGGCTAAATGAAACTGGGAGAACAGAGACAACTGATGGGGTTCTAGTGCAGGCAGGTCCTCTGCATGAAATTTATAACTACTTCGGATACTGCTCTCTGACTGGGAGTACATTCACTGCATGGACATTCTCCGATTCCCTACTCACCTCCTCCATACACTCCGCCGCTCATGTTCGAGCCGCGGACACACTTCCCTGGACCGGAGCCGCTCCGCCTCCTCCCGCTTCGCACTACCACCAGCACAAAGTACCGCCCGACAGTCCCACGGACGGCAACAATGAGGCAGCAGGGTAGGCCGCTGCGAGGGACTGCGCGCGCGAGACACCGCCCACAGGGGGCAGGCCAGGCCGCGCGGAGACACGCCCAGAGGCGTCACCCGTCGGGGAGCGTCGGCCAATGGGCGCGCGAACCAGCCCCTGACCGCCTATGCTAGTTGGCAGTCGTACACGGCCAAGCCCCGCCCACGTCGAGACCAACTGTAACTCAGCTATTTTAATTATTTTGTGCGTTGGCTTGAGCAGTGGAAGGAATCTGAAGTAGGCGAATGTCACAAAGTTAGCAAAAACAACGGGGTCTTTTATAGCTGTGTTTTGTATTTTACAAGCTAAGTACATTCCTTTGTTTAAGGATTTTTAATGGCAATACTCTACTTTTTGCCAGTTTGTTCCTCTTTTCTATTTGTCCAAAGCTTTAAAATAGAACCACTATATTTTCACAAAAGCCATAAATTTGCTAAATAAAAACACGTTTAGAAAACGGGCAAATTATTCTCCATGAAGCGTTATAATTAATGTAATACCCACAACCAATATGGGTGCCGCTTTGACACGCAACAGTGTTATCGGGCAGTTTAGTCTTCGTTCCTCACGTCGGGTTCCATTCTAGCTGTCTTTTCCAATATGGCCGCACATCCAATCATGACAATCAAGTTTCCCAGTTCAACATGGCCGACATGTTTCAGCGTAAGATAAGGTCACTATGTTTTAATATGGATACAGTCTACATCTTTGCTTAAGTAGTGGTGTACTGACCCAACATGGACAACGTTTGGGTTTAGGCTTAATGGAAATCTCGGCATTTCATGTATCGCAAGGGACAAAGAAGTGAACACAAAATGAGCTTTAAACGTGGTGTTTTCTGTTTAGGCTTCTCCTGACGTCGCCACTAGGGGGTGGTGTGCTGCAATGGTGGTTTTATACGAGGTGGGAGACTAACCACATAATGTCATTCCGAGAAGCTTTTTAGTGCCCAGCTTCTTAGTTATCTGATTTTGCATATCACAGTCAGTGCTTTAAATGGAAATACACAAGTGCTAATACTCACTGTCCAAATAGAGGCCAAGTTTTCAGAATGCCTATGTGCGACCTTTTCAGAGTGTGCATGAGTGGCATTCTGCTGCCAAATGTGTGACACTTTCTTGTGAGTAGTCTGGTCATTGTCAAAGCAATGACTAGTATGCGGGTGCCACTCTCGTACTTGCGAACATTTTCAAACTGGAAATAGGAGATTTAGAAAAAAAACAAAAAACTGGAGGAACTAATTTCCCCCCATTGGTTTATATTGAAGCTGTGGCAATTTTTAGATGGAAGACAGCTGACATAATTGTTTTTTTTTTTTGCTTCAAAATTTTTTCAGTCTGCCGCATGAATCAGGTCAATTGCATGTATGCTCTCAGTTATTTTTTCTTACTATATCTAGACGTATATCACAACAGTGAACATACCTCTCAAATGAGCCATGCTTAAGCTTGCTAACACTATTAGGTGAATGAGCAATAATGATTTATGTTGTGAATAATTAGAATTGAAAATGTTTCGATACTGAAAATATTAGTCTAAATTATTTCTGAGGTCTGTGGAAGGAGTAGTGGTCTTTGGAGTGTCTCAATCACTTCCGTTCTTCCCTTCATACCACTTTCTTCTGCAGTCTGTGATGCCATTAGGCACTTACATCCTTTACCGCCACATCTTTCTGAAATACTCCCCCTCATATCTCTGCGTACTTTTCATCACTGTATTTTCACCCTCTCCTTCTGCATGTACCTTCTTGTGTTGCCCCCAACCATCTTCTCACTCACATGCACCCAGCTGCTCTCTTCTCGCCTGTAACCATAGCATTTTCTTTTCCTTTGGCGCTGTCAGTGTTTCAGCAGCTCTGTATATATGCTTCACAAACTTTCATCGTAAAACGGTAATTACAATTAGCAAGTGTGACAGACCAATCAATTGCTCTATGTGCTTTGCAGAGAGGGCAAATATTGCATGAGCCTGTATACTGAACATGCTTATAACTCACCTTCATTCAACTCACACCGCCTTCAGTCTCTTCTCCAGAGGTCTTAATTGTGTTCCATTATATACACCCACCCAACACCAGAACTGACTCAGACGCCTAGAATCAACGCTGTTCACAGTATGCACTATACAAGAGTCTTATGATTCCGGAAAAAAACTACAGAAACACATCTGAAAAAACATATGCTCTTAGAAAAGCAAGATTAAGAAGAACATGAAATTTAAACAAGGGCTGCATTGCTCACATGAAATACTTTTATGGTTTTAATAACTGTTGACAAATGGATCAGCATCCACAATACGACTTATACTTCATGTGGATCCTGTACCCCATAGTGTAACCATTGATTAGGAAGCAGGAAGATAAAAATGTCAATGTCATAACAGTGCCGCAGATCAGAGCCCAATTACCGCATGGGGGTGGAGGCCATGTGAGGAGAGACCAGGAGACAGTATGGTTTTCTTATGTCAGTGTATCTGCCTGTGAAACATAAAGCACACAAACTGGGCCCAGGCTGAGATGACTTGGTATCATCCATGGTAAATGGTCACTTCTTCTCGACTCTGTGGCCGCCTCACACTCGAACAACTGCTGAGGTACTGCACGCAAGATTAAGCTCCTGTTCTCATTATTTTGCAGGATTTTTTTTTTTAATTTCACATATCTGCTAGCAGTACCTTTTAGAAAGAAATTGCGGTGTCATGTTGTTAGGTGTGCAGAAAGTTCCTATAAATTAACACGAGGGACTGAATGAAACCGTTCTGCTCACTGGGTTGTAAGGAGGGACACTGAAGCAAAACAAAATAAAATCTTTTTGTTTTCTGTGGCAGACATTGATTGTAGTCTGAAGACGGACGTTACCTAATAGACTTTTAACTGTAATTAATGAGCACGTCATTCTATTCTACTTTTCATCTCTGTCAAAGAAGATATTTGTTTTCGTCACATGCACTTGGAGTTGGTGCGCACAATGCGACAAGGAAAGCGCTGCTAACCTGGTGTCCTTGTGACGCTAAAGTGTAATTTTGCCTAGTTGCTGTAGTCATTGCAGAAAAAAATGTGAATCCTGATTCCGTCCAACCCCCAGCTTTCATCCTCAAAATCAAAAAGCTTTAAATTGGAATGAATGAATTGGAATGCTTCAACTCTGGTGGTGAATTTGGTGGTAAAGGGTTTTAAGCTGGGCCGGCCTTGGACAAGGGCAAGCTAGCCCAGGGCGCCAATATTCCGAGGGCCTCAACAGAGAGGTGCCTGGGTTAATGTCACGCAAGCAGCAGATCGTCTATCTCATTTGGTCGCAATCAATGCCGTTAAAGACTTTGTAATCAGCCCTTAATGTACCTCAGCATAATTGTTAACACCCCATCAATCCCCTCCCCTCCTCTCATCTTCCACTCCACCCCCCTCCCCCCTCACCTCCAGAATAAACACCAAATTGTATTTCCGGGCAGGGTGCTGTCCCGGTCAATCCAATTTATGGTCGGCCCTGGTTTTAAGAAATTTAAGAAAGAGAGGAAATAACTTGCCATACCAGGTACCCCCCCCAAATCCATGTGATGGCTATAGCTCTGGGTAAGGATTATCCAGCTGTAATTGTTTATTTAGCACCCTAAACTCATCACACGTCGCTATCCCCATGGTCTGCCCAGAGGCCAAGAGGCCCAGAGGCCAAGCTTGATGGTTGAAAGTCGAAGCCTAGTCTTTTGTCTTACTGTAAAAAAAAAAAAACAACAGTGATGCACTCACTTCCCTTTTAGGTTTGCTGTGTGAAGTTGAGACGATAATTTATTGCTCTGGGCATCAGTAGCAGCATAGGCACTGCCAGTGCAAGCCAATTTAATGTGCAAAGGCTGCATTTCTGCAGCTCATTGATAACTCACTTTGCATCCTTGACAGTGAAAACGTCTGTCTTCTTGCTCTCCATCTCTCGGTTGCCTTTGATACAGGCAACCACCACACCTTTCTGAGCGTCTGGAGCAATCAAATGGGAAACAAAGGAGGTGTTCTTGACTGATTTACCTTCTATCTGATGAACCGTTCACAAGTAGTGAACATTGGGAGCTCTGTCTATAACCAACCTGCAACAAGGTGTTCCTCAAGACTCGATCCTTTCACCAACACTATTTAAACTCTGCCTTGAACCCCCTACGCCATTCCCTCAGGACATCTGGGATCCTCTTCTACCTGTATGCTTACAGTACCAAGATCAACCTGAAGGACTTATCCCCAGACAACATTACCTTAGCAAGAATTCAAACGTGGATGTCAACTCACTACCTTAAACTTAATCCTGCAAAAACAGAATTAAAAATGTATGTCAATTCACCAGCTTAATTTAACCCTGTAACAACAGTATTCCTTTTTATATGTGTCAGAAGAAATCCAACCTACATGTATAAGAATAGATAGAATCACCTTGCTGAATTGAGGGAGTTTGGATAACTGCAAAGGGAAGGTGCGCTGGTGGCAGTGTTAATGTGGTTAGGCTGAAATCTACACAGAGACATAAACTGCAAGCAGTAAAAACACTTGATGTGTGTGAGTAGTTAAGAAACTGGTCAGCAATGCCTTTAATAGGGCTACCCGCAGCAGAGGGTTACAAAACGTTTTGCGACAGTGAGCAGAGGTAGTGTTTGAAACAGATGGGGATCCATATGCCAAAGGACAATTTAGGAGTTTAACAGATCTGGCTGATGAGTAAGGGTTACCAGGTACACAGTTTTTGGAATATGGATTGCCGAGGAGAACACTACATCAACGTTTGGGGAAATTATCCAGGAACTGCAAACGCATGAGCTACTACAGATTATCCTCACCTTTGGGAAGGGATGAAAACTGATCTCATGGCTTTAGATAACCCTTATTTCCATATCTTCAAAAGAAGGACTCTGCAGACTAGATGTGAGGGTGTAATAGAAAGACAATTTCATGCTAAGTAGTTGGGTGAGGTACTTGTGCATATACATACCGTCTCTGGAAAACCCACTTTTGGAACACACCCAACTGAATAACATTCATCAGACATATTTAACACCACGTAGATTGAATTTCATGACCCAGTCCTATAATCTATGCAAACTTGTGGATGCAGACTTTGTACATATGGTTTGGAGCTGCCTTATAGTAGCAGACTTTTGGTCAGGGTTAAATACATAGGAGCTGGAAACGACCGGGACAGGACTTGAACAACCCCGAGATAAGCCTGCTAGGCTTATTTACTAGTTTAAATAAAAAAAAACAGCAATAAATATCTACACATAGCTTTGGGTATTGCTAGACAAGATGTAGCACAGCACTGGCACTGCCAGGAATATCCACCGCATAGTATATGGAAGAATGGAAGAGAGAGGTGTAGAAATAAGCAGCAGCGGAAGGGGCTGCATTGAGGATAGATTAGCGCAGCAGTTTTGCGACGGTAGCCCTTAGCATGCATCTGGGCAGACATTTGAAGTATTCACAGATTCTGGGAACTAGATTGGTGTTTCAGTTGGTGAGAATGATAGTCAAGGAAGGGGACTGATTCCAAATCCCTAAGGGCATTAGTAATATGGAGTTATTTTCAAGGTTTGGAAATAAACTTGATTATAATTTAACTATGTACTGAAAGAATACAAATATACTTGACAGAAGGGCCCAATGCACAAGAAAGTTAATTATGTTTTTTTTTTTATTAGTCTAAATCAGTGACGCACAAAGTACAGCCCAGGGACCGCATGCCTCCCTCCTGACTTTTACATGCGGGCCCCTGGTCAACAGCAGCACTAGGCTGCTGTATCCTCAACTCAGCACTAACATTAAAAAGATATTATCTAAACAGGCAATCATTAATTTAAAGGTTAACTTTAGGTAAATTAAACTCAGAGAAAGGAAGTAACTAGAATGTCCTTTAAGGAAGCTGCCTGTCTATATGGTGCACTAAAAAGAAGTACACCATGCAGAGAGTCCAGTGGGTCCCCAATTGGGTTGCAGAGGCAAAAGTAGAGAATACTGATGTACTGTTTTGTGGTAGTGTGGACGAGCAGGTAGGCTTATCAGAGGGTAGTGCTACGCATTTATTGTACTCACAGAAGTAATAAATGAGACACACACTCAAAGAATAAATCCACGACCAATTAAAAAAAATAACACTTCTTTTTATATATATACTTTGAAACCAAGAACTTCATTACAAGGTAACCACGTTTTTAAGCATAAATACTTTTCACTTGCAAAAATGGACACAATGCAATTTTTGAGTTCTTCAATGTTAACCTATGTGAAGAAAACAAAGTCACCAAACGTATTTCAGTGGAGATTGGTCTCAGTGGAAATAGGCTGCAGGCTCTGGCTAGAAAGCCAGTCGTGGAAAACCAACAGGTAGGTAACAAACATGGGGTGATCAGGGACATAGGTGCACCTTTGATCCTCTTCTCCAAGTCCCAGGGACGACGGATGCAGTGGTGTCCTTTGGTGTCGGGTTTCTGTGTCCAGGAGCACTTGTGGTAGAGGGGCCCTGATGCTGTAGACATCGTCGTGGAGTCCAGGAGGGGTGAAACCACAGTGGACCTGAACTCAGGAGAACTGGGGGACATCATTGGCACCAGGGACCCACTTGAAATCAGGCCTTAGGCGACAGGTGCAGTGGTTGCTTTAGGTGTCAGGTTTCTTCCACCACAGAGGCTGCGGGAGAAAGGACCTGCGTGCAGAGGCTGCAGGTGACCACTGGGAGTACAGGAGGGGTGAAAGCACATGCACTCGGACTCTGGGGAATATTGTTGGCACTGAATCTCCACTTGATGACGGCGGGTGCAGTGGTGACTTCAGGTGTTGGGTCTTTGCGGTTTCGGAGGCTGCAGTGTCCTTTCTTTAGAGTTGGGTGGGGGAGCAGGTCCACTGCTCACAGGAGTCTTGATTCTTTTTCGAAGGTAGGCAGTCCTCCTGGGTTTCTGGAGGCTCAGCTGCCAGGCAAGCCGTCTTTTGGTCAGCTGCTTCTTTTCTCTTCTTCTGCGGGTGCAACTTCATTATCCTTGGGCTTAGGTCGTCAGGATCTGAGTTCTTGGGTTCCAGGGTGCCACCTAAATACACATTTTTGGGGCACTTTAGGGAGTGCCAGTCAATAGATTGCCCACATTTTAGGGAGACTACACAATCTTTATGACAATTTCCATTGGGAAGTGAGCATTACCCTGACCCTACAGGTTTAATTCCACTCAAAACAAGATGGAGGAATGTAAAAAGTGATGTCTACTTCAGCTCATCCAACTTAGGGGTGGGGCTAGCATGATGTCGGTACACCACCTAATCTCACTACTTTTCCTGCCTGTCTTGCCACCAAGATGTGGGGTCAAGACAGAGGGGTTGGTCATCCGCGTCATTTTAAAGAGGCTTGGGTTGCATTACAAAGGCGGCTAGGCCTTTGAAGCTTCCCGCCCTGGAATTCCATCCTGAAAGAGGGTCAACACCCTCGCCAAGAGCAGGCTTTTGTCTCAGACTTCCAAGAGCACTGGCTCTCATCTTAGGGAGTCAAAAACGTGGCTAAGGTGGTCAGGACCAGTCAGTCAACACACTGATAGCTGGTAGGCTTTCAGGGGGCACCTCTAAGGTGCCCTCTGGGTGCATGTTTTGGTAAATCCAACACTAACATCAGTGTGGGTTCAACTATACGAGATGTTTGATACGAAACATCCCTATCTTCAGTGAACCCATCATATAGCTGGGGAACTCGTAGTCACCAGTGTCCAGCACATGTATTTAAAATGGCTTCCCTGGTCCCTTTTCTATGTCTGAGAATCGAAAAAGACATACCAGGGGCACATCTGCTCATGCAGATATACCCTCACATGTAATATAATGCACCCTGCCTTAGGGCTGTAAGGCTTGCTAGAGGGGTGACTTACATATATTAAATGCAGTGTTAGGAAACATGGCACACAGGCTGTGTACTATGTTGTGTTTTCACTTTTGTTTGCACCAAATCACGAAGCCTGCAATGGCAGCCTGTCATTTGCTTGGTAAGAAGAGTGGCACAATTCGTACTGCAGACCTTAGGGACCCTCTTTAGTACCCCATGCCCTAGGCACCAGGGGTACCATTTACTAGGGACTTATAGGGGAGCTACAGGTTTTGCTGATTGGGGAAACAACTGTGCAGCTTTGGGAAAGAGATCTGGTACTGGGAAGCTGGTTAGCAGGGACCCAGTGCACTTTCAGTTGAAATCCCATCAGATACCAGGCAAAAAAATGGGGGATAACTTTGCCAAAAAGGGTGCCTTCCTACAGTCCTGCACCATTGAACTTTAGGAACACCTTCATTTTTAAGGACATCTTGCAGCAAAGGTGTAAAAATATGATAAAGGCTCTTCAAAACTCAAAAAGTGTATTTTATTAACATGCAAAACCGTTTTACCTTAGTACATCAGATTATATCAGAGCATTGAGAAATAATTTTCTAAAAGTGGAAGTTTTCAAACTTGAAATGAGAATTATACACTCTTTTTCCCTCTTTGACGTTTAATGCCACTAGTGAACCAGGAGGCAAGTTAGTTCTTATGTGAACTCTATGAGTGGCCTGGATTCCTATTACACATGAACACCATTATAATTTATTAAATCAAACACAGGTGTAGGTTTTCTAAAGCATACATTATGAAGCCCTGTATTTCAACGTCCTCTCATATGTAAAGAAAAAGGAGGGAAACTGAAATAAAACAATTGCCTAGGATCACAGAATTTATTAAAGTGGGAAAGCCAGGATTAGTCCCAGGTTTTCTGGTTTCACATTGTGCAGTTCATCCACTAGATGAATATGCTTCGCTTCCCCTAAACTCACCTTTTCGCCAAAACCCCCAAACAACCTCCCCAGCCCCCACCACCCTAATGGCAACAGTGCAGCCCTCTGTCACATCACAGACCCAACATTTTGGCCCATAGGAACATTTTTGTGGGTACCCATGGTCTAAATGAATGTTTAGTGACACCAATTTATACATTTGGAACAAGGTGTTCATGAACTAGCACGAGAAAATTAAACAATCATTAAATCTGTAACACGAGGATACCTAAGAGGACAATATAATGTAATGGAGATAAAAACGGTGAAAACAATGAATATGTATTAAAAAAAAAAACAGAATACTGTGCCAACCCACCATTGTTCAGACCAGCAAGTCGTTAGTCTTTATACTTGACAGTTGGCTTAACCTCCAGAGTCAAATCACAGTTGTGACTAAGAGCTCCCAATTTCAGCTAATGCTACTCTGGGGGAATCAGGCATCTTATTCCATAACAGGTCTTAACATCAGTTGTTCAGGTGTTGGTTCTCTCCAGGCTAGATAACGGGAACTCACTTCTCTGTCATCCCCAAGCACACTTAGCTCCACACAGAGCAATTCTACCTGCTCCTGCCTGCTTTGTTATCGGACTCAAGAAATGTGACCACATCAAATATGTCCTGCTATTCCACCAATGGCTTCCTGATGAGGCGTGAGCTCAATTTAAAACTGTCTGCACCTCTGACAAGGTCCTGCATTCCTCTTCACCATCTACCTAACTGGAAAATTGAAAAATCTCGGGTGCAAAATTAGGCTTAAGAAACACACAATCCTTTTTCTTGGAGCCTCCCACCTTCAGATTGGAAGGATATATGAACTAGTTATTCTCAGGAAGCACAACAAGTATCTGGAATCTGGAACTCCCTCCCTCCGACCCTCCATATGACCCCATCTCATGTTAACTTTTAAAAGAACATAAGACTCTTCTCTTTGGATGACATTTACCCTAAATCTATGACCTCTCACACGCTCTTGAATCTCTTTTTTTCTCTTTTCATTTGCTGTATCTCAAATAAATGCTTGCTATGTTTGTTGGTAACTGTATTCTTGTAAAGCGCTCTGATGCCCATGGGCTATGTCTTGCACTATTTAAAATCACAAACATAAAAATAAATAAAGTGCACTTCATCACTCATCGTTGCACTTATGCATTAGTTCATCCACACACTGACTTAGTAGGAAAAAGTAGGAAAAATAAACATGTTGCTGCTTAATCATGGCTGAGATATGCTTGCAATAACAAATGAAATTAGGCATAGCAGTGGCTGGCCGTTTTGCAATGCTATTATACCTTGTTTGTCATTGCTTTGAAGTTCCTGCATGGCCAACACTTTTAGAACCAATAAGTTGGCCATCTTGGAATGTTAATCAAGGAACAGTCATTCACTACGGACAATATCATTGCACACCAAAGAGCGAGCAAGCACAAGCAACTGGCCAGTTAGCACTGCCTAGGGAGTTTTAGTATGATCAACATTTTGACCAGTGAGGAGGTAGCAGGATGGGGTTCATGGGGGTAGGTCCTGATTCTGTGGAGAAAGTGGTTGAGGAGGGTGTCCCAAGCGGGGGGATGGGGTGCTTGCATAGATGAGAGGCCTCCCCCTCAACTCTCTCCCAGTGCCGTAGCTCTCCATACCAGGCCACGGGTGCAGGGGCATGACTCCAGTGTAATGTGAGGGTTCGCTTGGCGAGAAGGAGAGCGAGGCCGGCAAAGCGTGCCCATACCGCTATGCAGTTCCCATGCTTGAAAATGCCGAAGGCGCAGGCTTTCCAAGTATAGATGTCTGGAATTTCTGTTACTTCACAGAGTGTTATCGGGATCGTATGCCAAAATGTGGAGAGGGCGGGGCATGACGACAGCATGTGTTGAATATCTTTTGGCAGCACGTAAGCAGCAATTTAGTTGTTCAGGAGTTAAATAGGCCCTGTGGAGGATAGTGAACTGGATGCTTTTGAAGCGGGCGTTGAGGGGAGACCCAGTGTAGGAGTTTGAGCTTTCTGTCTCAGTCAGCATCGTGAAGTGTTTGTCCAAAGTCAGATTCCCATTTGTCCCTCGGCGATGTCAGAGGGACCATAGTGTGCTCTCTTAGTTCACTGTAAAGCCATGTTATAACGTGACAACATGTCCACAAGTTTAGTGGAGTCTGTATAATAGAGTGGGCTTGAGGATCCGCACCTACTATGGACCAAAGGGTGGAGAAAATGTGCCGTAATTGGTGATATATCAGGTATTGACCTCTTGGGCAAAATCATCTATTAATTGGTCGAGAAAGGGGAGGTGGCCATCTGCAAAAGGTCGTCAACGGTAAATAGGGAGCAGGCGAGCCAGGAAGCTAAGTCTGCTGAGGTCTGCTTAGGAGTGGAAACTAGGGGGGGGTGCATGGAAGGCCTTGTAGAGGGAATACTGGAGCATAAGGAGTGACGTGGTGGTTAAGGCGAGTTACCTTCTTGATGCATCTGCAAGCGATTGTGACCTGTAGCAACTATGGGGTTGGAGGAGTTGTCCCAGGCAACAGGAATCTCTGGAGCACTGAAGGAGAAAGGTGGCCTGAGCCTACACATGTTTTGACTAGATTTCATTGTGCAAGGCTCCGCAAGACCCATTGGAGTTGAGCTACCAAATAGTAGGCCTCAAGCGAGGGCACACCAAGGCTGCCTCTGCCCACTTGTAACTGCAGTTTATGTAGTGTGATTCAATGGCATCTAGTTCGAGGTGGGGGGTATCATTTTGGATATGGATATTTTGCCAGTGGTGGCCACGGTAGTACTTCCCAAAATTTTACCTGTGATTTAAGTGCTGAGAAGGCCCTCCTGAGGTTGCCCTCAAAGAGGTCAGCAGGAAAGTGGTAAAGGCGTACTCTGACGTATCAGGTGGGGTCATCTTTCTAGTCTAATAACCATCCTCGCAGTCACATTGTAACAGGGGCAGAGTATTGCTCAGGGGAAATGCACATGATTTGGCCAAGTTCACTCACAAGCCAGCGATGCATGCAAACAGCTAGAGTGTAGTATAGATGTAGGTAAGATCTGAGTGGATATCACAGATGTAAAGGAGTAGGTCATCCACATAAAGGACAATCACATGGGTCACAGCATTTAGGGTTATCCCCCAGGCCGTTCCCTCCAGTCACTGTTTAGCAGTAAGGGTTTCCATCGCTAGCGCAAACAATAAGGGGGAAAGGGGCAGCCCTGTCTGGTGCCACTTTTTACATGGAAGGCCGAGGAGACTAGCCAGCCCAAACAAACCCTGGAAGTGGAGTCAGTGTGGAGTAGCTATGTGTGGGCTCTGAAACGTTCACTTGCCCCCATGGTGGACCTGGAAGAGTTAGTCCCATTCCAGTGCATCAGATGCCTTTTCCAGCTCAAGAATGAGCCAAGCTGCATATGGAAACAACAGGGAGCTTGATCCATCAGATAAAACAGACGACATATATTGTGCGAGGTGCAACACCCTGGCACAAAGCCATTTTGGCCGGGTTGTACTAAGGTTGGTAGGAATTGGGCGTAGCCATCAGCCAGGATTTTCCCCAGGATCTTATAATCTGTACCTAATATGGCAATCGTTTGGTAAGATGCTAGGAGGGCCTGGTATCTGTCGGGCTTCAATACTGATATTAAGAGGGGCTCATGCAGAGATGAGGGCAGTCTGTTAACTCTTCATATATCTCGGCTAGCCAGGGGGCAAGAAGGGAACCAAAAGTGTTGTAGTATTTAACTGGTAGGTCATTAAAACAGGGAGTTTTTTTCTTGGCTATGGGACAGGTGACTTGTTTAATCTCAGGAATGGTGAGGGCTCATCGAGATCTTCTCTGGTAATAGGGGCAATGAACGGAAGAGGAATCCTCAATAGGAATGAGCTGACCTCCTATGCAGGTGGATGAGGGGGTCGCCGCATAGATAGAGGAGTATCAGGTGAAAAAGGCATCAAGAATATCTCATTGAGTGTGGAGAGTAGCACCAGTGGGTGAGGTGATCTCAAGTACTGACCCAGAGTGGAAGTTTGGTGGACTAGCCATGCAAGTAGTTGACCAGATTTGTCCACCACTTGTTGCACCCTAGCCTCATAGGCCTTAAAAAAGAAACAGTGCAGTTGCTCCAGGAGGGTCGTGTAATGGGTTTTGGCCTCTGTGAGTGTATCTCCCCTGGAGGCGCCTAGAGCCACGGCTTTGTCAAGAACAGCTATCTGGCATTCGGAGCTGGCCTGCAGACACCCGTTATTTCTTGTAAGCAGTGTCCCCGGGTGACTACCTTGAAGGCATCCCACTCAACTACTCTAGAGGACGATGTGCCCTTTTGTCCAAGAAGAACTGGGTAATGCGCTGGCCCTGAGACTCCTGAAATGAGGGGTACTGCAACATTTCTCTAGGCAGCCGCCACAGCTGCACCAGGGGGTGCAGCACTCCACATCATATTGACAGTGTGTGCATCGTGATGGGAGATTAAGCGGCCTAGATAGTCAGCTTGGTGTATGATGTCTCAGAGGGAGAATGAGAAAAGAACGCTGTCAAGGCACATGTATAGCTCATGTACTGTTGAGAAGAAACAAAGGTGTTTGCATCTCCACGCATCTACTAACGACCACTGGAGGACCCATTTCCGAAAGTTATATTTCTGTGTGCAGAGAAGTGAACTGGGAAGAGATGGGTGAATGCAGTCTAGGGGCAGGTCAAGTGAGCAATTATAATCACTAGCCAGAATCCATGGTGTCCTCTGTTTTATGTGCTAGTGCTCTAAAGAGTTTTGCCCCTCCTGCTCTACACTGGGCATGAATATAGCTGCTATGAAGGACTCTTGAGCCTTCAAAACAGCCCTTTACCATGGCGAAGCGGCCCTCTTTGTCTATTATGGTATCTAAGGCCTGGAAGGGGACTCTGGGCCAGATACGGATAAGAGTACTGCGTGCATAGGCGGAGTAGGTGGTGTCTATAAATAGTCCCCTCCAGCATTTCCGTAAGTACTGCAGTTTGGTGAATGCAATGTGTGTTTCCTGGAGAAAAATAATGTGGGCATTCTGGTGATTATTGTAGGAGTAGCCAGCATAGTGCTTTCTTGCCATGTGCATGCCCCTGATGTTTAAAGTTAGGAGTCGTATATAATCTAGACGGGCCATGACATGAAGAGTAGGGCTCCCTATGAGAACAATTAACCAAGGTTAAGAGGGGGCGCAGGAGAGCCATACAGTGTGTGTCTTCTCGCAGGTTTTACTGAAAGGGCAACCCTGCTCTAGTTGCAATGTGGAGTAATAAGAGAAAGGGGAAGCATAACAAAACAACAGTGGGACTTGCTGCAACAGCAGTATGTCCAAACGGGGTGGAGTCTAGTTCAATGACTGAAGGTCAGGTTGTGGCGTGGCAGAGAAGGAGGGTAAAACAGTTGCTATAGTCAGCCACATAGTGGTTTGGAGAAACTGAACGGGTCCTGACATCAGAAGGAATCTGAAAAGGAAAAAAAGAAGGGGGCAGAAGCGAAGAGGGGAAATAGGATAGACGGCTCAAGGGAGGGAGGCCCAGTCATTTTATGGAGTCCGCTGTTTGTGAGGTGACCAGTGGGGGAGTCTGGGACCCAAGGCATGGTTGGTCTATTGGATGTGAAGGTGCAATGGCCCCTTTCTTCCTCAGAGGAGCGGGCTCTGCCTCACAAAGACACTGCTGCTTGTATTACCCACCGACGATCTGCAATGAGTTGTTCTAGGGAGGGCAGCTTAGTGGGTGCAGGGAGGCACCCCATTAAGCTCAATGCCACCTCTGTCGCCCTTGTCCTGATTGATGAGGAGGTCTCCTCTCATGGGCAATCGGCGATCCAGACTGATATCGGCCTATCCAGTCCCAGACATCTTTGGGGTCTGTAAAGAAGAGGGATTTGCCCTCCTATAGTAGTTTGAGGCAGGTGGGGAACAGTAAGGAGTACTGAATTCCAAGTTCATGGAGATGCTACTCTGCACTCAAAAATGAAGTCCTCTGACGTTGTACAGCTGGTGTATAATTGGAGAATAACATGATGGGTTGATTGTCCAGCTTCAAGGGTCTGGCAGATCGCGCTGCCCGCAGGACAGAATGCCGATTTCTGAAGTGAAGAAATTTGTCAGGCATGGGGGTGCTCCTGGGATTGGTGGTTTTGTTGGGGCCCTGTGTGCTCTTTTCAGAGAGAAAAATAGAGTGAGATTGGAGGCAAGGGCAAAGGAGCAAAACCAGTTTTTCCAGGAATGTCGGAGGGACTCAGGCTCCAGCCCTTCCGGGAGACCTAAGATACGAATGTTGCTTCTGCTGGAGCGGCCTTCCGACCACTCTTCCAGGCTCTTTACACAGTCTCAGAGGTCCACAAGTGCACAGTGGGCAACAGACATATGGGGCTGTAGCATGGAAAGCTCTGTCTCACCTTCTGCACTGCAGTCTAACAGCTTGCAGTGGTCGTCTCGGAGAAACCCAAGTTTGGTCATCAGGGTTCCCACTTTCAAATGCATTGAGAGGAGAGAACTTTCAAGGGCTGCAAGGACTTGGCAAGATTGTCATCGGAAGGTAGCGAGCGAATTACCTATGGAGTTGTCAGAGAGAGGGGTCTCAGGCACACTTGTCTGCTGTCCTATGGCCTTCCAGCGTTGGTGCGCACGCTGCCGACTGGAAACAGCCCATTGTGTTGCAGGGGGAGGAGGCTCCCAAGTGGTCAGGTGAGAGAGGAAGGGAATAGTAAGATGGTCCTCCGAGTTGTAGAACAGGTTGCTGTGGGGGGGAAGCAATGGGTATATGTCAGAGCTGCTATGAGGGTGTGCAGCTGAGTGAGACCCCCACCCGAGTGTCCGGCAGTAGATGAATTTACGATAGTCAAAAGTCTGGTAAAATATGCAGGTTATTGTTATTCTGGAGAGGGGAAGGGTGGGCCAGGTTTGCACAAGGCGGGGAGGGGGAGAGAACTGATGGAGCCGGGGGCATTTTTGGAGCTGTTTGTGAGTCCACTTCGGTGGACATTTATTCTGCAACACTTGGTTCACAGGGGCCTTTGTTGTTCACTGGAGGGCGGCGGGGGGGGAAGAAGGACCCAAAAGGAGTCATAGGTAAGGATGTGGTCTTCCGCAGGCATAGATGTTCAAGGGAGACAGCCAAGGATCACACTCTCTCCAGCAGCAAAACGGTGGCCACCCCCACCAGCAGCTTCTGGTTGATCCTGTCAGGGCGTTGGTCTCCCTCCCCTGGGGAGACTCCTTGCAGTAGTTCTGATAGGCTGGGGGGGGAAAGCGAGGTGCAGTGCCCATAAGGTCAGGGGGGTCTTAGGAGGTGTGCGTCCAGCAAGCCTGTCAGTTTATGTTGGGGCCCCCCACCTCACCTCCTTCCGCTAGTGCATATGGTGGGTACCTCTGAGGATGGCAGGGTCAGCCCACTGCCATTTTTAGGAGCCTTCCGGAGAGTTCACAAGGGCCACGTGGGTCTGCAGCAGGGCCAGACTGGGCTGGCCAATGTCAGCGAGCAGGGGCTCCATGCCACGCCCACCCATCTGAGTGTGGTAGATGCAGAGGGCAGAAGGGGGCCACACAAGAGTCAGCGGGCCTGTCGGAGGCCCCCTTGTTTTGTGGCCGATGATCTCCCTGCCATAACTAGTAGAGTGGGCCAAGCCGAGGAGCGCCGCAGGGTGTACCTCCTCCTGAGGCAGCCGATGTTTGCTGATGTGCCTCCTCACCCCATCTTCAGTGACCACTGGGCAAGACTGTTGTCTGCAAGTCTGCGATTCATGGGGAACGCCCTCTGTGTGGCTGCTTGATCCTAGGGCCGACGAAAGCGTAGTGGGTGGTAGGCCTGGACCGTCAGGTAGGCCACCACTGCATTCAGGCTGGGACTGCTTCCTCTGACTTCAGCAGGTCCACGCTTCAGGTCCTGTAGCAGATTCTCTGGTCTCCTGTCGTCAGAGAGCAGCTGGGTGAAAGGTGATGGTGGCTTCAGGGAAGGACTGGGAGGATGACAGTGGCTGACGATGCAGCGCTCTAGGGGAGAGTGACTGCCATGTTGGCGAGCCAAGGAATGTGCCCCATAATATTTGTCCATGATGGGTAGTAAGTACTTATTGGTAGGAATGGGCCAAAGAAGTCAATTACTATTTCTTTACCAGTCCTTCTTGCAGTGAAGACATTTGAAGCAATTATAAGCCACTGTCCTTGCCAAGTCTCTGGCAAACCTGACAAGTGACATTTATCTTTTTGACTAATTAATCAAGAAATGTAAACCACACATTTTATTTTAGCAACTCCTTCATTGTCATGATGCCCCAGTGACCCTCATGTGCCAGGTCGACCATTTCAATTCTCAGCATCTTCGAAATAGACAGTTGAGTGGGCCTTATGAGTAAGTAATCATAATGCTTCACTAAATCATCCTGTACCGGGCGGAAAGATTTCAGTGCCTTGAGGTCACTATTGTCAACATGCCCATGGTCTCTCCAGCATTGCGATTCGATGAGCTTTACAACTGTGATCAGTGCTAGATCATCATGTGTGACCTGCCTAATGTTGTTTTGACTCATCTCTTTGGGCTAGCTCTGTTTGACTACATACCCCAGATTTCCACTCCTTTTCTGGCTTGTTCACTACATTGAGTAATGTTGGGGGCACAGGTCCCATCACTCTAGCCTCAACTCCATGTTTGTTAGGGTCAGCAAAGATGGTGATGAGAGTCTGGTGATCGGTGTCAATGGTAAAAAATAAATGGAAATGTTCATAGGCTTATACCTCTGCCAAGTTTTGTAAGGTAACTATGGTGCTTACAGCAGTTGCACTCATCCCTCCCACATATATTACCTACTCATCATCCGTAAGCATATAAACAACTTGGCCACAACATTATTAAAACACAATCACTGAGTCTCATTTTTTACAACACCAAAATGCTTTACTGATTGGTAACATGAAAAATACACATTTTATTAATAATGCACAACAAACTCCATAGTCTATTACTTAACCTTCCAAAAGCACTTCGGTCATTTCAAGGGGCTAGGAAAGTGCTATACAAATGTTAAAATAATAAGGTACATTACTGATAGATGAAAACGCTGGATCGGCCTAGCACAATAGCTGGCCATGCTTAGAAAGGAGCAAATAGATGACATGTGTCCTCTTTTCAGGATTATGGCCCTCATTCTAACCCCGGCGGTCTCAGACCGCCGGGACCAGGGTCGGCGGGAGCACCGCCGACAGACCGGCGGTGCCCCGCAGGGCATTCTGACCGCGGCGGTTTGGCCGCGGTCAGAAAGGGTAAACCGGTGGTCTCCCGCCGGTTTACCGCTGCCCTTAGAATCCCCCATGGCGGCGCAGCTTGCTGCGCCGCCATGGGGGATTCTGACACCCTCTACCGCCATCCTGTTCCTGGCGGTTCGCCCGCCAGGAACAGGATGGCGGTAGGGGGTGCCGCGGGGCCCCTGGGGGCCCCTGCCGTGCCCATGCCAATGGCATGGGCACGGCAGGGGCCCCCGTAAGAGGGCCCCACAAAGTATTTCAGTGTCTGCCTAACAGACACTGAAATACGCGACGGGTGCAACTGCACCCGTCGCACCTTCCCACTCCGCCGGCTCAATTCTGAGCCGGCATCTTAGTAGGAAGGTTGATTTGCCCTGGGCTGGCGGGCGGCCTTTTGGCGGCCGCCCGCCAGCCCAGGGCAAATCCCAAAATACCCTCAGCGGTCTTTCGACCGCGGAGCGGTATTTTGGTGGGGGAACTTCGGCGGGCGGCCTCCGCCGCCCGCCGAAGTTAGAATCACCCCCTATGTCTTGTGCCTTCATGAGAGAATGTGTGTCCTTAGAATTTCAACTCTAGCTGACAGAAGTCACATTTAACTTTGGTGAGTGTGAAGACTGCCTCCGCAACATTTTCACAAACTTTTACAAGGTCATCCTTGTGTCCTTTTTGGGACTTGCTAAACATTATGATATTGCTGCTCTAATTCAAAGTTGACACCACCTTGAATCACTTGTGTATGTGTGTGGTCATGGTAGTGCTATACTACAGCAACTGCTCCAGTTCTTAATGGTAATATACTTTGTTTAACTCCAGCTTTGAGAACCCCTGGCCTCTGTTGAGCTGGTGCACCATGTCCTGAAATCCAGAAACTAGAGAATGCTCCCTCTGTATTGAGAGATTGGATTTCCATATTTCTACACAGGTTGGGGAACTACCATAGGTTCAATGATGACTTGCTTACTTTTTTTCTGAATGTGGAAGCAGCAACCATGTAGTTCTGAGTTAAGAATTTTATGTTATCATCATTGTGAAGCTTGATTTATGTTTCTTAATATTTTTCCCAAGAACTTAAAAGAGCTTTGGGAAAAGCTTGGTGGGTTTAATTTCTCACCAAGAGTTGTACGGATACCATCTCAATAAACATGCCCCTAGACACAGAAAAAGACTGAATAACAAATACTTTATTGAGATTTTAAACACCAAGGGGAATTCCTCTTATAGCACTATTTGTATACTTTTTGTTTTGTTTTTCAGACATGAGCAAGACCAATTAGTCCTGGACATTCTGATTTTCTACACTCTGCACAAAAACATAGAGACCTGTAGTTATTTGTATAGGATGGTAAGTCTTCCGGTGCAGGAGGTGCAAACATTGCTCTTAGTGATACATATTTGCTTTCTATGCATAGAGGAACCACAGCTGACCACATTTGTTCTGCTGGCTCATACTCGTTTGGATGAACCCACTTAGAATCAATGACTGAAAATCGACAGCTGAAATCTAGCATAGCCTTAAGTGTATCACAGCTTGGTTTAATCACACTGGAATAAGGACTCAAACCTTCACCCATTCCATATACCTATCTTTTGCATAGCCATCATTCATTAGTTCTGTAGGCTTATGGTGACAATTTATTATAAAGTGACTCACCTACTGCAAGCAAAACATGGGGGATACTGGTTGTCTGTTAGCTGGAGAGGCGTTCTCATATGGTACAGTACAGATACAGAACTTTTAAGATGGTTCTTGTATGGTGGTTGTTGGAAGGTGGCTCTGTATATACTATATCAAAATTAGATTTAGCGTGCACAGAGTCCAGGGGTTCCCCATAAGCTTAACAGAGGCTAAATAGATAACACTAATGCTCTCTTTCGTGGTAATGTGGTCAAGCAGTTAGGCTTATCAGACGGTAGTGCAAAGCATTCATTGTACACACACAAACAATGGAAGAAGCACACACTCAATGACTTAAGTCCAGACCAATTGTTTTTATATAGCAAAAATATATTTTCTTAATTTATTTTTAGAACCTCAAGATTCAAGTTGCAGGTAAGTACTTCAATAGTTTTGTATTTCACACATATATCAATAGCACTTTGAAATCGATAAGTTATACACTTTTTGAAATATTGGCAATTATCTGTTTAAAAAGTTGACAGTGCAATTTTCAGAATTTCCGTGGGGGGAAGAAAAGTTAGATTGATTTGCAGGTAAGTACAACAGTCTCCAGGGGTTAGGAAGCCCACAGGTCGTGGTTCAAAGTAACCCCAAACATCCAGCAACACAGTGCCGGTCTGGTGCAGAGGTCAAAGTGCAGGCAAAATTAACATGGGCTCCTATAGAGACTAGGGGCACTCGGTTTCAGATCTGCACATTGAGGGCAGACCTGGGGGTTTAGAGGAGCACTGGAAGGCCACAAGTAGGCACCAAACATACACCCTCAGCGGCGCTGGGGCTGCCAGTGCAGGGTGCAAACAAGGTGTCGGGTCTCCAATGATTCTCCATGAGGAGACCCCAGGGGTCACTCAGAGGCTGCAGGTGAGGTCCAGGAGGTCGTCTCTGGCAGACCACAGGCTGGACAGGGAGGAGGGCCACCTGCTGAACGTTGCTGCACCCGAGCTTGGGTTCTCCAAGGCCTGGGGGCTGCAGGTGCAGTGTGTCTGTAGGAGTCGGATAGCTTCATTCTGAGCTTTTGCGGTCAGAGTGGTCCTCAGGATTCCCTCTGCAGGCATCGTCATGGGCGGGTGGAGCGGTCAACCCAGGATGAGCACTTGCTCAGAATTGCCTGGGGTTCCTCTCTAGCTGGTTGGGCCACCTAGACACGGGCCGTGGGCGTCTGGTGCAGAGTGGTCAGGACTCACGCATTTCGAGTGAGACTGGAGTCCTTGGTTGTAGTTTCTTCTTGGACGGACCGCTGTCCACTGCAGTTCTTGGTCCTTTTGGGTGCAGAGCAGTCCTCTGGAGCTTCGCAGAGGTTGATGGTCCGGCTGGATGTGTTGCTGTTCTTGTGCAAGTTCTTTGAAGCAGCTGATAGCCCGGTTTGGGCTGGAGCCAAATCAGTTGTTGTCTTCCTTCTTCTCTGCTGGGGGTTCAGCTTAGCAGTCCTTCTTCTTTCTTGTTAGGTCACCAGGAATCTGGTGAGCTGGCTTCAGGGAGGCCCTTAAATCCTAGATTTAGGGGTGTTTCATGGGTCAGAGGGCAGTAGCCAATGGCGACTGTCCCTGAGGGTGGCTACACCCTTCTTGTGCCCACTCTCTCTGGGGAGGGAGACACAGGCCTAACCCTGTTGGTCCCTGTCCACCAAACCAAGACGGAGGATTCTGCAGGGAGGGGGGTTATCTCAGCTCTGGACATCTTAGGGGTGGTCCTAGCATGGGTGGTCACTCCTCCCTGTTTTCCCTATTTTCCAACTGGACTTGCCATCAAAAGTGGGGCTTTGTCCGGGTCGCGGGCAACTCCACTAGCTGGAGTTCTCTGGGGCACTGTAACCCAAGGCTTGAACCTTTGAGGCTCAATGCCAGGGTTTAGAGTTCCTGCAGGGGGGAGATGGGAAGCACCTCCACCCAGGACAGGCTTTGTTTCTGACCACAGGGACCACAAAGGCTCTCACCCCATGTGGTCAGAAACTTGTTTGAGAGTGGCAGGCTGGCACAGACCAGTCAGTCCTGCACTAGCAGTTTGGCTAACATACAGGGAGCATCTCTAAGATGCCCTCTGGGTTCATTTTCTAATAAATCCCACACTGGCATCAGTGTGGATTTATTGTGCTGAGAAGTTTGATATCAAACTTCCCAGTATTCAGTGAAGCCATTATGGAGCTGTGGAGTTCATAATGACAAACCCCAAGACCATATACTCAATATGGCTACACTGTACTTATAATTTCTAAGAATGGACTTAGACACTGTAGGGGCATATTGCTCATGCAGCTATGCCCTCCCTGTGGTATAGTGCTCCCTGCTTTAGGGCTGTAAGGCCAGTTAGAGGGATGTCTTACCTATGCTAAAGGAAGTGTTTTTTGGGCATGGCACCTAGAGAGGGGTGCCATGTCAACTTTGCCTTTTTCTCCCCGCCAGCACACACAAGCTGCAAGGGCAGTATACATGTGCTTGGTGAGTGGGTCCCCCAGGGTGGCAGAATACATGCTGCAGCCCTTGGGGAGCTTCCCTGGTCACAGGGCACTTAGTACCAGGGATACCTTTTACAAGGGATTTAACTGTGTGCCATGGGTGTGCCAATTGTGGAAACAAAGGTACAGGTTTTGGGAAAGAACACTGGTGCTGGGGCCTGGTTAGCAGGCTCTCAGCGCCCCTTCAGCCAGAGTTGGCATCAACATTAGGAAAAAAAGTGTGGGGGGGGTTAACAATGCCAACAGTGGCACTTTCCTACAGTGGTTTACCAGCTGGAACAAAAGAATGAGTTCTGCTAGGGGGCTTAAGTTGGGTGATATATATGGTAAGCACTGTCCCAATCAATTCCATCTAGTAACTTCCCATCAAAATGCTGTTTAATGCAATTTTGAGTACTACTGGTTCTGGAATTCAGAAATCCTTTTAGGTGAATCTTTTCTGCTACCTCATCACCCGAGGTGGGTAGTTTGGAGCACCTGGTCTCTCAGATCTTTCATTTTATAGAACAAAGCCATCCAGACTCTACTTGACGCAACAGAATTTAAGTCTGTATGACTCAGCATACAACTAAAGTCTCTCCAAAACGGCTTTATTTCAGTATATTGAATATGTCCTGTAAGGCTAGTGCCTGATATGCTGCGTTTTAGTCTTCTGACAGAAGTGTTGCTATATAGAGGCTCCACCATTAAGGTGGTCAAGAAGCATTTGTTGCAAGCCTTTCAAAGGTTACAAATAAATTACAGGCTCTTTACCTGGTTGGAATTGCTATAGAACTGAACTAGGAACATCAAGGTAAATCTTAGAGTTTACAATTGCATTTGTAACACTCAAAATGGTCTTATCCTAAATATGTTGATAAATGGTGATGAGAAATGCTTGATCTCTTAGTGTGACTTCTAAGTGCTCCCTGTTCTGCCCAGGAACTGGGCTATTTTTTTCCATGAAAATTGGTAGACATCACTGTCCTTCGGCCAGTTGTGGTGTCATTCACACCATGCTGACTGGCTGCGCCGTGGTGGGTATTATCAACCCAATTCTGACACCGCTGTTTTCAGTCAACACTCTTTTGCACACAGGAAAAAACTGAATAACAAAGGGCCGTTTTTACAGTGTGGTGGGCGGTAGTCCATCAGTCAGGATGGTTGGAGCGTTGCTCCACCACTCTTACCACCTGCCGAATTTAAAGATCACCATTGCACTAGCCATGCGGAGCCAGGAACCACAGTTCCAGTGTTTCCTCTGAAGATACAAGAGGTTTTTTGGACCACCAGAGTCGGTTTTAAAGGCCAGCTACCAAATGTTGTGTTTTTTAAAAACAACAAGGGACTTAATTTCTGAAAAGCAAAGTGATGATGATACCACACTCAAGGAAGGTTTCTGACACTGGAGCCAACCAGGGCGCCACAGTCATTTATTAAACTGTAATATAACAAAAAGACTTGCCAGGATTGTATAGTTTTGTCACACTAATAAATCATTTATTGCTTCAAGTAATGTTCTTTAACATTAATTCAAAGAAACTTGAGTGCACTTTCTGAAACCAAATTAATTTCTTGATTTACTTTTCAGGATCTAGCTTCAACTTCTAATCATCCTTCCAAACTAAAAAAAAAATCTTGAAGTTTTCACATAGGTCTGGTAACAAAGGCCTGGCCTCATCAACAAAGTATCTCAATTGCCCAGCAAGGACGCTGTGAACCACGCAGAAACTTTTGCCCTATACCTGCAAGATGGTCATTGACATTTTCAAACATCTTGAGATTTCTAGAGCCATAGTAAAAACGTAGGACCTTATTTATAGTTTGGCGGATGTGAATGGGCCATCAAAAAACGTCTGTTCAACTATGCTAACTGCTAATATCACTTACATTTATTGACATCAGAAGATATCTGAACAATTTACCCTGTCTCTCTGTCTGTCCAAATGCATCGCACTACCTACCCAAATTAAATACTCATGTAACTGAATTTTACTACCACCCACCTCAAATCAGTAAGGTACTGCACATTTTTTTAAAATGTACATGTCCAGACAAATGTATAACTGTAGCACACTCTACTAACCTGAAACTCTAAATAAAAGTGGTTTGATTAAAAAACACAACTGTTGCGAGGCTACCCTTGACATTCAGCGATCATAAGATTTAACCATGTACCACACATAGACATTACCACAACCCACATAGTGTTATGTTATATTTAAAATTCTTGCTCCTAATAACAAGGGCAGGGCAGGAGGAATTTGGTGGGTTGGTAAATATTTGGGTGGGCGTTAGATTGGAGTCAGAAAGAGGAACAGGGGCAGGCGTCTTGGTGTCGCTGGTGTCTGAGGAGCTTCTACCAGAGATAAAGGCTCCGTGTGTGGCAGACATGACTGAGTGCATGTCCTCTTGCATGTCAGTCCCTTTCCCCAGATGCTGACTGACACCCTTGATGGAATCCAACAATGCTATGCGGCCCGCAGAAAGGTTTTTAAGCATCTCCATCACATCTTGCATCAGTGCTGGGAGGGTGGGAGCAATGGGAGGAGTACCCGGGGCGAAGGCGACCAGAATCTGTTTTCAGACTGGGTGCTAGTTTGGTGTCGGTCACAGGGGATAAGGTTGGTGCTGGTGCTAAAGATGGTGGCAACAACAGGAGAAGATATTGTAGATTCAGAAGATTCAGCCACCACCACGAGGACCTGGCCATAGATAGAGGCCTCTGTTTCTGATGGTGATGTAGCCCTATAGCCATGTCCCTCACCTTCAGTGCCAGTGGAGCCTTCAATGCTAGTGTGTCCACCTTCCTGCTGGTCTCCCGAAGAGTGTCCATGGTCTCCTGCCCTAGTTCTGGAAGCAGCTGAAAGCAGACATCTGCACAAATCAATTACACAGTACAGAGTCAAATATCAAAATTTAAACATGGCAAGTCTAGATTAATTTCCAACAATGTTAATAAGATGATGCAAGGACACTTAATAAAAAATGTTACAGGATTCAGGCCAAGGTTACATTCGCAATGTTAGCAGAATATTTTTGGACCCAAAAAAGCTGTAGCCCATCTTTTGCTTTTGACAGACAGGCAACTTCGACACTAATGTG
The DNA here is from genome assembly GCF_031143425.1 of Pleurodeles waltl. NCBI lineage: Eukaryota > Metazoa > Chordata > Amphibia > Caudata > Salamandridae > Pleurodeles > Pleurodeles waltl. Next base: position 68,884,498 of record NC_090450.1, on the reverse strand, counting down.
GCATTAATTCTGACTGATATTTTACCACACAATGTCAACGACTTGTAATACGGTAAACAGGAAAACTGACAATGGTGAAGGAGTCCACCATCTGAAAAAACTAAAAGTCCTAAGTGCTTTGCTTTTCGTTTTTGTGAGGGATGTCCGCAGCATGTTGTACGGTTCTACCCCTGCCCTGCATTCACAACTGTAAGTATTTGCTAACAAATGTTTCTCTCTATATGGAACAACCTTAAAACAAAATGTATGTTTGCATGTAGGCTAGTGCCTGCTTTGTGTCTGTCGTCTGGTCAGGCACTTGTATGGTTGTCCCGAGCAAGAATGTCCTCAAGCAGTGACCAAGGAATAGGGCCCATGTCACAGAGTAGTGTATTTTGAACTATAGTGCAAACATATCATCTTTCTAAGGGATCTAATCATCCAAAACATTTTTTATCTGCACTACTGAGTATGAGCTTAGTGAAACAGTTGATGAATAACCAAATATCAAGAATTTGAATGCACTACTCCCCCAATAATGTGGGAGATATCGCTTCTAATATATTAGAAGTCCATTTATGTGTACAGCTCTTGTGTACAGCAGCTGGCCTATGCATCAGTTTTACGATGGAGTAACCCAACCCCAAGTTATTACTTCAGATTGCATGTGCCTGAGTACTCTGTCACAAACATAGCGGATATCGTGCCCGCCTTATTGCAAGTGCCGTGGTATATAATGGATTTGTAATAAAACAGATGGGATATCTGTCATGTTGGTAACAGAGTATCCATTCACCAAACTCTAAATCAGGCACACATTTTCAAAAAGAATATATTAACATTGAAAGCTACAGCACACAATTAGTAAAGCAGTGATAGAATTGACACATAAACCATTATGCAGTCACATATGGTATAATTTAAAGTTCAGTCCATGAGTTACTCTGCGACAAATGTGAGGGTTGTTCCTTCTGCAGACATACAAGTACATTATATCCCCTGGCACTTGTAGTATAGCGGACAGTATAGCTATCATATTTCTGATGGAGGACACCCTCATATGAAGTGATAAAAGTAGGGTCACAATGAGCATCAAGTTTATCAGTGTTATGAAACTTACCCACTGACATTGTCAATGGACTGCTCCCTTTCCCTGCACAGCTCCACCCAGTAGCTGCTGCCCCCTTCATGGATTCTGGCCCTCTGGTCAGTGTTCAAGGCCTTCCTCCACCCGCAGGCCCCGCCTAGGTCTCATCCCTGGTGGTCCAGTGGAAGAGCTTCCTTGCTCTGCTCTGCCCTCTGCCTCTCTGCTCTGCCTTTTTCTCTTTGCTTTTATTTCTCTTTTTTTCACTTTTTTTTCCTTTTCCCCTTGCCCTATTGCCTCTTTAGCATTTTTTCTCTCCCTGTTTCCTGCCCCTGCTGCTGCGATTCCCGCGGCCCGCCCCCCCCAGTGCCGCTTTCCCACTATTCCCACCCCCGAGTTTTCCGCCTCCCAGCTGTCCAGCCCGCCACCCACAGTACTCAATGGCAGCCGCTGTGGGTCTGCGCAGTGGGCACGTGGAGCAGGTGTGCCGCTGGCGTGCCGAAGGTGCACCAAAGGCAAGTCGTCTGCATCCGTCCATGCCTGGACCACGCCCAATGCCACGGACCCTGGCCCTCTGACTCCCCATCGCTACAATGCCAGCACCCACCATGCCCTGAACCCCAGACACCACACCGCCTGTTCCTTTGCAACACCAAACTACACCCAGGGCCCCTTCTTATGCCAAAGCTGCAGCTGCACCTTCTCCCACTACCGCACTCCAGCACCTCCCACTGCTTGAGCAACAAACACCGGGCCCGGCCACCTCAGCTGTGTCCTGCTCAACACCTGCCCCCTTCACAAACATGCCGTAGAAATCTGGGACCTACTGAACACCACCTCCCCGGACATTGCCTTTCTCACAGAAACCTGGATGAACCCCAGCTCAGCCTCGCACATCACCACCGCCATCCTGGTGGTTCACTCCCGCCCTTCGAGAGTCCAGGCGCCCCTGCAGACAGCTCGAGAAGAGAAGGAGGAACAGCAAGATCCTGGAAGCCCACGCAGTCTTCAAAACCTCGGTCATTGCACACCACCTCTTCATCAAAACAACAAAGAAAATGGACCTTCAAGAAAGGATCAACGCCAATGCCAATACAACAGTTTCGACACCCAAGACCCCTCCTCCCCACCCACCATCATCGCACCCAACGAAGCCGGACCCCACCAGATCCTGCTCATCTGGACCCCACCTCACCACGTACGACACCCTGAAGATCATGAATAGCATCCACTCTGGATCCCCCTTGGATACCTGCCCACCACACATCTTCCACAGAGCCACCACCAACATTTCCCCCTAGCTCCGCCACACCATCAACTGCTCCATCGAAACTGCCGCCTTCCCTGAAGGCTGGAAACACTCAGAGATTTTTCCCCTGCTGAAAAAGCCATCTGCCGACCCAATGGACCTCAAGAAATTCAGACCCATTTCCCTGCTCCCCTACCCAGCCAAAGTAATCAAGAAGGCCATCAACGCCCAGCTCTCCTTTCGAAGCAAACCACACCCTGGACCTCCCCAAATCCAGCTTCTGAAGCAACCACAGCACCGAGATCGCCCTTGTCGCCGCTACAGACAACATCTACTCCCTCCATGACTGAGGCAAAACAGCAGCACTCATCCTCCTGGATCTCTCGGCCACGTTCGACACCGCCTCCCATCGTACCGTATGCTCAAGACTCCATGACGCCGGCATCCGTGACAAAGCACTGAAATGCATCCACTCCTTTCTCACCGGCAAAAAGCAGAGAGTCAGACTACCACCGCTCCTTTCAGAACCCACAGATATCAGCTGCGGAGAGCCCCACCCTCTTCAACATCTACATGGCCATTGTCCGGAACCACAGACTCAACTTTGTTGCCTACGCCAGTGACACCCAGCTAATCATCTCCCTCTCCAATTAACCCACAGTCACCAGGAGCAACTTCCACAAAGGGATGAAGGCTGTCGCCACCTGGATGAGGGACAGCTGCCTCAAGCTCAACTCAGACAAGACCAAAGTCCTCATCCTGGGCTCCACCCCATCTGCTTGGGATGAATCCTGGTGGTCCACTGAGCTGGGTACCCCCCACACACACACCCACGGACCACGCATGAAACCTCTGCATCATACTGGACTCCTCACTCACTATGAACTGCCAGATCAATGCTGTCTCATAATCCTGCTTCCACACGCTGCACCTGCTCTGAAAAATCTTCAGGTGGATCCCCACAGAGTCCAGAAAGACAGTCACCCACACACTCATCAGCAACAGACTCAACTACAGCAATGCACTATACGCCCGCCTCACCTAGAAACTCCTCTAGAAACTTCAGAATATCCAAAACTCCGTTGCCAGACTTGTCCTAAGCATTCCCCGCCGCAGCCACATCACCGAGCACCTGAGAGAACTTCACTGACTGCCCTTCAACAAAAGAGTCACTTTCAAGCTCCTCACACACGCCTACATAGCCCTCCATGATGCAGAACCTGTGTACCTTTACCACCACCTCTCATTCCACACACCCACCAGACACCTCCACTCTGCCTAGCTGGCCCTGGCTACGGTCCCACAGATCTGTAAGACCAGGAGTGGAGGAAAATCTTTTTCCTACCTTGCTGCAAAGACCTGGAACACCCTGCATCTCTATCTCAGGCAGTCTCCATCGCTGCCCCAATTCATGAAGGACCTCAAGACCTGGCTCTTCGACTGAACCACAGCTCCCAGTCAGATCAGCAGCCCCCCCATTGCCATGAGACCCTTAGGGTGAGTAGTCATGCCATACAAACCCCTGATTGATTGATTGATTGATTGCCTTGTCGCCACTCCATGGCCTTCAACTTATTATTTGTGGTGGTAGGTCACTGCAAGAACACACCACTTCATGAGGGATTAGCAGTCCTTGTACTCGGTTTTCACATTGCGAGGACCTTCCCAGTGGGCTGAGTGTGACTAGCTAAGTTCAGTGGTGAAGGTCCTCCCACCTTTTCCTGCAGTGAATGCTGCGACATCTGTAGAACTCCTCACAGCTCACTCCTCGCAGTGGCCCACCAGATTTTCTTCATGTTATGGGGGTTGACATAGACAGACGGAAATAAGACAACAAAATCCTATTAACAAATGTTATAGCAAACCTCTACTATTCCGAACAAGCGCTTTTTAGTGAATCTGATAATTATTTACATATATACATCTGTTTTTGGAATAATAATTAACAGTATATCACTTTTTATTCAAGACAACGCTCAATGTTGTGAGATGCCAATAACTACCATGCTCTCAAGTATGGTCATATATAATAAATAGTTACATTTTTCTGTTGAATAATGAATATATTTTTATCTTCAGTGTTTCTGTTGACTTTTAATACAGTGTATGGGATATGCCTTGAATCTGTGAAGGATTATGATGTCTGTCAAATGTCAAATAATCCCCTATATATTTATAAACATATCTCAGTACGTTGACGATTCTCAACATATGCATGGGTAGATAAGGCCAGATTTTGGGGCCATGTATTTAGCGTACTGACTCTCTGCTAGACCATATATCTGTCTGATGTTGCTCGGGCCCCATCTGCAATTATGTCAAACCTCTCTGGAGTGAAATTCAGGGCCCTGTCACCTGCACCTTCAGCCATAGTTGTTTCCATCAGAGGATATCGAGCAGCAACAGTAGACAAGGTCTGCTACAGATGGTGGTCTGGAGGCATGTGCCTCATGGGCTACAAAAACAGTACGTCAGGATGACGGATTTTCGGTCAATTGAAACTCACTCAGTAGCTAATGGACTCTGTTAATCACAGACAAGTTTAACTAACAAGGGACTGTGACCACTAGGAAAAGGTAGGTGCAGCATTGTCTTACTAGACCGTCCACCATGATGTCATGTGAATGTCAGTTATCCACCATGTTTGATTAAATCACCATCCAAAATCATCATTGTCAGCAATGGGCATCTGCCTGACAATATGATAGAACAGTAATACAATACCAATGAAAGCGACCATCATGCATTATGTTGCTTCTGTCAATAACAACTGGAATGCCCCCAAAAAAGAGTTCTTAGAGAACATTTTTTTTGTGGATGAGTCGCAGTTTAGCTTTAGGGCAAGTTACAACACTGAGTCAGCTCTAGTTGTAGTTTCCGATGAGATTAGACACATCATGGACAACTAAGGGAGGGCTGTGGTGATCCTTTTAAACGTTTCTGCAGCCTTTGGCACAGTAAGCCATGTATTCCTGTTGGAGCATCGAGAAGAAGGTGGGATCTCTAGATTGGCTCACGGTCTTCTTTCTTCGTTCTTAATTAACAGAGAGCAGACTGTGGCCTTTGGAGGATATAACTCAAGATTCTTTTCTCTGCCTTGTAGTATCCCCCGGGGGTTATTACTGAGCCCGACACTTTTTAATATTTATTTGGGCCTCCTAGCTAAGTTGATTCATTCTTTTGAATTTGCCACAGTGACTTATTCAGATGACACCCAAATAGTTGTGTTGATCTCCAGCAATGTTGACGAGATCGCCGACTGTTACAGCAGATGTATGTGTGCAAGTGTCAGATGTATGCGCGAGAATTGCAGCAAGTTAAATTCATTAAAAACAGAGTGTCTCCTTTTTTTAGAAAGGGCACCTCTTTCTGGAATCAACCTTGGTGGCCTCAGACTTTGGGTCTTCCCTCTTTGCCAGTATCCACAGTTAGGAACCGAGGAGTCATTTTTGATTCTGATCTGTCTTTTACAGATCAGACTAACAAATTGACCTCATCGTGTTTCTTCTTGCTGAGAACTTTTTGGAATGTTTTGCCTTTTATTCCTTTGGATTTGCAGAAATCGGTTGTCTTTAGTATTAATATTATCCAGGTTACTGTAATACCCTCTATTTGGCCATAAAACAACACTCTCTAAATAAGCTTCAGATGTTGTAGAATGCATCCTGTTGTTTTCTTAAGACAATACCAAAGTTCAAATCTGTTTCAGGTGCCGTATCAGAGCTTTACTGGCTTCCAGTTAAGTTAAAAAAGAGTGGCCTTTAAAGCTCTCTGCTTGGTCCAAAAAGCAATTCATGGCTTCAGATCAGAGTACCTGAAAAATATATTTGTGTGGTACACTCCCAACAGACTGTTGCAATCTGCAGTTTCCAAATCAGTCATTGTTCCAAAAATTAAGAAAGCTTCTTGGGCTGGCAGAAGCTTTGTTCACTCTACATGTCAACTTTGGAAACAACTGCCTATGCACCTCACATGTCAGTCCAATATGACAAGTTTTGGGAAACAACTGAAATTCCAGCTGTTTTCTCTTTATCTCTAGTCTTTTTTTCCCCCATGGCTTTCTGGTAAGCAAAATGATAAATGCTAGAGCCAAAACACCCAAGGGCATTCACGGGCTCTATAAATTATAATTCAAATCAAATAATCACAATCAATAGATTTACACCGTCTGCTATGCTCTACTAGGCCATGTACATAGGGAGGTGCCATAACCCCTAATTCCACCCACAGGCAAGCTCATCACCTAACAGACTGTGCCACACTAGATCATCTGTGGTCTAAAATCTGGAACTTGAATGCTATGAAGACGGTGATGGCCAGACCTAAACACAAAATGCTAAAATTCGAATAATGTGACTGCCCTTTCAGACCTGTATAAAAAGCAAAGCATCTTTGATGAGGTTGCATCAACCACCTTACCTAATGCCCGTGACTGGAGTCGTCCCCTCACTGGACAGATTGTTTAAATAATGTACAAGTCTAGACTGCAGAATTTAAAAAGAACTGCCGGAAATAGAATATTTGAAAACTTTGCACACAGATTGGTATGTCTCTATCGGTATGAGTCTTTACCATTGTGATTTTAGGTGGAAAACTGTAATAAAAAGTCATGAAAGCACTAAGGGCCACATGTATGAACGTTTGGAATTGCGATTTCCTATTTGCGATTCTGTGCGAATTGCAATTCGGAAATCGCAATTCCAAATGTAAGAAACTCCATCGAGTTTCTTTTGCGATTCCTGGTGGGTCCCAAATAGACCGACCTCATTACTATTAATGAGGTAGGACGCAATTTGCGACCAACTAGGAATCGCAATGATCACGGGGATGGCGGCCTGTGGTGTCAGCAGACCACCATGTCTGTGATTGCTTTTAAATAAAGCAATCTATTTTTTTTAAACGCAGGTCGTTTTCCTTAAAGGAAAACAGGCTGCATTTAAAAAGAAAAAAATGAAACGTTCAGTTTCATTTTTTAATTAGGGGGCAGTGTTCTGTGGAACCACTGCCTGCCCTTAAAAAACGTTTTGGCATGCATTCACAAAGGGGACGGGTCCCTTGGGGACCTCTTCCCTTTTGCGAATGGGTTAGCACCAATTTGAATTTGCTAACTGCAAATGTTTTTCAACCGCATTCACTGTCACAAAACAATCACACGTACCATTTAGATTGGGTATTAGGAAGGGACGCCTGAACACCGAGGAGTATATCCTGCTACTGATGCAGGAGCAGTCTGGGCTGATCCATTGACTCACCTATCTGAAGAGCCACGGGTTTATGCGGAATGCAATAATTTAAGATGAAGCAATGGCACATGCACCTGTACTATCTTGACTACCTGCCTTATACGTATACAATATCCCTATCAAAGCACACCTAGCTTATGCTTTTCCTACCTGTTCATGTCTCAGTCTTCTTCAAAGTCCTGATGAATCCTGCATACTTGCCAAGTGAATCTGTAGTAATGCCTTCCATTGCTAGCTACTCGGAAACCTTGTCTTTCATCCACCTTCATCCACCTTCAACAAACTCACTGAGTTAAACCCAACTCCTTCCAGTATGTGGATGCAAGTTGGGGGTGTACAAGACTGCCTTGCAAGACCCACAGTCCTCAAACTGAATGGATATATATGAATGAGGGACAGATTCTGGGGAATAGTGCCTAAATTCCCTAAAGACCACCTCAAAAACGAATAAAGACTTTACGTTTTTGCCCCACAGGGTACTCTGTGACAATTTGGCTTATGTTCCATCCACCACTGACTGGTCACTCACACCTTGTGAGTAAACCAGTAGGACTGTAAACTTGGTTTGTGCACTAATCCCATTTTGAGTGCAACACCCAGACATGTTTTCATCACCTCAAGTGAAGTGGAGTCCACTGGTGTGGCCTAGAATGGGGGCCTAGAGTGCCTCCATGCTCCCTCAGAGATTGTTCTGCACACAAATGTGTTTTTTGTTTGCTGCACAATTTTCTCAGGGAATTCAACATCCATAAAGAGATGGACATAGTCAAAAAATTGCAGTATTGAATTTACATCCAGTATCTCCAATAAATAGGGGAATTTGGGGCTGCACTAAATTCGGGGCTGCCAAGAGGGCACTCCGTCTGTGTTTGCTGTCTGCTCTCAAGGCTGGTCTACCCTGCTATAGTTGCTCCGCTGCACAGACTGTGCTTGCACAGGGACATCACAACCGTCATGACCATGCTCGTCAGAATCGCTGGAAGACGAGCATCAGATGTAACTCCGCTGACTGAAAAATTGCTTTCAGATTCTGCTCCATTCTTCTCCCTCAGATGCTGACTCCATTTCTGATCATGTCGCAGAGCTGTCCCCCATAACTTGATTTAAGGCCTGAGCAGCAGTCATCCACTGAGATGCCAACTCTGATGACTTTCTAATACTTTCCTTCTAAAACACTGTCCTTCGTAGAAGGCAGGAGTATGGTCGTAAATCAGTCAGTGGCTGTGTGAGTATGTGATGTGTACAACAATAAATACACAAAAAACACATATCTTTTGCAATTCAGCTGCAAGTTCTCCAGAGACACAAAAAAAGACACAGTACTACTTCACCTTGCCACATACACAATACCACAGCATACTTTTGTCATGGCTTTTGCAAAATGTTATTGTTGGGGGAGCTGCTGAGCCATTGCCAGTATAAAGGTAATTTCCTGAAGCCAAAAATCTACCTTTGATCTCAAGAAGCACACATTCACATAGTAGCTACTGCACCTTCGTGCACAGGCAAACTCCCGGGCAGTGCTATCACCAGGGTCACAGCAATTTTGCAGCAGGAGAGCACCAAATTGTGTTACATAGTTGACTAAATTATGCGTCCAGAAAACACAAACTATGCAGCATACGACAGCACACTTTTTAAATAGTATTATTTCATTATCTTGTGATCTGTAAACATAATAATATTGTCTTGGCAAAAATGTCACCTCATTATTACCAGTTTAGCAACCAAATACAGAAATAAGCAACTGAAAGATAACCAGTCAACCTTTGCACAGGGCTTTCCACTGCGTGCGAACATGTTGGCACATTTCTACTAACTTTTGATCCTTTTGAGCTAGTAATTAGGTCCATTCTGGCCTCCTATCATGCATCTAAAATAGAACAGTCCGCCAACTCTCCTAAAGACATTTTTCAAATATTTAAAGAGCTTTTCCAGTCACCATCACATACTGATCTTGTTGAGGCCTCCATGGAACATAGCAACAATTGTGCCTGCTTCTTTCAAAAGAAAATACTAGACATTTATTCAGCCTTCCCTGACAAGACTGCTCAGGAAATCGATCAAGGCTTGCTGCAAAATTCTATGATTTTTCTATAAACTTTTCCTACTATTAAAGAAGACTTAGTAATCAGTCTTTTACATTCCATAAAATCTGGATCCCCACGGGACCCTGCCCCTCTCCACATCCTGGCCATGGATTGAGCCAACCCCCTTAATGCCTCTCTAATAACAGGTCAGATCCCTTTGCAGTGGAAGCATTAGTCAAGCCGCTGCTAAAAAAGACCTGTCTCCTTGCTTCCAGTCATGTCCAAGCTGATTACAAAACATGTCAACAAACACCTTTCAGGCTTTCTTGAGGAACATAATATTCTTCATGACACGCAAATTGGCTTTAGATCCCAGCATAACACTGAGACTGCTCTGTTTGCAGTTGTTGAAGACATAAGACATCGCCTTGACCAAGGGGTGCTGCTTCTGATGCCTCATGTCCTAACACTGCAGGCATTCTTTTTTTATTTCACCTTTCCACATGAGCTTTGCTGATGGTGAGCAGTGTCAAAGGTTTTGGGTGCTAGCACTGGTTTTAAGGTGCGTGCAGTCGGAACAGCTGCAATCCAGCCTCTGACCCAACACACAAGCCTGCCAGCACCACAGAATCCCTCCCTGCACACACACGACATGATCTGCACAGCCTGCTCCATCATGCTGCCACCTCCCCAGCCTGGCCACACACAGACTCAGACACCCTGACTGCTCGCACATGTCAGTCCAGCCTGCAGCATAACCTTGCCTACATCAAAGAAAAGATGTAGGCTGCCAGTGGCTGGTGTCTCAGTAGCGGACAGTACCAACCTGTACCACTCGAATTCAGAGTCAGCATCAGGGACCACAGTTACACTTTATGGAGCTGACCCATTCCTTTCTAATACCTATTTTATTAAAAAACAGTCACAGACATGGTGGTCTCACCGTCTCCAAACAATTTCATTCCCCACATTCTAGTTATGATGTGTTGGTTACAGATTAACACATCATCACATGGTTACACAACCTTTATTTCACAATTGATTCTTATAACGTACTATGTGAAATACCAAACTTCTCCTCTCTATAGGCCTGTGTTAAGGATTATGTTACAGCCTTGTAAACTGGAACACAAGTGGCATGAGCGGGCTCCATGAGGAGAGTAATCTGCATTCTTCTTGCTATTCTATAAATGCTTTCACATTGAAGTCACATGAAGAAAAGTTCCCTCAGAAAAAGGAGCCTGATATTGACCTTTGTGTTTAAATGCACAGTAAATGTGACAGGATAAGAACACGATTTAAAGGCCTGTTTATAGAAAGTGAGATCTTGGAAGGATACAGTAAAGAAGGTTTGGGCAAGGGAAGGGATTAACTCAAGTTGGACAGCCTAAAACAAATAGAGCCAGCAAACAGAAAGCAGGGAAATGTGAGTTCCAAACCACAAAGCCAATGGTAAGCAACGGGCAGAATGCATTCCCAGGGAAACTTTCTGAATGCCCCCAAGATGTGGTTAACAAACCTATCTGGTAGACTTCGACCTAAAAAGGACTGTGAGCCTGTTTTACGATTTGAGTGATGATCAGTTATGGTGGGAAAACGGTGGAAGAGGCAGACAAGATAGCTTGCTACTCAGGGACGCAGATATCATTAGTGCAATAGGTGCATTTAAATTGAAATTCAGAAGTGTGAGCGGCTTACAACACCCCCAATTAAGGGGAGAGCAGCTTTTTGGTCAGTTTCTGTTTGATGAATTTGCTCTTTGATAAGTCTCACATTTATTGTGGATTATAAACCACAGAAAAAGTCTCCCTTAAATTATCACATACGCCAGGACCCTCCGACTCTTTCAATCCATTTCATCAGAGGTGTAGCTTGGTCAATAAGATTGGGGGGTGAGCTTCAGATTTCCCAAAAGTCAAGTTTGATGTGTTATGGCGATGCCCCATTTACGGCAAACATACTTTGTTCTACCCTTACTTTACATCAATCTGAGGTCCCATAGCTATCGAGAGTGAGCGCTGGCAAAGTCACTTGAAAAATGACTACTAGAAGTGATAAAATAAGTGTGAGCTGGGTTGTGGCAGTAGATCCGGGGGTGGTGTTGAGCATCGTAGTAACGAGGATCAGAGATGAACAGTCAGTCAATTTATGCTTTTATTTTTATACAAACTCTCCCCCACGCCCCAACAGCAGGAACAAATGTGACAGTAAATTGCGTCTGAAATACTTAATTGGTCAGAAATAGACTGCATTTTGAAGTATCTTAGAAGGTTGTTAGTGCGTCTGACCTTATTTGGTTATTTGTCATTAGTTTATAAGGGGACACGTTAGAGGTTTGATGGACTTTTTGACCTCGCTTAGAGTAGTTCCCACCATAAGACTCAGTTCCAACACCAATCAATAACATCAATAACCTTGGAGGCAGTAATTTCCACACACCATGACCCCTTGGCCATGAATAATCACACCTTTATGTAAACGTTAGAATGTTTATTTCCCTACATTAACAATGCTAATATCACGTAACTTAGTCTCAAAATCAAATGGTAAGCATACAGAAACAATACTAGTTGACCGAATCTTCTAAGGAATCTCAATTTAAACAAAGCGTGGATCACTACACATTCCAAAGTTACAGTACAAATTAACAACAAGAATAACTGCGCAATAGAAATGGCATTCATTTAAATTTCAGCAAAGAAAATACATCAACTGTTGTTAATCTTTAGCAGGCATCAATCAGTGAGTATCCTAACTAACCTTCTGATTAGAATGGCATGTTTGGGCTTCATGCAAAACAATTTAGTCAACACAAGTTTGGAAAACATCTAACTATGGCTCTATCAAAATCAGCGGTTGGTACCTAAGGACAAAAGCAAATAGACGTAGCAGTCAGTAAGATCGTCTTATACCTTGCCTCAGTATGATTCAGCAAGCTGTAGCTGTCTTCATCAACTGGACATCGGTTCAGTCAGCAAAGCATCGAGATTCAGCAATAAAGTTCAAGATAGGAAATGTCTCTTCATGCAGTTTGGAAACAATAATGGCTATCTTCTCGGGATGGTTAGGAAAGAACGGTGCGAAAGGCCTCTCCCCTCTTGGTGGAGTCTGGCTAAGTTAGACTCCTAGACTACTTCTCACGTTGCTACTGGTCAAAGAATTGTATGTTTATGTTTAGTCCAATGAAAGAGCCTCAAATCTAAGAATTTACTAAACCGTTGTTCACATGTCGATGATTGGCTCCTCTTCTCCTGTTCCGTTGAAGGGCTCGTCAGGTAACCACTTTGTATCAGTTTATACTCCAGTCAGTGCATCCGTTCTTAACTCCTGGGAACACTGCCTTTACACACACTAAGTTATACGAAGTTTCCTTAGCTAGTACAACATATTCTAGCAAGCAGTTCTCATGGGAAAGAATTCTAGCTACTAACATTTGTTCAATGCAATGGAAAATTACAATTTAATTCTCTAAGCAGCCATTTTATGATTTGTCTAAGCAATTCAACTTTGACATGAGGCCATGCAACTAGGCCCAAGACCTCGCTAAATTAAGGCCTATCATTTATAAAGCAAATAGATAATACAACCATTAATATTACATACGACTACATTAATCCACACATGAGCATGACATTTTACATTAATAAGCAGTTAATAAAGACACTCTGGGGGTGATTCTGACCGCGGCGGTCGGCGGTCGCCGCCCGCCAAGCGGTTCCCGCCGAAAGACCGCTCCGCGGTCAAAAGACTGCGGCGGTCATTCTGGCTTTCCCACTGGGCTGGCGGGTGACCGCCGAAAGTCCGCCCGCCAGCCCAGCGGGAAACACCCTTCCCACGAGGAAGCCGGCTCAGAATGGAGCCGGCGGAGTGGGAAGGTGCGACGGGTGCAGTTGCACCCGTCGCGAATTTCAGTGTCTGCAAAGCAGACACTGAAATTCTTTGTGGGGCCCTCTTACGGGGGGCCCCTGCAGTGCCCATGCCATTGGCATGGGCATTGCAGGGGCCCCCAGGGGCCCCACGACACCCCATACCGCCATCCTGTTCCTGGCGGGCGAACCGCCAGGAACAGGATGGCGGTATGGGGTGTCAGAATCCCCATGGCGGCGCAGCAAGCTGCGCCGCCATGGCGGATTCCCATGGGCAGCGGAAAGTCGGCTGTACACCGCCGGCTTTCCGCTTCTGGCCGCGGCTGTACCGCCGCGGTCAGAATGCCCGGCGGAGCACCGCCAGCCTGTTGGCGGTGCTACCGCCAACCTCCGCCATGGCGGTAATTACCGCCAGGGTCAGAATGACCCCCTCTGTGATTATTGACGGTCACTCAAGTAGGCACATTTTCAAACTTGTGGATTATTTTTTCTATATTAATTCATTTTCTATTCATATTTAACATTCCGAATACATGAATATTCATTAGTAAAATTTCAGCATTAACAAGGCCAAGGCACCTACTGCAGGTATCTTTGTGTACTTAGCAATTTCCAGAGTATAATAAAGGTAAGCTAACTCCAATGGTAAATGCACTTGCGAGATAGATCTGTGAGTGCTTTAGTCAAAGGTTTGACTCATCATAAAACAGCATAAAGGAATAATGTACCTGCTGCAAAGCACATCATGTAACATGCATGGCACTGATTTGTATTTTAAAAAGATATCTCAGTGTCTTACTGCTTTCGTTGCAGATATCCTTGTGTTTCTAGCAGGTTATAAGTAACAATCCTTGAAATATAGCACAGGGAATTATGAACTGGCATCAGGGAGCTGCATGCAAACTGCATGGCACACATTTAGAATCATATTGCTTTTTTCTCCGTTTTTCCATTAGTCTAAGGTTTCTAAAAAGGGTTCCTTACGTAGCAATAAAGACTTATTTGTACACACAAAACCAGCCACTGTGTTCTGTAGACCCTACCTGCATCTTAAATCCTGGCACTGTGTCTATCCGGACCAAGTGGTCTCAGCATGTAATACCTACCAGTGTTAATGAGAAGAGGCTCCTGCACCGTGTAACCCTCATTGCTTTATGCAACAATTACTGTATTTTACTTGAAAACGTGTAAGATTCTTTGACTCTGGTTAATATCTATGTGACTAAAGTGTTCTGACATCTTACAGTGGGACGAGTAGTGCTCGAAAATAAATAAATAAATAAAAGTAATTTAGTAAGAGATATCTAAATAACATTAGTGTAATTATTAATCATACAGACAGACTCCTCTGAAATCCCACAGTCCATGCAGCTCTCTTACCTACAGGGGTTGGACAAGGCAAAAACCTATCTCAAAATCATAGTTGCTTTAGCACTTGTGAAATACACCAAGCTGGGTGTATTTAATTCCCTTAATGCCATTGGCATCAAAGATGTTGAGCTACAGCTAGTTTCCGTCCACGATGGACTTAGATAAAATAAGTTCTGATGGGCCTTTATGTGAGGCGTTAGGCAGCAGAAATCAGTCAAAAGTTCTTTAAAGTATTTCAGTGCTTTATAAGAGCACCAGTTATATCTCACAAAGACACTTTTTTATGGCACTGGGAGATTACATGATTTGGCAAGGATCCCAGGATGTTGAGCCAAAGCTGAAACTCGAACCTGGTTCTCCAAGTCGCCAGCTCTTTCTGTTAATTCACGTCATTATTATAGTCATCTGCAACATGTACAAAAAACATTGACAAAGACAATAGATTTTGCATAGGTGAAACCTATTGGCTTTGTCAATGCTTGTATTCAAAGTGGGCATGTAAAAATCCCAGGTGAAATCCGACAGGCACTTCACCATGCCCACTGAAATACCTTGTTCCGAAATATTTACTGTCTAAAACAATTTTAAGGGAGGGGGGGGGAGCCCCTAATATCCGTAAGGTTTTGGTGGCAGAGCTAACTTGAAAGCATTTTCCTTTGAGGGACTCAGAGCAAATGCATTTGAAACCCCCTGAATTAGAGCTTTAGAGTGACCTCCATTGACACATCTAAACTCCTGCTGTTTTAACAAAAAACACCGTTTGTTTTATTATTTAGAGGAAGAACTGTGGAAGTATCATACAATTGTGCAAATAAGGCAGTGTGAAATGTAATAATTAATTATATCGTGCACAGTGCTTAATTGTTTCCGGTGCTGAGCACTGGCAAATATTGTTGAGGGCCACCACTTATTTTTCTGCCTCAAGTATTTACTGCTAGCAAAAGACAACTGTGGGAAAGACGGAGGAAGAGAAAAACGAAAAAGCGTCACAATGGGAGAAAGCAGAAAGCTGCAAGAGTGAGCTGAAGGGGCAGGGAGTGGCTGAAAATGGATTGAAGAGGCCCGAGATGGTTTCAGGATGACGCTGCCTCAGTATTCCGTGTTCAGACATTTAATTGCAGCAGCCGCGTGTTAAGGAGGAGGGCTTTGGGCACCGGCTCCTTTTTATTTACAAATTAAGCACTGAAAGGCGGCACTGTAGAATATTTTAGCTCGTTCAAATGAGATTGAAGCCCCTGTTTGGTGGTAGCCAATAATCTAGCCCGTTCAACAAATGTTTCTGTAGAAGAGAGAATGTAGCAGGCGCTTGAGTGCGTGGGAACTACAATCCCCAGCCTGCTTCACTCAGCGGGTGGGTCTGTCACTGACAGATTCCGAGCAAACCTCCCTCGCATCAGCCCCAGTGAAGTGCAGCGAGATATCAGGACGGGCAGAAAGACGCAGAGAAAGCGCATCATTTATGCGATCCATGTTTGGGTATTTCCATCTCTAGGTAAGAGTTTGCTTTAATTCATCTCCAAAATGAATATATTTCTCGCTTTGCACCATTTCCCCCCACCTTCAGCAAGGAAAAATCTCAGCAGTGGAATCTTCCTGGGCTGCGAGACGTGTTCTACAGCCGCTGAAGGCTGACGGGGACGCGTTTCATTTCTCGAGCTGAAAATTGTAAAAATATCAGAATGCACCACTCGAATCGTGCATCTCGATGCATGCGAATTGTTTTGTTCAGGGTTTCGATTTTCCGGTTGCGCGTATGGGGGTCTTTGGTGTGGGAAGTATTTTGCTTTTAGCGGTTTTTAATACAGTGATGGAGACGATCTAACGGTGCATCAAAAACCTACAGGACTATTAATAGTGCATATTGTGTTTTCGCGGTTATTGCTGTCCGAGTGCTTCAGCGAGCCAAGCTCTGCCCCTGCAAAGAGATGCTCGGTATGTATTTTTGTCACAAAATGCAACATTCTCTGGGTGTACCCTGGGACACGAAGGAAGACCATTGGCTGAGCCGCATCACGGGGGAGGCGGATAGCAGTCACCCCAATGGGCTGATGTTGGGAAGGGAAAGGCAGCAGAGGCATGCAAGGAAAAAATATTTATGTGTGCGTGCAGGTCTAGGGGCGTCACTCGTTATTTCATAATTTTTATTTCCCCGTCCCACAGTCAGTAGACTTTTCTGTTGCTAGTGGCTCAAGGGCACATTTATATCCTTGCTGGTAAAATCAGATTCCTCTTCCCTGGCAGACATGGATTTTAGGTGTGATGTAATATCAGATTTATCACCCAGCGCTGACATGGGTTTTAGGTGTGATGTGATCTCAGATTTATCACCAAGCGCGGACACGGATTTTAGGTGTGATTTGATCTCAGTTGTATCATCCAGCGCGGACACGGATTTTAAGTGTGATGTAACATCAGATTTATCACCCAGCGCAGACACGGATTTTAAGTGTGATGTGATCTCAGATTTATCACCCATACGCACACGGATTTTTGGTGTGATGTGATCTCCGATTTATCACCCAGCGAAGACACTGAATTTAGGTGTGATGTGATATCAGAATTATCACCAATCGCAGACACGGATTTTAAGTGTGATGTGATCTCAGATTTATTACCCAGAGCGGACACGGATTTTAGGTGTGATGTGATTTTTGATTTATCACCCAGCGCGGACACGGATTTTAGGGGCGGTAAAAGAATTGTTGCTTATTTTTGCAGTTTTGTCCTGGAATCATCATAGTGCGTATTTGTACAGATACAGATTGGGCGTGTTTTACAATCAAGGTGCTCCTGACAGCTTCAATGTTATGTTGTGTTATCTGACATTTGTGTGGTGTGCAGCTGTTACTTGTGTGGCATCGTAGAACTATAAGTGTATGAAAGACTTCATGCGGAACAGTGAGTTTGGTTGGAGGGGTGTGTGCATTTAGTACAACCCATGATGGAAGAGTTGGGAGAGGTACGTGAGGTCCTGAAGGGTGGCTTGGTTGTGTTATTTTCTGCTTGGATGCTATGAGCATGCATGCAAACGTACGTGTAATCTTTAGTGTGCGTTGTAAGGAGCTTGAATTCCACTTACCTTTTGGTGGAGTACAAGTGTGGTGGAGAGTTGTCTGCTTCGCCTTCTGTGGTGGTGTGCCCAGAGGGAGTAAGTTAGCACCACAACACATGGGGCAGTTGAGTTCACCCATGGGCAGGGAGGTACATCTCGAGGAGACCCAGGCACCAGCACTAGGTAGGTTTACAGGATCTCCACAGTGACCATAGGCAATCCCCTCACACCCCAGGATAAGATCCACGGCGTCCACCCATGACAGAGGAAGCCGTAACTCACGGAAGCCATACGCATTCCTTTAGATTGCCTAGGTCAGTGGTTCCCAACCTTTTGACTTCTGTGGACCCCCATTTTATCAATACTGGAGCCCGGGACCCCCACTGAATCATTATTGGAACACGGGGACCCCCAAGGAGTCATTACTGATAGCTGGAACCTAATATTATTACATTTTTTAAGCAGCCACGGACCCCCTGAGGAGGCTTCGTGGACCCCCAGGGGTCCCCGGCCCACAGGTTGGGACCCACTGGCCTAGGTGGTCTTCCCAGAAGTGCGAACAGTGTAACCCAAGGAAATTTACCAAACAGTCACAGGAGAGGGTTTATGGGGTAGAACCAGAAATGGTAACAGTGTAACCCCAAGAATTGTCCTGATGAGCTTCAGTAGAGGGTATGTAGTGTCCACCCAGAAACAGTGATGATTTATCAGAAAGAACTCTGAAACAAAGCGCAACCAACCAATGTGGGAGGGATTCGGAACAATGTTTGGAAGCAATGTATATTAATTAGCAGAAAAAGGTGGGTGGAGGGACTGGGGGAGAAGTTCTAGGGGGGTGAGAAAATGCAGAGGTTGTGGTTATAGGTCATGCCAGGCCCAAACAGAGACAACACCTTTGGAAGTCACATTTAAACCTCCCCGCCCTCTACAGGATGCTGAGACTGGATGCCTTTGGAGGAGGGACTAAGACAAGTAGGAGGCATGGGGGCCAATCACCTCCTGCAATGCTTGTTTTCTGTAGGCAAGTTGAGTAAGAGTGTATTATTATCTATAAATGTAGCAGCAGCATGAACTCTTAAACTTTGTTTATTAAAAACACAGAAATTTATTTTTAAAATATATGTATATATATATGTAATTAATCTTATGATTCCTGGAGGCAGATCTGTTCTCACCAGTGGGTCATGGGCATCATCTTGGGTTCCTTGGTACTCCTTCTCCATACTTCCCCGGATTGCAACCTCTCCCCTCTCCTGGATTCCTGTTCATCCAACCTCAGCTTCACCACTCCATTTCTTTATGGGCAGGTGTCCGGCCCTATAGCATGGAGAGATTATTACATAACAATGAAAGCATTTAGATTGCCGAGTTATGCAAAGGATGAAAGAACATCAAGAGCAGCGTCCATATTGCAGGACCAAAGAACATAAAATGCAGAGGTATACGGAATCAGGAGGACACGCAGGGCAGGATTGCGCCTACAATGACACCCAGCAGAGTGGAGAGGTGCTTATTGACTGCAGAGAGAGAGTGATGACAAAACACAGCGCAGAGATGTACACAGAACAATGAAAGAAGAGTGCAAAGAAGCGTACAGAGCGATTAAAGAACTCAAAATGCAAAGATGCACACAGAGTAACTCAAGAACATAAAAAGAAATGGCAAATAAAGGACTGAAGAAATACAGAGGGCAGCGATGCACACAGACTAAGAAAGAATGGAAATTGCAAAGGTACACACAGAGACTGGGCGGCTTTAGGACGGTGCGAGCGGTGCGGCCGCACCGGGTGCTAACCTGGATTGGGGGGGGGGGGGCGATGACCTCAGGGGGCGCTGTGTTTAGCAAAGACTTAGGAAACTTGCGATTTAAAAGCCCCTTCTGAAAAGTGTATTGTGCGTCCAGCCTTGAGGAAACTATGAAAATGTCACAATACCTCTCCTGATTAATGTTCCTGCTAGGGAGAGAGATGGGAGGTTAGTCTAGTGACAGCTTTGACTCGCCATAAAGAAGCATCAAGGGTTCATATGCGTGCTGCAAAGAACAGAGCTATATTTTATGTAGATAGCTGAGTGGATTAGTAAAGCCAGCCTTTACAAGCGCTTTAAAACAAATGAATGCATGTAAAAGGAAACTATTGAGAGATGAGGGGCACATTTGGCAGGTGGTAGTGAGGGAATCCGAGGTGGTGGTCATGGGGTGGGGGCACCAAAAAAGACTGTGGCACAGGGCGCCACCAGCGCTAAAGCCGGCCCTGCGAGATGCACATATGTTAGAAGAGGGCAAGATCGCACCTACCATGATGGAATAAAGGCGGACAGGTGCACATAGACCGCAGGAACACGCTTATGGTGATGCCAAGCACAGTACAGCGGTGTAGACAGAATGGTAAAGGAACTCAGGATCTATAGAAGCGCCTCATGGTGTAGAGGGTGTTGGAGAGGAAGGAAAAGAAATGGGTGCAGAGGAGGCGGAGATTGATCACAGGACACAATGTGGATCTAGAAACAGAGCGAGAAAAGAGCAAAATGTAAAGGTTTTTACAGAAAAAGAGAATAAACATGGATTGGAGAGGGGCAGATAGAGTCAATAAAACGGAGGAGAGATGGACATCGATGATAGAGATAAGTGGTGCACTTGCAGTGTTAAAGAACAAGGGAGCAGATCACAAAACCCTTTCATAGTGGCAAAATCTGCGATTCGCCAAGTCACAATGTAAAGGTGTTTTTTTCTTATGTACTAAATCCATTTTCAAGTCAGAAAAGCCTTTCTGGCTTGCAGGTGCGTTTTGTGATCCATTCTGGATCACTCTTAGAAGTGGACGTGAAAGGGCCGCCTCTCCTAATTGCGAGTCACACCGGTATATATCCAAGATTTTTGACCGCCCTTGCAGGTGTAAACCATCTATTAGTTATCAGTACCTAAGAGGAGGTGGTAACCGATTTAAAAAAGGGAAGGTATCCTTTTAAGGCACCTCCTCCTTTGTGAAGTGTCTGTTTTTTTTTTTAAAAGGACACTGGTTCCTCTAACATGCTGTAAAAAAAAGTTTCCTGTTTGGAAATGCACACGGATGGTGACCAGCTGTTTTTTTTTTTTGTAGGTCACAGTCTATGTTTGTAGCCAATCAGAAATGGTCGCCAATAGCCACCTGCATATTTCCTACTCATTAGGTAGGTCGTTTTGTGTCCCACCCCCGCGAGTGGACAGATCGCATTGCGACCTATCAGGACATAGGTCACATGGAAAGTTGTATCCCCTGGTTTGCGAATGGGAAAACACTTCCGGCTCATAAAGTGTAGAGCTGCACATAGATTGTAGAGATGCAAACAGTGCAGAGATGCGTATCCGGTGATAGAGGAATTTGGAAAGGCAAGGCTCGTGTATATTGATTAAGAACTTGACGCTGTGTGATACTGAGAGTTATAGAACAACATGGAGTGGAGAGGTGCATATACATTGCAGAGATGCACACCAGGTGAAGAGTTGCAGAGAGCAACGAAAGAACATAATAATAAGCTGCAAATATTGCAGAAATACATAGAAAGTTACATTGCAGTGGTGCTGAAAGACTGATGAGCTACCCACAGAGTGATAAAAGTACAAATGGTGCTGAGGCTCACTTTGAGTGGTATTAGAATTAAAAGTGCACAAAGGGTGGCGAACGAACAGAGTGAGGCACTCAGATTGGTACACATAAAGTTCAGAGCCGAACATTGGGTGCAGATGTGCACACAGCTTGCAGATGTGCACTGAGGAAGATAGAACACCAAGAGGAGACATACAGAGAGAGTGAGAGGAGTCACAAATGCCCTTTGAGATAAAAGTACAGACTGTGAAGTGCACATCAATGAAAGAACAGTGCAGTGGTGCAGATAGCGATGAAAGAATAGAGTGACTGAAGGATGTGCACACACTGATAAAAAGAACATAGACTGAAGTCATCACAGATCACTAATAAAGGAGCCTCTGACTCTGAGCTGTGGTTCTTGAATAACCCCTGTACCCAGCCTCCCTTTCTCACTAGCAGATCCAGAGCCCTAGACTTCAGGACAGTAGAAAGCCTCTGCCTGTCAGTTGTCTGTGGAATGGGGGTGCCCTTTCCCCATGCATGCTCCTATGAATGAAGGGTGTGGAATGACATCACTGTCAGTGGAGGTACTGTGTGTTAATCGGGCAACCACTTTTAATACCTGCAACTTGATAGGAGCAGGGTTATCTGCATGGAGAAGTCACCTCCCATAGATACCCTGCAGTGGAAACGATTTGGAAGGGAGGTTGGTGATGACAGGGTTCTGTCGTTGCACCCCTCGTGGATGAGTTGGTTTTCTTGTACAGCCGAACTCATGAGCATCCTTAGAGTGCAATGTGTGGATCCTGTCATGGAGTGCTAATTACAATGCCGGTTCATTGATTCCCATCAGTATATAACATTGCATCAATATATTTCATGTTTGTAGGAACCTTTTGACACTACTTTAGGGCTTAGGCATGAAGTACAACAATCCCTTTAATATACAGCTAAAAAAAAAAAACAGATGTTTCTCATCATCAGTACTAGGATTTTCAAATAGAAACACACAGTGCATGCAAGGAGGACAGGCTAGGGAACAGTGTTAAGTGACCATGTCCAGTTAGAAATAAAATGCTCTGCAAAGTGAAACAAGGTTTGTCTTGAGGTTAGGAACAACCTCTCCGGTTGAGACCCTGTAATGCCTGCCTCCTTGCTTTGCCGTAGGCTTGCCCATGTGGGACATATTGATTGATTCATTTATTTATTTACTTATTTATTTCCAATCGTAGACTGTAGAGTACAATAATTTCGGAGTACTTGCCACTTGCTTGACCGTAAATAATAATTTTGTTATTTAGGTCAAAGTGCCGTTTGAACATCATATATGATGTCATAAAAAAAATCATACAATAAATTGACTAAACTGAGTATATTAGATTCATCAGAAAAGTTATCTATACCTAGTTCATTTCAGGCATTACCAAAACCCACTCCAATGGCACTGGGCTGGGTGGGGCCAATTTCAGATAGTAAAATGTAGTTAATTACGCCGAACCAAATAGTTGTAGGTATATTGATTGGATCACTGCAACCTTTTGTTGAATTTGACTAAGCTAGATGAGACTCTTCTGATTTTTGAGGGTCTGGTGTAACAATAAGAGATTACGCTGTAAGTAATTTAGAAACCAATAAGAATATGATCTATGATCAGGTTATACACAGGTGTTTAGCTACATAAACTTAATAACATTACAAGTGTAAAAGAAGAAAGGGTACATGTGGATTTCTGTTCGCCATACATTGGTATGTACTCATTGAAGATTCTACTAATATAGTTACCCCTCTAGTACCACCTGTTAGAGCCCGATTATAGTTACAATATATAAACATTATAAAGGGCCCAAGGCCCAATGGGAATCAGGTTTCAGTTATAAAGCAGAAACCTAATCACTGGACTTTAGTGCTTGAACTAAAGGAATTGTAAATTGTATGTATATAGTGTTTACTACCCCTGATGAGGTGTTGAAGTTCTTTGTGGTGAGTAGCACACTACACGAGAACCCAAGATTAGAGTTAAATAGTTAGCGGATTAGTACTATGCTTCCTTTTTCCTTATGGATTAGTTGCAGTAAATTTGTTAAGGTTCAGCTCTTCAGATTTCATGCATTTAATGTAGTGTTTTGAAAGAGATGTTTTAATTGAAGTTGATTAGTAGAGGGAAGATGTGAGATGTTATTGGGAGTGGTGGACATGTGCACCTTTTAGTTGGATGGAGTTGAAAAGATTTTAGGGGTTTTTAGTAGTAAGAAAGGTTTAGGATCAGTCAGAGAATGGAGGAATGTTTTTCCCAATCACTAAAAAATTATATATTAGAGACGTACCCACACATCTAAATATATAGTGAAATGTATACATACATGAATACACACACATACACTTTATGTTTAATACATTTTCTGTATAGGGCAAAAACACTACAACATGTACACGTAGCTACTTGCATGTAGTAATATTTACACGGTCAGTCATTCACAACCTACATATGTTGCCGTGTTTAAATTTAAATGCACTGATGATATATATTTATAGATTTATTATTTATTTGTTTATAATGTTTAATCTATTTCTTTTTAGATATCTAAATAAATCGCTTTACTTCAAACTCTATTTGGAAAGCCCCCTTTCCACAGGTTTTACTAGTACAACATAGTGTCTCTTGTGCGTGATTCTAGTGTGCATAATTAATTTTGAGGGGTTAAAAGAACGGGGCAAAGAGAAGTAAGGGAGGAGTATGTTACACTCAAGAGGATTTGAATGGGGTTATTTAATCTATAAAACTAGCGATTATCTGGATTCCTGACTATAAAAACTCGTATTGCCTAACACATTTAGGTTTAGTAGATTACATAGCTGAGCCATGTTCCAATGTTTTGTATAGGGGTACCATGTCCTTGCTACTTTTCAGTTTTGTGCTCTTCTTAGTTATCTGGGGCGGTTTAAATCGTTTTGTTTCTATTGATGAGTTTTGTCATTGCTGTTTGTTTTGGGTGGTTGGTCTTTATGTTTCTAGTTGTAATTATCTATGTGTTTACTAATGAACAGTGACACATTCTTTAAAAAAAAAAAAAACGTTTTAAATTGATTTAACCATAATTCTTCCAAGGGTGGTACAAGATAAGAAGTCGGTGAATATACATGACAGTATTAATCATAGAAATAATTGTTTTCCCATGCCATGACATACATCAGTAGAGCACTCAAACTCGGCTCTGGAGGCCTGTCCCTTTCCACCGCCATTTTATTCCACCGTACAAGAGTGCACCCCCTCCACCCAAGGACCAGGATCTAGCTGGGCAGGGTTCTAACGTTATTCCCCTGTGACTGGCCCACTGCTTCCATATCTTTTGATGTATTTGGGGACAACCTCTCGCCAAATAGATTTGGCGTTCTAAACTTATGCAATAGTACATGCGCTTGTCCCACGTACTCACAGATGAGGCCTCCAAGTTCTTCCAGGCCTGTGCTATGTCTAGCTTGGAAATCACCAGGCTCAACCAGAGCAACACCCTATGATATCTCGGTGTACCCTGTAATATGTAAAGGAGTCCGTTTTGGACCTCTAGGTATCTCCCACCCCAGTATTGGGGTGGGAGCACCCTGCTCCAGAAGGGTAATAGGACAGGGCAGTGCCAAAATGTGTGTATTAAATCTCAGTTGAGGTTGTCACACTGTAAGTAACTTCCCGCTGTAATCAACCCCATTTTGCACTATTGTGACCTAGTGTATTATAGGTGATGTAGCAGTTTTAGTTGAATTAATCAGAACTGGGAGGCAATCACCCCCTCCATGAAGGCAGCCACTGCCTCGACCCAGTCTTCATCTTCTAGCAGTCCTGGGTCCCTCTCTTACAAAATCCTGTCAGCAGGGCAGGTTGATTGTGGAGTAGCGTCTGACAGATGGCTAGTGCGTGTCAGAAATGAAGATACCGGAAAAAATTTGTACGGTGTAGTTGGTATTCCGACTGTACATCTGGAAAGAACTTCATGGGCCCTTGGTGTATCACGTTGCCCAGCAATGGGATGTCTATGGTGTTCTAGGCCGTGAATCTACAAAGGGCTGCAACCTGCAGGAGCCTGATCCCCCTCCACAGGAGGATCTCCAAGAGAAGCCTGCCCGCCCAGCCCATGGACTTCGCTGCAACCCCCCCATCGCCAGCACCACTCTTGTGGCGGTTGGCAAGGTGGGAGAGACAGCTCCCCCACAGAGCTGGTGAGGGAGGTTGCTGCAGATTATAATCCACCAGTCAGTCAGTCATTCAGCATACTAAGGTATACAGCCCTTTAGTATAGGAGTATGTCGGGGTGGCTATCCCATAGCCAAAGGCAGGACGCCAACATTTGTAGAGGAGGGAGCTCCATGGAACTCCCTCCCCCATAGTAACTTGCGAGTCAGGCGTTAACCTTGGCAAAGGTGTCCCGACACACTGGGGGATAGTTCTGGAGCTTTTAAATATTGGCAGGTAAACCATATTGAAGATGGAAGATCGACCTAGGAGGGACAGAGGGAGAGTGGACCATAACTTGACGTCTGTGGTCAGGCAATCAAGTTGGGTCTGGAAGTTGGATTTGTATGCCTGAGGCTTATCGTCAGTGATGAATAGTCCCAGATACTTAAAGCCCAGCCGGACCACCCGTAACTCGGGCACCCAAAGCATAGTTTTTTTTTTAAATAAATCTTTTTATTTAACACTGTGTGGCATACAATACATATCAACAACGAAGATTTGACATTACAGTTAGTGAATGGGTGCGACAGAATACTAAGGCCCTCATTACAACCCTGGCGGTCAAAGACCGCCAGGGCTGTTTTGGAGTTTGTACTGCCAACAGGCTGGCAGTACAAACTCGGGCATTACGACTGCGGTGGAAGCGCCGCGGTTGCACCGCCGGGACCAGCGGTTTCCCGGCACTTTTGTCCTAGTGCTTGTAATCCCCCAGGGCAGCGCTGCCCAGGGGATTACGAGTCCCCCTCCCGCCAGCCTTTTCATGGCAGTATGAACTGCCATGAAAAGGCTGGCGGATAGGGGAGTCGCGGGGCCCCTGGCCCCCTAGCCCCCTGGGCCCCCTGCCACAGCCCCATGGAGATTTTCACTGTCTGCATAGCAGACAGTGAAAAGCGCGACAGGTGCAACTGCACCCGTCGCACCGCCACAACACCGCCGGCTCCCATGTTGCGGCCGAGATCCCCGCTGGGCCGGCGGGGATCTCCAAATAGACCCTGCGGGAGTGCGGCCACCCGGTGGTTTCAACTTCAAATGTTGAAATGAGGGCCTAAGTCTTTCCGGGAGCACCGCCACAACACCGCCGGCTCCCATGTTGCGGCCGAGATCCCCGCTGGGCCGGCGGGGATCTCCAAATAGACCCTGCGGGAGTGCGGCCACCCGGTGGTTTCAACTTCAAATGTTGAAATGAGGGCCTAAGTCTTTCCGGGAGCATTTGCCAATGGATCCCACGCACGCTTCTGCTTTCCACCCTCCCTCTAAGGCTAAGAAGTCCAGACTCTGCATCCCTTGCGGCCCCCCCGTTCCTCTGGCGCCCTCCTCCTCCTCACCTGCCCTGAGTTGCATTCCGTTGTCCCCATATCTTGATCCATTTTGCTGGGCACCTACTTTTGTAGACCACTTTTCGGACCCACAGCAGCAGTCCATATCCGCCACCCAATCCACCCCCCTTAGTTGATGGGGAGCTCCCCAAGCCCTGGCCCGTTCCTTTTTGCCACTCCCGCTGCCAACCTCAGCCATACAAATGGGTTTTTTTCCACACAGTTTCCCCGGGAATTGATAGAGCAACCACTTAGGATCCTTCTGGACCGGGCCTCCCACCACCCTTGACATCTTGTCCACCACTTCCCTCCAAAACATCTGTATCTGTGGGTAGGACCATAGTATGTTTTGGAATGTCCCCAGCATTTAGCACCCTCTCACACATAGATCTGTCTGGGTACACCCCATCTGCTGCAATCACACCCTGGAAAGATAGGACCTGTGCAGTATCTGAAGCTGCACCAAATGAAAACGGGTATGAATTGGTCCATAGCATAGTCGGAGGGCACAGGCGATAGGGTATATAGAAGACTTGGTTCTGTTCTTAAGGAGTCCAGAATAGGCCCGAAGATATTGAGTATTCGAGGGGCCCAAGGTAACGTCTCCTGAGGATCATTCAAGAACATCAGGACATCGTCCATGTCAAGAGAATCTTATTGCTCACCTCCGATGACCACTGGAAGCCCAGAAACAGGGTGTCTATATGCACCCAAGTTGCCAGCGGCTCAATAGCTAAGGTGAATAACAAGGGTGAAAGGGTCATCCTTGACAAGTGCCCCTTGAAACTGGGGACCATTCCGACACAACCCTCCCTGATCCATGCCATAAGGTTGGTATAAAGGAGTCAGACAGGGTTGATAAATTTGGTTCTGAATCCAAAGCAGACCAGGAGAGCAAACAGATAAGTCCAATCAACTGAATAACAGTGACACATTCTTTATTGTTTCTGCATAAACCTTTTGGGAATGTTTAGAATAAATCGCTGGTGCTAATAAATTTATTCATGGCTTCACTAAACGTGTTGACTTTAGGATGAAGCTCACAATCGGTTTGCAGTTCCCATTTTGGAGACCATGCATTTCATGTCAAAACTCGTCTTGCACAAGCACTTGTAGTTCAGGCTCTGTTGACATTTTATGCTATTGAAAACTTGAACTTCAATACAGAGCCAAAACAACCTTGTGGGAGACATAAAGGGTTTACATTACGCCAGTCTAGTGCATGTGGACATGTATGACACTGTTGATTTAACCCACACCCCCAAAAGTTAAAAGAACATAGCCCACAGCATGAATTTTTAAAAGTTGTTATTATTTAAGGAAATTATAAATGTAAAGATGGCAGGCACCCCATTTCTACATTTATAATTTCCTTCAACAACATCAACATGTACAAATTCATGTTGTGGGCTGTGTTCTTTGAACACGAAGGAAATGATAAACGTAAAGATGGATGAGTGGTTGAAAAATATTTAGTCACACCATGAATTAAAACATAGTCAGATATAATACAAAATTGTGCATAAAACTAGTTTTACAATTTATGTCTCATTTTTATGGGCGAGCGCAAAGCGCTCCGTCCATAAAGTAATCTCTCTTTGGGCTTCAAACCACGCCCAGGTCACGTCCGTCTCTTTCATTGGTTCCTGGGCTTGCTCTTTAAAATCTGCTTGCTTTCATTTGTGAAAGGCATTCATATGTCATGTCTTTTCTGGTGTTTCGCCCGCCTACACAGCACCAGTAAACTACCAAAAACATACGAGGCTCGATGTTTTGAGCCTGGGGGCTGGACTACTTTATCTGTTAATTTTCCCCGCAGCGCGATTGCGCTGGGGTTTACTTAGCGCGATAGCGCTCAGTTTTTCTGTTTTCAATTGCAGCGCGATCGCGCTGCATTTTATATGGCACGATCGCGCTGTGTTTTTATTTGCTTTTAATTTTTGTGGCAAGAAAAGTTAGGTTAGGAGTTTACAACACATATAGCTCCGACTCGAGCAAATGCAAGCCCCGTTGCATTGAAAATGCTTGTTTTCTTTTGGGTCTGGAACGTCAGTGCAGGCTTATACAGTCACCAGAAATAGAACTTTAAGAAACAGTACTGTGGGAAGGTCTTAGGCCCTGCCTACATGTTCATCTTCCTCTGCAAGGTTTCATTGGGTTGAAGGTGTGAGCTGCCACTGAAAACTTTGCTTGTATTGCTCTTTTCACTTTGTGGGAAAGCTTAGGCTCAGTACTGTAGCTGTGAGTTGGTTGATCAAGGCTTACCTGTTTATTATGAAATGTTATGACTAAAGTAGCAGCCTTACTTATTTATTATGAAATGTATATGTTCAGGTGATAGGCCTTTAAAGATAGATTGTTAGTACACTCTGTTTGCGCCTCTAGACAGGGTTAGCGTGGAATCCTACAGATTATTGTATTGGCAAAAGGTTTTGATGTTGGTTACCTCCTCTGAAAAACGTTTGGTATAGACATTTTGCACTGTGATAATACTTGTTAAAGCTGGGGTTTGTTTTCCAAATGCAAGTTAATAAATGTTTGTAATTTTATGATGGTATGCCTGGAGGTTCTCTTGTTAGAAAGCTTAAGTTCAGTACAGTATCCCGATTCTGGTAATTCTTTAATGTAGTGTAAGGAAATGCCTCCTTGGCATGGTTACTGCCTGACTTTTTGCCTTTTGTTGATGCCAGTTATGATTGAAAGTGTGCTGGGACCCTGCTAACCAGGCCCCAGCACCAGTGTTCTTTCCCTAAACTGTACCTTTGTTTTCACAATTGGCACAGCCCTGGCACCCAGATAAGTCCTGTGTAAGTGGTACCCTTGGTCTCTAAGGGCTGCAGCATGTCTTATGCCACCTTGGGGAACCCTCACTCTGCACATGCACATTGCCTCACACCTTGTGTGTGCTGGTGGTGAGAAAATGACTAAGTCGATATGGCACTCCCCTCAGGGTGCCATGCCAACCTCACACTGCCTGTGGCATAGGTAAGTCACCCCTCTAGCAGGTCTCACAGCCCTAAGGCAGGGTTCACTATACCACAGATGAGGGCATATGTGAATGAGCACTATTCCCCTACAGTGTCTAAGCAAAACCTTAGACATTGTAAGTGTAGGGTAGCCATAAGAGTATATGGTCTGGAAGTTTGTCAAACACAAACTCCACAGTTCCATAACGGCTACACTGAAATCTGGGAAGTTTGGTATCAATATTCTCAGCACAATAAATGCACACTGATGCCAGTGTGGGATTTATTGTAAAATGCACCCAGAGGGCATCTTAGAGATGCCCCCTGAATACCAGTCCAACTCTTAGTGCTAGGCTGACTGGTTTCTGCCAGCCTGCCACAACCAGACGAATTTCTGGCCACATGGGGAGAGTGCTTTTATCACTCTGTGGCCAGGAACAAAGCCTGTACTGGGTGGAGGTGCTTCTCACCTCCCCCTGCAGGAACTGTAACACCTGGGAGTGAGCCTCAAAGGCTCATGCCTTTTGTTACAGCAGCACAGGGCATCCCAGCTAGTGGAGATGCCCGCCCTCCATCCACTTCCCACACTTTTGGCAGCAAGGCTGGAGGAGATAATGAGAAAAATAAGGAGGAGTCACCCACCAGTCAGGACAGCCCCTAAGGTGTCCTGCGCTGAGGTGACCCCTGCCTTTAGAAATCTTCCATCTTGAGATTGGAGGATTCCCCCAATAGGATTAGGGATGTGTCCCCTCCCCCCTCAGCCACCCTCCAGGACAGTAGCCATTGGCTACTGCCCTCCTGACCTAAATAACCCCCTAAATCTAGTATTTAGGGACGACCCAGGAAATCAGATTTCTGCAACCTACAACAAGAAGAAGGACTGCTGACCTGAAAGCCCAACAGAGATGACGGAGACACCAACTGACTTGGCCCCAGCCCTACCGGCCTGTCTCCAGACTCAAAGAACCTGCACAGCGACGCATCCGAGAGGGACCAGCGACTCTGAAGCCTCAGAGGACTGCCCTGAACCAAAGGACCAAGAAAGTCCTGAGAACAGTGGCACTGTTCAAAACCAGCAACAACTTTGCAACTTTTTAGCAACCTTCAAAGACCTCACTCTTCCAGCCGGAAGTGTGAGACTTCACCCTCTGCACCTGACGCCCCCGGCTCAAGCTCCAGAGAACTAACACCGCAGAGAGGACTCCCAGGTGACTGCAACTATGTGAGTAACCTGAGACGACCCCCCTGCACCCCCACAGCGATGTATGCAGAGAGGATCCAGAGGCTCCCCCTGACCGCGACTGCCTGGAACAAAGAACCTGACGCCTGGCCCAAGCAGTGCACCCGCAGCCCCCAAGATCAAAAGGAACCCAACTCCAGTGCAGGAGTGACCATCAGGAGACTCTCTGCCTAGCCTAGTCGGTGGCTGGCCCGAGAAGCCTCCTTGTGCCCTGCCTGCACCGCTAGAGGGACCCCCGGGTCCCTCCATTGACTTCTATTGAAAACCCGACACCTGTTAAGCACACTGCACCTGGCCGCCCGTGTACAGCTGAGGGTGTGTTTTGAGTGCCTTCTTGTGTCCCCCCAGTGCTCTACAAAACCCCCCTGGTCTGCCCTCCGAAGACACAGGTACTTACCTGTTGGCAGACTGGAACCGGAGCACCCCGGTTCTCCATAGGCGCCTATGTGTTTTGGGCTCTCTTTCACCTCTGTACCTGACCGGCCCTGTGTTGCTGGTGCGGTGACTTTGGGGTTGCCTTGAACCCCCAACGGTGGGCTGCCTATGCCAAGGGAACTGAATTTGTAAGTGCTTTCTTACCTCAGAAACTTAACCGTACTTACCTCCCCCAGGAACTGTTGATTTTTGCACTGTGTCCACTTTTAAAATAGCCTATTGCCATTTTAATTTAAACTGTGTATGTTACTGCTCTAATTCGAAGTTCCATACTTACCTGTGTGGAGTACCTTGCATTTTATGTATTTACTTAAAATCTTGAATCTTGTGGTTCTAAAATAAATTAAGAAAATATATTTTTCTATATAAAAACTATTGGCCTGGAGTTAAGTCTTTTAGTGTGTGTTCCTCATTTAATGCCTGTGTGTGTACAACAAATGCTTAACACTACCCTCTGATAAGCCTACTGCTCGACCACACTACCACAAAATAGAGCACTAGAATTATCTAATTTTGCCACTATCAACCTCTAAGGGGAACCATGGACTCTGTGCACACTATCTCTTACTTTGAGATAGTATATACAGATCCAACTTCCTACATGTAGATTCCCTTGTGTGGGAGGCTGTGGACTTCTCAGAGAAAAGGCCTGTACGAAAGAGCTTACCCTTCCACACTGGGTTTCCTGGTACATGTTGTACAGATGATGTCAACAATAATAGTGAGTTGCAGCAGCTGTTCCCCAGATCTGAAATATGACATGGTGACAATGGTGCAACAAAGTGGACAATAGCTCAAGGGACCTTTGCCAATAGTGGACGGTCCTTTAATGTTCTTATTTTGGTGTTACAGTAATCAATATTTTGACTTCCAGGTAATTGTCAACAGGGTTTGCAACTTGTAGTGGACATGTGCGTGCAACCTTATTGACAACTGCTGGTAGAGAGCAGGTACAATAACAGTGAGGTGGTAGAGATTATGAACTCAGGAATTATGTTTATAAAATGTATTTTTGTATGAAGCTACTGTAAAACAATTCAGAGAAGACAAAGTGGCCTAGAAACACCACAGTCTGAATTCAAAAATCTTAAAGGCTTACAAACATCCAACACATTGTTCTTTTAGTTTGAGCTAGTGCATCCAACATCTTGAAAGTGTTGGCATCATGACAACATGTTGGAATAGATCACTTCACTGTATGATTCTTCACTGGCTGTATAGCTCTGCATACTGTATGATTATTGCCTCAGGTTCTACTAAAGTAAGGTAGTAAAGCATTCAAAATATTGCAATTGTTGATTCTTATTAGTTGGTTCCCATCCTGTGGTCTGGGAACCCCTGGCGGCCCGCAAAGCCTCCTCAGAGGGTCCGCAACCGCTTAGAAAATCAAATAATATTAACAGATTTATAAAGTGTCTATAAATGAAGTGGCTAAATGTACAATTGAAAAATTGAAAACATACTGTAAATGTCAAGGAATTAGAAACTGGAGGCTAAACATTGATATCCTCAGATTGATTCCTGGGAGCGGCGCAGGTGCATCAAAGAGATGTGTGGACGACGTGTGGCTTCAATTGAATTTAGAAAAGCTCCAACATTCCTATTAAAATTCTAACTTTATTTCTTTTATTTATATTTTTTTACAAATTGAATAAAATATGTTATCATTTTTGTGTGTGTTTGATCAATGCTTGTTTCTATCTTTTTTGTGTATTGTTTTGCTGTCCAAATCATCAACAGTGTCCCCGGCTTCCAGTAGTGACTCAGTGGGGGATACCTG
Organism: Pleurodeles waltl; assembly: GCF_031143425.1. Taxonomy (NCBI): domain Eukaryota; kingdom Metazoa; phylum Chordata; class Amphibia; order Caudata; family Salamandridae; genus Pleurodeles; species Pleurodeles waltl. The sequence continues at coordinate 68,851,093 of NC_090450.1, read as the reverse complement.
GATTACAATAATGATTCAGTGGGGGTCCTCAGATTCCACTAATAATAAAGTGGCGTCCATAGAAGTAAAAAGGCTGAGAACCACTGAGTATCTATGCTCTTGTATCAATTGTAACAAATTTATGTTGTTGTCATTATTGGCTGTATAGTCAGTCACTGGATTTCTTGGTCTTCGAAGGGGTTCTGAGTATTGATTTTTAGTCTGTCGAAAAACTGTCAAAACTAGGTGGCGAGGATTGATCCTAAACATCTTATGGACAACATGTGATCTTGAAATAGGAAGTCCAATGCTTAATTCTCATGGGGGTTCAGTAATCTCATTAACACGGATTATTCTTTTGTTGGAGTGCCAAAGAGTGTTACTGGAATCCGTGTTCATGTCCAATAATACAAGAATGCCATACATTTTAATTCATGTAGCATGTCTGGTGTTGAGGTTTGCTTAAGGGTCTTTAGAGTACCAGGTGTTATATTAACAGGGATTTGAGAATAGAATCATTAATCATAGCATATGGTTTCCTCTGAATACTCTAAAAAACACTCATTCACAGTATTAATACAGTTCTCTCTTCTTGCAACTCTGCCGTTTATGAACAACTAAGCTTATTCTAGCTGACGGTTTGTGCTTGGTTATTGAATTGTTGGTCATCCTGTGGCTGAATGGTGGTTATACGGCATGTAAAAACAAGTATTCAAGGAGTTGGCTTTTCCTTAAATAAAAACTAAAATATAGAGAAGTCACGTAGGCCTTAAATCAGGGTTGTAACACAAAACATTTTTTGATATTAGCAAGTAAAATATTTAATGTTTTCGCTCGATCTGCATCTTACCTAAAATGTGGTTGGGCTAACACATTTTGCCAGCCAGGTGAAATCGGACCTGCTTGACAAGTGTGAATGTAAGTGGTCTATCTTAGACTCCCCTCGCTGTATCAATATGAACGTCTTTGTTGTGTGAGGTAAAAATGACCAGCCTACGTTAAGAAGGTTAGAGCTACGGTTCAATCAATCAATCAAACATTTGTAAAGCGCCCTACTCACCCACTAGGGTCTCACGGTTCGAGATTAAGTATACAATGTGGGCAGTGGAGAAGAATGGAGAAGTTACTTCTGTGCTGGCCCCAGGTAGGTGGTCATGGGGATTGGGAATATCCTTATACATTGCAAATGAGATGACTTTTGCCAGAGTGTGTGTTTAGCTGTTTTATGAGCTGCAGGAGTGATGAAGAGAGCTTCATGCAAGGCAGTATGTTATTCAAGATTTTAGCGGCTAGATGTAGAAAGCATTTTTCTGGTTGCAAATGGCCCAATTCACAGAATCTGGACGTTTGCATCTGAAAAAGTGCTTTTTCAAATGTACAAAATGCAAAAATGCAATTTGGTAACCTGTTTGCATACCTCATTTGCAATTTGGTATTTGGAAGGGGCTTGTTTAGGGTGTCCCTTCCAAATACCGAATTGGTATGGGGTGTATTACTGATTTGCAACCAAACTCCTGTTGCAAAGCAGTAATCCTATACCACCAGTTCCAAATTGGTGGTACAGTATTAGCAAAGGGGAAGGAGTTCCCCAAGGGACCTCTTCCCCTTTGAGAATGTAAATAATAATATTTTTTAAGAGCAGGCAGTCCCAAGGACCACTGCCTACTCTTAAAAAATGAAACTTCAAAGTTTCATTTTATTGTTTTTAAAAGCATCCTGCTTTACTTTAAGGAAAACAGGCTGCATAAAAAGATTGCTTTATTAAAAAACAATCATAGAGATGGTGGTCTGCTGACCTTAGAAGACCACCGTCTCTGTGATAGGTGTGACTCCTAATGGGTCACAAACTGAGACCTACCTCGTTAATATTCCTGTGGTAGGTCAATTTGTGACTCACAAGGAATCCCTAAATGAAACTCGATGAATTTCCTATATTAGGATCGGGATGTATCTCAAAAAGAAGCACTCTTCATAATTTGAGAAGGATTTCCCACTTATATCATGCCCCACATTTGCTTAATGATGCCTATGCTATGGCATTGTTGGATATCGAACAATCATTGGACTCCTTAAACTGGAATTATCTTTGGCATGTGTTGAAGAAAGTAGGGATAGGTCCTCAGTATAATCGGTGGGTTCTGGAGGGAACTTCCTCTGTCGCTAGTGGGCAAATTGCCATAGTAAAAATGATCATGCTCCCTAGCTGTCTCCATGCACTCCAAAGCACTCCATACACGATCTATGGACACTATTTTAAATTCAATGATAGCCTCATAGTTGACCTACTATGGCCAATAAATGAAAACGAATTGGGTTATCCATGTTGAGATGAACCGGGAGTCGTCGAGGTCTGGAGGTTCTCAACGTAAAACTTAATTATATGGCAGCACATTTGCAACATGCACTCCATTGGCTTGACCCTTCTATGGGGTTCTCATACTGGGAGTTCATTGCCCATGTTGCTGATGAGCAGGTCTCGAGTTCCTCCGGATACACCCTATATCATATGCCAGGTGTCCAAGGTGTGGGAGAGGGCAGTCAAGAGATTGATTTGACGCTGACCATGTGCTCCAGACATGCCACTGTGGGTTATACAACTGTTTCTGAAGTTAGCTCATGTCAGTGCAGAAGTGGAAAGATGGAAGCTGCAACACTTTAGGTGGCCTCTATCCTGGTGGGCGATTTGTGACAAGGGACGATAACACAGAATCCTTTACACTGGGAAGAGACTGTATTTACAGCATGCAAGATCTCTGCTACAGCGCGAGACCTATGGCATACCTTCCCAGATGTCCTGTCAAGCTTCAGCATCCTTGTGACAGTCTTAGGGATGGCGGGCGTAGATTGATCTCTTATATTAATAGGGCACTACACAACGACCTCCCAGGGGTGCCCCTTCGCCTCCAGACGAAATGGGACAAAATACTAGGTGTGCCAGTGACGGAAAAAGACTGGATAAGGATTCACAAGGGAGTATGGACAGTCAGCTCAAATGCTAGATATAAATTGATACAGTGTAATTATGTGCACCAAACATATCTCTCCCAAAAAACATTCCAATCTATATACACTACCCAGTTGGATAGTTGCCCCATCTATGGAAGCCTAACGGCAGCGTTTATACATATGATGTGGTTCTGTGTGGCTCTGTCCCTTTATAGCCTAATAGTGTTGGACAACCTGAACAGAGGTACTGGTTGGACCATACAGCTAGAGGTGCAACAAGTGCTACTGGGACTGATCCCCACCCCCAATAAAAAAAGTTTTTCCTACTCAGCCTGTTGTTAGCAAAACACCGAATTGCTATCAAATGGCTGGGAGAAGGGCCCACTAGGTATTTAGATTGGCTCCGGGATGTCTCTGAAGGGGCAACTGCTGAGGAAATTCGAATTAAACATGTCCGCAAAGATGAAAAACTGGAAGATGATCTAAGGGCTTGGGCAGCCATGTTGTCTGACTTGAAAGGACCCCCAGCGAGTGTGCCACATGGGAAACTGGATATATGATGTGCTTGCATGGCTTAGGATTGCCAGAGGGTAGGAGTAGATGCAGGGTCCTATATGCGTATATAATTTGACATCAAAGATTGATATCATGCAACTGATACTCTGGATTGTCTACGAGACTATGTACAAAAGCACAGGAGAGTGGAGGCTAGTCGGGGATTGCTTACATGGTCTTATTGTGGTTCATTCATTACAGTTGCAGAGTAACCTTGCTGATTATTTATGTCATCAGTTATATCCTGTGAAACTTCAATAAAGATCGTTTGAATAACAATAGGAATACTGATTTCCTAATTGCTATTTAAAGAGAATTGCAATTAGGAAATCGTCATTCCTAATGTTTGTACTCCTGTCCCTAAATACCTAGATGGAGAAGGGTTACCACTCTTTTTATTTTACTTTATTTGCATTTCTTTAGATTTAAAATCTGGCATTGGTCAGGCTGATTACGGGGGAGCACTGTTAATTACTGCTTCGCATGTAATTCTTAATGATGTGATCATATTTCTCCAGTTCTTTCATGAGATGTGTAGTGGAGTGGTGAATGCTTCTCAATGGTACTATGTCTGGACCAGAATTGCTTCCGAGCAGAGAAGTGCACCTGTCCCAGTGAGAGAGGACCCGGGCTTGTATTTGCTTCTGAATCGCATTTGAGAGCGGTATGGTTTACATGGGTGGAATAGGTGTTACTAAGCTCTTTGTTCTTTCTCTTGGCAGCTTGGAGGAGATGGTGAAGTCAATGATAAATCTGAATGACTGTTATGTGTGGTGAGTTGTGGAAGTCTGTTCAGGTTCTTCTTTGAGAGTCAGTCTTAGATCTCAGCATGGTTGATGCAGTTTGTGATGAGAATGAATTTTGTCTGGTTTGTTTCAGCCACAATATGCACTTAACACTGATGCTTGCAGGATGTAGAGCCAGTCTGAATTGGGGTCCTTCATTAAGGTAATTTCCTGTAAAGTGGGTGTTGTTTGATTATTGATGGATGTTGATTCCATCGTTGGGAGGGAGAGCCCAAGACAGTTTTCATGTAGAAATTGAAAATTGCGTTATTGAAAGATGGATCTTTGTTATATCACTGAAAGCCCTGGGATGGGATCTGAGGTACTTACCTGAAGAAGTTGATATGCATTGTTGAGTTAAATCAATAACCAGTAAAGCAATATTTCAGTGAATCCACAAGTGTTTCTGGGATCTTGGTGAGTGTTTGTCGGTCAACAACGTTAAAGTAAGATCAGGAAGCAAGGTTCATCCTTATGTTCATGACTTTGATTTCATTTCAGACCGGTTTTTGTCCTGGACTATGGATAGTGTTTATCATAAGGTCAGGATAAGTTTGAAAAAATGGCATAGTTTCATAGCATGCTGCTTGTCTGTTCATTTTGCCATTATGTTGTTTGATTTTTAATACATGAAAACAGAAGGTGTGAATTGTTCCTCTCGCAGGATAACCTGAAGTATATCAGATGTCATTTTTGTTACACTTCTATCCGATCACCTACACACAAATAATCTCCTTCAAGCTGACAAATCTGGACTCGGTCCTGACATTTGCATACTATATACTCTCCTTTCTGTCTCCGAAGATCTTCATCTTCTGGATCAAGGCGCCTGTGCTTCCCTGATCCTTCTTGACTTATCTGCGGCTTTTGACATGGTGTCTCGCTCATTCTTCCTCACTGGTTGTCAATCTGTGGGGTCACTAGTCAAGCCTTGCAGTGGATGTTATTTTATCTCTACAACCACTCCCAGTGGTTCAATGCCTAGGTGGCCCCTGTTGCTTAACTTATAGAGTCCATTGGATTCTCCTTTGCTGGCTCAGCAGATGACACGCAGATTACTCTGCATTTACATTCCCCTCTTTCTCCTTCTCCCATCTCTCTATTCCTTCCTTCTGCCTTACAAAGGTCTCTTACTGGATGAAAACTACTCATCTCAAACTTAACAACAATAAAAATATGCTGATCCCAGGTCTTCCAGTTGGTATCCAGCTGAGTAAGGTCCTTGTTGACCTACACTAATAGTGCTGAAAATCTGGTTATTCTATTTGAATCCAATCTCTCATTTTCTATCCAAATTAACAAAACCTGTGCATCACACTAATATATACAGTCATCTGTAAAATTCTGCCTTATATCCCTCAAAGCTGCTGTAAAACGGTAGTGCAAGCCACTATCCTCCCCGGCTTTGACTACACAACTATAACACTAGCCTCCCCTAATATATAAGCCACAGTTAATTCAAAATACTACTGCTGGGCTAATACTTAATGCTCATTGTCATGCCTTTATTTCTACTGTGCTGTTATTGTTGGCTGGATGCCAATCTTTACCTCCCCTAGAGTCTAGATAAGGAACATTGCAAAGCAATAAGTACTATGTATAAGACCTACAGGAAACAAAAAGAAGGAAATCAGAGGGAGAAACACAGGAGCTGGATTCGGTTTTCAGTTGGCATCATTTTTCCTCTGAGGTTGGTCCACCATCTCTTGTAAAGCACAATATATTTAATATGGAAAGCATGCGGAATTGCAAAAAAAAGGAAGGATATTTATATATGGTTCAGATGCACTTTCAATTGAAAATGCATTTTTTGATTTGCCTATTACTTTTGACCCTGTGGACGGATTTTCACAAACTTTGGCAGTTCATCAAATTAGTGAACTAGGCTTTTGCTACCAAGTTTTGTGAAAAACAATGTTTTTTGTCATTATATCGCTTCTTTATTGACCTGGTAAAGAACAGCTGCTGAATAAGCTCACATGTTTTATTTGTGGCAAAAAGAGCCCATTTTATGAATGATGTCACACTAGGTTCTACAAACCAATAAGATATCATGAAACAAAGAAGCATTCCAAAACCTTTTAATGTTGGTGATTGTTGATGATGTGAGAATGGGTAAGAGTACAAGCCCTTTCATTTACAAACTATTTTCTAAACCAGTTTATCAAAGTTAGGTTCCTATCCATGACAATTTGTTTTGGATAGTCACACAGGACACATTTAGACACCACTCATCTACGCCTTGGGACACTGCTAGTCTCAACTCATAATCCCTCAACTGTAATATTTTCCTTTCAGCAATAATCGTAATGTAGCAAATGCAATCTTGAGATGAGTTGGCTACATAAAAAGACAACATTAATTCTATGTTCTTCATTAATGTTATTTGTATTTTGGAGATTTTTTAATTGCACCGTACCCTTGTAAACCCAGTGTGCCTAGCATTGAGACTACAGGGACCCTACTGTATTTTATTTCACAGTGAGTACATTTTGAAGTGATTTTACAGCCAAAAGCTTACTTGAGGACCTAAGTAGGGAGTGAATTGTGAAACCTTCTAGAAGATACAGAGGAGCAACATTAATTTTGTATTTTGGGATGTATCAATTTGTCTTCTCATTTAAAATAGAACCCTTAGAATTTAGGAACATTTCATGGACTAGCTTTGAGTCAACAATCACTACTAGCGATGGAGGAAGTCTGCATCATGAGCCATGTCTACATAGCGTAAGAGGAAGGTGTTTCACACGCCGGCCCCTGCAAACCTGTCAATCAAAATGAGTGGCAGATTGTAAGAGAATGCCCTAGGCTGAATTTGGCAGCAGTGTGGACTCTTACGGGTGACTGTAAATTGAGCTCTTCATCAAGTTTTATGTTTAATTGCCATAACAACCTACTGAGCACCTAGGGCCATATGTACGAACACATTTTCCCATTGACACAGAATGGGAAAAACCCTTTGCTACATCTGACCCCTAATACATTATTTCCTAGTGGTAAAAAATAGGAACTCAAGGTGTGATGTGTTAAAAAGTTTTACTAATTCTGTGGCTATGGGGAAATGCGTTGACATATAAGGGCCAGAATTTGCTCCTACAGGTTTGCTTATTTTGCTCTGCCACATTGGACTATTGTGGGGGTTCTGGAAGTTTAGCATTGTGTAACCCGCTCCATCCAAGAAGAAGAGCTCACAGAACCTCTTATAAAACCCAGATCCTCTCTGCAGAACACAATACACTTCTTACCAACGTATTACAAGATGAGGCCTCTCCCTGCAGTGTTTTTACTCCATGTGCTGTGTTAGGAGAGTTCAGTGTGCCTTCACACGGCAGGAATTTGCTGCAGAGTCCAACATAACTGGTATCTGTCAAGGGAAAAAACAGGCAATTTAAATTCAAGCAGGGTAGCTTCTCCAAGCTGGGGAGCTATTTTTAGACTCTGCTGTGGCTTAATTTAGAAACCGAGCTGCGGAGCTGCTATTTTCCCAGATTGGAGAAATCTTCTGCAGCTCTATAAGAGGGATCCGAGCACAATAGGGCTTTTGCCTCAGATGTGGGGTCAAGGGATGAGGTGCCAAAGGACGCTTACAGAGGCTCCCGCAATTCAAATGCTTTAGGCAATGAAAAATGTGTGTAAAAATAAAAAGTAAATGTGTAAAAAGAGACATTATATGCAGTGGTTATAAAAACAAGTGAGATGAGAAGAAATCGGCGATTGGATTATATCACTAAGAATAAATTGCACGGGTGCCACCTGCAAAATGCATGACACTGATGTTTTTTCTGAGCCAAAAGGTATTTTTCTTTCAGCATGCATCAATTACATGCATGAATAATTAAAGCGTGCCCCTGGAAGGGATTTCTGCAGCAAACTATAAATAGGATCGTTGAGAGAAAATGAGATGCTTTCTTCTCAGCACTGCACAATCTTATACACTGGGATGAATAGAATATTCAAGCACTGCACTGTGTTACACATTAGAAGAAATGGAATATCCAAGCGCTGCACAATCTTACACACTGGAAGGAATGAAGGGCCAGATGTAGCAAGCATTTTGCATGGTGCAAACTGCGAAAATCGCAGTTTGCGCCATGCAAAATGCCGTTTGCGATGCTCATTCACAATTTGCGAGTCAGTACCGACTTGCAAATTGTGAATGCGACTCGCAAATAGGAAGGGGTGTTCCCTTCCTATTTGCGACTCGTATCACTATGCTAAATTGCTTTGTGACCGCGAATGCGGTCGCAAAGCAATTCGCAGTTACCACCAGTGTCACACTGGTGGTAACCCATTCGCAAAAGGGAAGGGGTGCCCAGGGGACCCCTTCCCCTTTGTGAATGTTGCCAAAAAGGGGTTTTCAGAGCAGTCAGTGGTCCAGTGGACCACTGCCTACTCTGAAAAACCGAAACCAAAAGGTTTCATTATTTTTTTATTTTGCAACTCGTTTTCCTTTAGGGAAAACGGGCTGCAAAATAAAAATAAAAAACTGCTTTATTTCGTTCGTTAAACTTTATTTCGGCAAATATTGCCATAAAAAGTCAAGACAAGAGATAAATACAACATACATATATACATTTCACAATTAAATATAAGATACAATACATACAATTGGCAAGAGATATATGGGTGTCTCCATGATTAAGCAGTACCGCATATAAAAATATAAATAACAGTTTATAAATTAATTAAAAGCCAGAACTGAAAAATTAATTAACTTGGATCGAAGAAACAGTGCATCATATACCTTTACAAGGAAGGGAAAGAGCGGGCCACCTAACAAAATATTACAGCTTGTGACCGAGTCGTTTTCTGATAAGGTACACATTAAATAAAAATCTACTCGTGCCAAACACCACTAATTGTGAAGTATTAGACTGAAATATGCGCTCTGCTTCTTTGTAGGATCTAACCCCCACATATTTACAAACGGGTTTGATCCAACGATCCCTTGATTTCTTGTATACTGGGCAAAAGAAGAGTAGATGAACAACATCTTTTTTAGCCCCTAAAGTACAGAGAGTGCACAATTCACAACCCTTTACCCCTCCCCAATTGCATGTGTAAGCATTAATCTGTAAGACCCCATACCTAAACTGTAGATATAGTGTTTTTGCCAGTGGGGGACCGATCTCATCCAAAAATTGTTCGAATTTAGGTGTATCTTTTATGTTCAAAAAATTCAGAGTCAGAATACCAATCGATGAACTATGCAATAGCTCTCCGTTGACATAAGACCAAAAGGTGTCCTTTACATATTTCCTGGTACATGTTGTCATGTTCTGAGGAGCTTCCCATAGGTGTGATAAACCTAATCTCTCATACCACTTAGATACATATTTTAACCACGGGGTATTCATATGACCATCTATCTGAGTTAATTCAGTCAATCCACTCTTGTAATCACTCAACTCCGGGGTTACCCATAACCTGACCCAATACAGCAGTGGTCTTAATAATGCTTGATAGTCTGCTCTTTTAAGGTTAATATCAAGGAAAACAGGGACTAGAGGAGTTCTTGTCAGTATTTTAAGTAGCCTTCGTACAAAGTGGTTTTCCGTTTTTCCAAAATTATTGTTACAATAGTAGCCCCAGAGTTCAGCACCATAAAGGGCGGCCGATTGGGCCTTCGCTTTATATACTTCAAGTGCCGGTGAGATTGCTTTAGAATAACTAGCTCCGTGTACTTTTAAAATAGGCATTGAGTTTTGTTTAAGGGATAAGATGCTTTTATCCATCTGTCCTTTCCAGGACAGGTTACTATCCAGCATTAACCCCAAATAATTAAAACTCCCTACCTGTTCCAGTTTTTGATTCTCCAGGGACAGATTAATCCTGAGGGATTTCTTGGGGTTTATGAACATATACTTAGTTTTGGTAGGATTTATTTCTAGCCCCTTCCCCACACAATACTTCTGGAAAGAATCCACCAAATTTTGCAAACCTCTCGGAGTTTGGGAAATAAGGATGGTATCATCGGCAAATAATAATGCCGTAACCGGCTCACCACCTAGCTTCGGGGAGTCATGTACACAATTCCTTAAATAGCTTGGAATATCATTAACATATAATGAGAAGAGTGTAGGTGCTAACACGCAACCTTGGCGCACACCACGGTCTACAGGTATGGCCCTTGAGGTTTCACCTTCTTTTCCCCATCTAATTTTTGCATAGTTCCCTGTGTGAAGCTTGATAAGTTCTTTAAGTAGTTCCCCAGGGACCGCCATGTTCCTTAATGTAATCCACAACAAATTGCGCGGAACAAGATCAAAGGCGGCCCTTAGATCCACAAATGCCACATAGAGACTACCCTTCCTTATGTTTATATACTTCCAACAGATGCACATAAACCTAAACACCTGGTCAACCGTACTGATTTTTATTCTAAAACCAGCCTGATATTTGGTTAATATTTTAGTCTCTTCAATCCAATCTAAAAGCCTATTTAAAATGTGTCTGGCATATATCTTTTGAAAAATGTCTATTAAACTTATTGGGCGGTAATTACTTGGATCATAGCGATCACCTTTTTTAAAAATTGTTATGATTTCTGCCCCTTTCCATGAATCGGGGATCGGTGTGCCTGCCACAATGGAATTACTCAGGTAATTTATATAAGGCCCCCACACATCCACATCATATTTTAGTAGATCGCCGGGAATTTTATCAGGGCCTGGGGCTTTGCCCATTTTCACAGCTAATAAAGCCTTATTAGTTTCTTCTAAACTAAAAGTTAATGGAGCAATACTCATTTCTAAGTTTGTCTCGTAGTCCCCGAAGGGCAAACTCTCCTTTTTGTTAGCATAGAGCTTAGTGAAGTGATCACACCAAGTTTTTTCATCTAGGAAAATATCCTTTGTTGATCTACCCTGCTTATTTCCCTTAGCGATTAAATTCCAGAACATGCTCTGATCCCGTAACTTAGCTGCATTCAAGAGATCCTCCCAAAAACTTTCATCCCATGCTTTTTTAGCTTGGGCCATAGTGTTTTTGTAGGCTAGTCTACCGCTTTTTATATCCAAACAGTTCCCGTGTTTTACTGCCTTGATCAGTCTTGATTTTGCTATTCGGCAATCTTTATTGTACCATGGGTTCGCTGTCTCAAGGTGGTTCCTTATCCTATTACCATCTTTTTTATAAATTGTACTCACTAGTGGAGTTAGTGCATCTACCAGCTTAAGATGTAAATCCAGAACACCTTGTGTTCCCACTAATGCTGACTGTAAGTCTCCTACCGTTTCAGTAAATACATTGTAAATATTTATCAGCGTCTTTTCTGTTCCCAAGATATATGGCCATCTTAGAGCACGCCTGTTATTGGTTACCTCTAGCTCCGCGACCGTGGTATTTAATAGGGTCTCTTCTTCGGATCTAATAATAAATGATTGAGAGTCTAGCCATAGTTGGAGGGGGAAATGATCACTCTCCGTCCTGTGGTCTATCTTGAAATCGGTTATTTGGTCCCATATATTCCGGGTAGCCATTACAAAATCTATATGAGACCTGGAATTTCCCTTAAAATAGGTTGGAGCTGCTGGTCTGTCTGATCGAAATCAACCATTACCAGCCCTTAGATCATGTACCACAGTCAATTGTAAAATCTGTAAAGCGGCTTTTGTGCTTTTAACTGAACTTGTAGATTCTAAGGGCAAGATATCATTAGCAGCATCTTGTTCATCAAGTAATTTTTCCAACCCCAAGACAGGCTCATATTTGCAGTTAAAATCCCCACCAACTAACACCTTTACATTGTCTCCTAATGAATCTAGAAAGGAATCCAAGAGTTCTACCACCTCTGATTCCTTGTTAGATAGGGACGGTCTATTATATATATTTATTAAATGTATGGTGTCTTTCCCTCTTGTATCAATTTTAAGGCCTAGTAGGTCCGGAGAGGGGATGGATAACTGGGTGACATCTATTTCTAGAGTCACTTTAACCCAGATAACCAGCCCCCCTGAGGCTCTACCTCTAGTTGATGGAATAGCATACGAACAGTATGTTTTATACCCCAACCTATGAGGGGTTTCTACCATCCAAGTTTCCTGTAGGAATATGATATCGTAATTCTCAATATAGGAACACCATACCACATCCTCAAGGTTCCTGGCTAAGCCAGCTATATTCCAAGATATCAGTCTAATATTTGTTTTCCCTATTACACAGGGTGAATCTAATACTATAGGTAAGTTGTCTTTTTCTGTAACATCCTCTAGTTCAACTAAAGGATTTAGCTCTTTGTCTTGATTATAGTCTTTACTAACGTCATTAACCTCCATAGTCACTGTGAGGCACTTATCAGGTACGCCCAAACTGATTACCTCACTCAAAGTAGAATAAGGGAATTTAACACTGTTTACCAATTTAACTGTCCATGAATTTCTGGGGCTCGAAGGTACTATAAGTTTTGGTTCTAAATGTTCTATACTCTGTTTTTGTTCCCGCGTCTGGGTATGTACTAACATTTCTGTGATAAATTCCCCTGCTCGTGGGAGTCAATCGTTTTCATCCAGAGTACTCAGTACCGAAAATCTATTTTCAATTGGAGTATAAAAATTTGTGTTTCTTCTATTAGTCAAGAGTCTGTGTTTTGTAGAAAGTTCTGATGTACTGGTTGATGTACTGGCTAGATGTCTATAAAAATAACCCAGAGGATGCACACCCACGTCAGACTCCTCTACATCCAAAGAAGCTGCTCTAAGAAGAACAGTCGCAACATGTTGAGGGTGCCTAAAATTAACAATTACACAATCCCCCTTACATTTTTTCCTCGCGTTTCCGATCCATGGTACCCGTCTAGTAGACAGTATATGATCGGATAGATGTGGGGGGAAACCACAATTTTTGTTTAACCAAGCAACTGATTTCCGTTTGAGAGAATCATGTGATTCCTCACGGAAATTCATTGCTGTTGGGTCTAAGGGAGGAACATTCGAAAGGACTATAACATATGGTTCACAATCAGGTGGAAGATTAATATGATTTGGTCTGTTCACGGGAGTAGTGTACCTCACGGTATTAGATGCAGCTGCTTTCATATGAGAGGTACTATCCACCATACATGGTGGCTCCCTAGATTCTGGTAAACATGACCTCTGTGCTACAACCAATTGTGCAGAGTTACCGGATTGGACGGGTAGCTCAGACTGTTTCATAGTCTGTTCCTTACACATCTTATCTAAAAGACCACCCAACCTAGATACCTCCGTAGATAACAATTCAATTTTTTCCATAAGAGGTTTAGTCATATGGTCTAGTTTTTCCTCAAATAGCTTAGCGATGTGACCCAAGAGATCACAATTCATATCGTCCTTATTAATTATAATCTCGTTATTAGCTACATTACTTCTATGACCATTTTCTATCGTTGGTTTAAGATGTATGTTCCCCCGCTTAATTTGTGTTTTTCTGCATTTTCTAACAGCTGTCTTAGGAGGAGAGTGAGACAATGCAGACTCACTCGGGGGCTCCAATGGGTCTTGAATTTTCTGAGGTGGACTCCTTCCCTAAGGATTTCCTTCTATCAATGTTTATCTTGCTCACCATTTTTACCAAGTAATTATCCAGGGTGGAAATATTTTTAGCCATTCTACACCACCCTCACCTATATAACAACCACTACTAGTATTGGTAAAATGCTCGATGGACTGTCTAGTATTTATAGCCCTGCCCTACACAGAGCTTTTATATCGTAACAAAGTATAGGGCACCAACATATATCAGCAATAACACAGAACAACAAGTGTATATGACCCAGAAGGCACAATAACTCAATTAAATGGAGCCCAAGTATACAGCTTACTGAAGCGTTATCAGATTAAAATAGAAGCAATTAACAGCTTAGCGAATTGGCCCAACCCGACCCCTTCCGGCCCCCTAACGGCCACACAACGGCCCTTTGCCCGGGCTTAGCCCGGCGTGGCCCGCACGCAGACCCGCTCAGCCAGGGGCAGGATCAGTTTAATAGCGCCTTCGGGCGCGCAAAATGCGTTGGTTCCGCTTCCGGGATGCAAGGGGTGCAAGGGTACCTGGGTAATGTAGCCCCGTCCTGTCCCGTCAGACGCTCCCCCCACACAGCGGTCGCGATGTCAGGCGACGGCGGGGGGGAGGCGTGGAGGCCAGCAGAAGGAAGGGACAGCAGCCCCGAGGACCACAGGGGCACACAGATATGCAGCACGATGCGGGCGTAGGTAAATTCACTGTAGTCTCTGACTTTGGCCCCGTGACGTAAGTGACCAACCAAGACGTTTCCAGTTCCGTTGCTCACAGAAAGGAGAGATGTAAAAGGAGACTTGGGGTTTTAGATAACCAAAAGTGAGGATGGAGACAGTTCCAAATGAGTAAGAACGACAAGCTGATAGGCTGTAGTTTCAACCAGATTGCGCCTTTGGCAGACGTGGTAATTGCTCCTCCTGTGCCTCCTCTCAACAACAGTCACCACAGAGGAAACATCAGTGGTGAAGCCTGCACGTAGGAAGGCCTGAAAGGCTCCACAGGCCTTAAGTCATGGAAAGTCACCATACAGAAGTAAAGCCGCTATAACCGCCTTTGAAGGTATTCAGAGTCCCGGCGTCGCACTACCAGAATCCCTCATGGAGTCGTCGGACAACACACTCCGTAGCACGGCCCACCACTTACTTTGTCCGATCTCTGCCACTGTGTCAGCGCACTGCCTCCTCACCCTTCAGTGGTGCGCCCAGGGTCACAGGAGGAGGGGGGGGATCAGCGGTGTGCCCAGAGTCACAGGAGGAAGGGTCAGTGGTGTGCCCAGGATCACAGGGCTCTGACACTGCGCGGGGCTCGAGTCCACAGTCTGCAGCTCCGGCCTCGCCTCTTCCCGTGGACTCACCTCGAGTCCGCACCTCGTGTCCGCTCCCGTCCTTCCCCCCGGGGTCTCAGGAGCCGCTTGTGCCCTCGGGTCGGAGCCGGAGCTTGGGGGGTCTGGCAGTAAGGGCACAAGCTGCGGCTCTCCGCGGCGTGTACTGCTCGTCGGCCGGCTGGGTGCTAGCGTTCTCCCCTGCTGCTGGCTGGGAGGGGGTGTGTGCGCGGCGCGCTCCGGGCAGCGACTCGGCACTTCCTGTCTGGGAGGCGTATCCCCGGGAATCGGTACGTGGAGCCTGTCAATCCTTCGAATTCGCACTTAACTTCGACAGGCAATATCACAATGGCTGCCACTCTACCAACATTGAGATAAAACTTGTCTATATCTTTGACGCGGTTTGATGAATCTTCACAAAACTTTCCACAACAAATTGCCAGTCCAGTCAGCTGCTACCCCCTTGTAGCTGCTGTGAGTCCCTCAACTGCCCATCAAGCTCTGGGCAGGCCACTGCCAGTCTGCAGGCCATTAGGGGGGTCAGGGTCCGGTGTGTGCATCATTCACGTTAGAAGGACAGCCCCAGCTGGACCTCCTTGATCTTCCGGGTCCAGCGTCTCTGGTCCTCCCACCGTTTCTGGCAAAGGACGCTGCAGCAGCAATAGACCCCCAGGGTCCGCACTTTCCAGGTGATGGCTGTCCAAATAGCTTTCTCTGATGGACGTTGAATTCAATGTCGACAGGAGGAATAACAAGTGTTGAGCACGTGGGCCACGCTGGTTAGGGTCGAGTCTGGGTCGCATGCGCTTGTGCCTGCATATCTCTTGCGAGACGCTGTAGTAGTTAGAAAAGTGCTCGGAGCCCCGCCCATGTCACATCACTTTATTTAAAAAGCAGTCACAGACATGGAGGTCTGCTGACTTCAGCAGGCCATCATCCCTGTGAGTGCAGGGGGTCGCAAAATGCATCCCACCTCATTAATATTAAAGAGGTGGGTGTTAGCGACCCCATAGCGACTCGCAGAATGTGTCTGAGACACCATTCTGCATATGGTTTTGCAACTCGGAAATTGCGAGTTGCAATTTCCGAGTCGCAAAACCTAGTTTTGCTACATCTGGCCCGAAGTATCCAAGCTCTGGGCAGGCTTATACACTGGAAGAAGTGGAATATCCAAGCGCTGCACAATCATACTCATTGGAAGGAATGGAGTATCCAAGCACTGCGAAGTCTTTCACACTGGAAGGAATGAAGTATCCAAGCACTGCGTAGTCTTGCACACTGGAAGGAATGAAGTATCCAAGCACTGGGTAGGCTTATACACTGGAAGAAGTGGAATATCCAAGCGCTGCACAATCATACTCACTGGAAGGAATGAAGTATGCAAGCACTGCGCAGTCTTACACATTGGAAGGATTGGAATATCCAAGCACTGCGCAGTCTTACACACTGGAAGGAATGGAATATCCAAGCATTGCACAATCTTACACACCGGAAGGAATGGATTATTCAAGCACTGCACAATCTTGGAAGAAATGGAATATCCAAGCGCTGCGCCGTCTTGCGCACTGGAAGGAAAAAACTATCCAAGCACTGCCCAATCTTACATACTGGAAGGAAAAGAATATCCATGCACTGCACAATCTTACACACTGGAAGAAATGGAATATCCAAGCACTGGGCAGTCTTACACACTGGAAGGAATGGAATATCCAAGCACTGCACAATCTTACACACTGGAAGGAATGGAATATTCAAGCACTGCACTGTTTACACACTGGAAAGAATCAAGTATCCAAGTACGGCACATTCTTACACGCTGGAAGGAATGGAATATTCAAGCACTGCACTGTTTACACACTAGAAGGAATGAAGTATCCAAGTACTGCACATTCTTACACACTGGAAGGAATGGAATATCCAAGCACTGCCCAGTCTTACACACTGGAAGGAATGGAATATTCAAGCACTGCACAATCTTACACAATGGAAGAAATGGTTGAATCAAGAACTGCTCAATCTTACACAACGGAAGGACTGGCATATCCTAACACTGTGCAGTTTAATGCACTGGAAGGAATAGAACATCCAAGCACAGTGAAATCCTACACAATAGAAGGAAGTGGATATTCGTCAGCGCATGGGTGCTTACTGCAGGTCCAGGAGCACCAGATTTTCAGTATAGCTTATGATAATTTAAATGATTTCCTTTATATTGGTTGTATGTAAATCTATCTGATGAGGGTATCATGAAAAACTTTTATGCGTCTGCCCTCTGCCGTAGACCTAAGTCCTTTTTTAATAAATCATTTTATTAGTTTCAGCCACAAAAACAACTAAAACAATACAAAATAGATCACCATTAAGGAAAACCAGGCACCACATGTTGGTCTATTTTAAAACCGCTTCTCTCCCCGGACCCCTCTTGTTAGAGTCCCACCATTTCACAGGACACATGCGGCTGCAGTGTTTGAGGCATTAGAATTGTTCCATCTGTAGTCATTCAAGTGTCCCCAAATCTTGTTCCATTTTTGTAGGCAGCCCCGGCTCTTACAGACTGCCTTTGTGGCCAACCTGCAACAATCCATGTCGCTTTTCCCGTTGTCCACCTGGGGCACTTGTTCTGATACGAAAGTTTGGCAATGTTTTGTTTATCAATGATCAACCTCAGAGTTAAACAAATATGTTTTATATGAGTCATATATGTTCCCTCCTATATGTACAAGAGACACCATTTTGCTCTTGGGATGAGGGCCATCCCAAAAACCCTGTTTAGACACTCAATTATCGCTTCCCAGAAGCTTTGTAGTTTGGAGCACTCCCAAATCGTGTGGTAGAAGGTACCCTCTTGGCCACAACCCCATCTACAAGTGGCATTTGTTGCTTTGCCCATCTTAAACAAGGTGCTTGGTGAATAATATGTATATTGGAGGATTTTTAACTATAGTAGGCGAAAATCTGAATGCATGGCTACCTCGCTGGACGATGCCGTGGCCTTCTGCCAATCATTGTCCTCGAGGCCTGCCAGATCATGTGCCTAATGCTCGTGCAATTGCGTCAGCACACCGGTTGTGTTGTGCAGTATTTCTCTGTATGTCAATGATAAGGTCGTTCGTGGTATGTATGCATCAAGCAGTCTGTCCTTCAGCGGTAAGGACTCCGGAAGTGATATGGGCCTTTGCTAGTGCTGCCGTAAGAGCATATATGACTTACAGGTAGCGAAATATCTTGGTATGTGTCAGCTGGTATTCTTGCTGTAAGTCTGGAAAGGGGACTACGTCATCCTGCTGCCGTAGATCCCCCACCTCAGAGATGCCAATCAAGTCCCATCAAAGCCTGGGTGGTGCTTCAATGTTCCCAGTGTGGCTGCGTCTCAGAGAAGTGTGACCTGTGTGATCTTCCCCGTCCAACCCAGGTTTCGTGTGGGTCCCTGAGTTTCGAGCATCTGGAAGTTCTGTATAGTGCCCCATGGCTGTAGTATTAGTTTATGCATCCGGTAGGCTCATTTCTCAGGTGGCCCAAAGACCCAGCCATTGATAGTGGACAGCTGGGCTGCCCAGTAGTACTTTTGGGTGCCACACAGACCAACTCCACCATTGTACCAAGCCTTAGTGGTTTGTGTTGTGTGATTCACACCGGGCCCCCATCTCATAATAGTGTTCCACCCTCACTCTCAATAGCTTTAAGTATGCTCTTTAAACTGGGTGGGGCGTATTTTGTAAAATATACAGAAAATGGGGCAGTAACATCATTTTAAAGAGGGAAGCCCAGCCCAGAAGTGTCAGTGGAAAGGATCTTCAATGTTGGATGTCTTGTTTTAATCTATCCAGAGGCAGCACTGGAATATTTTTCTCGAAAAATAGCGTTGGGTTCATTGCCTTTGGCAACCAGCACACATCACAATCTGGTAGTAGTGTTGGTGGCTCCACGTGCAGGGTGTATATTCTGTAGACCTTAGTTGGACTCCACTGTGTTACAGGAATGATGGATGGAAGGGCTAAGGGCTTCTCACCAACTAGACCCTTCCGAAAAAAATCTGAGTTGAGCTTGTCGATCCACTGAATAGTAAAATCCAGCCAGTTTTCAATGATGTTGAGATGAATACATAAAAGATGACTTTCCTTATAATGAGATTCACAGATCATTAGTTTTATACTTGTTGCCCCCCCCCCCCCCACCCAAAAAAACAGGGTTTCCCTATTCAGTTGGTAAATTAACCTGGCCTAAAATAAGGTAAAAAGAGATGCCTCCTTGGCATGGTTACCCCCTGACTTTTTGCCTTTGCTGATGTCAAGTTATGATTTGAAAGTGTGCTGAGGCCTGCTAACCAGGCCCCAGCACCAGTGTTCTTTCCCTAAACCTGTATCTTTGTTTCCACATTTGGCACACCCTGGCATCCAGGTAAGTCCTTTGTAACTGGTACCCCTGGTACCAAGGGCCCTGATGCCAGGGAAGATCTCTAAGGGCTGCAGCATGTCTTATGCCACCCTGGGGACCCCTCACTCAGCACAGACACACTCCTTGCCAGCTTGTGTGTGCTGGTGACGAGAAAATGACTAAGTCGACATGGCACTCCCCTCAGAGTGCCATGCCAACCTCACACTGCCTATGGCATAGGTAAGCCACCCCTCTAGCAGGCCTTACAGCCCTAAGGCAGGGTGCACTATACCATAGATGAGGACATAGGTGCATGAGCACTATGCCCCTACAGTGTCTAAGCAAAACCTTAGACATTGTAAGTGCAGGGTAGCCATAAGAGTATAAGGTCTGGGAGTCTGTCATACACAAACTCCAGAGCACCATAATGGCTACACTGAAAAATGGGAAGTTTGGTATCCAACTTCTCAGCACAATAAATGCACACTGATGCCAGTGTACATTTTATTGTAAAATACACCCCAGAGGGCATCTTAGAGATGCCCCCTGAAAACATACCCGACTTCCAGTGTGGGCTGACTAGTTTTGCCAGCCTGCCACACACCAGACATGTTGTTGGCCACATGGGGAGAGTGCCTTTGTCACTCTGTGGCTAGTAACAAAGCCTGTACTGGGTTGAGGTGATTCTCACCTCCCCCTGCAGGCAGTGTAACACCTGGCGGTGAGCCTCAAAGGCTCACCCCCTTTGTTACAGTGCCACAGAGCATCCCAGCTAGTGGAGATGCCCGCCCCTTCCGGCCACGGCCCCACTTTTGGCAGCAAGGCCGGAGGAGATAATGAGAAAAACAAGGAGGAGTCACTGGCCAGTCAGGACAACCCCTAAGGTGTCCTGATCTGAGGTGACTCTAACTTTTGGAAATCCTCCATCTTGCAGATGGAGGATTCCCCCAATAGGATTAGGGATGTGCCCCCCTCCCCTCAGGGAGGAGGCACAAAGAGGGTGTAGCCACCCTCAGTGCTAGTAGCCATTGGCTACTAACCCCCCAGACCTAAACACCCCCCTAAATTGAGTATTTAGGAGCCCCCAGAACCTAGGAAGATAGATTCCTGCAACCTGAAGACGAAGAAGGACTGCTGACCTGAAAGCCCTGCAGAGAAGACAGAGACACCAACTGCTTTGGCCCCAGCCCTACCGGTCTGTCTCCCCACTTCAAGAAAAACTGCAACAGCGACGCGTCCCCCAGGGTCCAGCGACCTCTGAAGCCTCAGAGGACTACCCTGCATCTAAAAGGACCAAGAACTCCTGAGGACAGCGGCTCTGCTCCAAAGAAGAAACAACTTTGCAACAAAGAAACAACTTTTAAAGGACTGCACGTTTCCCGCCGAAAGCGTGAGACTTTCCACTCTGCACCCGACGCCCCCGGCTCGACCTGCGGAGAAACAACACTACAGGGAGGACTCCCCGGCGACTGCGACCCTGTGAGTAGCCAGAGTTGACCCCCCTAAGCTCCCCCAGCGACGCCTGCAGAGGGAATCCAGAGGCTTCCCCTGACCGCGACTGCCTGCTTCTAAGAACCCGACGCCTGGTAAAGACACTGCACCCGCAGCCCCCAGGACCTGAAGGATCCGACCTCCAGTGCAGAAGCGACCCCCAGATGGCCCTCTCCCTTGCCCAGGTGGTGGCTACCCTGAGGAGCCCCCCCCCCCGCCTGCCTGCTTCGCTGAAGAGACCCCTTGGTCTCCCATTGAACTCCATTGCAAACCTGACGCCTGTTTGCACTCTGCACCCTGCCGCCCCCGTGCCGCTGAGGGTGTACTTTTTGTGCTGACTTGTGTCCCCCCGGTGCCCTACAAAACCCCCCTGGTCTGCCCTCCGAAGTCGCGGGTACCTACCTGCTGGCAGACCGGAACCGGAGCACCCCCTCCTCCATTGAAGCCTATGCGTTTTGGGCACCACTTTGACCTCTGCACCTGACTGGCCCTGATCTGCTGGTGTGGTAACTTTGGGGTTGCCCTGAACCCCCAACGGTGGGCTACCTTGGACCCAACTTTGAACCCTGTAGGTGGTTTACTTACCTGCAAAACTAACAAATACTTACCTCCCCCAGGAACTGTTGAAAATTGCACTGTGTCTAGTTTTAAAATAGCTTATTGCCATTTTTGCCAAAACTGTACATGCTATTTTGCTGATTCAAAGTTCCTATGATACCTGAGTGAAGTACCTTTCATTTAAAGTATTGATTGTAAATCTTGAACCTGTGGTTCTTAAAATAAACTAAGAAAATATATTTTTCTATTTAAAAACCTATTGGCCTGGAATTGTCATTGAGTGTGTGTTCCTCATTCATTGCCTGTGTGTGTACAACAAATGCCTTACACTACCATCTGATAAACCTACTGCTCGACCACACTACCACAAAATAGAGCATTAGAATTATCTCTTTTTGCCACTATCTTACCTCTAAGTGGAACCCTTGGACTCCGTGCATGCTATTTCTTACTTTGAAATAGTACATACAGAGCCAACTTCCTACATGTGACCTGTGTGATCTTCCCCGTCCAACCCAGGTTTCGTGTTACTGTGTTCCATATGTCTGCCACCATCGCTGTTGGGTCCCTGAGTTTCGAGCATCTGGAAGTTCTGTATAGTGCCCCATGGCTGTAGTATTAGTTTATGCATCCGGTAGGCCCATTTCTCAGGTGGCCCAAAGACCCAGCCATTGATAGTGGACAGCTGGGCTGCCCAGAAGTACTTTTGGGTGCCACACAGACCAACTCCACCATTGTACCAAGCCTTAGTGGTATGTGTTGTGTGATTCACACCGGGCCCCCATCTCATAATAGTGTTCCACCCTCACTCTCAATAGCTTTAAGTATGCTCTTTAAACTAGGAGGGGCGTATTTTGTAAAATATACAGAAAATGGGGCAGTAACATCATTTTAAAGAGGGAAGCCCAGCCCAGAAGTGTCAGTGGGAAGGATCTTCAATGTTTGATGTCTTGTTTTAATCTATCCAGAGGCAGCAATGGATTATTTTTCTCGAAAAATAGCATCGGGTTCATTTCCTTTGGCAACCAGCACACATCACAATCTGGTAGTAGTGTTGGTGGCTCCACGTGCAGGGTGTATATTCTGTAGACCTTAGTTGGACTCCACTGTTTTACAGGAATGATGGATAGAAGGGCTAAGGGCTTCTCACCAACTAGACCCTTCAGAAAAAAATCTGAGTTGAGCTTGTCGATCCACTGAATAGTAAAATCCAGCCAGTTTTCAATGATGTTGAGATGAATACATAAAAGATGACTTTCCTTATAATGAGATTCACAGATCATTAGTTTTATACTTGTTGGCCCCTCCTCCCACCCAAAATAACTGGGTTTCCCTATTCAGTTGGTAAATTAACCTGGCCTAAAATAAGGTAAAAGAGATGCCTCCTTGGCATGGTTACCCCCTGACTTTTTGCCTTTGCTGATGCCAAGTTATGATTTGAAAGTGTGCTGAGGCCTGCTAACCAGGCCCCAGCACCAGTGTTCTTTCCCTAAACCTGTACCTTTGTTTCCACAATTGGCACACCCTGGCATCCAGGTAAGTCCCTTGTAACTGGTACCCCTGGTACCAAGGGCCCTGATGCCAGGGAAGATCTCTAAGGGCTGCAGCATGTCTTATGCCACCCTGGGGACCCCTCACTCAGCACAGACACACTGCTTGCCAGCTTGTGTGTGCTGGTGGTGGGAAAATGACTAAGTCGACATGGCACTCCCCTCAGAGTGCCATGCCAACCTCACACTGCCTATGGCATAGGTAAGCCACCCCTCTAGCAGGCCTTACAGCCCTAAGGCAGGGTGCACTATACCATAGATGAGGACATAGGTGCATGAGCACTATGCCCCTACAGTGTCTAAGCAAAACCTTAGACATTGTAAGTGCAGGATAGCCATAAGAGTATAAGGTCTGGGAGTCTGTCATACACGAACTCCACAGCACTATAGTGGCTACACTGAAAAATGGGAAGTTTGGTATCAAACTTCTCAGCACAATAAATGCACACTGATGCCAGTGTACATTTTATTGTAAAATACACCCCAGAGGGCATCTTAGAGATGCCCCCTGAAAACATACCCGACTTCCAGTGTGGGCTGACTAGTTTTGCCAGCCTGCCACACACCAGACATGTTGTTGGCCACATGGGGAGAGTGCCTTTGTCACTCTGTGGTTAGTAACAAAGCCTGTACTGGGTGGAGGTGCTTCTCACCTCCCCCTGCAGGAAGTGTAACACCTGGCGGTGAGCCTCAAAGGCTCACCCCCTTTGTTACAGTGCCACAGGGCATCCCAGCTAGTGGAGATGTCCGCCCCTTCCGGCCACGGCCCCACTTTTGGCAGCAAGGCCGGAGGAGATAATGAGAAAAACAAGGAGGAATCACTGGCCAGTCAGGACAACCCCTAAGGTGTCCTGATCTGAGGTGACTCTGACTTTTGGAAATCCTCCATCTTGCAGATGGAGGATTCCCCCAATAGGATTAGGGATGTGCCCCCCTCCCCTCAGGGAGGAGGCACAAAGAGGGTGTATCCACCCTCAGGGCTAGTATCAATTGGCTACTAACCCCCCAGACCTAAACACACCCCTAAATTGAGTATTTAGGAGCCCCCAGAACCTAGGAAGATAGATTCCTGCAACCTGAAGACGAAGAAGGACTGCTTACCTGAAAGCCCTGCAGAGAAAACAGAGACACCAACTGCTTTGGCCCCAGCCCTACCGGTCTGTGTCCCCACTTCAAGAAAAACTGCAACAGCGACGCGTCCCCCAGGGTCCAGCGACCTCTGAAGCCTCAGAGGACTACCCTGCATCTAAAAGGACCAAAAACTCCAGAGGACAGCGGCTCTGCTCCAAAGAAGAAACAACTTTGCAACAAAGAAACAACTTTTAAAGGACTGCACGTTTCCCGCCGCAAGCGTGAGACTTTCCACTCTGCACCCGACGCCCCCGGCTCGACCTGCGGAGAAACAACACTACAGGGAGGACTCCCCGGCGACTGCGACCCTGTGAGTAGCCAGAGTTGACCCCCCTGACCCCCCCAGCGACGCCTGCAGAGGGAATCCAGAGGCTCCCCCTGACCGCGACTGCCTGCTTCTAAGAACCTGACGCCTGGTAAAGACACTGCACCCGCAGCCCCCAGGACCTGAAGGATCCGACCTCCAGTGCAGAAGCGACCCCCAGGTGGCCCTCTCCCTTGCCCAGGTGGTGGCTACCCCGAGGAGCCCCCCCCCCCCTTGCCTGCCTGCTTCGCTGAAGAGACCCCTTGGTCTCCCATTGAACTCCATTGCAAACCTGACGCCTGTTTGCACTCTGCACCCGGCCGCCCCGTGCCGCTGAGGGTGTACTTTTTGTGCTGACTTGTGTCCCCCCGGTGCCCTACAAAACCCCCCTGGTCTGCCCTCCGAAGTCGCGGGTACCTACTGCTGGCAGACCGGAACCGGAGCACCCCCTTCTCCATTGAAGCCTATGCGTTTTGGGCACCACTTTGACCTCTGCACCTGACCAGCCCTGAGCTGCTGGTGTGGTAACTTTGGGGTTGCCCTGAACCCCCAACGGTGGGCTACCTTGGCCCCAACTTTGAACCCTGTAGGTGGTTTACTTACCTACAAAACTAACAAATACTTACCTCCCCCAGGAACTGTTGAAAATTGCACTGTCTAGTTTTAAAATAGCTTATTGCCATTTTTGCCAAAACTGTATATGCTATTTTGCTGATTCAAAGTTCCTATGATACCTGAGTGAAGTACCTTTCATTTAAAGTATTGATTGTAAATCTTGAACCTGTGGTTCTTAAAATAAACTAAGAAAATATATTTTTCTATGTAAAAACCTATTGGCCTGGAATTGTCATTGAGTGTGTGTTCCTCATTCATTGCCTGTGTGTGTACAACAAATGCCTTACACTACCCTCTGATAAACCTACTGCTCGACCACACTACCACAAAATAGAGCATTAGAATTATCTATTTTTGCCACTATCTTACCTCTAAGTGGAACCCTTGGACTCCGTGCATGCTATTTCTTACTTTGAAATAGTACATACAGAGCCAACTTCCTACATGTGACCTGTGTGATCTTCCCCGTCCAACCCATGTTTCGTGTTACTGTGTTCCATATGTCTGCCACCATCGCTGTTGGGTCCCTGAGTTTCGAGCATCTGGAAGTTCTGTATAGTGCCCCATGGCTGTAGTATTAGTTTATGCATCCGGTAGGCCCATTTCTCAGGTGGCCCAAAGACCCAGCCATTGATAGTGGACAGCTGGGCTGCCCAGTAGTACTTTTGGGTGCCACACAGACCAACTCCACCATTGTACCAAGCCTTAGTGGTTTGTGTTGTGTGATTCACACCGGGCCACCATCTCATAATAGTGTTCCACCCTCACTCTCAATAGCTTTAAGTATGCTCTTTAAACTAGGTGGGGCGTATTTTGTAAAATATACAGAAAATGGGGCAGTAACATCATTTTAAAGAGGGAAGCCCAGCCCAGAAGTGTCAGTGGGAAGGATCTTCAATGTTGGATGTCTTGTTTTAATCTATACAGAGGCAGCACTGGATTATTTTTCTCGAAAAATAGCGTCGGGTTCATTGCCTTTGGCAACCAGCACACATCACAATCTGGTAGTAGTGTTGGTGGCTCCACATGCAGGGTGTATATTCTGTAGACCTTAGTTGGACTCCACTGTGTTACAGGAATGATGGATAGAAGGGCTAAGGGCTTCTCACCAACTAGACCCTTCAGAAAAAAATCTGAGTTGAGCTTGTCGATCCACTGAATAGTAAAATCCAGCCAGTTTTCAATGATGTTGAGATGAATACATAAAAGATGACTTTCCTTATAATGAGATTCACAGATCATTAGTTTTATACTTGTTGGCCCCTCCTCCCACCCAATAAAACTGGGTTTCCCTATTCAGTTGGTAAATTAACCTGGCCTAAAATAAGGTAAAAAGAGCTCACTGAATGACTGAATTAATTAAAAAGTTATAGTCCAGCTCTGCAAGCTTAATCATCTCCAGGGGACTTCCTGGATAGGAGGAGGTTGTGTAAAAAAGACTGAGAAAAGGTCAGTTTAGAGATTGTTTATATTGGAAGGAGAAGTGGTTTCCTTTGTTGCAGACATGTATTGTGAACTGTTTGCATAGCTGGAGTCTTTGGATGTTGGGGAACCTAAATTTAATTGGCAGAATATCGCCTAACATAAATATTGTGATCAAAATATTTTCTACATAAACATCGGCCTATAGGAGTTAATAACGGGAAATTAGCACCTAACTCGATAATATTTTGCAAATGATATTAAGCACACAATATTTATGTCAGAAGTTATTTATCTGCAGTATATTCCGACATGCATCCCTTTGGAATGTGAAACGTTTCCTACTTTTGTGATGCAGCATGTACAGGGAACATTAAAATAATACTGTTAGATGAAACCAGGGAGAATCACAGGATGTGGGCCCTCATTTTGAGATTGGTGGTAAAAACCGCCTACCGCTGTGGCGACGGCCGCCTAAAGACAGTCTCCGAGGCTACCAGCCAGCCGCCGTATTATGATCACAGCCAGATTTCCACCAGAATAATTGCGGAAATCCGGCTGTGGCCATACCGGCGGATGGCGGTAAGGTGGCGCTGCTGCCACAAACAGCGCCACGCCAGTAGACCGCCGCCAGCAGTATTATGACCCATAAACCGGCCTGGCGGTGTTCTGCTGGTGGGGGCTGCTGGTCGCAGCAGCGCCCCATCCTGTCTCCTGCCGGAGGACCCCTGAACACAGGTAAGTCAGGTCTCCGACAGGGGAGGGGGTGGGGGTGTTGTGTGTGTGAATGTTTGTGTCTGCGCGGATGCGGGTGTTTTTTGCGTGTTGAATGTGTGTGTGCATGTATGGAGGTGTGAGTGCGTGTATGTTGTGTTACGTGAATGTGTGTCTGCGTGTATGTATGAAAGTGTGTCCGGATATGTGTGTGTGAATAGATGTATACATGCGTGGATGCATGTGAAAACGGGTGTGTGTATGCTTGTGTGTCTGTGAAGGGGGAGTGAATGTAGGGGGGATGTGGGGGGGCTTTGGAGAGGTAGGGGGTGGGGGGGGCTAAATGGAGGGAGGGGCGACCCCTATCAGGAACAGTGTAGTAATACTGTCTACTGCCATGATTTTTGTAGCATTAAGAAAGCCACGAAAACCATTGCGGTATGCGGGGTCATAATCCCGCAGGCGGAACAGTGACAGCTGCCGGGCTGGAGATAGATATCTCCAGCCCGGCGACTGTTACTGTTGTGGCGGTCGGAGTGGTACATTGGCGGGTACTGCCAGCCTGTTGGCAGTACTTACCGCCATATTAACGCCGACCGCCGAGGTTGTAATGACCCCCGTAGTGTTATATTTTGTGATTGTTCTTTGGTTGAGCCACTAGGTTACTTGATCCTAAACAATAAACCAATGTAGTGATTTCCAGGTGAAGGAACTGGAATGCTAGAAGGTCCAGTGCAGCTCCCACTTAAAGCTTACATCCAAGGAGACTGGACACATGACTTGCTCCTTCATTAACATATATTCCTTGCTTAGTCTTTTATTTTTTTAGATCTTTTTTAATTATTTCTTATTTTTACATCACTTAACCTAACTTTAAACCAAACAAAGATGTAAAGCATGCGGTATGACTAATTCCAGGACATTATCAGCAATTAAGGGGTGTCTGGTCATCAGCAGGCTGCCCCACCACCCGGACAACCTGCACAAAATAACATAGTGAAATTAACATGTTGCAATCCTAAGAGTACAATATCATTCCCAAGTCACAAATCAGGCGGATTGCGGACGTATGGTCTCTCAATTTGGAAGATCACTATTTATTCAGCCATCACTCCAGGGAGCCCAGTTAATTCTGCACTTCTTTGGTGGGCCATGGCTTTCAGAGATATATATTTCTTATCGTCCTACACTAATCCATACCCCTCTGCCAGGAACAGCTCCATTCACAGGCTATGCCCATGTGAGCAAACATCAGTCCCGTAATTTAAACGTGAGTTTGCATGTCTACTCAGCTTAAGATCCACCCTCATATACTAAACATAGTTGCACAGGCGTTACCTCTTTCTACACCTCAATAGCCGTCATTGTTTACACTGTCCCAAAAAGATTGTATCTCAGCACACCTCCACAGGTAGATCCGGAGGCTCCATCCTCACTGCTGCATTTAATGCACTGTAGCTTGGCACCAGTCCTATAGGAAAAACAGTTTGGGCCTATTATGATATATTCAATGCAATATGTTAACCTTTATCACCACAGACTGGACATTATCCTCAACTCCATCAGATGGCCATGGCATATCCCACTCATTGTCCTCTAACGTACCCTAGTAAGTTGCCAGCCACATGACCAAGCCACATATTGTATCCAAAATATTGTGCATTAGGATGCTATATATCCTGGAAATAGTACTCCCTGTCAGTTCCTCTGTTGATGTACATCTTTGAATGTGCGTCAAGTTAAAGACTGGTGGCAACTTTGCCACATACATTTAAATCAGCAAATTAGAAATGCCAGTAAGATCCCAGATCTTGACAGTTAAGAGGCTGGACAACTTTCCTAAGTCTAGCCCTGACTCAAAGGTTTTTTTTTTCATTCTTGTCAGGCTACCCTTTCAACCCACTAATTTTGTGGCCGTGTCCCACAATTTAACCAATATGGGCATAAAGAAGAAAGGGACCCGGCATTTCTTCCACCACAAAGAAAGTGAAGATGCCTCAACTTTTCCATGGTTAATCTATCCAGTCTAATCAATGGATCTTCCAAAGCATAGGATCATTGACTATGACAAGATGAGTTAAATGGTGCAAGTAAATAGTACCCTCATACATTCATTCACTTGCATAGCGTGTTCATGGAGATATGCAGGGTCTTATTCCCCGATTTGGACAAGACAAACCAGGTTAAAAGTGTAGAACTAAATGGGTCACTAGAGATGCTTAAGTGACTCAACTGAGAAACCGTTGTGACCCAGCATTTAACCAGACTGCAACTAATTGTTGTTTCTTCTTCCAGTCTCAGTTGAGTAGTTCATGATCACTCAAGTACTCCTCCACGATAGACACATCATCCATCAGATTGTTTATAACCGAAACATGGATCACATCAGTAGTCAGACACATCCCAGATTTCCTCATTCTTATAGAATAAAATACCTAGGGCATCAGTCGTACATAAAAAGCTAGTGGAGTTCTCTTAAATTATTCAGAAATCGTCTTGATATTTTACTCGCCAAGAAAACCTCAACTCTCCACTCCTGTCACTTCCCACATTTGCCTTCCCGGCCACCACTCCTCTTAGTATAGATACAGACCCCTAGAAACCAACAGGCACTTCATCTGCAAGTTCACTAATATGATCACAATATCTTCTCTTCAGCACCATACCCGCATCTAGCTTGGTGACTTCAACCTCAAGGGAGATAAAGTAATCAAAATAATGAATAAACAGATTATGCTGGCGTGGTTTGCTAGCGATGTGTTGGGCTTCCAGAAAAACGCAGCGGTCTCTCCACAGAAACCTTTAGAGAAAAATACAGACATTCCAGGCGGTTTCTGGATTTAAAGTGAACTACATCACACCCCTGTTGTTCGAAACCTTGTTCAGCAATCTTCATACCTGGGGAGTCTGGAGATCTCTTGGTTGAGTCACACTGATAGTATACAAGTGACTTTCCTTCTGAAACGTTATATATGGTTCAGACATTGCCATCAATACTCCTTAAGGACACAATCTAAAAGCGGGTGTAGACTTTCATATGAGACAATAAACTTCTGAGGATGGCAAAAGAAGGGAGGTTTAGGTGCCCCAGACATTTATATATACATAGTGGTGGCATTGTTTCCCCCAGCTCTAGGATGGTCCTCCCACCCTGAGAGGAACCCATGGTGACATGGAACATGAGTTCTGCAAGATCACCGTGCTAGTTCTGTTATGGGTACCACCCCACTCACGCACGTGTTTTGGCAATTTGTTACAGTCTGCTTGAACTACATTGTCTTAATGAGTACCATTGAGTTGGGTAACAATAAACATCTGTTATTCAGCGCCAAGATGCCTGCGGGTGAACGTGCGCTTTACAAATACACATGTTATGTTATGTTATGTTACTGGCGAGCAGTAGTTAGGTCACACCTGGCTATTACCTACTCCTCCCCCTTAACGCAGATCACGAGGATTATAGATTTCCCACCTGGCCTGACTGACAATGCTTATTTGAAGAGACTGAAGGACGTTGGAAACACCTGGGCATGTCATTTGAGGGTGAGGCCTTAAAGAGTAGAGACCATTAAGCTCCTGCACTTCTTTTGGGACCCAGAAATCTCTACCTAATCACACAGCTATTGCACTGGGCACGCACTCCAGGGTGAAATAGGGCGGCACTAGAGAACTGACTAAATAAGAAACAGTTGTTCACTAGGGAGAGACTGGAAAAGCTATCTCAAGAATAAATAGGGTGTTTGAGATGAGTTGCCCTTAGAGGCTTTTCTCCATGTGCAGGGATGGTCTGAGGATGTTGACCTGGAGTTCCCGGAGAGCTTATGGATATTAATGTGGAGAAGAGTTGCCAAGACCTCGGTTTGTCTCGCTTATACGGAGATGGTCTATAAGATAATGCTTCATTGGTATATGTCAAAGAGCAATGTGTGGTAGCTTGGGCATGTGCCTGCGGCGGTGTAGTGAGGATGCACACATATTCATATGTGGTAGTCTTGTATCAAGGTTTTGGGGTCCTAGCTGTACAGAAAATCAGAAAAATCACTGGCATACAACTTCCGTTTGACGCTTTGTGATCCTATTGGAGGATATGGTGGACGAGGGTGTGTATCCTTTAACGTCATCAACAGGGATTATCATATGAGAGCTATTGATGCCTGTAAGGCTGTTAGTGGCTTTCAGATGGAACAGCTGTTGACTGTGATACTTTATTTTGGCTATAAGCCATAAACGTAAATACAAAAATACCCAGTCGATGCCCAATCACTTAGGATGACATTTATTTAAAAAAACATGAAGTATCTTTAAAATAGCAATAAAATACCCGTGTTTTAAAACAGTTAAAATCCTGTGCTAAGGGTATGAATTCATAACGATTAGTAGCGCTCACCCTCTCCCCCAGAAAGAATCTTTCTAGTGTGGCACATTTCAAATACTAAGTCTGCGAAAATATCAAAGACATGTTCAGCTTTTTGGAACACGGTTGTTGCCTGACTCTCAACATCACCAGCAAATAGCAGGACACAGCAAAGGTCAGGCATTGTCTAGCATCAGTCTTTAAAATTCGAAGTGCAGTTTGTTGTTTTCTCACCCCTAAAAGCCGGCACCCAGGAAGTATCCACTTTTTCCTGATCTTTACATATGCCGGACAGAAAAATAAAACATGCCCTTCTGTCTCCCTGTCCACCCCACGCAAGTCACAGGAGAACTTAGCAGGATTCAGCTCGTTGGCCCAGGTGCCAGTAAAGGCTACAATCGGTAGTGTGCTGTATCTGAACTGCAGAGACAATTTCCTGGCAAGGGGTGGCTCCATTTCATCTAATGCTCCTTACTAGATGTAGAAACGGATTAGACAGAGTGCCTTGTGAGGAGAGTGCCTTGGTTTGGTCGGTTCTATACTGCCAATACATCTTTTTTAGTATTGATTTAAACCATAATGGGGACTGATTCCGGTGCCTTCACAAATCACTACATACCCCCTTTATTAAGGTTTCTTTTATGTATCTTAACCTAGGGATGCTTCTTGAGCCTGAGAGACTTAGCACTTCCTTAAGACACTCTCGATAGGAAATTAACTCTGGTGAAGCCCAGAGCCGTCTCCAATAAAGAATGGGCCTAATCCTTGCTCCCGTTGTGATAGGCTTAAGTCCCAGATCAAGCCTAAGTGGGCGCCGGGGAGTACTGGAAGGGAGTCCCGCTTACTGACGAATGAAACGATTCTCTGCAACTAATCATTTTGTCAAATCCTCGAACCCCCAAAGCTCGGTCCGATAAAGGACAGCCTCCAGAGCCTGCAATTTATAAATTTGAATAGGTGGAGTAATTAGACGAAAGTAAGGGCTGTGATATATCCATGCAAGCACCCCTGTGCACTGTACCAATTTCAGCCTATGTTTTCTCTGTGACAGTCCAATCTAAATTTTCAGTAAGGGTCAGTCCTAGATAATCAAAGACATGGACACCATCTAGGGGACACCTCTGAGTTTAGGGTTTGGTTTAGTAGAACAGCCTGGGTTTAATATCATACATTTCATTTTCTAAACATCTATTTCTAAACCCCTCAGTGCACAAAAATTCTCAAAGCGATTTAAAATTCTTTGAAGCCCCGTAGGCGATTTTGATATCAGAAGGGTATCATCCCGAACAATAATGCAGGACTCCTGAGATTAGCCAACCGGGGAACATCCCCATCGCAGTGATTCAGGTGTGCAACCAATCCATTAAAGTATAATGAAAACATGGTAGGTGCTAGGACGCAGCCCTGCCTGACCCCGCAATCCCCAGAAAAGGGTTCCGTCAGTTCTCCGCGGGGTCTACAGTGCTCTTGGCCACAGTTATTACTGTGTGATCTAATTATAATGGGCAACAAATCAACAGGAACCCCCATATTTGCCAAAGTCTGCCATAACTTGGGGTGGGGGACTAAATCAAATGCAGACTGTAAGTTAACAAACTCAATATATAAGCAGCCACCTCCCAATACCTCTGTTATCCAATAAATTAACTAAAATCTAAAGGCCTGATCTATTGTGCCAATTCCCTCCCTGAATCCCGCCTGGATTTGGGTCAGAATGTAATTCTCTTCCAACCGACCAGGGATCATAATGCGAAATAGTTTTTTAGGAGCAATCAATTAGGCTTATTGGCCTGTAGTTAGGCGGATCGGTTGGGGAGCCCTTTTTAGGTTTCGACTGCACAGAGATTGTGCTGTGCTTGCCCAGTCTTATGTTACTAAAAAACATTATTTAAAGGGACTAAGAACCCGCTCCCTACTTCGCCCCTTATTTACCTGAACTTCCTGGTTGTTCATTCAAACGTCTCTCTAACATTGATTGAATTTACATGCTTTTTATTGGCTAGCAGGTATTTATCCCAATATAAATATGTATGAGGTCTCTTTATCAGATTTGATTAACCTAGAAACACATCTATTCCGTTTAGAGAGCGGCATCTGAGGTAAAGCCAACAGCGGTCTTCTAGCCACCTCAGCTTCGGATGCCGCTCTCTAAACGGAACAGCAGGTGGGATTAGTGGACAGTGGCATAGAAAGTGTAATCACTTTCCACAGGATGTAAAGAACAGAAGACAGCTACAAGATTAAGATTGTGCATTCCAGAGAAGCTATAGTTGTGGCTGGTGCAGAAAGAGGTTCTACCCTATTATGTGGGCCCCCAAGGCAAATTCAGCTATTGTAGGGATCTAGGACGAGTTGAAGGCATTCTTGTCATCCGCAAGACCATAGACCAAAAAAGAGTGGTGTGCTTAGTGGATCCGGCCTCTAAGTCCTACCACCCTCCTGTTTTGGGGCATGTATGACTAATCAAAAGTAAAGGGATCCCCGATTTAAACAAGACCGCCACCCCTTTAGTCTTAGATTGTGCTGTAGAGTGGAATTGCGAAGGGTGTAGTTTGGACCTGGCGCTTGGAACATCGCAGCCCAAAAGATGTCTCTTGTGGATCATCACTATTTCCGCTCGCTTAGTGTAAAGCCATGTCCAAAGTAATTTTCTCCCAACCAGCAAGTTCAGTGACTGTGTATTTAATCTCACAAACTTGATAGTAGTTGTGTTAGCCATCTGGGTGTGGCTAGAAGAGCCTCCAATGCAATGAATGGCCTTGGATGAGCACCAAGTCTATTGATGAATTCATTGCTATGTACAATATACCTCTCGACCAGCTTGTATGCAGATTTCACAATTTACAGGATTTCTAATTTAAGTCAACAGCTGGCCTTCCCGCCTCAATCTGCCAATAGTCATTCCTTGTTTCGCGTGTCAGTGTCACAACCCGATTAGAGAGATATACACTAGCACACAATCCAAAATACGAACAAATTTAACGTAAATACAGGTTTCAGTAGTATCCAGATGGTAAAACGTGGTGCTTAGAACCTCTCCCACCCATTCGCATCTCAAGGAAAAGCAGGGTTTGTACGGGGAGCACCATAATTTACGTCTCAGACCCCGAGCCAATAATTTTCTCTTCATGCATGTGTTTGCAGCACCATAATTTAGAGACAGGCCTAGAGAGGCGATATGAACAGCTTGGCAGATGCAGGATGTAATTTGGCTTGTTTTCTAAAAGGTTTCTCTCTCTTGATTTTGCTGTTGTAGATTTCAAGTACCCAGAATTCCCCCTGAAGTAATGGGTCATGAAAGTGTACGTCCCTTTCTCCTTTGATGTCACTTCCTGTTTCAGTGGCAGAGGACTGTTCACAAACCCATGTGAGCAAAAGGGTTACACAAACGTGAACATTAAATAATGAGTGTATGTTTGATGGGGAGATCTGGCGAAAATTGTACCATTAAGAATAAAATAACAGGATAATTTATTTTTAAAAATATATATGTACCCAGTGCTTTAAATGGGCCGGTACTCTCCGGTACTGAGTACCGGCACTTTTTAATTTTGAGAGGGAGAGTACCTGCACTTCTCAGGAAAAATGTAATACTTTTAATTAGAGAGTACCGACACTTCATAGAAACAAGCAGGTACTCTGGTGCAGAGTACCTGCACTTCTATTTTTCCATTTCAAGCACTGTATGTCCCCATTTGTGTGAAAACTATAGAGGACAAGCCAGAAAATTCATAGAGAGCGCTGAGCCAAGGTTTCCCTTGGTCTTGAGAACCAAAGCACGTGCTAAGTTCAGCAGTCACAAGATTTGGTATGTAATCACAAAAATTCCATGACAATAAATGATTAAAATGCTTACCATTTAAAAAAAATTGTATCAGTGCGTTGAGTCACCTTTTATTGAAAATAAATGCTTCGAAACATACACTTAGAAATATTAAAGCCCTGGCTATGAAAGATATCAGTTTATCTACTACACTTCATATACGGTTGTTAAATGTAAAGCAAAATTATTGCCTTTAAAACTATAAATGAGGGGAGTGGTTAGTTTGTGCTGGTAGGTGATGGCCCCTCTGGTGCTTACTTTTGGGTACCCTTTCTGCTTGTGCCACAAACAGCGGTCCTCATCTCATCAATTTAGAAACCAAAAGTGTCCTTCCCGCCAGTCCGACCCTTGAGGCCTGTAACCTTGGTGACAGGATGTCGGGATAGTTAAGAGCTGTTGAGAGTTCGATCTGGGACTAATGCTTGTTGGGGTGGAGCCCATGGAAGCTTGGGGTCACCCAGTGGCCATTTTTAAATCTAACGTGCTGTGCACATCGCATGTCTGATTTTAAATGCAGCGCCGACCTCATACGTAATCACCATGGATTCCAAGTTAAGTATGAATGCCCAAGTGGACAAATTAGCACGAGCAAGCTTCATCACCTTGAAGACTCTACGACGCATCTTCCCCCACCTCGGATTTCCACACAAGGTGCAAGCTACTATCTCGCTTGTACTGTCCAAACTGGATTATGCCAATGGCCTCTACCATGGATCATCTCTATCTATTATGTAAAAACTACAATGTATTCAGAACTCCGCACCCAGGCTACTATTACATATAAAGCCGCAAGCCCACATCTCCCCTGCCTTGAGAGCACTACACTGGTTACCCGTTGCCAGAAGATGCACTTTCAAGCTGCTTTGTATCACCCACAAAGCTATACATGGAACAGGACCACTTTTTATCAGAAACAAAATAACCAAATACATCCAACAAAGAAACCTCCGCTCAAGATTGGTACCCCGCCTTAGAACACCACCGTACAAGAAAAAGACTATAGGTGGTACACCCTTCTCCGTTCAAGCAGCCAAACTATGGAATTCATTACCCCCAACTATAAGAGCCACAGATAACTTTCTTGTCTTCAGAAAACTACTCAAGAGTTGGCTCTTCCCTTCATAACCACCATATTCAAACAACTATGGACTGCATATGCCTATGTTGATAAATATTTTTTCTGATTATGTGTCTATTTCTAGTTATGTATAGATCTTTAGAAAATATGTATCACTACTATGTCATAACAATAAAATACACACAGCCTTTTTAAACCTGTTTGACTAAGTATATTTACACATGGTTCTAATTATGTATTGTATGTACATATGTGTGCATATGTGTGTATTCATGTGTGTATGTATGTGTGTGTGTATGTGTGTGCATATATATATATATATATATATATATGTATGTTCTGTGCTTGGCATGTTCGTGGGTCATTGCATGGCTCCTGGGTGGGTTGTTATACTAGATATCTATGAATCCCTGCTCTCATCTTATCACACTTATCTACCCATCATCGTATGTCATGTCTGTATCAATATATCCTCCATTCCCACTCTGACTCATCCCAAATCCATTCTACTACTTTCGTCTCCTAAATGAATCTGCCTAAGCTCTTCCCTCCGCTTCCACATCTAACTCACCAAACCTCACTCTACTACCGTGACCTCCCACACAACCCTACCAAATTCTCCCTCATTTATCTCACCCAGCTACTATGCTCTCCCTAACCCTTCCACAAATTCTTCCCTCCTCCATCCCCTTTACTCATCCCAAGCCTTTGGGATGAGTAAATGAGGGATATACTCCCAATTAACACTTCTGGATTTCTTTCCTCCTTCACCCCTCCATTACTCCAGTCAATCTAACTAACAAACTCTCAGATCCGCGTGTCAAATTAACTCATAATAATACTAAAACTGTACTCATATTTCCCGAAACTAATCCATCACTAATTCTTGTTGGGTTCCGGAGTAGCATGCTACTCGCCGAAAAGCGCTTTGACACCTCATCAGGGGTAGTAAGTGCTATATAAATACTATTACAATACAATACAATACGAGAAAGGGTTAAAGGAAGACCCCAGGTGGAGATTGATAGAGCAGGAAGGTCTTGAATGCTCACATATCCGGCAGTAGTTAAAAACTGATTTGAAAGGGTGCCTATATTTTGGTCCTTAAACTTACAGACAAAAACTATTTCTCAACACGGGCCGAAAAACACGCTAAAGTAATCCATACAGCGAAGCAGTCTCTACGTTTTTCTTCATCTTACAGTCTCCAATAGTACTTGTTTTTTCCAGAGGTTATATTGCTGTCATGCAAATTATGACTTCCCTGGAGTTAAGGTGACCAGATTTTGAGGAGCAAAAACCGGACAGGTCAGACATAAAAGAAGGACTAAATACTTTACTCTCACTTTTATACCTGGCCTGTCCCGTTTTTTGCGTAGCTTTGTGAATGTGTGCCTATACATATGTGTGTTTATATACATATATACACTCACACATATACAGACACATTTACAAGACTACATATATAAAATTAGCTATGGCTTGACTTCCCACCCTGCACACCCAACCCGCCCCCCACCCACCGATCTCTGCTCCCCACTCTGTCTCTCTGCTGGGAGCAGACAGGGGACTGTGTTGCCTGACAGTAGCAGGTAAATTAATTTAATTATTTCGTACTTTAGGCGTCTTTAATTTATGCTTCCCTAGATGATCTGACCTTTGTCCCAAAAACCGAGATATTTATTCAAAATTAAGAGAAGCGTCGGGACACTGGGACAGTCCACTAAAAACCGGGACTGTCCGGGGAAATCCGGGACGTCTGGTCACCCTATGGAGCTCATATTTTGAACTGAGTCACCTCGGGGTGTCTTGAGTGCAGGAGGGCGGCCTGGGTTCCTGTTGGTACAAGATTTCAAGGTCTTGAATTGAGGCAGAAGGCACTGCAGGTTCATCAGAGGGCCTGTCAGCGGGTTGTCTCAGTGTTCTGGGTATATGCTCATCCAATCACTGGCCTCGCCAGAGAGCGATGGTCACCAGTGTGCCATCTGTATTTACCATTTTGTGTATAAGCGTGAAGGAAGTACACACAGCTGTTGAAAGGCTGCCAACGCAGAAAGAAAAGAAAATGTTGTGTTTACAGGTGAGGAGCGTGTGTGGAAAGTACATGCAGGCGGAGGGGGTGACAGACAGCGAAGAAAAGGAAGGAGGCGATGTGCGAGTTATGCATAATTTCAGAAAAAAGGAGAAACAAGGAGTAAATGCTTACAAGACTGAGGGTGTAAAGAAGAGTGGTGTGAAAGTAGTGACTGAGATACTCCAAAGACCGAGCAATGATTTCACAGTCTCATATTTTCAGATTTAAAACATTTTCACTTATGAGGACTCACAACAATATCATTATCTCCCACTGCTAGCACGCATCTGCGAAGCCAATAGGTCTGGCATGTTTTAGGTATATTTGTTCCTTGTATGATATATCAGGATGTAATTATTGAAAACTCGCAGGAAAGTACTCACAACTGTTCAAGTGGAGTATATGTGATGCACAGAATTCTAGTTAATATGTTTGAAGACATGGTCTTAATTACAAAGGTTGGGCCTCTTGTAAAGGATTTCTAGGTAGGCTTATGGGCGACGCCCATTTAGATCCCCCTCACTCTTTTCATCCATCTCAAAGCACTACATGAGGGAGGGACTTTGTTTTTAAAAAAAGCCCCCTTAACAAAAAACTTCACTGTGCTTTGAAAACAGACAGCTCAAGAAAAACGAGACACTGTGAAGTAAAAGGATTTGTCTAGGATCACACAATTCGACAAAATGAAGAGGCAAGGATTTCAACCCCGTTTGCTGATTGCAAATTGTGTAATTCCGCCTCTGGGTGGATATATACTGGCTAAATAGACAATGGTTTAAGTGGTCTTCTAATAATAAAAAAAAAGACAGTTTAAAATCCTCCAAAAGATGGAAATTCACCACTTATACATAACTGATCTGAGTATAGCTTGCACTGCCATGACGTGGTGCTACCTAATGCATTTCTGGTCACACAACTGCTGCCTTGTTTGAAATAAGCAAACAAACTGAGATTTTTCAAATAAACAGTGCAAGGGATTCCCATTCATTGTCATCACATTTAAATATTGAGCTCATGAAGATATTCTGAAAGTCTGCGCCGGTTCCTGCGCAGGTGGAAAATGTAAACCTCTGTCGGTGCTGGAGTACACTGGGATTTGATTATATGTTTTGCCAAAACGGATTAAAACCAACCGTATTGCTAGTTAGTGTTGAATTGACAACATCGGTGCCATCTTGTTTTCAGAGGAGGTGAAGCAATGGAAACATTAGCTCCCGCGAGCCCTTGCGCGGCCCGGGCTGCACTCTATTGATCCCTTGTCTCCTGTAGACGGCCTGCCGCTGTGCAAGTGCATGAACCTCTCGACCTCTCACAGATCCTTTCATGTGCAGGCCCCCCATCTTTGTTTGTGGCAAAAACCTGTAGCCATGCTAGACAAACCTTTTCAAAACCTGCCTCTGACGTCAATTCAGCTTTGGGGAATATGTAATTTTTTCATGTAACTGATAAGAAAAGGTTTCCCGATATAGTCTCTCGCAGCGTCAAAGGAGTGGGCAAAGGAAACGCAGCGGGGATCTCTAGGGGGCACCAACTTTGATAGTTGAAAGAAACCTTTTCATCTAGAAATTTAGGTGGCGGGAGCGTCAGTTTTAAGGTCTAGCCCTTTTGGGAGATCAGCAGCTTTTATGTATTTGTTCTTTGGGAATTTATTCTGCATTTAAATGTTTTTGAACAATGAATAAAAAGAGCGCTAAACACTACTGGTGGGTTTGTGATGAAATGGCTTGACTTTTTGTCCTTTGCACATTTCTAGTTATTTAA
Source organism: Pleurodeles waltl (assembly GCF_031143425.1). Taxonomy (NCBI): domain Eukaryota; kingdom Metazoa; phylum Chordata; class Amphibia; order Caudata; family Salamandridae; genus Pleurodeles; species Pleurodeles waltl. Next base: position 68,810,766 of record NC_090450.1, on the reverse strand, counting down.
CAAGAAGTGATTTTAACAAGATTCATGTGAACAAAATACATACATGCCATCACTCCCGATTCAGTCGAGTTTCTCCCGATTTTTTAAGCCAACAATGGAATTATTCTAGCTGCCTCCCCCTGAAATTGCCTCTTCTGCAATATGTGTCAATGTGGAAAATACATTCCCCCGTTTCCCCCCCAAAATCTGTCACTTTCCAGTTACAAAAGGGTGGCATGTACGGATAATATCTCCAACCTGCAATCACTGTAGGAATGAGTGAGTGAATGACTTTGCACATAGGGTATCTGTCAGTTCGGATTATATCAACCACTGGTTCTTTAAGAAAAGCGCACAGTATGAAAGACTGGGATCCTCATTTGAAGTTAGGTGCTAAATCTGTGATAACCTTTCCTACCCCACCGATGTAGTAATTATGTTCTCGCCCTTGAAATGTGCTGTGCTGCCGTGGATTTACGAATGTGTACACACAAGTGGGAATTGACTAGCAGCGATCACATTTGCTGCTAGGCTTTCACATTTATCTGCAAAGGAGTGAATATATGCATCTATATCTACGTCTCAGCAGGAGTAAACACATTGGGGTCTGATTACTAAACAATTATTGAATTTCTTGGGCATCCTAAATGAGCCTTTTAAAGCATAAAATGCAAGAGATGAGTAGATAAGTAATAGAGGAAACGTTCACTAAAAACTAAATGTAAGCCTTCAATTATATATGGCTTTGGAACAATTGGTACCCTATAATGTTGTTTTCAACCCATCTGGATTGCTTTGCAACATCTGCTTGACACTACCTTTAGCTTCTGTTGATTTTCGTAGCGTATCCCCTGAGCTTTTGTTCCTAATCTGTAGCCTCCAGTTTTCAACAAACTTTATTTTTTTAAAAGCCTTCAGTAGCCTGTTACCGGGTCTAACTTCAAGTGAAACTGGAGCTAATAAAACATCGAATCTTGTGGTTGCCTTGAATCAAAATGCAGTGCATGTATATTATCTAGTGCCTGGAATAGCCTGTTTAAGCTGAGGACCTGGCCTTTCAAGCAACCAACCTACCATAGGCAGGGCTGGGCACACGCACAAGCAGAGCCAGGATTCTACCCTCACGGGTGGTGATGCTCTTTACAAAGACAAAGTGGTGTACTTCCATTTCCTGAGACGTTATCTGTGTCAAAGAACATGTGATTTCACATCCGCTCCCCCTTTGATTTAGATATGTTTAGATACGGTTACATCACTAAGGGCCATATGTACGAACACTTTTCCCCATAGACACAGAATGGGTAAAAACCTTTGCTACATCTGGCCCTTAGAGTGCACATTGCCATCAAGCCCACTTAAAAGTTGGTTTAAACCCTGCAGGAGGTAGGTTTGCACTCAGCTGATTATGTGTTGATTTAAAACCATCAAAAGAGGCAACAGAAACAAACTGTTTGCATTCTGGAATGTAGAAAATAAAATAATTTCTTGAAATCACTCTTGAGGTTGTCAGATCCCACAATGGATATGTGACATACACATCAATTGTAAGAATTAACTGCTATAGATCTCCCAAGGGGCATAGAAAGCACTATATAAGCATTAATACCACCGTATACGTCACAAGGAGAGCACGGCAGGGGTTCTTTGTCTCAGGCCCTGCGCTTTTGAGGCTCACATTTTTTGTAACAACTTGCTTTAAATCATAAAACAGAATTCAGGGGCTGCCCCTTCTGGTGCAGCTAATGCACACCACCACTAGGGGTGCCGGACAATGTTTTTCCTTTCCCAGCCTACTTCACTTCATTATGGGCTACTCCTTGGATCTAAAAGAGGCCCCGTGTTGGTTGATGCCACAGCCCCACGAAAGCTTCTGGCATGCCTGAATACAAAACCCTGCAATTCTGCAACTATAATATTTCACCAGTGATGCTTTGCTGATGCCCGTTGATCCCGCCATCCTTTCCAATGACTGTATCCCAGTACAATTATTCCAAAACAGCTCAGAGCCACCCAGGCTATAGCAACCCTTCTGTTGCAGCACTTGGTGCACAGACCTCCATCAATGCTGCTAGATACTTATCTGTAATACACCTGCTCTTGCAGCGCTAGGAACACACAACTGTATTAATGAACTTCGATACAGACCTCCAGCATTCTGTGTTCTGCCATATTTGGGTCCGCCCACACAGATCTACAGTGCATCCCAGCCATGACCTACAGCAAATACTTGGAACCATACAGAACGACGTTCTGGCTCTCCTTGCTATTTTAATACACCCAAATCCCTGTCATTGCACCTTTACCCTTACCTACAGCACCCACTATCATTCCAATATTGGGACCCACACATACAGCTCTGGTAATGCACCATAATCATCTATAAAATCAAAGTTTTTCAGTCTTTCAAGCAAGGGTACGAAACAGTTGTAAAGCCTGCACAGAGTGTCCGTAACTGCAGCATCCTCTGGTCTGCAAGTACTGGGGCCGCCACTCTGCTCCATCATTGGTCACAAATACTGACCTTCAACATCCCCAACTGGTCCAGTAATGAGTTCACACATGCTATTGTAATGCATGTCTCTCTGGATCTGCAGCCTGAAAAGCACTTCTCTTTTGTACGAGTCACGATTTGGAAATCACAATGCTACCACAAGCCAAGGTGAATTTTTCTTGATTTGTTTCCCCTGATAGTCCTCATTCAACGGCCCCCACTCCAGACCCTAATGAGGGGCTCTATGGGCGATGGCCAATGCTGTTTTTGTCTAGGGACAATCCTATGGAAAACCTTTGGAGAGTGGAATGGTCGTTGGTAGCCTTGAGGACTGAGAGATGCTTAGCTGAGCTAGATCCTCAAACGGTCCTGGGAAAGCAGCAGGCTATATTCTTGTAGGGGCATGCATGTTTTGCTGCTGCAGAGAAATAATGCTCCTATGCATGACTGTGCACAGCATTAGAAATTGTCATGTTTCTCTTCAAAATTGCCTTTAAAAGTCGTAGCTCTCTAGCCGATATGTTTATAAGATTATGCTGTAAATTGAATAATTTGCTGTGCACTTTTGCTAAGAATATCTTGGGGTGTATAAACTCTCTACTCCTAAATGCTCAGCTGAAGAGGGCAGAGCTCGGTTCCTAGGCTTATTCACTTGGAAACATATGGGGCTAGCATTAAAATATTTTCATGGGCTGTTTTGAGCATTCATTCCAATTCTGTCTGATGTTACAAACATAGGTCATCCTAGGTCCATTATTTGTGTACAGAAATGCTCACATGTATTTGCAGCCCCTGCATAAAATGCGTTGCTTACTTACACAAAAGGAACAATTATTGCATGGATCATTTTAAATTTGATAAGTTTCCAACTTGCTTTTTGGGTGAAATAGGATATAAATTGATTTTATGTACTTGTTTTTTAAGATTTATGAAACTGGAAAAAATCATGTAAAAAGTGAATGATTATAAGTATTTTATTATGTTTTATTTGTCAATTGTTGCTGTAAAGCAAACATTACTTAAGTAAACTATGATACATGTAAATTGTGTATCTCTTTTTAGTTGTACTTTTTCCATTTTTATGTAAGTCTTTCATCCAGGGGCTGCTCCTTTGCAATAGCTTAGGAGTGTCTCCCTCCTGGCTAAGCCAGGAGCTGAAAGATTAACAATTGTTTTATCTTTCAGCTCCTGCCTTAGCCAGCAGCATGTTTAGGGAGCGGCGGGCTGGGCCACGGGAGTGGGTAGAGGGGAGGGGGAGGAGGAGAGAGTTTGCACCTAATTGCGCATGTGTGTTTGGCTGGCCATCTTAGGCCGGCCAAACACACATGCGCACTTAGGTTTCTCCAGCCCGACTGTGTGACCAGCTGGGCTGGAGAAACTGCACACACTCCAGGGCTGTGTCTGAGCAGCAGTCCAAGCCGCTCAGACCAATCCTGATGCTGCTTTCATGCCAGCTTTAGAATGACAGCAGCACCAGGATTGCTGGGGAGCCTGTGCTGGTGTCCCAGTGAATGCTGGGACACCAGAAGAAGTGGAGCAACATGCGAGATGGCAGGAAATGGTGACAATGGGAAGAGGTAAGTTTATTTTTATTTTATTACTTTTTTTATTCTCTCCTCCCCAATTCCCATCCCTGCCCCTACCCTGGAGATCTGCGGCGGCCTTCAGTGCTTTCATCTCTGATTATATACTCCACCTTTGCCGTTCAAATCACCTCAAACTCAAACCTGGTGTGTTCTAACCACCCATCCGTGTGATGTAATATGTACTGTTAACTTGTCTTTGTAAAATATTTCTGTTTGAAATGTTAGCACATAGCAAAATACAATAAAATATGTGAGTTCAATAACCACTATCTCAGACATCTATTGGAAGTAGGTAATTAAAATATAAAGTAATAGTCCACGAGGACACACGTTTTCATATTGTAACGTGGTGGGTGGCTGTTACAAAAGCCGAATTGGGTAGAATATGAGACGCCTATCTGATCTGTGAAGAATTTGAGGATAGGTGGAATTCATCAATTCAGTCTTTTTAATGTAGATCACCATTGAACGCCACTTAGCAGAAAACTTTTTGGTTGAACTGGTCCATACACTGGCTATAGAGAGTTGTTCTGTTTATCATGGCTGAAAAGAATCTATAGTGAGCTAAATCATGCCTGCCTCCAGCCCCATAATCTCAGCGCACCTCTCACTGGACTCTAGGTCGGATTGGCAGTCAGTACAGATGCATTACTACTGCAGTCACAAGGTCTCACTTTATTAGCCCAGCAGTAGGTCCCACAGTTGCACCTTCCACAGTCTACATGCAGATAACCTGTTTTTCTAGGACATCTCGGTGGCAATTGTTGATATAGTTGGTTTGTTCTTTAGAGCTAGTGTAGTTCTCCACCATTTTTTCTCCTGCTTGCTTTCTTTCCCTCTATATGACTTTTTGTTCATGTTTTCATCATTCTGGAGTCATTGACGAGCATGAGGCCTTCAGAAATTGAATACAAGATGATTAAGAGGATATTCTGTGTTGAGGAGAGATTTTGTTTTTTATCAGCTTTCGTTAGCTCTTGGGAGATGTATCGTAACATCCGTCTGGGTGAGCTCATCTACAAGAAAGCTGTTAGAAACTGGGTTGTTGGTTTACTGGGGTATGAGTCCTGGTCAAGCAGCAACCAAAATCCTAGTCAGGATAAGTGTCAGGCAACCCTAAATTAACCTGTGCTAACCCTCTGGTAGCTCAGCATAGAGCAGTCATGCTTAACATAAAGGCAATGTGTAAAGTATTTGTGCAACACTTCAAAAATAAAAACAGTTGAAACACCACACACTAGGTTAGAAAAATACCTCTGATTTTAATAATATAATAAGAGCAAAACAACCTAAATCCAATAAGTAGAACTTGAGTTATGAATTTTTAAAGATTAAACTGTGACATAGTGCTTAGAGGCAAGAAGTGCCAACCAGGGATATCTAGTCGCACTGACTGGATACACAGTCAAAAGTTCAGGCTGACCACGATGGAGCACAGTTGACTACAGGACCTAGTTGGGCCCGCTGAATCCAAAGTACCTTAAATCCTGGTTGTGGAGCATTGCTTCGTTTCCAAACCATGCAGTAGAGGCGATGCATCAGTTCCGCTCCACGCAGCAGCAGTGATGCGTCGGTTCAGAGATGTTGTGATGCTGAAGTGCGAGGTTCGGATGCATTGATGTTGAGGTCCAGGTGGCTTGCGATGCAGAGACCAGTGTCCAGGATGCAATATGCAGTCAAGTTAATATATATCGATTTCGAGGCAGCAATGAAGAGTTTCGGCTTTGTCATTGAAGCTGCTGTCGACGGGGATGCGAGGACCCTGTGCTGAGCTAAGCATGCAGTGTCAGTTCCGAAGGCTATGCACCGGTTTCAAGATGCGAGGTGCAGCGACGATGCAAGTCTGGTTGCATTGGTTCCAACCCTAACAGTAGAGGTGAGACGTTGGTTCTGTTCCTCGCAACTACAGCAATGCATCAAGGATGCATCACAGCAGAGGATTGACGGTTCCGCTGGAGCAAACACCTTAGCCCCACACCCAAGGGTCTAGGTCTGGAGTGGCACCACATCACAGGGCACACTAACAGATGACAGAGTCTAGGTGCAGGAGCAGGGTGGTTGGAAGTCTTTTATGTCCTTGAGACTTCAGATCGGGAGGCCAGCCAGCTGATCCTTGGAGTCACTCTGGCTTCAAGTGATGCAGGTCCAGTCCTTCTCACCCAGGCAGTGGAACAGCAGGCAGCAGGGCAGCTCAGCAAGGCAGGAGTCCAGAAAAGCAGCAGTCCAGCACAGTGGCAATCCTTCAGCAGCACAGCAGTCCTTCTTTCTGGTAGGGTAGTCCCAGGTCCAGAAGGGTACTGAGCTGGTGGTGTCAGAGGTCAAGTACTTATACCCAGGTGGTCATTTGAAGTGCAGGAGACTTCAAAGACAGTCCTTTGATGTGCACTCAGCTACTGCCCCTCCTGGCCTAGCTCCAGACTTATTATGGGGCAGCTGTGCAGACCTTTGTGTGGGGACAGGATATGGCCTATTCAGGTTTAGAGGTGGTGCCCAGTTCCTCCCTCCCTTCTTCCCAGGATGGCCCATCAAGCCACACCTAAGCTCCCATTGTGTGTGGCTGTCTAGATAGAATACACAGAGCCCAGCTTTCACCCGCCCCAGACAAGTGATCAGAGACAGACAGCAGTGACCAAATGGCTAAAGTCTGAAAATGCCAACTTTCTAAAAGTCGCATTTTCAGAATTACAATTTAAAATCTGACTTCACCATAAGTTATGATTTTAAATTGTGATTCCAGAGACATCAAACTCAAAAAGTTTATCTCTTCCAGATTGTGAATTACACTTATAAAATGTGATTAGGTAATCCCAATGTAATCCTATGGGAGAGATAGGTCTTGCTGTAGTAAGAAACAACTTAAGAAATTGTTCACTACCAGGACATATGAAACGTAAAGACATATGTCCTGCCTTTTAAATACATTGCACCCTGCCCTCTGGGTTGTCCAGGGCCTACCTTAGGGGTTGTATGTATAAAAATGAAAGGCTTGGGCCTGATTAAATGGTTATTTGTCAGGTTGACGTGGTAGTGTAAATCTGCGCACAAAGGCAGTGGAATGGCAGGCCTGAGACATGGTTAAAGGGCACTTAAGCGGGTGGCACGATCAGTGCTACAGACCCACACATAGCACTTGACTTACAGGCCCTGAGCACATGTAGTGCTCTTTACTAGGGACTTATAAATAAACTAAATATGAAATTTGGGGATAAGCCAATGTTACCGTATTTAAGGGAGAGAGACAAAAAAAGTTTGCACTGAATAGCACTGGTAAAGTGCACAGAGTTCTAGTACCAGCAAAAACAAGGTCAGAAAAATAGAGGAGGTAGGCAAAATGTTGGGGGAAGTCCACCCTAAGGCTTTCAAGTCTAACAAAGACTCTTGAAACTACTAACTTGAGTACAAATGCCAACAGCCTTGTCTAGTTAACACACATACACTTCTTAACAGCTTGTCGTAGGGGTTAGGGTGAGTTAAAGAGTCACAGAGAATAGTTACCGTTTGCTATGGATCTTTCAACCATTTACATCCATCACTTTTTCTTTTTTTCAGGGCCTAACCAACATGGGCGTCTCTTTCTGCTCCTTTAGTTGCAACCGTGCCAGCCAGAAGCTTAAGAATTACTTGGTTAAGGCATCCCTGGTGTATCATTGGTCATTAAAAAGGCCAGACTTGCAGCAAATTGATGAAACAGCAGTGAACCTTCCAAAATAGTCCCTAATGTTTAGATTGATGAGGAACTGCAGTTTATAATGCCAGCAGTACAACAAATGTTACCAGCTGTAACATAAGCCCCACAACTGTGTTAGTAAAATCAAAGAGTGGGAAATAATTACAGTTGAATTACAAAGAGGAGTGCTGAAAATAATATTCATACTAGAAGGTGCTATTTCAAATTTAGAGACAAGCCAGGCCTGCAGTCAGAGGACATTGCTTCATTTGAAACATTTGAATATTTCGGTTCCTCTGTTTTTAATTTTTACCCTGGCATAATTATTCAGGTATAACATTGTCTGTAGGTTAGTCTTCATTGACTTCTCTTTACATTATTATCATGTTGCGCCCATTTAACAAATAGCATCAGTTGATCAACCATTCAGTAGTTTTGCGAAATGATGTGCCTTGTGAGGCAATAACAAGGGTCAAATCAGTTAAAGTATGGTGCATGGTTATCAGACGTATGAGCACATGCAGTTGCTTACATCCTGTTGAGATAACACAGTCATTCATCTCTGGCAGTTGTTACAATCTGGCACTTGATCCTGTTATGTATTAAGAGGGTGTGATCGTTTCTATCAATTGAAAAAGAAGAGCTCACTGATTGCAGCTTTGTAAATCCACTCATTTTGTAGTAATTTGTTAATCTGCCCTGGTTGTATTTTGGATCAATCTAAATAAGCGGTTCTTAACATTTTGATGTTTGTGGACCCCCACTGAATCACTACTGGAAGCCGGGGCCCACCGCCTGAACAATTTCTATTACATGAACCTCAAACCAATACACAAAAATACAGAAACAAGTATACATTAAACATATACACAAATTATGAACTATTGTATTTAATTCACAAACTAACATACGGAAATGCAAATTTTTATTTTAATGTAAATGTTCAAAATGTAAATTTAGTTCTAAAAGACAAAGCGATATTCTATATTTTAGCACATCACTTTGTCTGTTTTGCTCCTAATGCATGCACTCTTTTTGTTGGAGCATACAAGTGCTTAAGTTCAGATTTCCGATTGTCTATATTAGAAATAATTTGCAGTACTTGCGCTACTGCCCTGAATCAAGATAAAGATACTAACTTCATTTGTAGCTTCTAATTCCCAGTTCCTTCAAATTTGTATAGTATTTTAAAACTTTCTATTTTAAATTTTGCTTTTTATGTATATGTAATTTATTAATCTGCTAAAACTATTTAATTGTCTAAACCATTACAAACAATTAATAGGCGTTGCAGACACCGCAGGCATACCTGGGCTAGAGGTTAAGGACGCTGATCTAGGTAGAGGTCCCACTAATGAAAAGTCCTGTTTGCTACTGTAGTAATGCATTTCAAATTCGTTTTGTAAGGTATTACGGTATTTTCTTACATATTATGATATATGCATGTGCATAGTACATTTCTACAGGCTGTCTGATCCCATTGTGCATGTGCAGTCTAGGTGCCCTTTATAGTCTGGGATTCTCTTTAACCAAAACCAATGTGGTCTGTTGAAATTATATTTTGGAATGTATGAGATGAGGCATTTTCAATAGTACTTGGCAAGCTTAGGGTAAGCTAATGTATTGTTTAGTGATGGATTATATAGTGTACAGTGGCCGGCCAGGTCATGATCTGGAACATGTTGAACCCTATGGTCCTTTTCACATAAATAAAATGTGTTAAATCATAAAAGTACAACGGGAGATTTCATCTCCCTCTGAACAAACATTTATGTTTTTTTCTCTATTCTTAGACGTCCCAGCAGAATGCCTGGCAAGCTACATCTGGTGCAGGTTTGCAGTTGCACTACTGAGAAGGCATCTGACATCTTCTGCTTGGTCCTCCTGCTCCTTTGCCTAATTCTATATGTCATAGGACTCACAGAGAGTATGGATCCCCTTTAAAAACACGCATTTGTTTCTCCTCTTTTCCCTTTCTCACCTTGGAAGGAGACATCTCCCAGCCCTTGGCTGAAATAACTTTATATCAATTTCCATTGAGAGAAAGGGTCCATTTGGAGTTTGGGAATGTCCACACACGGACACGTTTGTGGGTCGTCCCAAGATTACAGGCAAACTACGCCTTTGAAAGCCCTATTCCCTCCCGTTGAGGTGGATGACAATGGCAGATGTCTCATGTGGCAGGGTTCACATGTGGTGGTGAAATGGCAGATTTTTCATGTGGGGAATTACACACGTGGTTGTAAAATCTGTATTCTGTAAATCCTTTCAGGCCTTCTGGGAATTCTGGGAATTCTTGTCAGCTCTAAATAGGGGTATCTACAGGTGTAAGCATATTTTTATGGCTGAAAACTCCTCTGTGAATATGCATGTGAGCAAGTGTGCTAAAATACTTTACACCCTGCTTTGTTGTAGGTCTGTCTGCGTCTTTGTTTGGAGTTGCTGTGAGTTAAAAGGCATCTTTGATAATTATATGACTTAGATGCTGTCTGTGTGTGTCCATGTGGACTTTGAGTATTCAATTGGACGTCTTCGGGGTGAAGGATATTTAGATTGCTGAAAGGATGTGGATGTGTTCTTGCACGGTAGGATGGGTATGTACTGAGAACATGCACCTGGTTCAGTTTGTAGGTCTTCTGATAGTGTGTGTGTGTGTCAGGGGTGTTTGTAAGTGCAAGTTCAGAGGAGAGGCTGAGTTGAATAGAGTTCCTGCCCGATGTTACTTGACTTACCTGAGGGCTAGAGTCTTTACTTCAGAGTTAGGCTGGGGTCGCTTCCCTGTCCTATGTGGTTCCCTGTTTTTTATGTTCCTGTTAGTGATACAGTGCCCCTATATGGTGTGATGCAGATGGGTGTGGAATTTGGTAATGTATTCTAAGAAGTATGTTTATAGGCCTGTCATTGCCTTGTAATCAATGGGACTTGTGTTTTGGCGATCTTCCAAGTACTTCGCATGAACTCGGTCATCTGCGGCTTTGCTCAATTGCTGCAAACTAGCTTTTGAACTTGAATATCTATCTGGCAAAAATCACCTCCGTGACTGCTGTATGCTTACAGCTGAAAAATTGTCACCATCCTCGATTTAACCTCAGCTATCTGATGTCCTCCTTCAGGGGAAGGTAATTTTATAGTGTGTCTTGTATTAAAAACGAGGGCTTACACAGCAACGATAACGTAGCAGCTCTACGGCACCACCACTAGATGGCGCCACATTATACCACAAAGCACTAACAATGACGGTGTTATGAGGAGACAAGGAGTTTGCCAGTGGAAAATGGTGATTTGCCGGAAGGGCTCAACATCTTTGCATCATTCCTAACTGTAGATTAACATTTGATGAGATTTTACTTCATATTCTTCTTTGTGGTAGTGTATATTTATAGCTAAAAGAGCTGACTGCTAGTCCAGCGTGCCAAATTGGGAACCGCAGCAAATGTAAACTATGATTGATTTTAAACATTTATTTATTTTACATAAATGTATTTTACGCAGAGAGCTTCTTAATTTTTTTTACATGGCTCTGAAAATTTGCAGTCGATATCCCATTTATCCAGTGTGTATAAAGTTTTCCAGTCCAGATCCAAGCCAGCAATTTTCCAGAAATAACCCGTGTTGATGCTGTCCCAGTACATTTCAGGCAAACCCATTCTACAAGGGAAACATATATGCACTGGTGGAAATTAAAACCTAAAAAACACCAAATTAACCAAATCCCTGAAGTATAAATAATGGCTTAAAACGAAACTTTAATAGTGTGTTTCCCCGGTGGTGCCCAGCTAGGTTTTCTGGTTTCCCCAGTCCACTCTTTGGTCCTGCACGATGCCCCTGACCACAATCTATAATGCCTCTTTCCAGAGGTTTTTGGAGATTTAGCATTACACAACCAGTAGTACAGGCTGTGTTACCAAAAGAAGGGGGTTGTCCTCCTTACACGACGCTGTGTGTATTCACATGTCCTGTAAAACGCATCCCAGCAGCTCATCTGTCAAGAGTGAAGGCACCAAAATGGGTTTTAGAGACAAACACAACCCTGTACAGAAAATGCTCCTAGTGGCTTATTTAGAATGTTGGGCTCTGTGTTCAATTTCTCCTTTTGAACTCGGCTAGAGTCGCGCTGCCGCTTATATTTTGTTAATGAGCCGCCCCATCACGGCGACAGATGCCCCTGCGCTGTGTTGACTTGTGGAGCTCAGGGTGCGGTGACATCACGCTCCTTGTGGTGTTAATTATTAGCTGCTAAGAATAGCAACAGGCATACACAGAATAGAAAATCAAATGTCTTTGAATCCGCTAATACCAGGAAAATGGGAAGGGCGGACGATGTAGCCCCGCCGAGGCGTCCTTTGTTAGGCTCTTTAACTGCGCACGTGGCTGTGTGAAGTCTCTCACGCACGCGGTGGGGGGGCTGCGTGTGACACCCGTGCACGGCGCACGCTGGTTACGTAATGATGCTTCTTTTGGTCTAAGGGTCAGCCCAAGGCTGTAGTAAGATAATTAAAATGCGCAGCACTTTGACCAATCCCCCAAGGTACTGAGTGAGCTAAGTGAGGGAGTCCGACAATCTCTACAAATGTGCCTGCATACTGTGACCTGGAGTTATTTATTTTAGGCAGTCTAGCTTGAGTTCATCCATTGCGTGGAGCATTGCCTATTTACTCTATCCTTCCGAGTGCTCCCTTTCTGACAACAGGCCTTTAAATTTTGTTCTTATCATATCACATGTGCTGTGCATACAAAGGTCAAATGCCAGGCTCTGTCTTCTGTCAGAGCTTGGCAATTACTTTTCGTTGCCTGACTTCAAAATGAGAGTATATATCAGACAATCTTGCTATGAAAGAAATTATTTTTTCTAGCACACAACAAAGTTTAAATGTCTGTTAATGAATTGTGCAGATATTTCAGAATATATAATAGAATTAGGAAAGCACATTGTAATTTTGAAGTGTGGCGTAAACACTTATTGTAATATGATCAAAACAAATCCTTACACTAGGTGATGACATTGCCACACATTATCAATAGTGCGCTGTATCCTATTGGTCATTTGAATGGAAAATGTGTTGCCCCTAATGGCAGTGCTCTACTACACCATGCATACTCCACTTTACATCACTCCACTTTACATCACTCCATACCACTTAATTCTACTCTGCACCACTCCACTTCCTCTTTGCCACTCCACTCTCTTCTGCACCACTACACTAATGGTGATGATGGGACATTCTTTGGTTTCTGGAGAAAAAGCTAGAATTTTAGAAGGATCTGTTGGTGGAATGTTATCCTTTGCAGATAAAAAACTGCTAAAAAACTAAAAAGCCCCCTTGAAGCAATCATTTAAGATCAGCATTAATCTAAGACCACCATTCTGTTCTATTACGGGCACAGTATTACAGCATCTTTGCTATATGTTCTTTTCAGAAAGTCTCCTCCAGTAAGACAGCTGATAAAACTGTATCAGGATGTAGCTGGGGATTGAATGGCTGTGGAATGCTAAATCCATCACCTGTTACGGTTGATTAATTCCTTCAAAATCAACTAACTACTCCGCATGTGATAAGGCTCACAGGATTTATTCAGATGATGGTCAATGTTCCAGTTTCACGTATATTACTATAATTTTTTCTTTCGAAGATGAAGGCTGCAGCTCAAATACTTTGATTGTTCTTGGTAGTTTTATTTAGGTACTGTGTCTGAAGACCAGAGCTTGCATCTTCCAAGGAGAAGCAAAACCCAGTCAATTTCCACCAGCGATCACACCACTCAAGCTCTCCAGTTCATCCACGTGAATAGACATTGGGAGTTGCACCACTAACACCACCTGGTGCCCTGTCTCAAAAGGAGTTTAAGCACTGAAGCAGAACATTTTCAAATCACAGTTTTAAAGCTGTTTCACAAGCATGAGGCTCGCGTCGAAACATCATGGTGCTCCCAAGAATGATAATCAGTTGTCTTCCCATGTGCTCCTCCAGCTCCTGCACCACCTGTGCTGGCACGGCGCCATCCCCTTCTACCGACAGCCGTGAGCTAAGAGATATTCTTCCTGACCCAGCCTATTTATTGTCCCCTCCCTCAAGCCAGTCGTTAAAACCAAAAAATATATGTTTCCATTCGGAACAATGTCACTGCTTCTTAGTGCTGTTGACTTCCTGTGCCCGGTAGACTGGATATCTGCAAGCACACCAGCAGCAGATGATTGAGGTAGTTGAGTTGTTCTCCTACAATCCAAATGACTGATCATCAATAGCCATCTTCAATCACTTACCACCTAAAGGTTATCACTTTCTGCCAAATCCCCAGGAAATGTGGACAGGAAAGAAACAACTTTGACCATGCCTAACACTTTGGGGAGGTTGGGTGCCAATCTAGTCCAATTCAGTGCATTCCCATGGTATGTAAGGGGACCACCCACTGATCTCCTTTTGAGACTATGTCGTAGCTGTCGTCCACATCAGCAATAAAACATTGGAAATCAAAACTAACACAAAAGTTACAACTGACTATACTAAGGCTCTCATTACAAATGCTACAGAAATTTAATTTTTGGATACAATGTGTGTGTCATGCCTCGCTCAGGATCACAAGTTGAGCTCAAATGCCACACTGACTGAGGTGGTGTTTCTCTACAAGGGGAAAACAAGTGAAATTTGTGAGGGCGAAAGTCTGCAAGATTTTGCAGTGTGGAATGAAACATGTGTGATATTACTGTGTTTTTGTCATTCTGACCTACAAAACCTGTGATGAGGTAAAACTGACCAGCAAAAAACTGCACCTGTTCAATTCATATTTCCTTACCTTGTTCTTACCTGGCCCGGCATTATGACAGGTTCTGTAATGGGGATCGAAGTGTAACAACCACAGACGAAACTCAATACCATTTAAGTCTGTAGCGAGCTTGATATAATCAGTGTGGATTTAATGGCTTTCTGCCTTGGATAGAGTTGCCACCTGGCCATTTTTATACCGGCATGACCAGTATTTTACTGTCCGCGACAGAGAGTACAAAATAAAATAGTAATACAATCATGTAATTGCCATTGTATTTTCTCTCTTTCTGCAGCAGTGTTGGGGGCGACGCTCCTCATCCCTGCAGTGCATGGGCAGTGCAGGGCCCCCATGCGGCCCCCGACACCCCCTTTCCACCTCGCAAAGGCTGGCGGAAAGGGGACTTGTAATCCCCAGGGCAGCACTGCTTGCAGTGCTGCCGTGGCTGATTGCGACTGTAGGAACCGCCAGGCTGTCGACAGGCAGCAACCTGGCGGTGCTGATGGTTGGACTGTGGCCCATCTGCCACGGTCATAATAGTTTTGCGCCCTATTATGACATTTCACTGGGCCAGTGGACGGAAACAGCGTTTCCGTCCGCTGGCCCAGCAGAAAAGTCACCACAACATTGAAGCCGGCACATAATCGAGCCGGCGGCAATGTTGAGGTGCGTTGGGTGCAACAGCATAGTCTCCTATACTGCCTGCCTTTCCATGGTGGTGTTTACCACCATGGAGAGGCTGGCGGATGGGGACTTGTAATCCCCAGGGCAGCGCTGCTTGCTGGCGGATTACAGCCGCCGGGACCACTGCAGGACAGCCGTGGGTCCGCTACGGTCATAATGTGTCAGTAAGTACTGCCAGCCTGTTGGCAGTACTACCGCCACATTATCGCCACCTGCCGGGGTCATAATGACCCCCTAGGTCTAATGATATATATAATAATACAGAAGTATATTTTTTATATAATCGTGTGTGGAGTCTCTTTTGTGGCGTACTTATTGTGTCACTGGTGTGAGTGTGTTGCACAAATGCTTTACACATGACCTCTGGAGATAAGACTGACTGCTGTGTGCCAAGCTACCAGGCAGTGAGCACAGGTTATCTTTGGTGTGTAACATGCTTGCCCTGACTACAGTGGTGGGTTCTGCCTGGCTTAGGTACATACCCTAGCCAACCAGAAAACCAATTTATAACACACTATGGGCTTCATTACGAGGCTGGTGGTCTTAAGACTGCCAGCCACGCAGTGGCGGTCTGACTGCCACATCATGACCCTGGCAGTCAGACTGACAGGGTTCCGCCGTCTCTGCCAGGATTAGTGATGCTGATCACCTGATTCCACCCTGCTGATTACAACCTGGTTCTCCGCCAGCCTTTTAATGTCAGTGAACATTGAGAGGGTGCTGGTGCATCCTGCAAACGACAGAATTGCCGCTGGCTTGATTACAGAGACAAAGCAGCCACCACTTTGCCGCTAGGCTGACTGGCAGAAACCTCGGTTTCCGCCCGTCTGCCTAGCGGGCAACTCGTAACGGTCTGGCGGGGAGGTAGCCAGGGTGGTGGCAACCTCCCAGTCGGATGTTCAGCACACGGGTCTTCCCATCCGTCGAACTTCTAATGAGGCCCTATATGATCTATGAATACAAGGGTGTAGAGTGTTGCCTCTTCTCAAATAAGGCTGTGTTGCACTTCGACAATAGCTCCCAAAACATTTTTTCAGCAGTTTATCTGAGGGAGTACAGCTACTCATGACATTCTTTGCTGCCAGCTGCTGCGTAAGTCAGGTTTTATCCTGGGGGTTTGCCATTGAAAATTACTGTGAGTGTTTCTGCCCATCTAAGTATGTTACAATTAGGAAAATTGTACAGTTGCACAAAGCTTTTCCTCACTGTGTCTGCTTTGAGAAATCATGGAATTTTTTTATGGCTACAGAGCCCACTATGGAAAATCAGGAGTAGGCCACTCCTAGAATCTGACTAATATTTGTTCACCCAAATAACATTGAACATAGCTTCAGTACAAGCCTTTGTCTATTCTGTGCCCTTTGTAGTCCACATACTGGCTACTGTTTGAGTGAGAAGAGGGAAGAAATGTGGGTGTTTGGACAGAAGATCAGCAAAAATATATTGTTATGCAAACATATTGTGTCAACAATATCAGGATATCAAAAATATTGTTGACAGGAATATCGAAGGAAAAATTGTTTTTAGTGTTGTTTTTATTATTGTAAAAAATAGGGATGTAAAAAATATTGCTTTATGTATTGCTGCAGCTCTTAGTTAGCTCTAAGTTCTAAGTAAGTGACAGATCATTTAATAAACATAAATGTTTTAACCTTTTTAATATTTTGGTGTTTTTAGGCGTGTGTGTTAACTTACTGATTGCTTTCAATTCCACCATGGCATTCCTCCCATGGTTGTGGAGAGAGACATTTTCTCTTGAAATACTTACTTCCTATCTGAGCGAGGGCTGGCAGACTAGCTGTTCACGCTGGAAACAGTATGAAAAACAATGCACATATGGACCCCCAGCTCTTAGTTAGCTCTAAGTTCCAAGTAAGTGGCAGCTCTCTTTTTTAAACATAAATGTTTTAATCTTTTTACTATTTTGGTGCTTTCAGGGGTGTGCAGTAACTTGTCGCGTTGGCTCTCATTATCCTAAATGAGACTACTGGATTTCTAGGTAGCAGGGTCGTTCCTGATGTGGGGGACTGAGTATGACCCACTAAAAAGGACCTCTGTCACCTTCAATCCGGTTTTGCTCCGGCTAACTAGTAGTGCCTCATCTCTTCCAAGGGGAAGGGATGATTGGGCAGCCGAGCGCATGACATCTTTAGAACTTCTCAGGGAAGTCGTGGTCGCTCAGATCCCAACCAGCTCTCTCATTTATGGTATGATCTCATATACAAAGGACAAAGGCAGTTTAAGTTTTATAGATTGATTTTAATAAAATGACTGCATTTTAGATAATAAGGTGTGAGCCGCAATAACCAGAACCATACAAAACAGTAGGATTGAAATAGTCACGAGGAGAGTGAAACATAAGAATAACGCTATCATAGTGTTAACCAACTATGTTCTCTCTAAGTAAGTTCTATTTCGAACACAGCATGTTAAGCTCTAAGCCTGCCTTTCAGATTCCCTGGGAAGATATCAACCCTCAGACCTGCGCAAAGGCCTGTGATCTGGTTCAGCATCTGCAACAATGCAGTCAGCGTCTAGTTGTGGTTCCCTGGTCGGAATCTCCCTCTTGCGTGTATTAGGACAAGGAAGTGTTTTTATAACTAACCTGTTGATGTGGTAACAAAATGTCCCTACGCAAGAATGTATATCTACAACCCAAAGACTAAACTCCTACCACGTCTATCGGCAATGTACCAGACTGTATCCTTGACTGAAGCACAGAGTGAGCAAGAATGTGTTATTGAGAACTCCAGTGCTGAAGAAGGCTAAACAGCATGATATAAAAAATAAAACAAGACCATAGAACTGGCTATTTGAAAAATAACAGTACGAAGCTGAATATAATGCATTTAGAGCAAAGTGCACAGAGGCCCGATGCTGCGAGCAAGGGAATAAAATACATCCAGGGCAAAGTGCACAAAGGCCTAACGCCTGAAGCAAACGTGCAAAGGATACATAAAAATGACCACACTACAAACTTACTGATTGTTCTCTGGGCCATCATAGCATTCCGCCGATTGTTGTGGAGAGAGCGACTTTTTCTTGAACCATTTACTTCCTGTTTGGGCGAGGGATAGCAGGCTAGCTGCTCACTCCGGAAACAGCATAAAAACGTGAAGCACGTGCGGACGCACAACTCTCAGTTAGTTCTAAGTTCTAAGGAAGTGGCATCTCTTTTTTTTCACATAAATGTTTTCACCTTTTTACTCTTTTGGTGCTTTTAGGGGTGTGCAGTAACGTACTGATTGCTCTCCAGTCCACCACAGCATTCTGCCAATTGTTGTGGAGGGAGTCGTGTTTTCTTGAAATACTTACTTCCTGTTTGGGCGAGGGTTAGCATGCTAGCTGCTCACTCCGGGTACACCATAAAAACACGATGCATGTGCTGTGTGCAGAGGGTGTGCTGATGGTATGCTGAAGGTGCGCCAAAGTCAAGCCCGTCTGCGCCTGTTCACATCCGGTCGTCGCCAGGTGCCCGAACTCTTGCATCTCTTGAAACTGTTGGCAGAATCGCCCCAAAAATCACTTAAACTGCAGGCAATCTATTTGCACTGAAATGTTGTGCTATGGTGAGGCCCTGAGAGAATACTTTCCCAACCGATTTAGAAAGCCCAGTTACCTGCCTGTGCTGTAAATGGCACAGTTTAAGTGAAACCCCCAGAGCATCTTCTAGGAGGAATGAACAATCAGTCAGAGCCTCTGCACAATCTCAAGCCATGGTGTCAGTTGTGCCAAAATCAGTAATTCCTACTATTAGTCACTTTAAGGCATCTCCAACTAAATGCCTGTTATTAAATGTCGGATCCCTGCCAAAACATTCATGTGAACTATGGGACCTATTTCAATCATCCATGCTTAGTATTGGTTTCCTAACTGAAACCCGGCTTAACAGCTCTCCCCGATAGTTATCAAATGGTCAGAGTAGATAGAGAAGACAGAGTGGGGGTTGGTATTGCTATTGTTTTAAAGGACTCAATCAATGTATCTTTAGTTGATTCTTTCATGACAGATTGGGAGGAAATATGCCTTTTTAAATTTGAACTTTAGGCTAACAACTGTGGGCATGGGGCTTTCATTTATTGTCAACCTGGCCCAAAAAATGCAATTCAGCCAGAAACTTGTGGAATTAATCGCCCCTCATGTCTTAGCTTCCCAACAGTTTGTTCTCCTGGGAGATTTTAACTATCATGAGGAAAACCTCCAAGATTTGGAGGTAGCTCAACTTCTATCTGATTTTGCTGCATCAGGCCAAGATCAAAAAGTCTTAAGTATTACTCATAATGCAGGTCACACTTTGGACCAGATTTTTTCTAATCATACTTCTCTAACTTGTAATAACCCATATCCATTGTTATGGGTTGACTATGCGGCCATTTTCTTTAAATTCAGTTACTACATAAGCCTAGGAGGGCCATACATACTGAAACTAGGTTACTAAGACAATGGTCTCAAATCTCACCTTCAGCCTTCGCAGATGTCTACCATCCCCCAAATTTAGAAAACGTGGCCGATATTGAGACAGTATTAGTTCAATATAATATTAGGTTAATGCTAGCCTTTGATAAGTTACCCCCTTTGAAATCTTGTTGACCTCACTCTAATGCCCACTCACCTTGGTTTACTTCTCCATTGCGAGAAGAAAAAGCCTCCTGCAAAAAGTTGGAATGGTGCTGGTGTCGCTAAAAGGAACCAGAGGCTAAGGAATTATTTTGCTCAGCTTTGAATAATTACAACCAGAATTTTCAAAAAACTAGAAAAATATACTTAGCAAATCAAATTAACTCCGCTGGTAATTCAACTAAGGAGCTATATGAAGTTCTTAATTCCTTTATAAAACCATCAACCTGTACTCAAAAGATTCAGGCCTCTCAAGCCTTATGTGACTCTCCAGCTTCCCATTTTCAGAATAAAATAAATTCTGTCTGAATTTTATTAACACTTATGAACTAGCAGCTAAGCATTCTTAGATACAGGATACATTGGTCTGTACACCTTGCCTGGAGCAGTTATCTCTTGTGTCTCTAGAACAAATCCTGCTGGTCATTACGTCAGCCAAATAAGGATTTCCATTAGACATATGTCCTGCTAAGATAACAACATCTCTAGCTAACATATTAGCTCCAGCGGTGGTCTCTCTTTTTAACTTATCTATTACAAAGGGGAAAATGCCATTAGCTTGGAAAGCAGCACAAGTGATTCCACTTCAGAAGAAAGCTAACCAATCACCTGATGACTTAAACAACTATCGTCCAAATACATTACTCCCTCTATTGGGCAAGTAACTGAAGGCCTAATAAACAAACAGATCATGAAATATCTTGAAACTAATCAACTCTTGGATCCTTTGCAGTCGGATTTTCACCCTTCCATAGGTCTGAGACCACATTAGTGCCTGTAACAGACCAAATCAGATGTTCCTTAGACACAAATAGCCCCATCATTCTAGTGCTATTGGATCTGTCGGCAGCTTTAGACACTGTGGCACACTCTCGACTTCTTTTAAGGCTGAGTTTGTGTGGCAATGGTGGGGTAGAATTACAGTGCCTAAAGGACTTCCACGCTTACAGAACACAAACGATTTCTATAGGCCCTTTTAAATCTTGGACTTTACACTTAGATAAAGGAGTACTCCAGGACTCTTGTCTTAGCCCTACATTATTCATATTTACGTGGCGCCTCTGGTGAAGTTGGTCAGACAGTTTGGACTATAAAAATACGTTTATAGAGATGATACTCAATTACTGTTATCTTTGGATGGAGAGATATCTAAAGTAAAAGAACTCCTTGGCTTAGGCCTCAGGACAATTGCTGACTAGCTGATGATGAATTGTCTCTAGCTCAATGCAAGTAAAACAGAGATAATATTTCGAAAGGCAGCTAACCTCTGGAGCCCACGGTGGTGGCCAGTGGAACTTGGCTTTCTCCCTAACCCTGCAACTGTTGTAAAGAACCTAGGGGTTTACTTGGATCCAAATATAATTTACATTTTAAAAACATAACATTTTTAAGAAAATAAACGTTTAGAGATAAGTTTATGTAAAATGTTATAATTTTTGTAAGACATTCCTTTACATTTTAGGAACATTTTTATTTTTTGTTTTAAAATTGTAATTTGATTAAAAAATATATTTAACATTTTTGAAAATATAAAAATACTTTACGTGACTTAATTTTTGATTATTAGTTTATTTGTCATTTTATGGTTTAAAGTTTAGGAATGTCAGTAAAACTTTCAAAAAATACAATAAATATTAATAGTCATTAAACTATTTTTCATATTCTAACATTTAAATGTGTATACCTATAAGGTTGTAGTTTTGAGTAGTGTGTTTATAGATAAAATTCTATTACATTTTATAATAAACAAATGAGTATGGAATATTGATTGTGTATTTAAAATGTTTAATTTGTAGGTACTTTATTTAAAATGTTTTATATGGAAGCAAATATTGTAAATTTCACCTCTTTAG
The DNA here is from genome assembly GCF_031143425.1 of Pleurodeles waltl. Taxonomy (NCBI): domain Eukaryota; kingdom Metazoa; phylum Chordata; class Amphibia; order Caudata; family Salamandridae; genus Pleurodeles; species Pleurodeles waltl. Next base: position 68,789,127 of record NC_090450.1, on the reverse strand, counting down.
AATCCAACACCTTTTTCAAATAGCAATATATTGGAATTGTAAATGTCACTCCTTTACTGTTTAACACGTTCCCCAAATTGTTGTAGAGGGAATTGTAAATGTCACCCCTTCAGTGTCCAGCACCTTCTCCCAGTATGGTTAAATTGGAGTGGGAATAGTAAATGTCACCCTTTTAGTGTCCATCACCTTCCCCAAATTGGTTTAGCTTGGAGTAGGAATAGTAAATGTTACCCCTGTAGTATCCAACACTTTCCCCAAATTGGTATAGATTGTAGTGGGAATTGTAACCGTCACCCTTTAGTGTCTAGCACCTTCTCCCAATATGGTTAGATTGTAGTGGGAATAGTAACTGTCACCCCTTTTGTGTCCAATGCCTTCCCCAGATTGGTTTAGATTTGAGTGTGAATAGTAAATGTCACCTCTTTAGTGCCCAACGCTTTCACCACATTGCTTTAGATTGTAGAAGGAATAGTAAATGTCACCCTTTTAGTGTTTAACAATTTAAAAAAAAATTTTTTTTGTTGGAGTGTGATTATTCAGATTTATAATTTTATTCTGAAATCCTTTTTACTGTTATTTGTTTGTAGTAGAAATATTTTGTGTTTTTTAAGTATGGTTAGTGATTACAAATATGATAAAAATAGGTGTATGTTTGTACCCATTAATATTTTTATTCACATTTTGTGTATAATATAAACATGTCCCACATTGTTCTCATTTTATTTAAGTTTTCACAATGTATTTATTGAATATTTTTACATTTCTAATACATATATATATATATATATATATATATATATATATCATCTTAAAAATAATCATTTATATAAAGTTAAGTAAATATAACTTTTTTATGATTGCAAACATGTATATTTAAATACTATTGTATGATGTATATTTTCAACTTTTATTTTTTATTGTATAACAGTTTTATAACATTTCTTAAATTGTTTTATATACATATTTTCAACATCTTATGCTATTGTTTAATTTATACTTTATATTTATTTAACATTTTATCACAACATTGTTTTGATATGTTTAATAGTTTTTTTAAAATTTTTTACACATTTATCAAACATTTTTACAATATTTCCCATTCACTTCTTTGAGGAGTTATTCTTTTTTTAGTTTAATTAGCTGTCATTTTTTTATCGCCACCTTCTATTTTGAAACTATTTGTTTCATGTTTAGTCTATTTTCCGGCACCAGGTCACTGTAAGGTGCTGCTGTTCGTTGGAACAGGTAAGTCCTTTTCAAAATATCTTTTGAGGATTTTGAGGATTTGGGTGTTCGGGGGGAGGTTTTGAAGTTACTTATAGTATTGTTTATGGTTTCTTAAAATATTTAGATGTATTCGTTTTAGTGTTTTTCACTAGTTTGGGTTTTTTCACTCTATTTTAGTAATGTATCAGTCTGTTATGTTAAATTGTGTTATGTTAGTTACATTTTGATGATCAACTGTTATATGTATTCATGGGAGTGATATCTGTTTTGTGGGTGGGTTTTTAAATTTACTTTACAGGTTTTTGTCTATGAGCATGTCCTAGGGGCAATGGGAATTTGTGTTTTTTTATAAATGATGCCCATGGCGGCACTGCCGTGCTGATCACGACTTCACTTTCCGCCAGCCATTACATGACGGTTGGACCGCCATAGAAAGACTGGCGAAAAGCCAGTGCTGTGGGCTACAGGAGGGCCCTGCACTGCCCATGACCATGTTGTGGGCAGTGCAGGGGCCCCCTGCCAGCACCCTGGGAATGCGCACTGTCCGTTATGTAGACAGTGCGCATTCCAAGGGTGCTGGAGTGCGACGGCATTGGCCTTGGCTCTCTAAGGAAGCCGAGGCCAATGCCGCTGCACTGGTTCCACCAGGCTGACTGGCGGAAACATCGCAATACGACGTTTCTGCCAGTCAGCCCCGTGAAAACATCGTAAGATGATGGGTGAGGCCACCAGCTTGATGGTGGCCTCATCCCTGCGGCTTTCGCAGTCCATCTGTCGGACCCTCAAAATCATAATCAGGCCGTAAGTCTTATTTATTTCAGGTTTTTGGATGGGAAATGTGATTTGTGTAAATAATAAGTGATTGTTATGTGGATGTTTTTGGTATGCCTTGAACTTAATTAATGTGATGGAGTGAGTTAGTTTTTTACACTCTAGATTGGTGACAATTACATTTCTTTTTAATTAATTAATGGTTAGTTTTATTATATCAGTCTTCATTAAAATGGGGATTTTAATTAATTTTTTTGACTGATGTAATAAAATATTATATTTATTATTTCAAATAAAAAAGGTTTAGTATGTTGGTTTAGAAGTTGCCATAATTTTGGAGTACTTTGGTAGGTTACTATTTATTATATAATATGCTTTTGGCTATCAATTCTAAATAATGTACTCCTTTATTATTTGTGAAGAGTTTGACTTTAAATTGTAGCACGTCATACATTCTTTTACTTTGGTTGCTGTACTTAGGGACAGTTTGGCTAACAGATTGCTCCATTGTTAGGGGTGCATTATGAGGTTGACAGTCGGACTAGCCGACAGCCAAACTCGCAGGGATGAGGCGGATGTCAACCCGGCTGTCTCACCCCGCCATATTACGATGTTCCCAATGGGCTGACCGGCAGGAACATCGTATTATAACGTTCCTGCCAGTCAGCCAATACCGTTGCACACCAGCACCCTCCATATGCACGCTGTCTGCAAAGCAGACAGTGTGCATTCCGAGGGTGCTAGCCAGGGGGTCTCTTTCACTACCCATGCCACAGGCGTGGGCAGTGCAGGGCCCCCCTGCACTGTGTTTCCACCAGCCTTTTCATGGCTTGACCCCCACCATGAAAAGACTGATGGAAACTGGACTTGTGATCAGCACGACAGTGCTGAACTCAGCTCCGCTGTGGCTGACCACGACTCCGACAGCCGTCAAGTCGTCAGGAACCATGGGCCAGATGTACAATGCGTTTTGCATGGCGCAAACAGCGAATTTCGCTGTTTGCGCCATACAAAACGCGCATCGCAATGCTCATTCCCATTTTGCAAGTCGGTAACCTGGTTACCAACTTGCAAAATGGGAATGCGACTCGCAAATAGGAAGTGGTGTTCCCCTTCCTATTTGCGATTCGCATCGCAATGTAAGCAATTCGCAGTTAGCACCCATTTCAAATGGGTGCTAACCCATTCGCAATAGGGAAGGGGTCCCTATGGGACCCCTTCCCCTTTGTGAATGGCTCTGAAAAAATGAAACAAAAACGTTTCATTTTCTCGAGTGTATTGCAACTTGTTTCCTTTAAGAAAAACGGGCTGCAATACAAAAAAAAACAACTGCTTTATTAGAAAACAGTCACAGAAATGGTGGTCTGCTGTCTCCAGAAGGCCACCATCCCTGTGAGTGCAGCGAATCGCAAGGGGGTCGCAAAGTGCGACCCACCTCATTAATATTCATGAGGTGGGTCTTTTCGACCCCCTTGCGATTCGCAGATGGTGTCAGGGACACCATCCTGCATATGGGTTTGCGACTCGAAGTTTGCGAGTCGGTCAGACTCACAATTTGCGAGTCGCAAACCCATTTCTTGGTACATCTAGCCCTTTGTTTCCTGTCAGAGACAGCAGTCCCCTGGAGATCTGACCGCCAAGGTCTTAATGTGGTGGTCAAACCACCTGAAGTTCAGCGGTTCGACTGCCACCATCGTAATCAGGCCCTCAGTTCTTGGTAGCTTTGTTCTTTTAGTAATGCTTCCATAAATTTGTAGCGTATAAGTTGGGTTCTGCTTTTTGTGGATTGGAAGGCATTGCGCCATCCTTCCACTGCGTTGTTTGTTTTGTCTTCCTGTGCCAAGGTGCTGTCATATAAGTTCCACTATGGTATTTGGAATTTATGTTGGAGTCTGTGTCTGAAGCAATGCAGTCTGCCAACTCAAGTGTCTTTAAAATAGTCCATTAGGAGGCAGGTTTGTCTTAACTTTGTTGGTAGAAGGGGCATTATATTAGTAAATTGTAGTAGTCGGCTACCTCTGTCACAGGGACATAGGCTAGTGCTATCATATTTTTAATTTCAAAGGCAAATTGGTTGTTTGTAAAACATTCTACACTTAGGGCCTCATCATGAGATTAGCGGGCCGACCACTGGCCCGCCAGCCCCGTTGACCGCCACAGAGCTGGCAGTCCCCCCTCTGACCCTATTACAATGTTTCCACTGGGCTTACCATCGGAAACCTCAAAAATCTGAGGTTTCTACCGGTCAGTCCAGTGATAACCATGGGGCGACATTGGCCTCAGCTCCTCATTGGAGCTGAGGCCAATTCTGTCGCACTGAGGGTGCTCCCTCCACCCTGGGAATACACACTGTCTGCTATAGCAGACAGTGTGCATTCTGAGGGTGCTGGGGACCCCCCTGTGGCCCCCAGCACCGGCATTCCGCCAGCCTTTTCATGGCAAGGTCCGCGCCATGAAAAGTTTGGCGGAAAGTGAAGTTGTGATCAGTATGGCAGCACTGAATTCAGCGCCACCGCGGGTGAGCACGACTTCGACCACCATCACCCCGTTGTGAACTACGTTCCTGGCATTGACGGCGGTTCCCTGGCAGCCTGACTGCCAGGTTTGTAGTTAGGTGGTCTGACCTCATGGTGTGTGGCGGTCCGACCGCCACCACGAATCTGTCAGTCTTAAGACTGCAACATTCGTAATGAGGCCCTTGTGCAGATTTTGGGAGGTGTCTTCATATACTTTGATTGAAATGATAGTAACAGCCTGGTATGGCTGAGTGAGGGTATAGTTTTAGAATGGTATGAACCATGGCTTGCTTGAAGTTTGTGAATAGTTTTTGGAGGTAGGAGTCATTTGTTTTATGTTTGGTATGGTTTAAGAGGTTGTAATAAGTGCTGCTTTGTTTATTTGGTAGCAGGGCATATATAAAAGGAATATTAGCTTATTGGTAGTCACCCTGCACAAAGTATATACGTGTGAATGGTTTAGGACATATTTTGAAGGTACCACATATCATCCACGTTTGACATTGGCTAGGTTTTAGTAAGTTATATGCTGTAGAGTATATCATGATTCATTTTTCCTTATGTAGGCTGTCATGTAAAAGGAAAGGTTACTCATTATGTGTGAATGTTAAATGTCAGGTATATGTAAGTCCCGCTATCTTGTAGGAGCAGGTAGGGTATCGCTGGTGGCATTTTTAGTTTGTGCAATCCACGTATTAAAGTGGGTATTGGTGGTAATTGATCCGTTATGTGTTCAGGTACTTTAGGCAGTGTATCTCTAAAGATTTTGTTTGGTTGTTCCTAGGAGCCAGTGCTTGCCTCTCATATCCTGCAATATATAATTTACTTCTATTTTGTCACATTTGGGGGGTGGTTCGTTCTCTGACATGAATTACAACTTAATCTTTTGTAGTTCACATTCCCGGAGCTTACATTACAATAAGAATTAGTAAATTCCCAGTTAATATTTTCTGTTGGTGCAATTTCTTGGCTGTAAGTGTGGCCAATGTGATTTAGTAACTGTTTTCCATTCTGTGAAGTGATATACTTTACAGCCTCTTGTCATTATATCTGAAAATAGTGTAATAGTGTGAATATATATTATTTTAAAGTTTGTACATTACATATACATGTAAAAATATGCAACTGCTTCTATTTTGTATATTTACATGTATGTTCTGTTTAGATGTTTTACACGGTTTTGCAGCTTTTCCTTTTGGGGTGTTTTAATGTGGAGCAGGCGCTTTTTTATCTGTTGGATGAAACAACAAATTATGTTTTATTTTAAATGTTAATTTGTTGGTAGTTTGTAGAGGTTGAGTATATCAGGTTTATTTTCGCACATTATTTGAGCACGTTTATAGTTTTGAATTAATTTGGGTATACTTACTTTCTTATATGATTTTGCTGTTTTGTGATAGTTATTTTCTGGCAGTGTTTCGCTTTTTCAAGTTGTAGTTTTTTTCTTTTAGGAAGTCTATGTAAAGAGATAAAAGTTGTAGAGTGTTTTAATACGTATTTGCTATTTTACGTTTTTAAGTTTAATAATGATTACGTTTTAATATGAATATCAGTTTTACTTACTTGGTTAGGTAGTTGTTGATATATACTTTGCAGAACGTAAGACAATGTTGCCACATAGGTCCTGATCCTAGTCCTAGATCGTTTATGAGCTTGTACAAGTAGCTGGTTTCACACAAAGTCCTCTTCATCCTCAAAGTTTTCTGGTAAGTTGAAGATGCGCCATAAGTGGAAAGGAACTTAGGGGAACGTAACACCATCAAGCTTCTTAGAATCATTTCAGAAGGCACAGGGGTGTCAATAGAAAGATTTTACCCCACAAGTGTCTTCTCGCTCTGATTTGGTTCAGCAACTGATCCCAGTGTGCCGAGAATTCCCTCCGCCCTTATTGACTCATCTTTTAATGTCAGCATTCAAGGAGGCCATGCTGCAGCATTTTCAGACCTTTCCAGCTATCTCTTTGAGCCAAAAGGGCTTCATTTGGACTTCTGCCGTTGGGCCCTCCCTTGGCACTAACTGTCCCCAGGGAATCCTTGCCTAGGATTGTACCAATGCAGCTTCTACCCCTTGGTGCACACAAGTCACTTCTGTCTCAATGCCCACATTATTGGCACCTGCCCCAGACCTGTCTTCAATGCGATTCCCTCATCCTGAGCCATTCTGGTCCTCCTCAAGGCTTTTGTCATGTTACAAGATTACAAAAGTGCAACCAGTCAGTACACAACTGGACTCTAATCCTTGGCCTCTGCCTTAACTCCATCACTCGGAGTAAGGGGGGGGGGGCTGGGAGTCAATAAAGGTCCAGTACCAAGGCTCCGTTATAATCATATAAGAAATGAGGAAGGTACTGTTCCTGTTAAAGAGAAAGGAGGAGGACAGAGCGGAGGACGAGACAGGGAACCCTAAAAGTTATTTCTTGGTCTCTCACACATCCCTTAGAGATGTCATGCTTCATCATAGGACATGCTCCTCGTAGGACCAGTGCTGGAGTGATAGTGTATGTACAAGTGAGGGAAGATAAAACGGTGTAGTAGATGACAAATACACCCTTTGGATCAATCAGAAATGCCCCATAGGTCAGAGTCAGAGGTTAGCGCACAGCTGCTAAGTGGTTACTGCGCAGAGAGCATGACGGACCTACCCTCCTCTGCTCACCGGGATTGAGGCGAGCAGAGGAGGGTAGGTCGGTCACACTCCACCTCTGACTCTGACCTATGGGACGTATCTGATTGATCCAATGGGTTAGAGGATCATTTACTCATTACAAAAGGTGTCATTTTCAAGGGCATCACCTTTACCACACATGTGAATTTAGGTGTGTGGTAGGGTCGCACCCACACAGCTTTTTAGGTCCAGAAGAAGTGCTGCAGATCCTTTCTTGGGCCTTAAGGTGAGAAACATGTCGACCTTATTGCATTCACTTATTTATTAGGCTGCTTGGTTACATTATACCCCCATTGTATTCTTGACCACCTTTTAGGTTTTTAACCCTGTCAAGAAAGCCACCACATTAAAGGATCTATTTGGCATCTCTTGGACAGTTTTATCTACCCTCACTCGTACATACACTATCACTCCACCCCACACACCTAGGATACCCTCACACTTTTATTACTCATCATACGGCATACCAGTAAAAAGATGTCTGCTAAAGCGACCCTTCGTGGAGCCTATAGGACACTGAAGCACCGGTCCTACGAGGAGCATGCCTAAGATAAAGCATGACATCCCTAATGGATGAGTGAGGGCACCAAGAAATAACTTTCAGGGTTCCCTGTCCCTGTCTCATCCTCCTCCCTGTTCTCTTCCTTACTCTTTAACAGGAACAGTACCTCCCTTATTTGTTACCTCCATTACTATCAAAGGCTAGAGTCTGGATCCACCTCTGATGCACAATATGCAAAATGTTCCTCATGAAACTGATGATGATGATGACGAGGTGGACAATCTACTTCTTTCTTTCTGGACTTACCACCTGGGTTATCAACAGAAGAAAGCTCCTCTCTTCCAGTAGTTGTGTGATGGGCACGTCAAGTGCTAGATTTACATTTGTCTATTTTTTAAACAATGGCAAATTTATTGACTGTGATACCTTAACCAGGTCCTACTTTTCTGAGCCACTACTGCAATTCATTGAGGCCCTCAAGAATGTCCACCTGGTCTAAGCTGTGCTTGGGGCTCCCAATCAGTCGACCTGTGGTCAAGCGACATAGACTGGCCTCTGTGATTGCGACTTTTTAACAAAGCATCCTATGCCTGAAATTGTGGTGGTACAGGTGTAGTAAACTCACTTGTATTGCTTTTCTAACCATCTGCCAGATAGAGAGTTGAAATATTGATTGGTGGGTACCAGGGGTGGCTGGCAGCAATAGAGAGTGGTGGGGCTGGCAAATGGGTGGTGGGTGACTGCATGTATATATATAATAGCAATAGGCACTTACTCTCTGCATGAATGTCCTCCTTGCTCCAATCCAGTTTTGTTATCGCTCTGCGTGGGACCCTCAACAACTCCCCTAAACAATCCTGGTGCTCCTCTCATGCTGAGAGAAGCACCACGATTGGAGGGAGTGTCCTCTCTCAGAACTCTCAAGAGCACTGGAGTCCTGTGTTTTCTCTAACCGATCTGTCTAAGACAGCTAGGTTAGAGAGGTTATAAATGGTCATGTATGGCTGGCCGTTGCAAGATAGCGGGCCAAAGAGACACTTTCCACTTAAGTACGTAGCTCGCTGCTGCTGCTCAGCAACAATGGCCCCACCCCGTCCTGACACTCCATTTGGGACGGGTTGGTGAAAAACAAAATGGTAATAAATTACCTTTATTACCAATTTTTACATCTCTGGGGCTTTTCTGGGGGAATTTTTAGTGGGAGGGGAACGCACCTCCACTATAATGGAGGAGCAGATGCTGGTAGGTACACCCATGCTTTAAGAAACATAGACAGCAAGATCTTGGTTGCAAGATATTTACACTTTTAGCAAAATAATATCTTACAAAATATTATATATATACATAATTGCATTGATGATTGTTTTCCGACAGATCACAATTCATAAATATAACTCGTTGCTCATCACCTATGAAAATTGCAAGCCCTTCCAATGCCTTCCTGTCTGTACCTAGCCACTTTAGGGGAGCCTGAACCCACTGACGCCACCAGTTTTAAAATAATATCAACGGCCCAGAATACCTCAGAGTCTCACCTTCTCAAACGATGCATGATGGCTAGGATTTGGTGAAGTATGTTTGGGGTGCTGTCTTGAACACCACTGGCAGTACTAGCAGTTCTATTAGCATCAGTGTAGTGCTTAGAAGGAATGCCTTGGTGAGATCAACTGTGTTGTCAGGGGATAATCAAGCGTCCTTGATGGACATGCCATTTGATGATTCCAGATTGTTGGAGAGAAGGCTGTTTTCACTGCTCAATCATTTTAAGGACTGTTGAGCCATGGGATCAGTTTTATGGCTCTGTCACCTGCAATTTGTTTGAAATGCTCTATGTCTGAGGGCGTGAAAAGAGAAAGAAGAAGAAACGGACATCAGCAAGCAAGGGTGGCAATTATATTTGGTGTCGCTCTGTCACTACCTCGGTGGTATGGAGTCAACACAGTGCCAGCCAGAGCCACTTATCGGCCCACAGGGGTATTGCTGAATCGTTCCTTGGGTCTATTCTGATGCCTGGGTTTATTCTTAAGGTCAGGAATCTGTAGAGTATCAATCAGAAACAACAATACCAAAGGTAAACACTTTTTTCATCCTAGGCACTGTTTGGCCTAGTGTCTGGAGTCTGTTTTCATAGTATATGTCTTCCAATTGGCTTTCTCAAAAATCTGGTGACAAGCATAATTCTTCTCCACTAGCTGCTTACCAATCAGATCTTTGACACCACGGGTATTTAACTTGATATAAATTTAATTAGAAATAATCTTTCCGGTGTGGGGATGTGCCATGACAAAAGCATTACTCCCTGAGAAGTAAAATTGTACAAAAATGCACTCAGCATGGCTGCAGATTTGGCGCTTTTCCTATTAAGTGAGCTGAATCAACACGTAAACAAGCAAAGTACTGTTTGTAACTGGATGAATGTGGAAATATAGAATGATGTAACATTCTTTATTGGCAGCGAATTCTTTAGGCCTTTATTCTGTATGTTATGACTTTTTTCACCAGCAAATGATTGCAGGGGATAACAAGTAAGAAAAAAATCACAATCATTATTAGTCACATCTTGTTGGTTTACCTTGGTTGTATTATGTCTTGCACTGTGTCCTTGGGTCGTTGGAAAAAAAAATGGTTTGTAAAATTAAAATAAAATTGTGTCATAAATTCTGTAAACATGGATTTAGTTTGTGGCTTTTTCTTATTTTGTGATCTGTAAAGAGAGTGATATGACATTTCATTTGTGGCTCTTAATTTCTGAATGATTTTAAAAGTACTATTGTTGAATGACAGCATCACCAGCACATCCTACCATCCTTGGGAGTCAGTGATTTGAATAGCATTACATTTATTTGGTTATTAGTAATATGTGTTTTTTACAGTTCTTAGAAATGGTAGAAGAGTATGGAATGCTATGTATGACAACTAATTAATATTGTTGTTAAAAAAACATGTTCCACTCCATTTTGGGTATTTTGTATCTTCAGGCACTGAACTTGCCACCTTTCCCCGAAACCATAATTCCTTTACAGTTATGTACAACTTGAAATGGTAACTATATTGCTATTTTATTATTTCACAACACCCCCAAAGGCTGTTTATAATAAAAGTTGCATTGTGAGCCCCGATTCAGTTGTGGACTCTGGGAAACATGTTTTTTACACAAAACGTTTGCAGAAAAGGAACAGGGGCAGACATTTTCCACAACAATTCTTTCTTTTTAGTTTCAATATTTTTTATTTTCACAACAATAATGGCTAGGGACAATTTGGGCAATCTATACAAATACCGCCTTCTCAAGTTAAGAAATGTAATTTTGGATTGGATTTAGAAATGTATAGCTTTTTAGATTCATTAACTTAAAGACTATTAATAGAAGAATTGTCATTCACTCTGTTATTAAGGCTTAAGAGAATAGTGTCAGATGAAGCACAGTATTAAGCTTGAGAAATCAAAAACATAACAGGTGAAACTGTTCTGAGCATGAGTAAAGAACAATTACAAGGAACACTAGGCAGACAACATTAACACACATATGGGTGTAAATAACAAATGTGATTGCATCAATTTCTTTTTATTGTTCAAAAGGCAGATAAAGATGTTGCAACAGGTTGACTTCAGATATTGAAACCCATTGACACATTTTAGAAAACTATGTTATGATTAAGAAAATGTGTAAAGAAATCCATTTTTAGTGCACACTAGGAATTTGAATTTATAGAGTCTGTTGAAATCTATATAAACACACTTGATAAAAGAAACATATTAATGTGTGGTCAGGGAGTTTTGTAGCTTTTAACTAAAATATGCATTAATATTAACTGCTGTACACTTGAATTCACTTGTGTGTATTGGCATGGAATTATTGCAATTGAAACAAAATAATTATAGTGTGTCTGAGTGTATTTTTCTGGCTTGGGCTAACAAGGCCTCTATTAAGGCTTCACTCCATAGTTGCTTAAAATGGATGTGCATAATGATGTTAACTTTCCATTTATATTTTCTCTGCTGACACTATATGCAGTAAGATGTGCACTGTTTATTTTGAATCGCATATTGTTCTCAAAGGCCTTGCAGGAGGGGGCGCCTTTCACTACTTTCCAGTAGTTTTCCTGCTTGCACACTATACTGCATTCATTCCAAATTACTTTCTGTTGTTTATGTAACTAGTTTGTTCTAACGCCTCCGGATGACATTAGGTCTGAAAGGGCGAATCAATACTCATGTAGTGGGTTAGTGCTGTGATTGTAGGGTTCTATGAAGTTTAGAAACAATTATTTTTGATTTGTTGTAATACGTTCACACCATGCTGACTTTGTAATTTCTATCATTTTCCTTGCTGAAATTAGCTTTATAAATCCTCAGATTTAGTGGTCAGTCAGATCCGTTTGGGTTACTACTAGGGGTGCTGTCTGTTTTGTCTTGATTTTGCTGCACGTTTGAGTCTGATGTTTGTTCATTATTGCAATATTCTGTATTCGAGAGCCTTCATGGCAAATTATTTGTATGTATCTCAATGAGACTGCTACTGCATTATTTGTCTATTTTCAGTATTGTACCTTTGAATTTGTAATTCATGGTTTTCCCTAAATTTCTGATTTCAAACTCCCTTTGTGAGTCACTCCTTTCTTGTTGGCTGAATGTTTTAAATGCTGTTTGATTCTTGTCTCTGGGACACGTTACTTCATAGACTTTGAGATTAACCCATCCCGGATCTCTCCAATTTGGGTGCAACAATGTCATGCAAATTCTCTCGGGGGCTGTATGCCCCCATGGTGTGATACTGCACCAATAATTAAAGGTCCCGTATTAAAAGACTGTGAAACAGGCCAGAATGTTTCATTAAGACTGTAAAAAGTGTGATTCAAAGAATGTTAAGTACATTATACACTGCTATTGAGAAAAAACATACGTAGGAAACATATTGAGAAAAATTTAAAATGCACATTAACAAATACTAACTACAATTCCGAACTGATATATGAGATTGCTCTTGGTAAATCACACAAGAGGTGACATGAGGAATGCTTGCAAATTGTCTAACCACTGGCAAATGCTTGGGGTAGCATTCCAGCCTATCATTTGTAAGCCACTGTGCCACTCTGACAAAGGCCCACCATATGCAGTTCAGTACTGACACTGCTCATCATGGGAACAGTCAGTACACAACTGCAAGGTGAAGCCCCTTTTTGAAGGAAACACAAGCAACCCCAGACCAGGTTTGGGCATGTTAGGTCTTGTCAGTGAGGTATAGCTTGGAATCTGTGGCACATTGGGCAAGGGACTTTTGCCCACTTAGGGCGTTACTTCAGTCACACAAAAGGTGATGGGAGGAATACTTGGAAATTTTCTAACCACTGTCAATTCCTCCGGCTAGCATTTCAATTGATTAATTGTTTCTCTCTGTGCCTCTATAGACAAAGATCTGCCTCATTACTGACCCTGCTCTTCAGGATAACAGTTTACCATGAACCTCTAGGTGAGCCCCCTCCAGAAGGGACCATAAGCAACTCCAGACGGGTTTCAGCCTTGTTAGGCCTCATCAGTGAGGTAATGCTTGGATCCCATGTGCTGTGAGCAAGCAACCCACTTCTGGGCATACCCTTGGCCACTTAGGGCATAAGATCAGTCACACATAATGTAGTCGCTACTGGTGGCGGGGAAAAGTGGACGGGTGGGGGAATAAAACCAAAAAAATATATATATATACTTACCTCTTCCCGCCGCATCCGCATCGCCACTTTACAGATCTCCACTGCAGGCACAGGCTCCCAGCCTGCCGTGCGGCCAATCGTAATGCTACTCTCATGAGAGCAGCGTCGGGATTGGCCTTAGCGCTCTGGCTTTGCGCTGCCAGGCAGACTGGGAGCCTGTGGCTGCTGTCACAGCTCAGGTTGGAGAGAGCTCAGTGCGCATGCAGGTTTGGCCGTCCTGAGGCGGCCAGCCAAACACACATGCGCACTGAGGGCAGTGCACGCCACCCCCCCTCCATGGCTGTCATCCCCCATCCCCTAGAAAAATAAAACGATAATAAACATTGTTTATTATTGTTTTAATTTTACAGTTGTACAGCTGCTGCTGGCAGGAGGGTGACGCTCCTCTGCCATAGCGGAGGAGCTACTGTTGACATAATGTTTGGGAAGAAGCCTTACAAACAGTCTCACCACTGGCAATCACTAGGAGTAGCATTACAAGCCATCTTTTTTCACCCATTCTGCCTCTCTAGATAAAGATCTACCTTGTGCAAATCAGTACAGACCTTGCTCCTCAAAGGAATGCTAACGGAGGTCAAGGCTATGCCTAGATGTGGGTCACTTTCTCACTGTGCCTCAGGAACCAATCTGCACCCGATTGAAAATTCCAAATTAGGCCAAAACCAGGCTTAGGTTGCTTTTGTTCCAGTTTAGAGAGGACCTGGCTTGATAGTTTTGGGCTGTACTGTTCCTATTGGATCAGGAATAAACACTGATTTGCATAGGCTGGGTCTAATCTGAGATGGCAGGGCAGGCAAAGGAACGATGGATTGGAATGCTACCTTGAGTGATTTCCAGAGATTTGAAAAATCACAAACATTCTTCCCATCACTTTTTGTTTGTTAATGTATTCCATTTTAGGTTTAAAATCTATGAGTAGTGAGCAATTCTCTGACTCGAAGCTATTTTGATTTAAATTTACTCAAATGCAAGTAGTGAATAGATTATTTTTGAAAGGTTATTAAATACACAGGAGTCAGTATGTAAGGGAGGAATCTTCTCATCTCTCAGCCATTCACTCTCCTCAGCTCTGCTTCAGAATTGATGCATTATCAACATTTTACGTTGAGCTTCATAAAGAGTATGCCATTAACCAAACTAGGGGAGATGAGGAATGTCCCAAGTGAGACACCCGATAATCAAACATTGAAAATAATTAACTATTGAATATAGTTATAGAGATAACAACATCAAATTATAACACATCTCCCTCCTATAATGATTTATTATTGCTTCTTAATATGACACACAAGTCTTGAGAGATATATAAATGTAACATTTAATCTTTAAACAGATTATGCTTAGCTTGGTTATCATTACTCCAAATTGACCATGGTCCAATTGTACAACATTTTGCTAAGTTTTAATTATCTGATGTGGAGGATAATATTTGGTCTGATAATGATGATCTTTGATGTTTCTCCTTACTCTCACCCAATCACCCACCTCAAAATTTACATTTGTTTACTCCATATTTATTGAAATACCTTTTCTTGTATTTATTTTAGTGCTGACATACTTTTTTTTTGGGCCTTGGCAGAGTCTACTCTTTTGCGTCCTCCTAATCAGCCAGGGATCATTTTGATGCTTGGTTCTCTACCTTTAAGCTCTACGAATGGAGATATTCCTCTAACAAGGTTAGGTGAAGTGTGGTACGACCTTAAGGATTCACGTAGGGATTTTTCTACTTCTTCCCCATTGAATATAGCCAACTGTATGTGCTCCTTTATCATGCAATTACTGTCCCAAGGCCAATGGACTTGTGGAAAGAGTTAAAGTGCTGTTCTCTGATGCTTGATATTTATAGTATGTAGGAAATCGTTCATTTCTTGGGAAACAATCTGAACCCCGTGGCCTGTAGTAATAGTAGTAGGTATACCTTCCTTACTGAATGCATCTTTCAAGAATTCTATTAATACTGCATTGGTGGTGTGATGTACTAACCACGGGCAAATCCAGTGTGAAGTATAGTCAATTAAGACTAACACATTTTTTATAAGATCCAATACTTTCCAATGGACCAATAATATCTATGGCTGATTGTGCTCCAAGGAGTAAGAGGTACTTCTACAGGGGAAAAGGGAGCTCTACGTATTCTTTTGCTTTTGTCACTACGAGCACAACTTGTCTTTTATTTTTTGCTCAACCATAGAGTCCATTCTAGGAAACCAAAATTTCTCACTTAATTTGTTTTCAGTTATAATTCTACCCAAGTGACCTTCATGAGATTTCAACAAGTTTATTTCTCAAGTCACAGGTGGAATGACTCTCCCATTGCAGCATATTTTTACTTCTTGAATGTGTAATTCATGTCTCACCTCCCAATAGTCTCATAACTCCTCCTCGAGATCACTACATTTGTCTGGCCATCCTTCTAAAATGTGTTCCTTTATTTATTTAAGAATTAAATCCTCTTCTACACCATCATTCCATTATTTTTCAACTAATATAAGTATAGAGATCGAACATATGGGACTATCCAGTAACTCTTCCTTCACTTCCGGTTCTATGGGTGTCCTTGAAAGATAGTCAGCAACTTTATTTTCTTCTCCTGGTACATATTCAGTTTTAAAACAATAATTTTCAAGACCCAATATCCATTTGGCTATGCGAGGTGTGCTATATTCAGCTTCCTTAATTGAAAACATGTATGTCAATGGCTTATGGTCAGTGCATACAGTAAACTTATTGCCCCATAAAAAGAATTTGAAGTGTTTTATTGCCCAATACCGAGCTTAAGCTTCTTTCTCTATCACCAAATAATTACTTTCAGCTTTAGTTAGACATCTAGAGATAAAAGCAATTATTTTGTCTCTCCATTTATTCTTCTGAGAAAGCATAGCTCCCAAACCTTTGTTACTGTGCACCCGTAGTTAAAATGTTTCTTTTTCTGGGGTCAAATGTGCCCAAAGCAGGTGAGCTAAGGATCTCATCTTTTATGTTGTCAATTATTTGCTTATGTACTTCTTCCCAAATGCACGCTCTATTTTTCTTTAATAGACTAAGCCCCTCATTATGACTTCAGGAGTCTTTTTCGAAGACCGCCGAAGCTGCAGGCGGCATCATACTGCCAGGGAACGAAAACAGCATTTCCGCCTGCTGGCCCAGCGGAAAACTTACCACAACATTGAAGCCGGCTTGTAATCGAGCCGGCGGCAATGTTGAGGTGCGTCAGGTGCAGCAGCACCTGTCGGACATTTCACTGCCCGTAATTGTCAGCGTTTACTGCCATGGAAAGGCTGGCGGATGGGGACTCGTAATCCCCAGGGCAGCGCTGCTTGCCTGGCGGTGTCAGCAGTATTACCGTGGCGGATCAGCCAGGGTCATAATTGGGCGGTCCGACTGCCCTGTCTGCAGCGGTCCGACCTCCATTGCGAGGCTGGCGGTCTTAAGACCGCCAGCCTCGTAATGAGGGCCTAGGTAATTTATCACATTTATCCGAAAAAGCGTTTTACATATTTGACATGTATTTGATAAGCCCCATGAAGGATCTCAATTTGTCCTTATTTTTACGGTAAGGTGCTTCTTTTACTGCTTGAATTAGACTGTTTTCTGGCCGACCAACACCTTCGGGAATTGTATGTCCCAAGTATTCAAACGAGGCAACTCTTATTTGGCGTTTATTTCTCTTTACCATGACACCTCTATCTCAGACCCTTTTGAAAACTTCCCTCAAAATAATATGCTGTTCAATGGACGATCCATAGACCATTATGTCATCTTGAAAACATAGAACCTCATTATGAGTATGGCGGTCCGAGAACTGCCACACCCGCGTTGACGGCCAGACCGCCACACTCCGGGCAGTCCGACCGCCCATTTACAACATGGTTCCTGATGGTATGATGGCAGTCAGAGTTGTACTGAACTTAGCGACGCCTGGCTGATTACAACTCCCCTCACCGCCAGCCTTTCCATGGCAATTTCGTCGACATGCAAAGGCTGTCGGTGAGAGTGTGCTGGGGGCCACAGGGGGGGCCCTGCACTGCCCATGCCCTTGGCATGAACAGTGCAGCCCTCTCCTGCTTTGCAGACAGTGCGCATTCCGACGGTGTTGGTACGCCCCCTCTGTGCTACAAGATAGCAATCAGCTTCTTTTAATGGAGCTTAGTGCTATCTCATAGCATTGTTCCTGCCAGTCTGACCTGCAGGAACGCTCTATTGCAATGTTACTTTGTAATAGGGCAGGGGTGGAACGCCACCGCCATGGGTCCTCCACTGAGTTTGGCGGTCCAGTAGTGGGACAACCAAACTTGTAATGAGGCCGATAGTGAGATTAAACCATCCAGTATTTTCTGCATAATTTTTTTTAATACAGCAGCCGCTGAGGCAAGTCCAAAAGGCATTTTCAAAAACATATAAGCTCCCATAGGAGTTAGAAACACAGTTAATAGTCTAGAGTCAGGATTTAGGTCTAATTGGCGATAAGCCATCTATAAGGCAATGACACTAAAATATTTATCCTTTCCCATAGTGCTCAGCATCTCATTTATGTGAGTAAGTGGATGTCTCTCAACCCAAATGTTTTCATCTAAACTGCATAAATCTATGCACAAGCGAACATCTTCTTCACATGCCCTGGATGCAATGACTATGGGAGCAAAGGCTCTTTTAACAGGTTGGGAACAGGACGCAATTTGTGTAGCACAGGTTTAGTGTCCATACATAGAGTACTTGTTCCTTATCGTTAGGGTTAAGGGTTATTCCTAACTCTTTTTGGTGTTGGCATCCTAATAAATAGGAACCCTTTTCAACTATATAAACCTTGCCAAAAGTGGAGCTGTCTTTGAAACACACATGCATTTTTACCATCTCCACCAAAGGTATGGGATTTTTTGTAGATCCTTCGGGAGATATGTCTGGTATTTCTATCAACATTTTGTCAGTCTTTTATCAAAATCTTCCTGACTCAACAACGTAAAAGGGGGCATGAATCAGCATACACCGAATTCCCACTCAGAGATACTCTACATTTAGGATAATTAACTTGGATATTTACTTTATTGTCAGTTACCTGGAAAACATATTTTTTGGGATCATCTTCCTATTCTGCATTTTTACTAATATTTACTTGCATATTTTCACCATCTTTACATACATGAGCAAAATGCCGTCTCCTATTGCATTTGTTGCAAGTGACATTGTATGTGGTTAGGTAAATGGTTACTACTTTACCACACCTAAAGCATTGTAATTGAATTGCTTCCTTGTCCTCTCAAGATTTAATTGTCCCTTTACTTATTACTTCATAGACTTCACTTCTGGGATTCTCCTCTTGTAATTTGGCTATCACTTTTTTGGGCGCCTTCATCTCTTTAATACAATTTGCTGTATGTTTCATAGATTGTGCAACATCTATTGCTTCTCTTGAAGTAGGATTTTTAGCAAGCAATTTTTCTTGGATACAAGAATTATTTTTGCACCTTACTAACTGATTTTTTATCAAAGAATCTGTCAAATCACCAAAATCGCATAATTTTGTTAAACCTCTTAGTGCTGCAGTATACTTAGTAACACTTTCTTGTTTTCATTGAGTCCTGTTAAAAGATGTATGGCATTCTAAAACTACATACATTTTTATCTCCAAAGTGAGCTGCTAGTTTCATAAAAGTGATTTTGTACACATCGTATTCCTCTTGATCACACCCTCTTTCACCCTCCGGTTCAGGTAATTTCTCATAAATGTTATGACCATGGACTCCCATATTGTGTAGCAGAATGTGCTGTTTACGAGCTGCATTGAACCTTTTACCTCCTATTGCAATTAAGATTCAATTAATGTTACCCAATCCTTCCAATGTATCTCAGGATCTTCAATTTAATTTAAAACGGAAGGTTTATTCATGTTTCCTGCAGCTATGGGCACAATGAAAGTATCACTAGCTAATTAAGGAACAATGATTTGCAATACAACTTACAGCTTCAATAAATACTTATAGTTAAAAATCACAGTTGTAGTTATCTTTTTCTCTAATAATTTACTAAACTATACAGTATATAAGTATTGTCTGCAACGTCTTTAATCCTTGAAAATTCTGTATAGAAATCCTTACTATAAGGTGAGCGCATCACCGAAAAAATATTCCTGGTAACACACAGTTTAAATGGTGTGTGTGTCACCGGTATTTTGTTGAGGATAATTATATTTTTATATAAATGTTTTGAAAGGATTCAACTGAAGACTGACCAATGTAAACAAAGGAATCTGCCTCTTATACGTGCTAATATAAGGCCAAGTTCATACACAGTTAAATTTACCAATAATAAAGATTTGATGTAGAATATAACACCTTCTTCAAAAACACGTTCCTCAGGAAGAGAAGATACTCACACAGTGTGCTCCATACGATATCTGGGAGGAAGGCAACACGATCCTCGGACAACAACCAAATATTTATGAGAGATTAGTCAGCTGTGAGCTGAGATCACAGGTTCCATTTCAAGGCCAAAGGTGAGGAGTACTCTGATTGCAACTTTAATCCAGGGCCACACGAAACAAAAATCTGCCTCCTGACGGGATTGCCATACACAATTCCGGCGATGTGTTGCTGGTCTGACGCGCAGTGATGCATGGATGCGTTCCGAACTACAACGCCAGCTTACAGCTGCTGGTCTCCCGATGATCCACGGATGATTGCTTCCTATTTACGCATGTATTTCCTCCGACGTAAGTGCTAGTTGCTTCGGAGGAAAGACGATCAGACTTTTCTAGATGAAGGTGAGGCTCCGCTTCCAATATACATAAATAATATTGATTTGCAAGTTCATATGTCATTGGAGAGACTACTGAAAGGGGAGATGGCTGGTAGTGCCCCCTGAGCACTAATCTCGTCACCAGTGTGGAAAGTTTAATAAATACACTGGAGTCAGTTAGTATGGGAGAAATCTTCTGTTTATTCAGCCATCCACTCTCCTAAGCTGCGCTTCAGAACTGACTCATTATCAGCATTCTAAGTTAAGCTTACGCTCCCAGCCAATCCTGGAATTGCACATAACAAATATCCCAAGAGAATTGTAGATCTTATAAAGTACTCCTGCCTCAACCCAAAAGCCAGTACAGCTACAATAAGCATGCTAAACATGAATAAGTTACCACTGACTTACCAGCACCCACCACTCCATCTCAAAATGCCAACAAATACCTAGTATTTTTCTTTAAAACAGAAAATAGTAACCTTATTGAAGACATATATCTAAGTTCCTGGATATTGCAGTTTGGAATGACAGCAAGAGTTTTGGCACTGCGTTGTTAGTTGACCATAGTGTGTCTTCCCTTAACCCCCACCACTCCCACATCCATAGTGGTGTGGATTTATGGATGTGAAGCACAGTTGAAATATAGTTGTTTATAATGCTTAGGATCTATGAAGGCTTCCTTCACCATCTGATTCAGTTGTGACCAGTGCAACTAAATTTAAACCCAATAAAACTATTTAAACCTAAAAAGGTGGCAAACTACCACAGCCTCACCTATCATGTCTTCCCCCTTTGGCAGACCCGAGCGTTGGCAGGCATCGCTGCTAACGTTTCAAGACTTCCTCCCTTCATTCCTAGATATATCCGGTCACCTGCTGACAAGAAATACTTCCACAACATCAAACTATTTGGTATTGTGTCTTCTAACATAGAGAGCAACCATCCTCCACTTCTTATCCAGAGGCCTCACAGACAGGACTACCCTATACCCAGGGCTTCGATGTTAGCATAGGATCTGTTGCTTAACTAGGCGAAATGCAATTTTAATGCAGCTAAGCCACATTTTCTGCTTTTAGAGGCAATCTTGCCCCCTTTCACCCTTTACACGTCTGTCTATTGTTGACTTACTCTAGGACTGACTATGAGCCATAGAAGAGAAGCTGCCATGTCCACCTACCCTCTAGTGCTTACTGAGGTGCCTTCTAGTTCATAAAGACCCTTCTTTTAAAAGTCCAACACCTAAAGCTTCCCAAGGATTGTATACTTCTGCTGATGTGACAGTTTAGCTGGGAAACGAGTTACGCTTGACGTACTTTATTTACTCTGAATAAATACTTAAAATCTACCTGTTCCTGCATCGTTGATATGACAGAGTAAATAAAGTACGTCAAGCGTAACTCGTTTCCCAGCTAAACTGTCACTCTCTCTATTCTACATTCTTTTCCTCCCTACCCCACGTATTCACATTCTAAATCTACATTCCTTAAAGAGACCGACATATAAGAATACAACACATTTTCCTCCATAACAAAATAAAGAAATATAATAACAGTCTAAAGTGAAATCAATAACTATAAAGATATGTACTAAAAACAAAGAGAAATTAACATAGACACTTATACATAATCAACTAACCGCGAAGATCTCTGTCGGTTGCGCACATCAGACTTCACTCTTGATGCAATAGAATCATCTTCTATCTCATCATTCATACAACTCCTTCCATTGCTTCCACTGTTCTCCCAATCTCTATTACACACAACACCATCGGTGACAACAATACTTCTCTCTTCATCGACCGCATCGCTGTCACCATTCACACACACATCCGCACCAATGTGCTAAAAAAACTTCTCACAACCAATGGACCACGACCCGTTGAATCTAGCTCACCATCATGTTCAGGGGGACACTTTGCCAGTCTGTTAACATTCCAAACTTTGCCATCCTGTGTAACCACCCTCTTATTGAAGACTTTAACAATCTTCATGGCTCTACTAAACTTAGGCATGTCTTTTCTTATAATTCCTGGTCTCCTTACTCTGACCCAATCACCCACCAGAAAAGTAGGTTCTCTCACCTTCCACCTCCTATCATATGATTCCTTGCTCTTTTCCTGCTTATTTACCACATAATTTTTAACTCTCTCAATATCAAAACCACCATCACTATTTCCACTTATTTTTTTGAACCACCAAGGACAAAGCTTAGACACAGGATCTCTACCCCTTAATAATCTAAATGGGCTAACACCTGTGGTACTATGCGGAGTAATGCGGTAATACCACAATTTCTCTCTTACCTTTTCCTTCCAAACTCCACCAAAACTTTGCGCCCAACCTATGTAATCTTTAAGTACACAATTAAACCTCTCTACTTGGCCATTCTCTTGCGGTTCATATAAAGAGGTGGTCACATGTTTGATGTTGCATTACTTAAGGAACCCTTTCATTTCTTTCGAAATCAATTGAGTACCATTATCAGTTACTAGAGTCTCAGGATAGCCTTCCTTTGCGAAAATCTCCTTAAGAAATTCAACAACCACACCCGAAGTCACCTGAGGTACTAACTTTACTTCAGGCCACTTGGAATGGTAATCAACAAGCACCAAAGCAAACTTTGCCTCATGAGGTAGAAAAGAGAATGGACCAGAAATGTCCAACCCTAGCTTTTGCCATGGGGAATCTGGCCAAGGTACAGGACGCAGAGGCGCAGGCACTGTCTTCAGCATCTTTTCAGCATTAATACATACATTACACTCCCTAACCGTCCTCTCCGCCATCTTGTCCATGCCAGGCCACCAAAAAGAAGTACGTATTAGTTTTTTCATGGAGGACATTCCTGGGTGACAAAGATGGGCCAAACTTAGAATAGCCGATTGCATGCCCATAGGTGGAATGCATTTTCCCTTCTTAAACAGGAGTTCATTCTCAATTTCCAATTCTTCTCTTATCTTAAAGAAGGGAGAAACTTCTTCTAATATTCTTTCCTTCCTTGGCCAACCCAATCTCACAAAAGATTTTACCTGTTGTAATACAGAGTCTTCCTGATCTTTCTCAAACCATTCTTTCTCCTCAAGAGATCTAAACTCATCAGCTACAAATTCAGACACCACAGACACAACATCTAAATCCCTGGATTCACCTCTATTAGGCGTATCTGGCATTTCCTGAGGTAAGCGTGACAAACAATCTGCTACTGAATTGCTTTTACCAGGCACATACTCAACGTCAAAGGAATACTCTTGCAATCTCAATACTAACCTTGCAATTCGAGCAGTTGCATTCCAACCACCACCCGGGGATAATATGCCAGCCAACGGCTTATGATCAGTGCGAAGCACAAACCGTGAACCCCATAAGTAATTACGAAAGTACTCAATAGCCCAAACACATGCAAGCAACTCCTTCTCAATAACTGCATATTTTCTCTCTGCATCATTCAAAGTGCGAGAAACAAAATTAACATTCCATTCATCCTTACCAATTCTCTGTGACAACACCCCCCCAATACCATACATACTGGCATCTACTGTTACCATACAACAAGCTCTGATATTGAAAGGTCTGAGGGTAGGTGCACACGCAATCTCTTTTTTTATAGACTCAAATGCACGTTCCTGTTTATCCAACCACACAAACTCTACATTTTTCCGGGTTAACTCCCTTAAAGGTTCCATTTTAGTTGCAAAATTCTCAATAAACTTGCTGTAGTATTCACATAACCCAGCAAAAGACAAAAGTTTCTCACGATTGTCCGGTTTAGGTGCATCCAGTATTGCTTTAACCAGAGAACTTTTGGGTACAACACCGTTGCCTGAGATGGTGTGCCCTAAATACTCGACAGATTCTGCAAAAAAATGACATTTCTTGAACTTCAGAGTTAGTCCATTCTTATTGAATACCTCGCACACCCTTTCCAGATGGTCTCTGTGTTCTCGTTAATTTTTTGAATATATCAAAACATCATCTTGGAAACACTTAACAAATTTGTCCATATCTTTGAACATCATAAACATTGCCCTCTGAAACACAGATGCCGCTGACGCCAATCCAAACGGCATACGTTTAAATTGGTACAGTCCTTGTGGTGTGATGAACGCCGTGAGATGACGAGAGTCTTCTGTGAGTTCAATCTGGTGGTAAGCTGACCTCAGGTCCAATGTAGAGAATATTTTTGCTCCTTCCATCATGCTAACTACTTCATTAATATTTGGTAAGGGGTGGCAATTAACTATAATATTAGCATTCAGCGCTCTCAAATCAACACACAATCTCAACGATTTGTCTGGTTTACGAGCCAACACAATGGGAGAAACCCATTTGGATGACTCCACCTCCTCAATAACGCCATCTTTCACCAATTCATCCAAATTATTTCTCAACTCCTCACCTATACTAATAGGAAAATTTCTCAATTTCTGCGCAACAGGTTTAGCATTCAGTTTAAGCTTAATCCTATGGCTGTAGTTTTTTAATTTCCCCAATTTTCCAGAAAATACTTTAGGAAATTTTGATGTAATCCAACTGGACTTTTCCCCAACACTCGCCAGCATAACTGGTTCAATCGCCCTGGGGTTCAGAACTATGCCCAACTCTGCTTGATCCCTCCATCCCAGGACATTGACCCCTTTTTCTGCAACATATACCTTGATCACAGCAATACGTTCTTTAAACCACACAGAAGTCTCTACATAACCAAGAATATTGATTGCTGTACCGTCAAACCCTTCAGCTACTATGTCTGAGGAGTTCAAACTAGATATATCCCACAACGACTTAAATTTTTCCAATAAATAATCATATCTAATAATTGTCCAAGGAGAACCAGAATCCGCCATGAGTTCTAGTTCACGACCTTCAACCACTATAGTACATTTAGGTTGTTTCACAATATTTTTTGTACTATCTAGGACATCATCTTTGACAGAAAGAACTACTCCCCTTTCCTTCTCATCCTGTACATACGAGATTTTCTTCCTATCATTATTATCAGCACTTTTAATGTCCTTACACACTCTGGCAAAGTGTCCAGACCTTCCACATTTGTTGCACTCTTTACCAATAGCAGGGCAATGTGTAGAATTTGCAATATGACTCAGACTCCCACACCTATAGCATGACATTCTATCTGTTCTTTTACTTCTATCTTCTCTTTTGTTTCCTGTATTATACTTCAACGTGGATCTACTATAGTTACTACTATTCCCAACAGCTGCAACGGTATCCCAATTAGAAGAGTTGTTTTTTTCAGCGTCTTGCACAGTCCTCATCCATTTTTCCGATTGCTCCAATGCTTTGGTTGTGTTTATAACTTCCTGTAACTTTGGATCCCCCATCACCCATAATTGTTCTTGAATCCTTTTACTCTTTACATGAACAATGATCTGATCCCTGATCATTTCATCTGTGATGGGTCCAAAATTACAGTGCATGGATAGACTACGTAAACTGGTCAAAAATTCGTCAAATGCTTCGCCTTCCTGTTGAGTTCTAGTATAAAATTTAAATCTGTTCAATGCAATGCTTGTGGTTGGTTTAAATCTTTTCTCAAGTTTGCACAGGGCATCATTGAATACATCAATTTCTTCATACTGAAGCATTACTTGTGGAAGTGTCCTAAAAATAAGCTGTCCTTCTGATCCTAATCAATGTAATAGAATGTTCTTCTTTCTCTCTTGAGACATTCCATCCACATCAATTGCTTTGAGATAAGTTAAAAATTCTTCCTTCCACCTCGACCAAGGAATGGGAGGGTCTCCTTTTAATTGCAAAAATTTTGTAGGGGGCTCAAATTGCATATTGATTCAAAATTATCTATTTATCTTACTATAGTAACAAAATAAATAATTTAACAGCAATTCAAGAGTAATAGTCCTTGCTAACAGTCTATGAATAAATAGTAGTTTATTCTAGTATTTTTTCCTTATATATGCTTAACACTCCTTGAGTTGATAGAAATAATGCTTTAAAACAGCCTTCCAACTGTTTGTACAGGTGTGTTTTTAGTTGTTAAACAATACTCGATAACTCAATGAGCGTTTCCCAAATTCACGCGAGCGTTTCTGACACAGTACGTGTCTTTCGAAATGTCAATGGTTGAGCAAAACATGAAATGAACTCAGCGAGCGTCTTTTGAAGCGTGCTCGCACAAAGGAGCGTCTTCGGTTGCTAGGCAACCCCACCAATTACAGTTCCCGTTATATTACCGATATGAAAAAAAAATAACCCAAGGGCAAATAATACTTGCGCTTAGAGAAAAAAAGGTGTGTTTCACAAACTAGCGTTGTTTGCTAGTTAATTGTTTTCCTCTTCATACGTCCTTCTTCAAAAGATCAGCAACACGCCGTATTGCACCAATGAAACGAAAATTCCCTTAGCAATGGTGGCACAGGAAATCACAGGATCAGGTTCTCCATCCTCGTCGCCAATTTCTGTCATATCAACGATGCAGGAACAGGTAGATTTTAAGTATTTATTCAGAGTAAATAAAGTACGTCAAGCGTAACTCGTTTCCCAGCTAAACCGTCACTCTCTCTATTCTACATATTTTCCTCCCTACCCCACGTATTCACATTCTAAATCTACATTCCTTAAAGAGACCGACATATAAGAATACAACACTATGAGCCATAGAAGAGAAGCTGCCATGTCCACCTACCCTCTAGTGCTTACTGAGGTGCCTTCTAGTTCATAAAGACCCTTCTTTTAAAAGTCCAACACCTAAAGCTTCCCAAGGATTGTATACTTCTGCTGATAAACTGTACACTCACATTCCAATTGTCTCTGACATATTTGTTGTTGTATTTTGAAATGTTCCATGCATGCAGGATTCTGAGCACTATGCAGTGAATATTTGTATTGTATTGTAACTTCATTTCTACAGTGCTTACTACTACTGACAAGGCGTTGAAAGGCTTTACACCAGGCTCTGCTCCAGAATCAGAAAGAGTACCATATATTGCATGTGGCATCATTTAAACAACATTTCTCATCAATTTCACAAGAGGTGTACTATTGCAGCAAGGCTGGTGTTTGAACAGTGGGGTTTAGAGGGGGCAGGAGTAAATTTCTAGTATGCTCTAACGATTCTTTGTTCCTCTCACAGCGTATTCATATATTTGAAACCTACATCCAATAAAGGCTACTGGATGCAATGGCTTATCCACTGCTGTGCTAAGTACCACTGAAGACTCTCAGTTTTACTCCCTTGTATCTTGTTCATGCCTCCTGCAGTAACTTTTAGTTTTCTCTGTTTCTGGTCAAGTCTAGCGCTTTTGGAAGTGTGCTTTCCCTCTTGTAGCTGGCAGGGTGCCAACAGGCAGCAGCTATTCTAAATATCTGTTTTCTGGTGAGCAAAGGGAGTGGCGCAAACAACGTCATTCTATTCTCTGGTGTAATTCAGACGCCTCCATACTTATGAACCAATGTGCAGTAACCGCACATCACGGGAGAGACAACAGGCGCCTCTCCATGGCTTGCAAACAACGCTCTTCCAATCCAAACATTTATAGTTCCTTTATTTACAGGAAACATTTTAAAAGTGTTTGGGGAAATGAGCTACTACAATTGGAAGGTTAGTGGCTGTGGTACGAGACCAAAAAATGTCAGCCTAAACCAGAAAGCCGAAACATAGTCCCGGGCAGGAGAACTACACATCAAGTACTGTACTTTATCCAGAAACTTGCTGGATGGATGCCAAAATGGCGCCGTACATGAGAGCTCCCTGGCTGAGAGGGGGCATGTGAAATGATGTAGAAATATAGGCTGAGAGGAAGAGGCAGGTCTCCAGAAGTGGGGCAGGTGTACAATGTGTTTTTATGTGTAGTTCCTTGCTATTCAATTTTAACTTAAGCAGGAGTAACGAGTCCCAAACGATTCCCTTCCATCGAGAGATAATACAAACAACATACTTAACATGAATACATGAAGGGGCTTTGGGTCAGTCCTCTGTACAACTTTCATTCGCATTTTGCTTCCGTCCATATTTTCATATAGCTTTGGGCAGTGAGACAGCCTAGTGCAGACCATGACACGTGAGAGAGGGCATGGGCCGAATCACACATGCACATAGGCCCGAAAAAGAAGTGCACTTTGGTGACAGAGGTGGTAGGCTAAAATTTTACTTTGATAACGCTTATTTTAATTCAATTTTTTTTTTTCCTTTAGCACCCCTCTATATTTAAACTATGTCTCAGACTTACAGTATTTCAAAGACGATGTTATCTTTCCTTGCACCTATAAAGATATATTCCTGTGATGTTAAGTAAAACTAAAAGAGGGTTTCTATTCCTGTTACAAGTACACCTACCTGCTAGGAATCACCCATCTTAAGAAAATTGGATGTGATGGTTGATTTATCTGTAAATTAAAAATACTTTCTTCTTGTTTTCATTTTTGTGGTATAGGTTTGAACTAAAAAGTAAAATAAAATAACCATTCAGGAGCCTGCCAACGCCAAACCTATTGGCTTTGCTAATGCTTGTTTTTAATTGCAAGCAGTATTCTTACTCAATGGGCTGATTTACAGTTTGGCAGAGAGGGTATTCCGTTGCAACGGTGATGGGGCACCCTTTTCACTAAACTGAAGGTCCACCCACCTCCTTTAGAGACAGGCGGACCTTCATTAGGTCAGTGGCTTTGACTTCTCCGTCTCCTTTCTAGATAGGTACGTCAAAGGATCTGCCTGGTGTCCGCATACCCAATTTACAGCAGGCGAAAACATGGCCAGGTTTCACTGTCTATCACTGCCAGTATGGGAAACTGCAAAATGCCCCCATTGCTGTGGTAGAAAATACCCATGGCAAGTGGAGGGAACTCATTTTTTTTTGTTTCCAAAACAAAATCCCACTTTGTTTTTTTATTTAGGAAAAAAACCTTTGTAAGTTTGTTGGGCAGATAAGTCATGTTGACACAGCCATCCGTCAAACTTACAATACACTGGCAGGCATTGCCCATAGGGTGGTTCTGTCACGGTTTTCAATGGGCTTACCGTCGAAGTTGATGAGGGTTGGGGAACGACCCCGGTTCCGGCAGGTTCTGCTCTGGCCGAGGTAGGGACGACCCCTTCCGGTAGCCACAGTGCTGTTTGACAATAGCAAGCCACTACAGTCCGTGCCCTCCAGAAGGAGTCCCAGAGGAAAAACCCCAATAGGGTAAAAAACCTCCAACAGGAACTCCCTGATACAGAAGGAGGACACCAAGGCGTTAGAGCTGAAGATCCGAGGGTACAGGAAGACTGGAGACGAAGACAGGTCAGGAAATACTGGATTCACAAGAAGAAACCAACCGGAGCGTAACTACCACCAAAGGAGTGTTGCAACGCAATGAACAAGCAGCTGAATTCCCCTTATATACCTCTAGACAGGACGTAGGAAACAGGAAGTAGAAACACCACCATCTTGGATTGGGGAAAAGAATATCATAGTGAATAAAGTACACGCGTCCAAACAAAAAGAAACAATGCATGCTGGGAAGAGAGGAAGTGGGCAGCATGCTGGGAAAGGGAAAAGGCAGGCATAAAAACACCACCATGTGCAAGTATTCGGCTTTTGCCTTTGAACATTGGTAAGTGGTGAGCAGATGTGTATCTAATGTAGACTGAAATGTAAAGCGCACTAAATGTGCTATGCGCGGTCAGGCCTGAAACCCACTCGGGGTCTCAAGCCCTGCCGCGTCTGCCTTTGCGGCAGAACTGAAAGAAGGGGGCGTGGCGAATGCCGCGACCCCTGACCAGGCTTATGGTGTTTCCCGCGGCCCGCGCGCAAGCCGCGGCTTCCCCCGCGGCCCGCGCGCAAGCCGCGGCTTCCCCCACGCCGCGGCATGTAAAGAATGCCGCGCCGCAGTGCCCCGAGCCTGCGGCCGCCGCAGGAGCTGCGGCGGTCGCAGCGTGACAGTATGTCCCCCCCCCGAGGCCCCAGGTTTGTGAGGGAATAGTTGAAAAAAGCGACGGACCAAAAGAGGGGCATGAAATGAAGGGGCATCCTCCCAGGAACATTCACTCATAGGGTAACCTTTCCAATGAATAAGATATTGGAGGCGCCCATGAAAAAACCGAGACTCATAGATTTCCTGGACCTCGTACTCGGGCACATTATCAACCAACAGAGGAGGGGGATAGGAAAATTGTCTGTGAAAAGGATCAGGAAGGTAATGTTTAAGTTGAGAGACATGGAATACAGGGTGAATTTTCCACGTCCGGGGCAGACGAAGACGCACAGACACTGGGTTAATCTTTTTGAGGATTAGAAAGGGACCATAAAAGCGGGGTTTGAATTTGTTCTGAGTGAGTCAGAGAGGTAGGAATCTAGAGGAGAGCCAAACTTTATCATGGACCTGATATGGAGGAGCCGCACAGCGTCTCCTATCTGCTATCCTTTTCATGCGGGACTTAGTGGCCACAAGGTTGGAATGGATAACACGTTGGACACCCCGTAGCTGTCGAACATAGGAGGAAATGGCAGGTAGATTGGAATTATCTCTCAGGGGAGTTGGAAAGGCCTTGGGATGGAAACCGTAGGAGCCATAGAAGGGAGAGACCTTCGAGGCGCTGTGTATGGAGTTGTTATAGGAGAATTCTGCAAGCGGTAAATAGGTAGCCCAATTACTCTGCGTAGCATTGCAGAAGCTACGTAAATATTGTTCGAGACCTTGATTGAGTCGTTCCGTCTGTCCGTTGGTTTGAGGATGGAACCCAGATGATAAGGCCACTTTGATTCCCAATGTCTTACAGAATTGATTCCAGAATCGGGAGATATATTGAGGACCCCTATCCGATATAATGACCTGAGGTAATCCATGAAGCCGAAAGATTTCTTGTGTAAAGATTTGCCCTAATTCTTTTGCCGTTGGTAACTTTCTTAAGGCCGTGAAGTGAGCCATCTTGGTGAAGGAGTCCACGGTTACCATTATTACGTGATTTCCCATTGAAGAGGGTAAAGAACACATGAAACCTGTGGAGATAGTGTGCCATGGACCTGGGGGAACTGGTAGTGGGCGAAGTAATCCTACTGGTTTAGTACGGGGTGTCTTGGCTTGAGCACATATAGGACAAGATGATACATATTCCTCAGTATCTGTCTTGAGAGTTGGCCACCAGAAGGAGCGAAGCAGAAGTTCTTGGGTAGCTTTCATTCCTCGATGACCTGCGATGGGGGAATCATGGCACATACGTAAGGCTTCAGTCTGTACTACTTTATTGGGTAAGAACAGGGCCTTATCATGATAATAATAGCCTTGATCTATGTGCAGTTGCAGACGCAACTTATTCAGCTCTGTCTCTTCTAGACGGGCATATTCGGACTTGACTTGGTCTAAAAAAACTCTGTACTACCCCAATTATCTTGTTATTGTCAAACAGGTTCTGTACAGTAGACTCGCTGCACTCAGGGTAACGTCTGGACAAGGCATCCGCCAGGATGTTCTGAGAACCAGGGATGTAAGTGATATAGAAGCCATATTGGCTGAAAAAGAAAGCCCATCGAGCCTGCCGGCTATTCTGACACTGAAAGTTTCTTAAGCACTGTAGATTTCTGGGGTCTGTCCGGGCTTCAAAAGGTTCTTTTGAGCCCATCAGAAAGTGTCTCCATTCTGTGCATGCAGTCTTTAAGGTGAGTAATTCACGTTCTAACACGGAATAGTTCCGCTCTGAATTGGATAAAATGTGTGACAGGTAGAATACAGGGTGTTCTAAATCATCATCGTCTTGTTTTTGCAGTAAGGCAGCCCCAATGGCTCTTTCTGAGGCGTCTGCGACAACAATGAATTGTTTGCTGGTGTCTGGGTGTCGTAGAATAGGGGCTTGAATAAAGGCTTTCTTTAAATCCTGAAAGGCTGACTCTGCGTCTTGTGTCCAACAAAAGCCCTTCTTTAGATGATCTTTTTTAAGGGTTTGAGTAATGTAGCTGGTTCTCTGGGCAAAGTCTGCTATGAATTGTCGATAGAAATTGGCTAATCCCAAAAAACACTGAGTCTCCTTGATGGAGGAAGGAGATGGCCAATTCAATGTAGCTTGCACCTTGTCTGAGTCCATGCGGCTCCAGTTTGGTTGATGCAATATCCCAAGTATTTTACTTCCGTCTGATCAAACTCGCACTTTTCAGGTTTGCAGAATAAATGGTGTTGTCGGAGTCTCTCTAAAACTTGGCGAACATGCTTAGAGTGTTCCTCTGGATGAACAGAAAAGATTAAAATGTCGTCGAGATACACCACCACTGTTTGTTGCAAAAGATCGGAAAAGATAGAATCCATGAACCTTTGAAAAATGGAAGGGGCATTGGTGAGTCCGAATGGCATTACTCGATATTCGTAGTGACCAAAGGGTGTTCTAAAAGCAGACTTCCATTCATCACCCTTTTTAATTCTTAGAAGATGGTAGGCTCCTCTGAGATCTAGCTTAGTGAATCTCTTTGCCCCTCTGACTGCTTCTAGGATGTCCTTAATGAGGGGTAACGGGTACCGATCTTTAATAGTGATCTTGTTTAATCCTCTGAAATCAATACAGGGACGCAAATCTTTCATCTTCTTAGGCACAAAGAAGAGAGGAGCCCCTGCAGGTGAAGAAGAGGGAGCAATCAACCCGCTCTGTAGGTTCTCATCAAGGTATTCTTTAAGAATCTGCTTCTCAGGTTCTGTGAGAGAGTACATTCGCCAGAAAGGAACCACTGTATCTGGTTCTAAAGGAATGGCGCAATCGTATTCTCTATGGGGTGGCAGTTCAGGTTTTTCTGGCTTCTGGAATACATCGGCATATTCCTGATAATGCCTGGGAACTCCCTGTAGGACGTTAATATAGCATCCCAACTTAGGGGGTGCTGCTAAGAGACCTTTTGGGGACCAATAACCCCGTGCGAGATAGCAGTGGTGTTGGCAAAAGTGAGAGGATAAAGAAATAGTTCTTGTTTCCCAGTTGATGTAAGGGTTGTGCCGTGTGAGCCATGGAATTCCCAGGATCATGACGTGGTGTGGTGATGAAATTAAATCAAATGAAAGATTTTCTTGGTGTTTCCCAAACTGTAGACAGAAAGTAGGGGTGGTATATTGTACGGGTCCTGAGGCCAAGAGTGATCCATCCACTGTATGTACTTGTTCTGGTATTTCCTTAGGTATTTGTGCTATCTGTCGTTCTTTGGCCCAGTTTTCATCTAAATAGATGCCACTGGCTCCGCAGTCCAATAAAGCCAAGGTTCTTTCTTCCCGACCATCAGTTAAATGAAGGATAACTGGTAAAAGAAAAAGAGCAGTTCCTTCCTCCCTGGAAGAACAAATGGAAGGTATTTCACGATATCCCGTCCTCACCCTTCTCACTGAGGACAGGAGTTGGTGTTTCCCAAAGGCTTGGTTGGACGAATGGGGCAGGTGCAAATTAGGTGACCAGCTGCACCACAATATAGACAATGTCCCTTTCTTCGTCTGTTCTCTCTCTCACTAGCTTAAAAAGGTCCTCGAGCCGTATCAATTTGCATTGGCTCTTCTTCAGTGGCTCCCTTGCGTTCAGGACGGACTTCCTCGGTACGATGAGAGAAGGTTCGAGATGTCACTGAGTGTGATGGCAAACGACTCTTCCTTTTCTCCATTCTTCGTTCATTCAAGCGGTATTCTATAGTCAGAGTCTGATCCATCAATCCTTTAAGGTTCTCTATCCTAGCAGAGTGCACCAATTCGTCCTTAATGTCCTCTCTGAGGCCTCTGCGGAACAGTGTTACCAGGGTACGTTCCACCCAGGATGTTTCTGCTGCTAATTGTCTGAAGCGGGTGATGTATTGTAATACATCTTGATTCCCTTGTTGGATGTCGCAAAGAGCTTCTTCTGCTGAAGCCTCGAGTCCAGGGCGCTCAAACATCTGTTTAAAGGTAGTGACAAAGGTGGAATAATTAGACAGGCAGGGATCATTTCTTGTCACTAACGGAGTGGCCCAAGCCAAGGCCGGCCCTGATAAGGCGCTAATCAAATACCCCACCTTGGTCTTGTCTTGCACAAATTGCGAGGGGCGAAAGGCAAAGTAAACCGTCAAGGCATCCAGGAATTCTCTCAATTTGTTAGGCTCCCCGGAGAAACGAGGTGTAGTGGCAGATACTGAGGGGACGTCAGTAGTCCGGGATGCAATGGCTTGTCGATAGACGGTATTTTCAGTACATAGCTGTTGGAGTTCTTGAGCCTGTTGTTGTATTGTCATGAGCAGGGTCTGACTGGTGGGTTCCGTATTTGCCACTGGATTATCCATGGTTCTGGACTGCAACTGGATCTTTTGGCTTTGCAATCTGTCACGGTTTTCAATGGGCTTACCGTCGAAGTTGATGAGGGTTGGGGAACGACCCCGGTTCCGGCAGGTCCTGCTCTGGCCGAGGTAGGGGCGACCCCTTCCGGTAGCCACGGTGCTGTTTGACAATAGCAAGCCACTACAGTCCGTGCCCTCCAGAAGGAGTCCCAGAGGAAAAACCCCAATAGGGTAAAAAACCTCCAACAGGAACTCCCTGAAACAGAAGGAGGACACCAAGGCTTTACAGCTGAAGATCCGAGGGTACAGGAAGACTGGAGACGAAGACAGGTCAGGAAATACTGGATTCACAAGAAGAAACCAGCCGGAGCGTAACTACCACCAAAGGAGTGTTGCAACGCAATGAACAAGCAGCTGAATTCCCCTTATATACCTCTAGACAGGAAGTAGGAAACAGGAAGTAGAAACACCACCATCTTGGGTTGGGGAAAAGAATATCATAGTGAATAAAGTACACGCGTCCAAACAAAAAGAAACAATGCATGCTGGGAAGAGAGGAAGTGGGCAGCATGCTGGGAAAGGGAAAAGGCAGGCATAAAAACACCACCATGTGCAAGTATTCGGCTTATGCCTTTGAACACTGGTAAGTGGTGAGCAGATGTGTATCTAATGTAGACTGAAATGTAAAGCGCACTAAATGCGCTATGCGCGGTCAGGCCTGAAACCCACTCGGGGTCTCAAGCCCTGCCGCGTCTGCCTTTGCGGCAGAACTGAAAGAAACCCCTGACCAGGCTTATGGTGATTCCCGCGGCCTGCGCGCAAACCGCGGCTTCCCCCGCAGCCCGCGCGCAAGCCGCGGCTCCCCCCCGCGGCCTGTGTGCAAGCCGCGGCCTCTCCCGCGGCTCGCACACACGCCGCGGCATGTAAAGAATACCGCGCTGCGCGCCCTGAGCCTGCGGCCGCGGCCGCCGCAGGAGCCGCGGCGGTCGCAGCGTGACAGGTTCCTGACAGTGCCAGAGATGTTCACTGGGCCGGTGGACATCTTAGAATTTGGCAGACGTGAACTCCGTCAAGGCAATTGTAGTAATATGGTTTATTTGTATTTTCACATATATTTGTATTTAGTATTACACTGTTCAGCAGAATATAAATGTGAAGTTACCTTTGTGTTGATTTTAATTTATGGATCTGCGGCCTTGCGGGTTACGTCGGATGGGTTCTGGAACTCAGGTTGCGTAAGTCTGAATTGGACTGTCGTTCGAGGAGCCGTTCGCCACTGCTTATGTCGTGGGTCCTCGTTGGCTTTCTGAATTAAACCTCTTCAATATATATAATTACATCCTGCCTGGTGTCTCTGACAATTTATAATTTCACTGCTCATCTCGTGGATTTCCAGTATACCACAGCGATGGAGTACTTCACTAGATATAATTTGATGGACTTTTATTGTTTTGGATGTTTTTGGAGGAAGGGTGGTTGTGATGTTAACAAAGTGTTACCGTTCATAGTTTTGTGCAGAATATGAAATTGTCTGGGCCGTCTGCTGAAGTGGTTTCACACTAGATTAGAAATGGATATTATAGTGTAAAGTCGGAGTCTTCATTTCATTTAAGAACTTATTTATTAATGTTGAAACAACATCACAGGCTTGTTGAGCGTCCGCTCCGTGTCTCTGTCTTCAAGTCTGCTCCCAGCATTCCGAATAACGAACTTGGAATCCAGGGTGCTTGAATTGGAATTACAGAGACTTACCAAAAATAACATTCTTAAGAACGTATTACAATATAAACTGTTAAAAACAAAGATAAAAAATGTACTTAACTAAAGTACACATAACACATCTTCCCCCTTTAAATAAACAAAAAATAAAATAATTTACTACAAAATAAAATCGCATATATAATCATCCAACCACTTAGGTTTAGAACACACTCTATTACCCTTGTGACCTGTACACCCTTTGTCAAAAACCACCCTTTCTTCTGGAGCTTTATCCATGTGCTCCAGAACTAACTTTTCTTTCATAGGATCAATTTCATCCCTTCATCCTTCCTCACTTAGCAATTGCTGAAGCACCCTCCTCCTCACTTTGCATGTGATTACTCCTACATACATTCTTTCCAACTTCAAAATTATAATTCAATTTGTTTTCTTTTTCCAGATTGCATTACCTTTATTCTTTTCCAGACTATAATCTTCTATGAAATCATTTAAATTCTGCTTGTTTAAATCACTCTACCCCTTGAACACAGCTATTCTTTTAAGATTCCAAACTTTTTCATCACTCAAAAGAACTGCGCTGCGTAACACATTGCTAACTTGAAGAGGGTCTGAAAATTGGCTTTCCCCTTTCCTTACCTTCCATGGTTTCTTTACCTTTACCCCACTGCCTTTGCAAATTTCAATGTTCCTCGCCGAACACCTCTTACTATCAAAAGATTGTTTGTATTTCTGATGCCTTTTAATAACCCTGTCCCTGACCTCATCAAAAGACACCTTGCAATCTGATGCTTCCAATAACCATCCGGCTAGTTCTACTTGACCAAAAGGTTTTAAAAATTTGAACCTCCCAATCATCACCATTCTTACATGCAATTTGAATTGCATCCTTCATAGCTCTATTAAACCTCTCAATCATACCATTACCGCTAGGAGTGTACAAAGACGTGGTTCTATGCTTAACACCAATCCTTTCAAAAAATATTTTTGTTAAGTTTGACACAAACTGCACTCCATTATCGCTAATGATCTGTACTGGTAAACCTTCCTCTACAGAAGTATTATCCATGAATGTCAAAACCCCCAAGGAATCTACCTTATCCACAATCTTCACCAAAGGCCACCTAGAGAAAACATCAATCATAACAATTATATACTTCCCAGGAAAGCCAATGGGACCCATGATGTCTATTGCTACTTCATGCCTCGGTTTCTTTGGTATAATTGGTTCACACATATTAGGTTTTAGCGTCCTCAAGGTTTTATCTGAATTCGCACAGATAACACAATCCCTTTCCGCTTGAATGTCTATTCCTGGCCACCTATACCATTTTTTACCCTATGTTTGATCTTCATAATCCTGCAATGAGTTTCATGACACAAATTCAAGATACTATTCCTAAGTGTCTTTGGGGGAATAGCTCTATTCCCTCTAAAAACTGTACCTTGAATAACCGATAGCTCACACCTCACTTCCCAGAAATGTCTTGAATTCTTTGAAATTTTAGATTTGTTTGGCCAACCATACGTCACCCATCAATCAATATCTGTAAATCCTTATCCATGGAATACCCTTCCTTCCACGTTTCCTCTTTCACACTTCGGGCACCCTCATCATGAATTAACTCCTCCTCTTCATCAGCATCCCATTCTAATATTCCAGTAGGCATACGGCCAAAACATTACTCTTTCCTGGAACATATTCAATTTCATACATATAATCTTGCAGACGCATTGACATTCTAGCAATTCTAGCAGACGCCTTAAACATCTCTTCAGTGGTCAACAATTTTACTAATGGTTTGTGATCTGTATGTAGAATATATTTCTTTCCCCATACAAAAGATCTGTAATGCTCCAGTGCCCAAACGCATGCAAGTGTTTCCTTCTCTATCACCGAAATTGTTTCTTCAGTTGGTGATGAAGCACGAGAAGCGAAAGCAATAATAGCTTTGCTGATGAACTGATTTGTGTCAACACACCTCCTAATCCTTTATCGCAGGCATCTACCGTTACAACATTTATAAACTCTGGATCAAAACAACTTAACACGGGGGCCTGTACAATTGCATCTTTTATGTCTTTAAATTCTGTTTCTCATTCTTGTGACCAACAGAACTCAACATTGTTTTTAAGCAGTGTTTCAACATTGTTCTAATGTTGAAAACTCTGCTGGAAAAACCCTTCACAAATTTCGCATAAATCTCTACCATACCTAGAAATGATCTAACTTCATCCTTACATTTGGGATGTGGAACATTCAGAATGGCTTCCACCAACTTCGGTTTTGTAGCTGCCCCTTTACCACACAAAACATGTCCAAGATAAGTTACTGACTGCACACCAAACTTACACTTGGAATGTTCCACAGTCAAATCTTTGTCTTCCAATATATTTAGAACCTCTTCCAACACTCTGTCATGTTCTGTCCTATCCTTGCCAAAAAGTAAAAATGTCATCTTGGAAACACCTTACATTGGCAAGCTTTCCAAATAACTGATACATTAACCTCTGAAAAATGGCTGCTGCCGGCGTAGACCGAACAGCAATATTTTATATTGGAAACGCCCCATAGGAATGATAAACGCTGTATACTTCTTACTTTCTTCACTCAATTTAATCTGATGA
This sequence comes from Pleurodeles waltl, assembly GCF_031143425.1. Classification (NCBI taxonomy): domain Eukaryota; kingdom Metazoa; phylum Chordata; class Amphibia; order Caudata; family Salamandridae; genus Pleurodeles; species Pleurodeles waltl. Next base: position 68,750,445 of record NC_090450.1, on the reverse strand, counting down.
TATGCAGCTGACAAGTCTATAGTGGAAAACCATGATGCCCCTCTTATAAGTGTAAGCATTTCTGAAATTCTTGGTAGTGGAAATTTATCGACCACTATATAATTATTCATATGGCACATATCTATGCACAAACGAATCGTTCAGTTTCTGCGTTTAGCCACCACCACCGGAGAAATCCATTCTGAAGATTCAATCGGTTCAATAATATCCGCTCTAACCAGTTTGTCTAAATCCTTTTCTGCTTCATCTCTGATAAGTATGGGAATGTTCCTTACTTTATGAACTTTCGGACAAGCGTTTGACTTCAAAATGATACGATGTTCAAAATCTGCTGAAATTCAAATTTTTCCACTAAAACTTTAGGATTTTTTTTTTAATATTCTTCGCTATGTTTTCCATCTCATCCACAACCATAGCTGGTTCGGGACTGTTCGGATCAAGGGTGATATTAACTCTCCTTGATCTTTCCAACCCAGAACTGAAGGTCCATTCCTTGCTATATATAACTTTCCAGTAGATTTCCTGCTCTTAAAAGCAAAAGTCAGCTCTCTATATCCTAACAAATCTATTTTTTCTTCCAAAAATCCTTCCGGGCAAATGTCAGGTTCTTGCAAACTATTACCCAATTTTTTTTTTACAAATCTTGAATTCCATACATTCTCATTAATAATAGTGAAAGGGGATCCAGAGTCAACATACACATGTAAATACGCATATGGCATACCATTTTTTTCTTATTGCATAATGAACCTTCATGCACATTTAAAACAAATACTTGTACCTTTTCTTTTGCTCGCCACAATGCTTAATTTTATTGACTTTACCTTCATCTCCACTTGAGCTTTCACTCACATCTTCAACATACTTCACATTACTTCTTTTCTTTTTTTTTACACACTCTTGTCCTAAGACTCCACATGCTGCACACTTCTGCTTTAACGCTGGACAATATTTAAAAGAAGCTAAGTGTGAATTACTGTCACAGCGATGACACTTTTGTCCTTCACTCTTTAAAGACTGTTGACTTTTCACATTTTCTTTTTTATATTTACTCATCGCTGTATGTTTAATCTTGTTAACTGTTTCTTCACAAAACTCCTTAGACTCTGCCTTAATGGCGTTCGTACTACGACTGGATAACTCTGCTTTCCTAACTATTGTCAAAATACCATTAAGCTCTGCATCTCCATTTACCCATAATCTTTCTTGAAATGCTGAATCACGAGTATGCATCACTAATTGGTCCCTAATTAATTGTTCCTGTAAATGATCAAATTTACAGTCACTGGCCAATTTCTTAAGTGCTGCAACATATTCATCTACTATCTCTCGACATTCTTGCTTCCTTTGAAAAAAAATTATATCTAGAAATACCTATGAACACTTTAGGGGCAAAATAGTTATCAAACTCTTTCAAAACATTTTCAAATACATTAGCCTCCACGCTCCCACTTGTTTTTGTCATTTCTTCATATACTTTTAGACCTCTGGGCCAACAGAATGCAAGAAGATCTTTTTCTTTCTCTCAGGACTCATTTTCCCTTCCTTGTCTATGGTCTGTAAAAAAAAAAAAAATAATAAGATTTCCATTCCACCCATTTCATACATGGGTTCGCACCTGCAGGCCAGAATGTCTGGAGAGGTTGAAGAGAGAAATGCTGTGTGGCCATTCTGAATTAAAATGGACGTAGAACAGTGACCAATCTTCACCCAAAGGACTAGTTCACTGTTTTAACTTTGAAGAGGAAACACCATACCATCAAAAATACATCCAACATGTACCATGTGTGTTTCATTGATGATTAATATCAACAAAGTTAATCCCCCCAAAAAATTAACCAATAATGCACAATGTCATATAACACACCTTGAATCTGTTTGTTTGAGCAGCGTTATCCCATAAAATATGAGAATTATAGATGCGTTAGCTAAAAACCTTTGGTTTGCTCTGAACGCACATTGCCCGATAACAAAAGCCTTCCTGCTCTCCTTCCTTTTATCCTCTTTTGTCATTGCTAATGGCCTTTCATCTAATGGGCTTGTACGTCGATGATGTCAACACGCATTAGGTTGTTACGCGTGCTGTTTCCTCACAAGAGACACCCTCTTCAAATAATGGCGAACGATCCAACTTTTATCAAACGGTGAGAAATGCATCCCCAAACATACTACAGTGCCAGGCGAAAATATTCACAGTAAAAAAATTAAGTCGCTCACACGTTTGTAAACCAAGTGTAGCACTTAAATAAAAACAATCCAGTATGAATCCCAACAAGCCTTGTGAACCTTAGCAAAGCAGATTCCTTGTTCTGCGTGGGTTCTTCATTGTTGTTTCAACTGCTCCAAACTCGTGCAGCAAAATTTGTAAAGTCGGAGTCTTCATTTCATTTAAGAACTTATTTATTAATGTTGAAACAACATCACAGGCTTGCCGAGCGTCCGCTCCGTGTCTCTGTCTCCAAGTCTGCTCCTCGTATTCCAAATAACAAACTTTGAATCCAGGGTACATGATTTGGAATGACGGAGACTTACAAAGAATAACATTCTTAAGAACATATTACAATATAAACTGTTAATAACAAAGATAAAAAACGTACCTAACTAAAGAAAACATAACATATAGTCTGGGCTCCTACATTTTAAATAAACAGATAATCCCATTATTTTGAGATACCATTGTCAGTTTTGAAACAATGCCAGCTTGGGGTCTCAATGGGTACTGCTGCTTTGTTCTCCTCTCTGCTTTTTTGATGGGATGAGCCGTTTGCGAGAGAAGCTTGTATTGTACTACCCCTGCACATATATACCATGCACACCTATCTTGTATGTTTGTGAAGCTTTAGAAAACCTTTTCAATAATATACATTTATGTATACTAGCTCATGAATGGTATCCAAACAAGTTTGCATCCCTTTGTAGCTCAAGGTGGAAATTTGGATGACACCATAGGTTTGTGTTTTACTGTTTAGTTTGGGAAAAAAACAATATAAGCATTGTGTGTTTGTTTTGTTAATGTGCTTATGATAAGATAGAAATGAGTGTGCTTTATTCTAACTATATTAGCAATGCGTTTGCAATTTCAAAACCTATATTCGGAGCTCTCATAAAGCAAGTTGAGTAGAAGAGTATAATTTTCATCATTATATCTTCTTTTGTAGTAGCTTGTAAATTGCTCTTGTATTTGGAGTTCTTTATAGAGTGTATTTAAATTGAGAAAATTATGAAAAAACAAGGTAACCTAATAAGATTAAAAAGAAATCAGGACTTTCATCCCAAATAAAGAAAGCACTCCTCCATTTTTAACTTCATTAAATTATCAACTATTTAGAACGTTTCCATAAATCCAATAGATGTTATAATGTATTTTTTAATTCTACTTTATTTTGTTTGTGATGTTGGGATTTCTCACTAGTCAACACGTTTTAGGATTAAACATATATCTTCTTCAGAAATACCTGACGCTGCCCTGAACATTTTGATTCAAGGGTACAAAATATTGGGTTTTGCTGGTTTTCGATTTCTTCCTCCAATATCTGCCCAAAAACACTGGCCCTGTTGGTAAAATAGGGTCCAAACAGTAACCATAATTTGTGGAGATGCTCCTAGTTGAGGGGATAAATGGGTGCTCCTGACCTCGCCAAAGAGCTACCAGGCTAGCGATGGCAGTATGACAAGATGGAAAGGGACGTACCTTAATCTGTAAATTTGTGCAGGTGTGAGTTTAACATTCCCTGACATACATCCCAAGGGGAAAGGGGAGAGAAATGCAGGATCATTACGCTGTAAGGTGGCCACATGAATCCATGTCATATGGACTCCTTTTCCATTCCTAGGCTTTCATGTGACCAACATTTGCATCCTGGGTGTGGTTGTCGTGTTTTTTTCATTTGAACTAATTAGACTAACACACTTGAAAGCAACAATTAGTATGTGCAAAAAGTTCAGAAATTGAAACCATGCTTGTGGTAATATGTAGTGCGGGGGCAAGTAACCGTTTTGAGACGGCAGATAGTTGGACATTGGGTTTGTGTGCCAATGGGAAGGAGAGCGATATCAAGAAGAGCACACAATGTACTTGAAGGCCTTAAAATCTATCCAGGCATTGAGGTCTATATGAGTTGTGGGAAAACAGTTAGAGGAAAAACTGTCAGTAGATAGGTGGGTCAAGCATATGCCTCAGAAACTATAACCTGAAATGTCACTACAGTTATTTGTGTGTGTAACTTGCAGGTCAAAGGTTGCAGTGGCAGTACTATAGCTTGTGGTTAAAACATCTATTATAGATATATAGGTTTGAGTGCATACAAGTAACTACAAAACCACAAATGTACAAATATAACATAAATATGTGAGGGATTTGACGTAGAATATCCTAATACCAATTTAATGGGCCACACAGTAATGCTGTTACTATATATATATATATATATATATATATATGTGTACATACACACACATACACATATATATATTTAATTGTACATCTTTACAATTTGGGGTACAAAAAGATACAGAAAATTGCTCACAGTCACACAAGTCGGCTGACAAAATAAGTACATTTATATATATTGGTAATTAAAACTCTAATTGAACGAGATATCAAGTGATAAGATAGCATTGAAGTTTTTTATGTAGAACGTCAATGAATGCAGTTTGGGAAAGACATAGAGTTTTGGATTTTGAGGGGAAGCTTTGCGAGTTACAGCAGGGCTGGGAGGGCGTAAATTAAAGGGGGGGTGCAGGGAAGGGGCTGTCATGCAACAGTTGATGCACAATAGCCCCTGCATGTGGGGAGGGGTGGAGGAATAACCTGCCACCAGATGCTTACACTGGCAAGGTAAGTTATTCCAGTAGGTCTGATGAGTGTTATCCAGTAGGAGATTATTAAGTGTTCCACTGAGTAATATCTTAGACAGATAAATTGCCTCTGCAAATGTTTATTTGATGTTGTCCAATTCCAATTCAAATAATATTGAATGATGATTTATAGTGATGCAAATTGTAGTGTGCCAAGAAATGGGTGTTTAGACCACAATGGATCTTAGGTGAATACAGACTAGTGTAACTGAGCTGGTGACTTTAACTGTGACTATTAAATGTTAATAGCATTTTTGGAGGAAAAAAAGGAAAGGGCATGTGGGGAAGCGGAGACAAGACCAGCAAACCAAGCCGCCACACATGGCCTAAACTTGCATGTCATAACAGAGGAAACTGTAGCAGCAGCTGGACTGGAACTGCGGCCAGATAAGACGCAGCACCCTACGCCGAGCAGAACTCAGCACTGAGGATGCCGCACCTCAACTCACGAATGAGGTTGCATGCAGCACTATTGGAAGCCAGCTCGCGTAGGCCCTTTGCAGCAGTACGGTGAGGAGATAAACTGAAACGGAGCCCCCCCCAGAAGAGTGCCAGCACACAGAGATGAGGACTGGGAGTAGAGGTATGGCAGTAAGCACTGTTGCCCCATGAGTACTGAAACCACAGGTCAAATTGCCAAAAAACTGCCTGCCTATACTGAAGTGCCAGCCCCCCATTAAATCAGTTAAGGAACCTGTTAAGTGGGGTGGGGGGGTGCCATTGACCCCTAGAGCTTTCTCCTTGCCCCGTAGTGCAATAACAGTTTCAAGGACACTACCCTCACCATTAACTGACCGCGCCCATGACAAGGCTGGCGAGGCCCTGACGAGGTACATTGATAAGCATGCCCATAAGCGGGGAGCAGCAGGAACACCATATGCCGTTAAGTGAAACCTGGTGGAGAATCATTGGGAAGCGAGAAACTAGCAAAAAGAGGGTGGCTGTCATACTCTGAATCAGTGGACCCCTAAAATTTACACGCACTGCTTGCTACCTGTGACGCCTTGTGACATCACTGAAACCAGCAGCTCAAGGCTAATTTGGCGCACAATACATATTTGAGCTCACCTGCCTAACTATGGGGAAAATTGGTTGTAAGACAGACCAAGACACAGGCCACATGGAAGAATTCCCTCCATAGTTACTGAGGGAGGACGGACCTCACCACATGAAAGCCCCTGGAGATCCAACCTTGCAAGATATACTGAAAGGCCATAACTGCTTACAAGGAAGTCCTGGAGGGTAAAATAGATTCCTTGGCCATTGACATGGGGCTACTCTGCGATGACATTCGATGCTTGGCGGAGCGGTTCACAACAACAGAGAATACACAGTAGGAAGTCTCACCATCCCTGACCGCAGTGGCAAACAAGCTGCGCGACCTCAAAACAAAAGTCCATGAGCAGAGAGCAGAAGTCGCTGAAAACAGGTCTAGACGCCATAATGTCCGCATAATTGGCCATCTGGAGCGCATGGAAGTCGGAGACATGGTGGGATACCTGGAACGCTGGATTCGGGAGGAAGTGGTGGCTGACGGCTTTTCCCCTTTCTTCACTTTAGAGCGGGCACATAGTGTGCTGGTCTGTCCCCTGCTTATGGCACCCCCCCCCCACGCCCAATGATAGCAAGATTGGTACATTACAGAGATCGGGATTGCATCCTTAGTCATGCAAGGAAGAAAGGGGACATCATTATTGAAAATTCCACGATCCGCCTCTTTTCAGACTTCTCACGCAAAGTACAGAAGCAGAGATCTACTTTCTGGGAAGCTAAGGCGAAACTCAGACAGATGGGATTACAAGATGGCATGATGTTCCAGGCCCACCTCCTGGTGGCGACGGTGGAAGGAACTCAATTCTTCCGGACTCTCAAAGAGGTCTGGAGCTGGAACGACCTGCATAAGCCACCTGCATCAAGCCAAATCTCTCACAGAAGCTCACTACATAGACCCATGCAATGACACAGACCATCCACTTGCAGACAGATGCCCCCTCCAGAGAGAAGACCCAACAAGAGCGTCAGAAGGCGATTGAGCCGGTAGCATCTCTGGGCGCCCACGAACGGAGTCCCTCCCTACTGTTGGATGAGGAAGAGGGGGGTACTCTGAATCAGACCAAGACTCTTGTACTTCACAAGACTCCGAAGCTTCAATGCCGGTGGTGACTCAAGGGATATCTGATAACATTATCTAAAGGTGTCAGCTTACCAGTACAGTCAAAGTAAGAACAGCATTGCTTAAGGGGGAACACTGCTGGTAATACCTGCATGACCAGCCGAGTGCAGAGGAGTGAAACCTGGGGGCGGGGGGGCACTAGATTGCTACACGCCGGCTCTTTCGTAACTGCAGTTCTAAAAGTTGACTGTTGATGGTTTTTTTTTGCCTGTCCTGGGGAGTGGGAGTTTAACAGTTAATCGTTGGGTGTTTCGCAATAGGAAATTTGAGTCTTTCACCACTTGGAGGCACATATTCGGGCTGGGTGTGCCAATATTCTTGAGATGAAAAGTGCAGCATAGAAGGGTGAGATGAAGGGGGTGGAGGGGGATGAAACAGACATTGATGCGATGATTGCCATTGAAACCTATACATTTCTATCATGGCCCACAAGAGAAATGCATACGATGACTAAACAATATAAGGTCTTCTCATACTTAAAACAGGAGAGGCGTCCAAGTAGCTATGCTGCAAGAAACACACCTCACAGGCACCGGAGGTACAGCACTACACAGACAATGGAGGGGCCCGGCATATTACACCTCCTTCTTGGCCTATGCAAGAGGAATTCTGATTTGGATCACGGCAGGGGTCCCGTTCCAACACACAGGACATATCATTGACACAGAGGGTAGATATGTTGTAGTGAAAGGTAGATTAGAGGGACGGGACATAACCCTGGTTAACATTGATGCACCTAACATAGAGCAGGGTGCTTTCCTGATGACCGTGTCTGTGCGACTGGCCCTGTTTCTCCTCAGAACTACACTTATAGGGGGCTCACATCCGCCACTTCGAGACTTGTCAGGAACACGGACAGCCAGACAGTTCCAAGCCTGGCAAACTCAATGGAGACTTATCAACACATGGCGCCAACTCTACGGTGCGAGACTCCATTACTTACAAGTGCTCTTTGATACGTTCCTTAGCACCCCCGACATACACAGTTTAGTACCTAGCTTCCACAATTTCAGACCACAACCCTATATTATTCCACCTGAAATGGGGGCGCGTTAAAGCATGCATCCCCACATGGCAATTCAATCCCGAATCCCTGGAGGATCCACATTATCTAGAAGCAGTGAGAACACACATAGAACATTATTTCACAGAGAACATGGGCACAACCAGGCACCCCCTAGTGGAATGGGACGCCTTTAAGCCAGTCAATAGAGGCAAATGTCTGGCAGAATCGGTGGGGGTGAGATGCAGATTACTTAAGGAGGTCTCAACAGCTGAGGATACACAGAGGACAGGAGAAAAACAGAGACCGGCACATCCAAAATAGCAAAATAGATTACTGGAAGCTGAGTCACGCGGGCCAACTTGTACAGTGCAGGTGCTTTGATCATAAAAGATACATGACTTGGGCCCATGCAGAACGAGACAAGACTGGGTCCTTAATGGCCTGGTAAGCAGACTCGTCCAAGAGGGGCTTCATTATAGTGGATATCCTAACGGAGGGGGGACAAAGACTATACATGCAGGACAACGCGAACAAACACTTCATGGGCTACTATTCCCGACTCTACAAGAGTACTACCTGCCATGACGCAGAAGCACTTCAGACGTTCTTAGCCCCACTCCCCCTTCCAACCTTTGCGCAAGAGGAAGTGGAGACCCTCGGGTTGAGTTTTCCATTCAGGAGGTCCGTGGTGCGATTAAGGGATTGTCTCATGGTGAGACGCCATGGGATGTTTATGTTTTCAGATGAGTTTTACGTGGCATATTCAGACGTACTGGCTGGTTGACCTATATAAGGCTACCAGAGAGGAGGGGATACTACCAACTACCACTAGGGAAGCATTGGTGGTGCCGTTAGTGCCGTTATTGAAACCAGGGAAACCAGCAACTGACAGCGGCGCTTATAGACCGCTGGCAATGCTTATCTTGGACCATAAGATAGTCAGTAAGGTCTTGGCCACGCGGCTCCTCTCACATATGCCCCATCTGGTCCATCCTGACCAAGCCTGGCTTATACCAGGTCGCAACACAGCAATAAACATCCACTGATTGCTAGCAATAATAGATGACTCTACTTATGACAAAACTGGAGCTGTCATCTTAGCGAGGGACATCGTAAAGGCGTTTGACACCCTTGAATGGTAATTCCTCTACTCCGGTATGACCAAATGGGAATAGGAGAGGGTAACATAACTTGAGTCCGCTTATTATTTAATTGTCTCATGGCAAGGGTACGCACAGGCCAAACAATATCAGAAAGTTACACAGTACAGAGAGGGACAAGACAGGGCTCTCCCCAATACTAAGACAGATAGTCTTGTCACGATTCCTGTATTTTTTTACAGTGCTCCCCATATGGTTGCCCCCTCCAGTTTTCAGAGAACTGGACTTCCACCCATTGACATTCCTCTGGGGAAGGGCTGGAGATGGGTAGCTCTGACTAAACTGCAAGTACAATCGGCAGACTGCGGGCTGGCTGTGCCAGAGTTTGAATCTTACTATTTGGCTGCACACCTCCAGTGGTATGCCCAGGGGCGAGTGAGTAGACAAGCCCAAAATAGGTCGATACACCCCTTCACCTCCCTCTCTGACAAGACTACTGGAAGTGCTGCTAAGAATAAATAAGACAAGGGAAGATGACACAACAGAATAGAATTCAGAGTCTGCCGCAACTTCTGGATGAGATGCCTGCAGAAAATGAAGACTTGCACTCTGTTTCCCCGGCATTACCACTTGGGGGTGACTCTCCGTTGAGCCGAGAGTTTTAAAGCAGAATTTGACTTACCACATGGCCTTTTCTGCTCCATGGAGCCATTACAATGGCCTTGCGTAAACAGTGGAAGTCAGGCCTCATTGAACCACAGACACATGCAACAGGCCAATATCTAGGCCTGCCCTCAGGCACGTGCAAGACAGTCACATGCCTTTAAAGGATAATAAGAGAGGACATGGTCCAACCATTATAAACATTAAGGTCTAAATGGGAAGAAAATGCAGGGACTTCCATACCCGCCAAAGAATGGACACACATCCTGTAAAGGATCCCAAAGTTCTCATGAAATGCTAGATTTAAACTCATCAACTTTTTTGTCCCAACTCATCAACTTTTTTGTCCTACAGAGGGCCAAGGTTATTGATAAGGAGCTTCTCTGTACTCTGGGCTACTGCTTGTTAGGATGGTTCACCCACACTCTCAAAACAAAAGTTACCAGCAAATTTCAGGACTTGGCGACCAAAAGAGAAATAACCCGAATCTGAAAGGTGTAACGTTGGCCCCGCATTGGAGTCTGGCACAAAGAATTAGAAAGATGGGTGGGATGTGAGAGGGCTGTAATGCTTAGGGAGACCAGGAGGGGACTCAGGCCTTTAGATGAGGCAAGAGCTCGGGAAGTCCTACTAGACATTCTGACGGCACCGGACAAGACCTTCCAGAGACCCTCGCCCACATGGTCACCGAACCCTAGGGGTTAAGGCACTGACGAATCAGACCTCACGGAGAATATTGTGCAAGGAATATCCTTGAGACCTGGGTACCCGCACACATAGAATTTCCCTCGCTGACCACACTGAATCTCAGATGCCACCCTTTTGAACTACACCTTACCTATACCCAAACTGACGAATACCCATCTGGAACAACCTGTATTAACGACTCAATTATGTGGAGGGAGGGGAGTAGAGGGTGGGGGAGGAGGTGATGATTTTTGGGATGCAGCGAATGTTATTTCCTTTGATTGTGATGAGAAGACAAGTGTTAACAACATGCAAATGTTTTTGTACCTTGCAAACCTTCAATAAAATAGGTTTTAAAAAAAGAGCAGAAATAAATGTTTTCCCCCCAGGGGGAAGGGATCACCCTATCCAAAGAATAAGAAAAAAAGTTTCTCCGTGGAGAAAATATTTTCCCACTGGAGAAGAAAGAAAAAAGGTTTTAACAAGTAGATTTGCCCTTGCTCTGCATGTTTGTGAATGAGCAAATGTACATGTCAAAATTAATTTCACAAAAGTGTTCTAAGAGTAGGGTTTCCAGGGCTATTTCTGTAAACTCTTGTGAATTTCTGAAAGTCACAAATCTGCCACAATGCAAGGTGACAGAAATGCGAGAGCCCATAACGTTTCCCTTAATAGTTTTATGCTAGTTTGCCATATTATTGTTTTTAAAACTGACAAGCACCAAAGATGTTTTATTAATTCATGCTTTACAGAAATTGTATTTAAAGTTGTCATTTAGAATTGAAAATATTTCAACAAAACTGCCTGTGACTTTCGTCCTTTGTTTTTAAAACTGCAAATATTATATGGGAAAATGTACATAATCACCAATTTTCTTTATAGTTTTTCTGCATGTATTTGCATAAAATCACTGAGCATTGTAAGAGCATTTTAAATAGCTGTAAAGTGTTAAACGTTACTAATGTGTAAACATGTTTTGTATTGTAATCACTGTCAGCAATGCAAGCTAAACTTACTGCTCACTGTATTTCCTTAGATTAACACAATAATAGTAAAGGCTTTGCATTAATGCCCAGTATATGCAATTTATAATAAATGACACGTTTGCCTATTTTGTGTAAGTAGCAGATTGTCCTCTTTAACTACCGTGGGGCACACTGTAAATTGTCTGCCAAAGGGTGGAGCTGCGGGGGTTGGGCTTCACTTGTGCAGTTTATCCAAGGTTGTCCCTGACCCCAAACAATATGTCTAGGTTTCAAACTGTTCGCAACTCTGTTATTCAGGTACATTGACGTTATTCTTTGGGAACTTTATGATGACCAACATTTGGAAGTAGTCTGTGACATGTGGCACAATTTATTAACAAAACTGTAAATATAATCATAGTCCACTGGTAGTGGTAAAACTGCTTTTCACATTCAACTCTCTTTGCTGAAGCCTGGCACGTGTTGTACAGTGTCTCTTTGAGACAGCATATAGCAAGACTGGGCTTAGTCCCCATGAAGTTTGATCACAACACACCTGTTTTGTTGTCCATGAGATGGTGCCTGATCAGAGCAAGAATTACCGTAAAGTTGGCCTGTATTATTCACAACTGTCAACAACTGTGAACTATCTTTCAAAATAATAGTGGTGATCGCTGACTGGCAGCATTGACTCCGTAAAGCAGATACCCTTATTTGCAAAAAGAAATTGACCATCGTACAATCCTTCACAGGAAGTGTTTTCAGATTGTGGGACTCCCTTCCTCTCAGTACAATCCCATGAGGTCTTCAAGAACACAATGAAAAAGCTGTTATTCCAACAACAAATTTCTAACATGATTAATCTTCCTATCAAATCCACAAAAATCCTAATGAAGACTAATTTCTTTTAGGTTATCCACAGAGTCAAAAGGCTCAATTCACTTGGGCACTCTCTCTTGACTTCTAAGTTTGCCTTCAACTGTTCTGGCTCATTTTGTAAGTACTCCGAATCATGTAAGTTAATGTACGATTGACTTGATAAGTGGAGCTCAGTTTTAGATTTTGCTCACGTTAATGTTCTTCCTTATTTTGTAATGACCCTGAATGATGTAAGTGATTGTGCTCTTGCCTCTTAAAATGCAGCGAAGTATTTCTTTTGCTTATAGTAGCGCGCTACCTAGTTTTTTAATTTCTGGGAAACATTAACATTTTTGGTACTGTAGCCATTAAAAAGCGCTGCCTAATATTCTCTGTGTGTTTTTTCACTCTAAAAAATGAATTATCTGTATAGAGTTTTACCACCACAAAGGTATATACACAAATCATAAGTGAACAAATATATACTATTCCTAAAGTTGCATAACATTTGAAGTGAGATATTTATTAAACATTTTTTAGGCTAGTTAACATTATCAATGTTAACATTTTGCTTTGTGGTAATGACAAGAAACACAAAGAAATGTGTCCTAAATGTTGGTAAGCTGGACTAACCCTTTATGTGTAAGTGTTTGTTTGACATGACAGGTTGTTCACTTTGTTGAAGTGATTGCAGTAAGGAGTGCAAAGAACATAAATTCGGTCAGTGGCAGCTGGTACTTTTAGCAGGGAGAGTGGCGGATGGAAAACAAATGTACACATAAACACAGAGTCACACCGGTGCAGTCACACGGGCACACAGAGACACATCCATTCACTCCCAAATATTCAGGGACGCATGCACCAAACATTACAAATAAAAACACACTTACCTGTGCAGCTCTGCCTTGGAAGTCCCAGGAGGATGTGCACTTCTGCCTTCTCTTATTGGCTGACCCCCTCATTGGCTGAACTAAGATCAGCCAATGAGGGAACGCAGCAGTCCCTCACTCATCACAGAGTGGGATGGGTCAGTGATAGTTGCTGACCGCACCTCATTCTGTGACGAGGTATCAGTGAGGGACACACTGCCCTTCGCACTTTAAGGCTTTAAGCTGAAATGCCCAAGTCAGAGGCATTCAGTCATGCTACCCACATCAGGTGCTTTGACAGACTGAAGATGTCACGCCCGCAGAAGCTTTGACGACTTCATCCTGGCAAAGTTCAGCTCAGAAAGCCAGGTGTCAGCGCATCTAGCTCAAGTTTAACTCCTGACTGCCTGACCTGAAAATAAAAAGTGTCAGTCAGACTGACCTTTGCTCTGCCTGACAGACACTCTTTGTTTGGGCAAAAGTTGAGGACGTGAGATGGCCCCTCGACCAATTCGGATAGGCTGAATATAGTAGAGATTATCCTGAACATTACTTCTTTCTGGGTACTCTGTGTTGTGAGAAGTGGTTCACACATATTGAATCTACCAGTTGGGTAAAAGCTCAGGTTATATCCATAAACCTCAGAGAAGTATAATTGCCTGCACCCCAGTCCTGTGTCAAGTGTAAAAAATCTGGGGATTAAGTTTGACTCAGTTTTAACTATGGGGTAACAGATCGAAAGGTGTAGCCAAGACCTATTTGTTTCAATTACTGGTCCTCAGACAGAATATCTACCCTTTTAATGTACAGCAAAGTACACAGATATTAAATACCTTCATATCTGCCAGACTGGACTATTGTAATTCGACCTACTTTAGCCTTTTGGACAAGCTGTCAAACATTGTTCAAATAGTGCAGAATATGTCTGCCAGACTAATTCTAAACAGGAAAATTGAATCCATTAGCCTGGGTTTAGCCAAACTTCACTTGCGCTCATGTAAAGCAGAGAATCAGTGTTAAGACTTTGTTTAGTCCAGAAGGTGTTGTTTGACAACAGGCCTATCCGGCTGACTAAAAGAATGTCTTTTTACATCAGAGCTTGCATTTTGAGAAAGCTGCACTGGTGAATTTTCCCAGTATCAACAGAACCACACTGGGTCTTTTGTCAGTGGAAGCAGCAAGATTGTACCACAGTCTCCCTCTCGAATTTCAGTAGGAAAAATCTCTGTTAAAATTTATAAAACTATTTAAGACTCATTTGTTCCCTAGTGACGGATCCTTTCTCATCCCCATGCCAAGATACCCACAAGTGAACATTTGCACTCTGTGAGTGTGAAAAAATAAATAAATTAAATAAGCCTAAGAATAGCAAAGGGACGGTACGTTTCTGGGATATTGCTTATTTGAGATTTCCACATCAAAGGTTACAGTATGAGTTACTTGTTCCATAGCTGTGCATCCCATTGTCTGGATTGCCACTGCAAAACATCCAGAGCCAAATAGAAAAAGAGTACAAAATCAATTCTGAAATGCCATTGTCAAGATTCCTTTCAGACGTATGGACATAAAGAATGATCTTTAAGCAACAATGTTGTGCTATACATGTTAACAATGGTTCCAAAATATATGCATCATGTTTGCTCTGGTGCAAAAACTTTTCAGCGACATAGACAAGGACCAAATTGTTATGGTTTATTGTGTGTCCCATGAGTAGTAAAATAGTACAAAATGAATCTATCCAGTTATTGTACATGTACAAAGTTTCTCTAACATGGTCCCTTGTGCAAACTCATTGTAAAATATACTATGTTCAAGGGTGATGTGAAATGTAGTAAGGTGTCCCAAATATCTAGAATTATTTTCTTTATCAAACTTGAGTAGATAGTAGCTGAACTGCAAAGCTTCTGGAGCAATAGAATTTCCTGCAGCAGTCACTTTATTCACAACTACTGAGCTTGCTCTTTGTGGATTACATTTGGGAAGGGCAATCCAATCCTAGCCTTAAAAGTCATAAGCAACTTTTGGAAATATTCTGTATGTTTACGCACAAAAACGTCATTTAGTCATTCCCTTCTAAAGCAAAAGCTGTTCTTTGGAAGGGATAGGCAAGAGAAGTGTCCCTCACAGAGGTACAATGATAAATGTTTAGAGTCCTAGGGCCAGATGTAGGTAAGTTGGGTTTTGCGACTCGCAAATTGCAAGTCAGTGCAAGTCGCAAAACCCTATGCACAACAGTGTCCCTGACACTGTTTGCGACTCGCAAGGGGGTCGCAAATGCCCACCTCATGAATATTCATGAGGTAGGACGCAATTTGCGACCCACTTGAGACTCGCGGCACTCACAGGGATGGTGGCCTGCTGGAGACAGCAGACCACCATGTCTGCGACTGCTTTCAAATAAAGCAGTTTTTTTTTTGTAATGCAGCCAGTTTTCCTTAAAGGAAAACGAGATGCATTACAAAACTAAAAAATGAAACATTTTCGTTTCATTTTTTCAGAGCAGGCAGTGGTCCACAGGACCACTGCCTGCTCTGGAAAAATGTTTTTAATGCCATTCACAAAGGGGAAGGGGTCCCCTGGGGACCCCTTCCCTTTTGCAAATGGGTTAGCACCCATTTGAAATGGGTGCTAACTGTGATTGGTTTGTGTTCGCGGTCACAAACACAAATGTTTGTGATGTCATTCACAAAGGGGAAGGGGTCCCCTGGAGACCCCTTCCCTTTTGCGAATGGGTAAGCACCCATTTGAAATGGGTGCTAACTGCCATTGGTTTGCGTTCGCGGTCACAAAGGAATCTGGCATTGCACTGCGACTCGCAATTAGGAAGGGACTCCGCTTCCTAATTGCGACTCGCAAACCCGTTTTGCGATTTGGTAACGAGGTTACCGAATCGCAAAACGGGTTTTGTGCATTGCATACTGCAGTTTGCACATCGCAAACAGCGAAAATCGCTGTTTGCAACGTGCAAACTGTTTCCTACATCTGGCCCTTAACCCTTTCTCGCTAACAATGGTATCAAATAAATTTCACTTTGTAAAATTCGGCAGTCGTAGCGGCCATCATTTTGGGGAGGTGAACCTTCATGAGTGGATGGATCCCCTTGTACCTGATCAATGTATTCACCTATTGGAATATAAATTTCTTATAAAATTACAAGCATAACAGATTTAGACCCAAGGTAGATTTATCACATCTGATTTGCCTTGTATCACAAATCGGATTTGCAACTACATACCGATTCGGTATTAGGAAGGGGCATATCAAGGGAGTCCCTTCCTAATACTGAATCGCAGAGGTTTGTATGATTGTTTTCTGACTGTGAACGCGGTCGCAAAACAAACATAGTTAACACCGATTTCAATGCATTTTGGGATGTATGAAGCCCAATTTGCAATTCGGTAACTTGTTACCGAATCGCAAATCGGATTTGCAACTACATACCGATTCGGTATTAGGAAGGGGCATATCAAGTGCGTCCCTTCCTAATACCGAATCGCAGAGGCATGTATGATTGTTTTGTGACTGTGAATGCGGTCGCAAAACAAACACAGTTAACACCAATTTCAAATTGGTGCTAACCCATTCGCAAAGGGGAAGGGGCCCCCTTCCCCTATGGGAATGCATGCAAAAAAAAAAATTAATAGCAGGCAGTGGTCCCACGGACCACTGCCTACTTTAAAAAAATTAAAAGAAAACTTTTCTTTTTTCTTTTTTAAACGCATCCCATTTTCCTTTAAGGAAAACAGGCTGCATTAAAAAAAAATATTGCTTTATTTAAAAGCAGTCACAGACATGGTGGTCTGCTGAGCCCAGCAGGCCACCATCCCTGTGATTGTAGCCATTCACAATGGGTCGCAAATTGCGACCTACCTCATGAATATTAATGAGGCAGGTCCATCTGCGAGCCCTTACGAATCGAAACTCCTAGAGTTTCATAAATTCCAATAGCGATTACTTAATTGCAGTTTGCAAAAAAATCGCAATTTGGTCATAGGTATTGAAATTAATGATACATCTCTCCCAAAATACTCTGTGAGTTTAAGCTGTAACACTATTGTGGAAACCTCCTTGGCATCTCTAATAATTTTGATATGGTTTGACATGAGAGCCTGGAATGCAGGGAGACAGACAGCCCTGTCTTATTCCACTGCAAAGGGAAATCTTATTTTTGTAGCACTTTAATTATCTTGGTTTACCCTATCAATATTTTTATGCTGGCAATGACAGTAGGGCTGAGTAGATGTATTCACTGTGGACCTTTTTTCAATTATGTGTATTTTTGCTAACATTGCAGTCTGCCAAGGCCACATAAAACCTGTCTGGTGAAAGTCAATGAGTTGCAGGAAGAATACATCTATTCTGTTTGGAGGACAAGTGCCCTTTAAAACTTGCAGTCGCTTGAGGGTCTATATGTGTCAATATCCAATATATATATCAGACTTAGAGTTGGTGACAGAGCCAGTATCCTAAAAGGTGTAGTAACTCTTGGTACATGTTGCAGAACCCTTCCCTGTGAGGCCCTTGAGATGTGGCTATTTTCAATGGTTTACTGGCTTTACCTATTCTTTAGGTATTGTGCTATGTAAAGATACCTCTTATTATTATTAGGTAAGATATAGAAAGGATAGATCTTGTATATAGTCTGTCTGTTCCTTCTTTCTCATCAGCAAATAACTTTAAGTATCATGGAATTCCTTATTTTCTTCCTTTTTTGTGAATCACGTCTGCATATTTTATTATCTCACTGTGTACATAAGGTTTTTTGTAAATTTCTATTCACAATCTGTGTGCTAACCTGAAATATCCTCATCAAATAATATGTTTAAATAAGGTAACCTCTACCTTGTTAATATTAAGCATAACAATGTCCTTTCTCACTTTCCTGTGTTGATGAGTGTTTGCTAGGAAATGTTGCTGTTCGGGGTCAGCTCTAAAGCCTAGCCGGTTCATTATGCAGACTTTCAATCTGTGCAATCTTCAAGGCTGTGGGGAAATTGCACTCTTTTCCCACTCACTACTAAAGAATTTCCACAGCACAATTACCTTCATCCCATCATATGTGGTGGCCTCCAATGTTTCACATCCCGAGGCTGTTTATAAACTAAATTTCCCATATTTGCTCATTGATGTTGTTCTGATAATCTGAATCCCTAAACTGTTGTTTGTTACGTGTCTATTATAAATACGTTTCTCCCCTTCTCCCAATGTAAAGTTTGTCTTTATCGATGCATGGTCTGAATCTGTGATCCTGCAGATGTTTGTGAAGTGTCTCCTTCATTTGAGTGACTAACATATAAGTAGTCATGAGAAGAAAGTGAAATTGTTGTCATCTGGACGTCTGTCTCTCTAGGTATCTTTAAGTTCCAACCTTGAAAATCTTTGACCCTGTTTTAAATTGAGATCTCCACTTAACCTGGGAATCATCAAGTGTATCACGCCAGACTACCTTACTTTCACCACCGAATATTATATCACTTTAGTCAACTACTTAAAACTGGTGAAGGCAAATGAACTAAAATTGTAACCTTTAAGTAAGATGTATCATCCATGTATTTTGATGTAATCTTTAACATTAAATGGAAAATCCATGTGGACTAATATTGTTGCTGCTAGAAATTCGGTCTAGATATGGGATGGTGTAGAGTTTTTCTCATCTTGCTGGATCTATAAGTAGTAAGTACGATACTTGTGATAGTTGTTCATCTGAACTGATGTGGCGGAATATTCATCCCTCTCAAATGTGATTAGTATGAACAGTGATTTGCCTAGTATTACATTGGGTAAGCTTTCTACATGTGTTCTTGTTCTTCAGTGTCCTTTCATTGTTCAACTCTTCTTCCCCTGATCTGAATCATTATCTCCCTTAAATTCAGTATATATAGTGGACAAGTTATCATCAGTGTTAATTACTTTGTGTGAAGAGTAATTTTCTTTTCCATCTGGTTTCCCTCCTATTTTAAATGTAGACATGTTTATGCTAATATTGTGTAGTGTGGAAGTCCCGCTTGCAATTTTTCCCAACACAAGTCATGGATGACGAACCTATCTACTCCAGGTTTCTTTGGGGGCCTAAGCATGGATAGAGGAGCAGAGAGCTTATGAGCATGCCTCCCTGCCAAATCAGCAGTAGGGCAGAGCGCTGGGTCTAGGACAACCATACCATCTGGTGCAGGATGGATGATCGAGCAGGTCATGCAGTTCTCTGCTATGGGATCTGTATGATCTAAAGAAGTGGGAAGGGGGACAAGGAAGGGAGACACCACTAGAGTATGGCAGCCACACTTGGGCTGCACATATAAAGTCAGAAAATGGCCACATGAACTTCAAAACTTCACTTCCCTTGTGAATGTCCAAGATCAAGCCTAAGGGTTCGGAATGCCCAATCAGCAAGTGTCTCAAGAAATGGGGAATAGTTATAGAATAACTTTCTAGAAAAGGATGGGTTCCCCAAAAAGTTCACCTCCTGAAGTATATAAAAAGCTGAGGAAAGTGTGAGAGCTTGGAGCCTGGCTAAAAGTGCTTTCTCATTGTACAATAGATACCTTTAGATGTCCTCATCTGTAGTCGAACTGTACCCTGACATCAGCAGAGGGACACAGAGAACAAATAAGCCATGCAGACCAACTCTTTAAATACTTTGTACCCATCTCCCTGCATTCCTGTGTACTTATAATTGCTACAGTACAGGATGAATGCTTTCGAAATGTCTTCATTCCTAAGAGAATTGCAATATAGCCGTATTGCTCTTGTGGTTTATCACCTTTGTTTCTTTCTGTTACTGGGCGAGGTTCAAAAGTTGGTGTGTGTATGTATTTGTGTGCATCTACCATTCTTAAAGTAGCCTCACATAATTACATGAATCTTGAGCTTACACCATCTTAATACAATTCTTACTTTGCACTCAAACACCATTCCAGTACTTGATAACCTGATCAGGGTCACAATATCCCAACATGCAATACATAATAAATAAAAAAAAAAAACTAATTATAAAAGGACTGACTAAAGGTGTCACACATCACTTGCAGTAGTTATGAACTGATCCTATTTTACACTTACAAGCTCCTGTTTGATTTTTGGTGGGTAAGCAGAATATAGTTGCCGCTAGGTAGTTGTAGTGAGAACCTAGTTTCTAAATAAAAAGCTTTTTTGACTTGCCTATATCTTTGGCGCTACTTGATGAATCTTCATGAAACGTTCCCAAAAAACTTGCCAGTCCTGTAAGCTGCTGCCTGGAAAGTTTTGGGGTGATCTGTCCAGGGGGGGGGGGGGGTTTGGGGGCGGCCTGCGGGGGTTGTGAAAATTAGGGTGGCCCAAAACACGTTTTCCCCATTCATTTTTCCATAGGAATTTTGAACTAAGATAGCACATTAACTACTGGATGGAATTACACCAAATTTGACAGGAAAGTAGGTCCAGAAAGAGTGCTTTTTTGTTTTGGTGTAATTCTGTTTGGTAATATTAAAGAAATGAAAGAAAATCCAAATTTGTATCTCTAAGGATGCAATGGTGTTTCTCCCGATCTCGCACAGAGATCTGATTGGCTGATAACACTTCAACAACAGAGGTCATAACAAATTAAAAATAATATAAAAATAATAAATAAATAATAATAATAATAAATAAATAAGTAAAATTAAATTAAAAAATAAAGAAAAGGGGCCAGGGCACAAACACACTGACCCCATAGCTCTGGTGGTGGGGTCCCAAAGGGGTTGCAAATCTGCAGTAAAAATGAAGAAAAAAAAAAAACACACAAGCGTGGCCTTTGGTTCACCACCCTCCCTGGGACTATGCATAAGTTGGAGGAGGCTGTGTGGCCACCATCTTGGAGCCGCTGTTAGCCCTGGGGACTGCCAGCCCCCAGGGCCAGCTCCTGCTATGTCCTGGGGTTCCCACCCCCGGGACATAGCTGCTTGTTGTGGCTTGGCTGCAGCTTTGCAGCCAAGCCACAGCCAACACTTCAAGTTTTTGACAGCAGGTCCTGCTGTCAATATACAAAGCTTTCATCAATGTGCCCTACATGCGTGTAGGGGACAGAGATGAAATGCTTCAGCAAGCATGGAGCTGCTGTCAAAGCAGCTCCATGCTTGCTGAAGCAATGGCACCACGAGAGAAGCCTTGAGGCTTCCCCAAAGCAGCATTTTTATAATAAAATATATTAAAAAAATACAAATAAATAAATAAATGTGGCGGGACTGTGAAGCTCATAAAGAGCTAAGATAAAAAGTTAAAGAACAAAAAAAAGCCTACAGCTCTGTGTGAAGGTCTAGTGACCTTCACACGAGTCCAGCCAGACTTACTTACTTTTTTTTTTTTAAGTACAAATTACTTTTATGTTAAAAAATGACAAATACATTTTTTATTTTAAATTGCAGAGAAATATCTCACTCTAAGTTAATCATACATAAAAGCCTAAAAAAACTCTCTAACTCTCTCACTTTTTTCTCTCTCTCTCTTTCAATTTCTCCCACTCACACATCCACTCAGACACTTACGCACCCTCTCACAGACCCACTGAGACACTCAGGCAACCAGTCACAGACCCACTCAGACCCTCTTGCACCCACTCACAGACCCACTCAGACACTCACGCACCCAGTCACAGACCCACTCAGACCCTCTTGCACCCATTCACAGCCCCAGTCAGACCCTCACGCACCCATTCACAGACCCACTCAAACAGTTACTCCTACTCATAGACCACCTCAGCCTCACACACCCACTCACACCCCCACTGACAGCCTCATGCACCCACTCACAGAGCCACACACAGACACACCCACTAAACACTGATGTACACACACTCACACCCAGACAGACACTCACACAGCCACTCATACCCCCAGATACACCCTCTTACACCTATTCTCACACTCAGAGAGGCTACGGCCAACTTCCGCTGTGCACGGCCAAAGGGCTGTGCAAAGCATGGGATTGGGTGGTTAGGGGATTGACTGCAGGGTCTGGCTACTGGGCAGGTCTTGCAGGCAACCTCCACTGCAAAAAGGCAAAGTTACAGGGACTGTATTTTTAGGTTCAGATTATACACAAACAGAACAACAGAAATTCAGCAGTTATAGTTATACTTATCTCAAGACACTATAACTTGTGCTGTAAGGTAACTATAACTCACGATCTCACCATGCATATTTCTCAGTAATGATTTTATCACACATGTTGGAGTTATATTACAAATGATGTCATAGAATATGTAAAGACTGATGTAATGTGTGGGGTAGGTAGCAGTGCATGGCGAGGGCCCCCTTCTTTTTTTCTCTAACTTTTTGTTGTGACTCAGCTGAGTCTGAGTTCCAAAATGACAGCCAATGCCCCCTGTTTGAAGTGTTGGTAGCCAATCAGACATCAGCATGGAATCGGTGGGATCCATTGAGGATCCGCTTCATTCGATATACAATTTTCTTTAAATTACTCAAGAACTACTGAACAGATTTACACCAAATTACAAAAAGGGCTACCTTTCTGCCAAATTTGGTGTAATTCTCTCCAGCGGTTCAGGCTGTAGCCATTGCAAAATTGCAATGGGAAAATGTGTTTTGGGACCCCCTTTTTATTACCTCGGCCCCTGCTTGATGAATCACCCCAAAACTGTCAGCAAAGCAGCTGAAGTGAGTGGCAATATAGTTCTGAAAATTCCGCTTGGGTGGTGATCCTCACTCCTGTTTTTCCGTGTTTTCCGCGTTCCTGTTCTTCCTGCAAGATTATATTCCATTTTTTCCTTTTTTTCATTGTTTCTATTTCCTCTCTTTCAGGAGTTCCTGCGTAGAGGTTTTTTCCCACATTTTTGGGTTTTTCCTCTGGGACTCCTTCTGAAGGGTACGGTCTGCCTTGGCGTCTTTTCAGTCAGCAGCACTGTGGTTACTAGAAAGGGTCGTCCCTATCATGGCCAGTCCAGAACCAGTAAAAGACCGGGTGTTCCTTCAAATTCTTCAGCCAACTGTGGTAAGAGACGTGCAGACCGTGACAGATTGCAACACCAAAAGAATCTGCATTGCGTGAGGACCACGGAAGGACCACAGGAAGATGTCGTAGAAAATGCACAATCCATGCTCCATACTGTGCAACAACAAGCTCATGAATTACAACAACTGCGGGCAGAGAATACTGCCCTACGACAAGCCTTGTCTTCCTGACCTGTGGATATACCTCCTGTGTCTACCTCGACACCTCGATATTCTGGAGACGTGCATAAAGTCAAGGAATTTCTGGACTCATTGACAATCTTCTTTGCCTTTCGACCCTTACAATTCTCATCCGACAAAGCCAAGGTGGGTTATTTCATCAGTGCCTTGTCTGGCCCCGCACTAGCTTGAGCGACCCCCTTGGTCTCTGATGAAGATCCTGTCTTAGATAATTATCCTGCCTTTCTTAAACTCTTTAAGCAGACGTTCGAGCAACCAGGGTTGGAGGCAGCTGCTGAAGAAGCATTATGTGCCATACAGCAAGGCAATCAGGACGTATTACAATATATAACCCGCTTTAAACAGCTAGCAGCTGAGACCACTTGGGTGTAACGCACTTTTGTAACTCTGTTTCGCCAAGGACTTTGAGAAGAAATAAAAGATGAATTGGTACATTCCACTCAATTTAGATCTCTGAAAGAACTGAGGGATCAGGCTTTGAATATAAATGTATAGATTGCGGGAACATAAGATGGAAAGGCGGAAGACTCGCTTACAGTACCAGTCCGGAGTACCCCGTTCCACAAACCGACGTTCTGACGAATTCCATCTTGAAGCAAGTAAGTCTACAGAAGAAGAACCCATGCAGATTGAGCTAGTCCGTGGTCCTTTATCTGACTCAGAAAGACAGGATAGGCAGCGAAAGGGTTTTCGTCTATACTGTGGCAAAGCTGGTCATTTGATCGGGATGTGTCCTGTCCGTCTTTCCAGACCCTCGGGAAATGCCAGCTCCCTCCCCCTGTGAGGGGGAAGGGGACGGGAGGAGTAGACTTACCTTCAGTATGTTCCTCTGGAGATAATATATCTGCTCTGTTTATACTATCTGTTATGGTACAGTGTTCCCAAAGTGAAGAAGAGCAGGTTTTTGCTTTATTGGATTGTGGAGCAAGTGGTATATATTTGGATGAGACCTGGGCCAAAGAAAAAGGTATCCCATGAGTTCCTAAAGAAATGTCGGAACAAAGTCACACAGTTGATGGTTCTCCTTTAACCTCAGGACCTGTAGTGGATTCTACACCCATTCTCTGTCTGCGTTTTGGGAGGCACCAGGAACCATTACCTTTGATCTAATAGCCTCTCCAAATCATACCATAATATTAGGAATTTCCTGGTTAACTCGGCATAACCCATATATCAATTGGGAGACAAGAACAATATCTTTATCATCACAGTTTTGCCAACAGAACTGCTACTTCACAAAATCTTATTGGTCTCCAAAAGGGTTAAGTCTTTCTACCAAAGATACAAACTGCTCTATCAACATGATACAGGGAGTACCAAGTTGTTACTAAGAATACAGTGATGTTTTCCAGAAGCCTTGCAAACCTGTTTTACCTCCCCATCGTGTCTATGACTGCACCATTCCTTTGATTCCGGGAGAAGTGGTTCCCTTGGGTCGGATGTATTCGTTGACTGAACAAGAAAAGAAAGTACTTAAAGAATACCTAGATGATAATCTACAGAATGGTTTAATCGCCCCCTCTTCATCTCCTGCAGGGGCTCCTTTTTTCTTAGTTCCAAAGAAAACGAAAGATCTGCGTCCCTGTGTTGACTTTTGAAGACATGACAAAATAACCATCAAGGATCGTTTTCCCTTATTAGGGATATACTTGACGCGGTCCAAGGTGCCTACAAAATTGGTTTTGAGGAGTGCCTAACATCTCCTACGTGTCAAAGAAGGAAATGAGTGGAAAACAGCCTTTCGTACTCCATTCGGTCATTATGAATACCGAGTCATGCCTTTTGGTTTAACCAATGCACCATCCATATTTCAACGATTCATGGATTCTGTGTTTTCTGACTTATTAAATCACATTGTGGTGATATATCTGGACAGTATCCTAGTATACTCCCGTGTACCTGAACAGCATACTGAGCATGTCCGTCAGATTTTGGAAAGATGCAGACAGAATCAGTTATATAGTAAACCAGAGACATGTGAATTTAACAAGACTGAAGTACAGTATCTTGGGTTCTGCATCAATCCGAATGGAATAGCTATAGATCCTGACAAAGTACAAGCCTTTTGGATTGGCCTTCTCCCTCTTCTGTTAAAGAAACCCAATGCTTCCTAGGTCTCTCAAACTTTTATCGACAATATATACAAGACTTTGCCCATCAACAAAGTTTTATCACCCAAACCATCAAGGGAGAAAATCTGAAGAAAGGATTTGTCTGGACTGACAGTGCTGAAAAGGCCTTTCAAAATCTGCAACAGGCCTTTATCCAAGCTCCTATATTATGACATCTGGATACTACTAAGAAGTTTATAGTAGTTACTGATGCCTCTGAGTGAGCAATTGGTGCTGTCTTGCTCCAGAAACAAGAAGACGATGGTTTGGAACATCCTATCTTTTACTTATCCCATATACTGACAGAAGCGGAACGCAATTATTCGGTGTTAGAACAGGAATTACTTGCTCTCAAGGCTGCCAGCAAAGAATGGAGACATTTCCTAATGGGTACCAAAGAACCATTTGAAGCAAGAACTGATCATTGTAATTTACAATGTCTCTGGAATTTCCAATGTCGAAACAGTCATCAACAAGATGGGCCTTCTTTTTTAGCCAATATGACTTCATTGTAACCTAAACTCCCGGATCCCAGAACTTAGTAGCAGATGCATTATCCCGTCGCTATCCAGAAAGCACTAACACGTCCTCTCCAAATATCATCGAATCCAGTCATATCATCGGGGTTAATCAGTGCTTTCTTGATCGTGGTAAATCAGAATATCAGTATCTTCAACTAGAAGAATGGAATAAATTGAGTTCTCAACTACAAAAGTACCAGGACTACTTCTATTATCAAAACACCCCCTTTTTGGTAACTAAAAAAGTACAAACCGAGGCGTTACAGATGTGCCAAAATTCTCCCCTAGCTGGACATCGTTGAATTAAAAAGACACAGGAGTTGCTTCTACGTTCTTTTTGGTGGCCTACTCTTAAGAACGATGCTGAATCCTATGTAACATCATGTCCTGTATGTGCACAAACCAAGACACTTCGAACCAAGCCAGCTGGATTATTGATGTCCCTGCCTCTTCCCTCTGCTCCATGGCACACCCTGTCTAAGGATTTCATATGTTCATTACTGTCTTCTTCAGGAGTTCATGTCTTCATGGTAACTGTTGATTCTTTTATCAAGATGGCTCATTTCACAGCTTTAAAGAAATTGCCTAAAGCTCAAGAAATGAGTCATATATTCATGCAAGATATTTTTCGCATACATGGCTTTCCACAAGTGATTATTTCAGACCGAGGACCCCAATACTTGTCACGTTTTTGGAAGGCTTTTTGTATTTTAATGCTTATTGATGTCTCCCTTTCCTCAGGAATTCCTCCACAAACCAACGGTCAAACTTAACACTTGAATCAGGAACTCCAACAATATTTACTTTGTTTCTGTAATGCCACTCAAAGTAACTGGTTGGATTTTCTTTCTTTAAGTGAGTTTTCCTACAATAATACGGTGCATAGTGTAACAGTATCAACACCTTTTTATTGCACCTATGGTTTCCATCCCAAGACCTTTTCCACTATCCCTTGTGTGTTGCCTTCTGTTCCTGCGGTTAAGTCATTTGCATGACGACTCCGCCATATTCAAGGCCTGATCTAAACTACCCTTTTGGCTTCTACAAATACTATGAAAAGAAAGGCTGATCACCAACTTCGGGTGGCACCATCTTATCAACCAGGAGACAGTGTGGCTTTTGTTTAAATTTCTGCCCTTTCGTTTTTCTCAAAACAAGTTTAAACCCAACTTTTATGGTCCTTTTTGCATACTGCTGTTATTGAATCCTGTTGTTGTTCGGCTACGTTTACCACAGACTTGGAAGGTTCATCCAGTTTTTCATGTCTCACAGCTTAAACCATTTGTTCCTGATTAATACATAGGCGTTTTCAATGTCCTCCTCCCCTTTCTGTGGAAGGCCATTCTGAATATGAAGTATAAGGGATCTATGATTCACAAATCTTTTGGAACAAACTACAATTCCTGATACACTGGAAAGGTTATCCCCTCAGTGATTGTTCATGGAAAGATGCTTCCTCAGTTCATGCACCCCGTTTGGTTCGCACTTTCTTTTCTCTTTTTCCTGACAAGCCTGGGGCCTTGGGAAGGGGGCCAACTGTGACCCCGCTCACTACTGCGGCGTCTCTGCATCGGATTGCGGTCGGGCTGGCGGTCTGCGTTTCGGGACTCCGGCACCGCCGCAGACCTTTTTTCTGTTTGCATTTTTCTGCGGGGCGCCCCATGAGGCACATTTTGTGCTCTGGGTCGTGCCACAGCCCCTGCCAGCCTCCCTGATTTTTATCATACTTACCTCCTTGGGTTTTTTTCCCTCTTCTTTCCTCCTTTTCTTCTTTTTTCTTCAATCTTTGTTTCTTCTTTTTCTTGGTGTCCATGTTGTCTTCCTCCTTGATGTTCTTCTTCCCAGCATGCTTTTTTCTTTTTCCTTTTCTACTTGGTCTTTTTTTCCTATTCTTTTCTATATGGTCTTTCCCAATTCAAGATGGTGTCGTACTCTCTTCCTGTTATGTCACTTCCTGTTTTCTGGTATATAAGCACTTGAGTTCTTGTCTTCCTTTCTTTGCAAACACTTCCGCTTTTGTGGTGATCCTCGCTCCTGTTTTTCCGTGTTTTACGCGTTTCTGTTTTTTTCCTGCAAGATTATATTCTATTTTTTCCCTTTTTCATTGTTTCTTTTTCCTCTCTTTCAGGAGTTCCTGTGTAGAGGTTTTTTCCCACATTTTGGGGTTTTTCCTCTGGGACTCCTTCTGGAGGGTTCGGTCTGCCTTGGTGTCTTTTCCAGTCAGCAGCACCGTGGCTACAAGAAAGGGTCTCCCCTATCTTGGCCAGTCCAGAACCAGTAAAAGACTGGGTGTTCCTTCAAGTTCTTCAGCCAACGGTGGTAAGAGACGTGCAGACCGTGACACAGGTAGTCTCATATGCCTAGACCAAGGGTCTCCAACCTTTTCTGTAGCGAGAGCTAATTCTGACCAGTGAAAATCATTGTGAGCTACTGACGGCTAAGCAGCTCACACATTATTACCAGACACCCCCACACCCAGCTTTTTTGACTTTAAGCCTAATGTCAATAGAGTCAAATACTATGGTTTGAACAAAATACTTTCACTGGAGGCATTATGACAGGCCTTCCATGTGTGACTATGAAAGTGTGCTCTTAAAAAATGTATGAACATGTGTGCATGCAAATGGAATATATGAATATGTGTAACTGAGAGCCTATGTCATATATAGTTGTGGCACACAACAAATCTATTGCCATATGTGGCACCGTTACATCCATAACATAAGCACACAACCATTTTTTAAATGGGAGAAATTTAAAGTGCAAAAATATTTCTGATGGGAACATTTTTCTGCACTTTATATTTCTCCCATTAAAACAATTACTGTATTTTCCAGTTATAAATATGTCACAGTGTTCTACTGGCCAATGGGAGCAAGAGGGCTGCTGTTTATGAATGCAACACTTTGAAAAACAATTTGAGAAAATGAAAATGACAAGTTAACTTAATTATAAGGTAACTTTTAATTTTTATTTTCTCCAATTTAAAAGCATTGAGAAACAACATTTTGTTCTCACCTCCAATACTGAGTTGATAAGGACTTTTGTTTAAGAGTTAAATGTCTTAATGCTTCAATTCTTCACCTCTGTGCCCTGGGTCATAAATCTGACTCCAGCACTGCTACTAATCAGGCTCTGCTGTCTCCAGCCTGATGATAATAATGTAAAATAAACAAAGTGTTCCCTTAAATTTAAAAGGAAAAATGTGAAGCTGTGCTTAGTTAAAAATTAACTCCATGCTGTGAGCTACTTTGAAAGGGTCTGGGATCTACTGGAAGCTCATGATCGACTAGTTGGATGCACCTGACCTAGACATATGTTCTAATGCACATACATCATCAATTGCCTTAACTATACTCTTTCAGCCCAAAGAACTCCCCCTCTACACCCTCACTGAATGTTACCCCTCACTGAATTTCCCCCAAAGGAAAGTGTAGTTTCTACTAATGGTTGTGATAGGCAAGGCCATTTGAAAAATCTGATCAAATACAGGACTCCTTTGTAGACTCAAAATACTACAGCCATTGACAAAACCATGATCGGAGGTGACAGCATCTATGAACCACCCACTTCCCACTCAGTACTTAATTTTAACTTGGGAATCACATTTATTAGCTGTCCTGTAACTGTTTAATAGTAGAACTATAAACGCTTTCACCTGCATAGTTATATTAAAGATCCCTTAAGTTTGATACTCAGAAGCTTTCAGTACTTAAAGGACACATACCTCATGAAATAGCCCAGTATCTAAAGGCGCTTTTCAGTCCTCTAAGTTGTCATCTTAGACTTACAGCTGCATATGTTGCCTCTTTCCTCTCTAGCCTAGGTTGTATGTAGAAAAGAAGGCCCTATTGTAGCTTATGATGTATTCTGATATTCAAATTCCAGACATGTCTAATAGTTTACCAGTTTCAAATTGGGACAGTGCCACTACTATGGAGTGGGAAACCACATCTTATTCATCTTTCTGAAACCCGGAGGTGTCTTTTTTTAAATATTGCGTACGAAAGTCTTGACGGCATAATATTAATTTCTCTGATTTGTTAAAGTTGTTAGTGTTGTTGAATCTTATTTAAGATGTTTTTCTTTGTCTGAAAAAATTGCACCCTCTTGAGAATGCCTAACTGAAGCCGTTGGTGCAACTTCTTTCGAAGGAGATTTAGATATTCCCCTTTCATATTCTTTGATGTAAAGGCACCATCGCCAGAAAAAAACCCTGATGTGAAGTTTATTCTACCTAGAGTTTTTCTTTTGGTTCTTCTGTCTTGTAGAAAAGTGTGGTCTTTTATTTGCAAGATTGATGAACTTTGCATCTACAGCTGTAAATCAACCCTTCACTTCTAAGATGTTATGGATCCTGACTCTAAGTGATTGAGTCAGTGTGGTTTGCAAGATCAGTATCTCATTCATGCACTCTTGTAAAATCATTTTTATTTTGCATTAGTGTGAGTGCTTGCCCGTCTGTCCAATTCCACTGAAGATCCAACTTTTACTTTTGAGAGTGCTGCCATAGCCAGATGTTTGTGATCGGCATAAATGGAGAAATCCAGGCAGTTTCAGTTTGGTGTAGCCATGCACCAATAACTATATTTGGAAAAAGTAGCAAAGCGTGACTGCTCTACGTGTCCAGTTTTTGCATCTTGAAATAAATGCCTTTCCTTTCCCAAAAGTAACTGAATGGGCTACATTGAATGTTTTGTTCTGGCTAAAAGATTGAATGTTTGTCAGTGATAAACTAATGTTGATTTGTCTGAGCTTTTACTGTCAGGGTTTGACTTTCTGTTAATTTCTGTCTGTTCACCTTTACTTGCTTCCATAGGGTGCACCCCGCCCAAAGCCTACACCTAATTGAGTGCTTTCCTGTCCCTTGGCAGGAGAGTCTCACTTTTTCACGCTACTCTCCCTTTCAGGTGTGCCCCTGATGTCCTTCCTAGCAGTGTCCCAAGGTATTCTGTCTTTTGCAGGCCATCCTAGCAACATCCCTGGATCCTCTTGGCTTTTACAGGCCTCCAATTCACTCATCAGTCTTCTAGGTGTCTCAGTGCACAAGTGAACCTCACTGGGTCCCTTATCTTCCACAGCCTGTCAAACCTCCCGTTTCCACTGTGATAGTAAGCAGATTCCACCTCTTTGAGCTTCAGTAGGCCACTTTATGACTGCTGCTTTGACCAGTGCAGCATTGGTGTCATCACGTAGGCTGCACCTCTCTGATGGAAATCTTTTGCAGGAGGGCGCTGAAGGATGAACTCAAAGGAAAGGTTGGCCTATGCCAAGCATTATTGTTCTAGGAGCTCAGACTTGCGAAAGGCCCTTTGTCTATCTTACCATGCCATTTTGAAGCTGTACTGGGCTGAAATTAGAATGATGCACTGTTGTTCATGGGAAGATTGCACACTCCACCCTTGCATTACCACTTGCCCTCTACTGCCATTTCTTGGAGGATATCTTTTTAAAACATACTTGTATTAAGATTGTGGTGCTGATTATATCAGGACAAACCTCTTTTGTTTCATGACTTTTGCTCTGTCCTCTGTGACCCTGTACTACTCCAACCTGTTGCTTACAGGAATTGTATTTTGTAGATGATACACTGTTCTTCAACCTACAAATCGGTATGGCTGTCATTTTCATGTACACTTACTGAGGTGGGTCTTGTTCTCATTGCCTGAAGTAAACTTATTGTTTCTTTGTAAGATCTGTAGTATTGGACTGATTAGGCTTAAAGAACGAGTTACTTACCTTCGGTAACGACTTTTCTGGTGGATACATTAGCTACCTGTGGATTCCTCACCTCATGAATACTCCCATGGCGCCAGCATTCGACGGAAATCTTCTTACTAGTCTCTGCACGTCGACGAGGACGTCACTGTCTCGCACGCGACGCCGTCTGACGTCATACAGGCAATAAGAGGTCCTCGACGACGTGCGGACGTCAGTACCAATCATTTTTTACGTGCATGAGAACAACCAGGCAATGCAATGAAAGAACAAAGCAACATCCATTATATTGTAAAAATACACCACATTGTATGAATAACTGTAAATCTTTTTTATGTACATATATATATATATATATATAAAACTCTTTCTTTTAAAATATATACACACACCAAGTATATACATAAAGATATATACACATATACCTATATATATATAAATATATTATATATATACATCTATTGCACCCTCAAAGATCAAGAGGAGCGCACTCAAGGATTACTTGGCAAGACCATAAAGGCAACGGGGAGGCGGGTGGGACCGTGAGGAATCCACAGGTAGCTAATGTATCCACCAGAAAAGTCGTTACCGAAGGTAAGTAACTCGTTCTTCTGATGGATACAACTACCTGTGGATTCCTCACCTCATGAATAGAGTCCCAAAGCAGTACCACGCCCGGCGGTGGGTGCCTAAATGGTCAAACCAAGAAATCCTGCAGCACTGACCGTGTAAAATGGCCGTCCCTTCTAACCTCAGAATCTAAACAGTAATGTTTTGCAAAAGTGTGAAGGGACGACCAAGTTGCGGCCTTGCAGATGTCGACCACAGGAACACCTCTGGCTAAGGCCGAAGTGGCCGACTTAGCTCTGGTGGAATGAGCTCTAATGCCCTCAGGAGGATCCTTCTTTGCCAAAGAGTAACATATTTTAATGCAAAGAACAACCCACCTGGATAGTGTTCTCTTGTGGACTGCCTTTCCTCTCCTCTTGCCCACGTATCCAATAAACAGCTGATCCTCCAGCCTGAAATCCTTTGTTCTATCGATAAAGAAGCTCAACGCTCTCTTTGGGTCCAAACGGTGCAGTCTTTCTTCCTCTTTGGAAGGATGAGGCGGAGGATAGAACGTGGACAAAGTAATTGCCTGAGCCAAATGGAAGGGTGAAACAACCTTCGGGAGGAAAGCAGCCTTGGTCCTCAACACCACCTTATCCCCATAAAAAGTTGTATAAGGGGGTTTTACTGATAAGGCCTGCAACTCACTCACTCTCCTTGCTGATGTTATAGCTATCAGGAAGACTGTTTTTAAAAACAAATACCTCAAGGGGCAAGAATGCATAGGTTCAAAAGGGGACCCCATAAGGAAAGTCAGGACTAAGGACAAATCCCATTGCGGCATAACGAATGGCTTTGGAGGATATTGATTTAGAAGACCTTTCAAGAATCTGATAACAATAGGGGATTTAAATAAAGATGGTTGGTCTGGAAGACATATGAAGGCTGACAAGGCCGATAAATAACCTTTAATGGTAGCCACTGCACAACCTTTCTGCGCCAGAGATAGAGCAAAAGACAAAACGTCCGATAGATGAGCTTGTAAAGGATCAATCTGCCTCTCTCCACACCACGCAACAAATTTAGACCACCTATTAGCTTAGATAGATTTAGTGGAGTGTCGCCTGGCCGCTAATATAACATCCACTACCTCAGGGGGGAGAGCAAAGGAACTCAGGTTGCCCCGTTCAATCTCCAGGCATGTAGGTGCAGACTCTGGAGGTTGGGGTGTAGAACCTGCCCCTGCGACTGCGAGAGGAGGTCTGCCCTGAAAGGGAGACGGAGCGGCGGGCACGTTGAGAGTTGGAGAAGGTCGGAGTACCACACCCTCCTTGGCCAATCCGGAGCTATTAAGATTACTAGAGCCCGGTCTTGGCGAATCTTCCTCAATACTCGAGGAATCAAGGGTATGGGAGGAAACGCGTAAAGCAACTGGCCGCACCAGGTCATTTGAAACGCGTCCCCCAACGCTTCCTGCATCGGATACTGAAGGCTGCAGAACAACGGACAATGCGCGTTCTCTCGAGTGGCGAACAGATCTACCCGAGGAAACCCCCACTTCTGGAAGATTAAACGGACTTGATCTGGATGGAGACGCCACTCGTGGTCTGCCGAGAAGTGGCGACTGAGACTGTCCGCACGCACGTTCAAGACTCCGGCCAGATGGTTTGCTATCAAGCAAATCCGATGGTCCTTTGCCCAGGACCATAGTCGAAGAGCTTCTCTGCAGAGAAGGTACGACCCCACTCCTCCCTGCTTGTTTATGTACCACATCGTGGTAGTATTGTCCGTTAGGACCTGTACCGACTGACCACGAAGGGAAGGGAGGAAGGCCTTGAGAGCCAGACGTACAGCCCGTAACTCTAACAGATTGATGTGAAAAATCTGTTCCTCTGGAGACCAAAGACCTTTGATCTCCAGATCCCCCAGATGAGCTCCCCACCCTAGAGTGGAAGCATCCGTTATGACTGTGGCCACTGGTGGCGACTGCTGGAACGGTTTTCCTTGTGAAAGATTGTTGCTTGCAATCCACCACTTCAAATCCACAGCAGCATCTCTGGAGATCTTGACAGTACCCTCTAGATCCCCTCTGTGTTGAGACCACTGCCTTCGGAGGCACCACTGAAGAGCCCTCATGTGCCAGCGAGCATGCGTGACCAACAGAATGCAGGAGGCAAAAAGACCGAGCAGACGAAGGACCTTGAGGACTGGAACTACCGCTCCATTTCGAAACATTGGAACCAAATCCTGAATATCTTGAATCCGCTGAGGCGGAGGAAAGGCCCGACCCAATGTCGTATCCAGTACTGCCCCTATGAACAGGAGGCGCTGAGAGGGCTCCAGGTGAGATTTGGGCTCGTTCACCGAAAAGCCCAGGTCGAACAACAACTGGGTTGTTGACTGCAGATGACGCAACACAAGCTCCGGGGACTTGGCTTTGATCAACCAATCGTCCAAGTAAGGGAATACTGCTATCCCCTTCCTTCTGAGCTCTGCCGCAACCACCGACATCACCTTCGTGAAGACTCGAGGTGCTGAAGTAAGACCAAACGGAAGGACCGCAAACTGGTAGTGTTGCGATCCCACCACAAACCGGAGATACTTCCTGTGTGACTTGAGTATCGGGATATGAAAGTAAGCATCCTGCAAGTCGACAGACACCATCCAGTCTTCCATGTTCAACGCCAAAAGCACCTGTGCTAGGGTCAGCATCTTGAACTTTTCCTGCTTGAGGAACCAATTCAAGATCCTCAGGTCCAGAATTGGTCTCAAACGACCATCCTTCTTGGGAATCAGGAAATACCTTGAGTAAACTCCTTGACCCCTTTCCTGCTCCGGGACCAACTCCACCGCGCCCTTTAAAAGGAGGACTTCTACCTCCTGTTCTAGCAACAGGAGGTGTTCTTGTGAACAATACGAAGGGCGGGGCGGGATGAGGGGCGGAAACTCCCGAAAGGGAAGGGTGTAGCCTTTTCCCACAACACTGAGAACCCAAGTGTCCGACGTAACAGTCTCCCATTTGGTGAGAAAATGCTGTAATCTTCCCCTACAGGAGAGGAGTGAGTGGGAAATGGTGGAAGCCTAAGGCTGCTTCCCCTGCTGCACCCCGCCAGAGGATGAGGAAGAGGCAGAGTGCTGCTGAGAGGCTCCCCTGGTGCGGACCCTACCCCTCCCCCTAAAAGATCTATAGGGATGGGAAGAGGCAGGTTGCTGATATCTTCCCCGAAAGGAAGAGGAGGAAGAGCCACGCCCAAATCCACGAAACCTCCTGAAGAATCTGGAAGAGGCCGTGGAAGAAGGAGCTTGGAGTCCCAACGACTTAGCCGTGGCCCTGCTCTCCTTAAAACGTTCCAAGGCCGAATCAGCCTTAGCCCCAAACAGTTTGTCCCCATCAAACGGGAGATCCAACAATGTGGACTGTACATCTGCCGAAAAGCCCGAGTTACGTAGCCAGGCCTGTCTCCTTTCCACCACAGTTATGCCCTTTGCTCTGGCTACCGAGTCGGTGGTATCCAGTCCCGTCTGGATAATTTGGGTCGCAGCAGCCTGGGCATCAGAGACAAGATCCAAAAGACCCTGGGGAAGCTCTGTAAACGAAGAGGAGATGTCATCCATCAGAGCATGAATATACCTCCCCAGGATACAGGTCGCATTAGTGGCTTTTAACGCCAGACTGCAGGACGAAAAAATCTTCTTCGACTGCGCCTCTAGCTTTTTTGAGTCTCTGTCCCCAGGCACCGTCGGGAAAGAACCAGGCGCTGACTTGGACGAACAGGAGGCCTGCACAACCAAGCTCTCCGGCGTAGGGTGCCTAGATAGGAAACCAGGATCAGTTGGAGCCGTCCGATACCTCCTGGCCACGGCTCTGTGAACTGCTGGGGAAGATGCCGGCTTCTTCCACACCTCTAAAACCGGATCCAGCAGAGCGTCATTAAAAGGTAATAGAGGCTCCGCCGCGGCTGAGGCCGGATGCAACACCTCTGTCAAAAGGTTTTGTTTCGCCTCCACCACCGGCAAAGGCAGGTCCAAAAAACTAGCTGCCTTCCGTACCACTGTATGAAAGGAAGCAGCTTCCTCGGTATATTCCCCCGGGGACGAAAGGTCCCACTCAGGGGAAGTGTCCAGCCCACTGGCCGACTCCAGTCCACGCAGCCCATCACCCGAGTCCTCTAGCTCTCCTTCCTCTAGGGCTCGTTGGTACTCCTGCTCCTCTAGTACCCGGAGAGCACGCCTCCTTGAATGCAGTCGTTGCTCAATCCGCGGAGTCGACAACACCTCCGCCGAAGTCGGAGATCGGCGCCGATCTTCCGAAGCCACCGACGCCGCATCCGGCGCCACAGGTAACTTCGGCGCCGACTGAAGAGCAGATGAAACGGATGGACCCACCGGAGTCACAGGCCGAAATCTCGACGTCGACGGGATGGAAATCCCTGGGGCCAATCCCTCCGAAGCCATTGGAGCGGCCACCGGCGCCGACACTGGCGCCGAGCCCACGTTCCCAAACGGGAGAAAGGGCATAAAGGGTGCCGGCCGAAGAGGCGCAGGATCACCCAAAGAAAAGGCCAAAGGCCCAGCCGGAGCACCCCCTGGAGCCATCTGTTGGAAGATGGCATACATCGCATTCAAGAATGCGGAACTATCGGCTCCAGGGGTGGGAAAAGCCGGATACTGGGGTGCCTGACTCGGAGGCGACCCCGACGCCGGCCTCGGCGTCTGCGCCGGAGAAAACACCTGAGGCTCCAATACCTCAATCACCGACGCCTGTCCAGGCGAAGTTGGAGACGTCGGAGAGAGCAACGGCGTCGAAGGATGCGGCGTCACCGTGGGGCTGACCTCCCATGTCCTCCGGCGCCGATCCGGAGACCTGGAACGAGCCTCCCTTGAATGACGCCGAGATTCTCTACGGCGCCGGGAGTCTCGATGACGCCGATGTCTTGGAGAAGACTTTTTCTTGTGATGCTTCTCCTTTGACTTGGCCATAAACAGCTTCGCCTCGCGTTCTTTAATGGCCTTCGGATTCATGTGCTGACACGAATCACAAGTCGAGACGTCGTGGTCGGAGCTCAAACACCAAAGGCAATCGGAATGAGGATCCGTCACCGACATCTTGCCTCCACACTCACGACAAGGCTTAAATCCAGACTTTCTCTGCGACATTATTTCCACAGAGAAAGAGTACGCAGCAAGATATACACTGTAACCGCAAGAGTAACAGTTGCTCCCTCGAAGATAACCGTTTCGAATGCACGGAAAAAAGGGAACTGACGTCCGCACGTCGTCGAGGACCTCTTATTGCCTGTATGACGTCAGACGGCGTCGCGTGCGAGACAGTGACGTCCTCGTCGACGTGCAGAGACTAGTAAGAAGATTTCCGTCGAATGCTGGCGCCATGGGAGTATTCATGAGGTGAGGAATCCACAGGTAGTTGTATCCATCAGAAAAGGACATTTAGGCTCCCTCAATGTCAATCAGAAAATTGGATAAATAAATCACCACAGTACGCCTGTACTTGCGTTTCAACTGCACCCTGCTCCAGCCTACAAGTTTTTCAAATTGATATTGGGGGAACTTAATTGTCCCTTGTGAGGAAAGTTTGAAGAGGTGACAATTTATGCCTTTTCACATTGTTTGCAAATTTATATTCACCACCAATTTGAGGGTGCATCCGTGTTTTGTCCTGGTGAAGACCTAGTAATATGAAATTCTACATTTAGGGGTCGAAACGCAGACAGTTTGTGTTAATGTGCCTGGACTGCAATACTGCGATTGGGCAATAATCTGCCATACATATCCCTGTCCTTTCCAAAATTATTGTGTCCTTGTTACCAGGCTATGCCATTTGTGTGTGTGCATGTAGGTATGTATGTATATATATATATATATATATATATATATATACATTTCTCTTTGATTGCACTAATGTAACATCGCATGAGCACTGCAACTGTTTCACCTCTTATTGAGCACTGTGAGTTATGTATATATAGTGATTTCAGCTATTACAAACATTGTATGATTCACCCTCCTGGGAAAATCTTCATTATCAGTCTGTGCGAATTTTCTTGAGTAATGAATCAGACAGAGTGTGTGGACTTTATAATTAACTTCTAATTTGGCATACAGATTTTTATATGGAAATCTCACTGAACCATTGTTGTATGTACTGTATATCAACCCAGATGCTGTGGAATACAAAGTTAGTCCGTGGATTATTATGTGCTCTTAGAACCATAGCAAGTACTCCTGTAGAGCTGGAATCTCTTCTCCCAGGTGTCTCTGCTGCCATCCTGAGCCTCTTTTTCAATGAAGCGATCATTTCTCTCCCAACATTCTCTCTTTTTTCCGCCTTTCACTTCTCCTGTCCTCCCACTACCTTTTTCTGGCCTCCCAGGTCCATTTTTCAGTCTCTCCGAACTCCAGTTCTTTGGTTCCTGGAGCACTAATCTCAGCTTCTCCCTTTCGAACACTGGCCTTCCTCATCCTTGGCCTTCTGGAGAGCCAACTGCAAGCTCAGTGCCTCAGCTAGACTTAACCCAACAAATGGAATAATTCCTGGAGTTGATGACAGTAGTACCTTTGAAATTTTGAGTGGTGGGAAGCTTGTCTTGGGAAAATGCTGCAAGGCAAATTTGGGAACACACTCAGAGTGTGTTTGGCAAACGCCTATGCTAAGGGGCTGAGAAAGCCTGATACCCTCTCACTGGTTCCCTACCATTGTACCCTGTCCAGAGTCCATCACAGTGTCTTCCTTCCCCCACAGTTTCTACAACTAGTTCTTAACAAAACTAACAAGGACCTCCTAGTCCGTGTACCTGGAAGCCCTTCATTCTTTATTCTGACTCCAATCTATTAACTGGCCTAAGGTCATGGTGTCTAGGTCTACTCCTAATAACCTTTTATCTGCCACTGTACAGTGCAAGATCGACTGTGTTCAAGCTGATCTTATTGTTCTGTTCAAGAAAGTTGGAACTGGACTTTGCAGATCTCACACCACTTATGGCCAATTGTCAGATCCTGTTCACGAGGCCATGGGACAGGAAGGAGCTACTGGACCTTAACTGTGGGGTTTGAGTTTGTTTGCCACTGATGTCCCAGGGCCGGCCTACTACAACTCT
The DNA here is from genome assembly GCF_031143425.1 of Pleurodeles waltl. NCBI lineage: Eukaryota > Metazoa > Chordata > Amphibia > Caudata > Salamandridae > Pleurodeles > Pleurodeles waltl. Next base: position 68,711,087 of record NC_090450.1, on the reverse strand, counting down.
TGAAACTGGGCTATGTACTACTTTTTCTTCACTTGACTCTCAGGATAGCGAGGATGAGCAGGCACATGCTTCTCAGGAACATAACGTATGTTGCTAAAGCTCAGCACTGAACAGTCAACCAATAGACGCAACAATTTCAGTGTCCAGCACAGTTCTTGTCTTTTCAAGAAAGAAAGTATTTAGTCACACAGTTATACTGAATACTACACATTTCCAATAATCATCATTCCGGAGAGTGATTCTTCTTCAAGGTGCTACATTCTCAGGTGCTACATTCTCCCTGCTCTCAATGCTCCACCCACCCTGGTGTCCCTCACCCCCGCCTCCCCGCCTTTTGGAAGTCAGGGCATCAGTCCCAAGTTCAAGTGCACACTCACTCTTAGTCTTACCTCTTTTATAAGGGTAGCACATTTGAATCCTTGTTCGACTCAGATTGATCACGTACTGTCTCCTGTGTGAGCTGCATCATGTTGAAAGCCTGCTGGGCTGTCAATGAAGCCAGGCATGAGCTGTGCTGATGCAGATGTCCTGGACTGAGGACAGATGCAACACAAGTTGGGCCAAATGTGATCATGGTAGCTGCCTCCACCATTCAGGCCTATGGCAATCGTTGTAGTTGTAGCCCCGGTTTGGGCCTACGGTGATCATGGCAATTGTAGATCCGATCTGGGCTTATGGCATGCGTACAGTTGTAGCCCCTGTCTGGGCCTTACGGCAAAAACATGATATGCTTCCACAACCGCATTATGAGCTATACCCAGGACAGGAATAGTAGTCCACTGCCCACACTGAGGGCAGACTTGGTTTATCCCTCAAGGTCAAAGGACAGTTCCAGTACATCACAGTCAGGGACAGACCGAGGGAAGTGCACGCATGCCTACATTAGTCTGATGGGAAGGCAAAAGTAAAAGGCAAGATATCATACATACATGCTGTTAGGCAAACAGGGCTTGGGGTACACGCCTGTATACCACACAGGGGACAGTCTTGTACCCACAGATAACTTGTCTGTACGTTTGGTGCTAAATTGTCAAGGCTTGGTGGGTGACATTGATCCAGGAGGACTTTGCAGCATCAGATGTACATGTCTGATCTTGTACAATCGAAAAAAAAATACAGTGAGCAGCTTGTTTATCCTGTACTGGCTGGCCTCTTCCCGTTACCTTATCTTTGTCCTTTTTTAATCCTTCACTTATTTTCCATGGCTCCTTCTTTGTAAGGAGGTGGAGAGAAGGTACTTCAAGAATTGTTTTAAGAGTACTATGGATGGGAGGTTACAAGCAGGACAACCATGTGCAAGTGCCATAGAGGAAGACCCCACCTCTATGTTAGTTACTGTAGTGTTTTGCCTTGAAAAAGAGGTTTGGCTGGGGATTTTAAGAAGCCGTCTTCACTGAATTTTAGAGATTATTCTTTTCCACCTGGGTGTTGTAATCAACGTGATTTCTCATAAAAATACGCGCAGCAAGGCATTTGTATATGGTGCTTGCTGCTACAGTCTTGCAACTTTATAGACTTTCAAAACATGTGTTCTTACCTGACTCATTAGTACTCCTGTTAAGAACCTCAAAAAAACATGAAAAAATAAAATAAAATGAAAAATGGCAAATCTGTGCAGAAATCCAGTTTCTCCAGAAATTACTGTTTGCACATCCTGCAAAACTGAAAAGTTTAAATTTGCTATACGAGAGAATATTTAACCAATCAGTGTGTGATTAAAAAAAATCCTCACACCTCATAAAAAAAACATACCATTGCCAGAAGCAAAATATTTGCGGCGACACACAAATAAAAAAATGCACGAAAGCAGGTTGTACCTGTTAGGGCCAGGAATGTCCTAAAAGTTAACTTCCTCATTGAGGGCTAAGTGAGCAGTCGGGATAGTGACAACCAATTTTTAAGTTACACAAAAAAATATGAAACAGGGCACAAAAATAGTTTTCGTGCTCATTTGCTACATTTCGATGCACGTTTTTACCAGCCACTGTTCTGAACAAATGCAAGGAAAAGCTATGTGCACCGAATTCCTAATAGGCGCTGCACAGCACAAAAATCGGAATATTTGAGCCGTTTTTAGGGCTGTACTGACTTCTAGATGAGTGAAATCAGGAGATCACATAAGGCAAGGAAGAATGTGAAATCATGCCCCGTGTCATATATTAAATGTGAGGCTTAGTAGGACATGCCTGAAACAGTCTGTGACTTGGAGGTTACTCAGTGAACTCTGCAATAGGCGAAATTACCTGCAAAGCTATCTGAATTGTCCCCAATCGTATTCCTGTTAACTAGTGCTGCTCACCAGGAAGGGCGCAGGAAGGAACTTAACCCCATGGGTGTTTACTCTTAAACAGGGATGGTATCTTTACTCGGACAAATAAGTGTGCTCTTCACGCCTAAGGTCACGGAACTCTCTATAAGATTTCACTCCTCTCGCATCCATGCATGAATGAATGAGTGATTGCCATTGGTAGAGAGCAAACAGATGCTTCCGAAGAACCATTCCGCTCTGCCTGCAAGTGACTTCACCCAACCACGACTTTGACAGGACACTGCCAGCCACCTGTTGTATGAAGTGTGGGGAGCAGGGCCCAAGTACAAATATATGTTGGTCAGGGCCAAAGCTCGGAGACTTCTGGGTAGCAGTCTTAAAAACCATCGTGCAGATGGAGGGGTGCGGTGAGCGATGACCCTGCATCCATCCTAGTAGGAGTTCCGGTAGTGAGTACATATCCTTTGCACTATGCCAAAGGTAAACGAATCTCCCTCCTACTGGCAGTTAGGCAAATAATATTGGGCCTAGGTGACATACAGAGGCACTCATACCAACAAACATAGCTCCAGCACCTTCGGCACAGACTTGAGCATGAAAAGGTAGGAAATTAACTAACAGGGGAGTAGGTCCCTTTTAACAAAATATGTGATCGTGGTCCTAACCTCCCTGAAGAAGGAGAACAGAGGCCAGTACTGCCCAAAGAGACTGAGAACTATATGCTAACAAGGCAGTAGGCCTGCACAAAGCAGAGTTGTGGGTGCAAATCAAATGAAGCACATTTAAAATGGTGGTCACGGGAGGTGTAGAGGGGAGATCGGCAATGGGGGTAAGCTGATGTTCATAGGTTCTAAACGGTAACGCCTGTCTGCCGTTTTGTATTTTAGGAAAACCCAATAAAAAAATAATTGAAACTTAAAGGGCACTTTGTCTGTAACCAGACCTTTCAGAGAGCAGGAGTGGTGGAATTGTTACAAAATTCCTTGCATTAATCACATATCCTTACATTGCCAAAGGGTTTTCAGTGCATGGTGAAGCTTTCATTCAGTGCCATAAAGAGCAAACTGATCTAATTTGTGCAAATTGCATTCACCATCTCTCAGTAGTAGGTGAACAAGCACATACATAGGAATTGAAGAGGCTGCTGCAGTCATGAGTGAATGTTACGAGTAGCATCAGGGTCCTATATCGAAACCAGTGTGCGGCGCAGTTATGACTAGAATTTGCTGGCACTCTGTTCCCCCTTCCCAGTCCTTTGCCGGTGTCCGGTTCTTTCCAGTAACTTATCCCCTGCAGTTAGCCACGTCTCCTCCTTCTGCTGCTCCCTTCATGGACCCCATTTGTTCCTTAAAAGTCTAGAGTGAATTTATGTTCCCACCAAAGAGCTGCAGCAAGAGACCCGTAATGATTCAACACATCCATCCTGCTTCAGGGCTGGGGATGTGCTGTTACATCTGCTTCGGCATAATGGCCATGGTGTGCAACGCGTGCCTTGCCCACTATACCCTTTGCATCCTGCTAACCCCCTAACCATTGTGTCCCATGATCAGGAATGGACTGGAAAGCCTAGAGCAGTGGGTCCCAACCTTTCTGTGGACCCCCACATTATCAGTACTGGATTATTATTACCCGGGGACCCCAGTCTAAGCATCGTAAATGATTTGAAGCACAAAACAATGCACATAAAATACAGAAAAAAGTATTCATCAAATTATAACATATTTTACTTAACTTTAAATATAAATAAAAATATAAATTTAAATAGGAAGCTTGGATATTTACATTTAATTGAAGCCACACATCGTCCATACTATATAGTATTTGATGCACCTGCACAGCTCCCACCAAACAATCTGGGGATACTAATTTAATTGTTAGCCTTTAATATCAAATTCCTTGACATTTACAATATGCTTCCAAATCTTTAGTTGAACATTTAGCCACTTTATTAATATACACTTTATAAATTTGGTAATATTATTTAATTTTCTAAACACTCGTGGACCACCTGAGGAGGCTTTGTGGTCCCCATGAGTCCCTGGACCACAGGTTGGGAACCACTGGCCTAGAGTGGTCTGGGTGGGATTTACTGTCACTCCCATGCTGGATATCCCTCTGTGCAGATGTATGCTTGTCCTTCATGCTACCCCTTTTTAGGGTCAAGCCTGCGTTGCATGCGATCGCGCATGCGTATCGCAGCAAGACGCTTTAGTTACTAGAAAAGGGCTCAGAGCCCTGTCGATGTCACGTCAGTGTGTTTCATTGGTTCGTGGGCTTGCCTAGTAAAATCTGCTTGCTTTCATTAGTGGAAGGCAGGCACAGGTCATGCCTTTTTCGGTGGATAGCCCTCCTGGAGCGCAGCGACCAAGTACAGAAAACATGCGAGGCTCGCTGTTTTTTGTCGGATCGTGGACTACTTTTTCTCTATTTTCCTAGCGCGATTTCGCTTGGCAGAAGTCGAGCGCTTTACACAGTTAATTTCACTTTTTCGGGTTACGTACATAAAAGCACTTTTGCCGATAGTTGAAAAGTCAGGTTAGGAGTTTACAACGCGATCAGCTCTAACATGAGCAAACGCGAGACCCGTTGCATTGCAAATGCTTGTTCTAATGTGTCATCTTCACAGTGTTAGCGTGAGCGTTGAATAGTTGCCTCTGAGCAGGATCATTTGTTTTACCTGGGAGACAGTGAGAGAGGAGATTCAACACTGAAGGTGTAATGCACAATGAAGCTTTAGTAACATGTGTATCTTTATTGATGCTGATAGGTAGGAAAGCAATTACTTGTAGTGAAGCAGATACAACAAATTTGTAGTAACTGCCGAGGTATGTCTGTACCACCTCTCCCGTCTGTAACACACCAACCCCTCTGGACCCCACACTTTTTTGGACTCTCCACCGGTCAACCCGCCCCTGTTCCCCTCTTAGATACTCTGTTGCTCCAATTAATCCCTGCACTGCTCTCCGGATTCTGCCCTGCTCCTAGGGTCCTTGAGGTCCCCAAACATAGAGCCGGATTTAAATCTTGGACGATGGGATACTCCCTCACAACTGTGACGGATATCCCGTCCCCTGTATTACAAGTTCCATTGTATCCTATGGAACTTGTAATACGGCGGATGGGATATCCGTTACGTTTGTGATGGAGTATCCCATCTGCCAGATCGTAATCAGGCCCATACTTCCCCCCCTTCAGCCCTGGACATTTCCATCTGCTCCTATGGACCTGGTCTGTTCCTTTCTTTGGATCTAGAGCTGCCCTTAATCCCAGCACTGCCCCCTCACTCTTTTTTTCTTGCACTGCAGTTGCAAGAGCCTGCAAATTGTTTTGGTGTTTGTACAATGAAAAAAAAGATATTCACCCAAGCGTTACTCACATACACAAGGCACCAGCTTCTGGGGGGCTTCGGCCCCAGTGGTATTTTAACCTTGGGGCTCCATGCTTTAGCACTTGATACAACACCAAAGCCTGGGGTTTGCTGAGGAACTGAGGCTTAAACAGAGAGGTTTTATTCTTGTATGACAAGTTCAGCTGCCCCTCCTCTGCTATATTACCACAGAAGGGATGGAGACTGTAGGTGGTGCTCTACTATAGGAACCCCAACCCCACAGGGGCTCTCATGGCAGGCACAAGGGTTGTTTTTAGCAGGTCTGGTTGTTTTATAGGTGGATACAAGTATGGTAGCGAGCACTGAAGAGCTAACAACTGCACTTGAAATTTAAACTCCGGCCTGTCACCACTTCATTGATTAAGCTTTCTCTTAAAGAACAAAGGCTTGACGAAAATAACTAAACCATAAGATTGTTTTTAACTTTATGCATTGTTGCAATGTGGCCCATTCTCATGTGTGATTCCTTTGGTTAGTCTTGGCTCCTCATGTTGTATTCCATTCCATTGTGTTTCTACCTTTGTAAGTAGCGTCTGAAAAGCCCAAAACGCAAAGATTTGCCGATGGAGTCACGCGTGACATAAGCAATTGTTTTACATAGCAGTCTAGTTCATTATGAATGCTATTACTCCTTCACTACTTGTAAAACTTAATATAAACGCTAGTCACCTGCATTGTGGGGGTGCACTATTATACTCACAAATTGCATGAAACCATGCATTGAAAATGCCATTTAATTTGGCTTAGCATTGGGAAAACGTTTTAACCAAGCGTCACTAACAATCAAGATACATATTGTATGGGTAACCATGCTGTAACGTTTCTAACACAAGACAACAAATAGATACAAGTGACCAGTCCAAGGAGAACTGTATTTCTCCATTCTATAATAAGTCATTTATTACTTTCCTTAGTAGTCATTGAGTGGTCATCTGAGCTGTCATTCTGCAACAATGCATGTTAAAATCGTAGTGGTGCCCATATATCCCTGGGTCTGGATCTAACAAACAACATGCTGGCATATAATTTTGCATCTGTGTTGCAAGTCACCACATAACCAAACCACCCTTCTCTTGTGGGGAGTGGGCCTCTCATTCACTAAAGGGCCACCTCTCTTCAGACTGCCCCGTTCAACCCACCCGTATGCCCCTCTTGGATACTCTGTTGTTACACTTAGTCCCAAACCTGCTCCTAGGGTCCTCGAGGTTCCCCAAACATAGGGCCTGATTACGATCTTTGTGGATGGGATACTCCGTCACAACCATGATGGATATTTCAACCCCTGTATTACAAGTTCCATTATATCCATGGATTTTGATTTGCACCTTTATGTAGAATTACCAAGTTGGTGAAAAACAATGACCTGGAATTGCGGCCTGAAAGATTGCCAGTGGCTGACATTAATTTAAGCTTTCCTTTCATGTCCTTGTTGTTTTAGCAGTAGGCACACTGTGGCGGGTATGCCCAGACATGGGACCTGTATTAACTGTGCGATAGGACTCAAGCGTTATCTCACTGATGAGACTTAAGTACGATGAAGCTGGTATGGTGTCACTTGTGTGCCCATGAGGAGGGGACCTGGCCCAGCAGGTTGCACTGGACTCCTGCTATTGGAGCAAGACCAGGACCAGGACTGATTTCCATAGGGCGTGTCTCTGTCTAGAATAGCATAGGGGGTAGAAATCGATGGCCTGGAATGCGGCCTTAGTGATTCCCATTGGCTGAGATTGATTAAAGCATTTCTTCCATTACCTTCTTGTTTTAACAGAAAACAAGAAAATGTCACACAAAAGCAGTCTTGAAATTTGACAGCTTTGTGTAGGAGTGTGAAAAGTCTTGGATTCTGGTAAGTATTATTTATTTTCAGTATGATCCACAATACGCAGAACAGCAATTCATAGCTCCGCCACCGTCGCCCATCCAACCGTTTTCCCCGTCCTATGTCGAGTCTCGAGACAAGGTTCTCGAATCCTCACAAGACTCGACATAAGAACAGAGAGACAACCCAACATATCCTTCCCCTTAACACATACAAAGTTACATCCAAACCTTCACAAAAACACAAAACACATTTTGTTAAACTGAAAGTACAAAGTCACGGAACTTCGTAGGAAGCCTCTTATTCCTAGTTGAGGATTTTCTTTTCATGTCCATCGACTCACATTCCTTCTTAATAGGACCTTCCAAAACCTCGTCCTTCCGTGGGTCCATTCTTGCTTCTTGATTTACTTTGGTGGACTCCTTCAAAGATTTGTTCAAAAGTTCCACATCACGAGCCAAGGACAACCTCTCCTTATTCCACCAATTACCATCTTCCAATTTAACAGCATTTTTACAAATTTTTATGACTTTCTTAGGATAAGAAAATCTTGATTCACCTTTCTGAACAATGCGGGCACTCTTGATTTTGACATAATCACCCAACTTCACACAAACAGTTTTTCTAGGATCACCTTTGTATTTATTCTGAGCAGAAATCCTTTTTCCACTCACTTTCTCAATCAATCCCTCATCAACTCCACTTTCACCCATCCACTTCCTTTTCAACTTAGTTCCTGGAACTCTTCCCCTCAGTAATACAAAAGGAGACACACCAGTATCTGCATTGGGTGTGGTACGCACAGCCCACAACAATTTTTTTAGTTCACCCTTACAATTTAACCCTCCAGCTTTGGCCAACTGCATATTCTCTTTTATCACTCTGTTAAAGCGCTCAACAAGACCATTACTCCTAGGATGATAAAGTGAAGTCTTAACATGTTTAATGCCCATGAGCACTAAAAAATCAGAAAACTGAGAAGATGTGAATTGACTACCGTTGTCGGTAAGTATCTCATCAGGAATACCCTCTCTGAGAAATACAGATTCCAAAAATTCAATGATCTTATGCGAATTAGGTACTTTCACAAACTTAAACTCAGGCCAATGACTATAAAAGTCTATTAACACTATACCATACTCTACTTGCCCATTGATCAAATTGACAGGTCCAATCAAATCCATTGCAACCTTACTCCAGGCTTTCCCAGGCACTTCAATAGCTTCAACAGGGGATGGCAGGACAACCTGAGACTTGTCACTGATAGCACAGGCCAAACAATCTCTCACAAAGTGTTCTACATCTCTGTCCAGTCCAGGCCACCAGAAATCCTCTCTTATTCTCCTTTTCATAGCCCGCATACCTATGTGTCCTTCATGTCCCAAGGATAATACTTTGTATCTTAAATCCTTAGGTACAACCATTGCATCCGCACGCATTAACACGTTATTTATAATTGATAACTCCCCAAAAACATGTTTGTACACTTCACACTGTTCAGACTTGCATACAGACCATCCCTGTGCTATGCCCTTCATGACCTCCTTCAATTGATCATCATTTCCACACGCTTGCCTCCACTCATCTTCCGACACCGCACCACCCAATTGAAACTCTATAGAGCATACCAGGACATCATCTTCTTCCGGTTCCTCCTCATCTGGCCCATTATTGCACGGAAGACGGGAAAGGGAATCAGCAAGTGTATTCCTTGCACCCGGAACATATTCCACATGAAAGTTATACATTTGTAATCTGTACTGCCACTTAGCTATTCTGGGAGTGGCTCGATGCGCACCAGAGGTAGAAAACAACTGCACTAAGGGTTTGTGATCCATCCTGACTGTAAAGTGCACACCCCACAAATACGGTTTGAAATGTACAATGCCCCACCAACATGCAAGGGCTTCCCTTTCAATAGTTGAGTAAGTTTCTTCGGCACCTCTCAGACTACGCGAAGCAAAGGCTACCACTTCATCCCTACCATTTCTCTTCTGCATTAAAACAGCACCTAATCCAAGTTGACTGGCATCTGTCATTATTACTATTTCGTCCCTTGTGTTAAAAGACTTCAACGGAACTGCCATTGCTACTTCTTTCTTAATGGCTGTAAACTCCTGTTCACACTCCAGACACCAGTCAAATTTGACATTTTTCTTTAAAAGAGACCTAATTTTATGAATTTTGCTTGCACAGTTAGGAATGAACCTTGAATAAAATTCAATCAGACCCATAAAAGATCTGACATGGTCTTTATTACTAGGAGACTGAAAATCTTCAATAGCTTCAACCAGCTTTCTCTTTGGTTCCACTCCACATTTAGAAATTTTATACCCTAGATAATCAATACTAGACACACTAAATTTACATTTGTTTGCCCCTAGTACAATCCCTTTTTTATTCAACAAAGATAATACCTGTTCCATTCTTTCATCATGCTGTGCTTGATTCTTGCCAAAGACTAGAATGTCATCCTAGAAAGCAGTTACACCTTCCATACTTCCAAATAAACTATCCACCACCCTTTGGAATACCGCAGAAGCTGAAGCTAAACCAAATGGCATGCGTCTAAATTGGAACAAACCTTCTGGAGTAACAAAAGCTGTCAAATGTCTTGACTCAGGATGCAGATTAATTTGATGATAAGCCGATGTCATGTCCAACAAACTAAACACGCTGGCCTCATCTAAAATGGATAGTATTTCAACAATGTTAGGCAATGGATGGCAATCCACCCAAATTTGTGCATTAAGGTCACGCAAATCGACACACATGCGAATAGAGTTATTGGCTTTACGAGCAATTACTATGGGGGCCACCCAATCTGATGCATCCACCCTCTCAATTATGCGTTGATCACATAATCTATCTAGCTCCTTTTTCAACTCTGCTCTCAAAGCTAAAGGTACTCTACGTACTTTATGAACCTTGGGAACTGCATTCTCCTTTAACCTTATCTTGTGTGCAAATCCCTTGAACACACCAATTCCTTCTTTAAAAACACCTGGAAATGCATCGACCCACACAGAACTAATAGATAACACTTGGTTATAATTCTTGCTCAGTATAACTTGTTCTGGGTTATTTGGATCTAACAAAATACCTAACTTTCTTTGATCTTCCCAACCTAAAAGACATGTATCATCATTAGCCACGTACACTATCCCCTTAGTCACATTACCTTGGAAACTCAACACAACTTCACACTCCCCCAAAACTTCCACTGGTTTGCCACCATATCCCACAGGCTTGATGCTCGACTTCCTGAGCCCAACATGGCTGAAATATTCCTTCCACACCTTTTGACTCACAAGTGTATAAGGTGACCCAGAATCGGCTACAACAATTATTTCATGGCCATTAATTGACAATTTACAGGTAGGCCTTTTAGTGTTGTTAAGCATAACAACGTCACTCTCATTAGAATAACATACAACAGTAAGAATTTCGTCATCCTCATTAGAGGAAGAATTAGATCCATCCAAATCGTCATTGTGTAACTTAAAAACCTTGTCCCTAGAACTGGAACTTGACATGTTAACAGCCCTACACACTCTGGCAAAATGCCCAACTTTGGAGCATTTTGAACATTTTTTACCTACCGCAGGGCAATTACTTGCATTACCTAAATGGGTGGAACTACCACACCTAAAACATTCCCTTTTCTTGTAATTATCCTTCCTAACTGATGTTTCAGCTCTGGTAATTGCTTGAGATTTGTTAGATTTCTGTTTAATTATAGCTACTTTCTGATGAGAATCTTTCTGACTAATTATACTCATCTGTTGCATATACGTTGTTGTATTCTCGATTCTAGTGGCTATTTCTACAGCCTTTTATAATGTTAAATTCGGTGTAGACAATAGTGTCTCTTGAACTTTCTTATTACTGGTTTTCTCGACAAGTTGATCTCTAATCATTTCATCCTCACATGCCTTGTAATCACAAGAAACCGCTAACATCCTTAAAGCTCCCACATAGTTAGCTACTGGTTCACCAGGAACTTGCACCCTTTTATAAAATTTGTGTCTTTCCATAATAACATTTTTACACGATCTAAATCTGTTATCAAGGGACTTAATGGCAGAAGCATATTCATCCATACCGCCATCACCTTCACCCACATCTAATGCAACAGATATCTGTGGAATATGTTTTAAAATTTTGCGGCCCTCCGGACCTAAACAATGACGTAAAACAGCAAACTTTTTCCTATGAGTAAAGGAGTCACCGTCAATGGCATCTAAATATGCCTCAAAACCTTCTTTCCAGGAATCCCAATCCGCTTCTGATGAAACAGGATCCGGAGAGAATACAGGAGGAGGCAGAATGGATTGCTGCATTTTAAATGTAACCACAATAAATGTTAATGATATGTGTGTCCTCTTAATTTTTCAAGACACACTGCTCAAGGTGTTTGAAATGCTTGGAAAACGTATCTTTTTTCCACTCGTTGATGACTGATGAATACTTGACCCAACGAATGAAGGAAGCGAGTAAAAGTGCACTTGAAGTATTATTGGACTAGTCAGCTATACCTCAGCTGTGCTGCTCCAAATATTTGAAATAAATGTCAGATTCACTCGTTTCCTGGCGTCTCCGTTGCCAAGAAACGAAGTAACTCATAAGACGCGTATTCGGCGTCTTCGTTGCGTAGCTGAATCGATTCACTTGTTTCCTGGCGTCTCCGTTGCCAGGAAACGAAGTAACACATAAGACGCGTATTCGGCGTCTTCGTTGCGTAGCGGTACACGAGAATAACAACAGGAGGACGCGCGCGCTGATCCGACACGCGCAGAAACCTCCTGTGTTAAACTGCCCCAAAAACAGCCCAAAAATCGATAAAAGATGAAAAACAGGATGTAGGCTCCTAGACGAACGGAGCTGCAAAGACTCCCCTCAGCATGGTCGAAACACTGAAGGCCGGTTGAAGACACCACGCGATGAACTCCTCACAAGGTGCACACATAGGTCCAGCTGTCCTGCAGTCCCTTGTCGCCAATGAAAAGTCTTGGATTCTGGTAAGTATTATTTATTTTCAGTATGATCCACAATACGCAGAACAGCAATTCATAGCTCCGCCACCGTCGCCCATCCAACCGTTTTCCCCGTCCTATGTCGAGTCTCGAGACAAGGTTCTCGAATCCTCACAAGACTCGACATAAGAACAGAGAGACAACCCAACAGAGTGTCAATTTGATTTTTTTTCCTCCATAAAGAAAATATTTCCCCCCCAGAAAGCCCTTGACCTACACATTCATTACATTAAGGGATGGCCCCATTAAAGCTCTGAAAGGGCACTTACCTATGCCACTTATTTTCTGCAGTAAAAGTGTGTGTATTTCTTCTGTGAAAAACTACCTGAAATAGATGTGGGTACTTACAAACGTACATGATTGTGGGTATTTACCTACTCCTTTCGTGAAACCCTCGCGAAAATGTACTATATCTTGCCCATAACTTAAGTAGAGAATTTTGTAAAAGCTGTAATTATTGTCAAATTTCCACCGAAGTACACTTTACCATCAAGAGATTCCATAGATCCTGATGGGTGTGCAAAAAATACTTTTAAAGGTATAGTTAGGAACAAGGAAAGCCGAGTTGTCTTTGAGAGCAGAGAGTGAGCTGAGGAGGCAGTGTGAGCAGAAAGGGCAGTGTGTGGGTGCAGACAGTGCAGGGATCAGACGGACAGTGTGGGGGCAGAAGGGGCAGGGAGTAGAGATGGTGGTGAACGTTCAGATAGGGCAGGGGGCAGACCTGTCAGTTTGACCAGAAGGGAAGAGTGTGCGAAGGGGGCAGAATGGCCAGAAAGGGGAATGTGAGAGCAGTATGTGAGCAAAACGGGCAGGGAGCAGTGGCTTCAGTGCTTGAACAAAAGAGGCAAAGGACAACACAAGGGCAGTGTGCGTGCAGAGGGGACATGGTCAGAGAGTTGGCATTACACTGGCACTGCCCACCGCACTACGACCGTACGTTCCATGTTTACCAATTTATAATCAGAAACGGCTCACGTCAGTCAGGCCCCACAAATGCTAACCATGCGGCCATGACCGCAGGTAAATCGCCAGCTGCACTCTTAAGGTGAAAAATACGCCCTCACTGCTGCTATCCAAGACACCTTGACTGGGTATTACTCGCAAGCGTCTTTTTCGATGGTTAAACGCCAAGGCCATCCCGGGGGGGATATTTACCCCTCGTAACGGTGCAGACGCCGGGTGATATCTCTGGACGTACCAAGGGTAACCGTGGGCAGCAAGGCGTGTGCTCGCCGGGCTCCTCCTCGGCGAGGAGAGGCAGTGACAGCCATGCCACCCTACACACCCCCTCTCCTGGCTGTTGCTATGGTTCAAGTCCACTTCGACTGTTGGACTGTACCACGATGCAGCACTGAGGGGTCTGGCTGGTTGCGAAGGTTTGCTGGCGGCTCGTCCTGCTTAGCCCAGACCCTCCACAAAATCGAAGATGCACTGAAAATGCGCTAATAATACACCTCGAGGGATCGCGGCGTGTCTCGGCGCCTCCAGCTCGGACGTTGACCTGCGCTGACGGCTGAACCCCCCCCCCCTGCGCGCAGGGTGGTTCGCGCCGCTGGTTCCCGTATGGGTGTGGCGGAGGGCGAAGAAGCTCGCTGCGTTTCTCTGGCTGCTGCTACCGCCGCCGCGGCGCACTGCCTGCCTCCCCCAGCCGCTGGTACCAGCCCCCCTTCTGGGCTCCGAGGGATTGCTTTCCGCCGACGCCTCCGGGAGACCGTCATGTAAGGCGCGGCCGCCGGCGAGGAGGCGGAGACCGGCGGGAGAAACGACGTCAGCGGCGACACAGGCCGGGCGAGGAGAGCCTGCCGCAGGGTGAGGAAGGAAGACACAGCTCGGGATAAGGTATGGGGCGGGATCTGCGCATGACCCGGTGGGGTGCCTTGCACGGGGACCGAGGCGACCCCGCCACCCAAGGCCAAGAGAGCTGCTGTCTGGACCCCGTGCATCCTAAACCCGGCGACCCACCCTCTTCCTAGTCATAAAATCGGTCCCATCCACAGCTCTTCCTCTTCCCACTGGACTTCAGCATGACAGCCCTCTTCTGCCCAGCCGTAGACGCCCCAGTCTTGCAGTGCCTTATTCATCAGTCCAGCAACCACAATCATGCTACATTGCCAATCCCCCAACTCACCTCACAAAAGGTATTTTCCCTCCAAGCTCTCTTTGAGATCCTCCCCACCTGTCGCAAGTGGACCTTATACAGTCCTCCCAGCCTCCTGTCATTAGCCCCAGGCAGTGTCACCTTCACATTTACAGCCCTTTAGTAGCCACAGCTTCTCTGTCCAGCAACTACCTCTCACCCTTCAAAATCCCTCCATTCCAGCTCCTCACATGATGGGTTGATTCTCCTCACAATTTCTCCAGAAAGGCCAGTCACCCTTTCAGACTTATGCCATCCACCCTTTGTTATTGATTTATTTATATATTTTGGCGACCGTTTAAAGAACACCTATCTAATTCTCACTCCGCCTTCTCCATTTACTCTCCCTCCTCACCTGACATCATGCCCTTGCAAATTTAGGTTCAGTCCACTAAATCCTGGCATACCTAGCAGTCGTCAGCCGTGACGTACGGTACACGCACCACCTAACTTTCAGTGTGGTCTAGTTTTTAAGTCAACAACATTTTCTACGTTTGTCTTCTTAAGTCGATACCTTGACACTTTCAAAGGAAACTACACGACAGCCCTATTTAAATGCCTGGAAAATTGTTACATCACACAAGGATTTAGCACTTTTCCTTTTATTAGCGAGGGATGTTTGGGCCAGGGAAATTCTGCAATAACACTTTAAATCATGTAAACCGTGACATATCCCCATTAGTAGGAAGCCAACGTTAACTAATCTTGTAGTTAATACAGAAAACATTAGGTGACTACGTTGATGTTCTGTCATGTAAAACCACTACAAGAGCACATAAGTACTGCAGATTATTTCTTATTCCTGCGCAGAAGATACATCGGGGCAAACACTGTTGTTCAATAACGGGGTGACTTAATTATATCACATTAACCCCCATTTGGTAAGGCAATATAAAAACCAGCCGTAATGTGAAACATGATTGATAAAAAAGCCCTGTGGTAGAGCTGTGTAGCCATGCCATAATCTTGGCAGCTTTGACTGATACCTAGAATCCTTACTGTTAAAGTGGATTTCCGCATCCCAGATTTATGCAGTTGGTTCGTTTCATCTAAATTCAGTCAATGCGGGTATTCCTCCCCATCACGTCTAGTCCTGTCAAGTGGCTTGGCATTGTTTTATGCCACTTTTCTGGAGTTCCCTCTTTAGTGTTAGGCGAGAGAACTCCTAAAAGGTGTCTTCAAATCCTTCTATTTTGGGCTCTCTGCTTCCGTATTCAAAATGTCTTTTGGGTGTCTAATTCAACAGTTCTGCAATCTTTCACTCTCATTTGTAGAATTTATGCTCTTACATTCTACCAGCCAGGATGACATTATTAAGATTATGAGCATTTCTGTACATGTATTTGTTTATTAACTGTTTTATGGAGCGAACTTCTCATTTCTACATCAGAGTTCTGTTGAGTCAAATATGAAGGTCAAAATTGTGGTTTAGCTGGAGTCTAGTGATTTGAGGCCTATGAGCTATGTATGATATTTCCCACTCACTGCCAGTGGTTCTAAGAGCGAGTCTCTTCGAGTCTGAATAATCAAATTTTTGGGAATTACCTTCAGCGTACATGGTGCTTTTTGTCTCGGATCTTTTATAGACATAATCAATATTCCGAAAATATATTGCGTTTGCAGAGCTTCATTTTGCAGGTTTATTGTTTTTTTTCACATTGAGTTGTAGTCCTTGATGGCTTGAGGGGAACACTTATGTCGGTTTTATTTTAATGATGCACATTTATAGCTGTGATTGACTTATTGAAATATAGATCCTTTTATTTATTTGGCACTGAACATGGCTATTTTTGCTTTGACCTCTGGGGTCAGAGAGACTTTTTCCTTCTAAGAAAGAGTGCAGATTCTCTGCTGTTAGTCTGTTGTGGACCTCTTTGTCTAGAGTTTTATGTAGTCCTCCTGCCACATAAGCTGCCACCTTGTCCGCCAGGACCCTTTGAGGAGATCTTTTGTGATAAATGTCCTTGGAGTCTAGTCAGTGTGCCAGCGGGGGTTCCCTTGGGGACCTCGGGCAAGTTCAGAGTCTATTATATGGTTTGGGACGCCAAGGCCTGTTGGGCTTCTCCTCATTCAAGTCTGGAGGAGAGTCATTGGGGTCATAAGGTGGAGCAGGGGGAATCCCCAGAAATGCATCTGTGGGGTCAGGATGGGTACTTGCCCTTGAACTCCAAAACTCAGGATAAATCTTTAGCCAAAAAAGCCTTCTTCATGCAGACAAATGAATTGTCTGAGGAGTGGTCCCTGGGACGGTTGGGAGAAGGTTTGAGCGCCTTCAGAGATCAAGCGAGTCCTTCCCTTCTAGGGAGGGGTTCTTGGTGCCATGCTTCCAACTCTGAGTTTCTACACCAGAGCCACCCTAGCTGTTCTCAGGGCTTTGTCCCCGAGCTGTCTACTGCCTCCACCATGTGTTTTTGGCAAGGCACAAATTCCACTTCCCCTGTGCATAACATGAATTCCCCTCTTACGTATTTGAAGCCTTGGTAGGGCTGCTTTTGGTCGCCCTGAGGCTTAATAAGGAGTGGAAGTGCCAAATGTAGACCCCGCATGGTAAGCAATTCAGTATTGTTGGTGGTGTCGACCGATTAGGGTTATGGTTTAAAGGGGTATCACTCAGCGCTGGTGTCCCTCGGTCGAGTCTCACCCACAGCCACACATGATAATTCAAAATACAGACTCCTAATCATACGTATCACTGTAGGCTCCTGGGGACTGAGTCATGAAGGCAGAAATGCTGTTCGGGGCATCCACACTGCCTACAAGGCGGGTAAAGGCCAGAGAAGTGAACTGTTCACCATACAACACCAGTCTTCGACAACATGTGGAAACAAAGCAGAACCCCCTATCAGTTGGAGGACCACAGCTCCAAAGTGTGGCCCCGCGCTAAACATTGGGCGCTCGGGGAATCGGAAAACCAATCTTGCAGATGCAGAACAAGAGAATGCATCAAGGACAACAGCGAACTAAGACATAGATATGCAACTTTTTATTTAAATACTACACCACAAAATAATTCTGAGAAATATTACACACAAAAAGCAGTTCAGTCAGGAGAGGTAAGTGGGAATGCGGACGTTGAGACATCTGCATGCCCACTTGCTATGGCGAGTCATATTTTATCAGGGTGAGCTATTTTAGGGCCTTCTGGCCCAATCTGGCAAGCTGATAAAAGAACAGGTGTTCTGTTCACTCAGAATGTAAATGAGCAATAAAGATGCAGTTACAATTTGTTTTTAACTTGTCACATTTGCTTTGCATAGAGGTCAAATGTCAGTTTATGTCTTCTCACAATTTGCTGTTTATTTTACCCTGGAGGTTTGTGTTTACTTTTGTTTCTCTGATTGCAGAGTTACAGGAATTTGTAAAGTGAACTGTCTCAATCGTGCTGCACAAAGTGTGAAAGGAAAGGCTGTATGATGTCATTGTTTTTCTGACACACATTTAAATAGATTGTAAATGAACTGTAAAAACATTTAAAAATGTATTTCAGTAGTTATAAATGCACATTGTTTCGTAATTGTGTGTCTTTAAAAGAAAAGATTTTAATAGGATGAAAGCAAATCAGAACACTTTACTTGACCATGTACAAATAATACATATTTTTGCTGAAACCCAGTTTACAGAGATTGTTTATACACTATATAGTTTTGATAGTTAAATTGCATTCTAAATGGAACACTTGTGGCCATTTCAATGGAAAATATGGTGTTTGTAAATGACGGTGAGCTACTGCATCATGCTTTAGATATATATTTAATAATAAAAGCGAGTTTTTAAGTATGAACTGAGACACATTGATGCCCCGCTTTGTTGACTGCTATTAGTGAAGTAAGAGGCAAGTCATGTGTACCTTGTATGCAGGCTACATTCTTGTTATACATGGAGTAAAAGTTTAGTCTATTAGCTCAAATGAGTTTTTGTACAGAATAGGTGCTGAATTTGCGTATTTAAAGGTGGTGCCATGTGACTATGAAGATAGAGGCGGCTCTGTAAAATAAAATATTTTGCCTAGAATCACAATTTGTGACCAGTTTATAGGTCAAGTACCTTACAGTTAGGTCGAGTAGATTGTTCAAGTCTCTGGACCTGCAGGTTTGGTAACATTCTTATGATTTTCTGTGGCTTGGAATATGTTTAAAAAAATGTTATTAATTATTTTATAAATTTTAGTTGAACACATAACAGTGCACAATTGAGATACGAATGAAATTACTTCTGCGGTCACATAGAAAAGTACAGTGAAACAGACCAGTTCGTTCCAAGCAGTTACAGGCCAGAGCATAGTAAATTACATTTGGAACCTGTAGTCAGTTGCACAGGTGCGATCACTCATCCAAGTAGACTGAGGTAGGAGCCTATATCTGAATATAACAGCAACAGAACATAGTGGTACATCACTAGTTATTATCTTGGGATAAGGGCGAGGAAGGTGAATACTCATCTGCATAGGGGCCATCCTGTCTCTATGGGGAGGACACACCCCCTTTCATTGCCAAGAAGATCACCAGTGGGCCCCAAATTTCTCTCAGCCTCGAATTCACAAGCGTTAATTCCCAGCAATACTCCAAGTATTCTTGACAATAGGCTGCATCCTGCAGCCAGTGGGTGTGGTACGCTTAACACATTTAATAGCAACCCTGCTTTTAGGCAATAGGACCACAAAGCGGTAAATCTGTGGGCAGAGGTCGGAATGTCTATAACTTAGCAGAGCGATCATTAGCATCGGTCCGGGCACAGACTAGGTATTAGTCTCCATAGTAGCAAAGACCTCCACCCCAAAAGTCAGCAATAGCAGGGCATTACCAGGCCAAGTGCAAGAAGGTAGCGGCAAGTGCGCCACAGTTTGCACTCTCCATCAAGCCCATCCTACATCTCCGGATGGGTGTACGGTAAACTTTGAGCTATTTGAACTGTATTAAACGGAATCTGTATTTTGGCGAGAGGGCAGTGGACTAGGTGCAGAAATAAAGCCACTGCACTGTGCTAACAGGAGCATCCAGTTCTGCAAAGTGCATGGACACAAATTGGGGACTTCTGCATTATTTTATAAAAGTAAGTGATATTTTTTTGAAGAGAGGAGCTGGTGAGTATAATTTCTAAGGCGTGAAATGTTGGCAGTGCTGTGGGGGAAAGTGCTGTGCATTCCGCGGAAGGCAGCACGTTGCTGATGGTAAAAGCACATCCAAGGGGGTATGGGAGAGGTTGCCCAAAACATGTTGAGGTGAGAGGAAGTGGCTTTCTGAATAGAGATCTCCAAACGTGTGAAGCTGCAGCTGTTTTAAATGACTGCGGGCCCCCACGTCAGCTAGCGCAGAAAGCGACGGGTGTTCAGCAGGTGACACAGGTGGGTTGTACATGCTTTCCAGTTGAGCACGCTGTTGCAGCTTGTCTTGTGCCCAAATAGTACATGCTGCATTGTCAACTGCAGTTTGGGGCCGCTTCAAAGGAAGGTATAAAGCAACGCTGAGAGGACAGGGTGCAACACAATCCTGCTCAGGAGCCAGATGGAGCTGAAACATGGTAGGATGTGGCCATTAGTGAGCAAACCTCGCTTGTGAGCAATAGAAGTATAGGTCCATGTCCGGTGCACATAGGCCGCCCTGATCAAAAGGGGAGAGTGAGGGCTTCCACTTGACTCGTGGCTGTCGGCCCTCATACACCAGTACAACTAGGTTAGAGTGGATATGGCCGTGGACGGCAGCCGTGAGCAGGGTGGCTTGGGTTACTTATCTGCTGCTGGAGCATTGAAGAGAGGTAGGAAGCAATCGCAGATCTTCAAGGGAGTCTTGAATGTTAATTGGTTGGACTGTTGCAGTTTTAGTTCCCTCTGTCAATGGGAGATGTAGTTTTCAGTTGGTGTTTGAAAGCTGGTAGAATAAATTAAAGAAGTAAGTTACGCATAATTCTCGCCTCCATGTCCTTTAATAGAATTGAAACTATCCTTTACAGTAGCTAGGATATTTTTCATTCTTGATCCTCCACAACTATTTCAGTAAAAAATAAATATAATAATACAAAATATTTGGATTCTTGCCATCAGCCATAATGGATAATAAATTACAAAGCATCGAGATGAAATGATTGCTACCAGTTTTAGTATGAAATCTCTGATTTTCATATATTTAAAGAGTGATTCCTTTGGTCCATATTTATCCTGTAACTCGCTAAATAAATAAAGAATTGCCAGTGGATGTATCACCTAGTCATTTAATACCAGCTGAGTCCCAAATATATATTAATTTCGGAAGAAAACCATTATACTTTTTCACAGCTTTAAGACAACCTGGAGCCAACTGAAAAGCTTGAAAGTTGTTTGATGGAAAAGGGTTGATTATTTGTTGGAGTCTCCACCTCCTTTCCTTTCTGCTGCAGCATGACAAAAGTCAGGTCTGGCTGAGAATGTATGATCATTAACCTTAATTTTGGTTTTTTTGCAAACCATTTCAGTTTTTTTTTTTTATTCGTGTGAGAAGAAAATGTTAAATAAAACAATAAACGACCAAGGTTTTAGGCTTGACATGACTTTGGCAGAAAGCAGTGCACTCATTGTGTTTGCCGATCCCAATCCCATCTATTCAAATCAGAAAATTCAAATGTATACACTCATATGATGAAAGTCCTAGTTTCCTTGCCTTTCATACCTTTGGCAGTACCCAGGAACCTGAGGTTGTTTCATCTTTGCAGATATTCAAAATCATCAAGTTTCGATTGGCTGTCATGTAGGCTTCTTGCCCAGACACCTGCTTGTTGGTATGCGAAACACAGAGTTCAAGAGTGCTCTTCAAGATCCTTAACATTCATAAAAGGTATAGACCTCATTGGTTCAATAGGAAAAGTTATGTGAAATGCTATAGGTCTGTCTATTATGAAAAACTACAACAAAGGCTGTGGGCTGAACATGTTTATTACATCAATTGTATGTTACCAATAGACCTTAAAGGGGAATTGAATTCACAGTTAATGACTGTAGACAGATATTTTGTTACGTGGAATCTCACAGTTTACTTAAGCAAGCCAGTAGAAGATGTACACTGAGCGTGATACAGTGCCTGGGCTAGCTGATGGCCTCCCATCCCCTTTTGTGTATGTTTTTGTTTTAAATTAAAAAAAAAGAAACATCATGCAGCTCCCTGCTGGGCCATTTACTTGACATTCATTTCATCTGCAGTGTGCTGAATCCTGTACAGCCACAATTTCTAAACTGGACATCCATCCTGAAATGGCGTTATCCCTAGTATATCATTCTGTTGCCATTTAAAAATGTCCACTTTGTTTAGAAGCATTATTTTTGCCACCTTGGTTGTAGAAAAGCGACATTCTGTATATTTTGCCTTCTAAGATGGTGTGTGATGCTGAATGAACTGACACCTAGGAACGTTTTTGTGCATAATGTACCAGTGTGGCAGCTACTTTAGAACAGTGATACTATGTACAATATCATTACAAGACCACCTACTACTGTTTTTATTTTAGGTTTGTATTGCAAGCAAAGGCCCACCGAGGTTAGACAATGGCATGTTTTATTTTTTTCTACTTTACGTTTTCTTCTATGAGCTTGTTGAGTTTGTGTCTGTTTTGTTATGGATGGGTAATTTGGTGAATGTTGTAATGACCTGGGTGGAAGACTTGATCTATGAGTGCAAGGCGAAGTGACTAAGTGCATTACGGCGGCTTCGTGGGCTTGGCCCCTTACGTAGAGCATCATACCACCCAACTCGCATAAACAGCAGTATTCAGATGAACCTGTATATATGCAATGTAACCTAACTTGTTTGCTATTATATGCCATTTACTCCTCCTGTTGAGGCATGAATCGCTTTATGCCAGACAGCAGGCTGCCCAAAATTAGGGGTTAATGACTAATTTAGTGGTTCTTTTTTGTTGTTGATTATTGGCACTAGTCTTGTACTCTGAAGGAGACACCTCCATCCATTTACTCCAGTGCTTTGAGGTTGATTGAATTAGTAGGCGTTTGGGGTGATTATTAGTGTTGGGGAGGTGAGAGGGCTGTTTGAGTTTATGCAGATGGTTGGTGGGATTAGTAGAGATCAGATCAGGTATTGCTAGGGGCAGTGTATGACCTTCAAGGCAGGGCAGTGGTTGATATTTGCCAAGAGGTGTTGGTAATTTCCAGAAATACAGTAATAGAGATTAATGCAGGGTGCAAAACTGCGAATAGAAACGTCGTTATTTGCAGGTTAGATAGTAGGCTTTAGAATCGGATGAGCAGTGTCTGCTGCCAGTCTACGACAAGACCACTACTTCAGCAAAGATATCTGATGAGTTCCAGAAGTTTTAAGCATAAAGCAGTGGTTGGATGCATATGTAAAGAAAAATTGAAAGCACTGGGCTGGGATTGAATGAAGTATTCAACACCATTAAATGTGAGAATATAGAGGATAAGTAATGTTGGACAGAATTGGTTGTCATTTGGTCTTGGGTGACCTCCCCATCAAGATCCTCTTTCTGTTTTCTGACAAAGTTCCTTGGTTGACCTTTGGTGTCCAGCAACATCATAGAAGGATTGAGATAGGGCCCTTCCATTCACAGAGGAGCCTTAAGTCTAGTGGCCAGGTACCCCCAGTCAGCAGTATCAAATGCCTTTTCAAAGTCTACTAGTAAAAGCACCAGAGGGGGTGATGAGAGATGGCGGTGTGCTAGTTCTACGTGAAGACATCTCAGGCGGAACTATGTGGCTCTGGCTTGCATGAAGCCACACTGATCCAGGTGAATTGGGGACTGAAGAACTCGTTTCGGAGGTGTTCGTATAATGGCTGTGAATATTTTCACCCCCCTATTTATAAGGGAGATCAGGGGATAGTCTGAGCACGCCACCGACGGAGGTGATGATTTGGGTATTACTATGAGCGTGGCTTGGTTAAGGTAACTGGGAAAAGAACCAGCGGTCACCGCTTCTGTGTACTGATTCAGTAAGTGAAGAGTAAGAATATACCTGTACTTGGCATAGAACTCTGTAGGGTAGCCATCGGGACCAGGCGTCTTGCCAGGCGCCATGGGCGCATTAGCCTCACCAATCTCTTCCAAAGTAATTGGAGCCTCCAAATCTCGACTTTCTCTGTCAGAGATGCAGGCAAGTGTCACCTTGTCTTGGAGAGGCATCCTCAATTCATCTGCCGACCGTGGCACTGCTGCGTACGGGGACGAGTAATAATAGGCAGAAGCCTGGGCAATGGCAGAGGACGTATGATGGACATTGCAACACCCATCAACAATTTCGGGAATAGCCCTGTTGGCCAAGGGCTGCTAATCAGTGCAGCAGCTTACCGTTCGTGTCGTCCCCCCCCCCCCCCTCATGGACCCCCACCCTTCGACATGTGCCAAATCTGCTTTGCTGCCTCCAAAGAGAAGTGTCTTGGCTCCTCTTGGATCAACGCTGTCTGCTGTGGGCAACCTGCTCTGTAGTGGGAGGCTTTGTTTCAAGATTAAGCGCTCTAGCTTCGAGCTGGGCAGTGCGTTGACGTCTCACGTTCCTGTTTACCTAAGCAACCTTTTGGCCTTACCGGCAACCCAGACAACGCCCGCCAACTGGACCGACCCCTCATTAAGCTGAAAGTAGTGCATTCGGTCTGGCTTCAAGGTGTGAACCTGGTGTTTTATCTTGGAGTTGCCAGGCGTTAAGGCATCACATTTGGAGGTTCACCCTTTCGGTGTCTCCAAACGAAGTAGTATCGAGGCATAATCGTAGATTCCTCGGGGAAAAATTTGAACTTGCAAGACACAAGGAATACCAGAAGCCAGCATAAAAATATGTCAGTGCGTGCATTGAATGCCAAATATTTTTGATCATGGCGAATGTGCCACTTTATCAAGGACCTCTAGTCGACCTAATCTTTCAAGAAACTAGGCCCCAGTATAATTATATAAATACATTAAAAAAGTCTGTGATGCCTAGTTTTGTTGCCGAGTTCCAAGCTAAGCATTTTCTAGGTACAGTTAAAATGTTTCACCAACCAGCAAAATCTGTCTGGAAGCACACTACAAAATACTTCAGAATTTGCAATAAAATATTAAATTAGAAGAAACGCGAGCAACGGAGATGTGAAAATATGGGAATATCTATATTTTCTTGTGAATTATTCATGTTGCATGCAATAAATTTACCAACACATATCCGTTTTTATGAACAATGTGGAGAATGTTGGATGGTAGGACCTTTTTGTCAATTCTGGAGGTACTGTCTCAGATAAAGCGTTGATTGCATTTCCTCATGCTTGCACGTTTATACTTCATTGTAGGTAAATAGGTATGCTAGTAATCACACAAGTCTTCTCACACAGAAGTTCTCTGAGTCTGTATCAACACTGCTAACTCTGGCTTGATTCTTCAAGATCGGTTTGATGCACAAAGAGGTCCATCGAAAAGCCTCACCGAATCTGTTTTACGCTAACTCAGATTTTCAGAGTGGCTTGTCTAGGGGAAGGGGTTTGAGATAGATCTGCAGGAAATAAGATCAAAATAAGATAAAACCAAACTTTACATTGCTGAATCTTTCATAGCGGGGTACAATAGGTAAACAACCACAAACATTCACCTGTTTTATCAACCTCTTTGCTTCCTGCAGAGGCAGGCGAGTATGAGTTCTGTTCACTCAACAAACAGTGAATGTTTCGCTAGACCCGTAACATGCAAAAGCCCGGTCTCTAACACATGTGACCCTATAAACTTATTTCAAAGAAGTCTTAACACATACCACAATGTTCTCCTGATAAGCTTAACTTTCTCAAGCTTCTGTGTCCCTCAGAGGTACTAGAATTCCCTTAGATGTCCGACTCTCTTGTCCTTTTAAAAAGTTTTACTTTCTCAGAAGTTTGATTTGCTCGGAAACTAAAACACTAATGCTTGTATTTTTTCCCCTGTAGGGTCTTTTCGGGCATGGTACTTTCTCTACATTTCTCAAAACAAACTCCTGATTTTAGTCTTGTTCCGAAATGCTTTCTGTTTAACCTTTAATCCAAGAAACACTTTTCACCCAAATCAAGCTTCCAGAAAGTCTTTCTAGTTCTCAGCACAAAACATGATCCGCATCACAGCATGCTCTTATCCACCTTTAAGACCTTCAGTGCCAACGATGATGTTCTGCCATGTGTCTCCTCAAAATGTTTAGTTGTTTCTCACCTTCCTAGCTGCTGCTCGGTAAATAAGTGTTCACACTCGATTCCTCCATTCCTGGAAGCTGCTTCACAACCAATCAGTTCTCCTGAAAGGACTTGGACTATTAAGCACATGTCCCCGTTATAGTCGGGTCCACCCTAAATGGCAGTCGTGCTAGTCCTTCTGGAAGTTGCTGTCTCTTTTTCCTTTCCTGACCCAACAATAATGCAGCCAGATTCTGTCCTTACTGCAACCCCAGTAACTGGTAACCACACAGTTTCTGTTTACAGACACATGGTCCCTGTCTCAGCAAATGCAGTGCCTTGACACTGAGAATGTTACAGTGATCTTTCATGCGCATCATTGATATCACAAATGCCAGAACCTAACAGTATGTTAGTAAGGCCTTGACCGGATTGCATTCCTACATGAGGAAGACTGAAGTGAATTGCCATGTTTAGGGAAACATTTCTGAGTGTCTGACAGGCTTCTTGCTTGATGCTTTCTCCTCATTAGCCAGTCAAATTTAATGAGATCTGACCTGCACCAGTAGATCCCTCAGGTTAAACAGGATTTTAATACTTTCCATTTGGTCCTGGGTTTGGTATTTCATGAAATGGACAGTGCACCATAAACAGAAATTCCATATCAATTCATTTATATTCTCTAATATTTCATAGTTGATTATGATACCCAAATCCTCCTGGGAAATCCCATATATCTTCCTTATTTCTGATGACTACTTCTAACTGCTGGTTCTTATTTCAGTTTTAAATCCCCTTGGCTCCAGAATAAATATAGAATTTTTCTTAACATTTACTTACACGTGCCAGCAGGTGGTGACCTAGAACCTCCTCCTGAAGTGATAGCATGTAGCTTTACGGAGGTACCACTTTGCACCCGAACAACACTGTCTTTCTTTCCATACAGATCTGGAGCTCCGCTACCAAACCTCTGTCGATTGACCGACTGCAGCTTTGTTAACTAACTGTGTGCTAGGGAAATGGTTATTTTGAAGACCACAGGCTTCAACTTGTGTCACAGCTGTACAAAGCAGATTTCTGTCACGCATTCATACAGTGTCTGCCTCTGGATCTAGGGTCGTAGGACAACTCGAAGTCCTGCAACAGATGCTCTCTGATGGACCTGAACGCATCAGGGAGCAGATGGTGAAGCTGTACGTTGCCCAACTAAAAAAAAAAACAGAAGGAAAAAAAATCAGGGCAGCTCATGCTCCAGACAGTGGACGTATTCACACTTGGACCTGCTTCAGGTCCTGTTTCCTCTACATGTCAACATCCTCGAGTTATATACAAACCCCTAATGTGAAGGTGATACTGTGGCTGATTTTGGTTCTAAGTTACAAGCGATATCAGTCAAATGTAAATTTGGGCAAATGAGAGAGGAACTTGTAAAAGATCAGTTGATAGTCCAGTGCTACAGTAAAAAGATGCAGGAGAGGCGGTGGGTGATGAGAAATCCCAAGTTAAAGGAAGGAGTACCCATTGTGAAGGTCATTGAAAAATCAGAAGTCTGCATAAATGAAATGCAAACGTTTGATAGAAAGAAGAGCAACAACAGAGGAAGCCTGAAATGAATGCAGTAAATAAGGAAAATGCCAGTTTATAAAAGAGATTCATCATTCGAAAATAAAGTTTGTAGACATGTAAATAATTCTGTGTTAAACACTGAAAAGGTTTCCTACAGATGTGTTTGTGCCAATGCCCTGAATCAAAAAGTTGTTCGCTTTTGGAAAGGTATGTCACAGGTTTGGGCAAAAAGGCCACTTTGCATGTATGTGTAGGGATGGAAGAAGAACTAGAGTGGCAGCAGTGGAACTAAGAAGTGAAGAAAACGGCCAGAGTATTGAGTGTTTGTGAATGCATTCAAGAGCTAGCCTCTGTGTGAATTGCCAAGAAGCTGCCTTAATGGTTGATTCAGGGTTAATATGCACAACAGTACTGCAGTATATGTATGAAAGTGTGCTGCCTGTGATTTGGTTATATCCAAAAGACATCAACCCTAGGGTGACATTTAGGTCCCATGTTATATGAGGCCATAACTGAATATAGAAATAGAAAAATAGAAAGGTATTCGTAGCAGTGTGTGGACCCCTTGAATCGGATTATTTAAATCAACATGATCTGCATGTGATCCTAAACCCTACAGTACTGGATAAGGTTATGTTAATTGAGGTCACTGATAGTGAGGATATTTTAACCAATTTAGGGAGGTTATTTAATACAAAATTGAGTTTGACTAAAGGTTATGTTTATAAAAGTGTTTTGAAATATGATGCAGTACCCGTCTGGCACAATGAGATGATCACTGATTCAGTTTACTGAAATTTTGAAAAATGTTGGAAAAAAAAAAAAGAGGTAGAAGATAGCATCCCAAGGCCACTTCATGGGAGATATGTGGCTTTCCTTAGTTGTTATGATGAAGAAGGTTGATAGCTCATTGAGATTTTGTGTGGACTTGAGGTGTTTGAATAGGAATATTGTCTTGGATTGTTTTCCACTTTCAGATGAAATGGTTCTCATGTTGAGAGGTGGTATGTGCTTCTCAAAATTAGATTAGAGAAATGCTAACCAACAAATAGGTTTGTGTCAGCAATCCAAAACATAAACAGCATTGACAACATCAGAAGTAGGTTTTCAGTGTGATATCTTTTTTGGTCTGGCATCTGCTGATAGTGTTTTTAGAGGCTGATGTCTTACATATTTGGTGAACTCGACAGAGTCCTACACTTACAGGATGACATTTTGGTTATTGGAAAGACAATTGAGTAATACAAAATTGGTTTAAAATAAGTTACAGATAAGTTGACTGACAGGTCTCGCATTACAAAGAGACAAGTGCAAATTTTTCTGAAAGGCATTGAAATATTTGGGCTATTCTATCTCCGTTGACGGGGTCTAACCTAAATCTGAACTTGTGGACACGTTTATCTAGAAATAAAGAACAACTTCACTTGTTTATGGGGGTTAATTAAATACTATTGGAAATTTGAGCAGGATTTTGCAAATAAAACTGAAGATTTACTAGTACTTTCAATAAAGGCAGAAGTCATGGATTTTGGAAATGGTGTAACAGAAGGGTTTGAAGGGATAAAAGAAGTTATTGCCAGTGTGCATATTCTTTCACCTTTCAATGTTAAAAAGAAGACAGTAGTGATGGTAGATGCGAGTGCACTTGCGTCCAGACAGTGGTTTCCCAAGTGCATATTCAGGAAGAAAAGCGTGTGAAATTTGCGACCTCTGCCACCGCCATATAATTTCTGACGCCAAATTATTTTGTATGCCTTGAGAAAGCCCTTGGCGTCAGAAACTATATGGCGGCGGCCGAGGTCGCGACGGATTGAATATTCCCGAATGCAATGAGTGCAACATTTTGAATCGTATTGATCATTACTGAAACTTGTATAATAATTTCTGACGCCAAATTATTTTGTATGCCTTGAGAAAGCCCTGGTGGACACACCCAAGAGGGCGAAACACGTGTTGGCTGAGCACGTCACATGTTCAACTTGTAACCTCTACATGGCTGAGCATTCCACATGCTCTATGTGATACTCTTACTTTGGATGAATATGGTGAATTTAAACTATCTTGAAACAAGAATCAACTTGTCTATTGACTATAATTCAACGGGAACTCACCTTTTCTAATTGGAGTTTTTGTAAGCCACCTTCGAAATGGTGTCTCTCCCATTCGCGAGCTTTCCATTAAATTGCTTCATTCATATTTTGCACCCCTCTGCCTGAAACTGAACAATCTGAAGTTTTCTTTTCGTTGTAGACATTGTAGTTGCCTGCCTGCTCAGTCCCCATTTGACTGTAAAAGTCTGTGCAAGCGTATGTGGAATTGAGAGGCAAGTAGGCATTTTTTTGGGGGTGAGGTGGATTAACCTTAATCTACTGTTGGCATGTGGGCTCTTTAGTACAACAATTGCAATAGGAATGTTGTTTATATAAATAGGATGTTTACAGCAAACATTGTGCGCCCAAAGCCTCTCTGCATTTGGTTGGTTTTGACCTGCAAATGTTTGGATTAAATTCCACCACTGCTTGATCCTTGAGATTTGTCTAGTTACAAATTTGAGTTATAGTTTGAGGAGGAGTACAGGGCTTGATTGAGATTTCATCTCTAGCTATCCAAATCCGGTTTGAACCTGCTAGCCAATGACATGGGCTTTTTTTGGCTAACATATCGTCAGTTTGTATTTGTCAAATCTATTTCAATGCAAAAGCCGATTCTCCAAACTGGAGTGCGCTTTCGTTCATGTTTACGGAACATAAGATGTTGATAATGGTCGCCCAGTAAAACTTGGGTCTCCTGTCATTGTGTGTTTAAACGTCCTTTATTATTGTTATTTTATAAAGAGGAAATTAACTGCTTGGGGTTAAATATGTTGAGTGGGCGTGTGTATCATGAAGCGAAACTCAAGTGATATAGATTAGTATCTAAGGTGATATCTGTGGTAGAAACAAAAATGCACAAATAGATCGTTATGTCAGAAAAGTAAAACAGAAGCGAGTGTGTCTATAGGGTGAAGGCAGATCCAAGCTGAAAAAGAAGGTCCTCATTTAGCGTAGAAAAATAGGGCATAGCTAGTTCAAAGTTTTTCGAGAGACAGTGGTGTGTGATTTGAACTACACCAGAATTATTCAAATATGCAGGACAATGCATACCGCTCTCTACCACGGATGCCTTTGTCTTGGCTGGAGACGTGCCAAATAATTTCCTGTTTTTGTGCCAGATATGCAGAGGGGTTGCGTCGTTTTTAAAAGTTTACAAAACGAACTGAAAGTATAACAATAGCCACCTGACCTTGGAGCAAAGCTACACCCCTACCCATTTCCTCCTTTCTCATTGAGGAAATTAGAGGTTGAATTGTATGCTGGGGAGCTGACATGGCCATTTGCTATGTTCTGCACTCACTGACATACATTTTGCCAACAACCTACATAAGGATTTGCAAATCCTAATGATTGTACTAGAAACATGAGCACAAATATGCACAATATTTAAGTGCATATTCTGTGGTTAAAACATATATTCTTCTTAACTGACATTTTGTTTCATATAATTAAGAACAAACCATATTTTCTTGACGGTGTGACAAAGTCAATTTCTCCCATCACTGCGAACTACATTCTCTTCTTCTATCCGACAGAAACCATACGTTACGGAGTGTAAAGACTTGTCGTACTGTTGGATACTGTGTGCTGTGGTCTGTTTTGCTGTACATTCTTAACTACACTGCCCGTCAGTGACAACGCCTGAAATGGTTTGAAAAATGTGATTACATGCAAAAGCCCGCATTCTTTATCCAGCGTGAATCACACACTTTACCTCGTTCGAAGGTGCATAGATTGGGATGGGGGCACCTTGTACACCCGGTCATGGGATCGTACACTCTATATATTTACCGAGTCTTTAGTTTGTTCCTGGGATAATGCATCGTTTGCAATTCTCTTAAAGTTGGCCTAAGTGGTACTTGCGTGTCCGTACCACGCAGCTGTACTGTTGCCTAAAACTTCATCTGTACCATTCCACGTTTACACAAATGTCACTCGTGTGAGATATGACGTAACATACTTTTCTTAATTTTTGAAGACTAAAGAAATGCTGGTACATCCTCCACCTTTTGTGTTGTGCATTATCTCATGGTTTGTGCGCAACATACTCTAAAGTGGCATTTTCCTTATCTTCAAGATGCTAATCCGGGAGAAAAATCAGTTTTTTTGCTTGGACACAGCGCTTCTGGCTCAAGAAACGTTGGAAGACTGACTGATGTGTTGTCACAGAAAACAGTGGTCCAGTCCTAGTTTGAAGGGGGGGCGCGATGCTTTATTTATTTTGCCCGGAACACTATATATATATATATATATATATATAATTTTTTTTTTTTTTTTTACAAAAATCAATTTTCACTTTGTGTATGAAATTCAGTCATTCCAAGTTTTTTGTTTAGCTAAATCAGTTTCATGCTTTGTTAGCGCTATTGCACATAAGCAAATTAATTACATTCTTCAATGGCAAACCTTTTAGGTCCAGCTTGACAGTGCAGCTGTTCCCAGATATAATGTGATCAACTTAAAAAAGTAGTAGTATAGAGAGGGCTCTGTTCACATGTTGGTAGCCAGAAGTACATGTTTTGCTCGGGCAGAAATTGTTTACTTACACAGAAAAAAGGTGCTTACCATCCACACTGCTGTGATCATTTTGTTTGTCCAGGTGACTGGGCCAGCAGCTGTAAGGCTGCCATAGCTTGGACTTCAGTGGCACACATGGTATTGTAATGCTGTTAGTGTCTTGGGTAAGTAGGTAAGTTTCTGTGTTTGTTTTGCTCAGAGTGCAGTTCTGCATTTGAGAGCAGAGTAGGATGCCCAGGACTATACTAATCTACATGGATTTTTAGGTTTGACTTAACAGTGTAGCTGTCTGGAGTCCCTAAGTGATCAACAATAAAAGAGCTTTCAGAGTACTACTTGGAGAGGGTGACTTAGGCACCGCCCCTTTTTGATTCCCCTTAGTACAGGATTTGATTCTGCCTACTTTGTGTGCTTCCACTAAAATGGCTGCTTATATTGGACTTTGTGGCTTGTAGCAAAGCTTCATTTGATGGCTGGAACTGAGGTTGTTACGGTGCCAAGCCAGTGGTCATGGCTAAAGGCCTGATCTGTTTATAATGGCATGTATCGATAAAGGCACTAGGCCTGATATATTTATTGTTA
Organism: Pleurodeles waltl; assembly: GCF_031143425.1. Classification (NCBI taxonomy): domain Eukaryota; kingdom Metazoa; phylum Chordata; class Amphibia; order Caudata; family Salamandridae; genus Pleurodeles; species Pleurodeles waltl. The sequence goes on along the minus strand of NC_090450.1, from coordinate 68,678,587 downwards.
GAACCATATGTTAAAACTATAGGTATTTAAGTATGGAGTGTTATTACTATCTACTAAAGCATACAAATGGGTATCTTGTTACATGGAATCTCACAGCTTACTCCCGTTTTCAAGGGCTTTGGTGTTGGTAATCCACCTGAAAAGAAACATGAGGATGGAAGATATATATACCACAATAATCCTAGTTAGGCTCCTAGGAGAGCTAGTGTTTTGCTTTAATAACTGTTGTTTTAATAGATTTACATTTCTGGCTGTATGCCTGATGCGTTGGTGTATCAGCCCTTAATAAGTTAATTTACAAGGTGACGCATATAGGTCGATGAACCTTTTGATTCACATGGAGTATCCCAGCTATGATGTTTTCCAACAATCAATGCACTAGATTCAATAACCATTAGCCAAATCATTAATCAGTAAAAACAATAATATCACACCATGGCCTTTTGGCCATGAATAACCACACCTCAGTATATGTTTAGTAATTTTATTTCCCTATTAGTTACAATACTAAGTCATGAGATTTATTCAAACTCAGATCAATTCAAGCAAAAATCCAGTATTAATTTATCAGAAGACACCAAAAACATAACCTAATCAAAACTTGCATCAGAGTACATTCTAAAGCATTAGCATAGGTCAATAAAAGAATCAAAGCCAATAGATCATTTCTAGTCATGGAGTTCAGCAAATTAGTCCGCCGACCATTTGTCTCTGTAATCCGTCAATCGTCATGTAAGGAACCCTCATCTAACCCAGATTAGCATCAGCAAGTGGGACTTCATGCAAAACAATTTAGGAACAAGAACGTAGAAAAACATCTATTTCATATATGTTAATCACTCATTTAGTACAATTCGTAAATACTGGTGGCCATTCTCTGAGGTCACAATATCAATCAAACATGCACATTATTTTTCTACGTAAATCATTTTCTACCAAATTCATTATTCAAAATACGTAAACATTTCATTAATACTTTCAAATTAATACTTTTGCGTTAACGGTTGCCTTGTGGGAAAGCATGTGCTAAGTACAGTATGCCCAATATGGTTATGTTACTGGATCAGGGCTTGATTGGTGTGTATGACTGGTCTGTTATGAAAAGTTATTGCAAAGGAAGCAGGCCAGGCTTATTTATTGTGAAAATCATTCACTGTAAAGCCAATACACCTATTAAAGTGGATTGTTATCACATTGTTGTAGGCTGTAGAAGGGTATTTGGTTCTATGTAAATTCACAGATTACCATAATAGGCAAGGGTTTTGGTGTTTGTCACCCACTCCGACAAAACCCTGGTAGCAGAAATTCACTGTGATGATTCTTTTTTTATATCCCACTGAGGGGTTTTATATTGTTTTACTAACTGTAATATTGTACATGTTGGTAATTTTGTAAATGTAAGCCTGACAATTGCCATTTTATGTGCAATTCAGTAGGTTTGTGTTATGTATTGTGTTGTGTATATATACAAGCTGTTGCTAAAGGTGGAAGGTCCTATCAGTTCAGTTGGAATTTTATTTCAGACTTTATTAGGTTTGAACTGCTTATAATGAGTTATGACAAAGCAAATAGGGCATAATTTGTGTAAAAATCACGAGTCAAAAGCAATAGCCTTTGAAGGGTGGATTGTTAGTACACCATGTTTAAGTCTGTAGGCAGGTATTTTGTTCCATGGAATATCACAGCTTACTTTAATACGCAAGGTTTTGGTGACCAACCCAAACAAACTATGGGGATAGACTATTTGCACTATGGTATCCTTAATAGCCTCTATTAGTAGGTATTTTATATTGTTTTAGAAGTGTATTATGTACATATTTGTAATGTTATTACGTTATACTCGAAAGTTGCCTTGTGTAAAGGTTTATGACCAACACTTTAGGTCTGAGTTGGTTATGGTGGCGAGTTAGTGATAAAAGTCACAGGTCTGATTGTTTACAATGAAAAGGTAGGATAAAAGCTGTAGGCCTGACATATTGATTGTGAAAAGTGCATGATAACATCAATAGGCTTTTAAGGGTAGATTGTTAGAACTCTAAAGTCTACAGATGGGTATTTTGTTGTATGGATTTTCACAGATTGCTGTAGTAGGCAAGGGGTTTAGATCTGATTACCCTTCTATCAAAATTGTAGGGTTAGAAGTATTACACAGTCAAAATCCTTGTTGGTCACTGTTAGGAACGATAGTATTTTGCTTTGCCAACTGTAATTTTGTATACCATGTAACTGTATCCCTTATGGTTGGTTTGTAGGAAGGCTTATGCTCAGTTAGTTATAGTGACACGTGATACCAGCTAGAGGCTTGATTGGGCACTAGTCAAAAATATTTCAGATGCTAGAGATCCAATCCCTGTGACCAGTCTTATTGAGGGGTGGGGGGGGGGGGTCTCCTGCGCTCCATCCGGGAGCCCTGGTGCCACCAGAGGAAGATGGTGGCCTTTCTATGGCTCTGCTTTTGGTGTTCCCGGGGGGCCACACCCTCTCTTGGTGCTGTTATGGCGCACACCCAATGCTCTAAGAACGATGCAGCTGGACCTCCCCAACCAGGTGATCAAGCAGGGTGCTGGCGGCTGAGTTACGACATGTATAAATAAGAAGTTTGATAGACTGTTGGCTGCAATCGATGCTTCTGAGGAACTGTTGGAGGGCAAAATTCACACCCTTTCTGTTGAGCAGGGTCTAATCTCTGAGGACTTGCTGAAGGTCTCAGAAAGGGTCACTGTCCTGGAGACCACAGTGCAGACACCAACAGTTCAGTCAGCGGATCATCGCAAAGCATCTCAGCTCTTGAGGTGCTGCCCGTATGCCTGGCCACCTTCCTGGATGACCCGGAGGGACTGGCTAGGCGTAACAGCATCCGCATTGTGGGGCTACCTGAGAATGCAGTAAAATACTCACTGTTGGCTTTCCTTGAGACCTGGCTCCAGGAGATTGTGGCTCCTTTGGGTCTCTCCACCTTCTTTTCCTTGGAAAATGCACACAGGGTGCTGGCATGGGAGCCTCATCCTGAGGCCCTGCTACATCCTGAGGTGGACCACCCCCTGCATTGCAGGGACCTGGTCTGCTGTATTCCTTGCTCTTTCCCCCCCCCCCCCTTACCTGTAGGTTCAGTCTGAGGATAAAGTACATTTCCTCATGGACCTGGCTGCGGCATGGTACTTTGCACCCCATGCGCCAGCGATCTGGGCAGTCAGCGGCTACACTCCCTTCTAAGACGCAGGTGGCACTGGATTTTCCTTAGCGGTCTTAGAATATCAAAGCATGAACCTGCCAGTTTTATGGCCTGTGTATCTATCGTGAGATTTTTGTCTATCCAGGCACCCAGGCTTTTCGCGGCTTGGTCTGGCACAGGGCAGTTGCCCAGATACTCTGGCCATGAAAGTTCTGGCCACCTAGAACTGTTATTGCCTACCACTAAGATCTCAGTTTTGTCACCGTTAAGCTTTAGCCTGCTGCTGGACATACAGTATGTGTGACGGTAAGAGCAGGAGGTGGTACTTAATGGTCTTCCAAGTGGGCTGGAAGTGTCCCCAGGTGGTAGGGGACACCTGCTGGAGAAGTGGGAAAGGCTGTTTGAGCTTGTGGAATGCATTTACCTCTTTGATTATAAGACCTATGCGGCTAAGCCTCATGCTGAGCAGGATAAGTCGGGCAGGATACTGCCATGGCTTTAGAGGGGCTTTTGGGTAGGTGACTATACTTCAGTTACGTGCTCCTTCAGTGCGTGATGTATTGACACAGGAGAAGAGGAACGCGGTGTTCCTGCAGCACTATCTGTGATCTTTATCCTTCGGGGGTGGTGAGTAGTGAGGGTGAAATATGATGAACTGTATTGTTGATGCTTCTCTGGTATCCCTTGAGTCACTAGTGATGGATCAACTGGGTGTAGATATTAACAAGCGGGAGGTACGGGCAGCAATGAAGGACATGTCAAGTTGTAAGAAACCTGGCCTAGATGGGTTTCCAATAGAATTTAATGCAGTATTCGCTTCAGACCTTTTTCCGAGAACAAGTGCGTTTTTCAGTGATTTGCGGCAATGTGGGCAGCTTCCACCCTCGCTGCGGGAGGCAGCCGTTATATCACTCCCTAAGAAGGATAAGGACCCTCTTTGTCTTGGTTCTTACCATCGCCTATCAATGCTTAATGCATATTACAATTTTGGCGAATTGGTTTCTTCCTCATATGTGCGCTCACGTTCATCTGGGTCAAGCAGGACTATGAACAGCACAATGCCTAATATCCTGCAACTGTTCCTGGACTTAAACTGTAGGGAGCAACTCCCACCGGAAGCTCTGGATATCTTGGTGGACATTAGTAAGGCGTTTGACTCACTCCTCTGGGAGTTCTTATATGCTACTATGCTTCATATGGGCTTGTATTTCGTCAGGTGAACACAGCTTCTACACACTGACCCCCTGGCCAGAATCCATAACAGTTCTTTGATATCAGAGGCCTTGATGCTGGAGCGGGGCACTCAGTAGGATTGTCTCCATCACCCCTCTTATTTGTATTGGCCATGAAGCCTTTTGCCTGCGCGGTTTGCTTGGGACTACACTATTGGGGCTTGAGCATTGCCTTTAATTGTTTTTAATTCTCTCTGTACGTGAATGACATGTTATTTTATCTCTGGTGGAGGGACATTGACCTCCTGGAGGCAGTAGTGGCATTATCGGACTTAAGGGTTCACTCCAGACTTAAGGTCAACTGGAACAAGTCATGTATTTATCCCTTAAGGGGAGTTGTCCCTGAGGGTGGTCCTATCACTACCTCCCCGAAGTTGAGATAGGAACATGATACAGTCTGGTACCTGTTTACTGCTCCCTGGAATTATTGTATGAGGGGAACTTCAGGTGTTTGTTGGCTGGGCTGCGTCGCTCTGTTGCCTTCTGGTTTACGTTGCCTTTATTGGTAAGTGGCTGTGTGGCCGTTTCCAAAATTATTATATTTCCACGTCTTTATTTGTTTGAAGCACTCCCGTTGGAGTTGCCTCCAAAATTCTTTAAGGAGCAAGATGGTTTGCTGCTGTCACTTTATTGGAGTTGGTTGGGTCGCAGTATAGCCCTTTGGGGGTTGCATCTGGCCGTGGGGGGAAGGGGAGTTTAGCTACACTCCACTTGGGATTATATTACTTAACAGCATAGCTTCAAGTGGTGACACGTTGAGGTGCCTTTCAGTGGGATGGTGTAGGAACTTCTGTGTGTGACATTCCTTCCAAGGGTTGCCTATTGGGTTTTGTATTGAAACTGACGCCTGCTTCCAGAGTACAGACCTCGAATATCCTGATTAGGATTGCACTTTGTTAGGGCTTGTGTTTTATGGCGGACTCAGATTACACCCATGAACTTCCTTTTTTTAGTAATTTGAAGTTGAGGTCACCCAGGGGAAGGGCAGGTGTCCGTGAGTGGCTGGTGGAAGGGATTGATGTCCTGGTCGTTCTTTATCCAGGGGGATAATTGTGTCCTATTTTGGATCCCTGGGAGTCCTAGGATATCCCGGTGGGCCATTTCATACCAAATGGAGCGCTGACACATAAGATACAGGAATGCTTGGGTGCCAGCATTGTGGAACCTCTAGAGCAAGACTACTCACGTCATCTCTTCCTTATTATGGGTCGAACAAAAGTGGTCATATGGCCTTATTGGAGGGAGTGCTGCTGGCTCGCAGAACCCTCCGAGCATGTTGGGAGGCTGACTTGGGGATGCGTCTCCCTGATCCCTCTTAGAGGAAAATATTGGAATCTAGTTCAGAAGTATATAGTAATGCCCACTTTAAACTCATCCAGTTCTTTTACTTACATCGGGTCTATTTACTCCATGACGAATTCATGCTACGTTACTGGACGCGCCCTTGGAGTGACCCGAGTGCACCGATGAGGATGCAGATTTTTTCCACATGGTCTGCTTTTGCCTACTCTTATTGCGCTACTTGACTATAGTCCACCAGGTGTAGTTCAGGCAGCTACGGATAGAGAATTTCCTCTGAGTTCTTCACTATGTTTGCTAGGCCTCCATCAACGCTCAACGGCTAGGAAGGCTACTGATAGGTTCTTAGATCTGTCCTTGACCCGTGCTCACAAGCAACTGATTGAGTGTGAAATCTGTCCCTTGTCCCGATATATATATAAATACTGATGGTGGTTAGAGTTGATGAATTGGTCAGACTACGAAAGGGAGGCGATTTGCAGGTAGGAGACTCAGGGGGTTAAAAAGGTACTGATGTTGTCAGCATGGGACACCATCTTGTTAACTTGCTGCAAATAGATCGAGGGGGCCGTGCGTGTGTGTGTGTGTGTGTGTGTGTGTGTGTAGGGTTCCCCTTTTGATGGGTCCTTACTGGCCTCGGATGCTGGGACATGAACTGACCCATGGTGACGTTTCCTAGTGCCCTTCCACTCTCTGCTTCATTGTTCTGCATGATCTCCCTGTTGTGAGTGAGGGATCCTGGGGACTGCGGGTATGTTGGGGAGGGGCGGTAGTAGTTGTTGTATCCTGTATTTTGTCCATTTCACTCCAGTGAGATTCCTGGACCTTGATTTTGTGGTGCATATCTTCTGATGGGCATTTTGATGCTGTTAATGCAATTAACTGTTCCTCTGTTATGTTGTCTGACTGCTGCTGTCTTGTCTCTGAGTTGAGGCTGTTGGCGTTTATGTTCTTATACACATTGGGTTATGATGTGTTGTAAAAATGTAATTAAAATAAAAAAGTACACACCAGTCATCGTCTTTCTTGCCCTTTGCATTCTAATTTCATGTGTACTTCCTCCACAAAAAGAGTGCACTTCACAATTGGGGCTGGTTTGCAATTGTTTCGTTTTCAGTTTTCTCCTGTTATGTTTCCCCATTTTATTTATTTGCTTCACACCTTTTTATTTTAATATTACTTTAGCAGAAACTACAGCTTTCCAGGCAGCGGTGACTGGTTTGTCCTTGTCGCTTATGTCACCTGCAGTGACTTGTTGGCCCTTTTGTCCTTCGTGCGTTTGCCGGATCAAGTGTCCTTGTTTAAATCACCTTTTTGTGTTATGGTTTACTGAAGAATTGACACACATTCCCTTCCAATCCTTCTGTGATGCAACAATGGATCTTAACTTGGTCCTGGAGTTCCTCATTTGCACCCTATTTGAGCCAGTACACAACTGTGTGCTTCATTGCCATCACATGACTGAACTCCAGGTTCTCTCAGTGCAGCCACCTCACTCCAGCTTTTTCCCCAGTCAAACAGGGGGTGAGTAACTGGCTGACCTGTTTTTTCCCTAATGTCATGGCTCCTTTTCACATTGGGCAATCATCACCCTCCCAATGTTGTTTGCCTCACCTCAAAAGACCTTTTACATTGATCACACCAAACACCATTGGGTGTATGATCCACTTTCTGTGGTGTTTCTCTGGGGATAAGAATGATAATATGGTGCAGAAAGGACTCTGTTGAAGTTTATAAACCTCTGCAGTAAGACCAGTCACACAATGGGTTCCAAAGCTGTCTCTGGAAAGCCAGAGAGTCCATTGCACTAGGTCTTAAGGCTTTCACCTCTTTGTTGGCATTTCGAGTGCCTGTTCTAGATATGTCATGTCGCAGCGTGAGCCTCAGTGCAGATGTTCACATAGCACCACTGGCATGACAGTCCAGACTGATGGAAAGGGCATTTTGTTTCTTTGGTCCTGTAGGACGCTTTTGGTCTACACTCACTCCACAGACCTCCACCCTTGGAGTTACCGCTTTGGTTTCTATTCTAGGTTTTAGCAATTTGCAGCAAGAAGCATTCATTATAAGAACAAGTTACTTACCTTTGGTAAAGCTCTTACTGCTGGGTACTCTAGTCGCAGATTCCTTACTGCCTTCCCACCTCCCGGTTCTTAACTGCGCACTGGTATTGCGAAGGATATTGGCTATACACTGTAGGTCTTCCCCATTCCCATTGAATAGAAATATCGTTTGTTCCCAATGTTTCTTTTAGGAGGTAGCTACTACCAATTGTTAGCCCTTCCATTCAGTCTAAAGTCAGCAACAAGAATCTTTTCAAAGGCACAGCAATTGTAGCAACATATGTCAGGAGATGTTCGTCTGTCCTTATCTAGAGCACTGGTGATCAAAGCCTGATAATCATAGAAAGCTCTTCAGACTTTGCAAATAACGTTCTCCACTGTGCATCACCTGATTTTTCACATCAGTAAAAAAAGTTAGTGCAATCTTTATACTAGCTGGAAGTGGTTGTGAACACATTAAAGGCAAAAGTGTATCCTTCAAAGAAGAGACTGTCTGAAGTAGTACAGTCTTCTTAGGGTGGACCATTCTCTGGCAAGACACGTTTAATCTTTTCGGGTTTAATATCTTTCTGGTAACCCAGGATTCCCTTCAAATGAAGTTATTGCAACAGTGTCTGGCGGACCAGTGGTACCAATGGTACTAGTAACAATAGGGCAGATGGGAAGACAAACTTACCATTCCTCCTCATGTGGCACAGTCTCTTCAGTGAGAGTGCCAACGCCAGAATCTACTTTGTGGTGTGGATTTACATCTAGATGTCCTAACTCAAAAACTATACAAGCTTCCATTACCAATTATTATGCACATACAATCTTCGTAGGACATGGTCTTGAAAGGAGCTGTTCTATTTCGTCGTACTCCCAAGGAATTCCGTTCTGACCTCTGCATGAACCCTCTTGTTCAAATGGACATTACAAAAACTGTGTACTCTTTGGGTCGCAAGTGGACAGTGCAGAGTACTGGCGGTCTGGAAATGGCTCATAGTGAGGAACCTGAGAATAAAAGTGGTTCACTTACCAGATGTTTAAAAATAAAAAGCAGACTTACTCTTCCAGGAAAACAACAAGTGGATTTGAAGCAATATTTGTCTGGACATCATAGTCTCTGCTAGTAGATCTCAGACGACGTCTTTAACTAACGACCAAACTTCACCTTCAGGGAATCTTTTTGGGTTCTACATTTCAGGGAGATTTTATGCTTTTTCCTCAGATTCCCCTGATACAGCAGTCATTGTCAAACTGTCCTAATTGTGTCAGAGTGGCCCTGGCAGTGGTGGTTCAGCAACATTCTTCACCTGTTAAAATGTTAAAAGGTTGCTGTGCGTACTGGCTCTTCTTCACAATATCTGGGGACAGATCCTTCATTCCTGCTTTCCATGGTTGAGTTTGGGAGTTGGCTACTTAACTTACTTGTTCATTCTGATGAACATTTCCTCTTGCAGATTTGCTCAGTTTGTAAGCCCCCTCCCCCCTGCCCCCCCCCCCCCCCAGGTGTCAGACTGAATCTTGAAATTCTTGTAGTAGCTCCTGCATGTCTGCAAGCGGGACCTCTGTTGCAACTTGGACATAGTAGCATGGGTGTTGTTGTTTTTTTTTTTTTTTTTTTTTTTTTTTTTCTTTTTCCACACCCTTCAAAGTGAATCCAGTGCTCCACTCCTTCAGGTTTTTTGTTTCTTTTCTCATAAAAACCTTTTTGGCATTGTGCACAGAACACAGGATTTAAACTGTACTGCACTTGTCCTAAACCAATGTAGAGTGGGGGCATGTTTGACTTCTGTCTTTGGTGCCTCACCACCAAGCACGAGTTCAAGTTATTTGACAAACGCTCCATTATGCTCCTGAAGGCCATCACGGAGTGGAAGCAAACCTCTATATTACTGAATACAAGAAAGTGGGTTAGCCCCGCTTCCGAGTTGTGAGGATTTTCCCATGCTCTATCCACATCTTCAGGTAAGTCCAAGACCGAATCCAGATTACAAACAAGGCCCCTCTCTTAATGTCAACTGATCTTGAAGGAACTCTACCTGCTTCAGGCTCCACTAGCTTCCATTTTCAGTACTGTCTCTAGCTTCAGGTGTGCCGTTAACAGAATCCTCTTCAGCTCCAATTTCAGAACAAGATTTAGCTGGAGTGTGCCCCATGTCACCTCATAAAATCAAAAAGGATAAATCTCAGTTTATTGGAAATGATCCTGCTGTCCCCTTACATCTGAGGCAGTTTTTCAGGCAGATTATGACTCCCTTTAATTCTGTTCTGATGCACTTCAAGGCCTTGAATGTGTTTCCCCACAATTTGGACGATTGGAGGAATTGAAGAACTCTTTTCTCATCCTCATCCTCATTATACTGATTGTGGTTTGTATCTTGGTCTCCAAACTGTCAGTGGCTTGGATACTTCAAAAGAGAGTGACTTGAATTTACCCCAAGAGCCCCAATCAAAAGACAGTATAAGGGCTGCTCCTTAAATACAATTTGGAGCCTGTTTCTTCAGTTTTGTAGCCCTTACGGTTCTTTAATGAAATTCTAACTGAGTGCCTTATGGCAGCATGGCCATTAGCTTTGGTCGACGCAGTGAGCCACTTATTGCAAGATGACCTAGACCTGCACCAGATAATCTGACTTTTCTAATGCAGCATCCTACTCCTGATGGCCTTGTAGTTTGAGCTTCTATGAACAGCATCAGACCAATTTTTTCCCATTAATCCATCAGAGAATTGAAAAAAGACACTATAGTTAAGAAAGTCTTTGCATCAGTTTGCATAATACCCTGGTGTTTGAGCGCTGTTTGCTTCCTAGGTGATTATGCTCATGCCCTTTGGGTCATGGTGAGTGAGGTGTTGTCCGATTTGCCTGATGACGACCTGAAAGCCTTTGTCCATACAGTACAGGATGCCCAGGGTACGATGAATTTCATATTGAGGTCCTGCCTTCATAACACTAATTGCATTCCCCAGCTACAGATTCCACTTTTGTCATTGGTGTGAAGGGGGAGGTACCAACCGCAGCAGTCGTCTCCCTTTTTCTTCTCACTCAGCGCCACTTCCATCAAGCCTATGACAATCTATTACGTTGGACTAGTGGGTCATTCACATTTTTGATAAGGTTATACACTTTTTCATGCACCATCTCTTGTTTTTTGCTCAGATGCCAGCAGATTAGCAAGCATTCTTCCCAAAGAAGTGTTAGTGTTGCTCGCCAGGTGAGCATTTGAAATATTCTCTGAGACAAGACTGATATTAAATTTATTTAATATACTTTCTGGTCCCCAATAAGGACGGGTGTTGAGAGTAATTTTGGACTTCAGAGACTTAAGGCTGTTCCTCAAAAAGAAATTATAAATGGTGAAACCTTTTCAGATTCTGTTGATTTTTATCCTGAGGACTCAATAATGTCCCTGAACCTGAAGGATGCTATTTGCACAACTTACCTACACTTTCTAGTGGTGTCACACCACTTCCAGTTTACTGTCCTACCCCTTGGCCTGACATCTGCTGATCAGATATTCACTAAGGGCATGGTGGGTAGCTGGAAGTGGGACTACAATTAAAATGGAGAAAATATGGGGTCCCTTAAAAAAAAAACCACAAATAAATCATAATGGCGAGGCTGATCTGCTAAGTGTATTCTGTTAATAAATACTTACTATCTTGGATAATAGAACAGATTTCTGGACTTCAAATTATTTTAAGGCTCCATGTCCTTATGGTTTGCACTGGTTCTTGAATTCAGTCTGAGCTTCGTAGCCATTAGTTATTTTCATATAGCAGTATTACTTAATTGCAAGGGCTTGCACAAATATGAGTTTGAATTAATATAGTATATTTTTTGCAAAAATCTTTATTAACCCCTTCGCTGCCAGGCCTTTTCCCCCTCCTGTGCCAGGCCTTTTTTTGCCTATTTGGGGCAGTTCGCGCTTAGGCCCTCATAACTTTTTGTTCACATAAGCTAACCAAGCCAAATTTGCGTCCTTTTTTTCCAACATCCTAGGGATTCTAGAGGTACCCAGACTTTGTGGGTTCCCTTGAAGGAGGCCAAGAAATTGGCCAAAATACAGTGAAAATTTCGTTTTTTTTAAAAAAAATGGAAAAAGTGGCTGCAGAAGAAGGCTTGTGGATTTCCCCCTGAAAATGGCATCAACAAAGGTTTTGTAGTGCTAAACTCAGCAGCTTCCTAGCTTTCAGGAACAGGCAGACTTGAATCAGAAAACCCAATTTTTCAACACAATTTTGGCATTTTACTGGGGCATACCCCATTTTTGCAATTTTTTGTGCTTTCAGCCTCCTTCCAGTCAGTGACAGGAATGGGCATGAAACCAATGCTGGATCCCAGAAACCTAACCATTTCTGAAAAGTAGACAAAATTCTGAATTCAGCAAGGGGTCATTTGTGTAGATCCTACAAGGGTTTCCTACAGAAAATAACAGCTGAAAAAGAAAAATATTGAAATTGAGGTGAAAAAAACATCAATTTTTCTCTACGTTTTACTCTGTAACTTTTCCCTGCAATGTCAGATTATGGAAAGCAATATACCGTTACGTCTGCTGGACTCCTCTGGTTGCGGGGATATATAGGGCTTGTAGGCTCATCAAGAACCCGAGGAACCCAGAGCCAATAAATGAGCTGCACCCTGCAGTGCGTTTTCATTCTATACCGGGTATACAGCAATTCATTTGCTGAAATATAAAGAGTAAAAAATTGCTATCAAGAAAACCTTTGCATTTCCGAAAAGGGCACAAGATAAGGTGCTGAGGAGCAGTGGTTATTTGCACATCTCTGAATTCCGGGGTGACCATACAAGCATGTGAATTATAGGGAATTTCTCAAATAGATGTCTTTTTTACACACTCTCCTATATTTGGAAGGAAAAAATGTAGAGAAAGACAAGGGGCAATAGCACTTGTTTTGCTAATCTATGTTCCCCCAAGTCTCCCGATAAAAATGATACCTCACTTGCGTGGGTAGGCCTAGCGCCCGCGACAGGAAACGCCCCAAAGCGCAACGTGGACACATCGACAATTTTGGGAGAAAACAGAGGTGTTTTTTGCGAAGTGCCTACCTGTAGATTTTGGCCTCTAGCTCAGCCGGCACCTAGGGAAACCTACCAAACCTGTGCATTTCTGAAAACTAGAGACCTAGGGGAATCCAAGGAGGGGTGACTTGCGGGGCTCGGACCAGGTTCTGTTACCCATAATCCTTTGCAAACCTCAAAATTTGGCTCAAAAAACACATGTCCCTCACATTTCTGTGGCAGAAAGTTCTGGAATCTGAGAGGAGCTACAAATTTCCTTCCACCCAGCATTCCCCCAAGTCTCCCGATAAAAATGATACCTCACTTGCGTGGGTAGGCCTAGCGCCGGCGACAGGAAACACCCCAAAGCGCAACGTGGACACATCCTAAATTTTGGAAAAAAACAGAGGTGTTTTTTGCGAAGTGCCTACCTGTAGATTTTGGCCTCTAGCTCAGCCGGCACCTAGGGAAACCTACCAAACCTGTGCATTTCTGAAAACTAGAGACTTAGGGGAATCCAAGGAGGGGTGACTTGCGGGGCTCGGACCAGGTTCTGTTACCCAGAATCCTTTGCAAACCTCAAAATTTGGCTAAAAAAACACATGTCCCTCACATTTCTGTGGCAGAAAGTTCTGGAATCTGAGAGGAGCTACAAATTTCCTTCCACCCAGCGTTCCCCCAAGTCTCCCGATAAAAATGATACCTCACTTGCGTGGGTAGGCCTAGCGCCGGCGACAGGAAACACCCCAAAGCGCAACGTGGACACATCCTAAATTTTGGAAAAAAACAGAGGTGTTTTTTGCGAAGTGCCTACCTGTAGATTTTGGCCTCTAGCTCAGCCGGCACCTAGGGAAACCTACCAAACCTGTGCATTTCTGAAAACTAGAGACCTAGGGAAATCCAAGGAGGGGTGACTTGCGGGGCTCGGACCAGGTTCTGTTACCCAGAATCCTTTGCCAACCTCAAAATTTGCTAAAAATACACATGTTACTCACATTTCTGTGGCAGAAAGTTCCGGAATCTGAGAGGAGCCACAAATTTCCTTCTACCCAGCGTTCCCCCAAGTCTCCCGATAAAAATGATACCTCACTTGTGTGGGTAGGACTAGCGCCCACGAAAGGAAAGGGCCCAAAACACAACGTGGACACATCCCATTTTTTTATAAAAAGCAGTGCCTACCTGTGGATTTTGGCCTGTAGCTCAGCCGACACCTGAGGAAACCTAGCAAACCAGTGCATTTTTGAAAACTAGAAACCCAGGGGAATCCAAGATGGGGTGACTTGCGGGGCTCTGACCAGGTTATGTTACCCAGAATCCTTTGCAAACATCAAAATTTGGCCCAAAAAACACTTTTTCCTCTCATTTCGGTGACAGAAAGTTCTGGAATCTGAGAGGAGCCACAAATTTCCTTCCACCCAGCGTTCCCCTAAGTCTCTCGATAAAAATGGTACATCACTTCTGTGGGTAGGCCTAGCGCCCACAAAAGGAAATGGCCCAAAACACAACGTGGACACAACATATTTTTTCACAGAAAACAGAGGTGTTTTTTGCAAGGTGCCTACCTGTGGTGTTTGGCCTGTAGCTCAGCCGGCCCCAGGGGGGGGCAGAAATGCCCTAAAATAAATTTGTCCCCCCAACCCCCACCCTCCCCCGCCGGGAGCGACCCTTGCCTACGGGGTCGCTCCCCCTGCGTGACATTGGCGCCAAAAAACAAATCCCCGGTGCCTAGTGGTTTCTGCCCCCTTGGGGGCAGATTGACCTAAAATCGGCCAATCTGCCCCCAGGGGGGCAGAAATGGTCTAAATACAATTTGCCCCCCAGGGGAGCGACCCTTGCCTGATGGGTCGCTCCCCATCTCTAAAAAAAAGAAACAAAAAAAAAAAACAAACACAAAAAAAAAATTTGCCCTGGCGCCTAGAGGTTTCTTCCCCCCCTGGGGGCAGAAATGGCCTAAAATAAATTGCCCTCCCCCCCAGGGAGCGACCCTTGCCTAAGGGGTCGCTCCCTTTGCGTGAAATTCACGCAAAGAAAAAACTCCCTGGTGTCTAGTGGTTTCTACCCCCCTTGGGGGCAGATTGGCCTCATCAAAATAGGCCAATCTGCCCCCAAGGGGGGCAGAAATGGGCAAAATATAATTTTCCCCCAAGGGGAGCGACCCTTGCCTAAGGGGTCGCTCCCCACCAAAAAAAAAAAAAAATGAAACAAAAAAAATAATAATAAAAAAAAAATGGTCCCTGGTGCCTAGAGGTTTCTGCCCCCCCTGGGGGCAGATCGGCCTAATATAAGGCCTTCCCGAAAATATGCCCCCCCTTGTCAATAACAATAAAAAAAAAAAAAATCCCTGGTGTCTAGTGGTTTCTACCCCCCTTGGGGGCAGATTGGCCTCATCAAAATAGGCCAATCTGCCCCCAAGGGGGGCAGAAATGGCCAAAATATATTTTTCCCCAAGGGGAGCGACCCTTGCCTAAGGGGTCGCTCCCCACCAAAAAAAAATAAAAAAAAAAAAAAAAAAAAAATACAAAATGGTCCCTGGTGCCTAGAGGTTTCTGCCCCCAGGGGGGGCAGAAAAGGCCTTTTCAAAAAAATGCCCCCCCTGGGAGCGACCCTTGCCCAAGGGGTCGATCCCTTTTGTCAATTTCAATAAAAAAAAAAAAATCCCTGGTGTCTAGTGGGGTTTCAAAAGCCGGATTGCAAGCAATCCGGCTTTTGAAACCCTCGGAGGGACTTCAAAGGGAAGGAAATACTTTTCCTTCCCTTTGAAGCCCCTCCGGGCCTCCCATCGATTGAAAGAGAAATGCTTTTGCATTTCTTTTTCAATCGCGCTGGAAGCTCTCCTGTGACACATCAGCGCGCGCTGATGTCACAGGGGGGGGTCGGGGGTGGAAGGGGAAGGTCTTCCCCTTCCATCCCCGACTTGGGGGGGGAGGGGGGTGCACGGGGGGCACGCAAGCGCGCCCCCAAGTTCCCCTGTGCCATGGACGAGATGATCTCGTCCAAGGCACAGGGGAACTGTAGCCTTGGACGAGATCCTCTCGTCCAAGGCACAGAAGCGGTTAAATGAATCTTGTCAATGAATTGATATGCCAAAAATGTGTACTTATGCACACTCATATAGATGACTGCCCCAAATATTTGTAAAAAAAATTCTGCATCCTCCATTTGAAACGATTTTCAAAGTTTCCCTACAAAATCTGGAAAGTAATTTTAGTTATTATCTCGGATTGGAGGGTTAGTGAATTTCAAGATTTTTGTTACCATGAACACAGCAGTGTTCGTTAAGAACAAAATGTTCATAATGACACACCTTAATTTTTTCCAGAAAGTGATCTCCGATTTCCATGTTAATCAATACTTAATTGATTTTAGAATCCGGTTTCCCTGGTTTAAAGATCGCTCCGTACATTGGATGTTAGAAGAGTACCTAAACTGTTTTTAGGCAAATCCAGAGATGTTATAAAACCCAAACACTTGTTTGTCAACTTTGTTCCGCAAGGACCTGGTCTGGCCATTTAAACAGTCTATATCTAGATGGATAATATCTTGTATATTGTTAAGAAATGATAAGACTTTTGCCTGGGAGTATCAAATGCTCACTACTAGAGTTAAAGTTGAAACTGAGGTATTATTGAGGAATGTTCCTAGTCCGGGTATTTGTGAGACCGCTATATGTGCACACAGTTACAAGGCGGTCAAATCTTTATTCCGATTCTAGAGCAGATGCTCAGGTGGGATTAACCTCTTTTCCTAGTTTGTATTTTTCTTCTTTTTTCGTTCTACCACCCTTGGTACAGTGGCCTAATAAAGGCTTCTGCAGCCCCTGCGGGGCTGAGGGACAAGCTCCATGAGGCCCCTTCAGCACAGCACCTGGCCTGAGTGAGTCTTGGGGTATGGTGGGCAGGGGGCCCTCTGTGTTCTTTGCAGGGAGGTCTCCCCCAGTTTAGTTACATCACTGCCTTAGTAGGTATGGGCTTGCTATTCTGTTCAGTACTTGAGATTAGCAGCGATGGCCCTGTAAAGGGGGAGGAACATTTACTTATCTGTAACCTAGTTTATCCTTCAGCGGAATCTCCTTTAAAATCCCGATCACCCCCCTTTCTATCCCTCATGGAAAGAGCATACTGCTACGGAAGCCATCAAAATTCCTACAATGTCTCCATAAAACATAAAAAATAACAAAAAAATAAATAAAACTGGCGCAACTGCCAAGGACAGAGCATGATGAGGCTGGATGACTGGGATTCCTTAAAGTCTCTGTGTTAGTTTGCCAACCTTACATGGCTGCAGCCTATAAAGCTTTTTTTTATTTTTTAAACACATTTTTTTAGGTTTTAAATAACAGCAATCAAACAAGCATTAACTCCCCCTCAGTGCCTGACAATACAGTCTTCAATCACATAAAAGTTGGCTCTTTCCTTCATAACCACCATATTCAAACAACTATGGACTGCATATGCCTATTTTGATAAATATTTTTTCTGATCATGTGTATATTCTAGTTATGTATAGTTCTTTAGAAAATATGTATTGCTACTATGTCATAACAATAAACGACACACACTCTTTAAACCTGTTTAAGTATATTTACTCATGGTTTTAAATATGTATATGTATGTACATATGTGTGCGCATATCTGTGTGTATTTGTTTGTGTGTGTGTGTATATATATATATATATATGTATGTTGTTCTGTGCTTGGCATGTTCGTGGGTCATTGCATGACTCCTGGGTGGGTTGTTATACTAGACATCCCTGCACTCATCTTATATCACCCTTATCTACCCATCACCATATGTCATGTCTCTATCAATCTATCCTCCATTCCCACACTAACTCATCCCAAATCCATTCTACTACTTTCATCCCCTAAATAACTCTGCCTAAGCTCTTCCCTCCGCTCCGACATCTAACTCACCAAACCTCACTTTACTACCATGATCTCCCAAACAACCCTAGTAAATTCACCCTATTTATCCCACCCTTCTACTATGATCTCCGTAACCCCTTCCACAGGCTCTTCCCTCCTCCATCCTCCTTTACTCACCCCAAGCCTAAATCCTAATACCGTATACTCCCAATTAGCACTTCTGGATTCTTTCCTCCTCCACCCCTCCATTACTCCAGTCAATCTAACTAACAAACTCTCATATCTGTGGCTCGAATTACCTCGTAATAATACTAAAACTGTACTCCTATTTCCCTATACTAATCCATCACTAATTCTTGTTGGGTTCTGGAGTAGCGTGCTACTCGCCGAAAAGCGTTTCAACGCCTCTTCAGGGGTAGTAAGCGCTTTATAAATACTATTGCAATACAATACAATACACTACATATCCCCTTCATCCTGCCGGACTTCAACATTATGCACATATCTTCGCAATAACTGTGCATATCAATTTATTCTGTTCCATGCGCATCGCTGGTGTGGTACGGCATTTCTACTAGTATGTTCCTTTGGAATGTTGTGGGTAAATAGCGGAACTGTTTAACTATTATTCTCCGGAATTTTCCCTTATACTTTCCCTGTAGCAGTTCCCTCTTTTTCTAGACTCCCTGGTTTTTTCAGGGATGTAACCAGCAGATGCCGAAAAGGAAGGTCCTCAAGTACTTACGGCCTCAGCCTCCAGCTCCGGATCGGTGCGCGTGATCTCACCCAAGTCAGTAGAAGAAACACCGGGTTATGATCGGAAATTGTACAGGCAAGGTATCCAATTCCCACAACCAGAATATGAATGTCTGGGGAGCACAGAAAAAAATCTAGACCGACATGCAGCTCATGCATCCTCAAAAAAAGAATGGTCCCCTCGAGGGTAGAGAATGTATCGGCTATCCCGGAGTCCCCAGTGTTCTCGCCATGCTGTCATTGCCTTCGCTGCCCTGTGCACAGGCGAGTACAGCAAGGAGGGGTGCACGATCCATCTCTGGGTCCATTACACAGTTAAAGTCACCCCCCAAGACTACCCAGCCCGTTAATACATAAGATAATCATGTTGTTAGTAGGTCAAAGAAAAGTGTCTGGTTGATATTGGGACCATATACGTTGACCAGTGACATGCAGGGGTGTGGAATTTATTAAAATATCTACTTGTCCAGGGGACAGGTTGCTTCTCAAATCTACTTGTCCTGTAAAAAGATCTACTTGTCCCTCTGGTGCCATGTAGTGTGGCGACAAATTATGGCAGCAATCTCATTATGTAAGAGCTCTGATAATAGCCTCTCTGATTATGCCATAGTAGGGCTTGAATACTTGCAGTTTCAACCCCTACTGTAGCAATTTCCTTATTTTGCCACCTTTCTGCAGATCTGCATACTGTGGCTGGAGGAACAGTAAGCAATAGTTCCAGGGCTGGAATGCCTTTGGGTCTGAAAACCTACTAACCTGCATGTTTTAAAGATTTTCACCAGCTTCTCTCTAATATTTTCCCATAATAAGAAAGGTTGGAAATTTACTCCTGACAATGGCAGAATTAGAACTTCTTCCAGGGTTCGGAAGAAAGTGGCTGGAGGGAAAATGAACTTGCAAATGCTCATTAGATTTTCACATGAGCAAATCTATACATGCGTATTTACCCATGCTAAAATACAGTTCACAAATATTTTATTGGGGTATGATTTCCTGGTATACTTCTCTTGAAAGCCACTAATTCAAAGACATATACCATGGGTGCACTTTTGTGACTTTCTTTAAGAATTTGGGGCCACATGTAGGTAGGTTCAGATTTGCGACTCGCAATTTGCGAGTCGCAAATCCGATTGTAGGATGGTGACCCTGACAACATCTGCGATTCGCAAGGGGGTCACAAATGCCCACCTCATGAATAATCATGAGGTGGGTTGCAATTTGCGACCCCCTTGCGAATGGCAGCCCTCACAGGGATGGTGGCCTGCTGGAGAGAGCAGACCACCATGTCTGTGACTGCTTTTCAATAAAGCAGTTTTTTTTTTTTTTTTGTAATGCAGCCCCTTTTCCTTAAAGGAAAACGAGATGCATTACAAAAACGAAAAAAATTTTTTTTCATTTTTTCAGAGCAGGCAGTGGTCCACAGGAACAGTTTCAGGCGTGCTCTGAATTTTTTTTTACAGTGACATTCACAACGGGGAAGGGGTCCCCTGGGGACCCCTTCCATTTTGTGAATGGGTTAGCACCCATTTGAAATGGGTGCAAACTGCGATTGGTTTGCGCCCGCGGTCACAAAATAATCCTACATTGCACTGCGAGTCGCAATTAGGAAGGGAACACACCTTCCTAATTGCAAGTCGCAAACCTGTTTTGTGATTCGGTAACCAGGTTACCAAATCGCAAAACTGGGTTTGTGCATCGCAATGTGCTTTTTGCACGTCACAAACAGCAAAATTCGCTGTTGGCGACATGCAAAAAGCTACCTACATGTGTGACTTGGTCCCTAATTAGGTCTGGTGTTAACAAAGACATTTTGTTTTTATTAAACTTCTATTTCTCTCTCTATCGGCTGGCTTTACTGTGAGTGATCGCATTCTGCTCTTCCACCAGGAGCATATTGGCACACAAAGTAGTTTTGTTCAGTGTCAGGAACTACAGCGGCAATCAGTGACGTAACGAAACTGGAGGGTGCCCCTTTGCAAAGAACATGGAGGAGCCCCCTCCTCAGACTCACTCAGGGCAGGTGCTGTGCTGAAGGGGTCCCCTGGAGGGCGGCTGCGGGGCCTTTGTTATGCCACTGGTGGCAACGTGTGCTTTTAGAGTTCAAAAACTTTTTTTGGTTGGGGGGGAGGGGGTGGACAGTGTTTGTTAGAATGTTGAGTGCCTGGTAGCGCCCACAACAATAAAGTGTTACAAAAGCCATGTCAAAACAAGACACGCATTGATGAAACTAAAAGACTTATAAAAATATGTCATATCAGTTGACTTTTTTCAGTGTTTGTTTATTTTCATGCTTCCCATAATCGTGTTGAAAATGGTAACACTGATTTTCCATTAGAAATATTTTTGGGAAATACTAGCATGCATCAACACATTTTACTAAATGACACTTCAAAGAAATAGCACCTAAAATGTCATGGTAGCGAAACTTTTTCCCTACTTACATTTTGTCTGAACATTTTATTATAAAAGCAAATACTCTTCTCTCTTGCTTACAAGCTTTTGCAATCATTTGCATCTAATCAGAGAGCATTCTGGGAGCATTATACTTAGCCTCATAGCTTAAACTTTTCAAACATGTGTGTACACGTTTTTTTTTTTGTACTGGAACCAACGTCAGTAGTGAAGTGTGACCTTAAAACATTTATTTACAGCACTCACCCTAATAATGAAGGCTTTCAAATAATGAACCATAAATACAAGTTTGAACAGCATTATCTTTTGGAAGCACATTACCTCAACTGTAGAGTTCCACTCTCTGTAAACTGGCAGCCAAAGGGTTTGTGCTGCAGAGGGTTGGGCCTACTTGTCCCAAGGACAAAGTAAACATGAAAACTTGTTGCCCTTGACCCCAAACAAGATGTCTCGGGCGATAGGAATTCCACATCCCTGACATGTCTCTCTCATCTAATCTACTCGTCACTGCCACGTATCTTCCTCACTGTTTGAAAGGAATATAAAAATTAATGGATAAGTTGTGGAATAAAATGTGAACACAATGGTGGGATGCAGACATATGTTAGTTCTCAGTGCACCTTAATTCCCAAAATGTGAGAATATCATACCCTTAGGTATCAAACATCATATATTATTATTAGATACTATGTCAACCATTCTTGAGTGAAAGGTGAACATGGTGTTAGGATATAAGAATTAGTGAATAAGTATCAAAAAAATGAAACTTACTTAAATCGCTCTTATTTACTGAATATGACCTGACCCCGTACCCTAGTGATGTCCCTTGCTACTAAAAAACACGTGCAAATGAGCCATGCTCTTACCTAAACATATATGTAGATGCATCCTATATCATAAGTATTTCTTACAAGCGAATCCCAGAATAATTCCGTTAAGCAACTTATCTGCTATGTAAATTTTTTTTTTTTCTTTTAATAGAACTATCAAACACATCCAACCAAACCAAAAAAATAGGATTATGTTGGAAATAATCCTATTAATTTTCAGAAATATATGACAAAACATTACCTATGTATACTGACTTATGAGTACTATTATTTTTCATGTTATAATGAGTGCCTCTTGTACTTTATATTTGCAATAGTGCTTTTAGCATCTATCAAGACCTTTTTCGGTGTGGTCTTTCAAGAGTGCACCATTTCGAGATTCGACATTCTTCGTTGATATTCATCTCGCTACCCAGAGCGCCTAGTTTTCTCCCAGTACAATGCACCCACACGTAGTTACAGTATCTTCCTCACTGTGTCCACTTCAGTGCGCCACAGTAGCTCTAATCCATGCCAGTACTCCCTGTGCATAAGCAGAGAATGTTGTGTAATATAGTTGCCACCGTCGCTGCAAGGCCCCCCCTCTTTGGCAGTCATGTGCATCTCTTGCAGAAATGCAATATCTTCTCCCCGCCTCTGCAAACATGTGAAAACCTTGTATCGCTTAGCTAATGTATGCATGTCCCTGACATTCCAGGATATTATCTTATAACATTGTTTGTGCTCCATAAGGTGTATATCATTTTGTTCGGGAAGTTGATGTTCGCCCCCTCTGTCAATAGGAGATTGCGCGGTACTCCCCTCATCATCCAAGCATAGATTGCTGTCACGTTCCATCCCAGTGTTGAATCCCAGTACTCCCCAACTAAAACAGAGAAACTGTCAACCCAACTCCCACACCCCGGGACAGAAAAAAACATTCCACCCATCCAAACTTAATTTAATCAACAGTTGTACTTTAGTATAAAACTTTCAGGGAAGTAACCAAGCAATAGCCGGGCCTCAAAGAGCCCAGGCCTCACCCAATTTCAGTCATCTTTTTGCATGAAGTAACCTGTACCCCTCCAACACAGGGATATGTATTTCATAATATAGAAGCCTGTGCCAGACGCCTAGGCTTTTATTCCTATTGATTTCCGGTATTTCCTCCTTGCTGCTGCTCCAGATATGGGCCATCGATGTTGCTGCTGTTGCGGTCCCCCACCAGGCACTGGCCCCAGGCTCACCCCCCTGGGCCAGCAGGGTTGTGCTATCGGCCCTTTGCCTCCTGTCCGAGCTGAAGAGGGAGGGGGCTGCCATATTTGGTGCCCTCTTGACGCCTCGGGCCTCCAGCGGGCTGCTCCTTCTGGCCTCGCGCCAGCACTCCCCTCGCCGGTTCACCGCATCGCAGGACCTCCGTAGGCCTTATAGGACAGATGGGATCCCCCTGGAGGGACTTACAACTGTAGGATTGGTCAGGTGAGGTCCGGCTCCTCGGAGCTCCGAGGTTAACCGACCTACTCCATCAGCTGCTCGGCAACCCCCCCCCCCCCAAAAAAAACCTATAAAGCTTCATTGTCCCAATTCTACTTTCATTTCCTATAAGGTTTGTGGAGTTGACTGTTTTTAAAGAAAATACATAGCCCGTAATTGTTTTGTTCAAATCAATGTGGTTTGATTTTTCTAATGGAATGCGGAAACATTATTTATCTTTGTAAAGGTTTTTTGGTATCCACTTCACCTGCAAGTCCATTCAGTGCTTATGATTAGAGTGACGATTCCCCTAAAGGAGAACTGGAGTTACAGATAAGTAACTATCCTTTAGTGTGTTGATAATATTTTTAGAATCGCCAGAGACATCCAATTGTAAACCTTGCTGCAGGGCTAACACATGCTGATCACTGGATACTTCTGAGTAGTACCCCAGATTCCCCAGCTGTCTGCTGATTTCCCCCAACCCGACCCACCTCGCAGTCTAATCTAGTCCATTGAGGTCATCAAACCAGTGAGAGCAGATCAGGTTTCATCGTGGTGTCCCTACCTCTGGTGTGATTCTGATGGGAAAATGAGGTTGAATTACTCAAGGGGAAAGGTGTGTTGGGACCATGCAAAGCAGACATTTTAGAAAATGGAGAAGCGTTTTTAAGGGAGAAAAAACTGCAACTAGAGCGATAGAAAGGCACTGGAAAAGGAAATTGGGGAGTGAAATCACATGAACCAAAATAATCTGATAGAGACTTCTAGCCTCGGATTCCTTACTTAAGCATAGTGGTTATTAACTTGTGGTCCGGCGATGCCTGATTGGGGTCTGCAACTGCTTAGACATTTAAATAATATTAATAGTTTAATGGCATATAAGCAAATAAGGAAGCAAAATGTAAAGTTAAACATTTTAAAACATTCCTCAAATGTGAGGTAATTTGAAATTGAAGGCTAAAAAGTAAGTTGTTACCTTCAGATTGATATGTGGGAGCAGCCAACAGAATATTGTAGA
This sequence comes from Pleurodeles waltl, assembly GCF_031143425.1. Lineage (NCBI taxonomy): Eukaryota > Metazoa > Chordata > Amphibia > Caudata > Salamandridae > Pleurodeles > Pleurodeles waltl. The sequence goes on along the minus strand of NC_090450.1, from coordinate 68,654,479 downwards.
TACAGTGGGCAGCCTCTATTGAATTTAGAAAAGCTCCAACCTTCCGATTACAATTAAAATGTGTTTTTTTTTATTTATTTTTTTAATATAATAATTTATGACTTCAATAAAATATATCACTGTTTATTTGTTTGCATGCGTGTTTCCATATTTGTATCTATTGTTTTGTGGTTCACATCATGGAAATTGCTAAGCCTGGGATACCTGGATTACAAAAATGACTCAGTGGGGGGGTCCCCTGAATCCAGTAATGATTGTTGGTCCACAGAAGTCAAACATTTAAAAACCGCTGCCTTAGACTAGTCACCAGACGTCACACAGGATCTGGAAAATCTTGAGCAGTACCTTTGCTAGCTGGTAGGTACCATCATTTGGCTCTAAGTGACGTGTGCGTTGCCTATGTAGATGCCACCCCAGCACGCTGACATCAGTTCTTTTATTTCTGCTCCATCAACGTCGATCCGGAGAGAGTTACCTCTGTCCACTTTTTCAGCAACCATTTTGTTTTTAATTAACATTTTTTCGTCCCATTTTCAACTTTGTCTCCTGGTCTGAAGGAGATATTACCTAAAAAAAAAAAAAAATCTGTTTAGTTTAAACCTAGTGAATCTTGTCACTGGCAGATGTCGGTGACAAATCCCTGTCTGGTGCCTGGAGCTCACTATGACTCCTCGGCCTGTGAGGACTGCTGCCCCATGCATCCCAAGGCGCTGCAGAAGCAGTTACTAAATCGGCTGGTCACACAACGCCAGTCAAATCTGCAATGCTCTACGTCCCAGTCATGTGGAAGGTCTGGGGCCCGTTACTAGAGCTGTTCCATGCCCTTGTCATCACATTTAAAATTGTTGGGTATGTACCCCCCAAAAATTGGAGAAATCCAGGACGTTGCAGCGTTTTTTCAACTACACTGTTCTGGTCCAAGTCATCAGATGAGGCTCGGGAACAATGTCAGTGTCTCCACTCGTATGCGCCAGCCGCGTAGCTTGCCTCTGGGTTTGCTCCGAGCCACCCTGAATTTCCCGAAGTGACGAGTCCCCCCAGCACCAACCCACATACATGAGTTTTGTGATGCCATGTACCTCATTTGTGGGTGGGCAGACTCCCCTGGAATGCCTTTGGACCCTCTGGGTTTGCCGGATTTCCCTGTTGGATTTCAATTGGCTGGCCTGGCTTTGGCTTCAGTTGGGCCTCCTGGAACCGGTGCTAGATTTGCACGGGCTTCACCTGCAAAATGGCAACCTTCTCGGAGTCAGTATCAGTGATGTTAACAGCTCCTCCCCAATCATACCTGATTCTGAAACAGAGCTGGATCGGCATCGCCCAGCGTCTACTCCGGCACTGGTCGGAACTTGACCTTCTGAGTTGGAGCCAGGCTGCCCTTTTTCAAAAGGTTGGGGATAATCTGAAGATGCTTATGGCTGCCAGAACCACTTACAAGAGCCTGAGAACAAATAGTATGATAAACTGGCAGGTGCCAGTGGTCAGGAAGAAGGGGCTTCCTTTGACTTGTGATCAGGAAGCCGATAAGGTCTTGAACCTTACTTTGCCCTCAGTGGAAGTCTGCATGAACATCTTGAAAGAGGTGCTTCAGCTTGGGAGTCGCACCAACAGATCCTCTCCTCTCTTTTGATAAAGGCCTCACATATGTCGTACTCTGGGCCTAGGCAAAGCCCTGCACAGGGACTCCTGTACACAGGCCAATTGGCCACTGGCACTTTCCAGGAAACCCAGCATTTTCCACCCATCAACCAACACGAAGAGTCTGGCTGTGCAGACTCTACCTCCAGAGTTAACTGGCGCATTCCCTACCACACCACCAGATAGGTAATCTAAGAAGCTTGGATACTTTTCGGCGAAAGGATGTTCTGTTCTGCCAGCTTTGCCTTGCGTTTGGTGAACATGGCAGGCCCATTGGGCCAGTGAATCCACACAGATCAGGATTCGGTTGTGCAAGTGCTGCCTATGGTCTCAGAAGATGCCAGAGGTATACTGACCCAGGCTACTGCAGATGGCAGGGATGCAGCAAAGTTCACCATCTGTGCAGACTCTTTACCACAGGCTCATTAAGCCGAGCGATTGTGTTGTTAGTGGCACTCAGATCTCAGCCAGGCGTAACACCTACTGGCTTTTCTGGGATGTCCAGGCATCCCTTATGGACATTCTCTAGAATGGCACCATCCTCTTTGACGATAAAGCAGACTCTGTATTGAAATGCTTTAAGGGCAGCCAGGTTACTGCCCGGGTGTTGGGTCTCTCTACTGCCCCCCACCAACTCCATTCTGTGTAAGCTCCCCCTTCCCCCCCTTTCTGTGGGTACAGTATGGGCTACCAGCCATCAAGGCCTACAGGCACCCAAGTCCTTTCGTGGCTGGAGACGGCTCACATCAGACTTGTGGGACACACAGCCAGAGGTCTATCCAATCTGCGATCACCAGCCCCACCCTCTGCATGCCATAGCCTCATCACCAACTTGTGCCACCAGTTGGTGGGATCCAACATCACCTGCACTGCTGGCAGTCCATGACATTGGACAAGTGGGCACTCCAAACTGGTCAGTGGACTTAGTTCATCCCTTTCTTAAAACCCTACCGCCCATGCCACCTGCCACTAACCGGCTGATGGAGGACCACCTCTCTCTGCATTTCCTATGCATGCTCTTTTGGCTGAAGGAACCATTGAGAGCCTGCCAGCATCAGAAGTGGGTCGTGGTTGCTATTCCCCTACTTCCTGGTGCCCAAGAGGGATGGAGACCTTCAACGTATTTTAGACTATGCCGTCTCAACTTCTTTCTAAAGGAGAAATTCAGGATGCTCACATTAGCTCAGGTTCTGTCTGCCCTAGACTGGATGGTATTGCTGGACTTGCAGGACGCCTACTTCCACATACCCCTCCTGCTTGCCCACAGGCGTTACCTACAGCTCACTTTGGGCCACGAACATTTTCAGTTCATTATGCTCCCTTTTGGCCTCACCAACTCCCCATGAGTATTCACCAAGGTAATGGCAGTGGCTTCAGAACATCTTTGGATGTCCGGGTTTATGATTTTTCCCTACCTCGGTGACTAAGGCGGAGCTTGCTCCAGACCCTAATTTCCCAACTCCAGACTACGGCAGACCCCCTGCATTCGCTAGCGTTCATGGTCATCATCCTGAAGTCACCCCTCACTACCTCTCCGATGCTCCCTTTCATCTGAGCTGTTCTTGGACACAGTGTAGTTTGGGGCCTACCCTCCAGAATGGAGAGTCTGGTATTGTTGATCTGTCTCAGCTTCTATACAGGATTTCGGTGAGACTGTCTATGGCTGCTGGGCGCCTCTCTGCATTCTGCTGGTAAAACATGCCCATTGGCATATGCAGGTTCTGCAGCTAGAACTGAAGTCCCAGTGGGTGCAGTATCTGGAATCTCTCCGACCTGGTCCAGATGTCAAAGGGAACTGCAGAAAGATCTGCAGTGGTGTCTGATGATCAGTGATCGAGGCAGTGACTAACCCTATTTCCTTCCCCCACTCAGAGCTAACTGTAAAGATAGGTGCGTCACTTCTGGGTTGGGAACAGAGGACACTTGTCTCCGGTAGAGTTTTGGCTCCATATTAACCTGTTGGAGTTGAGAGCAATTTGCCTGTCTTTGAAAGTCTTTCTTCCTTCCATCGAAGGAAGGCTGGTTTAGATGTTCAGACAGAGTTTGACTGCCCTGCATAAATCTATGATGTCATTCTGTCAGCTAGGCGCCCCTCAACCAAGATTGCATATGCTTGCCATTGGGTCAAATTTATGGCTTGGTGTGCTTCCAAAAATGTTCATTCCCCTCTCTGCACCTTTATCAGAAGTGTTATTTGTTCTTTCTTTAGCCCGGCAAGCTTTGTTTTTGGCACATTTAAAGATTACCTTTTGGCCATATCAGCATTTATGCAGTTGCTGAACCCGGTCCTCCTGTTTAAGTCACCTTTATGACTCATTTCCTAAAAAAGACTACAACACAGCCCCCCCCCCAACCCAAAAATAAAAACCTTCACCATTCCCCGGCAGAACTTTAACCTAATCTTGACATTCTTAATGTGTTTGCCCTTCATGCCTCTGTATAAAATTGCCCTCTATGACTTCTGACCATTAAAACTGCTATTTTAATGTCCAATATGTTGGCCAAGAGGGATAGCGAACAGCAGGCATTCTGTATGCATCTTCCACACACAATTTGTTTTCCAAATAAACTGGTTTTGAGAACACAGGCCTCTTTCCTGCTAAAAGGTGTGACCCATACTCAAGTAGGCCATCACACTACCGACCTTGTTTTGCTGTGCCCCACCCTTCCAAAGAGAAGAGACTCCATCACCTGGACCCAAAAAAGCATTTTTGTGCTGTATAGATTGTTCCAGAGTTACAGGTGGATGAACAACAGTTCACTAGATTGCTCAGGGAAAAGAATGGAAAGGTAGAGTAGAAACAGATCATCTTAAGATTGATTTTGCTAAGCATTAAAATCTGCTGTGCACGGGCCTCAAGGCAACCACTTAAGGGCTTGCTTTCTCAATCCACCAGAGCCAAGGCTGCGACCACTGTCCTGTCCCCGACATCTGTCAGGCTGTGACGTGGGCATCTCTGCATGTTTACCCTGGACAATTAGGTCTATCGTGACTGACACTTTGCCTGTTCAGTCGTCCAGGACGAGTTGGACGCATACCTGCCTTTGGGTAGGTATTGCTTGGGTTTCTATTCTAAGACAAGGAATCTGTGGTTAGAAGTCTCTATCATACAAACAAGTTACTTCGGTAACTCCTTATCTAGTAGAGACTCTAGCCGTAGATTGCTTACTGACCCTCCAGTTCTGCTAACAGATTTCTCTGCATATTGTGACCCTTGTAGGTCCTTAGTGTCTGAACACTACTCCATTAGCATTCTGTTGTTGCTTTCCGCTTCTGTTGGGAAGTGTCACCAAAAGACACTGATGGGGTGACAATTATATAGGCACAGCTCACATCGCTTCTGGTGCTGATGACACAAAGCTGAACACCACCTCCTAGCTGTGTGTTGGAGGTACTACTCAAGATTTTTCTGGATCCAGCGTGATGCCTTGGACATATTCTATGCTGAGTAATCTGTGGCTAGACATACTCTACCAGATAAGGGGTTCCTGATGATAAGTTACTTCTTCATCAGCAACGTAAGGGAGGTGGCTAGGGTTCATGTCATGCAGCCCATAGCAGCCAATCTACATGTCCAAGAAAACTGGTGGCCCGTTTAATTTGCTTACAAAGAGCTGGTAGAAACGTTTGGGAGGCCATGAAGGAGAACAGGTAAAACAGAAAGGCAAAACGTGCAAGGGAACCTGGAGCCAAAATGTAAATTAAATTGAAACAATAGTTAACTCTAATTTTATTTTAATATTTTGAATTCAACAAGTTTAGTACTTCCAAATGAGAGGTTTGACATTTGAGGTTTGGCTCTTTTGTCTTGGTTATGTATACAAAGTAAAAAGAAATGAGTTGTACATGTGTGCCCAACTCTCTCAAAATTGTTGCTGGTTAGTGAGAAATGAGTTTTCAACTATAATATAAGCTTTTGATTCATTGAGATCGTTTTCATGTTGTTTTTGAGATGCTGCTCAAAGTTCAGTCTGTGCGTTACCAGTACGTTAACAAATTTTACCTTTATTTACAGATTTATCATCTGTGTTGTAACAACATTTAACATCAGCATAATCTTGTGAGAATGAGTGAACTTGATCAGTTGCGGCAGGAGGCAGAGCAGCTGCGAAATCAGATCCGTGTAAGTCTTTCTTTTACTTCCTCTGCTTCATATCAGTAGGACAGTCTTAGGAAAACCACTTTTGTCATTAAAATCTTATGTATTGTGCTCCTTTTCTATGCTCTGTCAAATTAAGTTCAAATTATGTTCGTTTTCTTGACATTTAGAACAGTATTGCAAGTACAGTATGACACCCTAACCATAATTTTGTTGCCATATTCATAGCACAGGCTGGAAGGCGAATTAGGCAACCTGGCACTTCTACACAAAATGTACTTCATACCATTAAAGTGGGTATGAAACTGAATCATACTTGGTCATAATTATGGTGGTAAGGTTTCAGGGAGATACAACAGATGGCAGGCAAATGCAGATCCTCTCATATCATCTTTTAGTTTAACATTCTTGTGAAAAATGGCTATATGTTTCCATCATCCATTAAAGAACATCTTTATGCGAAGAACCACATGCTTGCAGCCATGTACCATTGCTCTATGTTGAGACATCATTTGACTACAAACCTTTGGTGGACCTTTCCCCCTTTGGGACAAAGGCCCAAAATGCAAATGCTCATGGATTTGCTAAAAATCGGGCCGTCCTCTACTGATTCTTAGATACTGTATCCTCTTAGGATTTAGGTACCCACACACATGTCCATATCCGTTGTAACAAGCCACTTCCCACATCTGGGGCATACATTTGTTAAAGACTGATACATATTCAGGGGTGTGGAATTAAATAAAATATCTACTTGTCCAAGGCACATGTTGCTTCTTAAATCCAGATGTCCTGTAAAAAAAAAATCAACTTGGCCTTTTGATGCCATATGGTGCGGCGACAAATTATGGCAGCAGTTTGTGTTATGTAAGAGCTCTTATAATAGTCTCTCTGATTATTCCAGGGCTAATATTATAGTAGGGCTTGAATACTAGGAATTTCAAGCCCTACTATAGCAATTTCCTTATATTGCCACCTTTCCGGCATATCTACATACTGGGACTAGAGGAAGCATTAAGCAATAGTTCCAGGGCTGGAATGCCTTTGAGTCTGTGCAAATCGACCATCTTGTGTGTTTTAAGAATTGTCACCCAGTCTTCTATACTCTTTTTCCATTGTGAGAAAGGTTGGAAATGTACTCCTGACAAGGGCAGAAATAAAAGTTCTTCCAGGGTTGGGTAAAAAGTAGTTGGAGGGAAAGTGATCTTGTAAGCACTAAGTAGATTTTCACATGAGCAAATCTACACGTGCATATTGGTCAACCAATGTTGGATCGGTTGGCTTTGCCAGTGCTCGTTTATTTTCATGTTTCCCATACTCTTGTTGAAAATGGTTAAAGTGATTTTCCATTATGAATATTATTTGGAAATATTAGCATACAACAACACATTTTACTAAATCACGCTTCAAAGAAATAGTACCTAAAATTTCACAGTAATTTGGCGTAACGTTTTTTTTCCTACTTGCATTTGTTCATTTTATTTTGAAAGCAAAGAATCCTCAATCTTGCTTAAAATCTTCTGCAAACATTTGCATCTAATCAGAGCACTCAGCGCATTATACTTGGCCTCAAATTGTTAAACTTTTCAAACGTGTACACTTTTTCTTTCTGGAGTAGTGCACAGAACTTATAATGTTTAATTAGAGAGCTCACCCTAATAATAATGGCTTCGCATTAATGAACCATAAATATAAGTTCAAACAGCATTAACACAAGTACACAAATATTACCTCAACTGCAGATAGTTCCCTTCCCTGTAAACCGGAAGCCAAATGTGTTTGTGCTGTAGGTGGTTGGGCGTACTTGTCCCAAGAACAAAATAAACATGAAAATGTGTTGTCCTTGACCCCAAACAATATGTCCTGGGCGTTGGGCTATAGGAATTCCACACCCCTGATATTATGTAGTAACATTGGTTAAATGTGTGAATTTAATTAGGACGTTACTGGACGTTTTATTAATGTATGCATATCCAATGACCTGTTCCTTCTCTGTCAGGACTTTGTTGCTTTAGTGATACCATTTGAATCATGGTGCTAAAGTAGGTTTGGGGAAACTGAGTGCAGTGCCCATTGAAACACAGATGAGCAGCCATTTCACACATTGACATTGGTTGCCGACAATAGCCCCTGGGATACACAATTAGCAGGTTCCTTGTTTCGTTTAGAAACCATCACTATGAGAGTTTCACTCACTGAGTCTGATACTTCACCTTTTAGTACCTCAAGCTAAGCCTTAAGTACTTGATCAACAAGTGCAAGCAAATTGTATTGATGAAAACCAAATTATGTATGGGGTCATAACACCTTGCAAGGATTGAGGATAGAAGTTACTTTCTAGAAATTGGCATTTCAATGCTGACTCAACGTTGGTCTGACTTCGACATTTGTCGACATGTGTGGCTATGATCCAGTGGGTTCTCGGGCAATGTCCACGCCTACCTGATTGAAATGTCATTCAATGTTATTCGGGGTCAAGGCTGACTTGGCACTTAAACGGTTTAAAGAAAGTCAGGCTCTCTGGACCTCTCTGCTGATCCTTGCCAGCAACACTTTTCAATGTTCTTTTTGTGGCTTTGGCAGAGGCATTCCCCATTCTTTTCCACCTAAAGAGGGGACCTCTCAGTCCAACACCACCTCAAACACACTCACATAGACCACCCTTCTGCCAGGCCCCTTTGGTATATCTTTTCAGGATCACAGCCACCAGATGGGTGGCAGGATCCGCTGATTCTGCCTGGGTTGGCAAGCGATCACTTTGAACAGGTGAGTCTTAAAGATTATTCGCAAAGGCTATACCTTGCCTTCCTTTCATTTTCACCGCTCCTTCCACTGTCCACCCAATAATTGACGAAAGGTCATCTCCATTTCGCTGCAGGAAGTGCCAGCCATTTTGGCAAAAGGAGAAGGTGCCTGCTCCAGAAGTAGGACATGATTAGTATTCCTGTCTAGTACCAAGAAGGACGGAGGCCTTGGACATGTTCTCAATCTGATCCCTCTCAATCTCTTTTACAGAAAGAAGTAATTCAGAATGCTCATCCTGGCCAACGGCTTGTCTGTCTTCAAACCTGGACCCCTGCAAAACTAATTTTTCCATATTGCCATTCTACTGGCTTATGGGCGCTACCTGCGGTTCATGGTGGATGAGGAGTATTTTCAGTTTGCTGTAAGCCCCTTTGGTCTCACCAACACCCCTTGGGTGTTCACGAAAGTGATGGTGGTGGTAGCAGCGCACCTTTAGAGGTCAGGGACCAAAGTCAACCTGACTCCCTCTCAGGCGCTCCCTTTCAAATGAGCTGTTCTGGATACTGTGCAGTTTCGGGCCAACCTTACTGACTGAGGCTGATGGACCTTATGGCCTTCTGCATCCTACTGATAGAACATGCTTGCTGCATAGGTGGGCTCTGCAGTGGGACTGGAAGTGGATGCAGCATCAGGGCAATCTCTCTGACCTAGTCCAGATATCAGAGGGAATTGCAAAGGAACCGCAGTGGTAGCTGACTGACCATGATTGAGTCAGTGTCAGACTGCTCTCCCTTCATCAACCATAACCAACTACAGTGAAAGATGTATCACTCCTGTCCTAGAGTGGCTGCCTGGGAGAGGTGGAAATCAGAGGAAACTGGTCTCCAACCGAATCTCAGTGCCTCATCAATTTGATGGAGCTGAGAGCAACCCGACTGGCATTGAAAGCCTTCTTTTCTTGCATCAAGGGGAGGCTAGATCTAGTGTTCATTGGCCACACCACTGCCGCGTGGTATTGAAACATGAAGGGCTGGGTGGGGTCATGGACCCTGGATTCATAATCTTCTAGGCATTGATGCAACGTATAAAAAAGAAATAGTGGGCCCAATCTACGGAGTGAGTTACTAAATGATTTAGCGGTCATCTAATTAATATTTTGCAGGTTGTTCTACGTCCCCCTGAGATTCCCTATTTTGTGAGCTGACCTAATAGTACATAGGTTGCTTTGCATAGTCACACTGGATTCCCAACAGGTTGGTGTACAATTTAGGTCTGCCTTTTGCAAATCCGGTCTTGGTACATCTGGCCCAAGGCTTGAAAAGGCTGGTCTCCTTTTTTAAAACTTCTTGACTCAACTAATACATGGCCATGTATATGAAGCAGTGGCCCACTTTGTGCTCAAAGTCAGTATTTTACTTATTTTCCAAATGGTTCATATGTGTATATGTAAATTGCAGTTTCACTAGCACCATCAAGGGTATCCTGGCACTCCAGAGGTGTGTGCGCCTAGCTCTGCCTATGGTAAATTGTTTAATTAAAAAGCCAGGTCTTCAGCTTCTTGCGCTATTCAAGACGAGAGGGTTCGGCTCTGATGTGGAGTGGAGGTGGTCCCACACTTCAGGAGTGATGTAAGAAACTCCTGTTGTCCTAATCTTGTTCTGTTTATGCACGTGAGTTGGAGTCCTGAGGTGTCTGGATGACTGGTGGAAGGAGATGCAACTGTTTGGGTAGGTGAGGCTTGAGTTGTGTAGTGCCTTGAATGTGTGTGTGTGAGGAGATTGAATTGAATGGGTTTGCATATTGGGAGCCATTGTTGTTCCCAGAGGTGTGGTGTGAGTTTTGAGTGGGAGGTTCAGGATGAGCCTTGCTGCTGAGTTATGGTTGGCTTGTAGTCTTCTAGTGAGTTTGGGTAGGTGAGGCTTGAGTCGAGTAGTGCCTTGAATGTATGTGTGTGAGGAGATTGAATTGAATGGGTTTGCATATTGGAAGCCATTGTTGTTCCCTGAGGTGTGGTGTGAGTTTTGAGTGGGAGGTTCAGGATGAGTCTTGCTGCTGAGCATCCGACGGAAAGTTCCCTTCCTAGCTCTCCACGTCGACAAGGACGTCACAATAGCACGGCTCCACGTGACTCCGTCTGAAGTCACCATGCCAATAAGAGGTCCTCGTCGGCGTGCTGATGTCAGTTTCCTTTTTTCCGTGCCTTCAACGCTAATGTTTTTTTCCTGGCTCGTTGGATAGTGTGTATCCTTGGTTGTTACAATGTCTCCTCTGAGAAAATCGGGTTTCAAGCCTTGTAGTGAGTGTGGGACATCTGTTGCTACAAGGAGACATGTGTGGCTGAGGTCCTCCTGATTCTCCACGGACGTACAGACCACCTTACTTGACTTGCCCTTCGATGGTGAACGGCTGTTTGGAGAGAGAGCTGATTCTACCCTTGAACGTTTTAAGGAGAGCCGAGCGACTGCAAAGTCCTTAGGTTTACAAGCTACCCCTGCTGCTCTGTATAGGTCCTTTTGCAGATTCAGAGGGATTGGTCGTGGGGCGGTGTTTCGGAGGTCCCAGTTCTTGGCCCAACAGCCTGCCAACCTGTCTTATCAACCCTTTAGAGGGTGTGGGAGGGTTAGAGTTAGAGGGGCAGTCCAGCAACACCCTTCTTCGTCATCCTCTTCCTCTGGTGGACAACAGCAGGGAAGGCAGCCCTAGTTCTCCCAACTTTATCGAGCATGCCTCTCCTGTAGGGGGAAGGCTTCATCTTTTTTTCCGCAAGTGGGAGTTGATAACAGCAGACTCCTGGGTGTTGAATATTGTGGAAAAAGGATATGTTCTCCCCTTTCAGGAGCTCCCTCGTCCCTCTTCTGTTGTTGCAACAGGAGGTTCTGACCATGTTATCAAAGGGTGCGATAGAGTTGGTTCTGGAGCAGAAAAGGGGTCAGGGTTGTTATTCAAGATATTTCCTGATCCCCAAGAAGTACTGTCGTCTGAGGCCGATCCTAGACCTGAGGATTTTGAATTAGTTCCTCAAGCAGGAGAAATTCAAAATGCTGACTCTGGTACAGGTACTTATGGCGTTGAACAAGGGGGATTGGATGGTGTCTGTCGACTTGCAGGATGCGTACTTTCACATCTCTATACTCAAGTCGCACAGGAAGTATCTCCGGTTTGTAGTGGGGTCGCAACACTACCAGTTTGCGGTCCTTCCGTTTGGACTTGCTTTAGCTCCTCGAGTCTTCACAATTGATGTCAGTGGTTGCAGCACATCTCAGGCGGAAAGGGATAGCGGTATTCCCTTACCTGGCCGATTGGTTGATCAAAGCCAAGTCTCTGGAGTTGGTGCTGCATCACCTGCAGGTGACAACCCAGTTGTTGTTCGACCTGGGGTTTTCGGTAAACGTGCCCAAGTCTCACCTGGAGCCCTCTCAACGCCTCCTGTTCATAGGGGCAGTATGGGATACAACATTGTATCGGGCCAACCCTCCACCTCAGCTGATTCAGGACATTCAGGCGCTGATTCCAATGTTTCGAAATTGAGCGGTTGTTCCGGTCCTCAAGGTCTTACGCCTGCTTGATCTGTTCACTTCTTGCATTCTATTGGTCACTCATGCGCACTGGCCAATGAGGGCTCTTCAGTGGTGTCTCCGCAGGCAGTGGTTTCAGCACAAAGGGGATATCGAGAATTCAGTAAGGATCTCCAGGGACACTACAGTGGATCTCCAATGGTGGGCCGTGGACGGCAACCTTTCCCAAGGAAGCCCATTCTCACTACCACCTCCAGTGGCCACAGTTGTAACCGATGCCTCCACTCTAGGGTGGGGTGCTTATCTGGGGGATCTGGAGATCAAGGGTCATTGGTCTCCGGTGGAACAGATGTTTCATATCAATCTGTTGGAACTGCGGGCGATACGTCTGGCTCTCAAGGCCTTCCTCCCTCACCTTCGCGGTCAGTCGGTTCAAGTCCTCACGGACAACACTACCGCAATGTGGTACGTAAACAAGCAGGGAGGAGTAGGGTCGTACCTTCTCTGCAGAGAGGCTCTGCGGCTCTGGTCCTGGGTTCAGGACCATCAGATTTGCTTGATAGCAAATCATTTGGCCGGGGTTCTTAACGTACGTGGGGACAGTCTCAGTCGGCGCTTCTTGGCTGATCATGAGTGGCGCCTCCATCCAGATCTAGTCCAGTACATCTTCGAGATGTGGGGGTCTCCGCAAGTAGATCTATTCGCCACTTGGGAGAATGCGCACTGTACGTCGTTCTGCAGTCTCCAGTATCCGTTGCAAGGAGCGTTGGGGGACACGTTTCAAATACCCTGGGGCGGCCAGTTGCTTTACGCTTTTCCCCCCATACCCTTGATTCCTCGGGTCCTGAGGAAGATTCGCCAAGATAGAGCCCAAGTCATCTTGGTGGCACCGGATTGGCCGAGAAGGGTGTGGTAGACAGACCTTCTACAACTCTCAAAGTGCCCTCTGCTCTGTCTCCTGCTCAGGGCAGAACTCCTCTCGCAGTCGCAGGGGCAGGTTCTACACCCCCACCTCCAGAGCTTACACCTACATGCCTGGAGATTGAAATGGGCAACCTGAGTTCTTTTTCTCTCCCACCGGATGTAGTGGATGTTATTCTATTGTCCAGGCAACACTCCACTAAATCCATTTATGCCAATAGGTGGGCTAAATTTGTTTGTCGGTGTGGAGAGAAGCGGAAAGATCCCTTCGAAGGCCCACCTTTCCGATGTTTTGTTATTTGCCTTTACTTTTGCAAAGTAAGGCTGTTCAGTAGCTACAGTGAAAGGTTATTTGGCTGCTCTATCGGCTTTACTTTGTCTCCCGGATCAGCCCTCTTTATTCAAATCTCAGATTGTAAATAGGTTTATTAAAGGCTTACTTAATAAGTTTCCCCCCACGCCTTCTCACATGCCTCAGTGGGATTTAAATCTTGTGTTAACATTTCTGATGGGTTCACCGTTCGAGCCCATACATTCATGTTCTTTAAGGCATTTGGTTCTTAAGACGGTATTCCTTGTTGCTATAACTTCTGCTAGGAGGATTGGGGAGCTTCAAGCCCTTTCCGTAAAACCCCCCTTTACCTTGTTTTTTCCTGATAAAGTGGTACTGAAAACCATGGCAGCTTTCTTGCCAAAAGTTGTCACTCCTTTTCATATGGGACAGGCTATTACCCTTCCTTCTTTCTACCCTCCTCCCCACCCCGCGAAAGAGGAAGAGAGACTCCACCAATTGGATCCTAGAAGGGCTCTCAGTTTTTATATTGAGAGGACGAAAGACTTTCGCCTAGAGGATCAGCTGTTTGTGGGGTATGTTGGTCAGCAGAAGGGCAGAGCAGTCCATAAAAGAACATTCTCCAGCTGGGTCATTCTTTGTATAAAAGTTTGCTACTCACTGGCAAAGAAAGTTCCTCCTGAGGGAATCTGGGCTCAATCCACCAGGGCTAAGTCGGCCTCTTTGGCCCTGGCAAGGGGAGTCCCACTGGTGGACATTTGTAAGGCAGCAACTTGGTTGTCCCCCCACACTTTTGCTAAGCATTACTGCTTAGATGATGAGGTTCGGAGGGACGGTCATTTTGCGTGATCTGATTTACAGGATTTCTTGGTGTAATCAGACGGGCACCCACTTCCGAATGCGGTACTGCCTTGTGGACTCTATTCATAAGGTGAGGAATCCACAGGTAGTTTGTATCTATCAGAAGAACAAGTTACTTACCTTCGGTAACGCTTTTTCTGGTGGATTCAATAGCTACCTGTGAATTCCTCACAGTCCCACCCGCCTCCCCGTTGAAGGTCTGATTGCACTAGGATATGTGGTTTTATAGATATATGTATATATATATTGATAATTTTCCCTGTATATATATAAATGATGGTTTTTGATTATGTTGCATCATGAGGGTGTTATGTATATATGTGTTGATTGGAGTTGTTGTGCAAGTCGGTTTACATCTGTTCGCCTCAAAGGCACGTAAAAAATGGGTGAAACTGACGTCAGCACGCCGACGAGGACATCTTATTGGCACGGTGACGTCAGACAGAGTTGCGTGGAGCCGTGCTATTGTGACGTCCTCATCGATGTGGAGAGCTAGGAAGAGAACTTTCCGTCGGATGGTGGCGCAAGGATGAATTCATAAGGTGAGGAATCCATAGGTAGCTATTGTATCCACCAGAAAAAGCGTTACCGAAGGTAAGTAACTTGTTCTTCTTTCTCATTGTTCTACTTGCTAGGGAGTGAGTGACAGTTTTCCTTACTGTTGCTAGGGAGCTATTTGAAGATATTCCTCAGCATCCTTTAAATCTTGGAAAATAATGTTTGATGGCATGTGTAGGTGTAGATACACATGCTTTGCATAAGTCTGCATCTATTGTTGGGCTCGGAGTGTTGCAAGTTGTTTTTGTTAGAAGAATCTTTTTGAATCATGAGTTTGAGTGACTCCTCCGCTCAGTGATACTGCTCATGGGCATTGAATCCTTTGTTAGATAGTTTTCTCCCTGCTGTCTGGTTCGTACGTGTTTTCCTCTCCCTACAGTATTCCATGTCTCGGTCTATTCCGAACTCTTCTTTTCTGTCTTTCTTTCAACAACGGTATTGTATTTCAGTAACGTTTTCACAATCTAACATACTCGGTCTGAATTTGTACGTCAGGGGTCGGCTTACCGCCTTCGGTGCCTACTCCTCCACATGTTGTTGGGATATGCGGAGTCCATTTCAGTTTTGCCCTCGATGCCATTCGAAATTCCCACACCGACCAACACCAGGTGTGTAACTTGTGCTTGTCCCTGGATCATAAAGAAGAAAACTGTGATGCCGGTCCGTCTTTTCGATCCAAAAAGAACCTCCAGGACCGAAGAGTGCATCTGTTGAAGATGGGGACGAAGATCATGCACAACAGGAGGTCGAACAGGAGGAGGCCTTCTCCATTCCAGATTTGGAGTCTGATGCTGAATGACAATGTAAAGTCAGCCGCTCACCTCAGTGCAGCCAGTGAGTACATCAGCCTGACCTCCCATAAAAAGATTCTAAAGAAGCCCCACAAATAGGTTGTCGGTCCACCACTGCCTTCGGGTCTTGGTCAGATCTGAAAGTTCATTTGGATGCCCCATTTTCTGGCTCAGCACTGAAAATAGCCAAGATAGCCAAGATTTAGCTGTCTTAGGCATCGACCTCCGTCTCAGAAGATTCTCACACAGTCTCTGGATCGAGTCAGCCCTTCAATCCAAACGTTTAGGCTGAGAGTAAGAAGCCTTTCACATCCGCTTGGGAGCCGATAACTGCGAGCTGACACAAAGTTTCCACTCCAAAAACTTAAGAACCGAATGAAGATTCTGTCATCCAGAAACTCCACCCATTCCTCAGAAGCAGCTTCACCAGTGGAGCCAATCCTTGAAAAAATGGATGATAGTCCGCGCCAACTCCACATCCAAAAGGGACTAGGAAGCATAAATGCTTCTCCCCCTGAACCAATAAAAAGACGACTTACTTTTCAAGAGGTCTTGGACAATTCTCCGCCTTTTAAAAAGGTCTCCAAGGACGAGGCTCCAGTTCAACCTCAGCCTTTTCCACCTCACTCTCCTGAACCTCCTCCTACTACTCCACCTCCACCTCTTGTTGAGCCACAATTCTCCCCACAAGGTTCACCACCACCTCAGGGAGATGATTTGGGGGATATTGCAGAAGATCTTGACCCATGGGATTCATACGATCCACATCCCACATTAGGCAATGACCCTGATTTATATCCTGCACGTCCTTCACCTCCTGAAAAAAGCAACTTCATATCAGCAGGTCATCGAACGGGCAGCTGCATATCACAATGCACACATGCACACTGGCTCTATTAAAGAGGATTTTATCTTCGATACACCGACTACCACCCATAAAGAAAGTCAGTTTTTGCCTTTGTTACCAGGTATGCTTAGACATGCCACAGACATTTTTAACTAACCTGCTAGGTCAAGAGTTGTTACCCCCTCCCCCTGATAAAGAGAGCAAAAAACTAGATTCAGCAGGGAAAAGAGTGGCTGCACAAGTTACAATCATTGACGTATTGCCAATTTGCAAATGATTTTGGCATGTTCCGATCGGGGCCCACTAGGACGAGATGGAGGATCTTTTTCAGTACCTCCCAGAGGCGCATCGCAAAAGGGGACAGGAAATAATCTCTGAAGGCCAAACTGTTTCAAATAACTGTTAGGCGTGACACTAATGCAGTTGATATTGCAGGATGTGGTACCAGTATTATTATTAGAAGGCATGCTTGGCTTAGATGTTCAGGCTTCAACCCAGAAATTAAGCAGGCAGTTCTCAACATGCCTTTTGACAGGGCACACTTGTTTGGTCATGAGGTCGACACCACAATAGAAAAGCTCAAAAAGAATTCTGAAACATCAAACGCTAACGGGGGCCCCTACTCACCACAAAGGGGTAATTTTTGTCACCCAGAATTCAGGAGAGGCTTCAAATCACCATCATCTACTGAGCCTTCCACCTCCCAAACCAAGCAAGGCACCCATTACTATAATAGGTGTTCCTACAGAGGTGCAAATGATAAAGGTAGAGGAAAAACATCCACTGCTAGAGGGTCTGCCTCTAATGCACGCCAGTGGCTACTTACACCTTTTGCCAGCTCACACCTCTCCAGTAGGGGGAAGACAACTGCATTTTTATCCACAATGATCCAGTATCACAGTAGATCAGTAGATTCTATCAATTATCCAACATGGTTACTTCCTAGTACTCATCTCCACTCCACTAAATATTCCCCCTCTCACTCACAAACTTTCACACACCCATCTTACTCTTTTAACGGAAAAGGTACAATCCCTTCTCAAAGGGGCTATAGAGCCAGTTCCCCTTTCACAGCAAGGGTTAGGAGTATATCCCCTATACTCCCTTATTCTAAAGAAAGATCGGTCACTAAGACCGATTCTAGATCTCAGAACACTCTATCTCTACATTCTCTCAGAGCATTTCCATGTGGTTACTCTCCAAGATATCATTCCTCTATTACAGCAAGGCGACTTCATAACCGCGTTAGATCTGAAGGAGGCATTGGTAGCAGTAGAAGGAGATGAACATTCATAAAGAATTGGGTTCTCTTAACCTTTGTCTGGGGAATATTGGGGGGAGGATCAAGATGTTATTTAAAAAAAAAAATGTGAGACAGTCTGCAGAACTTCTGAATGAGTGATGTGCACAGGAGGCTAGAAAAAGATAGGAAAATATATGAGGCTGCACGTAACAAATGGATGTTGATTCTTGGAAAGGGATTTGGATCCAATGCAAACTAATAAGGTTGTGGTAGTAAATGTACTATTAGAACTGTTTAGGAAAGGGTTTTTATACAGAACCACACACTGCTATAGAATTTCGTTTTTAGGATTGGCCAGTAGATAAATTCTCAAGTTAGAGAAATGTATTATTAAAGTTGGCAACATTGTTGTGGCCAATATAATTTAAAAGGTTATCGAATGAGATGGATTTGGACTTACAGGATAAGTATTTTCAATCAAATGGGGTGTATTTTGAGATTTGAAGAAGAATAAAGGCTATCATTCTACTCAAGATTTGATGAGTATCTGAAGTAATGTGCTGCACAATACAGAAAGGAGAGCTTGAAAATGGAGCATGCGATGAGGTGGAAATACACAACCATTAATTTCCTTTTAATCATTTTAATCCTGACTAAATGCATATGTAACTAATTTTCACAAATTTGATCTCCTATTAATGGAATTCCCCAGTTTCTAAGTCCGTCAGGAAGCAAAATAAAAAGATCCAGTCTCAATGGACCGAAACATTTCTGAATTTTCTTAAATATATATTTATTTAATTTCTAGTCACTTAAATGCACTATAATTCATGAGTTCCATTCTGCTACAATCTCCTCAGCTTGAAAATACTGTGCTTTTAATCCTCTCTTGTATTCAAAACTAAACTCCCAGAGTCCATTCAAGTCTACCCACAATAATGAGCTGAAACGTTTGGTGTAGAAAGCTACAGCATTGGCTCCACAGTGGCTCTTTGGTGCCAAGATTGTTTGTAGTCAATGAGCTTTCCAGGGTATGTCCAAGCATGTCTTATGGATGTGACCTTTGATGGCTTTTGCCTGTTTAGCGACAAGGCAGATGCAGCCAGCGCTGGAGTATTTTGAAGATAGTATAGTCACAGCTCTACCTTTTGTTTCTGTCCAGTGCTCCCTGCTAACTGCACTATTTCTTTCTCCCTTTATATGGCTATGACAAGGGGTTTCACTCTCGTCCACAATACCAGCCATAGTCAGGGCCAGTAGGCTGCCCTGCCTTTTCATGGCTGCGGTTGAAGTTCCTACAAATTCATGGACTCCAGTGGCATAGAGCAGCCTGGTCCTTCATCCTACCTGCTGCCCTGCCCACCCCAGACTACTTTAGTGTTGTTATGTTAATTGGTTTTGTAAAGCGCTTGAATACCCGGAGATGTTTTGGCACAAAGTTATGCTAGCAGCGTAGGAACAAAAGGGCGATTTATGAAATGTTGAACAACCAGGTTTTCACAGCCTTTCTGAACGCTGAGGTTAGGTGTCTCTTTAATCTGCGAAGGCAAAACATTCCAGACTTTGGCTGCGCCCAGAACAAAACTTTTTTCTCCTCATGAGACCCACTTGAACCTCGGGACAACTGCAGATTTGGCTGAACCCGAACGTGAGGGTCTGCCTGGAGTATACCATTTAAAGCAGTTTTGGAGAAAATTGCTGCTAGAGTCATGTAATGCCTTCTAGGCGATGCGGAGTGCCTTGGAGGTGATTCTATGTCTTCTAGGGAGCCAGTACAGTTTTTTCCTAGGTTTGGATACTGAGTGATATGTTGGGATCCTCCGTAGAACTCTGGCTGCTGCACTTTGCAGCGTTCAGAGTTTTTTAATTTTTATTTTTATTTTTATATTAAATACTGATATGCAGTGAGTAGTAGGCCAGTAGAATTTTTTTTTTTTTTAAAGCCAGGAGCATGAGGAATGCGGAAGAGGTCACTGCATTAACTTGATCATTTTAGCACCGTTTGTCATCAATTGAGAGTTCTAGATTTCGGGTTTTTCTAGCTAGTGTGGAAAGGAAGCCCATCTCGTGCAGCCACCAGGTGGTATTCCAGAAGAAGGTATGGGCTTCAAACAGTAAAACTTTGGTCTTATCTGCAGTGTTTTAAGCAGTTATCAGTCATCCATGAGTTGACAGCCAGCAGGCAGTCACAAAATCTTGAACCTATGCTAGTGTCATCTTTGGCCAGTGCAATGAGAATTTGGGTGTCGTCTGTGTAGGATGTGATGGAGAAGCCGAAGGACTTGATTTAATTTGGCTCAAGGGGTGACTTACATATTAAAAAGTGTTGGGCTGAGCGAGGATCCCATAGGAACCCTGCAAGGAAGAGAAACAAATTGGCCTAGCCGGACAGTCTATCCTCTGCTGAGGAGAAAATAATCGGATCCTAGGCTGTGCCTGAGACCATGATATTAGCTAGACAGTTTATCAGCAGCCCCTAGCGACACACCACCATCTGGTAGGAGGCATAATTTGGCACCTTCTACTGGAGTGACAGGCTGTCACCACAGACTTGAGTATGTTACAGATTAGTTGGTGTGGTTTACGCTCTTGCATTCCTAGAAGCCCTGCCTCCCTTGCCACCGTCCATACAACAGCTGTACTAGAGGTGTAGACTGTTTTGGCTAGAGGAGCCAAGGAGCAGGTGCAGATAAAAGAAGTAAGATGTGGTTACTGTTTCCGTTACTTTCTGGCACCAAAAAAAAGGATGAAGGAATCAACCCTATTCTAGACCTTCGCCCTCAACACCTTTCTGAGGAAGGACAGATTCAAGATGCTCATCTTTGACCAGGTTCTGTCTGCCCTAGACCCTGAAGATTAAATTATAGCGTTGGTCTTGCAGGACACCTGTTTTCATATCCCCATCTTGTAGACCCACACATTTTACCTGTAGTTCAGAATGGGCCAGGCAAATTTCCAGTGCTCCACTTTGGCCTCACCAGTGCCCCCTCATATGTTCACAAAAGCGATGGCATTGTTGGCTGCTTATTTTCTGAGTTTGGGGGTCTTAGTCTTACCATACATTGACTACTGGCTGTTGAAAGCAGGATTGCCACAGACATTCATCACACCCCTAGACTGCGACGTACCTTCTCCATTAGTTGGGTTGACATGCGAAAGTCTCATCAGACTCCTTCTCAAACGTTCCCATTCATCTCAGCCATTCTGGACACGGTGTGGTTCTGTGCCGACCTTCTGGTGCAGAGAATCTGGGACATTCGGCCTATGATCTCAGTTTCAACCTAATTCTGGATTTTTGTGAGACTGACTTTGAGGCTGCTAGGTCTGATGGCCTCCTGCATCTTGCTGGTGGCACTCCAGATGACATATATGGGCTCTACAGTTGGATCTGAAGTGCCAGTGGGCACAACACAGGGCAATCTCTGATCATGTCCAAATTTCGGAGGAGACTGCAAAATATAACCAGTGGTGGTTGCTGATTGCAGTTAGGTCAGCGGCAAACTCCTCTCCCTTACTCACCCAGAGTTGACAGTGGTGATGATGCATTGCTTCTGGGATGCGGTGGGCACCTGTTAGAGGAGGAGTTCAGAAATCTCTGGTCTCCATTGGAGACCTGAATCCACATCAGCTTGTTGAGCATGAGGGCCATCTACTTGGCATTGAAAGCCTTCCTACCATTCTTTAAAGGGAGGCTGGTTCAGACGTTCATAGACAACACCACTACTATGTGGTACTGCAACAAGCAGGGCTGGGTGGGGTTGTGGACCCTGTGCCAGGAGGCTTTTCAACTCTACTCATGGCTGGAAGTCAGGACATAATCCTGGTCATACAGCACCTGGTGGGATCTCTGATCTCCAGTGCATACCAGCTCAGCTGTCAATGCCTTGCAGACCCCGAATGGTGTCTATATCCAGTTGTTTTGAAAGGTCTCTTTCAAGGACGGGGAGCCTTTGCTAGATCTATTCTCCACCACTGTGAATGTGCAGTAACAGCACTTCTGCTTGCTGCAGTTTCTGAAGTGGCCCTACTTTAGCGACTTATTCCGCTTCAAGTGGACCTCGGACTCCTGTACGCCTTCCCACTGAAACCACTCCTGCCCTTAGTTCTCAAGATAAGGACTAACTGGCCCTAAGTCATCTTAGTGGTTCCAGACTAGGCATGGAGAGGTTGACAACTCAAACATCAGGACATATGTATTCGTCCTCTGATCTGGCTGCCTTTTCTGGAAGATCGCCTGTTTTGGCAGCAGGGAAGGTCCTGCATCGGAAATAAGCCCACTAGGCACCAACAGCTCAATTTCATGCTTGGAGATTGAGTTCCGACAATGGTGTGTTTTAATCTTCACCCGGAGCTTGATGTCATTCTGGCAGCCAGGCATTCTTTAACAAAATCTGTATATGCCTGCTGTTGGGACGGGTTTGTGGCTTGGTGTTTGGCCCAGCATGTTACCCACTTCATGACAACTGTCTTAGATGTTACTCTTTGGGTTGTCATTAGCTCAGAAAGGCCTTGCTCTTGGCATTGTTAAGGGGTATTTCTTAACTCACTCGGCCTTTCTGCAGTTGCCGGGTCTGCCCTCCATATTTGTCACCTCTTGTGTCTTGTTTCTTGAAAGGTTTGCAGCACGTGTCCAACTACCCCTCTCATTATGCCCCAGTGGGATTTGAGTTTGGTCTTAACCTAACTGATGTGTTCTCCCTTTGAAACCATGCACAGCTGTCCTCTCAGACTTCCGACTCGTGAGATGGTCTTCTTGGTTGCCATTACATTGACACAGAGGGTGAGCGAGCTTGAAGATCCTTACGTTCACCAAGCATCTACCCGGAAAAACTGGTTATTTGGATTGGTGCCTCCTGTTTTTGGAAGGTGGTGACCTCCTTTAACATTGCCTTTCCAACATTGTTTACGTCCCTTCACCCCTCGTGGGTTTTAGCTGCTGTTACAAATTCAAATTATTTCTATTGGCTTAAATTTCCTTTGAATGCATGGCACCAGTGGCAACTTATCTCTGAAGAAAATCACAGAATGTCCTATACTTGTTGATTTGTGCTGAAGGCAGATTCATTTTAATCCACCAAAGCATTTGCATAGGCCTATGTGAGGCTGTTCTGCAAGTTGAGCCTTTCAGAAAAATCATCTCACTCTTTGCAGGTGGGTACAGTTCCCAGGAACATCCTTGAAATCGCTACTTTCAGAGGTCTGAATCCCTTGATTACACAATCTAGTTAAGCAATCACAGGCAAAACACTGTGTCACTGTTTGTCTATGTAAACTTTTATTGGGACATTCCAGGAGGGACTAGTCATCCAATGGGGCCACAGTTCAGGTTTGTTCAATGACCAAATCACCTTTACACTGGATAAAAGTAGCATTGTTTGGTGGACTCCAAGAGAACTAGGACAATAGGACTTCAGTTCCACTGGTATACCGCAGGTTTCATAATGCTGACTGGTGCATTTCTAGTGGCTGAGAAGTGCACCTCCAATATCTAGCCATAACGGGCAAATGGTTGCAACAGGAAACAAGCTTGCACATAAATATTTTGGAACATCGACCTGTCAGACTTGGGGTTTCACTTGTTCCTGCCAAGCATCAGGGCTCCTTGGCAATAAGACAGACACAGTGCAACAATGATTTTTTTTTTATCAGTAAAGAGTAATGAAGTTTCACCTCCTCTAAACTGAAGCCCCAATGCTGTGGGGTTGTGACATTATTCATCAAGTTTCATGATTGGCGGATCACTGACGAACAGTCAACTATTGGGTGGACACCCTCTGTTGATGTTTGGTGTTCAAGAGAGTACCATGAAGGGAAGTTGAATCAAGGTCAAGTGAACACTATCTTTCATCACTGGGGCAGACCCAGCCTAGATACCTACACTACCTACATTAACTGCAAATGCCGGTACTGCACCAGCAGACACACACTACTATATTTTGGTGGAATGTGTTTTCGATGATCAGATTACTTTGCCTCTGCTTCCTTTCATCCTTTAAAGCAAGATGAACCCAGAACAGCACTGTCTAATCTCGATGGCCCCAGCATCGGCCAGGCAGTACTTTTTCACAGATATTACTCTCAAAGGCACCGCTGATCCAACTAGCACTATTCTTGAATTTGCTACCCCGATTTAACAGCCAAATTATGCATTCCTATACAGCATAGACAAACTTTCAGAGGGCTGCAGGGCACGCAGGGGTAACTGGTCCCAACTGTGGGGTTTAAAACCTTTTGCTCCTGATGTCCTGGGGCCTTACATACTATGGATCTTAAGCAACTGGTCCAAGTCCCTCTTCAGGTCTTGACTCTGGAACAGTGTGGAAAAATAGACATTCAAAAACAACTACACAGTCCCACTTGAGGTCAAGGCTCTAGTGTTTTCTTATGTGGTTCCACTAGTCCACTCCCTTGTCACTCCTAGCAGTAGTGGTAATTCCCCTTTTACTATAGGCAATATCCAGGGCAAGCCCCTCTAGTAGGCCCAGTTTCAAGAGTCTACCCTGACTCTATTTTAGAGTCAACAGTCTTCTATCGCAGCATAGCTAACTAGCAAGCAAGTTCCCCAGAGGAGTTCTTCATACGCGATTGTTCCACCAAAGCGACCATAGGTTCTTTGCAGCTTCTCGTTGCAGGGTAATTGTTGGATCAGTCCTACAGATTTTGCTGCAGCAATCTTGAAAGCAAATCCTTCGCCTTCATTACGATGCACAGGCACTCCCACGGCTCGCTCACTTCTGCAGTGGGGAGGGTGTTAAACCATGTCAAACAGCTTCTTGCTCCTGGTAACAACCTCTGCAATATGGGGTTGCACTGAACAAGGAGTATGGCCCTTACAGCATAACAATCTTCTTGCAGCGGCTCTTCCCGGCATACTGGTCTCCAGCTCCTCAATATGTACAGGATCCAGCCTGATCAATGTAGCTGTGACAACAGCTCAATCCACGACGGCCCTCCTCTGGCGTTGCCCTGCACATGGGCAATGACCCAATCAATGCAGCAGCCGTTTCCTCACACCTCTCAAAGGGAGTTCAATCGACATTGCTCTCCACTGGACCTCACTCCCTTCATCGATTTCCTCTTCCTCACAGGGCACACTGGTCTTTGCAAGCAGGCAGGTGGTAGTGCTCTAGAGCATGTGGTTTTGGATTCCATGGGTGATGTCCCCTCAACAAGCAGGGAAACTAGCAGGCCCCAGCCCCTAGTCCTGGCCACAGACAGTAGTCTTGCAGACCTTCCTCTCCTCACACAGCCCGTCTGGCTGCTTAGAGTCTGAAGCTCCCCTTCATATACATTTCCAGACACCCAATTTTAATTTAGAGTCCATTTCCAGACACAATTTAGTCTGAGTCGTTGAAGGTTATGTAGGGAGTCTGCTTCTTTTGAAGTGCCCTCTCCTCTGCGCTCGATTCCTCTTGAAAGAAGTCTGTCACAGAAGCAACAACTCCAATGCTGATAGTTGCACAACTCAGGCCAAGGAAGTGACTAGACTTCTCTCCCGGATGTCAGCAATAGTGATGTGTATCGAGAGGTTAGCCCAGGGTCCCAGCCTTACTCTTTATAGTTCGCTGACTAGCCTTATCTCATTCCTGATATGTGCCAAGAACCCTTCCTTGTGAGTTTCACTGACTCAAATAGCCCCCCCTTGAAGAGAAATGTGGTCTTCCGTCTACAGTGTGTGTCCCACCCAGTTACAGGAATGCAGCAATACACAAAATTGTCTGGTAGGATTCCTCTACCTCCTATCCTCAAGTTTCAACTTGCAGCTCTGGGTGTCCCAAATTAGAACCCAGGGTCCTCCATGTTTGGTACCATCCACAGGCACACCTACAACCAGTGTATGTACACGGCAAACCCACACTGCACAGCGCTGTATCTGTCTTGTAGTGTACCACTCATAGACACACACATGCATTTAGCATGCAAGCACTAAATCCTTTGTGTTGTACCACTTACAGGCACATGCACACACTGCACAGTACTGCATTATCCCTGTATTGTACCCTACTCAGGTGCAAACACCCAGTACAGATACAGCACCTGTACGCTGTGCAGCACTACACACCAGACCAATGGTGAGTTAAGCATACATCAGTAGAACTTTAAATGAGTGTGCCTGAAGGTATGACACAGGTTAAATAGGACCTTTTCACTCATACTGATCACCACACGGTGTGCTGCTTCATTTCTGCTGAAGGCATAAGCCTTCCACCACTATGAAGGTAGTGATCCAACAGGACCATAGTCCATGTGACAGACCTATGTCATGGCGCACGCACATGATCCGTGTTTGCCGTATGACAGCAAAAATCAGCATCAGGAATCCTGAAATCAGTACAGTTGGGACACTCGGGGCATGAGTGCGCATCCATTACCATGCGGAGGACATCCCAGGAGTATCACACTGCCTCTTTGCCTTGTTAGCAAGGATGAAAGATGCCCTAAAAAGCACTGAAAGATACCATATCCCACACACAAGTATGGTGTAATAAGGCCTAATGACTTCTCTGCAGTTTCTTTCCACCATGTCCTTTTTACATTGTTTTTAATCTTTCACTTATTTTCTTCAATCGCCCTGCTGCATTCTGTGCACCACCATTTTTTACCCTTCACTATCACCTCATACTCTTATTCCAACTCTCTTTATCCCCATTCCCTAAGTTTTGCCCTTCAACACCCTTTGCATCTTAACCCTCTATTTAGCGTCTGTGTCTGCCATTTGCCTCTTCTGATACATCAGCACCCTTCACTCCACTTTCATATGTTTGCGATCTCTGCTACAGTAGCTTTGATATCACTTTTAATGGTAGTCCTCATCTTCGTATAGGTAGGCCCATGTATTAAAATGGACTTTCATTTTATATGTGTACCTATCTACTATTATATTGGAAACATTTAAGTGCTGTTTTGGGCCCTTTTGGTATGAATGTTTCTGTTCTGCAAAGTCAGACCATGTTTAATGAAGCAAGCTTGATTTTGATTTATGTTTTTATCTGTTCTCTTTATATTTGCTTTAGGATGCCAGGAAAGCATGTAGTGACACAACTCTTGCACAGGTAAGGTATCTTAAACATGTATCTTACTTGAAACATTTGCATGCCCTTCAACTGTGTATTAGATCACATTTTACTGCCTGTATGGTTTTCTTTGTTGGTCATGCTTTTGATCAAAGCTATTCAGTTTCACCTATCTGTCTGCCTCAGTTGCTACAAACAATCCCTCTTTAAATATGGTGGTAGTGACAGGGATGTGACTCGGCACCAGCAAAGAAGGTTGCACACTAAAAAAGCTGTGCAGCAACTACTCCTTTGAACCCTGCCATCTGTATACAGCTCCATTCCTGTCTGCTATGTAGTGCACAGCGGAATGTTCAGTAGCTACTATGTGCCCGGAGAGAATGTTTGAACACCCCTTGTTGCTGATACTGACGCGGTGTGTTCGACAGCGAGCACCCGAGCACTTCCTCGTGTCTGGGCCCGTCACCTTAGACACTCGAGCTGGCAGAGCATGTGCTGCCAATCCCTCTGGCAGGACAGACCTGTTAAAGCGCTGGAGAGGCTGAGAATCCAACTCCCCCCCCCCCCCCCCCCCCTTTCCCCGAGTGGGTCTTGGCTGGGCTACCTACCTGTTGAGTCAGAGAGCCACCCGTCGCGTACACAGCAGTCCCACATGGAGGACTGGTGAAGAGGCGGTTGCCTGTGGCAGCTGCAGGCGGGGCTGAGGCTTGGCAGCCTACATTAGTGCGAAGGACAGGCCTTGGCGGAGGCACACTGGTTTACCAGGACACTAACTGGCTGCTGCAGAGTTCCAGAGGTGGGAGCAGTGCCTGACACACTAGCGCTACTTAAGCAGCTTGATTCATGCTGGGGGAGAAGGCTACATGATCATTGCTGGACTTGGCATTGTGAAGCAGCGGCTGAGCACCAGAACTCTCCAATTGGGGTATGCACTGAGGCGCCATATCCTTGAGGGAGAACAATTACCCAGGGCAACACAACTGGAGGATCGCCTCCTTCTAGATCCCATGCCAGACAAAACTGTCTCTCTACCATACAGGAAAGTGATGAATAACTCCCCTGCTCCCCTTAAGGTGTTGAGGGAGGCATGGGAGGGAGACCTTGGCCATATTGAGGACGAGGACTGGGTGGAGGTGATGCAGAGCCCTTGGGAGATGGCCATTTGTTCTCACGTCTGTCTAGTCCAACTGAGGATACGCCATAGGTCGTACTATTCTATTTATTTTTGTAGCATTTCTTAAGCGCATTAAACCTGCAGGCATCAAAGCTCTGGAAAGCAGGAGAGAACAGAAAGAGGAACCACTAATACACTAGAGTGTGAAGAGCCAGGTTTTAGGTTGCTTGCGAAATTGTATATAAGAATTCAGACTCCTAATATGGCCTGGGAGGGAGTTCCAAAACCTAGCTGTAGCAACTGAAAAAGCCCAGTCACTCCATCTTACAACATGGTACTGATGCTTTAAAGAGGCCTGCAGATCTTAAGGGTCAACTAGGAGTATACAATTTCAGCGCAGATACTCAGATCCTTGAGAGTGGAGCGCTTTATAAGTCAGACAGAGAGCCTTAAAAGTTATTTGTTTCCTTATAGGTAACCAGTGAAGATGTGTCAAGCCCCCCCCTTACTGAAGAAAACCTGGGTAGTCCTATAAACAGACAGGCAGTCACATTCTGACTACGCTGGAGCTTATTCAGAGGAGATTGGTTGATGTTCAAATGCAATGCATTGCAATAATCTAACCACAACATAATAAGAGCGAGGACCACCGGAACTCTCAGTTCTTTTGGTACAGAAGGTAGAACTTTTTTCAGAATTCTAACCATCTAGAAGTAGTTGCTAGCTGTTCTGTTGACCTGAGTATAAAGAGTCAGAACATTCTCAAAAAACACCCCCAGGTTCTTGCCCGCTGCTGTTGGAGTAGATAGTCCCGCTGGACTCAGGCCACCGACGATCAGTCCAAATAGACCTATCCACTCCAACTATCATGATTTTAGTATTGTCTCCATTCATGTTTAGCCAGTTCTCACTCGTCCTCCGGCTGACTTCCCTCACACAACCGTTAAACCTGCCTGCATCCTCTTCCCAGTCATTCAAGATGGAAACCATGATCTGGGTATCATCCGCATACAAAGAGACATGGAACCCAAAAGAGCAAACCCTTTCCAGAAGAGCGACATACAGGTTAAAGAGGGTCGGGCTGAGGGAAGACCCCTGGGGAACTCCACAAGGGAGCTGAAAGGGGCTGCTCTGTAATCTCTGCAACTGACTTTAATAGATCTATCGCACAGAAAGGACTCCAACAAACCCCAGTGGGGTATCCCTGATCCCCGCCTGATGCAGTCGCTGCACCATCAGCTGAGGAGCGATGGTGTTGAAAGCTTCAGATAGATCTAATAATACCAGTATACCCCCACTCCCTCCCCCCCCGACCCACCTGTTTGCGGATGGCATCAATAGTGGTATAAGTGCAGATTCGGTACTATGTTACTTCTTGAACCCATTCTGTGAAGGATCAAGGAGATCATGGGCAAGGAGGAAGCTGGCTAATTCCTGATTGTAATGCGTTACGAGTATCTTTGCAGGAGCGGGCAGAAGAGAAATTGGGCAAAGATCTTTCAAGTCACTGGGCTCCCCCTCAGATTTCTTTTTCTGAAGTATAACAATAGCCTCACTCCAGTCCAGCAGGAATACCTCGGACTCCAATACCTCCACAAAAATCCTCTTGAGTGCCCTGGCTATAAGAACCGGGGCCAGCTGTAACACCCTAATCTAGAGTGCTAATGCACGGACTGGGGAGGGGTGACTCTGATCTATGTACCAGGGGTTGTGGCTTGGTGGGTTCTATCTTCCGCATACTGTGGGGTCTGTCCGGTCATCTTACGCTACAGAAGGAGAGTGGTAGAAATTAAGGCCAGGGTTACTAGACTTACTATCCTTCTGGAGACTCGATGGCATCTCCTGAACATAACAGATGAGGAGGTGTGGCCTGAATATCGGAAATGTGACTAACGTTGTCGAAAGGGGTTGCTAAGCGCAATATAGAAGGGTCTGGGGGACTGACAGACCGCCACTTATTGAATACTGGAAAGCTGACCTGGATTGATGCCAAAGTGCAGAGCATGTTGTGTGTCAGAGTGAGGATGCCCTAGAAAATTGGAGACGGACTTGGATGATTGGTGTAATTATAGAGGTTGAAGTCCTGGATATATGTTACTTCACTGCTCAGGGGTTTGGGCATGGGATTTTAGTTCACCTTGTCTTAGATGTGATGTTAAACAGTGTGTGGGTTTATGACTCTATGCATGCTATGGGTAATTACTCTGGTTGTATTGTGACTTGTCTCCTTGTGCTGCCCATTATAGGATAAAAGATGAAAAAAAAAAATTGGTGGTAGTCGCCTCATTCACATTTGTAGCCCGGGTACATTTAAATCTTTAGTGCTTAAGTTCTTAAATTGTTCCATGACGTAATCTTTAACTCTAGTAAAGTGCATAAAAAGCCTTTGCTTTCAAAGGGTACCATGCATTATCTTCATTCGGTCTGGACACTAAAGTTGAGCCAGAGTACTTTTTTGGGCGCACTGCATCTGATGGTGCTTCCTGTTCATCCCATATTGTTGCCCATGTTCCACTCCGCTTCCTGACTTCTTGTTGATTGAGGAGTGTGTGGCAGAACTCTGTCCACTTGGCACTACTGGGGAAACTTAAAAAAGGGGATAATATTCCAATTAGCAGCACAATGGTACAGGTAACTAGTGCAGGATTTCCCACACCAGAAGTTGTGCTGGTAGTGTGAGACCACTCCAAGCTACATGGAGGGGAAGGGAAGTGTGTGTGACACTGTGTGTTTGAAGTGCCACAGATGTTCTGGTAACTTACCATGCTAATACTCCAGAAATGGGGTGGGGAAAATCTTCAAAGGAAGTTGGCTCTTGAGCTCATCACTGTGTTGGGCACTAGTGCCATAAGATGATACAAAAGTGAGATGTAGATGATGCTCTGCTCAGTATTGTACCGTACAGGCTGAGGGGGTTGGGAGCAAAGAGTTTCGCTCACCAAGCAAGCCTTGTGTTTGAACATGTCTGATAATCTGTTCTCACACTTCTTTACACTACTTTGAAATTTAGCTCATACTAACAAGCCTTGGTGCCTTAATTTGTTTATATGAAAACAATATTTTAATGTTTGCATGTATCTACCTATGCTGGACATCATCTATTGAGAACTAAGTCTTTGGTGATTTCCAATAGTGTAAGCACTGAAATTCTATCAGTATGTTTCAAACCCATAGGTCATGTATTCCCCTATCTGAAATAAACAGCTGAACATGGGATAACACCACAAATTGTTAAAATTGTGTTAAACCTTCATGGAGTCATTTTCTAAGTAGCTTTGCCTGTGCACAGCGGTTGGAGTCAAGAATTGCCACCTAGCCCCCTCTTCATGAGGCTGATGTCCCATTAGAACCTACACAGAAGAATTAAAGTCTTAGAACATGAGTGGAGTAGGGTCTAATTCCTGAAGGTCCCTGCAAATTTCTTTGTTTTCAGGGTCACCTTTGTTGTACTAAAGAATATACTTAATTAATCTCACAAACATTGCTCTTGAGGGGGCAGTCCCTCAGAAACATCTGCATTTGCTATTTGGAGGACTATTAGCTGCATCCCAGGGTGAGTTTTACTAGACTCCACTATATTTTCAGTGCCCAGACAATGGTGACACCTTTGGGTTTACTTTTTATTAAATAATGTGGATGTTCAAAGGCATTTAGTGTCAGTTGCTGAACTCTGTGTGGGTAAAGTTCTCTGTATATTGAGCTGAGAGCTGCATGCTTACACTTGGCTCACAGCAAGCCTGTTGGCCATGTTGTAGTTTTGCTAATCTGATGTGCTGCTGGTCAGCTTGCCAGGATAGCGGCCCGGCACCTGAAAGAGTTGAGACAAATGAAAACAATATCTTGAAGCTGAGAAAAGAGCTTCTCTTTCATGGGATTCTCTTGATTATGTCTGGATAATTTTAATCTGTCTGTGAGCTGCAGGATTCCTGGAACACAAAAAAAGTTGGAATAAAATGGCATGTTGAAGTTGGAGGTGGCAACAAAACTGGCTATATTGCAGGTTATATTCATTCTGTAGGGTCGAGTATGACTTTAGAGTGATGCTCTCCATTAGATCTTGTAAGGTGGAGCGATCAATAGTGTCCTATTTGTGAAATCCTTCCACTGCTTCCCATTGTGTAGTACGGAGACCACCCTTAATGGCGTCTATCTAATGAGTCTCCAATCCTAACCCATTGCCTTTAAGTTGTTTCTCCCTGTCTGGAGTACCACCTTTGTTTCAGGGGATTAGGGATTGTATTTTCTTTCCATCAAGTAAATGCTGTATGGTGGTGCCATAGATGGCCCAACTTTCAGGGATGTTGGCAGAGTCGTCCTGAGTGTTTAACCACCACTTATTAATCACTAGATGAGAAGCCATATAGTATGATTCAATGTTGGCTGCTGCAATACTCTCTTCATACTTATCTCTAAAGCATTTGTTGGGCGCTACATGGTGGAAGCCCTGATTCCATAAAACGCAGCGGTATGTGGAATGTATTTTCTGAAAAAAGGCATTTAGTGTAAAATGTACTAGGTATGTGAATCTGTGTGTAACTATCTGCAGGCCAGACACTCATTCCAGGTTCTGGAGTTGGTGGTGAATCTGAAAAGCGAGTACTTATTTAGGTTGATCGATAGGCTCCACTTCTCTTCGAAAATCCAAATGATCTGAAGTGTCTGTGGGCCTGAGCTCTTGGGTCGGTCATTAAAATCAAAGCATCTTCTGCATTTCGGGGAACTCTACCTGAGGTCTCAAGTCCCTATTGTAACCCCCTCACTTGTGCATCAATTCGAAGCGTTTAAGCCAGGGGCTCTATAGTAATGGTGAATAGAAGTGGGGATTACAAGCACACACTTGTTGCGTGCATCACAGGATATTATTACATGTTTTGGAGACCTCAGTCCCCACCTTAACGTGGGTTGTCAGGTTGGTATATAGGAGGTACATAACTGATAAACTTAGGCCTGAAGTTGAGGCAATGAAGAAGAGCAAAAAATATATGCAGCGACTGAGCCAAATGTTTTTTTCTCTATCAGTTAGCACCCCAGCACTAATCAGCTAGGGCTATGGCATTGTTTAGTTGTCTAACACTGTGTTGAGTGGCTTGCCGGGGCATAAAACCGGCCAAATCTGGGTAGATTAGTGAGAGTATGACCTTGAGCAGGGGATCAACCGGTGTTCTGGCAGGGATCTTGACTTCTGCATTTAAGAGGGCGATAGGGCAATAGATAGAGCACAGGACCGGTTGTTTCTCCAATTTTGGGATCACCACAACCTCTGCTTTGCAGAATTCAGGAGACAGCTGTGAATGTGTAACTCCTTTTTTTTCAAGACCGCGTTTAAGGTGGTACCCAGTTTACACATGAATTGTTTGAAGAATTCACCAGTGAATCCGTTAGAGCCTGGCATTTCCTCTCATCGTAGTTGGCTCAGTGCTGTCATCAGTTCATCAGTCAGGAGATCATCGTCCAACGCTCTTCTCCCACTCTAGGAGAGGGTCCTAAGGGGCGGGTCTGATATGAAGCTGACTGTCTCTTCTAGGACAGACAACAATATAGGGTTACAGGTTGGCGTAATATTCTGCAATATGTTGTTGATAGCTTCATCCCCATAACTTCAGTTCAAGGTTTTGGATGCTGCGTAATTCTAGGGCTTGGATCTGCATTTCTACTTTGGGAACAATTTTTACATATTTTTTTCCTGTCTTGTAACGTTATCATGTCCCTGTCGGAGGGTCGGCTCAAGGGCTTCCCACAAGATGCCCATGAATTTCACAGATTCATGGTTGTGAGCAAAGTAGATGTCAATGACCTTATCCACATTTGAGGTGAGAGCAGTATCTTGGAGAGACCAGGCGGCAGTGCTCCATCTGAGAAGGATTCTGTGATGAGTAGTGTTGTGAAGGTAATCACGCCAGCACAAGCTTCAAAAGAATAACGTAGTGTTTTCAAGAGTTCTTCCAACATGACGCTCTTTCTTTCCCGATCAGCAAGCCAACTGTCGGGAAAGCGAATGACGCACCACGTTCTACAAGTTTGGCTCGAGGCTAAGCATGTAAGCAGCCACGAGCCACATCACAACATATCCCTCTCCGTTAACAACATTAAGGAGAGTAGAAAACCCAATACAAATAAAACACCTAATATAAACAATACATAAGAGAACCAACAAAATAACGCTACAAAAAACATTACAACCAGAAAATCAAGGTTAATTATACTAACAAAACACATAAAGAAATTAAGGCACTAAGTTACATAATCATTCAGAAATGTGGGTGGCCTTCTAACCCTAGGAATCCTTTCCTTCATATCACTAGAGGATGTACCCATAGCATTCATAGCAACACCACCCCCATCCTGAACACGTTCACCCCCAACATCTTCATCCCTCATCACCATATAACCACTACAATCATCACTGCTCAACTCGTTGTTCCCAGACCAATCAGAAGCAAATTTAGCGACCCGTCTGAAACTCCAGCGCTGACCATTATCAAGCAACACATGCCACCTGTAAACATTTCAAACTTTGAAAGGACCTAAAAACTTGCAAACCCCTTTTTTTTTATTCTTCCCGACTTGATTTTCACCCAATCACCCGGCTTACTCTTCGCTTCATTACTCACTATCTCACTTACATGCTCATACTCACTACATCCTTTGACCAATTTCTCCATCCATGAGGTTTTGAGTTTATCCACCGGTTTCCTGCCTCTCATGATCTCAAATGGTACCCTCCCAGAAACGAGATTCTCCGTGGACCGATGCGCCCATACCATATCCGTAATCACCAATTCAACATCCAAGCTGTTAACAGCCATTTGTAGCCCACCTTTAATCATACGGTTAGCCCGTTCAACAGTTCCATTAGCACGAGGATTGTTCAACGCTGTACGTATATGCTTCACACCACATGCGTCCAGAAACACTTTCATCTCATAAGACGTCAACTGCGTACCAGTATCAGTGATCAACACTACAGGAAACCCCTCCTCGGTAAAAATCCCCCTCAAAACACTTATGGTCGCAGCAGTCGTAACTTCTGACATAAACTTGACAATGAGCCATTTGAAATGTACATCCACCATAACCAGAGCAAAACTCTTACCTCTGCCTGCACCGGCCAAAGGACCAATAAAGTCCATGCACACACTATGCCACGGCCTACCTGGGTCAGCTATATTACCCCCATCAGACTGTCTTCCCACTTTTAACCTTTTCTCACTTCTTAGACACACCGAACACCTCTCAACCCATCTCATAACATCATCATCATCCATCCCAGACCACCAAAACTCCATTCCCACTCTCCTTTTGGTAATTGTTTGTCCCAGGTGACCCTCATGCGCAATATCAAACAATTTTTTCCGTACACCTCCTGTTGGGACAATCTTCTCTCCACGCAATATTATCCTTCCATCAACCTCTGAGAGTTCATCTAACACCTTGTTAAACGGCCGTACCAACACAGGAAGAGTGCTGTCTCTTCTGCCGCCCTTTCTTACCAATTCAATGACCCTCTCTAAAATCACATCATCCTTCATTGCCATATCCCATTCTGTTCCATTCACAACTCCTTTACTCCATTGCGTAACTTCACACACCGATGCTACCGCACCCTCACACTCAATCTCTAGTACATTCACATTATCCACCATTTGCCAATCAAGAGCCAAACGAGAAAGACAATCAGCCTGTACATTCTTCCACCCAAGAATGAACTCAACATTGTAATCATACTCTTGTAGACGTGAAGCTAATCTTGCCAGTCTCGCTGACCCCTTACCAGTCCCACCCGGTGACAACATTTTAAGCAAAGGCTTATGATCAGTACACAACGTGATGTTACAACCCCATACATATGTGCGAAAGTATTCCACACCCCATGCTGCAGCTAAAGTCTCACGTTCAATAACTGCATAACATCTCTCTGCAGCTTTTAACGTGCTAGAAGCAAAGGCAACAGTTTTCTCAACAGATCCGTGCCACTGTGACAAGACCACACCAATGCCCAGTGCACTTGCGTCAACAGTAATAATGTTTTTTTTTCTTGTGTCAAAAGATAACAAGAGACCTGCACCACACACCTCATCTTTGAACAATTGGAAACATTGACTCTGTGTCATTTCCCACTCAAAACTTGCTCCCTTGCGTAAGAGCAACTTTAAACATTCAGTTTTGCTGGCAAAGTGTTTGACAAACTTGGAGTAATATTCGACAAGCCCCAAAAATGACCGTAATTGATCTTTGTCCTTAGGAGCTGGTGCCGACCTGATGGCATTAAGTAAGTCTTTTTTTTGGTTTAACACCCTCCTGCGATATCGAATGTCCAAGATACTCCACCTCCTTCATCAAAAACGGACACTTTTCTTGACGTAATGTCAACGCAGACTCCAGAAGTTTGTCCAACACCCTCTTCAATGTGATATTATGATTTTCAATAGTATTGCCAAAAACAAGAATGTCATCTTGAAAAAAGAGTACATTTTCCAAACCTTTAAAAATATGACTCCTCATCCTCTGAAATACACTGGCAGCAGATGCCAATCCAAAAGGCATCCGGGTAAACTGGTACGTGCCCTCCATAGTGATAAAAGCAGTAAGAGCCTTGGACGACGGATGAAGTCTTATTTGATGATAAGCGTGCTTGAAGTCTAACTTAGAAAAGTATTTGGCATCTTTCATCAGTAAGATCAACTCATTGATGTTAGGCAAAGGAAAATTGGCAGTTATGATGTTTTGGTTCAAACCTCTCAGGTCCACACACAGTCTCAAATTTCCATCTTTTTTTTTTAAAATGACAACAGGTGACAACCATTCTGAGGCCTCCACAGGTTCGATGACACTGCTGTCAAGCATTTCATTCAAAAGTTCCTTAACTCCACCCCTTACTGACACTAGTACTTTTCTAACTTTGTGCTGAACAGGAACAACACCCTGTTTCAATTTAATTTGATGCATATAATTTCTTAACTCCCCCATTTCATCTCTAAACACCTCCCTGGCACCTTCCAGGATATCACCTACTGAAACATCATCAATAACAGTAACCTGGCTAGGAGCACATGGATTGATGACAATGCACAGATCATGTATCCAATTATATCTATTTGTTCACCCTGATAGCCCCCAGGATTAATGTCTTTCGGCAACAATCTGGTAGACGGCCACTTCTGGAGGAACACATCCTTAGGAACAATGGTATAAAGTGAACCAGAATCTATCATCAAATTTACAGGCACATTCTTTACAATAAATTTAGCTTTAGGCCTCTGCATCCTCTTCACTCGTACTGCAGCATTATCAAACTCAGACACACAAAGCACCCTCTCTAGCTTGTCATTCATGGATGTACTACCATCAGCATCTGCGACAGTGACAACTTTCCCTTTAACATGTTCCCTCTCTCTACACATTCTCGCAAAGTGCCCTTTGCGTCCACACCTCCGACACTCTTTCCCTTGTGCAAAACAATTTTTGAATTCTGAAGTGTGAAATTTACTACCACACTTGTCACATACCCTGCTATTAATCTTGCTAGAATTGAAGGAAGTGTTGACAACTGTGTCACGCTGCGATTTATTCAGAACCACAACATCACCCTCAACCAATGATACCTCCTTAATTTCCTTCACCCCTCTCCTGTCCATCTGCTTCATACACAACTCTGACTCTTCTACAACTTTTGCAATTTCTGTGGCATCTTTCAATTTCGGATCTTTCGCCGCCCACAACCTTTCTTGCATCTTCTTGCTCCTACACCGTACTATGAGTTGGTCTCTAATTAATTCCTCAGTCATCGCTCCAAACCTGCATTTAACAGAAAGTTCTCTTAAGCGATCAACAAATTCATCAATAGACTCGCCCTCTCTCTGAGGTTGCGTGTAAAATTTATACCTTTACATGACCACATTTTCCACTTTAGCAAACCTTACTTCCAATCTCCGTCTAGCCTCCAAAAAAGCATCATCTATGGACTGCCCATCCTGATCAACTGCCTTTGGAAGGTATTTGAAAACATGTTGTCCTTCATTACCCAAGGAACTAAGTAAAATAGCTTTCTTCCTGTTGGAAGAGAACCCCAAGCCATCTAAAGCTTCTAGGTAATTGTCAAAAATATCAATCCACTCTTCCCGTGGTATTGGTGGATTCCCAGGTTGAGTTAAGAACAGAGGTGGCGAATGTATTGCAGAGGTTGTGATCTCCATAGTCTTGATGCAAACACAAGAAATGAATCAAATGTACTGAGTGGCATTTTGTGTATTTATCACCATATTGGACAAAGTAAACAATGTTACTAAAAAGCAGATGCATCCATCACCATCAAAATGAAGAAGAAACGGAATAATGTCATTAACGGCGACAAAAGAAAGATCCAGGTGTGCCCATCACCGTAATAGGCACCTTCATTAAAATCCTGTTAATACATTAGCCATCCACACAGCAGACGTGCACTGGACACGATTTCCGATCAACGTTTTCTAGCGCTTGTAAATAGCTAGAGTAGACGTTCACCAAATGTTACTCATGTGCCATTCGACTTAATGAGAATTATCCCAACATCCCAAGGTGGCCACCAGAAACGTGAATCACGTACACTTGACGTTGATCCAGCAACGCTCACACCAAGGCGTTGCTAGGAAACCGGACTATGAGACAACTGCGCAGATGTCCGTAAATGAAACGCGGCTCTTCCGACAATGTACACCAAACAAAAGTCTAGCGATCCGGTTGTGACCGGCAATGCAGTTTTAACGAGCGCCTTGCCGATGATGTCCTTAAACGTCTCTACAGACTGCTCTTACTGTGGGTCCCATGTATCTGCGTTGGAAGAGGTGAGTCGCTTGCTGACCTTCGTAAAAATGTTGTGAAGGTAAACACGCCAGCACAAGCTTCAAAGGAATAACGTAGTTTATTCAAGAGCTCTTCCAACGCGACGCTCTCTCTTTCCCGATCAGCAAGCCAACTGTCGGGAAAGCGAACGCCGCACCACGTTCTACAAGTTTGGCTCGAAGCTAAGCATGTAAGCAGCCACGAGCCACATCACAACAAGT
This sequence comes from Pleurodeles waltl, assembly GCF_031143425.1. Lineage (NCBI taxonomy): Eukaryota > Metazoa > Chordata > Amphibia > Caudata > Salamandridae > Pleurodeles > Pleurodeles waltl. Next base: position 68,615,801 of record NC_090450.1, on the reverse strand, counting down.
AGTTTATAAGCAAATCGGTACTGAAGAGTGGTCTGAGAGCCCATAGGTCAGGATCTGTCTATCTGTCACATTGTGCATCACCACCGTGGCAAGAAGGAAGTAATCAAGGCAGTAAAATGTGTTGTCTGCCCCTGAATGAAATGTGTATCCTCTGATTGAACCAGCACCAGACATCAGATAGACCGAATGCCGTCATATAAGGTTTCATCTGACAGACTTCTAGCCGCAGATTCCTCACTTTCTAGTTATCCCCAGGCGTCAGACTAGATCTGAATTATTTTGTTGAGTAATACCCCTGCATGCAGATACATGGTGTCGTTAAACTCTGTGTCCTCGGCTCTGGAATTGATGTGCTCAGTCCTTATATAGGTGGTACACCAGTGTGGTGACGTCAGTTCTTTATTTTGTTTTATTTTTTATCTGCGTCAGTTGGCCTTCTCGGCTCGAGAGGAGCCCCTTACTGGTTTCCTGCAGGCAGATCCGCCCTCTGCACCAGTTGGGCGCCTTGGGTCCACATATGGATTCGGGACAGGCACCGGTCATCCCAACTCACCATTCCAGGGTGCTAGTTCCACTGTCTGTGCTCCTGGTGCCGGTGGGGCATCGTCCAACACAGACTGGAGCAATTCCCTCCAGGCCAGAGCCCTAGATCTAATTTTATGGGCTCGGACTGGGGAAGAACGGGAGGGGCCACTGAACCCCAAAGAATTCCCACCAGTAGATCCTGATATTGACTGGTTTTAGGAATTGACGGAAGCCGTGGACGGGACACCTCCCTACATACTAGCTTGGTTGCTCCACCTACCGTGGCTACAGAGGAGGGTGCCACGTTTGCTATGGTGGTGAGGAGGACAGCCGAGTTCCTGGACCTTCAGCTGCCCTTTGTGGCCATCGAGACTAATGTCCTGATGGAAGTTCTTCAGCTGGGAGTCACCACTTCTCCCGTTTAATGAAGCCCTCATGGATGTCTTGCTCGGGCCTAGACAAAGCTGTGCACACTGGCTTCTGTGAACAGGACAATTGCCCGCCGCCCCAGCCCAGGAAACACCTCTTTCCTCGCCCAGCACCACACCCCGTAGAGCTTGGTGGTAGAAGACTCCATTCCCCAGTAAATTTTGGCACATTCCCTATCACACCCCCAGATAGGGAATCCAAAAGGCTGGACACTCTGGGTAAGAAAATGTTTTCTTTTGACAGACTAGCATTGAGGTCTGACAACACTGAATGCCTTTTGGGCTATTGCTCCCATACTCTTTGGGATTCGGTTACGCAGGTGCTGACCATGGTCCTGGAGGTGGCCTGGGTCATACTTTCCAAGCTATGGAGAGACGCAGCTAAGTTCACAGTCTGATGTGAGCTGGACATGACTGTCTCGCTAGGCAGAGAGGTTTCTTTGTCGGTGACCTTGCAGCCCCACGCATGGCTGGAAACTGGATTTTCCGGGGATGTCTAAGCTTTGGTTATGGGCATGCCCTTTGAAGGCTTCCATCTCTTCAGAGATAAGGCGGACTCTACGCTGGAGCAGTTCAAGCAGAGCAATGGGCAGACCCTTGGGCATTTCTTTGGCTCCCGTCAACTCCAGTCCGCCTTTTTGCTCCTTGCGTGGCTATGGAAGGGGCTTCCAGCTGCACCTCCATCTGCCCAGCCACCGAGTCTCACACGCTTCTCAGCCTCTGTGTGGGGAAGGAGGCTGCAGGTCAGTTACCCAGAGATCGGCCCAGTCCAACACCCCCAGCAGCTGCAGCCTTTAAGCCTCTTTAGCTTGCCCTCAAACCATCAATGGCAGCCAGTTGGTGGGAGGATACGCCATCACCTGCACTACTGGAGGTCAGTGACATGGACCGCTGGGTTCTCCAGGCTGTTCAAAGGGTCTACTCCCTCCACCCCTGCACCTGTGCCTCCCACTATGACAGGCTGACAATCTCTCTCCTTACTCCACCAGAAAGTGGTGGCTCTTTTTGACAAGGGAGCCCTAGAGAGGGTGCCAGCATAAGAAGTAGGTCGTGGTGGCTGTTCCTGCTACTTTCTGGTGCCCAAGAGGATGGAGGATTTCGCCTGTCCTAGACGTGTGCTCTCTCAATTTCTTTCTCAAAAAGGAGAAATTCAAAATGCTCACACTCGCTGAAGTCCTGACTTTTTGCCCTGGAACCGGGAGACTGTATGGTAGCATTGGACTTGCAGAACGCATACTTTGACATCCCCGTCCTGCCTACCCACAAACGTTACCTACAGTTCACAGTAGGCCATAAGCACTTTCAGTTCACTGTGCTCCATTGGCCTTACCAACACCCCCTCGGCTGTTCAACAAGGAGATGGGAGTGGTTGCTGCTCAGTCTAGAGCTCAGGGGAGCCAAGTCTGCCTCTTTCTCAGTGACTGGCTGTTGACGGCTGGATTGTGCCAGGCCGTTGTCTCCTACCTCCAGACTGACAGACGTCCTGCACTTGTTGGAGTTCACTATCATAGTACCAAAGTCACACCTGACCCTTTCCTTACACTCTCCCTTTCATCGGAGCTGTTCTGGACACAGTACAGTTTGGAACGTATCCTCCTGATCGGCGAGTCCAGGATATACATGCTATGATACCGATGTTTCAGCCACTGTCCTGGGTGAGATGGATCTGAGATTGCTGGGCCTCATGGCCTCCTGCATCCTGCTTTTGACACATGCTTGCTGGTATATGCAGGCCGTGCAGTGGGTGCAGCATTAAGAGAATCTCAGAGGGCACCAGATCTGACAGTAGTGACAGATGTGTCACTCCTGGGATTGAGCGGCCATCTGGGAGAGATGGAGATCGAAGGACTCTGGCCTCTGTTGGAATCCAGACTCCATACGAACTAGTTGGAACGCTGTGTGCTTTGGCTGGCATTGAACGTCTTTGTCTTCCATCAAGGTAGGCTAGTTGTAGGGAGCTGGGGTCTGGTTGCAGTACCCCCCACTTTTTTTGCCTGTTTTTTGGATGAAACTGAAGTGCACGGGGTTCCTCCTAACCAGGTCCCCAGTGCCAGTGTTCTTATCCCAAAACTGCACAGTTGTTTTGAACAATTGGCAAAACCCTTGAATGCAACTGTAAGTCCCAAGTAATGGTACCTCTGGTACTTGGGGCATGGTGTACTAAAGGAAGGCCCCTGAGGGCTGTAACAGGAAGTGTGCCGCCCTCAGGGACCACCCTCACTAAGTGCACACAGTGCTACTTTTGCAGGCTGCGAGTCTTGGTGCAGAACTAAATTGAAAACACGACATGGCACACAGCCTGTGTGCCTTGTCTCCTAAACTCTGCATGCAACATATGTATGTCACCCCTCCAGCAGGCCTTACAGCCGTAAGGCCAGGTGCATTATATTACACGTGAAGCATATCTGCATGTGCAGATATACCCCTGCTATGCTTTTGTTGATTCTCAGACATAGTAAGTGTCCAGGGAATCCATTTTAAATGCATGTGCTGGGCACTGGTCATTACGAATTCACCAGCACCATGATAGCTTCTCTAAATCCTGGGATGTTTGGTATCCCTCCTGAGAACAGCGGACCTGTTCAAGAAAAGGCCAACTTTAAAATAAAAAGAACTCTGCCCTGCGGGATTGCAAAACTGCCTCCGGACCCACTGCTGCACCTGAGGCCCACGGCCCTGTGAAGGTTCCCCAGCGATCCTGAGCCAGAGTCCACTGTGGGCTGACCCCTGTCGGACTCTGCAGCCTCAAACCAAAGATTTCCCTGGACAGTGACCTACCCAGTAAGCTGTTCCCAATGCCAAAGAACACTCCTGCTCCCGAAGCCCCTGAGCCTTGGGAAGCGAGACAGGCAGTGTCCCGAAGTCCCCTAGTATCAGAACATACCTGGGCAGCTGTAAGTTTTCTCTGTTCAGCCTCCTGGCCCGAGCGTGCAGCCTTTCTCCAAAACTGATGTCCCCCATTGATTAACATTGGGCACCTGACGCTGTGTTGGTACTCTGCACCTGGCGTCCCCGTGCTGCTGAGGGTGTAAGTTTTGTGCTGCCATGTGATTCCACCCTCCCTCCCCCCCCCTAGTTGTGCTTACTGCAGCGCCAGGAGATAGAACCCTAACACGGCTTTATTTACCTGTGAGCAGCTCATCTTCATTCACCCCAAGCCTTTATTGGTTAACATTTGGCACCCTATTTCGAATTTGACCTCTGCACCCGGCGGCCCCTGTGCCGTTGTGGGTGCATGCTTGGTACTGATTTGAACCTTGCCTGGTGTTGACCTGAAACCTCAAAGATTGGATTTGTAAGTTATGTGCTTGCCTACAAAACTGCTTTCTTGTTTTCCTCCTGTAGGTTAACATTGAGAACTCATAAAATGTGAGTGTTGACTTTTGAAACTGCAAAGTATCTATCAATTAAAAAGTGCTTACTTTCTAACAAAGTTCTCTGGTTCAAATCATCTATACAAAAGCAAATGTTATTTTTCAAAATTGGTCTCGCATTTATTCATTGAGTGTGTGTCTCATTTATTGCCTCTATGAGTACAACAAATCCTTAACACGACTTCATGATAAGCCTAACTGCTCGCCCGCACTCCAACAAATGGAGCATTAGACCTATCTACTTTTGCCCCTGCAAACCAGTTGGGGATCCAATGGACTCTTCGCAGAGTGTACTTCATTTTAGTGCGCTACATAGAGAGCTAGCTTCCTACACTAGTGCAGGTATTCACAGACAGCACCACTGCCATGTAGTACTGCAACAGGCAGGGTAGGATGGGGCCATGGACCCTTTATCAAGAGGCCTTGCTATGTCTGGAACGTAAGACGAAGGCTCTGGACATTGCTGGAATGTAAGGGCATAACCCTGGTGGTCCAACACCCGATAGGATCTCTGAACGACAGAGCAGCCATACTCAGCCGAAGTTGCCTAGTGGATCCCAACTGGCTCTCCAGAAGTGGTGCAAAGACTCTTTCAGTAGTGGGAAGAGCCTTCGTTAGATCTGTTCGCCAATCCTGAGAACATGCAATGTCAGCAGGTTTGCACGCTGGAGTTTCCAAAGCGACTCTCGCTCAGAGACGCTGTACATGTCAGTGGAGTGCTGGCTTCCTCTACGCCTTTCCTCCCATACCACTGCTGCCCAGAGTTCTCAAGAAAATCAGGAACAACTGGGCCCAAATTAACCTTATGACGCTGGACTCTGCTCTGTGATTCCGTTAGACTGTTGAGAATGGCCATCGGTCCTCTGATCAGGTTGACTCTTGGGAACGATATTCTGTTGCAGCATTATGGGAGGGTTCTCCACTGGCAACTGGAAACCCTCCACCCTAATGCGTTGAGATTTAGCGGTTGACAGCTTTTGACCTTCCTTAAGTCTGCAATGTTATATTGGCAGCCCGCTGTCCTTCCACCAAGATGGTATACGCTAGCTGTGGGAATACATTTATAGTATTGTGTGCTGAGCAACTGGTTTATCCAATATCGGCTACCCTTTCTAGAGTGTTTTTTTTCCTCTTTACCTGACCCAGGAGGGCTCTGCATTGAACATCTTACAAGGTTATCTATATGCAATCTCCTCTTCTCTGCAGTTGCCAGATCAACCTTCTCTCTTTAAATCCCCTATTGTAAATAGGTTCCTTAAATATGCATCACGTGTTTCCACAAGTTCCTTCTGTCATGCCTCAGTGGGACCTAAATTTGGTTCTTACTTTCCTAATGTGAACTCCCTTTGAGTCGCTTCATTCTTAGTCTCCTAAGCATCAAGACAGTCTTTCTGATGGCTATTCCATCTGTCTGGAGTGTCAATGAACTATAAGCTCTGTCCTTTCAGCATTCCTACATCTCGTTTTCCTCAACAAACTGGTCCTTTGGACTTGAGCATCCTCCTTGCCGAAGCTTGTCACTTCATTCCAGGTAAGCCAGTCCGTGAACTTGCCCACCACATTCCTCTAAGGAAGAGGAGAGACTCCACCCGCTGGGCCTGAAAAGAGTGTAATCATTCTACCTTGACCACAAAACAGTTACAGGTGGACTATCAACTGGTACGGGTACGTCTGGACCAAGAAAGGAAAGGCCTTGCAGAAACAGACCATCTCCCAATGGATCGTGCTCTACTTTAAAATCTACTAAGCATTGGCTGAGAAGCAACCCCCAGAGGACTTGCGTGCTCATTCCACCAGAGCAAAGGCTGAGACCACAGCATTAGAACACAATGCTGATAACTCCACGCAGAGCCGAACGACGCCTACCACTAGCATGCAGGGGGCACTGCTCAAGAAAAATCTCCTGGTTTAGTCGGATTTCTGGAGATAATTCTATGGTAAGGAATCTGCGAAGAGCTAGTCTTGCCAGATAAGGAGTTATTGAATGTAAGTAACTTGTCCAACAAGGAACAACCTCTAACCGGTCCGTCCTTTCCCGAGATCTGTCAAAATAGTCATCAACACTGCCCTTACTGCCTCCACCAATGTCGAGGGCCCCCCTGGGAGATCTCCAGTGAGTTTCATAATCACTTCCAGGAAGGATGCGCTTAGTAGGGGTGGGGCATTGATGTTTACCAGTGTCAGTGGTTCCCCTTATAGGAGGTCTATGATGGCTGTGTACCTATCCCACTGGCCGGTCCATGTCGTTTTTTTATCACAGAAAGGAGGTAACCTCATAATATTGCTATGCCTCTGAAGCCTCCGGTGAACTCTGAGCGGAGGGTTTGATCGTACCAGTTGTGCACCAAAAAGAAAACCTAATTCCCCAACAGGTGGGTTTCTTGGAGGATCTGAATGTCTACTTGTAACCTCCTGGCAGTCCGCAGAACTGCCATTCTCTTAACCTTATCCACCAGGCCATATATGTTTCAAGATATTAGGGGGATCTGGGCTTTCGGGACTAGTTATTGTTATCCGTCATCTGAGTGAAGAGTGGGTGACCTGGTGGTGTGTGGGTCAGTGTCCACTGGGCGCGGTATTGATTCCAACAAAATAAGCAGAAAACAATAATAGTAACAACACCTCCTTTCCCACCCTATACTCCAAAAACATGAAATATCTGTCGCAGTATAGAGCACCTTCTGACACCAACAGGGGTCAGTGCTGCCATCCCCTAAATGTGTCCCAGCCAAACGAGTGCCAACAGCCCAGTGTTAACGCCCAGGTTGTCCAGCAGCAGTGTGTGCTTGACACCAAGGGGGAAGGGACAACCATCGATCACACTGCCCCAGCGTCTTCCCACCCCAAGTCAGTGCCTAGAATATTGCCACCTGGTATCCAGTATTCACATCAACTGCATAGCAAGAACAACTGTCGGGTTTGTCGCAGCAGCGTTCAAGTTGTCATTAAGTCTGGCAGGGTAAGGGCATCCATCTCTTCATCTCACACCTCACCCATGTTGTGGCTGCACCGACTCGAGACCCTTGTGACCCCTCTGATGTTTGTGGTCTGTCTTGCCGAGTATGAATGATTCCTGCTAAGCCCCTGGTGCCGGGCCTACTGCATGGCGGATTAGGTGCTTGTCAGGGTGTGTGGCTGAAGATGAAATAGTTTGTTAATTGACAAACCTCTTCAGGGGTATCAAAGAAGAGGGTCTATCCTTGGTAGATGACTGAGTTTGGTGGGGTACAATATTATATTATTATAATATTATTATTATTTATTTTCATTATTATGAAGGACTTCTGTTGCTCTTGAACTAACTTGGTATAATCTGGAAAGATCATTATTTTAAAGGATTGAAACAATATTGTCTTCTGAGAGCAGGCGTATCGGTAGTTAAGTATGTGCGCAATCATGGGTCTTATCAGGGTGCTCTGGGTGGGTGTCTGCTGAGCCAGGGCTCTATGGGCTCGCTCAATGCCCAAGCAGGAGGAGAAGGATGTTGTAGGCAAGATTGAGTGCAGCCATAGCTCCAAAAATGTGTTATGCAACGTTCCCTCACACCCCTACAGGAACGAGACAAAGCAGAGATTGTTCCTTCGGGCCCTGTCCTCTGCATCTTCCACTTTCACTGCCACACGGAGGAAAGTCTTGAAATTGTCTGCTACATAATCACCACCGTGTCGTCTATTCCAGTGACTTTAACTTTCATCTCCGCTAACCAGTCCTCTGCCCGGCGAAGGTCCTGGCGCAACCGCATGACATTGGCACCCACAGCGCCTGTCTTTGCCTCTAGCATCTCACGATTGATTGATGGCCACCAGACTTATGCGATTGATTGATGGCCGCCAGACGTATGCGATTGATGGCCGCCCGACTTGTAGTGGTGTTGTAAGCAGTGCTGTGGGGCACATCACCCTCTCCTGATAAGGCCTCTGCCGAATTTGTGGCACAGTTAGCCAATTTGTCCAGCTTGCCCTGTTTGCTGTATTGAGGAACCTCATCACTATCCATAGTCCGTAACTTGGAGTGGTGCACCCACAGAAGGTCTGGTGTCAGTCCATAAAACATTCTGCTAGCCCTTGAGGAGATGTACGAGATGGCACGAGCAGTCAGGTCTCAGTTGTGTCTGGGTCCAAACAGGCCCCCACCACCGCAGGATTTTCAAGCCAGGGGGTGATGGTGTCACCACCATGCGGCCATCCTCAGAGAACTCACAATGGTCAAGTTGGGACGCGGCACACTGCCCCCAAGGCCTGCAGTGTCGTCCCGGGACATCACCACCACCCCCCATCCTGGGACTTAGCTCTAGGTCTGGTCAAAATGTCCACTACAGTCCACGCAGCCTAGGTCAACTACCTCCCTCGCTGTAGTGGGTGCACATGGGTGCCCCGCATCTACCAGCACTAGACTCCGATCCACCCTGGGTGGATGACTCCGCATACACATCGGCGATCAGCTTCACTTCCTGTGGTCCAGGTCTGAATTCATTGTAGCCTGAATCAACCTCACTGCAGTTCTCTAGGTCTTCATTATGCCACCAGGCCTTGCCTCTCGGCAATGTTTGGTCACAAGGCACAGTGAGTCGTGGTCACCGCCCGAGACCATCTACACGCCCTGCCTAGGTCTCATTGTACACCATCCGGTCTAAGGAGGAAGGATGATGAAGTATATGGGGCAGGCGACACAGAGCTAACTTAGTTGGCTGACACCATTTTAGCTGTTCTATCCTGTATTGTTTTGCTGGAATTGTATTTAACCGTGTTATAGGATCTTCATTGGTAGTCATAAACATTAGCATAATTTGCTGCTGGATGAGTGGACTCCAGAGTATTTTAACTCCAAATATTTGTCGATAAATTTACATACAGGGTCGCACTGTTGAACTGATGAGCAGGCACCTTAAAAAATATAGACTGCCAAACTGCAGAGCTTGTACCGCATTGCAGCTTCTGTAGTCCAAAATGTTGAGACATGTTTAACATTTGAGGAAAAACTGCAACCTGATAGGGTTAAATTGAAGAGCTATATAAATAGATATCTTTCTGTTTAAGAATCTCTAAGCTTACACTACTCCACTACTGAGTTTCCTCCTAGAACCAGTTCTTTTGAGATGTGAAGAGAGGGTATTTGTTCTTGTATTTTGTTTTGTAAAGTGTGTCATTCACCTTCGGTGCTGAAAAGTGTGTGAAGTACTGAAGCATTGAAAGGCATGTATTGTCATTAAGTTGAAGAGAAGAAACAGGTTTTTTCGAAGGTCAGCCTTAAGTCTCATATGGAAAGGCATGGTATGCATTTTTTTTAGCAGCCACTCTTACAAAGAGGTTATAGGCAAAGGTGGGAGGCGGCTTCTTAGAACCGCCAGAAGCTCTTCATTGGCTGATCGCAAGGAACATGCCAGGTTATGTATCGCCATTCTAGAAGTGAGAGGGGACTGTAGAGTGGAGTAAAGTGCTTTGTGGCCTAGATGCATAACTTTAAAGGATATTTGGTGCTTAACTAGTAAACAGTGTAAGGATCTCGGGGTCTGGGAGATACGATCCTGCAGTTTTAAGTTTACATATCATAGATGTTGCATTTTGGTTCAGTTGCAGCTTGTTGGTGACAATAACTGGTATATTTAGATGGACTACATTGTGGTAGTCTAAACGTTAGAGACAACCAAATAATCGAAGATTTGCACTTCCTATGAAAAGCAGAACAGCTTGATGATCTTGCTTATTGAGTGTAATTGAAAAAACAGCTATTTACTATTGTATTTCTGTCCTTTTTTGAAAAGATCAGAATCAATTTTGAATCCTAAATGTTTATGCACAAGACTTAAGCCCTCATAAAACAGGCAAAAAGGAGCTCCGAGGCCAGAGTAGGATAGAAAGGTCAAATAATGTTTCTCTCCATTTAGTTTGCTTTGTTCCATCCATCCATCTATCTAACTGTCTTTAACAACATGGAATTAATGTACTCCACATCTGATTCGCCTTGCCATGAAATTTGATAAGGAATTGGGTGTTATATGTGTAAAACAGCTTTTCCAGCACTTGATTGAATAAGGCGGGCCAGTGGGAGTACATAAATATTACAACAAAAAAGAAACCGAATTGACCCTGAGGAACTCCTTTATCCAGTCTTCTTGTTGACGAGTTAGTCATTAAGGCTACTTTGAAGGATCGACCTCTCAGAAATATAGAAGCCCGTGTCAGTGTGGTGTCTGATACAGATTTCCTGTAGCCTAATTTAGTAGAATCTTGTGGCAAATTGTACTGAATGCTGCAGAAAGATCACCAATAAAAGACGGTGGAAGGGATCCATCGGTCACCATTTGAGGGAAAGAGAAGTCGCTGCTTCGATTGCCCAAGGTAATAATAGTCGGGGAGGTTGCAGGGCTGTTTAAGACTTCAGTGAGTATTCTTACAATGCAGAGCCAGCAAGCTAAGTAACCATTTCTTCTGCATCTTAGGATCTTCACTGATAATCATAAATGTTGAAATTGAATAGCAAGCTGAAAGCCAACTGCGGCTGTGGGGCAAGAGAAACCAAAGCAGTATGAACAATTGATCATTAATGAAAATGGTATCTGGTTAACCAAACAGCTTTTTCAGAGATGCATAACTAACCAAAAAGTCCGCCTTTGTACATGAATTCAGACAGTAGTATCTTGCAAAGGTATGCACCGATTTGGGTGTGGCAGCTATGTAAATGGGTGCAAGGAGGACATTTATGAGCCAACCTGTGAAGGCTATCTTACCGCTAGCTGAATTAGCACTTGGTTCTGCATTGTGGGATCTTAATTGATAGTCATAAACACTTCAGTAATTGTGCCCTGTGCTGTCACCGAGAGAGCCCAGGCCCAAGCTTCGGAAAGTGCTGCTTGAAGGCTTAATGTTGACTGTTAATCCAGTTTATGAAACAGCATTAACTTTTGAGTTTTTACTTCTTTACTTCTAAAACCTTAAATCTGATAGAAATTTCTAGCTGCAGATTCCTTATCTTTGATACTTCTCAGGTGCCAGGCTGGGTCCGGAAACTTTTGCTCAAGCAATAACTGCTCGTGCCTCCATTCGGCTGTATGTGACGTCGGTTCCTTTCTTTCCGCACCAGTTAACACAGATCCACAGTGAGCTACCGCTCTGACTCTTTTTGACGGGCCTTTTTTTCAATGTTTTGTTGAGTTTTTCTTCAAGTATGTCTTTGGGGAAGGATGTGTTCAAACCGCGTGGCGCCTATTTTGCTTGCCTTTGGTGCCTTGAGCACAACCACGACTCAAGTTGTACTTGGACTGCCGGGCCATGGCGCTGAAGGCTTTTAGGGAGCGGTACATAAAGCTGCTTGCAGGCCCGCTACTCATCGAAGCCAGCACACGTGACTCCTCTGAGATCTCTGTCCCTGTCAAAAAAGAGGTTGTGGGACCGCTCCAGGAGCCCCAAGTCCTCTTAGCCCCATTTGACGTCCTCAGGACATGCGGGGAAGCTGCACAAAAAGAAGTCCAAGAGGACTTCAACTTCACTTTGTCCCTCAGCCAATGAGCGTGGAACATTGTTGTTCCCCGCACTGTTCTGCAGAGCCCTTGCCCAGTTCGATTTCAAGCCTCCCCTGTTTCGGGGAGCTGGATCGACACCCGCTTAAATAAAGGAATTTTATGAGCCCATGCGCCACATATTCAAGCAGGCTGACCCCTCTGGCATGCCTTCGGGACTGCAGGGTCAGAGGAGGCCCAACTGGGACTTATGAATTGATTTTGGATCTGTACCTCCACCGGTTGTACCCAGACAACCGTCTCCAGTGTTGGTCTCGATGCCGATGCTCCCGGTGGCGCCTGCTCCACTGGCTGGCCCTCAAAAAAGTGTTGTTCTACCTTGACTGCATAAGATTTCCGGGTGGACGATCAACACTGCGGTATTTGGAAGCAAATAAGGGTCGAGCAGTACCGGACCATTTTGCGCGGGGTCGTTTTCTCTATTAAGATCTGCTAAGCCCAGACTTAGAAGCAGCCTCCAGGGGGCTTACGAGCCCATACCACCAGAGGAAAAGCTACAACCTCGGCGTTAGCTCGTGGAGTCCCAGTCCTGGACATCTGTCAGACAGCAACGTTGGCGTCCCTGCACACGTTTGCCAAACAGTACTGCCTGAGCAGTCAGGTCCATAAGGACAGGCATTTCGCCCATTCGTTCCTGCAAGACTTTTTCGTCTGAAAACATTTGTCCGCAGCCCACCACCAGGAGGATATGGCTTGGGTATCTAATGAAAGGTAAGGAATCTGCAGATAGCGGTCTCTACCAGATGAACCAGTTACTTAACTTTGATAACGCATTGTCTAGTAGAGACTCTGTCTAGCAGCAGATAGCCCCCCCACATACATCCCTGCCCTGCGGCATGGTTATTAGGGTAGGGTGATCACTTTTTCAGGGCCCTAGTTTGGACACACACATGCACCTGTTCTTGTCATGGCTCTGCACTTCTGGTGTGGAAATGCATGATTAAAGTAAGTGATGCCCGTGCACCAGGATGGCGTCTATTTAGGTGGCCACAACATCACTTCCAGCGTCAATGATGCCACGCAGAGCAGAATGGAGCCACCCAACAGGGCGCGCAGGGGTATTGCTCAAGCAAAGGTTTTCAGATCCAGCATGATGCCTGGGGAAATTTAAAGGTAATCAGTCTGCAGCTTGATAGTCTCTACCAGATAATGTGTTACTGAAGGTCAGTAACTTGTTTTAGTTCTGTGGTGGCACTGGTTTCAAGTCTTCTTGAAGTAAGTATGCAGACTTTCCTAAGACCTGGATCCATGTAATTCGTGTACCACCCTTGAGAAAAAACGTACCTCTGCTTATACTTGCTGGAGTTGTAAGCAATCCTCTTGGCACTGAAGGTGTTCCTCCCGACCATCAAGGGTAAACAGAAACAGGTTTTCACATACAACACAACCACCATGTGCTACTGTAATAAACAGGGTGGTGTTCTTGGTCTGGAGGTCGTATTGATTCATACAGCCTACTGAAAATATGTGCTGACGGGAGAGTCAAAATAAGAGGCAACGCCTTGCATGTCTATGGTTCCTGAGTGAAGGAGAGATAGCTAGCCTTCCACAGCTCCTGACCTGAAAATAATGGAACCTGGTCCAGGGCTCTGGTATCTAGCTTGTCGGTAATATTAGTATATTCAAAAAGGACCTCCTTTATGATCAGGTCCTCAAATGTGGCTGCTCTCCAGTTCCTTATTTTATGAATCGATTATTGTTCTTAATTGAGGTGGCTGAGTGGGTGATGCTTGAGCGACAGATCTGGAGCATGGAGGATGGGAAGTGAGGCACATTTTCGGATTCCATTCAAGACCAAAAGTGTGGTGGCTACCAAGTTTATTTCAGCCCAACTTCCATGGGGAATCTGTCCAGTCAGTGTGCCTGGTTGGATATATTATGCAATGTCCTGTTTAACCGTGTATGGTGGAGGGTCTTCAACTAATACGCATAGTTTGCTTGTGCACAATAATAATGTAACTCAGTTATAGGCAGCTAGCCCTCCTTGAGCGTAAAGTTGGTAACATTAGAGGTACCCAGATGAGCCTGGTTGTCCCCACTCCCTTGCCAATGTGATCATGTGTTGCCTTAGTGTTTTGAAAAATTGTTTTAGGGAAACAAGGATGTTGTAGAATTTAGAATAAATATAGGTATTTGTGCAGGATAACCACATTCATCAAGGATATTCTACCCCTCAAAGAGAGGGCCATGGAGATCTGTTTCTTTGTTTGCTTTTCTGAATCCCAGTATTACCACACACTTAATTCATAAAACATTCTGGCTCTTTCGGGAGAGAGTTTGTCAGTGTTTTGAGCAGTTCATTGTTGGCTTAATAGGATTAGTGGGGGTAATCGGGGCAAAAAAAAAATGACTTGAGTTTACCATAATGCAATTCACAGTTTGGTCTTACTTGGAGGTCCCCCTTTAACTTTGTTTAACCGTACCTGCGAATACCACTTTGCTCACCTAATGGGGTTTACAGATGCCTGTTAGCTGGCAATGGCTAACTGTTGCGTTTGACATAATGCATGCAAACTGGGTTGATGTTGTGTACAACCTCTGGTGATTTTCTGCATTTCTCTTCTCCTTAGATTACAACAAGTTTGGATTCTGTGGGTCGAATACAGATGAGAACACGACGTACTCTGCGGGGTCACTTAGCTAAAATCTATGCCATGCACTGGGGATCTGATTCAAGGTTTGTACAAGGCATCTTGAAAGTTTTTTTTTTGCCTTTAGAAGATAACTATGAATTGGAGCAGCTCTGTTTGTTAATAATTACTTGTTACTTGAAAACCTCTGGTTACAGGAAGTAACAATGTCTTTCGTTTTCGTGCAACCCTTGGACTCTCTGCACACCACCTCTCACTTTGAGATAGTATATACAGAGCAAACTTCCTACAAAGGTGACAGCCACTCTCCAAAGAAAGTGGTCATCTAGTGGGCATAGCGAAACCAGAGGTAAGTAGCCCATTGGCTACTACCCCTCACTCCCCTTAACGCCCCCTAAGTTGAGTATTTAGGAGATCCTGATACCAGGACCGCAGATCTTCACTGGACACTAAGGAAGGCGTGGAGCACTTTTTGTATGAATATAATACTCTTAAACTTTGATGGCTTGCTGGCAAACATCAGTCCATCCACAATGACTATCATTGAGCTCCTTGTGGATAGCAAGGTTAATATCCTAGGGCAATTGTAAAGCATGTAAAGTTATGTTGAATTTGATGTAGCATGAGGCCTACCTAAGATCAATCTGATATGCTTTTATTTATTACTCCAGCATTCACAAAAAGCAGTATCTGGATTACTTCATACATCAGTTGCAATTATATAACAGCAAAATTACAGCTTTTTAGATTCAGCATGTCCAGAGGTACATTACAGTATGCAGCTTCTTGCGTCACTACTCAAAATAACACCCAATTTAGCGTTAGTTCTTGTCTGTTGCATGTGTAATTCCTCAGCCACATCTCTAAGCCGTTTGTCTTTCTGTGAACCACATAGAAGTACCCTGGTGTGTGCCGATTTTCCGTTTACATGAAGAATGGAGTATCATATTACATGTCCAGTAAGCCCATAACATATTGTTTGGGCCTGTGTTGGCTGTAGACGCACATACTTAACATTCTCCGGCCATCTGATGTTGGGCTCTGACTTTTGCAAGTTGATTTTCTTAAAAGAAGACTTGAGTCCCAAAATGTGGTGTGACTTCTTTTGGTGCAGATTCCCCATGGGTAAAGGCTGACATATAATGAGTGGGCTCTGAGCTTGTTATGTTTTGAGCAACTTCCATAAGCTCTTTGGTTCCTTATTGATGCCATTACATTCGACTTGAGTAAGCTTCTGTTCTTTTGTTTCCCTGACGCATGAAGACACCAAAGACTGTTGTTGATGCCCTGGCCTTTGAGAGCAGTGTGACTATTGAAGACCAAGTGCCATCTCCTGTCCTCCATCACCACAGAATGCTGCATGGATGATGCAAAGAACACCCTTTCAAAATTGCCCACACTGCAATTCAAAATACTTCTCTCTTTGGACGCAACAAAATGTGTAATTTGTGTCTCTTCCCTTGACCACGATGACTCTAATGCGTTGTGCCTCACTTTCAGATCTAAGAAGACACTCTGGTACTGAAGGGAGTGGAGCTTGGCACACCAGAGGATATTCCTGGAGACCTCTACCAAGTCCTCTAGCATCTTTGGATAAGAAGTTCTTCTCTGTGCTGAAGAACCTGAGAAGACCGGCCAGCCTCTCCTATTCAGACCCCTTCAGTCCTTATGGTCCTTTTGACCCTCATGATCAGACTTCTGGGCCAGACCCCACTGATCACCCCTCGGACAACTAGGATGTAGACCCTTCCCCCACACGTTCTGGTGATCCAGATTCTGATTATTACCCAGTCAAGACCTTACCCTCTGACACCATCACAGCCTATCATAGTTATTCAAAGATCACAGCGTTTCAAAAGCAGACATGCATGTCACCTTCGAGGAGGACGACTTCCTTGTGGAGACACTCTTGAGTACACAGTCCAAATTCTCACTGTGCTCTGGAGCATGTTGTATCGGCTGCTGATCATTTTAATGAGCCTGTCAAGGCCAGGGTAGTGACTTGAGTTTTGAAAACAAATTCAAACCCTCTCATAGTACCTGGTGTACGTCACTGGTCAGGCTCCTTCCTACTCTGTGGTGGTCTTCCATGCCCACAAGTGTGCCTCTGTTCAGGCCATCGGTGATGCTCCTCTACCTACAAGGAAAGCAAAAAAGATTGACCTGGCAGGCAAGAGGGTAGCAGTGGGGGCAGCAAACTTTTGATGTATGAACAATTCTGTGGCACTCCTGCCATAAGATGGGGCCCAGTGGGAGGAGATAGAATAGCTCCTTAAATACCTCCCGGAGGAATACAGACAACGAAGGGGAGCACCTTTTCAGGTCTCAGATTGACGAAAAATGAAGTAGAAACAGCAAAATCTGTTGGGCTCTCCAAACCACTCCTTACAGAGGCACCTTTTGTAAATGGCAGTCCAGAAGAGGAACTGAGTTGACCTTGCCCAAGCAGTTGTATTACTACCAGTGGGAACATCAGTTCTTGCACCGCTGGGTCCAAACTGAGTTGACGTGGTGTGCCAAATAATGATATATTGGCATGTGGCCTCAATTGGCTGATAGTAATTAATGCATTTCATACATCACTTTTTTTTAATGCTTTGGTGTGTCACCCTTGGTGGGGAGGGTATGACCAGACATGGGTCCCATGCTCACTGTGCCACTAGAACCAAGTTATATCTGTCTGATGAGCCCTAATCTGGGCAAAATCTGTCCTGGGTTGCTTGTGTTCTGGTTCAGGGAAGGCCTGACCTGGCAGTGTCGACTGGACTTCTCGCTTTGGAGTAGGATTAGGACTGTGTTGCATATGGCTGGGTCCAAACTGAAATGGCATGGTGGGCAAAAAACAAAGGACTAGGATGTGGCCCACATGTTTGCATGTGGCTGAGATTAATTCAAGCGTTCTATCTAACATGTTAATGTTGCAAAAATATGGCAGCACACACTCCCCAAACAGAACCCCCTCCTAGATGTCCACCGCCCACAATCTGTCTCTCTTCATGCAAGGAATCTTGCATTCGCCCCTCTGTCACAACATTCCCCTCATGGCAGAATATCGTCCGAGTGGAAAACAGCTTTGCATACCTCTACAGCAGGACGCGTCAACAAGACCACAAGTGTAAATTTAACCTGCAAGATCAACACAGGTACTTTCAATGTTGGGCGATGCCTCTCAGACAGAACTGTTTGCCACTTCTGAAAACTCAAAATGCCCAAACTTGGGCTCCAGGTACACGCATCCACAGTCTCTGGGTAATGCATTATGGATAAATGACAAATTTCCTAGCTATAATAACGGAAAGGTTCAATTCTATTAAGGACTCAGAGGCGAGAATTATGCCTTCTTTCTCCACTTATTATAAAGCAGCCGAACAATACATAAAACTACTATTCCCACGAACACTTGGAAATCGGAGTACCAGAACTAACCAATCAAAATATAAAACAAAAAACAATTGGGAAGAGTCAGTCCAAATATAGTCCATTAACTATCTCCAGGCTTCCTCTTTCATTGCGCAAGCTAAGTTGTCATCCATGGTTAAGAATCCTGTTTTGGTGTAACAGTTCATATGAAGAAAAGGGGGTTTTAGAACCAGGTATTCAGAGCATTGAAGAAAAGCACTGAAAGGAAGAGACATGAGAATGAATCTAAATAATTCATTACATTCTAAAAGTTTAATACAATAAATCTGAATGGATAATTATAAAGTACTTACTACATACCGGGAGGGCTCATTTAAATTTAAAAAGGTTTACCCTGAAAAAAATTCCAATATGACCAGGAGGGATAATCCTCGCCTCATAGAATTCAAACTTTGTTATGATAGCTAGGAAATTTTTCATTCTATGTCAGGACCAGAGGCGAGGATTATGCTAATTCAAAGCGTGTTCACCACCAACTGAGCCAAGCCAAAAACATGCTTGAAATAGAATCTCTTGAAGGTGGAATCTGAGGACCAGTCTGCAGCATTCATAATGTCCTCCAGACAAGCACCCAAAGTAAATGCCTTAGAAGTCATAGCTCCATGGGTAGAGCGTGCACCAAAAGGGGAAGACTGATACCAGCCTCCTGCATCACCCAATGAACCCACCGAGCAATGGTTGGTCAGGAAACTGCTTTATGTGGTTTACGCAGAGCGATAAGAAGTTGGCGCTCTCCAGGAGGACGACTATCTGAAGTCATCTCCTCATTTGTTTTGAGGCAACAAACCACACACAACTTTGGAACATCTAAGAAAGCCGGATAAGAAATTATTCTGGTATTAGTTTTTGTTCGTCTACTTACCGTGAAGGATACTCCAGAAGGAGAGAACGTTCAATCAGAAACATCCAAGGCACAGACATCAGAAACCCTTCTCCAGGATATAAGAAGGAGACACATGGCTAGCTTGGCAGAAAGTTCCTTCCTGGAAAGATATTGATTATGTTGCGAAGATAAGGACAGATTCAGTACTTGATTGACCTCCCAAAGGTAAGAATAACTGGGCTCAGGCAGTAAGAAAAAGTCTTAATACCTCAAAGGAGATGACATACTAGTTTATGTTCCCCTAACAGAACACTATCAACCATACAATGACCATCTGAAATAGCTGACCTAAAAGTATTAATGGATCGATATGCCATTCCTTTATAAGCAAGACAGGCCTAACAATTAAGAACATGAACTACATCAGCCTCCACGGGATTGCAACCCCTTCGCAAACACCAATGGGCCCATCGACCCCCAAGCCGATCTGTAACGCTTCGACGTACTGGGAGCCCAAGCCTTTGAGAGTAGATCCTCAGCTTGTTGTGAAAGTCCTGGGACCGACCATTGTCCCCGAAATTCGCCACACCATCAATGATAGAGAGCATTCCAGAACCATCTGAAGAGGCACATTGTCCGAATTGAGAAGCAGCGAGGGAAATAGGGGGAGTCGGATTAGAGAATCCCAAGAATGTTCCAGAAGAAACAGACACCGAACGTGCGGACTTCCAAATTGGTATCCCCAAAATCAATTCAGTTTGCTGGCGACGAACATGAGCAGACGTAAGAGTTATCATCGCAAAGGGGGGAATGGCATAACCTTTCTCTCAACTCCAGTCCTGAAGAAAAGCATCTGTGGCGGTTGCCAAAGGATCTAGTTTCCAGCTGAAAAATCTGGGAAGCTGGTGATCAAGTATGGATGCAGAGATATCTATTGTAAACCGACCCCATAAATCCTGAAGATAAGAACACACCTCTGGATGAAGTTTCCAAAGACTGGAGTCTCTGAAATGTCTTGAGTGAAAATCCGCAATCTGATTTTGACTGCCCACAAGGTATTGAGCAGTGACTGAACTTTGATGATCCAGGCAGAATTGCCAAAAACTGGTCGCCAGATTGGAAAGAGCCTTGGAACGAGTGCCCCTTAGATGGTTGATATAACGGACCGCCGAAATATTGTCCATCTTCAGGAGAACACACGAGCGGATTGAGTCTTTGGTCCAGCATTTGACTGTAAATGAACCAGCTAAAAGTTCCAAACAGTTTATATGTAAATTTTGTTCCTCCGGAGACCAAGTTCCACAAGTAGAAAAATCTCTGCATCGAGCGCCCCAGCCTGATCTGCTAACGTCTGACTCGATTATGAGATCCAGAGCAGAGCCGAAGATTGCTCTTTCGTTCCCGTCTTCCATATATGATAGCCACCAACAAATTTCTTCTATTGATTCTTCGAGAGAAGGACTTTCTGAGAATAGGTCAGGCCTCTGCTAAGGTGATAATCCTTTAAACGCTGAAGAGCCCAATAATGCAGAGGGCAGGGAAAAATTGCTTGTTTAGATGAAGAGAGGAGCCCCACTAAGCAAGCAATCTGTCGGAGTGAAACATTCCGCTTGGTCAGAGTACGTTGCAGTTTGTGACGGATCATTGCCATCTTTCGAGATGGCAGACTTAAGGTAGACGAAGTAGAGTCTGTGATGAAACCAAGGAAGACTGCTTTTTCTGAAGGAATTAAGAGATTTGGACTCGTTTATGACAAACCCTAGGACTTGCAGTAAGTTGATAGTTATCTGAAGTTGGGCAGAGAGTTTCCTGGGACACTGAGCCAGGATTAAGATGTCATCGAGATAGATGATTAATCGAATACCCTGTGCTCTGAGATGTTCCACAACAGACATGAGAACCTTTGTGAAGCACCATGGTGCTGAGGAGAGACTGAATGGAATGGTTGTGAACTCAAAAGTCTGATTTCTCCAGGTCAATTGAAGAAAACGTCTGTGCGGCGGAAAGATGGGAATGGTCAAATAAGCATCCTTTAGTTCTAAACGAGCTAACCAATCCATAGGGCGCAAGACATCTTGAAGAAGATGGATTCCTTCCATTTTGAAATGGCGATAAACCAGTCATTCGTTGAATTCTTTTAGATTGGTTACTGGTCTTTGACCACCATCAGCTTTGTCTACTAAAAACATATTGCTGATGAACCCTCAAGGATGCGGCATCGCCGGACAAATAGCTCCTTTGTCCAACAGGGCCGCAACCTCCACGTCCACCAGAATGGTTTCTTGAAAGGGAAAAAAAACCAGAGGATTTGGACGAAAAACTTGTTTGGGAGTGCCGACAAACTATGTGAAAACCCCTCACTGTTTGTAAAACCCATGCATCCTTTGTTAATGACTCCCATGCCTGGATAAAATTCGCCAAGCAGCCCCCTACTTTTAGAAGGGAAGAAGCGATAACACTCACCGGACTTGGATGTTGGAGCTCCTCTGCCACCTCGATACCTGAATCGTCTGCCTCTTGTGGGGTAGAAGTTCGCAAATCTTGAATGGTCTTGAAACTGGTTTTGTCTGGAGCCTTGGCCTCTGAATGAGGTAGTTGCTTGAGCCCGGCCAGTCGAGCAGCTCCTGCCTCGACCGGCCCTGTGGGGAAAAAAACAGGTGGGAAAAACCCTCTTCATAGATGATTGCGCCTTATCTAATGAAGTGAAAGTGTTCACAAATGTACCCAGTTCTTTAATCAAGGCTGTGCCAAATAATCCACCTTGTGCTACAGCGCCCACTTCCGAGTAAGCCAAATCTCCTAATTTAGGGTCGACTTTGATCAGAAGAAAACTGCGCCACTCAGCAGAAACAGCACAATTTACATTGCCCAGGAAAATTATAGCATGTTGAGCCCAACGTGAGAGAATGTCGGGAGAGACCAGCACACCAGAGGATTTGGCATCCTCCGCCAAGTCAAGAATTTTAGTTAAAGGGACCAAAATATCTAAGAGCTTATTTTGACAAACAGGCCACAACCTATCTATTCCCTTTTTTGGATCTTTGATGAATTTCTGTAAGAATGTAGACATTCTGGAATCCAGCTCAGGAGTTATGGCTACTTTATCAGGTAGAGAGGGACCGGGACACTCAGCCCTAAGACAATTATGAGATTCTTTCTCTAAAGGCTTACGAATGCGGCCCGCCACATAATTTGCAACCTTATCAGATGGGGCCCATTCGGAACACCTAGGATGAATAATCTCATCAGGGTCTAACATATCAGAAATATCCAAAATGGACTCTTGAGGAGTAGGATGAGAGGAGGAAGGAAGCCACGGTCTGGATGGACCGGCATCTTCATCATCTTGGTCCCCAGAGAGTCAATATATTGGAGGGATGGAGAATGGGGTTGAGAATCTATGGAAATTGAGGGGTCAGCAAGAGATAAAAGTGAATTTTTTACACAATTGAAAACATTGCGATCAACTCCTGCCATCCGACGACGCTTTGCTGGAGTCGCAGCAGTGGTAGAGGATTGAGAATCGGTAATGGATATAGGTAGTGCTGAGGCAGTTATCTTAGAGGTTGTAAATTTTGCACATTCACGTGCAATCTGCTGAGAAAGCCTTTCCTCAAGGGGACCAATTGCCTCAGAAACAGCCTTATTTATATAGAGGCATCAACAGCATCAAAGAACTCCTCATCATCCGTTATTTCCGTATTAAACTGGATTATGAAATCCAAATAGACAAAAATTATATATATATATATATATATATATATATATATATATATATATATATAATAGTTTATATGAGCTGGGTGTCAGCTAATTTTTAAAGTGCGAAATCACACTAGAGTACTATGGCCTCAGCCTGGGACACCTCTCCCCAGTGCACAGAAATATTTAAATGGGGGTAGAACCCTCTCTAAAATATATTAAATATATAAATGACTAGAGGAAATTGCCTGGGAGCGTGTCCTAAAGAAAGGCAGAATGCCTATTGCTGCCCATACTTACGGCATAAAAAATGAAGACATACAGACCCCTGTGAAAACGGGGTGTAAAATGACTAATACAGACCCTTTCTCATAAAGGGCATCACTCTCCAGGCAGAGAGACACAACACAGCTGAAGAAGGATGTGCGGCCTCGTATCCGTAAACTGAGAGGAAATGAAGCCGTGCGTTCTCCTCAGCGAGTCTCCTTAGCGCAAGTGTTTGAACAGGCGCCACCTGGTTGCGTTCGAACACCGCTGGTGCACTTTGAAATAATGAAAAACAATCGCAGAGGAACGAAAAACATTCCACGAGGTTATCGCATAAATGATTTAAAATAACAATACCCGTCAAAAATGTCAGAATTAAATACACAAATAGTATAAATAAAGCAAGCAGAGTAAATGAAAGAAGCTTGTCTCAGCTGCGAGCAGCAAAGAAAGAGGAAGCCTGAAGATAGTTAATGGACTATATTTGGACTGACTGTTCCTGATTGTTTTTTTGTTTTATATTTTGATTGGTTAGTTCTGATGGATACAACTACCTGTGGATTCCTCACCTAATGAATACTCCCATGGCGCCAGCATTCAACGGAAATCTTCTTTCTAGTCTCTGCACGTCGACGAGGACGTCACTCTAGCCCACGCGACGCCGTCTGACGTCATACAGGCAATAAGAAGTCCTCTACGACGTGCCGACGTCAGTTCCCTTTTTTCCGTGCATTCGAAGCGGTTATCTTCGAGGGAGCAACTGTTACTTTTGTGGTTACAGTGTATTTTTGCTGCGTAGTCTTTCGCTGTGGTAATAATGTCGCAGAGAAAGTCTGGATTCAAGCCTTGTCGTGAGTGTGGAGGCAAGATGTCAGTGACGGATCCTCATTCCGACTGCCTTTGGTGTTTGAGCTCCGACCACGACGTCTCGACTTGTGATTCATGCCAGCACATGAATCCAAAGGCCCTCAAGGAACGTGAGGCGAAGCTGTTTATGGCGAAATCGAAGGAGAAGCATCACAAGAAGTCTTCTTCGCCAAGACATCGGCGTCATCGAGACTCCCGGCGCCGTAGAGAATCTCGGCGTCATTCAAAGGAGACTCGTTCCAGGTCTTCGGATCGGTGCCGAAGGACATGGGAGATCAGTCCCACGGTTACGCCGCATCCTTCGACGCCGTTGCCCTCTCCGGCGTCTCCGACTTCACCTGGACAGGCGTCGGTGATTGAGGTATTGGAGCCTCAGGTGTTATCTCCGGCGTCGCAGACGTCGAGGCCGGCGTCGGGGTCGCCTCCGAGACAGGCACCCCAGTATCCGGCTTTTCCCACCCCTGGAGCCGATAGTTCCGCATTCTTGAATGCGATGTATGCCATCTTCCAGCAGATAGCTCCAGGGGGTGCTCCGGCTGGGCCTTTGGCCTTTTCATTGGGTGATCCTGCGCCTCTTCGGCCGGCACCCTTTATGCCCTTTCTCCCTTTTGGGAACGTGGGCTCGGCGCTGGTGGCCGCTCCGGTGGCTTCAGAGGGATTGGCCCCGGGGATTTCCATCCCGTCGGCATTTCGGCCTGTGACTCCGGTGGGTCCATCTGCTTCGACTGCTCTTTCGTCGGCGCCGAAGTTACCTGTGGCGCCAGACGCGGCGTCGGTGGCTTCTGAAGATCGGCGCCGATCTTCGACTTCGGTGGAGGCATTGTCGACTCCGCGTATTGAACAACGGCTTCATTCGAGGAGACGTGCTCTCCGTGTATTAGAGGAGCAGGAGTACCAACGAGCCCTGGAGGAAGGAGAGCTAGAGGACTCGGGTGATGGGCTGCGTGGTCTGGAGTCGGCCAGTGGGCTGGACACTTCCCCTGAGTGGGACCTTTCGTCCCCGGGAGAATATACTGAGGAGGCTGCTTCCTTTCACGCAGTGGTACGGAAGGCAGCTAGTTTTTTGGACCTGCCTTTGCCGGTGGTGGAGGCTAAACAAAACCTTCTAACAGAGGTGCTACATCCGGCCTCAGCTGCGGCGGAGCCTCTTTTGCCATTTAATGACGCTCTGCTGGATCCGGTGTTAGAGGTGTGGAAGAGGCCGGCATCTTCCCCAGCAGTTCACAGAGCCGTGGCCAGGAGGTATCGGGCGGCTCCAACTGACCCTGGTTTTCTGTCTAGGCACCCTACGCCGGAGAGCTTGGTGGTGCAGGCCTCCTGTTCATCCAAGTCAGCGCCTGGTTCTTTCCCGATGGTGCCTGGGGACAGAGATTCAAAGAAACTGGAGGCGCAGTCCAAGAAGATTTTTTCGTCCTGCAGTGTGGCGTTGAAGGCCACCAACGCAACCTGTATCCTGGGGAGGTATATTCATGCTCTGATGGATGACATTTCCTCATCGTTTACAGAGCTTCCCCAGGGTCTTTTGGATGTTGTTTCAAATGCCCAGGCTGCTGCGACCCAGATTATCCAGACTGGACTGGATACGACCGACTCGGTAGCCAGAGCAATGGGCACAACTGTGGTGGCAAGGAGGCAGGCCTGGCTCCGTAACTCGGGCTTTTCTGCGGATGTACAGTCCACATTGTTGGATCTCCCGTTTGATGGGGACAAACTGTTTGGAGCCAAGGCTGATTCGGCCTTGGAACGTTTTAAGGAGAGCAGGGCCACGGCTAAGTCGTTAGGGCTCCAAGCTCCTTCTTCCACGGCCTCTTCCAGATTTTTCAGGAGGTTTCGTGGATTTGGGCGTGGCTCTTCCTCCTCTTCCTTTCGGGGAAGATATCAGCAACCTGCCTCTTCCCATCCCTATAGATCTTTTAGAGGGAGAGGTAGGGTCCGCACCAGAGGAGCCTCTCAGCAGCACTCTGCCTCTTCCTCATCCTCTGGCGGGGTGCAGCAGGGGAAGCAGCCTTAGGCTTCCACCATTTCCCACTCACTCCTCTCCTGTAGGGGGAAGATTACAGCATTTTCTCACCAAATGGAAGACTGTTACAACGGACACTTGGGTTCTCAGTATTGTGGGAAAAGGCTACACCCTTCCCTTTCGGGAGTTCCCGCCCCTCATCCCGCCCGCCCTTCTTATTGTTCAGAAGAACACCTCCTGTTGCTAGAACAGGAGGTACAAGCCCTCCTTTCAAAGGGTGCGGTGGAGTTGGTCCCAGAGCAGGAAAGGGGTCGAGGATGTTATTCAAGGTATTTCCTGATTCCCAAGAAGGATGGTCGTTTGAGACCAATCCTGGACCTGAGGATCTTGAATTGGTTCCTCAAGCAGGAAAAGTTCAAGATGCTGACCCTAGCACAGGTGCTTTTGGCGTTGAACAAGGAAGACTGGATGGTGTCTGTCGACTTGCAGGATGCTTACTTTCATATCCCGATACTCAAGTCACACAGGAAGTATCTCCGGTTTGTGGTGGGATCGCAGCACTATCAGTTTGCGGTCCTTCCGTTTGGTCTTACTTCAGCACCTCGAGTCTTCACGAAGGTGATGTCGGTGGTTGCGGCAGAGCTCAGAAGGAAGGGGATAGCAGTATTCCCTTACTTGGACGACTGGTTGATCAAAGCCAAGTCCCCGGAGCTTGTGTCGCATCATCTGCAGTCAACAACCCAGTTGTTGTTCGACCTGGGTTTTTCGGTGAACGAGCCCAAATCTCACCTAGAGCCCTCTCAGCGCCTCCTGTTCATAGGGGCAGTACTGGATACAACATTGGGTCGGGCCTTTCCTCCGCCTCAGCGGATTCAAGATATTCAGGATTTGGTTCCAATGTTTCGAAATGGAGCGGTAGTTCCAGTCCTCAAGGTCCTTCGTCTGCTCGGTCTGTTTGCCTCCTGCATTCTGTTGGTCACGCATGCTCGCTGGCACATGAGGGCTCTTCAGTGGTGCCTCCGAAGGCAGTGGTCTCAACACAAAGGGGATCTAGAGAGTACTGTCAAGATCTCCAGAGATGCTGCTGTGGATTTGAAGTGGTGGATTGCAAGCAACAATCTTTCACAAGGAAAGCCGTTCCAGCAGTCGCCACCAGTGGCCACAGTCATAACGGATGCTTCCACTCTAGGGTGGGGAGCTCATCTGGGGGATCTGGAGATCAAAGGCCTTTGGTCTCCAGAGGAACAGATGTTTCACATCAATCTGTTAGAGTTACGGGCTGTACGTCTGGCTCTCAAGGCCTTCCTCCCTTCCCTTCTTGGTCAGTCGGTACAGGTCCTAACGGACAATACTACCACGATGTGGTACATAAACAAGCAGGGAGGAGTGGGGTCGTACCTTCTCTGCAGAGAAGCTCTTCGACTATGGTCCTGGGCAAAGGACCATCAGATTTGCTTGATAGCAAACCATCTGGCCGGAGTCTTGAACGTGCGTGCGGACAGTGTCAGTCGCCAATTCTCGGCAGACCACGAGTGGCGTCTCCATCCAGATCAAGTCCGTTTAATCTTCCAGAGGTGGGGGTTTCCTCGGGTAGATCTGTTTGCCACTCGAGAGAACGCGCATTGTCCGTTATTCTGCAGCCTCCAGTATCCGATGCAGGGAGCGTTGGGGGACGCGTTTCAAATAACCTGGTGCGGCCAGTTGCTTTACGCGTTTCCTCCCATACCCTTGATTCCTCGAGTATTGAGGAAGATTCGCCAGGACCGGGCTCTAGTCATCCTAGTAGCTCCGGATTGGCCAAGGAGGGTATGGTACTCCGACCTTCTCCAACTCTCAATGTGCCCTCCGCTCCGTCTCCCTTTCAGGGCAGACCTCCTCTCGCAGTCGCAGGGGCAGGTTTTACACCCCAACCTCCAGAGTCTGCACCTACATGCCTGGAGATTGAACGGGGCAACCTGAGTTCCTTCTCTCTCCCGCCTGAGGTAGTGGATGTTATATTAGCGGCCAGGCGACACTCCACTAAATCTATCTACGCTAATAGATGGTCTAAATTTGTTGCGTGGTGTGGAGAGAGGCAGATTGATCCTTTGCATGCTCATCTATCGGACGTTTTGTCTTTTGCTCTGTCTCTAGCGCAGAAAGGTTGTGCAGTGGCTACCATTAAGGGTTATTTATCGGCCTTGTCAGCCTTCATATGTCTTCCAGACCAACCATCTTTATTTAAATCCCCTATTGTTATCAGATTCTTGAAAGGTCTTCTAAATAAATATCCTCCAAAGCCATTCGTTATGCCGCAATGGGATTTGTCCTTGGTCCTGACTTTCCTTATGGGGTCCCCTTTTGAACCTATGCATTCTTGCCCCTTAAGGTATTTGGTTTTAAAAACAGTCTTCCTGATAGCTATAACATCAGCAAGGAGAGTAAGTGAGTTGCAGGCCTTATCAGTAAAGCCCCCTTATACAACTTTTTATGGGGATAAGGTGGTGTTGAGGACCAAGGCTGCTTTCCTCCCGAAGGTTGTTTCACCTTTCCATTTGGCTCAGGCAATTACTTTGTCCACGTTCTATCCTCCGCCTCATCCTTCCAAAGAGGAAGAAAGACTGCACCGTCTGGACCCAAAGAGGGCGTTGAGCTTTTTTATTGATAGAACAAAGGATTTCAGGCTGGAGGATCAGCTGTTTATTGGATACGTGGGCAAGAGGAGAGGAAAGGCAGTCCACAAGAGAACACTATCCAGGTGGGTTGTTCTTTGCATTAAAATCTGTTACTCTTTGGCAAAGAAGGATCCTCCTGAGGGCATTAGAGCTCATTCCACCAGAGCTAAGTCGGCCACTTCGGCCTTGGCCAGAGGTGTTCCTGTGGTCGACATCTGCAAGGCTGCAACTTGGTCGTCCCTTCACACTTTTGCAAAACATTACTGTTTGGATTCTGAGGTTAGAAGGGACGGCCATTTTGCACGGTCAGTGCTGCAGGATTTCTTGGTTTGACCATTTAGGCACCCACCGCCGGGCGTGGTACTGCTTTGGGACTCTATTCATTAGGTGAGGAATCCACAGGTAGTTGTATCCATCAGAAGAACGAGTTACTTACCTTTGGTAACGACTTTTCTGGTGGATACATTAGCTACCTGTGGATTCCTCACGGTCCCACCCGCCTCCCCGTTGCCTTTCTGGTCTTACCAAGTAATCCTTGAGTACGCTCCTCTTGGTCTTCGAGGGTGCAATAGATGTTGTATATAATATATTTATATATGTATATATCTTTGTGTATATACTTGATGTGTATATATATTTTAAAAAGAGAGAGTTATATATATATAAAAGATTTACAGTTATTCATGCAATGTTGTGTATTTTTACAATGTTATGGGATGTTGCCTTGCTCTTTCATTGCATTGCCTGGTTGTTCTCATGCACGTAAAAAATGATTGGTACTGACGTCGGCACGTCGTCGAGGACTTCTTATTGCCTGTATGACGTCAGACGGCGTTGCGTGGGCTAGAGTGACGTCCTCGTCGACGTGCAGAGACTCGTAAGAAGATTTCCGTCGAATGCTGGCGCCGTGGGAGTATTCATTAGGTGAGGAATCCACAGGTAGCTAATGTATCCACCAGAAAAGTCGCTACCGAAGGTAAGTAACTCGTTCTTCTGGTACTCAGATTCCCAAGTGTTCATGGTAATAGTAGTTTTATGTATTGTTCGGCTGCTGATTAATAAAGTAGAGGAAGAAAGCATAATCAGTAAGGGACATCCCTGACATAAATTGGTAAGAGATGTTTGCCTAATCATTTCCGCCTTACCTACTCGGTGAGGAAGTTGTGGGAAACATCACAAACGTTAATTTTAATAGCTCTGATGTGGGCCCGACAGCCCTAGGACTCTTCTCTCCTGGAGACATCTTTCAGCTCTCATCAGAGTCTCTTTCCCAGGTCAGACTGTCATCCAGAGGCAAAGCCACATCATGCCCACAGATCCCGATCAGCTCATCATTGTGATTTTGGGCACCTAAGGACGTGGGATTTTAACCCAACCTTCTATTGCCTTTTTAAATGAAATCTCATTACCCACATCATAGGTCTGTTATGCTGCAAAATGGAATATGTTCTTTCACTACTGTATTTCCAATATCCTGGACCTTCTAGAGCCTATTGTCTAGGAGGTAATTGGTTATCCTTTGCACTTAAAAAACAACAAAAAAACGGTTTAGCTTCCACCTCCATTTGCTTGCACGTACCTGTAGTTGCAGACTACATACAGAATATGGAACACTCATCCTTCTTTAGAATTCTGGTTCTCAAAGTGTTCATGGGGGGTCTCATGACCATTATACTCCTTCAATGCCTTCTACTTCCATATGAAATCTCAGTGTAATCCTCACTAGGCTCATGGAGCCACCCTTAGAGTTTCTGCATTTGTGACTCCTTTAGTTCCTTTCCTGGAAGGTGGCCTTCTTGGTGGCTGTTACATTTCGGACATGTTGGTGAACTGCAAGCATTCTTTTTTAAAAGAGCCCTTCATACAACTTATGCAGGTCAGGGTTGTTCTGAGAGTCATTCCTAAGTTCCCCCCTAAGGTAGTGTCACCCTGCCACCTTAATCAAACCATGAAGCTCCCAGTTTTGTTCCCCTGCACCTGGACTCCGTTGCAGAAGAGCTTTGCACGTATAACAAGTCAAAAGAACCCTTATGCTGCGAGACTCGGAGGAAAAAGCCTACTTCTAGTCTTGTATCATTAAATCATACTATCAATCAATCAATATGTTTAGAGCGTGCTACTCACCCATAGGGGTCTCAAGTCGCTGTGGGGTATGTGTTCAGGGTTCTGTCGAAGAGCCAGGTTTTGAGATCCTTCCTGAATTGAGGTAGAGATGGTGACTGTCTGAGTTAGAGAGGTAAGGTGTTCCAGCATTTTGCCGCCAGTTAGGAGAACGATCTCCCTCCAGCTGAGGTCTTCCTTGTGTGGGTTACGGTGACGAGTAACTGCTGGGAGGAGTGGAGAGATCTGGTAGGGAGTAAAAGGTGATGCTGTGGTTGAGGTATGTGGGTCCAAGGTTGTGGAGGGCCCTCTAAGTGTGTACGAGGAGTTTGAAGTTGATCCTCATCTCGACGGGGAGGTGGTGGAAATCTCTCAAGTGTCCTGTGATGTGTTCTCGGCTAGGGATGTTCATGCTGAGTCTGACGGAAGGCATTCTGGATTTATTGTAGCTTGCTCAGGTTCTTCTTGGTGGTTCCGACATAGAGGGCGTTGCCGTATTCCGGTCTGCTTGTGATCAGGGTGTGTGTCACGGTTTTGCGCAGTCACTTGGGATCCATCTGAAGATTTTCTGTAGGAGTCTGAGGGTGTGAAAACAGGTGAAGGCGACTGAGTTGACCTGTTTTGTCATGGTGAGCGCTGAGTCGATTACGCTGAGGTTGCGTGCGTGGGCTGTTGGGGCTGCCAAGTGTTGAGGGCCACCAGGAGTTGTCCCAGGCTGAGGAGGAGGGTCCCAGGATTAGAAACTCAGTCAGTTTAGCTTAAGGCAGCTCGCTTTCATCCACATGGTGACTGCTTCCATCCTGTCTTGGAAGTTCTCTTTGGCCGTTGTGGGGTTTTCAGTCAAGGAGATGATCAGCTGAGTGTCATCGGCGTAGGAGACACTGCTCAATCCGTAGTTTCCGACAATGGGGGCGAGTGGGGCCATGTAGATGTTGAAAAGTCTGAACTCAACGAGGATCCTTGGGGTACCCTAAAGCTGATCTCTGTAGGTTTTGAACAGTGTGGCGGGAGTATGACTCTCTGACTTCTGCCTGTCAGGAAGGAGTGTATCCACCGAAGGGCCTTGTCTCGTATGCCTTTTGTGTGGAGTCTGGCACATAGGGTGCGGAGGTTCACTGTATCAAAGTCGGCCACTAGCTCTAGTAGGATGACGACTGCTGTTTGGTCGAGGAGAGAGCGGATGTCATCTGTGGCGACAAGCAGGGCGGCCTCTGTGGTGATTAGTTCTGAATCCTGATAGGGAGATGTTGAGGACATTTACTGCATACTACTGCGGACCACTGCTCATAAGAACTTTCAAATATACAAACAAATGATAACACTAACTTCAGCCTGCCCCCAAGTACAGCATCTCTTCGAGAACCTCATGTCCTTCAATAACTATCCCCAAACTCCAGGCTAACTTGAAACTATACTCTTGCCCACACCAAAAATCAAATAGCCAAAAAAGAGCCAAAAATCGGACACCAACAATCATATTGCTTCCATGTATCCATGCTTCTGCCTGAATTCATTTTTTTGTAATATTTGAAAACTTCATAAAAAAAGATCCTTGACCAACTAAAACCTCTTGCTAGCCATATAGATCTTTCAGCTCAAAAAATATTATTGCTAATTTTTCTAAAGCACCAATCTTCATGAGTACTAATAATGCATTGCTGTTAGCAGGATTTATCCACAGAATACTGAGGCAAGCTTTTGTTGCGCCATTGCTTAAGAATCCTGTCACTCACCCTTGCCTCCATACCATTGTCAAAATCGACCCAGTGGTCTCTGTGGAATCAACCAACCACTTGACTTTCAGTAAGGCTCCAGTCCTTGCCATAGAACTGAAACAGTCTCAATGGACACTGAGAGAACTCTTTTTTTTTTTTTTTTTCCGCAAGTGACACTGGTCAAAACTGCAGCAATCCTCTTGGACCTCTCTGCTGCCTTCAACACATTTGCCACAACACTTCTTTTCTGTTTGAAGTCCACATTTCTTCTGGATGTTGTACTCTACTGATTTAGATTGTTGTTTTGAAACCTTACACATAAGTTGACTTTGTCCCTTACTATCAAATACACACACTCTGTGGTGTGCACCAAAAGTCATCCCTTTTGTTGGCTCTCTTCAGCAACCATGTGGCTCCACTTGCAGCAGTCATCAACAGTCAAAAGAATGGCTACCAAATGTATGCCATTAAAGCTGACATATGCATTGGGTTTCCTAAAGAATTGTAAGTGCATGATTTCCTCCATTGTTGGCTCTACATGAATGATGCAGAAACTGAGATTGGACTGAGATGCCCTGAAAGGATGTCATCAATCTTTCCTATTTCCCTGGGCTCTTCTCCATCCCACCATCCAGACTTCTTCAGAACTTAGGGAGCTCTCATTGATTCCGTCTAAAGTTTGAATTGTACTTGTCATAACAGTGGCACTCTCCTGCACACAGACTGTCTTAGAGGACTTTGAGGAGCTCCCAGCCACAACTGAGTAAGCTACAAAGAACACAACAATTTACTGCCTGACTCCTTGGCTGCCTGTTAAATCATAGATTCATTTAAAAATCCTCTGATACACAAACCCTTGCATTTTCCGGTTAACTCTTTTTGCTATAGCATGACCGCCATTAATATAGCGCTCACAACTAGGCGCTATGGACGTGGATTCATGGCCAAACACCAGACACTGAAGCAGCGGCTGTTGTGTGATGCACATGTCTGACAACACCCCCTTATGCTGAATGTCTACAGTTTTAGGGGGCTCGGTTCCGCTGCCACACCTGCTTGAAATCCACCTAACCCCGACATTTCTGAAAAATAGACACCATCACATTGTCCATGGTTTGATTTATTTCTGTTGCTGTCCCTTGGCCTAGTCACACAAAGGGGAAGCATTTTTAGCAGGATGTGTGGGGGAACACTAGTTGATAGGAAATTTGTGGATCCCAGCTTGTTCTGAATGTTTACATTACAGAAATGCAAGATAGATGTGTGAGTTTTAGGCAGTGTTGGAGGATTGCAGGGCATTCTGGGTGCAAAAACATTGTGGGATCCACACCAGGCACAGCACCTTGGACTCCTCCAGCTGTCTATTTTTCAGAAATGTCTGGGAATGGTAAGTTTTCCTGAGTTCCTGCTAAGCTAGAGCCCAAAAATCCTCAGCTACCAAATTACAGCGAGCATTGGCAAAGCCAATAGCTTTCGCCTTCATTTTTTCTTTATAATTGAAATCAAAAATATTTGTTATAATAATGCTTGTTTCAAATTTGATAAACCGTTAATGGTTTATCAAATCTAAAACAAGCATTATTATAAAATGTTTCTAATATTTGTAATCCAGTTAGATAGAAAGAATAAACATGGGCGAAACCTATAGGCATGAGGGCATGCGGCAAAGAAGAAAGAAGACGGTGAAGAAAGAAGACAGACGACTGCATGCAGTAAAGAAGACAGCCAAGAAATAATACAGAAGACTGCGGGAAAGAAGACAGTGAAGACAGAAGATGGCAAGCAGGAAGAAAGAAGACAGCATGTGGGAAAGAAGACCGCGAAGAAAGAAGTCAGCACGTAGACAGAAAAAAATGGCAATGAAGAAAGAAAAAAAGACGGCAACGAAGAAAGAAGAGCGAGAAGACGTCGGCGAAGAAAGAAAAAGGAAGTATCTTCAGCGTCGTAGCCAGAGGAAGGTCACTGGCCAGTGTCTAATTGGAAGTGACCGGAAGGAGTACTTGGTCCAGAGGCAACTTGACGGCAAGGTTGGCCAAGAATACGTTGAAGACATCAGTAAGTGACATGTATATGATTTGCTGGCCTATTAGAAACACGTAAATCAGAGCGGCAAAGTAATCCAATGGTAAGGTCAGCAGGTAAGTAAGAGGCTGGTTCTATACCCCTTTTAAGTTTTTTTTTTTTTTTTTTTTTTTTTTTTTTAAATCAGCTAAAGATTTTGCAAGCAGTGCACTAATGTGTGTACAGACGAAACCTAAAAAAAAAAAAAAAGGGGGGGGGTCAGTTTTGAGTGTGAAAATTTGGCTTTTATATGTTGCAGTTTGAGCCTTTTGCTGTCGCTGGTGCTAGTCCTAAGCACATAAGTTGGGTACTGTTTTTATTTGGGTATGTGTGAGAAGGCTTAATAGGTAGGTGGAAAATTATGGATTTCCTCAGATTCTGGAACTTTCCCTCACAGAAATGTGAGGAAAATGTCTGTTTTTGAATGAAAGGTTGTCGTTTGCAAACGCTTCCGGGTAAGAAAACCTTGTGAGAACCAGACAAGTCACACCAGCCTGAGCTGGTGTCTAGTTTTCAGAAATGCTTTGGTCTGGTAGGTTTCCTCGGGTGGCAGCTGAACTAGGGCAAATTCTGCAGTTACGAACATTATATATATATTTTTTAAAAAGCGTAGATTTTAGTGGGTGAAATGTGATGTCTCCAGGTTGTGTTTTGTGTTGTACCGTTTTTATTTGGAGTATTGCAGGAACACAGAATAATAGAACGTGTTATTACTAATTGGATTTCTCTGCATATTTTATTTATTATTTCAGATGTTTCCCAACAGCAGATAAGTGAGAATGACTACACAAATTAAGGCAAAACACTTCCTTTCATGATACTTGGGCTGATTCTGTTCCTCCTTGAAAACAACAGGCTAGCTATCAACTCCCACGTGCATGACCCTGTACGGGAAAACAAATGCTAAAGTGATATGTTTTAGTGCAGGATTCACTGTGATGGTGCATAGAGGCACATGCACAACCACCCTTTAAATTGCTAAAACCACTCTGGTACTTCAAGAGGACTTTATTTTCTGGTCTCCAAGTTGTGAAGGAGTTTTAACAAAACCAGACTAAAGGAAACTTTAACCCCTTCGCTGCCAGGCCTTTTCCCCCCTCAGGTGCCAAGCCTTTTTTTGGCTGTTTGGGGCAGTTTGCGCTTAGGCCCTCATAACTGTTTGTCCACATAAGCTACCCACGCCAAATTTGCTTCCATTTTTTTCCAACATCCTAGGGATTCTAGAGGTACCCAAACTTTGTGGGTTCCCCCGAAGGGGATCAAGAAATTAGCCAAAATACCGCAAACAAATCATTTTTTAAATTTTTTACACAAAATGGGAAAAATGGGCTGCAGAAGAAGGCTTGTGGTTTTTCCCTGAAAATGGCATCAACAAAGGGTTTGCGGTACTAAAATCACCATCTTCCCAGCTTTCAGGAATAGGCAGACTTTAATCAGAAAACCCAATTTTTCAACACAATTTTGGTATACAGCAATTAATTTGCTGTAATATAAAGAGTGAAAAATAGGTATCAAGAAAACATTTGTATTTCCAAAATGGGAACAGGATAAGGTGTTGAGAATCAGTGGTTATTTGCACTTCTCTGAATTCCGGGGTGCCCATACTAGCATGTGAATTACAGGGCATTTTCAAATAGACTTCCTTTTTGCACAGTCTTATTTTTGGAAGACAAAAATGTGGAGAAAGACAATGGGCAATAACACTTGATTTGCTAATCTGTTTTCCCCCAAATCTCCTGATAAAAATGGTACCTCACTTGCATGGTTAGGCCTAATGCTCGCGACAGGAAACGCAACATGGACACATCACATTTTTACATTGAAATCTGACGTGTTTTTTGCAAAGTCCCTAGCTGTAGATTTTGGCCTCTAGCTCAGCTGCCACCTTGGGAAACCTACCAAACCTGTGCATTTTTTTAAAACTAGACATCTAGGGGAATCCAGGATGGTGTGACTTGTGGGGCTCTCACAAGTTATGTTACCCAGAATCCTTTGTAAACCTAAAAATTTGGCAAAAAAACACTTTTTCCTCACATTTTGGTGACAGAAAGTTCTGGAATCTGGGAGGAGCCACAAATTTCCTTCCCCATGTATTCCCCAAAGTCTCCCGATAAAAATGGTACCTCACTTGTGTGAGTAGGACTAGCGCCCGTGACAGGAAATGCCCCAAAACACAACATTGACACATCACATTTTCCCAAAGAAAACAGAGCTGTATTTTGCAAAGTACCAAGTTGTGGATTTTGGCCTCTAGCTCAGCCAGCACCTAGGGAAACCTAGCAAACCTGTGCATTTTTTTAAACTAGACACCCGAGGGAGTCTAGGGAGGTTTGATTTCTGTGGATCCCCCAGTGTTTTCTTACCCAGAATCCTCAGCTAAGCTCAAATTTAGCTAAAAACAAAAACACATTTTCTCCACATTTTTGAGTGTCATCACCGCACCGGAACACATTTCCTACCACCCAACGTTCCCCTCAGTCTCCCGGTTAAATTGATACCTCACTTGTGTAGGTGGGCCAAGTGCCTGTGACAGGGAACAGCCAAAAACATGTCGAAACTGAGGGAGAACCAAAGCGGGTCCAAAAGGGCAGTTGAAAAAAAAAAAAAAAATTTTAGGCTGACAAGTGTGGCAGAATTTTTATCGGTATAGATGAGGCAATGCTGCGTGGTAGGAATTTTGTGGATTCCTGCAGATTCCAGAAGGTTCCATCACAAAAATGGTAACAAATGAGTGATTTCCAACAAAGTTGGAGGTTTGCAGGGCATTGTGGGTAAGAAAATGGTGCAGGTGCATGTGAAGCACACCACCCTGGATCCACCCAGATGTTTACTTTTCAGATTTGTCTAGATCTTGTGGATTTTTCTACATGGCAGCGACCCAAAGTCCAATAAGTGCAGTCCTCTCCATTCCAAGTGGGACGATTTTGAGAGTTCGCCAAGCTCTCATGGCCCAAATGTAAAACCAAAACCATAAATAATCAAATGTCTTCTTGCTTGCTGAGAGATAAGATGTTTTAGTGTGCTGGGGGGAGAGCTGAAAGACTGTTAGTCCCTTCAGTTGGGGTGCGGGCATAACCATGCCCATACTGGTTGGTAGCAACCACCCCAGTATTTTTTGTTTAAATTCCCTGACATCTAGTATACGTTCTGCCCCCCACCCCCCTCCCCCCATAGGGTGTGGATCAGGGGTAATTGCCCTATCTGCCCAATGGTGGGCAGAACAACTTTGGCCCCATTTATTTGGGGTGGGGGTATGACCATACCCCCACCCTCTTATTTTGGGGAAGAAAAAAATCTTCCCCGGTCTCTGGTGGGCTTTTGATGGGCCTTCCAAAAATCGGCTGATCTGCCCCCATGGGGGGCCGATATGGCCAACAGGAATGTGTCCCCTTGGGGGAACGACCCTTGCCCAAGGGGCTTCCTCTCCCCCCACCCCCCCCCCCCCCTCCCCCACCCCTCCAACAAAACACACACATAAAAACACACCAATCCCTGGTGTCCAATGGTTTCTGCCCCCCTTTGGGGCAGATTGGCCTAACAAAAATAGGCCCATGGCCTAAATACAATTTTGCCCCCCAGGGGAGCGACCCTTGCCTAAGTGAAGGCAGAAAAGGCTTAAAAATATTTTGGCACTCCCCTCATTCAATAATATAAAAAATAATAATAATAAAAATAGGCCGATCTGCTCCCTTGCCTAAGGGATCGCTCCCCACATATAACAAAATGAAAATGTTTTGCCACCTCAGGGGTGGAAGGGGAATTGATTCCCCTTCCCATCCCTGCTGTGGGGGCTCCGAGGCGAGCTTCAAAGGGGGAGCGCTAGCGCTCCCCGTGAGCCGGTTCCAGGATGTAAAAGTTACGTCCTTGGTGCCTCAGCACCGCAGCCAAGGACGTAACCGTTACATCCTTGGCTGCCAACGGGTTAAAGGAATTTTCCCCATATTTGATGAACCTTTCGTTTTTTTAAATTTTTATTTCTGAAAGACCTAAGCCCTAAAATACAAATCTTATTTTTTAATAAGATTGCAGGTCATTACTACAGCAAAGCACTCAGACGTGGCCCCCAAGTCTGTGTATTTTGCTATTGCAAATTAAAGGATCAGATTAAAGTATTATGTTCATTACACACTTTGTGTATTTATATTTTTTACAAATTTCTCTTAAAAACAATTGATTTGTGTACTGTTTTTGTTATCTGACGACTTGTTTAAAATGTAGCAAATTATTAACCTAAAAAACGAATTGCTACTTAATATATAACCAAGTACCTTAATGCGTTTGTGATGTGTTGTGCATTAATGTCTTCTATGTAAATGAATACAAATACATAGTTTCAGCCTTTGAGAGTGCAAAATGTGCCACCTAAATCAAATGGTAATTAAGGAATGTTTGTGGCTGAAATAGCGACCATACTGGCTACCACAGAACCCTGGTCCCTTGTCTTTATTTTCTCTATTGTGCTTCCTCCTTGCTTTCCTAATCCTCATGCAGAGTAATTCGCGGGGGACCGGTGATGTTTCGGATTCAGTTGCCCCAAGTTGTTTTTATTGGGAGATGTCCTATAAATGTGTTAATTCTTCAAACAATGTTTAAAGCTTGACAATATATCCATGCTGATATTAATATGAAAAAATAAAGATTGTATTACAGACTTTATTTGCTAATCATAAATATTCTTTGAAAGTTTTCAGGGTTCATTTCATGATATTTTTGTGGTCATGTTCGATAATTTCACACAACATGCTCCTTCGTGAACTAACATTGTTTTGTTTTTATTCTCTTTAGGCTACTAGTGAGTGCATCCCAAGATGGAAAACTAATTATTTGGGATAGCTATACAACTAATAAGGTAACGTTTACAGAAATAATCTAACTGAAAGCAGGTATAATAATATTTAATTTCAAATACTTCTAAAGTTTTATTGCTACTTAACTATTTTTTTCGATTGAAACATCCTTTATCCAATATAATATAGATCAGACATTCTAGTTTGTCTGCAATTCTTGCATTTGCACATCTGTTGCCCTTTCATGGCGATCTCAAGCTGTGCCTTTCACACATGAAATCTCTTCTAGATCCACATTCTTCGCACAATTCCCCCATCTAGAGGTTGGATTCGGAAGTGTCTTGCTGAGTAAAAGTTCTTGCGATAATGCTTGTGGTCAATATAGGCGCAGCACTTGTATGACGTTGACTGTTAGATAATTTGTTTTTGCTGTTGTGTTTCGGAGGTGCATCATTTGAGATCCTGATTTCCATTGAAGGTGGTAAACAATTTCTCAAGGGTACCACCGAAAGTGGTTGAGCAAGATTGTTTAGATCGAAGCTCGAGGCAGGTTTTGTCACAAGTGCTTTGATGTATATGGTTGAGAACGATAAATAGTCCACCTGGAAACCCTTATTTTAGAGCATGAGCACAGTCTTTATATGCGTCCTCCCTGACAAACACCAAGTCTGTATGTTTTACCTTCTTAGAGATCATACTTTGGAAGATTGTTTTTCATGTTCACTTTTGGTTGGAGACTTGTTGCTGCAGATTCCTCAACTTTTGAATATTCCCCAGACGTCAGCTGGATCCAGAAACATTTTTGCAATACGAGTGCCCACCAGAAGGTGGCTAAGCCCTCGAAGCACAAGAAGTCAGTCGAAGGACCTCGGGATAACCCCATCCATCTGTACGAGAGAGGTATACCAGGATAGAGGTGTTGGAGGGCATTGCCTTGATTATGGAAGGCAATCGAGGTTGAAGAGGGAGATCTGAAAAGCGTTAGCTGGCAACAAGCACAATGCATTGAAGGCATGCATGGCTGAGTATATCTCCGATTGTACAATAGAAGTCCTGTTGAATATCATTGATAGGCCACTTGGAGGAGGACACTTCTTTGGCCCAAAGATAGACCGCTCTCTAGAGGCTATGAAGAAAGCAAATGAAAGGGCAAAGGCCATGGGGCTTTACAGACATATAGACCATCTTTAAAAGATTATTGACTGCAGGCAGAACAGGTCAAGGGAGGCATTTTTCTGGCCCACAGACCCAAAGACACTTGAGAGGTAGTTGGGTCTCTATGATTTCACAGTGGCAACAATAACAATCCCTACAAAAACACTTTGTTAGCGGAAAAGCAAAACCACAGGGCTGAAACTCCAGGGGATCTGCATCTAGCTTCTCAAAATGATTTGCATCTATCTCCCTTCATAGCTCTCCCACCCCTTGAACACAAAACCCCTGTGGCGGAGAGATTAAGGGACTTCATACACTAATGGGTGTCCTTCACCATGGCCAGGTGGGTTGTAAGTATTGTAAAGCAGGGCCATTGTAGAGCCTTTGTACACATACCAACATACAAACCACCAGAGCTTCAGAGGTACAAAAAAGGTCCAGTTGAAGATCCTGCAAGCAGAAGTACAGCAACTGCTACTAAAAGATGCAATAGAAAAGGTCCTACTGAAGGAAAGAAACACAGGCATATATTCTGTCTACTTTCTAGTCCCCAAGCATGACAGCACTGTGAGACCTTTTCTAGATCGAAGATCCGTAAACAGGTGCTTAAACACACAGATTACAAGTGCCAACATTGCTGGATATTATCTATTACAGGAAGGGGGAACTACTTGACAACAGTAGATCTCCAAGATAGCTACTTCCACACTACCTATGCACCACTTACACAGACGGTACCCAAGGTTTAGGATGTTGGAAGTACTTATCCAGCTCGAAGTGTTGCTATTTGGCATGAAATCTGTGCGCAGGGTATTGACAAAAACCCTTACCGTAGTAACAGCAGAAACATACACTAAGAAAAAGTGCCATGCACAACAGCTACTACCGGTGCCAACAAAATCACACTATCACACAGGATCACCATAAACTGGGTGAAGTCAACCAGTCATTGGTTCTTAAACAAGGAGGGGTTGGGATTATCTAGTGGTTTTACCAAATAAGGTCAGCAAAGGAATGATCTGGTGAGATGCATCAAACATGTTGAATAAAACACCATTCACAACAGCCGTACTACAAGCTATCATAACAGATGGCTCACACATAGGGTGGGGCATATGTAGGTACACTCACGGTAAGGGGCATGTTGTCAGCCCAGGATACTGTCAAACACATAAATTATGTGGAACGGAAAACCATATTCCTACAGCAGAATGCTTTTCAAAAGCAAATTCAGCACAAAGCAGTTCAAATACTAGTAGACAACATAACAGTCCAGTTCTACCTCAGCAAGCGAGAAGCACATTGTCCTTCCCAGTTCGCTCAGACCATCTGGAAATAGGAGATCACAAACAACATCTCGCTTAATAGCAAATCATGTGCAGTGATAGACAACACAGAAGCAGGTGAACTAAGCAGAAAAACATCCTGCCCAATTGGGAACTAAAACTATAGTAGACACACACTTCCAACAATTAGGATCAACCTCAGGTGGGCATATTTGCAAATGAGAAAATAGAAATTGACAGTCCTTCGTGTCCAGATATTACCACCCACAGCCTCTGGATAATGCTTGGTTTTAATTTGGTATGGAATATTTGCATACGCTTACCCTGTAGTACCGCTAATTCCAACAGTTTTGGAAAGAATCAAAGTGTTCAACAGGACAGTTATCCTAGGAGCACCAAGATGACCACAACAGCCTTGGTTCTCTTAGCTGTCAAACCAACAAAACATCAGAATACCTTTACACAAGGGCACCGTGACCAACATGCAGGGAAAGGTATTTCACCCAAACCTGGGAGATCTACAGTTAATGGCATGGCTTCTGAAATAGCAGTTTCAGCATTTGCACTTAAAGCAAAAAACAACATCGAAAACTATTAAAGAAACAAGGACACCTTTCACTTTAAAATACTATTCATTAAAGTGGAAAAGATAGTTTGCATGGTGTAAGGATGAAACGTTCCTAGATGGTTTGCTCATTGAAGCTGTCCTAGACTGATACCTCAAACATCTATCTATATGTAAATTATTCAGTGGTTCTCTAAGGATGTGTTAGTCTGTGGTTGTAGTCTATTTATAGGTATTACACATAAAGAAAGTTTTCACGTTCCATCTAATTAAGAGATTCACAGAGGAGGCTATAAAACTGTTCCCTGCAAGAAAACCACCTACTCTGCAGTGGGACATGTATTTAGTTCTAATAAGGGTAATGAAAGAATCTTTTAAATGCATGCACAAAGCTACACAGAAACATCACATGTTAAAGACCGTTTTCCTAGTAGCTGTCGTATACCTGAGAAAAGTGAGGAAGCTTCCGTGCAGGAACCCTTTATTTCTGTACACAAAGACAAGGTGGTCATGAGAACGCACCCAAAACGTGTACCAAAAGTCATAGCAGCTTTTCATGTTAATAAAATGTTCATGCTTCTGCCCTTTTTCCAGAAGCTGTTAAATGTAGCTAAAAGAGCACTACAAACTATAGATGTGAGAAGAGCGGTCATGTAATAGCCACCATAGGCAGCAGGAAACAGTTAAGTTCTTTGTAGGGCATTCTACACAAGCCCTAGGAACACCAGCGACAAAACACTTTTGCTAGATGGATTGTTCAAATCATAGAGAGGTGCTGTTCACTGAACAATGAGCGTTTAAACGACAAACCAAGAGCCCACTTAACCAGAATTAAAGGGACTACAATGCCTTTGTAGCAAATGTATCCTTGCAGGTGATGACAAAACAAATACATGTGCTTATGAACATACCTTTACTAAACACTACTGCATGCATTTAGACTCAAGGAAGAAAGTAGCAGTAGGTTAAACAGTATTGAAAAACCATTTTGCTTCCACTCCCTCCTATAATGACCTCACGAAGGGGGTCATAACTGCTAAGAAATCTGTGCTAAACATGGTCATTTAGAACAAATTTCATGTTGCAAATAAACCAGTTACTTACCAGTAATTGTGGTTTAGTTGCATAAACCTCTTCTAGATTGATACACACCCTCCCACTTTGCTTTGGGAGGAGGATTTTGGAGAGAGAAAAAAAAAGTAACATGGTGGGCTCACTTAGGGGCATTGCGGAATTGCAATTAATGTCATACAAGGGCAGTGCCTATGTTCAGCCCTACTCACTATCCATTTTTTTTTTAACCAGAGTAAACATTCCCAAACCAAACCAAGTAGTGGAATTGTGCAAACGGTGAATCTAGAAGAATTTCAAGCTGCAAAACCATAATTACAGGTATGTAACTCGTTTTTCCTTGTATATTTATTTCTTGCATTGGGATCACACATCTTGAACTGTATTCACAAAACATTGCTTTTTGTGGGTGAAATCTGTGGTACATCACCCTCACTTACGCAGGTTGTATTATTTCTGAAGCAATGCTTGCTGTTACTCTATGTAGGAAGTTGGCTCTGTATATACTATTTCACAGGTTCCAGATTTACAGTTAATACTTTAAATGTAAGGTACTTCACTTAAATACTTTAGGAACTTTGAATGAAAACAATATCATGTACAGTCTTTGTAAAAATGGCAATAAGCTATTTTTAAAGTGGACACAGTGCAAAAATCAACAGTTCCTGAGGGAGGTAAGTAAAGGTTAGATTAGGAGGTAAGTAAAACACTTACAAGTATCAGTCCTGGGGCATAGGCAGCCCACTTTTGGGGGTTCAAGGCAACCCCAAAGTTACCACATCAGCAGCTCGGGGCCAGTCAGGTGCAGAGGTCAAAGAGGTGCCCAAAACACATAGGCGCC
This sequence comes from Pleurodeles waltl, assembly GCF_031143425.1. Classification (NCBI taxonomy): domain Eukaryota; kingdom Metazoa; phylum Chordata; class Amphibia; order Caudata; family Salamandridae; genus Pleurodeles; species Pleurodeles waltl. Next base: position 68,572,093 of record NC_090450.1, on the reverse strand, counting down.
TATGGGGAACAGGGGTGCTCCGGTTCCAGTCTGCCAGCAGGGTAAGTACCTGCGTCCTCGGGGCAGACCAGGGGGGTTTTGTAGAGCACTGGGGGGAGAGGGGGGACACACGCAGGCACACAAAACACACCCTCAGCGGCAAAGGGGCAGACGGGTGCAGTGTGCAAAGCAGGCGTCGGGTTCTCTATAGGTTTCAATGGAGGGACCCGGGGGTCACTCTGACAGTGCAGGCAGGCACGGGGGGGGGGGACAGCCACCACCTGGGCAAGGCAGAGGGTCGCCTGGGGGTCACTCCTGCGTTGAAGTTCGGTTCCTTCAGGTCCAGGGGCTGCGGGTGCAGTGTTGGTTCCAGGCGTCGGGTCCCTTGTTATAGGCAGTCGCGGTCAGGGGGAGCCTCTGGATTCTCTCTGCAGGCGTCGCTGTAGGGGCTCAGGGGGGTCGTCTGTGGTTACTCACGGGCTCGCAGTCGGCAGGGAATCCTCCCTGAGGTGTTGGTTATCTGCAGGTCGAGCCGGGGGCATCGGGTGCAGAATGTAGAGTCTCACGCTTCCGGCGGGAAACGTGAAGTCCTTGGAAATTGCTTCTTTGTTGCAAAGAAGTAGCTGGTTTTGAACAGGGCCGCTGTTCACAGGAGTTTCTTGTTCCTGTAGTCCAGGGCAGTCTTCTGAAGCTTCAGAGGTTGCTGGTCCCTGTCATATGCGTCGCTGGAGCAGGTTTTCGAAGTTGGAGACAGGCCGGTAGGGAATGTCGTCTACCTCCTTCTCTGCAGGCTTGTAGGTCAGCAGTCCTTCTTCTTTCTTCAGGTTGCGGGAATCTAGTTTCCTAGGATCTGGGGAGCCCCTAAATACTGAATTTAGGGGTGTGTTTAGGTCTGGGAGGGCAGTAGCCAATGGCTACTGTCCTTAGAGGGTGGCTACACCCTCCTTGTGCCTCCTCCCTGCGGGGAGGGGGGCACATCCCTATTCCTATTGGGGGAATCCTCCAAAATCAAGATGGAGGAATTCTAAAGGCAGGGTTCACCTCAGCTCAGGACACTTTAGGGGCTGTCCTGACTGGTGGGGGACTCCTTGTTTTTCTCATTATCTCCCCTGAACTTGCCGCCAAAAGTGGGGGCTTTGTCCAGGGGGCGGGCATCTCCACTAGCTGGAGTGCCCTGACACATTGTAACACGAAGCTTGAGCCTTTGAGGCTCACTGCTAGGTGTTACAGTTCCTGCAAGGGGTGGGAGGGTAAAGCATCTCCACCCAGTGCAGGCTTTGTTTCTGGCCTCAGAGAGCACAAAGGCTCTCACCCCAGGGGGTCAGAAACTAGTCTCTCAGCAGCAGGCTGGCACAGACCAGTCAGTCTTGCACTGAAGGATTGGGTAAAATACAGGGGGCATCTCTAAGATGCCCTCTGTGTGCATTTTTGAATAAATCCAACACTGGCATCAGTGTGGGTTTATTATTCTAAGAAGTTTGATACCAAAATTCCCAGTATTCAGTGTAGCCATTATGGAGCTGTGGAGTTTGTTTTTGATTAAATATGGCTACACTGTACTTACAATGTGCTGGTGCCTGAATGCAGGCACTTGTGCCTTCATAACTAAAACCGACTAGCTATTATAAATTTAATACGGTTAAGAGCCCCCGTCCAGGGAGCCCGTCAGGGGTTGCAGCACCGGCCTGGCATGGAGCATTCCCGATGATGATGCCAGTCATCCAATGTGATGCTTGAGGGTTCTTGTTCCTGAGACATCAGGTCTCCTGGAATGTTAGTATAGTTTGGAACAGTGTACCTTTTGTTTATATCACTTACAGTGGGAGACTGTACACTGGACCAGTAAAACCTCCCAGTCCCTCCCCCCCTCTTTTGATTTGTAAGAATAGACTTAGACACTGTAGGGCCATATTGCTCATGCAGCTATGCCCTCACCTGTGGTATAGTGCACCCTGCCTTAGGGCTGTAAGGCCTGCTAGATAAGTGACTTACCTATGCCACAAGCAGTATTTTGTAGGCATGGCATCCTGAGGGGGATGCCATGTCGACTTTGCCTTTTTCTCCCCACCAACACACACAATCTACAATGGCAGTGTGCAGGTGTTAGGTGAGGGGTCCTCTAGGGTGGCACAACATATGCTGCAGCCCTTAGGTACCTTACCTGGTTACAGGGCCCTTGGTACCACTGGCTACTTTTACAATGGACTTATCTGTGTGGCAGGGTTGTGCCAATTGTGGAAACTATGATACATTTTAGGTGAAAGAACACTGGTGCTGGGGCCTGGTTAGCAGGGTCCCAGCATACTTCTCAGTCAAGTCAGCATCAATATCAGGTAAAAAGTGGGGGGTAACTGCAACAGGGAGCCATTTTCCTACACTCTACTAAATAGAGGAACATAATTTAGGTTCTGGTATTTGTATAGTGATAGAATGCTGAACTATGCTAAAAAAATAGTTTTTTTAAAGATAAAGTTAAGTGTTACACTTTTCTTGCAAATGTTTTTCCCTGGGGAGGTGGCGGTCCGCTGGGCTGCGGAAGGGCAAACCGTGCCCGCCGCATTATTTTAGCATGTCCCCCCACCCCCTTTTCATTTTTTTATCTTAACTCCAGAGTGGTGGTGGTCCCCGGGGCTACCATGAGCCATAGGATGGGGACCCCAGGTGCCCCCTCCTTTTTTTCACCCCCCATACCCCTCCTAATGCTCCTGAGACCTGGCCCACTGGGGGAAGTGTAAAGGAAAAGCACAGGAGACTGCAGTTTATTTTTATTTAATTTTTTTTAAAACCTTAGCAAAATTGTGCGAATCCATCTGCAGATTTTTGTCAGACTTTTTTTTTTTTTTTAAGAATTTCTTTTTAACCCAGGCAGGGTCCCTTGAGAGACCCCTGCACCAAGACTACGTGCTCAGGGTGTCCCTACCCTGACCCCTTTTCTTTTTATTTAATCTTATTTTGTGGGACTCTGCTAAAGATGAGTCCCAAAATGGCTGCCAGTCCTTGAAGTCTTGGCATCCAATCATATATCAGCACAGGGACAGTTGGATCTGCGGAGGATCTGCGTCCGTATGTATTTTTTTTACTTTTAATATCTCAACACTACTGAACGGATATACACCAAATAACAGAAAGCACAATTGGCGTACCAATATCTAGCTTCCTGCCAAATGTGGTGTTAAATCCGTTCAGCAGTTTGGGCTGTAGGTGTTTATAAAGATCCTGTGTAAAAAATAAATGGAGAAAACGTGTTTGGAGACACCCCCCTTATTCTCTGCCCCCCGCTTGATGGATCACCCTGAAACTTTCAAGACAGCACCTGAGCCGACTGTATTAGTTTCTAAAATTTTGTGAAGATAAGTCAAGCTGTTCAAAGGTATTGGCAAAACAAAAAACGCTCTTCATATTGAAACTAGGTCGTAACTAGAACTACCTACTGGCAACCTCAATATTCATATGTTCGATGGCATGTGTAGCTGCAGATACACATGCTGTGCATATCTCGCCATCTAGTGTTGGGCTCAGAGTGCTACAAGTTGTTTTTCTCCGAAGAAGTCTTTTTTCGAGTCACGGGATCAAGTTACTCCTCCTCTCGGTGATAGTGTGCATGGGCATCGCCTCCTTTGTTAGATTGTTTTCTTTCCGCCGTCGGGTTCGGATGTGTTCCCTCTTGCTCCAAGACTTTCGATTCGGAAACTTTATATTACCTTTTCTCATACCGTCTGTATTGATTCCGAATGCGTTTACTTCTGCAATCAATCAGATAGTACCGTCGGGATCAAGAAAACGCTTTTTGGGCGCTTGCGCCCTTCTTAGGCCTGTTCAGGCCTACTGCGCCATAGCCTGATGGATCGGACTCCATTCCGATTCTGTCCTCGGTGCCACGCTAAATTCCCTTATACTGACCAGCACCTGGTCTGTAATCTGCCTTTCTCCTGAACATCATGAGGAAGATTGTGAAGGTTGCCACTCGTTTCGATCGAAGAAAACACTACGTGATCGAAGGGCAATAACACTCAGGATGGCGTCGAAACATACAGAGTCCACCGACACTTTAGACGAGGAGCAGGCACAGACAGCTGTTTCGATCCCAGATTCCGACTCCGAACAAGGATCAGAAGACGCCAGCCAGCCAATCACAGCGGCGCAGTATGTGAGTACACCTGCCACTACACCCACTTTTAAAAAATCAAGCAAGGTCTTGGGTGCATCACTGCTGTCAAGCCATGGTTCCACCTGAAAAAAAGTAATCAGCGACCAGCCCCTGGGTTCGATGCTGAAAAAGGCCAAAACACCTCATCAACAGGCCACGCCTCTTTCGGTGCCAGAGTCAAGCAAGAAAATAAGAACCTCAACCTCTGAACTGAGCCCACGCCTACAATCTTTGGATCCGAAAGTAATGCGCCCGGCTTCGGAGCCGAAACCTCAGCTAATACCTTCGAGACCGAAACACCTCGGAACCGCTTCGGAGCCGAAAACATCCTTTTATACAGAAGAAACAGGACTTTCGACCCAAATTAAAAATATACCCAAAATATCTATTGAACATTCCTCTAAGGGCACAAAAACAACCTCTGAACATCAAATAGAGGAATCTGACATTCAACCAATGTTGGAGGCTATGGACAGCAAGCAGAGAAGAATACAAATCCACAAAGAGACAGGGAAAATTACTTATCCACCTCCACAGACTAAAAGAAAGCTAGCATTCCAAGAGACTCTTGATACTGCCCTGCCACCCACTAATATTTTCAAGTGAAAAGAAAAGCCAACACCTCTTCAGCTTTCTCCACCACATTCACAGCAGCTTTCTTTCTCACCACCACCTATTGCCACATCACACTCCCATACTTATTCACGGGAGACACGGTGAACCCATGGGACACGTATGATTCGGATCCTATACCATCCAGTGATCCAGATCTCTACCCAACAAACCATCCCCACCAAAGGGTAGTACGGTTTATACTCAAGTTATATCTAGGGCAGCTGCATACCATGGGGTCCAAATGCTTGCGGAACCTTTGGAAGGGGATTTTCTTTTTAATACACTATCCCCTACCCATAAACACTACCAGTGCTTACCAATGCTTCCTGGTGTGCTTAGGCACACAGACTGCAAATTTAAAGGACCTGTTAAAACTAGGGTTCTCACTCCAAGAACTGTTAAGAAATACAAGCCTGCACCAACAGACCCAATCTACATTACACAACAACTGCCACCAGATTCTATTGTGGTCAGTGCAGCCAGGAAACTTGCCAATAGTCAGTCTTCAGGAGATACCCCACCCACTGACAAAGAAAGTAGAAAATTCGATGCTGCAAGGAAAAGGGTGGCAACACAGGCAGCCAACCAGTGGCATATTGCCAATTCCCAAGCCCTGTTGGCAAGATACAACAGGGCACATTGGGATGAAATGCAAGAATTCTTGCAATACCTACCCAATGAACACCAAAAGAGGGCGCAGCAAATTGTAGAAGAGGAACAGGCTATTACAAATAACCAGATTAGGCCTGCTCTAGATGCAGCTGACACTGCAGCTAGAAGTATACTAGCATCACAATTGGACGACATGCAAGTTTAAGGTCCTCGGGTTTTAAACCTGAAATACATTAGGCAGTGCTTAATATGCCATTCGATAAACCGCAGCTCTTCGGACCAGAGGTAGACACTGCCATTGAGAAACGCAGAAAGGACTCTGATACTGAAAAAGCCATGGGAGCCCTTTATACCACACATTTCAGGGTTCCTTTTGGAAACCACAGTTCAGAGGAGGTTTTAAATTCCAAACTGCAGAAGCTTCCACCTCCCATCCAAAATAAACACAGCAGTATTATTCAAGAGGGTAATTTAGAGGTTCTTACAGAGGACAGAATTTCAGAGCCAGAGGAAATTTTTCAGCCTCAGAGTGCTACCACACCCACTAAACAATGACTTCCCATACATCCCATAATCCCATACGTCTCCTGTGGGAGGAAGACTGCAACAATTTTGTAAGGAAATGCCTCCTTGGCATGGTTACCCCCTGACTTTTTGCCTTTGCTGATGCCAAGTTATGATTTGGAAGTGTGCTGAGGCCTGCTAACCAGGCTCCAGCACCAGTGTTCTTTCCCTAACCTGTACCTTTGTTTCCACAATTGGCACACCCTGGCATCCAGGTAAGTCCCTTGTAACTGGTACCCCTGGTACCAAGGGCCCTGATGCCAGGGAAGGTCTCTAAGGGCTGCAGCATGTCTTATGCCACCCTGGAGACCCCTCACTCAAGACAGACACACTGCTTGCCAGCTTGTGTGTGCTGGTGGGGAGAAAATGACTAAGTCGACATGGCACTCCCCTCAGGGTGCCATGCCAACCTCTCACTGCCTCTGGCATAGATAAGTCACCCCTCTAGCAGGCCTTACAGCCCTAAGGCAGGGTGCACTATACCATAGGTGAGGGCATAGGTGCATGAGCACTATGCCCCTACAGTGTCTAAGCAAAACCTTAGACATTGTAAGTGCAGGGTAGCCATAAGAGTATATGGTCTGGGAATCTGTAAAACACGAACTCCACAGCACCATAATGGCTACACTGAAAACTGGGAAGTTTGGTATCAAACTTCTCAGCACAATAAATGCACACTGATGCCAGTGTACATTTTATTGTGAAATATACCCCAGAGGGCATCTTAGGGATGCCCCCTGAAAACATACCCGACTTCCAGTGTGGGCTGACTAGTTTTGCCAGCCTGCCACACACCAGACATGTTGATGGCCACATGGGGAGAGTGCCTTTGTCACTCAGTGGCTAGTAACAAAGCCTGTACTGGTTGGAGGTGCTTCCCGCCTCCCCCTGCAGGAACTGTAACACCTGGCGGTGAGCCTCAAAGGCTCACCCCCTTTGTTACAGCGCCCCAGGGCACTCCAGCTAGTGGAGATGCCCGCCCCCTCAGGCCACGGACCCACTTTTGGCGGCAAGGCCAGAGGAGATAATGAGAAAAACAAGGAGGAGTCACTGGCCAGTCAGGACAGCCTCTAAGGTGTCCTGAGCTGACGTGACTCTGACTTTTAGAAATCCTCCATCTTGCAGATGGAGGATTCCCCCAATAGGATTAGGGATGTGCCCCCCTCCCCTCAGGGAGGAGGCACAAAGAGGGTGTAGCCACACTCAGGGCTAGTAGCCATTGGCTACTAACCCCCCAGACCTAAACACACCCCTAAATTTAGTATTTAGGGGCTCCCAGAACCTGGCAAGATAGATTCCTGCAACCTGAAGATGAAGAAGGACTGCTGACCTGAAAGCCCTGCAGAGAAGACGGAGACACCAACTGCTTTGGCCCCAGCCCTACCGGCCTGTCTCCCCACTTCAAGAAAAACTGCAACAGCGATGCGTTCCACAGGGTCCAGCGACCTCTGAAGCCTCAGAGGACTACCCTGCATCTAAAAGGACCAAGAACTCCTGAGGACAGCGGCTCTGCTCCAAAGAAGAAACATCTTTGCAACAAATAAGCAACTTTTAAAGACAACATGTTTCCCGCCGGAAGTGTGAGACTTTGCACTCTGCACCCAACGCCCCCGGCTCGACCTGCGGAGAAACAACACTACAGGGAGGACTCTCCGGCGACTGCGACCCTGTGAGTATCCAGAGTTGACCCCTCTGAGCCCACCCAGCGACGCCTGCAGAGGGAATCCAGAGGCTCCCCCTGACCGTGACTGCCTGCTCCTAAGAATCCGACACCTGGTAAAAACACTGCACCCGCAGCCCCCAGGACCTGAAGAATCCGACCTCCAGTGCAGAAACGACCCCCAGGTGGCCCTCTCCCTTGCCCAGGTGGAGGCTACCCCGAAGAGGCCCCCCCCCTCCCCCCCTTGCCTGCCTGCTTCGCTGAAGACCCCTGGGTCTCCCATTGAACTCCATTGCAAACCCGACGCTTGTTTGCACTCTGCACCCGGCCGTCCCGTGCTGCTGAGGGTGTACTTTTTGTGCTGACATGTGTCCCCCCTGGTGCCCTACAAAATCCCCCTGGTCTGCCCTCCGAAGACGCGGGTACTTACCTGCTGGCAGACTGGAACTGGGGCACCCCCTTCTCCATTGAAGCCTATGCGTTTTGAGCACCACTTTGACCCCTGCACCTGACCGGCCCTGAGCTGCTGGTGTGGTAACTTTGGGGTTGCTCTGAACCCCCAACGGTGGGCTACCTTGGACCCAACTTTGAACCCTGTAGGTGGTTTACTTACCTGCAAAACTAACAAACACTTACCTCCCCCAGGAACTGTTGAAAATTTCACTGTGTCTAGTTTTAAAATAGCTTATTGCCATTTGTGAGAAAACTGTGCATGCTATTTTGCTGATTCAAAGTTCCTAAAGTACCTAAGTGAAATACCTTTCATTTGAAGTATTACTTGTAAATCTTGAACCTGTGGTTCTTAAAATAAACTAAGAAAATATATTTTTCTATACAAAAACCTATTGGCCTAGAATTGTCTGAGTGTGTGTTCCTCATTTATTGCCTGTGTGTGTACAGCAAATGCTTAACACTACCCTCTGATAAGCCTACTGCTCGGCCACACTACCACAAAATAGAGCATTAGAATTATCTCTTTTTGCCACTATCTTACCTCTAAGGGGACCCCTTGGACTCTGTGCATGCTATTTCTTACTTTGAAATAGTACATACAGAGCCAAATTCCTTCAAATTCCATTCTCACTGGCAGAACATCACCACAGATCAGTGGGTACTTTCAATTATCCGCAATGGTTATTGCCTGGAACTCATCTCCACTCCACCAAATATTCCCCCTCGTTCTCACAGACTCTGTGCAGAACACACTGTTCTACTAAAACAAAAGGGACAATCTCTATTACTCAATGGTTCCCATCGCACAGCAAGGGACCAGAGTATACTCGCTATAATTCCTTATACCAAAAAGGATGGTACTCTCAGACCCATTCTAGATCTCAGACCTCTAAATCTATATATCCTGTCAGAACACATTCATATGGTTACTCTACATGACATCATTCCCCTACTACAAATACATGATTACATGACTGTGTTAGATCTAAAGGACGCTTACTTCCACATTCCCATACATCCAGCTCACCGCAAATACTTCATGTTCGTAATGTCAGGCAACCACTACCAATTCAAAGTACTATCCTCCGGGGTAACAACAGCACCATGAGTGTTCACAAAATGTAGAGCTGTAGTAACGGCTTAACTCAGAAGATAACACATACATGTCTTCCCTTATCTAGACGATTGGTTAATAAAATCCAGCAACATTCTACAGTGTCAACAACACACACAATAGATGCCCTACACACACTAGGGTTCACAATCAATTACCAGAAATCTCATCTTCAACCAGCAAAAATTAAACCTTATCTAGGTGCACTTGTCAATACTCAAACAGTATTAGCCTACCCAAATCCACAAAGAATACAGGGTTTTCAATAAATATCACAAATGCAGGTCAATCAGACTTACACAGTACGATTTATCATGAAGTTATTGGGAATGATGGCATCATGTATAGCAGTAGTACCACATGCAAGACTAAACATGAGACCAATGCAACAGTGTCTCTCACAACAATGGTCTCAGCCACATGGTCAGTTACAGGATCTAGTGGTGTTAGACCGACAAACTTACAAATCTCTGCAATGGTGGAATCACAACAACTTAACAAAAGGGCGGTCCTTTCAAGACCCAGTGCCACAGACCATAATCACAACAGATACGTCAATGACAGGTTGGGGAGCCCACCTCAACAATCTAACAATACAAGGGGAATTCGACTCAACACAATCAACTTACCACATAAACCACTTGGAATTATTAGCTGTGTTCCTAGCCATCAAAGCATTCCAACCTCAGATTGTACACAAAACTGTCTTAATAAGAACAAACAACATGACAACAATGTATGATCTGAAAAAACAAGGGGTGATACATTCATCCCAATTGTCCCTTCTAGCTCAAACAATATGGAAATTGGCAATACACAATCAGATTCACTTACTAGCGGAATATGTCCCAGTAATACTCAACCTGCCAGCAGACCTTCTAAGCAGGATGCAGCAACAAATACACGAGTGGGAGATTCACCCACAGGTACTTCAATATTACTGTCAAGTGTGGGGAACACCAAATATAGACCTTTTCTGATGGATACAAACTACCTGTGGATTCCTCACCTTATGAATTCATCCTTGTGCCAGCATTCGACGGAAAGTTCTCTTCCTAGCTCTCCACGTCGACGAGGACATCACAATTGCACGGCTCCACGCGACTCCGTCTGACGTCACCGTGCCAATACGAGGTCCTCGTCGGCGTACTGACGTCAGTTTCCTTTTTTCCGTGTCTTCAACGCCAACGTTTTTTTCCTGGCTCGTTGGATAGTGTATATCTTTGGTTGTTACAATGTCTCCTCCGAGAAAATCGGGTTTCAAGCCTTGTAGTGAGTGTCGCGTAGGATGTCGGTCACGGATCCGCATGAGAACTGCCTCTGGTGCCTTAGCTCTGAGCACGATGTCGAGAGGAGTGGTTCGTGCCAGCGTATGAATCCTAAGGCACTTAAGGAAAGAGAGGCCAAGCTTTCTTATCGAAGGCTAAGAAGAAGGACCACAAGAGGGCTTCTTCTCATTCCTCTTCCAGGAGGCATAGGAAGAGGCGTCGGTATAGGAAGAGGCGTCGGCATGACTCTCGGTGCGTCATGGTTCACGGTGCCGATCGACACGGAGCCGATCAAGGTCTCCAACTCGACGTCGAAGTAATTGGGAGGTGAGCCCTACTGTGACTCCGCAGCCCCAGAGCCCAGAAGTGTCTCCGACGCTGTCAGTATATGAGGTGGCTCCTCATGGCTCTCAGTTTTCTCAGGCGCACAAGCCTGATGTGCACCAGCAGGATTAAGAACAGCGTTATCCTGCCTTCCCGGCTCTGGGAGTGGATCCAGCGGCATTTTTAAATGCCATGTATCCTGTTTTCCAGGCTATGGCCCCTGCTGGTGCACCGGTGGCTCCCACGGGGCCATTAGCTTTTTCTTTGGGCTCCCCGGCTCCATATCAGACAAAGCCGTTCATGCTGTTCTGCCAGGTTGAGGGTGCCGGGTTGACGTCGATGGTGTCTCCTCGAGGTATGGCGTCCCCATCTAGTCTAGATCCGTGGCGCCGTTGCCATCTCCGCGTCTGCCGATGCTCTCCCCTGGCCAGCCGACTCCATTACCTGCGTGCCAGCCGACTCCGAAGGAGGCGCCGTTGGAGTCCGTGTCGGCACCGGGTCCAAGTGATGGTAGGATCCATGCATCTTCTGCGCCTGGTCGGGATTCGGCGTTGATGGAGTCGATGTCGAAGTTAGAATCCCGCTTAAGATCTCGGAGAGAAGCCTTGTGTCTTCTTGAAGAAGAAGAAGAATACCGGCAATTGGAAGAGGGGGAGCTTATGGAGCCTTCGTAGGAATTCCAAGGATTGGGTTCGGCCAGTGGATTGGATACTTCCCCGGAATGGGACATTTCATCTTCGGGGGAGTTTACGGAGACGGCAGCGTCATTCCACTCGGTCATTAGAAAGGCAGCAGATTATTTAGACCTGCCTTTATCGGCAGCAGAGGTAAAGACAAATCTGCTGACTGAGATGCTGCATCCTTCTACATCCTCAGCTGATCCTTTGCTTCCCTTCAACGAGGCATTGTTGGAGCCTATTATGGACTTGTGGAGGAAGCCAGTTTCGGCTCCAGCTGTTAATAGAGCGGTGGCAAGGAGACATAGGGGGGCACCCGAGGATCCTGGGTTCCTCTCACGTCATCCAACCCCGGAGAGTTTAGTGGTTCAAGCGTCTTGCTCCACAAAGTCTGCTCCTGGTTCGTTCCCTTTGGCCCCGTCTAATAGGGAGTCCAAACAAACGGAGCAGTCTTCAAAAAAAGATCTTTTCGTCTTGCAGCATGGCGCTTAAGACTGTGAACGCTACCTGTGTGCTGGGCAGGTATGTCCATGCCCTTATGGATTCAGCCAAAGCTATGGTCGGGGATCTGCCACAGGAGGCGCAGAAGCCTTTTGGAACACTCTTCTCGGATGCACAGGCTGCTGCGCAACAGATTATACAATCTGGCCTTGATACCACTGACTAAATTGCTAGGACGATGGGGACATATGTCATTACAAGGAGGCATTCGTGGCAGAGGTCCTCTGGATTCTCCTCGGACGTACAGACCACCTTACTTGACTTGCCCTTCGATGGTGAACGGCTGTTTGGAGAGAAAGCTGACTCTGCCCTTGAACGTTTTAAGGAGAGCCGAGCGACTGCAAAGTCCTTAGGTTTACAAGCTACCCCTGCTGCTCCGTATAGGTGTTTTTGCAGATTCAGAGGGTTTGGTCGTGAGGCGTTTTTTTGGAGGCCCCAGTACTGCCAACAGCCTGCCAACCCGTCTTAGCGACCCTTTAGAGGGCTTGAGAGGGCTAGAAGGGCAGTCCAGCAACACCCTTCTTCGTCATCCTCTTCCTCTGGTGGACAACAGAAGGGAAGGCAGCCCTAGTTTTTCCCACTTCATCGAACATGCCTCTCCTGTTGGGGGGAAGGCTTCATCTTTTTCAGTGGGAGTTGAAAACAGCGGACTCTTGGGTGTTGAATATTGTGGAAAAAAGATATGCTCTCCCCTTTCAGGAGTTCCCTCCTCCCTCCCCCATCCCTCGTTTTGTTCGGAGGACCATCTTTTGTTGTTGCAACTGGAGGTTCTTACCATGCTATCAAAGGGTGCAATAGAGTTGGTTCTGGAGCAGAAAAGGGGTCAGGGTTGTTATTTAAGATATTTCCTGATCCCCAAGAAGGACGGTCGTCTGAGGCCGACCCTAGACCTGAGGATTTTGAATTGGTTCCTCAAGCAGGAGAAATTCAAAATGCTGACTCTGGCACAGTTACTTCTGGTGTTGTCAAGGGGGATTAGATGGTGTCTGTCGACTTGCAGGATGCGTACTTTCATATCTCCATACTCAAGTCACACAGGAAGTATCTCCGGTTTGTGGTGGGGTCGCAACACTACCAGTTTGTGGTCCTTCCGTTTGGGCTTACTTCAGCACCTCGAGCCTTCATAAAGGTGATGTTGGTGGTTGCAGCACATCTCAGGCAGAAAGTAATAGCGGTATTCCCTTACCTGGACGATTGGTTGATCAAAGCCAAGTCTCCAGAGTTGGTGCTGCATCACCTGCAAGGTGACAACCCAGTTGTTGTTCGACCTGGGGTTTTCGGTAAACGTGCCCAAGTCTCACCTGGAGCCCTCTCAACGCCCCCTGTTCATAGGGGCAGTACTGGATACAACATTGTATCTGGCCTACTCTCCGCCCCAGCGGATTCGGGACATTCAGGCGCTGATTCCAATGTTTCAAAATGGAGCGGTTGTTCCGGTTCTCAAGGTCTCACGCCTTCTTGGTCTGTTCGCTTCTTGCATTCTGTTGGTCACTCATGCGCGCTGGCATATGAGGGCTCTTCGGTGGTTTCAGCACAAAGGGGATCTTGAGGATTCGATAAGGATCTCCAGGGACGCTGTAGCGGATCTCCAGTGGTGGGCAGTGGACGGCAACCTTTCCCAAGGAAGGCCGTTCTCACTACCACCTCCAGTGGCCACAGTTGTAACGGATGCCTCCACTCTAGGGTGGGGTGCTCATCTGGGGGATCTGGAGATCAAGGGTCATCGATCTCCGGTGTAACAGATGTTTCATATCAATGTTGGAACTGCGGGCGATACTTCTGGCTCTCAAGGCCTTCCTCCCTTCCCTCCGTGGTCAGTCGGTTCAAGTCCTCACAGACAACACCACCGCGATGTGGTACGTAAACAAGCAGGGAGGAGTAGGGTTGTACCTTCTCTGCAGAGAGGCTCTGCGACTCTGGTCCTGGGTTCAGGACCATCAGATTTGCTTGATAGCAAATCATTTGGCCGGGGTTCTGAACGTACGTGCGGACAGTCTGTCGGCGCTTCTTGGCCGATCACGAGTGGCGCCTCCATCCAGATCTAGTCCGGTACATCTTCGAGATGTGGGGGTCTCCGCAGGTAGATCTATTCGCCACTCGGGAGAATGTGCACTGCCCGTCGTTCTGCAGTCTCCAGTATCCGTCGCAAGGAGCGTTGGGGGCTTTACGCGTTTCCCCCCATACCCTTGATTCCTCGGGTCCTGAGGAAGATTCGCCAAAACAGGGCCCAAGTCATCTTGGTGGCACCGGATTGGCCGAGAAGGGTGTGGTACACAGACCTTCTACAACTCTCAAAGTGCCCTCCGCTCCGTCTCCTGCTCAGGGCAGATCTCCGCTCGCAGGGGCAGGTTCTACACCCCCACCTCCAGAGCTTTCACCTACATGCCTGGAGATTGAACGGGGCAACCTGAGTTCTTTTTCTCTCCCACTGGATGTAGTGGATGTTATTCTATCGTCCAGGCGACACTCCACTAAATCCATTTATGCCAATAGGTGTGCTAAATTTGTTAGTTGGTGTGGAGAGAAGCAGAAAGATCCCTTGAAGGCTCACCTGTCCGATGTTTTGTTATTTGCCCTTTGGCAAAGAAAGGCTGTTCAGTAGCTACAGTGAAAAGTTATTTGGCTGCTCTATCGGCTTTTCTTTGTCTCCCGGATCAGCCCTCTTTATTCAAATCTCCGACTGTAAATAGGTTTATTAAGGGCTTACTTGATAAGTTTCCCCCCACGCCTTTTCACATGCCTCAGTGGGATTTAAATCTTGTGTTAACATTTCTGATGGGTTCACCGTTCGAGCCCATGCATTTGTCATTTTGGTTCTGAAGACGGTATGCCTTATGGCTATAACCTCTGCTAGGAGGATTGGGGAGCTTCAAGCCCTTTCCGTAAAACCCCCCTTTTCCTTGTTTTTTCCTGATAAAGTGGTACTGAAAACCAGGGCAGCTTTCTTGCCAAAAGTTGCCACTCCTTTTCATATGGGACAGGCTATTATCCTTCCATCTTTCTACGCTTCCTCCCCACCCCTCTAAAGAGGAAGAGAGACTCCACTGATTGGACCCTAGAAGGGCTCTCAGTTTTTATATTGAGAGGACGAAAGACTTTCGCCTAGAGGATCAGCTGTTCGTGGGGTATGTTGGTCAGCGGAAGGGCAGAGCAGTCCATTACAGAACAATCTCCAGGTGGGTCATTCTTTGTATAAAAGTTTGTTACTCACTGGCAAAGAAAATTCCTCCTGAGGGATACGGGCTCACTCCACCAGGGCTAAGTCGGCCATTGCGGCCCTGGCAAAGGGAGTCCCGGTGGTGGACATTTGTAAGGCAGCAACTTGGGCGTCCCTCCGCACTTTCGCTAAGCATTACTGCTTGGATGGTGAGGTTCGGAGGGACGGCCATTTTGCGCGATCTGTTTTACAGGATTTTTTGGTGTAATCAGACAGGCACACACATCTGAGTGTGGTACTGCTTTTGGACTCTATTCATAAGGTGAGGAATCCACAGGTAGTTTGTATCAATCAGAAGAACAAGTTACTTACCTTCGGTAATGCTTTTTCTGGTGGATACAATAGCTACCTGTGGATTCCTCACAGTCCCGCCCGCCTCCCCGTTGCCTGTCTGATTGCACTAGGATATGTGGTTGTATGGATATATGTATAGATTGATATTTTTCCTGTATATATATATATATATATATATATATGATGGTTTTTGGTTATGTTGCATCATGAGGGTTTCATGTATATATGTGTTTATTGGAGTTATTGTGGAAGTCGGTTTTGCACCTGTTCGCCTCAAAGGCACGTAAAAAGTGGGTGAAAATGACGTCAGCACGCCAACGAGGACCACTTATTGGCATGGTGACGTCAGACAGAGTCGCGTGGAGCCGTGCAATTGTGAAGTCCTCGTCGACGTGGAGAGCGAAGAAGAGACCTTTCTGTCGGATGCTGGTGCAAGGATGAATTCATAAGGTGAGGAATCCACAGGTAGCTATTGTATCCACCAGAAAAAGCATTACCGAAGGTAAGTAACTTGTTCTTCGCAACAAACGAAAACGCAAAATGCCAAAACATCGCATCCAGACACCCACACACTCTGTCGAAGGGCGATGCTCTATGGATCAACTGGTCAGTGATATTTGCTTACGCTTTTCCCCCTCTCCCGATAATTCTGTTCTGGTCTACAAAATGCGTCACACCTCTCTCACCATGATACTCATAGCTCCCACGTGGGCACGCCAACACTGGTGCACAACACTCCTGGATCTGTCAGTAGTGCCCCATCAGAAACTTCCACACAGACCAGATCTGTTAACTCAGAACAAAGGTCAAATCAGGCATCCCAATCCCAGTATGCTCAACCTGGCGATTTGGCTCCTGAGGTCATAAAGTTTGGATATCTACAGCTTCAATCAAAATGTATGGACATTCTAAAGGAATTGCCAGTCTTCGTTCCACAGCCAGATTCAATTGCTGAAAGAACTCTTTACACTCTTGATGACAAAAGAGCTCTCATTACGTAGAAGTGTATTCAAACTTGCTATCTTGAAGCTAAAAGAAAGCTATTAGTAACTCTTAAAGCGCATTCTATTCGAAAGAAAGGAGCTTCAATGGCATTCTTAGGAAATATACAAATAGCAGCCATATGCAAAGCAGCCACATGGTCCACACCACACCCATTTACTAAGCACTACTGTGTGGATGTGTTATCTCACCAACAGTAAAATGTGGTCAAGCAGTGCTTAAACACTTTCAAGCTACTCCAACTCCTACAGGTTAGCCACCTCTTACTTTAGGAGGGGACTGCTTTTCACTCTGCAGCTACACATGCCATTGAATACAAAATGTCACTTACCCAGTAGACATCTGTTTGTGGCATGTAGTGCTGCAGATTCACATGCGCCCTCCCTCCTCCCCGGAAGCCTGTAGCGTTGTAGTATTTTATTTATGTAAATATGTATACACCTTGCATGGACCTCTTCTTTTCTTACTATATATGTGTGTATCTATCTATCTATCTATCTATCTATCTATCTATCTATCTATCTATCTATCTATCTATCTATCTATCTATCTATCTATCTATCTATCTATCTATCTATCTATCTATCTATCTATATATATGTTCAATGGCATGTGTAGCTACAGATACACATGCTATGCACTTTTCCTGCCAACTAGTGTTGGGCTCGGAGCGTTACAAGTTGTTTTTCTTCGAAGAAGTCTTTTCGAGTCACGGGACCGAGTGACTCCTCCTTTTCGGCTCCATTGTGCATGGGCATCGACTCCATCTTAGATTTTCTTTCCGCCAGCGGGTTCAGACGTGTTTCTTTCCACTCCGGTTGTTCGAGTTGGAAAAGTCCTACAAACTATCTAAATTCATCGGTATTGTTTTCGATCAAGTACTGTCTATCATCGACACCTCGGTTCCTGCGGACACAGATCTCTACTTGACCTCTGGGGCACCCGCGCCCAACTCGGGCCTGGTCGGCCTGACCAAAAGTATTGTTGAAGCCTCATGGACCGGACCACGTTTAGATTCTGCCCTCTGTGCCACGCCAAGTACCCTTACACGGACCAACATCTAGTCTGTAACCAGTGTCCATCTCCAGACCACCAAGAGGATACTTGCGAGGCCTGCAGATCCTTCCCTTCGAAAAAGACTCTTAGAGACCGAAGAGCACAAAGGTTAGAGATGTTGTCAAGAAAAACCGAACGTATCGACGCAGTAGAGGAGGAGATGATCCACACTGCAGTCTCCGTCCGGGGGTCCTACTCCGAGCAAGAGTCCGACAACGACAGACCAATAACAGCGGGCCAGCACGTGAGTACGCTTGCCCAGACCCAATCCAAGCCCAAACACAAGGCCTCGGGACGCGACTGCCAGAAAGCCATGGCTCCACCCATAAGAAAATTACTGGTGACCAAGGAACATCTTCGGCACCGAGAAAGGTCACACCACAGAAGCCTTGGGACTCGAGCCGAAGCGCAGGCTCCGAAATCTTCAAGCACCGACCCATTGAGTCGAAGCCCCGAAAATCCCTCTCGGAGCCGAGGCCAACAACTACTCCAGTCCTTTTGATCCCGAAGAAACCAGCTTCGGAGCTGAAAAAACACAAATATACAGAGGGGCATGGACTTTCCAAGCAATTAAAAGAAAGCCATAGATTTGCGGAAGAACTTACGCAAATGGAGGAATTTGACAAAAAACAGGCCAGAATCCAAATTCATAAAGACACTGGCAAAATCCTCACTGCACCTCCTCTAAAAACAAAGAGAAAGCTGGCCTTTCAAGGACATTTGGACACTGACCAGCCACCAGCTAAAGTGCCAAAACCGAGACAAAAATCTCCGCCTCCTCAGTTCTCACCTCGCCAGTCTCCTCCTCATTCTCCTCACCTAACTGTCTCCCCACCTATTACCCCCACTGCACAGTCTCCAGCACACTCTGGACAGTCACACCAGGATGAGACTGACCCATGGGACCTTTATGATGATCCCATTTCAAACAATAGTCCAGAGAGCTATATGTCAAAGCCATAACCTCCAGAGGATAGCACTGCATATACACAGGTTCTAGCTAGGGCAGCGGCATATCATAACATAGCCATGCTCACAGAACCTCTGGAGGATGCTTTCTTATTTAACACGTTGTCCTCAACTCACGCCACCTACCAGAGTCTACCCATGCTTCCTGGCATGTTAAAATGTGCTCATCAAATCTTCCAGGAACCAGTTAAATCCAGAGCAATCACTCCAAGGGTAGAAAAAAAATATAAGCCGCCTCCTTCAGACCCAGCTTTTATTACCCAACAGCTACCCCCAGATTCCATAGTGCTCAGCGCAGCAAGGAAGAGGGCTAACTCCCAGTTGTCTGGGGACACCCCCCCACCAGATAAAGAAAGTGAAAAATTTGATGCTGCTGGTAAAAGGGTGGCATCACAGGCAGCTAATCAATGGCGTATAGCCAATTCCCAAGTGCTAATGGCCAGATACGACAGGTCCCACTGGGACGAGATGAAAGACTTTATCCAGCATCTCCCCAAAAATCAACAGAAGAGAGCCCAGGAAGTAGTAGAGGAGGGACAGGCAATTACCAACAATCAGGTCAGCGTTAGACTCCGCAGACACAGACGCAAGAACTATTAATAAGGCTGTCACCATTAGGCGACAGGCATGGCTTAGGTCGTCAGGCTTTAAACCTGAAATCCAGCAGGCTGTTCTTAACATGCCTTTTAAAGAACACTAGCTATTTGGCACACAGGTTGATACAGCCATTGAGAAAATGAAAAAAGACGCCAACACTGCCAAAGCTGTGGGGGCGCTTTACTCAACTCAATACAGAGGCTCATTTCGAAAGCCTCAATATAGGGGAGGCTTTAGACCCCAAACATCTGAGCCATCTACCTCCCAATCCAAACCCTCTTACCAGACACAATACCAGAGAGGAGGGTTTCGGGGAACCTACAGAGGACAATTTCCCAGATCTAGAGGAAAATATCATCCCTCAAAGCAACCCACACATACCAAACCGTGGTTTCAACCACATCTTCCCTCACCACACTTCCCCTGTGGCAGGAAGACTGCAAAAGTTCCACACCCACTGGTTACCCATCACAACAGACAATTGGGTCTTATCCATTATCCAACATGGTTACTGCATAGGGTTTGCACAAACTCCTCCAGATATACCCCCCAAACCACACAAACTCTCCTGTCAACACATTTCAATGTTGCAAACAGAGGTACAGTCACTATTACTCAAACAAGCCATAGAGCTTGTGCCACATCATCGAAGAGGAACAGGGGTTTACTCCCTGTATTTCCTCATTCCCCAAAAAGACAAAACATTGAGACCAATACTAGAACTCAGAACTCTCAATCTTTACATCCTATCAGAACACTTTCACATGGTAACACTAGAGGATGTGATCCCATTGTTACAACAACAAGATTGTATGGCAACCCTGGATCTAAAAGATGCGTATTTTCACATACCCATCCATCCAGCGCACAGAAGATATCTCAGGTTTGTAACACAAGGAAAACATTACCAGTTCAAAGTGTTACCTTTCGGGATAACTACAGCTCCCAGGGTATTTACAAAATGCCTTGCTGTAGTCGCAGCATACATAAGAAGACAACATATCCATGTCTTTCCATATCTCGACGACTGGCTAATAAAAGCCAACAGTCAAACACAGTGCCAATATCATACATGTTATGTAATAAACACCCTACACACAATAGGGTTCTCGATAAACTACCAAAAATCACACCTGCAACCAGCGCAAGTTCAACAGTATTTAGGAGCCACATTAAACACCCAAAGAGC
The DNA here is from genome assembly GCF_031143425.1 of Pleurodeles waltl. Lineage (NCBI taxonomy): Eukaryota > Metazoa > Chordata > Amphibia > Caudata > Salamandridae > Pleurodeles > Pleurodeles waltl. The sequence goes on along the minus strand of NC_090450.1, from coordinate 68,551,855 downwards.
ACTTGCAAGCCCAAGTCCACAAAGGGTACAATCATTCCACAACATATTACCAAGAATCCAGCAAAACCAACAGTTCACAGTCAAATTTATCATGAAACTGTTGGGCATGATGGGATCATGCATCACCATTGTCCCAAACGCAAGACTAAACATGCGGCCCTTACAACAGTGCCTTGCAAAACAATGGTCACAGGCACATGGTCATCTTCAAGATCTAGTGTTGATAGACCGCCAAACACACATCTTGCTTCAGTGGTGGAATTCCACAAATTTAAACAAAGGGCGGCCATTTCAGGACCCTGTGCCTCACGCCATTCTTACAACAGATGCATCCATGATTGGGTGGGGAGCACATCTCAGCAATCACAACATTCAGGGACAATGGGATACCAAACAAAAACAACTTAACATAGATTACTTGGAACTGCTAGCGGTATTCGTAGCACTAAAAGCTTTTCAACCTCTTCTTGTTCACAAACACCTTCTCATCAAAACAGACAATATGACCACAATGTACTACCTGAACAAACAAGGAGGAACCCACTCATCACAACTTTGTCTTCTAGCACAAACAATTTGGCATTGGGCAATTGACAACAACATTCACCCTGTAGCACAGTATATTCCAGGGATTCACAATCAATTAGCAGGCGATCTCAGCCGGGATCATCAGCAAACACACAAGTGGGAAATTCACCCCCAAGTACTTCACAAGTACTTTCGCCAATGGGGAACACCAGACATAGATCTATTTGCCACCAGCCAGAACGCAAAATGCCAAAACTTTGCATCCAGGTACCCACACCCTCTATCCAAGGGCAATGCTTTATGGATCAACTGGTCAGGGATATTTGCTTACGCTTTTCCCCCTCTCATTCCATTTTTGGTCAACGAACTGCGTCAAAACAAACTCAAACTCATACTTATAGTGCCAACGTGGGCACGTCAACCATGGTACACAACATTGTTATACCTGTCACTAGTACCACACGTCAAACTACCAAACAGGCCGGATCTATTGACACAAAACAAACAACTGATCAGGCACCCCAATCCAGCAATACTCAATCTAGCAATCTGGCTCCTGAAGTCTTAGTTTGGTTATCTATATCTTCCACCCGAATGCATGGAAGTAATCAAACAAGCAAGAAAACCCACTACCAGGCAGTGCTATGCAAACAAATGGAAAAGGTTTGTCTTTTACTGCCAATCCAAACACATAACACCCCTTGCCGCATCCATACAAGACATTGTAAGTTATTTACTTCATCTACAAAAAGCAAAATTAGCTTTTTCATCCATTAAAATACATCTTGCAGCTATTTCAGCCTATTTACAAAATATAGAAAACAAGTCTCTATTTAGAGTGCCTGTCATCAAAGCCTTTATGGAAGGTCTAAAACGTATCATACCTCCAAGAACAGCACCAGCACCTTCATGGAATCTCAAAACTGTACTCACACGGTTCATGGGTCCACCGTTTGAACCCATGCATTTGTGTCAAATTCAACTTCTAACGTGGAAAGTAGCATTCCTTGTTGCAAGCACTTCATTACGAAGAGTTAGTGAAATACAAGCATTCCCTATTGACCAACCCCTTAATACAAGTACACAGACATAAAATTGTACTTCGCACAAACCCAAAATTCCTACCTAAAGTCATCTCACCGTTTTCATTTAAATCAAACAGTGGAACTTCCAGTCTTCTTCCCACAGCCAGACTCAGTAGCAGAAAGAGCGCTGCATACATTAGACATTAAAAGAGCTTTAATGTATTACATTAACAGAACAAAATCATTTAGAAATACTAAACAGCTGTTTGTCGCATTCCAAAAACCCCATACTGGTAATCCTATCTCAAAACAAGGCATAACCATATGGATAGTAAAGTGCATCCAAACCTGTTACCTAAAGGCTAAAAGACAGCTATTAGTAACACCAAAAGCACATTCCACCAGGAAAAAAGGAGCAACAATGGCATTTCTAGGAAACATACCAATGACAGAAATCTGTAAAGCAGCCACTTGGTCAACACCCCATGCATTTACCAAGCATTACTATGTAGATGTGTTAGCAACAGAACAAGCCACAGTAGGACAGGCTGTACTAAGAACACTATTTCAAACAACTTCAACTCCTACAAGCCAACCACCGCTTATGGGAGGAGAACTGTTTTGTAGTCTATGCATTGCATGTGTATCTGCAGCTACGCATACCATCGAACGGAAAATACAGTGTATAGTGTACATCTGTTTGTGCATGTTCCGCTGCAGATTCACGTGCACCCTCCCTCCTCCCCGGGAGCCTGTAGCCGTTGAAGTTACATTTAAAATTTGTACATATGTGTATATATATATCTTTATTCCATTGCATGGACATCTCTTTCTGTACACTCTATCACTCCTACCCTACCCTCTGCGGGAAAACAATCTAAGATGGAGTCGATGCCCATGCGCTATGGAGCCGAAAAGGCGTCACCACTCGGTTCTGTGACTCGAAAAGACTTCTTCGAAGAAAAACAACTTGTAACACTCCGAGCCCAACACTAGATGGCAGGACCTGTGCATTGCATGTGAATCTGCAGTGTAACATGCCACGAACAGATGTACACTGGGTAAGTTACATTTTCCATATATATCTATATATATATATATATATATATATATATATATATATATATGTTCAATGGCATGTGTAGCTGCAGATACACATGCTTTGCACATCCTGCCATCTAGTGTTGGGCTCGGAGTGTTACAAGTTGTTTTTCTTCGAAGAAGTCTTTTCGAGTCACGAGATCGAGGGACTCCTCCCATTTCGGCTCCATTGCGCATGGGCGTCGACTCCATCTTTGATTGTTTTTTTTCTGCCATCGGGTTCGGACGTGTTCCTTTTCGCTCCGTGTTTCGGTTCGGAAAGTTAGTTAGAATCTCGGAAAAATTGACGGTATTGTTTGCGTTCGGTATCGGGTTAGTTATTACAGATCGACACCGACTTTTGAAGAGCTCCGGTGGCCCTTCGGGGTTTTTTCGATCCCCCATCTGGGCCTGGTCAGCCTGGCCACGTGTCTCTTCAAGGCTGATGGGACGGACCCCATTCCGCTTCTGCCCAAAATGTCATAACAAGTATCCGTATACAGATCAGCACCTGGTCTGTAACCTGTGTTTGTCTCCAGAACACAGAGAAGATACTTGTGAAGCCTGTCGGGCGTTTCGGTCGAGGAAGACATTAAGAGACCGAAGAGCGAGAAGACTGCAAATGGCGTCGGCGCCGACAGGACAAAGGCATTTGGAGGAAGAAGAAGAAGAAACCTTCTCCATCCAGGAGTCGGACTCGGATGAGCTCGATCCCGAATAAACGACTAAAACCGTGAGTAAGACGTCGAAACATAAAACTCACGAGAAATCCACAAAAGCCCAGGGGACGCCACCGCCAACAGGCCATGGCTTAACCCGGAAAACAGGTGACCGATCATCGGCACCGAAAAAGGGCATGCTTGTGTCGAAGTCATCCGACTCCGGTCGAGATACTGGCACACAGCAATCTCGAGCCCGAGAAAGCGGCTCCGAGCAAGTTCGGCACCGAGACAGCGGCACCGAAATGGGTCGGCACCGAGAGATCACGACGCCGAAAATAAAGAAAGTGTCGTCGGAGCCAAAAAAGGCTACCGAAAAGGTTTCCATTCCGAAACATCCAGCCTCGGAACCGAAATCAGGTTCCTACACAGAGGAACAGGGATTGTCCTCCCAAATGCAAGGACATAAGTTCGGACAAGAACTAGAAACAATGGAGCCAGACTACACACAAAGGAGGCTCCACATTCAAAAGGACACCGGGAAGATAAGCACTCTTCCCCCAATTAAAATGAAAAGAAGACTTGCCTTTCAGGAAAAGGACAAGCAGCCACAGGCAAAGGTAACAAGACAAACAACTCCGCCACCATCTCCACCACCATCAGTGCACACATCACCGGTAGTCACTCCACCACTGATGCAATCCCCAACTCATACCGCAATGAGTCAGGATGATCCCGACGCATGGGACCTTTACGATGCGCCGGTATCGGATAACAGCTCGGACTGTTACCCAGCGAGACCGTCGCCACCTGAGGACAGTACATCCTACACGCAGGTGGTCTCAAGAGCAGCAGTTTTTCATAATGTCACCTTGCATTCAGAACCAATAGAGGATGACTTTTTGTTTTATACACTATCCTCCACTCATAGCCAATACCAGAGCTTATCTATGCCACCTGGAATGCTAAAACACTCCAAACAGGTGTTTCAGGAACCATGAAGGGCAGGGCCATAACTCCGAGGGTGGATAAAAAGTACAAGCCACCTCCTACAGACCCTGTGTATATCACGCAGCAATTAACACCAGACTCTGTGGTAGTAGGGGCAGCTCGCAAGAGAGCAAACTCTCACACCTCGGGAGACGCACCACCTCCAGACAAGGAGAGCCGCAAATTCGACGCTGCGGGGAAAAGGGTTGCAGCACAAGCAGCAAACCAATGGCGCATTGCCAATTCACAGGCACTTCTGGCAAGATATGATAGGGCTCATTGGGACGAAATGCAACATCTCATAGAACACTTACCCAAAGAGTTCCAGAAAAGGGCACAACAAGTGGTGGAGGAAGGACAAAGTATCTCAAATAATCAGATACGGTCAGCAATGGATGCAGCAGATACAGCTGCAAGGACAGTAAATACTGCAGTAACAATAAGGAGACACGCATGGTTGCGTACGTCAGGATTCAAGCCGGAAATACAACAAGCTGTGCTGAATATGCCTTTTAATGGACAGCAGTTGTTTGGGCCGGAGGTGGACACTGCTATTGAAAAACTGAAAAAAGAAACTGATACGGCCAAAGCCATGGGCGCACTCTACTCCCCACAGAGCAGAGGTACATTTCGCAAATCACAATTTAGGGGGGGGGGGGGGGGGGGGGGGGGTTTCGAGTACAAGCTACAGAACCCACAACCTCTCAAACAAGGCCCACTTATCAAAGCCAATATCAGCGGGGAAGTTTTCGGGGGCAATATAGAGGGGGACAATTCCAAAAGAATAGAGGGAAGTTCCAGAGTCCCAAAACTCCTCAAAACAAACAGTGACTTCCAAGTCACAAATCCCCAACACATAACACCAGTGGGGGGGAGACTAAGCAATTTTTACAAACATTGGGAGGAGATAACAACAGACACTTGGGTACTTGCAATTATCCAACATGGTTATTGTATAGAATTTCTCAAATTCCCTCCAAACGTCCCATTAAAAACACACAATATGTCAAAACAACACATGGATCTTCTAGGACTAGAGGTCCAGGAATTGCTACAAAAAGGAGCAATAGAATTAGTACCAATTAAACAGAAAGGAACAGGAGTTTACTCTCTGTACTTTCTCATACCCAAAAAGGACAAAACACTGAGACCTATATTAGATCTCAGAACGTTAAATACCTACATCAAATCAGATCACTTTCACATGGTGACATTACAAGACGTAATCCCATTGCTCAAACAACAAGACTACATGACAACACTAGACCTAAAGGATGCATACTTCCATATACCGATACATCCTTCGCACAGAAAGTACCTAAGGTTTGTATTCCAAGGGGTACATTACCAATTCAAAGTGTTGCCATTTGGGATAACAACTGCAGCAAGAGTTTTTACAAAATGCCTGGCGGTAGTAGCTGTGCATATCAGAAGACAGCAAATACACGTGTTCCCGTACCTAGACGATTGGTTAATCAAAACCAACACGCAAAAACGGTGTTCACAACACACAAAGTATGTCATAGAAACCCTCCACAAACTAGGTTTCTCACTCAACTACACAAAGTCACACCTTCAGCCGTGTCAAACACAGCAATACTTAGGGGCAACAATCAACACAACAAAAGGGGTTGCCACTCCAAGTCCACAAAGAGTACAAGCATTTCACAATGTAATACAGGCCATGTATCCAAAACAAAAAATACAGGTCAAGATGGTGATGAAACTACTAGGCATGATGTCCTCATGCATAGCCATTGTCCCAAACGCCAGATTGCACATGCGGCCCTTACAACAGTGCCTAGCATCACAATGGTCACAGGCACAGGGTCAAATTCTAGATCTAGTGTTGATAGACCGCCAAACATACACCTCGCTTCTATGGTGGAAGAAGATAAATTTAAACCAAGGGCGGCCTTTCCAAGACCCAGTGCCTCAATACGTAATAACAGATGCCTCCATGATAGGGTGGGGAGCACACCTCAATCAACACAGCATCCAAGGACAATGGGACACTCAGCAAAGACAGTTTCACATAAATCACTTAGAACTACTGGCAGTATTTCTAGCGTTGAAAGCATTTCAACCTATAATAAGCCACAAACACATCCTTGTCAAAACAGACAACATGACAAATATGTATTATCTCAACAAACAGGGAGGCACACACTCAACACAGTTGTGTCTCCTGGCACAGAGAATATGGCATTGGGCGATTCACAACCACATTCGCCTAATAGCACTGTTTATTCCAGGGATTCAGAATCAGTTAGCAGACAATCTCTCTCGGGATCACCAACAGATCCACGAATGGGAGATTCACCCCCAAATACTAAACACTTACTTCCAAAGATGGGGAACACCACAAATAGACCTATTTGCAACAAAAGAAAACTCAAAATACCAAAACTTCACATCCAGGTACCCACAAGATCAATCCCAAGGCAATGCTCTATGGATGAACTGGTCAGGGATCTTTGCATACGCTTTTCCCCCTCTCCTTCCATATGTAGTAAACAGGTTGAGTCAAAACAAACTCAAACTCATACTAATAGCACCAACATGGGCAAGGCAACCTTGGTACACGACACTACTAGACCTGTCAGTAGTACCTCATGTCAAACTACCCAACAAACCAAATCTGTTAACACAACACAAACAACAGATCAGACATCCAAATCCAGCATCTTTGAATCTAGCAATTTGGCTCCTGAAATCCTAGAATTCGGACACTTGCACCTCACACAAGAATGTATGGAGGTCATAAAACAAGCTAGGGAACCTACCACTAGACACTGCTACGCAAACAAATGGAAAAGATTAGTGTATTACTGCCAGAATAATCAAATTCAGCCGTTACACGCATCTCCGAAGGATATAGTAGGATATTTACTACATTTGCAAAAATCAAATCTAGCTTTCTCTTCCATAAAGATACATCTCACCGCAATATCAGCTTACCTACAAATTACTCATTCAACTTCACTATTTAGAATACCAGTCATTAAAGCGTTTATGGAAGGCTTAAAGAGAATCATACCACCAAGAACACCACCTGTTCCTTCATGGAACCTCAACATTGTCTTAACAAGACTCATGGGTCCACCTTTCGAGCCCATGCATTCTTGTGAAATGCAATACTTAACGTGGAAAGTTGCATTTTTGATTGCCATCACATCTCTAAGAAGAGTGAGCGAGATTCAAGCATTTACCATACAAGAACCATTTATTCAAATACATAAAAATAAAGTAGTTCTAAGAACAAATCCCAAATTTTTACCAAAAGTTATCTCACCGTTCCACTTAAATCAAACAGTAGAATTACCAGTGTTCTTCCCACAACCAAACTCTGTAGCGGAAAGAGCACTACATACATTAGACATCAAAAGAGCACTAATGTACTACATTGACAGAACAAAACTAATTAGAAAAACAAAACAACTATTTATTGCCTTTCAAAAACCTCATACAGGAAATCCAATTTCAAAACAAGGCATTGCTAGGTGGATAGTTAAGTGTATTCAAACCTGCTATCTTAAAGCAAAGAGAGAGCTGCCTATTACACCAAAGGCACACTCAACCAGAAAGAAAGGGGCTACCATGGCTTTTCTAGGAAATATTCCAATGAACGAAATATGTAAGGCAGCAACATGGTCTACGCCTCATACATTTACCAAACACTACTGTGTAGATGTGTTAACTGCACAACAAGCCACAGTAGGTCAGGCTGTACTAAGAACATTATTTCAAACTACTTCCACTCCTACAGGCTGAACCACCGCTTTTGGGGAGATAACTGCTTACTAGTCTATGCACAGCATGTGTATCTGCAGCTACACATGCCATCGAACGGAAAATGTCACTTACCCAGTGTACATCTGTTCGTGGCATGAGTCGCTGCAGATTCACATGCGCCCACCCGCCTCCCCGGGAGCCTGTAGCCGTTTAGAAGTAGATCCTGAACATTTGTACATTTGTAAATATATTACTTTAACCTTTATTATGTACATACGTATTCATTCCATTGCATGGGCACTATTACTAACATACACAACTCCTACCTCACCCTCTGCGGGGAAAACAATCTAAGATGGAGTCGACGCCCATGCGCAATGGAATCGAAAGGGGAGGAGTCCCTCGGTCTCGTGACTCGAAAAGACTTCTTCAAAGAAAAACAACTTGTAACACTCCGAGCCCAACACCAGACGGCGGACTGTGCACAGCATGTGAATCTGCAGCGACTCATGCCACGAACAGATGTACACTGGGTAAGTGACATTTTCCATATATATATATATATATATATATATGTTATTTATATATATATGTTCGACGGCATGCGTAGCTGCAGATACACATGCTGTGCACATCCCGCCATCTAGTGTTGGGCTCGGAGTGTTACAAGTTGTTTTTCTTCGAAGAAGTCTTTTCGAGTCACGAGATCGAGGGACTCCTCCCCTTTCGGCTCCATTGCGCATGGGCGTCGACTCCATCTTAGATTGTTTTCTTTCTGCCATCGGGTTCGACGTGTTCCTCTTCGCTCCGTGTTTCGGTTCGGAAAGTTAGTTAAATTTCGGAAAATTTGACGGTATTGTTTGCGTTCGGTATGGGGTTAGTTAACACAGATCGACACCGAGTTTTGAAGAGCTCCGGTGGCCCTTCGGGGTTTCGATTCCCCGGCGGGGCCTGGTCGGCCCGACCACGTGCGTCTTCAAGGCTAATGGAACGGACCCCATTCCGCTTCTGCCCCAAATGCCACAACAAGTATCCTTACACAGATCAGCATCTGGTCTGTAATTTGTGTTTGTCCCCCGAACACAAAGAGGATACCTGCGAGGCCTGTCGAGCGTTTCGGTCGAGGAAAACGCTGAGAGACCGGAGAGCAAGAAGACTTCAAATGGCGTCGGCGCCGTCAGCACACCAAGACTTGGAGGAAGAAGAAACCTTCTCCATCGCGGATTCGGACGAGGTCGAAACCGAACAGACGCCGAAAACTGTGAGTAAGACACCCCTGGCCAAAACTCACGGAAAATACACTAAAGCCCAGGGGACGCCACCGCCGACAGGCCATGGCTTAACCCGAAAATTAGGTGCCCGTCCATCGGCACCAAAAAAGGGCACACATGTGTCGTAGTCATCCGACTCCGGTCGAGATACCGGCACAGAACAGACTCGACCCCGGGTCAGAGCAATCTCGACATCGAGAGAGCGGCACCGAAACTAGTCGGCACCGAGATATCGGAACACCGAAAGCCAAAAAAGTGTCTTCTAAGCCAAAAAAGACGGTCGAAAAGTTTTCGATACCGAAACATCCGGCTTCTGGGCCGAAACCAAGTTCTTACACTGAGGAACAGGGCCTGTCCTCACAAATGCAAGGACACAAATTCGGACAGGAGCTAGAGGCAGGGGAGACAGATTACACACAGAGAAGGCTCCACAGTCAAAAGGAGACAGGAAAAATCAGAACTCTCCCTCAAATCCGAATGAAAAAGAAACTTGCTTTCCAAGAGAAAGACAAACAACCACAAGCAAAGGTGGCAAAACAAGTAACTCCGCCACCATCACCACATCGCTCACCACTGCCATCACCAATAGCCACTCCACCAATGATGCAGTCTCCAACGCGCACAGGGATGAGTCAAGATGATCCTGATACATGGGATCTTTATGATGCGCCTGTAACAGATAACAGTCCCGACTGTTATCCAGCGAGACCATCACCACCGGAGGACAGTACTGCTTACACACAGGTTGTGTCCAGAGCAGCCCCATTTGACAATGTCACCCTGCACGCGGAAGATGACTTTTTGTTTAATTCTCTGTCGTCCACACATAGTACCAGAGTCTTCCTATGTTACCGGGAATGTTGAAACACTCAAAGCAAGTATTTCAAGAGCCTGTAAAAGGCAGGGCCATCACTCCAAGGGTGGAGAAAAAGTACAAACCTCCACCACCAGACCCTGTGTACATCACGCAGAAATTGACACCGGACTCGGTGGTAGTAGGTGCAGCTTGCAAAAAGGCGAACTCACACACCTCGGGAGATGCACCACCACCCGACAAGGAAAGTCGCAAGTTCGACGCAGCGGGGAAAAGGGTTGCGGCACAAGCAGCCAACCAATGGCGCATTGTCAATTCACAGGCCTTGCTATCAAGATATGATAGAGCTCATTGGGACGAAATGCAACACTTCATAGAGCATCTACCCAAAGAGTTCCAAAAGCGTGCACAACAAGTGGTGGAATGCAGCAGACACAGCTGCAAGAACTGGAAATACAGCGGTCACCATACAGAGACACGCATGGCTACGCACCTCCGGATTCAAGCCAGAAATTCAACAAGTGGTGCTGAATATGCCTTTTAACGGACAGCAGTTGTTTGGGACGGAAGTGGACACTGCTAACGAGAAACTTAAAAAGGACACAGATACGGCCAAGGTCATGGGCGCACTCTACTCCCCACTGAGCAGAGGCACATTTCGGAAAACACAGTTTAGAGGGGGGTTTCTAGGACAAAATACAGAACCCTCAACTCAGAAACAAGACCCACATACCAGAGCCAGTATCAGAGGGGAAGTTTTCGGGGACAATACAGAGGGGGACAGTTCCCTAAAACTAGAGGAAAGTTCCATAGTCCCAAGACCCCTCAAAATAAACAGTGACTTCAGTGTCACAAATCCCCAACACATAACACCAGTGGGGGGGAGACTAACAGATTTTTACCAAAACTGGGAGGAGATAACAGACACGTGGGTCCTAGCCATTATCCAACATGGTTATTGCATAGAATTCCTACAATTGCCTCCAAATGACCCACCGAAAACACACATGTCCAAACAACACATGGATCTATTACAGCTGGAGGTCCAAGCGTTGTTGCAAAAAGATGCAATAGAACTAGTACCAAATCATCAGAAAGGAACGGGTGTTTACTCCCTGTACTTTCTCATACCCAAAAAAGACAAAACTCTAAGACCTATCTTAGATCTCAGAACCCTAAATCTTTACATCAAATCAGATCAATTTCACATGGTGACACTTCAAGACGTAATCCACTTGCTCAAACAACAAGACTACATGACAACATTAGACCTCAAGGATGCGTATTTCCATATACCCATACATCCTTCCCACAGAAAATACTTAAGGTTTGTAATCCAAGGGGTACATTACCAGTTCAAAGTGTTGCCATTCGGAATAACAACAGCGCCAAGAGCCTTTACAAAATGCCTTGCCGTAGTGGCAGCCCATATCAGAAGACAGCAAATACATGTGTTCCCGTATCTGGGCGACTGGTTAATCAAAACCAATACGCAAGAACGGTGTTCACAACACACAAAATACGTTATAGAAATCCTTCAAAAGTTAGGGTTCTCACTCAACTACCAAAAATCACACATACAGCCGTGTCAAATACAACAGTACTTGGGAGCAACAATCAACACGAAAAAAGGGATTGCCACTCCAAGTTCACAAAGGGTACAGGCATTCCAAAACGTAATACAGGCCATGCACCCAAACCAAAGGTTCCAGGTAAAATTAGTAATGAAACTACTAGGCATGATGTCCTCATGCATAGCCATTGTCCCAAACGCAAGATTACACATGCGGCCCTTACCACAGTGCCTAGCATCACAATGGTCACAAGCACAGGGTCAACTTCAAGATCTAGTGTTCATAGACCGCCAAACATACACCTCGCTTCAATGGTGGAATACTATAAATTTAAACCAAGGGCGGCCTTTCCAAGACCCAATACCTCAATACGTGATCACAACAGATGCTTTCATGGTAGGGTGGGGAGCACACCTCAACCAACACAGCATCCAGGGACAATGGGACACTCAACAGAGACAACATCATATAAATCACCTAGAACTACTAGCAGTATTTCTAGCGTTGAAAGCATTTCAACCACTAATAACCCACAAACACATTCTTGTCAAAACAGACAACATGACAACAATGTATTATCTGAACAAACAGGGAGGGACACACTCAACACAATTGTGTCTCTTAGCTCAAAAGATATGGCATTGGGCGATTCACAACCACATTTGCCTAATAGCGCAGTTCATACCAGGAATTCAAAACCAGTTAGCCGACAATCTCTCTTGGGATCACCAACAAATCCACGAATGGGAAATTCATCCCCAGATACTACAAACTTACTTCCAAAGATGGGGAACACCGCAAATAGACCTATTTGCCACAAAAGAAAACGCAAAATGCCAAAACTTCGCATCCAGGTACCCACAGGCTCACTCTCAAGGCAATGCGTTATGGATGAGTTGGTCAGGGATATTTGCATACGCTTTTCCCCCTCTCCCACTCCTTCCGTATCTAGTAAACAAATTGAGTCAAAACAAACTAATACTGATAGCACCAACTTGGGCACGACAACCTTGGTACACAACACTACTAGACCTGTCAGTAGTACCTCATATCAAACTGCCAAACAGACCAGATCTGTTAACTCAAAACAAACAACAGATCAGACACCCGAATCCAGCATCGCTCAATCTAGCAATTTGGCTCCTGAAATCTTAGAATTCGGACATCTAGACCTTACACAAGAATGCATGGAGGTCATAAAACAGGCTAGGAAACCAACCACAAGACATTGCTACGCAAATAAGTGGAAAAGATTGGTTTATTACTGCCATAATAATCAAATTCAACCATTACACACATCTGCAAAAACATCGTAAGCTACCTACTACACTTACAAAAGTCCAAGTTAGTTTTTTCATCCATAAAAATACATCTGACTGCAATTTCGGCTTATCTGCAAATTACACATTCAACTTAATTATTCAGAATCCCAGTCATAAAAGCATTTATGGATGGTCTGAAAAGGATTATCCCACCAAGAACTCCACCAGTTCCTTCGTGGAACCTCAACATCGTATTAACACGACTCATGGGTCCACCATTTGAACCCATGCACTCATGTGAGATACAGTACTTAACATGGAAAGTAGCCTTTCTAATAGCTATCACATCTCTCAGAAGAGTAAGTGAGATACAAGCCTTTACCATAAAAGAACCCTTTATACAAATACACAAACATAAAGTAGTTCTACGCACAAATCCTACATTTTTACCTAAAGTCATATCACCGTTCCACTTAAATGAAACAGTGGAACTCCCAGTGTTCTTTCCAGAACCAGACTCTGTAGCTGAGAGAGCATTACATACATTAGACATCAAAAGGGCACTAATGTACTACATTGATAGAACCAAACAAATTCGCAAGACAAAACAATTGTTTGTTGCTTTCCAAAAACCTCATACAGGGAATCCAATACCCAAACAAGGCATTGCCAGATGGATAGTTAAATGTATTCAAACCTGTTATATAAAAGCAAAAAGAGAACTGCCTATTACACCAAAGGCACACTCCACTAGAAAGAAAGGTGCCACCATGACCTTTCTAGGAAACATACCAATGACTGAAATCTGTAAGGCAGCCACCTGGTCTACGCCTCATACATTTACCAAGCATTACTGCGTGGATGTGTTAACAACACAGCAAGCCACAGTAGGACAAGCAGTATTAAGTACATTATTTCAAACATTTTCAACTCCTGCAGGCTAAACCACCGCTTTGGGGGAGATAACTGTTTACTAGTCTATGCACAGCATGTGTTTCTGCAGCTACACGTGCCATCGAACGGAAAATGTCACTTACCCAGTGTACATCTGTTCGTGGCATGAGTCGCTGCAGATTCACATGCGCCCTCCCACCTCCCTGGTAGCCTCTAGTCGTTCTTAATTGAATGAAAGTTGTAAATATGTAAATAAATATTCTTTTGATACACATTAAGTACATACATAACTACTCCATTGCATGGGCACCTCTAGTATACTCACAACTCCTACCTCACCCTCTGCGGGGAAAACAATCTAAGATGGAGTCGACGCCCATGCGCAATGGAGCCTGAAAGGGAGGAGTCCCTCGGTCTTGTGACTCAAAAAGACTTCTTTGAAAAAAAACAACTTGTGCCTCTCTGAGCCCAACACTAGATGGCAGGATAATGCACAGCATGTGAATTTGCAGCGTCTCATGCCACGAACAGATGTACACTGGGTAAGTGACATTTTCCATATATATATATATATATAAGAAAGAAGTGACTCAAACAGATGATCTCATTAAAGAACAAAAATATATTTCTACTACAACGTTTCAGCTTCCGCCTTCCTTTGGGATCCAGATTTTTGCCCTGGCTGGCTGTTGTTTTCTTGTGATCCTGCATCTTCCAGTGTGTGTGTATATATGGATAATATATATATATACACACACACACACACACACACACATTTCTTCACTCCTTACTTCACCCTCCTGCGGGAAAACAGTCTAACAAAGGACTTGATGCCCATGCGCACTATCACTGAGAGGAGGAGTCACTCGATCTTGTTTCTCAAAAAAGCTTCTTCTAAGAAAAACAACTTGTAACACTCCGATCCCAACACTAGATGGTGGAGTTATGCAAAGCATGTGAATCTGCAGCACTCCATGCCACGAACAGGTGTCTATTGGGTAATTGATATATAAAAATAATTTAATAAGTATGATTTCCCTTGACAACAACGCCAGAGGCATTGTGCTGCATCCACCCAACATCTTCTGATGTTTATGTGCATTTGAGTTTATTGCACAGCTACTACTCCCTGACATTGCGAGGCTGTCGTGCTCGTGCCCGCCCCACTGCAGAGTTTGCTGCTGAATTCACCTTGGTACGGAGGGATGTATCTTCAGAACTCTCAGACAGACCAAAAAACTGAAAGCTGAGAATCCAGCCAATATCTCCCTTTGGAAATAGGTGTTACATGGCTTGGAAGGGGTAGCCTCCTCAAGCCACTGGCTGTACGGAGGGATGTATCTTCAGAACTCTCAGACAGACCAAAAAACTGAAAGCTGAGAATCCAGCCAATATCTCCCTTTGGAAATAGGTGTTACATGGTTTGGAAGGGGTAGCCTCCTCAAGCCACTGGTATGCTTTGAAGGGCACATTTGGTGCCCTCTGTGCATAAACCAGTCTCTGTTTTGGCGCGAAACTGGACAATGGAAAGGTAAGTGACCTCTCCCCTGCCCATCACCACCCCAGGGGTGGTGCCCAGAGCTCCTCCAGAGGGTCCCTGGGTTCTGTTATCTTGAATCAAAGGTTGGCAGAGACCTCTGGGAGCATCTGAGTGGCCAGGTCAGGAAGGTGACGTCAGAGCCCCCTCCTGATAGGTCACCTGACTAAGTGACCACTTCCCCTTTCAGGGCTATTTAGGGTCTTTTCCTTGGGTGGGTCCTCAGATTTGGCTTGCAAGATTCCAGCAGGACTCTTCTGCAACCTTACTTCGATTTCTAGCCACTGGAACCGCGACTGGACCCTCCAGAAACCGACAATCTGCATCCACGACAAAGACTATGCTTGCAACATTGTTTCCACCGCTCCTTTCAGCTTCTGCAACATTTCCCCGGCTGTGCATTCCCTGAGGGTGGCAAGTCTTCAGTCTGCATGAGAAGGAAGAAGGAATCTCCATTGGAGTGAAGGAGCCACTCCCCTACATCCGCACGCACAAACTGCAACGACGATCAGCTGCGTGGATCTCCTCTCATCTTGAGCTGCGTGGATCCTGCATAACGGGTGATGGTCCAGAGTAGTCCTCTTGGCCCTCTCTGCCAGCCGTCCAACTTCGGTGGAAGGTAAGCCCTTGCCTAACCACTTAGGACAGAACCCCCGTGCACTGCGTCTCTTGCAGCTGCCAAGGCTTGTTTGCATCTCCTCCAAGGGATCGTCAGGCTATGGGTAGCCCCAGCCCCCAGAACTTCTTCCTGAGACGCACAGCCCTCTGCGTGGTTCTCCTGTGGCGTGGGACACTTCCCCAGTCATGCCACATGGGCTCTTCTACGACTCCTGTGTACCTATCTTGTGGGACTCCTGTGGGTGCTGCCTCTGCTCCTGTCGGCTCTGTGTTGCTGAGGCTCCCCTGTGACTCCCCCTCCTGGGTTGAGTCCTCCTGGGCCTTGCTGGTCCCCGGCAGCTCCACTTTCCGCCAACCGCGACATTTACCTTTGCCCAAGGCTTGTTGGTGGTATCCTTGCACCCGAACCCAACTGCAATTCTTTTTCCAGCATGGGATGTCATCTGCACCCTACAGGAACTCTTCACAGACTCCAGGGCTGCAGTGCTGACTCTCTTCACATCACCGACAACGAACTCCTGCAATCCTAGACTGGTGGATAGGGCTCCTCCTCCCACTAGACTCTTCTGTGACTTCTGGACTTGGTCCCCTTCTTCCACATGTCTTCCTCTTCAGGAATCCTCCGCTGGTTTCTTGCAGTCTTGTCTGGGTGTTGCATTTTCTTCTTTTTCTTCCTTTTGTGTGGTTTGGGGAAAATCTAGTAATATCCTCCTTTCCTCCTGGTCGCTAGGGGGCACTGTGGTACTTACCTTTGGGGTTTACTAGTATCGCCTATCTCCCCTCTACATATTCCACTTACCTAGGTGGGGGTCCTATGTTGGCATTCCATTTTTTTTAGTATATGGTTTGGGCTCCCCCTAGGGTCACTAACTGCATTTGCACTGTTTTCTATCACTTTCTATACCTATTGAAGATAATTAGTGTATATATTTAGTGTGTTACTTACCTCCTATGGGAGGATTGCCTCTCTAGGACTTTTTGGTGTTGTCACTAAAATAACGTACCTTTATTTTTGTAACACTGAGTGTTTTTTCTCATGTGTGACTACGGTGGTATTGCATGAGCGTTGCATGTCTCCTAAATAAGCTTTGGCTGCTCATTCACAGCTACCTCAAAGGAGCACGGCTTCTAGACACTGCCTACATAATTCTAATAGGGGATACCTGGAGATAGCATAGGGTGTATGTACCTTAGGTACCCACCACCCATCAGGCCAGCTTCTTACAACAGGGAAAGGCATTTAAGTTAAGCTCCTTAGTCTCCCGACCTCCCTTCTAAAATACCAGTGGGCGTAAACGTGGTATTATGGACTGAATTCAGATAGAAAACGTATGGCCCCTACAAGAACAAAGTCGCACCAAGGACAACATACCAAACACTATAGGAGGGAAAAAAGACACTGAGGGTGGGCCCCAATTAGGTGAGCTTGCAGAGCAACAGATTGAAGTAATGAGAAACTCACCAAATAAGCTGAAGAAGAATCTCCAAAAGAGCTCGCGGATCAGGGAGGCAGGGGGCAATCGGTCTCAAAGTCCATCAAAGATTTTGTGGACAAACATTTAAATTATATAAAGCGGGCACAGGTGGATGTGTCAGATATGAAAGTGAGAGATACGATCTGCAGGATTTGAGTAACCCAAGCATAAACAATTCGGACTTTATGGAAGACGCTCGACCCTTGCCGGTGCCTTGACTGTCCACTCCCCCCCCCCCCCCCCCCAAACCCCCCCCCCCCCCGACCCCCCCCGACCCCCCCCCCCCCTCCCTACATCATCCCACCCCCTGACTGCTGTTCCCCCTATTGGATAATAGGACTCTACAAAATTATGGGATAGGGAATATGAGGGATAGAGTGGGGGCAAAGCGGGAGGCTGAACTTGAGAGTAGGGATGTACCCGACAATATACAGGAACAGTCAGGGGCTGTTAAATGAAGAAATTGGAAGACCTGAACAACATTGTCCCTTATATTTTGAAGACTCAGCTGCATCCTCAGCCTGAATGCTAGATATAACAATCATGGAAAAAAATCTTGCAAGACATCTTCAAGGTGACTGTGTTAAAAAACGGTATTTTAAAATTCCAGAAAACTCAGCTTAAGTCTGTTGCCTTAGAAATAAAGCAAATAAGAGTGCATGTGCCGAATGTAGTTAGGCCAAAAGAGAAAAGTAGGAAACCCGCGACTAATGAGGCATATGAGTAGGCTGGCGCGACCAAGCATGAGGAGGGAAGGGAAATGGTATACGTTTCTACATACACTGTGCTGATTAAAAAAAAAAAAAAAAACGGGGGCCACCCTCGATGTATAGGCAATACATACCTCATACAAAGGGGATAAGAAAAGGTTGAAGGAAGGGTTTATTGGATGGAAGAAAGAGAAAAGGAGCACATGCACAGCAGGGACAGGAAGGCATACTGCAAAATATTCTAAAAAGGTGCAGTTAAAGGAGGTCCCAAAAAGAAGGTTGTCGAAAATAACAGTATGCATGGGGGATTATTATTTATCGCTAAGGAATAAGTGGGGTTGGTCATGTAGAAACACATGGGGAAGAACCCTAAAGGGGAATGGTAGGTAAACAAGTATGGGCAAGTCAAAATAGAGATACTATTAAAGCAGAAGGTAAACTAAGGGAAGAAGGGGATTTAGAGAGAGCACAGATAGAGGACAGAGGGAATGAAAGGATTTTATATACCTAGTATGTATACCTATAGCCATACAAAGGGAGAAAAAAGATAAAGAATGGAAATTAGCTCCCCTGAATTGTTCACAGTTGGTATTATCACTCTTGAAATACCCAAGCCTGAAGGCTATATCATCAAACGATCTAAGGCTGGTGGAGTTCACTAATAACACACAGGGTAACAAGGTAACAAAAGTACAACTGCATTCAGTGATAGTAAAAGCACTGAAGAAAGAGGAAGCAGAGATGTTAAAATAGGGGATTAGATTTGCAGCAGAAATTGGGATCCCAGAAGCGGAAGCCTTGCCAGCCCTCTTCCTAAAAGCACCATGCTGGTCTTGGTATAGGGCAAGTCATGTGTAACGAACAGGGTAGTAGGATTAAGAGGTACATAGAAAACAGCAGGAGGTGAGTATAAAAAGTAACAATCCCATACTTAAGCCCTAAAGAATACATGGGTGCCAGTAGCAGAGGCAGTTATACCTTGGAGCAGGATACATCAACTGCTAATACGGGTGGCTGGTTGCGTGATATTAACTAGGATGAAGAGGGGTGACGCAGTCTAGGGATACTATCCTGGAACGTCTCTGGATATGTGTAAATAAATAAATAAATAAATAATCAAGGGCAGAAGTGTTTAAAGAGGGGCTGGAAATGTTTGAAATCCTATGTTCATAGACAGGTTCTTGCAGGTGAATAGAAATGACATGAAACGGGGCCAATGACGTTCATCGGTGGGGCTCTTAACTCTTATATGCACAAAAGCAGCAAGAAAGAGAACAACAATAAAAGTGAGTTGTAACTGGATAGTAGCCTGTAGAGTGCACCTATATGTTGCAGACCCAAAGTGCTAATGTATAACAATAATTAATGTATATATCCAAGAAGATAAAAGAAAGATGTGGAATGGATCTGAGCAAATTTTCAGAAGGATATGATCCTGTTGATGGGAGACTTCAATCCTAGATTAAACCCGAAAAACTCAGAACCCTGGTTTAAAGAAATAAGGACAGTATATAATATCAACTCTGCCATATTTCCTACATGTGCCACTACTACTTGTGATATAGCTCTGGCAAATTATCTGGTGTTATTGGTGATGTTCTGTTTAAATGGGTGCACGGACAAAAGACCGCCACGCAGTACAGACATTTAATTATGGGATACAAATGTGCCCGATTGATTATATTTTTATACATACTTCTTTGTAAAGCTTTGAGGTAAAACAAATAGAAGGAAGTGATCACTACCCCTTGCATTTGGAAATTTTGAAGGGGGCTGGTATAGACAGAGAATCAAATCAGTCCTCCTGGTTGCGGTAGAGTATGCTTAGTGGCTATTCATTGGGATTTCAGGGCAACATTTATGAGCTTTGTCTAACTTGCAGCAGAGCCAAAATATGGCAATAACCTCAGCCAATAGCATGGGCTGGTATGATAAATTAAACCTACAGTCGGTAGTGTATAAAGATGGAGCGAAAGGCAAAAAGGGGTCAGCAGAAAAAAGACCCAGGAAGATTCAAGAATCGGGAACATTTGGTTTGATAAAGATTGAGGACATTTAAAAATGTTCATAAAGGAAGCAAGGAGGATCCTCACAGTGTAATACGAATACGATTGGAATGCATATCTCCAGAACCTTAACTGAAAATATACATTAAAAAATGCTAAATGACTAAAAAGAGCTTGTAAGAAGAGCTGTTGGAAAAATGTTAATCTATCACAAAAAGAAAAAGTTTTGGACGCTCGTGCAAAATGGTTGCAGAAAGGAGAGGAGCACCTTAAGATGTGTAGTGGGAGAAGAAGCATGCGTCAGTTATATAAAGGAATAGTATTATTGGCACAGAAGGAAGTTTGACCAGCAAAATCTCAATTAGTAATTGCCATCGTCAGGGGGCTGTCTTGCCCCCTTGCTCTTCTTTCTGTTTATTGCCTATTTACCTGCAATATTAGCGAAAGCAAAGGGCCTCAGCCCAAAAATGGATTGTACTCATATAGCATGCCTCCTGTATGCAGATGACCTAGTGATAATGGATATGCCGGAAAGAGGCGTACAAATAATATTGAATACTTATTTGAGTACTGTAATAAGAAAAAGCTAGTGATAAATATGGATAAAACCAAGGGGCTGGAATTTGGGGGGAAAACCTGTAAAGCAGCACAGTACCTGGGGCCCATCATATTAGAAAAAGTGAATAAATATAAACATTTAGGTGTTTGGTTCAAGAAGAGTCGGACATGGAAAGAACATATTGAGTACCTTGAACATATACCTTACAGGGAGAACCCTAGCATTAATATGCAGTTTAAAAATGTTTTAACAAATATTATTGAAACATGGCTTTACGACCTGCATGGACTCCTTACATGGCTATGGTTTGCCCGTAATTCTATTACGGTGCCAAATTATATGTATAAGTGACATAATCAGCTGGTAATATGAAGAGGGAAAATGTCTGAAAAGCTTGCTGTCAATACTGAGGTCAGCAATGAACCACGCAGTTAGAGTGGGAACAGGATTAACATCCTGGAGTTAGTTAGCATATGCTGATACAATAAGATTCTGACCATGCCTGGTGGCAGAAGATGGACAAAAGATATCGCCCGTGTAAAAATGAAATCCTACACAGTGAGTTGAAGTGGGCCAAGAGTGCCAAAAGAAACCTTGGCAAAATATGCAGGAACTTATGTTTTAGATTTTTCAAACCAGAATCTCTAGCTAAGGATCACAAACAAGAGTAAAGGACATGCAGTATCTTATGGGGAATCCTCTGTTCAATTCATGTTAACTTCTGGCAGAACGAAGAGTGATTTCCCTATGTCGACGCTCTACATAAACCCAGTCTAAGATTGGAGATTTTAATACTAAGAAGAATTGTTATAAACCTGTGCACATTAGCAGCAAAGCGAGGTCAGCAATGATGGAGGAGCAAGGGAAATGCACTTGTGGTTAACGGATAAAGGGTGACTGCCTGGACATTCGTTTAGATTATATAAAGTTGCAGCCACCTCGGAAGGCAATATTAAAGCTACTCTTCCTTAAATATGGTACCTATGAATGGAGGCATGCAGTAAGGCTGTTATCTGAAATGTGCTTTCTGGATGTAACGTGTTGTAGGAAGATTTGCGTTGGCCGTTAAAAGCATTTATCTGGTTCTTGAAGAGGGCTTTTAAAATGGTTTTATGCAATGTAGGAATTTTTTCTAGTTGTGTCAAGTGATGTTAATTGATTTTAGATGTAATTCAATATATTTTCATTATATTGTGGTTTTTAAATGTAAGATTTTTTTTTTTATATATATTGTTGTTTTTATGATGTTTATAGACTAAGGTCAAAATAAACATTCTTGACTGACTAATTATAGCGCTGCACAATAATTAGAGTGCCCTTATTTATATGCTGGTGACACAAAGGGCAGTAACTTATCTCATACAAATCTGTTAATTTCTTCTAATGCTACATTTCTTCTGAAGAAAGTCTCAGGAATGCAATACTATACTGGATCATATTACCAGAATTGGAGTTTGAAAGGCTGAGACTCCCCAAAAGAAGTTCAGGAACATAGGGGCATAACTATTTTGCGCCTGCAGTCAGCTGTACCAGTTCTCCAGTTAAAGATGCAGTACACCAGAGATAATTATTAGTCGTCTGATATTGCACTACCATCACTTTCTTAAAAGAATTGTTCTTAACTGTTGTACCATAAGATTTAGACTAGCGACCATTTCAGGTGCTGTTCTTTGTGTCCAACATCCTTCAGCCGCAAAGTCTAGAACATTTGCACTGAGAGGCTGAGCCAGGCTTCTTCTCTGGTGAGCATCTGAATCCTGCTGGCGTCACACTTACTTTTTGTTTGATTTCGTTTAAAGCTTTCAGTCAAAAAGCTCATTTTAAAAATTAAATCACCATCTTTGCAGCCTAATAAGAGGATAACTTGGTCAAATTTAATTTGTTTTCATTTAAAAAAAAAACAATTGAATTAAAAAAGTAATTAAGTAGTTGTGACTAAGAATATTCTTTGCAAACTCTTAAGTCGACCCTAGCAGAAATCGCAAGCTCGGGTTGTAAAATATTTACCTTGAGCTTACCAAAAACTTTCAGAGGCTCAGAGCCTACCCTTTGCTCACCATTGGTTGGCTTTATTGTCACTCTTATTTCTTTGCTTCTTACCCATCTTGTGTTTGTCACTCCTTTCGCTGTATGTATCTTTTTCATTGTCTTGAAAGACTTCTGTGTCCTTCCACCGCTGGATGAGTTGCAATGTTACTTCGAGCGATTGGCACTTGTTAGACTTTTTACATGGAATGCGTTAAGCAGTCAAGTGTAAACCCATATGTGGGTCCCATGCACATTGGAACGTAGCTACACCCAACTGTAGAGCCTTAATCACTGTGAAGACAGTCTTGGGTTGCTTGTGTTCCCGTTCAGAGAGGGCCTGGCAGTTTGGGCTGAACAGGTTCTATTGGAGCAGGGTCGAGACTGAATTTCACTTGGTCGGTCCAAATTTTATGTGGCTTGGTGGGCCAAAGAACAATGGGTTGCAGTGCTACTCGAGCGTTTGCCAGTGGTTAGATGTATTGAAAGCATTTCTGCCATCTCCCTTTATGTGTTTGATACACATGTGTATAACCATAGCAGTCTTACCAATAGGTCGTCAAAGTTTTAATATAAGTTGATGACAAGTGATTTAGAATTATTATCCTGTTACATATTACAAACAGTGAAATATTGGTTGAGGTGTCTAGCCATTGCATTTGTTGCAGGTTATTAAACACATCTCACTTTTGGCTTAGAGAAACCTGCCACTTTGCCACTCAGTATACACAAGTGAATACGTTAGTGAGGAACATAAGATCTTCACTCACAAGTTCAGTTTCTGTCTAAACTAACAAACACCAATAAACGTTTGTTAGCTTGCCTTTTATCAGACTAATAATTCCCGGTTTAAAAAACTGCAGTAGTTCCTTTTTGAATGGAATCCATTTGCAGCTGCTTCTTTCTGGTTAAAAAAAAAAATACTTTTGCCTATTACATTGGCATATTAGGTTGTTGGACCATACAGTATGCATAATGTATATGATGGGCTATATATATAACTCTGCTAGAAGAGCTGTGGTATTTAAGGCAAACCAGGAAGGATTTCTGAAATAAGCTCACAGTTTGGCCAAATCAAATTTAACACTTTAAGGCAGAAAGCCATGTTTCGTTAGTTATTTAACTTAATTTCAGTATTTCAAATAACATTAAAACTAAAGGATTTAGACCATCACAGTTTTATTAAAAGCACAAAGGCAAGTTATTTTCCCCTCTCCCCTCGCTGTTTTCATTACTCTGATTTCCATTTCATCTGTGTTTTGTTACAGCTCTTCTATTTCAATTCTGAAGTCAACTACTGTAGCTTTGTTGAAAAGCATGAAGGGATTATGTTCCGAGAATTTTATCCAGAGTCTGAAACTGAGGTCAAGAAGAACTCATATCACGTAACATGCTCAATGGCTTTACCACCAGCTGCCTCTACTTTGTTATGGTTTCCCCTATTTCTGATTGAAATAGTTCTTGTTTGTTGAAAAACCACATTCAGTCTATCTTTATAGGTTAAGCTTTTGAGACCTGTTGTATATACTTTGTGGGCTTACAGCCTGCCCACTGCTTTTCATTTGTTTGTTTCGGTGTCCTTTAAAAATCCTTGCTTGGTAATGGTCAATCCTTCCTCTTTGTCCCTCCTTTTCGTTTACTCCCACGGAGCACCGCCCAAGTACTGTAACCTTACGCTTTGGCTGTTTAACTGTTGTTTGGGATTCATTTTTTCTTTGATTCCTGCTAGTGTTACTGTTTGCATTCAAGTTTACTTAATCTCCACATGCCGTCCTGCCTGTTGCTGCTTGCATTTTTTAGCAAGCAGAAGTTCACTTAGTCTCTCTGTGCCGTCCGCCACCAAGTGAAACGTCAGCTGTTTAGAGATATAGTGGTCCTACTCTGTAGAGCGTCCTAAGCATTCATTGGCCACATGTTAATATGGCAGTGTCAGGCTATGTGTATGAAAAGCAGCACAAGTCGAGTTTCGTGCATAGGTTTACTCTCTGGTGCTGGCTTACCCCTTGCATCCGAATACTGCACAATGAAAGAAACAGCTGAGAATGTGTGTGTGGTTGGGGGTGGTAGGTGGGATGCTTTCACGTTTTAACAGCTGAAGGAGTTTGATGTTTGTTTGCCGCTATACAAAACTGCAAAAAATGTTTTGCCGTCCGATTTGCAACGGACAGGATGAGCTCTTTCTTAATCTTCTGAGGTTCAGTGGCTCTCCAGAGCTCATTATCTGCATGAGTCCGCAGACCTCCAGTTTGGAGGTGGTGAGATAGAGACCCAGGGTGACACAAAGGGTGGGTGATAATACAAAACACTTTCTGAAAAGAGTGCACATGGGCGCTGTGGAGTTTTTGTTGGCAACTTTCTCTCATTGAAACCCCCCTTTTGGCTGTGATGTGGGGCTTAGGCCTGCCCCAGGTTGCAGCAGAATATGAATAACCCTGTTGCATCTGAAACGCTGACTTCGGCCTCTTCAGATGTTAATTTTCTTGGTCTTAACTCTTGTCTACTGTGAGTGGGGCTGAGGAGGTGCTCTCCAGTCAGATAATGAGCCCAGGACACTCGGCACTGAGAAGGGTTGGCTTAGGTAGGTCAATAAACAAAGTAGGGGCAGGGAATTAGCGAGGGGATAGTTGTCTTCTTTTTACTACACTACGGTCTGCCGGCCCCAGCATCCTGCTCCCGGCGTGATACTCGACAGACACGGCTTTAGGCAAGATCAGGAATCACCCCTGCAGCCACTCTGCTGCTCGCTGTAGACGTCCCAAGCCACTCTGCTGCTCGCTTTAGACTTCCCAAACACAACTTCCGGTGCAAAGCTGAGTAGGGTTGGTTGCATGCCTTTGAAACTGTGGCTGTAAGCATTCTGGTCTAGGCATCTAATGCCCGGGAGTGCTAGAGAGGCTGCACCTTTCAGTCCAAGGGTGCCTGGCAGGCGATTGCTCACGTGCTCGTCTTCTGCCGGATTTGTGCATTAAGGCCAATACAAACTTTAAACCCCTGCCTGCGGCCTACTTCCGAGAATACATTGATAGACGTAGTCTTTGCGTGGTTTGGAAGTTATTGGCCGCAATTTATTAACATTGATCTACAGCATTGAATGCCCTTGATACGCGTGGTCAGGGCCATAAATTATTCATGCCTGTCATAAATTTTGACATTCTTGAGACTTACAGGTCATAAATCTTACTGACATTTATATATCACATGACCATATATCACTTTGTCATTATTCAATCTATAGTTTGTCTTTGAGTCCATCGCGTCTAGGTGCTGGTGTTTGTCGTTTCTTGTGGTAGGGATACTCATTTTTACCTTTTAGGCTTAACTCCCTACCTGTTGGTTACTCGTTGCATCCTGCCCTCCTGCGGACCTGGACTGCAAGCGCCATGTTTGATGTACCTCCTTCACAGACTGTCTTACCCTGCCATAAGGCCTGCTGTAGGACGTTGCTCTGTATGTACTATTTCAAAGTAAGAAATAGCATGCACAGAGTCCAAGGGTTCCCCTTATAGGTAAGATAGTGGCAAAAATAGATCATTCTAATGCTCTATTTTGTGGTAGTGAGGTCGAGCAGTATGCTTATCAGAGGGTAGTGTTAAGCATTTGTTGTACAAACACAGGCAATAAATGGGGAACACACCCTCAAAGGCAATTCCAGGCCAATAGGTTTTTATATAGAAAAATATATTTTCTTAGTTTATTTTAAGAACCACAGGTTCAAGATTTACAAACAATACTTTAAATGAAAGGTATTTCACTTAGGAACTTTAGGAACTTTGAATTAGCAAAATAGCATGCACAGTTTTCACACAAATGGCAATAAGCTATTTTAAAACTAGACACAGTGCAATTTTCAACAGTTCCTGGGGGAGGTAAGTGTTTGTTAGTTTTACAGGTAAGTAAACCACCTACAGGGTTCAAAGTTGGGTCCAAGGTAGCCCACCTTTGGGGGTTCAGAGCAACCCCAAAGTTATCACACCAGCAGCTCAGGTGCACAGGTCAAAGTGGTGCCCAAAATGCATAGGCTTCAATATAGAAGGGGGTGCCCCGGTTCCAGTCTGCCAGCAGGTAAGTACCCGCGTCTTTGTAGGGCACCGGGGGGGACACAAGTCAGCACAAAAAGTACACCCTCAGCGGCACGGGGCGGCCGGGCGCAGTGTGCAAACAGGCGTCGGGTTCCCAATAGGATTCAATGGGAGACCAAGGGGTCTCTTCAGCGATGCAGGCAAGGGGGGGGCTCCTCGTGGTAGCCACCACCTGGGCAAGGGAGAGGGCCACCTGGGGGGATCGCTCCTGCACTGGAGGTCGGATCCTTCAGGTCATGGGGGCTGCGGATGCAGTGTCCTTACCAGGCATCGGGTCTTTGAAGCAGGCAGTCGCAGTCAGGGGGAGCCTCTGGATTCCCTCTGCAGGCGTCGCTGTGGGGGCTCAGGGGGGTAAACTCTGGCTACTCACGGGCTCGCAGTCGCCGGGGAGTCCTCCCTGTAGTGTTTGTTCTCCACAAGTCGAGCCGGGGGCTTCGGGTGAAGAATGCAAAGTCTCACGCTTCCGGCGGGAAACGTGTGTTCTTTCAAAGTTGTTTCTTTGTTGCAATGTTGCAGTCTTTGGGGAACAGAGCCGCTGTCCTCGGGAGTTCTTGGTCCTTTTAGATGCAGGGTAGTCCTCTGAGGCTTCAGAGTTTGCTGGACCCTGTGGAACGCGTCGCTGGAGCAGTTCTTTTGAAGTGGGGAGACAGGCCGGTAGAGCTGGGGCCAAAGCAGTTGGTGTCTCCGTCTTCTCTGCAGGTTTTTCAGCTCAGCAGTCCTTCTTCGTCTTAGGTTGCAGGAATCTAGTTTCCTAGGTTCTGGGAGCCCCTAAATACTCGATTTAGGGGTGTGTTTAGGCCGGGGGGGTTAGTAGCCAATGGCTACTAGCCCTGAGGGTGGCTACACCCTCTTTGTGCCTCCTCCCTGAGGGGAGGGGGGCACATCCCTAATCCTATTGGGGGAATCCTCCATCTGCAAGATGGAGGATTTCTAGAAGTCAGTCACCACAGCTCGGGACACCTTAGGGGCTGTCCTGACTGGCCAGTGACTCCTCTTCGTTTTTCTCATTATCTCCTCTGGCCTTGCCGCCTAAAGTGGGGCTGTGGCCGGAGGGGGCGGGCAACTCCACTAGCTGGAGTGCCATGGGGTGCTGTAACAAAGGGGGTGAGCCTTTGAGGCTCACCGCCAGGTGTTACAGTTCCTGCAGGGGGAGGTGAGAAGCACCTCCACCCAGTACAGGCTTTGTTACTAGCCACAGAGTGACAAAGGCACTCTCCCCATGTGGCCAGCAACATGTCTGGTGTGTGGCAGGCTGCTAAAACTAGTCAGCCCACACTGGTAGTCGGTATGGTTTCAGGGGGCATCTCTAAGATGCCCTCTGGGGTGTATTTCACAATAAAATGTACACTGGCATCAGTGTGCATTTATTGTGCTGAGAAGTTTGATACCAAACTTCCCAGTTTTCAGTGTAGCCATTATGGTGCTGTGGAGTTCGTGTATGACAGACTCCCAGACCATATACTCTAATGGCTACCCTGCACTTACAATGTCTAAGGTTTTGCTTGGACACTGTAGGGACATAGTGCTCATGCACTTATGCCCTCACCTATGGTATAGTGCACCCTGCCTTAGGGCTGTAAGGCTTGCCCGAGGGGTGACTTATCTATACCTGTAGGCAGTGTGAGGTTGGCATGGCACCCTGAGGGGAGTACCATGTCAACTTAGTATTTTTATCCCCACTATCCCATACAAGCTGGCAAGCAGTGTGTCTGTGCTGAGTGAGGGGTCTCCAGGGTGGCATAAGACATGCTGCAGACCTTAGAGACCTTCCCTTGCATCAGAGCCCTTGGTACCAGGGGTACCAGTTACAAGGGACTTACCTGGATGCCAGGGTGTGCCAATTGTGGAAACAAAAGTACAGGTTAGGGAAAGAACACTGGTGCTGGGGCCTGGTTAGCAGGCCTCAGCACAGTTTCAAATCATAACTTGGCATCAGCAAAGGCAAAAAGTCAGGGGGTAACAATGCCAAGGAGGCATTTCCTTACACCTGCCATAAGGCATCCCAAGGTAAGTAGTCCTGCCACCCCACTGTGTCTGGTGTGGCCTCACCATCCTTCTTACACTCCGGGAGGGGAGTCTCCCTCTCTCTTGTACTGCTGCCAGGCTCACCTGTTAGCTGCACCGGCTGTTACTTGCTTCCGCTGTGGTCGTCCTCCGCTTCTATGGTTTCCACCATGTCCTCAGCTGGGCTTCACCTGGGTGTTATCCTCGGTCGTGGTGGTGTTTCGCAGCTGACCTCCTCCAGTCTCTTGAAGCGGCAGTGAATTCAGTTCTCCTCCTGCAAAGCTTCTCCAATCTCGGTTCCGGGCCATGGTGGTGCAGGGTGGTGTTGAGCACCACCTTCCTCCGGTCCAGGCAGCTGTTTTTCTTCCGATCCTACCTGCGTTGCACTGCAGTTGGGCTCCTTGCCACTGAGTACAGCTCCTCTCTCCCCCTGGTTGCAACGCCTCTCACCACTGAAATGCCTGGGCTGCTGCAGGGCTCTCTACTCCTTTGATGAACCCAGGCAGCCACGGGATTGCTATGCCCCACTCCTCTTCCTGGACGCGCAGTGAAGGCTGTAGGTGGGTCACTTTTTGCTGCGCTCTGCCTGCCCATCCTGGTCAAAGAATGTGCTGTGGCCTGGTCAGACCCATTTTTGATCCCAATCAATGGACGGGTGGTGGGGACGTGGGTGGAGGGGGATGAGGGCGTAGGGGGACGTTGGTGAATGACCTTTTGAATCGATACAGGGCCTCCTATTGGCCCTGGGGTCCGTGCCATTTTTTGTTTGTGCAGTGCCCCTCTCCTCTTCCTTGCCTTTCTGGCCTTGCAACTGAAAAAGATGATTTTGCAAAATGGGACGATCACCTCCCCGGGGCAAAATGCTTTTTTAAAGTGGGGGAGGCCAGGTGACCTTCCCCACAGCACCGGGGACCACCATCTGCCTGGGGCTTTAAGTAATTACCACTTGGGGACTGCATGCTATTCAAGCAGTTCCCGCTGTCACAAAGTGGAGCTTTCGTCTCTGTTCAGGGAACAGAGATGAAAGGTTTTCCTCAGCAACCATTGAGCTTGCTGAAGAATTGGGACCACGGGGAAGGCCTTGGGGTTCCCCCCCATGGTCCCAGCTAGCCGGTAAGGGCACATTATAAAATATATATTTTTTAAACCATGTAAAAGGGCTCCCCCACGGCCCCAGATAGCTTATAAAGGGCTTAAAAAAAAAAATTGGACACAGACCTTCACACTGAGGGTTCGAGTCCATCTGAACTCGTCCCCCCCCCCCCCCTTTTTTTGTTTAACTACAAATGTTTAAGGCTCATACTAAAAGGTAATCTTGCTATTTTTATGTGACAAATAGATTTTTTTTCCTGTCTCGAAGAGTCTTTTTTGATTGGAAGGATCGACAGGCCTCGCAATTTTCTTCCCGATGATCAGGGGAAAGGCAAAGATTGCAAAGCAGATGCTGGTCAGTATATGGGTATTTCGCGTGGCACCAAGGACAGAACCGGAATGGAGTCCGATCCATGAGGCTGCCACACGGTTGGCCCGAATTGGGCCCACGTGCCCCAAAGGGCGAGTAAAGTTGGGTTTTCCCAGACGATACCGCTGTGTCAATGGAAGGTATAAACACTATCGATACAATACCGACAAAAAGATCGTTTTTCAAAGTTTTCCAAATCATATCTAGGAGCAAGAGGAAACACGTCCGAACCCAACGGCGGAAAGAAAACAATCTAACAATGGAGTCGATGCCCATGCGCAGTAGAACCGAAGAGGAGGAGTCACTCGATCTCGTGACTAGAAAACAATTCTTCTAAGAAAAACAGCTTGTAACACTCCGAGCCCAAACTAGATGGCAGGAATAATGCACAGCATGTGAATCTGCACCGGAACATGCCACGAACAGATGTACACTGGGTAAGTGACATTTTCTGTGTGTGTGTGTGTGTGTTTCTGTGTGTGTGTGTGTGTGTGTATATATATATATATATATATGTAATATTAATATTAATTATCATCTAAAGTGAATTAGGGCTACAAGAACCGGGGTCATGAGACTCGTACATCAGTGCATTTCTGTTCCTTTAAGGTATAGGTGTCTGTACACCAGGGGAAATGGCTGATAAAGTCATGACAACACTACTGTGTCATTGCGCTGCTACATCAGAGATCTTGTGTGGGAATAAGATTTTTTATCACACGTTATTGATAATCATATTTCACTAGTGATGTCCTACAGATGGCATGTCTCTCGTAGAAATGAGAGATGAATGAAACTACTAAAGTGTTGGTCTAAATCTTTCAAAAGCAGTCTCCTTTAATCATATGGCAAACAGACCTCACATTGTGTACAACACGTCCTACATGAATACCTATGACCTAAACACAGTCATCCTGCGGGAATTCGTTTTAATTTGTGTGAGACACACCCCATCAGATGGTTTCGGGTAAATGCAAGGTAGTGTAATACCAAACGCACAGTCACAGCTAACTAAGGAGTCTCGCCAGCTATAATAAATCTGATAAAGAGTTGCAACAATCCGCCCGCACAATGAACAACGGGACCCGACTTCCTGCGGCGACCTCTTCCCTTGCAGAACTGTTGCTGGGCTAACGCGGTGAAGCAGGTCTAAGTCTTGGAACAGTTGTTCCATCGAGACGAAGGCCCTGGTAGCTATTGGTACATGTGGAAAAGGTTGTACCACTGGAAGACTTTGTGCTTGTTATTAGCATGCTCCCCCTCTTTTCCCTTCTTACCCGGTATAAACCACTGTAAGTAGAGCGCTCTTGTTCTCAGCAGGTTTGAGGAAAGCTGAGATGACCGCTTCTAGTGCTATCTAAACACTCGCACCGCGGTAACCAGCAGGCAGCTTCCGTGCCTCGCTGAAATACTCTGCAGCCTGGTAAGTCTTTCCCGTCTCTAACCACCGTATAAATTCCCCGTTCTATGAATTCCTGGAGAGTTTTCACGACAGCGGGAAACAGTGGCACAACCTCCATTGGGCTGAAAAGGCTTCAACCCACCTCGCCTCCTGACAAAAGGTCACTCTCATTCTACTTTAAATCGGAGAACCATTGATAGTTTACTGGCCTCCGTTTCGTTTATTCTTTTGGTATCGGTTTCAAAAAAGTAAACAGCCACCTGGGCTACATAAGGGGTCCTGTGGGGTAGGTTTAAAATAGCACTGACCCCCAGATGTCAAATACACAGCAGGTGTAGAAATGCAGAAGCCGACCCCATCACTTAAAACAAAAGCAGAAAAGGAAATCTACAATCAGTTTGAAATTATGGCAAAGTGAGTGATGATAATATTCGGAAAGGAGGTTTGGTTTCCAAAGATAAAGAAAAGGGCATGTCACAGAAAAGAAATCATAATAGTAGCCTGCGTGTTGTTTTTTTTTTTCTTTTTTTTTTTTTTTTAGTAATGCAAGGTCAATCATAATTAATACGTGGCACTATTTTGACGAACTCTACAAAATTTATTTTATATTCTGGCAGTG
Source organism: Pleurodeles waltl (assembly GCF_031143425.1). NCBI lineage: Eukaryota > Metazoa > Chordata > Amphibia > Caudata > Salamandridae > Pleurodeles > Pleurodeles waltl. Next base: position 68,519,527 of record NC_090450.1, on the reverse strand, counting down.
AATCGTTTTCCTTTTCAAAATGCAAGTAATGTTTGCATATAGTTGGCCCCTTCACTTGAGTAGAAATTGGACGGTAGGGCATACCTGTGTACAACAGCCACACGAGAATGCAGCACTAGACTGGTTTGAGAAAAAATGTACCCCTACTGTGGCTTTGCTCTAGCCGTAAGACATTTTATGCTGAAACTAGTGTCCTGTGGGCACAAATTTGCACTCATGGAATGAGAAGAAATTTTGCAAAATTTGCTTAAACACAACATTTGTGACCTTCACAAGAATTAATGTATGTAACTAAAGTTTTGCCAAGGCCTAACGTGGGTATGTGATCCTCTATTGTGACTGTTGCATCTGTGTTTAACCTATAAGGCACAGTTATTAATTTCAGCATGGGCTTTACAGCCTTACATCCTTCTTAAATTTATAAAATATGTATCAGTGAACGGATGGCAGGAATCTGCTGGAGCATGTGCTACATAAAGCACAAGTCACCACAATTGTGCCATCAAGAAACATGTTTCTGTGGAAGTTGAGGATGCAACAGTAACAAAGTACCACACCTAACAATCATTGACAAAGCAAATAGGTCTGGCATCAGCCACCAGCCTTTTGACTTTGTCAGTGCTTGATTTGTTTGGTCTTTTTTTTTTTATGAAAGTTTTAGTAGGGTGAGCTGCTGGACAATTGTCAATATATTAAAAAAATATTGGTTAACAGCTAATATGTTTGGGTCTCCAAAGCACACATCGCCATAGCAATCCCTGGCACTGAATGGCACCCCAGAGAAAGAGCGCAATGCTGATACTCACAGTGAAGTTAGCCAGTGGCTAAAGTGCGCGGACCCATTGTTCCGTGCTCCATGCTATAGTGAGAAGAAGAAATAAGAATGAAAAAAAAGACCAGTAGATGGAGAGAGATGTCTGAAAGCCCCAACAAGTAAGTGTATTATATATCAATTTTAGTAAAATTGAAAGGTGTTGGCTAACACCGGACCAAAAAAAGGAAAATGTTTCAGAAGAATTTAAATATATCACATAAATGCATTAAAAAAGAATGTTTCAGAACAATTTAAATATATCCGATAAAATGCATTAAAAAAATTGTGCATGGTCAAGTCCTGTTTTTCTGGTGTACCCGTGAACATTAAAAATTAAGGCTTTGGAGAGTACTACTAGGAGATTATATTCAAAATTATTAGCCTAGAAATGGTGGTGACTGAGAGAAAAGAGGTTGTGAACCAGGGAACAGCTGGGAAAGGAAAAACAGGAAGAGAGAAAGAGTTAGAGATATATAGAAATGCTGGAATGAGGGCGAGAAAGATGGAAAAAGAATGAGGAAAGTGATGGGATGTGAAGAAATAAGGAGGTTGAGAGAAAGAAATAAGAGAAGGAAGGCATACAGAAAAGGGCAGACAAGTAGAGATAACAGAATATGTTGGAGAGAGGTGTAAATGAGGATAAAAACTGAAAGGTAGAAAGAAAATTGTAAGTGCAAGACTGAGGTGATACAGGAACAAAATTATAGAAATGTGGAGGACATGCAGAAAATGTAAGAAGGAGAAAAGGAGAGAGAAAAAGTCAGAAGGAAGGGGCAGTGAAAAAAAATATATATAGCGCTACAGGTAAGAATGTTGGGTAGAAAGAGAATGATGAGAACGGCAGTCCAAAGGAAGAGGCAAAGAGACTGAAGAGAAAATGAAAGAGGAAGAGAATGGGAGATGTAAGGGAAAAGCAGTAGTAAAAACAGAAGGTAAAAAGGGGGGGGGGAAGAAAATGAAGGAAAACAGTGATATGGAAACCATTTTAGCAAGCAAGACAGGCTGGATAGAGAAAGCAAACATTAGTAAGAGAAAGGAGGCACAAAGCAGAAGAGAAGAGACACAGAACAGAGCGAGGATTAGGTGAAGGGAGAAAGAATTAAGAGGAGAGATAGAGAAGGGAGAAACAGAAGAAAGAGAGCATGTCAATGAGATAGTCTGTCCGGCTGATGAGAAAGGGACAGCCTTTTTGCCCAGAGGTACTTCAAACTACACATCTGGATCTATATTGCGTGAAAATGTATTACATGCAAAAAGTAAGTATCTTAGGGCCAGATGTAGCAATTTCAGAATCGCAAATCCTGATGCAGAACTGTGTCTCAGACACCGTCTGCGACTCGCTGTGGGGTCGCAAAGACCCACCTCATTAATAATAATGAGGTGGGTCGCATTTTGCGACCCCATAGCGAGTCCCTGCACTCACATGGATGGTGGCCTGCTGACGTCAGCAGACCTTCATGTCTGTGACTGCTTTTTAAATAAAGCAGTTTTTTATTTTTTTATTTTGCAGCCCGTTTTCCTTAAAGGAAAACGAGTTGCAAAATAAAAAAAATAACGAAACCGTTTGGTTTCGGTTTTTCAGAGCAGGCAGTGGTCCATTGGACCACTGCCTGCTCTGAAAAACCCTTTTTGGCAACATTCACAAAGGGGAAGGGGTCCCATAGGGACCCCTTCCCTTTTGCGAATGGGTTACCACCAGTGTGACACTGGTGGTAACTGCGAATTGCTTTGCGACCACATTCACGGTCACAAAGCAATTCTGCATTGCGATGCGAGTCGCAAATAGGAAGGGAAACCCCTTCCTATTTGCAAGGCGCGTTCACAATTTGCGAGTCGGTACCGATTCACAAATTGCGAATGTGCATCGCAAAAGGCTTTTTGCATGGCACAAACTGTGATTTTCGCAGTTTGCACCATGCAAACAGCTTTCTACCTCTGGCCCTTAAAGCTTTGTCAGTTTTATACTAGAGATGTATGCCACAAGTACTCTAATATCAAACATTTTGTACCAACTATGAAACAGTTTGTTTGGGGAAGATACTCTAATCGCTTCTGTGTGTTCTTTAAGATCTTACAGTATGATTATTAGATTAGTATTGCTGGCCAAGTTTTCTTTAAAGGGACAGTCTTGTACTCTAGTTTCAGTAAATTTCTTGGAAAGTAAACATTACCTCATGTATAAGTTCTGTGATTCTTTTTTGAAAGCACATATTATTATTATCTTTTTTAAAAGCACGTTATCACACACAACACAACACCAGAGTCACAGATTTGGCTAAGCATCGCCACCTCGGCAAGACATCCACATTGTTACCTTCATAACTTGCCCCACAACAAATGGACACATTGGACAGACTCTCTGAAGTCATCACACACAACAAGGCATCGAAGCCTAATAGTTGGCACCTCAACAGCATGTTCTTGAATCAACAATCGTATCTGGATCATTCTCATAAGACTAGCAATGGATAACTTTGTACCTCCTCAGAAGAAAACAAATGACAGTGTCTACACCTATACTCATAGGAGGCAGGCTGATTGAAGTCGGATGAGGTGAGAGGAAGGGCTATATGGGTGCAGGGTGAGCAAAGAGGGGGGCCACTGCCGATCCTACATTCACATTACCCTATTCTTGCCTTAGCTCTTCCTCTTCCTCTATGACACCCTCCTCATTGCTTCCCCCTCTCCACCCTTCTTCTTTCGGCCTTACCTCCTATCCTCTGCCCTTCCTTTCACTTAATTTCCCCTCATCTGTTGGTGCTCATGTCTTCACCTACATAACCATGTCCTTTCAACACTTTCCAAAAACAAACCTAGTGAGACCGAAAGATAGAGAAAGAGATAGAGAAACCGTGAGCAACACAGAGAGAGAGAGGTAGAGAGAAAGAGAGATGAAGAGAGGAGGGGAGATGGGATTGTAAAAGGGGAAACAGTGGTAATCCGGACGGGAGTAAACAGGAGTACCAGCAAAGAGAGACCTGGAGAGGATGAGACCGGATAGAGGGAATGAAGAAGGAACATTGTGAATTGAGTGGTCATCCTCAACATTCTGGTTTCTCACTGGACATAGAAAATATTCTACATTAGGATCCTGACCAACACGAAAGGAAGGAAAATGATATAATGGGAAGCAGAAGAGCAGGTCAACATGAGAGAGAGAAAGAGCTAGACATGGTGACAGGGAGAGGAATCAGAGCTTGACAGACTGACACATTGAGCTTTTCAAGATATTCAAGGGCAGGCTCTAGCAAGCAAGCCACTCAGAGGCCATAAACTGCCTACATGCTGCACACAATGAGTCTTCCTAATAGACATTTTCAGTTGAGGGGGGGGGGGGGGAACTTGGTTTCGTGAAAGATAGATACCATGAGGTTTTGGGAAGTCAAATCTTTTACAAGGATTTACAGTGGTTGAGGAGAAAGGAATAGATTAGCAGGCAGTGCATGAAAATGATAAGTACAAATACATGTAATTGCTGCTTTGGAGTACTTGCTTCCTACGCAAAACTCTAGCTCTGAAAATCAAATGTCTCTGCAACACTTTTACTCTTACTGATTTGCTCCAATTTGCCCAAGCCCTTGCTTGGTTTTGTTTCTGATTTTCTCCACAACTGTTAAGTTATGCTACGTGTGAGCATTTCTCCAAGTGGTCCTGTTTCATGATCCCTTTGCTCCACGAAATAATTTGACGTAAAACACTCATAATGCCATTTGTAAAACCATATGTAAAAAATCCACCATAGTTGAACCTAGTAGCTAAATTATACTTTATGCACTGCTGCCACTTACTTTCGCAAAGAATACCATTATTTATTATTCTGCTTTAACCAATGTTCATGGCTATGTTGTAAATGTGGGTATAAGTTCTGTGCTGGAACAGCACCATGGAAGCTTACTCTTTGTGCTTGGTTTCTGTGCTTTATGCATGTTTCTTCATCCAGTATCTTTCAAGTGTGGGTTAGATTTTAAAGCTGGAGAGACAAATCATATCAAAACCAAGAATACTGGATACAAGGTGTAAAGCTGAGTTAAGTAGTACCATTGAGTATGTATCTTACTTTCAATCTCTTCTGTTGCATGCGCTTGGGACATCCTTTCCACAGAACTGTAAGAAAGTTTTCTCCTTCACTAACCCCTCAACCTGAAAATAGTGTAAAGAAAAAATATGCCTGTAAATGCAGTATAAAAATACTTAAACAATTCTTGCCTAAGCTATGCTACCTGTCACCGCTTTTCCAAAACTCCTTCAGGGGAAGAATGCTCAGACATTTTGCAATCATTTTTAAAGTCCTATTCAACTGGCCTAATGTGTTTTAGAATTAAAAAAAAATAAAAATAAATCACTGATCATGCCAGACACTAGAAAAAGATTCCACATCCTTCCAGGTCTACTTGCCCATATATATTTTAAAATGCAATGTTTGACATACATCTTGCTAATTTTCCTTCCTTAATTGAGAGCTCGGCACCTCCTGTAAATGATATCAAACAGTTTTGCTGAGATCATTCCTACTGGCCCGTGTGCTTTAAAATACACTGTTCACCATTTATTGTCCAGGTAAATGACCCGACCCCACTATTACACATTGGTCCATAATAGTGAAAGAAGGCCCCAGAAGTATTTTTCAATTAAATTCTAAAGATGGCCCGCCCCCACTGTTCGATGTCTTAGACCCCACCTACCAATGCAGTATAAGGTACGCCCGAAAACCAATGGAGAAAAAGCAATATCTTCGGCCAGAAACAGAAAGCACACGCGATTTTGAACTAGAAACTTATTTTATCACAAACTGCACGTGAATTGAGGAAGCCGTCCGCTGTGGCCGAGCTGTCAAGAGTACTTAATGTCTGGCAAAATGTCATCAAATTGGCTCATTCCCCTGGCACTCAAGAGCTACACATAGTTCACCCTACTGTATGTATGCATGGTACATAAGACTGCTGGGAAGCTTGCTTTAATGTCATCTGGGCAGTATGCATGCCGTTTCTGCATGGGTTAATCACCCTATGCTGAAGCCACCTTTGGAATATTCCAGAAAGCGAGACACATTCAAAAGTAAGTGGCAAGTAGTTCCATGCTTCGAGCCATTCACTTTCAAGAATTTCCAGTACACACTGTCCACCTGTTTTCAATTACCTTTCACTTTCCCGCGGTTCATGGCTGGATGTAAAACTGGCCTACAGTGAACATATAGTGAGTGACCTGCCTTTGATTTCTAGAAAGGTCCTGTTTCTTCATATGAAGACTAAACCTGATGCACGGATTGTTTGTTAACAGTACAGTCCTTGTTATGCTCAGATCCGTTCTTATAATGTTCAACTACGAGAGGCAGACTCCCTTTGGGAGTTATGGATTACCTGCTTGTGCCCGTGCATATCTACATACACCATGTGGCCTGACCATATATAATAAAGCCTGGGGTATCGCCATGCTTCCTGCAGCACTCTCCACCAGGGAAGCAATTCATCTGTCTGCTGCCAGAATCTCAGTTCGTTATTGCCTATTTCCTGCTCCAAAGCCCATGAACCCTGGTCCACGCTATAGAAACCCACAATTCGAAAGAAAAAAAGAAACACCATTTCCTAACACCACAGAAAAAATAATGCAGCGCTCTTACCATATATCCATAATAATAATATGAAACATACATACATTAATGGACCATTATTGGCACATAAGAGCGCTCCTACAACCCCCTGCTTTAGACAGACATATTTATGCAACGCCTGTCTACTATCCTAGAAGCTGCTTATGTAATTTGGACCGCCCCCGTGTTGCCCCCAAAAATAACCCACAGCATGTTGAATATGACAAATTCAACTAAACTTGAGAATGAACCCTTTCACACTAAAGATGGTGCACCTTCCAAGGTCGAACTGGCCATAGGGCAATCACACCGTGCCTGAGGGGCTGGTCCGATAGGTCAGTTTGTGGGCTGATTTTTTTATTTTTTAATTTTTTAAAGTGTTTGGGCCTTTTTTGTCTGGTGGGCTATGGTTAATTTCATTGATACTACCACAAATATGGTTTGTAATAAGCATAAGAGCAAGCAGAATTGGAAGGCTGACCGGGACTTTCTGTTGATTATTTCGGTCCCCCCCCCCGCCCATTCCATAGTACGCGATGATTTCAGGACCCCAGGAAAAATCACATTTTATCCTTCGGACACTCTCTTTGCCCTTGAAATAAAGTTTTTCTGATGTTCTCTTTTTGCCATTTGTGGTTGCTCCAGAAACCAGTCACCTCCAATGGGTTTACACCATCTGGACAATTATTTTACCTCATTACTACCAGATTAACAGCCAAATACAGTAATAAGCAATGGGAAGATGGCCAGTCAAGCTTTCCGAAGGGCCACTCCAGATCACATGACCACACATTTTTAGTAGCTCTAGCTGCGCTCACCATCTCATGGTCTGTCTCCTTCATTCTCTTGACCAGAAAAACATGTATTCAGTGCTTAGTTTGTGCTTGTTGTTTCCGGTGTGGAGCACCAGCACTTATTTTTGAGGGCCAGCACTTATTTTTCTCCCTCAAGCATTTACTGCGAGCAAAAGACACATATGGGAAAGACTGAGGTAGAGAAAAACAAAAAAAAAAAGCACCACAATGGGAGAAAGCAGAAAGCTACAAGAGTGAGCTGAAGGGCTAAGGGGTGGCTTTAAATGGATTGAAGAGGTCCGAGATGGCTGCAGGGTTACGCTGCTTTGGTATTCCGTGTTCACACATTTAATTGCAGTAGCCGCATATTCAAGGGGAGGGCTTTGGGCACCGGCACCTTTTCATCTACAAATTAAGCACTGCATGTATTTAACCAGACGCTCAACTCCCTCTTATAGCCTCTTCCTTGGACAAAATTGAAATTAAGCAGTTATATGAAATATAGCTGTAATTTAGTGGACGTTACTGCTGTTACATGTATTGATATATTTATGGGAGTCTAATGAACGTAAGTAGTTAATTGGAAGGCTGACTTGCACTTTCTGTTGCATATTTCGTTTTTTTTTGTTTCTTGCATTCCAAGTCCAGTCCAGCTACATTACAGTAACAATACAACTAACAAAAAAACTTGCAGAGGCGAGACCTATTGACTTTGCCAATGCCTGTTTAAATAGGACGTGATAAGTATCAGCAGTACTGGGGGGGGGAAAAAAGATCAAGTTCAGCTAAGTGGTGGATATGATTATTGTCGGAAATCAGTCTGAGTGTAACAAAAGTTGTATTTACTTTGGCATCTGGAATTGTCACTTCTGCTGTGGACTAAGTTTGCTGAACACCACTATGAGCCCTGCCTCAGATGTTTTCTTCTTAGTGCAGCCTTTGCTAATGAATGTGTATTCTCATGTCCTGATGGCGGGTTGGCATAGATCAGGTGAAGGTTCGTGTACGAGTGGGGCATAAGGCAACTTGGAAAGTACAGTCACCCTTTTGGCTATAGGAGAAAGAATTTATATTTCTGCACCATCAAACATCTGTGTGTTGGGGGTGTTCAATAAAAAAAAAAAACTAATCCAAATATATATATTTATATGTATATATATATATATGTTCCACAAAGCTAAGCAAACTCCAGTACTGGAGAGGGTCCAAAGGCACTATTCTCCTGTATGAAATGCCTTGTTCATGAGAGGAGTTAGGGAACTTAGGGAGCTTTCTCTCTCTAACGAAGCGGCTCTCACACAGGCTCCAGAGGGCAAAACCCCACCTAACTGCCGCAAATTAGAATCTTCGTAGGGGGGGGTTTTGCCCTCTGGAGCCTGTGTGAGAGCCGCTTCGTTAGAGAGAGAAAGCTCTTTGCGGTACTATTGCGTACAGACCACAGACAAATTCAGAACGCGCGCAAACTCCGCGGTTTTGTGTAAAGTATATAATGACTGGGTATTGTACGAAGGTTTAACGCTGGACGCCGTGGCCAACTTGACGTTCTTTATATTCATCTGAAAAGATGTATACTGCTGAGGCAATTCCCAGAGAACGGCATATATCTGTTCATAGAAGAGTCAGTGAATATGACCAATTCAATATCCAAACTATAATGATTGTTTTATCTATTCGACTTTGCACGCCTTGAGAAAGCCCCGGCTTAATAGCCAGAGGGGCGAAACACGTGTTGGCTGATCCTTTCTTGTTACCATTTTTAATTTCGCTTCTGTCTTGAGGAAAAAAATGACTCTTTGAGCTTTTGGAATCAAAACGCCTGTACAACAATGAAATAAATATTAAATTGAGTTTCTCAATCACGAGTTTCGTATATCTACTGGATTCAACTTTAAGAACCTCTTGAGTGGGACTTTACCTTTTGCTTGTACTATATATATGTTCGATGGCATGTGTAGCTGCAGATACACATGCTATGCCTTATTCCGCCATCTAGTGCTGGGCTCGGAGAGTTACAAGTTGTTTTTTCATCAAAGAAGTCTTTTCAGAGTCACAGGATCGAGTGACACCTCCCCTTGGTTATACTGTGCATGGTCATCGACTCCATTGTTAAATTGTTTTCTTTCTGCTGTCGGGTTTGGGCATGTTTCCTCTCGTTCCAAGATTTAGAATCGGAAACTTTAGAAAACTCCCTTAATCGTCGGTATGGTTTCGATTACGTTTCCACTTGACCTTGAACCGATAGTACTGTCGGAAACTAAATTTCGCCCTTCTGGGTGCATGTACCCGACTCGGGCCTGTTCGGGCCTACTGCGTCAAAGCCTGATGGATCGGACTGCATTTTGATTTTGTCCTCCATATCACGCAAAATTTCCCTACACAGACCAACACCTTGTATGTAATCTGCGTCTTTCTCACGATCACAAAGAAGATGATTGCGAGGCCTGATGATCGTTTCGATCCGTGAAGATCCTGCGTGATCGGAGAGCCAGAAGATTGGAAATGGCGTTGAAGAGTACAGAACATCTCGACACCATGGAGGAAGAACAGGTGCAGACAGCGGTTTCCATCAGAGACACTGACTCCTAACAAGAATTGGAAGAAGATAGGCCTATCACTGCTGGTCAGCACGTGAGTACGTCTGCCCCTACGCCATTTATAAAAAGTCTTCAAAGGCCTTGGATAGACCACTGTCAGTGAGGCATGGTTCGACCCGAAAAAAGACTCTTGCTGACTGACCTTTGGGTTTGGCGTCGAAAAAGGCCACTCCTCCATCGGTATAGGAGTCGAGTAAATCCATAAAGAGTTCCACTTCTCACTCAAGCAAGCGTCCCCACTCCTTGAAGTCGAACCCACGACGCCCTGCTTCAGAGCCAAAACAACCGGCTGTATTTTCAGGCCCGAAAAAACTACCATATTCGGAGTCAAAAAAGTATTCTTATACAGAAGAGCAAGGACTTTCGAGCCATCTTAAACAGAGCTCCAAATCACTGGAAGAACAGTGTTATAGACTTTGAGGACACTGAGAGCCAATCTATCCTTGAAATTATGGAAGAAAGACAATCAAGGATTCACATCCATAAAGAGACTGGCAGAATAATTACTGCACCTCCTCTACAGACCAAGAGGAAGTTGGACTTTCAAGAACATTTAGACACTGCTCCACCACTAGCCAAAATCTACAAACAAAAGTAGAAGCCATTACGTATTCATACTTCTCCCCCTCATTCACCACAACTTTCTTTTTCCCCACCATCCACTAGCCCACAACCTTTGCCTTCACCAACTCATTCCCAATATTCACATGGTGATACGGTTGATCCTTGGGATCTCTATGATCCAGATCCTATTCCTGGCAATGACCCGGATTTATACCCATCTAAGCCTTCTCCACCAGAGGACACTACTGCATACACAAGTTATTTCCAGGGCAGCTGCGCACCATGGGGTGCTAATGCACACTGAACCCCTAGAAGAGGATTTTTCTCTTTAACACACTATCGTCCATGCACTCAAAATATCAATGCCTCCCAATACTATGGCATGATTAAACATGCAGAACAAATATTTAGTGAGCCTGTCAAAGCTAGGGTTATAACACCACACATTGATATAAAATATAAACCTGCCCCTAGTGACCCTGTTTATATTACCCACCAAGGTTCTCCAGACTCAGTAATAGTAAGTGCGGCTAGAAAGAGGGCTAATAGCCAGTCTTCCGGGGATGCTCCTCCTGACAAGGAGAGTAGAAAATGTTATGCTGCTGGCAAGAGTGTAGCCACACAGGCTGCCAACCAATGGCAAATTGCAAACTCGCAAGCCTTGCTAGCAAGGTATGATAGAGCCCACTGGGACGAGATGCAGGAACTCCTACAACACCTCCCAAAGGAACACCGAAAAAGGGCACAACAAATTGTGGAAGAGGGTCAGGCCATAAGCAATAATCAAATATGGTCTGCCCTTGATGCTGCAGATACAGCAGCTAGAAGTGTCACCACTGCCATCTATACTATACGTAGACCCGCATGACTACGTTCCTCTGGTTTTAAACCAAAATTATAGCATGCAGTGCCCAATATGCCTTTTAATAAAAAGCACTTGTTTGGCCCTGAAGTCGACACAGCCATAGAAAAATTGCGAAAAGACTCAGACACTGCCAAAGCAATGGGAGCATTATACACAACACCATATAGAGGCTCCTTTCGCAGACAACAATTCAGAGGAGGACTCAAGCCATAATCCACTGAGGCTTCTACCTTCCAGACAAAACAAGGGCAACCGCAACAACAGTACCAGAGAGGGTGATTTAGAGGGTATTGTAGAGGCCAATACTTTAGAACCAGAGTCAAGTTCCAAACTTCAAAACAAGCCACTACACCATCTAAACAGTGACTTATTTGCCATCCCTCAACCCCACACATCTCCTGTTGAGGGGGGAGACTGCAGCAGTTGCACTCCCATTGGCAAAACATCAACACAGACCATTGGGTATTGTCAATTAAGCGCAATGGCTATTGCCTAGAATTGATTTCTACCCCTCCAAACATTCCTCCACGTTACCACAAGCTGTCCCCAGAACACAATGTTCTATTAAAGAAAGAAGTACAATTGCTACTACTAAAACAAGTAATAGAATTGGTCGCACATTCTCAACAAGGAACAGGAGTATACTCACTATACTTCCTCATTCCCAAAAAAGGATGGCACTCTCAGGCCCAACCTAGACTTCAGATCCCTAAATCTATATATCCTGTCAGAACACTTTCAAATGGTAACTCTGCAGGATGTCATCCCACTACTACAAAAACAAGATTACATGACTGCATTAGACCTCAAAGATGCGTATTTCCACATACCCATCCATCCAGCTCCCAGAAAATACCTAAGGTTTGTGATAGCAGGAAAACATTATCAATTCAAAGTTCTACCTTTCAGCATAACAGCCCCAAGGGTATTTACAAAATGTCTAGCAGTAGTGGCAGCCTACCTAAGAAGGCAACACATACATGTCTTTCCATATCTAGACGATTGGTTAATGAAGTAATTTTATACAATGCCAACCACACACACCATACGTAATGGAGAACCTACATACACTAGGGTTCACTCTCAACTACCGAAAATCCCATCTACAGCCTGCTCTGGTGCAACCTTACCTAGGTGCTATTTTAGATATGCAAAGAGCCTTAGCCTATCCAAATACACAAGGTATGCAAGCTTTCCAAATTCTCATACCACAAATGCAGCCAAATCAACAATACACTGTAAGTTTTAGCATGAAACTATAAGGAATGATGGCATCCTGCATAGCAATAGTACTGCATTCAAGACTAAACATGAGGCCACTACAACAGTGCCTCTCACAGCTATGTCTCGAGCACAGGGCCAATTGCAAGATCTAGTGATGTTGGACCGCCAAACGCACTAGTCCCTTCAATAGTGGAATCTCAGCAATTTAATGAAGGGGCGGTCATTTCAAGACCCTGTGCCTCAGACCACAATAACAACAGATGCATCAATGATAGGTTGGGGAGCTCATCTCAACAACCTTACTATTCAAGGGGAATGAAATTCAAAACAGCGAAATTTTCACATAAACCATTTAGCATTATTAGCTGTGTTCCTTGCCCTAAAAGCGTTTCTGCCCCTTCTCAAACGCAAGATTGTTCTGATAAAAACAAACAGAATGACGACCATGTATTACCTGAAGAAACAAGGAGGGACAAATTCACCTCAACTGTCCCTTCTAGAACCAAACAATATGGAAATGGGCAGTTCACAATCACATTCATCTATTAGCAGAGTACATTCCAGTAATACACAATCAGCTAGCGGATCTCCTAAGCAGAACGCACCAACAGACATACGAATGGGAGATTCACTTTCAGGTACATCAGCAGTACTTTCAAAAGTGGGGAACGCCAGAAATAGACCTATTTGCAACAAGCGAAAACGCAAAATGCCAAAACTTCACATCCAGACACCCACATCCTCTATCCAATGGCAATGCTCTATGGATCAACTGGTCTGGGATATTTGCTTATGCTTTTCCCCTCTCCCACTACTTCTCTTTCTGGTCAACAAACTATGTCAGACCTCTCACCATGATACTCGTAGCCCCAAGACGGACACGACAACATTGGTACACAACAGTCCTAGACCTGTCAGTAGTACCTCACTCCAAACAGACCGGGTTTGTAACACAAAACAAGGGACAAATCAGACATCCAAATCCCAGTGCTCTCAATTTAGCGATTTGGCTCCTGAAGTCTTAGAATTTGAAACTTCCATTAGAATGCATGGAAGTTCTCAAACAAGCACGTAAGCCTACAACTAGGCAATGTCATGCTAACAAATGGAAAAGATTTGTTTACTTCTGTCAATCTAAAAATACTGATCCACTTACAGCATCAATACAAGATATTGTATGCTGTCTATTTCATTTGTAGAAATCAAATCTAGCTTTCTCATCCATTAAATTCCATCTTACTGCAATATCAGCATACTTGCAAACTATCCAACGTACCTCTCTCTTCGGAGTTCTAGTTATAAAAGCCTTCATGGAAGAATTAAAACATATTATCACCCCTAGAACACCACCTGTTCCTACTTGGAATCTAACTATTGTACTCACCAGACTCAACTTTTGAACCCATGCATTCTTGTGAGATTCAATTCTTAACATGGAAAGCTGCTTTCCTAGTAGCCATTACTTAATTGTGAAGAGTTAGTGAAATACAAGCATTCACTCTTGAAGAACCTTTTTTCCAAGTACACAAACATAAAGTTGTACTTGGAACAAATCCCAAATTTCTGCCAGAAGTGTTATCACCTTTTCACATAAACCAAATAGTGGAATTGCTAGTCTTCTTTCCACAGCCAGACTCAATTGCAGAAAGAGCCCTTCCTACTCTTAACATTAAAAGAGCTCTAATGTACTATGTAGATAAAATCAAAGAATTCATAAAATCTAAACAGCTTTTCGTTGCCTTTTAACAACCACATAAAGGGAATATTATCTCTAAGCAAGGGTTAGCAAGATGGATTGTTAAATGTATACAAACATGTTACATTAAGGCAAAAATACAACTTTTAATCACACCGAAAGCACATACTACTAAAAAGAAAGGGGCATCTGTTGCATTCTTAGGAAACACACCAATGGCAGACATATGTAAAGCTGTCACATGGTCTATGGTCTACTCCTCATTCATTTACAAAACATTGTGTAGATGTTGTTTCAAGGCAACCGGCCAATGTTGGTCAAGCTGTCTTAAGAACATTATTTCAAACAACTCCAACTCCTACAGGCTAGCCACCGCAATTTTTGGGGAGAGTAACTGCTTTGTAGTCTATGCATAGCATGTGTATCTGCAGCTACACATGCAATTGAACGGAAAATGTCACTTACCCAGTGTACATCTGTTCGTGGCATGTAGTGCTGCAGATTCTCATGCATCCACCCTCCTCCCCGGAAGCCTGTAGTTGTTGCAATTTTTTCCACTTTTTTACATATGTAGATACATTAACATTTACATGGACATTGATTCTTATTTGCTATTTCTATACAACATTTATATTATTATACTCTATCACTCCTTCCTACACCCTTTTGTGGGAAAACAATCTAACAATGGAGTCGATGACCACGCGCAGTATGACCGAGAGGAGGAGTTACTCGATCCTGTGACTCCGAAAAGACTTCTTCAAAGAAAAAACAACTTGTAACACTCAGAGCCCAACACTAGATGGCAGAATAATGCATAGCATGTGAATCTGCAGCACTACATGCCATGAACAGATGTACACTGGGTAGTGACATTTTCCACATATATAATATGATCAGCCCCTGTCCTTTCGGTAGTATGTACCAAATCTTGCATATGATTTGAATTTGGCACGTTCTACTTTATCTGTATACAATATGGAATGCTGCATTCCTGAGACAAACTTAAATGGCTTATCTGTAGGATGGCTTCTCCTGTTGAGAGACCAAACACTTTAAACACTGCTTAAAATCGCCTTCCATAAGGCAAAGCTCCGGAAAGACTTGAGGAGATGGCTGAAAAGAATGAATATAGCAATAGAAAAATTATATGGGTCCTGTATCACTGAGTGGTCTTTTGCTAAATATCAGCATTCTTCCAGGATGTGGGATAATCCTCAGGCAAGGACTCCATATAAGATTACAATGTCTTTGAAGATAGCAATCCTGAACGGCAGGGTAGGATGTAGAGTTGGAAGATTGATGAGAAATAATCTCAATTCATTTTCCTTGTTGGGTTTAAGTAACATACAGGCTGGTCACTGGCTTGTACTGAGGGATTGTAGTACAATAAAGATCATTTATAGACAATAGGAGTTCTAGAAGGAAAAGGCAAGTGTTTGTTTTGATTCGCCTTTTTGTAGTTACTAGAAAAAAGCTTGCTCCTACTGTTTTCGATTCAGTTTCCAGACAGTCATAAGGGGTGAAGACTGTCTGGCTCCTGTGCCAATGCATGCTCCATGACGGGACTCTAAATTTGTTGGAAGACGCTTTCTTAAATTGACTCACCGAACCTCACAGAGTAGCTCACTCACTTGAGTATCTCTTTGCATATTGTGATTTGTAGTCGTTTTTAAGTCATTATTAAATCACTACTACAAGTCCCAGAACTTCAAGAATAATCCTGAACTGCATAAACTAAATCTTAGACATAGAAACCGAGAGAGCTCCAACACTCGGGTATAATTGAGCTCTCCACTGCTTGTGAGTAAAGTTGTCTGCTGGGGAACTGGATGCCTGAATACCCCAGTGTAGCTTTGCAGCCTGCAGATGTCCAGAGTAGAGAGCACTGTATGAACTTTGTTCCTTTTAAAGGAACCATCACGCTACAATATTTCAATAGGAATGAGTTCATTCTAAAAATAACAGCGACTACAACTGCATAAGAAATGTTTAAAAATAACAGCGACCACAACTGCATAAGAAGCCTCAATATTGCTAGAGTGCTACACTATGTATCAGAGTATCATGTTGATTTGCCTTAAAGGACTGATTGCAGTGCCATGTAACTGACTTTGTGTGGTCCCATTTGCTTCTATGCTGTTGGACTAGAAATCTCTTTTGAAAATTCTTGGTGTACTGCTGATGTCGAGTGGACACTCGATATGAGACTTTTGCATGCATGTCTCTAAGGCTTTTTTTAATTGGCATGTTTCCAAGTGTACATTTTTGCTGAGGATTCCTCTACCTGTAAGTTCCAACATATCTCTTTAAAACCCTTGAGGTGCTAATCTGGAAATTTGATATATAAGGCGCCACCCCATTGCTCTGACATCAGTTTCTCCTTTTCTCCACCCTACGCAGATCTGGAACTGCTCTCATTGGAACAGTTTCCATAAATTTGTTGTCAAAAAGCAGGCTTATCAAGGGTGTCTCTCGCAAAACAAATAGGAATTTAAAGGTGACAATTAATGTTTCAAGTGTTGATCTCTGAGCCACACAATGTATGTCTGTGGCTCCTGGAGTGCAAGCATAATTCCAAGCTGTGCAAGAAATATGTCTGCATGAGTTCTAAGGCCACCAAAGAGTGGGAGCCTGTGCTCTTCATGGCGTGGGCTCAATATGACGGTGACCACAGAGGCAACTGATGCCTCCTCCCTTGAGTAGGATAGTCATCACAAGGTGCCGAAGAGCAGAGGCCTTTTGTTTTCTCAGAGCAGAAGTCTTGTAACAACTTGCTTGAGCTTTGCACAATCCACTTGGAAATCAAGATGTTCCAGTTCTCCATCCACGGATGGTTGATTCATATGGTGATGGACAGCGGAGCCATAATGTGGCATGTCAGCAAGCGAGGTGGAGTGCTTTCTCCTGTGCCTAGAACCTCTGAAGATGTCTTTGACTCTGGCTTACAATGTCTTGTTTTACAGCAGTGACAGGCAGGCTCCAAGTACGTGCAGGCCATTGATCCCATTCAGTAGCATTTTGTCTTCTTCAACGAGAGTTGGCTCAAACTGTTGACATCCTATAAGGCACCCCTCTGGTGAACCTTTTTTTTCCACTAATGAGAGCACTCACTGCCTGCTGTTCATCACTTTGCAGTTTCTGCCCCAAAGAGATCTATGGAACATGTAATATATTAATATTCTATACGCGCTCCCCCCCCCCCCCCCCCCCTGAAAAACCTCTGATTCCTCAGCTTCTGAAGAAGATGCATCAGAACCGTGTGTTGATAATCTTAATCAGACCAGACTGGCAGAGTGGTACTCTGATATCCTCCACCTCTCTCCCTGTGTTGCCCCCCTCCTGCTTGGTGCAGCCTCCTTCTTACAGTGGATGTGGCAAGCTGTGTATCTAAGCCTCCACCTTCAAAAGCTCTTGAACGGCCTGCAGAATTTGTGAACCTGATTTTGTCAGCTTGGCATCCCTCTACCAAGTGGGCCTGTTCTGATCAATAGTCCCCTTTTGAGCCACCGAAGAGGAAGCTTGTAAGATGTGCTATGCTGTACGTTATCTCTTGCCTGACAAAACTTTGCTGGGCCTTATAAAAGACTAGCTGTCCTTTTGACATACCGTATCAACATTGTGGTTACAAGGTTTTTGAAGTGATTGACCTCAGTTTTCCACGTCCTCTTTTTTCTGATGGATACAACTACCTGTGGATTCCTCACCTATTGAATACTCTCCTTGCGCCAGCATCCAACGAAAATCTTCTTCCTAGCTTCTGCACGTCGACGAGGACGTCACAATTGCCCACGCGACGCTGTCTGACGTCATACAGCCAATAAGAGGTCCTCGCCGACGTCAGTTCCCTTTTTTCCGTGCCATTCGAACGACTGTTATTCTTCGAGGGAGCTACTGTTACTACGGTTATTTTTGCTGTTTCTTCTTTGAGAAAAGATAGAATGTCTCAAAGAACATCCGGATTCAAGCCTTGCAATGAGTGCGGTGGCAAGATGTCGGTTACGGACCCATATACTGACTGTTTGTGGTGTCTTAGCTCTGACCACGACGTTGACAAATGTGACTCTTGTCAACGGATGAATCCAAAGGCCTTAAAAGAGCGAGAAGCAAAGCTCTTTTTGGCGAAGTCGAAGAAAAAAGAAAAGTGACATCATCGCAAGTCATCTTCTCCGAAGTCGCATCGGCGTCATCGTGACTCCCGGCGTCGTCGAGAATCTCTGCGCCGGTCGAGTAGGGAGAGATCGCGTTCGAGGTCGCCTTCAGCTCGACGCCGGAAGACGTGGGAAGTGAGTCCCACCATCTCTCCCCAGCCGCAGACGCCGTTTGCATCACCGACATCTCCGACTTCGCTGACGTCGCCTGTGAATCCTCCTTCGGTATTTGAGGTTCCTCAGCATCAAGAGTTCTCTCCAGCTTCACAGACGCCGGGACCGGCGACGATGTCGCCTCCAACCCAGGCTCCTCAGTACCCGGCTTTCCCGGCCCCTGGAGCCGACAGTTCTGCATTCTTGAATGCGATGTTCTCAATTTTTCAGGCGATGGCTCCAGGTGGTGGACCGGCTGGTCCTTCGGGCCCATTGGCCTTCAACATGGGTGCTCCGGCTCCGTTACGACCGGCACCTTTTATGCCCTTCCTTCTCATGGAAAATGTGGGCTCGGCGCCTATGGCGTCAGCTTCTCAGCCAATGACACCGAGTAGACCTGTGGCTCCGGCGCCGGAACAGTCTCCTATCCGCCCTTCGCCTCGTTCAGCGCCGAAGAAATCCATGGTGCCGATGGAGCCGGCATCTGATAGATCCGAGGATCGGCGTCAAGCTTCAACGTCTGCTGAAGCCATGTCGACGCCTAGGATTGAGGAAAGGTTACACTCGAGGAGGCTTGCTCTTCGCCTACTTGAGGAGCAAGAATATCGGAGACAAGCGTTAGAGGAAGGAGAGATTGAGGAATCTCGGAGACCTCCATGGTTTAGACACAACCAGTGGTCTGGACACCTCTCCAGAATGGGACTTGACATCACCTGGAGAGTATACGGAGGAGGCTGCAACATTTCATTCAGTCATTAAGAAAGTGGCTGATATTTTTAGACCTCCCTTTGCCGGTGTCTGAGCCTAAGCCTAATATTTTAATGGAAGTATTGCATCCTGCTTCAACAACTGCAGAGCCACTTCTGCCTTTTAATGAGGCTCTGTTGGATCCAATCCTGGAAATATGGAAGAAGCCGAAGTCATCTTCGGCAGTGAACAGATCGGTGACTCGAAGCTATCGAGTAGCTCCTGCTGACCCAGGCTTCCTCTCCAGGCACCCAACCCCTGAAAGCCTGGTGGTTCAGGCTTCATGTTCATCCCGGTCTGCCCCAGGTTCATTTCCAACTGTGCCCTCGGACAGAGACTCAAAGAAGATGGACCTTTCTTCAAAAAAGGCTTTTTCGTCATGTAGCATGGCTTTGAAATCCACAAATGCTACATGTATTTTAGGGAGATACATTTACGCCCTGATGGACGAAATAAAGTCGTCTCATACTGAAGTGCCTCAAGAGGTGATGAGCCTAGTTTCTGATGCTCAAGCAGCGGCAACCCAAGTAATTCAGTCAGGACTGGATACGACTGACTCTGTAGCCAGGGCTATAGGTACTGCTGTTGCTACAAGGAGGCAAGCCTGGCTTCGTAGCTCTGGTTTCTCGCCTGATGTACAGTCAACCCTCTTGGACCTTCCCTTCGATGGGGATAAACTTTTTGGCTCCAAGGCGACTCTGCACTAGAGAGGTTTAAGGAGAGTAGGGCCACAACGAAGTCTTTAGGCTTGCAGGCCTCCTCTTCTGTTTCCTCCAGACTTTTTAGAAGGTTTAGTGGGTTTGGTTGTGGTTCCTCCTCCTTTCGAGGGAGATTTCAGCAACAACCCGCCTCTGCTCTCTCCTATAGATCCTACAGGGGGAGGGGTAGGGTCCGAAACAGGGGAGACACCCAGCAGCACTCTGCCTCTTCCTCTGGAGGGGTGCAGCATGGGAAGCAGCCTTAGCCTTCCACCAATTCCTTCTCACACCACTCCTGTAGGGGGGAGGTTATTGAACTTTCTCCGCAAGTGGGAGGTTATAACATCAGACTCCTGGGTCATCAGCATTGTGGGGAAAGGCTATGCCCTTCCCTTCCGGGAGTTTCCTCCCCCATCCCGCCCCGCCCATCCTACTGTTCAGAAGAGCATCTCCTTTTACTAGAACAGGAGGTTCAAGTCCTCCTTTCAAAAGGTGCAGTGGAGTTGGTTCCAGAGCAGGAGAGGGGTCAGGGTTGTTATTCAAGTTACTTCCTGATTCCCAAGAAGGATGGTCGGTTGAGGCCAATCCTGGACCTGAGGATCTTGAATTGGTTCCTCAAACAGGAGAAGTTCAAGATGCTGACCCTAGCTCAGGTGCTTTTGGCGCTGAACGATGGAGATTGGATCGTGTCTGTCGACTTACAGGATGCTTACTTTCATATCCCAATACTCAAGTCGCACAGGAAGTATCTCCGGTTTGTGGTGGGGTCGCAGCACTATCAGTTTGCGGTCCTTCCGTTTGGTCTTACTTCAGCACCCCGAGTCTTCACAAAGGTGATGTCGGTGGCTGCGGCAGAGCTCAGAAGGAAGGGGATAGCAGTATTTCCTTACCTGGACGACTGGTTGATCAAAGCCAAGTCTCCGGAGCTAGTGTTGCATCACCTTCAGTCGATAACCCAGTTGTTGTTCGACCTGGGTTTTTCAGTGAATGTGCCCAAATCTCACCTAGAGCCCTCTCAGCGCCTCCTGTTCATAGGGGCAGTACTGGATACAACATTGAGTCGCGCCTTTCCTCTGCCTCAGCGGACTCAGGACATTCAGGCGTTGGTTCCAGTGTTTCAAAGTGGAGCGGTCGTTCCAGTCCTCAAGGTCCTTCGTCTGCTCGGTCTGTTTGCTTCTTGCATTCTGCTGGTCACTCACGCTCGCTGGCACATGAGGGCTCTTCAATAGTGCCTCCGGAAGCAGTGGTCTCAGCACAAAGGGGATCTCGAGGGATCGATGAAGATCTCCAGCGATGCTGCTGCGGATTTAAAATGGTGGATTGCGGACGGCAATCTTTCCCGAGGAAGGCCGTTCTCAAACTCCGCGGTGGCCACAGTAATAACGGATGCTTCCACTCTAGGGTGGGGAGCTCATCTGGGGGACCTGGAGATCAAAGGTCTTTGGTCTCCAGTGGAACAGATGTTTCATATAAATCTGTTGGAGTTGCGGGCTATACGTCTTGCACTCAAGGCCTTCCTCCCATCCCTTCGCGGTCAGTCGGTTCAGGTCCTGACGGACAATACTACCGCGATGTGGTATATAAGCAAACAGGGAGGAGTAGGGTCGTACCTTCTCTGCAGAGAAGCTCTACGGCTATGGTCCTGGGCAACGGACCATCAGACTTGCTTGGTTGCAAATCATCTGTCCGGAGTCTTGAACGTGCGTGCGGACAGTCTCAGTCATCATTTCTCGACCGATCACGAGTGGCGTCACCATCTGGATCAAGTGCGTCGAATCTTCCAGATGTGGGGGATCCCTCGGATAGATCTGTTTGCCACTCAGGAGAACTCGCACTGCCCGTTATTCTGCAGCCTCAAGTATCTGGTACAAGGAGCGTTGGGGGACGCGTTTCAGATGACCTGGCGCGACCAGTTGCTTTACGTGTTTCCCCCCCATACCTTTGATTCCTCGAGTTTTGAGGAAAATTTGCCAAGACCGGGCCCAAGTAATCTTAATAGCTCCGGATTGGCCAAGGAATGTATGGTATTCGGATCTTCTCCAACTCTCTCTGTGCCCCCCGCTCCGTCTCCCTCTCAGGGCAGACCTCCTCTCGCAGTCGCAGGGTCAGGTTTTACACCCCCACCTCCAGAGCCTGCACCTTCATGCCTGGAGATTGAACGGGGCAACCTGAGTTCCTTTTCTCTCACACCTGAGGTAGTGGATGTTATTTTATCGGCCAGGCGACACTCCACTAAATCTATCTACGCTAGCAGGTGGGCTAAATTTGTGATTTGGTGTGGAGAGAAACAAATTGATCCCTTACGTGCCCACTTATCGGATATCTTGTCTTTTGCGTTGTACCTGGCACAGAGGGGTTGTGCAGTGGCTACAGTCAAGGGATATTTATCGGCCCTGTCAGCCTTTCTATGTCTTCCGGACCAGCCTTCTTTATTTAAATCCCCTATAGTACTACGATTTTTAAAAGGTCTCATTAATAAATTTCCTCCCACTCCTTTCATTATGCCTCAGTGGGATCTAAACCTAGTCTTGACTTTTCTTATGGGTTCACCGTTTGAGCCTATGCATTCTTGCCCTTTAAGGTTATTGGTTCTGAAGACTGTTTTCCTTGTTGCAATTACTTCCGCAAGAAGAGTGAGTGAGCTGCAGACTCTATCTGTTAAACCCCCTTACACATCTTTTTAAGGGGATAAGGTGGTGTTGAGGACCAAGGCTGATTTCCTGCCGTAGGTTGTTTCACCCTTTCATATGGCCCAAACAATTACTCTTTCCTCGCTTTATCTTCCACCTCATTCTTCGAAAGAAGAAGAAAGACTACACCGCTTAGACCCGAGGAGAGCGCTGATCTTCTATGTGAACAGAACAAAGGATTTCAGGTTGGAGGATCAACTCTTCATCGGGTATGTGGGAAAGAGAAGAGGAAGGGCAGTCCACAAGACAACACTCTCCAGGTGGGTCATTCTTTGCATAAAACTGTGTTATTCTCTTGCAAAGAAGGAACGCCCTGATGGAATAAGAGCTCATTCCACCAGAGCTAAGTCGGCCTCTTCAACCTTGGCTAGGGGTGTTCCTGTGGTCGACATCTGCAAGGCCGCAACTTGGTCATCCCTCCACACTTTTGCGAAGCATTACTGCTTGGATTCGGAGGTTAGGAGGGATGGCCATTTTGCACGGTCAGTGCTGCTGGATTTCTTGGTTTGACAATTCAGGCACCCTCCACCGAGTGCGGTATTGCTTTGGGACTCTATTCAATAGGTGAGGAATCCACAGGTAGTTGTATCCATCAGAAGAACGAGTTACTTACCTTCGGTAACGACTTTTCTGGTGGATACATTAGCTACCTGTGGATTCCTCACGGTACCACCCGCCTCCCTGTTGCCTGTCTGGTCTAACCAAGTTATTCTTGGGTGTGCTCCTCTTGGTATTTGAGGGCTTGTACATATTCTGTATATATTTATTTATGTATTTATTTATTTATCTATAAAAAAAAAAGAATTTGCGTTTTTAGAATGATGTTTTTATCTTGAATGTTATTAAATATTGTTATTTGATTGATTGTCTCAGTGGCCTATTAGTCTCAGGCACGTAAAAAAATGTTGGTACTGACGTCGGCACGTCGGCGAGGACCTCTTATTGCCTGTATGACGTCAGACGGCGTTGCGTGGGCAATTGTGACGTCCTCGTCGACGTGCAGAAGCTAGGAAGAAGATTTCCGTCGGATGCTGGCGCAAGGAGAGTATTCAGTAGGTGAGGAATCCACAGGTAGCTAATGTATCCACCAGAAAAGTCATTACCGAAGGTAAGTAACTCGTTCTTTAATGCCAGAATGGGACCTTAATGTGGTGCTCACTTTTGTGATACATTTGACTTTTGAGCCCATGCAGAGTTTCCCCATAGGGATACTTACTATGAAACTGTTTTCTGATCGCCATGACTTCAGTTGGGTGTGTTGGAGAGCTGCAGGTGAAATCCGTTCAAGTCCCCCTTCACCTAATTTTTCCCAAACAAGCCAGTCTTGCAGATGAAGGCTTCCTTTCTCCAGTATTGGATCTTTCATAGATTCACATGCTTAAATCATTCCCCATCATCGAGATGGTAGTCCCCGGTAACTTAATAAAGCAGTATATATATCCCTATCATAGGCTATAATGGCAATGAAAAAGGTCAGTTTAATAGCCTATCCATGTCCTTTTTCAACCAGTTACCAACGTAGATGAGGCCGTCGTCGACTACCATCGTAGATGAGGCTGTCGTTGACGACCACCGTAGACGACCGTCATCGACAACCGTCATCAACGACCACCATAGAAGACCGTTGTTGACGACCACCGTAGACAACCGTTGTTGACGACCACTGTAGACGTGACGACCACTGTAGATGATCACTGTAGATGCCCGTCGTAGACGACCACTGTAGATGCCCGTCGTAGACGACCACTGTAGATGCCCGTCGTAGACGACCACTGTTGATGCCCGTCGTAGACGACCACTGTTGATGCCCGTCGTAGACGACCACTGTTGATGCCCGTCGTAGACGACCACTGTTGATGCCCGTCGTAGACGACCACTGTTGATGCCCGTCGTAGACGACCACTGTTGATGCCCGTCGTAGACGACCACTGTTGATGCCCGTCGTAGACGACCACTGTTGACCACTGTTGATGACCGTCATAGACGACCGTCGTAGATGAGGCAACCGTAGACAACCGTCGTAGATGAGGCAACCGTAGACGACCGTCGTAGATGAGGCCACCAAGGATGAGGCCCTTCATAGATCACTGTAGAGGACTGTTGTAGATGATCACTGTGGACGACTGTCGTAGACACCTGTCATAGATGAGGCACTCGTGTATGATCATCGTAGATAAGGCCATCATAGACGAGGCCCTTTGTAGACGCGGTAATAATAGTCAACATTGTCATCAACCACCACAAAGTAATTCCAGTGAATGAGGATTTTACAGGCGGTTTTTAGACACCCCATTGTAAGGTTATGAGGTTCACTCTGATGTATTGTCCGACTTGAAGAGGGAGCGAAGAGTCTTTTTCCATTTTTTTCTCTCTGTGAAAAGTACCTTATGAAGACTCATGGTAAGTCTTTTTATGGCTTTTCTGCATGCCTCCTGGAGAGTCTGGTACAACGTCTCCCTCTGACCTCTCCTGTGAGATGAAGGAATCCTCACTGTCCTCATTATTAGTGACAGATTTAAGATTTTGTAATCCCAGCCAGTAATAGCCTCATCTCTCAGAATGTGAGAGTTTTTGAGGAAAAGGTTAGACATATTTATGTAGTCTTTTACCTTGTTTAATGCTACTCTGACATATTAGTGCCAGGTTTAGACAATGAAACAGGAAATATAATCTTGGATGATCCAAAAAGAAGTAAAAGCTGAAGAACTGAGCAGAGCTCAGGGAGAATCCCTTCACACTACTTGCAGTAGAAAATATGAGGGACTCAGTCTCTGTTGGGAGTGTTCTGTCGTCTGATTGGTTATAGCTCAAGTTTGGTCCTTTTTTTTTTTTAAAAGGACATGGAACATTTCTGGAACTGGTTAGTGCTCGTTGGAACCCCTTCTCCCCCTTCTGTGGAAGCTGCACAAAATGAGAATAAGTAAAGGGGGGCTCTCCCCCCCCCCCCCCCCCCCACCACCACCATTTTCAGAGCACTTTTGAACTTGGGACTGAACCTCTGCCAGAGGGACTGCCTGACTGGTCAAAAGAACTCATCTGGACCGCTCCTTTTGTTGGCCTGGTGTTTGCTGGGTGACCTTAAGGACTCATCTGGATTTGCTTTTCTGTATGTTTTCCCTGCTGCCAGCCTTTCCCCTAACTCTGGAGTGTCAAGGTTCTGTGGGGCTATTAGGAGGAACCACCACTTGAACTTCCTGTTATGTGGGCTGGCCTGTCTGCTCCTCGGTATCCCCTCTGGTGCCTCCCAAGGAGCCCAGCACGTGGGAAGCGATGTATCCCGCTCCTTGGCCATTTTTACACAAACTAGTGTGAGAGGAGCACTTTACCTTTTGGATCAGCACGTGAGGAGCTCTTTGTCTTGTGAAGCCAGCACCTACTTGGGCTTATTGTTTTTTTTATGTGCACTCCTGATGATGCCTTGGCCTCTCCAATAATATGTTTAGCCTGACCAGGACATTGTGGGTGTCTGACCTATGCTTTATAGGAATGTTTCATTTTATGTGCGTTCATGAGGATGTCCTGGCATTCCCGATAATGTGTTAATTCTGACATGTGCCTTTGGTGGTAATGACAGCCTTACTACTGCTTGTGTGGCAGAATACCAGTAACCCATATGTTTACCTGACTACTGCTTATTTTTGCAGAGTACTTAGTAGCCTGTGTGATGTTCTGACAACTGCTTGTGTAGCAGGGTATTACCAATACATGTTGTGTTTGGTCTAATTATGTTTTATACAGTACTGTTTATTTTTGTATAACTTGTTACCTTTGTGGTGTATTTATTGTGTCATGTGTGTTGTGTGTGTTGTGCAAGCGCTTTACACATTGCCTCTGGGCTAAGCCTTACTGCTCGTGCCAAGCTACCAAGGGGGTGAGGAGGGGTTATCTTGGGTGTATAACTCCCTCGCCCTGACTTGAGTGGAGGGTTCTGCCTGCCTTAGGTGCATACCTAACCAACCAGAAACCCCATTTGTAACACTTGGTCACACTCCAAGTGCAGCATGTGACTTAATCTTTTGTTTTCTCATGATCATACTTCTGTCTAGACCTGGCAATCTCATTACCTGGCGTGGGTCATCTTTCGCTCTCCTTATTATTTCCAGTGTCCCCTTTACTGTCACTATTGCCATTGAGACCAAGTACCATTTATGTGGTCTAATACTGTGGGACTTGTCATGTGCATTTAACACCATTGATCACAAAATACAACTTGAGCAATTGTATGACACGTTGCCAGTTTGAATCAGGCCACACTCTTCTTGTTTGATCGTTCAAACTCTGTACTGCCCAAGTCAAAGTGGGTACATTTTTCTGTGATGCTGCCACATTCTCTGGTGGAGTCCCTCTGGCAAGTCTCCTTGCTATCCATATGGTGTCCCAGCCTATATCCTTAATAATCAAACTGTGGGTTCCCAAGTAGTGGTGTTTTGCAAGTAGCATGTCTCTTCAAACAATCTAGCCCTAGATGCAAAACATCTCTGCCTTTATCTCAATACCCAAAGCTTTGAGACCATCTTTGTAGACTCGTAAATGTTCCATCCAAATTCCGGGTAATCTTCAACAGCATTAAAAAAAGTATCAAAATGGCCATTTGCCTGAATAATGGCGTTTGTTTAGTAGCACGTCACCATCATTTGCTGCAACCCAAACTACAGCCAATGAGGAAGTAGTGCCCTGTCCTACTCCCCCTAGAAGCCTCCATATTTTCACATCTCTCCTGCATGCCGTGTGTGAGGGAGTCTCTATGAAGAGCTCTGCTCTACCAGTTCAATGTTTTAAAACTATTGATTTTTTGGTGTACCCTTTGACTGAAATAGACGTTTTCAGCTTCTACACTATTGTGGTTGTTTTTAGGAAAATGCACTATTTTTTGGGCCGGGGAGATCCTCTTTTCGTTTTCTGTCAGTTGTCACCCTGGCTGACAAAGAGAAGAAATTTCTCTTCAAATCCAGTTCAGTTTTTGGACAGAAGAAGATTTACACTGATGACCCTCATTCACAGTGTATTTACTACTTTTACCCTACTCATAAGTCTTTGATATATGTTGAACAATTCCTACAAAAACTCAGGAAGACAGAGTAGAGGTTTGCACTATATTTACTACAAATAAAAAAAAAACCACCCTCCTTCAGAGAGTAATGCCCCCTCCTCCGGGGAAGAATCTATGGAAGGTGCCCATCCATACTCTTCCACAAGGCTCAGCACAAAAAAATGATAAAACCACAAACAGGTGCCTGGGTCCAGAAAGCAAGGTTACACTATTGTGTAGTACTGAATCAAACCATAGACAATTAAAAAGATTAGGAGAAGATACCTCATCCAGTTTATAGTGGCATGTTTCATTATAGGGTCCTTTTCATCCAGATATGTTGAATCATCTTGATGGGCTCCACCCCTTCTGGGACGCTCAAGATGTATTTTATCTGGATAAAAGGAGGGATCCACTTCTCAAGGTAAAAATAGCTAAGGGTATATGAAATGTTTTTTTTTTATTTAGAGTACCCTTGCCATTATTTATAAAAAATATATAAAATAGGTGTGTATTTGGATGTTTTATGAAATTGAAGTTTCATCGATCAGCACTTGCTTACACGTTTCAACTGCAAAAATGAGACCAACAGAGTCTCCGGCTTTCATTAGGGCCCCATCCCTGCCTAATGACTTAAGTTTCCTGCAATGGGGATTTGATGTTCTCCAGTATTGGATCTGTCATAGATTCACATGCTTGAATCATCCCCATCGTCGAGGTGGGAGCCTCACAGTACCTTCAAATATATATAGCAGTAAGAGTAACACACTAGGCCCCAATGTCCCAAACGGGCACTGTTATAGCCTATCCATGTTCTTTTATAAAATAAAATTGAACCAAACTTCAGCTACAACCAATCAAGCGTCAGCACCCTCTAGAACACTCCCAACAGAGGCTGTTTCCCTCAGATTTTCTACCACACGTTGTGTGAAGGGAGTCTCCCTGAGCTCTGCTCAGTTTATTCTTCTGACTGGAATATTTTTCTCAGAGAATCCAGCTTTCCATTGGACAAGATGTCCCAGCAAACTAAAAAATAACTTTTCAGAGATTGTGGCAGTTGTGGGAGGAAAAGCCTTCATATTGATGACCCCCACTAGAAATGCATCTACTGCCTACATCCAGACCATAAGGTGAGGTATTGTAAGATTTGTTGCACCTTAAGTCATAAAACCCTGAAAGACCGAGAGGGTAGACTTGTTGTGGCTCCAAAAGCAGAAGGCAATGGAGTATCCTTCTGAGGAGAGTTTAGCCTTATCGCACACTTCTCACTCCCTAAAAAAGCTTAGAGGTGAGGAAAAACTGGCTACAGAACCTCCAAGAAAATTTGCAAAAAAATCTAAATACCTTTCTTTGGAGAAGCTAAAAGGCCAAGAGTGTGCTGCCTTAGTATCAGGTACCCGGTCAAAACCCTCCAAAAAGGTTCACTCAGAGCCTACCACACCTTTGGGTAAAAAGGCACCTCCAAAAAGTGCATCTCTGTCTCTATCACCGGGGAAAGAGCCAGGAAGATTCTCCTCGGATTCTGCCAGAAAGGGCCCATCGACGACATCACTGTCGATGACCGCATCAACTGTCACGACTGCGATGATGATGTCGACATTCACGACAGCAGTGTCCCCGATGATTGTTACATCGTCACCACTTTCGTCGACAACGATCATTACAGCAAAGATATACAAAAAGACACCATCAATGAAGACGTCGTCGACGAGAGATAAGTTGGAAGCCTCGTTATCACATCCGTCGACGAGGCACCCTTTGACAAGGGCAACGAGAGAATCATCAACGAGAGTACCGTCCATGATGAAATGTCCGTCAACAAGGGAAAAACCGTTGACGAAGAAACCATAGACTGGAGAACTGTCAACGAGGGAAACATTGACAACAGCTTCATCGACGACAGTCTCATCGGCACAACCGTCGATGAACACAGCAGGGGGAGCACCATCTTCAGGTGATCTCACGATCCAGGCTTCAGAGTCAACAAGGCTCCTTCCTCTTTCTATCATAACGGTGGGAGGGAAGGCAGCTCCAATCCTGCCGATACGTACCTCCCCAAGCAAAATGCTGCCGTATCCTCCTCAGCACTTATTGGATGATGATGATCACATCTATTCTCAGGATGGTGGAATGTTTGGTGCAGCCATTAGTCCGTTGCAGCTTCATGTCAAATGCCAGGACCTGGATGACGATGGTTATGGACAATATCAAGATAATTATTCTTCAGCCAGGGTCCAACCGGATCCATCATACTCCACGTTGGAGACAGAAGCTTCTATTCCTATGTCAAGATCTTTAGTGACAGATCTCCAAGGTATGTTGCAGGATTACTATGGAAGGTTTCCGCCATCACTACAATTGACTCCTACCACGTAGTATAACCTGCAAACGGGTCTGTACACTCCAGTCCCTAGTCACCCAGGGACAACGCACAACATCCTGTTTGTTCACCTGCCGCAGGATGACCTTCAGTCCACAGACGAAGAGAGGGAAGAGGGTGAGATACCTGAAACCGCTCCTAGTGAGTGGGATGAATACCTCATTCCTACACAGTCGCCACCAGCAGCAGGGCCAGTGGATTCACCCCCGTAGGACATAGGGGGCTTCCATAATTTGATGGAAAGAACCGTCCAAAAGGTTTGAACTACCCATTCTTTCGCGGGAAATTGATTGTTTCCTGTATGACTTTAAAGAGCCATCAAAAAGTCAGTTAGGGCTATTCCTATAGTGGATTTTCTATGGCAGAACGGATTGAAGGCGATGAAAATCCCAGCTACAATACCTTCCCAGATAACGCGGTTGGAGAAAAAATATAAAGCCCCGGAAGATACTCCAGCCTGTTTAATAGTGCAGCCAAAGTCGGATTCTGTCATATCTCAAGCTGCACAGCGTCACTCGAAAAATCCTTCAACGCCGATAACATCACCGCCAGACAGAGAGGGATGGCGACTGGACAACATCTGCAAAAGGTTCTCGGTGGCAGCGATAACAGCAAAGGCTGCTAACTCGTTGGCCATTCTGGGCAGGTATGATCACCAAATGTGGGCAGACATGGCCTCTTACGTAGACCTCTTGCCCGAGGATGCTAAACCAGAGGCAAAGAAAGTGTTACAGGAAAGAGAACAGATCGCAGCCAAAGTCATCGATTGTGCGATTGACATCTCACTGACTGGTTTCAGGCAACTGGCAGGGGCAGCGGTCTTGCGTAGACAGGACTGGCTGAAATCGACTTCTTTTCGCCCGGAAGTTCAGAGTAGAATACTTGACATGGCGTATGATGGGGAAAGCATCTTCGGAAAGCTTGTGGATGACATGCCACAGTCCATAAAGACCGATACTGATACGGCGAGATCCCTCGGTACGTTGCAGTACAAAAAACTGCCATTTTGAGGTTGTTTCCAGCAGTATAGACCACAGTACCAGTCAACTCAGGCAGGTTTCCAACAGCAGTACGGACAACATCAGTAGCAATATCGATTACCACCTACAGCAGCCTATAGACACCCCACGAAAGGAAGATCTGTTGCCGGTGGCAGAGATACGGGTAGAAAGCAATGACCGGGCATCCATACTAGCTACCAACTCCACCCATGTGTCAAAGATCGGTGGTCGCATCACTTATCACATCCTTCAGTGGCGGGGATAACATCGGACAAGTAGGTACTAGATTTGGTAGCCAAGGGGCATTCTCTGGAATTCATACAGAAACCTCCAAATACCCCTCTGTCAGGACCGCCACCTCCACGGTTAAAACACCTCCTCAAGGAAATATATGTGATGTGATGTTGTGCAAGGGGGCAATAGAGCTTGTTCCAACTCTTCACAGGAACCAGGGATTCTATTCACGCTTTTTTCTAGCAAGAAAGCCTTTCCTAGACATAAGATCCTTAAAAAAGTTCCTGAAAAAGCAGTCCTTTCGTATGATAATGCTTCAGTACATCCTATGCCTCTTGAACACAGGAGATCACATGAAATCTCTAGACCTCCAGGATGCGTAATTCCACATCCCAATACACCAAAACCATCGGACATTTCTCAGGTTCAGAGTAGCTGGTATGGATCTGCAGTTTCGAGTCCTCCCCATTCGGATTCAAGTCAGCCCCCAGAATTTTTACCAAGGTGTTAGCGCCAGTAGCAGCTCACCTACGCCAGTTAGGCATTCAAGGTTTTCCATATCTGGACGACTGGCTCATCAAGGCATCCTCAAGGGCTCAAGTGGTAGACCATACAGCTGCTTGCCTCCGGTTGTTCAGGGATCTAGGGGTCTTACCATCAATTATCGCAAGTCATACGTTCATCCCATGCAAAAACAGAATTTATTGGGGGAAATTCTGGATGCTATCCAAACCAAGGCATTCTCATCTCAAGAGAGAAAACGAAAGCTATCCAACATGGCTCAGAAGCTATCGACAAAAAAGTTTGTTTCAGTTCGGACTTACAAATCATTAATGGGAATAATCTCGTCATGCATTCCACTGATCCCAAATTGCCGGCTACGAATGCGGCCTCTACAGGAGCAACTGGACGCTCAGTGGCTCCAAGAGCAGGGCTCCTTCGGGGATCGAATTCTCATCACACTAGAGATGCAATCTGCCATGTCTTGGTGGGCAAAGCAGACCAACTTATCCAAGGGTCTTACCTTTCTTCAACAGGTGCCTCAATATATAATAACAGATGCTTTCCTCGAGGGTTGGGTTTCCCGCCTTCAAGATCTGCGAATAAGTGGCACCTGGGCTCAAAAGAATAGCTTTACATAAACCTGCTGGAGCTCAAAGCAATATATCTGGCACTGAAGGCTTACTTACCAAGAATTTGAGACTCAAAAATTCTTAGCAGAACGGACAATACCACAAGTATGTTTTACCTAAACAAGCAGGGTGGCACAAAATCCTTGCAGCTTTCGCGACAGGCTCAGAACATTTAGAAATGGGCCATAGGAAACAGAATTTCTATGAAGGCGTAACACTTGCCAGGGCAAACCAATGTCTTAGCGGATACTTTGAGCAGGACGGTCTTCCGTATCACGAGTGGGAACTCGACCAAAAAGTTCTCGACCAACTCTTCCGGATGTGGGGCAGGCTGAATCTCGATCTCTTTGCCACATACGAGAACAGGAAATGCCCATATTACGCAAGCTGCCATCCCCAAAAAGAGTTGTGGGCAAATGCGTTTTTGATGAGATGGTCAGGGGTCTATGCCTACTCTTTTCCCCGGATTCCGCTCATCCCCACAGTGATCAACAAGATGAAGACTGAAGGATGTCACCTCCTACTAGTAGCACCCAGGTGACCCAGGCAGGTTTGGTTCACAGAACTCCTTATGTATTCGGAACAACCACATGTTCTACTCAGACTGATGCCAGCCCTGCTGACCATGCACCAGGGCCAGGTCAGGCATCCGGATCCGTCATCTCTGCACTTATCGGCCTGGCTCCTGAATCTAATGAATACTCCACCTTCTACATCTCATCAGAATGTAGAGCAATATTAGCAAAGGCCAGAGCGGACACCACCAATAAGACCTATAAACTTAAATGGAAATGTTTCTGTTTGTGTTGTGCTGCGGAAGGAGTCCATCCTGTCTCATAGCTCCTGGAAAAATTACTTCCTTATTTGTTGCACTTGGGAAAATCTGGGTTTTCGTACTCCTCTATTTGAGTACATGTGGCAGCAATTTCAAGATACCTCCGATCTCAGCACCCCTCCTCACTATATTCTACTAGGATTGTGAAACAATTTCTCAGGGGTCTTTTTCAAGTTTTCCCACTGGTGAGTAAACCTCCACCATTATGGTCCCTAAACATATAGTGTTGGGGCAACTCATGAAACCCCCTTTCGAACCAATCCACAGGTCAGAATTGCAATTAATCTCCTGGAAGACATCACTTTTACTGGCTCTCACTTCAGCAAAAAGGTGAGTGACATACAGGCCTTCACCATCATAGAGCCTTTTCTTCAGTTCACCCATAATGGGGTTATATTTCGAACAAATCCTAAATATATTCCAAAGGCACTTTCAAACTTCCATTTGAATGAGCCAGTGATTTTGAAATCCTTTTTTCTAACCCACAAACGGTAGCGGAGAAAACACTGCATTCGCTGGATGTTACAAGATGTTTGAAATTCTATCTTTAAAGAACACAGAGCATCCGGAAATCAGACTATCAATTCGTAGCTTTTGGAGATGCAAGAAAGGTCTCTGTGATATCTAAACAGACCATTGCCAGGTGGATCGGTCTAGCAATACAATTCTGTCTTACCCAAGCCGGAAAATTGCTCCACAGTAAGGTTAAAGCTCATTCTACCAGGGCTGTAGCCACATCAGCAGTGCTCTTCGCGGGGTGCCCTTGCAACACATCTGCAGGACAGCAACATGGTCCAGCCAGCATACATTCACAAGACACTACTGTCTTGATGAGACTAACAAAACGGGCATGGCTGCTGGGGAAGCAGTGCTGAGGCATCTATTCCGTTAAGGTTCGGGCTCTTTGGTCATCCCAACTTCCACTTGAAAAGGTATGTGATCTACGCTACCCTAATCTGGTCATTATTATTATAATTATTGTTATTATGGTTGTTAATTATATTATTATTATTATTATAATTATTGTGGTATTTATGATTTACTATTATCATTATTGTTATCTTCCTTGAAGCATCGATACATTATTTATTATTAGTTGGGAGTAGCATCATTCCTATTATTATGCATGTTATCCCTAGTTTAAATAATATTACTTCTCGCTACACTGATTCAAGCATGTGAATCTATGAAAGATCCAATACCGGAGAAGAAAATGTGTTACTTACCTGTAACTGTGGTACTCCAGTATTGGTATCTTTCATAGATTCACATGCGACCCACCCTCCTCCCCGCAGAGGCTCCCCTTAAACATAAACTTTCTGCTTCACACTTGTACTAGAAAATCTGAGGGGAAACAGCCTCTGTTGGGAGTGTTCTATAGGATGCTGACACTTGATTGGTTGTAGGGGTCTAGTGTGCTACTCTTACTGCTATATATATATATTTTTTAAAGTTACCGTGAGGCTCCCATCTTGACGACAGGGATGATTCAAGCATGAGATCTATGACAGATACCAGTAGTGGAGAACCACAGTCACAGGTAAGTAACTAATTTTCTTTTATTATGCATTGTCATCAGATTACTTCCACAATCTAATTTTTATCCTTCACCCACAGCTATACCACCAGAAGTAGTATTCTTTCAACAGGGAGTCATAAAAGCAACAGGGAACAGTGACCACTAGCAAACCTACACACAGGAGTGATCAAACCAACAGATAAAGTGGGGGCATCGTAATGATGCCAGAGCTCAAATGAGGTCAAGCTATTTTTAGATTCCACTCGACCCTTCTGTGTTGGCAAAGAACAGGTGTTCAGAAACTGAATTAGCAATTAAGATGCCTTTAAATCTTATTCTTGCCACATTTGCTCTGTGTTCAGAGACAGAGGTCAAAAGTCAGGTTGTCTTCTTGCAATGCAAATACTTTTCCTTGTGACTGCAGAGTTCTAGTATTTTGTAAGGTGAACTGTCTGGCCTATGTGAAATGAAAGGCTTTGGTATTAGGTTTTTCCTAACACACAACATTTATATAACTAAGTCAACTTTACAAACATTTCAAAATCTATTTCAGTAGCTGTGAAAGCCCATTTTCTGTACTTCTTTGTGATGAAAAAAATATTTTAATAGGATGAAAAAAAAAAGTCAGAACGCTTTACTTGGTGATGTGCAAATGATAAATGTTTTCTGAAACGAAATGTTCACAGATTATTGTTAATACATAATATCGTTTTATCATTAAAGCCACAAGTTAGTGGGAAGGTTTTTGGACATTTCTTGGAAATGTACTGTTTGTAAATGCGCTACCACATCATGCTTTAGTCATATATTTATTAAAAGTGAGTGTTAAAACATAAACTGAGAAACACTCTTGACCTTATGGGGAAGCTATTAATAAACTAAGAGGCAAGTAATGCAAGGATCATGTGTACACTATATATGGGCTACATTTATTATATATGGACCAAACATTTAGTGTATTTAATCAAACTAAAGAGGATTTTTGTTTTTCAGCAGAAATGCTGAACTCACATATTTAAAGGTGCACTCATGTGAGAATGAAGAAAAGGGTGACTGTAAAATACAATATTTGCCTAGGATCACACAATTTGAGACCCGTTTCCGGGTCAAGTACATTACAGTTTGGTCGAGTAGATTATTCATGCTACTCGACCTGACCTGCAGGTATAGTAACATTTTTATTATTTTTGGAGGCCTGAATGCCAAAAGATATATACAGAAATCAGTGTCTCAAAATACTAAAGGAGACAATGAGCTTCAAGAGACTACAAAGAGACTGGCCCAGGACATCATTGTGGATATTAAACATGTGGTAGATACAGCTGAAGGAAATGGTTGGATTACTAGGCAGGAATCTGAATTTTAGCGTGGGAAATATCCTCTGATTTCAAATTTCTATATTCTCCCTAGAGTGCACAAAGGAAAAAATTCTGCCCCCAGGTAGACCAGTTGTTTTGGGGATTGGTTCTGCTTTTGAACCATTATCTACATTTGCAGGTCACTTTCTGATTCCATTGGTAACATCTGTGAGATACAAATGTCATGATAAACTCTTCTTGAATGGATAGTGTTTGATCTAACATCAGAAATGTTGAAAACCATGGATGAAGAGGCATTATCACTCGTGTCCGTAAGAGAAATCCTTTACAGTTAGTCGTTTGGGATGCCATTACTCCCATGTCCTGGATTGTGCACATGTCGGTTGGGACGCTGTTACTCCAGTGTCCTGGATTGTGCACTCGCGGTTGGGATGCTATTACTCCCATGTTCTGGATGGTGCACACATGTCCTCTCAAAGAACTATTTTCAATTTGAGTAAATGTTTTTTCTCCAAATCCAAGGGACATCCATGGGCAGTACATTTGCCCCAAGTATGTGTGTACATAGACTGTACCTAATTTTGAAGTTCATCTTATATTGAAAACATCTACCTATATAGCAACAGTATACACATTTGGAAACTATGGATTGACAATGTTTTTGCTATTTGGAGATTCGTTGGAATAATTCAGCAAACGGTTTACCAGTAGGAATCAATCGGGTATTTGTAAAGCGCGACATATCACCCGGAGGGTCTCGGTGCTGTGGAGAAGGATGCGGATCAGTTGAGGAGCCAGGTCTTGAGGTCGTTCCTGAACTGGATCAGCGAGAGGGAATTCCTGAGGTGGAGAGGCAGCGTGTTCCAGGTCTGCGCCACGAGGTAGGAGAAGGATGAGTTCCTCAGCTTCACATTCACTGTGAGGAGTGAGGAAATTCTCCTTCTTGAACTCAAAATCGCTGCCCAAAACATTTCCTTAAAATGCTTATCAGTCAACTGGACGCAATAATCTATTGAGATTTGTTAGTTTCCATCACCAGGTGTATAAATTGTGCCTCTCACCAGATCATTATGAGGCTATTTGCAATGGGTGTCGATCATTCAACTCAGAGAAGACCCTTTGGGACTGAACAGCTCGCAGTTTGGACATGGCGCATAAATCCTTAGAAGACACCCCGGATAACTTTGGGGAAGAACATGTGCAAGAGGACTCCAACCAAGGAGGCCATCTTCATTCACAATCCGACATAGAGAGCCGCGAGAGGCACAGTGAGTGAGTACGTTAGCCCCTCCTCCCTCCGCTAAAACCCATAAAAAGACTCTTACTGAGATCTCTGGACTACCACGGCTGCCAGGCCATGGTCGGTCTCGGAAAGATATTTTGGCTGCCCGTATCTTGGCACTGAAATTAAAGAAGGCTCCTGCCTCACCTTTGGTATGGACCTCCTCCATTTCGGTCTGAGCGACAACCAACAAACACTCGGCACAGACCATATCCACCCTGAGCCAAACCACTTTGGCATCAGCTTCGGGAGTGAAAAAGAGTGAAAAAGGTCCACCAACTGAAAGCCTCAGTACTGAAAGATAAAGACATTACTCGTTCAGAGCAATTGGATTCCAGTCACTCCTCCACCACACCGTCTCCGGTCGAGCAGATACTGGGAGCCATGGACACAAAGCAGAGTTGGTTGTACATCCACGAAGGCACAGGACGTATTGTGGCTTCCCCCTTGATTACTTTTAAGAGGAAGCTCACGTTCCAGGAGGAATTGGAAACCTCACCCCTTCCAGAAAAGATTTCAAAGGACAAGGCCACCACCCATTCAGCCAGGCCTTTACCTCCTCCTCCTCCGCCATCATCTCCATCCCCCCGCTTCCCCACCACCTCATTCTCGTTCTTATTCTCCTGCCTCTCTTACTGCAGGAGACCTCACCCCTCAGGGTTCACAGTTCTTTGCAGAGGAATATTTAAGGGATGCATATCAAGACCCAGACCCTTGGGATTCCTATAATCCAGATCCTCACATTGCCACTGATCCAGACCTGTATCCTACATGATCCTCTCCTCCAGAGGATACTGCTAGCTTCCAACAGGTCATTGCTAGGGCAGCTACTTATCACAATGTGCAGCTGCATAAAGACCCAGTAGAGTAGGACTCCTTGTTTTGTACCCTCTCCAGCAGAGACATTCAGGTGGTCATTCAGAGTCTGGTGGTCTTACGACCGCCAGACTCAAGGTGGCGGTCGGACTGCTGCGGTAGTGGTGGGTCAACCGTCCTATTCTGACCGTGGTGGAGCTGCCGCGGTCAAACCGCCGACACTGCCAGGCTGCAGCCTGGCGGTACCGGCGGTTGTAATCTGCCAGGGCACTCCGGATTTCGAGTCCCCATTCGCCAGCCTTATACCGCCGTGGAAAAGCTGACGGAATGTGGGTGCTGGGGGCCCCCATGCACAGCCCTGTCCCGAACTTCAAATACGTGACGGGTGCTGTTGCACCCGCTGCACCGCAAATTGGCCCTGGCTTGATTCAGAGCTGGCGTCAATGTTAAGGCCCTCTTCACGGCAGGGCTAGTGGGCAGAAGCACTGTTTCCGCCCGCTGGCCCTACGGTGAACTTGGAATAGGGCCGGCGGTGTCCTGGTCGCACTAGCGGTCAGGTGGCGGGATGAGTTTCACCCACCAAACTCAGAATAACAACCTCAGGTCCCCCAGATTCAGTATTAGCTACCACAGCTAGGGCTAATGGCCGGGCTACTGGGGACTCTCCTCCACCAGAAAAGGAGAGCAAGACACTTGATGTGTCAGGTGAGAGAGTGGCTGCACAAGCGGCAAACCATTGGCATATTGCCAACTCACAGGACTTGATTTCTAGGTACGACCAGGCTCAATGGGATGAGATGGAGGAGCTCCTCCAATATTTCACAGATGAGCACCGAAAACATGGTAAGGAGATTGTTTCAGAAGGGCAAACAATCATGAACAGCACAATCCGGGGTGCTTTAGAATCCGTCGATTCAGCGGCACGTGGGATAAATGCTAGTGTTCTATTGAGAAGGCATGCATGGCTTTGACGCTTCGCCTTCAAGCCAGAAGTTCAAGAAGCAGTGCTTAATATGCCTTTTGACAAATAGCACCTCTTTGGCCCTCAAGTTGACTCCGCACTTAAGAAATTACAGAAAGGTCCGGACACCGTAAAGGCTTTGAGGGCTCTTCAGTCCTAAACGCACAGGTTTTTAAAAAGATCATCCAGCATAGAAAGGGGTGGTATAGAACATCTACTACCTCTGTCCAATCCACCTCCCAAAAATAACAAGCCCCAACCTCTTACTCTCAAGGTTCTTTCAGAGGAACATATAGAGACAACAATTTCAGAGGCAGAGTCAAAAGTCCTACCATCCGTGGCTCAGCCTTGTCAGGAAACTGACTGCCTACCCCCCCCCCCCCCCCCTTAGCCCTACACCACACCTGTAGAGGGCTGCCTTTCAATATTAACACACGCAATGGACAAACATAACATCAGACCTTTGGGTTCTCCCCATTATCCAACTTGGTTATTGACTGGAGCTCACTTTCACACCTCCAAACATTTCCACTTGCACACAAAGGCTATCTCTCGAACATCTCACCTGTCTAAAACAAGATTTGCAGTCTCTACTCCTCTAAGGGGCTGTAGAGCCTGTATCAGCGAAGTGGAATAGGAATACTTACTCTTACCCAAAAAGGATGGGTCACTCAGACCCATACTGGTTCTCAGACCCTTAAACCACTACATACTTTTAGAACACTTTCCGAAGGTTAGTCTTCAGGATGATATCCCACTCCTTCCACAAGGTGACTTCATGGCGGCTCTAGATTTGAAAGATGTCTACTTTCACATCTGCATTCACCCTGCACACCACAAATACTCATGGTTCATGGTTGCAGGAAAACATTCTCAATTCAAAGTTCTCCCTTTCGGAGTCACAGCCCGCTCTTAGGGTATTTACCAAGTGCTTTGGCATTGTCGCAGCACATCTCAAAAGACACAAAATACATGGGTTCCCTTACCTAGAATACAGGCTCATCAGAGCCAGCACATTGCAGCAGTGTCAATACCACACTCAAACCACAGTAATCCTTCTTCACAAATTAGGGTTCACAGTCAGCTTTCTGAAATCACACCTACAACCTGTTCAAAATCAACCATATCTAGTAGAAATTCTTAATGCCGAACGGGGGTTAGCATACGCCATTCCAGCCCGTATGCACAGATTTCAACACCTTCTTCCTCGGTTTCAGGAAAATCACACTTAGACAGTCAGGACTGTCATGCGTCTCTTAGGGATGATGGCATCCTGCATTGCCGTGGTCCCTATTGCCTCCTCCACATGTGTCCACTACAGCAATGTCTGTCTCTTCAGTGGTCTCATTCACAGGGTCACCTTCACAATCTAGTGTTAGATCGCCAAACTTTCCACTCTCTGCAATGGTGGAACTCCACCAACCTATCCCTTTTCGACACCCTGTGCACAGCATTTTCTGACCATGGGTGCATCCCTGACGACTTGGGGTGCACATCTTCAGGACTTCACAGTCCAGTGTCTATGGGATCTTATTCACCAATCCAGGCATATCAGTTATCTAGAGCTTCAAGCAGTATTTCTATCCCTGAAAGCTTTCCTTCTGCATCTCTCACACAAAGTTATCTTAGTCTGGACAGACAACATGACAGCAATGTAGTACCTACAAATACGGGGGTTGGGGGGTGTAATACGGTCATTACAGTTATCACAATTTGCAGAAACAATATGGAAGTGGGCTCATCACTACCACATTCAACTACTGGCAGAATATCTCCCAGGGACGGCAGACCTGCTTCAGCAGGATGCATCAACAAGTCCACGAATGGGAACTCTACCCACAAGTGCGTCAAAAATACTTTTAAAAGTGTGGAAAACCTCAAATAGACCTTTTCGCCATGGCCGAAAACGCAAAATGCCCAAGCTTCTCATCCGGGTACTGTCACCCTGTGTCCAAGAGCAGTGCTCTGAGGATGAACTTGTCAGGAGTATTTGCCTACGATTTTCCACCTCTCCCTCTCATTCAAATTCTGGTTCGGAAACTCAGACAGACATCTCTCACCATGATCCAGGTAGTTCCCACTTGGGCATGCCAGCCTTGGGTCAAAACACTTCTGGACCTCTCACAGGTTCCCTTCGAGAAGCTCCCCAACAGGTCAGACCTTCTCACACAGGATTTGGGACAAATCAGACATCCAGACCCAAATCAACCTACCTTGCGATACGGCTCCTGAAGTCATATCATTTGGTTATCTCAAGTTACCTTCTGAGTGTATGAAGATTGTTAAGGAAGCTCGTAGGCCAACAACTGGAGCATGTCACACAGCAAAACAAAATGTTTTGTTTGCTACTGCCAATCCAAACATACAGACTTCATTAAAGCATCTGTACAAGATACTGTTTGCTATTTGCTTCACTTGCAAAAGGAGAACCTGGCTTGCACTTCAGTATGTTTACATCTTTCAGCCATAGCTGTATATTTACACAACAGACAACATACTTTTCTGTTTAGAATCCCAGTTATTTAAGCCTTCCTGGAAGCACTTAAAAGAGTAATCCCACCAAGACTACCCCCAGTCCCATCCTGGAATCTTAATATCATACTCACTAGGCTCATGGGCCCTCATTTTGAACCACTCCATTCATGTCCTGTTCAGTTCCTTTCTAGGAAAATGGCCTTTTTAGTCACTATTACGTTACTCAGACATGTGAGTGAACTCCAGGCATTAACTTTAGAAGAACTGGTCTTTCAAATACATAAAGACAAAGTGGTGCTTAGTACAAACCCAAGGGTTCCTACCTGAAGTGTTTTCTTAGTTCCACATTGATCAAACCATTGAGTTGCTGTTTTTCTTTTCACAGCCTGATTCGGTGGCAGAAAGAGGGCTCCACACCTTTGACGTTAAAAGAGCACTCATGTATTACATTGACAGGACTAAAGAATTCAGGAAAACTAAACAACTTTTAGTAGCTTTCTCAGTACTGCATAGGGGAAATGCAATCTCAGAGAGTAGCATAGCTAGATTGATAATTAAATGCATACAAATGTGTTACGCTAAAGCAAAAAGACAGTTGCCATTAACTCTTAGAGCAGGTTCCACTAGGAAGAAAGGTGTCATTATGGCGTTCTTGGGAAACATTCCTTTAGCTGACATTTCCAAAGCAGCTACTTGGTCTACACTTCATACATTCACAAAGCATTACTGTGTAATGTACTAGCACTTCAGCAAGTCAAGGTAGGACAGGCTGTCCAAAGAACACTTTTCCAGGCAACTGCAGCACCCACAGGCTAGCCACCGCTTTATGGAGGGACTACTTTACAGTCTATTCAGAGCATGTGTATCTTCAGCCACACATGCCATTTAAATTTTGAATAAAAATGGTCACAACTGAAAAAAAGAACATAATGAGGCGCTCTCTATGCATCTTAAACACGGTACATGTGACTGCACTTGAAATTGACAAGCAACACGCCACACATTAAGTACCCCTATCATCAAAAGCACAGTTTGTCAGGGAAACTCTCATTTTTAATGTATTTAAGCTTACATTTAACTATTACAACATGGATCCCCCCTTATTATATGTTTGTTTTATAAAAATAAATTAAAAAAACTCCAGCACAGATACAACCCTGTGTAACCACATTTCCCACGAGCCCCAGTGTCCTGATGCGTTAATATATGATGTCACATGTCACTCAGTGTGCGTTACGCACATATCTGGGCACACGAAATCAGCGCCTCAGAATATAAATATGGCACCAATTAACCAAGTCTAGATCAGATATGGCTGAGATGGGAAAACAGGTGCTAATGCGTCACTGCTCACTACATGAAGTGAATTACCATGGAGCCTGGAGAATCTGTGGTGGATTTAATCCTCAAAGGGCAACATACAGCTTAGTGTGTGAATGTTGCAGCCTGTCTCTTGAAATACAACTATATTTGAATTTATACCAAATGGAAAACATACTTTATAATGAAAGTAAGACATAATGAGATTTTGCATTGAAGAATGACACGATAGAGGCACTTTGGAAATTCAGTCTAAATAGATGAGTGACTATTGGTGGCTCTGTGTTTGTCAAATCATTAATACTTATGTATCTGTCTCATAATAAGCTCCTCAACAGGACTTTCTAAAAAACCATCAACTAGATGTTATAATAAAGATGGGTGGGTACAATAAGGCAAAATGGCTGGGTACTCTCTGACCACCTTTTATTGGTATGTGTTCCTAAATAATGACTAGAGTAAACAGCACTCTGGTCTTTAACGGATGATCAGTGAATGATTTGCAAATTACCTTCAACAGTTGGTATAGCCAATTTTTCTTAGAGGTTCTTCTAAGATTATGACAAATATAGGTAACTAAAAAATTCTCAGTTATAATAATCAAAGAATTTTTCATGAAGTGTGTGACTACATGAAAGTGCTACCCTCATTTGGGAAGCACATTGTATTTTATTTTCGATCTTTGATATGCACACTTAGAGAAACGTGTGTATAATATGTATATGTTATTGAAGTGATTTATGTGTTTAGTGTACACATAATTGGTCCACGAATACAAGAAGTGTGCTTTTGCTGTGCTCAACAATGGGTTTAAGTAAATTCTGTGTGTACACACTGAATATAGTATTTGTGACACGTGACTATGAGTTAATATACTACATGTTCTTCAAATCCACATTGCAGGTAACTTAAAGGATAAAACAGGTACAAGAGTCTTATGTTTTAACTAGCCTGCATGAAGTTGTACCTCAACCAGGGATAGTTTTGAGCCCTGAAGAAACCTATTTTAGCTAGTTTTTACGGCTTACACGTGTAGGCAGTTGTTGATGGATGAACCATCAATTTCATAAAACATTCACAGACAGAT
Source organism: Pleurodeles waltl (assembly GCF_031143425.1). Taxonomy (NCBI): domain Eukaryota; kingdom Metazoa; phylum Chordata; class Amphibia; order Caudata; family Salamandridae; genus Pleurodeles; species Pleurodeles waltl. The sequence continues at coordinate 68,475,559 of NC_090450.1, read as the reverse complement.
TTTTAGTGATGGCTGAAGGATACTCTTTAAAAAAAAAAAAAAAAGGAATCCCTATTCCTGTAGCCATTTTGGCGCTGAGTACTGGAATCCTGATTTTATCCAGATAAAATATATCCTAACTCCCCACAAGGTGTTGAGCCAATCCGGATGGTACAACCTATCAGGATGAGAATAAGACAACTGGTATGAAGCATGCCACTATAAACTGTGGTTGAGGTGTCTTCTGATCCTTTTAAGCATCTTCAGTGTGGTAGGAAACTACACATAGTGTAGCACCGTGTTCTGCAGCCCACACACCTTCTTGCCGTTATATGTTAAATCAGTGAGGACATGCTTTGGCCTATGCTTCTCATTCTCTAAAGTTGTGCTTAGAAGTGCAAAAAGGAACATGTGTAGGTTCCTGAATTAGATTTATTTGGTGTAGCTACTGCACCCACTTCCTCACAGAATAAATTTAGAGTTCACTCAGAAAACCACTCCAGGAAGAAGAAATTATGTCTGCGCAAAAAAGCTGTGCAAAATCTCAATTCTATGCTGAACAGTTATCATCTAGGAAGAAAATCCTTCAGAACCCTCACTGTTGGCGACAGTCAGGAAGAAAATCTTTTCAGCCACATTGTCGATGACCGCTTCTTTAATCTCTCACATGCCGCCGTCGACTCACACCCTTGACGACAACACCATTGACGCCAGCACTGTCGAAGCCAACATTGCGAAAAACACTTTTCAATGCACTTCCCTTTTAACCTCTAAAGGTGCCAGGTACTTTACCTTCACAGTTTAGGGAATTATGAGCTGGAAGAGAATGTTAAAAAAAACTCGAATCCGAGACTACATACAGTCCAACGTAATTCGATGTACTCTACGTCTTTGTTTTTTAAGACACATTTGATGAGGAGGAGCCTTACTATGAATAAGGTTATCAACAAGATTTTATTCATAACGATCCACCTTCTCCGTACCTCTTAAATACAGTAAGGTGCCAGAAGTTTTACAGATGCCTATACTCTTCGATTTACTCTACAGCATATGACGGATACTTCAACATTTGCTACCACAGCACCCTTTGAGTCTGCCATCACAGCTCGCTGCACCCGCTTTACTCATCCTGCAATCTCCTCCTTTGCCATCTACATCACCTCTGATGCCTTCACCTCCACCACCTCTGAGTGAACTGTCTTCCAGACTCTTCGGTAGGCTTCTCATCCAACACACTTTTAAGAGCATGGCTGAAGAAGATTCGGCTAACTCTAAATGTTTGGATAACATTCACTCTTCAGTGGCAGGACGGGATTAATTGAAGGTGCTCTATTTTGGCCTTAAATCAACACCTCAGATTTTCATCAAGTGCATATTGCCAGTTGCTGCCTTTCTCAGACGACAGAATCACCAAGTGTACTTATCATTGGACGACTGACTCATCAAGACCTATCATCAAGAGGCAAATGCTTCTATGACTGTCTGTAGCAATCTCTTCAAGAGTTTTGGTCTCATGCTAAAGAAAGAGAAAACACATTTAGAGCCCCACAGGAAAATATACTTCCTGGGAGTAATACTCAAAACATTTGGAGAAAGCATTCCCATCGTCTGAAAGAGCGATGAGCCTCCTGCCAGTGCAAAGAACCCGTCTTATCAGTCATTCACAATCAGAACGCACAAGTACCAGTTAGGCCCAGTGTCATCCTGCTTAGAATTCCTATCCTTCTGCAGATTTCAACAAGAACTGGCTGTTCAGCCATGGCTCCTGTGTCCAACACAGTCAAAGTCACAAGTCGACTTAAACAAAAACTGTTGTGATATATACTCCCTGCAGATCTCTCTTTCCAGCCTGTAACAGACAGACTTGTGCTGACAACGGATGCATTCATGGAAGGCGGGGTGCGAACCTGCCATAACTTTCGACTTGAGTACTATGATCAGGTAAAGAAAAGATGTTTCATATCAGTGTATTGAAGCTCCAAGTGGTAAGGCTAGGCCTGGAAGCATGCTTCCTAGGCTAGCTGGTCAAGCAGTCCTCATCCGAACAGACAATAAAACATCTATGTTCTATGTAGCAAAGCAAGAGGGATTGTAATCCCAGACTCTCTCTGAAAAGGCTCAACTGCTATGGGACATGGCCATTTTTCACAAAATTGATATTATAGTGGAACACCTGCAAGGATTCCAGAACTACCAAGCGGATGTTCTCATTCATCAACAGTCAGATTGCCATGAGTGGGAACTACACCAGTCCCTAGTCAATTCCGACGACAGGGTTAGCGAGTTATCATTCTCTTTTCCACATGGAGCAAGAAGAAATACTAGTGTGCCGGAAGCAGATTTGGCATCCAGAGCCCTGGGGAATGCCCTTTCAAACAGATGGTCTAACACCTGTCTTCAGTTTCCCCTGATTCCAAGAGTTTTGAGGAAAACGAAGACAAATTATTGCTTTTTAATCCTTATTATTTTGGCATTGCCATGCCTAGTCCTGGTATAGCGAACTTTCAGCTGGTTGTATGCTTAGTGATCTCTCTGAAATCACACTCCATGTTCCTTTTCAGACACCACTGAGAGGTAATGCACTGCAACCCCAAGTCTCTGAACCTGACACCATAGTACTTGACAACTTAAGAGTTTGGTATTTTGAACCTACCGCAAGACTGTAGACACGCACAGCCACGAGTTCTGGCATCTACAAAAATATACCGTGCCAAGTGGTTGACATTCTATGGCTGGTGCAATAGTAAATATTTTCATCTACGTCCTATACATCCTCTGCAGATACTCCCATACTTGTTAGATCTAACTAAAAGTGGCCTGAAATATTCATCGGTGTCGCAATAATAACATTTTGTAGAACAGAAAATGCATCATCAACTCAATTCTTTTCTCAACCCTTAATTAATAACAAAGGACCCTGCTGACTCACTTGAATGAACCAGTCACGCTACATCTTTCTTCCCAAACCCGTCAACAAATGCAGAAATATGTATATCTTAAATAAATGTATGTAGATGCCTTGGGTTCTACTTTGACAAAACATGGAATGTCATACGTTCAACAGAGAATCATTTTTTTCTTGTGAGCAACCAGGAAGAGGATGCCCTGTTCTCTAGAAGGGGATAGCACGTTGACTCTCAGCCTGCATCACCTTCTGCCACAGCAAAACCTGTGATTGAGGGCACATTCCACAAGGAGCCTGGTGACAACTGCTGTATTCTACTCTGCCATGCAGCTACATGGAGGAGCAGTCACATGTTCGCAAAACATTACAGCCTTGACTTGGATGAAGAGATTTCAGTAAAGGTGTGCCTGCTTCCCTCTATCTTATATTTATATTTATTATGATTTTTATAAAATGCTTCCTATTCCTATTGCAGCATCTGAATATATGAATGCTGGAGGGGAAATGGGTTACTGACCTGTAACTCAGTTCTCCTGCGTTGGTATATTTCATTTATCCACATGCAGCTCTCCCTGCTCCCCATTCAGAGGCTCATTAATTTCACACTTGTGCTTTGAAATCCGAAGCTGTGATGTCCTGTAGGTGCAGTAGGGTAGCTGGCACTTTCACTTAAGTAGCTGAAATTCGGGTTGCTTCAAATGGGATGGATTTGCTACTAAACAAACACTGTTGTTCAGGTATTTGGCAGTTTTAACACTGTTTAGAGCCAGGGTTTTCCAGCCTACGATTTCCAGCCTGATGACAGGAATGATTGAACCATGCAAATTTATGAAAGATACCATGACAGAAAACTGCAGTTTACCTGCAAGTAAATATTTTCTTCTTAAGAATGTCATACATCAGTTTCGTTTTCTTTACTAAAAGCTCCCTCTCCCAAAGAAAGTCCTTAATACTTGCAATATTTTTATCTTCTTTAACTATAATTTTTGCACACTGGTCACACTGGTATCCGCATGAAATCTGACTAAATTACTGAGTCCAGAACTATGCTGTAATCATTTTACACTCAGCCTTATTTCACTCCATAAGTTCCTGATCTAGCAGTGATCACAGATTTGTGTACTACGTAGTTTTTTAGTTTTTGATTGCTATACCCTGTCTTATCAGCCTCCCAGGTGCTTGAGATTTGCCTCCTTGAATTAGGTTAGGTGGGAAAACCTACCACCTTCAAGGCTCAATTCTACGGAACTACTTGCCTCTATATTTCAGCACGATCCATCCTACTTCTCATTTCAGATTCCTAGGACTGATCATAGGTTATTGATCTGTGATTGAGTATTTTTTCTTCGTCATTAAAAATGTACCTGTAAATACATCATCATCTAGGAGATTTCTTCAAGAATAAGGACTTGGACAGTTTTCATGTTGTCTGCAGAAGTCTTTTGTTTTTCCATTAACTTGCAAAATTCAATCCTGATCTTAGTGTCTTTGTTGACTTTGTGGATCGAGTTTTTTCTTGCTAAGAAGATCCTTATAGTTATGTTACCCAACCGTAAGCCAGCTGCACAGCAGAAGATAAAGAACTATCCATTTTTGGATGGGTTATCCTCGGTTCGCCCATAACTGAAACACTGTTCCAAATGATAACTGAAACAAAGACCCTAAAAAGAGGATGGCTTGAACAAAAAGTGGAAGTTCTTGAAGGTTACATTGAAACGAAGTCAAAAAGGTACCAGCATCACTATCCAGGGTTTAAACTCTGCAGTGGCAGTACCAACAGCCACAACAAGGCATTTGCATCAGCAAAAAAAGTATTGCACGTCATCTTGAAGAGTGGCAAAACATGACCAGAGACTGATGGGTGCCGAGTAATACATAGAACTGTGATCTTAAATAGCAAGGCGCCTTCAACTGTGATACTACAAATGAATGGCCCAAGATATTGTGGGTACCCTCTTTAGGCAGACGCCAACATGTTTCTGCAGAAACAGGCCATAGAAACTGTGCCTCCTAAAATTAGCAGAGCAATCTGCTGTAAGTACTTTCTGGTGCTAACTAAATGTCTTGGACATGAATTTGGATTTATTCAGGATCTAAAGTCAGCATACAGATGTGTCTGAAACAATTCTTACTCTGCTTTATTTTAAGCAGTGCATGAAGGTTTGTCTCCAACAGGCGAAAGACTTGCGACAAACAGGTTAGATCTTCTTAGCGTATGACCAGTTTACCCAAAAGATCAGACAAATGCTTACATTTTATCAGTACATTAAACCTCAAATTTGCCTTGCAGAGTGTAGATGAATAGCAGTGTCTGAGACATTCAAATCCCCAGCTCTGTCAAACATGTCACTGACAGACTTTGTCCAGATCTACTTGCCCTGCAGGTGCACTAGCTCTAGGTTTATGTGTTATCCAGCAGGATGTGTAGTCGTCAATTTGTTTGTTTTTTTGGTTGGGGGGGGGGGGTGGTTGGCAGAGCCTCAATTCTTGCTCGAAAACAATGTTTAGTTTTACCTAGAAATTTGTGAGTTCATAGTATTAGATTAGGCCGTAAATAACTGTCTTGGGACCCTTTTTCTTCTTGGAGCCACGTTATAAGTCCTAATGTAAATCCAGCTATATCTCATTCACTACAGGGTTTTTTGTTGTTGTGAACTCTCCACCATCAACTGTTATTTTGTTTTTCAGATTGATTGATATTACTTTTTTACCAATGATGTTTTCTAGCACAAATATCTGCTACGGTCATGTGGTTGTTTGGAAGCTGGCATTTAGAGATTCTAAATAGCTTTTTATAATTTATGGAATAGTCTATTTACGTGACTCCGTTTTCTGATTGGTGTGCCTTAAGGCTTTGAATTTTATGACAGACTATAGTGGGAGGGCTGTGAAAAAGAGGATTGGCGATGGCCCAAGTAAACTGTGCCATCTTTAAATTTGACAATTAGTATGTGGGTAAATAAACCAGCAAGATAAGAGTTGAGATAAGGCTTTTTCTGTTAGTGGTTTCACCTCTTAATGCATTTTATACCTTGTTAACTCAGTGTATGCATACAGGATTTTACTTGGATTGTTCTAAGGTTTTAATATGTAGTGTTTAAATTGGACGTTGTTTTGTTTTTGCCACGTGTTGAACTTAATTTTATTTGTGTTCTTTATTTTATGAAACCTACTTCTCAGATGGATCATTTGAGTAACCTAATCCTTTGAACTGGTTATGGAAGCATTTGTTTTCATTGCATTTTTTGTGTTTGTCTTTTACAGATGCATGCTATTCCTTTGAGATCCTCTTGGGTAATGACATGTGCATATGCTCCATCTGGAAACTATGTTGCTTGTGGAGGATTGGACAACATATGCTCTATCTACAACCTGAAAACCCGAGAAGGAAATGTACGAGTAAGCAGAGAATTACCAGGACACACAGGTTAGATTGCTTTTTATGTTGACTAACTTTTTATAAGCATCATAAGTTGTAGTAATCAAATAAATCAGAGACCTGGTCATTCTCTGTTATGGCTACCTGTCGTTTTAAGCAGGAGTGAGTCGCAATGGTTCCAGGAATGGAAATTGCAAAGCACCCTAGCTCTCATTTCAAACACAGTAAAAAGGCTACCACGCCCCTCCCACCCTCCTCTATCCTCCAGTATATAGTACCACCACCCAACTCTAGTGAAATGGTGATGCAAGTTATAATTCTTTTACAGCACACAGGTCTTTCGAAGCGACTCCTAGCCTTCTCAGTTACTCTGACCCAAGCCTGTTCCTCGGAATGATGCGCTGTTGCCTAGATTTGCAATAATTACCTTTTTGGTAGGGCACCAACAACAGATTTGTAACCATGGTTTATGGGTTATGTGAACACCACCTCTGCTGCATCCACCCAGTAAATTAGTTTTACATTAGAAATTCATGTAAGTGATTCATTTTGTTGTTTGATAGATCAGAGCATAGGATCTCTTTGACCTCAATCGCTTATTTGTAGATCACCTAGTCTCGATACTTGAGGGGGTTTTCCCCTTCACCAAAATTGTATTTTTGACTTGAACAACTGATCATATCTCACATGCTAGCAGATATGAAACTAAATATTTCTTTATCTTTAATTTGATATATATATGAGATCTCTACTGCGAAGTTGGTTGATGCTGTATTAAAACTCAAAGGTTAATCTGCAGGAGCAAAACAACTTGTCACCAATAAGAATCACTTTAAATAAAAAAAACTTCACACATCCATTTGGATTGTGACATTTTATTGAAGAAATAACAAATGGGAAACGTATGAGGATTACTAAAACTGCATAAAATTAACAATAACACTTTTGCTTACATTGTGCATTACAGGGTGTTTAATGTAAGATTGTGTTCGATGGCATATGTTGCTGCAGATACACATGTTTAGCACAGTCCGCTGCCTGGTGTTGGGCTCGGAGTATTACAAGTTGTTTTTCTTCGAAGAAGTCTTTTTTGGTCACGGGACCGAAGGACTCCTCCCTCTTCGGCTCCATTGCGCATGGGCGTCGACTCCATCTTAGATTGTTTTTTTCCGCTGTCGGGTTCGGACGTATTCCTTTTCGCTCCGTGTTTCGGTTCGGAAAGTTAGTCAGAATCTCGGAAGAAAGCGTCGGTATTGTTCCGTTCGGTATCGGGATAGTTAGGTACATCGACACCGATCATCGGAAGACTTTGGGGTAGCTTCGATTCCCCCATCGGGGCCTGGCCGGCCCGACCGCGTGCGACATCGAAGCCGATGGAACGGACCCCGTTTCGTTTCTGCCCAAAATGTCACAGTAAGTATCCTTATACAGATCAGCACTTGGTCTGTAACTTGTGCTTGTCCCCCGAGCACAAGGAGGATACCTGTGAGGCCTGTCGAGCCTTCCGGTCCAGAAAAACACTCCGGGACCGAAGAGCCAGGCGTCTACAAATGGCGTCCACGCCAACAAAACAACGTTTCGACGACGAAGAGGAAACTTTCTCGGTTCCGGAATCAGAATCCGGAGACTCCGACGTCGAACAACAGCAACAAACAGTGAGTAAGACGTCGAAAAATTAAAACCATCGAGAAGACAAAAGCCCAGGGGACGCCACTGCCAACAGGCCATGGCTCGACCCATAAGACCGGCGACCCGTCGAAGGCGCCGAAAAAGGGCACGCCCATAGCGAAGACACCCGACTCCGGTCGAGGGACCGCCATGGAGCAACCTCGGAGCCGAGATAGCGGCTCCGAGAGGCAAAAACAAGATGCCGGCACCGAAAAACCTCGGCACCGAGACACACTGCCGAAATCCACAAAAATTCTGTCGGTGCCGAAGCCGAAAAAAGATTCTCTCTCGGCGCCGAAAAGTTCCACACCTTCATCCTACACAGAGGAACAAGGAATAAGTGGCCAAATGCACAGATTTGGACAAGAGCTCCAAAGTGTAGAATCAGACTACACACAAAAGAGACTGTACATCCAGCAAGACACAGGGAAGATATCAACCCTTCCCCCAATAATAAGGAAAAGAAGGATCGGACTTCTTAAGGATGACGCACAACCACAAGCCAAAGTGGTTAAAAAAGTCACGCCTCCGCCCTCTCCACCACAACAGGCATCGCCGGCACAAACACCGCCACAAATGCACTCACCAGCGCAAACTACCATAAGTCAAGATAATCAGGATCAAGACGCTTGGGACCTATATGACACCCCAGTGCCGGACAATGATCCCGATTCATACCCCACAAAGCCGTCACCGCCAGAGGACAGTACCTCATACTCGCAACTGGTGGCTAGGGCTGCAGAATTCCACAATGTCCAACTGCATTCCGATCCTATAGAGGATGATTTTTTATTTAACACCCTCTCGGCTACACATAGCCAATATCAATGTCTCCCAATGCTACCAGGGATGTTACGGCACGCAAAACAAATTTTTGAAGAGCCCGTAAAATCAAGAGCCATCACCCCAAGGGTGGATAAGAAATACAAACCACCACCCACAGACCCAGTGTTTATTACTTCGCAGTTACCACCTGACTCCATAGTAGTAGGGGCAGCTCGCAAGAGAGCAAATTCCCATACATCTGGCGACGCCCCACCTCCGGACAAAGAAAGCAGAAAATTTGATGCGGCAGGAAAAAGAGTGGCATCGCAGGCAGCCAACCAGTGGCGCATCGCAAATTCTCAAGCGCTGCTGGCCAGATATGACCGCGCACACTGGGATGAGATGCAACTTCTCGTAGACCATCTTCCCCAGGAAAAGGGCGCAGCAAATAGTTGAAGAGGGACAAACAATCTCAAACAATCAAATCCGCTCTTCACTGGACGCAGCCGATACTGCAGCGAGAACAGTCAACACTGCTGTCACCATAAGGAGACACGCTTGGCTCCGCACTTCAGGCTTCAAACCTGAAATCCAGCAGGCTGTCCTTAATATGCCCTTCAACGAGAAACAACTTTTTGGCCCTGAAGTGGACACAGCCATTGAAAAACTTAAAAAGGACACAGACACGGCCAAAGCCATGGGCGCACTCTACTCCCCGCAGAGCAGAGGCTCTTTTAGAAAAACTCCATTTAGAGGGGGGTTTCGTGGCCAACCCACAGACACCACCAGCCAACAAACAAGAACCACACCATATCAGGGTTAATTCCAAAGGGGAGGTTTCAGGGGATATAGAGGGGGTCAATTCCCAAGGAGTAGGGGAAGATTCCAGACTCCAAAAACACCTCCTCCTAAACAGTGACTTTCAAGTCACACAACCCCTTCACTCAACACCAGTGGGGGGAAGACTAAGCCAATTCTACCAATCTTGGCAGCAGATTACAACAGACAATTGGGTATTAGCAATAATCCAACATGGCTATTGCATAGAATTCCACAAATTCCCACCAAACATCCCTCCAAAAACACGCAAAATGTCACCACAACATTTAGAACTTTTAGGACTAGAAGTACAAGCACTACTGCAAAAGGATGCAATAGAGTTAGTACCAGTACAACAAAAAAACACAGGAGTTTACTCCCTGTACTTTCTAATTCCAAAAAAAGACAAAACATTAAGACCAATATTAGATCTCAGGACACTAAATACCTACATCATATCGGACCACTTTCACATGGTCACACTACAAGACATCATTCCACTGCTCAAACAGCAAGATTACATGACCACATTAGACCTAAAAGATGCGTACTTTCATATACCGATACACCCTTCTCACAGAAAGTACCTAAGGTTCGTATTCAAAGGAATACATTACCAATTCAAGGTGTTGCCATTCAGAATAACAACTGCACCAAGAGTATTCACAAAATGTCTAGCAGTAGTAGCAGCACATATCAGGAGACAACAGATACATGTGTTTCCTTACCTAGACGATTGGCTAATCAAGACCAACACAGTAAAAAAGTGCACAAACGACACCACATATGTCATACAAACCCTTCACAAACTGGGTTTCTCCATCAACTATACAAAGTCACACCTCGAACCGTGTCAGACACAACAATATCTAGGGGCAACCATCAACACATCAAAAGGAATTGCCACTCCAAGTCCACAAAGAGTGCAAGCATTCCACAAGGTAATAAGTGCTATGTTTCCAAACCAAAAGATACAAGCAAAATTTGTGCTAAAACTTCTAGGCATGATGTCATCATGCATAGCCATTGTCCCAAACGCAAGACTACACATGCGACCCTTACAACAGTGCCTAGCATCACAATGGTCACAGGCACAGGGTCAACTGGTGTTGGTAGACCGCCAAACATACCTCTCGCTTCTATGGTGGAACAGCAACAATTTAAACAAAGGGCGGACATTTCAGGACCCAGTGCCTCAATACGTTATAACAACAGATGCTTCCATGACAGGGTGGGGAGCACACCTCAATCACCACAGCATTCAAGGACAATGGGATGTACACCAAACAAAATTTCATATAAATTACCTAGAACTGTTAGCAGTATTTCTAGCGTTAAAAGCCTTTCAACCCATAATAACACACAAATACATTCTTGTCAAAACAGACAACATGACAACAATGTATTATTTAAACAAACAAGGAGGAACACACTCAACACAATTGTGTCTCCTAACACAAAAAATATGGCAGTGGGCGATTCACAACCACATTCGCCTAATAGCACAATTTATTCCAGGGATCCAAAACCAACTAGCAGACAACCTTTCGCGAGACCACCAACAAGTCCACGAATGGGAAATTCACCCCCAAGTTCTGAACAAATACTTTCAAATTTGGGAACACCCCAGATAGATTTGTTCGCAACAAAAGAAAACGCAAAATGCCAAAACTTCGCATCCAGGTACCCACACCGTGAATCACAAGGCAATGCTCTATGGATGAGTTGGTCAGGGATATTTGCATACGCTTTACCCCCTCTCCCTCTCCTTCCATATCTAGTAAACAAATTGAGTCAAAACCAACTCAAACTCATACTGATAGCACCCACATGGGCAAGACAACCTTGGTATACAACTCTACTAGACCTTTCACTAGTACTGCATGTCAAACTACCCAACAGACCAGATCTGTTAACACAACACAAACAACAGATCAGGCATCCAAACCCAGCATCATTGAATCTAGCAATTTGGCTCCTGAAATCCTAGAATTCGGACACTTAGACCTCACACAAGAATGTATAGAGGTCATAAAACAAGCTAGAAAAGCTTCCACTAGACACTGCTATGCATCTAAGTGGAAAAGATTTGTTTGCTACTGCCATACCAATCAAATCCAACCATTGCATGCCTCTACGAAGGACATAGTGGGATACTTACTACATTTGCAAAAAGCGAATCTCGCTTTTTCATCTATAAAAATACACCTCGCAGCAATATCTGCTTACCTACAAACTACTCATTCATCGTCTCTATTTAGAATACCAGTTATTAAAGCATTCATGGAAGGGCTAAAAAGAATTATACCACCAAGAACACCACCAGTTCCTTCATGGAACCTTAACATCGTCTTAACAAGACTCATGGGTCCACCTTTCGAACCCATGCATTCCTGTGAAATGCAATATCTAACGTGGAAAGTCGCATTTCTCATTGCAATCACATCCCTCAGAAGAGTAAGTGAAATACAGGCATTTACCATACAAGAACCATTTATTCAAATACACAAAAATAAAATAGTTCTAAGAACAAATCCAAAATTTCTACCAAAAGTAATCTCACCATTCCATTTAAATCAAACAGTAGATTTGCCAGTGTTCTTCCCACAACCAGATTCCGTGGCTGAAAGGGCACTACATACATTAGACATCAAAAGAGCACTAATGTACTACATTGACAGAACAAAGCTAATCAGGAAAACAAAACAACTGTTCATAGCTTTTCAAAAACCACACATAGGAAATCCAATTTCTAAACAAGGCATTGCTAGATGGATAGTCAGATGTATTCAAACATGCTATCTTAAAGCCAAGAGAGAATTGCCTATTACACCAAAGGCACACTCAACCAGAAAGAAAGGTGCTACAATGGCCTTTCTAGGAAACATTCCTATGAGCGAAATATGTAAGGCTGCAACCTGGTCTACGCCTCATACATTTACTAAACACTACTGTGTAGACGTACTAAATGCACAACAAGCTACAGTGGGCCAAGCTGTACTAAGAACATTATTCCAAACTACTTCAACTCCTACAGGCTAAACCACCGCTTTTAGGGGAGGTAACTGCTTTATAGTCTATGCTAAACATGTGTATCTGCAGCAACATATGCCATCGAACTGAAAATGTCACTTACCCAGTGTACATCTGTTCGTGGCATTAGTCGCTGCAGATTCACATGTGCCCTCCCGCCTCCCCGGGAAGCCTGTAGCCGTTTAGAAGTAGATCTTAAATCTTAAACATTTGTACATTTGTAAATAATTATTATAAACTTTTTATGTAAATACGTATTCACTCCATTGCATGGGCACTATTTATAGCAAACAACTCCATCCTCACCCTCTGCGGGGAAAACAATCTAAGATGGAGTCGACGCCCATGCGCAATGGAGCCGAAGAGGGAGGAGTCCTTCGGTCCCGTGACCAAAAAAGACTTCTTCGAAGAAAAACAACTTGTAATACTCCGAGCCCAACACCAGGCAGCGGACTGTGCTAAACATGTGAATCTGCAGCGACTAATGCCACGAACAGATGTACACTGGGTAAGTGACATTTTCATTTCTTCTCACAATAGTCACTGCTTAGAGAATCGGACAACGTGCTATTATTACATAACGGATCAAGGTGTCTTATCTGTTGCCTTCAATAAATTGTGTTCGCTTTTATTCACTATGTTCTAAAACTATGATTTTTAGTCAAATTATTTTGTCAGTATCAATTGAGCTTCAATTTCTAATTGTTCATACTTCAGGTTTAAATTATTTGTTTATTGTAAGTTTTATTGCCACGGATCTGAAGTAAACTAAATTGCGCTGTGCATCTGAAGGCCTTACGCAGTCGTCTTTGGAAGAACATGCACTAGGCCCACATCCAGAGTTCAGTGGGTGTTTTAATGAAAAACTCTGAACAGATTCCTCCATCATCAGAAAAGTTAGAAGAAATCCTCTGGGCGTCCAGTTTCTTGCTTGAGACTGATACAGTGGCTTGGAAAACCATTCACTTGAAGTTAAAAGGTTCTGTTTTCACTTTTCATAAAGCAAAGCCATCTGACCCTCACAGAACACTTTTTAAGATATGCGGTTTCCATGACTTCTGTAACTTTTATGCTTTATTCAGCCCAGGTCAAATGGACCATGCAGCTTTTCTAGCTACTGCACAATTTCCCTATTAAATGTTGCTAAGAAATTGTACACCGAAATTATAGTCTTAGAAACTAAGTGATAGAAAAAGGTTTCCTCTAGGGATGTTTATCTGATGGCAACACCAGACTGTTTATCATTCAACTATGTAATTGAGAAAGCCAGGAATTAAGACTTTCCTTAACACACTTTCTTAAGAGCAGCTGATGGAGGACCATCGCTCCTTGCTACTTTGGGAAGTTCAAGCCTTGTTGGTCAAAGGAGCCATTAAAAGGGTGCCAGCATCAGAAGTAGGGTATTGTTATTCCTGCTACTTTCTGGAACCAAGAAAGGACTGAGGTCTTCATCCCATCATATAACTTTGATTTATCAACGTCTTTCTACAGAAAGGCATATTCAAGATGCTCACTTTGGCTCTGATACCTGTCTACCTTGGCTCAGGTCCTGTCTGCTTTGAATTTCTGAGACTGGATAGTAGCGTTGAACCTCCAGGATGTTATTTACCCATTCCCTTCCTGCAGGGCCACATGCATTACCTACGGTTCACAGTGGGCCAGGGACGTTTCCACTTTGCTGTGCTACCTTTGGCATCAGCAGTGCCCCTTGGATGTTCACAAAAAGTAGTGGCAGTGTTTGCAGCACATCTATGGAAGTCAGTCGTTCCACTCTCCCCCTGCCATAACGACTGGCTGCTGAAGGCAGGCTTGCACCCGGCTGTCATCTCTCACCTCCAGACTACGGCGAACCTTCTGCATTCGCTGGAGTTCACTATCAGCATTCCGAAGTCACACCTGACTCCTTCTCAGACGCACCCTTTCATCTGAACCATTCTGGACACAGTCAGTATCACGCATACTCTGCGAAGAGGAGAGTTCAGGACATTTGGACTGTCATCCCAATGTTTCAGCTTCTGTCTTGGTTCTCAGTGCAAAAGACTCTGAGGTTGCTGGGTCTGATGACTTCCTGCAGCCTGCTGGTATGGGCTTTACAGTGGGTCCTGAAGTCCCAGTGACACTAAACAAATACAAGAGCAACCCAGAATGTCCACGTGAACCTGGGTATAATCATCACAAAACACATATCCAGGTGAAACTAATTTTTTATCAATTTAAATATTATAGCATAATAATCTTGCTACTGGTTAACTCATATAAAAAAATCCTACATGAAGATGAAAATCATCTGTCTAGAATCTTTCGAAAAAGCTCCACTGAATGCAGTAGCAACATATGTGAAAAATGTTTTTAATGTTTTGGAAGCTGCATCAGCATAGCATATCATGGTGAATCATTTTTATAATCATACTTAAGGAAAATAAACAAAGAGTGATAGTTGAAAACAGTGATCCCCAAGTGAGAAAAGAGACACCACACCATAAAGCAATGAAGAAATCGCTTATAGTACTGTGATCTTTGGTGTAGCTCACAAAGACAGCCTCTTATTAAGTTTAAAGTATGCTTGTCAATACATTGATTGATAATTCAAAACATAATCAAAGAGGTCTTGCCTGATTAACATGTCGTCGGCGTTTCGACCATCATGCTGGATACTAAGCTCTCATAAGGACAAAAAAATGACCTGGGGATTGGCGAAAGGTTGGAATTAATAAAGCCTCAGCTGGATGTCGAATATTGGTATCACTGTCTGACCCAGAATAGTGCTTTTGTCACCTTAATATAAGAGCTGGGTAGATTGGCAGCTTCTTCCCACAGTGGGGAACGCTGTATTTTCTTAATTCTGAATTCTGTGTCTGAAGTCCTAGTGAGCCCAGCACCAGGGGAGTCTCTCCAACCTGACCTGGCCCTGATCTCAGGGGAGATTGCAAAAGTTCTGCAGTGGTGCTTGAAAAACCACGATTGGATCAGTGGCAGACCCTGCTCCCTTCCCCACTCAGTGCTGACAATGGTAACTGATGCATCACTTTTGGGTTGGGGGGGCCATCTGGGAGAGGTTGAGGTCAGAGGACTCTAATGTACAGCAGAACAACAGCTCCATATCTACCTTCTGGAGTTGTGGACTCTCCACTTGGCTCCGAAAGGCTGGTTCAGGTGATCATGGACAACACTACCACCATGTGGTATTGCAATAAACAGGGAGGATAGGGCTGGTGGGTGCCATGTGCCTCTGGACATGGGTGGAACATCATGTCCTATCTTCCTGATCGTACAACATCTGTTGGGATCTCTGAGCACCAGAGCAGACAAACTCAGCCATCAATACCTCTCAGACCACAAATGGTGTCTGCATCTGGAGGTGGCACAATTTCTCTTCCAAGAATGGTGAGAACCTTGACTTGATTTGTTCAGCACTGCTGAGAACACGCAAAGTCAGCAGTTAAGCAGATTGGAGTTTCCAAAGCAGCTCTTGAAGGAGATTCGTTCCTCTTAGACTGCGAATCAGGACTATTGTATCCCTTACCGCTGATAGAACTCTTGCCCGAGTTCTCAAGAAGATCATGACTGACTGGGCCCAAGTTATCCTGATGCCTCCTGACGGGGTACGGATAGTTTGGTATCCAGAACTCCTGAGCATGAGGATTCCTCATCCGATTAGGGTGGCCCTTCCTGGTGCAACACAGGGCAGGGTCTTGCATCTGAACCTGCGAGGACTCCGCCTTCATGCATGGAGATTGATTGGCAACAGTTAAATGTCTTTTATCTTACTCACAAAATCAGTGATGTTGTCCTGGCAGGCGTGCCTTTCTCAACAAAGACAATGCATGCCGGCGTTGGGACAGGTTTGTGGCTTGATGCTCCTTTGACAAGTTAACCCCCTTGCTTGCCACCCTGTCGGAGGTGCTGTTTTTGTGTCATTCTTATCCAGGCAAAGCCTTGCCCTGTGCACTGTTAAAGGTTACCTGTCTGCTATCTCTTCCTTCCTGGGAGTGCTGGATCAACCAGCCCTCTTTATTTTAGTCCTGTATTGTGGCACGTTTTCTTAATGGCTTACCGCATCTGTTTTCACCTACCACTTTTGTTATGCTCCTATGGTACTTTAATTTGGTATTAACATTTCCTATGTGTTCCCTTTTTTAAACCATGCATAGCTGCCCTTTTGAGGCTTCTAACACTTAAGACAGCCTTTTTAGTGGTGATAATGTTGGCCAGGAGGGTGAGAAAGCATCAAGGTCTTTCTGTCAACCCTCCTTACACCAGCTGTTACCCAGAGAAACTGGTTCTTTGCACGTAGGCCTCTTTCCTGCCGAAAGTGGTGACTCCATTCCATGTCGGCCATTACATCACGCTGCCAAACTTTTTAGATCCACCTCATTCCTCCAAAAAGTATGAGAGGCTCCATTGTCTACCCTAAAATAGCCCTCTCCTTTTACATTGATTGTCGACCCGTGTTCATTGGTACAATCAGATCTTCATAGGGTTCGCTGGAGTGAAAAAAGGCAAGACAGTAAAGAAACGGATCATCTCCTGTTGAAGTCTGCTTTGCATCAAAAATGTGCTACGCAGTGCTAAGAAGCAGCCTCTTGAAGGCTTGCGGGTTTTCCACCAGAGCCAAAGTGGCTGTTTATGCTTTATTGTGATGGATTGCCTGTCTTGTACATCTGTTAGACTGCTCCATAGGTATCACTCCACTCGTTCACGAAACACTACTGCTTGGAAGTCAGAATTATCGAGACAGGCACTGTGCCCATTCTGTCTTTGCTGACTTTCTGGTTTACGCCGGTTCGCAGACTAACCTCTGAGAAGGAGGTATTGGGTATCTATTCTAAGGTGAGACACTGCGGTTAGAAGTTTCTATCAGAAGCACAAGATACGACCATTGGTAGTGCTTTTTCTGGTAGAGACTCTATCTAATTGCAGATTTTTCACAGACCCTACCATCCGCCTGCTCTGCAGAATTGGCTTTTCACCCCATAGAGCTTGAGAGTTTCTGCACATCGGTTACACACCATTCAGTTGTGGCTCCGTGCTTTTAGCTTGAAAATAGTCATGGAAGAAACTGAAGTTAGCTCCACTGGGGGCACCTATATGGGCACCTTGCATGTCACTTCCAACACAGACAAAATTGATGCAAAGCCGCTCATTGTCACATACTGGTGCGCAGAAGTAGTGCTCAATAATTTCCATATCCAGTTTGATGCCTGGAAATCATTCTAATGCGGGAAATCTACAGTAGGACATAGTTTCTACCAGAAAAAGAGCTACCAATGGTAATTATCTTGTTCTTTGAGCCATCTAGCTCATTGAGAGAGAAATATAGAAAGAAGATGCTTTCTGGACATTCTTGGGTTGACTGCCCCTATACGACCTTGAATGACCAGACCAGCAGTGCAGTTAGCAGATATTTCATTATCTAATGGTATTCGGGGAGACAGGCTTTTCCATAAAGTTAGCGAGCTGGCAATTACTAATAACAGGAGGAACGTAAAGTGAGGCAGAAGTGCCAAAAATTCCATGATCATTGAATCCATTTACAACAATACGGTCCAACCGTTAGACTGCTTTATTGAAAATTTGGACCACCCTTTGCTATTCCTAGATACCCAAAACCAATTATTTGTTAACCTTAGGATTTTTTTAAATGTAAACATGGTTATCAGGCCTGGGCCAACTAAGAGGTAAATATTGGTTTAACATGGACTGCAGCCAGCAGTCAAACTATTATCTGCGGTAAATCAGGGAGACAGCAATCGAATCAAAGTGTCCAGGGCTACCTATACGAAGACTATCAGTAGAGCAAAACTTGAATGGGAAATAAATGCCTGGGAAGACCTAGTAGATGCCGCTCAACAAAATGATTCAGCTTGTGTGTGTTGGTGGGGAGAAAATGACTAAGTCGACATGGCACTCCCCTCAGAGTGCCATGTCAACCTCACACTGCCTGTGCCTATAGATAAGTCACCCCTCTAGCAGGCCTTACAGACCTAAGGCAGGGTGCACTATACCACAGGTGAGGGCATATGTGCATGAGCACTATGCCCCTACAGTGTCTAAGCAAAACCTTAGATATTGTAAGTGCAGGGTAGCCATAAGAGTATATGGTCTGGGAGTTTGTCAAACACGAACTCCACAGTTCCATAATGGCTACACTGAAATCTGGGAAGTTTGGTATCAAACTTCTCAGCACAATAAATGCATACTGATGCCATTGTGCAATCTATTGTAACATGCACCCAGAGGGCATCTTAGAGATGCCCCCTGAATTCCAATCCGACTTCTAGTGTGGGGCTGACCAGTTTCTGCCAGCCTGCCACAACCAGACGAGTTGCTGGCCACATGGGGAGAGTGCCTTTGTCACTCTGTGGCCAGGAACAAAGACTGCACTGGTTGCAGGAACTGTAACACTTGACAGTGAGCCTCAAAGGCTCACCCATTTTGTTACAGCACCCCAGGGCATCCCAGCTAGTGGAGATGCCCGCCCCCTCTGGCCACTGCCCCCGCTTTTGGCGGCAAGGCTGGAGGAGATAATGAGAAAAACAAGGAGTCGTCACCCACCAGTCAGGACAGCCCCTAAGGTGAGGCGACCCCTGCCTTTAGAAATTCTCCATCTTAGTTTTGGAGGATTCCCCCAGTAGGATTAGGGATGTGCCCCCCTCCCCACAGGGAGGAGGCACAAAGCAGGTGTAGCCACCCTCCAGGACAGTAGCCTTTGGCTACTGCCCTCCAGAGACCTAAACACACCCCTAAATCTAGTATTTAGGGGCACCCCAGAACCCAGGAAATCAGATTCCTGCAACCTGAAGAAACAAGGACGACTGCTGACCTACAAGCTCTGCAGAGAAGACGGAAGACAACAACTGCTTTGGCCCCAGCCCTACCGGCCTGTCTCGTGACTCGAAAACCTGCAGCCAGCGACGCATCCAACAGGGACCAGCGACCTCTGAAGCCTCAGAGGACTGCCCTGGACCAAAGGACCAAGAAACTCCTGTGAGCAGCGGCTCTGCTCAATTTCAACAACAACTTTGCAACTTTCTTGCAACTTTAAAGAACTTCACTCTTCCCGCCGGGAAGCGTGAGACTTCACACTCTGCGCCCGACCACCCCCGGCTCAAGATCCAGAGAACACCACAGGGAAGACTCCCCAGGCGACTGCGACCCCGTGAGTAGCCTGAGACAACCCCCCTGGTACCCCACAGCGACAGCTGCAGAGAGAATTCAGAGGCTCCCCCTGACCGCGACTGCCTGTAACAAGGGACCCGACTCCTGGACCAAGCACTGCACCCGCAGCCCTAGGACTTGAAGGAACCGAACCTCAGTGCAGGAGTGACCCCCAGGTGACCCTCTGCTTAGCCAGGTGGTGGCTGTCCCGAGAAGCCCCCCCTGTGCCTGCCTGCACCGCTAGATTGACCCCTGGGTCCCTCCATTGAAACCTACCTAAAACCCGATGCCTGCTTTGCACACTGCCCCGGCTGCCCCTGAGCCGCCGAGGCTATGTTTTGTGTGCCCACTTGTGTCCCCCCAGTGCTCTACAAAACCTCCCTGGTCTGCCCCCTGAGGACTCTGGTACTTACCTGCTGGCAGACTGGAACCGGAGCATCCCTGTTCTCCATAGGTACCTATGTGTTTTGGGCACCTCATTGACCTCTGCACCTGACCGGCCCTGAGCTGCTGGTGTGGTAACTTTGGGGTTGCCCTGAACCCCCAACGGTGGGCTGCCTATGCCCAGGAACTGAGACTTGTAAGTGTCTTACTTACCTCCCAAACTAACCAATATTTACCTCCCCCACAAACTGTTGATTGTTGCACTGTGTCCCCTCTTAAATTAGCTTATTGCCATTTTTTACAAAGTCTGTATATGATACTGCTTTAATTCAAAGTTCCTAACTTACCTGTGTGAAGTACCTTGCATTTTATGTATTTACTTCAAATCTTGAACTTATGGTTCTAAAAATAAATTCAGAAAACATATTTTTCTATATAAAAACCTATTGGCCTGGAGTAAGTCTTTGAGTGTGTGTTCCTCATTTATTGCCTGTGTGTGTACAACAAATGCTGAACACTATCCTCTGATAAGCCTACTGCTCAACCACACTGCCACAAAATAGAGCATTAGAATTATCTAATTTTGCCAGTATCTTTCCTCTAAGGGGAACCCTTGGACTCTGTGCACACTATTTCTTACTTTGAAATAGTATATACAGAGCCAACTTCCTACATCAACCAGTTTCTTGTTTCCAAAAATATAAATACCATATCTAATGCAATAGCTGTCAGGGCACGAATCCCTGATTACTGATGTGTTGCAGAAATAGTTCCAGCTCATCGAGGAGGGGAGCCGTACAAAACCTAGCAATTGTATACCAATACGCCTGATCATCAATTTGCAGAAAATATTCAAGCAACCAGGTATTGGATAAACATATGGCTTGGATGACTGAAATAAAATATTCAATCAGTTTGAGGCTTGATTTAGACCAAAAACCAATACCATTGATCATTGTTTACGATTTCTGGTGATCAGGTGGGAGGTAGTTTATATCACAGAGACAACTAATATGTTGCGTTCATCAATTTATGGATTGCCTTTGATAAGGTCTTCAGGGAGAAGCTGTGGGATGCTTTATGCCAGCTAGTAGTCCCCTAGATCTCTTGGGTATAACCAGACATCGGCATGTTGACAATTTTTCCCAAGTTCAATGAGGCCTAAATAGAGAATTGATTAAGAGACTTTAGGTTAACAAGGGTGTCTGTGAGAGCTGTGTCTTTGCATCCAACCTGTTTTTGTGCTTTATGGATGGTTGTATGGACTATTTAATAAACTGTGAAAATGATTCCCTGGTTTTGGATGCTTCGAAGGTGCCTGCCTTTTTATATGCAGGTGATACTCTGGGGCAAAACACTTCTGGGTAATAATTTAGTAGAAAGAGTCACTACATTTGATTACCAAGGAGTAAGACTATATGATTACTACCTATGTCATGCTAAATTACTGCTGAAACATAGATCATGCTCATTAATCTCGTTCTCCAAGTGCGATTTAACTCATGGTCTGTCCCTAGTAATTAAAATATAGAAAGCCCATGAAGTCAGAACAGCCCTACTTGGCTCTGACCTATGGGGATACTCCAATTTGGAGTGCCTAGAGAAAGCGGTAGGTTCTTTCTTTAGATCATTGTTGAGGATCCCAAACAGCTTGCCTCTGGTGCCAATTAGAATAGACCTTGCGCAGGCAACAATTCTCCAGCATGCAGAATTGAGATCTCTTCCTTATTGAATGAGATTGGTCAACACGGGAGCTGGGAACATATTGAGATGGTTTATGTGATGTAATTTCACAACCTTAGTCGATTAAACCTGGGACGTTTCCCCCGGAGTGCTGAGCCTTTCTTTTGGCTATTTGGGGTAGTGTGTGCTTGGGCCTACTTAACCCTTTTATGTACAAAATGTATCTACGCCAGATTGGAGTCTCTCTTCCCCCCCCCCCCCCCCCCCCCCCCCCCCCAACATCATGGGGATTCTAAGGGTATCCAGAGTTTGGGGATTCCCCGGAGTAGACCGAGAAAATAGCCAAAATATAGGGTTCCATTCATTTGTTTAGTTAGTTACTTCAAAAAGGGGTGAAAAGTGCTGCACACAAGTGCCTGTTTTCTTCCCTAGAAATGGCATCAAGAAAAGACTTGCTATGATAAAATCACCATCTTTCCCGCTTTCAAGCAAAGTTGAATCAAACGACTCCCCACCACCCCCCTCATTGCCGGTTTTGGCAATTTGTAAGAGTTAGCTTATTTTTTGTGCTTTCAGCCTAATTCCAGTTTGTGGTGGAAACAGGTGTGTCCCCAATGTATCATGTCCAAAAATGACCTGATTTGGCAATGGAGGTAGCAATGGTTTTTTGGTATGGACTTGGCAGCCACCCGGGGATACCTACAAAACCCAGACATTTAAAAAAACTAAACACCCAGGGACGTCCCAGGTGGTGTTCCACACGTGGATCCCACCACATTTTCTTACCAACAGACCACTTCAAACTGTCTAAAGTCACGTATTGTCCTTGCATTCCTGTGACATACACGCCTGGAAACCAAAGGGAACCACAAAACTCCTACCACTAAGCCTTTTCGCACTCGTCCCGATAAAAACGCTACCCCACTTGTGTGGCTGGGCCCAGTGCCAGCAAAAGAAACAAGCCAAACCAGAGTTGATGGGAGTCCCTTTGCGAGAACTCCAATTGACCGCTGTTTGATCTGTTAAACTCCAGGGCTGCTTGATATAATGGAGATTTGTGGGAGTCAATGCTGGCTCTAGAGTTGGTCTTAGGGTTGGCACTGTTCCTTATACAATTTGGTCTGCTCAATAATATTGTCCAAAATACATCAGTAAACGGTTGGAAGAAATTTCTAGGCCAAACGTTTTCTGTATTAACTCTACACCCTGCAACACCACTAAAGGTAGGCAAAACAGGCAGCACCATGCTAGTGACAAGCCAGGGTTCAGCGTTTCCAGTGGAAAGCCTTATGGCCCCTAACTGCAAACCAGCTAGCTCATGCTGCACTACCAGCAAGTGTCCTCTTCTAAAAGAGGCACTTCAATGGCGTTAGTAGTGAATTCATCATCATATGATTCCTCTAGGACAGAATCTTGCACTTGTTGCTCTGCTTCAGATGCAAAGTCAGTCTCAGAGCCGTGTTCAGAGGCATATTCAAAAAGTAAACCAACGACATGCTAGGCTGTCAGCCTCTGGGCAGCCATAATGCTTACTAATGAAACTATCACAACAGACAGCAATATTCCTAATTCAG
The DNA here is from genome assembly GCF_031143425.1 of Pleurodeles waltl. Classification (NCBI taxonomy): domain Eukaryota; kingdom Metazoa; phylum Chordata; class Amphibia; order Caudata; family Salamandridae; genus Pleurodeles; species Pleurodeles waltl. Next base: position 68,452,212 of record NC_090450.1, on the reverse strand, counting down.
ATATATTTATGCCTGTTAATTCAAACTATTGCACAAAACAACCAGATTAAATTTTTTTAATAAACTTGCAGTAAAAAAGACACAGTGCACCCTAAAGTAATTAAATTGATTCAGGCTTTGCGAAAGTTTTTTCTACGCAGTTCATGAATTTAACAAACAGAACATTTCTAACTTGAATTAAAGCTACTTGTGCGTGCCTGCACAAGTGGAGTCTCATCTGATTATACAGTTGTTTTGGAATTTCCGTGTCTCAAATACCTCCCCTTTTTGCGCCTCCCAGACATTGCCACCAGTATGAATGCTGGGAATGCAAAGGGATCTACCCAATTCACACTACTAGACCCCTGGGTAGAACCAAACCAAAATATCAAAAGCAGTTGGTCAAATAGTAGGAAAAGATTTATATTTGTAGCTCACCTTCAATGAAGCAATAAATCTAACATTGGAAACGCAATTTCCTTACACTTAATAAAATCGTATTTGTTACTTCCAACAGTTAGGGCAAACATCCAATTTACAACAATATCTTACAAAAAGTTGTGTATAGACATTGTGACAAACATACATAAAGTATTCAACATTAAACATAAATCAATGGTCCAACATTACTCTCCTTATTCACAATAGCATGTGGTGATCGCCAATAATTATACCAGGAATCCACATATAAGAGATGGTTGCCTTGTCTATCACAGCCCTAAATCAAACTTATTTCCATCCCTGTTCGAACAGAGCTGTGATACGGAGTCCTTGGAGGGCAAATTAAATCTTCCTTGCAACCTCTCAGTGTACAAAGAGTCGACACGTTTCGGCCCCTTCGCATATGGGCCTTCTCAGGACAATGGAGAGAGCCAAACCTAATAAATACAAACAATATATATTACTGAACTACAACTCATCTTGGACCCGAGCACCCTACACCATAAAGAATCACTGAGTGAAAATAAAATTTAGAAGCGTAAATGCTCTATGCAATCCGTTACACCACAAAGTTGCTTATAAATATGTTACATACCGCATAAAACTGATCTTTGAATATTCTAGCCCACTATTGTGCATTGCCATTTGTGCAACTTATTTCTTTTTCAAGTGAGACCCATTACCAATTTTCTGTCTTCATGCTTGAAAACTGCTGTAAATCATTATACTCACCCGATGTGGAGAGATACTAATATGTATCCAAAATTGCTTTGTACCCATCTTGTTCGGTCGAAGCAACATGAACCTACAATCAAGAATTATAATACAAGACTCTCATTTCCGTGTCCTTTTAAAACAAGTACTTACTCATCTTATGCTTGACACCGCGCGTACCGGGACCTTCTAAGTATACTTTTCACCTCTTGTGGACCGGGCATGTTTGTTCTCCGATTCCTTGTGTTACGGAGGATATCGGCGAAGCCCGCAAGTATATCTACTGTGCTACCCCCGTGGTGGCCATCTTTGTGTAAGTTAACGGTTTGCTCCGTGGTAACCATCTTTGAATGGATATTTTTTATTCCTTTGATTGAAGCATAGATCAAAAACCAAACTCATTCTGGCTTTATTAATTTGAATTTTGTATACTGGTCTTTATATATTAACAATGTTGTTATTAATTAGCCACTCGTGTCTAAAGGATTAAATGTATACTAAATAATTTAAATAATGGTCGCCATCTTGGCAAAGGGAGTTTCTTTCTAAATATGGTTCAAACAAAGTGTACGATGTATACTTCTCAATCTGGGAAACGAATAAGACAAAATCAATACATATACTTGATTCTAACACCAAAGAATCCCTTACTTACAATTCCGTTTTTACACTTAAAATAACATAGTGATGATTGTTCTTAAAAGTCCAACTTATAAGTCACCTTTCCAAAAGTTCTCAGAAAGTCCATGTACCGAGCCCTTTATATCAAGCCCCACATTTCATCCTGGTCATTCAGACCGTGTCTTGCTGTTCCATATTTTTCAATGAATGGTGCCTCCATCCTGATTAGATAGCAAGAGAACAATAAACAACATTGTGTTAAATTAGAACTCATCAAACTGTGGGAGTATCAAACAGTAAATATAACTATTGACATATGATCTGAAAGAAAATTATTAGAACAAATCACACAATGAACTTCATACTCCAAACAAAATATAGATACCTCTTGCTTGCATCATACAGCTAGACTGAGGGTCAACTGCATCTACTCTGCACTCAAGAACTAAAGATATCCCACTAGAAATGAAAATGTTATTTTGAAAGACAACGAAACCGAAACTGAATATGGTAAAATTATTAAAACAGAAAAAAGTGTTCAAACAGGGGAATAAGACGTTTGTACTATACACTACGAAAAAAGGTTTTCTTGCCAAACAAATACACCTGCACCAACTGCAAATCTACCAACGCCGAAACTGCAAGCAGGATTATCCACCAAGGAAATCAAATCAAACTCACATATACAGAAGCGTATTCCCTGGTGTCTCAAAGCTTTTCACCCAAAAAAGGCAGAAAACAAAGAATATTTCTGGGCCTTGGAAGGGGGCCTTGCCCAAGTGTCCACACCCTTATATACATATAACCACATCCCGGGTGTCTAGTGTGCGTCCACGTACGAGGGCTGGGGGCTTGGGGACAAGTAAGATTGATACTAGCACATGTTGCGTTGTGTGCAGTCAGTATCATATTGAAGGCAATAGAACTAAAGTATAGTTTTTTTGAGAAAATTAAGTTTACTTAATAAGTAGTTAAGCTTTTAATGTGTTTTTAATTTGACGTGTATGGAATGTTTGTATTTTTATTCTGTGTATATTTGTCTGGATGTTCTTTTTATCTGAACTAACAAGAAACTAAACATGGACGCAGGAAGGTGGGAAGGAAGGAAGAAGCAAAAGGAGGGTGGGAGATGAAAGGGAAGAAGCAACACAGACAATGGGAGGTTTGGAGGAAAGAAGCAACACAGACACACAGGGTGTTATTTGGGAGGAAACAACACGGACAACCGGGGCTGGAGGGAAGTAGCAACAAAAATAGTACCTCAATCAGTGAAAAGCTCAAGACCGCTAATCAAAATGAAGCAATTAGTGCATTGTCCATACTTCTCAGAAAAAGAGGAAGTGAAACTTGCATACGCTGGCCAATGAAGAGGCAGCAAATAAGAGTGACAGTGAAGCCAATGAACGGTAAGCATATTGGGCTGGCTTCAATCATCCTTTAGTAAACAGAATGTCTCCCAAGTGACGTTCAATGTGTGCCGTCTTTCGCGAAGCCTCAAACCTCTCTGTTTGTACTCTGCTTCTTTCATAATCTCATAAGTACTTCCAATCTTTATGCTGTAGTGAAAAAAGGTAGAGATGGCAACAAGACTAACTAAGTGGAAGGCATCAAACCGTTTAAAATGCAGGATCTTAACAGTACTGACCTTTGCTCAAGGGAATCATAATTGTACATTCCAGTTTGGAGATAAAGTACTTCTGTAAACGTTACCTTTGTGTTATTTGGTTGCGTGTGTCTCTAACACTTGTTCTGTTTTATATTTTAGGTTACTTGTCCTGTTGTCGTTTTTTAGATGACAACCAGATTGTCACAAGTTCAGGAGACACAACTTGGTAAGATGTATGTCTGGCAATATGTTAATGTAAAAGCTTCGAACTTAAATTAAATCTGTTGTTTGGCTGCATTACAGTCTGTTGCTTCATCTCAGTCGTATATACTTTTGATATATTTGCTAGTACACAATAGTAAGATTTTATTGTGTGATTATTTAAAAATCGTTCTGCCTGTGTGGCCAGATGGACAGTTAACCATTGGTCCGGATGAGCTCTCTTTTCTGTCCTGAGTATGGCCACAGAGGTCCTACATTTTAGGCACTGTGGTCTGCTATAGAGAGAAACCCATTGGACCAGGTTGTGTTCTGATTCACTGCACTCAGTCTGGGAATCGAAGATTTTGTTTGCTCTCCATCTGGGGTTGCTCCAATCCTGGTGCTTTAAGTATGGGATCATGCAGGGAAGAGTTATTTAAGACTGCAGAGCTGGTCCCCTCTTCCAACAACATTCTTGAGAGCCTGCGCTCGCTTTAAAGGGGCACCTGTAAGGTCTTGTTTTATTTATTTTTTTCCTTCCTCACCAGATCGATACTATTGTGGCTCGAGGGTGCCTGCTGTCAGGCTAAAAGGAAATACTTTTGTCCAGATTATTAAGATATCAGCCGGTACTAAAAGATATCACAAGATCTGAGAAAGCTCTGGCCCAAGGTTTTCCAAATTATTACAGCAAACGTTTGTTTGCTCTGCAAGTAGGTTCTCAACCAGGCTCATTAATTTGTCTAGCTTTGTTTTGCACCTTTTCGTCTAGTGGCTTCATAGAGTGTCTTTGTCGACTTCTTGCACCCCATTTGGTATTTTGTTGTTTAAAAAAAAAAAAGAAAAAATCACCACGTCTACGAATATCTGCTGTATTGTGTCCAGCCATTTCTCTGACCCTCGGGTAGGTCTGCCAAACATCATCTTGCTCCCATCTTTATTAGATGCTCCCTTGTTTTGTCTGTGGAGCTTAAAAATTAATGTTTCTCTCTTCTTTGGTGTTTGTTGGACATCGTGGGAAACCCATGCACTGTGAAGAGTGTTGCTTGGTTCTGGCATTGATCACCACACCTTCCAAGCAGTAGTACCTGTTTGTTGTTCTCTTCAATGCCACCACTGAACTCAGACAACCAGAGATGCAGGAAGTCCAGTCTGTGGTGAGGAGTGGCTATGCTCTGGAGGATGGAAATGGAAAGGTTCCTCTGTATAGAAGCAGGCAAGGCTGTCCTGACTACTGAATAGGGGCAGGGATACTATTTTACTACCTTCTTGTAAAGACCAGCATTGGCAAAGCCAGTAGGTTTCGCATACGTAAAGAGCTATTGGCTTTGCCAATGTGTTTTAGCCATGTTGTACACCAGCGTGGCTGCTGTTCAGCACAAAGTTAGTTGTGTGGAGTGGCTTCTTGTGAAGTGGTGTGGAGGAAGTAGAGTGTAGTAAAATGTAAAGTGGAGTGGCATGAAGTGGATTAGAATGGGATGGCATGGAGTGGCGTAGATTGGAGTAAAGTAAAATGAAGTGGCATAGTGGGAGTTGCATAAAGTGGAGTAGAGTTTTGGAGAGTTAAGCGGCTTAGAGTGATTAGACGTAGATAGGAGTGTCTTAGAGGAGTAGATTTAGAGCAGAGTAGATGGTCGTAGAGTGGACTTACTTAGAGCTGAGTAGATTGCAGTGGAGTGGCTTAGATTGGCGTAGAGTGGAATGGCGTAGAGTGGAGTAGTGTGGAATGACAGTGTTGTTGAAGGTTGTGGAGTGGCATAGGTTGGAATGGTAGGGGAGTAGTGTGTTGTAGAATAAAGTTGAGAAATGTGGAACTGAGTGGCAGAAGGAACTGCTTAGAGCTTTTTAGAATGGCATGGAGGGGCATAGAATGGAGAAAGTTATGGAGTAGTGTAAAGTGTCGTGGAATAGTGCAGAGTAGAGTGGCGAGTACAGTAGTGTGTCAAAGAACATAGTGGTGTGGAGTGTCAGGGTGGAGTGTCGTAGAGTAGGGTGACATACAGTGGAGTGGCGTACAGTGAGGTGTCAGAGTGGAGTGCATGTCATGGAGTGGCATGTCGTGGAGTGGCCTGGTGTGTCCTGGAATGAAGTGGCGTGTCATAGAGTGACGTCTCATCAAGTGAAGGGGCGTGTTGTGGAGTGACGTGGAGCAGATTAGAGTGGAGTGGCGCAGCATGTAGTGCAGTGGAGTAGAGTAGATTGTTTCAGAATAGCATGGAGTGATGCAGGGTAGAGTAGAGTGGTTCAGTGGCATTAGGTAGAATGGTGTAGAGTGCAGTGCTGCAGGGTAGAGTGGTGTTTTAGAATGGATTGGTGTAGAATGCAGTGGTTGATGTAGCAGAGTGTAGAGGCATACAGTGCATTGACGTAGAGTGGGTGGGTGCACTGCCAGTTCCTCGGGCACTCTGTCTCATTACGACAGAGCACTGTGGGACAAGATGGAGGACCTGTTCCCACACCTCCCTCCAGAGCTTAGGAAGAGAGGGGAAGCACATTTCTAAAGCCACTATTTGTTGTGCTCCTGATATCTCGGCTAGAGGGGTTAATACCTCCATTATTTTGCATTGTCATTCTTAGCTGCACATCTCTGGCTGCAAACCAGAAGTCCTGCAGCATCTTATCGACCTTCCCTTTGATGGAGCACACCTTTTTGGGCCACAAGGTAAAGAGATGCTAGAGAAAATCATGAAGGACACAGATATCACTAAAGCCATGTGTGCCATTCAGACACATCCAGTCAGGGGTTCCTGTCGGAGGCAGCAGGGTAGAGGCACCTCCAAGACGACCTCCCCTGACCACACCCAGTCCTATCAGCACAAGCAGCAGGCCTACCACCAGCAACTTGAGAGGTTACACACAGGGTTCCTTTTTGGGTAATAACTCCAAAAGCAAAGGCACTCACTCTAAGGTGGCCTCAACCTCCCAAGCAGCGGCTTGCCTTGCACCCCCCTGACCGCACAGCACCTGTTGGGAGGGGAAGTGGAACAGAGATTTCTTTCTTTCTGGGAAGAAATCGCCTCCAGTTGATGGGTTCTCTTCATCATAGAGCAGGCCTTTTGCCTTGAGATCACTTCAACCCTGCCAAAAGTCCTATCCCTCCCCACAAGCACAATCTCCCCCTCAAAACATCAGTGCCTTCTTTAGGAGGAGGCCCAGGCGCCCTTCATCAAGGGGGCCATAGTCCAGAACCACTATCACACTGTGGCAAGGGGGTCTACTCTGTATACCTCTAATCCACCAAAAGAATGGCACTGAAAGGCCCATTCAAGACCTCTGTACTTTTCAGCGAGTACTTCCTTTCAGAATATTTCCCGATGGTCACTCCACAAGATGTCCTGCCGCAGCTGCATCAAGGCATCTTCATGAACGCAGTAGATCTGAAGGATGCCTACTTCCATATACCCATCCTGTTCATCCCCACTGCCTGTGTGACATGGTAAATGGACAACATTATCTGTTCAAGGTATTACAATTCGGTGTTGTCACAGCCCCCAGAGTAACCACCAAATGCTTAGCTGTGGTATCTGCTAATCTCAGAAAGAGGGATACTCACATTTTTCCCAACCTCAACAATTGGTTGATCAAGAGTACATACACGCAACAGTCTCTCACTCACACCGAAGCCATAATATCCCTCCTTCACAGGTTGCAATTCGGCATTATTGGTGTAGAGTTCCACCTCCAGTCCCCTCAGATTCAGCCCTACTTGGGGGCTGTTTTCAATACAGTTGCGGCAAAGCATGCCCTAGTCAACCCAAGGTGCAGGCATTCAGCAGCTAGTGGCTCGTTTTCAAAGAACAGGTCACTCAGAACAGTATTGCACCCGGTATGGATGATGGCCTCATGCATAGCCATAGTCTCCTATGCCAGACTGCACTAGTCTGCACCAGCAGTGCCTATAGCCACAATTATCACAGGCGAAGGGTTACTTGGAAAATCTAATGTTGGTAGTGGGCAGAAGCCATCACACTCTGCAGTGGGGGAACAGCAAAATACTGTTGCAGGGCCAGCCCTTAACGCACACTGTTCTGCAGGTGACCATCACCACAAACGCCTCACTAAGGATAAGGGAGCTCATTTTCAACACTCAACTATTTAGGTCATGTGATGACCACAACAGCGGAGTCTCCACATCAATTACCTCAGGCTCCAGACAATCCAGCTAGCTCGTGAGGTCTTCCTTCAGGATATTCATCACATAGTAGTCCTCATAAAAACAGACAACTTGACCACTGTGTACTAGCTCCAAAAAACAAGTGGAACATACTATTGCAGTAGTCAACACAGGTCCAGAACATTTGGCATTAGGTGATTCACCATCTGATTTCCTTCCTGGTGGAGTACCTTCCAGGAACAGGCAATGACTTTGTAGACCTGCTCTGCAGGATGCATCAATAAGCCCACAAGTCCTTCTCCCATACTTCGTTGTTTGAAGAAGAAGGGGTGGGGGGTCCCTAAGATCGACCTCTTTGCCACAACATAAAAAGTAAAATGCCATATCTTTGTCTCCAGGTTCCCATACCCACAGTCCATGGACAACATTCTGTGGATAAATTGGCCTATGCTTTTTCTCCTTTCCCGCAACTACTGTATGTGATTCTAAAACTTCGAAAAAGCCATTCACTCTCACCTTGGTGACTTCCACATAGGCCTGACAACACTGGTTCTTAAAACTCTGCAAGATGCCCATTGTCAAAGGTGGGCATAGCCAGTTGGATTGGTAAGAGCATCCAACCTGTTGTATTAAGGCCAAAAGAACTTTGCCTTTGCCGCCAAGTCTGCATTCCAGCCTAAAAAGAAGGGACCTCTATGGCTTTCCGTTGAAATATCTCCAGAGGTAACATTTAGTAAGACAGGTTTGTGGTTCACTCTATACACCATATATGCACCACCTAGGCACGCTGACATCCAGATCCGAGGAAAAGCCGCCTTCTCAGTCATGTTTTGTATTTTTCTTCAATTTTTTTGTCAAGTCCACCCCCCCCCCCCCCCCCCCCACCCCCCCTTTCCTCCTGGTGTGGCAGGGACGTTATGCAAGGTGGCCAGCTTCAAGCCCTGCGGTGCTTGTCATAGACCAGTGTCCTGCAGCTTCTTTGCCTTTGGTGCTTCGAGTGCAACCATGACCCCAAGCCGTACACTGACTGCCACAACATGAACCCTATGGCCTTGAAGGAGCATTCCATCAAGCTCCTGGCAGTTCGGCATGCAACGCTGCAGCAGTCGGGGTCCTGGTTAAGAGGTAGGCCCCAGGAGCTGTTGTTGAGTCAGACATCTTCGTCGCACTCCAAGTCGCCTGGCCACTTCTCTGCATTCGTTGGCCAGGGGATGTGGGAGCATCAGCATCCGAGGCCTGGCTCTGCGGTAGACCCTGTACCGAATCCGCACCTTCCAGATTTTCCTGGAGCCGAAGCAACCCCCTTCCAACTAAAAGAATTCTATGCAGCCATGTGTCTCATAATTGGATGGACCAATTCCCCCGGAACGCCTTGAGGCTTGAGGGGTCGGCAGGAGCTCCTTCTGGTAAGGTGCCAGGAGCTCTGGCCCTGAATCCAATGGGGCCCTGAGCATCCTTTCCTGGATCTGGACTGACACCAGTCGTACTGCCTCGACCTTACCTGGCACCAGTTTCAATTCAGACGCCAGCGGTGCGCCACCCCCATTCTTGTCCCTGACTCCGACATGGTGTTGGAAGTGCAAAGCTCACAGCCGTACCCAGTGTCATCTGAAGCTATGCCTTCTAGGCCCGGAGCTTGAGCCCTATTCCTATGGGCTAGGACTTGGGAGGAAGACCCTAACATGGACTGGTGTGAGGACCTGGATGAAGCCGGTGGGCTGGATACTTCTCCAGATACTGGTATGCTTTCCCCCACTACCTTGGCCACAGAGGAGGGAGTGGCATTCATGATGTGGTACAGAGGGTGGTCTGTGACCTTCAGTTGCTCTCGGTGGCAATCAAGACTAACGTCATGACAGAGGTGCTGCAGTGGGAAGGCTCCCCCTCAGAACTGCTGCTTCTGTTTAATGAAGCCCTCACTGGCATCCTTATGGGGACATAGGCTAAACCTAGCACAGGGTCTTCTGTAAATAGGACGATACCTCGTCACCACCTCCCCACTCCAGGGGACCCAAACGTCCTCACCCAATACCCTACCCTAGAGAGTTTGTTGGTCCAAGCATCTACGTCCCATGTAAATCCTGGCTTAATACCCACCTCACCTCTGGATAGGGAATTCAAGAGTCTGAACACTTAGAGGAGGAAGATGTTTTCTTTCACCAGCCTAGCATTGCAGCCCGATAACACTGCATGCCTTGTGGGCAGCTACTCCCACACTCTGCGAGACATGGCTGCACAGGTGCTGCCAATCTTTTTGGACAAGATCCGGGCAGTGGCTGTGGTCTCTCAGGCTGTCACCAACAGGAGAGAGTCAGCGAAGTTCACTCTACGTTGTGGACTTGACAAGACTGACTCACTGGGCAGAAGTGTCTCGTAGACTGTGGCCTTGACGTGTTACACCTCTGGCTTTTCTGTGTTACACCTGATTCAGGATGACTGGATTTTCTGTGGATGCCCTCATACCATCATGGGCATCCAGTTGGTGGCAGAATTCACCATCACCTGCTCCACTGGCAGTTCATAACATAGCAACATCACAAAACAAAATAAAATGATGGACGGAGTGTTGAAACTTTTCAAACACTCACCCCCAGTCACAGATCTGGGTTTAATCCATAGTTATTTTTCTCGCCACGTCACCCCAGTTTGGACCCAGCCATATGCAAATCAGTTTTGACCCTGTTCCCCATGTTCATAACATCAGACAGGTGGGCTTTGCAGATCGTATGATGGGGTTACGCCCTCCCCTTTGTAATTACCCATGCCACCATCTTAAAGCAGACTGAGAAAGGATCATTTCTCCTTCTCCACCAGGAAGGCACATCTTTCATGGCCAAGTGAGCCATAGAGAGGGTGTTGATGCCAAAAGTGGGTTGTGGTTGCTATTCCCGCTACTTTCTGGTGCTGTAAAAGGACGGAGGCATCCGTCTTATCTTAGACCTACAGCCCCTCATCTACTTCCTCAAGAAAGAGTTTAAAATGCTCATATTAGCTCAGGTCCTGTCTGCCTTGGATCCAGGAGACCGAATGGTAGTGTTGGACTTGGTGTCAGACGCATATTCCCGTCCTGCCTGTCCACAAGCTTTACCTGCAGGTCAAAGTCAGCCAAGAGCATTTTCAGCTCACAGTGCTCCCTTTTGGGCTTACCAGCGCCCCTCAGGTGTTCACCAAGGTGATGGTGGTGACTACAGCTCATCTGCGAAGATCAGGGGTGTCAGTCTTCCCCTTTCTTGATGGCTGGCTGTTGAAGGTGGGCCCGCCCCAGGCAGTCGCGGAAGATCTGCAGTGGTAATTAACATACCGTGATTTGGTCAGTGGCAGACCCTTCTCCCTTCCACAACCAGATCTCACAGTTATGACAGATGAGTCACTCCTGGGATGGGAAATCCACCTGGGAGAGGTGGAGATCAGAGGACTCTGGTCTTCCACGTATTCCGGTTTCCACACCAGTTTGTTGGAGAACCGTGCACTCCGTTTGAAAGCCTTTCAACTCTCCATCATGGGAAGGCCAGTGCAGGTGTCACAGACAACAACTTTGCCATATGGTACTGCAACAAACAAGGAGGGTGGTGTCGTGGACCATTTGCCAAGAGGCCCTGTGTCTCTGGACATGGCTTGAACATCAGGACATATAACCAGTGGTTCAACAGCTGGTGGGTTCTGCCAGGTTGGATGAACTCAGCTGAAAAAGTCTAGGGGACCATGTAGGAAAGTACCCTCTTTTTGGCTTGGTTACCCCCACTTTTTGTCTGTTGTCATTATGTTTTGACTGTGTTCACTGGGATCCTGCTAACCAGGACAGCAGTGATTGCTCTCTCCCTTTGAACTTGGTTGCTTGGATCACACACCCCACATTTGGCATACTGGTGCCCCCTTATAGGTCCCTAGTGTATGGTACCCAGGGCATTGTGGCACCAGGGGTTCCCTATAGGCTGCAGCACTGTATTATGCCTCCCACGAGAGCCCATGTAAAATGTGCCTGCAGGCCTGCCATTACAGCCTGTGTGAAAGGGTACATGCATAACTTTCACTTCATGTCAGTGCACCAGAGAGCAGGGTGCAGGTACCTGTGTGTGAGGGCACCCCTGCATGAGCAGAGGTGCCCCCACAATCTCTAGCGCCATTTTCCTGGACTTCGTGAGTGCGGGGACACCATTTTACGAATGTACTGAACATAGGTCACTACCTATGTCCGGCTACATAATGGTAACTCTGTACCTAGGCATTTTTGGTATCAAACATGTCGGAATCATACCCCAATACTGTTGCCAGTATTGGTTGTATGATTCCATGCACTCTGAGGGCTCCTTAGAGGACCCCAGCATTGCTCCTACCAGTTTTCTGGGGTTTTCCAGGCACCCCATGCTGCTGCCACCCCTCAGATGGGTTTGTACCCCGCTCCTGCTTGACTAGCTCAAGCCCAGGAAGGCTTTCCTTTGGGAGAGTGGGGTAACACCCTCTCCCTTTGAAAATAGGTGTTACATGGCTTGGGAGGGGTAGCCTCCCCAAGCCACTGGTATGCTTTAAAGGGCACACTTGGTGCCCTCCTTGTGTAAACCAGTCTGCACTGGTTCAGGGACCTCCTGTCTCTGCTCTGGCACGAAACTCGACAATGGAAAGGGGAGTAACCACTCCCCTGCCCATCACCACCCCAGGGGTGGTGACCAGAGCTCCTCCAGATGGCACCTTGATTCTGCCATCTCGAATCCAAGGTGGGCAGAGGCCTCTGGGAACATCTGAGTGGCCAGGTCAGGCAGGTGACGTCACAGCCCCCTCCTGATAGGTGGTCACCTGGCTAGGTGACCAATCCCCTTCCAGTGTTATTTAGGGTCTGCCTCTGGGTGGGTCCTGAGATTCGACGTTCAAAACTCCAGCACTACTCCTTTGTAATGTTTACTTTGACTTCTGGCCACTGGGATCGCAATTAGACTCCAAAGGAACCTACAATCTTTAGCTACAGCGGTGACTCTGCTCTGCAGCATTGTTTCTCTGGTTCCTTTCAGCAGCTGCTACATTTCTCCGGCTGTGCATCCTCTGAGGGTGGCAAGTCTTCTGTCTGAACAAGGAGCAAGAAGTAATCTCCCTTGGAGTGAAGGAGTCACTTCTCTGCATCCGCAGGCACCAACTGCAATGACGACCGGCTGCGTGGATCTCTTTTCACCCTGAGCTGCGTAGATCCTGCATCACAGGTGGTGGTCTGGAGTGGTCTCCTTGGTCCTCCCTGCCCAGCTGTCCAACTTTAGCGAAGGTAGGCCCTTGCCTTCCCACGCAGGACAGTACCCTGGTGCACAGCGTCTCTTGCAGCTACCAAGGCATGTTGATGTCTCCTCCGAGGGATTTTCAGGCTCCTTTTAGCCCCTGTCCCCCAGCACTCTTCCCTGCAACGCACAGCCATCTGCATGCTTCTTCTGCGACGTGGGACCTCTCCTCAGGTTGGCTGGGTGGGCCTCTCTGACACTCCTGGGCTCCCTGCCCATGGGTCTTCTGTGGGGGCTGCCTGCTCTTCTTTGGACTCTCTAGATTGCTGAGTGTCGCCTGGGACTTTGCCCGTGGGTTGAGTTCCCCTTGGACCTTGCTGCTCCCGGGCAGCTCCACCTTTCCTCCAGCTGCAACATTTGCCTTTGCCAAGGCTTGTAAGTGTTTTTTCCACACCACAGACTGACTGCAATCCTTCATCCGGCGTGGGACGTCGACTGCATCACCCAGCAACTCTTCATCTGCTCTTGTGCTCCAGTGCTGCATTGCTGACCGTCTGTCTCACCATCGACCAACTCCTGCATCCACAGACTGGTGGGTAGTGGCTTCTGCCACCACTGGACACTCCAACTGGACTTGGTCCCCTTCTTTTCCAGGTCTTACTCTTCAGGGATTCACCTTTTGGTTTCTTGCAGTCTTGTCTGGAGCTTGCAATATCTTTCTCTGAAGTCCTTTGGGTTGGTTTGGGAAAAGCCAGTAACTTACCTCTTTCCTCCTGGTCGCTGGTGGGGAACTCTGGTACTTACCTTTGGGGTTTCCTAGTTCCTGCAGCTCCCCTCTACCAATCCCACTTTCTTGGTTGGGGGCCGACCATCCCATTCAATTTTTTTTAGTATATGGTTTAGTCGTTAACCATACCACTCCTATCCAGAGTTCTCAAGAAAACCAAGAATGACCTGGCCCAAGTCATCCTTGTGGTTCCGGACCGGGTGTGGAGAGTCTGGTTTTCTTAGGTATTAAGCATAGCCATTGATCCTCTGATCAGGCTGCTCATTTGGGAGAATCTTCTGTTGCAGCAGCAGGGGAGGGTCCACCACCCAAACCTGTCAAGTCTCCACCTTCTGAAGTGGAGATTGAGCAGCAGCAGTTGACTGCTGTCGACCTTCCTCCTGAAGTTTATGATGTCATCTTGGCAGCCAGGCTTCCCTCCACAAAGACAGTATACGCCTGCTATTGGATAGAAAATTGAGGCATGGTGTGAAAAAAAATGATCCCCTTTCTATGTCCCCCTTTCTCAGGCTCTACTTTTCATTTTTTATTTTCCCTTGCCCAGCAGGGCTCTGCTCTGGGCACTCTCAAGGGCTACCTTTCTGCTTTTTCTGCGGGCCCTGACAAGTCATGCCTCTTCAAATCCCCTATTGTAAATAGGTTTGTTCATTTATTTCTTCCGTCTGCTACTGTCATGCCTCAGTAGGACCTTAATCTTGTTTTGACTTTTTTGATGTGTGCGCCATTTAAGCGTCTTCAGAATTGTTCTCTTGGGCTCCTTACAATCAAAACAGCCTTTCTTGTGTCGATCTGCTTGAAGAGTGAGTAAGCTTCAGGCTTTGTCATCCAAGCCTCTTCACCATCTATCCTGATAATCTGGTGCTTCTGCTAGATATAGTCTCTACCAGATAAGGCATTAATTAAGGTAAGTAACTTGTTCTTCTTGCATGGTCACCAAACTGTTGTATCTACTGCTCCATCTAGCTCACCTTCCCTGCGAAAACCGGTCTAATGGTGGAGCCGGTGCCCATGAGCATTGCCAACTAAGGGAAAGGTCACTATACCACAAGACTAAGACTTATTAGAAGAAAAATGTGTTGCAATCGTCCTCTCCTGACACTGGATGGAACAGATGTTTACATTGTAAGTAACATTCCTTTCCTTACTGCTTCACAGATTGCATATATCTACTAATTTACCCATGGAAACAACTGTACTTCATATCTTTTGAATTTGATTTTTTTCATAGCTGCACAAATTTCACACTTTGCATCCTGATTTTTGTTAAGTACATCTGAATAAACATGAAAAAATGCCATGCCATGAACCATGTATGCAGGTGAGCATTGTGTAATATTCTGTTTATTTCCATAATTGTGAGAGGAGGCGCGTCAAGACTCAGATGAGTCTTAACCTCTTGTGAGTCTTGGCCCTCGCCAAACAATAGAAATCAAATAGTTACACATGGCCCATCTTCATAAATCATTTTTTAATGATCACGTAATTTGATAATGTAATTTTTTGATTTCCAGTGCTCTGTGGGACATCGAAACTGGCCAACAGACCACTACCTTCACAGGACAAACTGGAGATGTAATGAGCCTTTCCCTTAGTCCAGACATGAGGACATTTGTTTCTGGTGCTTGTGATGCTTCATCCAAGCTTTGGGATATTCGAGATGGAATGTGCCGACAGACATTCACAGGACATGTATCTGATATCAATGCAGTTTGTGTAAGTTACAGTTTTATTTGTTAATTTACCCCTAATTAAGAAGAGCCTCTTGCACTGATGAGAGCTTACCTGAAGAATGTTGTGTGTCCGACTCTTGCTGTGCTAAACTGAACGACCTCCTTTAGTCAGCTCTTCTGTCTGGAGAGCATTTGTAAAGACCCTGTTGAGCACTTGGATTTTGTTTATCTTAAATTGAAATACAAATCTTCATATGAAACGTTTGTGCAAAAACAAAAAAAATACCCTTATTTTTTTTTCCTAATAAATATAATGAACCAGTGTTTCGGAAAGAGGTATCCCATTTCAAGATGCATACCCATGGAACAAAGTGCTAAAAATGTATCTGTTACAGAATCTTTCATCATACGTGTGCATTCTCATGATAGGATCATATTTAAATACTAAATCTGTGTAAGGAACATTAACATCACACCTTCAAAGCTGATATGCTGAAAATCATGGTACAAAGCTGAAAATTATCCATTAAGTAATTACAAAATTATAATTGATATGTTTTATAGCGCTTCGAAAACTTTAAACCTTCAGCCATAAATATAATAAACTTAGGTCCTAAATGTATATGTCCCTCATTTAATGGATATAAAATTGCAGGCCAGAATACCTTACCAGATAAACATTGTGTGTTCTAACATGTCAGTACTCTACTTAACACCATTTGCAGATTCCCACCTGGCCTTGATTCCTTTTCCCTTTGTTTTGCACTTTTAATTTTTCATGTGTTGCATATTTTGGCACCCTCTTCCTTTATCTAGAACATTATTTAAAAACAAAAAAATGAAAATGTCTTATCTGCCTAATCAATAGTAATTTAATTATGTGGGACCAAAAGATGTTAACGGTAAGCTCAGATTTCTGTTTAATTTGGGTGTAATAATATTCTTTTGTACACCATTGAAGTAGAATCTGAAAGCAGCCATACATACCATGGGTGTAGAGGGAGTTCTTTAATTTGGAGGTCCTTTTGTTGTTCTATGTATTCTGTGGTTTACCAGTTAGATCGTGGTAGTGTTATATTGGCAGTTCCCATTAGAGTAGGGTTAAGACTGATTTACATATAACTGGGACCAAACTGAGGTGTCATGATGTGCAGAAATAACGATGGAGCATTGATTTGCTACTAGCTGGGTCCAAACGGAGAATGTATGGTGGGCAAAATAACGATGGAAATTAATTCAAGCATTCCATCCATCACTTTTTGTATAGTTCAGTATGGTGCCTTAAGAGTGACGGGTATGTGCATATGTGGGTTGTGTGCAATTTGTCACCTGAACCAAGCTAAACTGGTCTGATGAGCCCCATATAGGGGCGAAACCGATCCTGGTTGCTTGTGTTTCGGCTCAGGGAGGGTCTGACTAGGCAGTTTGGCTGAACTGTTCCCATTGGAGCATTAATTGCATCTAGCTGTGTCCAAACTGAGATGGCATGATGTGCAAAATAATGGTGGACAGGGATGTGGCCCTGAGTAATTACCAGTGGCTAAGATTAAATCAAGCATTCCATCCATCACTTTTTTGTATACTTTAGGTTCTCAAAATGTGGCATTGCCCGCTGCACCACAGCTTGCTTCTTCTTAAGCCACTTCAAGGTTGGAAGGCCTCTATAACGCAGATCAGTAGCCCACTGAACAAGAGATATGGCTCGTGCAGCTGCACTTTTTGCTGTAATGACCCTTGAGGATATTTGTGATGCAATGATGTGGACTTTCACTTATATGGTCATCAAGCACAGCTGCCTTGGCGATTTGTCAAATCCAGGATGACTTTCGTAGAGAGAACCTCTTTCACTGAAGTGAGCCTCATTTTTCTACTGTTCATGCATACAGTATTATCTTTCTCCTTTGGTTGTCTTTATTCAAGCATGTTAATTTAGAACAGACCCATGGCTTGGAGGATGCAGATTCATTTTCTTAATCTACTTGTCCATTGGAGGAAAACCTTTAGAAACCTACTCGGGCTGTAAAGAAATCCACATTTCCCACCTACTCTCAAAATCAGCTACCTGGGCTGACAAACAAAAATTATTAGGATGAATTTTTTGTTTTCTAAAGTAAAAATTAGTTACTGAGAAATATATCTAGGGTCGAGGAGCTTTAGGTGGTTTACATTGCACAGCGATGCTTTTTAAGAGAACATGATTCAGTCTGTTTTTAGGTCTCATCTTCCAGATACCTGAAACTCTCTTGTTTCGAAAGTCCTCTATTGAAATCACAGTAGATTTAGAGTTCACCTATGCTTATGACTAGTTGGTTTTATCATCACCATCATGTGCTTGCTTTGTATTTGATTTCTTGCTTTTCTCTTCATGTGTTTGTATCTTCCCAGGAGCATAAATTCTTTATGATCCGATTACTTGCAGACTTCTACTGCTAGGACTACATTTTTATTTGTATTCAAATTCTCCAAAAGTGCACACGTTTTCCAGCTCTCTTCATGTGTACTTCAAACCCCCATTCACACACACACATTGCTTGTTGCTCTCTCTTGTGTGCTTTTCCTCCTGTGTGGCATTCTCCCCTAGCCTGTCTGCATTACTTTGTGCCCCCATGGACAGTTTTTCCCTCCTCCTTACCGTATTTTTCATTTAATCCAATAACACAGAGCCACATTCATTAGGTACATTTACCCTCATATCTTAGACTGTGATTCGAACTTGTGAAAATTCACACACTAATATCTACTACGGGTGCATTATGCCTTCTAGCTTTCTCGCTGTAATTAGCATCTCTGGCATAAATGATTCTTGAAGGAAATGTCCAGTTTTCTGCATAGGATTAGAACGTGTGAAAACAGCAGGTTATTCACTAAACTAGCGTGGAAGAATTGGAACCAATGACCGACAGAATCAAAAATAACTTTTACTTTTTTTTAATGTCTGGCTCCTTTGTCTAGAATCTCTTGTGTTCTCCTTTTTTTTTTGCTGATATCGCTTTTTAAACTAATTTCTTTTAACTCCTTTCCCCATTTTTCAACCAATTCATGCTTTTGTGTGCTCCTGTTCCTTCCTGCTGTGTGTCCTTTAGTCAAGTTTCCTTTTCTGCCTTCCATGTTCATTCCTAGTATGGGTGCTGGTAGTGGAGTGCAGCAGATTCATCTTCAGGGGCTCAGTTTGAAGCTCAAGGCTTACACGCAAACTTCACCAAGCGACTCACAAACACGATTGACAAACACATAACGAGAGATGCACAAAACTTACAGACACCCAAAACACACTGCCAATAGACAAAGATATGCATCCTGAACTGTAGGACATACGCATTGCAGACATGTCCCCTGCAGGAATACCCTTACGACACACTCACGCTACTTAAGCACACACTTCAGATAATCATAACAGGTGCACCCACTCACACATCTTGCAGAAACACACACTCTACAAAAAATAGTACACAGACCCTCCTTGCACACACAGACCCTGAGGGGAAATGCACCTGAGACCGACACTTGATGCATCAAAAACATACTCCCAGCAGCCCTACCCATCTACAAACCCACAACGCCACTGATTCAGGCTGGTGCCTAGATTGGTGTATGTGCAAGGATGCTGAAGGATTCGGAGCAGTGCAAAGGTCACATTCATAATAGTACATAGTTTGTAAGATTGGGGGCAGGGGACGAGTAGCTCAGCATTCAGGAAAGTGAGCAGGGGTGAGAAGGGTGTGTTAAAGACCCCTCATGAAGCAGGGAAGGGTGATACGTTTGGTTTAGATTAGAGGCAAGATCTGAAAAGGGGGCAGTTGCAGTAAGTCAGTAGTGCGGGGGCTGCCCTGCCCTGCTTGCTGGGGCAGAAGGGAGGAAGCTGGGATAAAATGGCAGGTAGTCATTTTGTAACACCGACTCAGTTACAAAATGGCTACCTGCACTCACTATTGTTACCATGGAAGTTATGTTGCCCCCAAACTTTACCATTGTTACTGCATAATGCCCTTGTGTACTGGCGTTCAGCACTTCACCCCACACAGACCACGGTCCTGTATGCCCCCAATATTCCACTGTGCGGCCTGCCCACACCTACAGTGTTCTATTGATGGCTAGACTCTCGGAAGAACAGGGTGTATCAGCGGTGGGGGACCTGTTAGAGGTGGGCTCGCTGATTCCACATCGAGAATTTGTGCAGGCACATGCTCTCCCCAGGACTCTCTTCCTGTGCACGCCGCTCTCTTGTGATTTATCAGAACCCGCTGGACACAGACAGTGGAAGAGCCATGAACACATGCATTGGTACAAACAATTCATGAGATGGGCACAGGTAGACACTTAGTTCGGTGGCTCTGTTAAGGTATACACCTTCACCTTCAGTTGTTGCTAACCCTATTAAGAGACAAATGTGAAACAGAGATAGCTCGCCCACCACACGACAAGGAGTGGAGATTCCTCTTAGAATGTGCCACCCATATACCCCGCAACCCATGGTTTAAGTTTATTCAATTTATGATCTTTCATAGGGCATACCGAACCACCGCAAGGGTTCATGCACTCTTCCTCTCGCCGTCATCCACTTGTCCCCGATGCAGCATCAAAGATGCAGATTTAATACACATAATTTGGGCACGTTGACACCTGTCACCCTTCTGGGTAGAAGTTAGTGACTCGCTTATGTCACTAACAGATCATTCCTATTGGGACACAAACGAACATTGCATACCGGGCTCTAACTGCGTCCAAAGAGTGCCTGCACTGAGGCATGTTTTGTAGGCCTGGTACTACTACTGACCAAGCAGCAAATAACTCATAGTTGTAAATTGCCAGCCCCCTCTTGGTGGTGCAGTGAAGGGAGGAGGTATGCTGGGGGGGGCTGCAGAAAGCACAGCACTGTGCAGGGAAGAGTGCAGGGTGTTACATAAACGACCAATTTCTATGGTGTGGGACATGCTGCTGGAACAGTTCTGACTACATACATCGCAAGGACACTTAAGTGTGGGCCTTCCCGTGTACCAGGAAGTGCAATCAGTGAACATTTCTGATCCCTTCCCAGCTGATGTTCCAAAAGTGATTTTGAATACTGTACGCATCCTGCCGTGGACATGATTCATTTATTTTCTATCAAGTAGTACACACCTATGGAGCGGGACTATCTTGGTGTTTAAGTTTGGAGGAGGCGGTGGAGGGAGTTACTAACTACAGACGAGAGTAGGTGAAATATACTGAGCGCGGATCTCAAAACTACCCAGATCCTCCCACTCCTAAAGAAACCTACACTAGACCAATATGACCTCGCTAACTACCAGCTCATCACTGACCTACCATTCATCAGCAAAATCGTCGAAAAAGCTGTCTATGTTGAACTCGCATCAGTGTTAATCATCTCCTGCACAAATACCAATATGGATTCAGATCACCCTGCAGCACGGAGACCGCCACCTTGCTCATTATAGATGATCCCCGCATGACCACAGATGAATATTTCCTCCTGATATTGTTGGTCCTCTTGGCCGCCTCCAACACAGGTGACCATCCCACCCTAATTAGCAGCTTCAAGTTGTAAACGGTATTTGCTGGCAATGCCCTTCACTGGTTCTCCTCATACCTTGCGAACTGTCATCAGTTTGCTCACATGGGCACCAAAAGATCCCTATCATGTGTAGAGTCTCCTAGAGTTCTGGTCTGTCTCTTGTGATCATCAGTCTTTACATGGAGCCCTTTGAAGATCTACTCGCAGATAACAGCATCAAGATTCACCAATATACTGATAAAACACAACTCAACTTGAAAGACTCCTCTGCTTCAGATATCCAATGCCTTAAACACTATTTTCACTTAACCCAGACCTGTATGTCCAGCGCCTGCCCGAAGCTCAAGACAGAATTCCTGTTATTTGCTAAAGACAACAAACACGTTTGAGTAAAGAACTGGTTCAATGACCTAAACCTTCACTGCTTCTAACCCCAACCCTCACCAAATGTCACACCACTCAGATTCAACCTGGACAACAACCTCTCCCTCAAAAAGAAAAAATAGACTGCCTTGTAACTGCTCTCACATCGAAAATGTAAAACCTACTAAACACCACACTAGCATCTGGCTCGCCATAGACTGTCTCATCCATTCTCCGAAGAACTACGATCGCATCACTCCCATCCTTCTGAAACTCCATTGGCTCTTCTGGCCGGCCTTCAGAATCTTCTTAACAGGATGCATCATTTATGTAGTCTTCACAACCTGCAATCTTTACTATCTTGCAGCAATCTCCCCATCCTAAACTGGTTTGTGACACACCTGCAGCCAGGATGCCATCAGACTGTAAACGAAGAAGCTTGAAAAAAAAAAAAAAAAAAAAGGCAACAGGCTTTTTTCATCAGGACCTCCCCAATGCTTCTCCAATTTAGGAAAAGGTTAAAGACTTATCTCTTTAGAGAACACTGTTTCGCTATGCATTAACCATCCACAACTCCGCTTCCTCTGCTGTTAGTCATTGACATAAAGCTTACGTTTTGACCATGTATGTGTTTCGTTTTGCCTTTTGGCTGATTTCGAGCAAGAGCAGTGCCTGGTGTTAACCAATACATGCTTACATGCATACATAAATAGACTAGGATTTTGCCTCTCCTTTCTTAGCATTGGTTTATTCCTCTTGTATTTTAAAGTTTGTTGTAGCCAATTAAACTCCCAGCATGGGATTTGGCCTGAATTAGTTTTTTTTGTGTGTAAGCCACTCTTGTTGAAAATGTACAGTAAGACCATTAAACTGCTGAAAGACAGTTGTAGTACTTCCTTGCATTACACACAGCAGAACTTTAAAAAAAAATCCTTTTTTTTTTTTTTTAAATAGTCTTTTTATTTTTGGGAGGTACACCAGTCTTCTATATATGGACCAGGCTGTCAAAGCCCAGTTCCTTTTTATGTATTTTATTGTCTAGGTGCCTATTAGACATAATGGACATTTAACCACCCGCAGCCCCAAAAATTCCCTCAGATAGCCACATGTCTCGGATGTTCGAAGATACAAATTCCACACTTCTGAATGCTGGAGAAAGACGTTGCCTTTAAATACATTTTTTCTGAATTGGTACCTTTCATTGATTTGCCTGACCTTACTTCCCTTTCCTGAGACTGCAGTTTATTAGTCTTGGCAGTTGATAAGTACGTGGGGAGTTGCATCTGTTAGTCTGTCCACTTCATTGGTCTGAGTTAGCCATAAAATGAGGTGGGTAGGTTACAGGCAGTCTAAGGCTGTTTCAGTGTTAGTTAGTGTATATGAACTCTGCTGTGTTTAAGTAGGTTACCAAGGGTTACTAGACTGACAACAGAGTCGTCAAGCATGGGAGTCTATGAATATCACTTAATGCTGAAGAACCGTTGCTGCAGGTAAATAAGTCTTTCTTCTCCAGTATTGGAGTATCTTTCATAGATTCACATGCTTGAATCATTCCCCGTCGTCAAAGGGGGAGCCCCATGGTACATAGAAATCAATAAATAGATAAATTACCCTTTTTTTTTTTTTTTGTAGTCAATGGCAAAAATACATTCACTTTCCTAGCTATCGGCCTCATTAGGAAAAGCCCAAAGTTCAGCCAATCAGGCAAGACCACCCCTTTAGAATCCTCAGCACAGAGGCTCAGTCTCTCAGATTTTCTATCGCACGTCGTGTGTAAGGGAGTCTCCCTGAGCTCTGCTCAGTTTACTTTCTCTTCAGGAGATATTGTTCAGCTTTCACGCTTAGCTTCGCTGTAGTTCTTTTTCCATCATGTCTACAGCTAGAAAAGGTTTGTTTAGACCTTGTGGTACCTGTGGAAAATTAAGGCTTCATTGTGAATAACCTCACAAGGACTGCATATACTGTCTCCATCCTGAACATAAGATCAAGGATTGCAAGATCTGCAGGACATTTCCTAATAAGACTCTCAGAGACAGAGAAGCCAGACTCCTGCTTTGGCTTCAGAAGTGAAAATCCAGAGAAACTCTCTGAGGAGGAGGACAGCGATACATCAGTGGCCTCAAGAAAGAGGAAAAGGTCTGTGGAGAGCTTCTCCCCCAAGAGCAGTAAGTCAGCTAAGAAGCTGCATGTGTTTAAGGACAGACCTGAGGAACACCCATCAACATCCAGGGAACATAGTGGTAAGGTTCGTTCTGAGCCATCTACTCCAGCTACCACATCAATAAAGCTCAAAAGATCTTGAAGTTTCCTACCACCGTCGACATCCAAGATTTCCACACCGTCGACGGTGGCGTCGACGACCGCATCGTCGACGGCAGGTCTTCTTTCATAGACAACAGCGACGGCCACATTTACAGCTCCGTCGTCACCAATGATTATTACTTTATCTCCGCTGTCAGCTACAACCATAACGTCGGTGAGCTTAAAATACGGTCCCTCACCTGCTCACACCTTAAAGATTACAAAGAGACCGTCGGCGGGGAAAAAGGTGAGGTCTCTATCTTCGACGCACTTATCAACGGGTAAGCTCCAAAGCTCTTTGTCGACGATCCCACCGACTGACGCATCGATGGCGCGGCAATCTACTTTCCCATCAGAGGCATCGGCTATGACGACACCTCCGCCGACGACAGCTCCGTCGACACTGGCACCGTCTACGGCAACTCCGTCGATGCTCGCACCCCCGATGACGACACCGCTAACGATGGCTCCGTCTACGCCTACACCGTCGACGAGAACACCATCGACGAACGTACCGACGACGGCTCAATTTCTTGAATCTGTATCTAAACAATATGAAGCATCTCCTTACTTACCTCAAAGGATTCTGCCAATAAAGAGTAAATCTACTCACCTATTACCTTCTCATACATCGCCTAGTAAAGTCGTGCCAGTACCCCCGCAGCAATTGCTGAGGAGGAGGATGACATATATTCAGATGATGTTTTTTTCCCGGTGGCACGTAGCCCTTCAGAACTACGCATTAAATGTCAGGAGGAGGATGAAGAGGAGAGTGACCAGCTCTATTTGGCTCAACAGCCGCAGAGCCACGTACAACCTCAGGAGGAACAGGAGCAGACGATCCAGATGCCTGTCTCTTTGATAGCCAATCTTCAGCAGATGATGCAGGACTACTACACTGGATTCCCTCCACCTGGCTCCACTACTCCAGTACAACCTCCACATACACAGATATCTACTCCTGTTCGGCCATCGGATTCTACTGAACGTATCCCAGGTCCTTCATCTGGGCAGGATATTGATCCACCTTCGTCAGGACGAGCAGGAGGAAGGTGAAATTCAAGACACTGACTCGCTCATTCAGGAATGGGATGAATATCAGATCCAGACGCCATCCCCTTCTACGTCACCACCGGTGGACTCTCCACCACAGGACATTGGTGGTTTTCACAGTGTGATGGAAAGAGCTGCAAAAAGATTTCAACTGCCAATAACATCAAAGCAGTCAGACTGTTTTCTATATGACTTCAAAGAGGACACTAGGAAGTCAGTAAGAGCAATACCCATTGTTGACTTCATTTGGGAAGAGGGGCTTAAAGCCATGCAGACCCCATCTTATATACCAGCAGTACTACCAAGACTTGAGAAGAAATACAAAGCACCAGACAACTCTCCAGCATGTTTGGTTATTCACCCTAAGCCGGATTCTGTCATATCACAGGCAGCTCAGCGAAGGTCCAGAAACCCGTCTTCATATTTGACTGCCCCCCCTGGATAAGGAGGAACGACGGTTAGAGACGAATGGCAAAACATTTTCAACTATGGTGGCCACTACAGTCAGCGCAGCGAATTCCCTGGCAATCCTGGGTATATACGACCGTCAGATGTGGTCCTACATGTCGCAGTTTATAGAGCTACTGCCGGAAGATAGTAGAGCGAGCGAAAGCGAGCACAATATTACAGGAGGGTGAGAAGATCTCGGCTGAGATTATAGACTGCGCCATAGATGTCTCGTCTACAAGTTTCCGCCAGTTAGCCGGAGCAGCCGTACTCCGGCATCAGGGGTGGCTGAAAGCTACATCGTTTCGACCAGAGGTGCAATTAAAGATACTGGACATGCCCTATGATGGTGAGCTCTTGTTCGGTAAGCATGTAGATGATGCTTTGCAGTCTATAAAGACAGAAACCGAAACAGCCAGATCCCTGGGTACATTGCAATACAGAAGACAGCCCTTTCGAGGAGCGAGAGGAAGGGGGCTCTATTCTTATAGAGGCGGCTCACACCAGTACTACCAATACTCATCATACCAGGGCCAGTTTCGTTCCACCATTGGCCAGCAACTGTTAAAGCCAAAGAAACAGCAAGAAAACACTGACCTTCATCAGTTGCCTGCACCCAACCCCTATACCAACACTAATAGGGGGCAGAATTTCCAATTTACTCCACCAGTGGTCCTAGATTACTTCAGACAAATGGGCACTCGATATTGTCAGCAGAGGACATACACTAGAATTCAATCAGCCTCCCCCTCACGTACCACAGAGGGATCCCCCACCTGCCCATCTCAAGGAACTTCTAGCGCAGATTGCCATCTTGATAGAGAAGGGAGCAATAGAGATTGTACCGAGAAATCAGAGGGGAACAGGCTTCTACTCTCGCTTCTTCCTTATACGGAAAAAGCCTGGAGACCTATTTTAGACCTTCGTTCTCTCAACAAATTCCTCAAGAAGCAATCATTTCGCATGATCTCCCTTCAAGATGTCCTACGCCTACTCAACCGGGAAGATTTCATGACGTCCTTGGATCTCCAGGACTCGTATTTCCACATTCCCATTCACCCCAGTCATCGGAAATTCTTACGGTTCAGGGTTGCAGGCACTCATTACCAGTTCAGAGTGTTGCCTTTTGGCCTCAGATTGGCCCCAAGAGTGTTCACCAAGGTCTTAGCACCAGTTGCAGCCTACCTCAGGCAACAAGGGATTCAGGTGTTCCCGTACTTAGACGACTGGCTAATAAAAGCACAAACAACGTTAAAAGCTGCCAGGGACACAAGAACATGTTTATCTCTCTTCAGGACACTAGGCTTAACAGTCACTTACCCCAAGTCTCACCTAGATCCTTCGCAGAACATCACCTTTTTAGGAGCCGTCTTGGACACAGTCCAAGCGAGAGCATTTGCTTCGCACGACAGACAGAAGAGACTTCAAGATTTAGCAACACGTCTCAGCAGAAGAAGGTCTGCTTCTGTTCAGACCTACAGGTCTTTTCTGGGAATGCTTTCTTCATGCATTCCGTTGATAGAAAACTGTCATCTACACATGAGAACACTTCAACAACAATTGGACAATCAATGGAAGCAAATAGAAGGATCTTTCGACAATATAGTTCGAATAACTCCATGAGCGAGACAAGCCCTCAAATGTTGGAAGGATACCCCCCTCATCTCGGAGGGTCTCTCCTTCCTGAAAGACAAATCAGTGCACATTATAACAACAGATGCATCCTTAGAGGGATGGGCCGCACACTTACAAGACCTATCAGTGAGAGGGAGATGGTCCACACAGGAGTCGACTCTCCACATAAACTTATTAGAATTAAGAGCAGTTTCCTTGGCACTCAAGGCCTTCCTCACCAACATCAAGGGTTCCTCGGTGTTGATGAGAACCGACAACACCACAGTCATGCATTACCTCAACAAGCATGGGCTACAAGATCACAGGCACTGTCTCTGCAGGCACAGGAATCGTGGCATTGGGTGCTTCAGCATTGGATATCGATCAGAGTGGAACATCTTCCGGGGGCTTCCAACACATGGACAGATGCCTTAAGCAGGACTCGAACCAGCTGTCACGAATGGGAACTCAATCAGACAATTCTCGACTGCCTCTTTCGTCGCTGGGGCAGACCCAGTCTGGATCTGTTTGCGACCAGAGAGAACAGAAAATGCCAACACTTCGCAAGCTGGCGACCGCAGAGAGGATCAAAGGGGAATGCGTTTTTGATCAAATGGTCAGGGATTTATGCTTACGCTTTTCCCCCGCTCATCCCGAGACTCCTGAAAAAGATGAAGAGGGAAGCATGCCGGCTTCTATTGATTGCTCCCAAATGGCCGCGCCAGTTTTGGTTCACTGAGTTTCTATTGCTCTCAGAACAGCCTCACATACGGCTGAGACCAGCACCAGACTTGCTAACAATGAATCAGGGTCAGGTCCGTTGTCCCAACCCGACTTCTCTTCGATTATCAGCCTGGCTCCTGAATTCTATGAATTTGACGGCCTAGATATTCCTTCAGACTCCAGGGAAGTGCTTGCCTGTGCCAGGGCCCAGTCTACAAATAAGACATATAAGCTCAAGTGGAAGAGGTTCTGCATATGGTGTTCAACTTCTAACTTTCATCCTCTGAAGTCCTCTCCAGAACAGATCCTCTATACCTGTTGAGTTTAGCGAAGTGAGGTCTTTCCCACTCGTCTATCAAGGTCCACCTCGCTGCTATATCCTGTTTCCGACGGACATCAGACTTACTATCTTTATGGTCATCCAGGATAATAAAGCAATTTCTAAAAGGCTTGTTCAGGATGTTTCCGCCGATTCACCGTCCTCCACCTTCCTGGCATTTAAATATTGTGCTCTCCCAATTGATGAAGTATCCGTTTGAGCCTATTCACAAAGCAGACCTGAAATATCTCTTTGAAAACAGCTCTCCTTCTGGCCCTCACTTCGGCGAAGAGGCTTAGCGACATCCAGGCATTCACAGTCTCACCACCTTTTCCGCAATTTAAATCAGATATGGTCATTCTAAGAACTAATCCAAAATTTATCCCCAAGGTTCCTTCGACCTTTCATTTAAATGAGCCGGTGGTTTTGAGAATTTTTTTTCCAAATCCTCGAACTCCAGCAGAGCGAGCATTACATTCCCTAGACATTAAACGATGTTTGAAATTCTACATACAAAGGACTAGCAGCTTTCGTAAATCTGAACAACTGTTTATTAGCTATGGACAGATCAATAGCGGCAAGGCTGTTTCCAAACAAACCATAGCACTCTGGATCGCTTCTACCATACAACTCTGCCACCAGTTAGCAGGAAAACTGCTATCGTCCAATGTCAAAGCGCATTCCACTAGATCGGTATCCACTTCGGCAGCTCCATTCGCAGGAGTTCCTCTGAACCAGATCTGCAGAGCGGCAACGTGGATGCGTGCCCACACCTTTACCCAACACTACTGCCTGGATGCTACTGACAGGATGGATACCGCAGTAGGACAAGCAGTGTTACGTAATTTATTTGCATAAGGTGAGCCAATAATCTTCTTTACCCTCCATCCTCGAATGTATTTCCAGACTGATATTTTGAATATATATATATATATATATGATTACTATTGATGTATGTATATATATTTTTTAAATGTTGATAAACATATTTAACTACCTATATAAGTCCATATAGGATGAAATGTGAACAAGCATGTTTTCTGGTATTTGCAAAACTTAAGCATCTCTTCTACTGCTGACTATTCTGATTCAAGCTTGTGAATCTATGAAAGATACCCCAATACTGGAGAAGAAAATAAGTTACTTACCTGTAACTGTGGTTCTCCAGTATTGGTATTTTTCATAGATTCACATGCAACCCACCCTCCTCCCCGTGGGGGCTCACCTCTTTTATTTTCTTAAAATCACTAGTGCGGAGAAATCTGAGAGACTGAGCCTCTGCTGAGGATTCTAAAGGGGTGGTCTCGCCTGATTGGCTGAACTTTGGGCTTTTCCTAATGAGGCTGATAGCTAGGAAAGTGAATGTATTTTCGCCATTGACTACAAAAAAAAAGGGGGGGGGGGATTTATCTATTTAATGCTTTCTATGTACCGTGGGGCTCCCACTTCGACGACGGGGAATGATTCAAGCATGTGAATCTATGAAAGATACCAATACTGGAGAACCACAGTTACAGGTAAGTAACTTATTTTCTTCTCCGCTCTTCAGCGGCGCTTCCCTTTAACCCTTCCTCTACCTGGGAAGCAAATTTATTGAGCAGGGGAATGAAGTCTGTATACGAGCGTTCAGATGGCATTGCAAATGATTCAGATCCCTGTAAATATTTTCTCCATACTCCAGTGTCATGGACATTGAGGTTACATCCTTCACACTGAAAATGAAGTGCAGAGGATATGACCTCAGCTTCCTCAGCACTTAAGTTGTTGTTGTATAGGGAAATAAAAACACAGTTGTAGTTTTAGAGTTGCAGGTAAGTAACTTATTTTTATAATATAATATTAGATCTGTATTTATTATAAAAATAAAAAAAATAAAAAATAACATATAATTACAAAAATAGCAGAGGCCTAATCATACAATGTTCAGACATCAGTATAATTGCTCTGAAGACACACCCTCCACAGTTCAAGCAGATTATCTCCACAAGGATAATAAAAAACGTATGTCTTTTAGAATGGGTGGCTCATATCAAGGCATTTTCTGTCGACACAGGTGTTCGGAAAAGACCATGCACAACCCCTTCCAAGCCCCTAAGAGAGAGAAATATGCTAAATCAGACTATTAAAACGTCCAGATCTGATGGGGACCCTGGTTCAAATAGACTGTAACCATTTTTTATGGTTGATCCTGATTTGTAGTCACTTTCCCTCATACACCTCTGCATCAAAGTCTCGTCTTGTTTCCACCATCTTGTCAATTATCCGCTTTGAACCTGATCTACAAAAAGGGTAATCTTGGGCTCACCTCAATTTACAGGAGGATTGTTCTGATAGACATATGAAGGTTAAGCATTACTGCTGCATTTTTTTTCAAGAAGTAGAAAGATGAGCTAAAGAGAATAACAAAGTTTGTAAACTCAAATATTGAAACACGTTTTAGGGCAAACAGCAGCACCACAGATATTTTGCCATTACTGGTCCATGACACACTAAACATAATTAAAAAAAAACAAATCCTGCAGCCTTTGTGTGTGTTTTATAGTCTATTGTGTAAATATTGACTGCGTGAGCTGAGAAATATTGAGAAAAAAGCTGATCAAGTGGGATTTCACCCCACACTACTGCATTCAGACTTGGTAGAATACATTGTCCCAGGTTAAACTGGCACATAGCGACCACGTCTCAAGAAAGATACCTATTAAATAAGAGTTTATAGCAAGGATGCTTTTTCGCCCCCACCCCAGATTTTTCACCTCTGTGCATTCGAACAAGCCCCCGAAATCCCTATGGAATGGTGTGCACCCACTCCCCCCTGAAACAAATTAGGAAGGAACTTTGTTCATGTCCTGCACTATGTGGATGTGGCTGTAATACGACGCCACACGGTATCTGGGCTTCAGAAATAAACTCCTACAACAGGGCTAGTGAAAAAAATCTGCTGTGTTAGCCCTGATCAGTATACAAAGTGGCTCACTAGCAAAGGTTCTCAATGACAGATCCAAGACAGTGGTTCTTAACCTTTTGTCTGCTGTGACCCTCCACTTAACCTTTTGTTTTCTGTGGACCCCCACTTAATTATTACTGTAATACGGGGGCCCCAAAGAATCATTATTGTAATCGGGGAACAATCACCAATTCATTATTGGAATTCGGGGTCCCCCACCTAGTCATTATTGGAACCTAAAGACCCCCAGTCTAAGCAGTTTCGAATATTTGAACTTCAAAAACACAGAATTAAGCGTTCATCAAACAAATACAGAAATTATTAAATATTTTAATTATTTGCAGACAAATATGAAAAATTTTGATTGGGAAAGTT
Source organism: Pleurodeles waltl (assembly GCF_031143425.1). Lineage (NCBI taxonomy): Eukaryota > Metazoa > Chordata > Amphibia > Caudata > Salamandridae > Pleurodeles > Pleurodeles waltl. The sequence goes on along the minus strand of NC_090450.1, from coordinate 68,421,230 downwards.
TGAGGCCACCCATTGTCTATACTTTATGCTGTTTGATACACTTGCGCTGCTCCAACAAATCAATCTGAGGTTACCAACTTATATTCAGCCTTCAGTTTCAAATTCCTACACATACAGATAATTTTTCCAGTTTCACATTTTACTTCTTTATTTACATATAGTTTAATATTCTGCTAATGTCACTTAATTTTGTAAGAAGTCACAGACCCTCTGAGTAGGACTCGCGGACCCCCAGGGGACCATCGACCACAGGTTAAGAACCACTGATCTAGGAAGTACAATTACTTTGGGTTTTGATAAAGGAGTGATGAACGGTTAGCACTCATTTAGCCCACTGAAGCTAAAAGCTGGTCCTCTTATAGGACATTTGATGATTATTCAGTAACCTTATTGCCTTGCTGATCTAACCCATTCCAACACTACTACAAATTAAACTACTGCCGCCCCTGAAATAACTGTAGCATTCCCAGGCGAACTAAATTCATGACTTGACTGTTTACAAAGTTCAGTCTTTACGCTGATTTTTGGTCTACATGTGTCTTGAAGCAACAGGTAGATTTGATTGGAGTTACCCTACAGCAGCTCCTAAAACTTTAATAATTGTTTTTGAACGGCTGATGTTTAATGAGAGTTGCTGAGGGATCCACTTATGACCAATGCTGTGGGAGGGAATAATACAGAAGAAAAGTTAACCAAAGTGCTAGTCAACATACATGAGAAGTGCTATTTATATTTTAAATCTTAAACCAATATCGAACTCCTTAACAACTTGCATGTTTTAAACTGCTTGTTAAAAAATAAAATAAAACCAGTCAAGAACCTGTTGTTCTTTAGTGATGTAGATGCTTTTGGTAAAAAAAAAAAAAAAACAGACTTGCACTATACTTCAGGCAGTTAATATAAAAAAAGGCTTGTACTTGCACTTCTGAGGTAATTTGTGTGAACCTATTATTCTACGCTTTTGTTGCCTATTTTATTGCATTTAGATATTACCTGTGTATTTGTGTGTTTGTTTTATGTTTTGATAAACTATATGTGCGTGCTGTGGTAGGTGTTTTAATGTTTGTTATATGAGGGAACCCTTTGCACAGCCAGTTTGATGTGATTACAGAACAATGACTTTGTTTTGGTTTTATCTTTTTTTATCCAATATGTTGAATTAATCAACTAGAACTTATACTTTGGTGAAGGGTGAATATTGCGGCAGTGGTGAAAACTATGAAACTGAACTGGATGCTTTTAATTACATGACTTATAATATCACTCAGACACCCAGATTCGACCACCCCATGTTTGCAAAAATGACTGTGTATGATGACTTAAGGCAACCGATCTAACTGGCATCATTTGATGTCTGACTAGTAGGTGCTTTGATACCATGTTTATAATTTTCTTACCTTCAATTTGAAAACTCATGAGCTGCGATTAGCAGTCTGCTAATGTTCCGAGTTTGATCCTACCATTAGGGTTCCCAAACTTGTGGCACTAAGAACCATGCAAAACATCCCAGTAAATTAACATCCCTTGTTGTTTGGAGCAGAAGATTGAGAAAACTAGATTCAGAAAATGTTCCTTCTGCTGTAGCACATTTTTCTGTTAGAGCCATATAATCATACTTTGTTGAAGGTATAGATGCATTGCTATAAATAGTAGTTGAAATCACATTCTGACAGGCATCTCCTATTTTTTAATATGATACAACAGTTTGGAAGATATTTTCTGAAATGTAAAATGTTTGGGTTATCTTTCCTAACTAAGACTGTAGTACCTTTTATTTGCACTGTGCTGTGCTATGATTTTGACGAACGTTCATGCAAACCTTTACAATGTTCTCTCAAAACATGCTCTTCTAAGTGTGATCTCATAGCAATGCTCTAACAGTATCCACAAAAAACAGCATCTGCTGCAGAAACAAATATCGATCTTGACTCATGTTTGCTGGAAAAATAGTACTTGCCTTCTAGGGGCTAGTAGACCATTATAAAGACAATGAACAATATAAAGGCTTCCTTACAAATTATTTCAAAAAAGTTAAACCCCAGAATTGATACATCTAGATATTTGTAGGAGTCCACCAGATCAGTATATATATATATATATATATATAAGAGAGCTGGAAGAAGTTGATAGGGAAAGTGTTCTCTGTATTAACTCTACACCCTGTAATACCACTAAAGAAATGCAGGCAAAACAGGCTGCACCATGTTATGGGCAACTCATGTTTCAGCACTGCCAGTTGGAAGCCTGCCAGCCCTTGGCTGTTGTCTAGCTGGCTAATGCTGCACTAGAGGCGTTGAGTAATTACCAGTGACTGAGAACAATTCAAGTATTCCATCAATCGCTTTTTGTATACTTTAATTTAACATGCAACACTAGTGGCACATCAATGTTCTCCTGTAAATGAGGCACTTTATCAGTGCTAAGACTGTGTTTATCCATCAGATGATTCCTCTCGGACAGATAATTCACTTCCAGAATCATACACTAGTCCTCTGCCTCAGATGTAGAATCGGGCTCAGAGCCAGATTCAAAAAGCAAACAAACAACCTGCTGAGCGGTCTGCCTGCGAACAGCAGTAATGCTTACAAAACAAAATGTCACCATAAAACATAAACCACTGTAAACAACACATCTTCAAATTAGAACTCAACAAACTGTGACTGCATCAAGCAGTAAATACAACTATAGAAAAAGAACGATCTGTAAATAAATTATCAATAAAAACCGCATGATGAACTTTCTTCAAAAAAGAATATCAAGATACCTTTTACTTGCAACAGACAACTAGACTGGGGATCAACTGCACATACTGTGCACACACAGCAAGCAACAAAGATATCCCGTGGAAATGAAAAACAAAAAAAATGCAAGACAACACATTCTAGATCTTGCCCAAAACGAAACGTGAATTTGAAACACAAAACGTAAGCTAAATCAGGACAGTGCTTAATTTGAGCCGTTGGTTTCCAATGCTCTGCACCGGCACTTGATTGTCACACAGTGTGCGACGAGGTGGCGCTGTCCGGCTAATTTTGAGATGACCAAACACACAGTAAACTATTAATTTCAATATACATTCAGAATGACTACTACCTGCTGCCAAACCATTCTTATAGCTTTGGGGTCCTGCAATAGTCTGAATTGTCACGCTTATAGAAATGTGACGGTTAGTAGTTGTTTTGTTACTGTCATTAGCAGCATGGTGGGGCAGTGTGTGGAGCAAGCTGCAGTGGCCTCCTGATGAGAGCCCTGGTAAATTTTTTCTTTTTTACACACAAATTAAGCGCTGAGCTAACTATGCTACATACAAGCACATGCAGCTACCCAAACTTGAGATATCCACCAATTCCGAAACTGACTGAAGGGTTTTCTACTAAGGAAATCCAATGCTTTGGACTACAATAAAAAAGGGAAATAATTCATAATTGCAAATATTGATGAAAAAAATAACAGTTAACGGTATAAAACACAGTAAAGTTCACCTCTCGGGGCAGTTCAGGCATGAAAAATATCCAATCTGCCCCTAAGAAGGACACCAAGCAAAGGCAAAAAATTGGCACCCAGAGGGGAGTGACCCTTTCCCCAGGGGCATCTCCCTCCCACATACAGAAACCTATTACCTAGTGTCTAGAAGCAGTTCAAAGGAAGTGACCAGCAGGTCAATAGCACCCAAGGGGTAAAGGAAGGTGGTAAGATAGACACCAGTGAGTAGTTTTTCACATCACATTAGTATTTTGAAAAACGTTAAGGTATAATGAAAGCTAAAAATGTACTTAAAAGGACTGCTGTTTTTAACAAACATGTGCCCATCAATTGTTGGTGCTGCCCTTTTTTTTTAATGCAATGTTCAGTCTTCCAGCATTTTTGCTCTTTACCCCACTGGAGATGATTCTCGATTGTGTAGTGCAGGACATCATGCTTCCAATTCTTCAGAATTAAAGATAAGAGCAGGAGAATTACATTTTTATTTAGATTAAAAACGATGTGCAACTTTGGCACCTTCTTTATGAAATCACATTTGGCTTTTTTTTTATTTTTTATAGAGCAATATATTTTCTCAAGCTAATTAGTTTAAAATGGAAAACACAAGTGGTTTTTAAAGTTTCCCTCTAAAATGGTGTGTGTTTACATGGTGCTAATGTACATTACAAATATAATCATGTCTGACTTTATTCTTTTGTAGTTTTTCCCCAACGGACATGCATTTGCCACTGGATCTGATGATGCTACTTGTCGATTGTTTGACCTTCGTGCAGACCAAGAACTAATGATGTATTCTCATGACAATATCATCTGTGGAATCACTTCAGTAGCCTTCTCCAAAAGTGGACGTCTTTTGTTAGCTGGTTATGATGATTTCAACTGTAATGTCTGGGACACTTTGAAGGGTGAAAGAGCAGGTGCGTTTTGCCTCTGGTTCTTATATCATCTGCTCCTGTTTCATAGATTTTATGGTTTGGTGCCTGTACTTAAGAGTTAGGAATGTAAATGAGATTTACTCAAAGTACCTGTCTTGGTTTCTTCAAAGATCTGTTTTGTTTAAGACTGATGTCACTTGCGAATTTTGCTATTGACTACATAGTTCATTCATCTTTTGAGGTATCAACTGTCCTCCCCGTTCTTCACCAGGGGATTGTCTCTGATACAAAAAAAAAAAAAAGTTGTATATATTGCATGTACGAGATCCCAATTTAAATAAAAAAAAATATGTTTTCCTGTTAAGCCAGATAAATGGACAACATGCTAAAGAACAGACACCACTTCACAACCTTTTTCTCTTTTACCAATTTGTCAAATACAAGTCAAGCTGTACATTAGGTTGAGGACACACTAAGGCAGTCTACTTGGTGATAAAGAAAAGCAGGAAATAGTTCCTCAATTTACACATAGTAAAATCTAAACCCTTGGAGGCACACACACTATCCCGGTATGTCAGTTAGACAGTTTATTTTTTTTATCATAAGCAAGATACCACAGTAGAGTTCCCAGTTAAAACAAATCTGGAGCCCACTAACACAGGGAAACTAGGATTACAATTAAGTAACCTTTCCTTTTTAGGTTGAGTGTTAGCGTTCGACGTGGTGTATACTTATACTGTGGGTTAAAGCAATTTCATTGGTCTGTAGCGGTACCCTTTAAAAACTCTTGCTCGCTAGTGGTCAGTTCTGCCTTTTTAGGTCATGCATAGCAGCGCACATGCGCTGCTCTTTCCAATTGTTGGTATGTATCTGGGCTTTTAACAATGCCCACCTCACACCCATCACTAACACTCGTTCGTGGGTTTGCCCTTTAAAAATCCTTTGACATTGGTAAATGGTTTATGTTTGTCCCTCCCTGGTGAGGTGTTCTTACAGTCTTGGCTATCTCCCCTGTTACAGGGCTAATTGCACTTTTGCCCATAAGTTTGACTGCGAGCGAGCTTCTTTTTCCTTTTGTGTCTCCTCACCACTGATGTTCATGGTGGCCGTGGAGCTGTGAATCGGCACGCTTATGTGAAACTGTTTTACTTTTGATTTTCAAGTTACGTGGCAAGAAAAGTCCGGTTAGGAGTTTACAACACTAGTAGATCTAACTCTAGCAAATGCTAGACCCATTGTATTGCAAATGCTTGTTCTCGTTCCTTTTTCTGTTGCAGAGCAGTGGCCTATTACTGTACAGTTCCACTTTGTTTTCTCTGTCGCTGTGACTGACTATTTTTCCATTTCTTTGGTGGTCTCCTTTCACTGTGTGCTATTTTAGGCTGGTAGCTGCCTGCAGTTTTATTGCAGCATTCGGTCCCTCTCATCTCCTACCATGTTGCTGACATTTGTTTTGGATTTAATTATTGATTTATTGACCTTGTAGAGATGAAGAGGTGAAAAAGCTATGTCAGGATTGTAATCTGTGACATTCACATTCTGTCAAGACCTCTGCGTTGGGTGCATTAACCAACTGACTTGAGTAGAGCTTAACACTACGTGACAGGTCATGTTCTTGATAACCTCCGAAAGGTCACCAACCAAGCACATAGGTTAGTTCTAGGCAAGAAGATGGTGAAAGGTGTTGCCACCAGAACGGTGGAAAAGAAGCCGTGACTCCAGACCCAAGCTCTTCATGGCCTCAGGCTTGATAGCAAAAAACATCTAGCCTTTGGATGTAAGTTGGGCATCTTCAAATAGAGTTCAGTTAGCACAAATTTAGTACAAAGGTATTACAGCGCTTTACACGAGCACCAGTTACATTACACAAGAACACATTCATTTTTGGTAGCAAGGGGAGATCAAATTATTTGCACAGAATCACATGATGTTGAGGAGACAGTAAGATTCAAGCCATGTTCCTCAGCTCCAAAGTCAGCAGCTCTGGCCTTTGTGTCACATTCTCTCCCCTAGGGTTCTTTGTCTGGTGCGTGTTTGCGCAGCCTGGGAATAACTTTTTTTTATTTTTTATATATAGCTCTTGGTAACCCAGTTTCAGCCATTTCATAGCGCTGCAGAGCAGGTGCTATTCTTAACAAAATTGCTGTAATTTATTTGCAGTTGAGTTGCCTCTTCGGTTATTTTTTTTGTATACAGTCAATGTTTTTAAAAGTTAGGCTGGCATTGCCAATATCAAGGAATAATTCCTTTAAAGGTTTAACACACAGAAATATATGGCTGCCCCCTTTTCTTTGCTCATAACTATTTTGACCCTCTCATTCTCCGAGTTAAGTGCCACTTTGAGGCTTGTTTGGTTCTATAAAAGTTTAGGTAAACACACTAGAAAGGGTTGCATCTCTAGATTATCATAGCCAGTCTGTAAGAATTAGGTAAAAACACTCCTAAAATGGCGGCCATGTTGTGTCTTCTCTCCTGCAGCGACAGGCCTGGGAGGGTTGCTGTGGCACCTGGCATACACTCCACTACGCTCCAAACCAAAACACATAGGTAAATAACATTGTCATTTACAACGCAAATAGCTCTAACCCTCACAAATGCAAGACCTATTGCGTTGCAAATTGGTGTTCCCTCTAATATTAATAAAACGTTAAATAGTGTGCTAACCCAATGTTAAAATTGTGATCAGATTTACAAAATGAACTCTCAGTCAAATACATTTCAAAGGGAATTCTGACCCCAACAATAGTCAAGAGTCCAAAAAGAATTTTCGCAAATAATTATAGGAAATGTATGACCTGATCTTCAAGTAGCAATCGTACAAATGCCAGGAATGAGGATGTTTCTCATCCAAGCAGCAGAAGCAGTCTTTGCCCCTTGGCTAATTAGATAATTAACTATTATTTTTTTGATACCAAAGTAAGAAACTATCTTGCTTTGGTATGGTTAGACAAAGCTGTGCCTGAACAAACAACACCATAATCTGCGAAGAGCTGCTTAAACTTACAAGTCTCCTTTGTCTTGTTCAATTAATAAAGTAAGCCATCTTAATGTTGAGTATGTTAAAACCTTTATTCTCGGAGTTGTGGATTTGAAGACAAAGTTGGAAAGGAAATAGACTAATATAAAAGCCAGGGCAACTTGTGGAACATAAGGAGGAGTTCATAATGAGTTTGTTGTGATAATAATGTATTGGTTTTTAATACACAAAGCCTGAAGTTTTGTGTTATGATTAGGCAGGTCTTGTATGGCTTACCTTTATAGAACCTTGGGTGGGAACACAGAACACTAGGAGTGGAATGAGCCATGAGGTTTCTTTGTTGGACACTTGGAAGTGGAGGACTGTCCTGTGGGGTGACTGTTGGTTCTTTTTAAGCTTTGTACCGAAGAAAGCTGTTTCTTCTACCTGAATCATTGGAGCTGTAATTTGTGTCAGTACTTAACGCTGGTGACAAGGGAGAGCGTACCGGCTTAAAGAGTTTTTTTCAAACCCACGCTATTTCGGAAACCGGACGCTGCAAACAGTGGAATTCTCAGAATTCCCTGACCTCAGGACAACACAGAAGTATAAGCGCTTGCTCTCCTTGTTCTCCCACTCTGTGACCTCTGCCGCATCGTGCAAGGTGAGCGGGAAAACGGGATTGCTGTTAGGCCAAGGACTCTCGTTCCACCAAGCTTGTGCTGCTTGTTGACGGACTCGTCAAGCCGGCAGATCATGAGCACTCATGCACGCAGTCTGCGCATACATCTGGAATTGTATGCGCTGCCGCGATCAGGCTGTTTGGTTGGCTTGTGGGCCACCATTAACAATATACATCACGACATTTGATGGCTGAAGTAAAGTCTCCATATTAGTTTGGGCTAGGCCTGCTGATACTCTGACAAACAGTTTGACATTGCAACACCCACATAAATATTTTGGCAGCATTAACATGGAATTACAGATACAATAGCGGAAGTTACGTGAGCATCTGGATTTCAACTGGTATGTATTTTTTTTACAGTGAGTACTATCGCTAATAGCGGGCACCTTTTATCTGTGCCTTTTACCACTACTCACATAAATACTGTATTTCTGAATACTGTTTCACTAAATTATAATACAATTCTTTGTGCCATTTAGGTGGCTCTGAAGGCCTTCCTCTCATCCATCAAGGGTAAGATTTAGGTCTTATTGGACAACTCAACCGCCATGTGGTACTGCAGCAAAACGGAGTAGTGTCGGATTGTGGACCTTGTGTCATGGCTCTGTGCTTCTGGAAATGGTTGAATCTTAGGGATCTCCCTGGTAGCCAATGATTAGGCCAGCTTCTTGAATGTCATGGTGGGTGAGCTAATTAGAAGGCAGGTGATCATGAATGGCATCTTAATCCAGAAGGACCTCAAGGCATTTTCACTGAGTGGGGCATGTTCCTTCTTATGGTCTGTTCACCACTGGCAGAAATGTGCATGGTCACGATTAGTGTGCACTACAGTTTCCACCAAGACTGTTCCCAGGAAGACTCATTCTGTCTGCTATGAGCAGCAGGTCTTGTGTGTCTCTCCCTGCCACTGCCTCGCCTGCCCTTTTGAAGAAGATCAGGAAGGACCAGGATCAGATCATCCGAATAGGGCCAGGACAGTGTTGTACATCCATGTGTTGAGCCTGGGCATTTTCCTTCGGACCTGACTTCCTATCTATGTGGACCTCCAGTCTCGGCAAGCGGGCAGAGTCCTGGACCAAAATCTTCACTACCTATACCTTGATGCATAGGTATTGTGCTGCACCAACTGAGAGGATTTGACTTGCCTGCTTAGGTAGTGGGTCTTATTCCTAAGGTCAATTGCCCTCCTCCAATCATTTTACTAGGGTTCCTGTGTGAAGGAGTTGATGTGGGGAACGTCAAATTCACCCTCTACAGACCAAATTGTCATATTTTTTTATTTGCTTTCTTTGGACCGGCATGGCTTTGCGGTAGACACACTAAAACGCCATTTGTCAGTCCTTCTGGCCTTTCTGCATTTGCCTGACCATCTTTCTTTAAGATAACTGTTGTGATGTAGTTTCTAAGAAGTCAAGTATATGTTCCTAGCGCCACCTATCATTGTGCTTAAGTGAAACGTTAACTTGGACCTTACATTCCTAATGTGCATGCTCTTTGAGGCCATGTGCTGTTACCTTCTGAGATGGTTAACTACCAAGACTGTGTCTTTCATTGCATTTACATCATTGCCCCCTGTCTGGGAGCTGCAGGTACTGTCAGTACAATCATCATACACCACCTTCTTTGTGTCAAGTCTGTGTTCAATACTTGTGCCTTATTTCTGCTGAAAGTCGTTACTCCGTTTCACGTGGGACAGGCCATGGCCTCTGAGGAGGAGGAGAATCTTAACTGTTTGGACTCGAACACAGCTCTCAGTTTGAGCACACAGAAGTGTGCAGAGTGGACAATCGGCGTTTTGCAGGCTTTACAGTGCTACAAAGGAAAAAGCAGTGCATAAATAACCCTATTCAGGTGCATCATCTTGTGCACAAAAATATGATATTGCCTGGCCAAGATGCAGTACCAGAGGAACTGTGGGCTAATTTTAGCAGAGTCAAGGCTGCCACGACTTTAATAGCAAGGAGTGTTCCAGTAGTGGACATCCAAAAGACTGCTAGATGGGTGTCCTGTTTCTCCAGACACTGACTCAAAAATCGAGTCTGCATGGAAGACCATTTAGCTTTTTGTGTCCTGCAGGACTTCTCATGTGAGTTAACTCCTTAGACCGCTCAATTCTCTAACACCATCTTCCTTGTGGGGGTGAGAGGATGTCATCCAATTTTTTTTTCAGCATTTAAGAAGTGATCACAGCGGTTGACTGGGTCATCCGGCTAATCTGCAAGGGCTACGTCCTACCCTTCCTGTCCCTACCTCTGGACAGCCCTTCTTTCACCAGACCCTGCTCAGTAACACATCCCTCGATTTTGCTGATAAGTCTGTACTGTGCATAACACAGTGGCCATAGAGCTGATACTTTGCGTAGAAAGGGACATTGAAGTCTATTCCCCTTACTACTTGGTCCCCAAGAAGGAGAGTTCTGAGATGCACCCAGAATCTTCCACCCTAAATCTACCCTCCTTAATGTATTAATTTGACGAGACATGTTGAAGATGCTGCACCTGAGCCAAGTCTTACAGGTCCTGAATGTGGTTGGCATCCCTTAATCTTCAGGTAGCATATTTCCGCCTTCCAGTTTTTCGTGCCCACACATTATTTGAAGTTCACCCTGGGATATAACTATTGGTTTATAGTTCACTGCTTGGACTGACTACCACTCTGTGTCTTAAGTGGATAGTGACTTTTTTCCACCACATGTACCTTTCCATCAACTTCCAAAAGTCCCACCTCTCCTAAACAGAGGCTGGTCTTTATTTTGCGTATAAGGAGGGGTGGTTTAGAGATTTCTGACTTGGCCCTGGTTCAGCAGGTCGTTTGTTTGCTTGGCCTTGAAACATCCAGCTGTTGTCAAATGGCATATTGCAGAACAGGGTTCCTCAGATGTTTCTAAAGTCCCTTTGGCACAAACACACAAGGGTGTACATAGTCTGCAGATAACAATAGCCAATCACACTAGAGAGATCGTTGGTGTCTCTGTCACAGATGCTATTGGTGAATTCCTGTGTTTGTGGGAAAAAAACCTTCGCCCAACCTTTGTGGTGTGGGCTTCACCGTCCTAATTTGGGGGAAACCGCTCTACAAAAGATTGTCCAGAGGGGTCCCTATGTAGGTTATAGCTGTGGATGGGTGGTGCAGAGTGTAGATGTGAAACAGCTATAGGTAAAACTATCTCTTGATGGACAAATACGTTAATTTATTCTGAGTTTCCAAAGTATACAATTAAAACTACGAGTGGAGGAAGACCTTCAACTCAATTGTTGTTCAGAGGGCAACATTTTTCGACCAAGTCACTACCCTGTTGAGAATGTTTGAGGCATTCTTCAGGACTGTATGTTGTAGTCGCGCTGCCTTTAATTGAGGAAAGGAGTCTAATATGAAAGCAGCGGAACATGCCAAGAACAGATGTACACTGGGTAAGTGACATTTTCCATATATATATATATATATATATATATATATATATATATATTATGTGTGTGTGTTTGATAGCATGTGTAGCTGCAGATACACATGCTGTGCATATCTCGCCATCTAGTGTTTGGCTCTGAGTGTTACAAGTTGTTTTTATTCGGAAAAGTCTTTTTTCGAATCACGGGATCGAGTGACTCCTCCTCTCGGTGATAGTGCGCATGGGCATTGACTCCTTTGTAAAGATTGTTTTGTTTCTGCCGTCGGTTTTGGACGTGTTCCCTCTCCCTCTGGGACTTTCGATTCGGAAACTCTATATTCTCTCAAACTTTTCTCATACTGTCGATATTGTTTTGAACACGGTTTCTTCTGCACTTGTTCCGATAGTGCCGTAGGGATCAAGGAAACGCCCTTTCGGGCTCTCGCGTCCTCCTTGTGCCTGTTCGGGCCTACTGCTTCATAATCTGATAAATCTGACTCCAATTCTGTCCTCGGTGCCATACAAAATATCCTTATACCGAGCAGCACTTGGTCTGTAATCTCTTGTCTTTCTCTGTAACATCGAGAAGATAGCTGTGAGCCGTGTCTGTCTTTTCGATCGAAGAAAATCCTATGCGACCGAAGGGCACGAAGACTGGTGATGGCGTCCAAGCACACGGAGTCCACCACACCCTCGAAGGGGAGCAGGCACAAACGGGACTTTCGATCCTAGACTCCAAATCCAAGCAGGGTTCAGATGATGACAGCTAGCCAATAGCAGCGGCGCAGTATGGGAGTACACCTGCCTCAACACCAGCTTTTAAAAAATCAGGCAAGGCCTTGGGTGCATCACTGCTGTCAATCGTCTACTGACCCATGGGTCGGTGCAGAAAAAGGCCAAAACACTCTATCAACAGGTTACCACGCCTGTTTCAGTGTCGGGGTTCTTGCCGAAAATAACAAGCCTCAACCTCCGAATCGAGCCAACGCCCAACTTCGGATCTGAAAAGTGTGCGCTCTGTTTCGGAGCCAAAACCTCGTCCGACAGCTTCGGACCCGAAACATCTCGGTCAGACTTTGGAGCCGAAAACATCATCTTATACGGAGGAGACAGGGCTTTCAACTTGAATGAGGCAGGGTGCCCAAATCATTGACAGAATATTCCTCTCAGGGCAAAAAACTTACCTCTGAACGTCAAATGGAGGAATTGGACATTCAACCTATTTAGAGGTTATGGACAGCAAGCAGAGAAGAATACAAATCCAGAAAGAGACTGAAAAAAATATTATTTCTCCACCTCCACAGACTAAAAGAAAGTTAGCATTTCAGGAGACTCTTGATACTGCCCCAACACCGGCAAAAATTTTCAAGCAGAAGGAAAAGCCGAAACCTTTTCAGCTTTCTCCACCACATTCACCGCAGCTTTCTTTTTCACCACAAAATCTCACTCCACCACCTTCACCATCACACTCTCATACTTCTTCACAACAACAAAGGGGTGATTCCAGTTACACTGTAGGCCCATGGGACATGTATGATGCGGATCCTATACCATTTAATGATCCGGATCTCTACCCTACTAGACAATCCCCACTATGGGATAGTACAGCTTATAACCAAGTAATATCTAGGGCAGCTGCATGCCATGGAGTACAAATGCATGCAGAACCTTTAGAAGAGGATTTCCTTTTAATACACTATCCTCAACTGATAAGCAATACCAGTGTTTACCAATGCTTCCTGATATGCTTAAGCATGCAGAAGAAATATAAAAAAAAAAAACATTTAAAGCTAGGGTTCGAACACCGAGGATTGACAAAAAAATATAAGCCTGCACCAACAGACCCAATTTACTTCACAGAACAGTTACAACCAGATTCTATTGTGGTACGTGCAGCCAGGAATCAGGCCAATAGTCAGTCTTCGGGGGATACCCCACCCGCTGACAAGGAAAGCAGATAATTTGATGCTGCGGGCAAAAGGTTGGCAACACAAGCAGCCAACCAATGGCGTATTGCCAATTCCCAGGCCCTGTTAGCAAGATATGACAGGGCACATTGGGATGAGATGCAAGAATTCTTGCAATACCTACCAATGAACACCAAAAGCTGGTGCAGGAAATTGTGGAAGAGGGTCATGCCCTAACAAATAATCAGATTAGGTCTGCTCTAGATGCAGCTGGCACTACAGCTAGAGGAATTAATACCAGCATCACAATTAGACGACATGCATGGTTGAGGTCCTTAGGTTTTAAACCTAAGATACAGCAGGCATCCCTTAATATGTCGTATAACAAACAGCACCTCTTCGGACCAGAGGTGGACACAACCAGAGAGAAACTCAAAAAAGACTCAGACATCAAAAGCCATGGGAGCCCCTTATACCACACCATATTGGGGATCCTTTTGGAAACCGCAATGTAGGGGAGTTTTTAAAACCCAAACTGCAGAGGCTTCTACATCCCATCCCAAGCAAAGACAGCAGTACTACCCAAATGGGGTCATTTAGAGGCTCTTACAGAGGACAAAGTTTCAGGGCCAGAGGAAAATTTGCAACCTCAAAGGGTACTTCCACACCCACTAAACAATGACTTCCCAAACCTCCCACAATCCCATACGTCTCCTGTGGGAGGAAGACTGCAACAATTCCATTCTCACTGGCAAAACATCACCACAGATAAATGGGTACTCAGAATTATCCGAAATGGTTATTGCCTAAAGCTCAACTCCGCTCCACCAAATATTCCACCTTGTTCTCAGACTCTCTCCAGAACACACTATTCTACTAAAACAAGAGGTACACTCTATTACTCAAGGGGGCAATAGAAATAGATCCCACCTCCCAGCAAGGAACCGGAGAATACTCCCTATACTTCCATATACCATAGAAGGATGGTACTCAGACCCATTCTCGATCTCAGACCTCTAAATCTATATATCCTGTCAGAACATTTTCACATGGTCACTCTATAGGATGTCATTCCCCTACTTTAAAAACACAACTACATGACAGCGTTAGGTCTAAAAGATACTTCCACATTCCCATACATCCAGCTCACTGCAAGTATTTAAGGTTCGTAATTTCAAGCAAGCACTACCAATTCAAGGTACTACTCTTGGGAATAACAACAGCACGAAGAGTGTTCACAAAATGTCTAGCTGTAGTAGCACTATACCTCAGAAGACAGCACAAACGTGTGTTCCCTTATCTAGACGGTTGGTTAATAAAAATCCAGCACCATTCTAAAATGCCAACAGTACACAATAGATACCCTACACACATTAGGTTTCACAATCAATTACCAGAAATCTCATCTTCTGCCAGCACAAATTCAACCTTACCGCAATTCTGAATATACAATCAGCATTAGCCTACCCAAATTCACAGCGGATACAAGCCTTCCACTACCTCATATCACAAATGCAGGTCAATCAAACTTACACAGTTAGATTTGTCATGAGATTATTGGGAATGATGGCATCATGCATAGCGATAGTACCAAATGCGCAGCTAAACATGAGACCACTGCAACAGTGTCTCGCAACAGTGGTCTCAGGTACAGGGTCAGCTACAGGATCTAGTGTTGTTAGACCGCCAAACTTACAAATCTCTGCAATGGTGGAATCAAAGTAGCTAAACAAACGGGCGGCCATATCATGACCCTGTGCCACAGACCATAATCACAACAGGTGCATCAATGTTGGGGAGCTCATCTCAAAAAACGAACGATACAGAGGGAATGGGACTCAATACAAAAAACGTATCACATAAACCACTTGGAATTATTATCAGTGTTCTTAGCCATCAAGACATTTCAACTACAGATCGTTCACAAGACAGTCTTAATGAGAACAGACAACATGACAACAATGCATTATCTGCAAAAAAGGGGGGGGAGACATTCATCCCAATTGTCCCTTCTAGCTCAAACAATATGGAAATGGGCAATTCACAGAGACATTCACCTGCTAGCGGAATTCATCCCAGAGATACAGAACAAGCTAGTGGATCTTCTAAGCAGGACACAGCAAAAAATACACGAATAGGAGATTCACCCACAAGTAATTCAATATTACTTTCAAATGTGTGGAACACCAAACATCAACCTTTTTGCAGAAAGCAAAAACAGAAAATACCAAAACTTCGCATCCAGATACCCACACCCTCAGTCCAAGGGCATTGCTTTATGGAGCTACTGGTCATGGATATTTGCTTACGTTTTTCCCCCTGTCCCGTTAATTCCATTTCTGGTCCACATAGTGTGTCACACTTCCCTCATCATGATACTCATAGCTCCCACGTGGGCACGCCAACACTGATACACAACACTGCTAGATCTGTCAGTAGTACCACATCACAAGCTTCCAAAGAGACCAGACCTGTTAACTCAGAACAGCAGTCAAATCGGGCACCCCAATCCAAGTGTGCTCAACTTTGCGATTTGGCTCCCGAGGTCATAGAATTTGGATACCTACAGCTTCCTTTAGAATGTATGCACATTCTAAAACAAGCATGTAAACCAACAACCAGACAGTGCTATGCAAATAAAGGGAAACAGTTTGTATACTACTGTCAACCTAAAAACATAGATCCACTTAAAGCATCTGTACAGGATATTGTATGTTATTTGCTTTATTTACAGAAAGCAAATCTTGCCTATTCCTCTATTAAAATTAATCTAACAACCATATCAGCCTACCTTCAAAACAAACAACATACCTCTCTGTTTAAAGTTTCTGTCATAAAAGCATTTATGGAAGGGCTCAAAAGCATTATTCCACCTAGAGTTCCACCAGCTCCTGCATGGAATCTTAATATTGTACTCACAAGACTTATGGATCCCCCATTCGAACCCATGCACTCTTGTGCCGTTCAGTTTCTAACATGGAAGGTTGCTTTCTTGGTAGCAATTACTTCCTTGAGAAGAGTAAGTGAAACTCAGGCATTTACTCTAGAAGATCTTTTTGTCCAAGTACACAAAGTAGTACTTAGGACAAATCAGATTTTTTTTGCCTAAAGTGGTTTCACCTTTTCACATTAATCAGTCAGTGAATTTGCCAGTCTTCTTCCCACAGCTAGACTCTACTACTGAAAGAGCTCTCCACACTATTGATCTCAAAAGAGCTCTAATGTATTATGTAGACAGAATAAAGGACTTTAGGAAAACTAAACAACTTTTGTTGCTTTCCAACCACCTCATAAAGGTAATCCCATTTCAAAACAAGATTTAGCTAGATGAATTGTAAAACGTATTCAAACATGCTACCTCAAAACAAAAAGGCAGCTATTAATAACTCCAAAAGGACATTCCACTAGGAATGAAGCTGCCTCCATGGCATTCTTAGGAAATATACCAATGGCAGATATATGCAAAGCAGCACATGGTCCACACCACATACATTCACCAAGCATTACTGTGTGGATGTGTTATCTAGACAACAAGACCATGTTGGACAAGCTGTGCTAAAAATACTATTTCAAACTACTTTAACTCCTATGGGCTAACCACCGCTTACTTGGGAGAACTGCTTTTTAGTCTATGCACAGCTCGTGTATCTGCAGCTACACGTGCCATCGAATGGAAAATGTCACTTACCCAGTGCACATTTGTTCATTGCATGTAGTGCTGCAGATTCACATGCTCCCTCCCTCCTCCCCGGGAGCCTGTAGTTGTTGTAGTACTTACTTGTACATATGTATATACATTTGCATGGGCAACATATTTACTTTTTATATATCTCTAGTTGTACATACACAATTCTTAACTCCTTACTTCACCCTCTAAACAATCTAACAAAGGAGTTGATACCCATGCGCACTATCACCGAGAGGAGTCACTCGATCCCGTTACTCGAGAAAAGACATCTTCGAAGAAAAACAACTTGTAACACTCCAAGCCCAACACTAGATGGCGAGGTATACACAGCATGTGAATCTGCAGCAATACATTCCACAAACAGATGTACAATGGGTGACATTTTCCATATATATATATATATATATATATATATATATATATATATATATATATATATATATATTTACTGAACGCTGTTACAATACAGGGGTGTCCTGTCTAAATTTGGAGTTCATTTCTCATCATCGCAACACTGGCCTCTGGGTCAGAGACAGGTGGTTAACCTAGCGTTTCTTGCTAAAGATCTGAGCAATGGGTCGGAAAAACCTCTATCTGTGCTAACTGGATGGAGCACCCTCACCATCTGGAATGAGCAGCGCTTACCTTAGTATTCTGCTGTAACTAATAGGATCCTGCCTGGTCGAGGAGACTCCAACTGCTTCTTCTAAGTCCTACATACACAGAGAGCGCTGCTGGTATATGGTTTAATCGGAGTCAGACGAAAGTCACAGAAGCTGCAGCATCAAGAGCCTCATGTGCAGATCCCCATCTTCATCAGGATCTGTACCGGTGGATGGACCTTAACCCCTCCAACCTTTTAGTGGGAAAGTCTTTCAGCCAGTCACCGATGCCTCCTCACTGGCTTTGAAGGGGCCTTGATCGATGTTGGAGTAGCACCTGCACATAAATGTACTCCAGCTAGTTGCGGCCTATCTTTCAATGTAAGGGGTTCTCCCTTTCTCTTCAAGGAGAGACATTAGTGAGGGGTTGTGGGCCGGATGAGGGTGAGGTGATTCGCCTGTATAACTAAGTACGGCTATGGGAAAACATCCTGGTAGTCGCTCACCTGGCAGGCTCCTTCAAGGGAAGAGTGGATGCTTTCGGTTGCCTCCCACTGAAGAACTAAATGGGGAAGCTGCACTTCAAAATGACTGACTTGATCTTCTCCACATTGGTATTTCCTTTTGTGGAGCTCTTTACACGGCCAGAACAGGAAGTGTCCTCCGTTTTGTGCCATATGCTTCCGCCTGAATGGTCTCAAATTTAAAATCTTAAAATTCTACTGGGCTACGTTGCTGTAAAAGTACTGTGAAATGTGCTGAAGGATTGTGCAAATGTGATTCTGACTGCTCCAGATTAGGTGCAGAGGATCTGATAACACTGATCTGTTGGCCCTCAGCACTCTGGAACCCCCCCGCTCTTTTCTCATATGTAGACCAGACTTGCTCTTGCAGCCAATAGTCAAGTCATCCACCAGATTACGAAATGCTACAGCTGTGCACCTTGTGATCCAGTGGTGCCAGTTTTTAGATATCATCTTGATGGCCCTGAAGCCCAGTACAGAATTCTGCTATGAACAGGTTGCTGTTTGTTCAGTATTGAAGGTCAGAAAGTTAGACAGCCTCAACCCCTTTCAATCTCACCTTTTTTAAGTCCTGCATTTTGTTGTCATTTTCAGAGTACGGTCTGGCGGTGGCTATCTGGCAACCTTGTCTGTCTGATAAGTCTTCCCTGATTAGATTGATACATTTTCTGAGAAAGGTTTGTTTTACCTGCTTGCTTCCACTTTGTTTAGTGTTCCTCAGTAGGATTTGAATCTTGTTTTGACTTTATTGATGACTTTTGCATTCGAGCCTATGCAGTTTCCCGGTTTGACTTGTTGGTAGCAATAACTTCAGTGCATAGGGTTAAAGAACTTATGCCCCTCTCAGTTTTTCCACTTCTACAGTTTTCTCCCTGGTGTATAAATAGTCCCTTCATACCTGCCATGCCTTCCCACCAAAGGGTGTTTTCTGCATTGTATATAGCCCAATCTATTACCTTTCTATCTTTCTTGTCTGCTCATCCCTTAGATCTACTAAGATTTAGCCAAGAATGTTCCTCCATGGGTTATTTAACACCATTCTTCTAGAGCAATGGCTGTCTCCATTGATCCCGCCAGATGGTTCCTGTTTTCTGGCACCTTATGGTTGACTGCATGTGTATCTATTCATACATTAGCAAAGCACTACTGAGTCAAGTCTTAGGCTTGCAGTGATGCATAGTATTGAACATACTTTTTGGTCACAAAAATAATTTGCCTGAACTATGTTGTTCACCCTAATCGGTTAATCAGTACTGCTCCAGCCTACCTCATAAGATGAGGCATTTGAGGGAATATACAGGGAGTGCAGAATTATTAGGCAAGTTGTATTTTTGAGGATTAATTTTATTATTGAACAACAACCATGTTCTCAATGAACCCAAAAAACTCATTAATATCAAAGCTGAATATTTTTGGAAGTAGTTTTTAGTTTGTTTTTAGTTTTAGCTATGTTAGGGGGATATCTGTGTGTGCAGGTGACTATTACTGTGCATAATTATTAGGCAACTTAACAAAAAACAAATATATTCCCATTTCAATTATTTATTATTACCAGTGAAACCAATATAACATCTCAACATTCACAAATATACATTTCTGACATTCAAAAACAAAACAAAAACAAATCAGTGACCAATATAGCCACCTTTCTTTGCAAGGACACTCAAAAGCCTGCCATCCATGGATTCTGTCAGTGTTTTGATCTGTTCACCATCAACATTGCGTGCAGCAGCAACCACAGCCTCCCAGACACTGTTCAGAGAGGTGTACTGTTTTCCCTCCTTGTAAATCTCACATTTGATGATGGACCACAGGTTCTCAATGGGGTTCAGATCAGGTGAACAAGGAGGCCATGTCATTAGATTTCCTTCTTTTATACCCTTTCTTGCCAGCCACGCTGTGGAGTACTTGGACGCGTGTGATGGAGCATTGTCCTGCATTAAAATCATGTTTTTCTTGAAGGATGCAGACTTCTTCCTGTACCACTGCTTGAAGAAGGTGTCTACCAGGAACTGGCAGTAGGACTGGGAGTTGAGCTTGACTCCATCCTCAACCCGAAAAGGCCCCACAAGCTCATCTTTGATGATACCAGCCCAAACCAGTACTCCACCTCCACCTTGCTGGCGTCTGAGTCGGACTGGAGCTCTCTGCCCTTTACCAATCCAGCCACGGGCCCATCCATCTGGCCCATCAAGACTCACTCTCATTTCATCAGTCCATAAAACCTTAGAAAATCAGTCTTGAGATATTTCTTGGCCCAGTCTTGACGTTTCAGCTTGTGTGTCTTGTTCAGTGGTGGTCATCTTTCAGCCTTTCTTACCTTAGCCATGTCTCTGAGTATTGCACACCTTGTGCTTTTGGGCACTCCAGTGATGTTGCATCTCTGAAATATGGCCAAACTGGTGGCAAGTGGCATCGTGGCAGCTGCACACTTGACTTTTCTCAGTTCATGGGCAGTTATTTTGCGCCTTGGTTTTTCCACACGCTTCTTGCGACCCTGTTGACTATTTTGAATGAAACGCTTGATTGTTCGATGATCACGCTTCAGAAGCTTTGCAATTTTAAGAGTGCTGCATCCCTCTGCAAGATATCTCACTATTTTTGACTTTTCTGAGCCTGTCAAGTCCTTCTTTTGACCCATTTTGCCAAAGGAAAGGAAGTTGCCTAATAATTATGCACACCTGATATAGGGTGTTGATGTCATTAGACCACACCCCTTCTCATTACAGAGATGCACATCACCTAATATGCTTAATTGGTAGTAGGCTTTCAAGCCTATACAGCTTGGAGTAAGACAACATGCATAAAGAGGATGATGTGGTCAAAATACTCATTTGCCTAATAATTCTGCACTCCCTGTATATCCTTTTGTAGAAAAGGTTGGGTACCCTTGATAGCAATATTTTTGGTGGATGCATAATCTTTCTCTGGAAGGAAGTGGCAATACTGCTGCCAGAAAGTGTGATATAGCCTGTTCCTCCCATTCAAAAAGCAAACGGTATCTACTGGACATACTTTGTAGTCACAAAAAAGGTCACAAATGTAAATCAGACTGATCTTTGTACTCAAAGTGGCGAACAACTGAATTAAGTAACATAAACTTGTAATGCTGTCTCTTCATGAGACATTTACTCAGCTCAGAAAAAGGGGCTGGATGTGTGCAGTGGACCAGCAGGATGCATATTTCCAAATCCAAGACTTTCATATTGGCGCCTCAGACCTTCTTAAGTACATGGGAGTGGTGGCATTTTTCACAAAGAAGAAAATCTTCGTCTATCCATATCTCAACAGTTGACGAATAAAGGCTCATGTGGAAGAGAAAACTCTTAGTGACTTCAGGACGACTATTACTCAACTTTATTGTCTGGCTCCTGTGAAATTTAAAAAATAAACAATAAGGATTCTCACTTACCTTAGAGCTACATTGAACACAAAATGAAATGTGCATCTTTCAGAGGGAAAGTGTCTACCATTTTTCAGGAGTTCCTTGTGAAATGTCTTTCCTCTTTGGGATGATGGCATCCTACATTTTTATTATCAGAAAGTCTACCTACATGAACTCAGCAGTAATTCTTGTAAGATCACTGATCTCAGTGAACAGACCGGAAGACTTACTACTACCGGTGAAACCGCCTTTTTTCATAGTGGTGCAAATTTCAAATTTACTGAAAGGAGTAATTTTTTTGTGTAGATCTGCCTGAGATCATTCTGTCACATGGTTCCTTGATAGTTGAGAAGCCCACCATAAGAACTTAACAGTGCAAGGACTCTGGAGATGGAATACTTGTATCACATCAGTGTCTTGGATCTGGGGGCTGTCTCTCTGGTTCTTAAGCCTTTTCTGCTTTCTTTGACAATGGACTAAATCATAATCCAGATGAACAACACAGCCACATTGCTCATAAGAAACAGGGTGTCACCAGAGCCATTTCTAAAAGCCTAAGCAATCTGGAATTGGCTTTTGGCGTGGAACCACTCCATAAAAGCTGTTCATCTTCCGGCCTCTTTCTTAGTAGTGAAAATCAAGACTCCATTCTCGTCAAATCCCTCTTAGAAGCCATTTTCTTGAACTGGGGTTTTTCTCAAATACACCTGCTTATTATGTATTTAAACCCAAAATTTCAGAAGCTTCACACTGGCATCTACTCTTTTTGATGGATTTGTCAGAGATATTCTCAACATGAAATATTTAAGAATGTGGCAGCTTGGCTTCTGGAATGATGCAGTATGGACACACATGAACAACAAGAATGTACGAGTATCCTGACGAGGTGAAGAGATCATTGGTGAGGGCAGCCAGTTCCGTTATTGGAAATGGTCATAACCATGACTTGGTGTCCTGCCAGGAAGACATGACCATTCCATACTTGGTTCATCCCACTTCCCTTGCAGAAAGATGCCTTTGTTCCTTGAATTTTAGACAGAGGCCCACAACTTGATTTGGATAGAGAAAAGATTTAAGGCAGTGGTTCCCAACCTTTTGATTTCCGTGGACCCCCACTTTAACATTAATGGAACCCAGGGACCCCCACTGAATCATCATTGGAATCCGGGGACCCCCGTCTGAGTCATTACTGGAAGCTGGGGACCTAATTTGTCCATATTTGTTAATATTTTTTAATTTTCTTAGCTGTCGCGGACCCCCTGAGAAGGCTTCGCGGACCCCCAGGGGTCCCCGGACCACAGGTTGGGAACCACTGATTTAAGGTAATGTAACCAGCTCTTTTATCAACTACCACCCACACTAAACTGATTTGTATACCCAAATGGGCCATTTCCATATGGATAATGTCTTGCATCTCCTTATGCTGTTGACTATCCAACAAGCCTCTTCCTGTAAAACATAGTTTGCCTAGATGAGAGAAACTCATCTTGATGATTGGTTGAGAAAAGTTACAATGTTTGACATATGTAGAGCAGCTACTTGAAAGTCTGTTCATACTTTAACAAAGTATTACTGTCTAGTCAAGCAATCTAGATCAGATGCAAAAGCTAGTAAGAATCTCTTAAGAACTCTCTTCAAATATGATACTTCAGGTCTTTTGAAAATGAACTTGCTATTCTGACTATCAGTGAAGATCCTACGATGCACAAGGAAATGCTACTTACTTCTAATCTTAGCTCTGCATAGTAGGACTCTTCACAGAAGTTGTAACCTATCCAGTTCCCCTGTCTCTCTTCTTTAAATGGCAAGTGTATATTCAGTTATATTTAAAAATCTGAATGGCTCCCTCGAAGAACTGAGCTTACGAAGCAATTGACAGTACAAGGCATGCTGAGATATGGAGCAGCTGGCACCTTCGAGGAACAGTGCAGGTTCTCAATTTTCTGTACTTCAGTTTATAAGGCGGATTCCGCATTACATATACTATTCTGTTGAGGTTGTTTGGGTCTTTTTTTGAAGTATTTGGTTTGAGATTTTATGCAGCGATGCTGCCTTATATATTATTATTATTATTATTATATTAAAACAGCCTCATTTAAAGGTTGGTGGATAATCCCCAAATTGACCACCCACCTGCTGTATTTAGAGTCAGGTGGACCGTCATGTTGCCAGAGGTTTAAGTACATCTGATTCGCCACCTCATTTAAAGCAGACAATCTGATCCATTTTTTTTTCTGTTCGGGATTGCCAAAAAAATGCCTTGCTGTCCATATAGTAAAAACATAAAACCAGCACCCTGGGGAAAAAAATTCAGTGCCAGTGTCACTGGTGTTTTTACTTCCAAAGCAAGAAATAGTGAACTTTTAGTAACTTCAGAAGACGCCTTGGCAGCAACACCTTTCAACACAGATCTTTTCCAAGCCAGCAGAGATCACTAGATATGGCAAGCGATAGTCTCTCTGGGTAGTGAAGGTAATGGCCTCTGCCACCTTGGTGGATGGCTGGCTGCTCTCCAAACTCTAAACGAAGACTTGATTTTGGAAAAATGTGTCTTCGTAAGCGCTAGAGATTCTAGTGCTCATTCCAAGTTTAGCAAGTCAACCATCAAACTAGCGGGAATGAGGCAGCCATCAACCCAGATACCTCATATCCACCTTGTGGTCCACTGCACTCTTTCCGCAGGCCTTTTCATGGTGGGGTCCCTATGATCAGTTGGACTCATGATCAGCGCGGCAGTGCTGAACTCAGCACCACCGTCGCTGGCCACGACTCCAACCGCTGTCAGCCCGTAGTGAACCATGTTCTTGGCGGACACTGCTGTTCCCTGGTGGTCCGACCGCCAGGGTTGTAATGTAGCCGTCAGAGCACCTGGAGTTGCAGCGGTCCGACCCAGACTCGTAATGAGGCCCTTTGTCTGTATTTGAGAAATGGCAATGTTTTGTCTCAAATAAGTATAGTGTTTTGAGGAAATGGAGTGTTCTGAGATGCCTGCACACAGATTGGAGTATTCTATGTTTATAAATAGTAGTAGGTAACATTTCTAAATACAAAAATCAAAAACCCAATGCCTATGGTATACTCCACACTGAATGCCCAGCAGCCCCCAGCTGTAGGCCACCAATCCTTCATCAGGTCTTAACCAGTCCTGCAGGATTTCAGAGAGCGTTTATCTTCATCACCTACACTGAGAGGTTTGGTGGTGGTATTTATTTGCCTGCGGTTTTCATTTTATTTTAAACATGGACTACTGATGATACCCAGCTTGACTGCGGGGGTCAATAAAGCATATGAATCAATGAACAATACCATTGTTGCAGAACTGTAGGTACAGTTATGTAACTTTATTCTTTCTACTTATGTCCATCTGTGCACTTTGTGCTAATTCTACCATGACCTTACGTGCTGTGAAATTCCGTCTCACTTGACATAAGGGAGGTGTCTCCTCTATTATGGCAGAGGCTTTGGGGAACAAACTTACTGTCTCAAATTATGAGTATTAGTAGCCTGTGAAACATTTGTTTTTCCAATAAGTGTTTCTCCTGTTTCTGTCAATTTCTCACTCTAGTGCCAGTAAACACCCCCCACCCCCGCACCCCGCCAACCCAGCAAAAAATAAAACAGAATAAAAACACCCTAACATTTTAGAAGTGGCATACCAAGTGAAATCATGTCTGTTATCAATGATTTTGAATTTGGTCTTGTGCTTGTGAAGAGCTTAACAATGGTGAATTGGGTGCGTAAACATTTTGTCCGACCTTTTTGAAAAATCGGTGTCAGTCCCTCAGAGACCCCCCTGGTACTTCTCCACCATCATATGTTCCAGTGCTTGAATCATCCCCCTACATCAGGTTGGTAATCCCCTACCACGTGTGTGAGGGAGTCCTTGTGTAGAGCAGTGCTCTAACCACCCAACAGTCTTATCCTGTTACTTCCCTGGTCTAACATGGGATTCAACCAGCCCTATTTTCAGCTTTCGGATTACTTTAAATAGTTTATAGGGTGCTTGTCTGGGAAAACCCCATTTTCTGGACCAGGAAGCGTTCTCTGTCACCAGCTATCATCATGATTGCGCCGAAGACTGCGCTTCTCCTTGCGCTTACATCTACAAGGAGAGATGCAAGCATTTACTATAAGAGAACCCTCTCTCCACTTTGCAACGAGTAGTAATTTTTTGGACTACCCCCAAGTCCATGCCTATAGCCCCCATTGACCCCTATTTGAATGATCCTTTCATTCTGTGCTCTTTTTACTTGTAGTCCCTCGGTGTCAGAAGTGAGGATGTTGCAGTCACTGCAGGTGAAATAGATTCTGCATTGACAAGAAAAAAGACATGCAGTCTTCTTACCATTTGGAATGTTACCTACCTCTTTCAAAGTTTAAGCTTTTCAGATCTCAAGCCTGAGGAGAACCATGGTTGTGCGATCCACTTATGGAGCTCAGTTCCCTTAGATTTAGGAACAGTATCATTGATACCAGCTGACAGGGCTTCATTGAAAAGGCTAACTAATGCTTCAATGCCAGAATCATGGGTGCTGTTTGACCAAATGTCGCTGAAAGTTTTTACTGTGTTTATTATGTACCACAGAAAGTGTGCAGTGGCTTTGATGTGGGTATTGACATTTGTTTAGGTATTGACATGTTAAACTGGATACAATAATGGCTGGAGCATCTGAGAGTGGTGGATGATTTAAAAAGAAATAATTCCGAGGGGCCAAAGAAATTGAAGAGTACGGCATGTCTGGTGGCTGGGAAGGTTTGCAAGCTGCAAGAGACCTAAGTTAAACATTAGTTTTTTTTAAATGTAGGAATCCCGGGGGGAGTGAATTGCTTCCTCCAGTTTTTCTAACAGTGCTGAGCCATCAGGAGTTCCATAAATAACAAAGCAGTAGATGGAACAGGTAGCAGAAATAGAGGTCTTGTATCCCATTACTTTATCAAGGGTCTTAACAAAAGTAAACCCATTGTCTAGTTGAGGTTGAGAGATCATGTGGTAAGAACTGCTACTCAACCCCTCTTCAATTACTGCAATCTTTATGAACTAGGTTTTACCTTGAAGGGAAAGCAGCTACAATGTCTAGGACAGAGGTCTCATTTAACCAAATTTCTGTTAAGCAGCTACAATATCTAGGGCAGAGGTCTCATTTAACCCAATTTCTGTTAGGATACAAACAGTAACATTTAAGTCGCTGTTGTCTTCAAATCCTTTATTCAGTTCATATAAACCAAAAAAGCACATCCTCATTATACATTTTCATACATAAAAGTATAAATAATTTAAGACTTATTTCACCCTAAACTATTACAGAAATGTATCCTAAAACCTCAAGACCATCATGATAAAACAGATTTCATCAATAACAAAGTGCATATATTGTATTAATAATAGGGTTTCCTTATTTCTTAGAGGGTAATTCTCACATTTAATACACAATTACCCTGAAAAAAAAAACACGTATCTTACTAGTGAAGGTGCCTCTAAATTATACAACATTCCTTACGGCTATAACGTAAACAAAATAATTTGCAAAAGTATGACAACACCTAAGGTTCTTCATATCCATTAAATGTTCAAACTCCTCCTGATAGTGATAACAGTGGTTTCAAAAACTTTTTGCTAAAATCGAGATAAAATCTACAAAAAAAGTTAAGTGTGGACTTTATGTAATTATTATCACATGGGCACTTGACTTCACCGAAGACACAGGTCCCCCCCCCCCTAAAGCTACCATCTGATGGATTATTAAGAATCAAAATCTGGTTAAAAGAAATCTGTGATGGGCATTTGGGAGCAATCTGAGGTAGCTTTGCAATCAGGATATCTGAAATAGGATATATAATTAATAACCGTATATTTGGTTACGTTTTTCTTTTTGGTTTTCCAGGCTCTCTTATACAGGGCGTACTGTTTTAAGGACATTTTTGAGAATTGCACAGTATTATCTGGAGTCTCCCAAAGTCTCTTATTCTTGTTATCTCAGGGTTTTAGATTATTCCTGATTAAAGCGAACATTGGTATTTTTTAAGTCCTGTTCCATAGCTATACAGTCTCTGAGTATTAGTTAAGTAAATTGAGTGTCTGGTTTAGACCAGATCAAATACTGTAGTAACAGCTGTGTGCCTTCTATGATATCTATAATGGGGTGGAGTCTTAGCTCCACATGTATAATAGTTTCAGCGGTTGAAAGAGGAACTGCCAGTAATCTTATAAGGAAGTTATTCTCCTGCCTGTGTAGAGCTTGATGGTCTCCTGCCCCCCCCTCCCCCCCCCAAACTCCTGCGCCATATGTCACTGCTGTAATTGTTTGGTGTTAAGTGTTATCATTTCTTTAATATGTTTGGCCCCAAGTTTAGTAGCAAATCTAAAAAAAACCTTCATTCCTCAGTATACTGATAGAGAGATACGTGCTATGCAATTTCCATACCCCCTTTTCAGAGAAGCACAGCCCTAAGTTGCTTTGTACTAGAGATCTTAATTCCCTTTATCTAAATAGAATAAGCCTTTCCTTTCCTTCTTTCACATGACGCAGTGAACATTTTCCCCTGATTTATCTCTGGGTCTATATTTTCAATAAAACCAACATGTTAAAAAGGCTCATCAAACTTAATGGCGTTAAGACCAGCAGGACTGCATTGTCCGCATATAAAAGAATCGGTATGGAATGTGGGCCTACTCTGAGTATTGACACAGAGTAACTGAAGTTTTGCATCTATTTCATTAGTGTAGATTGAGAACTAAAATGGTTCCAAAACACATCCTTGTCATTCTCTTCTTTGTATCTTGAATCTTCTAGTTAGTTCTCCCCATGGTCCATAACATACCCTCGCTGACAAATTGCAATACATGTGTGCAACCAATGAAATTCTTTCTGGGCCCCCAGGTTTGTCCGGCATTTCCACAAGTTATTATGGTTTACCTTATCAAATGCATAACTTGAATCCATGAAACAAGTGTATAAATGTCCTGCTTTCTTCATCAGGAGGTTTACGTTGACATTGTTCCACAGACCCCAGTCCTCTTCTAAATCCATGCTGTTCCCTAGATAGTATATTGTTATTTTATGCCCACTGCTCCAATCTTTCTAGAAGAATCATTCCTAATATCTCAACTGAGGTGTCAAGCAAAGATGTAGGTCTATAATATTTTGTGAGACGAGGATGGAATGCTTCCCAATCCCGCCTCAGCACAGACCTTGATGAGCAGAGATATTTCCAGGTGTCCACGGGGACACCATTTGGTCCAGGTGCTTTATCCTGTGGACATCTACCTAGTGCTCTATTAACCTCTACCGAAAACAGTACGGATTTTGGAAATGTCCATAAGCGTCACCTCATCTATCTATATTTGGATGTGATAAAAAGATTGAAAGAAAATGATCCACCCGAGCGTCTTCTGTAATTCAACTATCTAATTAGGGTACAGAAATGTTCCTAAGGGGCGGAGAGCATTTATTGTTTTCCTGAATAAATGTTATACCTTACTTGTGCAGCCCGTGATAGATTTGACCAGGCTTTCTCTTGTAACTCTTTTTCCCATTCTTTTAGGGACAATTTATAACTATTCTACTAATATGGATTGCAGCACAGACTCTTGGAAATGCCTTACGCAGATTAAATCTTTCTGTGCCTTTATACGGTTATGATTGCACCATACTTTTTGTCCCTGTTCCTTTACCCCTATGTTCCCTGGTCAAATACTGGCTAATCGATTTGGAGATTAAAATGTGAGCAGCCATAATCGATCCATTATGTGCTTCTTCTTCAAAGCTAGTAAGAATGTGGCCCTTATTTCCTATTATTATCCCTAATGTAAAATTAGCAGGATCATCTCCTGATCATTTTAATGTGATAGTATTTCCTCCTGCCAGATTTATTTGTGTTACTTTATCTTCATGTTTAAGAGATGGGAATTGTAGTTGAAAAGTCAGTTAGTGGATTGTGATTGCCCCCACTTGGATTTTTATTGCTGTAAACTAAAGATTGGCAGAGACTTGAATGTGATCTATATTTCTCCAGTATTGGATCTTTCATAGATTCACATGCTTGAATCATCCCCGTCGTCGAGGTGGGAGCCTCACAGTAAGTTTAAATACATAAAGCAGAAAGTCAGTAAGTTTAAAACCAGTAGGCCTCAGTGGGCCTCATAGGGTATTTTACAGTCTATCCACTTTGTTTTGTGAAAAGACCCAAACTTCAGTGTCAACCAATCAGGATTCAGCCCCTCCCAAACACTCCCAACAGAGGCTGAATTCCCTTAGATTTTCTACGGCACGTCGTGTGAAGGGAGTCTCCCTGAGCTCTGCTCAGTTTACCTTATTTCTGACTGAAGATTGTTTCTCTCAGGAAACTAGCTTTACAGCTTTATCATGTCTGAAAAGACAAAAAAAGGGTCTGTTCAGAGACTGTGACAGTTGTGGGAAGAAGAGACTGCCTGTTGATGACCCCCACAAGAAATGCATCTACTGCCTCCATCCAGACCACAAGGTGAGAGACTGCAAGATCTGTCGCACCTTTAGTCAACCGTGAGGGTAGACTTCTCTTATGGCTGCAGAAACAGAAAGCCTTGGAGCATCCTTCCTCAGACGAAAGTGAAGCGTCATCTCATGCTTCTCACCCTCAGAAAAGAACAGGTGAGAGAGGGAGAGTGTCTGATGAGCCACCAAGGAAGATGCCCAAGAAGATAAAACAAGTCTCTTCTGAGACAAAAAAGAATGTTTCCCATTCAGAGACACTCAAAAATTTGCCAAAAAAGGTTCATTCAGAGCCTACTACGCCTTTGCATAGGAAAAGCACCTCAAAAAAGATATCCCTGTCTCTGTCACCCCAGAAAGAGACAGAAAAAGTATCTTCAGGGAAAAAACACCAGTCGACGACCACCCCCTTGACGCCGGTGTCGACGGCGACATCTACTACAGTGTCATTAACGTTAACGTTCACAACAGCGGTCTCACCGATGATCATGACGTCGTCGCCGTTATCGTCGACGACGATAATTACGGCAAAAATATTTTAAAAGGCTTAGTCGGCAAACACATCAACACCAGGGCACTCCCGTCTATGTAGCACCTCTCAATGAGGTTTAAGAAGGCACCGCCGACTACGGCACCTACAGAGGATACGTCGACGAAACAACGGTCGACGAAGGACCCGTCGACAAAAACACCGTCAGTGACGGATCCGTCAACCAGGGAACCGTCGACGATCATATCGTCCACACCATTGGCAATGTATAGACCATCGACCTTCCTGGATACTCCACCGCACCAATCGTCAACTAGTCTGCCTTATCCTCAGGACGACTCCACCAGGTTCTTACCCCTTTCACTTATCACCATGGGTGACAAAGCTTCTGATATTCTCCCCATGCATACCTCCCCAAGCAA
Source organism: Pleurodeles waltl (assembly GCF_031143425.1). Lineage (NCBI taxonomy): Eukaryota > Metazoa > Chordata > Amphibia > Caudata > Salamandridae > Pleurodeles > Pleurodeles waltl. The sequence continues at coordinate 68,390,360 of NC_090450.1, read as the reverse complement.
GGTATTGCCATACCCCCCACAACATCTGTTAGATGATGATGATGATGCATACTCCCAAAACGAGGGAATGTTTGGGGCAGCCAGTAGCCCGTATCAACTCCATGTCAAGTGATGAAGAGGACGAACAGCATTACCAGCCTAGTTATGCCTCACCATCCTACCCACAGGCAGAACAACAATCGCCCCTCTCCATGCCTAGCACACTAGTAGCGGACCTACAATATATGCTTAATGACTACTATAAAAGGTTTCCACCATCAACGCAGATCACGCCACCTAGACCTGAAAGCTACCAGACACCTCGTCAAACCCAGACTACTAATCTTCCGGAAACACCACAGGCTAGCATACCGGTAACTAGCCAAACGCAGGAAGCTCATCCCTCGTCAGACGACGAAAGGGAAGAGGGTGAGCTAAGAGATTCTGCGACTAGTGAATGGGTTGATTATCTCGTCCCCACACCATCTCCACCTCCAGCAGGTCTTGTAGATTTGCCTCCAGAAGACATAGGAGGTTTTCATAATCTGATAGAGAGAGCGGCAAAGCGTTTTGGCCTTTCCATTGTCTCTCATGAAACAGAGTGTTTTCTGTACGACTTCAAAGAGCCATCAAAGAGATCGGTAAGACCTATGCCCATAGTAGATTTCTTATGGCAGGAGGGCTTGAAGGCAATGAAAAATCCTGCAACAGTGCCTTCACAAATGCCAAGATTAGAGAAGAAGTACAAGGTCCCAGATGATTCTCCGGCCTGTTTAGTGTCACAGCCAAAACCTGATTCAGTGCTATCACAGGTGGCGCAGCGACGTTCCAGAAACCCCTCCGCACCTATAGCATCTCCCTCAGACAAGGAAGGGATGAGATTAGACAACATCGATAAAAAATTCTCCTCTGTAGCAGCGGTCACAGTTAAGGCTAACTCCCTCGCCATCCTGGGAAGATATGATCGCCAAATGTGGGCAGACATGTCTGCTTTTTTGGATCTCCTGCCAGAGGACGTCAAGGTGGAAGCAAAAAAGGTGTTGCAGGAGGGAGAAAGGGTTGCCGCAGAGATTATAGACAGCGCAATAGACATTTCTCTAACTGGCTTCAGGCAATTGGCTGGCGCAGCAGTCCTGCGCAGGCAAGGATGGCTAAAGGCCACATCATCTCGACCGGAAGTCCAGAGTCGCGTTCTCGACATGCCTTTTGATGGAGAGAGTTTGTTTGGGAAGCATGTCGACGACATGTTACAGGCCATCAAAACTGATACGGATACGGCAAAATCTCTTGGTACCCTTCAATATAAAAAAACAACCTTTTCGTGGAGCAAGGGGAAGAGGAAGTTAATCCTTTCGAGGGGGATATCAACAGTACAGATCCCAGTATCAGTCTTCCTCCACAGGATCACGACAACAGTACCACCAGCAACAGCAGCATTACAGGTTACCACCTGCCGCAGCTTATAAACATCCAACTAGAGGAAGAGGAGCTGCCCGAGGAAGAGATACGGGCAGAAAACAATGACCTGCCAGTCATCTCAGCACTTCCCCACCCACCAATATCGAGGGTCAGAGGTCGCATCACTTCCTATTTCCTCCAATGGGAGGCTATAACATCGGACAGATGGGTGCTCGATATAGTGGCCAGAGGTCATACTCTGGAATTCACGCAAACACCACCAATTGTTCCTCCATCGGTCCCACCACCCCCGAGGATGAACCAACTCCTGAAGGAAGTAAAAGTGATGCTGAGCAAAGGAGCGATGGAGCCAGTCCCTTTTTCTCGAAAGAACAGAGGATTCTATTCCCGCTTATTTCTTGTAAAGAAACCCTCCGGGGACTGGCGCCTCATCCTGGACTTAAGAGTACTAAACAAGTTTCTAAAGAAACAGTCGTTCAGGATGGTAACACTTCAGGATGTCCTGCGTCTTTTAAATGCTGGAGATCTGATGGCATCCCTAGACCTCCAGGATGCTTACTTTCATATTCCCATACATCGCAACCACCGCAAATTCCTCAGGTTCAGAGTGGGTGGTATGCACCTCTAATTTCGAGTTCTCCCATTCGGTCTCAAATCGGCCCCCAGAATCTTCACAAAAATGTTGGCTCCGGTAGCAGCGCATCTCCGCCAGTCGGGTATCCAGGTTTTTCCTTACTTGGACGACTGGCTCATAAAGGCACCCTCAAAGCCGCAAGTAATGAGTCATATTTCGTATTGCCTTCAATTATTAAACAGCCTGGGGTTTGTAGTCAACTACCAGAAATCTCAGCTTCCCCCCAAACAAGTATTAAACTTCTTAGGAGCAATACTAGACACAGTCCACAACAAAGCGTACCCATCTCACGAGAGGAAACAAAAACTAACCTCCTTAGCAGGCAGACTCTCCACAAAAAAGTTTGTTTCAGTCCGCATCTATAAATCATTGCTAGGGATGATCTCATCTTGCATTCCGCTCAGACTGCAGGCTCCATATGCGACCCCTGCAAGAGCAATTGGACATACAATGGACCCAGATCAACGGTTCGTTCGAAGACAAGATTCACATAACACCTCTAATGCAAAACACTGAGGTGGTGGGCGACTCTAACCAATTTGTCAAACTGACTTTTATTCCTTCATCAAACACCCAGTTACATAGTAACAACGGATGCCTCTCTCGAAGGATGGGGTGCACACTGCCAGGACCGGCAAATCAGCGGATCCTGGAATGCAAAAGAGGTTCAACGCCACATCAATTACCTAGAACTCAAAGCGATACACTTAGCTCTAAAAGCTTTCTTGCCAAAGCTACAAAATTCAAGCGTCTTAATCAGGACGAACATCACAACCAGCATGTTTTATCTAAACAAGCAAGGAGTCACGAGATCCCTACAACTCTCGCAGCTAGCTCAAGAAATCTGGACATGGGCCATCAAGCACAATATTTCACTCAAAGCGGAGCCATACTGAAACATCCTGCCTCGGAACCGAAATCGAGTTCCTACACCGAGGAACAGGGCCTGTCCTCACAGATGCAAGGACACAAATTTGGACAGGAGCTAGAGGCAGGGGAGCCAGATTACACTCAAAGGAGGCTCCACATTCAGAAAGACACAGGGAAGATCAGTACTCTCCCTCCAATCCGAATTAAAAGGAAACTTGCCTTCCAAGAGAAAGACAAGCAGCCACAAGCAAAGGTGGCAAAACAAGTAACTCCGCCACCATCTCCACAACGCTCACCACAACCATCACCGGTAGCCACTCCACCAATGATGCAGTCTCCAACTCATGCAGGGATGAATCAGGATGATCCAGACGCATGGGATCTTTATGATGCGCCTGTATCAGATAACAGTCCCGACTGTTATCCAGTGAGACCGTCACCACCTGAGGACAGTACTGCCTACACACAGGTGGTGTCAAGAGCAGCTGCGTTTCACAATGTCACCCTGCACGCAGAACCGATAGAAGATGACTTTCTATTTAATACACTGTCGTCCACACATAGCCAGTACCAGAGTCTCCCTATGTTACCGGGAATGATGAAACACTCCAAACAAGTGTTTCAGGAGCCTGTGAAAGGCAGGGCCATTACTCCAAGGGTGGATAAAAAGTACAAACCGCCACCAACAGACGCAGAAATTAACACCAGACTCAGTGGTAGTAGGGGCAGACTGCAAAAGGGCGAACTCACACACCTCAGGAGATGCACCACCTCCAGACAAGGAAAGTCGCAAGTTTGACGCTGCGGGGAAAAGGGTTGCGGCACAGGCAGCCAACCAATGACGCATTGCCAACTCACAGGCCTTGCTGGCTAGATATGATAGGGCTCATTGGGACGAAATGCAACATTTCATAGAACACCTACCCAAAGAGTTCCAAAAGAGAGCACAACAAGTAGTGGAGGAAGGCCAGAGTATCTCTAACAATCGGATACGGTCAGCAATGGATGCAGCTGACACAGCTGCTAGACTGTAAATACAGCAGTGACCATACGGAGACACACATGGCTGCGTACATCAGGATTCAAGCCGGAAATACAACAAGCCGTGCTGAATATGCCCTTTAACGGACATCAGTTGTTTGGGCCGGAGGTCGACACTGCTATCGAAAAACTTAAAAAGGACACAGATACGGCCAAAGCCATGGGCGCACTCTACTCCCCACAGAGCAGAGGCACATTTCGTAAAACACAGTTTAGAGGGGGGTTTCGGGGACAGAGCACAGAACCCTCAACCTCGCAAACAAGACCCACTTACCAAAGTCAATATCAGCGGGGGAGTTTTCGGGGACAATACAGAGGGGGACAGTTCCCAAAGAATAGAGGGAAGTTCCAGAGTCCCAAAACTCCGCAAAATAAACAGTGACTTCAACGTCACAAATCCCCAACACATAACACCAGTTGGGGGGAGACTAACCAATTTTTACAAAAACTGGGAAGAAATAACAACAGACACGTGGGTCCTAGCCATTATCCAACATGGTTATTGCATAGAATTTCTAGAATTCCCTCCAAATGTCCCACCGAAAACACACAACATGTCCAAACAACACTTGGATCTTTTACAACTGGAGGTCCAAGCATTGTTGCAAAAAGATGCAATAGAGCTAGTACCAATTCATCAGAAGGGAACAGGAGTTTACTCCCTGTACTTTCTCATACCCAAAAAAGACAAAACTCTAAGACCTATCCTAGATCTCAGAACATAAAACATCTACATCAAATCAGATCACTTTCATATGGTGACACTGCAAGACGTGATCCCATTGCTCAAACAACAAGACTACATGACAACACTAGACCTCAAGGATGCGTATTTCCATATACCTATACATCCTTCCCACAGAAAGTACTTAAGGTTTGTAATCCAGGGGGTACATTACCAGTTCAAAGTGTTGCCATTCGGGATAACAACAGCACCAAGAGTTTTTACAAAATGCCTGGCTGTAGTGGCAGCTCATATCAGAAGACAGCAAATACATGTGTACCCGTACCTAGACGATTGGTTAATCAAAACCAATACGCAAGAACAGTGTTCACAACACACAAAGTATGTCATAGAAACCCTTCACAAGCTAGGTTTCTCACTCAACTACAACAAATCACACCTACAGCCGTGTCAAATACAACAGTACTTAGGAGCAATAATCAACACAACAAAAGGGATTGCCACTCCAAGTCCACAAAGGGTACAGGCATTCCAAAATGTAATACAAGCCATGCACCCAAAACAGAAGTTACAGGTAAAATTAGTGATGAAGCTACTAGGCATGATGTCCTCATGCATAGCCATTGTCCCAAACGCAAGATTACACATGCGGCCCTTACAACAGTGCCTAGCATCACAATGGTCACAGGCACAGGGTCAACTTCAAGATCTAGTGTTGATAGACCGCCAAACATACACCTCGCTTCAATGGTGGAACACTATAAATGTAAACAGAGGGCGGCCTTTTCAAGACCCAGTGCCACAATACGTAATCACGACGGACGCTTCCATGATAGGGTGGGGAGCACACCTCAACCAACACAGCATCCAAGGACAATGGGACACTCAGCAGAAACAGCTTCACATAAATCACTTAGAACTACTAGCAGTATTTCTAGCGCTGAAAGCATTTCAACCTATGATAACCCACAAAACATTCTTGTCAAAACAGACAACATGACAACAATGTATTATCTGAACAAACAGGGAGGGACACACTCGACACAGCTGTGTCTCTTAGCACAGAAAATATGGCATTGGGCGATTCACAACCACATTCGCCTAATAGCGCAGTTCATACCAGGGATTCAAAACCAGTTAGCCGACAATCTCTCTCGGGATCACCAACAGGTCCACGAATGGGAGATTCATCCCCAAATACTAAATACTTCCAAAGATGGGGAACACCACAAATAGACCTATTTGCAACAAAAGAAAACGCAAAATGCCAAAACTTCGCATCCAGGTACCCACAGGCTCAATCTCAAGGCAATGCGTTATGGATGAGTTGGTCAGGGATATTTGAATACGCTTTTCCCCCTCTCCCACTCCTTCCGTATCTAGTAAACAAATTGAGTCAAAACAAACTCAAACTCATATTACTAGCACCAACTTGGGCACGAAAACCTTGGTACACAACACTACTAGATCTCTCAGTAGTGCCTCATATCAAACTGCCAAACAGACCAGATCTGTTATCTCAACACAAACAGCAGATCAGACATCCAAATCCAGCATCGCTGAATCTAGCAATTTGGCTCCTGAAGTCCTAGAATTCGGACACCTAGACCTTACACAAGAATGTATAGAGGTCATAAAACAAGCAAGAAAAACAACCACAAGACATTGCTACGCAAGTAAGTGGAAAAGATTTGTTTATTACTGCCATAATAATCAAATTCAACTATTACACACATCTGCTAAGGACATCGTAAGCTACCTACTACACTTAGAAAAGTCAAAATTAGCTTTTTCATCCATTAAAATACATCTCACTGCAATTTCAGCTTATCTGCAAATTACACACTCAACTTCATTATTCAGAATCCCAGTCATAAAAGCATTTATGGAGGGTTTGAAAAGAATTATACCACCAAGAACACCACCAGTTCCTTCGTGCAACCTCAACATTGTGTTAACACGACTCATGGGTCCACCTTTTGAACCCATGCATTCATGTGAGATACAATACTTAACGTGGAACGTAGCATTTTTAATAGCCATCACATCTCTAAGAAGAGTAAGTGAAATACAAGCCTTTACCGTACAAGAACCCTTTATTCAAATACACAAGCATAAAGTAGTTCTACGAACAAATCCTAAGTTCTTACCTAAAGACATATCACCGTTCCACTTAAACCAAACAGTGGAACTCCCAGTGTTCTTTCTAGAACCAGATTCTGTAGCTGAGAGAGCATTACATACATTAGACTTCAAAAGGGCACTAATGTACTACATTGATAGAACAAAACAAATTCGCAAAACAAAACAATTGTTCATTGCTTTCCAAAAACCTCACACAGGTAATCCAATATCCAAACAAGGCATTGCCAGATGGATAGTTAAATGTATTCAAACCTGTTATATAAAAGCAAAAAGAGAACGGCCTATTACAGCAAAGGCACACTCGACTAGAAAGAAAGGTGCTACCATGGCCTTTCTAGGAAACATACCAATGACTGAAATATGTAAGGCAGACACATGGTTTACGCCTCATACATTTACCAAACATTACTGCGTGGATGTGTTAACAACACAGCAAGCCACAGTAGGACAAGCAGTACTACGGACTTTATTTCAAACAACTTCAACTCCTACAGGCTGAACCACCGCTTTTGGGGAGATAACTGCTTACTAGTCTATGCACAGCATGTGTATCTGCAGCTACACATGCCATTGAACGGAAAATGTCACTTACCCAGTGTACATCTGTTCGTGGCATGAGACGTGCAGATTCACATGCGCCCTCCCACCTCCCCGGGAGCCTGTAGCCGTTTTAAGTTGAGAAATATTAATCTTGAACATTTGTAAATTTGTAAATATATCACTTTAAAACACATTATGTACATATATATTTACTCCATTGCATGGGCACTATTACTATATACACAACTCCTAACTCACCCTCTGCGGGGAAAACAATCTAAGATGGAGTCGACGCCCATGCGCAATGGAGCCGAAATGGGAGGAGTCCCTCGATCTCGTGACTCGAAAAGACTTCTTCGAAGAAAAACAACTTGTAACACTCCGAGCCCAACACTAGATGGCGGGATGTGCACAGCATGTGAATCTGCAGCGTCTCATGCCACGAACAGATGTACACTGGGTAAGTGACATTTTCCATTAAAAAAAAATATATATATATATATTTATATATATGTATAAATGTATACTAACGTGAGTGACATCACTTAGAGAATTACGATAAAATTACAGTCAAATTAATTCGCTATTTCTCAAACATTACTGCTCATTATTCTGATTCAAGCATGTGAATCTATGAAAGATCCAATACTGGAGAAGAAAATTAGGGCCAGATCTAGCAAATTTGGAAATTGCGACTTGCAATTTGCGAGTCGCAATTTCCAATGCAGAACGGTGTCTCAGACACCGTCTGCGACTTGCTATGGGGTCGCAATGACCCACCTCATTAATATTAATGAGGTGGGTCGCAAATTGCGGCCCCATAGCGAGTCTAGGCACTCGCAAACATGGAGGCCTGCTGTCGTCAGCAGACCTCCATGTTCGTGACTGCTTTATCAATAAAGCAGTTTTTTTTTTTTAAGTGTAGCCCGTTTTCCTTAAAGGAAAATGAGCTGCACTTTAAAAAAAAACGAAACCTTTAGTTTCGGTATTTTTTCAGGGCAGGTAGTGGTCCCTTGGACATCTACCTGCCATGAAAAAATAATTTTGGGTCCATTCACAAAGTGGAAGGGGTCCCATGGGGACCCCTTCCAATTTGCGAGTGGGTTACCATCCCCTTGAAGTGGATGGTAACTGCGATACCCTTTGCGACCGCATATGCGGTCACAAATGGTATTGCATTCCACTCCGAATCGCAAATAGGAAGGGAACACCCCTTCCTATTTGCGATTCTGAAATGCATATTGCGAGTCGGTCCCGACTCGCAATATGCATTTCTGCATAGGGAAATGCGTTTAGCGAGTCGCAAACGGCAATTTTTGCAGTTTGCGACTCATTAAACGTTTCCTGCATCTGGCCCTTAGTTATTTACCTGTAACTGCAGCTCTCCAGTATTGGTATCTTTCATAGATTCACATGCGACCCACCCTCCTCCCCTCAGAGGCTCCCCTATTATACAGATATTAAACTTCACACTTCTACTAGAAAATCTGAGGGAATTCAGCCTCTGTTGGGAGTGTTTGGGAGGGGCTGAATCCTGATTGGTTGACACTGAAGTTTGGATCTTTGCACAAAACAAAGTGGATAGACTGTAAAATACCCTAAGAGGCCTACTGAGGCCTACTGGTTTTAAACTTACTGACTTACTGCTTTATGTATTTAAACTTACTGTGAGGCTCCCACCTCGACGACTAGGATGATTCAAGCATGTGAATCTATGAAAGATACCAATACTGGAGATCTGCAGTTACAGGTAAGTAACTAATTTTCTTCTCTGACTTATTCTCTCAATAAACGCAGGGGGGTTAGAGACTTCTTATTGCACTTTCCTTACCTTAGAATTTCCCCCCGGCTTCAGACTGGATCAAGAGAGTTTTTCTTCGAGCAGTACCCCTGCGTGCGCCATCAGGTGGCGTCAGTCGACTCCATGTCCGTCGTTGGCGGTGTGATGACGTTGAGGTTGTGTAGGAAAATGCCACTGTTGGCATGGTTACCCCCTAACTTTTTGTCTTTTGTTGATGCTAGTTTTGACTGAAAGTGTGCTGGGACCCTGCTAACCAGGCCCCAGCACCAGTGTTCTTTCCCTAAACTGTACCTTTGCCTCCACAATTGGCACAGCCCTGGCACACAGTTAAGTCCCTTGTAAATGGTACCCCTGGTACCAAGGACCCTGTGGCCAGGGAAGGTCTCTAAGGGCTGCAGCATGTATTATGCCACCCTGGGGACCCCTCATTCAGCACATGCACACTGCCTCACAGCTTGTGTGTGCTGGTGGGGAGGAAAGACTAAGTCGACATGGCACTCCCCTCAGGGTGCCATGCCCACAACCCTGTGGCATAGGTAAGTCACCACTCTAGCAGGCCTTAAAGCCCTAAGGCAGGGTGTACTATACCACAGGTGAGGAAATAGCTGCATGAGCACTATGCCCCTACAGTGTCTAAGTCCATTCTTAGACATTGTAAGTGCAGGGTAGGGTCGATGCCTCGGCCGGAATGTGCTTTATAAATACAAAATATAAATACAAATACAAATAAAGAGTATATGGTCTCTGGGAGCTTGTCAAACACGAACTCCACAGTTCCATATTGGCTACACTGAATACTGGGAAGTTTGGTAGCAAACTTCTCAGCACAATAAATCCACACTGATGCCAGTGTGAGACTTATTGAGAGATGCACCCAGAGGGTATGTTAGATATGCCCCCTGTATGCCAGCCTAGCACTACTAGTGCTAGGCTGACCAGTTTCTACCAGCCTGTCACCTCCTGACTAGTTTCTGGCCACATGGGGTGAGTGCCTTTGTGCATTTTGTGGCCAGGAACAAAGCCTGTCCTGGGTAGACGTGCTTCACGCCTCCCTCTGCAGGAACTGTACACCTGGTGGTGAGCCTCAAAGGCTCAAGCCTGGTGTTACAATGCCCCAGGGTACCCCAGCTAGTGGAGATGCCCAGCCCCGGACTCAGCCCCCCGCTTTTGGCGGTAAGTCTGGAGGAAATAATGAGAAAAACAAGGAGTCATCATCCTCCAGCCAGGACAGCCCCTAAGGTGCCCTGAGCTGAGGTGACCCCTGCCTTAGGAAATCCTCCATCTTGCTTTGGAGGATTTCCCCCCAATAGAATTAGGGGTGTGTCCCCCCCTCCCCAGAGGGAGTAGGCGCAAGCAGGGAGTAACCACCCTCGGGACAGTAGCCTTTGGCTACTGCCCTCCTGACCTAAACACACCCCTAAATCTAGTATTTAGGGGCGACCCTGAACCCAGGAAAACTGATTTCCTGACAACCTAAAGAAGAAGGACTGCTGACCTGAAAGCCCCGAAGAGACGACTGAGACGACAACTGACTTGGCCCCAGCCCTACCGGCCTGTCTCCAGACTAAGAACCTGCAACAGCGACACATCCAGCAGGACCAGCGACCTCGGAGGACTCAGACAACTGACCTGCATCCGAAGGACCAAGAAACTCCGGTGGACAGCGGCTCTGTCCAAACAACAACAAACAAACTATCTTTAAAGGAACTCCAGCTTCACTCCTGAAGTGTGAGTTCCCAACATTCTGCACCCGACGCCCATGTCCAGAGGAACCAGCGGCACAGCGAGGACCCCCAGGTGACTCCCACGATGTGGCCACCCTAAGATGACCTCCCTGCACCCCCACAGCGTCGCCTGCAGAGAGAATCAGGAGGATCCCCCTGACCGCGACTGTCCGGTGACAAAGAACCCGACTCCTGGAAGAAGCACTGCACCCGCAGCCCCCAGGTCCAAGAGAAGTCAGCTACCGGTACATGAGTGACCAGCAGGCGACCCTCCTTCTTGCCCAGTCGGTGGCTTGCCTTCATCGCCAGAGTGAACCCGGGGTCCTTCCATTGATTTCTATCTAAAACCAGACACCTACTTCACGCACTGCACCCGGCCGCCCCTGAGGGTGTACTGTGTGTGCCTGTTTGGGACCCCCCCCAGTGCTCTACTAAACCCCCTGTGAGAAGGTAGCCTCTTTCTAGCCTTGTTACCCCCACTTTTGGCCTGTTTGTGAGTGTATGTCAGGGTGTTTGTCACTGTTTTCACTGTCTCACTGGGATCCTGATAGCCAGGCCTCAGTGCTCATAGTGAAAACACTATGGTTTCAGTATGTTTGTTATGTGTCACTGGGATCCTGCTGGTCAGGACCCCAGTGCTCATAGGTTTGTGGCCTATATGTATGTGTCACTGGGATCCTGTCACACAGGGCCCCAGTGCTCATAGGTGTGCATGTATATGTTCCCTGTGTGGTGCCTAACTGTCTCACTGAGGCTCTGCTAACCAGAACCTCAGTGGTTATGCTCTCTCATTACTTTCAAATTGTCACTAACAGGCTAGTGACCAATTTTACCAATTTACATTGGCTTACTGGAACACCCTTATAATTCCCTAGTATATGGTACTGAGGTACCCAGGGTATTGGGGTTCCAGGAGATCCCTATGGGCTGCAGCAATTCTTTTGCCACCCATAGGGAGCTCTGACAATTCTTACACAGGCCTGCCACTGCAGCCTGAGTGAAATAACGTCCACGTTATTTCACAGCCATTTTACACTGCACTTAAGTAACTTATAAGTCACCTATATGTCTAACCTTTACCTGGTAAAGGTTAGGTGCAAAGTTACTTAGTGTGAGGGCACCCTGGCACTAGCCAAGGTGCCCCCACATTGTTCAGAGCCAATTCCCTGAACTTTGTGAGTGCGGGGACACCATTACACGCGTGCACTACATATAGGTCACTACCTATATGTAGCTTCACCATGGTAACTCCGAATATGGCCATGTAACATGTCTATGATCATGGAATTGCCCCCTCTATGCCATCCTGGCATAGTTGGCACAATCCCACGATCCCAGTGGTCTGTAGCACAGACCCTGGTACTGCCAAACTGCCCTTCCTGGGGTTTCACTGCAGCTGCTGCTGCTGCCAACCCCTCAGACAGGCATCTGCCCTCCTGGGGTCCAGCCAGGCCTGGCCCAGGATGGCAGAACAAAGAACTTCCTCTGAGAGAGGGTGTGACACCCTCTCCCTTTGGAAAATGGTGTGAAGGCAGGGGAGGAGTAGCCTCCCCCAGCCTCTGGAAATGCTTTGTTGGGCACAGAGGTGCCCAATTCTGCATAAGCCAGTCTACACCGGTTCAGGGACCCCTTAGCCCCTGCTCTGGCGCGAAACTGGACAAAGGAAAGGGGAGTGACCACTCCCCTGACCTGCACCTCCCCTGGGAGGTGTCCAGAGCTCCTCCAGTGTGCTCCAGACCTCTGCCATCTTGGAAACAGAGGTGCTGCTGGCACACTGGACTGCTCTGAGTGGCCAGTGCCACCAGGTGACGTCAGAGACTCCTGCTGATAGGCTCCTTCAGGTGTTAGTAGCCTTTCCTCTCTCCTAGGTAGCCAAACCCTCTTTTCTGGCTATTTAGGGTCTCTGTCTCTGGGGAAACTTTAGATAACGAATGCATGAGCTCAGCCGAGTTCCTCTGCATCTCCCTCTTCACCTTCTGATAAGGAATCAACCGCTGACCGCGCTGGAAGCCTGCAAACCTGCAACATAGTAGCAAAGACGACTACTGCAACTCTGTAACGCTGATCCTGCCGCCTTCTCGACTGTTTTCCTGCTTGTGCATGCTGTGGGGGTAGTCTGCCTCCTCTCTGCACCAGAAGCTCCGAAGAAATCTCCCGTGGGTCGACGGAATCTTCCCCCTGCAACCGCAGGCACCAAAAAGCTGCATTACCGGTCCCTTGGGTCTCCTCTCAGCACGACGAGCGAGGTCCCTCGAATCCAGCGACGCTGTCCAAGTGACCCCCACAGTCCAGTGACTCTTCAGCCCAAGTTTGGTGGAGGTAAGTCCTTGCCTCACCTCGCTGGGCTGCATTGCTGGGAACCGCGACTTTGCAGCTACTCCGGCCCCTGTGCACTTCCGGCGGAAATCCTTCGTGCACAGCCAAGCCTGGGTCCACGGCACTCTAACCTGCATTGCACGACTTTCTAAGTTGGTCTCCGGCGACGTGGGACTCCTTTGTGCAACTTCGGCGAGCACCGTTTCACGCATCCTCGTAGTGCCTGTTTCTGGCACTTCTCCGGGTGCTACCTGCTTCACCGAGGGCTCTTTATCTTGCTCGACGTCCCCTCTCTCTGCAGGTCCAATTTGCGACCTCCTGGTCCCTCCTGGGCCCCAGCAGCGTCCAAAAACGCCAAACGCACGATTTGCGTGTAGCAAGGCTTGTTGGCGTCCTTCCGGCGGGAAAACACTTCTGCACGACTCTCCAAGGCGAGAGGGATCCGTCCACCAAAGGGGAAGTCTCTAGCCCTTTTCGTTCCTGCAGAAACCTCAGCTTCTTCTGTCCAGTCGAAGCTTCTTTGCACCCGCAGCTGGCATTTCCTGGGCATCTGCCCATCTCCGACTTGCTTGTGACTTTTGGACTTGGTCCCCTTGTTCCACAGGTACCCTAGATTGGAAATCCACAGTTGTTGCATTGCTGGTTTGTGTCTTTCCTGCATTATTCCTCTAACACGACTCTTTTGTCCTTAGGGGAACTTTAGTGCACTTTGCACTCACTTTTCAGGGTCTTGGGGAGGGTTATTTTTCTAACTCTCACTATTTTCTAATAGTCCCAGCGACCCTCTACAAGGTCACATAGGTTTGGGGTCCATTCGTGGTTCGCATTCCACTTTTGGAGTATATGGTTTGTGTTGCCCCTATCCCTATGTTTCCCCATTGCATCCTATTGTAACTATACATTGTTTGCACTGTTTTCTAAGACTATACTGTATATTTTTGATATTGTGTATATATATCTTGTGTATATTTCCTATCCTCTCACTGAGGGTACACTCTAAGATACTTTGGCATATTGTCATAAAAATAAAGTACCTTTATTTTTAGTATAACTGTGTATTGTGTTTTCTTATGATATTGTGCATATGACACTAAGTGGTACTGTAGTAGCTTCACACGTCTCCTAGTTCAGCCTAAGCTGCTCTGCTAAGCTACCATTATCTATCAGCCTAAGCTGCTAGACACCCTATACACTAATAAGGGTTAACTGGGCCTGGTGCAAGGTGCAAGTACCCCTTGGTACTCACTACAAGCCAGTCCAGCCTCCTACATTGGTTGTGCAGTGGTGGGATAAGTGCTTGAGACTACTTACCACTCTTGTCATTGTACTTTTCATAAGAGAAAAATATACAAAACAAGGTCAGTGTATATACACATAGCCAAAAAGTTTTGCATTTCCTCTTTTCACTCTTTTCTAAGTGCTGAAAAGTACTCCTAAACTTTCAAAAAGTTCTTAAAAGTTTAAAAAGTTTTTTTCTGTCTTTCCAAAAAGTTCTGAAAACTTTTTTCTCTTTTTCTATCACTTTAACTCTCTCTAAAAAATGTCTGGCACAGGAAAAAATGTTGAACTGTCCAAACTTGCATATGATCACCTTAGCTGGAAAGGAGCAAGGAGTCTCTGCATAGAGAGAGGTTTGAGTGTAGGGAAGAATCCTTCCTTAGAACTGTTAATTAATATGCTTAGAGTACAGGATAAGGCCATAAGTGCCCAATCTGTAGAAAAAGTAGCTAATGGTTCTCAATCTGATCCAGGGACTCCCCCAGGAAAAGATTCAGGAAAGAAACTTCTCAGCCTGCCCATTACTAGACAGTCTAGCATAGTTGGTACAGAGGTTGAATCACACCATACTGATGGTGTGCTCTCACATTATACTGGTAGCCAAGCTGTTAGGGTGCCCTCTGTAAGGGACAGGTCTCCTTCTGTTCATTCCCATCATACCTCTGTATCTAGAAATGTCCCTCCCACCCACCCTGATGACAGATTGTTAGAAAGGGAGCTCAATAGATTGAGAGTGGAACAAGCCAGACTGAAGCTCAAGAAGCAACAGCTGGATTTGGATAGACAGTCTTTAGAATTAGAGAAGGGAAGACAGAAGTTGGGTTTAGATACCCATGGTGGCAGCAGCAGTATTCCCCATAGTCATCCTGCAAAAGAGCATGATTCCAGGAATCTGCACAAGATAGTTCCCCCTTATAAGGAGGGGGATGACATTAACAAGTGGTTTGCTGCACTTGAGAGGGCCTGTGCTGTACAGGATGTCCCTCAAAAGCAGTGGGCTGCTATCCTATGGCTATCATTTAGTGGAAAAGGTAGGGATAGGCTCCTTACTGTGAAAGAAAATGATGCCAATAATTTTACAGTTCTTAAGAATGCACTCCTGGATGGTTATGGCTTAACCACTGAACAGTACAGGATAAAGTTCAGAGAGACCAAAAAGGAGTCTTCACAAGACTGGGTTGATTTCATTGACCATTCAGTGAAGGCCTTGGAGGGGTGGTTACATGGCAGTAAAGTTACTGATTATGAAAGCCTGTATAACACAATCCTGAGAGAGCATATACTTAATAATTGTGTGTCTGATTTGTTGCACCAGTACCTGGTAGACTCTGATCTGACCTCTCCCCAAGAATTGGGAAAGAAGGCAGACAAATGGGTCAGAACAAGGGTGAACAGAAAAGTTCATTCAGGGGGTGACAAAGATGGCAATAAGAAGAAAGATGGTGAAAAATCTCAAGATAAGCATGGGGATAAGGGTAAAACCAAAGATCCCACTTCAAATCTTAAACAGTCTTCAGAGAGTGGGGATAAAACAAATTCTTCCTCTTCTTCCCAACCTGCACACATTAAAAAGCCTTAGTGCTTTGTGTGTAAAAATAGAGGCCATAGGCCAGGGGATAAGTCCTGTCCAGGTAAACCCCCTGAGCCTACCACCACTAATACATCAAGCTCTAGTGCCCCTAGCAGTAGTGGTACTAGTGGTGGGACTGCTGGCAACAGTCAAGCAAAGGGTGTAGTTGGGTTCACTTATGGGTCCATAGTGGAAACTGATGTAATCAGTCCCAAGACAGTTTCTGTCACACCTAGTGGCATTGGCCTTGCCACACTGGCTGCTTGTCCCCTTACAATGGATAAGTACAGGCAGACAGTTTCAATAAATGGTGTTGAGGCCTTGGCCTACAGGGACACAGGTGCCAGTTTCACTTTGGTGACTGAAAACCTAGTGCCTCCTGAACAACACATCATTGGACAACAGTATAAGATTATTGATGTCCATAACTCCACTAAGTTTCTTCCCTTAGCTATAATTCAGTTTAGTTGGGGTGGAGTTACTGGCCCTAAGCAGGTGGTGGTATCACCTAGCTTACCTGTAGACTGTCTCTTAGGTAATGACCTAGAGGCCTCAGGTTGGGCTGATGTAGAGTTTTATGCCCATGCAGCCATGCTGGGCATCCCTGAGGAATTGTTCCCTCTCATTTCAAGTGAAATGAAAAAGCAAAGGAGAGAAGGCCTGAAAACTCAGGATCCCTCTCCATCAACAGGTAAAAAGGGTATCACAGTATCCCCTAACCACCCTACCATTCAGGATACTATTCCTGTGGTGGGAGAAACCTCTCCTGGGGTGGCACCTGTTCCAAGGGAATCATCAGCTGGCAAAGCTGGACTCCCTGAGGTAGAAGTACCTCTCTGTGGGATAACTAACATTGGTGAGAAAAAGAGCACCATTTTAGTTAACATGGAGCATCCCTCCAACCCTCCCAGAGAAACTTTAGGGCAGAAACTCTGCACTGCCTCACAACACTTAGGACAGCATCCCTGCCCTAGTGTGGAGCTGATAGGACAGCATCCCTGCCCTGCTCCAACCCAAGAGAAACAGCATCCCTGTTCTCTCTTCCAGCCATATGGACAGTTTTTGCCCAGCTATGGCTTTTCTGAGACAGCATCCCTGTCTGGCATTTCCATCACTACAAATAGGTTCAGTGGACAATTCCCACTGCTCTAAACTAAAACTTACTGATAGAAACTCTAAAAATACATCTTCACATTGTTGCTTAGCTAAAAAACTTCAAACAGGGTGGTTTACATCCCCACAGGGAAGTAACCATATAGTGGATGATAAAGGGAGTAACCAGTCTATTGCAGAGCTACTCTCTACTTATCACCACTTAGACAATAAAGTCTCAACTGGCCAAGGTTAGCCTTATTGTCCTTCGTTTGGGGGGGGGTTGTGTGAGAAGGTAGCCTCTTTCTAGCCTTGTTACCCCCACTTTTGGCCTGTTTGTGAGTGTATGTCAGGGTGTTTGTCACTGTTTTCACTGTCTCACTGGGATCCTGATAGCCAGGCCTCAGTGCTCATAGTGAAAACACTATGGTTTCAGTATGTTTGTTATGTGTCACTGGGATCCTGCTGGTCAGGACCCCAGTGCTCATAGGTTTGTGGCCTATATGTATGTGTCACTGGGACCCTGTCACACAGGGCCCCAGTGCTCATAGGTGTGCATGTATATGTTCCCTGTGTGGTGCCTAACTGTCTCACTGAGGCTCTGCTAACCAGAACCTCAGTGGTTATGCTCTCTCATTACTTTCAAATTGTCACTAACAGGCTAGTGACCAATTTTACCAATTTACATTGGCTTACTGTGTAGGAAGTTGGCTCTGTATGTGCTATTTCAAAGTAAGGAATAGCATGCACAGAGTCCAAGGGTTCCCCTTAGAGGTAAAATAGTGGTAAAAATAGATAATACTAATGCTCTATTTTGTGGTAGTGTGGTCGAGCAGTAGGCTTATCCAAGGAGTAGTGTTAAGCATTTGTTGTACATACACATAGACAATAAATGAGGTACACACACTCAGAGACAAATCCAGCCAATAGGTTTTTGTATAGAAAAATATCTTTTCTTAGTTTATTTTGAGAACCACAGGTTCAAATTCTACATGTAATATCTCATTCGAAAGGTATTGCAGGTAAGTACTTTAGGAACTTTAAATCATCAAAATTGCATGTATACTTTTCAAGTTATTGACAAATAGCTGTTTTAAAAGTGGACACTTAGTGCAATTTTCACAGTTCCTAGGGGAGGTAAGTTTTGATTAGTTTTTCCAGGTAAGTAAGACACTTACAGGGTTCAGTTCTTGGTCCAAGGTAGCCCACCGTTGGGGGTTCAGAGCAACCCCAAAGTCACCACACCAGCAGCTCAGGGCCGGTCAGGTGCAGAGTTCAAAGTGGTGCCCAAAACACATAGGCTAGAATGGAGAGAAGGGGGTGCCCCGGTTCCGGTCTGCTTGCAGGTAAGTACCCGCGTCTTCGGAGGGCAGACCAGGGGGGTTTTGTAGGGCACCGGGGGGGACACAAGTCCACACAGAAATTTCACCCTCAGCGGCGCGGGGGCGGCCGGGTGCAGTGTAGAAACAAGCGTCGGGTTTGTAATGGAAGTCAATGGGAGATCTAGGGATCTCTTCAGCGCTGCAGGCAGGCAAGGGGGGGGTTCCTCGGGGAAACCTCCACTTGGTCAAGGGAGAGGGACTCCTGGGGGTCACTCCTCCAGTGAAAAGTCCGGTCCTTCAGGTCCTGGGGGCTGCGGGTGCAGGGTCTCTCCCAGGTGTCGGGACTTTGGGTTCAAGGAGTCGCGGTCAGGGGAAGCCTCGGGATTCCCTCTGCAGGCGGCGCTGTGGGGGCTCAGGGGGGACAGGTTTTGGTACTCACAGTATCAGAGTAGTCCTGGGGTCCCTCCTGAGGCGTCGGATCTCCACCAGCCGAGTCGGGGTCGCCGGGTGCAGTGTTGCAAGTCTCACGCTTCTTGCGGGGAGCTTGCAGGGATCTTTAAAGTTGCTGGAAACAAAGTTGCAGCTTTTCTTGGAGCAGGTCCGCTGTCCTCGGGAGTTTCTTGTCTTTTCGAAGCAGGGGCAGTCCTCAGAGGATGTCGAGGTCGCTGGTCCCTTCGGAAGGCGTCGCTGGAGCAGGATCTTTGGAAGGCAGGAGACAGGCCGGTGAGTTTCTGGAGCCAAGGCAGTTGTCGTCTTCGGGTCTTCCGCTGCAGGGGTTTTCAGCTGGGCAGTCCTTCTTCTTGTTGCAGGAATCTAATTTTCTAGGGTTCAGGGTAGCCCTTAAATACTAAATTTAAGGGCGTGTTTAGGTCTGGGGGGTTAGTAGCCAATGGCTACTAGCCCTGAGGGTGGGTACACCCTCTTTGTGCCTCCTCCCAAGGGGAGGGGGTCACAATCCTAACCCTATTGGGGGAATCCTCCATCTGCAAGATGGAGGATTTCTAAAAGTTAGAGTCACCTCAGCTCAGGACACCTTAGGGGCTGTCCTGACTGGCCAGTGACTCCTCCTTGTTATTCTCATTATTTTCTCCGGCCTTGCCGCCAAAAGTGGGGCCTGGCCGGAGGGGGCGGGCAACTCCACTAGCTGGAGTGTCCTGCTGGGTTGGCACAAAGGAGGTGAGCCTTTGAGGCTCACCGCCAGGTGTGACAATTCCTGCCTGGGAGAGGTGTTAGCATCTCCACCCAGTGCAGGCTTTGTTACTGGCCTCAGAGTGACAAAGGCACTCTCCCCATGGGGCCAGCAACATGTCTCGGTTTGTGGCAGGCTGCTAAAACTAGTCAGCCTACACAGATAGTCGGTTAAGTTTCAGGGGGCACCTCTAAGGTGCCCTCTGTGGTGTATTTTACAATAAAATGTACACTGGCATCAGTGTGCATTTATTGTGCTGAGAAGTTTGATACCAAACTTCCCAGTTTTCAGTGTAGCCATTATGGTGCTGTGGAGTTCGTGTTTGACAGACTCCCAGACCATATACTCTTATGGCTACCCTGCACTTACAATGTCTAAGGTTTTGTTTAGACACTGTAGGGGTACCATGCTCATGCACTGGTACCCTCACCTATGGTATAGTGCACCCTGCCTTAGGGCTGTAAGGCCTGCTAGAGGGGTGTCTTACCTATACTGCATAGGCAGTGAGAGGCTGGCATGGCACCCTGAGGGGAGTGCCATGTCGACTTACTCGTTTTGTCCTCACTAGCACACACAAGCTGGCAAGCAGTGTGTCTGTACTGAGTGAGAGGTCTCCAGGGTGGCATAAGACATGCTGCATCCCTTAGAGACCTTCCTTGGCATCAGGGCCCTTGGTACTAGAAGTACCAGTTACAAGGGACTTATCTGGATGCCAGGGTCTGCCAATTGTGGATACAAAAGTACAGGTTAGGGAAAGAACACTGGTGCTGGGGCCTGGTTAGCAGGCCTCAGCACACTTTCAATTGTAAACATAGCATCAGCAAAGGCAAAAAGTCAGGGGGCAACCATGCCAAGGAGGCATTTCCTTACACAACCCCCCCCCAAACGAAAGAGGATGAGACTAACCTTTCCCAAGAGAGTCTTCATTTTCTAAGTGGAAGAACCTGGAAAGGCCATCTGCATTGGCATGGGCAGTCCCAGGTCTGTGTTCCACTATAAAGTCCATTCCCTGTAGGGAGATGGACCACCTCAACAGTTTAGGATTTTCACCTTTCATTTGCATCAGCCATTTGAGAGGTCTGTGGTCAGTTTGAACTAGGAAGTGAGTCCCAAAGAGGTATGGTCTCAGCTTCTTCAGGGACCAAACCACAGCAAAGGCCTCCCTCTCAATGGCACTCCAACGCTGCTCCCTGGGGAGTAACCTCCTGCTAATGAAAGCAACAGGCTGGTCAAGGCCATCATCATTTGTTTGGGACAAAACTGCCCCTATCCCATGTTCAGAGGCATCAGTCTGCACAATGAACTGCTTAGAATAATCTGGAGCTTTGAGAACTGGTGCTGAGCACATTGCCTGTTTCAGGGTGTCAAAGGCCTGTTGGCAGTCCACAGTCCAGTTCACTTTCTTGGGCATTTTCTTGGAGGTGAGCTCAGTGAGGGCTGTCACAATGGATCCATATCCCTTCACAAACCTCCTGTAGTACCCAGTCAAGCCAAGGAATGCCCTGACTTGAGTCTGGGTTTTTGGAGCTACCCAGTCCAGAATAGTCTGGATCTTGGGTTGGAGTGGCTGAACTTGGCCTCCACCTACAAGGTGTCCCAAGTAAACCACAGTTCCCTGCCCTATCTGGCATTTGGATGCCTTGATAGAGAGGCCTGCAGACTGCAGAGCCTTCAAAACCTTCCTCAGGTGGACCAGGTGATCCTGCCAGGTGGAGCTAAAGACAGCAATATCATCAAGATAAGCTGTGCTAAAGGACTCCAAGCCAGCAAGGACTTGATTCACCAACCTTTGGAAGGTGGCAGGGGCATTCTTTAAACCAAAGGGCATAACAGTAAACTGATAATGCCCATCAGGTGTGGAGAATGCTGTCTTTTCTTTTGCTCCAGGTGCCATTTTTATTTGCCAGTACCCTGCTGTCAAGTCAAAGGTACTTAGAAATTTGGCAGCACCTAATTTATCAATGAGCTCATCAGCTCTTGGAATTGGATGGGCATCTGTCTTGGTGACAGAATTGAGCCCTCTGTAGTCCACACAAAACCTCATCTCTTTCTTTCCATCTTTGGTGTGAGGTTTGGGGACTAAGACCACTGGGCTAGCCCAGGGGCTGTCAGAGCGCTCAATCACTCCCAATTCCAGCATCTTGTGGACTTCCACCTTGATGCTTTCCTTAACATGGTCAGACTGTCTGAAGATTTTGTTCTTGACAGGCATGCTGTCTCCTGTGTCCACATCATGGGTACACAGGTGGGTCTGACCAGGGGTTAGGGAGAAAAGCTCAGGAAACTGTTGTAGGACTCTCCTACAATCAGCCTGCTGTTGGCCAGAGAGGGTGTCTGAGTAGATCACTCCATCTACTGTGCCATCTTTTGGGTCTGATGACAGAAGATCAGGGAGAGGTTCACTCTCTGCCTCCTGATCCTCATCTGTTACCATTAACAGATTCACATCAGCCCTGTCATGGAAGAGCTTAAGGCGGTTCACATGGATCACCCTCTTGGGGCTCCTGCTTGTGCCCAGGTCCACCAAGTAGGTGACCTGACTCTTCCTCTCTAGTACTGGGTAAGGGCCACTCCATTTGTCCTGGAGTGCCCTGGGAGCCACAGGCTCCAGAACCCAGACTTTCTGCCCTGGTTGGAACTCAACCAGTGCAGCCTTTTGGTCATACCAAAACTTCTGGAGTTGTTGGCTGGCCTCAAGGTTTTTGGTTGCCTTTTCCATGTACTCTGCCATTCTAGAGCGAAGGCCAAGTACATAGTCCACTATGTCCTGTTTAGGCTCATGGAGAGGTCTCTCCCAGCCTTCTTTAACAAGGGCAAGTGGTCCCCTTACAGGATGACCAAACAGAAGTTCAAAGGGTGAGAACCCTACTCCCTTCTGTGGTACCTCCCTGTAAGCGAAAAGCAGACATGGCAGGAGGACATCCCATCTCCTTTTGAGTTTTTCTGGGAGCCCCATGATCATGCCCTTTAATGTCTTGTTGAATCTCTCAACTAAGCCATTAGTTTGTGGATGGTAAGGTGTAGTGAATTTATAAGTCACTCCACACTCATTCCACATGTGCTTTAGGTATGCTGACATGAAGTTGGTACCTCTGTCAGACACCACCTCCTTAGGGAAACCCACTCTGGTAAAGATACCAATGAGGGCCTTGGCTACTGCAGGGGCAGTAGTCGACCTAAGGGGAATAGCTTCAGGATACCTGGTAGCATGATCCACTACTACCAGGATATACATATTTCCTGAGGCTGTGGGAGGTTCCAGTGGACCAACTATGTCCACACCCACTCTTTCAAAGGGCACCCCCACCACTGGAAGTGGAATGAGGGGGGCCTTTGGATGCCCACCTGTCTTACCACTGGCTTGACAGGTGGGGCAGGAGAGGCAAAACTCCTTAACCATGTTGGACATATTGGGCCAGTAGAAGTGGTTGACTAACCTCTCCCACGTCTTGGTTTGTCCCAAATGTCCAGCAAGGGGAATGTCATGGGCCAACGTTAGGATGAACTCTCTGAACAGCTGAGGCACTACCACTCTCCTAGTGGCACCAGGTTTGGGGTCTCTGGCCTCAGTGTACAGGAGCCCATCTTCCCAATAGACCCTATGTGTTCCATTTTTCTTGCCTTTGGACTCTTCAGCAGCTTGCTGCCTAAGGCCTTCAAGAGAGGGACAGGTTTCTTGTCCCTTACACAGCTCTTCCCTTGAGGGTCCCCCTGGGCCTAAGAGCTCAACCTGATAAGGTTCAAGCTCCAAAGGCTCAGTTCCCTCAGAGGGCAGAACTTCTTCCTGAGAAGAGAGGTTCCCTTTCTTTGGCTGTGTTGCAGTTGGTTTCCCAACTGACTTTCCTGTTCTCTTGGTAGGCTGGGCCATTTTTCCAGACTCCAGCTCTACTTTTTCACCCTGTGCCTTGCACTGTGCTCTGGTTTTCACACACACCAGTTCAGGGATACCCAGCATTGCTGCATGGGTTTTTAGCTCTACCTCAGCCCATGCTGAGGACTCCAGGTCATTTCCAAGCAGACAGTCCACTGGGATATTTGAGGAGACCACCACCTGTTTCAGGCCATTGACCCCTCCCCATTCTAAAGTAACCATTGCCATGGGATGTACTTTTCTCTGATTGTCAGCGTTGGTGACTGTGTAAGTTTTTCCAGTCAGGTATTGGCCAGGGGAAACCAGTTTCTCTGTCACCATGGTGACACTGGCACCTGTATCCCTCAGGCCCTCTATTCTAGTCCCATTAATTAAGAGTTGCTGTCTGTATTTTTGCATGTTAGGCGGCCAGACAGCTAGTGTGGCTAAATCCACCCCACCCTCAGAAACTAGAGTAGCTTCAGTGTGGACCCTGATTTGCTCTGGGCACACTGTTGATCCCACTTGGAGACTAGCCATACCAGTGTTACCTGGATGGGAGTTTGGAGTGGAACCTTTCTTGGGACAGGCCTTGTCTCCAGTTTGGTGTCCATGCTGTTTACAGCTATGACACCAGGCCTTTTTGGGATCAAAGTTTTTACCCTTGTACCCATTGTTTTGTGAAGAGGCTCTGGGCCCACCCTCCTGTGCAGGTTTTTGGGGGCCTGTAGAAGACTCTTTACTATTTTTAGTTTTGGTTGTCTCATCACCCTTCTGCTGGGGAGTCTTTGTGACCCCTTTCTTTTGGTCACCCCCTGTTGAAGTCTTGGACACCCTTGTCTTGACCCAATGGTCCGCCTTCTTTCCCAATTCTTGGGGAGAAATTGGTCCTAGGTCTACCAGATGCTGATGCAGTTTATCATTGAAACAATTACTTAACAGGTGTTCTTTCACAAATAAATTGTACAGCCCATCATAATTACTTACACCACTGCCTTGAATCCAACCATCTAGTGTTTTCACTGAGTAGTCAACAAAGTCAACCCAGGTCTGGCTCGAGGATTTTTGAGCCCCCCTGAACCTAATCCTGTACTCCTCAGTGGAGAATCCAAAGCCCTCAATCAGGGTACCCTTCATGAGGTCATAAGATTCTGCATCTTGTCCAGAGAGTGTGAGGAGTCTATCCCTACACTTTCCTGTGAACATTTCCCAAAGGAGAGCACCCCAGTGAGATTTGTTCACTTTTCTGGTTACACAAGCCCTCTCAAAAGCTGTGAACCATTTGGTGATGTCATCACCATCTTCATATTTAGTTACAATCCCTTTGGGGATTTTCAACATGTCAGGAGAATCTCTGACCCTATTTATATTGCTGCCACCATTGATGGGTCCTAGGCCCATCTCTTGTCTTTCCCTCTCTATGGCTAGGATCTGTCTTTCCAAAGCCAATCTTTTGGCCATCCTGGCTAACTGGATGTCCTCTTCACTGGAGTTATCCTCAGTGATTTCAGAGTTGTTGGTCCCTCCTGTGAGGGAACCAGCATCTCTGACTATTATTTGTGGAGTCAGGGCTTGAGAAGCCCTGCTCTCCCTAAGTAGGACTGGAGGGGGGGAATTTCCCTCCAAGTCACTATCTTCATCCTCTGAGTTGCCATCCTCAGAGGGGTTGGCCTTTTCAAACTCTGCCAAAAGCTCCTGGAGCTGTACTTTGGTAGGTTTGGGGCCCATTGCTATTTTCTTTAGTTTACAGAGTGACCTTAGCTCTCTCATCTGTAGATGGAGGTAAGGTGTGGTGTCGAGTTCCACCACATTCACATCTGTGCTAGACATTATGCTTCTAAAAGTTGGAATACTTTTTAAGAAACTAAAACTGGTTCTAGAATCTAATTCAAACTTTTAACAAACTTTTAAACTCTAAAAGAAATGCTAACCAGGATCTAACACAAGGCCCTAGCAGGTCTTTTAAGAATTTAGAAAACTTTTCAAATTGCAAAAATCAATTTCTAATGACAATTTTGGAATTTGTCGTGTGATCAGGTATTGGCTGAGTAGTCCAGCAAATGCAAAGTCTTGTACCCCACCGCTGATCCACCAATGTAGGAAGTTGGCTCTGTATGTGCTATTTCAAAGTAAGGAATAGCATGCACAGAGTCCAAGGGTTCCCCTTAGAGGTAAAATAGTGGTAAAAATAGATAATACTAATGCTCTATTTTGTGGTAGTGTGGTCGAGCAGTAGGCTTATCCAAGGAGTAGTGTTAAGCATTTGTTGTACATACACATAGACAATAAATGAGGTACACACACTCAGAGACAAATCCAGCCAATAGGTTTTTGTATAGAAAAATATCTTTTCTTAGTTTATTTTGAGAACCACAGGTTCAAATTCTACATGTAATATCTCATTCGAAAGGTATTGCAGGTAAGTACTTTAGGAACTTTAAATCATCAAAATTGCATGTATACTTTTCAAGTTATTGACAAATAGCTGTTTTAAAAGTGGACACTTAGTGCAATTTTCACAGTTCCTAGGGGAGGTAAGTTTTGATTAGTTTTTCCAGGTAAGTAAGACACTTACAGGGTTCAGTTCTTGGTCCAAGGTAGCCCACCGTTGGGGGTTCAGAGCAACCCCAAAGTCACCACACCAGCAGCTCAGGGCCGGTCAGGTGCAGAGTTCAAAGTGGTGCCCAAAACACATAGGCTAGAATGGAGAGAAGGGGGTGCCCCGGTTCCGGTCTGCTTGCAGGTAAGTACCCGCGTCTTCGGAGGGCAGACCAGGGGGGTTTTGTAGGGCACCGGGGGGGACACAAGTCCACACAGAAATTTCACCCTCAGCGGCGCGGGGGCGGCCGGGTGCAGTGTAGAAACAAGCGTCGGGTTTGTAATGGAAGTCAATGGGAGATCTAGGGATCTCTTCAGCGCTGCAGGCAGGCAAGGGGGGGGTTCCTCGGGGAAACCTCCACTTGGTCAAGGGAGAGGGACTCCTGGGGGTCACTCCTCCAGTGAAAAGTCCGGTCCTTCAGGTCCTGGGGGCTGCGGGTGCAGGGTCTCTCCCAGGTGTCGGGACTTTGGGTTCAAGGAGTCGCGGTCAGGGGAAGCCTCGGGATTCCCTCTGCAGGCGGCGCTGTGGGGGCTCAGGGGGGACAGGTTTTGGTACTCACAGTATCAGAGTAGTCCTGGGGTCCCTCCTGAGGCGTCGGATCTCCACCAGCCGAGTCGGGGTCGCCGGGTGCAGTGTTGCAAGTCTCACGCTTCTTGCGGGGAGCTTGCAGGGATCTTTAAAGTTGCTGGAAACAAAGTTGCAGCTTTTCTTGGAGCAGGTCCGCTGTCCTCGGGAGTTTCTTGTCTTTTCGAAGCAGGGGCAGTCCTCAGAGGATGTCGAGGTCGCTGGTCCCTTCGGAAGGCGTCGCTGGAGCAGGATCTTTGGAAGGCAGGAGACAGGCCGGTGAGTTTCTGGAGCCAAGGCAGTTGTCGTCTTCGGGTCTTCCGCTGCAGGGGTTTTCAGCTGGGCAGTCCTTCTTCTTGTTGCAGGAATCTAATTTTCTAGGGTTCAGGGTAGCCCTTAAATACTAAATTTAAGGGCGTGTTTAGGTCTGGGGGGTTAGTAGCCAATGGCTACTAGCCCTGAGGGTGGGTACACCCTCTTTGTGCCTCCTCCCAAGGGGAGGGGGTCACAATCCTAACCCTATTGGGGGAATCCTCCATCTGCAAGATGGAGGATTTCTAAAAGTTAGAGTCACCTCAGCTCAGGACACCTTAGGGGCTGTCCTGACTGGCCAGTGACTCCTCCTTGTTATTCTCATTATTTTCTCCGGCCTTGCCGCCAAAAGTGGGGCCTGGCCGGAGGGGGCGGGCAACTCCACTAGCTGGAGTGTCCTGCTGGGTTGGCACAAAGGAGGTGAGCCTTTGAGGCTCACCGCCAGGTGTGACAATTCCTGCCTGGGAGAGGTGTTAGCATCTCCACCCAGTGCAGGCTTTGTTACTGGCCTCAGAGTGACAAAGGCACTCTCCCCATGGGGCCAGCAACATGTCTCGGTTTGTGGCAGGCTGCTAAAACTAGTCAGCCTACACAGATAGTCGGTTAAGTTTCAGGGGGCACCTCTAAGGTGCCCTCTGTGGTGTATTTTACAATAAAATGTACACTGGCATCAGTGTGCATTTATTGTGCTGAGAAGTTTGATACCAAACTTCCCAGTTTTCAGTGTAGCCATTATGGTGCTGTGGAGTTCGTGTTTGACAGACTCCCAGACCATATACTCTTATGGCTACCCTGCACTTACAATGTCTAAGGTTTTGTTTAGACACTGTAGGGGTACCATGCTCATGCACTGGTACCCTCACCTATGGTATAGTGCACCCTGCCTTAGGGCTGTAAGGCCTGCTAGAGGGGTGTCTTACCTATACTGCATAGGCAGTGAGAGGCTGGCATGGCACCCTGAGGGGAGTGCCATGTCGACTTACTCGTTTTGTCCTCACTAGCACACACAAGCTGGCAAGCAGTGTGTCTGTACTGAGTGAGAGGTCTCCAGGGTGGCATAAGACATGCTGCATCCCTTAGAGACCTTCCTTGGCATCAGGGCCCTTGGTACTAGAAGTACCAGTTACAAGGGACTTATCTGGATGCCAGGGTCTGCCAATTGTGGATACAAAAGTACAGGTTAGGGAAAGAACACTGGTGCTGGGGCCTGGTTAGCAGGCCTCAGCACACTTTCAATTGTAAACATAGCATCAGCAAAGGCAAAAAGTCAGGGGGCAACCATGCCAAGGAGGCATTTCCTTACATACTGGAACACCCTTATAATTCCCTAGTATATGGTACTGAGGTACCCAGGGTATTGGGGTTCCAGGAGATCCCTATGGGCTGCAGCAATTCTTTTGCCACCCATAGGGAGCTCTGACAATTCTTACACAGGCCTGCCACTGCAGCCTGAGTGAAATAACGTCCACGTTATTTCACAGCCATTTTACACTGCACTTAAGTAACTTATAAGTCACCTATATGTCTAACCTTTACCTGGTAAAGGTTAGGTGCAAAGTTACTTAGTGTGAGGGCACCCTGGCACTAGCCAAGGTGCCCCCACATTGTTCAGAGCCAATTCCCTGAACTTTGTGAGTGCGGGGACACCATTACACGCGTGCACTACATATAGGTCACTACCTATATGTAGCTTCACCATGGTAACTCCGAATATGGCCATGTAACATGTCTATGATCATGGAATTGCCCCCTCTATGCCATCCTGGCATAGTTGGCACAATCCCACGATCCCAGTGGTCTGTAGCACAGACCCTGGTACTGCCAAACTGCCCTTCCTGGGGTTTCACTGCAGCTGCTGCTGCTGCCAACCCCTCAGACAGGCATCTGCCCTCCTGGGGTCCAGCCAGGCCTGGCCCAGGATGGCAGAACAAAGAACTTCCTCTGAGAGAGGGTGTGACACCCTCTCCCTTTGGAAAATGGTGTGAAGGCAGGGGAGGAGTAGCCTCCCCCAGCCTCTGGAAATGCTTTGTTGGGCACAGAGGTGCCCAATTCTGCATAAGCCAGTCTACACCAGTTCAGGGACCCCTTAGCCCCTGCTCTGGCGCGAAACTGGACAAAGGAAAGGGGAGTGACCACTCCCCTGACCTGCACCTCCCCTGGGAGGTGTCCAGAGCTCCTCCAGTGTGCTCCAGACCTCTGCCATCTTGGAAACAGAGGTGCTGCTGGCACACTGGACTGCTCTGAGTGGCCAGTGCCACCAGGTGACGTCAGAGACTCCTGCTGATAGGCTCCTTCAGGTGTTAGTAGCCTTTCCTCTCTCCTAGGTAGCCAAACCCTCTTTTCTGGCTATTTAGGGTCTCTGTCTCTGGGGAAACTTTAGATAACGAATGCATGAGCTCAGCCGAGTTCCTCTGCATCTCCCTCTTCACCTTCTGATAAGGAATCAACCGCTGACCGCGCTGGAAGCCTGCAAACCTGCAACATAGTAGCAAAGACGACTACTGCAACTCTGTAACGCTGATCCTGCCGCCTTCTCGACTGTTTTCCTGCTTGTGCATGCTGTGGGGGTAGTCTGCCTCCTCTCTGCACCAGAAGCTCCGAAGAAATCTCCCGTGGGTCGACGGAATCTTCCCCCTGCAACCGCAGGCACCAAAAAGCTGCATTACCGGTCCCTTGGGTCTCCTCTCAGCACGACGAGCGAGGTCCCTCGAATCCAGCGACGCTGTCCAAGTGACCCCCACAGTCCAGTGACTCTTCAGCCCAAGTTTGGTGGAGGTAAGTCCTTGCCTCACCTCGCTGGGCTGCATTGCTGGGAACCGCGACTTTGCAGCTACTCCGGCCCCTGTGCACTTCCGGCGGAAATCCTTCGTGCACAGCCAAGCCTGGGTCCACGGCACTCTAACCTGCATTGCACGACTTTCTAAGTTGGTCTCCGGCGACGTGGGACTCCTTTGTGCAACTTCGGCGAGCACCGTTTCACGCATCCTCGTAGTGCCTGTTTCTGGCACTTCTCCGGGTGCTACCTGCTTCAGCGAGGGCTCTTTATCTTGCTCGACGTCCCCTCTCTCTGCAGGTCCAATTTGCGACCTCCTGGTCCCTCCTGGGCCCCAGCAGCGTCCAAAAACGCCAAACGCACGATTTGCGTGTAGCAAGGCTTGTTGGCGTCCTTCCGGCGGGAAAACACTTCTGCACGACTCTCCAAGGCGAGAGGGATCCGTCCACCAAAGGGGAAGTCTCTAGCCCTTTTCGTTCCTGCAGAAACCTCAGCTTCTTCTGTCCAGTCGAAGCTTCTTTGCACCCGCAGCTGGCATTTCCTGGGCATCTGCCCATCTCCGACTTGCTTGTGACTTTTGGACTTGGTCCCCTTGTTCCACAGGTACCCTAGATTGGAAATCCACAGTTGTTGCATTGCTGGTTTGTGTCTTTCCTGCATTATTCCTCTAACACGACTCTTTTGTCCTTAGGGGAACTTTAGTGCACTTTGCACTCACTTTTCAGGGTCTTGGGGAGGGTTATTTTTCTAACTCTCACTATTTTCTAATAGTCCCAGCGACCCTCTACAAGGTCACATAGGTTTGGGGTCCATTCGTGGTTCGCATTCCACTTTTGGAGTATATGGTTTGTGTTGCCCCTATCCCTATGTTTCCCCATTGCATCCTATTGTAACTATACATTGTTTGCACTGTTTTCTAAGACTATACTGCATATTTTTGATATTGTGTATATATATCTTGTGTATATTTCCTATCCTCTCACTGAGGGTACACTCTAAGATACTTTGGCATATTGTCATAAAAATAAAGTACCTTTATTTTTAGTATAACTGTGTATTGTGTTTTCTTATGATATTGTGCATATGACACTAAGTGGTACTGTAGTAGCTTCACACGTCTCCTAGTTCAGCCTAAGCTGCTCTGCTAAGCTACCATTATCTATCAGCCTAAGCTGCTAGACACCCTATACACTAATAAGGGATAACT
The DNA here is from genome assembly GCF_031143425.1 of Pleurodeles waltl. Lineage (NCBI taxonomy): Eukaryota > Metazoa > Chordata > Amphibia > Caudata > Salamandridae > Pleurodeles > Pleurodeles waltl. The sequence goes on along the minus strand of NC_090450.1, from coordinate 68,359,450 downwards.
GGGCCTGGTGCAAGGTGCAAGGTGCAAGTACCCCTTGGTACTCACTACAAGCCAGTCCAGCCTCCTACACCCCCCTGGTCTGCTCCCTGAGGACGCAGGTACTTACCTGCCAGCAGACCGGAACCGGAGCCCACCCTGTCTCCATAGGCGCCTATATTATTTGAGCCTTACTTTGACCTCTGCACCTGACCGGCCCGGAGTTGCTGGTGTTGGGTGTTTGGGGTTGACTGAAACCCCCAACGGTGGGCTGCCTATGCTTAGACTGAACTTGTAAGTGCTTTACTTACCTGAAAAACTAAATGTACTTACCTCCCCCAGGAACTCAGAATTTTGCACTGTCCACTTTTAAAATAGCTTATTGACAATTTTGACAAAACTGTGTACATTACTGTTTTACTTTAAAGTTCTATACTTACCTATGTAAAGTACCTTACAATATATGCATTTACTTGAAATCTGAATCTTGTGGTTCCAAAATAAATTCAGAAAATAATATTTTTCTATATTAAAACCTATTGGCCTGGAGTTAAGTCTTTGAGTATGTGTTCTCATTTATTGCCTGTGTGTACAACAAATGCTTAACACAGCCCTCTGGTAAGCCTAACTGCTCGACCACACTACCACAAATAGAGCATTAGTATTATCTCTTAGTGCCATTATCAACCTCTAAGTGGAACCCCTGGATTCTGTGCACACTGTCTCTCACTTTGAGATAGTACATACAGAGCCAGCTTCCTACAGGTTGTATATAGGTGCCACCCCGGCATGCTGTTGTCATTTCTTTTCTTTCTGTTACAGCCTATACGCAGATCCAGAGAAGAGCTACCCTCAGTCGCTTTTTCACTGACCTTTCAGCCCTTTTGTTGAATTTTGACTACTTGGTGCATCAAGATGTCTTCCCGTAAACCCGTATTCCAGCTGTGTGATTCCTCTCACCGCATGATGCCTGTGATGGTTTCACACCTCGTGTGCTTCTGGTGTCTGGAGTGCGACCACAATTCGAAGTCGTGCTCCGAGTGCCGGGCCATGAACCTGAAGGCTTTGAGGAAGCAGTCCCTAAAGCTCCAGACGGCCCGATGCTCAGCTCTGAGTCACTACCGGTCATAAGACCGCTCGCGGAGCCGCCGCCACTCATCGCACTCAAAGTTCTCCGGACATTTGGGTCGCAAGAAGTTGTCGTCTAAGAAGAATAATAAATGTTCAGCTTCACCCCGTCACTCAGATGATGCCACACAGGAGGCGCATCGTTCTTTTAGACCTCAGTCCTTATAGCCTGCTTCTGGGTCGGCCCGTGCCTCCCTGAGTTTCAGGAGCTGGAGCAACCCCTGCCCAACTCAGAGTTTTATGAGGCCATGCACCTTATCTTTGGGCAGGCTGACCCTCCTTGGGCCCAATAGGGTCGGCAGGGGCCCCCTCGTTTTCCACGCTGGCTGCATCGGCCCCTGCTCCAGAGGCCACCCTAGGGTCCGTTACCAGATCCGAGCTGATGACGGTCATGCCATTGTGACCTTCCCTAGTGGAGGTACAGAAGTCAGCGCTCCCAACGTCGTTCGGGCCCACAATCTACGTCGACCCCATACTCATTCCCGGAGCCGGAACCACGTTGCCCGATGTTGATTGAGACTTAAATGAAGATTTCATTCCCCAGGTTGGATCCTGACTCTTGTGCCCATGGGTACGGTAAGAGTATGGAGGAGTCACTGGACCCTCTGGAATACCAGCTTGAGGATGCTTACCATGGACAGGGCTCAAAAATTGGGTGAAGCCAATGGTTTAGACACCTTCTTTGACTCCGGCATGCTTTTTCCCCCCCTACCGTGGCTGCAGAGGAGGGAGCCTCATACTCAATGGTGGTGCGAAAAGCGGCTGAGGTCCTGGGTCTCCAGCTGCCTTCCGGGGCGGACAGGACTAACCTCCTGACTGAGGTACTTCAACCCGGGGCTTTCACATGTGAACCCCTTTTGCCCTTCAATAAAGCCCTCACTGATGTCCTGGTGGGGGATGTGGTCTAAACCCAGCACAAGGGCTCCTGTCAGTAGGCCAATTGCCCGCCGCCATAGGCCTGCGCCTAACGACCTTAAATTCCTGACCCAACGCCCTACGCCTGAGAGTCTAGTCTTCCCGGCTTCTTCCGCTTCTGGTGCATTCCATTCCGGACGGGGAATCAAAAAGACTGGACTAACTTGGGAAGAAGATGTTTTCTTCCTCCAGTCTGGCATTGCGGTCCGTGAACACCACATGCCTTTTGGACCTCTACTCACATACTTTATGGGATATGGTCACAGAGGTGCTGCCACAGGTCCTGGAGGAGGCCGGGCCACTTTTCCCAAGCTATTGCTGACTGGAGGGATGCAGCCTAATTCACGATTCGTTGTGGGCTGGACACGACCGACTCACTGGGCAGATCAGTTGCGTCGACGGTGGTCTTTTGGCACCACACTTGTTTGAGGATGTCTGGCTTTTCAAGGTTGTCCAGCAATCGCTTATGGACATGCCCTCTGATGGCATCCGTCTCTTTGGAGATAAATTGTCTCTCAAGCGCTTTAAAAAGTCCCGGACTACGGCTCGGTCCCCTAGCCTCCCAGCTGCTCTTCAACACCCCCCTTGGCCCGCTTTTCACCCCATTAGTGGCTGGGGGAGTGGCACCCAACTGCGTCCATTTCCCTCCAGCCAATGCGCCGCACATGCTTCCCGGCCTTATCATGGATGAGGACGTGGGATCCAACGTTCCTATGGATCAGGGAGCAAGTGGTCAACCCAGTCCAACCTGCAGCCTTCAAACCTTCCTAGTCTGTCACCCCAAGAACGGGGAGGGATGAGTGGGTCAGTAAGGAATCCGCAACTAGAATATGTCTCTACCAGATAATTTGTTACTGAAGGTAAGTAACTTGTTCATATAGTAATTAATTACCAGAATATCCGGATTTCTATATGCGCTCAGAAAGACTAATTAAAAGGTGATAAAAGAGATGCTTTATATACTTTGAGGGGTAGGCAGGTGGAAATCATGATCATAGTTCCTTTGCCTTTCCCTCAATCGGATTTTATGGCATCCGTGCACAATGATGTAAAACCATCTACATCAAAAGACTTTGTAAGCCATGTTTCCTGTAAGCAAATTAACTATGCCCCCCTTTGCAAATTTAGCCCAGGGGTGTTTTAAGTGTGTATTAGCCAAACCAGCTACATGCCATGATACTAATAATAATTCCGATACGCCTTCCTCATAGTTGGAAAGTGTGTTTGCCCCCTCAATCATTTCGTTTTTACTTTGATGAGCTGTTACAATCCCAAGGTCACTTGTAGGGATAATCCTATTGGTTTGAGTAAGTCATTCATTTTGGTCCACTAATGATAATTGAGGGAGTTGGAATTGGCTTGACTTTCAGGGTTTTCAAATTCAGTTGCCTCACATTTAGTAGAAATCAGATGTTGAAGACTTGAAAGAATGTATTCCACCGTAGATGTGTGTCTGAAGTTCGGCATAATACATTCTCCTTATAGTGTCGTCTTCGTTAGCCCTATCCATTTAGATCTTCTAACTTTTAGAGTTTCCTCAAAGAAAGTATTCAACGTGGGCGTCCTTTGTGCTAACCAATTTACAATTTTGTTTTTAAGCTCACCCCAGATTCCCTTTTTGTGGGAGTCAAGGCAGGAGCATCTGTTAAGATTACAACATAGGGTATGGATCCTGGTTGAAACTGGATAGCATCCATAGATAGGGAGTGGCTTTGGCCCAAACAGGTTTGTTGCCCTCTAGATATTCCACAAGAGACTTTTCTGGAGGCCTCACTTTGGGCTATTACCCTAAGCCTATTTTTGGTTTGCCCCATGATTGGATCAACTTCCAGTATAGGGCCCATGTTAGACAAATTGGTAGTGAGGGTCTGGTGTTGTGCACTTTAATAAGTCCTCTATCGTCCATACTTCCTTCTATTTCAGTAGATGTTTCTCCTCTCTCTTGGGGCAATGGACACATATTTTGAGTTTTTTGTAACAAGTCCAAGATATTCATCATCCCGATTTCTAGTTTTTCAAGTCTTCTAATTATCCCTTGTAGGGCCATCTTTAGCGTTCCACCATATTTTTAACTTTGCCAATGAATGGTTGGAGATCAGGCTCGGGCCCTGTATATTAACCTCTTCATTTATATTACATATTCTCATTCCCCTTTTCTTTTTCGCTGTTAAGGACACGCCAGTGAGGTTGAAAGATTCCAATTTGAGAGAGAGAATTATATGTGACACATAGATTATTATTAGGATTGGGATGCTTTTGGAGAAACAATTGTACTTCTAGAGGGTTAGACTGACCAACCATAGATTCTTCTACCATAATTAATTCCTCTGTAACTGCTTGTTGCGTATCTTCTAATCTTTCCTCCACACGTACTATCTCCTTGTTAATCATGCTCATTTCTCCTGATTAGTTTGTAATTGAGCCTGAAGTGGCCATGAGATTGGCTTTAGGGGGAGTTTTGGTAAAGTTTTCCTTTTGGCCATTTTATGAAATCTAAATAAAGTATTAAGGTAATAGAAAGTTGCACTTCCTTCGCTTAAACCGGTGGATGAAAGGGTGGTGGCCCAACATCAGATGGCAACGAACAGGCACAGACGGGTCGCTAGTGGCCCAGTTGTATCCCGCGCTGCTGGCCTCTGTGCTGGCTTAAGTGTGCCCCACTGAACTTTCTGCTGCCTTAAGTGCACCGACCTGCATGTTCCGAGCAGTATCCTCTGCCACAGGGATGCTGGAAAGCGTAGTCCTGGCCCCCTCCTTGCGTGGCAAGGTGTTGGTGTTCCGCACGTCACGCGCTGCAGGGCTCTCTGCTGCCTTAAGTGTACTCATCCATCCCATTCAGAGCCGACTCCCGTGCCACAGGAATGCTGGGAAGTGTAGTCCTGGCCCTCTCCTGGTGCGACAGGCTGCTGATGCAAAGTATGCATTTAAGTCATTAAGGAACGTGAAACGTTTGCCTTTATGCTTAGGTAGGAATCTAATGTTTAATAGTATTGTATTGAGTGCTCTTGCAGAACGAAATCTCTTCTAGATTCATATGCTTTGACAATCTCGCCATCTAGTGGGTGGGTCTGTACGCATCCTCGTTGCTTCCAAAAGTTTGTTAGTTTGTGGTTTGGTCGTCGACATGGGCGGAGCCCCTATATGTCGACCGTAATCCCACAATGCCAGTGTGCGTGCCCACCTTCTTCTAAGATTCTTTATTTACATTGTTGGGTTCAGGGGTGCATGGGAGAGCTTGCAATGCTTTTTGATGGAGGTTGTCGATCACTCCTCAAAGAACCAAAGAAAACAGTCAAGAGAACAGAGATCCACGCTGGAGAGCATTTTTTTGGGCATTTGTCTGGACAGATCAACATCTGTGAAAAGTTTCTTGGTTCCTTAACGCCATTTATAGCATGAACACAATCTTCTAATTTTGCCAGACTTGCCACGGAAAGTTCACTCTGAACGACAAACGTTCAGTCTGTATGTTCTGCTTTCCTCCAGACCATACGTTGGCAGACAATGTTCTGTGCTCTGTTTTAAACTGAAAACCCTAGTCCACAGGGACAAGATTCTTCGGGCACAGTGGGTGAGCACAGACATGGCAGGTGGAGATGGAGAATCAAAGTAAGGATGCTTTGCGGATGGAGGAGAAGGGTTTCCCCAAATAAGTAAAGACACTGTAGGCCCAGGGGGGAGCACGAAGGCTTGAAGTACGAGGTGTACGAGGTTTACACTGTAAAGACCCTAGGCCCACAGTGCCACATGCCCTAAGACACCTGATTCGTCGAAAGAATAGACAGTCAGCCATATGTCCAAGCTGCAGAAGCACGACTCTTTGAGCAATAACCCAGAGTCACTCAAAGCGAATCCCTCAACGCGAAGAGGTTAGCAGCCGAAGAAGCACAAAACATTTTCCATCCTATCGGTAAAGAAAACCTTGCCGGTAGGGATCGCTGAAAGGCACCGTTTCGTCTTCCAAGGATGCTCGAGTGCGGAGGGGGAAGGAGGTACGGGCGCCCTTGAAGGAGAAGGCTCATGTAGAGTCTAGGACTTCAGATGTCTAGAGTGGCGAACCTTGTGAAAAAGAAGGGGGCCTTTGAGGAAATCATGACTCCCTTGAAGGAAGCTAGGCCTACAGCAGATAATAGAAGTATACTAGATACTTTATCAGAGGAACAGGAAGAAATACACGACGAAAATCAGGGTGCAGACTTGGGGGAAGAGAAGGAAGGTACTCGACTTCCACTGCCACGATTGGCACAGATCATTTGAAAGTGAACCATAGCAAAGACCAAGTCATGTCCCCAGAATGGAAAACATTAGGCAGCTATGGCCTAAGCAGACAAACAAAACTGCACATGTGACTGGGAAATAGAACAGTCTATCATAGATTCAATCTGTGGGGAATACCAGATGGATCTCTTCGCAACATCAGTAAACACAAAATACCGGTGCTTCGCATCCAGGCACCACCATCCACAATCACTGGGGAATGCCCTATTGATAAGTTTGTATGGGATCTTTGCAGGGCTTTTTCTACCGATATTGTTGAGACCAATATTTCTAGAGAAATTCAGAGTTTCCAGCATGACAGTGATTCTCGTAGCTCAAGATTGCCTCGCCAGCCAGGGCCTTTTCACTCCATCCAGGGCCTTTTCACTCCAAGCAGTTGTCGAAACAGCAAGCCAAAGTTCCAGTGTGCAGGAACACTCCAACCACGCAAGAGGGAAGGGTGTTCCACCCAAATTCAGAGGAGATGCAATTGACAGCATGATTTCTGAAGTAGTCCACTTTGAACATCTACCAAAGACTACATTACGTATCATGAGAGGACCGCAAAGGCCAGATACCCTTAGGTGTTATGCCTTTTAGGGGAAAGAATATGTAACCTTGTGCCAATCCAAGAATATGGAACATGTGCTCCATCAGGACACTGCAGTAGTCCAATACTTAACACATTTAACAAACGTTTAGGCTCCTAAATGCCTCATTAAGGATGCCTTTATGAGCCATTGCGGCTTACTTTAATGGACTACAAATACAGAACGTTTTCTCACTTCCATTGATTAAAGCTTCTTGGAAGTAGCAAAAAGACTTTTCCCAGGAAGGGAAATATCTTCTCCACAGTGGAATTTAAGTTTAGTTGTGGCAGGGTTAGTGAAGGCACCCTTTGAGCAATTACACAGAACTGCACACAGACATCATGTACTGAAAATTGTGTTCTTGGTAGGAATCACGTCATTGAGGCGAGTTAGTGAAATAAAGGTGCTAACGGTACAAAATGGCAATAAGCAATTTTAAAAGTGGACAAGTGCAAAAATCAACAGTTCCTTGGGGAGGAAAGTATCAGTTAGTTTCTCAGGAAAGTAAAGTTCAGTCTCCTGGGCATAGGCAGCCACCGTTGGGGGTTCAAGGCAACCGCAAACCCACAACACAGGGCCGGTCAGGTGCAGAGGTCAAAGGAGGCCCCAAATAACAGAGGCACCCCTGCTCCATTCCAGTATGCTAGCAGGTAAGTACCTGCGTCCTCTGGGAGCAGACGAGGGGCGTTTTGTAGAACACTAGGTGGTGGGGGCACAGGTACACAAAATACACCCTCAGCGGCACAGGGGCTGCCGGGTGCAGTGTGCAAAGTAGGTGTCGAGTTTTGCGTTGAAAGCAATGTAGGGACCCAGGGTCACTCTGGCAATGCAGGCAGGGCACAGGGGGGCTTCTCAGGCCAACCACTGACTGGGCAATGATGAGGGCTGCCTGCTGGCCACTCCTGCACTGGTAGGTGGTTCCTCTCGGTCCTGGGGGCTGGGGGTGCAGTGCTTGGTCCAGGCGTCAGGTTCCTTGGTTACCAGGCAGTCACAGTCAGGAAGAGCCTCTGGATCTTCACTGCATGCGTCGCTGTGGGTATGCAGGGAGGTCGACTCATGGTGTCCACGTCGTTGGAGTCGCCTAGGAGTCCTCTCTGTGGTGTTGGTTGTCCTGAACTCGAGCTGGGAGCGTCTGGTGTAGAGTGTGAAGACTCACGCTTCCGGAGTGAGGCCAGAGTCTTTTTAAAGTTGGTTTCTTGTTGCTGTTTTTGGACAGAGCCGCTGTCCTCTGGAGGTTCTTGGTCCTTTAGGTGCAGGTCAGTCCTCTGAGTCCTCAGAGATCACTGGTCCCGCTGGATGCGTTGCTGTGCAGGTTCTTTGAGTCTGGAGACAGGCTGGTAGGGCCGGGGCCAAGTCAGTTGTCGTCTCTGCGGGGCTTTCAGGTCAGCTGTCTTTCTTCTTTCTTCAGGTTGCAGGAATCTGATTTCCTGGGTTCAGGGTTGTCCCTAAATACTTAATTTAGGGGGGGTGTTTAGGTCTGGGGGCAGTAGCCAATGGCTACTGTCCTTGAGGGGGGCTACACTCTCTTTGTGCCTCCTCCCTGTGGGGAGGAGGCACATTCCTAATCCTATTGGGGGAATCCTCCAAAACAAGATAGAGGATTTCCTAAGGCAGGGGTCACCTCAGCTCAGGACACCTTAGGGGCTGTCCTGACTGGTGTGTGACTCCTCCTTGTTTTTCTCATTAACTCCTCTGGACTTGCTGCCAAAAGTGGGGGCTGTGTCCAGGGGGGCGGGCATCTCCACTAGCTGGAGTGCCCTGGGGTTTTGTAACACGAAGCCTGAGCCTTTGAGGCTCACTGCTAGGTGTTACAGTTCCTGTAAGGGGGGGGTGAAGCCCCTCCACCCAGTGCAGGCTTCGTTTCTGGGCTCAGAGAGCACAAAGGCTCTCACCCCATGGGGTCAGAAACTCGTCTCAGTGGCAGGCTGGCACAGACCAGTCAGTCCTGCACTGAAGGATTGGGTGAAAATACAGGGGGCATCTCTAAGATGCCCTCTGTGTGCATTTTTTATTAAATCCAGCACTGGCATCAGTGTGGGTTTATTATTCTGAGAAGATTGATATCAAACCTCCCAGTATTCAGTGTAGCCATTATGGAACTGTGGAGTTAGTTTTTGACAAACTCCCAGACCATAGACTTTATATGGCCACACTGTACTTAAAATGTCTAATGATAGACGTAGACACTGTAGGGGCATATAGCGAATGCAGCTACGCCCTCACCTGTGGTATAGTGCACCCTTCCTTAGGGTGTTAAGGCCTGCTAGAGGGGTGACTCACCTATTCCACAGGAAGTATTTTGTGTGCATGGCATTCTGACAGGGCTGCCATGTCGACTTTGCCTTTTTCTCCCCACCAACACACACAATCTGCAATGGCAGTGTGCATGTGTTAGGTGAGGAGTCCCTTAGGGTGGCACAACACATGCGGCAGCCCTTACGGACCTTATCTGTGTGCCAGGGGTGTGCCAATTGTGGAAACAATGGTACATTTTTAGTGAAAGAACACTGGTGCTGGGGCCTGGTTAGCAGGGTTCCAGCACAGTTCTTATCAGGCAAAAAGTGGGGTGTAACTGCCACAGGTAGCCATTTTCCTACAATAGACCTTTCACCAAGGACAACCTCTACGTAAGTCCAAAGGATTATGCATTGCAGCTCATGGGAAAGGAAAATAAGATGGCCAATGCAGTAGAGCTTTGTAATAGAAATGGCCTTTTCGGGGAAGAATGGCCCAGAAGAAAACAAATTCCCACAAGGGAGGGGGGGTCTATAGTATACGTGCATCGCCTCCGTCATGCCACCAAGTGCATCCCCGTAGTGTTATTATTCGTGACACCCTCTAGCAATTGATTTACCAATGGAGCCCCTCTTTCTGGCAACCGCAGCGGGGCTCAGCTGTTTATGAGTAGGTGAGTGGGGGGGCCTCAGAAGAGCAGCTTATCTGGCTGTGTGTATGCTGGACTGTTGGGGTAGTATCGCATACCCCAAGAGAGAGTGGCCGCGAAGAGCTGCGAGTGGAGCGTGACCAGCCAGGGCTGCCTGCGAGGGGGCAGAAGAGCATCCATTTTGCATTGCTGGAGAATCGAGGCAGCTGCCCTGCGGTAACAAAGCCGGAGAGGCCCGCAGCCGCAGAGCAGCATGTTGCTGCCAATGGCCCTACGAAACAACCATTGGGGACAGAGATGCCCCTTCCTACACGGTCAGAGCCTGTGTGGGCCGCTGGTGAGGAGCAGCCTGGGTACGACATTCATTGTGCTGGGGCTTCAAGGGAGCCCTTGGAAGGCCTCAGGACTAGGACTGCTTGACTGGCTTGTGGTATCCTGGTGGCTCCCAAACCGCTGCTGGCCTTCCATGGCGACCACTGCTGGCCTTCCATGGCGAGTTGCAGCCTTGTTGGGACTGGTTTACCTGAAGTCCTAGGAGGTGCCAAAGTGAGAGGTGTCTGACGAATGGTGTCCGGGCCCACAAGGAGGCTGAACTGACCTGCAGCTGCAGTTTGGGAGTGGTTTACGCTCGCCTGGTAGCAGGAACCCTTGCAACGGATGCACATGAGCTCAGCCTAAGGCTGTCCTTGGAAGTCAGGGGACAGTGCTCCCAGTGTGCTGGGGCTCTGGCACTATGCAACAGGATTGAATCTGGTAGGTCTTCTCTGGGTGGTGACTGGTGCAGGGGTGCCCCTAGTGGTGTAGGGGATCGGACCTTTTAACCTTTCAGTGGGGTGTATCTCTCAAACGAAGGGGGAGGGACCAGGAGCGCTTATAGATCCAGCATACATGCTCCTATTCTATCAATGATGTATAACTAGAGTATGCAGTTCCTTCCAGACCGGAGGAAAAAAAGAAGAGGGCGAGGGAAGAGGTTGGACATACACCAAGGGAGTGGAAAAGAAATCCGTTTCTTTAAGAAGAGCCCTCGCACACCCAAATGAGTGTCATGCTTCATCATAGGCCCTGCTCCCCGTCGAGCCAGCGCTGCAATGCTCGATGGGCACCCACACAGGGGCTCTATATCGGATATCTTTTTTCCAGTGCTGTATGTAAAGTATGTGTGTGTAGGACCTATTGTGTAGATTGGTGTGTGACTGTGAATGAGTGAAGAGACATGTATATTAAAAATCACTAAGTAGTCCTCTAAGTGGAATTTTTATTAAATGGGTGTTCATTTTGGGTTAAAAGTGTAGTGGCTATCACAAGATGCAGTGATCTATGATAGTTGTATAAAAAGCACGGTCAATATGTTTCTTGCCCTAGATAAGTCAGTAATGATCAAGTGGCAGTTTGTCAGGACCATTATTGCCCCAGTCTGCATAGTGGTTGAAATCTAGGTATAGCTAATAGTGTCCAATCACAATTAAACTAAAAGTGGTGGTGTTATTAATATCTTCACAATGATTTTTTGTAAAGGAAAAGTTGACCTGCATGGGAAAAATAAAGATAGAGAAATGACGTCAATCACCTGCTTGTTATTGAAGAGGTGGTTATAATGTAAACTTAATGCCACATGCATCACAAATATGCAGCATGCTGCCACCATTGCATGGTGCCTCTATAGAAAGATAGATCAGAAAGGAGCCCTTGATGTTGGGCTTATAGGACTTCAGAGCCTGCATATGCCACCGGCTGTACCTGACCAGCAGGAGGCCATCAGTCCCAGAAGCCTCAGCATTGACCTCGCTGAAATCCGGGACCTAGGCTAAAAGATCTATATCATAACTTGAATGTCCTGGACTCCGTTTCTGCGGGCTTAGATGAAGGAGAATGTGTGAGAAGGAATCAGGTGTGACTCTGGCACACCAAAAGTGAAGCCCAAAAATGGCGGGAGGTTTTCCATAGTCGTGATGTTTTTGGCAACTGCCTGTGGTGAGCCAGCCTTAAACATTCAGTCGTCGAGGTAGAGGAAGACAGGTACCCTTTACCTCCAAGGTGTGCTGCCACCACCATTACGTTTGTGAACACCGTAGTAGTACTAGTGAGATCAAAGGGAGCACAGATAACTGAAAATGCTATTGTGCCACCACAAAACACCGACTGGCTCACAGGATGGAAATATGGAAATAGGCGTCTTGCTGGTTCAAAGTCACCCTCCGCCTCCAGGCTCGAGAAGGGGACAGGATCTGAGCCAGAATGAGTATTTTGAACTTCCACCTCTAGTGGAAGGCACTGAGAGGTTGCAGAACTAGATTTGGCCTAATACTTCAGTTCTTCTTGGGAACCCTGAAATAGGTGGGAATAATAACCACACCCTACTTCTGGCGCTGGCACCCTCTCAACAGCCCCCTTGGCCAAAAGGGCTTGCACTTCTGCTGCGAAATGGAGAGCTGGTCCGTCATTCGCTGGATTGATGGTGGAAAGTGCGGTGGGTAAGAAAGAAAGGGTTAAGCATAACCTTTGCGGACCATCTGCAGGGCCCACTTGTCTGATGTGATCGCTTGACAACCATTGAGAGAATCAGTGAATTCTGCCTCACACCTGGTGGCAGTGACCCTGTAAGACTACATTTAGAGGTTTGGCAAGTGAGGCTGCGAGGGTGGAGTGCTGGGCTGATGCTGACCTTTGAGGCGGTGCACACCTCAACTCTCCCTCAAAACTGCTGGGTTACCTGCTGGAGCGGAATAGGTTGGAGGTAAGAAACACCTTGTTTAAAGCTGCGAAAGGAACAGTGGAAATTGGACAGCTGAAGCTGTGAAGCGGCTCAGAGAGCGATTGGTAACCCTAACTCCCCTTAAAACGTTCAAAAGCAGAATTAGCCATGTCTCAAAACCTGTGAGTTCCATCGAAGGACATATACAACAGAGAGGACTGGACATTGCCAGCGAGCCCAGTGGATTGTAGCCACGCATGCCAATGAAGGGCAGAGTCAGTGGTGTCGAACTCACAACAAATTGTGAACTTGGTCGCATCACAACCATCCTGAATTGCCTGCAAAATGACAGAAAGAAGATCTTCCAGCACACCAGGGAGGACTTAAATCACCGAGTCTCACAGGCCATGATTGTAACGACCTAACAAACAGGAAGTACTGATAGATCGCCGAGCCAAACTGGCTGATGAGAATAGACGCTACCCAAATGCCTCTACTTGCTTTGATTCCCTAACAAGAGGAGTGGTAGTGACATTGATGGGGGTTGGTCTGGATGCTGCAGGCCTGCACCATGAGGCTCCCTGGAGAAGGGTGCTGGAGCAGGGGGATGGTGACGTGCTTGTAACTGGTGGCCCAGTTCCTCACTGAAAAGGAGGAGCCGGAGCGGCTCCTTCAACTACGGGAACGGGATTAGAATTGAGCCTTGGATTTGGAGAGGAACTTGGAGACATCTTCTTGTGCCTGGCGAAAACATTTCAGCTCACGATCCAAGATGGTCTTCGTGTTCATGGTGCAAAGTCACCTCAGGTATTGGAGTCATGGCCCAACCCCAGGCACCACAGGCACACCTTAGGAGATCTGTTACTGACATCTGCTTGCAACAGTCCTTGCAGGGTTTAAAACCAGTCATTTTAGGAGGAGGCATTCCTTGCACAGTGTGTGATAATTTCTGAAAAAAAATCTTGAGGAAAAAATTTGAAGATGGGGTCTCGGATGAGAGAAACTCTGGATCAGCATCTGGAAGTGCAGAAAGCACACAGGAGTGGCATCTATACAGATCCGAACAACTTCTGGAGAGGAACAGTGTCAATGCACATGGCCCCACCTTCCAGTGCACAGAGGTACTATGGAAAACTTTGCGGTTCCAGTCTGACAAAGTAGGGAATATTCAAAAGGTTAGTAATCTGTGGTTAGAAGTTATCTATCAGAAAAAATAAATTACTGATTGTCCTTAAAAGATTGCTGCTGTGGCAGATACTGATTTTAAAGGATGGTAGATGCAACTTTGGATCCAACATTGCTTTTGGTGGTTGAAATTCAATTTGCAAGTGCTATAGCACAGCCATAGCTATTGCAGTGTTGGATTCTTTAGTTTTTCAAGAATCTCACCCTTATGAGGGCTGAAGAGATGCTCTATCCACTGTATCCGATGTATAACAAATATTTGCATTAATCTTCCCTACCTCTGCAACTTAATTTGCTTTTCTCTGGTAAAGGAGGTGTTTTACCAACTTCTTCACTTCATCTCACTAGTCTCTGGTGTAGCTGACCAGTAATTAAATCAATTTGTCAATATGCCTTTGTAACGGTGTTTGTAAAGTGAATAGCTTTCTTGATGCATCAATTTATTTTTTACTGTCTTTGTCCGGAGACTTGTGCACTGCATACGAAACACTTACACACAGCATGCACTAACAGCGAGTCTAGTGGGACATGGCCATAGATAAAGAGACAGTCCTTTGGAGACCGTTTAAATCGCACACCTCGGCCTTAACAAAGTTCCTAAAATTGTGGCTTTTGCATTGTCTTCAGAACAGGAAAAAAGATAATTAGGTTCAGGTTTTGAAGGGATTTTGATTAAGAAATCACCCTCAACCATATACATAGGTACTTTATGGTATGTTGTTGCTCTGGCTATGAGAGAGTGATAACCAGAGGTGCCATTTCTGGTAAAGCTCTGACATGGTAGTGTTACAAGGACATGCTATCCTGAGGATCTGTCCTATAATCATGCTCATAGTCATCCTGTTGATCAGAGGTCCCGGGTCCTCGTCTGATTTTGAATATGAATCATCTGGGGGGACACATGCTAGGATGGAGGAGGATCTGGGCTAGCTTCCTTCTTTTTGGGACTATGGAAAGCTCTTCCAAGCTATGCTAGAATGTTACCATTGTCAATATCATAGATGGTATGCTGACAGGATGCTCACATTGGGTTTAGGCGGTAGAGTCTTGCCTCTTTCTTAGATGGATGTGGGGGTGCGTAAAAAGTAGGCAAGGTGATAGATTGCTATACATGAAAAGGTGTAACCATTTTTGGCACAAAACAGGCCCTAGTACAAGCCACCACTTAGGCTGGATAGATGTAGAGGTACGGCGGCATAGATGATAAGGCCTGCAGCTCGCTCACTCTGCGGGCAGATGTGATTGCCACAAGCAAGGCTGTTTTTCATGTGAGGAGCTTGAGCGGTGGTGTAATTTTTTACCAATTTTAATTGTAACCTTTCCTATATGGGATCCTTGGGGTTACCCTCCCATTTGGTAATATCAAGTGTCTTGCCACTTTTGAAAATGACGCGTGTTTAGCTACCTGGGTACTCACTTCCGCCATTCTGGATATCTTGGTGGATCTATTATGAATCGCATACATACAATGGTAGGACACTGCACAACCTTGTTATGTGGGGGTTCACTTCGGCTACCTTTGATGTTTACATTAGATACCAATACCGCACGTTCCACTACATTCCAAGATGGCACACGTTTACTATTGGAGAGCTATAATGCCGGGCACGCCCAGGTTTCTGATGTCTAGGGTTATACGATGTGAGACCCCCTTCACTTAGAGGATATCAAATAACCTCAGTTTCTGGCCAATTACCCACACCACCACAACTATGCCTTTTAGTAATCTTCCATGGGGCACCAGAGTTCTCCAAATATGGTGCTGTAAGTCATCACGGTCTAGACTCCTGGTCAAGGAGTTTTAAGATGACCCTCCTCACCCAAGGAGGCAGAGTTGGGGTAGGTTGCCCTGTGGAGTCCTCACAACAGTGTTGTAAGTGCGATCCGTGCTGTTTATATAAAGGGCGCTATGTTGGACCCAGACCTCTGATAAACATGACTTCTATCATTTCCCTCTATCTTAATTATAGTACAGTATAGCAACGTTTGCTCTTCTTCCACTCAAGGAGGCGGAACAGTTAACCTCCCAAATTAAGTCTATAGTCTTCCATGAATTATAGCGTTTGAAATATATCTGCTCACCAGGCCCCAGCACCAGCGTTCTTTCACTAAAAATTTACCATTGTTTCCACAATTAGCACACCCCTGGCACACAGATACGTCCCCTGTAAAAGTTACCAGTGGCACCAAGGGCCCTGTGACCAGTGAAGGTCTGTAAGGGATGCAGCATGTGTTGTGCCGCCCTAAGGGACCCCCTACCTAACACATGCATACTGCCATTGCAGATTGTGTGTGTTGGTGGGGAGAACAAGGCAAGGTCGACATGGCATCTCCCTCAGGATGCCATGCACCCAAAATACTGCCTGTGGCATAGGTAAGTCACCCCTCTAGCGGGCCTTACAGCCCTAAGGCAGGGTGCACTATACCACAGGTGAGGGCATAGCTGCATGAGCAATATGCCCGTACAGTGTCTAAGGCCATTCTCAGACATTGTAAGTACAGTGTGGCCATATTAAGTATGTGGTCTGGGAGTTTGTCAAAACGAACTCCACAGCTCCATAACGGCTACACTGAGACGAATTTCTGACCCCGTGGGGTGAGAGCCTTTGTGCTCTCTTGAGGCAGAAACAAAGCCTGCACTGGGTGGATGTGCTTCACACCTCCCCCTACAGGAGCTGTCACACCTAGCAGTGAGGCTCAGGCTTTGTGTTACAATGCCCCAGGGCACTACAGTTAGTGGAGATGCCCACCCCCTGGACACAGCCCCCACTTTTGGTGGCAAGTCCGGGGAGATAATGTGAAAAATAAGGAGGAGTCACCCCCTCCGCCAGGTCCACCCCTAAGGTGACCAGAGCTGAAGTGACCCCCTCCTTGGAAAATTCTCCATCTTGTTTTGGAGGATTCCTCCCCCAATAGGATTAGGGATGTGCCCCCCTCTCCTCATGGAGGAGGCACCGAGGGTGTAGCCACCCTCCAGGACAGGAGCCATTGGCTACTGCCCCCCAGACCTAAACACACCCCTAAATTGAGTATTTAGGGGTGACCCTGAACCCAGGAAATCAGATTCCTGGAACCTGAAGAAAGGACGACAGCTGACCTGAAAGCCCCGCAGAGGTGACGGAGATGATGACTGACTTGTCCCCAGCCCTACCGGCCTGTCTCCCGACTCAAAGAACCTGCACAGCGACGCATCCAGCAGGAACAGCGACCTCTGAGGACTCAGAGGACTGACCTGCACCTAAAGGACCAAGAACTGTTTTAAATCAAAGTTCCATACTTACCTGTGTGAAGTACCTTACAATTTATGTACTTACCTAAATTCTGAATCTTGTGGTTCTAAAATAAATTAAGAAAATAATATTTTTCTATATAAAAACCTATTGGCCTAGAGTTAAGTCTTTAGTGTGTGTTCTCATTTATTGCCTGTGTGTGTACAACAAATGCTTAACACTACCCTCTGATAAGCCTACTGCTCGACCACACTACCACAAAATAGAGCATTAGTATTATCTAATTTTGCCACTATCAGCCTCTAAGGGGAACCCTTGGACTCTGTGCACGCTATCTCTCACTTTGAGATAGTATATACAGAGCCAACTTCCTACACCGGGGATGTCCAACAGTCTCTCATGGACATGCCCTTTGATGGCTCCCATCTCTTTTGAGACAAAGTGGACTCGGCCTTGGAGAGATTCAAGGATTCCTGGGCTACGGCTTGGTCCCTTGGTCTTTCCGCTGCCCCTCACATTCCGCCTTCTGCCCCTTTCGTGCCACGGAAGAAGCTCCCTGTCGTGTCCCTCACCCAGCCACCATGCCACACATGCTGTTCAGCTGCTGTGTGGCCGGAGATGCGGACTCCCACGTGGACGTGGGACAGGAAACCAGAGGTCTGTTCAGTCCACCTCTGCCCCCGCTGCAGCCTCCAAACCCTCCCAGTCCGTCACCTCACTCCATCCAGTTGACGGCAGGATTCGCCCCACTGGGAATCCATCACTACGGACAGGTGTGTTTTGCAGATCGTTTGAAAGGGCTACTCCCTTTCGAATCTGCCCCACCAGCCATGCCTCCATCACTCAGCCAACTCCTGAAGGATCATTTGACACTTCTCCACCAGGAAATGGCTGCTCTCTTGGCCAAGAGAGCTATAGAGAAAGTCCCTGTGCCAGAAGTAGGTCGTGGTTGTTATTCCCGGTACTTTCTGGTGACGAAAAAGGACAATGCCTTACGTCCTATCCTAGACCTGGGGGACCAAACTACTTCCTCAAGAAGGAAAAATTCAGAATGCTCACCCTGGCCCAGGTTCTGTCTGCCATAGGCTCAGGAGACTGGATGGTAGCGTTGGACTTGCAAGATGCTTAATTCCACATCCCCATCCTGCCTGCCCACAGACGTTACCTACAATTCATGGTAGGTCACGAGCACTATCAGTTTACCGTGCTCCCCTTCGGCCTTAACACCCCTCTGGTGTTCACGAAAGTGATGGCGGTGACCGCATCTCATCTGCACAGGTTAGGGGTCTCAGTCTTCCCTTACCTTGACGACTGGTTGTTGAAGGCAGAATCGCCCCAGAAAGTCATCTCCCACCTTCAGACTACTGTGAACCTCCTGCGCACTCTGGGGTTCACCATAAACATGCCAAAGTCACTCTTGACTCCCTCCAAGACTCTCCCTTTCATCTGAGCTATTCTGGACACATTGCAGTTTCGGGCTTATCCTCCCGAAATGTGAGTCCATGATATTCAGGCTATGATTCCGATGTTCCAACCTCTGTCTTGGGTTTCAGTGAGAGTGACTGAGGCTGCTGGGCCCCATGTCCTCCTGAAGTTCCATTGGGCGCAGCATAAGGGGAATCGCTCTGATCTGTTCCAGATCTTGGAGGGAACTGTGCATGATCTGCAGTGGTGGAATACCGAATCATGATTGGGTCAAAGGCAGATCCCTCTCCCTTCCTAAACGGGATCTGACAGTAGTGACAGATGTGTCACTCCTTGGATGGGGCAGCCACATGGGAGGGGCGGAGATTAGAGGCGTCTGGTCTCCGGTAGAGTCTGAGCTCCACATCAATCTCTTGGTGTTCCGGGCAGTCTGTCCGGCACTCACAGTATTCCTTCCCTTTCTCAATGGGAAAGTGGTGCAGTTGTTCACAGACAACACCACTGCCTTGTGGTACTACAACAAGAAGGGAGGGATGGAGTTGTGTGCTCTGTCAGGAGGCCCTGCACCTTGAGATGGCTGGAACGTCAAGGCATATCCCTGGTAGTTCAACATCTGGCGGGTTCTCTGAATGCCAGAGCCGACGAACTCAATCAACAGGACCTGGTTGATCACAAATAAGTGTCTCCATCCGGAAGTGGTGTGAGATCTCTTTCAGCAGTAATTCGATCTGGTTGCCTCCATAGAGAACGTAAAATGTCGGCAGTTTTGTGTGCTGGAGTTTACAAGGCGGCACTCACTCAGCGGAGCTCAGACCTCCTGTATGCCTTTCCGTCCATACCACTTCTGCTCAAAGTTCTCAAGAGGATCAGGATCCATTGGTCCCAAGTAATCATTGTGGCTCCAGGCAGGGCACGAAGAGGCTGGTATCCCGAACTGTTGAGCATGGCCATCAATCCTCCGATCAAACTGGCCCTTTGGGAGGATCATCTGATGCAGCAGCAGGGGAGGGTCCTCCTCTCTAACCTGTTGCGTCTTCGCCCTCTTGCATGGGGATTGAGCGGCAGCAGTTGACAGCTTTCGACCTTCTGCCTGAAGTCTGAAGTTATCTTGGCAGCCAGGCGTTCCTCCACCAAAACGGCATACGCCTGCTGATGGAACAAATTTGTGGCATGGTTCACAGATAAATCTGTTGACCTCCTCTCAGCCCCTCTTTCAGAGGTCCTTTTGTTTATACTTTGACCCAGCAGGGCTCTGTTCTGGACACTCTTAAGCGTTACTTGTCTGCCATCTCAGCCTTTCTGAGATTACCTGACCAACCCTCTTTATTTAAGTATCCTATTGTCAGTAGATTCCTTAAAGGTCTTACTCACACGTTTCCTCTTTTACCTTTTATCATGCTCCAATGAAACCTGAATTTGGTTCTTACTTTCCTTATGTGTGCTCCTTTTGAGCCACTACAGAAATGTCCTGTCAGGCTGTTGACACTCAAGACAGCCTTTTTTTTGGCCATTACCTCTGCCCGTAGGGGGAGCGAGCTACAGACTTAGTCATCTAAGCCACCATACCTTACCATCTATCCTGACAAAGTGGTGCTTCGCACACGGGCCTCCTTTCTTCTGAAAGTGGTTAATTTCTTCCATGTGGGCCAATCCATCACCTTGCCTACTTTAAATGCATCTCCGCATTCTTCTAAGGATGAGGAGAGACTCCATCGCCTTGAGCCAAAAAGAGCGTTGATGTTCTATCTTGATCATACCAAAGAGTTCCGGGTGGATGATCAACTCTTTTTTTTTTTTTTTTTTTGGGGTACGTGGGTGTAAAGAAAGGTTGGACAGTGCAGAAGAGATCCCTCTAGGTGGGTTGTTCTCGACTTCAAAATGTGCTTCACATTGGCTAAGAAGCGATCCCTTGTGGGCGTGCACGCTCATTCTACCAGAGCAACAGCTGCAACCACTACGTTAGCACTTAGAGTTTCAGTCCTGGGCATCTGTCGGAGAAGCATCCTGGGCATCTATGCACATGTTCACCAAACACTACTGCCTGGACAGTCAGGCCTTCAGTGACTGGTACTTTGCCTGTTTGGTACTGTAGTACTTCCTAGTATGATCTTGATTTGCAGACCCTTTGCCGGGTATGGTATTGGTTGGGTATCTGTTCTAATGTAAGGAATCTGCAAATAGAAGTCTCTATCAGATGAACAAGTTACTTACCTTTGGTAACCAATTATCTGGTAGAGACATATTCTAATTGCAGATTCCTTATCGACCCACCCATCCTTCCCACTCTACGAACTGATTGCTAGGGACAAGGACTTCCCCTTTTATGACCCTAGTTCTGGCGCACTAGTTTCTGTCCTTCATGGCTCCGCGCTTCTGGTGTGGAAAGTCCTTAACAGAAGTGACTTCAGTGTGCCGGGGTGGTGGCTATATAGAACCGCAACGTCCTATCCGGCTACCATGACACCAACCTCAAACCCAGAGTTGACCGTCACCACCTGACGGCACACAGAGGTACTGCTCAAAGAAATCTTTCCGGCTCCAGACTGACGCCTGGGGGAAATTCTAATGGAAGGAATCTGCAACCAGAATATTTCTCTACCACATAATTCTTTACCGAAGGTAAGTAACTTGTTCTTCTGCACAGTGGACTTTCAAAGGCATCTCTCACTTAGAGATGCGTTCCACCTTGAGTGGAACTCCGGATTCCTGTTGTAGGAGACTGGATCAGTTTATGGTGTGGCACCCGACACTGAGTCCGGGCAACCCTTAGTGATATTGAATAGGTGTCCAGATAGCAAAAGCTCTCCAGGAGAGGGTGAGACGAGCAGCTAAACCTTATCCAGGAGGAATGTAAAGCACTTGAAATACAACAGTAGTCCGACAGTAACTCACTCACAAGAAAGAACCACATAAGTGTGGCAAAAATGAAGGATTCTTTATTACAGCACTACTACTTGACTAGCATTGGTATATCTCCCTTTGGAGATACCTATACACAATATATTCATAAAATAACCAGCAGAAATAGCATAAAATGTACAGCGCCCTATGGAGGGGGAGACAAACCTTCCACTAAGTGGAATGTGAAATGGTGAACCCAACCAAGGTGCATATGGTAGTTAGTTAGGAGCTGGGGAAGGATGAAAACACCAGGGGTAGGTACAGCAAGTGTTTTCAGTGACCAGGTTCAGAAGGGTTACCTGCCCAGTCGTCCCATAAACTAACACAGGGAAGTAGTGGTTGGAGTTCATGTATTTCAGGACCCTCCCTGAAGACCCTGAGGAAACCAGCTGACAAGTGGAAAGTTGAGATGTGCCCCCACCCAAGGATACCCAGAAGACAGGAGTACCTACACCAGGGGATCTAGATGCACAGGTGGTAAAAGGACTCTTACTGAAGTCAATGGAAGCCTCAGATGTCTGGCTGGTGTTGCGACCTGTGGACCATGCCTGTGGAACCCAGGAATGGATTCCAGATGTGGAAGTCCCATAAAGGAGAGGGACTGATTCCTGCACTCTTGGAGGTGCAGGTAGTAATGCCCACCCTTCTAGAGGTGAAGTGCCTGCAGGTTGGTAAAGGAAGAAGTCGGGCTGCGGGGTCCAGAAGCTGCAGAAGATTCTAAGAGTCTCTACGAGCTGTCCCTCAACAGTTGCTGAGTTACAGGAGAGTCAGTGGCCAGCAACAAGCACTAGCAAATGCAAGCAGACACTGAGTATGTATTTACAAGGGTTTTGGGCACCAGCAAGCTGCAGGGGAATCTACCTTTGAGGGGGAGTCAGGGTTGACCCACAGCACACAGGTAGGCCAGCAAGAGTTGTTGGAGCCCCCACAAGTCACCCACAGGTGACGGACACAAGGAGGCCTCAGCAGCCAACAAAACAGAAGTCCCACGTCACAGAAGCTGCAGGACAGAAGTTGATCTTCGAGTTGCAGAGTGCTGGAGGCTGGGGCTTCTTGGTGCCTGAAGATCTTCTGGAGGAAGAGTCGACAAGGCTTGCAACAGTTGAGGTGCACAGGGGTTACAGTGCAGTGGCAGGAGCAGGGGCCCACTGTCTCCCAAGTCGGTCAGAAGACGAGCAGGACCCAGAGGATGCCACAGACCCACCACCTGTGATGCAGAGCCTTTCAATGTCCGTAGGACAGCAGACCCCACCAGCCGGTCACGTTGTCTTGAGATGCCTGCGGATGCAGGGGAGTGAATCCTTCACTCCAAGGGAGATTCCTTCATGCTTCCAGGTGCAAACAGAGTCCTTGCGACCCTGGAGGATGCACAGCATGAATATTGCAGAGTTCTTCCAGGATCTGGAGAAACAGTGTTGCAGTGGGAGCCTTCCTTTCAAGAGCACACTTGTTTCAGTTCCAAAGCAGACCAGCAGGCCGGGAGCAGAAGATGCCTTGCAGAGAGTTCCTTGTAGATTCTTGCTTGACGAATCTGAGGACCCACCCATGGGGGAGCCCTTAAGTAACCATAAAAGGGGGTTGGTCACTCTGTGGAGTGACTCACCTATCAGAGTTGGTCAGAGGCGTCATCTACCTGGCCTAACAAGTCAGATTTTCCCAGAGGCCTCTTCACATCTTGATTCCAAGATGGGAGAATCAACCAGCAACCTGGCAGAGCTCTGTGCACCTCCCTAGGGTGGTCACACACCCCTGTCCTTTTTGCAGTTTCGTGCCAGAGCAGGAACCAGGGGTTCCTGAACTAGTTCAATCTGAATTATGCAAGGCGGGCACCAAATGTGCCCTTCACAGCAATCTGGTGGCGCTCAGAGGCCACCCCACCCCATCCCTTAGACATCTAATAAACAGGGAGTGGTTGTCACTCCTCTCCCTTGCAGGTGATCCTTTGTTCTGCCTTCTGATACTTGAGCCCGGCTCACCAGCAGGACGGCAGAACAATGTCTGGGGTCGGCAGCAGCGTGGGCTGACAGCCAAGCCACGTAAGGCTGCACAGGCCGAACTGGGTGATCCTCTAAGGAACCCCAGAGTACAGGGGATCATGCAACTAGCACCAGAACCAGTGTAGTTGCAGGATTCTAACATGTTTGTTACTAAACATGCCTAGGTTTGGAGAAGCCAATATGTAGTTGGACCACTAGTGTTGACCAGTGTCCACTACATACCTTAAGATGGCTTCCCCGAACTTACCAAACCCAGGGAATGGAATCCGTATGGGTACCCTGCTGGGGACATGCACCTTGCCCTTGGGCTGAAGGGCCTACCAGAGGGGTGACTTACAGTGTATACGTGTAGTGACCAGGAAATAAGGCAAGCCTTATGTCTTAAGTGAAAGGTGCATGCATTTCAAGTAAGCTGCAGTGGCAGGCCTGCAGATACAGTTTGCATAGGCTCCAATTGGTGGCACAGTACATGCTGCAGCCCATGGGATTCCCTGGTGTACCAGTGCCCTGGGTACCTAACTACCATATACTAAGGACTTACATAGGTGCACCAGTATGCCAATTGTGGGTGTACAGTTTTGCCAGCAACCGAATTTAGAGAGAGAGCATAGATACTGGGGTCCTGGTTAACAGGATCCCAGTGAAATACAGTCTAAACACACTGACCTATGGCAAAATGTGGGGGTAACCATGCTAGAAAGCTGGTACTTCCCTACACCTGTGTGCTGATAGCTCTTCTGCCCCAAGTTCTCAAGATCATGACCGACCTGGTCCAAGTCATCCTAGTTGCTTCAGATTGGGCACGAAGAGTATGGAATACTGAACCCTAGGGCTTGAAAGATGTCCACCTATCAAGCTGCTCCTCTCTGAGGATCTGCTGTTGCAGGTTCTCCATCCTGCCCTGCACAATCTCCACCTTCATGAGTTGTAATTGAGTGGCGCCTCCCTTTCGAGGTTGTGCATGTCACCTTGGCAGCCAGGTGCCCCTCGACAAAGGCTGTATGCGCTTGTCACTGGGACAAGTTTGTAGTTTGGTGTGGTGACACACCAGATTGACCTCACTCCAGGCTGAAATGTTGGATGTCCTGTTATTTGATCTCTCTCTGTCTTGCCTGACAGGGCCTTTCTTGGCCACTGTTGAAGGTTATCTTTCTGACCTTTCGGCTTTCCTGCAATTGTCTGGTCAGCCTTTGTCATTTAAATCACAGGTTATGATGAGGTTTTTGAAAGGTCTGCAACATATGTTTCCCCTCCTTTTCTGATGCCCCAGTGGGACCTCATCTCATTGTTACTCATTTAATGTGTATTGAGTTCAAGCCTCTCCACAGCTTCCCCATACATCACCTCTCTATCAACAGCCCACCTCCAGTTAGGTACAGCTTTGGTATTTATTCAGAAGGTGCTGAATATGTGCCTAGAAGGCTCTATCAGAAGAGCAAGTTACTTTACTTCAGTAACGCTCTTTCTGGTAGATACTCTAACTGCAGATCTCTCACCAACCCTCCCATTCTCCCTATTTTATGATCGAACTCTACCCATTAATAATATCCCAGGTCTAGGAATATGAACACTGGTCTTTCAGTTTGCTTTTGAGGCTCCACGTCAGGGGCACGGACATTCTTGAATGCAACGGATGCCAGAGTGCAGAAGTGGTGCCTATATATGCCCCACATGTCACTTCTGAAGAGTAATAGCGTCAGTGCAGAGCCGCAGTGCACCACCTTCCAGTGCGCAGAGGAACTATGGAAAAGTTTCCAGATCCAGTCTGACATCTGGGGAATTATCAACAAGTGAGAAATCTACAACCCAGAAGGAGTCACTACCAGAATGAGCATTAAGAAAGGTAAGTAACTTGTACAGTTGATCATCTTTGAGTGGGTTCCATAACTACTGTTCTTAAAATGCACACTTACCACTAAATTGAGGTGAGGGAAGTCTCTTACTAAAGTAAGTCTTTGTAAATCCTTTTATTGGTGATAAAACCTTGCCATGGAGCACACTGCCTTTTCAGGAGCAACACACAGCACAGCTCCAACACTACATATGTACGCTATAGAACTATGGCAGGGGTTAGGTGTAGTCACCATCTGCATTGTACATATATTTCAAGTCTCCCTATACATAAATTGTCCTACTGATGAGTACTTCTAACTTCAGAGTACACATGTTTTAAATCATGCCAGGATTGTGGCTGGATTAGGGAAATTTTCTGCATCCATGGCATCAGAGACATGAAGCAGAGGTGGAACGTGGCAGTCTCAGTTGCAGAGAAGAAAATGGCATGTCAGCAGCTCAATAGAGTTGACTGTTACTTGCTTGCGCAGGACGAGGAGGATTTATGGATGATGGCTAATGCACTGTCCCTTTGGGAGTGCTACGTTACTGGTGGATCAGATTTGTGAATGAATAACCATTTGACAATTAACATTGTTTTCTGCTGGGAGCCCTTGTTTAGATGCATTAGCCCATTTGAAGGTATGGATGTGGACCATTAGCACTCTGAAGTTAAGTAAGGCCAGTGTACTCAAATCGGTGAGCTATGGAAAATGGATCATCCTCGGAGTGTCACTGTCTAAAGAGGAAAGCACATAGCTCTAAGATGCATTCCATTAGACTTGTGAGTTTGTATTGTAGCGCCATGTTCAAATTGTATTTACAAATGGGCTACATGATGGAATTGTTCATTTATCCCTTGGTTTCTGTTTACAAAATAAAATGTGAGTTAATGAGGCTTTGTTCTTTAGTGTGATGTGCTGCTTGCAGGGAATTTCTGATTGATACTTCTAACTGTAGATTGCTAACGTTGTGAATACCCCCACGCACCAGAATGGATTCTAAGAATGTTTCCACAGTTCCATTGTGCATTGGTAGGTCATGCTGTGCGGCACTGTGTCTGGTCTTTCCCACCCCAAAAGTGACATTGAGCCTTCTACATAGTTGTCACCTCTGTGTGCTGATGTCAGTTCCTTTCACTATATGCTGTCCTACACGGACCCACAGCAAGCTCCCTTTAAATTTTGTCTGACTTTGCAGACTTAATTCAAAACACGTTTTTCCAGTGTGCTAGGGACATGTCGATGCTGAAAACAACAGGTTTCAAGTGTTTCAAGTTGTGAAAGGATTGGTATAAAGAGATGTTGTTGACGGACCGCCACAAGGTCGGTCTCGGGTGTCCTGCCTCTACACGTGATTCAAACTGATATAACGTGTGCAACTATGAACCGGAAGGCAGTCGAGACGGTGAAGCAAAACTCTATCACAGTACACCGCCAGAAGATGAGGAAGGCCGAGTCCCGATTGAAGTTAAGGGCTCGAATGCGCTCTTGCTCCCAAGACTGATCTTGAGACCACTCATTCTTGAAGTCTTGCTCTTCTGTTAGGTCCAAAAAACACGAGAACGCAAAGCATGGCTCCCTTTCATCCACCACTCCCATTGTGAGGAGTTGTGCAACACCCCAGGTACCTTCAAGGTGAGAACCCAGTGTTCATCCTCAAAACCAACTCTGGCCCTTATCCTGATCCACTGTGACTTCTCCAGGTCTTTGGCAATGCTGCAACATCTCTCTGAATTCAAGGAGGCTATGAACAGGATATTCAGTACCTGACTGATCTCTCTGAAGTGCCTTAGAGACCTAGGGATTGAGGTGGCCTCCAGTCACTCACAGCTGTCAGTTTGATCTCCGATGTTGACTGTACCACCTTACCCCACCTTTGGGTCAGCCCCAATCCCAGTGGCAGCACCAAACCCTTTTATGGATCCAACCCCAACCGTCAACACTGGCACAAACGTTACAGCACTGGAAGGAGTGCCTGTAGTACTATGGGACTCAAGTGTCATCCACTACACCCTCCACTGAGGTCACAGCCAGTTCATCCTCCCAGCCTGCCCCCATTTGCCACAACAATATGAACCTGATAACAATGACAAAACTCAAATTTATGACTACACAAAATCTCTTTATTAGATCTCTGGGAAGCCAGTGGGCTAGACACTTTCTCTGACAGAGAGGAAATATTTAATGTAGTCTGGCAGACATCCTCCCCAAATTCACAGTCTATTAGCAGTCATAGTGTGCTGCTCTGCTACTCCATCATAGTTAACTAGACTTCTGGTTCGGTGATATCTTTTTATCAAGGGGATTCCCTTAGGTAAGTGGCTATAACTGAAACAGAAGTCAAGTTGACTTTGTTGTGGAGTTGCAGAACAGCACACTGTCACTGCTAATAGACTGGCTTAAATTCACCTACTGACAACAGCTACAAAAGAGTCTGCCTCCTTGGTGACCATTATAAGAAGAACAGCAGAGGTCTTGAGCCTTACATCACCCACTGCTGAGGTAAAAACTTATGGCCTCACGGAGGTCCTTCATCCTGGACAGACATCTCCCCTTACCACTCCATGAAGCCCTCACAGGCACTCTGCTGGGCATCTGGAATGGACATTTTCAGTCCATATTAATAAAATTCTACTTTAGAGAGCTGTACACTGGTACTTTCTGATTTCTGAGGGCTCTGCATCTGACGATGCAGTCAGATCATAAAGAAACTGATGTCCGCTCACAGCAGTAGCAACTATGTAGGGCCTCCAATGTCACTTCAGGAGCAAGTTGGACCCAACACTGAGCCGCACAATGCCATCTACAAACGTATGAGACAGTTGCTGAGAAAACTCTCCAGAACGAGTCTTGTGCCTGGTGGTATTCACAAGGTGAGGAATATGCAATTAGCTAGAGTATCCACTTGAAAGTGTGTTACTAAAGGTAAGTAACTTTTTCAGTGTTACCTACTACATTGAGCAATACTTTAAAGAGCAATGCATATCCTGCTCTTTGATACGTTTTGGAGCAGCTCTCGTGCATGCACATATTCTCAGCTGTTTGTTGTACTACTGCGTAGGATATTAGCTTCGAGATTCAATTGGGAAGGTCGAAGTTCAAAACTGCATGTTAAAAATGTCTTGGATTAAGTACCTTATCGTCCGTTTCTGGCTCTCAATTTATTAATTTGTGAATTATCTTGCAATTATGGTGTGACCCTTATGTTAGTGTGCCGTGGTATTAAGTAGACCTATAAAACATATTACTCTTTGAAAAAAGTTGGAAAATATACATGCTTACTTGTTCTTTGTTCCCAACCCCTTTCTTAGGTGTCCTTGCTGGTCATGATAACCGTGTAAGCTGTTTAGGTGTTACTGATGATGGCATGGCTGTAGCAACAGGGTCTTGGGACAGTTTTCTGAGAATCTGGAATTAATCTGAGGAATAACATCTTGTATATTCTCCACGGCGATCTGGAGAAATCAATGCTGCAGCCTATAGCTGTGAAATAACATTTCTACCTTGTATTTGCAGGTGAAGTTTTTCTATTCACTGATTATTATTACTACACAAAAGGCTTTCTGTAAACTAGTAAAAAATCAAGTGAAGACATAGGGGGAAAAATCACTGACTTTTAAAAGGGGCTAGTACACATAATCATGGTGACTGAGAAGCTAGGAGCCAGTCTGGTATTTTTGTGGTTTGGCTGAGTTGTCTTTAAGGGGATTTCTGCTTGCGCTCAAAGTCTGCTAATCCTGAACTTTTTGTACATAAAACTGAATGTACACGTTGCAGCCAATCATGTAACATTTGTCTGTATGTAAAGAAATGATTTTTTATTACATTTATAGCTTTTATGTTTACCGCAACATCACACTTGATTTTTGTTTTGGATGACCTTGATCACTGTTTTTAAAAGTTTATATTTTGTGTGAATTTACGGAGGCTTAAAGTAAAGCCATTGCTATGTACATGTACAATTAGAAAGCATTTAAATTATGACTTCCATTCATTTTTAACCAGGATGAATGTTGTCTTGTCTGTAATTTGCTGGAGCCTTGCTCAGACGTCATGATCCATTCCTACTCTATTTTTAAGCTGTGTTAACATACGAGTGCACTTTTTTATGTATGTATGTATGTATGCTCCCAGTGCCAAGAGACAGAATTAACTTTTGTCTCAAAATCCAAACATAAAAAGTCTGGAGCCCTAACTTCTGGTGCAGAGTAGTGCAACTTGAAGAATTTTGCTAATGTTCTATATGTTCCTTCCATCTTTCCTGAAGTCACTACTGTTTAAAGTATTCTAAGAGAATGTGATCAGTAGGCGCAATTCATTGTTAATGATCAGATGAAACACTTGGGGTAGGACATTTGAGTACTAAAAAGGCATTATTTACCCATTAGCATCTTTGACAATTGTAGTTTTCAAGGTCTTATTAACCAGCATAGTAACTATTAAATCCCATTTCGTTTAGGATCCCTTATTTAGACATTGATCAGCTATTGGCGGATCAAAGGGAAACTAAGAGACACCCATGAGAGGCAGAAAGGTTTGTTTTTAAGGTTCGCCTGGATTGTGTTTTCCTTTGGTGGTTAATTTCAAATGAAAGCACAGAATTATTCCAAGTATAATGAGCAGAATATGCAATATATTTGTTCTCCAGTATTGGCTGAGTCACAGCAAATGCAGCTCATTTTATTTATGTCTAATCATATCCTGTCTTGTAATGTCTGACCTGATGTTTTTTTTCTATCTTCACTTAATATTTACATTTTCAGAGAATAAATACAAAAAGGAAAATAAAACCATGGGTGTACTCATTCACTGAGGCACTCTATAAGTTCTAACTGTGGCATCTTTTTGGAGGTGGTTTGATATCCATGACTCTGCATTGTGTCCTTATCTATTATTGTGATTTTACCTGTCATTTGTAAATATAGTTTTTTTTGTTTTGTAACACTCACAATATACAAGGATCTGGACACAACTCAATGTAAAACAAATGAAGGAAATATCACTTGAACATGGACAGAACTTAATCCGTTGCAGTAGTTTAAATGTTCCCTGTTAACAATAGTTAATGAACTGGATTGATTATTATTGCCCTCTGTTGTGTTATGATTTATGGGTATTTGAGTGTAAAGACAGAAACAAAAAGCATTTGATCTCTTGAAGGCTAAAACCTTCTAAACTACCAGTAAAAGCTGCTAAGACCTGTGTTCCATTTCAGTCAATTTTCATTTTAATACTTGAACTGTCTGTAAATGTTTTTACAATTGTGAATGTGCCAATTAAAGTGCCAACTGATAATTAGTAGTTTTTGCTAGTACAGTTTACACATTAATTATACATTTTTAAAGGCAGACAAAGTTAACAGTATCAGGCACATCTTAATAAAGAAAAACATTTTTTTTGCCATTTTGCATTGACTCACAAAAATAGTTGAGATAATCCTGTCTAACTTATTTTTCACGAAGAGCAGTATTTTAAGTAATGACAGTCTCAAATACGAAGCAATGATGGCACCATATATTGGGATTATCTTGGCAGTTCATGGTACATGTGGCCCTCCTCATTGCCTGCACTACTGAAATCCCAGCTCATGTTGCTATGTCAGTCATGGAATCTATGAGACATTAAGCTGGGTTTAGCATGTCTGATAAATTTATACAACAAAAGTGAAAACGTACCAAAAATAATAGTTAGGATTTCTAAATATCTGGCCATACTTAACTCTATGAAGTAGTTGACTTCTGAATGATTTGTAAGAATTAAAGTAATCAGCTTTATATTTTTTGGTACTCCTATAAGTGTATGCATAATTAGAGACCCTCTGGAAACCAGGTAATATCGTTCTGACCTATGATGTACTGATGATGGCGTTCCAAAGCATAATGATTTCATATGTTGATAAAGACATAAAAAACTGTCTGACGGTTTTGAAGTTGGTACTTTATTAACGAGTACAAACTACCACAAAAATGTTTACCATTTGCCATGTTAGAGAGATTACTGTGTATGCGTTCATGTTATGCCTGAAACAGAAGTATCAGTATAAATATTTAAGCAACTCGCCAGATATTAGAGGACAAAAGAGTGAACACTTCGGTTAACCCAAGTGTATGAAAATGTTGCTAATCTTGGTGAGTTCTTCGTGAAAAATAGCTACTTTAACTGTATTACAAAATTAAAAAGGCCTTCATGTTTTTTTCTGATTAATCACTGGCTATTTAATTTCAACACTACCCACCAGGCATTTCAGTTTAAGATTAGCTTTCCTCTAATAATACAAAACAGGCCATCCAGTTAATCTCTCTTTTGCAAACTAGTAAAATAATTTCATTTCGAACTACTATCTTTTATCAGAGGGCGACGCATTCTGTCTTGTATTGATTGTAAATCCGGAACAAAATGTTAATGTACAGCAAATCTCTATAATTTCTTTATTCCACTAAGTATGTTAGTAAGTTATCCACGCATGATAAGGAATGCCAGCTAAAGGTTGAGACCTATGACCCTAAAGACCACAGAAGTATCTTCGTAAGTCATTTGTGTGTGGAGCCTTGGTATGTTTATGGATGCGCACAAATCTGTAGTTGTCACCCAGATTCTTATCTTACAGCAGTTAGATTGCCATGTTAAGATGGAAATGCTTTACGCGACCTAAAGAAGTATGAAATAAATCCCAGATTTGTAAAGTGTTCATGGAAAAGGATGGTGCCGAGTTTGCAGTTTTAAGATAGGAGTGTTTGATTGCTGTAATGCACGAGTTACAATTCAATTATGTGTTTAATTGAGTTGATTCTGTGACATCCACTCATTAACAAACTAAGCCTTTTAAAATGTTGATATCAATGATAAAGGGAAAATAGTTATTCCATAACAGTAGTTGTCAGAAGAACAGTTATTCACCTGCTTCAATATAGTGTTATATTTTCTACCCAGTTACACATGGATGTACTGAAGTCAAATGCACTCTTTCTCAAATTAATTTATTCTACTTGATTTGCAAAAGTTAAGATCATATTTCATGTGAAAGTAAGCATGGGTTAGTTGTGCACCTTTTATAATCTGGCTTGCATGCTAATCAAATATCTTCCTAAACTTCTGAGGCACCATGAGCCTTTTTATCCAATTGCTGGTTATGTAAAATACATACAGAATGTTAATGCAGTGTTGTATGGTACCAATGTGTAAACATTGCTACTAGTTGATGTAACCTGAAAACACATTAAATGTGCCTCACAAATTATTAAATCACTGTATATTTAGGTTTTTGGTTAGTACGGACTTCAGCGGAATAGTCTGAGATATTGCAGCCTTTATTGCGTTACTTAACATAATGGTGCTTCTTATTCTGCGTGTTTCTCCGCTCGAGAATAAACAAATAGTAAAAGCATCTAAACACATGAATAACATAGTACACTTAAACTCACTATCCAAAGTGTTTTTTTTTTTTTTTGGAGGGGGGGGGGTTCTTTTTTGAAGAACGTTTCAGGTATGTTCTTGCTGTGGGATATAACTCGTACAAGAAGGTTTCAGCACATTCTTGTTTTATAACTTTTTATCTCCTCTGTTGCTGACAATTTTGACAGAAGGCTTCATTTCTTATTACCAGTGGCAAATTATTCTGCACTGCCTTTGGATTGTGTATGTATTCAAGAACAGTCTTAAAGGTTTAAGCCAAAAACCCAGGGACTTGTCATCCGTTTTTCTTTAACAGTGCTGGTGTAAAAAACAAAACAAAAAAACAAAAAAAAATTAAAAAAAAGACCTCCCTGTGAAACAATAATCACTTGCTATGAACATTTTGTTTATAGGTTTTTCCACAATTGATCTTTTCTTTGTATTTGTACAGTGGCTCAGTGAAACCAATATGTTGCCATGAATTGATATTGTAACCAATAAACAAGTGCTTTTAACCAGACTTTTTGTGATGTAATTATTTCAGAATTCCTGTGCTTCTGCCATTCCATAGACATCAAAATCTTTTCATTTATTTTCAGGAACACAATGTCCATCTCATACACCCATTTTGTTTTTACAATTTGCAACACTTGTAACCCTGCTCTTACTTGGATTTTTGCAGCCTTTGTACAATTTCATCTCAGACCCCCCTCACACCCACCATGGGAGAATTGTCTATGAATTGCCAAGAATGGACTTTGTCTTTGGAGATGTAAACTTAAATGTGGATGTGTTTGGTTTCTTTTTCACCTTCCCAGGGCACTGGTGCCATTTTTGATCAGGAATCCCTCCTTTGTGTTAAAGGTCTTTATGAGGTTCTGTCCCTTTCCAGAACAGGGAGTCTCTGGCCAAATGGTAGGCCTTCCACCGTCAAAACGTAGCTGACTTGGACCTGGCGCCAGCCATCCCACTGTTCATTATTTATCCCAGACACAATCCCTTGGCACACTAAAAGGAAACTGTTAGAAATGGGATCTTTGGTTGGCAATCAGGTTAACCCCCTGTCCAAGCAAGGACCCTCACTCTAGTCAGGGCAAGTCACACACAATCCAAATTATCCTGTGCCCACCCACTGGTAGCTTGGCACTGAGCAGTCAGACTTAACTTAGAAGGCAATGTGTAAAGTATTTGTGCAATAAATCATGCAATAACATATAATAAACACCACAAAAATACACCACACAGGTTTAGAATAATATATAAAATTTATCTAATTGAATGCAGGTCAAAACAATCAAGATTTGATAAGTACACGTTGAAATATCACTTTAGAAAATTATAAAAAGAGTCTTAAGTTCTTAAAAGCAATAAGTGTCTCTTGCAAGCACAAAGTACATGGTTTGCGTCTAAATTATCCGCACGGGACCGCAGAAAAGGAGATGCGTGGAAAACGTGGAGGTATGAGCGGTTTCTCTGGGAGCCCACAGACAATGCGTT
Organism: Pleurodeles waltl; assembly: GCF_031143425.1. Taxonomy (NCBI): domain Eukaryota; kingdom Metazoa; phylum Chordata; class Amphibia; order Caudata; family Salamandridae; genus Pleurodeles; species Pleurodeles waltl. The sequence continues at coordinate 68,325,543 of NC_090450.1, read as the reverse complement.
TCCACGCAACAGGGGCTTTGCATCCCCGGGGACGATGCAGAGAAATCCTGGGCATGCAGGACAAAGTCACAGGAGCTGCGTCGATCCAGTGTGCAATGCGGGGAAATTTCTGTTGCATGTTCCGATCACCATGCTGGTGCTGCGTCGATCTCCACTCAGGGAGCTGGGCTTTGTCGTTCTGGTTCGGTGTGCGGTGATTTTCTTACCGCGATGCAGGCTGTGCGTTGATTCCGGAAGGCTGTGCGTAATTTTTCGCCACACAAGGAGTTCTTTGCAGAAAGGAAGTCTTTTTGGCCCGGAGACTTCAGAAAACAGGAGACAAGCTCAATCCAAGCCCTTGGAGAGCACTTTTCAGCCGAGGGCAGCAAGGCAGCAGTCCTTTACAGCAAAGAAGCCAGGTGAGTCCTTTGGGCAGCCAGGCAACTTCTCTTGACAGGTTGCAGGTTCTGGTTCAGTTTCTTTCCCAGTGGGTATCTTGTCACGAAGTGTCTGAGTTGGTAGGGTCAGAGACCCGGTTTAAATACCCAAATGTGCCTTTGAAGTGGGGGAGACTTCAAGGAGTGGCTTAGAAGTAGCAAGGTCCCCTTTCAGTTCCATCCTGTGTGCAATGGTCCCATTAGGGGGTTTGGAAGTCCATTGAGTGAGGGCAGGCCACTGTCCTTTCAAATGTAAGGGTCAGGCCCTCCACTCTCCCAGCCCAGGAAGACCCATTCAGTATGCAGGTGTGTGCAGGTTGGACTGAGCATCCTGTGTTTGGGGTTGTCTGAGTGGAATGCACAAGGGAGCTGTCAACTAACCTAGCCAGACACGGATTGTAAAGCACAGAAGGATTTAAATGTAGATAAATTCTCACTTTTTATAAGTGACATTTCTAGAATAGTAATGTTAAATCTATCTTCACCATCAATCAGGATTTTAGATTACCAATCTGGCCACACTAAATATGACCTGGTTACTCCTTTCAGATCAGAATCTACCACTCAAACAGTATATGAGGGTACCCCTAATGCTGTCCTATGAAAGGAGCAGGCCTCACAACAGTGTAAAACGAATTTAGGAGTTTTACACTACCAGGACATATAGAACACACATGTTCATGTCCTGACTTTTACCTACATAGCACCCTGCCCTATGGGCTACCTAGGGCCTACCTTAGGGGTGTGTAGAAAAAGGGGAGTTTAAGTCTTGGCAATTACTTTTAAATGCAATGTTGAACTGGCAGTGAAACTGCACACTCCGGTTTGCAGTGGCAGGCCTGAGACATGGTTAAGGGCCACTTATGTGGGTGGCACAACCAGTGCTGCAGGTCCGCTAGTAGTATTTAATTTACAGGCCCTGGGCATATGTAGTGCACTTTTCTAGGGACTTACAAGTAACTTAAATATGCCAATTGGGTATGAGCCAAAGCCACCATGTTTAGGGAGAGAGCATATGCACTTTAGCACTGATTAGCAGTGGTAAAGTGCGCAGTCCTAAAGCCAGCAAAAATTAGGTCAGAAAAAGAGAAGGAGAAAGGCAAAAGGTTTGGGCTTGACCCTGCAGAAAGGCCAATAGTAATCCTGCAGGTCTCTTTTAGAAATTGTAATTACGTTTTTGTAGCACTTAGTACCCCTATGCAGATGGTTGGTGGGTTCAATAGATGAGCTAGAGCAGAATAGTATAGTTTGCAGTTGTAAAAATAAAAAAAAATAGGTTGTGATCTTGGCAATAAAATGTATGCAATTTTGCAGCAAAACAATAATAGAGATTGTAGTTATCAATAATAATAATGTAGATTCAGGCAAAAGTGCACGTGATTTAGAGTAGGATGTACTCAGAAGGAGAGGCATTGAAGGATAAAACATAAGGAAAGGAACACAGCTTTGAGGCCGGGGGCATTTTGAGACCACAACCCCCAGCAAACCAGTGCAGCAGGAGCCGCCTTCGTCTCTCCGAACGCACCAGGAGGGCGCTGAAAGACAGGCAAGGGGACCCGCTGCATGCAACACAGCTTTGAGGCCGGGGGCACTTTGAGACCACAACCCCCAGCAACCAGTGCAGCAGGAGCCATCTATGTCTCTCGGATCTTGCCAGGAGGTGCTTAAAGGCAGAGGAAGGGACCTGCTGCACAGGACTCACCCGGCGGTAGGGAGAGGCTGGACCACCCCCTTTCATCGGTGTTGTGTCACTTTTATGGGCAAGCATAAAATGAACAGTGCTGCAGAAGGACCGACGGAAGTCCAGACGGCGCCGAACACGGAAGTGTTCTTCCATTTTATCATATCGCAACCCGGCGGTAGGCACTGTCTCGGAGGAAATTTTAATTGTAAGGGAGTCGCTAGGGTTCCGTGCCGGGGACACTTCACATAGTCATGTAGAGCGATCCAGCAATGAGCTGGCGATGGCTATCACTCAGAGTAATGTTGAGTGAGACTTGGAGGTGCGCAAGGGTCAGGATGTGTCGGGCCCTGGGCTAACAGTGATAAAGGAAACCTGTTTATCCGAGCCACCTGTTTCTCTAGAGCAGCCACCACCAGTGAAAAAAACGCAAAAGTCACCAGAGGCGGTGCAGGTAGGTGGTCTCACTTTCTCTGCAACACTTTTTTGTGGTGGTGATTGTATGCCGGTTGACAGGGTGACAGAATTGACCATGCAAGATAGTGCTATATTAGGAACTTTTGATAGGTACTAGAATTATGCGAACAGTCTATCCACTACCAGGCAACTGCTAGGGCCCCATTTTAGTGAGGATAGCTGATCAGCCCAGGGGTTGGAAAAGAAAAGTAATGGCTGGGCACATATATGGGAAAATATTGAGGATGTTTGGCTACGCTCATATGAAGCAGTAAATTCATGATCATAGCAACATGAAATCGTGTACACCGTAAATAATGGAAATATTAAAGAGCGATTCTGCAACTGCTGGAACAGATGTCGACATATGGTCACCCGTGAAATATAGTTTGATATTAATTAAAATTCAGAGTGGGCTCTATTTTGGATGCCTCTGGATTCTTTTTTTTTTTTTTAAACTATTTATTGAGTTTTTACTATAAACAGGGTTGTATCACGTTGTAAGAGTACAGAATAATAAGTAAAGCCATTCATTTTGCCACAGACCCACTTACAAGAGGTTGTTCTTTGAGAGCGATCGTTCCAGCCCACTAGCAGGTAACCACCTGGCATTTAACTCAAGTTGTGGAACACTTACGTTTTTAATTAACTTGCAGCCAAGTGAGAGCACCTTTACCGTTGATAAAACTTGCACCAAGGATTTCAATTCTGAAGACATTATGACTGGTCAGCTTACTTGAAGCAGCAGTGCAGCTGGTCTCTCTCACTAATCTGAGAGAGACTTCTAGTTGCAGATTCCTTACCTTAGAATTTTCCCCAGGTGTCAGACTGGATCTGGAGATTTTTTCTTCGCGCAGTACCCTTGCATGCCATCAGGTGGCGTCAGTCAACTCCACGCTCGTTGTAGGTGTCGTAGTCGCAGTGATGACATCACAGTCATACTTAAGCACCACCCCTGCGCGCTGATGTCAGTTCTTTTATTTCAACGCCAACTGAGATCTGGAGAAGAGCAACCCTGGTCAATTTTTTACCAAATTTGGCCTTTATGGGCTTTTTGGCAGGGTTGATGGATCTCTCGTAAGACCAGCTTCAAGCCTTGCAATGCCTGTCACCGTATGATGTTGGTGACGGGCCCACACCTGGTTTGTTTGTGGTGTCTGGAGCACGACCACATCCTGAAGTCATGCGCCGAGGTCCGGTCCATGAACCCGAGGGCTTTGAGGGAGCATTCCCTAAAGCTTATGGCAGCCTGGCGCTTGACTCTGCATCGCTCCTGGACTTGCTTAATAGGAATGTCTTGAGGCCGCTTGCGGAGTCATCTCCACTCCTCCTCTTCCCATTCAAAATCGTTGGACATTCAGGTCATAAGAAGAAGAGTCGACTCCACCCTGCCGCTCGGCTGATGCGCCGCATGAAGAACGTCGATGCTCGAGGCCTCTGTCCGTGGAGCCTATTTCAGGGTTCCCTAAGTGCCTCACTGAGTTTCCGGGAGCCCTTGCCACCCCTGCCCAGCTTAAGGAGTTTTATAGGGCCATGCTCCTCTTTTTTGAGCATATCGAACCCCCTGTGGCGCCTTTGGGGCCTGGGGGATCGGATGGGGGTCCTTTGAGTTCAACACCAGCAGCTCTGGCCCCTGCTTCCGAGGGCCCCTTCGAATCTGTGCTGACGCCGGTCGTACCATTGCGACCTTCCCTGGCACCCACTAAGACGTTGATGCTCCCAGTGTTGGTTGGGCTCATAATCGATGTCAACCCAATCCTGATCCCTGACAACCCAGAGCCGGAACGGCGTCAATCGATGCCACTTCCAACTTTGACGGGCCTACGCACCTCTGGTTGGATTTGGACCCTTATTATTATTTGTATGATTGAGGAAGGATTGGAGGGGGTTGCTGGACCCTTTAGAATACCAGCTAGTAACCCTGACTTGGTCTGGGCATAGGAATTGAGTGAAGGTAGTGGTCTAGATACTTCTCCAGACACTGGCATGCTTTCACCTCCTACCGTGGCTATGGGAGAGGGAGCGTCTTAATCCATGTTGGTCAGTAGGGTGCCTGAGGTCCTTGGCTTTGAGCCGCCCACTCTGGCAGTCAGGACTAACTTCCTGACAGAGGTGCTTCAGCCTGGGGATTCTACTTCGGAGTCTCTACTTCCATTCAGTGAAGCCCTCACTGATGTCCTTCTGGGTACTTGGTCAAGACCCAGCACAGGGTATCTTTTGAATAGGCAATTGCCCGCTGCCATAAGCCCGCCCCGAATGACCCTAAATTCCTGTCCCAAGCCCCCATGCCTAAGAGCTTTGTCATCCAGGCTTCCTAGTCATCTGGCAGTTTCCCATCCCCTCCCCTGGATGGGGAATCAAAGAGAATGGACCAACTCCGAAAGAAGATCTTTTCTTCCTCCAGTCTGGGGTTGCGGTCCGTGAACACTGCATGCCTTTTGGGCCGCTACACCGCTCACTGTGGGATATGGTCGTGCAGGTATTGCTGCAGGTCCCAGAGGAGGCCCGTGCCATCATCTCCCAAGCAATTGCTGATGGGAGGGATGCGGTTAAGTTCACGATTCATTGCGGGCTGGACACGACCGACTCAGTGGGCAGGTCGGTTGCGTCGACGGTGGCCTTGAGGTGCCACACCTGGGTGAGGAGTCTGGTTTTTCAGGGAATTCTAGACCTTCGGGCCCTCAATCTCTTCCTCAAGGAGGAGAAGTTAAAAATGCTAACTCTGGCTCAGGTTCTGTCTGCCTTGGACCCAGGAGACTGGGATGGTAGCATTGGACTTGCAGGACGTTTTCTTCCATATATCTGTCTTGTCTTTCCACTGGCTCTACTTGCGATTCGAGCGAGCACTTTTAATTTACTGTGCTCACCTTTGGCTGTACTAGCGGCCCTTGGGTGTTCACCAAGGTAAGGGGAGTGGTCTAAGCTCATCTGCGCGGGTCAGGGGTTTCAGTCTTCCCCTTACCTCGATGACTGGCTGTTGAAGGCAGGCTCGCCCCAGGCTGTTCTCTCCCACCTTCAGACTACAGCAGACTGTAGGAAGCTGGCTCTTTATATATTATACCAAAGTAAGGTACAGTGTGTGCAGAGTCCAGTGGATCCCCAGTGGCTTTACAGAGGTCAAAGTAGATAATACTAATGCTCTCTTTTGTGGTAGTGTGGGTGTACAGTTAGGCTTATCAAAGGGTGTAGTGCTAAGCATTTATCGGATAGAGACTTCTAGCTGCATATTCCTTACCTTAGAATTCCCTGGCGGCAGCTTAGAATCTGGAATTGTTCTGCTGAGCAGTACCCTGGGCGCACCGTCAGGTGGCGTCGTTCGGATCAGTCGGCGTCATCAGCGTCGTTGGAGCAGTCTGTGATGTCACGGCCTTCTATATAGGCAGCACCTTGGCGCACGTACGTCAGTACTTTTCCTTCCGCGCAGGGTAAACTCAGATCTGGAAAGAGCTATCCTTTTTTCGCCATTTTTGTCCCAGATTTTTTGATTGTCTGAGCGATGTCTTCGAGAAAGACTGGATTTAAACCGTGTGGTGCATGTCAGTGCACCATGTCGATTACGCATCCACACCAGGTGTGTCTCCGGTGCCTTGAGAAGGACCACAATTCGAAGTTGTGGTCCCTCTCTAAAGGCAATGGCACCGAAGGACGTGAGAGAGAGATCTCTCAAACTTCTAGTGGCCCGGCAGCTGTCTTCGGTTAGCGTGACTCCAAGGCAGTCACGGTCCCGCTCTAGGAGGAGGTTGCAGCACCGCTCCAGAAGCCTCAAGTCATTTTTCTCGCATTCGAGGTCTTCGGGGCATTCAGGTAGGAGGAACAAAAAGAAGTCCAAGCGGACTTCGCCACACCCATCTGCTGACGAGGTGTCTAGGAATGTCGACGTTCTGAGCGCAGCTCCGCGGAGGCGTCGCCAGGGCCGACTCTGCTTCTTAACCCCTTTCCGGGAACCGGAGTGACCCGCTCACATTGAAGAATTTTAGGAGGCTATGCGCCTTCTTTTTGAGCTGGCTGCACCCTCGGTGGGTCTTTGGGCCCCTGGGTGTTAACAGGGGCACCATCGGATTCGACGTCGGCGGCTTTGGCCTCAGCGCCGTTGGGGACCCTGGGATCTGATAGCGGATCTGGACGGGCGCTGGTTTCTCACAGTCGACAGGGGCCCGACGTCGACGCTCCCTCCACCACTGGTGATGGTAGCCCCATCCTCATTCCGGATGATCCGGAGCTGCAATGATTTCGTACAATGATGATTCCGACTTCGGTGCTGTTTAGGCCCAGATCAGTGCCTGAGGCTTATTCAGAACAGCTAGGCACAGGAGAGGAGTGGAAGGGATCTTAGGACCCTTTAGAATATGGATTGGAGCATGAGCAGGACTGGTATGAGGATCTAGGGGAAGCCAGTGGACTGGATACTTCTCCAGATGCTCGCATGGTCTCTCCTCCCACTGTGGCTATGGAGGAGGGTGCATCTTATGCCATGGTGGTGCGTAGGGCAGCTGAGGTCTTGGACCTAGACTTGCCTACAATGCCAGTCAGGACTAATCTCCTGACGGAGGTGCTTCAGCCGAGGGTTGCTACATCGGAGCCTATGTTAACTTTCAACGAAGCCCTCACAAATGTCCTTTTGGGAACATGGTCCAAACCCAGCACAGGGGCTCCTGCGACTAGGGCAATCGGCCGCTGCCACAGACCTGCTCCAAATGACCCTAGTTTCCTCACCCAACACCCCACCCCGGAGAGCTTGGTGGTCCAAGCCTCCACTTCCCCTAGTTCCTTCCCTTCTGCCCCTCCGGATAGGGAATCCCAAGAGGCTGGACCAACTTGGAAAGAAGTTGTTTTCTTCCTTCAGCCTGGCATTGAGTTTGGTAAACACCTCTTGCCTATTGGGCCATTTTCCCATACTTTATGGGACATGGTGGCACAAGTGCTGCCCAGGTCCTGGAGGGCGTACGGGACATACTCACCCAAGCTGCCAAGGGCGGGAGATATGTAGCCCAGTTTACCATCAGGTGTGGCTTGGACACAACCGACTCAATGGGCAGGGCGATTTCTTAGACAGTGGCCCTCCGTTGCCACGCCTGGCTACGTCTACTGGCTTTTCAGGGGATGTCCATTCACATTTGATGGACATGCCCTTTGATGGCTCTCGCCTTTTTGGTGAGAAGGCAGACTCTGCGCTTGCGGTTCAAGGATTCTCAAGCACCAGCCAGATCCTTGGGCCTTTCAGTGCTGGCTCTTCAGCAGTCTGTATATCGTCCGTTTCGAGGCTTCGGAAGGGGCACGGTACAACGCCAGCCACAGGTTATCCACTGTCCTCCGGCTTCAAAGCATCCCGTGTGAGAACGAGGTCATGGTACTGTCAGACCTAGAGGGTCTGGCCAGAGGTCGGCCACCACCTAGCCCCCCTCTTCCACAGCGCCCAAGCACTCCTAGTATGGTTCTGCAAGACCACGTTCCTTCCAGTTGGAGGGAGGATTCAATTTCATCTCCCTCACTGGCGGTCCATAACATTGGACAAATGGGTCTTGCAGATCATACAGAAGGGCTATTCCCTTCCCTTCCAGTCTTTCCCTCCCTCTATCCCTACAATAAAAGAACGGCTGGTGGAGGATCATTTGATCTTACTCCTCGAGGAAGTTATGGCTCTTTTGGCCAAAGGAGCCATAGAAAGGGTCCCGATGTCAGAAGTAGGCAGTGGTGGTTATTCTCGCTACTTTCTGATTCCCAAAAAGAACAAGGGCCTTCACCCTATCCTGGATTTAAGGGACGACAATCTCTTCCTCAAGAAGGAGAAATTCAAGATATTCACTCTTGTCTGCCCTAAACCAAGGAGACTGGATGGTAGCGTTGGACTTGCAGGATGCATATTTTCACACTCCCATTCTGCCCGCCCACAGGCATTGCTTGTGGTTCATGGTGGGCCACGAGCACTTTGTTTACCGTGCACCCCTTTAGTCTCACCAGTGCCCCTCGGGTGTTCACCAAAGTGATGGTGGTGGCAGCTCATCTGCGCAGGTTACAGATTTCAGTCTTCCCCTAGCTGGACGGCTGGCTGTTGAAGGCTCCGACGCCCTAGGCTCTCGTCACCCACCTTCAGACTACGGCGGACCTCCTGCATTCGCTGGGGTTCACTATAAAAGTGTCGAAGTCACACCTGATTCCCTCTCAGAAGCTCCCTTTCATCTGAGATGCTCTGGACACAATGCAGTTTCGGGCCTATCCTCACGAGCAGCGAGTCCAGGATATTCAGGTTATGATACCGATGTTTCGGCCTCTATCCTGGATTTCGGTGGGACAGACTCTGAGGCTGTTGGGACTCATAGCTTCCTGCATCCTATTAGTCAAACACGCCAGATGGCATATGAGGGTTCTGCAGTGGGACCTGAAGTTCTAATGGGCACAGCATCAGGGAAATCTTACTGACATGGTTCATATCTCAGAGGGAGCTGCAAAGGATCTGCAGTGGTGGTTAGTGAACTGCAGTTGAGTCAAAGGCAGGCTCCTCTCCCTTCCCCAACCAGATCTTACAGTAGTGACAGATGCATCACTTCTGGGATGGGGCGGCCATCTAGGAGAGGTGGAGATCAGGGGCCTCTGGTCTCCAGCGGAATCCGGGCTACATATCAACTTATTGGAGCTCTGGTGATCCGGCTAGCATTAAAGGCATTTCTTCCAGTTGTGAAAGGGAAGATAGTGCAGGTGTTCAGGGACAGCACTAGCACGATGTGGTGATGCAACAAGCAGGGCGGTGTGGGGTCCTAGACCCTTTGTCAAGAGGATTTACATCTCTGGACGTGGCTGAAACACCAGGGCATAACCCTGGTGGTTCAACATCTGACAGGTTCTTTGAAAGCCAGAGTGGACGAACTCAGCCGGAGATGCTTAGCGGATCACGAATGGTGTCTCCATCCGAGGTGGCACAGGACCTTTTCAGCAGTAGGGAGAGTCTTGGTTAGATCTGTTCACCTCTGAAGAGAGCGCACAATGTCAGCAGTATAGTGTGTTGGAGTGTCCAAGGCAGCTATCGCTAGGTGACGCTTTTCGTCGCAAGTGGAGTTCAGGCCTCCTGTATGTGTCTTTCCGCCCATATCACTTCTGTCCAGAGTTCTCAAGAAATCAAGAACAACCGGGTGTAGGAAGTTGGTTCAGTATATACTATTTCACAGTAAGAAATAGTGTGCACAGAGTCCAAGGGTTCCCTCTAGAGGTAAGATAGTGGCAAAATTAGATAATTCTAATACTCTATTTTGTGGTAGTGTGGTCGAGCAGTAGCCTTGTCAGAGGGTAGTGTTAAGTATTTGTTGTACACAACAGGCAATAAATGAGGAACACACACTCAAAAGACTTACTCCAGGCCAATAGGTTTTTATATAGAAAAATATATTGTATTGGTTTATTTTAAGAACCACGGGTAAACACATAAAATGCAAGGTACTTCACACAGGTAAGCTAGGAACTTTGAATAAAAGCAATATCATATACAGTCTTTGTTAAAATGGCAATAAGCTATTTTAAAAGTGGACACTTAGTGCAGAAATCAACAGTTCCCGGGGGTGGTAAGTAATGGTTAGTTTGTCAGGTAAGTAAAACACTTACAAGTCTCAGTTCCTGGGCATAGTCAGCCCACAGTTGGAGGTTCAAGGCAACCCCAAAGTTACCACACCAGCAGCTCAGGGCCGGTCAGGTGCAGAGGTCAAAGAGGTGCCCAAAACACATAGGCGCCTATGGGCAACAGGGGTGCACCGGTTCCACTCTGCCAGCAGGGAAGTACCTGCGTCCTTGGGGGGCAGGCCAGGGGGTTTTGTAGAGCACTGGAGTTGGGGGGGGGGGGGGGGGACACAAGTAGACACACAAAACACACCCTCAGCGGCACAGGGGCGGCCAGGTGCAGTGTGCAAAGCAGGCGTCTGGTTTTAGATGGGATTCAATTGAGGGACCTGGGGGTCACCCTAGCGGTGCAGGCAGGCAGGCACGGGGGGCTCCTTGGGGTAGCCACCACCTGGGCTAGGAAGAGGGCCGCCTGGGGGTCGCTCCTACACTGGAGTTCGGTTCCTTCAGGTCCTGGGGGCTGCGGGTGCAGTGTGTTTTCCAGGCGTCTGGTTCCATGAAGCAGGCAGTCGCGGTCATGTGGAGCCTCCGGATTCCCTCTGCAGGCGTAACCTGTGGGGGCTCAGTGGGGTCAACTCTGGCTACTCACGGGTTCGCAGTCGCCGGGGAGTCCTCCCTGTAGAGTTAGTTTTCCGCAGGTCAAGCTCGGGGCGTAGGGTGCAGAGTGGAAAGTCTCACGCTTCCGGCGGGAAACGTGTGGTCTTTAAAAGTTGTTCTTTGTTGCAATGTTGCAGTTTTGTGGAACAGGGCTGCTGTCCTCAGGAGTTTCTTGGTCCTTTTAGATGCAGGGTAGTCCTCTGAGGCTTCAGAGGTCGTTGGACCCTGGGGGACGCGTCGCTGTTGCAGTTTTTCTTGAAGTGGGGAGACAGGCCAGTAGGGCTGGGGCCAAAGCAGTTGGTGTCTCCGTCTTCTCTGCAGGGATTCAGGTCAGCAGTCCTTCTTTGTCTTCAGGTTGCAGGAATCTATCTTCCTAGGTTTTGGGGGGCCCTAAATACTCAATTTAGGGGTGTGTTTAGGTCTGGGAGGTTAGTAGCCAATGGCTACTAGCCCTGGGGGGGGGGGGGGGGGGGCACACATCCTCAATCCTATTGGGGTAATCCTCCATCTGCAAGATCAATGATTTCTAAAAGTCAGAGTCACCTTTGCTGCACCACACTTTAGGGGTTGTCCTGACTGGCCAGTGACTCCTCCTTGTTTTTCCTCATTATCTCCTCCAGCCTTGCCACCAAAAGTGGTGGCAGTGGCCGGAGGGGCGGGCATCTCCACTAGCTGGGATGCCCTGTGGTGCTGTAACAAAGGGGGTGAGCCCTTGAGGTTAACCGCCAGGTGTTACAGTTCCTGCAGGTGGAGGTGTGAAGCACCTCCACCCAGTACAGACTTTGTTACTGGCCACTGAGTGTGCTCTCTCCATGTGGCCAGCAACATGTCTGGTGTGTGGCAGGCTGGCAAAAACTAGTCAGCCCACACTGGAATTCTGGTATGTTTTCAGGGGGCATCTCTAAGATGCCCTCTGGGTGTATTTCACAATAAAATGTACACTGGCATCAGTGTGCATTTATTGTGCTGAGAAGTTTGATACCAAACTTCCCAGTTCTCGGTGTAGCCATTATGGTACTGTGGAGGTCGTGTATGACGGACTCCCAGACCATATACTCTTATGGCTACCCTGCACTTACAATATCTAAGGTTTTGCTTAGACACTGTAGGGGCCTAGTGCTCATGCACGTATGCCCTCACCTGTGGTATAGTGCACCCTGCCTTAGGGCTGTAAGGCCTGCTAGAGGGGTGACTTACCTATGCCACAGGCAGTGTTAGGTTGGCATGGCACCCTGAGGGGAGTGCCATGTCGACTTAGTTATTTTCTCCCCACCAGCACACACAAGCTGGCAAGCAGTGTGTCTGTGCTGAGTGAGTGGTCCCTAGGGTGGCATAAGACATGCTTCAGCCCTTAGAGACCTTCCCTGGCATCAGGGCCCTTGGTACCAGGGGTACCAGTTACAAGGGACTTACCTGGGTGCCAGGGTTGTGCCAATTGTGGAGACAAATGTACAGTTTAGGGAAAGAACACTGGTGCTGGGGCCTTGTTAGCAGGCCTCAGCACACTTTCAAATCATAACTTGGCATCAGCAAAGGCAAAAGGTCAGGGGGTAACCATGCCAAGGAGGCATTTCCTTACAATATCTTAATAGCACAACCAATGGCTCACATGTCTGATGAAGATGTCATAACTTAATTGTGTGTGGGCTACCTCCATCCATAAAGGCACTTCCAGGCTTAGTGGAATAAATCATTCATTGCTGCAAAGCATTTGGGACTTCAAGGCAATTTGGTGAGGTCAAATCTGTGCATTATATACAGTCCAGTAAAGCCTATTTAGCCCAAAAAAAGTTTGAATCTATAGTAAATAGAATCCAGTTTGTTTACAGCTATATGTCCAGTTAGCTGAGGCGACCTCCCCCAGGGCTCCTTCGAATGCACTTTGGCTGTGCTAACAGGAGGCAAAATAAGTTCTGTTAACTGTTTGTAATGTTTAGCAATGCAAACTTGGGTGGAAGTGGAAGTGACTTCTGCCGCAGATTCCTTACCTTAGAATATTCCTGTAGTAAGCTGGCCTGGTGTGTGGTGGGTACCTAAGGTACTTGCACCTTACACCAGTTACAGGTATCCCCTATTAGTTTAGTGTAGGCAGTATCTAGAAGCCAGGCTTCCTAGTGATAGCTGTGGATGAGCAGCCAAAGCTTATCTAGGAGACATGCAAAGCTCATGCAATACCACTATGGTCACACAGCCTTTACACACATGAAAGAAAACACTCACTGCTACAAAAATAAAGGTACTTTACTTTAGTGACACAATTACCAAAAAGTACTAGAGAGACAACCCTCCAATAGGAGGTAACTAACACACTAGATATGTAGACTAGTAATCAGAAATAGGCATAGAAAGCAATAGAAAACAGTGCAAATGCAAATGGACAATAGTGACCCTGGGGGAGCACAAACCATATAGTAAAAAAATGGAATGCGAATGTAGGACCCCCACCTAGGTAAGTAGAATGTATAGAGGGGAGCTGGGGGTACCAGGAAACCCCAAAGGTTAGTACAACAGTGCCTCCCTCCCCGCGCAGCGATTGGGAAGAAAGGAGTAAGTTACTGGATTTTCCCCACCCAAAAGGAAGGAAAAGAAGAAAATGCAACACCCAGACAAGACTGCACTAAACCAGCAGTGGATTCCTAAAGAGGAAGACCAGTGGAAGAAGGAGACCAAGTCCAGAAGTCACAAAAGAGACCAGAGGGAGTAGGAGCTACTACCTGCCCAGCTGTTGGAGGAGCTGGTCGACAGTAGGACAGACGGTCAGAAATGCAGCCCTGGAGCAGGTGAAGAGTTCCTGGAGGATACAGTTGACGTCCCATGCCAGATGGATGAATGCAGTGGTCAGCCACCAAAAAGCCTTGGCAAAGGCAGAAATCTGATAGAGACTTCTAGTTACAGATTCCTTACCTTGGAATTTTCCCATCAGGCGTCAGACTGGATCCAGAGATTTTTTCTTCGAGCAATACCCTTGCGCCTCGGTAGGTGGCGTCTGTCGACTCCGCAGGCGTTGTGGTCGCTGTGATGACGTCGGGAGTAGTACATAGATGCCGCCCTCGCGCAGTGACGTCAATTCTTTTCTTTCCATGCGCTGATCAGAGAGCTACCCTCGGCTATTTTTTGGGCCGAATTTGACCGTTTTGTCGACTTTTTTGGTGCGAAATTGGTGCGTCGAGGATTACCCGAAGACCGGGTTCAAGCCCTGCGAGGACTGTCACCACATGATGTCGGTGACGGACCCTCATCGTGTCTGTCTGTGGTGCCTGGAGCGCGACCACGACCCAAAGTCGTGCTCCGAGCACCGGGCGATGCATCCGAAGGCTTTGAGGGAGCAATCCCTAAAGCTGATGGCGACCCGACACTCAACTCCACGTAAGTCCCGATCTCGCTAGAGAAGAAGGTCTCGAGATCAGTCACGGAGCCACCACCACTCGTCGTCATCGAAATCGTCAGGTCACGGTAAGAAAAAGAAGTCGAAGAAGTCCCATTGCTCTCCGACTTCACCCCGTCGCTTGGCAGGCGCAACGCGGGACGAGCGTCAACTAAGTAGGCTTCTGTCCTCGGAGCCTACGCCTAGGTCAGCTCCGCGCTTCCCCGAGTATCCCGGAGCCGGAGTGACCCCCGCCCAACTCAGAGTTTTAAAAGGCCATGCGCCTCATCTTTGGGTGTGCCGACCCCAATATGGCGCCTTCAGGCCCAAGGAGCTTGGCTGAGGGGCCTTCGGGTTCCGATGCCGGTCGCACAGTCGAGACATTCCCCGGCGCCGCTCTCGATGTCGGTAGTGGCCACTATCGATGTCGACCCCATTCTCATCCCTGACGAGTCGGAGCGGCGTCGGCCAACGCCGGCATCGGCTTCGATGGGCCCTATTCGCCTGAGGTCGGATTCTGACCCATTTTCCTATGGGGAGGAATTGGAGGGGTCCCTGAACCCTTATGAATACCAGGAAGACCCTACTATGGACTGGGCACGGGACTTGGGCGAAGCCAGTGGTCTTGATACTTCTCCTGACTGGCATGCTGTCTCCTCCTACCGTGGTTACGGCGGAGGGAGCTACCTATAGTATGGTGGTTAGTAGGGCAGCTGAGGTCCTTGGCGTTGAGCTACCTACTGTTAAAGTCAGGTCTAACCTCTTGACGGAGGTGCTTCAGCCTGGGGCTTCTACTTCTGAACCCCTTCTTCCATTTAATGAAGCCCTCACTGACGTCCTTTTGGGTACGTGGTCCAAACCCAACATAGGGTCTCCTGTGAACAGTACGATCGCTCGCTGCCATCGGCCTGCTCCGAACGACCCAAAGTTCCTGTCCCAACATCCTATGCCTGAGAGTCTTGTTATCCCGGCGTCCTCTTCTTCTGGCGCGTTCCATTCTGCGCCCCCGGATAGGGAATCCAAAAGGCTGGAACAGTTTGGTAAGAAGTTGTTTTCTTCCTCCAGCCTTGCTCTGCGGTCCGTGAACACTGCATGCCTTTTGGGCCTTTATTCCCACTCCATGTGGGATACGGTTGCGCAAGTCCTGCCGCTGATACCGGAGGAGGCCCGTGCTATCGTCTCCCAAGCAGTCGCAGACTGGAGAGACGCGGCAAAGCTCACCATCCGTTGTGGGCTGGATACGACCGACTCTCTGGGCAGATCGGTTGCTACGACAGTGGCCTTGAGGCGCCATGCCTGGTTACGTACTTCTGGTTTTTCAGGGGATGTCCAACAGTCACTCATGGACATGCCCTTTGATGGCACCCGTCTCTTCGGAGACAAAGCAGACTCGGCCTTGGAGAGGTTCAAGGAGTCCAGGGCTACGGCTCGGGCCCTTGGCCTTTCTACAGCCACACGCCCCCCCACAGTCCGCTTGTAGTCCCTTTCGTGGCCACGGAAGGGGCGCCCTGTCGCGTCCTCGACCCAGCCACCGGGCCATGCACACTGGACAGCCTATGCGTGGCCAGAGGCACGGAATCTCACGTGGTCGGGGTCAGGGAACCAGAGGTCTGTCCAGTCCACCCCTGCCCCCGCAGCAGCCTCCAAACCTTCCTAGTCCGTCCCCTCACTCCCTCCCAGTAGGTGGCAGAATCCGCCATCACCTGCCCCACTGGGAACATATCACCACGGACGGGTGGGTTTTGCAAATAATTCGGAAGGGTTGCTCCCTCCCTTTCGAATCCGCACCACCACACATGCCACCATCCTTTCATCCCCTTTCGGAGGATCATTTGGTGCTTTTCCGCCAGGAAGTCGTGGCTCTCTTGGCCAAGGGAGCTATAGAAAGGGTCCCTGTGCCAGAAGTAGGTTGTGGTTGTTATTCCTGCTACTTTCTGATACCGAAGACGGACAAAAGGCTTGCGCCCTATCCTAGATCTTCGGGACCTGAACTACTTCCTCAAGAAGGAGAAGTTCAAAATGCTCACCCTGGCTCAGGTTCTGTCTGCCTTAGACCCAGAAGACTGGATGGGAGCGCTGGACTTGCAGGACGCTTATTTCCACATCCCCATCCTGCCTTCCCACAGACTTTACCTACGATTCGTTGTAGGTCACGAGCACTTTCAGTTTACCGTGCTCCCTTTTGGCCCTACCAGTGCCCCTCTTGTGTTCACGAAAGTGATGGCGGTGGTTGCAGCTCATCTGTGCAGGTTAGGGGCTCAGTCTTCCCCTACCTAGACGACTGGCTGTTGAAGGCACCTTCGCCCCAGACAGTGGTCTCACACCTGCAGACTACGGCGAACCTCCTGCACCAGCTGGGTTCACGATCAACGTTCCGAAGTCACACCTTACTCCCTCTCAGACGCTCCCTTTCATCCGGGCAGTTCTGGACACAGTGCGATTTCGGGCTTATCCTCCCCAAAAGCGAGTCCAAGACATTCAGGCTATGATTCCGATCTTTCAGCCTTGGTCTTGGGTTTCGGTGAGACAGACTCTGAGGCTGCTGGGCCTCTTGGCCTCCTGCATCCTGCTAGTAGCTCATGCCAGGTGGCATATGCAGGCTCTGCAGTGGGACTTGAAGTTCCAGTGGGCGCAGGATCAGGGTAATCTCTCCGACATGGTCCAGATCTCGGAGGGGACTGCGAAAGACCTGCAGTGGTGGCTTTCGAATCCCAATTGGGTCAATGGCAGATCCCTCTCCCTTCCCCAACCAGATCTCTCAATAGTGACAAATGCGTCGCTTCTGGGTTGGGGCGGCCACATGGGAGAGGCGGAGATCAGAGGCCTCTGGTCCCCGGCGGAGTTGGGACTCCACATCAACATGCTGGAGCTCCGAGCTATCATACTTGCGTTGAAAGCATTCCTTCCCCTCTCAAAGGGAAAGTGGTGCAGGTGCTCACGGACAACACTACCGCCATGTGGTACTCCAACTAACAAGGCTGGGTAGGGTTCTGGACTTTATGTCAGGAAGCACTACGCCTCTGGACATGGCTGGAACATCAGGGCATTACCCTGATGGTTCAACATCTGGCGGGCTCTCAATGCCAGAGCAGACGAACTCACCCACTGACGTACTGTCGATCACGAATGGCGTCTCCATCCGGAGGTGGCGCAAGTTCTCTTTCTCAAGTGGGGAGAGCCTTGGTTAGATCTGTTCGCCTCCGCAGAGAACGCGCAATGTCAGCTATTTTGCGCGTTGGAGTTTCCAAGGCGGCACTCGCTCGAAGATGCTTTTTGTCTTGAGTGGATCTCCAGCCTCCTGTACACCTTCCCGCCTATCGCTCTTCTTCCCAGAGTTCTCAAGAAGATCAAGAGCGACCTGGCCCAAGTTATCTTGGTGGCTCCGGAATGGGCTTGAAGAGTGTGGTATCCCGAGCTGCTGAGCATGTCCATCGATCCTCCACTCAGACTGCCTCTTCAGGCGGATCTTCTGTTGCAGCAGCAGGGGACGGTCCTCCACCCGAACCTGTCCAACCTCCGCCTTCATGCGTGGAGATTGAGCAGCAACAGTTGACGGCATTTGCCCTTCCACCCGAAGTCTGCAATGTTATCTTGGCAGCCAGGCGTCCCTCGACTAAAACTGTATGCGCCTGTCGTCGGAATACATTTGTGGCATGATGCACTAACAAATCTGTTGACCCCCTATATGCCCCTCTTTCAGAGGTTATTCTATTCATTCTTTCCTTAGCCCAGCAGGGCTCTGCATTGGGCACCCATAAGGGGTATCTGTCTGCCATTTCCGCCTTTCTTAGGCTTCCTGATCAGCCCTCGCTCTTTAAATATCCTCTTGTGAGTGGATTCTTGAAGGGGCTCGCCCACTTATTTCCTCTCACTTCCTTCATCATGCCTCAGTGGGATCTTAATCTTGTACTTACTGTCTTGATGTGTACTCCTTTTGAGCCTATGCATAATTGTCCCTTACAGCTCCTCACATTCAAAACTGTCTTTCTTATCGCCATCACCTCTGCTCGCAGGGTGAGTGAGCTTCAGGCCCTATCTTCAAAACCTCCCTACTTGTCCGTACACCCCGACAAAGTGGTGTTACGCACTAGAGCTTCCTTTCTTCCTAAGGTGGTACACCGTTCCATGATGGCCAGTCCATCACTTTGCCTACCTTCTACGCACCCCCACATCCTTCCCATGAGGAGGAGAGACCCCACCGTCTGGACCCAAAAAGAGCGTTGGAATTCTATCTCAATCGTACTAAAGACTTCCGGGTGGACGATCAACTCTTTGTTTGCTATGTGGGTGCGAAGAAAGGGAAGGCGGTGCAGCAACGTACCATCTCTTGATGGGTGCTTCTTTGCATCAAAATGTGCTATGCTTTGGCGAAAAAGCAACCTCCTGAAGGCTTGCGGGCTCATTCTACCAGGGCCACTGCTACATCCACTGCAATAGCACGCGGAGTTCCTGTCCTGGATATCTGTCAGGCAGCTACATGGGCATCCCTGAACATGTTTGCTAAACATTAATGCCTGGACAGTCAGGTCCGTCAGGACGGCTACTTTGGTCGTTCGGTCCTGCAGGACTTTCTAGTATGATCTTAGTTCACAGCCCACCACCGAGGATGGCATTGCTTGGGTATCTATTCTAAGGTAAGGAATCTGCAACTAGAAGTCTCTAGCAGATGTACAAGTTACTCACCTTCGGTAACGAAATATCTGGTAGACACATATTCTAGTTGCAGATTCCTTACCGCCCACCCATCCTCCCCGCTTGCTAACTGATTTCTAGGGACAGGGATTCCCCCTTTCAGGTCCATAGCTCTGGCGCACCAATATCAGTGTTCTTAGCGGCTCTGCGCTCTGGCGTGGAAAGTCGTTAAAAGAAACTGGCGTCACTGCGTGAGGGCGGCTATGTACTACTCCCGACGGCGACCACGATGCCTACGACGCCTGCGGAGTCGACCAACGCCACCTACCGATGCGCAAGGGTATTGCTCGAAGAAAAAATCTCCGGATCCAGTCTGATGCCTGGGGGAAAATTCTAAGGCAAGGAATCTGCAACTAGATTATGGCCCTCATTCTGACCCTGGCGGTCCTAAACCGCCAGGGCCGCGGGCAACGGAAGCACCGGTCAGAATGGGCAATGAAGCACCGCCAGCCTGTTCCCAGAGGCTGTGGGTGGGTTTAGGGGATCAGTAGTATCCACCTAACCCTCTCAAATGGAACCTCAACCACTGGAGGTGGAATTAAGGGGGCCTTTGGGGTGCCACCTGTCTTTCCACTAGCTTCACAGGTGACACAGGAGCAACAAAACTCCTTAGTGTCTTCTGACATGTGGGGCCAGTGAAAGTGAGGGACAAGTCTGTCCCAAGTCTTACTATGCCCCAAGTGACCTGCCAGGGGAAGGTCAATCGCCAGGGTCAACAAAAGTCCTCTGTATTACAGAGGTACTACCAATCTCCTGGTGGAACCAGGCTTGGGTTCCTTTGGTTCTAAATAGAAGAGGGTGTCCTTCCAGTACACCTTGTGGGTGCCACTGACATCACCTGCTTCTTGAAGGAGAGCTTGCTGTCTCAAGCCCTCCAGTGTGGGACAAGTCTTTTGTGCCATGCAGAATTCCTCCCTGGCAGGCCCCCCTTCACCCAAGAGTTCAGCTGTATAAGCGTTCAGCTCCTCAGATGTAGGTTCTGCCAAGGGAGTTGATTCCTCCTCCTCAAAGGGGGAGTCTTCACTGGAGGGTGATGTAGTGGTAGGGGCCATCTTTTTGCCCTTTCTATCCTTGGGATTTGGAAGCTCTTGGGCCATTGTTCCAATCTCAAAGTGTCCTTGATCTTTTTGCTTCATGGCCTGTGCTCTGGTCAGGGCAAAGATATGCCCTGGGATGCCCAGCATTGCTGCATGGGCCTCCAACTCCACTTCAGCCCAAGTTGAAGTCTCCAAGTTGTTCCCTAGTAGACACTCTGCAGGTAGGTCTGTGGACACAACAACTTTCTTTGGACCAGTAATCCCCCTCACCCCCATCCCAGCTGAAATCAACTACCACCATTGGGTGGCATACAGTGTTGTTATGAGCATCAGTCATTTGGTACTGGTCACCATAGTGACACTGGCACCCGTGTCCCTATAGGCATCTGCCTGAACACCATTTATTAAGGGCTGCTGACTGTACTTATCCATATTAAGGGGACAGGTAGCCAGGGTGGCAAGATCCGTGCCCCCATCAGAGACTAAAACAGCTTCTGTTGCTCTCTAACTAAACTAAACCAGTGCCCACTACACTTCCTAAAGTGAGCCCAGCTACATCATTTGATTGGTTATTGATAACAGACCCACCACTACTGCTGTTACTAGGGGCATTCGAAGTAGAAGTGGGGTTAGTAGTGGTGGGTGGCTTGGTGCCTTTCTTAGGGCAGGAGTTGTCTCCTGGCCTGTAGCCTTTGTTTTTACACATATAGCACCAAGCCTTCTTAACATGGGAGGAACCGGTTTTAGACCCACCTCCTGAAGAGGTTTGTGTACCCGATGGAAGATTCCTTACTTTTGTCTCTGTCCCCACCTTTGTCATGAGACTTTCTTGTTTCCTTTTTCTTGTTGTCACCCGCTGTTCTTTTCTGCTCACCCTAGTTCTGACCCCTTTGTCTGCCTTCTTCCCCATTTCTTGGGGAGAGGTCAGATATGAGTCAACCAAGTATTGGTTCAATAAATCAGACACACTGTTGTTGAAAATATGCTCTCTTAAGATAAGATTGTATAAGCCCTCATAGTCACTGACTTTGCTGCCATGTGACCAACCTTCCAAAGCTTTAACAGAGCAGTCCACAAAGTCTACCCAATCTTGGGTGGACCCTTTCGTGGTCTCCCTGAACTTGATCCTACACTGTTCAGTGGTGAGACCAAATCAATCTAAGAGTGCAGATTTCAAAACTGCATACTTATCAGCATCTTCCTCCCTGCAAGTGAGAAGTCTAGCTCTCCCCTGGTCAGAGAAGGAGAGCCACAAGATAGCAGCCCACTGTCTCTGAGGGCCCCCTTGTACCTTACAGGCCTTCTCCAGAGCAGTGAATTTATATGTCATTCTCCCCCCCCCCCCCCCCCCTTGTCCCCTTGTAAGGGGGGGGGGGGGGGGGAGGCAACCTTGTTTAGATTCCTGGAGTCAAGAGTCCTCGATGACCCTAGGCTCCCTGAAACTAAAGTTGCTGCCACCATGGGGTGCTAACCCAAACCCTTTATCTCTCCACTGCCAAGGCCTCCCTATACAGGGAGTGCAGAATTATTAGGCAAGTTGTATTTTTGAGGATTAATTTTATTATTGAACAACAACCATGTTCTCAATGAACCCAAAAAACTCATTAATATCAAAGCTGAATATTTTTGGAAGTAGTTTTTAGTTTGTTTTTAGTTTTAGCTATGTTAGGGGGATATCTGTGTGTGCAGGTGACTATTACTGTGCATAATTATTAGGCAACTTAACAAAAAAAATATATATACCCATTTCAATTATTTATTATTACCAGTGAAACCAATATAACATCTCAACATTCACAAATATACATTTCTGACATTCAAAAACAAAACAAAAACAAATCAGTGACCAATATAGCCACCTTTCTTTGCAAGGACACTCAAAAGCCTGCCATCCATGGATTCTGTCAGTGTTTTGATCTGTTCACCATCAACATTGCGTGCAGCAGCAACCACAGCCTCCCAGACACTGTTCAGAGAGGTGTACTGTTTTCCCTCCTTGTAAATCTCACATTTGATGATGGACCACAGGTTCTCAATGGGGTTCAGATCAGGTGAACAAGGAGGCCATGTCATTAGATTTCCTTCTTTTATACCCTTTCTTGCCAGCCACGCTGTGGAGTACTTGGACGCGTGTGATGGAGCATTGTCCTGCATGAAAATCATGTTTTTCTTGAAGGATGCAGACTTCTTCCTGTACCACTGCTTGAAGAAGGTGTCTTCCAGGAACTGGCAGTAGGACTGGGAGTTGAGCTTGACTCCATCCTCAACCCGAAAAGGCCCCACAAGCTCATCTTTGATGATACCAGCCCAAACCAGTACTCCACCTCCACCTTGCTGGCGTCTGAGTCAGACTGGAGCTCTCTGCCCTTTACCAATCCAGCCACGGGCCCATCCATCTGGCCCATCAAGACTCACTCTCATTTCATCAGTCCATAAAACCTTAGAAAAATCAGTCTTGAGATATTTCTTGGCCCAGTCTTGACGTTTCAGCTTGTGTGTCTTGTTCAGTGGTGGTCGTCTTTCAGCCTTTCTTACCTTGGCCATGTCTCTGAGTATTGCACACCTTGTGCTTTTGGGCACTCCAGTGATGTTGCAGCTCTGAAATATGGCCAAACTGGTGGCAAGTGGCATCGTGGCAGCTGCACGCTTGACTTTTCTCAGTTCATGGGCAGTTATTTTGCGCCTTGGTTTTTCCACACGCTTCTTGCGACCCTGTTGACTATTTTGAATGAAACGCTTGATTGTTCGATGATCACGCTTCAGAAGCTTTGCAATTTTAAGAGTGCTGCATCCCTCTGCAAGATATCTCACTATTTTTGACTTTTCTGAGCCTGTCAAGTCCTTCTTTTGACCCATTCTGCCAAAGGAAAGGAAGTTGCCTAATAATTATGCACACCTGATATAGGGTGTTGATGTCATTAGACCACACCCCTTCTCATTACAGAGATGCACATCACCTAATATGCTTAATTGGTAGTAGGCTTTCGAGCCTATACAGCTTGGAGTAAGACAACATGCATAAAGAGGATGATGTGGTCAAAATACTCATTTGCCTAATAATTCTGCACTCCCTGTATAGGGCTAGCTGCTGCTGCAGCCTCAGCTTGGCCTCCTCCAGTCTCAGCTGTCTGAGTTCCCTATCTAAGGAATCTTCCCCTGGAGTTGAGCAGTGTCTCCCCTCAGAGACTGAGGTGACATGAGAGTGAGCAGAGGAGGAGCTGTCTCTATTTCTGGCCACCCTTTCAACTAACCCTCTGGGCACAAAGGGGGCCCTACTGGTATGGCTTCCCTTTCCTCTACCTAAAGTGTTCCCAGCTAGGCTAGGGCATTTACTAGGGACTCTGTGATCCTCTGGGGGGGATGTACACTAGTAATCAGAAATAGGCATAAAAAGCAATAAAAAAACAGTGCAAATGCAAATAAACAATAGTGACCGTAGGGGAAAGCCCAAACCCTATACTAAAAAAATGTTTTGCGAATGTAGGACCCCCACCTAGGTAAATGGAATGTATAGAGGGGAGCTGGGTTACTAGGAACCCTAAAGGTGAGTATCACAGTGCCCCACAGCGACCAGGAAGAAAGGAGAAAGTTACTGGATTTTCCCCAAACCACCCAAAAGGTAGGAAAATAAGAAAATGCAACATCCAGACAAGACTGAAAGAAAACAGCAGTGGATTCCTGAAGAGGAAGACCTGTGGAAGAAGGAGAACAAGTCCAGAAGGCACAGAAGAGTCCAGAGGGAGCAGGAGCTACTACCCACCCAGCTGTAGTTGCAGGAGTATGTCAACGGTAGGAAGAAGACGGTCAGGAATGCAGCCCTGAAGAAGATGAAGAGTTCCTGGAGGATGCAGTCGATGTCCCACACCGGATGAATGATTGTAGTCGGTCAGTGGTATGGAAAAGCCACCAACAAGTCTTGGCAAAGGCAGGAGTCGCGGTGAAGCAAAGGTGGAGCTGCCGGGACCACCAAGGTCAAGGAGGACTCAACCCATGAGGGGAGTCCTAGTGGGATCCTCCGCAAGGCAGAGAGGCCACAGAAGAGGCAGACCCCACAGGAGACCCATTGGACGAGGAACCAGGAGTCGCGGAGGAGCCCACGCAGCACAATTGGAAAAGGGTCTCACGCCGCAAGAGAAGCACCCAGAGGGCTATGGTTCAAAGGGATGAATGCTGGGGCTACAGGGAGCCTGAAGGTCCATTGGTGCCTGTGGATGCAGGGGAGTGACTCCTTCCCTCCAAGGAAGAGTCCTCCTTCTCGTGCAGAGTAACGACTTGCCACCCTCAGAGGATGTACAGCCGGGGAAATGTTGCAGAAGCTGGAAGGAGCCGTGAAAACAATGTTGCAAGCAAAGTCTTCATCGAGGATGCAGATTGTCGGTTCCTAGAGGGTCCATTGGCTAGAAGTTGAAGCAGAAGTTGCAGAGGTGTCCTGCTGGAATCTTGCAAGCCGAATCTGAGGAACCATCCAAGAGAGAGACCCTAAATAGCCCTGAAAGGGAGACTGGTCATCTAGTCAGGTGACCACCTATCCGGATTTGGGTCTGATGTCACCGGTCTGACCTGGCCCCTCACATGCTCCCAGAGGGCCCTGCCAACCTTGGATTCAAGATGGCAGGGACCCTCTAGAGGAACTCTGGGCACCACCCATAGGGTGGTGATGGACAGGGGAGTGGTCACTCCCCTTTCCACTGTCCGGTTTTGTGTCCGAGCAGGGACTGGAGGTCCTTGAACCGGTGTAGATTGGTTTATGTACAGAGGGCACTAAATGTGTCCTTCAAAGCATACCAGTGGTTTGGGAAGGCTTCCCCTCCCAAGCCATGTACAACACCCATTTCAAAGGGAGAGGGTGTTACCCTCTCTCCCAAAGGAAATCCTTTGTTCTGCGTTCCTGGGATTGAGCTGTTCACACAGCAGGAGGGCAGAAACCTGTCTGAGGGATGGCAGCAGCTTGGGCTGCTGGGAAAACCCCAGAAGGCTGGCAGGAGCAAAGCTGGGGTCCTCTTAGGAGCCCCCAAAGTGCATGGAATCATGCTTCCAATACTGGCAACAGAATTGGGGTATGATTCTGACTGTTTGATACCAACCATGCCTAGATTCAGATTTACCATTGTGTAGCTGGACATAGGTAGTGATCTATGTCCAGTACACGCATAAAAGGGTGCCCCACACTCACAAATTCCAGGAAAATGGAACTGGAGTTCATGGGGGCACCCCTGCTAGCACAGGGGTGCCCTCATACACAGGTACTTGCACCCTGCCCTCTGGGCTAGGAGGGCCTGCCATAGGGGTGACTTTCCATGACCTGGTGCAGTGACCTGTATTAAAAAGGATACATGCACCCTTTCACGCAGGCTGCAATGGCAGGCCTGCAGATACACTTGGCATGGGCTCGCCATATGAGGCATAATACATGCTGCAGCCCATGGGGATCCCCTGCTATCCCAATGCCCTGGGTATCTTATACTAGGGACTCACATGGAGGCACCAGTATGCCAAATGTGTTGTGTAAGTTACCAAGTTTGTTATTAAGTGGGAGAGAGCATAATCACTGGGGTCCTGGTTAGCAGGATCCCAGTGAAATCAGTCAAACACACTGACAACAGACAGAAAATGGAGGTAACCATGCGAAGAAAGAGGGTACTTTCCTACAATTCCCCAGGCATCAGACTGGATGCAGCAAATCTTAAGCAGTACCTCTTCATGGCAGTACATGGCGCTGACCAGCTCCTCGTTGGCATTCTCCATGCCAGAGATGACGTACATGGTGCCTATAGGAGCTTCCACAGCGGGCTAACGTTTGTTCTTTGCTTTCCATGCCAGCAGCACAGATCTGTAAGAACTACACAAGTAATTTTTTCAACTTTTTGTTGAAGTTTTTTTTTCACACAATCTTGCTCTAAGTGTGCTTTGTGGATGTGCCCAGAAAAGCATGTAGGGTTTAAGCAGACTTTTGTGATGGACCCCTACTTGGTGTGCCTGTCTGAGGCCGAACCTTGATCCACGGCTTGCCCTGACTGTTGTGCGATGAACCCCAAAGCGATCCTGGAGAATGTGTCGCTCGGTACTGAATTATTCTTCACCAGTCCAGGTGCCTGTTGCTTGGAAGGTCCCAGATCCGCTTTCCAAGTCGTTCTGGTTGGGTGAGGTCAAAAACATTGTTGGGTAAGTTCCAGCAGAAGGAGACCAAGAAGTCGAAGGGTTCTTCGACTGCCACGCTGGTCCAAGCCATCGGACGAGGTACAGTAATTAATCCACAAATGTAGGCCCTGCTCTCACACTTGCGCCGCAGAGCTTGAGTCTAGGTCCGCTCCTCCCAGAATTTTCTAAGCAGAAGCAACTTCCACCAAATTGAAAGAATTTTGTGAGGCTATGCACCACAGTTTTGGGGTAGCCGACCCTTCTGGCGCATCTTCAGACACCATGGGTTCGGAAGGTGCCCCAACTGAATATCAGCCAGCGGGTTTGCTCTGGGTGCCATTTGATCCGTTCCCAGATATGGACCTGCTCTGGTTGCGAATCCATGACCTTGACTGTAGTCTGATCCTGTTCCTGAGCCTGAGATGCCATTGTAATTCCCAACTCTGACATAAATCTGGACCAGCGTTGACAAAAGCACGACCTTCTGGGTTAGAGACAGAGCCTCAATTATTTGACAGGCCCTACACGGAATATGCATGGGGCAGATCTGAGAATCCATATGGCTACCCCTTTGCTGAGGATAACTAGCATGAGGAACATCTCACCAAAAACTGGCCTGATCTCTCCACCTAGTGTGGCTGTAGAGGAAGGGGCTTTTTTTAAATACATTTTTTTGCTGTGGTGGTGTGAGGGCGGTTGAGGTCTTGGGCCTTCTGCTGCCCTCGGTGGCAATGAAGGCCAGTGTCTTACCCCAGGTTGAAATACCTCAGTTATTGTCACAGAACCTCGCTTCCTCTTCAATGAAACCCTCATTGGTGTACTGCTCAGGCCTGAGCCAAGCCCTGCACAAGCGCTCACCCACCGCCCTGCTCCTGGGGATCCAGCTTTCCTTAGCCAATACCCCACCCCTGAGATCCTGGTTGTGCTGGCCTCAACGTCCAAGGTTAACTCTGGTGTGTTCCCTACCGGATAGGGAATCCAAGTGACTGGACTACTTTGGCAAGAGTATTTTATCTTGCACTGCAGTTCATGAACACCTTTTGCCTCTTTGCCCGGTAAAACCACAAAGTGTGGAACTCAGTTGCACAGGTGCTACTCATGCTCTTTGTGGAGGCCTGATTTGTCCTGACCCAGACTATTGCTGATGTCTGAGATTCAGCAAAGTTCATGATACACAACAGGCTTGGGGAAGAGGGATTGCTTTCTCATTGACGCTCCCTCACCATGCCTGGATGAAATAGGCTTCTTGGTGAATGTCCAGGCATCCCTTATAGACATGTCCTTCAACGTTACTCACCTGTTCAACGTCAAGGCAGACTTAGCACTCGAATGCAACATGGAGAGCAGGTCGTTGGGACTTTCCAGGGCCCGATGCCAGCCTCATTCTGCTTTACGTGGATCGGTAAGGGCTGCCAGTCATGCCTATTTCCACTCGACCACAATGGCCGACTCCTCAGTCCTTTCTAGGCCACAGACGCAGCTCCCACACGTTTCATGAGCCCCAGAAGTATTCCCAGTCTGCCACACCCCCAGCAGCTTCCAAACCTACGTAACATGCCCTTGCAACATCACATGCAACCAGTTGGCGGAAGAATCCAGTAACACAAGTCCCGCTAGTAGTCTATAACTTCAGACTGCTCCAAATTGTTCAGCAGGTTATGCCCTACCAGTCATGGAAACCCTGCCGGCCATGCCACTTTTCTCGAATCGACTGACGAAGGATCATGTTTCCCTGTCGTGTCAGGTTGTACAGGCTCTATTGGCCTAAGGGGCCATTGAGAGAGTACCAACATCAAAAGTAGGTTGTGGTTGTCATTCCCGCTACTTTCTGGTGCCGAAGAAGGACGAAGGCCTCTACTCTATTCTAGATCTGTGCCATCTCAAATACTTCTTGAATAAAGCCATTCATGATGCTCATGTTGGCTCAGAACCTGTCTGCTCTGGATCCAGCAGGCTGGATGGTAGCTCTGAACTTGCAGGACACTTATTTTCATACACCTGTCCTGATGGCCCATAGATGTTATCTGAGATTCGCTGTGGGCCAAAAGCACTTTGTTTGTTGTGCTCCGCTTTGGCTTTACCAGCACCCCTCTGTGTTCACAACAGTGATGGCTGTGGTCGTAGCCCCTTTGTCGAGGTCCAGGGGTTCCAGTCTTCCCCTTCCTCGAAGACTGGCTGTTGAAGGTGGGCTCACCCCAGGCAGCTGTCACCAGCCTCCAGACTACCGATGACCTCCTGCTTTTGCTGAGGTTTACTATCAATGTGCCAAAGTCACACCTGACTCCTTCTCAAATGCTCGCATTTATGTGAGGCATTCTGACAAAATGCAATTCCGTGCCAATTATTTGGGACGGTGTGTCCAGGATATCTGTCCTATGAGTAGTAATGTTTCAGCCTCTCCCTTCCCCACCCAGATCTCACAGTAGTGACAGATGGGTGGTTTCTGGACTGAGGTGGTCATCTGGGAAATGTGGAGATCGGAGGACTCTGGTCTACAGAGTGGTCTCGGCTCCATATCAACTAGTTGTAGTTGAGAGGGATTTGTTTGGCATTGAAAGCCATCCTTCCCTCCATCAAGGGAAAGCTGGATCAGGTGTTCAGTTAACACTACCAGCATTTGGTGTTGCAACAGACAGTATGGGATGGGAATGTGGACCCTGTGCCAGGTGGGTCTGCACCTGTGTACATGACTGAAACGTCAGGATGTTTGCCTAGTCGTGCAACACGTGGCGTGGTATTTAAACACCAGCGCGGCTGAACTCAGCCATCGATGCCTTGAGGATCATGAATGTTATATACATCCGAAAGTGTTGCAAAGTCTCTTCTTAACTGGGGAGAACTTTGGTTAAGTCTGTTCACTACCGCAGTGAACGTGCAGGTCAGCACTTCGGCACGTTTGAGTTTCCGAGGCAGCACTCGCTTGGAGACCCATTTGTCCCAGGTGGGGCACAAGACTCCTGTACTTCTTCCCAACGAACCACTCCTGCCCTGAGTTCTGAAGATCATCACGTCGGACTGGGCCCAAGTCATCCTTGTGGCTTCAGATTGGGCACAGATAGGATGGTATACCAAACTCCTCTAAGCATCGGTCCTCTGATTAAGCTGCCTCTTCCTGAGGATCTTATGTAACATCCACAGGGTTGGATTCTGCACCCAAGTTAACACACTCTCCACCTTCATGCGTGGAGACTGAGCAGCAGCAGTTGAGTTTTCGATCTTCCTCCCAAAGACTGTGAGATCATCTTGGCAGCCCGTCATCCCTTCACAAGGACTCTGAACACGTGCTGTTTGGACAAGTGTTTGGCTTGATGCTCTGCAAAGCTTGTTCAGCCTCTTTCAGCACTCTTGTTGAAGTGTTGCTGTTTGTGCTATCAGTAGCCCAGTAAGGTCTTGTTCTGGGCACAGTTGTTGAAGCCAAATCTGTGACCACAGCGAATCTGGATATCAAACCACAAAGCAGCCTGCTCTTTGTTTAGATAATGTTTAATGGTACGTGTACACAGAGACTGAACAGTCTAAAGCAAGCTCGGACAGTCTGCCAAGAGAAGTAATACATGATCATTTATACAATTAAACCGCAAACACATTAATACATTTAATTGGTTCTTGATATTGACGTATGATCAATTTTGGAATACAGAACACGTGACTTATCATTTATTCTTCATAACGCCCCATATAAGGGTTGGAATCATAAACCAGGAACTTGCGCAATACGTCCTATGAATCTAATAGCGTGTGATACATCTATATTAAGAGAAATAGGAACAATAAGTGCATACGTTAGTACTTTTGAAAGTGAGGATTGCTCAAGCTAGCATGCAGTGATGTCTCGTGATGACTGTAAGGTTAGCAAGCCTTGCAGTATAAGGCGTTCCAGGAGAGAGAAACACATCTCAAAGGCCTAGCTAATCTAGCCTTATACAGTGTTCAACAGAAGCAGGCCCAATTGTCATTGTGTATCACAGGGCCCGCTTGGCCCAAATTGGCACCCAGGAGGAATGTGATTCCACACAGTCAAGGGATATCTGTTGGCCATCTTGGCTGTTTTGCAGTTGCTAGATCAAACTGTCCCTGTTCAAGTCACCTGTTGTGACAAGCTTTTTGAAAGGCCTTCAACATCGGTTTCCACCTCATACCTTTTGTAATGCCCTAATAAGACCTTAACCTACTTTTTTTTTTTTTGTGTGTTCACCCTTTAAACCCATGCATAATTGCCCCCTCAGACTCCTCACAATCATAAGTCTTCTTGATGCCTGTCAAAATGGCCAGGACGGTCAGCGAGCTACAGACACTCTCTGTTAACTCCCCGTACACCAACTTCTTCCCCAAAAAAACTGGTTCTCTGCAACCGTGCTTCTTTTTTGCTGAAGGTGGTAAAACCTTTCCACGTCGGTCAAAACATCACACTGGCTGCATCTTTGCTCTGGCTCATCCCTCTAAGAAGGAGAGACTCGACCACTTGGACCTGAAAATAACATTGTTGTTCTAGAATGATTGCACCAAAGTACACTGGATGGATGATCAGCTCTTTGTTGGGTTCACTGGAACAAATAAAAGGGGAAAGAGTTCAGAAACAGACCATCTCCTGGTGGATTGTACTGTGCATTGGTATATGCTACGTATTGGCCAAAAAGCAATCCCTGAGGGCTTATTTAACCAGAGCCATAGCTGAAACCACAAGTTAGGTCCCGAGTCCCTGTCCTGGACATCTGTCAGGCTACAACATCGGTGTCCTTGCTCACATTCACCAAACACTACCGCCTTGAGGGTCAGGTCCATCATGATGGGCACTTTGCCCATTCGGTCCTCCAGGACTTTTTGGTCTGAGCTAGTTCTCAGACAAATATCTTAATAGGTATGGCTAGAATTCTCGATCAGATGAACAAGTTACTTATCTTTGGTAATGCCTTCTCTGGTAGAGACTCTAGTTGCAGATGTCTTACTGATCCTTCCTACTCTGCGAAGTGGTCTTCCTACCTAAAAAGTCCTTAAATGCCCTTAGTTACTGCCACCCAGTAAATCAGCCTTCTGATGTGGCTCCGTGCTTCTGGTGCAAAAAGAGTTAAGTAAAGAAACTGATGAGATAGTGCCTATTTGGGCACTGCCCACATCAGTTTTGGCACTTTCGACTCAGAGCCAATCAGCTCCACCAAACGAGACACAGAGGTATTGCTCCAGATTTTCTTGGATCCAGTCTTGCACCTTGGGCAATATTCTAAGGTAAGGAATCTGCAGCTAGATAGTTTCTAGTAGATAAGGCATTACCGACGGTAAGTAATGTTTTCTTTAAGTAATCAGGGTCTCACCATGCTTTTTCAGCATGAGCACAGGTTTTGTGTATTTCCCAGAGTGCCCAACCTCTCGCTCTGTGGGTTCTTTAAATTGGGAATGGAGGTTAGCAATATCTCTAGGCAGTGAGGGGTCATGACCAGCAACATATGCCCACCCCCAACCACCACCCCCACAGGGTCAGTTTATACATAAGTAGGCTTAAAGCACAGTGTTTTGCAAATTAGGAGTTCTGCTCCTCATGCTTAAGAACTATAAGAGGCAAAGTAGTTTGAGTGCCCCCATCTAGCTGCAAAATTCAGAGGCCTGTTTGTGTTGGCCTGTCGCCTGCAGGAGTGCTAGCTCAAAGCTGTGACTCCCCAGATATGCCAGAATTAAT
Organism: Pleurodeles waltl; assembly: GCF_031143425.1. Taxonomy (NCBI): domain Eukaryota; kingdom Metazoa; phylum Chordata; class Amphibia; order Caudata; family Salamandridae; genus Pleurodeles; species Pleurodeles waltl. Next base: position 68,293,889 of record NC_090450.1, on the reverse strand, counting down.
TGCTGTTTTTTTTTTTTTTTTTTTAATAGGGTTGCCTAGCCCGCGTCTATTCCATGTTAGCATATTGAAAGCACAGGTTGTGGTCATTGTGTGGATGTTGTGTCTAAATGGGTACCTTAGCAGTGATTTTCAAAAGTAGCTGGGTAATGTAAAGTGAAGTTGTTGTGTAATCTGTTTGTGTGGAAGCAACTTGTGAAACCAGCTGAGCTTGATCACAAAATCTCCTCTTACCTTCCCCTACCCACACTAAGGCCCTCATTATGAACACAGCGGTTTTCACCACCGTGTTCCTGCTGGCGGTCTTTCTAGTGACCGCCAGCCCCCCTGGAGCCCTGCCGGCCGTATTATAAACATGCTGCTGGGCCGGCGGGCGGAAACATTATTTCCGCCTGCGGGCCCAGCAGAATGCCTGGCCGGGACATTGCTAAATCGGGCAGTGCCAAGCGCATGGGCATTGCAGGGTCCCCAAGGGGGGCCCCGGAGCACCCCTTCCGCCAGCCTTTCCCTGGCAGGTTTGGCTGGTGGAAAAGGGATCATTATCCGAGGGGCAACTGCGCTGCCCTGTCGGATAATGATGCCGTCCACTGCCATGCTGCCTGACGGAGGCAGCCTGGCGATGGAGGAGGGTCGGCCATGACGGCCCTCCCTGTCATTATTATGTGGCGGTCTGGGCCGCCAAGCTGGATGACGGGATTTCCCGCCACCGCCGGCATGGCAGCCCAGACCGCCAACATCATAATGAGGGCCTAAGTCCCCACAACTTTCAATGGATAAATCCTACATCTTTGTGTTTTATAGAGTGAGGGAAGGCCCACCACTTGTGTCTTGAACAGTGAGGAACAGCCAGCCATCCCGAACCACAAACTGTAACGAATGTAACAAACAGCACACATAGATCATCCGCAACTACAAAACGATCTGAAGTACAGAGCAGGCCCTGCAGCACCACAAATGGGGTGAACCAATGGATGGTTTGAGGCCAATGGCCAACATTGAGCTCTTGTGTAGGGATTATTATTAGAAGCGGACGATTTCTGTGGCCAGTGATCAGTGTGCTATCAGAACCATTAAGACCGCAAAGAAGTTTGGCCTGACAAGTATTCCACAAGTAGATGTCTCCATGTGACCTGTGGCAGTGGTTTCAGTAAAGCCAACTTTGCAAATGATATTGTCATGAACAAGACTCTAGGTCTTTGTTCTTGGTATCTATTTTAGTAATGTCAGTTAATAGACAAGACACTGTTTTCTTAGGGTCCTCTTTGTCAGCCTCGAGGCTGGATACTTTATGCTCTGCTTCGTTCCCCCTGCGTCCTTTTTTTAAGCCATTTTTTCTTTCATTTGGTCGAGGTGAGCTGGGAGGTGATCTATTTTCCAATCAATCATTCACAGGCTGGAAGGAAAATCCATTAAGAGTTCATGAAGGTTTGACATGTTCACCTCTGGGCAGAGGTTTGAACCCTGCACCTTCTGACATTGAGGCACCATCGACTGCATAGGCTTTCACACAGAGCCATTCTCAAAGGTGAGTTTGTGTTGCTCGGGATCAAACTTTCTCATTATGTAGCAATTTGTGGGATCAGAGCAGAGATAATGATAATGGATCAACTGAGCGCTCATGCTTTATATGGTCTCATTGTAGCACCACTACTGTGGAGTAGTTGGTAGTGTCCAGGAGCTAATCTTAGTCAGCAGCTCACCTCTTCGAGGTAAGTAGCCCCTTAGGCAGTTGGATAGCAAGTTTTCTTCTCCCTGGTAATAGTCTTGCTGACCCCTCCCATCTCAAGAGTGTCACCAGTAGTATAACGCCAATAGCTTCAGAATAGCAAAAAGACTGTCATATTAATCAGTTCAAAGATACATTGTAGAGGACAAAACAAGGGAAGCGTTGTGCGCCCCACACTTCCAGAGCATTTAGTGACTGGTATTGTATAGTGCAATCAGGCAATTTTGTGCCAGAGCATGGGTGCGCGTTTTAACCATGCCAAAGGGCCCCTACGTCAGTCAGAAACAGATGGATGCAGCAGCAGACAGGGCTGCAACTCACCAGGCTGCAATATCGTCTCCGTGTGCCCTGCTCGGCAGTGGCCTACCTAGGGCACCATCAGGCACCTGTCCAGAGATGTAGCTCCAGGGTGTACGGGGTCACAATGGTGGACGGAAGCAGTTGAAGGTTTAGCCCAGCAGCTGTCTAAAGGAGGGCCGGAGCAGGGAGGCACAGCACCTTGACACCAAGCCCCCACAACTCTGGGAAGGAGCCTGTTGTTCCACCTCATCACAGGGAGGATTCAGGAAAGAAGTGGTTGGAAAGCATTGCGGGGACGTAAGAGTCTTTCCATTACTTCATAACTCTGGTGTGCAAGAGAGCAGATGGCAAAGGATATTCTGAGATTGGGGACTGGACCTCATCTATCTAATAGAGACTTCTAGCCACATATTCCTTACCTTAGAATTATCTCCAGGTGTAAGACTGGATCTGGAAATAATTTGTAAGCAGTACCCCTGCGTGCCAGTAGGTGGCATCTTTCGGCACCCGTTGTGTTGTCCACGCTGGAAGTGACCTGTGCGGTGCCGATGTTGGGACCACCCCAACACACTGATGTCGAGTCTTTCCTTTTCACGCCACTCAGTGCAGCTCCAGAGACGAGCTACCCCTTTGTGTTTTTTTTTTTTTTTAAACTTTTTTGTCAAAGTCTTTTGAGGTCTTTCCTCCTGATGTGGCAGTGATGTCATCATGGAAGGCCGGCTTTAAGCCGTGCGGTGCCCATTACCTTTCAATGTCAGTGACAGACCCTATCTTGTATGCCTCCGGTGCCTCGACAATGACCTGAAGGCCTGTGCCGATTACTTAGCCATGAACCCGAAGGCTTTGAGGGAGAAATCCCACAAGATCTTGGATGCCCGACACGCGGCACCTCGATGATCAAGGTCCTGGCCAAGAGGAAGGTCCTGGGAGCAGTCCGAGTCCTAGATCCTTGTTGTGCCTGAAGATGTTTGGTTATTTGAGTAAGTCCCACCACCACAAGAAGAAGTAGTTGAAGGGCTCTTCAACTGCACCTCTTATTTGGGCAGGCTGTTCCCTCTGCACGCTTTCGGGCCATGGAGGTTCGGCAGAGGCCCCTACTAGTTCCTCACCAGCAGCTCCAGCCCCCGGTGCCAGTCAAGCCCCTTAGTTCTATTCCTGGATTCTGACTGATGCCAGTCGTGCCACTTTGGCCTTCCGCTGAGCTTTTCCTGATGCTGATGATCACCAGCTGTGCCACCCCCATTCTAATCCCTGACTGACACAGAGTCAGAAAGGGCACCGACTGGAGCCATTCCTTCCAGGCCAGAGCCTGAGCCCTATTATGGGCTAGGCCTGGGAGGGACCCTGAGGTACCATGGTCTGGTGTGAGGATCTTGGTGAAGCTAGTGATACATTTACAGATACTGGCAGCCTTTCTTCTCCTACCCTGGCTACAGAGGAGGGAACGTACTTCTGAATGGTGGTGAGGCGGAGGGGCCGGGGACCTGGATCTCAGCCTGCCCTCAGTGGAATTCAAGACAAATGTTTCGATGGAAATGCTTCAGCCAGGAATCTCCCCATCAGAAGCCCTTCTCCCTTTTATTGAAATTCTTACTGACATCCAGCGTGGGAACTGGTCCAAGCCCAGCACAGGGTTTCATGTGAACAGGACGACTGCTCGCTGCCATGGCCCTGCTCCAAGAAACCCAAACTTCCTCACACAAAATCTCACCCCAGAGAGCTTTGTAGTCCAAGCCTCAACCTCACATGTAAATTCTGGTGCATACTCTTCTGCTTCCCCAGATAGGGAATCCAGTATGCTTGACATCTTAGAGAAGTAGTTTTCTTTCACCAGCCTGGCACTATGGTCCAGGAACACTGTGTACCTTTTGGGAAAGTTGGCGCAGGTGCTGTCAACGATACCAGAGGAAACCTGGGCCATGCTCTCGCAGGCTGTTGCAGACAGGAAGGACGCAGCTAAGTTCACAATTTGATTTGGACTGGATACCAATGATTTACTGGGCAGAACAGTTTCCTTTACGGTGGCCTTATGGTTAAGGATGACTGACTTTCTGGGGATGTCTAAGCATCGCTTGTGGACATGCCCTTTGATGGCTCCCGTCTCTTCGGGAACAAGGAATATTCAACGCTGGAGCCCCTTTAAAGGACAGCAGGACCAAGCCATGTCCTTGGGCCTTTCCATGGCCCCTCATCACTCCTAATCTGCCTTTCGTGGCCATGGAAGGTGCTTCCATCCACATCAGTTCCCTCCCAGCCACCGTGGCACACAAACTTCTCAGCCTGTGTGTGGCTGAGGATGCAGTATGCACAGTCCCCATGTTTCGGGCAGCCAAAGGTATGGCCAGTCTACTATTCCCCCAGCAACCGCTGCCTCCAAACCCTTAAGGTCTGCCCTCTTACCATCATGGGAACCCAGTGGGGGTAGGAGCAATATCTGCCATCATCTGCCCCACTGACAGTCTATAACATCAGACCGGTGGGTTTTGCAGATCGTCTGAAGGGTCTACTCCCTCCCCTTCTTGACTACCCCTCCACCAAAAAAAATTTTTGTTCACCATCCATGTTTGGTTCTTTGCTATCCTGGGTTCTCAGATGACACATGTTCATTTTTACGACTCAAGACTAAATACCTCAATATCCTCACTCAGTGGGGACAACTGTTTTCTGTTTTTGTGTGTATTAGGACCTGGATATGAGCTTGATATCCATTTTTTTAAGTATAGATATACGCCACCCACTTGGTTGAGTGACTACATATGGATTTCATACAGTTGCATTCCAAGTTGACCCTGGCATTGCAGATTTTGTTTGTTTTTTGACTAAAAACTACCTTTGGTAAGATGGCCGCCATTTAATACACTAGGGGCCAGATGTATCAAAGGGTTTTACCCATTCTGCGTCAATGGGAAAATGCTTTGGTACATATGGCCCTAGGTGCCCGTTTAGATCTGTTTATACATTTTGTATATATGTACTCGACAACTTCTATTCGCTCAGTTCTTAAATTAACATTGATTGCAGTATGTCGAGTTTTTACGGGGGTTTGACACTATCCTTGTCATGTATGTGGACGTTCTAGCTCCTTTAAAGATGGCCGATGAACAATGGTCCTTCTTTTATTTCTATGACCCAGAGCAACCGGCTGGTTGCTTCCGGATCGAGAGGCGTGTAGAAGCGTCTCCTCGATCACATAAAAAGAGCCTGAAGACGCCGCTCGAGCGTCTACAGGCGCGCAGCACGGGGCAGGTGAACTGCGACCATGGAGATGGTAGGAGTAAGTTCTCTGGAGGCATGGGGGCTCTGAAGCTCGCCCCCCCCTCCCCTTTCTTTTCCATTGGGTTGCCGTCTTTTTGCTTCCACTTTATATTGATGGATGAACGCGAGCTGTTTGCAGACTTTGCATACATGGGCTATTTATAGCCTTTTATTTAACCTCGTCTTCTTGGCTTTTTCCACCTTGATACTTTGTGAGTAAGTTCTCCTCTATGTACAGGGACCTTGCACCTGCATCTAATGTTGAAATTGAACCCATATAGGAATTACGTTTTTTTAAGCTATTAGTTCCTATTGACTGATGTTTGATTTCTTATCATTACTAATCTTGTTTCATGAATGTGGTGACCATCTCAATTTGATGTTTTTGGCGCTTCCCCTATGACCTGCTAAGTTTGTACATATTGACGTGCAGTTGTTTGTCACTATGTTGTTTTCATATGTAGTAATACCTCCTTGGTTGAGGCTAGCGGTCCTAGGGAGCTCTATCTCGAATATGGGATGGTAAGCCTTTTCGCTTATATTTATTTTTATATGTGGCACTCTGGAGGTGGTTGTTCTGTGATTGCACCGTTCTATGTGCTTATTTGCACGTTGGCACTAACTTGTACTTGCCTTCCACTTTCATGCAGGGCGACTGATTGACCAACTGACTTTGACAAATTGTCTTCAGTTTGTAAGTGACACTCCAGCACTTCATGATTATATATTTTTTTGAATAGGAGAAGTAGTTTTCTGGATCCTGACGAAGCGTCACGGGATCATTTTTTGACCAAAAAAAGACACGAAACATGTTGACCATAAATAGACAGGATTAGGCATACTACCCTTCCTTCTTTATAGAGTACAGCGGGACATTATTCCCGCTAAGATTCTGAATGATTTTAATCTTGGCCTGAACCTTTCCTCTGATTCATTAAAATGATGTTTTAGGCTCAGAGCCAATTTTATCTTATCCTCACTCACACATCTTTCACTATCTTTTGAGTCAGTTTTCATTCCAGACCTCCACCTGTCAAATTGCCTTCGGTTAAGTACCATCCCAATCTGTGGGTGGTCCGCCAGACATTGCAGCACCGGTCTGACGAGGAGATAGCCCAATGATGAAACTTGTCACCCTGGTGGGTGCTTGAGGGCTCTCCTGATAGCAATTGTATCTCTGACTCTCTTCGCTCTTGCTTTCCTATACATTAAATAGGTTTGTCGTCTTTTGGAACAGTGTACTTTTCTATATAACTTAATACCCCTCCACCATGCCTCCCACTTACGACAGGATAACAGAGGATCACCTATCCCTTCTCCACCAGGAGGCTCTCTAGTCCAAGTTAGCCATAGAGAGGGTGCCCACCAGAAGAGGGTTGTGGTTGTTATTCCTGCTACTTCTTGGTGCCCAAAAAGGACAGAGACCTTTGCCCTATTCTAGATCTATGCCCTTTCAATTTCTTTCTAAACTAGAAGTTCAAAATGCCCACGCTTGCTAAGGTCCCATCTGTCCTGGACCTGGGAGACTGGATGGTAGTGTTGGACTTGCAGGGCGCATACTTTCACATTCCCATCCTGCCTGCTCACAGGCATTACCTACGGTTCCCAGTAGGTCACAAGCATTTTCAATTCACTGTGCTTCCCTTTGGCCTCACCAGTGTACTTCGGATGCTCACCAAGGTGAAGGTGGAGGTGCATTACTTTTTTTTTTTACTGTAAGATTATTTTTCCTCTGTACTGCATTCCACTTGTTGGTAGTTGCTCTTACATTATTGACCATGGTCAGTCTGTATGTAAACCTGTTGTCTCCGTTTTTTTATTTTCATGCCTTAATGCCTTTATTTTTCTCTTTGTGGGTAATGCTTCTGTTTGAGCAGCTTCTGTGCTACACCAAATGATTACTTTTTTTTGGGGAATTGGGGATCAGGTTCTCAAGTCATTTGGAGCTCAGTCGAGTGTTTGGAATGAGAGCTGCTATCCACTCACAGCAAAAAGATTTAGTGAGCTTCAGGTTTGTATTTGGAGGGAGTCCTGGGAAAGTGGGTTGAGGAGAGGTGGAGGAGCGGTCTGGAAAGTGTAATTTGGGCAGTTTTAAAGAAAACCTTGGTGAAAATATTGGTTCAATAACATTTAAATGTTACATTCAGGTATAACTGCTTGGAACCTTCAGGTTTAATTAGGATATTTTGCATAAATTTGACTGAATTATGTTTTAGCTGCTATGTGAAGGGGATTACATAATCCCAGAAACTGAAGCAACTGCCATAATAGGTCCAGAATATCAAACAGGATAGTTTATGTCTGTAAGAGGCCTATCTGCCTTATATGTTTTGAAATGGTTTAATGCTTAAAAACGATGGGTTACAGATCTAATAGTGGAGAAGAAGAAACACCTAATCCATAATCCCAATCTTTCAGTTTGCAGTTGATAAACTAGGGCCCTGGGTTATTATTCAAAATAATTATAAAAATTATAGTTTCGATGTCTGTTCTATGTAAGCGCCAGACGTTAAAGCCAAAAGGTTTTGGCTGCAGAAAGCCACAGAACTCCCCGGTCTTAAAAGCCTTGCATCTTGGTTAGGGAATTTTAATGTCACTCCTGAACCACATTTAGATTGATTTGTGACAGTTTCCCCAGTCTTTGCAAAGTATCAAATATAGAACCTGAGAGCGGGACACCCAGACAATGCGCACTCTAAACTTGATATTGGCCTTTCCACAATACTGAATCGTTCAAATTCACTTACAGTTCTTACTTACATTTCCTCCTCTCAAAGTTACTCCCTTGTTAATGTTATTGACAATGCTATAATTTCTCTTAATTCAAATGTATAGCTCTTTACATTCTCCTAGCAGATGCACATTTGTTTCCTCTTGCCTGAAAACCAGTATCCTTACTTCATCTGCCCTGAGATTAATATATTTGTAGACCTAACCCCACATTATTCTAAAACCTATATTGTACGGACACTTCTATCTAAAGTCTGTGTACCTATTACCATATAGAAAGTATAAGTAGGCATGGCATAACGATTGTGTCATTTGCAAAGGAACCTATCAATACAGACAATGTTCTGGCTGCATAATGACTCAAGATGGTTGAACATAGGAAATCTAACTTATTTATGGTGGATACTTCTACCTGCAGATTCCTCACCTGTTTGAATATGCCGGATGTCCCACTGAATCCATAACTATTTCAGTATCTCTCATTGAAGTTGGCGCTGTCTTAATTTCGCCACTGGAACCAATGCTATTGTGACCTCCCTGGAGCCATAAAGTGCCCAGACAGGCACCCTGGTGTCTCTGCTTTTTTCCTGTGCCATCAACACAAATCCAGACCTTCCTCATGGAAACCTTTATCATTTGTTGAATTCAAATCAAAATCTTAGGTGCAGTACAGGATGTCACTCCCAAACATTCAGAATCCAAACTTTGCATGGACTGAGATAGAGAACTATTGATCAAAGACCCACACATTTGTCTCTGGTGTTTGGATCACAGTGTTGGGGCCTGTAGCCCCTGCTGAAATATGCAAACCAAGATCAAGCTGTTCATGGATGGCACTCAGGAAGATCATTGAGCCAACCTGAAGTCCAGATAAAGACAGACGTCTTTGGAGTCACCACCATCATCAAAGTCATCCCAAAGAAAATCTAAAAACAAGCAACAATATGACTCTGGGTGATGTTGCTTCTCCAAGGGTAAGGCTCCAAGACACCCCCCTGCTCTGCAGGAATCCTCTTCGGGAACAAGAGCTTGTTGAACTTCCTAGAGAATCTGACGGCTTTGGCTCTCTGAGGCCCAGTGTAGATCCTCAGAATCACTGCCGCCTTCGACGTAGACACCCTGGCTCACGCATGGTCAGTCATATCTTGAATTTTCTAGCCCAGCAATAGATTCACCACTTTACTCAATGTAATGTTAGATGTTTTTCACAGGGCAATAATCCTCCCTGAAGACCCTTCAGTCCTATTGGTCTTATTGGGACACTACTGACACCATATCCTCCTACTTGTTTTGCTGTGTTCCTCCTCCACCTGTAACACTCGCTCCATCTCTTGCCTCAGAACCTGCCCCATGACCAATGCCAGCTCAACTCAGCAAATGTGGTATTTTCCCCCTTGGTGCTGGGCCCCGCCATCACCACAATTGACTCCACTGCTGCAACTATTCATGCCACCAGCACCACAGCAGACTCATTGGCTCTGCAACCAACACTATCAAACCCATTGCCTTTGATGGAATTAACACCACACTATTCAAGAAGAGCAGCATAACATCGCCTAGACAATGGGTTATACTTCTTTGGGAACTCTCATCCGTACAAGGGTCCCTTCCCTGATATAGATGGCTGGGATATGCAGTCAGTTACTATGGACACAGCCTTTGCTGCACTTAATGATGAAAGTGATCCAGATGCCTCGCCTGAGTAGGAACTCAACTCCAACCGGTTTATCACCATCGTAATTCACCTTTTACCATGCAGTAATAAAGGTGGCAGAAAACCTGGACCTCCAGCTTACCCCCTCTGAGGCCAAGGCAAACATATTGAAAGAGATGTTCAACTCTGCTGCCCACACTGTAGAGCCCTTGTTGGCCTTTAATGAAGCTCTGACTGAGTCTATTGTGACTCTGTGGGAGAAGGTCACGTCTTCTACCGCTGTGAAAAGGGTGGTGGGAAAAAGATACAAATCAGCTCCTGGAAAGCCTTGTCATGCAATCATCCTGTTCTTCCAAACTTTTGCTGAGAGCATTCTCTAACACGCCTTCATTGAGAGTCCAAGAAAATAGAGCAGTTTGCAAAGCAATCCTTCTTGGTTGGTGGCGTAGCACTAAAGTCCCTCAACACGATCTGCCTCATGTAATATTATACCCACGCCCCTGGGACATTGTTCAGTTAGTAGTGCTCAACTTTTCAGAACCCCTTAAACCTCACTTCACAGAATTGCTAAAGGATGGCCAAACAGCCGCGAAGTAGGACATTCGATCTGGTTGTGAAACAGTGACCCTGTGGCTTGAGCCCTGGGAACATATATACCTCTTTGTCGCTCATGTGTCTTCTGTGCAAAGGCTGATTCTGCTCATATGGTTAAAAGAGAGCAAGGCTATTGCAAGAACACACGGCTTACAAGCTCTGCAAAGGTCTTCCTACCAGTTCAAAAAGATTTGTGGCTTCTCCAGAGGTTTTTCCTTTGAAGGAAGAAAGCACAAGCTTCTGAGCGGCAACAGTAAGCCAACCCTCTCTACACGCGTTAGGGGGACACAGCAAAGGTGAGGACATGATCTGCTTGTCCTTAGTCTCTCTTCCTCCTCCCCAGCCAACACAGGGAGTCTGTCCTAGTTGCCGCTTGTTGGAGCACAGGCTGCCAGTGGAAGCACAGATATCCTCCTTCTCTCGGCATGAAGGACTATCTCTTCAGACTCAAGCATCTTAAAAATTGTGGAATGGGGGTTTGCTCCTCCCTTTCAGCAGCAGGTGCCTCCCCAGTACCTCTTCTATTCCCAACCTTCCAATCGACCACTTTCAGATCCTTCAATAGGAGGGAAAGATCTTCATATAAAAGGAGCATTGGAGATGGTGCTGGAGCAGGAACGGGTCATGGTTGCTACTTCCTGTACTTCCTTGTCCCAAATAACGGCGGCAGCCTTTGCCACATCCTAGACCTCAGGGTTCTGAGCTCATTCTATAAGACATTCAAAATGCTGTCCCTGACTCAAATGTTACTTGTACTGGAAGACTGGATAGAGTCGGTCTGCAAGACACGCTTGTCCACTTACTTGTTCTGTGGTCACACAGGGAAGTATCCTTGCTTAATGGTCTGATCAGCACACTATCATTTTGTGGTCCTGTTTGGTCTAACTTCTTCAAAGAGACTTCATGAAGGTGGTGGTGATGGTTGCTGTCCATCTCAAACGATCAGGAATCCCATTGTTCCCTTATTTGGACAACTAGCTCCTCAAAGTCAGATCTCCAGAGCTTTTGTCGCTCCACCTACAGAAGTACTGGACACGACATTGAGCCTTTTGCCCTCCACTGAGGGTTCAGGATTATGGTGTTTCAGAGTGGAGTGCAAGTTCCAGTCCTGATGTTCTCAGACCTGCTAGGGCAGCTAGTTTCATACACCCTGCCAATCACTCCTGCATGCTGGCACATGAAGGCCCTCCAGTGGTTCCTCCGCAAGCAGTGGCTCCAGCATGGTGGACTTCTACGGTGTTACATTGTGATCTCCAGGGGCACAGCAGTAGACTTGATGTGTGGTGGAGCATGGAAGGCAATCTGGCACAGAGAAAGCAATTCCGATCTCAATCTGCAGTGGATACAGTGATAATAAATGCTTCTACTCTAGGGTTGGGAGCCAATCTGCAGGCACCTGGGTGGTTTGGTTGATGCTGAAAGACGTCCTGCCTTCCCTTTACAGCGAGTCTGTTCAAATCTTTACAGACAACATAACCGGGATAAGCAGGGTGCCCAAGGGTCATATCTTCTCTGTCGCGACACCCTGTGGCTCTGGACTTGGCCCAAGAACATCACTTTTAATGGAGACTTCTTACTGGTAAATTCCCTCCTGTAGAATAATCTACAGGCATCAGACTCAATCCAAGAACGTAAAACCTCTGATGATGCCGGTTGGGGGCACTGCCTTTGCACTCACGCCGGATGTTGTGTCTAATGATGTAATCAGAGTCATATAGAGCCTACCCCTACCTAACAGTGTCTGTTCCCTTTTTTTCCCCACATCTTCAATGCAGATCCAGTGAGGTTTTTCTCCCAGAAATAATTATACCAGTGAAGGATTGTGTCGCAACCCAGGCGTTCTGGCCTTAAGCCCTGTGAGGACCACGAGGGTCAGATATATGATCACTGATCCCTATTCTGTCTCTCTCTGGTGTTTTGGGTTAGAACATCACTTGTGATCTTATGAAACCTGTCAGAGTATGCACCCAAAGGCCATCAGAGAATGTGAAGCCCAGCTTTTCATGGCTTGCGCCCAAGAAGACCGGGAAAGTCGTCACTGCTCAAGGCCACAGTCTTGGTCAACACTCTCACATTCAAGGCACTCAACACAGGAAGCACAAGAAGCAGAAGTGTTAGATGTATGGCAGGGAGATGTAAATCGCCAAGACACCCCTCTAACTCCCAAAGAATCCTCTTCATTGGAGCCGGAGTTTGTTGTTGGTATCTAGCCCCGGAGCCTCCTCTATCTCCACCAGCTCCAATCCCAGATGTTCTGGGTATTTTAGTGCTGAGCCCCCAGTATCCAGGATACACAATGCCCACACCTTCTTATCTGGATTTCCAGACACCAAGCTCAGACCTGGCAGGGCTCCTAAATGCAATGTTCTCCATCTTTGCTAAGGCCACAGTGCCAGCAAGCACTCCTGTGGTACCCCATGACCCCGTTTGGCCCACTTACGTTCATGCCCTTGACTTCAACACTGTTGAGTGCTTCATGGGACTGATGCTGCCTTTGTTCATCCCATTGCACAAATATACCATGCAGCCTCTCACAGCACTGTGGTTGGCTCCACCCCCCTGACACCGCCTCTGCATCTGCCACCCATCTCTGAAACCATGTCATCAAGTAGATGTGGCAGAAAGGCTAACAGTACAGAAAGAAACCTCTTTGGTTCAGGCTCCGACCCCTTGAACCTCCACAGGCAAAGTGATGATAATGATGGAACTGGTCAGGCTTAAGAATTACTAGGGCTGTCTTTGGCTAGAGGGGTAGATGCATCCCTGGATATAGAAATGGACTCTCCATCTGAACCTCTAACACGTGAGGTTATGTCCTTACATTCTTTTATTAAGAAAGTGGATGAAGTCTGGGTATTGCAGCTCCCATCATTAGAGGTATAAACAAATGTCCTCACCAAGGTTGTTCTTCCTGCTGCATCCACTGCAGAACCCATCTCACGTTTTAATGATGCCTTGCTAGACCTGGTCATGGCGGCTTGGGAAAAACGTACATCCATGCCTGCAGTTAACAGGTTGGTGGTCAGAGGAAATCAACCTGCCCCAGGTGACCCATCTTTCCTGGAATAACACCTGTTGCCAGTGGGTTTAGTGATACAAGCCTTCTATTATTCAGAGCTCAGCTGACACCTTTGTAAGAAAGTGCCCATTGTGGCATAGATACACACCCCCCCCCAACACTATTTGCCTGATATCTGATGCTACTTGACTGAATGTGTGCTGAGATCCTGCTATCCAGGCCCCAGCATGTGTTCTTTCCCTAAACTGTACCATTGCTTCCACAACAGGCACACAGCGAAGTCCCTTATAAAAGGTACCAGTGGTACCATGTCCAGGGAGTTTCTAAGGGCTGCAGCCTGTATTGTGCCCCTAAGGTGTCCAGAGCTGAAGTGAACCCCTCCTGGCGGAATCCTCCATCTTGTTTTAGAGGGAGTTAGCCAATAGGGTTAGGAATGTGCCCCCCTCCCCAAAGGGAGTGAGCATAGGAAGGAAGGGTGTAGCCACCCTCATGGTCAGTAGCCATTGGCTGCTGCTGCCCTCTGACCCCTGTAATGCTCCTAAACCTAGTACTTGCTCTTCAGATTACTGGTGACCTAAAGAATAAGAAGGACTCGAGAGACACTCCAGCAGTGAATACTCCAGATGACAACGGACTTCGCCCCAGCCCTACTGTCCTGTCTGCAGCTTCAAGACTCCTGCTTCATGAAGATGACTCCCTGCTGGACCAGCGACCTCTACAGAGAACTGCCTGCCTTTCCTAAAGACCAGATCTCCTGAGGACAGCGGCCCTGTCCACAAAGAAACCTCCAACAATGACTCCAGAGCCCTACAGATCCGTAAGTCCTGCCCACTCTGCACCCGATGCCCACGGCCTGAGTCCAGGTGTCCCACCTGACAAGAGAGAGTCCCCAGGTGATTTTGAACTTGAGTCCACCCCGGGTTGACCCCTCCTGGCCACCACAATGATGCCTGCAGCCTGAATCCAGAGGACCCCCCTGACCGCGACTGGATCCGTTGAAGATACCCGATGCCTAAAGATGCCCCTGCACCCGCAGCCCCATGGCCTTGGAGAACCCGGCTGATGGTCCATCGATGTCCAGAGGAGCCTCAACTTACCTTTCCAGCCGTTGGTCTTCAACAGACCCACTGGACCAAGCCTGCAGCCTCCTTGTGAACCCAGAGTTTTCCATTGAAACGCATTGGGAGCCTGACTGTTTGCACCTAGCTGCCCCATGCCGCTGAGGATGTGTGTTTGGTGCTTACCTGTGCCCCCCATCCAGCGCTGATCTAAACCCCCCCAAGGCCGTGCCTTAAGACCGTAGATACTTACCTGCAAATTGTTCACTACCGAGTGTCCCCATTCTCCATAGGATTCAATTTTGCTGGTGGTGCAGTCTTGGTGTTTTACTAAACTTTGCCCTGTGGAAACCTTAACCCCCAAAGACTGTGACCATAAGTCTAGTACATTCCTGTACACCCCCACTCTCTCCCCCCCCCCCCCCCCCCCCCCAGGATTGCACTGCATTCAATGAATATTGCACTAGCTGTCAACTTTGGATCTTGAAAAGTATTACTTACCTATAAAATGTTTTATCTGTGAATTACAAAGTACATTTGATACTTGAAAGTGATACATTCTTGAAACTGTACTTACCTGCAACAAAGACCCTTTTTGTTCTAGAAATAAAGTAACAAAGTATATTTTTGATGCATAAAACATTGAGCTGGAGTTAGACATTGAATATGTGTGCCTCATTTATTGACTGTATGTACACAACAAATGCTTAGCACTGCCCTGTGATAAGCCTAACTGCTCGACCACACTACCATAAAAAAAAGCATTAGTATATCTACTTTAGCTTCAGTAAAGCCTCTGAGGATCCACTGGACTGTGCACACTATGCCTTACTTTGATATAGTATACGCAGAGCCAACTTCCTACAGCCTTCTCCTTGGTTCCTGCAGATAGGGAATCAAAATGACTGCAAGCATGGGGCAAGAAGACCTCTGCAGGCAGCAATACCTTAAATCCCTAAATACCACCTGCATGCTACTCCCATGACCTGTGGGACTTGGCTCAGATAGGCATTCCGAAAGAGATGAGGTTCTAAGAAGTTGTTCAAGACAGCCACAATGAATCACAACACATTAAAACTTGGTTGGCCAGAGCTGACTCAATAGCACATGCCGCAGACACTCCCATCGCCATACGACACCATACTTGGTTATGTACTTCAAGATTTTCAGCTGAAATTCAGGCCAACCTCATGGACCTTCCCTTTGAAGAAGCACAATTGTTTGGTCGCAGGGCTGATTAAGGCCTGCAAGGCTTCCGGCCACTCCTTGGGGACACAACTGCTTCCCCCTATCCAGAGACTACTGTCAATTTCAATGTTTTCATGGCTTCCCCAGGAAATTTTATTTTCGCCAACCCAACCTACATCAAGCACAGTGGACAAGCAGTCGAGGAGCTGAGACAGGGGTCGCAGATCCATCCAGCAATCCTCCTCCTCTGCCCCTGCACAAACTGGGAAATAGGCCTAATTTGCTTCACCAAACTAGCATGCAGCCTTTGGGAGGACTGGTGTCCTTCTTTCTCCTGGTATGGAAGGCCATTACATTAGACCAGTGGGCCCTCCAAATTGTAGAATGAGGCTACCCTTCCCTTCATTCAGGCTGTGCCATTTATGTCCCCGCCCCTCCTCCCTCCAGCCTATCCTGCAACAAGGAGTAGTAGCACTACCGCAAAAAGGGAAGGAGGAGCTGGTGCTAGAGCAGGTAAGAAGTCAAGGATGTTACTTCCCATTGTTCTTTGTGCCCAAGAAAGATGGAGGTCTATGTCTGATCCTGAACCTTCAGAGAATTGAGCTTCTTGCTTAGGAAGGGAAAGTTCAAAATGCTGAGCCTTGCTCAGGTGTTACTAACATTGGAAGCTGGAGACTGGACGGTGCTATTTGACCCACAGGATGCACACCCAGGTCCTGCACTCACATCAGAAGTATTTGCATTTTGTAGTGGGTTCTACGAAATACAGATTTGCCGTGCTGCTGTTTGGATTAACCTTGGCACCTTGAGGTTTCGCAGAGGTGATGGGAGTGGTTGTGGCTCTCTTCAGGAAGTTGGGCATCCCCATTTCTGATGGATACAACTACCTGTGGATTCCTCACCTAATGAATACTCCCATGGCGCCAGCATTCGACGGAAATCTTCTTACTAGTCTCTGCACGTCGACGAGGACGTCACTCTAGCCCACGCGACGCCGTCTGACGTCATACAGGCAATAAGAGGTCCTCGACGACGTGCGGACGTCAGTTCCCTTTTTTCCGTGCATTCGAAACGGTTATCTTCGAGGGAGCAACTGTTACTTTTTTGGTTACAGTGTATTTTTGCTGCGTAGTCTTTCGCTGTGGTAATAATGTCGCAGAGAAAGTCTGGATTTAAGCCTTGTTGTGAGTGTGGAGGCAAGATGTCGGTGACTGATCCTCATTCCGATTGCCTTTGGTGTTTGAGCTCCGACCACGACGTCTCGACTTGTGATTCATGCCAGCACATGAATCCAAAGGCCCTAAAGGAACGTGAGGCGAAGCTGTTTATGGCTAAATCGAAGGAGAAGCATCACAAGAAGTCTTCTCCAAGACATCGGCGTCATCGAGACTCCCGGCGCCGTAGAGAATCTCGGCGTCATTCGAAGGAGACTCGTTCCAGGTCTTCGGATCGGCGCCGAAGGACATGGGAGATCAGTCCCACGGTTACGCCGCATCCTTCGACGCCGTTGCCCTCTCCGGCGTCTCTGACTTCACCTGGACAGGCGTCGGTGATTGAGGTATTGGAGCCTCAGGTGTTTTCTCCGGCGCAGACGCCGAGGCCGGCGTCGGGGTCGCCTCCGAGACAGGCACCTCAGTATCCGGCTTTTCCCACCCCTGGAGCCGATAGTTCCGCATTCTTGAATGTGATGTATGCCATCTTCCAACAGATGGCTCCAGGGGGTGCTCCGGCTGGGCCTTTGGCCTTTTCTTTGGGTGATCCTGCGCCTCTTCGGCCGGCACCCTTTATGCCCTTTCTCCCTTTTGGGAACGTGGGCTCGGCGCCAGTGTCGGCGCCGGTGGCCGCTCCGGTGGCTTCAGAAGGATTGGCCCCGGGGATTTCCATCCCGTCGACGTCGAAGTCGGGATTTCGGCCTGTGACTCCGGTGGGTCCATCTGCTTCAGCTGCTCTTTTGTCGGCGCCGAAGTTACCTGTGGCGCCGGACGCGGCGTCGGTGGCTTCTGAAGATCGGCGCCGATCTTCGACTTCGGCGGAGGCATTGTCGACTCCGCGTATTGAACAGCGACTTCATTCCAGGAGACGTGCTCTCCGTGTATTAGAAGAGCAGGAGTACCAACGAGCCCTGGAGGAAGGAGAGCTAGAGGACTCGGGTGATGGGCTGCGTGGACTGGAGTCGGCCAGTGGGCTGGACACTTCCCCTGAGTGGGATCTTTCCTCCCCGGGGGAGTATACTGAGGAGGCTGCTTCCTTTCATGCAGTGGTACGGAAGGCAGCTAGTTTTTTGGACCTGCCTTTGCCGGTGGTGGAGGCTAGACAAAACCTTTTAACAGAGGTGCTACATCCGGCCTCAGCTGCGGCGGAGCCTCTGTTGCCATTTAATGACGCTCTGCTGGATCCGGTGATAGAGGTGTGGAAGAGGCCGGCATCTTCCCCAGCAGTTCACAGAGCCGTGGCCAGGAGGTATCGGGCGGCTCCGACTGACCCTGGGTTTCTATCTAGGCACCCTACGCCGGAGAGCTTGGTGGTGCAGGCCTCCTGTTCTGCCAAGTCAGCGCCTGGTTCTTTCCCGACGGTGCCTGGGGACAGAGATTCAAAGAAGCTAGAGGCGCAGTCGAAGAATTTTTTTTCGTCCTGCAGTCTGGCGTTAAAAGCCACCAATGCAACCTGTATCCTGGGGAGGTATATTCATGCTCTGATGGATGACATTTCCTCATCGTTTACAGAGCTTCCCCAGGGTCTTTTGGATCTTGTCTCAAATGCCCAGGCTGCTGCGACCCAGATTATCCAGACAGGACTGGATACCACCGACTCGGTAGCCAGAGCAATGGGCACAACTGTGGTGGCAAGGAGACAGGCCTGGCTCCGTAACTCGGGCTTTTCTGCAGATGTACAGTCCACATTGTTGGATCTCCCGTTTGATGGGGACAAACTGTTTGGAGCCAAGGCTGATTCGGCCTTGGAACGTTTTAAAGAAAGCAGGGCCACGGCTAAGTCGTTAGGGCTCCAAGCTCCTTCTTCCACGGCCTCTTCCAGATTTTTCAGGAGGTTTCGTGGATTTGGGCGTGGCTCTTCCTTTCGGGGAAGATATCAGCAACCTGCCTCTTCCCATCCCTATAGATCTTTCAGGGGGAGAGGTAGGGTCCGCACCAGAGGAGCCTCTCAGCAGCACTCTGCCTCTTCCTCATCCTCTGGCGGGGTGCAGCAGGGGAAGCAGCCTTAGGCTTCCACCATTTCCCACTCACTCCTCTCCTGTAGGGGGAAGATTACAGCATTTTCTCACCAAATGGAAGACTGTTACAACGGACACTTGGGTTCTCCGTATTGTGGGAAAAGGCTACACCCTTCCCTTTCGGGAGTTCCCGCCCCTCATCCCGCCCCGCCCTTCTTATTGTTCAGAAGAACACCTCCTGTTGCTAGAACAGGAGGTACAAGCCCTCCTTTCCAAGGGCGCGGTGGAGTTGGTCCCAGAGCAGGAAAGGGGTCGAGGATGTTACTCAAGGTATTTCCTGATTCCCAAGAAGGATGGTCGTTTGAGACCAATTCTGGACCTGAGGATCTTGAATTGGTTCCTCAAGCAGGAAAAATTCAAGATGCTGACCCTAGCACAGGTGCTTTTGGCGTTGAACAAGGAAGACTGGATGGTGTCTGTCGACTTGCAGGATGCTTACTTTCATATCCCGATACTCAAGTCACACAGGAAGTATCTCCGGTTTGTGGTGGGATCGCAACACTATCAGTTTGCGGTCCTTCCGTTTGGTCTTACTTCAGCACCTCGAGTCTTCACGAAGGTGATGTCGGTGGTTGCGGCAGAACTCAGAAGGAAGGGGATAGCAGTATTCCCTTACTTGGACGACTGGTTGATCAAAGCCAAGTCCCCGGAGCTTGTGTCGCATCATCTGCAGTCAACAACCCAGTTGTTGTTCGACCTGGGTTTTTCGGTGAACGAGCCCAAATCTCACCTAGAGCCCTCTCAGCGCCTCCTGTTCATAGGGGCAGTACTGGATACAACATTGGGTCGGGCCTTTCCTCCGCCTCAGCGGATTCAAGATATTCAGGATTTGGTTCCAATGTTTCAAAATGGAGCGGTAGTTCCAATCCTCAAGGTCCTTCGTCTGCTCGGTCTGTTTGCCTCCTGCATTCTGTTGGTCACGCATGCTCGCTGGCACATGAGGGCTCTTCAGTGGTGCCTCCGAAGGCAGTGGTCTCAACACAAAGGGGATCTAGAGAGTACTGTCAAGATCTCCAGAGATGCTGCTGTGGATTTGAAGTGGTGGATTGCAAGCAACAATCTTTCACAAGGAAAGCCGTTCCAGCAGTCGCCACCAGTGGCCACAGTCATAACGGATGCTTCCACTCTAGGGTGGGGAGCTCATCTGGGGGATCTGGAGATCAAAGGTCTTTGGTCTCCAGAGGAACAGATGTTTCACATCAATCTGTTAGAGTTACGGGCTGTACGTCTGGCTCTCAAGGCCTTCCTCCCTTCCCTTCGTGGTCAGTCGGTACAGGTCCTAACGGACAATACTACCACGATGTGGTACATAAACAAGCAGGGAGGAGTGGGGTCGTACCTTCTCTGCAGAGAAGCTCTTCGACTATGGTCCTGGGCAAAGGACCATCAGATTTGCTTGATAGCAAACCATCTGGCCGGAGTCTTGAACGTGCGTGCGGACAGTCTCAGTCGCCAATTCTCGGCAGACCACGAGTGGCGTCTCCATCCAGATCAAGTCCGTTTAATCTTCCAGAGGTGGGGGTTTCCTCGGGTAGATCTGTTTGCCACTCGAGAGAACGCGCATTGTCCGTTATTCTACAGCCTCCAGTATCCGATGCAGGGAGCGTTGGGGGACGCGTTTCAAATAACCTGGTGCGGCCAGTTGCTTTACGCGTTTCCTCCCATACCCTTGATTCCTCGAGTATTCAGGACCGGGCTCTAGTCATCCTAATAGCTCCGGATTGGCCAAGGAGGGTATGGTACTCCGACCTTCTCCAACTCTCAATGTGCCCTCCGCTCCGTCTCCCTTTCAGGGCAGACCTCCTCTCGCAGTCGCAGGGGCAGGTTCTACACCCCAACCTCCAGAGTCTGCACCTACATGCCTGGAGATTGAACGGGGCAACCTGAGTTCCTTCTCTCTCCCGCCTGAGGTAGTGGATGTTATATTAGCGGCCAGGCGACACTCCACTAAATCTATCTACGCTAATAGATGGTCTAAATTTGTTGCGTGGTGTGGAGAGAGGCAGATTGATCCTTTGCATGCTCATTTATCGGACATTTTGTCTTTTGTTCTGTCTCTAGCGCAGAAAGGTTGTGCAGTGGCTACCATTAAGGGTTATTTATCGGCCTTGTCAGCCTTCATATGTCTTCCAGACCAACCATCTTTATTTAAATCCCCTATTGTTATCAGATTCCTGAAAGGTCTTCTAAATAAATATCCTCCAAAACCATTCGTTATGCCGCAATGGGATTTGTCCTTGGTCCTGACTTTCCTTATGGGGTCCCCTTTTGAACCTATGCATTCTTGCCCCTTAAGGTATTTGGTTTTAAAAACAGTCTTCCTGGTAGCTATAACATCAGCAAGGAGAGTGAGTGAGTTGCAGGCCTTATCAGTAAAGCCCCCTTATACAACTTTTTATGGGGATAAGGTGGTTTTGAGGACCAAGGCTGCTTTCCTCCCGAAGGTTGTTTCACCCTTCCATTTGGCTCAGGCAATTACTTTGTCCACGTTCTATCCTCCGCCTCATCCTTCCAAAGAGGAAGAAAGACTGCACCGTCTGGACCCAAAGAGAGCGTTGAGCTTCTTTATTGATAGAACAAAGGATTTCAGGCTGGAGGATCAGCTGTTTATTGGATACGTGGGCAAGAGGAGAGGAAAGGCAGTCCACAAGAGAACACTATCCAGGTGGGTTGTTCTTTGCATTAAAATCTGTTACTCTTTGGCAAAGAAGGATCCTCCTCAGGGCATTAGAGCTCATTCCACCAGAGCTAAGTCGGCCACTTCGGCCTTGGCCAGGGGTGTTCCTGTGGTTGACATCTGCAAGGCCGCAACTTGGTCGTCCCTTCACACTTTTGCAAAACATTACTGTTTGGATTCTGAGGTTAGAAGGGACGGCCATTTTGCACGGTCAGTGCTGCAGGATTTCTTGGTTTGACCATTTAGGCACCCACCGCCGGGCGTGGTACTGCTTTGGGACTCTATTCATTAGGTGAGGAATCCACAGGTAGTTGTATCCATCAGAAGAACGAGTTACTTACCTTCGGTAACGACTTTTCTGGTGGATACATTAGCTACCTGTGGATTCCTCACGGTCCCACCCGCCTCCCCGTTGCCTTTCTGGTCTTTCCAAGTAATCCTTGAGTGCGCTCCTCTTGGTCTTTGAGGGTGCAATAGATGTTGTATATAATATATTTATATATATGTATATATGTATATATCTTTGTGTATATACTTGATGTGTGTGTATATTTTTTTTTAAAAAGAGAGAGTTTTATATATATATATATATATATATATAAAAGATTTACAGTTATTCACGCAATGTTGTGTATTTTTACAATATAATTGGATGTTGCCTTGCTCTTTCATTGCATTGCCTGGTTGTTCTCATGCACGTAAAAAATGATTGGTACTGACGTCCGCACGTCGTCGAGGACCTCTTATTGCCTGTATGACGTCAGACGGCGTCGCGTGGGCTAGAGTGACGTCCTCGTCGACGTGCAGAGACTAGTAAGAAGATTTCCGTCGAATGCTGGCGCCATGGGAGTATTCATTAGGTGAGGAATCCACAGGTAGCTAATGTATCCACCAGAAACGTCGTTACCGAAGGTAAGTAACTCGTTCTTCTGGACAACTGGCTGATCAAAGCCAGGCCACCATGTTGGTGCTGTGCCATCTTCATTCAACAGTATCCCTGTTATTTGGCCTGGGCTTTTCGATTAACAAACCTAAATTCAATCTGAGACCTACCCCCCACCCCCAACAACTCCAGTTAATCGAGAGGATTGTTGACATTCAGGAAATTGTCCCATTCTTCAAAATTGGCATACAAGTTCCAATTGTGGCTCATGCGATTTCTGTGTCTGTTGGCTTCCTTTATTGTCTTAGTCATGGATGCACATTGGCAATTGTGGGCCATGCAGTAGTGAGTCCGCAGGCAGTGGCTACAGTATAGGGGAGACCTGTCTGACTCTATCATAATCTCTCCCCAGCGCTGCAGCTAATGTGGTTTGGTGGGTGAACGGGGTGTACCTGAGCTGCAGGATGGCTCTCTCTCCCCTCTAATCCTGGCCACGGTAGCTGGAAGATTAGGGGTATTTGGTCTCCGAAAGAACTTTATTCTTAACATTCTTTTAGAATGCCACTGCCAATCATCTAGTGATGTCTCTAAATGTCAGAGCTGATAGCTTGAACCAACGTTATCTCACGAGGCATCGTTTATTGGAAGTAGTCCAGGACATCTTTGCCAGTGTGTTGCTCCTCAGATGTACTTATTCGCCTCCTGAAAATGCTAGATGCCAGCATTTATGTGTCGTGCAGTGTCAGTTGAGAGAAGAATTAAGGAATGCATTTTAGTTGACACAGAACTTTCACTCCCTACCCCCATACCCTTTTTACTCTAGTGGTGAGGAAGGTTCACCAATACCAGGCCCAAGTAATTTTCATAACCCTGGATTGCCCAAGGTGGGGGTAGTATGCAGACCTTTAGTGCTTCTCCGTACATCCGATGCCCAAACTGCCATTAGACTGGATCTTCTTTTTCAGTCTGAAGAAGTGGTTCTGCACCAAAATCTCCAGAGCCTCCACCATTATGCTTGAGATTGAGTGGGTCATCTGACCTCCTTCCAGCTTCCACCCGAGGTAATGGACGTCATGTTGTCTGCACATCCCCCCTCTACCAAATCTGCATACTGTGAAAGATGGAGCAGCTTTGCTGTTTGGCATGTGGACAACAGCGTAAGCCCCTTTAGGCTAGCTTGTCCCAGGTGGTTTTGCAGTTTGAACTTTCCCTTGATCAGAAGTGTTGGGTGGTAGGCACTGGTGAGGGATATTTGGCAATATCCGATAGAGATGTTTAGTTGCTGGTTTCTTACCTTTGAATTTCCCCCAGGCGTCACACTGCATCCAGAGATTATTCTTCGAGGAGTGCCCTTGAGCACCGTCAGGTGACTCCGTGTCCATTATTGGCGCTGTGGTCGCCATAAATGACGTTGCTGTTGTATATAGGCACCACCCCCACGTGCTGACGTCAGTTCTTTTCTTTCCACGCTAGCTGACACACAGATTCACAGAAGAGCTACCCTCAGTCGCTTTTTGACAGACTTTTGTGCTGACATTTTTTGACTTCTTGGTGCATCAAGATGTCTTCCTGTAAGATCGGATTCAAGCCGTGTGACTCCTGTCACCGCATGATGTTGGTGACGGATACGCAACATGTGGGCTTGTGGTGTCTGCGTGCTCCAACTGCCAGGCCGAGAACCCAGAGGCTTCTCGGCTTGGCATAAAGCACATGGTGGCCCGGCCAATGGCTTTGCGTCGCTCCTGGTCTTACTCGAGAGGAAGGTCACAAGACCGTTTTCGGAGCCACCACCACTCGTCCTCGTTCCACGCAAAAGTCCTCGGGACATTCCGGACACAAGAGGAAGAAGTCGAGGAAGAAAAATCGTTCTTCGACTTTACCCCGTCGCTCGGCCCATGGAACACGGGAGAAACATCGTCTTTCTAGGCCTCCATCCTCAGAGTCTGCTTCTGGGTCTGCTCCACGCCTCTCTGGGTTTCCGGGAGCCAGAGCCACCCTAGTGAGTTTTGAGGCCATGCACCTCATATTTCAAAAGACCGACCCTCCTGGGACACCCTGGGACACAGTAGGGTCGGTGGGTGCCCCCTCGGGCTCTGCGCAGGTGGCTTCGGCCTTGGCTCCAGAAAGCATCCCAAGATCCATTTCTGGATCTGACCCAAAATAGTTCTGCTATTGCAACCTTCCCTGGCGCCAGTCCAGAAGTCGACGTTGGTTGGGCCCATAATCAACGTAGAACCCATACTCATTCCTGACTCCGACCCAGAGCAGGAACTCTTGGAAAATCCCCCCTTTTTGGCATGGTTATCCCCCCTTTTTGCCTGCTGTCAGTGTGTTTTGACTGTGTTCACTGGGATCCTGCTAATTAGGACCCCAGTGACTGTGCTCTCTACCCCTTAATTTGGTTGTTCCTGACTTAGTAAACACACAGTTGGCATACTGGTGGCCCCATGTAAGTCCCTAGTATATGGTACCTAGGGCATTGTGGCACCAGGGGTTCTCCATGGGCTGCAGCATGTATTATGCCACCCATGGGAGCCCATGCATAATGTGTCTTTAGGCCTGCCATTGCAGCCTGCGTGAAAAGGTGCATAACCCTTACAATACAGGTCACTGTAAGTCACCCTTATGGCAGACCCTCCTAGCCCAGAGGGCAGGGTGCAGGTACCTGTTTGTGAGGGAGCGCCTGGTTGAGCAGAGGTGCCCCTACGAACTCCAGCTCCATTCTCTGGGACTTCGTAAGTGTGGGGAAGCCATTTACCCGTGTACTGGACACAGGTCACTACTTGTGTCAAGCTACAAAATGGTAAGTCCTGGGCATGTTTGGTATCAAATATGTCTGAATCAAACCCCAATACTGTTGTCAGTATTGGATGTATGATTCCATGCACTGTGGTGGCTCCTTAGAGGACCCCAAGCTTTCCCCCTACCAGTTTAAAGGGTTTTCCCGGGCAGCCCATGCTGCTGCCATCCTACAGACAGGTTTCTGCCCTCCTGTTGCTTGACCAGCTCAAGCTCAGGAAGGCAGAACAAAGGGTTTGCATTGGGAGAGGGAGGCAAACCCTCTCCCTTTGGAAATCGGTTTTACATGGCTTGGGAGGGGTAGCTTCCCCAAGCCACTGACATGCTTTGAAGGGCACATTTGTTGCCCTCCTTGCATAAACCGATTTGCCCCAGCCCAAGAACCCCCGGTCCCTGCTTTGGCACGAAACTGGACAATGGAAAGGGGAGTAACCACTCCCCTGTCCATCACTACCCCAGGACTGGCACCCAGAGCTCCTTCAGGTGGCTACTTAATTCTGCCATCTTGAATCCAAGGTGGGCAGAGGCCTCTGGGAGCATCTGAGTGGCCAGGTCAGGCAGGTGACGTCACAGCCCCTCCTGATAGGTGGTCACCTTGCTAGGTGACCAATCCCCCTTACAGGGCTATTTAGGGCCTTCAGATTTGATGAGCAAGATTCCAGCAGGACTCCTCTGCATCATTAACTTTATCTTCTTTCTGGCCACTGGAACTGCAACTCGACCCTCCAGGAACCGACAATCTGCATCCACAACGACGACTTTTTTTGCAACATTGTTTCCACGGCTCCTTTCAGCAACTGCAACATTTCCCCAGCTGTGCATCCTCTGAGGGCAATGAGTCTTCAGTCTGCACAAGAAGCAAAAAGGAATCTCCCTTAGAGAGGAGTCACTCACCTGCATCAACAGGCACCAACTGCAACGACGACCGGCTGCTTGGATCTTGCATCACGGGGTGGTGAACTAAAGTGGTCCCATTGGTCCTCTCTACCAGCTGTTCAACTTGGGAGACGGTAAGCCCTTGCCTCTCCACACAGGACAGTACCCCGTGCACCATGACTCTTGCAGCTACCAAGTCTTGTTGGCAGCTCCTCCAAGGGATCTTAAGGCTCTGTGTAGCCCCAGCCCCCAGCACTCTTCTCTGCAATGCACAGCCCTCTGCGTGCTTAGCCTGCGATGTGGGGCTCCTTCCTAGGTGTGCAGCGTGGGCCTTACCTCGACTCCTCTGCTTGCTGCCTGTGGGGGCTGCCTCCTCTCCCTGTGACTCTCCTCACTGCTGAGGGTCACCTGGGACTCTTCTCCGTGGGTTGAGTCCTCCTGGACATTGCTGGTCCCCACCAGCTCCACATTTCTTCTTCCACAATATTTGCCTTTGCCAAAACTTATTGGTGTTTTTTCCACACCACTGACTGACTGCAGTCCTTCGTCCGGCATGGGACATAGACTGCATCACTTCAGGAACTCTTCTGCTGCTCTAGTGCTGCACTGCTGACGGTCTTTGTCCACCGTCGACCTGGTCCTGCATCAACTGACAGGTGGGTAGTGGCTCCTGCTCCAAACACTTCAACAAGAACTGGACTTGGTCCCCTTTCTTTACCGGTCTTTCTCTTCCAGGATCCACCTTTGTTTTTTTGAAGTCTTGTCTAGGTCTTGCAAAATCCTTCTCTGAAGTCCTTTTGGTGGGTTTGGGGAGAACAAGGTTCTTACCTCTCTTCCCCTAGTCGTTGGTAGGCACTCTGGTACTTAACCTTTTGGGGTTCCTAGTTCCTCCAGCTTCCCTCTACCAATTACACTTCCTCAGGTGGGGCCCGACTTTCGCATTCCACTTTCTTAGTATATGGTTTAGTCCCCCCCCCCCCCCCCACAGAGCTTTCAGTACTTACTATTACTTTCACTGTTTTCTTTTGCCTTTTTATGCTAATTCCTGACTTCTAATGTGTATACAATAGTGTGTTTAGTTACCTCCAGTTGGGGTGTTGCCTATATAATATTTTGGTGATTGTGTTACCATAATAAAGTACCTTTATTTTTGTAACACTGTGTGGTTCTTTCATGTGTGTAAGTGCTGTGCGACTACAGTGGTGTTGCATAAGCTTTGCATGTCTCCTATATAAGTCTTGGCTGCTCATCCACAGCTACCTCTCGAGAGCCTAGCTTCCTAGACACTGGCTACACCTCACTAATAGGGGATACTTGGACCTGTTATAAGGTGATAACACCATAGGTGCTCACCACACACCAGGCCAGCTTCCTACAGGAACAACATCGCCCGATGCCGATTCCGACTTCGGTTATATTTCACCCCAGGTTGGATGCTGTGCCTAATACCTATGGGTATACGTACAGAGAGAGAGTATGGAGAGGTTGCTGGACCCTCTAGAATGCCATATTGAGGAACCTTATATAGACTGGGCTCAGGAAGTGGGTGAAGAAATTGAGTTGGACACCTCCCCTGATTCTGGCATGCTTTCACCCGCTACCGTGGCTACAGAGGAGGGAGCCTCCGACTTGATGGTGGTGCGAAGAGCATCTGAGGTCCTGGGTCTCGAGCAGCCTTCAGTGGTGGTCAGAACTAACCTCCTAACTGAGGTGCTTCAGCCTGGGGCTTCCACATCTTAACTCCTATTGCCCTTCATCGAGGTCATCACTGGTATCCTGCTGGGGGCGTGGTCTAAACCCAGCACAGGGCAGTCGCCCACTGCCATAGGCCTGCGCCTCACGGCTCTAAATTCCTGACCCAACATCCTATGCCTGAGAGCTTAGTCATTCAGGCTTCTTCGTCTTTTGGCACATTCCCTTCCACACCCCAGGACAGTGAATCAAAAAGACTAGACCAACATGGGAAGAAAATGTTCTCTTCCTTCAACCTGGCATTGTGGTCAGTGAACACTGCACGCTTTTTGGGCCATTACACCAATACTTTATGGGATACGGTCACAAAGGTGCTCCCACAGGTCACAGAGGAGGCCCGGGCCATTTTCTCCCAAGCTGTTGCTGACAGGACAGATGCAGCCAAGTTCACGAGTCACTGTGGACTGGACACCAAGGATTCACTGGGCAGATCGGTTACATCGACAGTAGCCCTTGGGCGCCACACTTGTTTGAGGACGTCCGGCTTTTCGGGGGGGTGTCCAGCAGTAGCTTATCTTCAGAGACAGAGCGGACTTGCCGCTTGAGTGGTAGTTCAACATCTGGCGGGCTCTCTGAACACATGCGCAGACAAACTCAGATGTCATGGTCCAGTGGGCTCAGCATCAGCGGAATCTTTCCGACATGGTCCAGATCCCGGAGGGCACTGTGCAAGACCTGCAGCCCCGGATTACTTCTTGGTCCCCTGGTCTTGCAGCTGCTAACCGCCCCCCTCAGTCATCTTTTTGCCCCTTTTGTGGCAATGGAAGGGGCGCCCAGTTACGTCCATTTACCTCGAGGCACTGTGCCTCGCATGCTGCCCAGCCTCTGCGTGGCCGAGGACGCGGGATAGAACGTCCCCGTGGATCAGGGAGCACGTGGTCGGCCCAGCCACCACCATACTGCCCCCACCCACCACCCTGGAACCTCCAAACCTTTCTAGTCAGTCGTCCCATCACAGATCAGTTGTAGGCAGGATACGCCATCACGAGAGAGAGGTGGATTTTGCAAATCATCCATAGGGGCTACTCCATCTCCTTTGAGACTACCCCTCCTGCCAGGAAACCATCCTACGATCGGATGACACAGGATCATTTGGCACTTCTCTGCAATGAGGTTACAGCTCTCTTGGCCAAGGGAGCCATAGAGAGGGTCCCTGTGCCAGAAGTAGGTTGTGGTTGTTATTCCTGCTACCTTCTGCTGCTCAAAAGGAACAAGGGTGTTTGTCCTATCCTAGACCTCCCTGCCATCAATCTCTTCCTCGCAAAGGAGAAGTGCAAAATGCTCACTTTGGCTCAGGTCCCTTCTACCCTGGAGACTGGATTGTAGCATTGGACTTGCAGGGCGCCTTGTTGCATATTCCCATCCTGCCTGCCCAGATGTTACTTGTGGTTTGCGGTAGGTCACAAGCACTTTCAGTTCACCGTGCTCCTCTTCGGCCTTACCAGCACCACTCGGGTGCTCATGAAAGTGATGGAGGTGGTCGCAGCTCATCTGCGCCACATAGGGGTTTCAGTCTTCCCCTACCTCGATGACTGGCTGTTGAAGGTGGGCTCCCCACAGGCTGTCGTTTCCCATGACCAGACTACAGCAAACCTCCTGCATTCACTGGGACTCACTATAAACGTGCCGAAGTCACACCTGAATCCCTCTCAGAAGCTCCCTTTCTTCAGAGCTGTACTGGACACAGTGCAGTTTCGGGCCTATCCTCCTTAGTGGCGAGTCCAGGATATTCAGATTATGTTACCAATGTTTCAGCCTCCATCCTGGGTTTCGGTGAGAATGACTCTGAAGCTGCTGGGCCTCATGGCCTCCTGCATCCTGCTGGTCACACATGCCAGATGACATATGCAGGCTCTGCAGTGAGACCTGAATTTCTAGTGGGCAGAGCATCAGGGGAATCTCTCCGACATGGTCCAGATCTTGGAGGGAACTGACCAGGATCTGCAGTGGTGGCTAATGAACCAGGATTGGGTCAGAGGCAGAAACCTCTACCTTCCAAAACCACATCAGACTGAGTGACAGGTGCGTCACTCCTGGGATGGGGCAGCCACATGGGAGAGGCAGAGATCAGAGGCATCTGGTCTTCAGTGAAGTCTGGGCTCCACATCAACCTTCTGGAGCTCAGGGCAATCAGGCTTGCATTGAAGGCATTCCTTCCCTCTCTCAAAGGGAATGTGGTGCAGGGGTTTACGGATAACACCACCGCCATGTGGGACTGCAACAAGCAAAGTGGGGTGGGGTTGTGGACCTTGTCAAGAGGCCCTGTGTCTCTCAACATGGCTGGAACGTCAGGGCATATCTATGGTGGTACAACATCTGGCAGCCTTTCTGAACACCAGAGCAGACAACTCAGCCATCAGTATATGGTCGATCATGAATGGTGTCTCCATCCGGAGGTGGCACAAGACCTCTTTCAGCAGTGGGGAGAGCCTTGGTTAGATCTGTTTGCCTCTGCAGAGAACATGCAATGTCGGTGGATTTGTGCGTTGGAGTTTCCAAGGCAGCACTCACTCAGCAACGCTTTTCATCTCAAATGGTCTGAGGCCTCCTGTACGCCTTTCCCCTAGTACCACTTCTGCCCAGAGTTCTCAAGAAGATCATGAACGACCGGACCTAAGTAATCCCTGTGGCTCCAGACTGGGCACGGAGAGTATTGTAGTGAATCCATGTTAGCTTTTATTAGGACTCAGGAGGTTTGCTTTGCCCTTGCACTTACATGTGACAGGAACATGATGTACAATTGTTGGGGTTTGTTTACATAATTGCTGCCACAAGTCTGCCTCCTTATCAATTGTTTGGGAACGCACTTGCGACAGCGGTCCTACATGATCTGTATAAATACACTTCACACAGACAAGTTTATCAGTGGGATTCCTTCTAGACGCCATCTATGCTGCACATCACCTCGCTGCAGAAATCAGCCTTCGTGTCCCCACGGAGTCTAACCTAGAGACCTAATTGAAGGCAGAGATTAGGTTCTTTTGCTAAGGATTTTACATTTCATGTTTATTGCAAGATGGCGGGGGTCTTTGTAATCACAACTCTCATCTTTACAATTATGCGTCTTTAATTGTTCGTTATCCTAGTCATTGCAGCTCATACATTTTACCATAGATTGCAGTCTTTTCAGTAAACCTATTGAAAGCTTTCCTGCATCTTCTGACGCCTGGGGGAAATTCTAAGTTAAGGAATCTGCAACTAGAATATGTCTCTACCAGATAATTTATTACCAAAGGTAAGTAACTTGTTTGTTAGAGGCATTCCTCTGCCTTCATTATTTAAGTTTCCCCATTGGGCTCCGTGTCCTGAAAGGATTAGCCAATCTTTTTTCTTCAGCTCCTTTTTTTGTTCCCCATTGAGACCTAAACCTGATTTTAACCTTTCTAATTGGGACTTAGGTAGAGTCCCTGCATGGTTGTCCTTTAAAAATGTTGACCCTGAAAACATTATTTTTAGTGGCCACTGCCTCAGGCAGTCAGGTAGACTTGCAGGCTCTCAGTTCCTGTCCTCACTTCTTTTACCTTTACAAATAGGTGTTGTGACTCCTACTTGAGTTCGTACATCACTCTTCCAACCTTATATCCCTCACCCAGACCTACTATCGACAAGGAGAAGTTGCCTGGTTTCATACTAGGTATTCAGTTAACTATTACCTGGAACGTACCAAAGACAATTGACTGGATAACCAGCTCTTTGTTGGATGCTGTAGTACCAAGAAAGGGAATGCAGTACAAAAATGGGCTCTGTCCAGATGGATCATCCATGTATCAAGACCTGCTCTATATTGGCCAAGAAGGAAACTCCAGAAGGGGTCAACATCTGTTTTCCCTGGTCCAAATCTACCATTTCTAAACTTGCCAGAGTAGTTCCATTTGCAGATATATGCAAGGCCACAATGTGGGCATTTCTGCACACTTTGAATAAACATTACTGTTGCGATTTCTAAGGAAGTGAGATGGTCACTTTGTGAGATCTGTTTTACAGGGTTTTGTAATTTAATTACCCATCAACCCTCATCCATAGTAGAGGACTGCTTAGGACTCTATCCTGCAGGTAGAGTCATTGATTGGAGGAAAAAGTTACTTACCTGCAGTTACGATCTTTCTAGTGGATACTGTACCAGTCTACCTGAAGATTCCTCACAAACCTGCTCTCCTCCCCTTTTGATGGATTGTTATAGAGAAAGTTAATAATATCCCAAATCTGTTTTTGTGCTGCACAACTCTGTCAGTCCATCTGTCTACCTCGAAGACTTGGAAAAAAATGGATGGAAGATAATGTTTCGTCAGAGTGGGCGTTGAATAGCTTTAATGATGTTATCAAATGATTCTGCCAGAGAAGTGAGAGCCTTTGAAGTTTCTGGATCCAGTCTGGCATTTTGGGATTATTCTACATGTGAGTAATCTGAAGGTAGATAAGTGTTTCAATCAGCAAAATTGTTAACACATGCAAGTAACTTATCCATCTGGTTGGTAGCAAACTATTTGCAGTGCTGAATGTTTGAGCGGACACTTGGTCATCTTGCCAATCATGAGTGGAGACTTAATCCAGGCATCCAGTCCATGTCCAGTATATTTTCAGCCTTTGAGGCACTTCTCTGGAAGATATCTTTGCCACTTCCGACAACAATCACTGCCCGAAATTCTGTGCCCTCCAGTATCTGTTGCAGAAAGCATTGGGGATGGTTTAGCCTGAGGTGGAATGTTCCGCTTTACTGTCTGTTTCCTCCCACACCCTCGATTCCTCTGATTCTGAGGAAGATTTGCCTCGACCGGGCCCAAGTCATCTTCATAGTCCTGGATCAGCCAAGAAGGGTGTGGTGCACTGACTTCATACACCTCACTCTGTGCCCCATACTCTGTCTTTCTCACAGGGCAGACCTCCTCTTGTAGAGACAGGGGCTAGTTCTGCACACAACCTACAGAGCCTCCAATTCCAGGCCTGGAGATTGAGCGGGATAACTTGAATGCTTTTTCCTGTAGATGTTATCTTGCATGCCTGCAGGTGAGGCATGTTAGTGAGTTGCAGGCGCTAAGCGTGACGGTGTTTGTTTTGGCTTCCTCTACCAAGGTGCTGTAATTAACATTACACTATGGTATTTGGAAT
Organism: Pleurodeles waltl; assembly: GCF_031143425.1. Lineage (NCBI taxonomy): Eukaryota > Metazoa > Chordata > Amphibia > Caudata > Salamandridae > Pleurodeles > Pleurodeles waltl. The sequence continues at coordinate 68,261,046 of NC_090450.1, read as the reverse complement.
TTGGATTAGTGTCTTTCCACAGCAATGCAGTCTGCCAACCCAAATGTTTTCTAAATAATCCATTAGGGGGTTAGTTTGTCTTCATAATGTTGGTAGAAATGGCTTTCTATTAGTAAAATGTAGTGGTTAGCTACCTCTGTGATAGGGACATAGGCTAGTGAGATAGTGTTATTTTATTTCAAAGTCAAATTGACTGTAGCATTTTATTCACTCAGTGCAGACTGTTGGAGTTGTCTCCTTATGCTTTGATTGAAACAGTAGTAACAACATTGTATGGCAGCGTGGGAAGTAAAGACTTAAAAGGGTTTGAATCTTGACTTGTTCAAAGTCTATGATTATTTTTTATGGGTAGTAGTTATTAGTTTTATGTTTAATGTGTTTTAAGAATTTGTAGTAAGTGCTACTTTGTTTATTTGGTAGTAGGGCATATATAAAAGTGAATTGTTTGGAACACATTTTGGAGGTTCCATCCTTTATCAGACTTGACAATGGCTTCATTTTAGTAGGTTAACTGCTGAAGAAAATAATAGAACTTGTTTATCATTGTGTATGTTTTCATATCAAAAGAAGGGTTCCTAATACTGTGTTATTTTTAAATGTTCAGGTATTTCTATGTCGTGAGTTCTTCCAGGGGCAGAAGGAATATCCCTGGTGCCTTTTTTAGTTTGTGCAGTTAAATGTTTTAAAGTGGGTATAGGTGGTAGTTGGCTTGTGATGTGTTCAGGGACTTTATCGAGTATATCATTTAAGATTTTCGTTTCTGGGAGCTAATGCTTGCCTCTCTAATATCCTGCAATACTCCCTTAATTTTATTTCCGTCACATTTGAGGAGTGGTTGTGTTCCCATCCACTAATTACAACGTTATCTTTTGCAGTGGTCCCCCCATTGCATACATTAGAATACTATTTGGTACATTTCCAATTCACATTTTCAATTAATGTACTTTCTTGGTTGTCGGCGTAGCCCATGTGACTTAGTAACTGCTTTCCTTTCTGGGATGTTATATATTTTGCTCTGTCACTGTATCTGAAAGTAGTATAATAGTATACCTAACTATAATCTTTACAAGTTATTTATTTACATATAAAATTATGCATTTTTTTTTATTTATACTTACATGTATGTTCTTCGTTTTGCCATTCTGTTGCAAGAAAAAGAGGCTCAGTTTCATTTTTAAAGTTTTTTTTATTTGTTGGTTACAATTGAGGTAGTTGGGTGTGTTTTTCCTCACTTTTAAGATGAGTGTATATTACATAACAATTTATATATACTTTGTTATATCTTTTTGCTGGTTTGTGAATGGTGTTTTTCAACAAGTTAGCACCTTTTGAAGTTGTAGTATTTTCTTTTAGGTAGAACATGTAAATAAATAGATGTTGGAGAGGGTTTTGTTTGTTATTTGCTACTTTACATTTATTATTTTACTGACAAGTAAGGTTTATCTTGACTATACGTTTTACTGACATGGCAAGGTAGATGTCGAGATGTATTGATTTATTTTTTAAGGGTCTGGTCAGAGAATGTGGCAGAGTGATTTAAATATTTGATGAATTCAGTTGATTAAATTTGTGTGCCTTTTATATTGTTAATTGAATACTTTGTCTTATTTTATTTAAGTTTGTTTATAGATTGCATTGGTTAGTTTAGTTTTGGTTTGAATTGTTTTTTTTTTTGCAGTTATGTCCTTGTATGGTAAACAAAACACTAATTTTAATTTGATTTATAATGTTTAATAATATGTAGTCAATAGTTGTGAATAATATTTTATATGTATGTGTGTATATGTGTGTGTGTATGTATATATATATATATATATATATATATATATATATATATATATATATATATTCACTGAAAGAAACAAAGGTTACAGGGACATTATAGTTAAGTTGATGTTTTATCTACACAAATCCATCGAAATTCATCAGTTAGAGTTATACTTGTGTTAACAAACTATAACTCGTGCCCTAAGGTTACTTTACGGCACAAGTTATAGTTATTTCAGATAGGTATAACTATAACATCCCTGTAACCTTTGTTTTTTTCAGTGAATTTCTATTTTTTAACGTTATATATAACAACTGTACTTTACTACAGCCACCACAGTGCACAGCCTGGAGGTGTGCCTCGGGGTTTACTGAAGGGCCTGGTCTAGGGCCATGGTCCACCCACATGCACCCAACCCCATTTTGCACACAGCCTTTGGCCATGCACAACAGGGATTTGGTGTGAGTGGTTGTATTTTTTTTTCCATTGTGCCTTGAATCCATGGATCCATCGCACATTTACACTGGGGGTTGCGCTGAGATCTGCGGTGGATCAGCAGTTCTGCTGATTGGCCCTAAAAAACTAATTAGGTCAATATTTGCCCATATGGAGTCCTTCGGGGACCCTCCAATATGTCCTATGGGGTCAGGATACCTGTGTTTTGACCCATTATGTGTTTTTTCAGATAATTCTTCCCTCTCCCAAACGACAAAATGGTGGCTGCAACTTTAATTTCAGGTTGAGGCCAGCCAGTCAAGACCTTACTTTTCACCCAGATCCGCAGGTACCCACGGATTTGCGTCCCTAGATATCTATATTTTTATTTATATAATAGCTTAATAGCATTTTGGGACCACCCCCACCCTCCCCCTCTTCTCAATTTACGCTTCATGGGTCACCCTGAAGCTTTCCATTCAGAATTTGGCAAAAGAAGGCACTTCTATTGGAATAGTCCGTTTAAATTCATCAAACAACGCTAAAGTTATTAGCAAAACAAAAAACGCTTTGTGGGAAAATTGATCCTAACTATAACTACCTACTGGCTGTCACCAGCATATATCTCACAAAAGATAGGCCAATTATGGCATGTGCCGCTGGACTCAAAATCGTTCCTCGAAAAAAGGTGCTCCCTTTGCCCAGGTCACCCGTCCCACAGAACTCCACAGAAATGACTTTAAGTACATAGCGAAAGGGGCACACCAATGGTTTGTCATACAGTTAAGAATTAAGTTCAGACATTAGTCAGTTTCATTGCCATTATAATCCCAATCCAGAATATTATTCAAAGCATCTTCTTTATTTCATTTGATTGGAAGAAATAAAAGCACAACCAACCAACATGTTTCACCCCATCCACATAGGGGGACTTCTTCATGGCTGTTATAAAAACAATAACAAAAAACAAATCAAAATTGCACATTTACAATCCATAAAAAGTGTTAAAAGTCCCCAACCTAATTCTATTTACGCAAATCACCACAGGAGGAGATGCCACTCATGTGACACAGATCTATTAGCAAGCCAGAGTACAAGTTATCATGCTTGTTACCAAAAACGTTTTATATATGAATACATTTACTTTATTTACATTGACAAATCTGTGCACAGTAGAGTGGAGTTGGCAACCTATCTACCCATATAACATTTTTTAACCCTCATAAAATTGTTATTAACCCATACAACATTTTCTATAGACTGAACTTGTTCATCTTACCTACAGAACTATTACTCTGATTTATTCTCTATTTGGTGAACATAAAGTTTCAGACATTGATCCGTCATCCTTATAATTAAATCCCAGCATCAGAGATCTTAAGCTACACTATGCTAGTCCAACATTACATTTCCTAACATGATATAATACGTGTACGTTTTTCTTTATCTATGAAGACCATAGTTTAAAAATGTACCACAAATGAATTTTCACAGTATAGGTAGGATGAACTAGTTTCATCTTTATATGGGTTAATAACAACCTATTTTACTGGGTAAATAGGTGGGTTTTTTAGTGAATGTTTTTTTTTTTTAAGTTAGATTTCCTAACTCTAATGTTCCTGTAACTTTTTTTTTTTTTTCTGTGAATATATATATATATACACACACACACACAGATATATCTGTTTAGTTGTTAATTATTAAAAGTGAGGTATAGCATGAATTAAACGTTTACTTGATTTTAATTAAAATTCACGTTACATTAACTTTTAACTTATACAAGGTTATTAAAATATGGTAAAACAAAACAATGTCATTTTTTTTCATTAATTGTGCTAAATATAATTGCATTTATTTATATTTTAACTATTTTAATGTATTTCCTATTATATCTAATGGAATTGTATTTTAAGTTGTCTATATTATGACTAGAATATGAATATATCATTGTTAGTATGTTAGTAGATGTAGCGACAAAGTGATTTTTCCAGAATCCCACCAATTGTTAAGTTAGTGAAGCTAAAGCTCAAACTCATTTCTCCTGTATTCCAGGTACCAGTTCAGGAAACAAAGCATATATAATCCCATAAGTCTTAGCCTCTGTATACAAGTGATAACCTACCATTCACAGTGAAGATATTGTAAGTCACTGAGTTCTGCAAACCAAACAGTGAAACACAGACAAATAGTTCCTTTATAGGGTCCTGGATCTCAAAAGGTAATTCACTATCTGGTAAGGTGGTGGTAGGTATTATTTTATTATTTAAAATAAAATGTATGGTAACCGGGAGCTTGTCCGCTCTCTTTAATGCATTGTGTTGTACAACCTCCTATACAAGGGATCTTCCAAAAGCAGGTACAAGAAAATTTTTAAAACCCATGATTTGAAAAGGAAGCTGCTGACAGTAATATGTGGAAGACAAATATCCTGAGTTGTTTTAAAGTGGCCAGTTTCAAAACTTTGTTTACAATTTGAGGTAACATGCAAATCCTTTCCTGCTCATTTGTAGTAAACTGCGGCAATGAACACAATGTGTCTTCATGAGTAAATTTTGTAAACTGTCAAAGAAGTAAAGTTCACATGAGGTAATTCTAAAAAAAGACTTAACTTTAGGTAGGTATTTAAGTGGGACTAGCACTTCAGAGAACCATTTTCAATATGCCTGGCTCAGTCTAACTGCAGTTGTTGTGATTCTTGCAGAAACATAATAGATCCGTTTTGTGACAGCGTGTAGGTAAACAGTAGAATTCAAGTGTGATGAGTCTTTTCCGAGGATTCTATAATTGCTCTGTGTTTGACATTTGTAGCTTCATTTATGGGCGGGTGAGTAGATAGATAACTACAAATGTGTTTTGTTTTGTGTAGAAGGGCAATGGGTTAGGTCTCTTGAAAACGGAATTCAAGAAGTGAGGTGATATTAAGACCAATGAACAGAATATTTAGCTTTTTTACCATGGAGAAAGGCTGAGCAATTTTGCCATCTTTTGAGAGATTACATGCATTACCATCTCCAATGAAATCAGAGAGTATGAAATTTGGCTTAGCCTCAACTACTGCTAACTTAACTCAGTAACACCACCGTATATACCAGTCTACGTAAAACAAGTCAATATTGTGGTATTGTTATTTTTTGGGCTATGTCCCTGGGGTCTGCCCCCTCACCCACTCGGGGGCTTTCTTTCAAAACTTAAAACAAGTGCAGGAGACCGTGCCTGTTTTTGTTTTTTAATTTTGCTGCAAAAAAAAATAAAAAATTGCCTTGGTGGGATCCCAAGGGGACCCCAGGACCAAGGCTAGAGGGTTAGGGTATTCCTACCCTACCCCCTTTTCTTTATTTTTTATCATTTTATTTGGAACCCAGCTGAGTCAGAGTCCCAAAGTGGCTGCCGACACTTCTGGGTTGAAGTGTTGGCAGCCAGTCAGATCCTGCACTAGGTCAGGAGTATTCGAGGATTTGTGGCGACCCTAGATATACAGATTTGGATTTCCTTCGGTTTCTTGAACTACAGAAAAAGATTTACACCAAATAACAAAAAGCGTACCTTCTAGACCAAGAGTTACCTTTCTTGGAGTATATTGTTACAAGATGAAACAAATAAAGGTCTAATACCCGAAAGAGTACTAACAACATATCGGAGAGGTAGAAACTTGAAGAGTATTTTAAGTCCCAGCTTTACTACTAGTTCTCTCAATAAAACTTGGCTCTCTACGAAATCAGTTAGTTTTTTCAAATGTGGTTGTGGTGGAGTATGCCGGTGGGCTTGCGACAACATCAGGGAATTTTCTGAGGGAGATAGACAATTCAACATTAGTTCATTGATCAATTGTAACACTACCTTTGTTGTGTACATAATACGTTGTAAATGTACTAAGATTTATGTGGGGAGTACAATACGCCAACTTAAGACCAGAATTGGAGAACATGTTCGAGCACTCAAAAATAATGATGTAAGATACCCTATAGTAGCAGACATTGTTGACTGTAACTCACAAACTGTACTCAAGAGTTATGAATTTTTTGGACTGGAACATGTCCCTAGAGACCCTAGGGGGGGCAATAGAGAACTAGCCTTACGCAAAAAAGAGGCACTTTGGATCATGAGGTTGAGGGCTGTGGAATCAGGTCTCAACTCCGATAGGGAATTGGAGTTCTTTTTGGGTGACTGAAATTTGTAATTTCCTTCAATTGGCATCTGTTCTGTCATTGTCGTTTTATTGTTATTGTACATGATATACTCTTACTGTATGTAAATTTATCCTCTTTCACAGAGGGCATGTTACACAGTTATGAACCAAAATTCTCCAACATAGTTTCCATGTCATCATAAGGGATATTTGTCAAGTATGCCGTTGGATATTATCTATTTATGGTCTCGGGTGGAATTCATTGGTTTGCACTATTTGGAATATAGACTTATTGTGTTTTTTCGTAATGAGTTAATGTTTGAGATTTTTTTCTCCAATACCTTTGATCCATTGAAGCTTTTCTGGATCTGGAGTTGGGCCTTCATTTTAAATATATCAGTATTCATATGGGATTGAGTATAGTGCGCTTGTGGGGTCTGATCCACCAACGATGAATTTGACTGACAGTTCAATAATATATGAGGTGTGTAGCTGATTGATATTGTGGGACTGTGAGACGAGGCGTCCGATTGACAATTTATATAATTTTCCAGATATTGGGTTGTGGTTGGTGCAACACTACTCTATTGTGATGTCTGGTCATTATTTGTTTCCGATTAAACAGCAGTAGAAGATAGTCTGTTTTGATTTTCTAGGATAGCGTTTCATGGATGCCCTGGGAGTGCATCTGTTTCGATCGAACAGCAGTAGAGATTAGTCTGTTTTTCATTTTCATGATAGCGTGCAACACTTCTCTATTGTGATGTCTGGTCATTATTTGTTTCCGATTGAACAGCAGTAGAAGATAGTTTGTTTTGTATTTTTAGGATAGCGTTTCATGGATGCCCTGGGAGTGCATCTGTTTCGATCGAACAGCGGTAGAGATTAGTCTGTTTTCCATTTTCATGATAGCGTTTCATGGTTGCCCCGGAAGTGTATTTAACTTCCGGGTTGAGTCGCGCGGTACAGCAGATACGCGTAATTGCGGGTCGGCGTTTTCCAAACTCATGACAACGCCGCTTTCTGAAAGGATACTACAAATATTAGGTGAGCACCTGGGGGGTGGTTTTCGGTTCTCCACTAGAAGATTTTGTGTGTTTAAGAGCATGAAACCAGAGCTCCGGTTTTTGTTCATTTGTCATTTAGGTAGTGTGTCTTAATTTCTTTGCAGTTTAATATAAGGATGAATTTACCATAACATTGAATATATACTACTATTTTTGGATGCTGGATTTTCAGGTATTTTACACGGGGCACAGTGTAATGCACATTGGTTAATAAGTTTTATTGCATGTTGGCATTTTCTATATATATTGGGTGCAAACCATTTACATCATGTCTTTCCTGACTTTTCGCTTATATGATAGATCTGGTTAATTCGCTGTGTAAGGAGAAACACAAACAACATTAGATCAAATAAATGACAACAATCAATGGACTCTTTAGGAATTATCTTATCATGAGGTATTATTCAGAGTCTTATAAAGAAATTTGTCGACACAAGGGTAGTTTTGCATTAAATTGGAAGTGCATGATATCACTATTTGGAGTTTTTTTGGTGGAGGTTGGTAGGACACAAGATTCGAGTGTGCCTTCTGGGGGAGCACTTCAATGCAATTTTATCTGGGTTCTTTACCTCTTGGTTCAATTAATATTCACGTGAGCCATTACAAAAAGGTCTCTTGTACATGAGACTTTCCACATTTTTGTTTTTAATTGGGGTTCTTGTATTTTATTTTATTGTTCAACCATTAGTTCGAGCATTTTGGTTCCTAACTTTATCAATATGTTTAAAAATTTTAGCCCTGAAGAAGTCGTTCGGGATGTAAAAAAGAATTTCCCATGACGAAACACGTGTTGGCTGAAATTGTATCACCACGGATGGGTTTCTAATTTTTACAGATTCTTGATTTAATGTTGGATTAGATTGGACAATTTAAACTTGGCTGAAATTGTATCACCACGGATGGTTTTCTAATTTGTGCAGATTCTTAATTTAATGTTTGGATTAGATTGGGCAATTTAAACTTGTATTAAAATTGAATGTTTGCTTTTCCAAGACGACTTTTTTGATGATATGAAATTTACTTTTTCTTGTGAGTGGAGTGCCGCGCACTCCTGTTTATCCTGTTTGTTGGGTTTTTATGAACCTTTAGGGGATGGGTGTTTTCCCTTGTGCAGGCACCCCTCATTTCTTGTCGTAACTTGTGCGATTTAGGATCCTGAGCGCCTGTTTAACCCTAACATTTCACCCCATTAGCTAGGTTAGAGAATTTGTGGCGACCCTAGATATACAGATTTGGATTTCCTTCGGTTTCTTGATCTACAGAACAAGATTTACACCAAATAACAAAAAGCGTACCTTCTAGACCAAGAGTTACCTTTCTGCCAAATGTGGTGTCATTCTGTCCTGCGATCCGGGCTGTAGTCGTGTTCAAAATCCCGATGAGAATTAACATGGGAAACATTTTTTTTTTCTTACTCTTTCTCCGCCCTATTTTTTAACTCCTCCCCTTTTTTTCCTCTCTGCCCCCACTTGATGGATCTTCCCAAAAAAATCCATATACAAGACCCTAGAGGACACTTTTTTTTTTTTAACACACACCACACACACATATATTTACAAGACTACCTATACATAATATTAGGTATGGCTTTACCCCCATCCTCCTCCCCACTCTGCTGGGAGTAGACTATGCTGCTTGGCAGAAACCGATACATTGAATTATTTCAGACTTCTGTAGGAGCCTGTGAAAGGAGGACATACCTTTACTTTTGATTTTCTGGATGACCTGACATTTGTCCCAAAAACCGGGGCGTTTATTTAACATTAACAAAATTATCAGGACACTGGGACAGCCCTCTGAATACCGGAACTGTTTGGGGAGCTCCGGGACATCTGGTCACCCCAGCTACATGACGTCAGGGCACCTGTTCAGAAAACACTACTACTTTGACAGCCAGATCCAGTGGGGAGTGCATTGTGCATTTCGTCCGTTCGGCCCTATAGGACGTTTTGTAATTATATTTAAATGTAACCTAAGGTTAGTGGTTAGTCTACTGGTTATTGTGATTAGTTGTGTTCTCTCAGGGCATCACTTCAAACAATAGCTGTGTCTACAGAACTGCATAGAGAGGTACTTGAAAAAGCCAACCCGAACCAGTTTCCTCCCTACTCATCTTTGTTTTGATCCTGTTAAAATCCCCGTTTCCATCACACTTCAGAACAACAACAAAAATATACATTAACTCATTGTTTCTAGCTGCATCTATCGTTCGCTCAGCTTTCAAGGGCAATTTTTCCTCATCGCTTCCTTCTTCGTTGCTAGATCTCCCTCTGAACGTTCTGCCCAGACATGGTTGTCATTTTCTTTTCATAAATTCACAAAAAGGCAGTGTGCTGCGGAAACGAGCCGCGACATACCGCAGAACTGCATACCGAAGTCGAGAGCATTGTGTAATTCGTGGAGGCTCATAAATAAAGCCATAAATAAACAGTTTTTGTGGGTCCTAGGTGATCAGAATCAACAAGTGCGGATAATGCGGGAAGCACCAGACGAGTGGGTTAACGCCGTTCTAAGAGTGCTGATTGGTTAAGGTAGGTCGATGCACCTATGTGTCAGATGTTTGAATCCTGTTGGGCGCGACTGAGCAATTCATCATAAAGAACAGCACATATTGACGGTGTCGATAGGAGGAATTGTAATTTACATCTCCTTTAAGCCACAAGTCCGTAGCGCTAGCCGCTAGACTGAAACCACGGTCTTCAATGTTATTTCAGGACAATGGACAATTAAGTCGGCGCGTTGCCGCTTCAAGGGGCTCCGGATGTGATTATTCTAGGACACATGTGACCAGTGCAGTCGAGCACCAACGATAAATGACCTCTGTATCCCAACCCCCTGAAGGGTTTTCCCACAGAGATGGCACTCCGAGAGAGCGGGAACACAAGACTGAGAATGGGCTGCTGCACGTCCGACTAATTTTACAGACAAGTTTATAGACCAGCTGAGAGGAGCCAGTACCTGGTACTTGACCGTCCTCGGCAAGCACCGGAGCAATGACATCTAGAGTGAAAGAATGGTACTAGGACCCACCATCACATGAAGAACTGAAAATAAAGGGGTCCCGTCCCACCCTCCTGAAGAACCAGCACACGTGAACCCAGAACAGTGACACATGGGAGGAGAAAGGCACCACAAAACGCAACCAGCATCTGCCATGTCAAGAACACCAGAATCTAGAAAGAAGGAAAGGCCTCAGAAACTGCACGTGGGAATCCAGAACACTAGCAGCAAAGGGATTTCTCAGAACATTGAATCAGTAGCAGTATGCAGACCCCAGAAAAAAACTAGGCGACAATAAATACCCGAAAGAGTTTATGTGAATCCAAAGGAAATCTGTGTCACTGAATGCATTTTTCAGAACTATTTGCAGGGGCGCAGCTTGGTCAGTAAGATTGAGGCTGTGAGTTTCAGATTTTCCAACAATCACGCTGGCACATAATGTTAAAATACATTATACAACAAGCAGGGTGCACAGTGAGGGCTTAAGGGGCAGTGGTAAGGGAGAGGAAGGCTAATTGCCACGGGGACTGAGAAAACAACAGATTATTTTGTGAAATTACCATCATTTCTAGAGATATTGTGTCCGTAATCTGTGTGTAAACATCTGTGGTGAAATCAGACAGGCACCTCACCATACCCGACTGAAAGCCCCTGTACTCAACTTCTTATCACAAACGTAACAGCCAGAGCTGCCGACTTTGGAGCTGGGGGTCCAGGTTTGAGCCTCGGCATCGGCTCAACATCCTGTGATTGTGGGCAAATCACTTAATATCCTTGTGCCTACCCAAATATGAATGTTTCCTTGTGTAACGTAAATGGTGCTCATGCTGAATATGGAACATTAGGATCTGCCAGAACAAAGATTCCTTACATTTGAATCCAGTACACTGAAACCTAGAAAAAAAGAATGTGCTTGTTTCATGTTCTGGAACATGCCAAAACAAGAATATCAAAGTTCTCCAGTATTGGATCTTTCATAGATTCACATGCTTGAATCATTCCCCATCGTCGAAGTGGGAGTCCACGGTACCTTAGGAAAGCAGTATGCAGGAATCACCGTAAGCTATAATGACAGAAGCCATCAATCAAATAACCTATGTCCTTTTGAAAAAAGAACCAAGTTTGACCTATGACCAATCAGGTGCCAACACCCTCTAGAATACCCCCAAGAGAGGCTCTTCCCCTCAGATTTTCTACCACACGTCATGTGAAGGGAAGTCTCCCTGAGATCTGCTTAGTTTTTTTTGCCTCTGAAAGCTACTTTCTACAGCCAAATATGTCAGATCCTTCCAAAAAAGGCATTTTTTTAGTTCCTGCAAATCCTGTGACAAGAAAAGGTTGCATATAGATGATCCTCACAGAGACTGCCTGTACCCTAAACATCAAGTGAAGGACTGCAAAATCTGTTGCACCTTCTCTAAAACTCTGAGGGACGGGCTTCTCTTATGTTTACTGGTGAAGTCCAACACTTCAGGTGAGGACAGTGACACAGCTTCAAAACCCCACAAAAGGTCGAAATCATCTGACCAGGGGCATTATGAGGGGAGCAGAAATGCTGCTAAAACTCATTGGGAGCTGGCCTGGTGTGTGTGGTGGACACCTTTGGTGTTGGCACCTTATACCAGGAGACCCCTATTAGTGAATGTAGGCAGTGTCTAGGAAGCCAGGGCTGTCTAGAGGTAGCTGTGGATGAGCAGCCAAGACTTATCTAGGAGACATGCAAACCTTCTGCAATACCACAATAGTCACACAGCAACGTATCACACATGAAAGAAGCCACACAGTGTTGCAAAAATAAAGGTACTTTATTATAGTAACAAAACACTAGAAACTTATAGGCAGTCCCCCCACCCAAGGATATGGAGTTGTTAGAGGAAAGCTGGAAGAACTGCGGACCCCAAGAGGTGAGTACCTAAGTGACCACCAGCGATCAGGAGAGCAGCGGGTCTTCCTAAGGACTGACAAGAGGATTTAGAAACTGGATTGTGCAAGAACAGAACCCTACTAGAAGAAACCATAGCTGAATTCTGGAAGAAGAAGACCTGTAAAAGAAGGGGACAGAGTCCAGTCCATGATGGAGTGTCCAGTGGGGGCACGAGCCACTACTCACCCTTCTGTAGTTGAAGATCCTGGTCGACAGGGGAAGAAGACCAGCTGTGGAGACCAAGAACTGAAGAGGAGTCCTTGGAGCAGTGCAGATGGTGTCCCATGTCAGTCCTTGGGTCTCAGATGGTCAGTGGTTTAGGAGAACTACAAACAAGCCTTGGCAAATTCAAGAAGAAGAGTTGCAAGGCTGAGGAGGACCAGCAAAGTCCAGGGGATGCCACCCTTGGATGGGAGTCCAGGCTGAACCTCAGCAGTTGGTAGAGCCAGCAGAAGCAGTTGCAGCCCCCACAGGCAACCCACTGGCGGCAGGCACGGTAAGTCGCAGTGAGGCCCAGTAAGCATCTCTGGAGAGGAGTCCCACATCTCTGTTGCAGCAGAAAGGAGACTGCTCTTGGTAGGGTGAAGTGATAGAGGCTAGGGCTACTCAGAGCCTGAAGATCCCTTTGAGCAGAAGACAACAAGCTTTGGTAGCTGCAAGAGTTGTGGTGTACAAGGGTACAGTCTTGCAAGGACAGGCAAGGGCTCACCATCTCCCAAGTTGGACAGTGGGCAGAGAGGACCAAGAGGACCCCCCCCCCAGACCACAATCTGTGATGCAGGATCCACGCAGTTCCAGTTGAGAGCAAATCCACGCAGCCGGACGTCGTTGCTATAGGTGCTTGCAGATGCAGGGGAGTGACTCCTTTACTCCAAAGGAGATTCCTTCTTGTTTCTTGGTGCAGGCTGTAGTCTCGCCCAACCCAGAGGATGCACATCCGGGGAAATGTTGGAGCTGCTGGAAGGAGCCGTAGAAACAATGTTACAAGGCAAGGTCGTCTTGGGAGTTGCAGTCTTGTTGGTTCCTGAAGAGTCCAGTTGCGGTTCCAGTGGCCAGAAGTAGAAGTAAACAATGCAGAATAGTCCTGGTGGAATCTTGCACGTCGAATCTGGGCCCCACCCACAAGTAAGTCCCTAAATAGCCATAAAAGGGGGTTTGGTCACCTGTCTCTGGCGTCACCTGCCTGACCTGGCCACTCAGACTCTCCCAGGGGCTCCTACACATCTTGATTTCAAGATGGCAGAATCGAGTAGCCATCTGGAGGAGCTCTGGCCACCACCACTGGGGTGGTGATGGAAAGGGGAGTGGTCACTCCACTTTCCTTTGTTCAATTTCATGCCAGAGCAGAGACCAGGGGTGCCTGGACTGGTGAAAACCGGTTAATGCAAGGAGGGCACCAGATGTGCCCTTCAAAGCAAACTGGTGGCTTTGGGAGGCTACCCCTCCCAAGCCTTGTAACACCTATTTCCAAGGGAGAGGGTGTTGCCTCTCTCTTCCACAGGCAATCCTTTAATCTGCCTTCCCCTGTCTGAGCTGGTCAAGCAGCAGGAGGGCAGAAACTTATCTGAGGGGTGGCAGCAGCACGGCTGCCCAGAAAATCCTAGAAGACTGGTAGGAGCAATACTGGGGTTCCTCTGAGGAGCCCCAAGAGTGCCTGGAATCATACAACCAATACTGGAAACAGTATTGGGGTATGATTCCGATATGTTTGATAGCAAACATGCACAGGTTCGGAGTTACCATTATGTAGCTGGGCACACATAGTGACCGGTGTCCAGTACACAGGTAAAATGGATTCCCCACACTTATGAAGTCCAGGAAAATGGGACTGGTGTTTGTAGGGGCATCTCTGCTCATGAATGGGTACCCTCACACACAGGTATGTGTCCTCTGGGCTAGGCGGGCCTACCATAGGGGTGACTTACAGGGACCTGGTGTAGTGACCTGTGGTGAAAGGGTGCATACACCTTTTCACGTAGGCTGCAATGGCACGCCTGCAGAAACATCTTGCATGGGTTCCCATGGGTGGCATGATACAGGCTGCAGCCCATGGGGGACCCTTGATGTCCCAATGCCCTAGATACCTAAGTACCGTATACTAGGGACTTATAAGGGGACACCAGTATGCCAATTGCGGAGTGCATAAAGGTCCTAGGCAACCAAATCTGGAGCGAGAGAGCACAAGCACTGGGGTCCTGGTTAGCAGGATCTCAGTGAAAACAGTCTAAGCACACCGCTAGCAGGCAAAAAGTGGGGGGTAACCATGCCAAAAGAGGGTACTTACCTACAGTAAGAACCCTTCAAAGGATAAAATTAATTTGGTCTCTGCAGGGTCAGCCTCCTCACAGCCGACCTTTCCATATCTCAAGGAAAAGGAGACTTGTCAGGGTTCTCCATCCTCTGAACCATCAACATCTAGAAAAGCATCACTGAAGCTACAGTCGACAACAACACCACCATCAACGATGCTGTCAACGACCACCACATCCACCGTCACCACCATCTCATCGAGACCATCTTTGTCACTAACGTCGGCGACGACGATTGCCACACAGAGGCCAATCTCCTCAGCGATAGTATGTGGCACAAGTTTTTCTGACACCGTGAACTTGACATCGCCTTCAAGAACTTCAGTCGCCGACAATACCTTCGTCAACGAAGTCTCTTCCATCATCTATGTCCCTTCTTTTGGCGAAGCCACCGTTGACGACACCAACATCAACCGGTCGTCATTGTCGACGCCACTAGCAATGAAATAGTTGTCGACTACAGCACTGTCGACCACACCATCTGCCATAAGAGACATCATTGCCACAATACACTATTGCTACCACTGCTTCAGACTCTGCTGATCCTCATACTACAATCAGAATTACCAGTCAGAAGACCACTTAGCATCCTGATGACATGTCCACTAGCAAGGTTTCTACATTACTACTCAGCCACCTCTTGGACTGGGAAGAGTCTGAGGATGAGAGGCCATTTGGGGACACACACAGTCCATCAGAGCTGCACGTCAAATATCAAGATGACTAATATGACCAGCAGGATTATAAGTCACATTCCACCACTCATGGCACACAATACAAGCCATTTCAATATTCTCAACCATGACTCAATACCGTGCAGATGCCTACTTTCCTGATTCAGGACCTTCAGGCCAAGCTTCAGAACTACAGA
Organism: Pleurodeles waltl; assembly: GCF_031143425.1. Lineage (NCBI taxonomy): Eukaryota > Metazoa > Chordata > Amphibia > Caudata > Salamandridae > Pleurodeles > Pleurodeles waltl. Next base: position 68,245,546 of record NC_090450.1, on the reverse strand, counting down.
CATAGGATCCTGGATTCTACTCTGAACCAACCACAGCACACTCCGCAACAGCAGCCTACCTCTCTGGTTACTCCAAGGAACATGCCTCCACCTCCAGCAACACCTAGGCTTACACCAGCCTCTATGAATGCGCAACTCCCAGAGAGTGATTCTTCCTCGGAAGAAGAGAGAGAAGAGGGAGAAATTGTTGCTCCTCAACATTCCTATGACGAGTGGAGTGATTACTTAGGCCCTATGCCATCACCACCCTTTCCTCACCCATCGGACTCTCCACCTGATGATATCGGAAGGTTTCATAATTTGATGGATAGGGCTGCCACACATTTTCACTTGCCAATATCTGTCTCCCACTCGGATTGTTTCCTCCATGATTTCAAGGACCAAGCCAGAAAGTTGGAGAGCGCTATCCACATATTGACTATATATGGAACGAGGGGATAAAAATAATGAAGAATCCAGCCAAAGTGCTACCAGTAAAACCCCGTCTGGATAATAAATATAAAGCCATGGAAGACACAGTGGCCTACTTATTAGGCCATCCAAAGCCAGACTCCATTGTGTCCCAAGCTGCACAGCGGCTCTCCAAGAATCCAGCAATTCCTATTTTGTCTCTGCCAGACAAGGATGGCAGGCTCCTGGACACTGTAGGGAAAAGATTCTCTCTTATGTCGACAATCATTTTCCGTGGAACCATTACCCTAGCAATTTTAGGGCACTATGACTGCCAGATACGGTCCGACGTGAGTAGTTCATTGATATCATTCCGGAGGATAAACAACCAGAGGCTAGAAAGATATTGCAGAAGGGCGAACGCATCTCAGCAGAAATCATTGACTGCGACTTAGTCATCGCGTCCATAGGTTTACGACAATTAACGGGGGAGCAGTTTTGCACCACCAGGGTTGGTTGAAAGCCACCTCATTTCAACCGGAGGTCGAATCCAAGATCCTAGATATGGCCTATGATGTCAAAACTTTGTTTGGCAAGCATATGGATGTTGCTTTGTTGGCTATTAAAACAGAAATGGACATTGCCTAGTCGCTTGGCACTCTAGTAGTACAAAAGATTGCCCTTTCGTGGAGCCAGAGGTTTTTTTTTCTTCAGAGGTGGTAACCAGAGTCAACATCCACCACAATCGCAATACAGGCCTCCTTATCACCAGGCTTACCGTCAACCATTCGCAGCAGCAGCCTATAGCAAACAAGGCAGCACAAGGAAACAGCCCCCCCCAAGATCGGGACACCAGCCGCAAGCAATGATTTCTATCACGTTTCGGCTACAATTCCTCCTTCCTCCTATTTCAACCATATAGACTGGAACATCTCAAATTACCTACATCATTAGAAGTAGATAACATTGGAGAAATGGGTGTTGGATGTAGTAAGTCCCGGTCATACCCTGGAGTTTGTGCAGAGACCTCCAATTCATCCTCCAACAGGGGCGCCTCCACCTTATCTTCACTTACTAAGACAGGAAGCATTTCAATTGCTCTCCAAGGGTGCCATAGAGAAGGTTACCCTCATCAGAGAGGACTAGGTTTCTATTCCTGTTTTTTTTATTCAAGAGGATGGAGGCCAGTTCTGGATCTCAGGCAATTAAATAGGTTTCTGCGCAAACAATCCTTCCGTATGATCACTGTGTAGCACATCCTCCACCTAATGAACAGCGGAGTTTACATGACATCGTTGGATCTCCATGAGGCCTACTTTCACATACCCATTCATCCCAGGCATCGCTGGTACCCACTATCATTTCAGAGCTCTCCCTTTCGGACTGAAGTCAGCTTCCAGAATATTCACAAAGTGTCTCTCGCCAGTGGCGGCTGCACTTCGCAAACTGGGGTTTCAAGTTTTCCCCTACTTTGGCGACTGGCTGTTAAAAGCAACAACACCTCAGCAGGCTTCCCCAGAGACCGCCTGCCTTGCATTATTTCACAATCTTGGACTAACTGTAAATTACCAAAAGTCATCCACCGTTCCAACACACAAGATGATTTTTCTGGGTGCAAAAACCGATAGTCAAAACCAAAGTATCTCTCTCAGACAAAAGACAGCAGAAGTTATCCAATCTAGCTCTAAGGATTTCCAGAAAAAACTCTGTTTCTGTGAGACCCTTCAAGTCACTCCTAGGGATGATGTCTGCATCAATGAACCTAGTACCTCTAGTGTGGCTGAAGATGAGACCACTGCAGGAAGAACTTCAGCATCAATGGATCCAATCTCAAGGGTTGTACGATGACTTGATCAGTGTTACACCAAGGATGGTAAAGGCATTGCAGTGGTGGGCTTGCATCAATCACATTTCTCAAGGATTGACTTTCCTTACCCCAGTTTCTGACTTAGTCACCATAGCAGACGCCTCTCGGTAGGGCCGGGGAAGTCATTTGCAAGACGTGCATCCAGGGAATATGGTCAAACTATCTGAAACTGATGCATATCAATTTTATTTTAGAGTTAAAAGCAATATTTCTCATGCTCAGGCTTTTCTCCCACGAATATCAGGCTCATCAGTATTGGTGCACACAGGGAGGAATGTTGTCTCTCTCCCTTTCACAAGAAGTGCAAGCTCTCTGGGATTGGCTTACATTACACAAGATTTCTCTGAGGGCAGAACACGTGCCTGGCGTCAACAACGTTCTTGCAGACTCACTTAGCAGGACGCAGGACAGTTGCCATGAATAGGAGCAGGATCAACAAGAGGTGGACAAGATCTTCTTGCCCTGGGGCCAACTGGCGTTGGATCTCTTCGCTACAAACAAGAACGCCAAATGCCTACGCCAGTCAATGCACACTCCCGGGATATTGGGGAGGGATGTCCTTTTGATGCAATGCTCTGGAATCTTTACATTCGCTTCTTTCCCTTTCTTGTTGCTTCCCAAGATTCTTAAAAAAACAGAACACTGCTGATTTATCTTAATAGCTCCCTGGTGGCTCAGACAACACTTGTTCACAGAGCCAATTCTCTTATTTGTAGCCAACCCCATTGGGGCTTCCCAAGAAGTAGACATTTCTGATGAAGAAGCAAGGCCAGATATTACATCCTAAGCCAGCCTCCCCAGCTGTACACATGGGTCCTGAGTTCTATGAATTCCAAAACATTAATATTGACCAGGAATGTAGGGTGATACTGTCCATAGCATGGGCAGAAATTCTTAACAAAACTTACAGGCTGAAGTGGCGAAGATTCTGTGTTTGGTGGCAGCAAAACAACGTGCATCCATTTGAGGTTTCTCCTGAACAAATCATACCTTATCTCCTCTCACTAGCCTCAGTGAAAGTTCACCTGGCTGCAATGCCTACATAGAGGCGTTCCGCAAATGAGGCTTCACTCTGTTCCTTCAGTCTCATAAAGCAGTTTATGAAGGGTTTGCTTCACAACTTCCCTCCTGTGTGATCACTTCCTCCGGAATGGCATCTCAACATTGTTCTTTCTCGATTAATGAAATCCCCATTCAAACCAATACATAAAGCTGAGCTGAAATTTCTCACATGGAAGGTTGCAACTCTTCTTTCTCTCACTTCTACTTGAAGAGTCAGTGAAATACAGGCCTTTATAATTAAAGAACCCTTCCTGCTTTGCACAGATGCATTTGTCCTTCTCAGAACAAAATCAAGATGTATTCCAAAGGTTCCTTCTCATTTCCACTTAAACAAACCAATCATATTGCAAACATTTTTTGCAAATTCGCCTACCCCAGCTGAAAGAACTCTTTACACACTTGACATCAGATATTGTTGGAAATTGTTTCTACACTGCACTAAACAGTTCCGCAGAGCAGATCAACTGCTAGTCTCTTATAGTGAAGGGCGTGCGGGAACAGCAGTAATGAAGTTGGCAGTAGCTCTGTGGACTTCATCAACCATTCAGTTTTGCCACTCTAAGGCTCACAAACCACTGACAAGACTGCCTAAGCACACTCCACGGGAGCAGTATCAACTTCAGCTGCTCTTTTTGAAGGCATCTCTCAAGACAAGATAAGGCGAGCTGCAACCTGGACCACTACTTATTCCTTTAGGCAGCACTACTGTCTTGAATCAGTACATCGCTGTGATTCAGCCATAGGTCATGCTGTGTTGCGCCACCTATTTTATTAAGGTGAGCCTCTTTCTTAATGCAAATTAATTTAATACTGTCTAATGCTTGTTTTCCTTGTGTTGCCTTACCAGGTATTCACACATTAATGTTTATAATCTTGCAAGTAGATTGACCGTATTATTTTAAATACTGCTTATGCATAGCTATTTTGTTTCTTGTGTTTACTATTGTGAACTGTTTTTGTCTTGGCCCACCATCCACTAATGGTTGTGACAGTTGCTTTAAGTACTGCTTGCTATTCTGATTCAGGCATGTGAATCAATGAAAGATTGATAAGAAAACAAGTTACTTACCTAGAACTACAGCTATCCAGTATTGGTATCTTTCATAGATTCACATGCGACCCACCCTACTCGCTTTGAAGCTCACCTTCCATTTCAGTATATGCGTCACTCTTGTGCTTGAAAATCTGAGGGAAAGAGCCTCTCTTGGGAGTATTCTAGAGGGTGTTGGTGCCTGATTGGTTATAGGTCAAGTTTGGTTCTTTTTAAAAAAGGACATAGGCTATTTGGTTGATGGCTTCTGCAATTATAGCCTATGGTGATTCCTGCATACTTCTTTCCTTAGGTACGTGGGACTCCCACTTCAAGGAGGGGGAATGATTCAAGCATGTGAATCTACAAAAGGTACCAATACTGGATAACTAAGTTACAGGTAAATATCTTCTTTTCTTCATAAACAAAGAGTGAACAGAACTAGCACAAGCTGAATGTGCAAAACTGCATGAAAGAAAATCACAGACCATAAAAACAGGACATAAAAGTCTGCAACCGCTATCTAGATGCCAACATGAAAACATGATATATACGTCAGGCTGTGTACACAAAATGACATCCAGCCATGAAATTAGTACATGCTGAAGGGAGAGCATCAGAATTCAAAAACACAAAGCTATCCCAGCTCATTATTCCAGCCAGTGCTGAATTCTGTAGGAGTATTTTATTTACTTGCATGGTTAATTAAAACCTTTGCAACTGTTAGAAATGGGGTCTCTGGTTGACAGTCAGTATGTACTCTGAACAAGCAGGGACCCTCGCTCTAGTCAGGGTAAGATAGATACACACCTAGGATAACCCCAGCTCATCCCATTGCCAGCTTGGCACAAGCAGTCAGGCTTATCTCAGAGGCAGTCTGTAAAATGTTTGTACCAGAACACACAGTAACACAGTGAAAACACCACAAAAGCACTCAATACCAGTTTAGAAAAATAGTCAATATTTATCCGAGTAAAACAAGACCACAACAACAAAAATGCAATATACACAAGCAAAGTTTTCCAAAAGTGGCATTTTCAAATTGACAATCTAAAAACCAACTTTACCACAGTTTTTTAAAATTGTGAGTTCAGAGACCCCAAACTCCCGATCTCTATCTGCTCCCAATAGGACGCTGCACTAAAAAGATATATTTTTTTTTTATAAAGATTTTTTTTATTTTGAAGAAAAAACAAAAAGGAAAAAAAAAACACAACATTGATACATTGTAGCAATAGTTGAAATATACAAATAACACTACCATACCACCCTCCTCACGGTGTAACCTCTGCCACTTCCGTCTTACTCGTCCTGTGAGCCGAGGGGACCTGATAGGCCCGTGGCCTCAATATAAACAGGAATACATTTTAGTTTTTGGAGTACTTGAGTTTTAGCCTCTTCATTATGGCATTCAAGTAAGGTGGTGCCCCTTGTCAGTACCACATCTGAGGGAGATCGGCCTGCCCTCTACCTCGTGCGGTCCTGGACCGGCCCCTTTCACACCCAGAGTGGGGGTCGCTGCTGTTGTTGCCCCATGCTCCCTGGGAGGCTTTTGTTGTGGGGGGGTCGCATAAAAATATCTGTTATCCCAGATTAATCAATCGGCCAGCAGACCCACCCAGCTCCCCCATATTTTATTATATTTTTCAGGGCAACCTCTCGCCTCGTACACCATTTTTTCACATCCTGCACACCAATCCACCCCCCGTCTCCATTTGTTAAGGGATGGCGCTTTTACGGCCTTCCATTCTGACATAATGTCTCTTTTTGCCACTAGGCAGGCCACTCCCAGAAATGTACGACTCGATCTGTTTAGCCCTGTCTCACCCATTGCCCCCAGTAAAAGTGATATCGGGGATATCTCCACTGTTCATTGTAGTACTTCGGAGATCTCCCCTACAACTGACCACCAATATGACTCTATAACCGGGCAGGCCCAGACCATGTGGAAGAAATCTGCCCCCGTTTGAGAGCACCGGGGGCACTCATCTGTGGGTCGAAGACCCGCTCGGTGGAGTCTCTTAGGGGTAAGGTAGGCTGCATGTAGGTAGAGGGTCTGTAACAGCTGAAATCGCGTGGATATGGCCAATGTTCGGGGAGCCATTAGAGCCTCCCTCCAGTCTAAGTCCTCCATGGGTCCCACCCAGCCCTCCCATTTCCGGCGAAGTTCCTCGAGGGGAGGGGATGTGTTGGTAAGGATGGAGCGGTATATTTGGGAAACTCCCCCTTTGTTTAGATGCCCCATCATAATTTTCGCTTCTAGCGGACTATATTCTGGGATGTTGTCTCCAGGCCGTACGTGTACCAATAGAGCATGTCTGAGCTGTAGATATTTGTGAAACTGGGTGTTGTTTAAGGAGTATGTTTTCTGAAGCTCCCCAAAGGGTCAAATGTGTGTGTCGTCCCAGATGTCGCCAAGTGTAGTTATCCCAATAATGTCCCATTTCCGAAAGCCTTTTAGCATGGAGACTTCCTTTAGCCATTTTCCCTGCCAGAGAGGTGTCTGTTGAGTTAGACAAGACCACCACCCCATGGCCCCCTGCGCTGCCCTCCATCCCGTGAATACCAGTCTGGTCACCTCCGGGACGGACTGCGTGATCACGCCACCATATAGGGCATTAAAAACCCCGTTATAGCCCATCTCCTGAAGTTCCAATCTGTACGCGGGGTCGGTCCATCCTCCCGATAGCCAGTCATTGATCACCACTAGGCGCATGGCTACGTAGTAAAAATAAATGTTGGACATTCCCAGTCCCCCTTCGTGAATGTCTCTTTGGCATGTGACAAGGGCTAGCTTGGGGCGGGAGCCGTGCCACAGAAATTGGCGTGTTATAGTCTCGACCTCGTTAAACCATTTCCGGGGGATGAGGTGGGGGAAGTTTTGCAGGTAGTATTGGAATCTGGGGAGCACCATCATTTTGTATAGGGCTATTCTTCCCAGTGTGTTGAGTGGTAAATTCTGCCAGCGTTTAAGGTCTCTCTTGGAATTCTTAAGGAGCGGTGTAATATTTAGTTCCCACGCAAGCTCGGGGAGTAGAGTTATATGAACCCCCAGGTATTTAAAACTATTGCGGCGGATTGGGATGTTTGTCTGCCAGCTTACACAGTCTCTCGAGGGATGTAGTGGGATCAGCAGGGATTTGTTGGCGTTCAGGGTGAGCCCAGAGGCTGGTGAAAAGAGCTCTAGGAGTTCAAGAACTCGCGGGCCACTCATTGCCGGGTTGGAGAGCTAAAGGAGGAGGTCGTCAGCATACAGTGCTACCCGGTCCCGCGGGCCAGGTCCAGCCTGCTATTAGTGGGTCTTCTCTTAGCAGCTTTGCCAGTGGCTCAATTGCCAGGGCAAAGAGTAGCGGCGAAAGCGGGCATCCCTGTCGGGTCCCACGACGAATGGGAAATGGGTCTGATGCCACCCCATTTACCTGAATACGAGCTGTCGGATTGGAGTAGAGCAGCTTTATCAGGCTTCGGAATTTGGGTCCGAATCCGCTCTTTCTTAGAACTTGTTCTAGATATGACCAATCCACAGTATCAAAGGCTTTTTCAAAGTCTATTAGGAGGAGGGCAAGAGGGGACTTGGTCAAGGTGCCGCGGCGAGCCAAAGCATTATGTAGTCTCCTAATGCAGTGTCTGGTGCTACGTGAGGGCATGAAGCCGCACTGATCTGGGTGTATCAGCGAGGGGAGCACTGCCTTCATCCTGGTAGCAAGTAGTGTTGAGAGCACTTTGATCTCAGTGTTCAACAGGGAGATGGGTCTGTAGGCCGAACGGTCATGTGATGGCGGGCGGGTCTTCGGAATCACCACTATTGTGGCTTGATCTATTCCGGTGGGGAAGCGGCCTGACTTCATTGCTTCGTTAAACATATTGAGTAGATGTGGGCTTAAAATGTCTCCACATCTGCCATAGAGCTCAGATGGGAAGCTGTCCGGTCCAGGTGTTTTGCCTGATGCTAGACCAGATATGGCTGTTGTTATTTCGGCCAGGGTTATGGTTTCCTCTAGGGTCTCTCTGGTCGCCTGTGGGATTTTAGGGAGAGTTATGTCATCCAGAAGGGGGGATTCCCTTTCTATTCGTGGGCGGGGGCGCATAGCGTATAGCTGGGCGTAGTATGATGCAAAACTCGCAGCAATTTCACTGGGGGTCTGTGCGACAGAGCCTGCTTCGTCTGCGACCTCCGGGATAACTCTGTTGGCTAGGGGGCGTGAGGCCAACCAATGCAGGAGTTTGCCATTTTTATCACCCCATCCATACACACGGGCCGATGACGCTCTCTATGTGTGCCTTGCAGCCTCAAACACTAACTGTCTTATTTCCTCTCTAATCATTGTTAGACGCCTCAGATCAGATGCTGATGCTGCGGGAGTCTCAGACTGCTCCAGGGCCAGAGCTTTGGCTTCAAGGGTAGTCACTTGTAAGTCTCGCGCTCGTTCACGGGCGCGTACACGGTACCTGGCATAGCCTCTGAGTGTGGCTTTACATGCTGCCCAGAGTATGCCCGGGGACTGTACGGCTCCCATATTTTGATCAAAGCACTGGGTAAGGTGGTCCCTCATTTCAAGAGTGAAATCGTTATTTTGTAGGTACCACGCGTTCATCCGCCACACGGGGCGTTGATTTGGGGCTATGTCTCCTACCCGGATACGCACCGGGGAGTGGTCCGAGACTCCTCTAGGTAATATCTCAGCACCAGTGACTTTAGGGATGTCCAAGGCGGGCATGAGCACCAGGTCAATTCACGCTTGGGAGTTATGGGCCGCTGAAGTGTGTGTGTATTGTCGCGTTCTGGGGTGCCATGTCCTCCAAACCTCGCACAGGCCTAGGCTTGCTGTCCAGCCGTTTAACTTGGTTGCTCTCCCAACTCGGACGGTTGAAATAGGTCCGGCTACATCTATTTTAGGGTCTAAGACCGAGTTAAAGTCGCCTCCAATAAGCGCGAGTCCCTGCGGGAGGCCTATAATCGCCTGGCGGAGAGTTAGTAAGAAGGTATCAAAGCCAGCTGGGGGAGCGTATGCGCATACAATATTAATCGGCGACCCGTGCAATATGCCGGTCACCATAACAAATCTACCCTGTGGGTCTGATTGTGTGGCTGTAACCACTATGGGTAGTGAGCGATGAAATAAGATGGCCACCCCCCTGGAGCCCCTCGAGAAGCCCGCGTGGAAGGCTTTGTCAAAGCCTCCCCGTGCTAGGATAGGGCAGTTAGTTCCAAGTAAGTGGGTCTCCTGCAGGAGGACCACCGAGGGGGCATACCTGCGTAGGGTGCTAAACACTGCGGTTCTTTTAATTTTATCTAGGAGGCAGTTGACATTCCATGAGAGGATCTGTGTCAGTGCGGGGGTTGTGTGTGCCATGGGTGCGTTACGAGAACTCGAGGACCTGACCAGGGGCTCAGGGACAGGCCCGCTGATTGGAAGGGATTGGTGTGGCAGGTGTAGGCATTGCTATGGTATCTTATCACAAACACTTCACTAAGCCCTAACATGAGCTTTAAACTTCCCAACTTCTCCCCACCCCATACTTCTACCTCTGAAGCATCTGTCGCCCTAATGCCCAACGGGGGCTGCACAGTCGTATAGACTGCCATCGAGTGGAGTGGTGGACCCCTCCTGTATGTCGGATCAGTTGCAGTTAATTAACGAAAAACCCACTGTCTATAATAAAGTCATTAGCTCGTCCAGCGTGGTGCCGTCGTGGGTGCGTTTCCGCCCCAGCCGCTCGGGATGTCATTCGGTTCCGCCGGCGCGGCCCAACGCGCAGGAGCCCAGTACATGTGGGAACAGTGTTAACTAAGTTCGGGGGACTGGCTCAAACGGTCCATTCCTCGCTCTTCTTTCGAGGTCCGCTCTCTGGAGTGAGCCACCGGCACCTCCCCCGACGGGGGGACCAGGGTCGATTGGGCGTCCTCATCTGCTTGGGCACCGGAGTTCCTCGGTCTTCCCCTTCTGGATCTGGTGCGTTTTCGACCTCTCCTCATGGTTGCTTGTGCGCCTGGGTGTGATTCCCGGGGTCCCCCAGACGGATCAGCAGGTCCCTTACAGTTTCCGATACCTTCTTCCGTCAGCCAGACCCACGCCTCCTCGGTTGATTCAAAGAAGTGCGCCTTGCCAGCCAGGATTACCTTCAAGCGCTGGGAAGAGGAGCATGTATGAAAGTTACATCGCTCTCAGCTTCTGTTTCACCTGTTCGTACGATCGGCGCTTGGTTTGGACTTCTCGAGTGTAGTCTGGGAAAACCAAAATCTTCTGATTGTCCCAAAGGAGGTCAGGGGAGCAGCTGGCTTCTCTGAGGATCGCGTCTCGGTCTTTAAAATTGAAGAAGCGCGCTATCATGGGTCTGAGGGGGCCACCTGGAGGGGGCCGCGGGGCCAGGGCTCTATGTGCTCGTTTGATTGCGAACCATGGCGAAAGAGAGTTCTCCGGCATCCAGGATTTAATCCAGTTCTCTAGGAATTCGGTAGCTTTACCATCTTCTGCTCCCTCCGGGATGCCAACGAATCGTAGGTTGTTGCATCTGGAGCGGTTCTCCGCGTCTTCCGCTCTGCGGTGGAGCTCGCCGGTCCGGGTTTGTAGCTGAGCCACCTTGGCTCTTAGGTCAGTCAAGTCGTCCTCTGTTTGTGAGACACGATTCTCCACCTCCGTAATGCGGCCCACTGCATTTCTGAGATCCTGTCTTACGAGGCCCATCTCTTCTCTCACCTCTCCAATCTTTGTTTCCACCGCCCATTTCGAGGTTTGAATTGCAAGAAGGATAGTTTTGACCCCGTCTGCAGGCTGTTCGTCAGTCGGAGCATCTCCTCCGGTTCGGTGGGACCGTTGGCGTGGTAAATTGGTCAATCTTCTGCTGGGATTGCTGCGCCTGTTTGGAGGCTCTGTCTTTGCCCATGTTGTCTGATGGGCCCAAGTAATTGCAGGTTTGGTCTATTGGGAGCAGTGCATATCTATGACAGGGATCTGTGTCTCTTGCCCATGTGGGCCTGATTCGGAGTGTTCACTCGGGGCGGGGAGATCCAGTCAAGGGGCGATCGGAGGTTGTACAACGCCCAGGGGTGAGTGCACTAGGTTTGTCTCAAGTTCCTTAGGGGGGGGGACTCCTTCCCCACACGGTATGTCCCAGGATTGGGTCAGCAGATGATGGGGTTCAGCCCTCGACAGGGCATGGAGGTGTTTGGCTGTTGGGTTCCTCCGGGGTGGTGGTTCTCAATCGGGTGAACCGATTGTTGCCCTGACGTCCCCCCGGTGTGCCCGTTGGGCGGAGTTACTGTGTCAGTTAGATGTCATCCTCCGTGGGCTGATGTCCCTCTCTGGGCACCGATTTTGGGACTTCAATATGGAGGTTCACCTAGGCCAGGGCCTTCGTCACTCCTCCTCGTCACCCCTGCCCCGGTCCTCTGCTCGTGCTCCAAGCGCCGGAACTGGTGTGGCTTCGGCGCCCCCCAGCCCGGGGGCGCAGTCGGCGGATGGTCTTCCGAGGGGGGCCAAGGCCCAGCAGGGCACCGGGGCCTGGATCCCCAGGTTCGGCCGCCCGCGCGCGGCGGCTCGTAGTGCTGTCATCCGGGGTTTCGATGGCGCAGCTTTCCAGCGCGCAGCCCCCCACACCACCTACGCTCTGGGGCCACTCCGCCTCTTACCGGTGAGTAGGTCTTCGGGCTCCAGGTGTCCGGTCCGGCGGGACACGGGGGCCCCAGTCTAATCCGGGGCTTTTCGGCCCCGGAGCCATGCACCCTCGGCCCCACCGTCCTCTTGCGCGTCCGCCCACCAGGCCCCCTTTCGGCCGCAGCAGAGGGCGCGGCACCTCCGGGTGCGGTCCCAGTGGTCCTGGACGGATCCCGCCAGTCGGGATCGGCCTGTTTGGCTGCGCGACGACCCCGGCCACGGGGCGGTCTCTTCTCGGGCGCGGTCTGGTCTTTGGGCCCGTGCCGCCCCTGACATCCACAGGAACCCCCGAGCTCCGGATTTCGAGCTCGGCGTCAGACGGCACCAAGGCACCCCTCGAGTCCCGGTTGGGACCACAGCAGGATCATATGCGGTAGTGGATTCGGGCGGATGACGGAGGGGTCCGGAACACTCTTAGAGTGCGACCGCCATCTTGACGCCCTTGGCCACGCCCCTAAAAGATATTTAAAGGCAGACCCCATGTTAACCTATGAGAGAGAAAGTCCCTGCAACAGTGAAAACCGAATTTGGCAGTATTTCACTGTCAGGACATGTAAAACACATCAGTACATGTCCTATCAATCAATCAATCATTCGCATTTATAAAGCGCGCTACTCACCCATAAAGGGTCTCAAGGCGCTGGGGGGGGGGGGGTCAGTGCTCGAAGAGCCAGGTCTTGAGCTGCCTTCTGAAGGAGAGGTGTTCAGGTATGGCGCGAAGGTGGCTGGGCAGAGAGTTCCAGGTCTTCGCTGCCAGGAAAGAGAAGGATCTTCCTCCGGCGGTGGCTTTGCGGATGCGGGGTACGGCTGCCAGGGCCTGTCCGGCGGATCGTAGAGTGCGCGGAGGAGTGTAGAAGGAGACGCGGTTGTTGATGAGTTTGGGTCCGAGGTTGTGAAGGGCTTTGTGTGCGTGGGTGAGGAGTCGGAAGGTGATCCTCTTGTTGACGGGGAGCCAATGGAGTTTTTTCAGGTGTCCTGAGATGTGGTGGTGGCGAGGGGTGTCCAGGATGAGTCTTGCGGCAGCGTTCTGGATCCGTTGGAGTTTCCTCAGCAGCTTGGTGGTGATGCCCGCGTACAGGGTGTTCCCGTAGTCCAAGCGACTGGTGACGAGGGCGTGGGTGACGGTCTTCCTGGTGTCGGTGGGGATCCAGCGGAAGATCTTGCGGAGCATGCGTAGGGTGTTGAAGCATGCCGAGGTCACCGAGTTCACCTGTCTGGTCATGGTGAGGGATGAGTCCAGGATGAAGCCGAGGTTGCGCGCGTGGTCGGTGGGTTGGGGAGTGCTGCCTAGGGCGGGGGGCCACCAGGAGTCGTCCCATGCGGTGGGAGTGGGGCCGAGGATGAGGACCTCCGTCTTGTCGGCGTTCAGTTTCAGACGGCTGTCTGTCATCCAGTTCGCCACTTCCTTCATTCCTTCATGTAATCTGGTCCTAGCTGAGGTGGGGTTGTTAGTGAGGGATAAGATGAGCTGGGTGTCGTCGGCGTATGATATTAGGTCGAGTCCGTGTTTGCGTGCGATGTTCGCCAGGGGGGTCATGTAGATGTTGAAGAGAGTGGGGCTGAGGGAGGATCCTTGAGGTACGCCGCAGATGATCTCCGTGGCTGTGGATCTGAAGGGGGGCAGGCGGACTCTCTGAGTCCTTCCGGAGAGGAAGGAGATGATCCATTCGAGGGCCTTGCCTCTGATGCCGGCGTTGCTGAGGCGTCGTATCAGGGTGCGGTGGCAGACCGTGTCGAAGGCTGCGGAGAGGTCCAGGAGTATGAGGGCCACGGTCTCACCCTTGTCGGTCAGGGCTCTGATGTCGTCCGTGGCTGCGATGAGGGCGGTTTCGGTGCTGTGGTTGGTCCTGAAACCGAACTGTGTGGGGTCGAGGGAGTCGTTGGTTTCCAGGGTGTTGGTGAGTTGAGTGTGGACAATTTTCTCAATCACTTTGGCGGGGAACGGCAGGAGAGAGATGGGCCGGAAGTTTTTGAGTTCGGTGGGGTCTGCTGTGGGTTTCTTTAAGAGGGCGTTGAGCTCTGCGTGTTTCCAGCTCTCCGGGAAGGTGGCGGTGGTGAGGGAGGTGTTGATGACATCTCGGAGGTGCGGTGCAATGATGTCGTCGGCTTTGTTGTAGATGTGGTGCGGGCAGGGGTCCGATGGGGATCCGGAGTGGATCGAGTTCATGACGCGGGTGGTCTCCTCGGTGGTGGTTGGGCTCCAGGTGAGGATGGTGGTGACGTCGGTAGCGGGTTCCGGGGGGGGTTCACGTCGGTGGTCGGGAAGCTGTTGTATATGTCGGTGATCTTGTGGTGGAAGAAGGTCGCGAGGGAGTCGCAGAGGTCCTGTGATGGAGGGATGGAGTTGTTTTCTGCGTCCGGGTTGGAGAGCTCTTTGACGATGCCAAATAGTTCCTTGCTGTTGTGGGCATTGTTGTCAAGTCTGTTCCGGTAGGCTGTTTTTCGTGCGGCGCGGAGGTGTTGGTGGTGTTGGCGGGTGGCGTCCTTGAGAGCTGACATGTTCTCTTCGGTCTGGTTGAGGCGCCACGTCTTCTCGCGGGCGCGGCATTCTTTCTTGGAGTCCTTGAGGTCGGGGGTGAACCAGGAGTTTTTCTTGTGGTTGTTGGTGCTGGCTTGAGTTTTCAGGGGGGCCAGGAGGTTGGCGCAGTCGGAGATCCAGTTGGTGAGGTTGTTGGCGGCTTCGTTTGGGTCGGTGGTGCTGGTGGGTCGGTTCTGGGAGAGGGTTGATGCAAGCTGATCCATGGAGATACGATTCCAGTGTCTTCTTGGTGGTTGCTGGGTGTGGTGGTGCACAGTGGTCTTCTTGAAGATGAAGTGGACGCAGAAGTGGTCCGACCAGGTGAGTTCGGTGGTGTGGCTGAAGGTGATGTGTTTGCTGGAGGAGAAGATGGGGTCGAGCGTGTGTCCGGCGTAGTGGGTGGGGGTGTTGACTAGCTGATTCAGTCCCAGGTTGGCGAGGTTGTCCAGTAAGGCGGTGGTGTTGTTGTCGGTGAGGTTCTCCAGGTGAAAGTTGAGGTCTCCTAGGAGGATGTAGTCGGTGGACGAGAGTGCGTGAGGGTTGACGAAGTCTGCGATGTCTTCGCTGAACTTGGTGCGGGGTCCTGGTGGTCTGTACATGAGGGTGCCTCTGAGGGTGGTCTTGGGGTCGCTGTGGATCGTGAAGTGGAGATGTTCGGCGTCGGGGAGTGAGTTGTCGGTGTCGGTTTAGATGCGGATGGAGTTTTTGTGTGCGATGGCGATGCCTCCTCCGATGCGGTTGGTGCGGTCTTTCCGGATGATTTTGTAGCCGTCGGGGATGGCATTGGCGATGTCGGGTGCTGAGGAGGGATTCATCCAGGTCTCGGTGAGGAAGGCGATGTCCGGGTTCGTAGAGTTGATGAGGTTCCACAGTTCGATGGCGTGCCTGTGGACGGATCGGGTGTTGACCAGGATGCAGTGGAGATTGCTTCCGGGGGAGTCGTTCTTGACGGGAGCGGTGTTGGTCCGTAGGCAGGTGAAGTGACAGTTGCTGCAGGTGAAGGGTCCGTGGGTCCGTTTGGGGGTGGCGCGGTAGCAGCCCGGAGTGCAGCCGGGGTTGAGGTTGACGAGGGTGGCGGAGTCGTAGGTCAGGCGGGGGGCGCGGGGGCCAGGGGTTCGGGCGCTGTGCGCGGTCCAGGCGCGGACGGGTGCAGACGGGCGCAGACGGGCTTGCCTTAGGCATGCCTTCGGCGCGCCCGCTGCGCGCGGCCGCCATTTAAGGGGTAGCCGGGGAGGCGGGGTCAGCTGGGAGGCGGGAGGAGGGCGGGTAGGGGGAAAAAAGCGGCAAAAAAAGCGGCGGGAAAAAGGCTCCGAAGGCGAGGAGGCCTAGAAAAATGACAAAGTGGCGAAAAGGCGCAGAAAGCAGGAAAAACGAGGGGGAGACGGCGGGAGGGCAAGGGGGACGGCACTCAGAAGATGCAGGCACTCGGGGATACAGAAGGAAACCAGGGGAGCGCGATCACACAGCACAGGCACTCGGGGATACAGAAGGAAAAAAAAGGGGAGCGCGAACGCAGACAAACGGCAACACAGACACTCGGGGCACAGGCAGCGATGCAGGCAAAAGAGAAGGCAGAACAGGGTATCTGGATCTGGTGGCGCTGTGAGGACAGGGGAGCGACCTACCCTGGGGTCAAGGGTCGCTACCACTGCCTCGCAGCGGCCGCCATTTAAGGGGTAGCCGGGGAGGCGGGGTCAGCTGGGAGGCGGGAGGAGGGCGGGTAGGGGGAAAAAAGCGGCAAAAAAAGCGGCTGGAAAAAGGCTCCGAAGGCGAGGAGGCCTAGAAAAATGACAAAGTGCCGAAAAGGCGCAGAAAGCAGGAAAAACGAGGGGGAGACGGCGGGAGGGCAAGGGGGACGGCACTCAGGGATACAGAAGGAAACCAGGGGAGCGCGATCACACAGCACAGGCACTCGGGGATACAGAAGGAAAAAAAGGGGAGCGCGAACGCAGACAAACGGCAACACAGACACTCGGGGCACAGGCAGCGATGCAGGCAAAAGAGAAGGCAGAACAGGGGATCTGGATCTGGTGGCGCTGTGAGGACAGGGGAGCGACCTACCCTGGGGTCAAGGGTCGCTACCACTGCCTCGCAGCGGCCGCCATTTAAGGGGTAGCCGGGGAGGCGGGGTCAGCTGGGAGGCGGGAGGAGGGCGGGTAGGGGGAAAAAAGCGGCAAAAAAAGCGGCGGGAAAAAGGCTCCGAAGGCGAGGAGGCCTAGAAAAATGACAAATTGCCGAAAAGGCGCAGAAAGCAGGAAAAACGAGGGGGAGACGGCGGGAGGGCAAGGGGGACGGCACTCAGAAGATGCAGGCACTCGGGGATACAGAAGGAAGCCAGGGGAGCGCGATCACACAGCACAGGCACTCTGGGATACAGAAGGAAAAAAAGGGGAGCGCGAACGCAGACAAACGGCAACACAGACACTCGGGGCACAGGCAGCGATGCAGGCAAAAGAGAAGGCAGAACAGGGGATCTGGATCTGGTGGCGCTGTGAGGACAGGGGAGCGACCTACCCTGGGGTCAAGGGTCGCTACCACTGCCTCCAGCGGCCGCCATTTAAGGGGTAGCCGGGGAGGCGGGAGGAGGGCGGGTAGGGGGAAAAAAGCGGCAAAAAAAGCGGCGGGAAAAAGGCTCCGAAGGCGAGGAGGCCTCGAAAAATGACAAAGTGCAGAAAAGGCACAGAAAGCAGGAAAAACGAGGGGGAGACGGCGGGAGGGCAAGGGGGACGGCACTCAGAAGATGCAGGCACTCGGGGATACAGAAGGAAACCAGGGGAGCGCGATCACACAGCACAGGCACTCGGGGATACAGAAGGAAAAAAAGGGGAGCGCGAACGCAGACAAACGGCAACACAGACACTCGGGGCACAGGCAGCGATGCAGGCAAAAGAGAAGGCAGAACAGGGGATCTGGATCTGGTGGCGCTGTGAGGACAGGGGAGCGACCTACCCTGGGGTCAAGGGTCGCTACCACTGCCTCGCAGCGGCCGCCATTTAAGGGGTAGCCGGGGAGGCGGGGTCAGCTGGGAGGCGGGAGGAGGGCGGGTAGGGGGAAAAAAGCGGCAAAAAAAGCGGCGGGAAAAAGGCTCCGAAGGCGAGGAGGCCTAGAAAAATGACAAATTGCCGAAAAGGCGCAGAAAGCAGGAAAAACGAGGGGGAGACGGCGGGAGGGCAAGGGGGACGGCACTCAGAAGATGCAGGCACTCGGGGATACAGAAGGAAGCCAGGGGAGCGCGATCACACAGCACAGGCACTCTGGGATACAGAAGGAAAAAAAGGGGAGCGCGAACGCAGACAAACGGCAACACAGACACTCGGGGCACAGGCAGCGATGCAGGCAAAAGAGAAGGCAGAACAGGGGATCTGGATCTGGTGGCGCTGTGAGGACAGGGGAGCGACCTACCCTGGGGTACCCTACCTTTAACATACACTACACCCTACCCACGGGGCTACCTTAGGGGCGCCTTACATGTACAGAAAGGGAAGGATTGGGCCTGGCAAGTGGGTACACTTGCCAGGTGGAATTGGCAGTGCAAGACTACACACCTAGACACTGCAGTGGCCGGTCTGAGCCGTGTTTATACGGCTATTCATGTAGGTAGCACAATCAGTGCTACAGGCTCACTAGTATCATTTGATTTACAGGGCCTGGGCACCTCTACTGCACTTTACTAGGGACTTACTAGTAAATCAAATATGCCAATCATGGAAAAACCAATTAAACATACAGTTTGCACAGAGAGCCCTTGCACTTTTACACTGGTCAGCAGTGGTAAAGTGCCCAGAGTACCAAAAACCAACAAAAACAGAGTCCAGCACACTGTCAAAAACACAGGAAGCAGAGGCAAAACGATAGGGGAAACCACTCCAAGGATGCCAGGTCTAACATGTGACACCCTCCCCCCCCCCACCCCACCCAGCCAAAGGTGGGGAGAACTACACAACCTCATGGGAGTTCTCGTCACTAAGGTGGAAGAATATGGACAGACCATCAGCATTGGCATGCTCTGTACCAGGGTGGTTTTCCACCGTAAAGTCCACTCCCTGTAGGGTTATCACCCCTTACCTGCATTAACCATCTGAGGGGCCTGTGGTCCATCTGAACCCAGAAGTAAGTCCCAAACAAGTAGGGCCTCGGCTTCTTCAGTACCCAGACCACAGCAAAGGCTTCTCGCTCAATTTCACTCCACCCCTGTTCACGGGGTAGGAACCTCCTACTAATGATGGCTACAGGCAGGTCTAGGCGCTCTTCATTTAGCTGGGCAAAAACTGCTACCACACTATGCTCTGAATCGTCTGTCTGCACAACGGACTTTTTGGAGAACTCAGGTGCTTTCGGCACGGGTGCTGTGCACCTGGCTGCCTTCAGGGCATCACAAGGGGTCTGGCAAGCCTAAGTTCAGATCACATTTTTGGGCTGCTTTTCAGAGGGCTCAGTCAAGGGGGCAACTATAGTGCCATACCCCTTGACAAACCTCCTGTAGTACCCGGCGAGACCTAGAAAGGCCCTCACCTGTGACTGGATCTTGGGAGGCTCCCAAGCCAGAATGGTATCAATGTTTGGTAGCAGGGATGCCTCCTGGCCACTCCCCACCTGGTGTCCCAGGTAAACCACAGATCCCTGCCCTATTTGACATTTACTAGCCTTAACTGTCAAGACGGGGCCACTCACCTGAAAAGCAGGATGTCTGCAGAGGCAATGGTATGCCCCCGACCTCCTGGAACACCTCTCAGCACTTCCTGGTGGACACAGAAACCCCAGCAGGTGTCCCAAAAGGAAAGGGGGAGTGGAAGAGAAAGAGACAAAACACTGCCATGTCTTGCCAGTCCAGCCAGGTACCCTGTATCTTCGGGGGGGGGGCAGGTCGTTGTTGACACAGTGATAGTAGAGTTAGTGCACTCAACTTCCTTGAAACTGAATCTCTCTTTCTGATATGGACACGGGAGCGGTAGAAGAACACCGGGATGCTCCAGCACTTTTCTTGGATAATAACTGTTGGCGCAATTACTAACACTGCATTACCAAAACCCAAACTGAGTACCATAACAATAAGTACTGCAAAACTAGGGCTAGCTTCACAGAGATTCACTGTTGCACACTACAATTAGAACTGTGGTTGCACTTATCATGCACAGAAAAAGACAAACAAGGGCATTAAATATATCACATATAACTTTCCTGCATGCATAGGGTTAAACTAAAAGGAACAAAAACAATCCAAGAAATACAAAAGTCCACCCTGGGTTTAAATAGTTAGGGTGGCACAGTTTAGTGTGGTTTCACTGTGTGTGTGAAAAACCCTTCAAAAGCAAATTCCTAAAATCTGAAACACAGGCATGAATGACAATTTAAATCCAAGAGTTATGCTATAAGACACCGGTACTCAAAGTACGGCCCGCGGGCCGCCAGCGGCCCCACGGACCTAACTTGGCGGCCCGCGACCGCGAGACGCACACCAAACGCAATAAACAATGGCCGCCGTATGTAAACATAGAGGAGGGCCGCGGGAGCATGCTCCCGCGGCCCTCCTCTATGTTTACATACGGCGGCCATTGTTTATTGCGTTGCCCTGACGATCTGTGGAAGCCAAAGCCCCATAAAAGTCAGCGCTTGCAGCTAACTTTTACGGGGCTTTGGTCGTCTGCCTGCTGTCACCGGCTCCACGTCTGCTGCCCGCCTGCTGTTCCAGATTTGTGGCATCTTTACAGTGCTTTGAGTCAGGTAAGGCTCTTTGGTTATTTATTTATTTGTTTTTAATGTAGTGTGTGTTACTGGGGTAGGCGTGTGAGCAGATTGCGCTGTGTGTGTGCGCGCTGTGTGTGTTACTGGGGTAGGGGTGAGAGCAGATGGAGCTGTGTGTGTGCGCGCTGTGTGTGTTACTGGGGTAGGGGTCAGAGCAGATGGCACTGTGTGTGTGCGCTGTGTGTGTGTGTTACTGGGGTGGGGTGAGAGCAGATGGCGCTGTGTGCAGATGGCACAGTGTGTGTTACTGGGGTAGGGGTGAGAGCAGATGGCGCTGTGTGTGTGCGCTGTGTGTGTGTGTTACTGGGGTGGGGTGAGAGCAGATGGCGCTGTGTGCAGATGGCGCAGTGTGTGTTACTGGGGTAGGGGTGAGAGCAGATGGCGCTGTGTGCAGATGGCGCTGTGTGTGTTACTGGGGTAGGGGTGGGAGCAGATGGCGCTGTGTGCACATGGCGCAGTGTGTGTTACTGGGGTAGGGGTGAGAGCAGATGGCGCTGTGTGTGTTACTGGGGTAGGGGTGGGAGCAGATGGCGCTGTGTGCAGATGGCGCAGTGTGTGTTACTTGGGTAGGGGTGAGAGCAGATGGCGCTGTGTGTGTTACTGGGGTAGGGGTGAGAGCAGATGGCGCTCTGTGTGTGCGCGCTGTGTGTGTTACTGGGGTAGGGGCGAGAGCAGATGGCGCTGTATGTGTGCGCGCTGTGTGTGTTACTGGGGTAGGGGTGAGAGCAGATGGCGCTGTATGTGTGCGCGCTGTGTGTGTTACTGGGGTAGGGGCATTGTTTTGAAAAAGGGGGTGGGGTGGTTGTTCCCCCTCTAAGCCCCGCCCCCTCTAAGCCCCGCCCCCCGCTGTCACTTCAGTGCGGCCCTCGGCCGCAAACCATACTGCAATTTTGGCCCCCAAGAAAAAGTTTGTGAGTACCCATGCTATAAGAGAAAGAAAAGTCATGTAAATGCTCTTTTAAAATTGCACTGTCACTTTTTGTAGTACTTGAGCTCAAGCAGATTTCCTGAAGCACATTTAGGCAAGTAACTACAATAATAATGTAGAATGTTCAGAAATGCATTTGTCTCTTCAAGATAAGCACTCTGCGAAAATACGAGGTCTGAAATACACCAGCTGTTCTAGGAAAGCGTGGCGCTCAAAGAACAAACTCCCTGGAGAATACTATTCACTTAGCTGCAGTCTTTTCCAGAGTGCTGGAGGAATGCCTGGTGTCAGCTGGTACAGGAACGAAGAAAAGAATTGCCTCAAAAGTCTTGAATACGAGGATGACAGCAAGGGCTGGACTGCCAAATCAGATGCTGTGATGAGGAACTGTGTGACCTCTATTGTGAGAGATTTACGGGCCAAGACCCACAATGCCCTGGAGCCCAGAGTGAACCCCATATGGACCAGCAGTTTATACCTGCTATAGTTATACCTACCAAGTCAGTCTCTTGTAACATAATGATATCCAGGTCCTGTCTGGCCAAATACTTCCATACCACTCCCCTCTTTAGTTTACTGCCCAATCCAGTCATGGTCCAGGAGAGTACATTCAGGGCCAAACCGAGAGGTGTCTGGTGCGGTATATGACCTGCTATATAGGATAAACACTAAGGGGCATATTTATGAAAAGTGGCGCATCATGTTATGATGCGTCACTTTTATTGCACCCCCCCCCTTGGCGCACGTTAGGAACTAGCATCAAACATAATGATGGTAGTTTGGCACTTTGCAGGATTAGTGCAGGGGGGGGGGAGGCTGAACCTGAGGGGGTGCCCAGTACCTACAGGAGAACAAATGGCTGAACTGGGGGAGGTACTGAACTGATGCACTGGCAGCAGGAAGGGGGTCCCACCAGGGAGTAATTTTGTGAGGCACAGAAGTCATACCCTATTCTGGAGGGTCTAGGCGGCAGGCTGCAGACCAAGCATCTGGCAAGGAGTCTGGATCACAATGGATCTATTGGAAGGTTGGCCTCTTGTATAGCGAGCCTAAGGTTGCTGAGCCCGGGGCATCCCATGTTCTGGTGGTACCCCAGTGCTTCAGAGCCTTCCTACTGGCCTTGGCTCATGATGTGCCTTTGGCAGGACATTTGGGGCAGGAAAAAACTTTTGAAAGGATTGTCACCCACTTTTACTGGCCCCAAATGCGCAGGCATTCTAATTCATATTGCAGGTCTTGCCAAGCTTGTCAAGCAAGTGGCAAGAGTGGGGGGAAATGTAAGGCTCCCTTCCAATCTTTCCCTGTGGTCAGCACACCCTTTCAGTAGTTGGACATTGACATTTTGGGGCCACTGGATCCCAAGACAGCCATGGGCAACAGGTTTATCCTGGTCGTGGTGGACCATGCCACCCGGTACCAAGAAGCCATCCCTTTGAAATCAGTGACAGCCCTTGTGGCGGGCCGGGCATTGATGGGGATTTTTACTTGCATGGGGTTCCCCCGAGGAGGTGGTATACGACAGGGGTACCAACTTCATATCTACTTATATGAAGTCTCTGTGGAAGGAGTGTGGGGTGACCTAAAAGTTCACCACTCCATACCACCCCCAAGGAAATGGTTTGGTTGAGAGACTCAACTGAATCCCAAAGAGTATGATTATGGGTCTGTCAAAACCCATGAGGCATAAGTGGGACATCCTCTTGCCATGTTTTCTATTTGCTTACAGGGAGGTATCACAGAAGGGACTCGGTTTTAGCCCCTTTGAACTGTTTCATGGCCACCCTGTGAGGGGACCTCTGAGTCTGGTGAAGGAGGGCTTGGAAAAGACCTCCAGTAAGCAACCCCAGGATGTGTTTAGTTACATGCTGGCCTTTAGAAACCAGACAGCCAGCTTCAGGAGACTCGTTCAGGAGAACCAAGAACCTAGAAGCAAGCCAGGAGGACCTGAAATTCTGGTATGACCAGAATGCCACTCTGGTCGTGTTTCAGCCTGGCCAGAAAGTGTGGGTCATGGCCTCAGTTGAGCCCCATGCTCCCCAGAGTAAGTGGACTAGGCCTTTTGAGATGGTGGAGTCCAAGAGGTACCCCCACAAACTCCAGCTCAATTATTTTCCTCAACTTTGTGAGTGCAGGGATGCCATTTTATGCTTTTACTGAACATAGATCACTACCTATGTCCAGCTACATAATGATACATCCGAACCTGGCCATGTTTGGTATCAAACATGTCGGAATCATACCCCAATACTATTGCCAGTATTGAAAGTATGATTTCATGAACTCTGGAGGCTCCTTAAAGGACCCCCAGCATTGCTCCTGCCAGCTTTCTGGGGTTTTCCTGGCAGCCCACGCTGCTGCCACCACTCAGACTGGTTTCTGCCCTCCTGCTGCTTGAACAGCTCAAACCCAGGAAGGCAGAACAAAGGATTTCCTTTGGGAGAGGGAGGCAACACCCTCTCCATTTGCTAATAGGTGTTACATGGCTTGGGAGGGGTAGCCTCCCTAAGCCACTGGTATGCTTTGAAGGGCACATTTGGTGCCCTCCTTGCTTAAACCAGTCTGCACCTTTTCAGAGACCTCCAGTCCCTTCTCTGGCACGAAACTGGACAATTGTAAGGGCAGTGACCACTCCCCTGTCCATCGCCACCCCGGGGTTAGTACCCAAAACTCCCCCAGATGGCTACTTGATTCTGCCATCTTGAATCCACGGTGGGCATAGGCCTCTGGGAGCATCTGAGTGGCCAGGTCAGGCAGGTGACGTCAAAGCCCCCTCCTGATAGGTGGTCACCTGGCTTCAGTGACCAATCCCTCTTCCAGGGCTAATTAGGGTCTCCCTCCTGGGTGGGTCGTCAGATTCGACGTGCAAGACTCAGCAGGATTCCTCTGCATCACTTATTTTGACTTCTGGCCACTGGAACCGCAAATGGACTCTACAGGAATCTGCAATCTGCAGCTACAGCGACAACTCTGCTCTGCAACATTGTTTCTCCGGCTCCTTCCAGCAACTGCAACATTTCCCCTGGTGTGCATCCTCTGAGGGCGGCAAGTCTTCAGTCTGCACAAGAAGCAAGAAGGAATCTCCCTTGGAGTGAAGGAGTCACTTCCTTGCATCTACATGCACCAACTGCAACAACAACCATCCGCATGAATCTCCTCTCCTGAGCTTCGTGGATCCTGCATCATGGGTGGTGGTCTGGAGTGGTCACCTTGGTCCTCTCTGCCAGCTGTCCAACTTTGGTGAAGGTAAGCCATTGCCTTACCACACAGGACAGTACCCCTGTGCACTGTCTCTATTTTAGCTACAAAGGCTTGTTGACATCTCCTCCAAGGGATCTCCTGACTCCGTATAGCCCCAGCCCCCAGCACTCTTCCCTGCAACGCACCGCCCTCTGCATGGTTCTCCTGCGACGTGGGATCTCTCCTCAGGTGTGCTGCGTGGGCCTCTCTGTGACTCCTGGGCTCTTTGCCTGTGGGTCTTCTGTGTGGGCTGCGTTTTCTTCTTTGGACTCTCTGCACTGCTGAGGGTCGCCCAGGACTCCCCCCATGGGTTTAGTCCCCGTTGTACCTTTCTGATCCCCACCAGCTCCACTTTTCCTCCAACTGCAACATTTGCCTTTGCCAAGGCTTGTTGGTAGTTTTTCCACAACACAGACTGACTGCAATCCTTCATCTGGCGTGGTATGCTGACTGCATCACCCAGGAACCCTTCATCTGCTCCAGTGCGGCATTGCTGCCTGTCTTCATCTCCCCGCCGACCAACTCCTGCATCTACAGACGGGTGGGTAGTGGCCCCTGCCACCACCGTACACTCCAACTGGAACTGGAATTGGTCCCCTTCTTTTCCAGGTCTTCCTCTTCCAGGATCCACCTTCGGTTTCTTGCAGTCTTGCCTAGTTCTTGCAGTGTCCTTCTCTGAAGTCCTGTGGGTTGGTTTTGGTAGAACCAGTAACCTACCTCTTTCCTCCTGGTTGCTGGGGGGGGGGGGGGCATCCTGGTACTTACCTTTGGGGTTTCCTAGTACCTCCAGCTCCCCTCTACCGATTCCACTTCCTTGGGATCAGACCTTCACATTCCACTTTATAGTGTATGGTTTGGTCTCCCCCAAGGCCTTCAGCATTGCCTATTGCTTTTCACTATTTTCTATTGCTTTTTATTCCTATTCCTGATTGTTACTGTATGTATATAGTGTGTTTACTTACCTCCTATTGGAGTATTGCCTAACTAGTGTTTTAGTACTTGTGTTACTGTAATAAAGAGCCTTTAACACTGAATGTTTTCTTTCATGTGTATAAGTGCTGTGTGACTACAGTGGTATTGCATAAGCTTTGCATGTCTCCTAGATGAGCCTTGGCTGCTCATCCCCTGCTACCTCTAGAGAGCCTTCTAAGCACTACCTACACTTCAGTAATAAGGGGATACCTGGACCTGGTATAAGGTGATAATACCACAGGTACTCACCACACACCAGCCCAGTTTCCTAAAGAAACATTTTGTAGTTTTGTAGAAGGTAACTTAAAATAATAAGACTCAACATTTTTGACATCAAACCCAGTAAAATATGCAAATTCTTCCATATATGTTTTAGAACTCCCCACTGTTGGGGTCGGACAATGTTTCCTTTGTGTATAATTGTAAACAGTTCTCTGGGTGCTGGCTTTATGAATGTAATGATTAATTGTAACTGAACATATTGCTATAATTAGCAGTCTTTTGATAAACATCTTCACTTTCAAATACAGTATAATATTCAAGCTCAGAAAGCATAGAATCAATTGTTTTTACATACCAATCATCAGAAAATCCTTCTGGTGTTGTTATATCATTTATTGAAACTTTAAACACATGTGGTATTTGAAGGCCCAAAGACATCAAAGGATACTTTATCCCAAACAATCCCATCAGGAATTGGTATAGCTGAAATGTTCATTAAGGACAAGTCTCTCCAGGCCTTATTTGAAGACAAATGCAGTTTTAGGACCTCATCCACTTGTTCAACAGCAGAGCGCGCAGGAAGATAATGACCATGTATCAGTGACATTTTTTTTTATGCCAAAACCAATCCAGAGAAGAAAGGTAAGCACAGTTAACACAACCAAAGATAGTTCCATGAAAGAACCAGATAGTTTGTTTTAATGTAAGTGAACAGCTTACGTGCTCTTGATACAGATGCTGCAGAAGACGTAGAAGAATCAGTGCAAGAATCATTGATGGCGGCAAAATATCCAGAAGATGTTAATGCAAGTACTGGATACAGTGTCGTGAAAGGAGAACTGGCAGATGTGTCCCTTGGTAGTTCACAGTAGACGACTCCATCCGTTTGTGTTGAATTTGAAGAACACAGACAGATGTAGGAGAAATTACTGGGAGATCATTTTCTAGTGTCCCCAAGCTCAAGGAAGTGTCAGCATTGTTGGCTAAAACTTGTCAAGATGCATCTGGAAAGCGATTTCCTTTAGAACCAGGCAGCGGTGGTAGGATGAAAGTTCTAGTACCGTGTATTCCCAGGACTGGAACTGGTGCTTAATATGAAGGGCTGAATTCTTTCTTCACAGCAATCTTTTCTTGCACCAGATCCCCAACTTTTGGAATCCAGCCGGTCGGTGTTAGCGGTGCATCCCTTATTCCCAAGGTGGCAGCACATGCAGATTACTTTTCATCACGGAACTGCTGTAATTCCTGCAAGACAGTGGCACGTTCATTTATGTCAAAAGGTGTCTACCACCACTGTGCCAGAGCCATCAAGATCCACAACATACATAGGTATGCCGAACAGAACCTTGTATGGGGTGCCCCCTCCCAGGGTCCTTCTAGGCATATTATTGAGTGCTCTCTGGACTCCATATAGGTGGTTATGCCGTCTATGACCCATATCCAATACTCTTGGGTTCTCACTTAAGGATTACTTTAAGTCTTGCTTCTTTTGCTCCACTATACAGTTGCCCTAGGGATGATAGGGAGACGAGTAATGCAGATGGACCCCCCCCCCCCCCTCCACCCCACCCCACAACATTGCCATTGTGTCCCTGAATGCCCTTCAGGCAAAAGCAGAGCTTTTTTCTGAATGAAATGCTGCAACTGCATATGTCCCAATAAAGACGTGCAAATCTCTCATAACAGTTCAAGTGTCATTTGATTGTTGTGGCCATACACATAGGAATCTGGAGCAAGAGTCAACAGCAACTAAGATGTACTTGTACGCAACATCAGATGTCAAAGGACCACAGTGGTTCAGGTACACACATTGTAGTTGTTTGTTGGAAACTAGTAGGGGTGTCTGCGGTGGGCACTTGATGGAGGATGCTTTTATTTGTTGATAGATGTCACAAAAAAGGACATACTGTTTGGTCTGTTTATATAGACCTGGCCAACAGTAACTATTTTGCAAGTACAGGTGTGATTTGTATGCTTCAGATACTGGTTCACCTTCACTGAATGTTACATAGGTGAATCCGATGGCACTAGCAGTTACTTTGATGATCAAATTTGTTTTGTTTACAAGTATGTGTAAATGTTTTGCTTCAAGCATGTTCTGCCCCAGTGCTCTCAGAATACATGTGTTTTCGACTGTCCAATATTTACTTGAAAAGTCGGGGCGCATTAAATCACACAATGGTTTTATGCGTTGTGTATAGTCCGGAGTGTAAGTTCTGCGGAACATGGGGCACCAGTTTCTTTCCTTTATAAGCTAACTCGTATGCCAAAAAGAGAACACTGAGAAATTGAATTTGTAGCCTATTTCATGAAATCCACAACAATGCAGGATATCCACCTTAAATGTTATAAGAGATCATAAGGTAGATATCTTCTTCATAGGAAAACACATTGGGGTCATTGTTGTGTTAAATAGATGTTACACGTGCTGAGAACAGTCCAGGAGGAACTGCGGGTAGGTGCGCTTGGGACTTGCCCCAAGTACGTATAGACGCTAATGCTGTTAGTGAGCTGGAGCAGTGAAGTGCACAAGGCAGCTGGCAGTGAGGAGGACGCTGCATTCCCTGCGATGTACAGAGCAAAGAGAAAATGGAGCCAATGTGGTTTTTTTTTCCTGAAGTGCGGCTACCGCTGTGGAGGATTAATGTGTGAGGAGCCATTGCCTGCATCGTAAGCTAGTCAGGCGGATGCTCTGGCCTTAGAAAAGCAAGTTTGGTGCAGACACAGTGGACATCATTGCATGAGGTCGTCAGGTTTCTCACCATCCTGTAAGCACTTGTCTGCTCTGTTTTCACTCGCTTGGCGTTATACAAGGCTGTTGAGGGTCACTGGGTCTGGCTACATGCGATGGTTTGATGCACAATGGCTAATGCTCATCTCTGGTCACATTAACAAATTAAGGACACAACAGAATGGTGCTGGCTAATACGGCTTTTTGGTCACCTAAAATAAGAGTCTTGGACTGTTAAGAGATGTGACAACTGCTTAGCAGGGCATCCAAGTCCAGCCCTGAGGCTACTGACACCCCTTCACATACCAAAAACAGTAAAAAGTGTCTTATTTATCCTCCTGTACCACGCAAGGGCAAATTAACTGGCAACCCCCATGAGATTGTGATGGCCAAACCTGCATTATTGCTGGGGCTAGCGGTCCAAATCTCAGCGGACTCTGATTTAGCAGCTTCTCGGGGTGAAACGTGCAGAATTTTGATAGGAGAAAATAAGCAATACAGTGGACAGGTAGTGGCTTCCGACCATTAAGAACCTCTCCAGATTTATGTACTGCTGTCAACTGCAATGGTAAGAGAGAATGTTTGCGGCTCTGATGGTAAGCAAGACTATTCTTTATTCCTGAAGACCACCAATGCTAGGAATTCAATAAATGCTACTCCATCTCTCGCAGAGCCAGTGTGGTCCAAGAAGAGGGCAGTGGCTCAGATCGAATGCAAGTATCTCAGTCAGCAATTGACTTGGCAGTGGAGGGCTCGGTCCAGGAACTAACTAATCAGGCAGCAAACCTAGACCAATTAACGGGAGGCCAATTAACAGGGGGTCTGCCAGTAGAAGGGAATAAGAAGTCAAGTCAGCAGCTAATCCAGTCAACAAGAAAGAGTGGGGATGACCAGATCTCCACGCAGGTTAAGCCGTCGTATAACCTGGCTGAGCAATTGGGAGAATGGACATGGGAAGGGTAAGATGGACCAACCACAGGCACAGCCGCACACTTTACTGGAAACAATTTTGAAGGAATTGCGTGAGCTTAAGGATATGCAGCGAAAAGAGACAGCTGCAATTAATGAAAGATTAGATAAAATTGAGGAAGCAATGGGGCAGATTCTATCACGCCTTCAGGATTTGGAACAGCGAGTATCAGATTTGGAAGACTGCTTCTTAGTTTGGAACACCGAGCTTGGCAAGATTCAGAAGTTGAGTAATTCTCAAAATAAGATGGAAAACTAAGCGAGGAGCTTGAACCTCCGCTTTGTAGGGGAGCCCGAAAGAGGCAGAAAAGCACAGTAATCATTATATGTTGCAGTCCATGAAGGACCTAGTTAAGACTTACATTTTGGATAATCCTCCAGAGGATTTGACAACCATGCAAACACACCGGGTTCTTTCCCAAAAGCAGCCAAATGTGAAATATCCCCGCACTATCATTGTTAATTTTGCTGACTATAGAATTAAAGACCGTATTCTTACAAAAGCAGTTTTGCAAAAGTTCTTCTGTTTGGCAGGGAATTAACTTGTATGGGTGTTTTCTGGTATGCCAGTGGCTAGAGGCCCAAAGACAAGAAGACTTGGTTGGCATGATCTCTCAATTTAAGACGGTTGGGTTGCAGGCCTCCGTTATTCAACAATTAAGGTTTAAGGGTCAATTCCACCTGTGTGCAACTCTCTAAGAAGCCCTAAATTTGAACGTTAACATCATTTGCAGTTGTTTCCTGGATGACATGAGTAATAGCCGCCATGGAATCATAGTAAGGCTATGGCTTGTGTATCAGGGTTGGGGGGGGGAGGCTGTGAGGTTCATTTTTCCCCTTCAAGTGTGTTGAGGTGCTTTTCCAGGGCACCAGAGTAGTTGTTTTGGATGTTAAGGGGTAGTGTGGGCTATTCCCCTTCCAGTTGTGGGTAGGCACATTTAGTGGGGTGGGTATTGTGGTGGTGGGGGGTGCATGAGGTGTGGTGGTTTAAGGGGAATTCAAGAAGAGCATATTCACCAGCTGTGCTATGTGTATTAGCAGATAATTTTGAGCCGTACCAATACCTGCAAGAAAACATTTATGGCTTCCAGGTATAGTAATAAAACCTTTAGGGGAATCTTAATGAAATTCAATAAAAATCAAGAGGGGAAAAAATCAGAGTGGTTCAATGGCAATGGCATTCGCTACCAAGGTCGGTGGTGACAAAGTTAAGCTACATTATGTGACATGTGTAAAATGACTGTTCTATCATGTAATGTAAATAGCATCTTGAATAGGCGGAAATATTGCTGAATAATGAATTGGTTAGCTATGTTTAATCCTGAAGTAGTTTTTCTTCAGGACACCCATCTAAAAGAGAATGGAACCAAAATTCCTATTCCTAGGGCCTACTCCCATGTTTTTTTTTTCTCCCTCAGCGGGGCCCGCAGTACAAGGGGTGGAGATTTGTTTGTCCGGAAGATTAGATTGGGAAATAAATTAACTTATTAGAGATAAGGAGGGACCTGCTAAAAGTTCAGGTTCAGGGTGCCATTCTTAACCCCCGTAACTACTATGGTCCAATTCAGGATGAAGGCACACCTATAAAAGCATTTTTTTCTTTGGCAATGGGTGTGGCAGGCCCATTAATCTGTGGGGGTGATTTTAATTTAAATCAGGATCTTAACCTGGACTCCTCAAAAAAATGTAAAAGACATCTGAAACCAAAAACAGCTGAATTGATGGCTGCAATCAAAAGCAGTCTAATTTTATTGGACCTATGGCGATTTGATCACAATGGGCAGGCGCAATTTACTTACTTCTCTACCCAGTATAATACACCTTCACAGTCAGATTATTTCTTAATTTCTAAATCAGTTAAATGGGAGGGCACTGGTATTTGGGTTTACGCATTTTCGGATCATTCGGTGGTTGGGGATAGTATGGTGATTGAGGGCTCTCAAACTTCTAGGGTAGGCTGGCGGTTTGATAAGGCACTCCTGATCAATCAGGAATGGGTGGTCAGCATGCGTAAGTATATTCAAGACTTTTTTTTTTTGGGATCAACCAGGGTACGGCCTTCCCGTTCTCAATATGAGAATCATTTAAAGCTGTATTCCGAGGACAGGTCATCGCCTTCAAGTCGACCCAGAGGCGGGCATGAGAAAGGTGCATTAAAAATTACAGGAAGCTCTTGATCGTGAATACAAGGCCTTAAGTCAAGAGGGAGCAGGTGTAGAACGGAGCACAGAAATAAGTTTGATCAGGCCTGACAGAAGCTATATGATGAAATTGCCAGTTCAAAAAATGTTCTCCAGTAACAGTATGAAGAGAGTTAGCTTGTGGGTAAATTATTGGCTTGGTCTGTGCGCGGTAAATAAGAAGCAATGTATATTAGGGAGATTATGGATCCTGGCTCCAACTCAAATCAAAAAGATGATGATAACATTTTCCAGATTTTTCCATCATTACAATAACATTTATGGCTATAATGAGCTTAATCCTCGTTCTAGCCAGGAAGAGTTTTACAGCCCTTTCAGGCTTCTGCGTCTGGTGTGGCACAGGTGGAGTTTATGTTATCAGATATTACATTGGAGGAGGTGGCTAGCAGCTTCAACAGATGCCCAATACTAAGGCGATGGCACAGATGGTATTCCAGCCAAAGTGTATAAGACATTTCTTTCAGGAGTTACCGCTGCAGCGTCTGTTTATTTAATCGCATTAGTTAGGGTCTGGATATCCCTTCGACATTCAAAGAGTCAATAGTGGTAAGCTTCTTGAAAAAACGAAAAAGATCCTCTTAGTGTAAATTCCTATCGCCCAATCAGTTTACGCAGTGCCGATATAGACTACCAGCTAAAATCTGGGCATCTCGTATGATTAAGGTTGGGCCGTTTCTGGTCCATAGAGATCAGTGTGGGATTTTACCAAAGCTCACGCTGGCCACCGATACACAATATCTGTCTCTGGCTATTGATTATTTTTCCCATGCTCATGATGGGGCTGTAATCACAGTGATTGACGCTGCGAAGGCATTCGACCTCGTGAATTGGGATGCCATCTTTATTGCGTTAGAGCAATTTGTATTTCCAGATCGCATTATTTTAATGCTGAAAAGATTATAGAATGTGTTATTATCAATACTAAGTTATCTGGCAGTGTGCAAATACAACATGGTATGCGTCAGGGGTGCCAATTATTTCCTACTTTTTACACTGTTTATTGAGCGATTAGCATAACAAATACGTAGTACTACTAGCATTGTTCCCACCGCAAGGGATGTCCAAACTCAGGTTATTTGCAGACAACATGGTGCTCTATTTGAAGGCTGACAAGCGTAATATAGAGGGTGCTCTCGATATTATTAAAGATTACATTAATCTGGGGGGAAATAAGATAAATCAAGACAAGAGGGCGACATTGCTTTTCAATGCATGCCATCAGTGCTGCCCCCAGCACTATTTCAGAATTATAGCGACAATTGCCCCATACGATACTTTGGAATTATGGTGACAAAGAATCATGGATTTATGCAGACTCAACTATGAGAAAACAATGCTGAAAGTAACAGGTCTGCTTGAAAGAGTGTCTCTGCTCCCACTTTCAATAAGAGAGTGTCAGTGTTGCCATTGTTTTTGCTTCTAATTGCAAACCTCCCCATTAAGGTCAATCAGGGTTGTAGGAAGCTGGCCTGGTGTGTGGTGGGTACCTATGGTACTTACGCCTTATACCAGATCAAGGGTTCCGCTATTAATGCAGTGTAGGCAGTGTCTAGAAGTTAGGCTCTCGAGTCGTAGCTCTGGATGAGCAGCCAAGGCATGTCTAGGAGACATGCAAAGCTCATGCAAAACCACTGTAGTCACACAGCACTTACACACATGAAAGAAAACACTCAGGCCCATAACCAAAAACGGGGCAAACTTGCAAAATACAATTGTATTTTGTAAGTTTGTGCTGTTTTTGCGTCAAAAAGTGGCACAAATGCGACGCTAAAAAAGTATAAATATGGGCCCCAGTGTTACAAAAATAAAGGTACTCTATATTAGTGACACAATTACCAAAAGCACTAGACAGGCAACCTTCCAATTGGAGGTAAGTAAACACACTAAATATGTACACTAGTAATCAGCTATATACATAAATAGTAATAGAAAACAGTGCAATAGCATTAGACAATAGTGGCCCTAGGGGGAGCCCAAACCATATACTAAAAAGAACTGAATGTGAATGCAGGACCACCACCCAGATAAGTTGAATCTGTAGAGGGGAGTTGGGGGGGAACTAGCAAACCTCAAAGGTAAATACCACGGTGCCTCGCCCCCAACCCCCACTCCCCGAAGACGGTCGGCAATCTAGCCCTACGATTGGTCAAGAGTACCTGGAGGATGCAGTCGATGTCCCACGCCGGATGGAAGATTGCAGTCTGTCTGTGGCATGGAAAAGCCACCATCAAGCCTTGGCAAAGACAAGAGTCTCGGCAGAGGAAATTTGGAGCTGCTGTGGACCAGCAATGTTGCAGAAGCTGGAAGGAGCAGTGGAGAGCTGAGTCTTCGTCGTGGATGCAGCTTGCCGGATCCTGGAGGGTCCAGTTGCAGTTCCAGTGGCCAGAATCCTGCTGGAGTCTTGCTTGTCAAATCTTAGGACCCTCCCAAGAGGTAGACCTTAACTTCTTAGCTGCTGGGCCTTCCCTCCCCCAAGTGCTAAGCCCTTTTTTGGCAATTTGTGGTAGTTCATGGGTTCCCCTGGAGGAGACCAAGAAATTAGACAAAATACAGCAAACATTTTTATTTTATTTTTTTAAATGGGAAAAAGGACTGCCAAAGAAGGCTTGTGTTTTTTCCCCTGAAAATGGCATCAACAAAGGATTTGCGGTGCTAAAATATCAATTTTCCCGACTTTTAGGAACAGGCAGTCTTGAACCAGAAAACCACATTTTTCAACACAATTTTGGCATTCTACTGGGACATACCCCATTTTTACTATTTTTTTGTGCTTTCAGCCTCCTTAGTCAGTGAGAGGAATGGGTGTGAAACCAGTGCTGGATCCCAGAAAGCTAAACATTTCTGAAAAGTAGACGGAATTCTGAATTCGGAATTCAGCAAGGGGTCATTTGTGTAGATTCTACAAGTTTTTCCTACAGCAAATAGCTGAAATAAAACAAAATTGAGCTGAAAAAAACAACAATTTTTCTCCATGTTTTACTCTAGCTTTTTCCTGCGATGACAGATTTTTTAAAGCAATATACCGTTACGTCTGCAGGACACTTCTGGTTGCGGGGAAACATAAGGCTTGTAGGTTCATCAAGATCCCTAGGTACCCAGAGCCAAGAAATGAGCTGCACCTTGCAATAGGTTTTCATTCTATACCGGGTATACAGTAATTCATTTGCTGAAATATAAAGAGTGAAAAATAGGTATCAAGAAGACCTTTGTATTTCCCCTACCAGCATGTGAGTTACAGGGGATTTCTCAGATAGACTTCTTTTTTACACACTGTCTTACATTTGGAAGGAAAAAATTTGGAGAAAGACAAGGGGCAATAACACTTTAGGCAATAGGTTCTGCTATTGTGTGTTCCCCCAAGTCTCCCAATAAAAATGGTACCTCACTTGCGTGGGTAGGCCTAATGCCCGCGACACGAAACGCACTATGGACACATTACATTTTCCCAAAGAAAACAGAGCTGTTTTTTGCAAAGGGCCTAGCTGTGGATTTTGGCCTCTAGCTCAGCCGGCACATAAGGAAATCTTCCAAACCTGTGCATTTTTTTAAAACTAGACACCTAGGGGGATCCAAAATGGGGTGACTTGTGGGGCTCTCGCCAGGTTCTGTTACCCAGAATCCTTTGTAAACTTCAATATTTGGCAAACAAATACTTTTTCCTCACATTTCGGTGACCAAAAGTTCTGGAATCTGAGAGGAGCCACAAATTTCCTTCCAGCCAGCGTTCCCCCAAATCTCCTGATAACAATGGTACCTCACTTGTGTGGGTAGGCCTAGTGTCCGCGACAGGAATAGATCACACAACGTTCAATGTAGGTCCTTACATGAGGGCAATTGTTGACCCTGGGGGTGATCCATTCCTGACGCAGGCACTAGGTACAGGCACTCAAGTGGGGTAGTGTTTTTATCAGGACATGTAGGGAAACACTGGGTGGTAGGAATTTTGTGGATCCCAGCATATTCCTGTAGTTTGTGTGACCGAAATGCAAGACAAAATAGAGTTTTTATTCAACATTTCAGCTGTGTAGGGTATTCTGGGTAAGAAAACTTTGGGGAATCCACACAAGTCACACCTCTGTGTCTAGTTTCCAGAAATGTCTGGGTTTGCTATGTTTCCCTATATGGCCGCCGAGCCCAGGGCCAGGTTCGCCAAGCCCAGGACTGCGATTGAGGGCCAGGAAACCAGTTCAGGAGGCCTCATTTGAAAGGGGAGAGTCTCCCCTTTCAAACGAGGCCTTCCCGAACACCGGGAAGGCCGTTTGGGGCTGTTTTCCCCATCGGAGCAGGGAGCGGCCTTGCGGCCGCATCCTACTCCAACAGAGAAAACAAAGCAGTGACGTAAGCACGCCTCATGGCGTGCTGACATCACAAAGGGGCGCAGGAGATACACGGAAGATCTTCCGTGTCTCCAAGGGTATTTTTTAGAAAAAATCCTCTCCCCTGTGTCGCCCACTGGTCGTGACCCGCACCAGGGAAGTAGTGTGGGTGTCAGCCAGTGGCCTCACCCGCAGTGTAGGGGTTAAATAGCCTAGCCAGGTGACCACCTATCAGGAAGGGCTCTGACATCACCTGCCTGACTTGTCCACTCAGATGATCCCAGAGGCCTCTGCCCACCTTGGATTCAAGACCCTCTGGAGGAGCTCTGGGCACCACCCCTAGGGTGGAGATGGATAAGGGAGTGGCCACTCCCCTTTCCATTGTCCATTTTCACGCCAAAGCAGGGACTAGAGGTCCCTGAACCAGTGCAAACTGATTTATGCAGGGAGGGCACCAAATGTGTCCTTCAAAGCACACCAGTGGCTTGGGAGGCTACCGTACCCATTCCATGTAACACCTATGTACCCCCCAACCAAAGGAAATATTTTGTTCTGCCTTCCTTGGCTTGAACTATTCAAGCAGCGGGAGGGCAGAAACCCATCTTAGGGCGGCAGCAGCTTGGACTGCCCGGAAAACCACAGAAAGATGGTAGGAGCAATGCTGGGGTGAAATATACCATCTTGCAGTTAGATAAAGAACAGGGAGGATTGGCTCTACCAGATTTCTTTCTAAATCACCAGGTTACATGGCTGGATTTAATGATTAAAATGAGTATGGTGGATGGGGGCTCAGGTGGGGGGTCTCAATACTTTCTTTTTTTTTTTAATAAGGAAAATGGTACAGGAGGGTGGAGGTAGCTTGCCCATTTTTCTAAAGATGATAAATCTGACGAAAAGAACGAAATATAAGTTGTTAAGTGATATTTCCTTTTTTTTTTTTTTTTTTTTTTTTTTTACAAAAGTCTTTTTAGGTTAAGACAGATTCCGTCCTGTCATAAGTTGGTTAGGCTACAGAATTGTCAGGGGTTCGACCTGGCAATCCTGGAAAATATTTGCAAGATCTGGAACTCCAAAGGGTATTCGACATTGGGTGATTTCTTTTTAGGCACACAGCTTGCTACGTGGGTAGAGGTAAATCTGAGTTGGGGCTGTCACCTAAGCTTTGGTATAGTTAACTCAATTTAAATGTTTGATAAATGGCAGTCTTTAAGAGAAGCACCATTTCTCAGAAGCGATTATTAAATTGTGGTTTAAAAGTCAATTAGGAGGACGTGGCCTGGCCGCGGAAGAAGATGGCTGCTTACTAAGAGAGCTCCGTGTGCCGGAGGAAAGAGGCAGCGGAGCCCCAGGAGCTGGAGGGGAGAATCGCTACACGCTTCCCTGCTCTTGCCCGTGCCAGTGGCGTCCCGAGCCTTGATCCTCTGCTCGCGCTGCCCCCGGAGTCCC
The DNA here is from genome assembly GCF_031143425.1 of Pleurodeles waltl. Classification (NCBI taxonomy): domain Eukaryota; kingdom Metazoa; phylum Chordata; class Amphibia; order Caudata; family Salamandridae; genus Pleurodeles; species Pleurodeles waltl. The sequence goes on along the minus strand of NC_090450.1, from coordinate 68,208,260 downwards.
GTGCAGGCCTACCACTTGAAGAGTAAGATCCAGGCCTAGAGCCACGGGCTCAGTTTCAGCCTGGGAGACTGGAACTGTTGATTGCCGCTGCCAACCGGGGGAGGCGTACAGGGACATCTGGGACCGGAGCATCGACGGGGGTGTTCCTCCCCCACCTCCCTCTTGCCCTCCCCCAAATAGATCACATCTACATTGCCCAGGGGAGCGACACACTGCATGCTTGCGGCTGGAGGCTTGCAGAGGGCTCACCCACTTGCCCCCTCCATTGACTATTTCTACACTGGGAGACCCCGTGCCCAACTGCCACTCGAGGTGCAGGATCCGGGCCTAGAGCCACGTAAGGAGCCAAGGACTTGGTTCTCGCCGGGGCCCAGGAGGGTAGACCTGCTGCCTGACGCCACCCAACAGGAGATGCAAACAACAGCACCTGGGGCTGGAGCATCAATGGGGGAGTCCCCCCAACCCCCACGGCCACACCTATGACGCTCGGGGGGTCAACACCATATTTTGTATGCCAGCAGTGCTTGAGCCCCGCTGAACACAATTACACCATCCGACGGGGGTCCCCCCCCATGCCGGAGGGGTCTCGCTCTGGCCCGCCGAAGCCCCATTATCTTTCTTTCTTCCTGACTGGAGGCCTACTGCGCTGCAACTTCCCAGAGGTGGACCCCACCCCTGAAGGCTCACCCTATGTAGGAAGCAGGCTCTATATACTATATCAAAATTTGATATAGGGCCTTATTGCGACCTTGACAGAGGTGTTTCCTCCATCATAAATGTAACTGATATCCCATCCACCATATTACAATCTCCATTGATGTAGTGATATTTGTGTGTTGACCACTGACTTCTTAGCTGCCCACTGTCACTTTAGTGGTCAGTAGTTAGAGACTCCATTTTGTATTCTGCCTAGACTCCATTTTGTGTTCAGCTTAGCTTCACTGCCACGTTAGAGGTGTGAGTACTTTTCCGAACAAACATGTTATGCAATGTGTTTTCTATTTTTGCGTGTTCTCTTTCTCACCGAAAAGCTATGACATATTATCACCTAAGAACTAGTACATAATATGGAGGAGTTAGACAGTCAGCACAATAAGAATGTGCCAGACTGATGTTTATAGTGCAAGCAGGGAACGGTTTGACTTTGGGAGGAGTGCCTTGGAATTCTGGCAAGGTTCCAACGCATTTCTTTCAAAGCTTACTTAAACTAGCCAGCATTTTTGAATATTTATTTTTGTAATGGGAGGGGTTTTTCTAGGAAGCCTCTTCTCCGGTTCTTTAGGATATAAAAAGATGGTCCTGCTCAGTAGTGGGGAATTCCGAGACCTCGGTCTGGATTTAGACATCGAATGCCTGACACCTGTCCCATGAGGGTGGAGATCTCTTTCTCGTAGTTGAACGGGATCATCTTCTTGCTGGCAGTAGAAAGATGAAGAATCTGACAGACCATATGGTGATTAATGTTTATTAATTAGTTGCTTTCCAGTGTGTATGAATATATATCTATATATCAATATAAGTGTTTGTATCCTTGCATGTATATATTCGCTGTTCATAGATTGAAGATTCTTTATACATGGTCTTATGTTATTGTTGCACATTTTGAGAGTAAACTTTTTACTATTCAAACCTTCCTTACTAACCTTTCAAAAAGCTATAATAAATGTCTTCTCCAGATTAAGAAGTGCATTCCAGAGAATCTTTTCGACTCCTTTCAGTGTGTATATTTTGTCTCAGTCAAAATAAAGCAATAATTTATGGCGTAGGTCGGCAATGGAAGGGTTTGTAGGTCAAAAGTGTACATTTAAAAGTGAAAACATGTTTGGAAGGAAGACTAAAGCATCTGCTTCTAAAAACGTGTGTGAAACGAGTGATTTTCAAATTCCTGGATGGTGCTGTGCACCTAATGATGAGTTAGCTAGTGAATTTTCACATTTAGCTGGTTTATCAGAAAGCTGGGACGAATGTTTGGATGAAGCAGAACCAGCTGATGTTTTGTTTTGCTTAAGAAAAGTACCGGGTGAAGGGAATAATCTTTCAGTTCTTGGCAGACAAGGGTGGATCTGCCTACAGAAAAATGTGTGACAAATATAAACTTTTAGAAAAGGTAAATGAGCAACTGGATAAGCAGCTTGTGGATTCATAGAATAGTGTTACTATGTTGTCTTGCCAAAATAAATTATTACAAGATAAGGCAGACACGTATCAAACCATTGCAGAACAAGCTGCGATCAAAATAGCTCAGAACAGATATCGTAAACGTAGAGGAAGGATAAATCAGAAAAAAGTTAATTTAGTCATTGCTAATGCTGGTTTGGATTGGTGCCCAGATTCGTCTTGGATGGATAGCGTTTGGACCGGCAGTGAGCCGTCAAACTCTAGTGAAGAGGAGAGTGAAAAAGGTGGGGAACACGGGGACTTACATGAGCACAATTTTGTGCGTGCGCAGCCAATTTTTAGACGAAAATTGCAGCAATCACCACAAGATCCAGCAGGAGTTTCATTACATGCTTTAGAAGATTACACTCAGCAAGAAGTAAATGACATTATGGATCGTTTTAAACATAGAACAGGGGAGTCTGTAGTTTGGGTTGTGAGGTTGTTTGAATCTGGTGGTTCTGGTGTTATGTTAGTGACTATCGCAAGTTCTGTACTGCTGATCCAGTATTATAGGAACAGTTCAGGGGTTTTCAAGGAGACCACTAGACTACTCTGTTACAACTAGTTGTTGATGGACGTAATTTGAAGTACCTCACTGATTCAGAGTGGCCTCCCAATGAGAAACCCTGGTATACTTACATGATGCAATGCAAAGAATTAAAGAAGAGGCAATTAAATCTCCCATTTTCTTGGCCAATGCACACCAATTTTTAGATGGACAGCTTACTGAGCCAATAACAAATAACATAATTTGCCTTTCTCCACCTGCCTATAAGCAAGTAATTAAGAGTTTATTAATCAATCAGACAGGGCAGGCATTGAAAGATCTACTAGAAGCGGTCAGAGAGTTAGGTGAATTAGGAATTTGTGATAAGCCTGAGAGATCTTCAAGGTCTGAGGGTCACACAGATAACAACAGAGAGGCATATTTATACTCCGTTTGCACCGAATTAGCGTCATTTTTTCTTTTAACTCTAATTCAGTGCAAAACTAACTCCATATTTATACTTTGGTGCTAGACCCGTCTAGCGCCAAATTTATGGAGTTAAAGTCATTTTTTGGAAGTGGAGACCTACCTTGCCTTAATGGGATGCAAGGTAGGCGTTCCCGTGCAAAAAATGACTATGGCCTTAACGCCATATTTAGGGGCATATTTATACTCTGGTACATATTCATACTCTGAACCGAATTAACGTAATTTTTTTTTTTACTCTAATGCGATGCAAAACTAACTCAATATTTATACTTCAGTGCTAGATCCGTCTGTCACCAAGGCCCTGATTTATACTTTTTTTGTGCCGCATTAATGTCATTTTTTTACGCAAAAGTGGCGCAACCTTACAAAATATTGGCCCTTATTTATACTTTTTGCTGCAAAACTGCACTAACTCAGTTTTGCACCAAAAAGTGTAGGCTAGAGTAAAAAAAAAAAAAGACTTTAGTCAGGTAGGGCTGGCGGTATAGAAAAAGAGGGTTTAGCACAAAAAAAATGACTTTAGGCAGGATAGAGTAAAAAAAAAAAAAAAAACTCTAACCAGATTAGCGTCATTTTATGGTGCTAAACCTACCATGCCACATGACTCCTGCCTTAGAAAAGGCAGGAGTCATGGCCACCACCCCAATGGCCAGCACAGAGAACAAGGGTCCCCTGGGTATGGCCATTGCACCCTGTGCCATGTATGGGGGCCCATTTCAGGGCTCCCTATGGCACTTTCCAAAAATAAAATGCAATCTTACCTGTACTTACCTGGGATGGGGTCCCCCATCCTCCACAGTCCCTTTGGTATGGGTGGCGGTGCCCCTAGGGCCTGGGGAGGGCACCTGTGGGCTTATTTCATGGTGTTCCACCATGGAAATAGGCCCACAGGTCCCCTGACGCCTGCCCTGACCCAGGCTTTAAACACTGGGGAAAAGCAAGCTTTGCACCATTTTTATACCCCTCCTCCCTCCCTAGCACCATTTTTGCATTAGAGTATAAATATAGTGTTAAGGCCATAGAGTCATTTTTTGCGCAGGAACGCCTACCTTGCATCTCATTAAGGTAAGGTAGGTTTCCACTTACAAAAAATGACTTTAACTCCTTAAATTTGGTGCAAGACGGGTCTAGCACCAAAGTATTAATATGGAGTTAGTTTTGCACTGAATTAGAGTAAAAAAAAAATTACGCTAATTCAGTTTAAACATAGTATAAATATGCCCCTTAGCGTCAAAAAATGACGCTAATCTGGTTAGTCATTTATTTTGAATCTAACCTGCCTAACGTTTTTTTTTTTTTACACTAGCCTACCCTTTGCACCGGCTTGCACCATTCCATAAATATGGTGGCCAGCTGGTGCTAAAAATTGGTGCAAGCCGTTGCAAAGCTTTTTGGTGCAAAACTGCATTAGTGCAGTTATGCACCAAAAAGTATAAATAAGGCCCCAAGTGTCTAGAAAAGACATGTTTACGGCGCTACTAAAGATGGTGTAAAAAAATAATAGATTGATGGGATAGATACCAAGAGCTTGGGGGAAATGTATCGAAAAAGGATCTGAGATCAAAAGGAAAGCAGCAAAAAGATAAACAAGCAAGATATCAAGTGTGAAACGCAGAGCCAGTTACAGATATCAAGGGAAGGAAAGGGAGAAAAATATTTCCTCACGAGAGAGTGAGGCAAACCTGGACAGTGACTAGTTAACTTTTGAGAACAGAGACTGGGGCGAGCCTGCTCGCGAATGTGAAAGCATATATCCAGATCTCACTTAGGCAAAAATTGACAAGGTTAAATCAGACTAGGAAACTGTCCAAGCTCCGGTACAACATTGGGCTCATCGAGATAACAGACCTTATGTTGATTTAGAAATACATTGGAAACACAAAAATGTGCAAAAAGTTTGAGCCTTAATTGACACCAGAACGGAGGCCTCTTTGGTTTATGGGAACCCTAAGAAGTTTATCGGACCGCATTACACCATCACAGGCCTGGGGAGGGGGGTGAGGGGGGGGGGACAGACACCTGCTGTACAAACCACAGTACAAATGAAAATAGGGAGAACAGCAAAAAAAGAATATACTGTGCTGATTGTGCCTCTTTTGGAATGCATACTTGGAATTGACATTTTGAGAGGAATGGCTTTGTATTTGGATGATGGTTTTTATCAGTTTGGAATAAAAAGATACATTGCAGTGGCTGCCATGAAAGTGGGCCGTTTAAAAATCCCCCCCTGGGAAGGTGCCCTTGGCAACTAAAGTAATTTATTTGAAACAGTACCACATTCCTGGAGGGCATGATGAAATAAGTGAAACTATAAAAGACATGATTGAGGCTGGTGTAGTAGCTCCAACTACTACTGAATGGAACAATCCTGTATGGCCCGTGCGTAAACCGTACAGGCGGAACAGAATGACAATTGATTGCCCCGAGCAGAATAAACATACGCCTCCGTTGACAGGTGTGGTCCCAGACACCATCACTTTGATTGAACAGATACAGAAACATACAGGGACATGGTATGCCACTATCAACATAGCCAACAAATTCTTCTCTATACCCTTGGCACCAGAATGCCAAAAGCAATTTTCGTTCTCCCACTGCGGCAGGCAATTTAAGATGTTTTCTTTGCCAATGAGGTACATACATAGTCCCACTATCTGTCACCGGCTGGTGGCAGAGCACCTGGATGAAGTATCTGTCATTCCAGGAGTGCAACTGACCCATTACATTGATGATGTGATGATTTAGGGAGAGACTGAAGAACAGGTGCAGATTCAGTTGGAGAGAGTAGTGGAACTCTTGCAGAGTAAGGGGTGGATGATTAACACCGATAAGACACAAGGACCTTCCCAAAATGTGAAGTTTCTAGGCATTCAGTGGAATCAGGGGCCCAGAGAGGTGTTACCACAAGCAAAGCAAAATATTCTTGAGTTTGCCACACCCTGCACTAAGCAGGAGACACAGAAATTCATTGGATTGTTTGGTTTTTGGAGACAGTACATCCCTCATTTGAGTCAGATCTTGGCACCTCTGTACAAAGTGACAAGGATGAAACATGAGTTTGAATGGGGTGAAGAGCAGCAGTGTGCTTTTGATTTGGCAAAGGAAGCAATTCAGCAGGCCTTAGAGACTTGTGGCCAGTGGAGGAGGGAGACATTGAGTTGCATGTAACTGTTCAGGGACAATATGCAAATTGGAGTATGTGGCAAAAACAGGGAAGGATGAGGGTGCCCTCGGGGTTTTGGACCAGAAAACTACCTGACTCTGGGGAGCGCTATACTCCTTTTGAAAAACAGCTTTTGGCCTGTTATTGGGCTCTAGTGGATACTGAGCAAATAACACTAGGTCATATTGTAATTCTGAGACCTGAAATACCAATCATACAGTGGGTGATGAGTTCAGTTAAATCTCACCGTATAGGACATGCACAAGAGGCTAGCATCATACACTGGAAACGGTACATACAAAACAGGGCTGGAGTAGGACCGACAGGCACTGCAGCCCTACATGAACAGGTGTCACAAGCTCCTATACAGGATGAAGAGAGAGTGCAAGAGGTACCACAGGTAAAAGAGTCACCAGTAAGATGGGGTGCGCTATTTGAATCCTTGTCCCCAGAGGATAAGAAACATGTATGGTTCATCCAAATATGTGGTTACCAAAAGACATTGGAAAGTAGTGTCATACAATCCAGTTACCAAAATGTTGCTGACCACCACCGGAGAAGGGGAAAGCCAATATGCAGAGTTGTTCGCTGTTTATCAGGATCTCAAGCAAGAGCTGCCTAGGACTTGTCATATTTACACTGATTCTTGGTCCACTGCCAATGGGTTAGCCACCTGGCTTCCCACATGGCATGCACATAACTGGTTTCTCCACTCAAAGGAGGTGTGGGGCAAAGAGTTGTGGCAGGAAATTTGGGAAATGCTAGAACAAAGTAAAGTCACAGTTTATCACGTGGATGCTCATTGTCCCATTGACTCAATAGAACGATGGTTCAATTCCCTTGCAGACGATAAAGCCAACATTTCAGAGACAGAAGTTGCAATACCAGATTCAGACTCGGTTGGATGGCTAAATGGGCGCACCAAAAATGTGGACACCTGGGAGAAAAAGCCACTTACAGGTGGGCGGAGATTAGAGGGATGCACATTCCTCTAGATTTTATAAAAACTGTAATTTTGCATTGTCCTATTTGTCAGCACACACAACAGAGATCTGTCCCACAAACAGTTAAAGATCAATTGGGGAGAGGAAAATTACCAGGACAGATATGGCAAATTGATTACATTGGACCACTACCAATTAGTTGCAGGTGTCAATATGCCTGCACCATAGTGGACATTTATTCTGGATACCTGATTGCTGTCCCTTGCAAACGTGCTACTCAGCACAATACTATCAGAACTCTGGACTTGTTAATTTTATACTATGGAGTACCACTCCAGGTCCATAGTGGCAATGGGTCCCACGTCAAAGGGAAATTGGTGCAGGACTACTATTCTCAGCACAATATTGAGTGGATATATCATATACCTTACTATCCACAGGCCTCAGGACTAATTGAGAGAATGAATGGTTTACTGAAAGCTCAAATTGTCTGATGGAACTTTGAAAAACTGGAGAGAGCATTTGAATGAAGCCCTCCAGATTCTGAACAATAGACTATTAACAAATGCTGAAACACCTTTGATGCAAATGTTAACTCCAGATTTGCAAATACAACCACATGTGGCCCCCAATACCATCACATACTGGGAAATAAAACCTGGAGCCTTAGCTCCTCACTGAGCCACACCTGAATCTACAGGTCTTGACTTACATGCTTTACAAGCTTACAGACTGAAACCCCGAAACATAGCACTGTGTGAAACAGGTGTTGGAGTACAGATTCCCCCAGAGCATTTTGGATTGATTGCTCCCAGATCTAGGATGGCCCTCAAAGATATTCAGATTTTAGGGGGAGTGATTGATGCAGATTACCAAGGAGAAATCAAAGTTATTCTGTTAAATAGTGGAGAAGTTGACTTACTCATTCAAATTGGAGACAGAATTGCCCAACCTGTCATAATTCCAGTGTATGGAGGATTGGTGAGCAAGGGGACTGCCCCAGCCCTTCTTACTGTATGTGGGGAGGGAGGCTTTGGTTCCACTGATAAAAACCCTGGTACTAAAGTATGGGTTGAATCCCCAAATGGCCCTCCAGAACCCTCAGAAATTATAGCAAAGGGCCCCAATAATGTTCTGTTGATTATGAAACCAGGAAAGGAAAAATGGGAACATATTCCAGTTGATAACTGTTATTTGCGAGAATGATCATACTTGTTTCTTTTATAGATCATACTACAGCTTGATTTTGCCACGAGTGTTCCCTGTGGTCTCCTTTTGGGTGTGGGTGTGTGTGGGGTCGGGAGAGACCTAACACCCCCAATCTCAACTTGATTGATCGACCATGTCGTGCAACACCTTTACTGCATCTGAATGATATTTGGATTCATTTGGCGCAAACCGTGCTCAACAGATCTGACTTCTGCATAGCCACGATTCGAAGCACTGTGGATGTTTTGTCAACATGTTTGATCGCCATACCAACGCCAACAAGCATCTTGTTAGAAATTTTCAGTGCTACTAATCGTGATAAAGATGTGCAAGTGCATAATGTTGAAACCCACTTTAGTCCCTATAAGCATTGCAGGGACTGTCAGAAAACAACTGATAAAAAGTGGGACAATCTCACTCAGATAATTACCTACAACATTACTACTGGTGACATGTGTTACTACATGTCCTGCAATTCTCGTGACATTGGAAAATGCATTCAATTGCGCTTAGAAAAGAAAACATCAACCTCTCAAAACTTACCACAGGAACAGAGGGTATTGTGCTTTTACCGAACAGACAGACATGATTCGACATATTTTTGTAATATCTCGTCATATATTGACTGTAGCCAGTCACATTAAACATGTCAAGTTGCCAGTTGGTTGGCTGTTTTCGTGTGGAAACCTGACCTTCACTTACATTCCAGCTAACATAATGGGCGGGCTGTGTACTTTTACACGCCTGGGACTCATGATGTTTCCATCTAACTCTATACATACTCGTTATCCTAGAGATACTATGCACCTAGATGAAAATTGTGTCAGATATTCAATTATTATCCCAATCAGAGTATCTAAGCTTAAGTCTTTCTATTGTAGGCGTGCCTGGTTTAGCTGTATACAATACCAGGATGATCCATAAGTTAGCTTGTCCAATAGTTAAAAATATTAACCATACTTCTATTGCTTTATCTGAATTTTTACTAGATGTGTGTGGTACCAGGAAAGCTGCATTACAAAACAGAGCTGCTATAGACTATCTTTTGCTGAAACAACCATTGTTGCAATGAATTTGAAGGCATGTATTGTTTTAATCTTTCTGACCACTCTAAATCTATCCAGGCCCACATTGATACCCTACATACATTAGTGAAAGGGGTAAAGCAGGATATAGATCAGGGATGGTGGGACTGGTTATTTCAATGGTTACCTGATTTTGGACAATTACGCAAAGTTTTTGGTGGAATTTGTGTAGCATTATTTCTTATTATATCATTATGTTGCTGTGTACAATGTATACCTAATTTGCTTGGAATGTTTAGACCAAAAAAAGTTGATTTTAAACCTATAGGCTAGACGACTCACTAGTCAAAGGGTGGAATGTAGTGATATTTGTGTGTTGACCACTGAGTTCGTGTCACACCACTTTGCACCTGGCTTAGCTACCTACTGTCACTTTAGTGGTCACTAGTTATAGACTCCATTTTGTATTCAGCCTAGACTCCATTTTGTATTCAGTTTAGCTTCACTGCCACGTTAGAGGTGCGAGTACTTTTCCCTATAAACATGTTATGCAACGTGTTTTCTATTTTTGCATCTATCGAAGAGCTAGGACATATTATCACCTAAGAACTAGTACATAATATAGAGGAGTTAGGCAGTCAGTACGATAAGAATGTGCTAGACTGATGTTTATAGGGCAAGCAGGGAAGGGTTTGACTTCGGGAGGAGTGCCTTGGAATTCTGGCCAGGTTCCAACGCATTTCCTTTAAAACTTACCTAAACTAGCCAGCATTTTTTAATATTTCTTTTTTATGGGAGGGTCTTTTCTAGAAAGCCCCTTCTATGGTTTTTTAAGATACAAAAAGATGGCCCTGCTCAGCAGTGGTGAATTCTGAGACCTCAGTCATGATTTAGACGTCAAATGCCTGACACCTGTCCCGTGAGGGTGGAGATCTCTTTCTCGCAGTTGAACGGGGTCATCTTCTTGCTGGCAGGAGAAAGATGAAGCATCTGATAAACCCTACGGTGATGAATTTGTATTAATTATTTGCCTTGCAGTGTTATCAATATAAGTGTTTGTATCTTTGCATGTATATATTCGCTGTTCATAGATTGAAGATTCTTTATACATGCTCTTACGTTATTGTCGCACATTTTGAAAGTACACTTTTTACTATTCAAACCTTCCTTCACGAACCTTGCAAAAAGCTATAATAAATGTCTTCTTCAGATTGAGAAGAGCATTCAAGAGAATCTTTTCGACTCCTTTCAGTGTGTATATTTTGGCTCAGTCAAAAGTAAAGCAAAACAATTTAATATAATGGGATCGTAATACAGTGGATGGAATATCCGCCACATTTGTGATGGAGGAAAACCTCTCCGTCAATGTTGTAATAAGGCCCATAGTGTGCACAGAGTCCAGGGGTTCCCCAGAGGCTAAATAGATAATACAAATTCTATCTTTTGTGGTAGCGTGGTCGAACAATTAGGCTTATCAGAGGATGTGCAAATAATTAGTTGTACACACACAGACAATAGAAGAAGCACACACTCAATGACTTAACTCTAGACCAATTGTTTTTATATAGCAAAATATCTTTAATTTATTTCCAGAACCACAAGATTCAAGTTGCAGGTAAGCACGTTAATAAATATGTATTTTACATATGAATCAATATAACTGATTGGAATTGGTAAGTAATACAGTTTAGGAATAAATGGCAATAATCTGTTTTAAAAGTTGACAGTGCAATTTTCAGAAACAGTTCCTGGGGGGAGAAAAGTTAGTATGATTTACAGGTAAGTACTTAACTTACAGTTCCAGTCTCCGGGTGTTAGGTAGTCGACAGGTTGGTGTCCAAGTTAACCCAAAACACTCACCACCAGCAACACGAGGCCGGCCGGGTGCAGAGGTCAAATTTGAGGCTACACTGCTACAGCAACTACAATGGTAGGGTTGCCTTTGCCCGTCACATACCCCAGACCAGATAAGTATACCACTGTCCTGTACACAGCCAATGTCGAGTGAATCTGTGACTGTATCTCACCCTTCAACATTTTGGTTTTCCATGTACTGATTTTGATTGTTATGGCAGGCTTACGGATTGTGATCCTTGACGCCTGTTGTAGGAAAGTCCTTTTTTTTTGCCCGATCACCCCCACTCTTTCTGGATAGGTACTGGTGGTTACTGACTCTTGGCTGTGCCCTGGGTACTGCTTACCAGTCCCAGGGCCAGTGCTCTGTGTAAAATGGATATGCAAATTAGGCTAATTATAATTGGCTAAGTTAACCTACCTATAAGTCCCTAGTATATGGTAGGGCATGTAGGTTTAGGGACCACAGCATAGGTGGTGCACACCTAGGTGCATTGCTGAGGTGCCCAGTGTCATTTTAAAAGCAAGCCTGCCTTGCTGGCTGCTTTTAAATTAAAGTTATATGCAAATTCGACTTTGGAATTAAAGGTACTTCCAAAGTTTTAAACTACCTTATTTTTACATATAAGTCACCCCTAAGGTGTGCCCTATGTGCCCCTAGGGCTGGGTGCCATGTAACTATAAGCAGGGACTTTATAAAAATAGATTTATAAGCCCTGGTGAGGTAAAAACAGCCAAATTCGTTTTTCCCTCATTGAAGTAAATGGCCTTCATAGGCTAGAATGGGCAGACTTTATTTTAAATTTTAAAGTCTCCTTAAATGTTACATACCAAGAATTTGGTATCAAATTGATTGTTATAATAAATCCCACAACTTCCAGTTGTTGGATTTAATATAACTAGTGCAGGTAAAAAGTTTAGACTTTACCTAAAAAGTTGCCAATTTCAGCTCTGCATTGTTTTTGCTGCTGTGCTCTGATTGGCCAGCCTGCAGCAGCTTCTGCCAGGCCACTTTAATGAGGTGTGAAGTGGCCTGGCTTTACACAAAGGAATGTGCTTGGGGGAGAGAATCTCCCCTCAGCAGATGGGGAAGCAGGAAGGGGGAGGGCTGCCAAACTGGTCTTCAAAGGCAGAGAAGGACATCTGGAGCACCCAGCAACACCCCCACATCCTGCAACCCCAGACAGCTAGGTGCCCCCTTGATTAGATTAGGAGAGGGCAGAAGAGGGGTGTGTTTATGATTTTTAGCCACACCAGTGGGTGGGCTCAGCCAGATCTCTCCTCCAAAAATCAGAATCATCCATTTTGGATTTTTAGAGACTATTGCCTTCTGGGATGGATTTTTGCCACACTTCCCAGGAAGTGGTCATCACAGGGGGACGACCCTGTCCCTGATTGGAGGACCAGGGCCCCCCTGCTTTTCACCCAGGAGCAAGGATAAAACTGGCAGACCTGCACCCACGCCTCAGATCCCCACCAAATTTCAAGAAGAAAGAACTACAAGGAGAAGAAGGACTGCCCTGCTGGACCCCTGGCCTGCACCTGGACCCTGCACTCAGAAAGACTGCACCAGCTGCACACTTGGGCTTCACCACAAGAAGGACTTTGCCTGGCTTCCACTGGTTCAAGGAGGGACTCCCTGTTTGCTACAGGTGAAAAATTGCTAACCAGAGTCCCCTGCACCAACTCCTGAAAAAGTGACCAGCTGACCACTGCCCAGTGGCCAAAAAGGAGTTTGCGCCAGGTGCACTCTGGGAGTTGAAGTCCGCACTTCCCAAGGACCATCACAGAACTTCTGGACCCTTGGGGTGAGCTGTGGACCCCAAAAGAACCTTAAAAGAACATCTGGGTGAAGCCCCAGAAGTTTGGAAAAGATTGGAGAAATTTTAGAAAAAAGCTCCATAAAGTGACCGACTCGACGCGGAAATTCTAGCCGGCTTGCCTCAACCGCGACCCGGCCTGACTTCGTGGTTCGTCCCGGTCAAGAAAAACATCCGAAAAAAAGACTAAGTCCGAACGTAAAAAGTTGACCGGGACCTTCCAGCCATCGTATCCGAGAAGGGCTCCACGGACGTCGGATCAAGATCCAGGTTTACCCCGGTCGAAGGATTTTCATCTCGAAAAAAACGACTACGTCCGAAGGTAGAAATCACCACCGAGGAAACCGACTTCGCGTATCCGGACAAGGGCTCCAGGAGGTCGGATCCAACTGGCAGGTTCGTCCCGGTGAAGAAAAACTTCAAAATAAAGACTAAGTCAGAAGGTAACTTTTTAACCGAGGCTTCCCGCGACCTGTAGCCGAGCAGGGCTCCATCGCGGTCGGCCTGAAAGTTTGACTTTGTCCCGGTCCTGGTGCAACCAGATGACCCGATTGGCGCTTTTTGTTTCTATGCGCTAGAAAATAATAATACTTTAAAAATTCATATCTCCGGTTCCCCTGAACCGATTTTAATCGTTTTTGTGTCATTTTAAAGATAAAAATATAAGCTATTTTTATAAATTGGTTTTGGATTTTTAAACTGTTTCCTGTGTTTTATTTAATTACTGTTTTGTGATATTTGAATGCTTTACACTTTGTCTCCTAAGTTAAGCCTTGACGCTCGATGCTAAGCTACCAAGGGTAGAGCTGGGATTAATTTACTGAGACCTAACTGTACTTTTGTGGAGGTTTGTGGCTTGTTGCTAGGTGTAGGTACCTACCTGCCCTATCAATAACCCATTTTCCAACACCTGTCCTCTCCCACAAGCTGGGATGTTGTCTGTTGCTTGCGGTTGATGATTGTTCATGACTGCAATGGCTAGACGGTTGTATCTTCTGACTCCCCAATACAGCGCGGTCACTGTCACCAGGGTCCCAGGGAGTGTAGAGCCCCGTTATCCTGTTTTGTAAGACCAAGGCCTGTATGGGGCCCAGAGGTACCATCCCCACACTTAGGCCCCCACACACGCCTAGGCATCCACACTCTTCCCCCTTTAGCCTCCATGAACTGGAACCAATTTAGAGGGACATACATCGCCGCTACCCTCTGACTTGTGTTTACCAGCCCAACCGTGACCCCTAAGCCCCTGTCTATGTGCCAGACATTGGAACCCTTATGGCTGCCACCCGGCCCTGTGGCCCTGCCCCACGCCATGCTGTGATTCCATCTACCATCAATACTGATACCTGCCCGGGGCCTAGCACCCCCCCCCCACCCTAATCCAAACCCCACCACCTGGCCACATCACCGGAGTCGTCTTGAGCCCCTATCACGGAGCTCCCATTCCACATCCTGAATCATGCAGTCCCATTCTGGCACAACAGGGACGCTCCCGCCCCAACCCCACCTCCATCACCTATTATGCAATACCCCTCTGCCCCAGCACCCTTTAGGTCCCATGCGGGCAGCCGCGGTGAGTGCGGGCCCCCCTGCGCTCACCAACTGGCCTTATGGGTCTCCCGTAATACTCCATTGCCCCGGTTATGGCTGTGCCACGCACTGCTTATCCACGGTTCTAGCTGCTGACGTGCATTCCTCTCTACATTCTCACCAGTCCTCCTCCTACTGACGATTCCACCATAAAGCGGAGTGGTCCCGGGGACACGATGACGCAGTTTCACCCGACGCACAGCCCCTGCCTGTTGAGGCAGTGAACCCTCATTGTCCATCTTCCGACCTGAGCAAGACTGAGCATCCTCCTCGTCCCATCCTGGGGTTAGAGACATTACCCCACTCAATGAAGACGTAGCCTGCTGCCTCTCCCCAACCCCTCCTAGTTCTTCGGTGCCCGTCCTCAACCTCATGCAGCACCTCCAGCTCCCTTGATTCACTGGAATTGGCTATACTATCAGTTCCACCACCACCCCTCCGCCCCACGCGCAGGGCCTCTGGCATGTGGGCCCGCAGGTTTAGGCTCCCAGTTAGAAGTTCCCAACTTGCAACGGGGTTTTCACATTACTCCGACACTACCTTCGTGTTACTCCTCCCCCTCTTCCCTTGATCCCACCTGCCTATATCTCACTGCTTCTCCACCCCTTGACCACCGTACCCCCTTCACCGTTAGACCCCTAACACCCAGTCCTCCCTATTACACCAGCGATCCCATACCCTGTCCTTGACCTTCAGCAATAATACTGCATACGGTGATCGAGAGACAACCTCCCACCCCCGGCTCCTCATTCTCTGCTCAACACTCTTGCTGCAACCCCTCCTCCCCCACCTCTCTCCCACTGGGTCCCTCGACTCACCCTTCCACCCCGGATCCTTTCCCCCTCGCTACAGTCAACCCAAATCACTGTCCAGATGTCACAGACTGTGCCCGCATATCCACCCCCTACCCTGAACATTATCTTATGGAATGTTCACTGCCTCACTTACTATAGCAAGCAGAAGAAAATACTAGCCTACCTACAGTCCCAAAGGGCAGATATTGCCCTACTACAGGAAACACACTTGTCTCAACTCGAATCTGACAAACTGTGTTGCGATTGGGTGGGACGTTCAATTCACAGCAGCTGCCCATCAGCTTCAACATCCTCCACAGGCCTAACTAGGAGGTGCAGCATTGCCATCCTTTTTCCGGAAACCTTTACCCCCTCACTATACTAAAAACACGGTCAGACACCCACGGTCGCTACGTCTTTACCAAAGTCAAGATTGGGGAGAGAACCATATGTCTCGGCTTGGTCTACGCCCCCCACGGGTGCCAAGCGTCCTTTCTTTCTCTACCTTAATCGCCTCCTTACTGAAAACTCCTCACACAATCTCCTGTGAAGGGACTGGAACCTCACCCCTGATCCTGTGCTCGACCCCACGGGTCCCCTAGTCACCATAATCAAGCAGACAGGGCCCTCCTGTAGGAGGCTGGACTGGCTTGTAGTGAGTACCAAGGGGTACTTACACCTTGCACCAGGCCCAGTTATCCCTTATTAGTGTATAGGGTGTCTAGCAGCTTAGGCTGATAGATAATGGTAGCTTAGCAGAGCAGCTTAGGCTGAACTAGGAGACGTGTGAAGCTACTACAGTACCACTTAGTGTCATATGCACAATATCATAAGAAAACACAATACACAGTTATACTAAAAATAAAGGTACTTTATTTTTATGACAATATGCCAAAGTATCTTAGAGTGTACCCTCAGTGAGAGGATAGGAAATATACACAAGATATATATACACAATAGCAAAAATATGCAGTATAGTCTTAGAAAACAGTGCAAACAATGTATAGTTACAATAGGATGCAATGGGGAAACATAGAGATAGGGGCAACACAAACCATATACTCCAAAAGTGGAATGCGAACCACGAATGGACCCCAAACCTACGTGACCTTGTAGAGGGTCGCTGGGACTATTAGAAAATAGTGAGAGTTAGAAAATTAACCCTCCCCAAGACCCTGAAAAGTGAGTGCAAAGTGCACCAAAGTTCCCCTAAGGACAAAAGAGTTGTGTTAGAGGAATAATGCAGGAAAGACACAAACCAGCAATGCAACAACTGTGGATTTCCAATCTAGGGTACCTGTGGAACAAGGGGACCAAGTCCAAAAGTCACAAGCAAGTCGGAGATGGGCAGATGCCCAGGAAATGCCAGCTGCGGGTGCAAAGAAGCTTCGACTGGACAGAAGAAGCTGAGGTTTCTGCAGGAACGAAAAGGGCTAGAGACTTCCCCTTTGGTGGACGGATCCCTCTCGCCTTGGAGAGTCGTGCAGAAGTGTTTTCCCACCGGAAAGACGCCAACAAGCCTTGCTACACGCAAATCGTGCGTTTGGCGTTTTTGGACGCTGCTGGGGCCCAGGAGGGACCAGGAGGTCGCAAATTGGACCTGCAGAGAGAGGGGACGTCGAGCAAGACAAAGAGCCCTCACTGAAGCAGGTAGCACCCGGAGAAGTGCCAGAAACAGGCACTACGAGGATGCGTGAAACGGTGCTCGCCGAAGTTGCACAAAGGAGTCCCACGTCGCCGGAGACCAACTTAGAAAGTCGTGCAATGCAGGTTAGAGTGCCGTGGACCCAGGCTTGGCTGTGCACGAAGGATTTCCGCCGGAAGTGCACAGGGGCCGGAGTAGCTGCAAAGTCGCGGTTCCCAGCAATGCAGCCCAGCGAGGTGAGGCAAGGACTTACCTCCACCAAACTTGGGCTGAAGAGTCACTGGACTGTGGGGGTCACTTGGACAGCGTCGCTGGATTCGAGGGACCTCGCTCGTCGTGCTGAGAGGAGACCCAAGGGACCGGTAATGCAGCTTTTTGGTGCCTGCGGTTGCAGGGGGAAGATTCCGTCGACCCACGGGAGATTTCTTCGGAGCTTCTGGTGCAGAGAGGAGGCAGACTACCCCCACAGCATGCACAAGCAGGAAAACAGTCGAGAAGGCGGCAGGATCAGCGTTACAGAGTTGCAGTAGTCGTCTTTGCTACTATGTTGCAGGTTTGCAGGCTTCCAGCGTGGTCAGCGGTCGATTCCTTATCAGAAGGTGAAGAGAGAGATGCAGAGGAACTCGGCTGAGCTCATGCATTCGTTATCTCAAGTTTCCCCAGAGACAGAGACCCTAAATAGCCAGAAAAGAGGGTTTGGCTACCTAGGAGAGAGGAAAGGCTACTAACACCTGAAGGAGCCTATCAGCAGGAGTCTCTGACGTCACCTGGTGGCACTGGCCACTCAGAGCAGTCCAGTGTGCCAGCAGCACCTCTGTTTCCAAGATGGCAGAGGTCTGGAGCACACTGGAGGAGCTCTGGACACCTCCCAGGGGAGGTGCAGGTCAGGGGAGTGGTCACTCCCCTTTCCTTTGTCCAGTTTCGCGCCAGAGCAGGGGCTAAGGGGT
The DNA here is from genome assembly GCF_031143425.1 of Pleurodeles waltl. Lineage (NCBI taxonomy): Eukaryota > Metazoa > Chordata > Amphibia > Caudata > Salamandridae > Pleurodeles > Pleurodeles waltl. The sequence continues at coordinate 68,190,133 of NC_090450.1, read as the reverse complement.
CCCTGAACCGGTGTAGACTGGCTTATGCAGAATTGGGCACATCTGTGCCCAACAAAGCATTTCCAGAGGCTGGGGGAGGCTACTCCTCCCCTGCCTTCACACCATTTTCCAAAGGGAGAGGGTGTCACACCCTCTCTCAGAGGAAGTTCTTTGTTCTGCCATCCTGGGCCAGGCCTGGCTGGACCCCAGGAGGGCAGCTGCCTGTCTGAGGGGTTGGCAGCAGCAGCAGCTGCAGTGAAACCCCAGGAAGGGCAGTCTGGCAGTACCAGGGTCTGTGCTACAGACCACTGGGATCATGGAATTGTACCAACAATGCCAGGATGGCATAGAGGGGGCAATTCCATGATCATAGACATGTTACATGGCCATATTCGGAGTTACCATGGTGAAGCTACATATAGGTAGTGACCTATATGTAGTGCACGCGTGTAATGGTGTCCCCGCACTCACAAAGTTCAGTGAATTGGCTCTGAACAATGTGGGGGCACCTTGGCTAGTGCCAGGGTGCCCTCACACTAAGTAACTTTGCACCTAACCTTTACCAGGTAAAGGTTAGACATATAGGTGACTTATAAGTTACTTAAGTGCAGTGTAAAATGGCTGTGAAATAACGTGGACATTATTTCACTCAGGCTGCAGTGGCAGGCCTGTGTAAGAATTGTCAGAGCTCCCTATGGGTGGCAAAAGAAATGCTGCAGCCCATTGGGATCTCCTGGAACCCCAATACCCTGGGTACCTCAGTACCATATACTAGGGAATTATAAGGGTGTTCCAGTAAGCCAATGTAAATTGGTAAAAATGGTCACTAGCCTGTCAGTGACAATTTGGAAAGAAATGAGAGAGCATAACCACTGAGGTTCTGATTAGCAGAGCCTCAGTGAGACAGTTAGTCACTACACAGGTAACACCTTCAGGCACACTTATGAGCACTGGGGCCCTGGGTTACCAGGGTCCCAGTGACACATACAACTAAAACAACATATATACAGTGAAAAATGGGGGTAACATGCCAGGCAAGATGGTACTTTCCTACACCTCCTTCATGACATCCTGGCTGACCATGGCCTGATCGATCCATGGCGCCTCACCCACCCACGGTACAGGGTATATACATTAATCTTCCCGGTTCACAGTACTCAATCCAGTATAGATTACTTCTTGACCTCCCAGAAGACAGTAGCACGGCTTTTATGACTCTCGAGTCCTTGAAGCCGCACTCTCAGACCACTCTCCCGTCCTTCTTAAAATGGACCTGGGTCTCTCCACCCTGGGACATAAGCCATGGAGACTGAATACCTCATGGTACCATACTCCTCAAGGCAAAACCCAACTACGATCCACCTGTCTTGCTGACAACAAGGGCTCGGACTCGTCCCCTAGAATGCTATGAGCAGCTGTGAAAGCTACCCTTCGGGCCAACTGATGAGGGATGCAGCCCTCGCCAGTGCACACCAACGCTCCCAGCAGAAGGACCTGGAAGCACAGGTATTGAACCATATGCGCCTATATACCACAGATCCCTCCTCAACTAATCGCAGCAAGCTGGAGCTGGCCATAATGGACCTCAACACCCTCTATACCTCTAAAGCCGAATACGCTCTTCAGAGATTGAAAGGGCATCACTATGAACACAGAGAGAAGAGCCTTTTGGCAGCGCAGGTTCGCCAGCAGGAAGCAGCGCTAGCCATCCCAGCCATTCAAGCCTCCAAAGGAGACATCCTCACCTGCCCCCAAGATTTTGTCCATGAGTTTGCCTCCTTTATCTGGCCCATTACACCCCCGAAACGACAGTTGACCCCTCATGCCTCACTGCATTCCTGGCTGGCCTTCGCCTGCCCAGACTCACAGAGGAGGGCAGACACTTGCTGCAGGGAGAGATTAGCAAGGATGAAATCACACAGGTCATTACCAGGCTCCCATACCACAAATCACCAGGTGAGGATGGATTCCCAGCGGCATTCTACAAATCGGCGGGTGAGGATGTGGTACATTCATTATTCAAGGCCTTTCGGGCCCTTGGCTGGCACCCTTGGCCCCATCTCCAACATTACGACCATAGCGGTCCTCCCCAAACAGGCCAGGGACCCCTTATTATGCGGTAGTTACAGACCCATCTCCCTCCTGAACAGAGCCATTAAAATTTTGGCTGGAATATTGGCAGGACGGCTGCGGAAGGTCATACATCCCTCATCCACCACACGTTTGTGCCTAGCCGCTCTTCTGCGAATCATCTATGCACCTTGGCCCACATGCTCTGGTCCGCCAGGGATTCACACGGCCAAGTCCTAGCCCTTTCTCTGGAGGTGGAAAAAAGCGTTTGACAGAATAGAGTGGTGTTACCTTTTCCAGGTCTTACACCATTTCGGCCTGGGTGACGATTTTATAACCAAGGACCGCTGGTTATACGTTTCACCCACAGCGCAGGTGCATTGCGGGGGTTTTATATCTGACCCCCATCCTCATCAGACGCGGAACCCAACAAGGATGCCCCCTATTCCTCCGTGCCATGGAACCGCTGGCAGCTGCCATCCGTCAAGACCCAGGTATCTCGGGTGTCCCTGTCCCGGGGGGCACGTCCACAGGTTACCTCTACTCTGATGACGTTCTGCTCACTCTAACAGATCTCCTGCATTCCCTCCCGAAGCTTCAGGACCTCCTCATCGAATTTGCAGCATTGTCAGGCTACAAGGTAAACTGGGACAAAAGTGAGGCGCTGCCCAGATCCCGACTAACCACCAAAGCGGATGGCGTGGCTTTCCCCATCCGTTGGACATTGTACTATCTTTAGTACCTTGGTACCTATACTCTCAAACCTTTTGCTACCCTAAGCGATGAATACGGCCTGCCCACTCCTCTCCCCCTCCCCCATCAAGTCTGGAGACATACAACTGCAACACTGTCTTAACCACAGCTTGGGGCCTCATCCATGGTCCCTACCATCTTCTCCTGTGCTCTCCTATCTTGGACTGTGGGGCTGATCCAGCAGAGTGATGTCGGGTCTACATGCACTACTGGTTCACCATCTCTTCTCCCTACCCCTCTTGAACATGCTCCGTACCTCCTGGCAAGCGAAACTTCAAACAGAATTTGACGTGGATGACTGGGGAGAACTTATAGAGGCCTGTGATTGTGAAGCAAGGGAAGCGCGAATGAAATTCTGCATGTTTAAAACACTACATGATTGGTACCGGATGCCTGTCAAGCTGAACGCAGGGGGTCTTATGCCCCATGCTGGCATTGCTCTAAAGCTGACTACGACTTGGTACATATTGTTTGTGACTGCCCTTCTTTCATGCCCTACTGGGAGGTGGTGGGAAGGTCACTCTGAGAGACCCTTCCATTCCAGACCTCACTCTTGCACTCCCTGATCTTCCTGCACAAGGTTGTGAACATCCCTGACCCATCCACAAGCCCGCCTACTCCACACTGCGTTCAACACGGCTAAACTTTGCGTCCTCAAGCATTGGTGCTCCCCAACTCCCCCTACTCAAGATGAATGGCTCAGAGCAATGTATCAAACGGCGACCTATGAACGCACCATTTACAGTTTACAAGATAAAGTGTATGTCTTCCTAAAACCTAGGCCCCCTTCCTACAGTCGATCGGGGACTGACCACGACTGCATACTGCCATCTCATCTTTATTACCCCTGCCCACATCTGCCCACCCCATGTCTGCCCTGGCCACCTCCACCCCCTCCCTCGGTCACCCTCCTCCCTCTGCCTCTCACCTACATGTCAAACCCATCCCTGCTTCACCCCCTTTCCCATCCAGCCTTACCCGATTGCCTGGGTCCCTCTATGTTATTACCCTACAAGTCACCTCGACTTCGGTCAGGCCCTCGCTGGTTCCTTATACCCCCCTGCCACATCATACAGGGCCCTACTATTATTCCACAGGCACGCTTTACCCTCATTCTGTCAAGCTCTTCTGCCCTCGCCCCATTGGCTCGCTGCGCCCTCACCCACGCCTAGGCAGACTTGGAGAGAATCATTGCCAAACCCTCGCAGATGGGATACTTGCACAATATATCCACCCTCTCTCTCACTGCACCGGGGGCCATGTTTTCATGCCCCCCTGTCTCCATCCATCTTCCCTGTCTAGGTTGTCGCCCAATCCACCTTTCTCTGAGCCGGGTCCTCAAGCAGATCCACAACGGGTGTCACTGTATCATCACAAATCGATTTCCCGTTATACACGCGTAATAGCTTTCTCCCTTAACCTGCTGTACTAGATGTGTCTGTTTTGATTATATGCTTAATAAAGAATTGCAAAACAAAAAATGTCAATTAGTGGGAATAGGAAATTGGTATAGGGCACTACAGAAAAATACAAATTCATTTTTGATTGAAATACACCTAACCAAGCTAGAGCAAGAGTCATGGTATAGTCTCACAGTCAGAGACTGGGAGTTTATTTCGATTTTAGGTTATAAATCTCTTTGGGCAGCCAACTTCAAGAGAATGAGTTACCTAGCTCGTTGGTTTGCATATCAAACATCCAAAGCTATTTCATAGAATGTATCCATATGTTAGAAACACATGCTTTAGGTGTCTCCAAGGGGGAAAAGGAGATTGGGTACATATTTGTTTGTGTCCCAAGCTGAGGCAATTTTGGGATGGGCTATTTTGCAAATTGAGCAATGGAATTTGGATGATGTTGCAAACGGAATTAAAACTGGTGTTGTTTGGGGTACCAAGTCAAACATCTAGTTTGGGTAAACCTATTCAGAATTTTGTTGCAGTTTCAGTAGCAGTTGCTAGATCACTGATTATACAACATTGGCGTACTATTATAGTACCAACCGTTCAAGGAGTGGTTTGTGAAGTTACAAAGGACAGGGCAATTTGAGGAAGCCTACGCCCGGCGTATGGGTAACTTGAAGAGTATGGGGGCCCCTTTGGATGTGATGATTCCGTAAACGCAAGTAGTGTTATGTAGTCGAGTCAAAATGTCAATCGCAGTTCCTGGGTTATTGTACTGGTTAATGGTTCAGTTATGTAGCTATTATCTGGCACTTTAGGCACTTCTCCGTATTGGATAAAAAAAAAACTTTAAGAATGAGTTTTTAGAATATAAGTACTGTAAGGCACAAAGGGCCTTATGAATTCGTACACTTTAGTCATTAGTTTGCAAGAACTGAGGTACTTAGCACTTTTGAGTTTTGTATTTAAAAAAGGGAAAGAATAAGCTTTTGCTCCACAAATATGAGTATTGTAAGACAGCAAGTATCTTAATCTATGCATTGTAGCTAAGCAGTAGTTATTGATTTATTGTATTTTATGTTTCGGGATAAACAATGTTTAGCATGAGGCAAGTACTGTAGCACCTAGCACTGAATATTTTAATGCAAAAAGTTTTTCTGTACTGAATTATGTGTTGTCTGAGCTCTATTAATTCTTTATTCAGTTTTTTATTGATTGCAATGAATATGCTAAAAATATATATATATATTTTTCTTCAAAAAGAGACCAGTACAGGACTGGTCTACAAACTTTCCTACAAAATTTTCTTTGTGAGAAATTCCTCCTTCCTGGTCTATATTCTGGTAGAAGAATCCATTGGAAGTGTCCAAGGTTATTTTGTGCGCACTAAATTATTAATCTGTGTTGTGTGCATTTTGAATAGCAAATGTCTGTGTATGACTATTTAAGGGTCTGTAATTTGAGAATATTCTATACGAATAGTCCGGTTTAGCTACGGACAACAAGGGGTTGTTCATTGGTGAGACACAGGGCTCAATTACACCCTGATACTCAAGTTATGTGAGTACTTCTGTGATAAGCACCACATTCTCATCAGACCGTTTGCTCCATGGCGCAATTACAAACACCCTGTCAATGAATGCTTTGTCCTGCTTTATTTACCTAGGTGGTAGACCGTTATGTTTAATCCTGGTGGCTGTGATAGTTGCCACCATATGTGTAACCTGTAATATCAAGGTCAAAGAGTAAATGCATGTAAAACCTTCGCACATGTTGCTTATTCTACTTGTTAAACTATGTGAATAAGAATGAGAACTTTTTAACATGAGGAAATGTGCAAATTATTAAAATTACCCTTGTTGGATTAAACATGCTAACAATTCAAAACCTAATAGTACAACGTGCCAACTGCTAGACCCTGTGCGCTACTTTGAGTCCAAGCTTTCACTAAACAAAAGTACGTTCTGTCTGCTGAAAGAACGTAAATCACCAGTTATTTTGAAATTTTTACATTATATGCACTTTGTAATTTGCCTAGTACATTTTCTTTGCAGCAGGTACATTGACCCTTTGCGCTACCTTACAGTGAGTACAGGGAGATCCTGGGCCCGTTCCCACAGTCGCTTGTGCCAGTCTTCGTCGTAGTCCCAGATTTCTTCTGGTAAATCTCATAAGTAGTCAAATCGCTCTTCGAGTTCACCGCGTCACTCCAACTCTTTGGACAACATGAGAGAACGAAGGCACAAATCCAGGTACTGCTCACAGGTTGCTTCTGTGCAGCCAGCATCTGACACTGGTTGCGCTCTGCGCTTCCCAGTGCTGACGCGACCCCGCCCAACTCAGTGAATTTTAGGAGGCCATGAGCCTCATCTTTGGACAGCCAAATGCCTCTGTAGTGCCCTTGTGCCCCATGGGACAGGAGGACCTTCGACTGGGGCTCTGTCAGCAGGGCTGTCCTCGCTGCCAGCCTCCCCCCTCAGGATCCATTGGTGGATATGGATGGACCCCCTGACATCCTCTGGGGACCGTTTCAGTGGTGCTGTTCCTCGACACCATGGCTATCATGATTCCCAAATCAGATACGCCGTAAGACTTGTGTCTCGCAAAGTCTGTTCCAATGCCGACCAGGTCCACACTGCCTGAATTAGAGATGGAGCCCTCTTCTCCTGGATGTGCCTCTGCGAAACACAAATGGAGGGGATCTGAGGATCTCTATGGTTGTTCTGACACCCTGGCAGAGCCCACGTCTGATGACACCGGGTTTGAAAATGTGGATAATGCCAGTGGTCTGAACACCTCACTAGACACTGGACTCATTTGTCCTTCCACATTGGCTACAGAGGAAAAGGCTTCTTTTGCAGTGGTGGTTTGGAGGGCAGCTGAGGTCCTGGTCCTGACGTTGCCCATGATGCAGGTCAAGCCCAATGTCTTGACAGAGGTATTCAGCCCATGGTGTCCTTGTTAGAACCCTTACTACCCTTTAATGAGCCCCTCACAGATGTTCTGCTTGAGGCCTATGCTAAGCCCTGCATTGGCACTCCTGTGCATTGGACCACTGCTACCCACCATTGCCGTGTTCCTCTCTTAGCACCCCACCCCTGAGACTGCCAGGATAAATGCCAGTGCGCTTCGTACCGCACCACTGGATGGGGAATCCAAGAGGCTGGACACTTTTGGTGACACTGCGGTCCTTGTACTCTGCATGCTTATTGCCACACACTGGGATACAGTTGTGCAAATGCTGCTCTTGATCCTGTTGAGTCTCAGGCCATACTCTCCCAAGTTATTGCTAACGAGAGAGATGCACAAAGTTCATGATCAGATGCAGATTGGATACGACCGATTTGCTGGGCAGAGCCAATGCTTCAACTGTGCTACATTGATGTCACGCCTGCCTGAGGAATACTAGCTTTTGGGGGTGAGAGCAGGGGTCGTAGGGGATGATGTCTATGCATCCCATATGGACATCCCTTGCCTTGTTGGAAACAAGGCTAATTCAGATCTGGAACGATTTAAAGACAGTAAGGCCACTGCTAGGTCATTGAGGCTCATCACGGCCCGCAACAGCTGCAATTTACCTTCTGCCTACCTTTAAGTGCCAGAAATCTGTTTGGGGTCACATCTCTACTCCTGTATGTGATATGACCTCTGGGAGGGTCCTTATCTTCTATTTGACAGCCCTATCTTTTCTGGTCATAAATAAAATCATAACCTTTTACGAAAATATCACTGATGGTATTATTTTAAATAAACGTTTTCAGTGGACATTGGCTTTTATTACTGGTGGTACTGTATAAAGTCATAAGTGGACTAAGTCTGTCCCCCTCACAGAGACTGCTTGGTATTCACTGCATTCTTAATGAATGTAGTTAGTGGTAGTAGGATGAGGATTTTGATGGCTCAGCCAAGCTACAATTTAAGAGTCAAGCATAAAAACTGAATATTTAGTGGCAAAATAATAATACCAAAAAACCCTGGGACAGAGGTGGCTAGCAATACTGACCACAAAAGTGGCTGCCCAGTCGTCACTCGCTGCCCTAGGATTTGAATGTGTCTTCAAAATATGTTCTCGTTATTGGCATCGATGTTGATAAAGGTGCCCATCTGGTGTCACCATCCTCTGTGGTCGTCTGCTTAGCTTCCAGCCCAATAGTATTTAGCAGGCACCGCTTATTTAAAAAAAAAAAAAAAAGATTTTGTTATATTAAGAAAACTGGTAGGTCCGGTATTTCTTTTACCGATCATTTAAGATAGAAAAAACTGTAACTGTGAGACTCGTGTAACAACTTTATAGTTTCAATTGAATAAGTACCCATGAAACAAAAATAATGTATTCATTTATTGAGCACAACATAAATCCAAAGCTAGACTGAGTTGAAAACTTTGTCTACATAGAAAAATGAAGTATGAAATTTACAAGAGTCAATTTTTCCACACAGTATACAAAAACTCAGCCACTGCTTTTTGTAACTATGGGCGATTCTGCAAAACTTTGAAAGAGCAAAATCAAAAAATCTATAATACTACGTGTGCTTCTAGCATAACTTCCAAAGTAATTACTGTTCAAATAGTAAAGTAGGAAATGCCATAATACTTTGGGATTGTCTGACAAATTAGTGATATAGGCCTAAGAGTTGCTTTTCGTCTTACCATTTTAAATTGAGGTATTGAATTGTACGGCTAAGTTCTGGACAGGCAGTGCCCACACTAAAATCCTTGGTATCTGCCTTGTGTTTTTATTGCAACCAAAGTAGCCTATCATTTCCAACGCCATCCGATTACTATGTTAAAATAAATATCTACATCCACACTGTTCCACCTCCCAACCTTACGTTCCGCCTGTAGAAACCCTTCTTTAAAGCACTTAGTTATTTACATAATAGGAAATCAACTCCAGAACTAAACATATTTAACTTGCAAGTTGTTTAAAAAGTGAAAAGTGAGCAACGAGTTTGATGAAGATTCTTATGTTAACTTGAACAAACCCAAAAAATGTATATACGTTCTTCTGCTTTGTTCTAAGATATGTGTAGGCGGTCGATAGAAGAAAAATTTGCACATTTTAAGTTGTAAGGTTACATACCATTCAAGATAATAATTTGTGTTTGTCACAAAGTTCCATGTTCGATATTTCTTCAGCAAGGCAACTGTCCAACACAAAGAGTTCATTTTTTAACACTTTTGCATACGTTTAACACTATTTCACTGTGAACTTTACCAGTCATTTCCGTTCACTGATGTGTACTCACCAGAACACAGAAGAGGCTGAAAATTTGGATAGTATGGAGCAAATATGTTGAGGGACAACAGAATACCCTCCCAAACAAACAGCAAACTGTTTGAACAAAGTGATCCTTTTCATGCGTAAAATGTAGGCACATTTTAATGCTTGAGAAGTACACAGAATTCACCAATTTGAAACCTGCCAATTCTAACGTTAAAGCAGAATCACTATTTTATCCAAGTTCTGTTTTTGTAGTAGGGTACATGTGGCAACAGGTAAGCTACAAATGCCAGAATGTAGGAGAAAAACAGGACTGAGCTAGTTTTACTTGAGAATGTTTTCTGTTTTTTTTTTTTTTCCAGTAGAATGCCTCACTCTCCATTCATTAATTTAATGAACTGTAACTGCAAAATTACAGTATGCATTTAGTGTCTATCATATCAGGGAACCTTTGATAGCTAACATTTTGCCTCTAAACGTATTCAACATCCTTGTACCCAGGTCCATTTCTTACATCTTGGCTTTAAAATACAGAAATGATGGAAAATGCCTGACGTACATTTGATTTGGCGACCTTAAACCAGGATAATCTGAAGGAAGACCTGAAGCACAATACAATCACAAAAGTTAATCTCGGGTTAAGATTTACAAGGTTCTCAGGCGTGACAAGAAATGTAAAATTTGGGAAAGGACCTGGCATTGAGTAGTTGAATATTTTTTAGATGCACATGAGCTGAGACAAACCAGTCTATTTTGTGGACCATGTTTTCGTGAGGTGCTGGCAGCAAAACACACAGCTACCCTAATTGTTATTTTACTGTGTGGCTGAATTTCCCATAAGTGTGGATCCAAAACAGATTCCATCTTTACAGCTTGTACAAGGAGTTCCAAACTGCTTTAGAGAGTTATGGGTAAGCCATTGCCAAGAAGAAATTTAGGTATTCTAGAAGACTCAGCAACAAATTAAATTTTCAAGTGCCAAACATGATGTGGGTGACAGCCAGTGAGTGTGCAGGCCCTCCCCATTCTTAAAGGGTTGGCAGCAGGGGAGATTGAAGATAAAGAGATTCCTTGTGTGTGTTTGGGATTGTGTGCAAAAGCTAAATGTGCATACTTACCACAGCAGTTTGCATGGTACAGTAGTACTTCGAACAAAATGGAGGGGATAGGAGGATTTATGGTCCAGTGTATATCCTCCAAAGAACTTAATAATAGAATATGATACACTGTTCCAAAAGAATAGGGAGAAGGAGTAAAAGAGTCCTGATCATCAGGAGCAAGAGTCCTCACACACCATACTCGGTGTCATGCTTCATCATCGGACAGCTCCTCGTCAGATCGGCGCTGCAATGTCTGACGGGCTCCCCCCTAAAAAGGGGGGGCTCTTTGCCGGAGATCTTTAGTTTTGCCGATGATGCCGCGGAGCCAAGTATGGGTCCGTGGGGAAAGAAAATACTGGAGTAAAGGATAAAATTGGCTCAGGACCCTCACTAATTGTTTTATTCTTTGATGTTGGGAGATGGCCAAGATTAAAAAATGGCAAGGGAGTGAAAATCGAGATAATGCTCAAACACTCACACAAGACAATCGAATAGAGGAAGTCGGTAATTATCCGAAATTCCTTAATATGCGGTCGACATGTTTCGCGTCTTCTTGTGGTCCCAAAAGGATCCTATGACGCTTCTTCAGGACCTATTAAATAATTGGACTTCTTCAATCGAAACCAAGGAGAAAAAACATATATATGTATATAGACTCCTGCAATCTATCGTTTACAGTCAAGGCGTCATCAGTCACTTACTAGGATGAAACAGGACTGGCTTTTTCCTATCAGTCACCCAACTCCACTAGAGACGGGGCTTCATGGGATCACGTAGGCCTGATGCCCGATACACAACCATTTTGTATATGTGTCGGTGTCCTGACGCAGCACCTACCCTCAGGCTCCGTTCCCGTCTCGGGTTCTCGGCTTGACTGTAAACTGTCCGCGGCATCATCGGCAAAACTAAAGATCTCCGGCAAAGAGCCCCCCCTTTTTAGGGGGGAGCCCGTCAGACATTGCAGCGCCGGTCTGACGAGGAGCTGTCCGATGATGAAGCATGACACCGAGTATGGTGTGTGAGGACTCTTGCTCCTGATGATCAGGACTCTTTTACTCCTTCTCCCTATTCTTTTGGAACAGTGTATCATATTCTATTATATGGTACAGTAGTAGCCAAGGGGGAACATAAAAGAAAACCAGTGCACCGTGTTAATCACTTTTACAGCCCCTTTCAAACGTGCGCCTGCTGTGGGAACATTGGGCCAACACTGACCGGCTGATATTATACTCCATTTCCTATTGTCACTTTCATGATACAGCCAACTTTCTGTGCTATCTTCTACAACTTACTGCAAATTTTGATTTTAATCTCGGTTGTAGTATTCTTTTAGGTGTAAGCGAGACCTGTTCAATGTGTTTTTTAATTACATTCAGAAAAATATCCTACCAAGCTAAATTGGTGATGAACACTGTCATGGACAAAAATAGATAGTATGGGTCGTTAAGAACATGCTGAAATGTTTTAGGAAAGTACTTCTACCCTGATGCATTTTCGGCACGCAAAGAAACACATTTTCGAAAGTCTTGAATATAATCACAATAAACATAAAACAAACTTGTCTCAAATTCTGAAAAACTGAAACACAAGATGGTCGAAAAAGAAACTAATTTGAAGGTCCAAGCTGTAATCAGACTTGAAATTTGAGAACGATTACAAATTTCTCTTGACAAACATTAAAAGGGTCCCCTTACAGGTACTTTTTATCTGTAGGCTTTTACCAATTGCCAGCGTATGAACTTCAACTCTGAAATGTGTCTGTAAGCTGATTTTTCCAAAAGCTGTAAAACTAAAAAAAGTGTGTAACTGCTCGTGTGCATATGCATCGCTCCATACATCTCTCCCCATTCCCTGCACCCGTTGCTTATCCACCTCGGTTTACCAAAAATATCCTTGGGAGTCTTGTTAGTGATTTATTTGACCAACCGAGACATCTCAAAGCAAGAGCAGGGAACCTTTCTCTGTGTCTGAGGGAGGGATTCCACCCACTGCACACAAACAATGTGGCTAAACCTGGTGCAGGGGCGGGTCCTTGTGGCTGGCAGAAGGTTGGGGCAGGGCCATCCCCATTATCTAGTGCAGCACCCCCAACATTCCAATGCTTCTTTAAGGCATGTAACAAATACAAGGTGTCTCTGATATTATATGGATACCCCAGGCTGGGAGTTTGTGGTTTCTGTAATGGGTTTGCATTCCTCAAACATGAGAGCTGCATGCATAGAAGGTTGCTTACTTTTCTGGTATACCTATTCGGAGTATGGTTTTGGATGATGGAAATTACCATACCCAGTGATTTAAACCCTGTCTCAGTCAGAAAGAGAGTGTGATGTGGTGAGAAGTTTGAATAAAAGTATTCATTTTAATGTAAGTTCTCTTAACTTATATTGAGGTACATCTGTTTAGTGCAGTGGGCCATGTGGGCAGCCGGCAGTTATTTATATTTTGAAATCAATACTTCAGGTTTTCAGTCACCAAAATGAAGTTAATGCACACGTCCTGCCCAAAGGTGAAGGCGTGAATGTCTCGAACAATTCCAAGTGTCATCCACATGTGCTCAGGTCCTGCCTCTTCTTGTTAACTGTGCACCAATCACAATCGGCATGGCATTCAGGAAGTCCTATGTGCTTGAGAAGATACGGGAGCAGCATCCCAATGCAAAACTCCCCCCACGGCTGGTTACCAGGTGGAAACAGTCTTATGATCCTATTTATTTTGATGAAGATAATGCTTTGTAAAAAGATCCAACTGTTCCTCGAGACGAACCGCGTTATTTCTGAAAAACATTCCAAAATGAAAATATAAAGTTACACACATCCTGATGTATTATAGACTTTACATCCATGATTTTCTACTAATGCAAACAAATAATTGACCTGGAAAAACTATTGGTTAAACATTAACATTTTAACTCCCTGCATACACAGCAACTGACTAGTTTGTTGCCTCGTGGGTTCACGAATATTGCAAGATTTTCATGTAACATAATAGAACAAACAGTAGACAGTATTTCTTTAAAATTAGAAAAAATAGCATTTGTAAACACTATAGACAGTGTTTAAATGTAGGACAAACAAAAGTACACTGTTCCACACGAAAGAGTGGCTTGGGAGACCTGAACTATCAGGAGCAAGAGCCCTCAAGCATCACAGTGGATGACTAGCATCATCATCAGGAATTTCTCCTCGCCAGGCCGGCGGTGCAACGCCTGACGGGCTCCCCGCAGGGGCACCAAGCCGTACTGTTCTGATAGTGACTGGTGAGTTCAAACTATCTGGACAGGCATGCCTATATTCGGGCACCAGCACACAAAGGAGAGAACAGAGAAATTATAATTAAAATTGGTTATTCATCACTACATATCTCATCATTTTAATCAATACTCTGGGATGAAGACCAAGATTAAAACCAAAGGAAAGTAATAGGTTGAGTGTTAATGCTCAATTACTCTCAAAGAGCATTAAACAAGGAGGATTATCAGGAGTACTTTTGTTTGTCTTACTATTGTTGGGAGAGTGTACACTGGACCAGTTAATCTCCCGGTCCCTTCCCCCCCTCTTTTTCTAGAGTGTTTAAATGTAATCAAAGTAGGGAAACCGGCAAGGTGAAAAATAAAGCTTTCTATTGAAAATGAGTTTTCCATCATCAGTCCTCTAAAGTGAAAAAAAATACTTGGACGAGATCAGTTTTTATTTTTTTATTTTTTTTTATGCGCCTCATCATTCACAGAATTTGGAATAGTCTCTTCAGGATGTAACACCATGATCAAGCACTGGCAAAACCAACAGGTCGCCTATGCAGAGCTATTTATTGGCTTTGTCAATGTATTTTAGCCAAGTAGCAGAACAGCTCGGATGCTGGGCAACATGACCACAAGTTATCAAAAAAAAAAAGTGCCCGTTGTTGGCCATGCCATCGCTCCCTCACTTCTCCCTTATGGCTGGCGGGCAACATCTGACTCAAGGAACAGGCAACACTGACAATGAGAGGGAGGATGGAAAAGGGGCCAAAAAAAAAGCGCAATGACAGGGGCCAACGCTGGCCGCATCATATTTTTTTATGACAGGCTGGGTAAACATGGAAAGCAGGAGGGGGAGGGGAAGAAGCAACACGGATAAGAAAAGGTAGCGAGGGAGAAGCAACGTGGACAACAGTCAATGAGGGGAATAGGTTACAGGGTGGGGATGAGAGTGGAAGAAGCAGACGGACAACTGGGTGTGAGGACGGGAGGGGAAGAAGCAATACATAATAGGGTCAGAGGGGAAGAAGCAACATGGGTAGTGGGAGGGGAGAAGGCAATACTGACTCCCTTCAGTTATCCACATAATTGGGAAGATTTGTAAACAGGCTGAAGGACACTCGTATACAGACTTATAAGATAACCTTCACGTCCGGCCTAAAAGTGCCTAGAGGTGGTTGTTTCAGATAATGGTACTGCACTCAGTGCTTCATTTGTAACTGAAAACGAGCCGGTGCCCAAGGTTCACTTTTGAAACATGCGGCTGCTGCATTTAAATGTGCGAACCATCTCGGTCCTCTTTAATTCATGTACAGCCACTCCCTGCCTTTTCAGCTCACTCTTGCAGCTTTCGCCCTTTGTGATGCTTTTTCGTTTCTCTCTTCCTCCCCTTTCCCATATGTCTTTTGCTTGCAGTAAATGCCTGATGCAGAAAACTAAAGTCTCAGTCCTCAAAAATAAGTGCTGTTGCCCTGCACCGGAAACCACCAGCTCAAATTAAGCACTGGCAGTACTACAGAGGTCTACGCACTCTGATGCAGACATACATCTTTCTGATGCCCTTTTCCCACCACAGATGTTCAGTGCCTGCACTCTATGGCTCTTATCTGTGTTGGCCGGGATTACAGTCTGTGACCTTACTTGAACCAGTTGGGGCCATTTTGGCAGTGTGACATGTACTGACATGTACTTACGTATTTTTGTAGATGAGTCATATCTAATCATGGGCCGCCGTGAGACATTCGGAGTGCAACAATTGATAAAAGGTGCGAACATTTTGGCAATGCATTTGCACAGGTGATACCTTGTAAATACGAATCTGGCAAGCAGTGGTATTTAAAATGCTTAGTTAAGATGTACATTTGACCTTCTTTTCTCAACAATTAAGTGATAATTGTTTGTGCTTACATATGGGTTGAGGGTCTGACGATAAATTTAGCGCTTGCCTCCTTTGGAATTATTTGCAGTCACACAAAACTCTACCTTATTTGCAGAGTTTGTTTCTCTAGGGACATTCAGTGGTTCAGTAACTTGCCACAAAAAGTGCTTGTGAAATTAGCACTGATTTATTGCATTGTGACATGAAGCAACACTGGGGGTGGGGTATGAAGGGAGGGCTCGCCACCAGCAGAAGGACAGCCATCAAGCTGAAGCAATCAGTACTTGGTGGTTCATTTTCCAGCCGAAAAAAGAGGAAGTGAAGCTCCCATGTGCTGGCCAGTTACAAGAGTGACAACTAATGGTCAACAACGGGCAGGCTACAAGCCCCTTGTTGTATACAATATCTTGCAAGCGAGAGCACATGCAACTCATGCGAGACATAAAAAATGTAATTGTTGTGCAACTGTGCAGGTGCTCAGACAGTGCATAGGAGCACACTGTATCAGTTTGTACCCGCAAAGCTTCATACCTTGAAAGACCTCAGAGTGGTGTATGATCTACTGCTCCTTTACTGTGTTCAGTGGCCTATATATGCATCCACACTTTTGTGGTTCAAGTACTCAATGAGCCAGAACAGGCTGCGCAGACTGGAAAGACCAGGCCTGCCCCATCACTCCAACCAAGAAAGTTTGGCCCAGGCTGACAAATTCCATAATTTGGAAGGCCAATCCTTTTGCTAATCTGGGAACATCCCCTTTTGAATGCAGCCATTTTCTATAAAAAAATAAGCATAGCTCATAACTTTGTGATCTATTGGCATTGCTAATGATTTCTGCTGATGAAAAGAGGCACAATGACGCAACTGATCCTGGCCGTCGCATGATAACATAGGTGTCTGCATGTGTCACAAGGCATGCGGAAACCTATGGAATGACTTGGGAGGCGATTTACTTTTATTTATATACCAATCCAAGGTAGCAGATGCTATTAGGATCTGTGTATGAAAAAAAATATCAATTCAGTTGCTTGAAAGCGCTTTTGGCATCAAAGAATGGCCAGGAAGCAAATACCGGCCACTCACAAATACTGAAATAAAAACAAAATATGTGTAGCACTATGGGATTGGAAAGCAAAAGGGTAGCAGGTGAGGTTGAAGCTACGGGGATTGAGCAGGTACCTGGGGAGCAACATGGGCACTTGAGGCTGGGCCTGGAGGAGGTAAAAAAAAAAACAACAAAAAATAAAAAACATGGAAGGTGTGGGGAAAGCAACGGCCGAGCTTGGGGTGGGAGGATGAGAAAGCAACAGAGCATGTCTGGTTTCTTGGCGGGGAAGCAGTACTCAAGGGAAAGAGCTAGAAAAAACATGTGCACTCTTATGGAGTGCTGAAAGAAAAATGTAGTTCCATGAATGTGAGCAGTAGAAAGGGCAATAATACATGTTTCTTTAATTACAGCGTAAAGATATTCCTAGTACATTCTTGTATCGCAATTTATAGATCGTTTGGGTAAAAATGATTCAGTCAAAAGGATGAGAAATATGCTACGCTGAAGGGGAGGGCCAAACACAAGAAGAGGAAAGCAAGGCATTGAATAAAAAGCAAGCAAATGAGAGTGACAACTAAGCCAGCAAATGGTAAGCAATAAGTGGGCTGTAAGCCCATTGTAAGTTTATGTTACAGTTGACAAGAGGTCTTTTTCAAACAGGCAGTTAAAAGCTATATGGAAGAAGAGACTTTCAAAGACACAAGGGGTTGCCTGTATGCCAAAAGCTCTGTTAAGGCTGCTGTTAGGCTTTTACCTTATCTCGTAATCCTGGGACTTTGGGTGGGGTTTTGATATGTTTGTACAGTAGAATTTAAGTACGTCTTCGTGCCTGTAATGAGGCTTATATCTCTCCTATTTTCCGTACAAGGCATGGCAACTGTCACGAGGCTCCTATTCTGGTTATAAGACTGCATGTTTAGGGCAGCAGCACCACCGAGTGTGGGTGACTGAGTAGGCCCGAACCGTCTGGAAGCTGTCAGCCTAACTTCTGGCTAGCCCGCAGTGCCTCAACCTGGAAAGAAAGAGGTGATTTATCGCAACCTAAACCAGACACTCCGACTCATAAGGGAAGCCATGGTCAACAGACCATACCCTGTTCGCTCAGTTACTCACACATGCCAAGGCAGAACATGAGATGCAAAATGGATTTCAATGCATTTATTGAAGCAATTGCATCTGATTATAAAAAGCATGATCTGCGATAAGGCAGATGAAACATACAGTGATCATCATTACAATCAGTGTGAAGAAGTTAAACAACCCCACCATATTTGTATGATTCTAAAAGCCTAAAGATTCCTACCTACACCCTATGTCTGAATCAGGGAGCATAGCACTGGTAACCCTTTGGCCTGTCCTGATCTAAGGGAGGGACTCCGACCACATACCTGAAGCGGCTGGCAAGGATATGCCTGTTGTCTGGATGGCAATCTTCTCGGGTAGCTGACGAGTCCGTGCCAGGATCAGCAAAGCTGTCAATAGAATGACGTGGGCCCCAAGACGGCCAGGACTGGAACGCCCTCTGCCCCCTTTAGGCCCATGTGGTGTTTATATAATAAATCCTTCAGTGTTCAAAGAACAGGTCTGATGTACTAAGGTGTCTAGCTATTGGGGACTGACTCCTGAGCTACTGGAGTGGCAATATGAGTTCAAATATCAAGGTCCGAACATGACAGCCTTGAACAGGGCATCAAGTGTAGTGTATAGAAAGGAGTGATAAAATGTGTAGCTCGAACAACTATGTCTTCTCAGAATGAAGCAGCTGATTAAAAATAAAAACAACGAGGTAAAGGCTGGCTGTGCTAAAAAATATAAATTGAAAAAAACAAATCTACTAGTAAAAGGCACAGGCTATGGGCCTAATGCTAAAATAAGGTTGTCCAACCAAGGAACTACGGAGAACCCACAACGCCACAGGTAATCAGACATCATAATGCAGCCATGTCTTTCACTAATATAATTCAGATGAACGTTATTCGCCGTTTTTGAAGTTAGGCTAAGATTTGCTATTGCATTCCTGTACCATACAGCGTTTTATCTCCGATAACTCACGAAATGTATGTAAATGATTAGTATTTTGTGAAAATAAATCCTTATTGATGGGGTTTATGCATTTTCTATCATTTAAATTTCCTTCAATTTATGCATTTTGCATATTTTTCCTACATGAGTGAACGGTTCAAACAGAAAACGACTTGTAGGAAGTCTGAAATTGGACATGTGTTGTGGAAGGATGTGGTGCCTGAGCTAAGCTTCCTGTATAACTTTCGAAACTGTAAAGAAAATACATTAAGCAGGTGCATCTTTTTGTACTTTTGCACACACAGGCATACCCCACCTTCAGATTACATCTGCACAGTCGAAGTATATTTTGCGTGCCTCCAGTGAGATGCAAGAGAATTAGGTTTTGGAGCGCTGTTCTGAAGTTGTGCAGACGTATATGCCTAATAAACCAAGAAGTAGTAAAATCAGAATTTAAGAATGTATTTAAATGAGGAAAGGCCAATGCTTTATTTTATCCGTAGTCCCCAGCCCCCTTCTTATTTTATCTTGCAATTATGGTTTTACTAATTTACTTAAAATCCAAATCCATCATTTTAATGTGGCTCCGTTGTGGCCCCTGTCAGTAGAAAAAGATTACAAAGCTATTTGCATGACACAAGGATAGTGGTCAGATCACCGAAGAGGTTGCCCTTACAAGGGACACTGAGAATCTCACAGGTGTACAGGAAAACCTCAATGAAAATACAGTAGGATAAGCATATTCGAGACATGGTAGAATACAACCCACTGTCGATCTAAATATTTTTTGATTTATCTATCCCAGGGAACATCAAGAGCTTTCCAAGTGATGGGGGCTTAATGAAATAAGTGTAAAATAGCATAGTAGGGAACAATATTGCACACAGTTCCTCAGAACATACAATAATTTGAAAGAGGTGTGTATATAGCGTACAGGAAAGAGAACAATAGTGTGCATTTCCTCTACCATAGTATAAAGAGACTATGAAGATAGTCCTGGCCATTATGAGTACATCGTAAGGTTGGACTATTTACAACAACTGTATAGAAAAGAAAAGGAATGTGGTCTTTAAAAATACAAACTATCCTGTGAAAATGAAGGTAAGCTGATTTTATTTCATGTGGGCAAAAATCAGCATAGGTTTACATTAAGATTGGACTCAGGTATTTTATAAGAACACTTATATTTTTAGGTGTTTTTTTTTTTTAGCTTGCACGTAAAGATCTCAAAGGACTCAGATATTATCATTTCTATGGGGATGCCATTACATACCTTAAGTGCAGAGAATAAGTAGAGGGTAAACATTTTCCTGAAGCAATGAATTTCTGGACAAGGAACAGATTTGGAACAACGTTATACTTTGTTCCCTAATATAGTTAGTATATTGGATTTAGGGGTGTTCAGTCGTATATCCTTCAAAGTATTGCATGCCGTTTTAAAGTGCATCCGACTGCCAGAGGCAGCCATTTAAGCGTTTTCAAAACTGGGGCTACTTGTTCATTTTACATGTAGATAAACCTGGCAGCAGTAGCACAAACTGCTGTTCTCAAAGGTGGGGAAGGAGGGTAGGGAGGGAGGCATCTTGATCGGGGACCAAGGAAGAGCAGGTTCCATGATCTTGATGTGAAAAGACGAGCTTCTTTAAAGTCACCCTTTGGGATAAAGAGTTTGACTAATCTGAGTAAGTGTATTTAATAGTAAGCAGATGTATTCATTGATTTGATGTGGGGGTCCATATTCAATTTGTTGTTGACACCACATACTCCCATTACCAGGGAAGAGGAAGATCCCTTGTGCTTTGCTGGAGCTGCTTGTGTATACCGTAGAATGGAAAGGCTCACACCAGCAGTTAATTTGTGGCAGTAGTTGCCGGTGGGCAGTATGTGCACTTTCTTCTGAGGTCAGTCATTTGGCTAGCTTGCCCAGACTCAGGAAGTCAGAGGATATAGCGAACAACTTGCCACCTGGAATGTCTTGAACTGAAAGTAAAATATACAGGACCAGACGGAAAGGATCAGAGGACCTGGGGAGGGGAAAAAAAAGAGAAAGGTTGGCACTAGGGAATCTCCTAACAATTGCTTTGGGGACCCCCACATTTCTATTAACAAATTAGGCACTACCTCAAGTATGTTGATATCTTGTTCAAGAAAGTTTACACAGATGTACCTCTGCACGCTAAGTGCCTATTTTGGGATGAGAAGTCATGATGATTTTTTACTTGAATGGAGAACGGTAAAACCTCGGGATGCTGCCTGTTGGAAATGGCCTTTCTTGCAGGATTTCCGCCCAAACGTTTTGCCTTCTTCCTCCTATTTTGTCTGTTTTTGTTGGCTTTAGAACTCTGGGCACTTTAGCACTGCTAACCAGTGCTAAAGTGCATGTGCTCCCTGTGTAAATTGTATTGGTGAGCCCTGATTGGCATATTTGATTTTCTAGTAAATCCCTAATAAAGTGCACTCTGTGCGCCAGGGGCCTGTAAATCAAATGCTACTAGTGGGCCTGCAGCACTGACTGTGCCACCCACATAAGTAGCCCTGTAAATATGTCTCAGTCCTGCCACTGCAGTGTATCTGTGTGCAGTTCTAAACTGCCATTTCGACCTGGCAAGTGGTCCCACTTGCCAGGCCCAAATCTTCCATTTTACTACATGCAAGTCACCCCTAAGGTAGGCCCAAGGAAGCCCCATGGGCAGGGTGTGGTGTGTTTAAATGGTAGGACATGTACTGATGTGTTTTATATATCCTGGTAGTGAAATACTGCTAAATGTGTTTTTCACTATTGCAAGGGCTAACTCTCCCATAGGGTAACATGGGGATTGCCTGGAAATATCTTTAAATAGTAATATCCCCTTGGAAGCAGATAGAGGTATGGAGTTTGGAGGTCTCTGTACTCTCAAGTTAAAAATACATATTTTGCTGAAGATGGGTTTTGAATTGTAAGTTTGAAAATGCCACTGGGGTTGAAGTCCTGGAACTGACCCCAGGAAATGGCAAGTGTGGCAGGAATAGTGCAACCCCATAGTGGTAATCCAAACCAGACACTGATCTCTGATCATGAACCATCATCAGTCCCTTCCAGGTCCACATCGCTTTATTAAATCACAAAGACACAACCAAAGGTTATGCAGCGGGAATCCAATCCGAGACCTCTGCCTTGACGCCAGTGCTAGCAGGGGATGAACACTCTTTTAGGCTCAGATTCAGACCCTATTGTATTTGGGCTTACAAAATGCCAATGGGCTACACACATCTCTTAAAACACACCTAGACTCTCCGCTTGGGCCACCAATGGAAGAAAGTGCTTTGTTTGCCATGGTGCTGTAGAGTGCAGATGAGGCACTAGAGTTGCAGTTGCCCACTACTGAGAAGAAAACAAATACAATGACAGATTCTGCAACCAGGGCCAGCATCTGAGCCATTCATACCATATGTAGATGCCAGTCTGACTGTATGGTCCACGCCATCCCCGTGCCTGCCAGTCAATCACCACAGAATGGCATCCATTGACCTGGACTTCATAATTAAGCATCATACACCAGAGAGCAATACTGTTCAAGCTTGAACAAGCAAGGTCAATCTGGACATATTTTTGACCTTGGCCATGAATGTCAGACTGGTGTCATTTGGTCCATGATGACTGGCACTGCTATCCTGGGATGGCAGATAAAGACTTAGATCAATGGTGTATGCCCTGGCTATTCACAACCGCTGAGAACATGCAGTGTCAGCACATTAAAACTGGTCTTGATGGCAGCCCTTAAAGAAATACATTCCAGCTGTGTTTACCTGGCAAGCGTAGTTAAGTCATTGGTACATTTTATAAAAGGTTTGAGCAACATTTTCCCCCTCTAAATGGTTTGTTATGCTTTAACAGGGCCTGCATTTGGTTTTGACATTTCTATGAACATGCACATCTACTCCTCAAGGTTCTTTACACTTAAAAAAATATATATATATTATATATATATGGAAAATATCACTTACCCAGTGTACATCTGTTCGTGGCATGAGACGCTGCAGATTCACATGCTGTGCATTATCCTGCCATCTAGTGTTGGGCTCAGAGTGTTACAAGTTGTTTTTCTTCGAAGAAGTCTTTTCGAGTCACGGGACAGAGTGACTCCTCCCTTTCAGCTCCATTGCGCATGGGCGTCGACTCCATCTTAGATTGTTTTCCCCGCAGAGGGTGAGGTAGGAGTTGTGAGTATGCTAGATGTGCCCATGCAATGGAGTAGTAATGTATGTACCTAATGTCTATTAAACAATATTTATTTATTTACATATTTACAATTTTTCATGCAACTAAAAAACGGCTACAGGCTACCGGGGGAGTGGGAGGGCGCATGTGAATCTGCAGCGTCTCATGCCACGAACAGATGTACACTGGGTAAATGACATTTTCCGTTTGGTGGCATGTGTAGCTGCAGATACACATGCTGTGCATAGACTACCAAGCAGTAATCTCCCCAAAAAGCAGTGGTTTAGCCTGTAGGAGTTGAAGTTGTCTGAAATAATGTTCTTAATACAGCCTGTCCTACTGTGGCTTGTTGTGTTGCTAACACGTCTACACAGTAATGCTTAGTAAATGTATGAGGCGTAGACCAGGTGGCTGCCTTACAAATTTCTGTCTTTGGTATATTCCCAAGAAAACCCATTGTAGCGCCTTTCTTTCTAGTGGAATGTGCTATTGGTGTAATAGGTAATTCTCTTTTTGCTTTAATGTAGCAAGTTTGAATACATTTAACTATCCATCTGGCAATGCCTTGTTTGGATATAGGGTTACCTGCATGCGTTTTTTGGAAAGCTACAAACAATTGTTTTGTTTTACGAAATTGTTTCGTTCTGTCAATGTAATACATTAGTGCTCTTTTTATGTCTAATGTATGCAAGTCCCTTTCAGCTACTGAGTCTGGTTGTGGAAAGAAGACTGGGAGTTCCACAGTTGAGTTTAGATGGAATGGTGATATGACCTTTGGTAAGAATTTTGGATTTGTACGGAGAACCACTTTATGTTTATGTATTTGTATAAAGGGTTCTTGAATAGTAAATGCTTGTATTTCACTCACTCTACTAAGTGATGTGATGGCTATTAGAAAGGCTACTTTCCAAGTAAGATATTGGATTTGACAAGAATGCATGGGTTCGAATGGTGGGCCCATGAGTCGTGTTAATACAATATTAAGGTTCCACGAAGGTACTGGTGGTGTCCTTGGGGGTATGATTCTTTTTAGTCCTTCCATAAATGCTTTAATGACTGGGATTCTAAAAAGTGATGTTGTATGTGTAATCTGCAGATAGGCAGATATTGCAGTGAGATGGATTTTAATGGAAGAGAATGCTAGATTAGACTTTTGTAAGTGTAATAAATAGTTTACAATGTCCTTTGTGGAGGCATGTAGTGGTTGAATTTGATTAGTGTGGCAGTAGCAAACAAATCTTTTCCATTTGTTTGCGTAGCAATTTCTTGTTGTAGGTTTTCTCGCTGCTTTAATGACCTCCATACACTCTTGTGTAAGATTTAAATGTCCGAATTCTAAGACTTCAGGAGCCAGATTGCGCGATGCTGGATTCGGGTGTCTGATCTGTTGTTTGTGTTGTGTTAACAGATCTGGTCTGTTTGGTAGTTTGATGTGAGGTACTACTGATAAGTCCAACAGTGTTGTGTACCACGGTTGGCGAGCCCAGGTTGGTGCTATGAGTATTAGTTTGAGTTTGTTTTGACTTAGTTTGTTGACCAAATAAGGAATGAGTGGGAGAGGGGGGAAAAGCGTAAGCAAATATCCCTGACCGGTTGATCCACAGAGCCTTGCCCTTGGACTGAGGGTGTGGGTACCTGGACGCGAAGTTTTGGCATTTTGCATTTTCTTTTGTTGCGAATAGGTCTATGTTTGGTGCTCCCCAGCGGTGGAAGTGATCCTGTAGGATCTGGGGATGCAATTCCCATTCGTGAATTTGCTGGTGATCTCGACTGAGATTGTCGGCTAACTGATTCTGAATGCCTGGTATGTATTGTGCTATTAGGCGAATGTGGTTGTGAATTGCGCAATGCCAAATCTTTTGTGCTAAGAGACACAGTTGTGACGAGTGTGTCCCCCCCTGTTTGTTGATATAGTACATTCTTGTCATGTTGTCTGTCTTGACAAGAATGTGTTTGTTGGCTACTAGTGGTTGAAACGCTTTTAATGCTAGAAAAACCGCTAGCAGTTCCAAGTGATTTATGTGAAGTTGTTTTTGTTGATTGTCCCATTGACCCTGTATGCTGTGATTGTTGAGGTGTGCTCCCCACCCAACCATAGAAGCATCTGTTGTGATAATAGATTGAGGCACTGGGTCTTGGAATGGCCGCCCTTTGTTTAAATTTATAGGGTTCCACATTTGAAGCGAGGAGTGTGTTTGGCAGTCTATCAACACTAGATCTTGAAGTTGACCCTGTGCATGTGTCCATTGTTTTGCTAGGCACTGTTGTAAGGGCCGCATGTGTAATCTTGCATTTGGGACAATGGCTATGCATGAGGACATCATGCCTAGTAGTTTCATTACAAACCTTACCGTGTAATGTTGGTTTGGTTGTATGCTTGATCTTACATTTTGGAACGATTGGACTCTTTGTGGACTTGGAGTGGCAATTGCCCTTTTTGTGTTGTGTTGCTCCCAAGTATTGTTGTATCTGGGATGGTTGCAGATGTGATTTTTGGTAATTTATAGAGAACCCTAGTTTGTGTAGAGTTTCTATGACATATTGCGTATGAAGAAGACACTGTTGTTGAGTGTTGGTTTTTATTAGCCAGTCGTCCAAGTATGGGAATACGTGCATGTGCTGTCTCCTTATGTAAGCGGCTACTACGGCTAGGCATTTTGTGAATATCCTGGGGGCTGTTGTTATTCCGAACGGTAGCACTTTGAATTGATAGTGTATGCCGTGCATTACAAACCTTAAGTATTTTCTGTGAGAAGGATGGATGGGTATGCGGAAATACGCATCCTTGAGATCAAATGTTGTCATGTATTCCTCCTTTTTTAGTAAGGGAACTACGTCGTGAAGTGTTACCATGTGGAAATGATCTGATTTGATGAAGAGATTCAGTGTTCTGAGATCTAAAATAGGTCTTAACGTTTTGTCCATTTTTGGAATTAGGAAATATAGTGAGTAGACGCTTATTCCTTTTTGGTGATTGGGTACGAGCTCTATTGCTTGTTTTTGTAGCAGTGCTAGGACCTCTATTTGTAATAGGTCTAAGTGTTGCTGAGACAGTCTGTGCGTTTTCGGTGGCCCATCTGGAGGGAATGTTGTTTATGCTATGCAATAACCATGTTGGATAATTGATAGGACCCATGCGTCTATGGTAATATGTGTCCAGTTTTGGTAGTATGTGGTTAACCTCCCCCCTACTGGTGACAAGTGTTGGGGTGTTGTGACATTGAAGTCACTGCTTGGTCTGGTTTGGTTGGTTGGAATTTTCCCCTTCCCTTTGGGAATTGTCCTCTATAGGAACCACAAAACCCTCCCCTTTGGTATTGTGATTGATAGGTGGGTCTGGTTTGAGAGGTGGAAGGTTCAGATGTTTGTTGCCGAAACCCTCCTCTGAATTGTGTTTTTCTAAAGGTGCCTCTGACTTGAGGGGAATAGAGCACGCCCATGGCTTTGGCCGTGTCCGTGTCTTTTTTTTCTTTTTTTCAATGGCTGTATCGACTTCCGGCCCAAACAACTGTTGTTGATTAAACTGCATATTTAACACCACTTGTTGAATCTCTGGCATGAATCCAGAAATTCGCAGCCATGCATGTCTGCGAATGTTTAAAGCCGTCTTGACTGTCTGTGCTGCCGAGTCTAGTGCGGACCTTATCTGGTTGTTAGATATGGCCTGTCCCTCTTCCACTACTTGCTGGGCATGTTTTTGGTGTTCCTTGGGCAATTGCTGTATGATTTCTTGCATCTCGTCCCAGTGTGCCCTGTCGTAGCGTGCAAGTAGGGCTTGTGAATTTGCAATTCGCCATTGGTTGGCTTCTTGTGGTGCCACTCGCTTGCCTGCAGCATCAAATTTCCGACTTTCTTTGTCAGGTGGTGGAGCATCTCCTGACGATTGAGAGTTTGCTCTTTTCCTTGCTGCCTCTACAACCACAGAGTCCGGTGTGAGCTGCTGTGTTATGAACACAGGATCTGTTGGAGGTGGTTTGTACTTTTTTTCAACTCAAGGCGTGATAGCTCTTCCCTTTACAGGCTCCTAGAAGACCTGTTGCACGTGCTTGAGCATGTCCGGGAGCATCGGCAGACTCTGATAGGGTGCGTGGGTGGATGCCAGAGTGTTAAAAAGGAAGTCATCCTCAACTGGCTCTGTGTACATTGCTACGTTGTGGAACGTAGCTGCCCTGGATAGTACCTGCGTATATGCAGTACTGTCTTCTGGTGGTGACAGCTTTGTTGGATAACATTCTGGACTGTTATCCGATACTGGTGGATCATATAAATCCCATGCATCAGCATCATCCTGGGTCATCCCAGTATGTGTGGGTGACTGCATTATAGGTGTTCCCACCGTTGACAATTGTGGTTAGTGCGGTGGGAATGGTTGTGGTGAGACCATTGGTGGTGGAGATTTGTCTCTAACCACTTTTGCCTTTGGTGGCATTTCCGTTTCCTGAAAAGCAAGCTTCCTTTTGGATTTGAGTGGTGGTAAAGCCTGAATCTTGCCAGTCTCTTTTTGAATATGTAACCTCCGTTGTGTATGGTCAGGTTCTTCCATACCTAACTCTTGCTCGAATCAATGTCTTTCCTTAAGTTGGCTGGAAGGTCCTTGCTCTTCTGTATAAGAGCTTCTTTTCGGCTCCGAAGCCGCTTTTTTCGTTACCGAAGTTTCTGCTGTTATAGACTTTTTCAGTTCCGAGGAGATTTTTCGGGATTTGGTTGATTCGATCACTCGGTGTCTAAATCGTTCAGTGCCAGATTCTCGACCGGAGTCGGAATGTCTTCGGCAACTCCTTGGCCTTTTTCGGTGCCGATGTTTGGTCACCTTCCTTTCGGAGGGTTGAGCCATGGCCTGCTGGCAGTGGCGTCCCCATGGCCTTAAGTGTTTTGGTATGACCCTGAGTTTGGGACGGGGCAGGTTTACTCACGGTTCGTTGCACCGTTGAGGGTCGTTCGCTTTCGGATTCATACGAGTCCGTCTCTTGGATGGAGATACTTTCCTCCTCTTCAACGTCGAGCTGTTCTTTCGGTTTCGACGCCATTTGCAGTCTTCTTGCGCGTTGATCCCTCAAGGTCTTTTTCGATCGAAACGCTCGGCAAGCTTCACAGGTATCCTCTCTGTGTTCGGGTGACAAACACAGATTACAGACCCGGTGCTGGTTTGTATAAGGATACTTTGCGTGGCACTTAGGACACAAACGGAAGGGGGTCCGGTCCATTAGTCTGGGACGACGGGTGTGGTCCGGCTGACCAGGCCTCGGTGAAGAGTGGAAGCCCCGAAGGGCCGCCGAAGCGGTCTTGATGTCGGTGCTGATACACTAACACTAACCCAGTACCGAGCGATAACAATACCGTAGAATTTTCGATACTTTAGCTAACTTTCCCGATTCGAAATACGGAGCGAAGAGGAACACATCCGAACCCGATGGCGGAAAGAAAACAATCTAAGATGGAGTCGACGCCCATGCGCAATGGAGCCGAAAGGGAGGAGTCACTCGGTCCCGTGACTCGAAAAGACTTCTTTGAAGAAAAACAACTTGTAACACTCCGAACCCAACACTAGATGGCAGGGTAATGCACAGCATGTGTATCTGCAGCTACACATGCCACTGAACATATATATATATATTCCTCCTTGCAATTATGTTTGCATGCATATTGAGTGAACTTCAGGCACTTACGATGCAATTGCCTTTCACCATCCTCTTTCTGGACCAATTTGTCAAGAGACCCAGATGGCCTCCTACCCAAGGTTGTGATTATGTACCATGTTACCCAGTCGATCACTCTGTCAGTGGATAGTGTGCCCAACCTCACCCTTCAAAAGAGGAAGAGACTCCATTGCCTTGATCCTAAGAGGGTGATGAGCTTTAACAGCAACAGCACAAAGGTGGATGACCTTGTCAAGGTGGATAGGCCTCTTAATAAAATGTGCTATTCACTGGCCATAAAACAGCTCCCTGAAGGCCTGTAGGCTCATTCAACCATGGTCAAGGCTGAAAACAGCTGTTGCTTGAGGGGTGCCTCTTCTAGACATTTGTCACTTCAGTCACGAGGTTTAGCAGAATTTTTTCATCTAAGTCCACTCCACCATCATTAGAGGTACTGCTATGGTATTGATTTTAAAGGTGCATAATCTGCAGTTAAAAATATACATCAGGAGAACAAGTTAATTACTTTTGGTAATGCTCATTGTGGTGGATAATCTGTCTAACCCCAGATTTCTTCACTACCCTCTCTCCTACCCGTTCTGTGGAGGGGCCCATTTGCCAGCTAAAAAGGTCCAGAGTTAGGCATTCAGTCCCCCATCTCAGACAATTTGTTCTATGCTCTCTCTGGGAGCACGGAAGGAGAAAGATGCAAGAAACTTACATCAGCGTGCAAGGGTGGCACTGAAATGTCTCAGTTCTGTCACTTCCAAGGTGTTATGAAGTCACCGGAGCAATATAGCACCACCTGCCAGAACGTGGAAGTATTCTCCGATCGTGTCCGGCGTTGGCGAAATCTGTAGTTATAGTATCCTTCAGAAAGAAAGCTAATGAAGGGAAGTGACTTGAACATTTATGCCAACATTATGTTTCAGAAAGATATTGATTTTCTGTTGTGCAATATTTTAATGAATTGTTTCAAATAGCTATCCAATAGAGGACCTTTAAGTTGGGGTTCTTGATGTTTAAAAATGAATGGGTTAAAAGACTGTCTACAGAAACAGCAAGTTGTTTGGCGTACTGGAGAAGCTTAAAACAGAATGTGGTTTGTATTATAAATGTTTATGTTAATGGTACCAACCTAACTCTATGGACTTAAACAAATATGAACACGCTCAATTCTGTTATACCTCTTCTGGTGACCGGTTTCGGGGACAGGGTGTATAGTATAGAACAGTTGGTAAAAATAAAAAAAAAGGTAAAGCGGAAACACACAGAGATGCAGTGCCTATGAGAGCTACCATTCAAGCGAAGCCTTAGCTCTTTATATTTTTTGCTGAAAACATGTCCAATTATTGATTTTATATAACAAAATCAGGAGTAGCCGCTTACAAAATGAAGTGAGTTAACATTCCTGAGAACAGTGCTATGTAGTTAAAAGAAATACCGAAGGCCTCATCTGGTCATCTTGTGAAGGGTTCTACTAGAATCAGAACAGGTAATAATGCTTCTGAAGCTTCTTACAACGAGCTTGGGCCATGTACAGGTGACCCCATGTTGAGAATCATTGTAGAGAGCTGCTAGAGCCGTTTGAGGAACAAGTTGGACTTCACATCTGTCTGACCAAATGTTGTATGTACCCAGAGAACTTTGCAGGTCTAGAAATGCCACTGAACATCAGAAAACAACGAAAAAAATGCCATCTTGTAGGAGCAGGTCCTTTTTTATTATATAGAGTCCTCCATGACTTCTGCACCACAGATGAAATAATTTGAGAAAGAAGAATCGCACAAGATGATTTTTCAATTCAAAGGCATGCAACTCAAGCATAGACTATATATTCATTCCACTTGTGCCTGGATTTACTGAAAAGGAAGTGCTATGGAGGATGGGCTGTGATAATTAAACAAATAAGAGGAACATCACCACCTAAATGACTACATTTTAAATCTGCAGTGAAACGATGAGACACAAACATTTTTTAAAGCTGAGAGACAGAGTGGAACCCAAAATCTCAAGCAAATCATGAATTAGATACTACCAACACACGTTCGACAACTGCGAGCCTTAGGGAAGGCTACACTCATGGTGTTCAATGGCTAACAAACCCTGGACTGTCAGAGTGTGGTGAGGAATATAAATATCTCGTCCCAAACGGTTTTCACAGGATGGTTAACCGGTGAAGCTTTAAGAAGTATAGCTAAGAGTCAGTAAGCTCTGGGCCCCAACCTACTATAAAATGAGATCTTGAAGTTGTAACGTAAGTAGAAGAGGCCAGTTCTGAAGATAGTTCACAAAGTCATACACAAGCCCAACCTGCCTCTGTCCTAGACAACGTTTGGTGTGATCCTGCTGTACAGAAAAGTCTCTACAGATAACTCCACAAGCTAAGGGTCACTCCGCTAGGTCAAAGGAAAGATTTTTAAAAATATTGTTCACACATCTGCAAGAATAGTCTCCCTCCGTTTTTTTTTTGTTTTTTTTTTTTTTTACAAATGTTAATTTATATTTTACTGTGGACTTAATTTTAATTTCTGGGAGCTCTCCATCATATGGTGACGAGAAAAAAAATAAACCATGTGTACCTAGCTCACCCTGCACTGCACATATCACATTTCTAAATAAGAAAGCAACAAGAGCATTTTATTATAGCTGTGGTCAAGCTTTTGATTCCGATAAGACACTTCTAGCTGCAAATTCCTTACCTTAGAATTCCCTGGCGTCAGCTTCGAATCCGGAATTTATTCTGCTGAGCAGTACCCTGCACGCACAGTCGGGTGGCGTCGTTCGGATCCGCATGCGTTGTGCGGCTCCTTCTATATACGCACCACAATAAGTGCAGGACCCGAATAGAGTTGCCCTTTTTTCAACGTTTTGTCAAAGATTTTTTCAATTGTCTGTGCGAATGACTTCGAGGAAGACTGGATTCAAACTGTGTGGCACACGTCATAGAGCCATGTCGGTCACTGATACACACCAAGTTTGTCTCTGGTACCTGGACAAGGGCCACAATGCAAAGTCGTGCTCCGACTGTTGGCACAACTCTTGAGGAGGTCACGGTCCCCTCAAGGAGGAGGTTGCGGCACCGCTCCAGGAGCCCCAAGTCACTTTCCTCACATTCAGGTAAGGGGCACAAAAAGACTTCATCACGCACGTCGACCAACGAGGAGACTAGAGAACATAGACGTTCCGAGCGTGGTTCCGCGGAGCCGTTGCCAGGGCCGACTCCACGTCTCCCCCTTTCCGGATCCCGAGAGACCTCAGCTCAATTAAAGGAATTTTACGAGGCTATGCACCTTGTTTTTACGCAGGCTGCCATCTCAGGTGGGTCTTCAGGCCCTGCGGGATCAGCAGGGGCCCCATCGAATTAGACATCAGCGGCCTCAGCACCTTTGGGTCCCCGGGATCCGATAGTGGATCCAGTCCGGCACCTGGTTCTCACAGTCAGCCTCCTCCACCAAAGGCGCCCACTGGTGGTGGTAGCCCCCTTCTCATTCCGGATGATCCGGAACGACGTCGTATGATGCCGATTCAGACTTCGACAGCGCCGATTAGGCCCAGATCAGAGCATGAGGCTTATCTTGAACAGCCAGGTACAAGTGAGGAGTGGGAGGGGTCTGAGGAACCTTTAGAATACTGACTGGAGCATAAACATGACTGGTATGAGGATCTAGAGGAAGCCAGTGGACTGGATACTTCTCCAGATACTGGCATGCTCTCTCCTCCAGTTGTGGCTACGGAGGAAGGGGCTTCTTATGCCATGGTGGTGCGTAGGGTAGCTGAGGTCTTGGACTGCGGTGCCAGACAGGACTAATCTCCTGACAGAGGTGCTTCAGCCAGGGGTTGCTACATCAGAGCCGATGTTACCCTCAAATGAAGCCCTCACAGATGTCCTTCTGGGAACGTGGTCCAAACCCAGAACAGGGGTTCCTGTGAATAGGGCAATCGTCTGCCGCCATAGACCAGCTCCAAGAGACCATAGTGTCCTCACCCAACACCCCACCCCGGAGAGCTTGGTGGTCTAAGCCTCCACTTCCCGTGGTGCCTTCCCTTCCGCTCCCCCGGATAGGGAATCCAAGAGGCTGGACCAAATGGGAAAGAAGATGTTTCCTTCCTCCAGCCTGGCATTGAGGTCGGTGAACACCTCTTGCCTATTGGGCTGTTTTTCCCATACTTTATTGGCTACGGTGGCACAAGTGCTGCCCCAGGTCCTGGAGGGCGTACGGGACACTCTCACCCAAGCTGTCAAAGATAGGAGAGATGCAGCCAAGTTTACCATGAGGTGTGGCTTGGACACGACCGACTCGCTGGGCAGGGTGATTTTTTCGACAGTGGCCCTCTGACGCTACGCCTGGGTATGTACCACTGGCTTTTTGGGGGATGCCCAGTCGAATTTCATGGACATGCCTTTTGACGGTTCATGCCTTTTTGGTGAGAAGGCAGACTGCGCTTGAGAGGTTCAAGGATTCTTGAGCTACGGTCAGATGCTTGGGCCTCTCACCGCCTATTCGCCAGCAGTCTGCCTATCGCCCCTTTCATGGCTTCGGGAGTAGCGCGGTACCACGCCAACCACAGGTTAGCCACCGTCCTCCGACTTCACAGCATCCCGTGCGAGGATAAGGCTGTGGTACCTTCAGACCCAGAGGGTCTAGCCAGAGGTCGGCCACCACCCAGCACCCCTCTTCTGCAATGCCCAAGTCCTCCTAGTATGGTTCTGCAAAACCATGTCCATCCAGTTGGAGGGAGGATTCAATTTCATCTCTCTCACTAGCGGTCCATAACATCGGACAAATGGAACTTGCAGATCATACAGAAGGGCTATTCCCTCCGACTCTTTCCCTCCCTCTATCCCTCCGGTAAAGAACGCCTGCTGGAGGATCATTTGATCTTACTCCACAAGGAAGTTACGGCTCTCTTGGCTGAGGGATCCATAGAAAGGGTCCTAATGTCAGAAGTAGGCAGTGGTTGTTATTCCTGCTAAAGTTTCTGCTTCTGAAAAAGACCAAGGGTCTTCGTCCTAGCTTGGATTTAGGGGATGTCAATCTCTTCCTCAAAAAGGAAAAATTCAACATGCTCACTCTTGCTCAGGTCTTGTCTGCCCTAGACCAAGGAGACTGGATGGTAGCATTGGACTTGCAGGATGCTTATTTTCACATTCCCATCCAACATGTGGTTCAAGGTGAGCCACAAGCACTTTCAGTTTACCGTGCTCCCCTTCGGCCTCGCAGTGCCCCTCGGGTGTTCACCAAAGTGATGGCAGTGGTGGCAGCTCATCTGCGCAGGTGAGGGATTTCAGTCTTCCCCTAACTCGACGACTGGCTGTTGAAAGCTCCAACGCTCCAGGCTCTTGTCACCCACCTTCAGACTACAGTGGACCTCCTGCATTAGCTGGGGTTCACTATAAACGTTCCCCAGTCGCACCTGACTCCCTCTCAGAAGCTCCCTTTCATTGGGGCTGTTCTGGACACAGTGCAGTTTCGGATTTATCCCCCGAGCAGCGAGTCCAGGATATGCAGGTTATGATACCAATGTTTCGGCCTCTATCCTGGATTTCGGTGAGTCAGACTGTGAGGCTGTTGGGACTCATGGCTTCTTGCATCCTATTAGTCAAACATGCCAGATGGCATATGGGGGCTCTGCAGTGGGCCCTGAAGTTCCAATGGGCACAGCATCAGGGAAATCTTACCCACATGGTTCAGATCTCGGAGGGAACTGCAAAAAATCTGCAGTGGTGGTTAGTGAACTGCAATTGGGTCAAAGGCAAACTCCTCTCCCTTCCCCAACCAGATCTCACAGTAGTGACAGATGCGTCACTTCTGGGATAGGGAGGCCACCTAGGAGAAGTAGAGATCAGGGGCCTCTGGTCTCTGGCAGATTCCGGGGTCCATACCAACTTATTGGCGCTTCAGGCGATCCGGCTAGCATTGAAAACATTTCTTCCTGTTGTGTAAGGGAAGATAGTGCAAGTGTTTATGGACAACACTACTGCAACAAGCAGGGCGGTGTGGGGTATGGGACCCTTTGTCAAGAGGCTGTGCATCACTGGACATGGCTGGAACAGCAGAACATAACCTGGTGGTTCAACACCTGGCAGGTTCTCTATGCCAGGGCGGACGAACTCAGCCGTCGATGCCTTGCGGATCACGAATGGTATCTCCAACCGGAGGTGGCGCAACAACTCTTTCAGCAGTGGGGAGAGCCATGGTTAGATCTGTTCACCTCCGAAGAGAATACGCAATGTCAGCAGTATTGCGCGTTGGAGTTTCCAAGACGTCTCTCGCTAGGTGGCGCTTTTCGTCATGAGTGGAGTTCAAGCCTCCTGTACACTTTTCTGCAGATACCACTTCTGCCCAGAGTTCTCAAGGAAATCAAGAACGACCCGGCCCAATTAATCCTAGTGGCTCCGGATAGGGCACGGAGAGTCTGGTATCCAGAGCTTCTAAAAATGAGCATCAGTCCTCCAATCAGGTTGCCCCTTTGGGAGGAGCTTCTGTCGCACAAGCAGGGGAACATTCTCCACCTGAACCTGTCAACTCTGCAACTTCATGCGTGGAGCATGAGCGGCGGCAGTTGATGGTTTATGACCTCCCTTCCGAAGTCTGTAATGTCATTCTGGCAGCCAGGCGTCCCTCTAACAACACGGTTTATGCCGGTGTTGAAAGCGTTTTGTATTATATTGTACAGAGAGGTCTATTGATCCTCTTTCTTCTTCTCTCTCTAATATCCTTCTTTTCATTCTGTCACTCGCCCAACAGGGTTCCACCTTAAGGACTCTTAAGGGCTATCTTTCTGCCTTATCGGCTTTTCTTTGGTTGCCTGATCAACAATCTTTGTTTAAATCTCCTATAGTACAAAGATCTCGAAAAAGGGCTTGTACATAGGTTTCCACCTACACCCTTTGTTATGCCCCAGTGGGACCTGAATCTGGTGCTCACATTTCTCATGTGTGCTCCTTTGGAGCCTTTATTTAATTGCCCTCTCCAGCTGCTCACCAGCAAGACAGCCTTCTTAGTGGCGATCACATCTGCCAGGAGGGTAAGTGAGATGCAGGCTTTATCACCAAAGCCACTGTATCTCACGGCATATCCTGATAAGGTGGTTCTCAGAACCCGTCCCTCTTTCCTCCCCAAGGTGGTGTTCCCATTGCATCTGGGTCAGAACATCACCCTGCCCACCTTCTTTGCTCCACTGCATCCCTCTAAGGAAGAGGAGCGACTCCACCGTCTGGTCCCAAAAAGGGCATTGTCGTTCTACCTTGTCCGCACAAAGGAGTTTCGGGTGGATGACCAACTCTGTGTGGGGTACATTGGTGCAAAGATGGGTTGGGTAGATCAGTTACGAACCATTTCACGCTGTGTCGTTCTCTGCATCAAGAACTGCTATGCATTGGTTAAGCAGCAGCCTCCTGAGGGCTTAAGAGCTCATTCTACAAGAGGAAAAGCTGCTACCATAGCGTTAGCTCGAGGTGTACCAGTCCTAGACATCTGTCAGGCGGCATCATGGGCCTCCTTGCACACGTTTGCAAGACACTACTGCCTGGATAGCCAAGTGAGGAAAGATGGGCATTTTGCTCGCTCAGTCCTACAGGACTTTCTTGTATAGGTGTTTATCTGTAGCCCACCGCCAGGAGGTTATGGCTTGCGTATCTATTCTAAGGTAAGGAATCTGCAGCTAGAAGTCTCTATCAGATGAACAAGTTACTTACCTTCGGTAACAAATGATGTGGTAGAAACTATCTAGCTGCAGATTCCTTACACCCACCAATGCCTCCCTGCTCTGCGGATGGATTATGTAGTTTCAGATTTTCACCCTTTTTCAGGGCATGTCATTTCACACAGACAAACGGAGAGGGTTGGTTCTTCCATGACTCTGCACTTCTGGTGTGGAAGTTGTGGAAAAGAACTGACGTACGTGCACCGGGTGGCGCCTATATAGAAGACTGTGATGTCACAGACGAGGCTGACGACACCACGTGGAACCGTACGACGCATGCGGATCCGCACGACGCTAACCGAGGGCGTACGCAGGGTACTGCTCAACAGAAAAAATTCCAGATTCGAAGCTGATGCCAGGGAATTCTAAGGTAAGGAATCTGCAGCTAGATAGAGTTTCTAACAGATAATTTGTTACCGTAGGTGAGTAACTTGTTCTTTTGGGTGAATGTTGGCAATGTGTGCTCTTCTCTGAGCCTATTTTGCTGGAGAGGCAGCTGCCAGTCAAGCTCTGCCCAGGAAAAGGAGGCGGGCGGCAGCCAGCAGTGCTGTGGCGCTGCGTAGAGCCAAGTTGGGCCAGTACCACAAGAGATGGGAAATAACTGCAGTCTGGGGAGATGAAACAGGAGTTCAAAGAGGCCTTGCCTGTGATTTCCTTCCTTGCCACCACACCCATTTACAAAACCACAGAAACTGCTGATCCAGTGGACTAAGAGCCATGACAAGCACAGGTATCTGCTGTGTGTGGCCCCTCAAGAAACTAGCTGTGGCACTGAAGAAGAGGCTAATTATCTTTGGTAACACCTTTTCTGGTTGAGGCTCTACCTAACTGCAGATTCTTCACCTTGTGAATTTCCCCAGGCCTGGATCTAGAAACTTTCGTAGCCGTTCCCTCAAGCACTGACAGGGGGCGTTGTGCAGCTTTGGAGTCTGTCCTGCCCTGGACATGAAGTCAGGATCACTATATATATATGTGCTGCTTCCACTGCTGATGGTTATGATCTGCATCCGTGCCAAAGGATGTGGAGCCACTGAAGTCACTTTAGGGCAGTGTAAAGATTTTAAATTGGGATCTTTTATTTGGACTAAATAGGTCCAGTCCACACAACTGGGTGATTTAGTTAGGAATCTGCTGTAGATATAGTCTGCACCAGAAAAGGCATTACCAAAGGTGAGTCACTTATTCTTCTGATAGAGAATTCAACAGAGTCCTCACCTTGTGAATCGGTACCTAAGCAATGCCTATCAGGTGGGTGGGTCTGTGCAATTGTTCAGACTAGGAAATCCTGCTTCGCAGATTAGGCACATCGCCCATCCTGCTGGACCTGGCTGCCCAGGCATTAATGCTTCATGAACTTGTGGAGGGATGCCCGCTCCGCAGTTGGCAAATGTCCATGGCTAGCAAACCACGTGCCAGTGCAGTGGTAGCAGCCTTTGCTCTGGTGGAAGGACAGTGCAACTCTCTTCTGGGTGTTGCCTCTTGGCTAGCCCATAGCAGATCCTGATGCATAGAACAATCCATCTTGAGATAGTCCGCTTTTGCATCTTTTTGCTTTTGCACCACCCAGAGGTACAGATGAAATATCGGTTGTCCTGGTGGTAATCTCTGGTTCAGTTCATATAGAAGCCAAGAGCCTATTTAGGATTCAGGCAATAAAGCTGTTCTTCCGCCTTGGAGAAGTGAGGTGGTGCATAGAAAGCCAGCAAGGTGATGGATTACCCTATGTAAACATTGCGACCACTTTGGGCAGGAATGTTGTCTCTATGATAAGAGGACAAAGAGGGCAACTGTGCATGGGTTCGAAGTGAGTGGAAATTAAGTTGTTGATTACCAAATTAAAGTCCCACTGCTGCATGACAAATGGAGTTTGGAGAACATATGGACCAGCCCATTCAGTGCATCACAACAGGGTATTTGAAGAGGCATGGATAGTAAGGTAAACGCAAAAAGTCCAAAAGGTGCAGAGGGGTAAACTTTAAATGCTGCCCAAGCAAGACCTTCGAGGACCAAGGTCTAACAGAATTGAAGAACATCCTATAACTGTGGTTTCAGGGGTTGTAAGTCTTGGAAGGAGCCCCAAACAACAAACTTCTCTTGGCATCCTGCATTTGGCTGATGGAACCTAGCTGCCAGGATGGCTCCAAACACCTTGGGAAAAAGATCAAAAGCCATCAACTATTGACAATCAATCTCCATGCTTGGAGGTGTTGGTTGTGCAGGCTCAGGTGAATGACCCTTCCCTGCTGCAACAAAAGGTTCACCTGAAAGGGCAGTGGGACAGGCAAACAAATTCCCATGGCCAGACTTTCCAGATACCACACTCTCCTTGCCCAGGCTGGTGCGACTAGGATGACGTGAGTTGGGTCTATCCTGATTCGTCAGTCCTTTGGACAGAAAAGGGATGGGCACAAAGCCCTATAGGGGTCCAGAGCTCCAATGCAGGCAGATGAAGTCTCAAAGAGAGGACTACCTTAGAAACTCTAACACACAAAAGCTTTGACATTGCGCATTCTCAGCAGTAGTGAATAGATCAAGCCAGGGTTATCCCCATTGGTAGAAGACGCCTTCTGCCATCTCCGAGTGTAACTGCCATTCGTGCTCAGCAGTTGCAGATGATTTAATCTACTGTGGCACTCAAAGATCCTGCCAGGTATTGTGTGATCAGGGGTATGCCCCGAGCATTTAGCCACTTCTAGAGACGTAAAGCCTCCTGCCACAAACTATCCCACTATGCTCTGTCTGTTGTAGTACCACATTTCAGTTGTGTTGTCGTGGAGCACCTGTTCCCTCTTGATGGTCAGGAGGAATGCCTTCAGTGCCAAGCAAATTACTTGCAACACAAACAAGTTGATGTGGAGGCCAGCTTCTACCAGAGACCAGAGCTCTCTCAACTCTAACTCTCCCAGATGACCTCCCCAACCCAGTGACAATGTATCCTTCACAACTGTTGGGTAGGGTGGGGGAGGGACAAGTTGCCACCACTGCAGGTCTATCACAGTCTGTTTCTACACGTGGATGGAATCTGACAGGTTGCCTTGATGTTGAGCCAACTGAAACATCAGATCCCACTGCAGTGTGTGCATGTGCCACCTGGCATGGCTACAACAATGATACAGGAAGCGAAGATCAAGATGCCTCAGAACAGACCTGAGACCCAGGCTACAAAATGAAACATTGGGATCAAAGCCTGAATGCCCTTAACTTAAGGCCGAGGGATGGCTTGGGAGAGCACCATATTCAGGATGGCTCTGAAAAATGGGTGTCATTGTGAATGAGTAAGGTATGACTTTGGTACATTGATGAAAAACCCCAAGAATTTTAACAGGGTCGCCTTGTTTATGAGGCAAGCCCGTCTTCAGCAGCAAGTTGACATGATTTGGGAACACTGGCATTCACAAGCTCCACAGATGGGCCACAACCACTACCATCACCTTTGTAAACCCATGCAGTGGACTGGTGAGGCCAAAGCGGTGCACTGTGAACTGAAAGTTCACTTGGCCTACCTGATACTGCAGGTAACGTCAGTGGTTACTGTAGAATGGGTATGTGAAAATTTGTCCTGCAAGCCAAGAGTTACCATCCAGACTCCTGGAACCAGGGCAAACAGAACTTGAACTGGGCTGAGCATTTCAAACTTGTCATTCCAGAGGGCAACGGTCTAGGATAGAGTGGCAGCCTCTGTCCTCCTGATACCAGCACCTTTGTATTACTCCCTTGGCCTAAACTTCTCTTGGAGGGCAGGTGGTGTTGCAGTGTGGGTTGGAGGTCCACGGGTATAAAAGAGTAGGCAGTATCCACTCTGCACAATCTGGAGCACCCATTAATCGGATGTGATGCTCCTCCGGCAGGGAGGTGGAATGTGATGCAACCACTTACTGGCCAGTGAAGTGCCACCAAGAACAAGTATACAGTTTTGCATCAGCTGTAGGGGGCTGAGGTTTGGGCACCTTTTGCCCTTAGGAGCCTGGACACTGTTGGGCCGATCCCTGCCCGCAGATTAGAAAATGGTGGGAGGCCATTTGCTGCTGAGGCAGGTATTGTCTCTGCATGGTGCCCATAATGAAGTCTCAAAAGGGGTGCAGCTGCTGGGGTAACAGCTGTGCTAACCCCAGAGAGCAGGCAGTGGCATACTCTGTTTAAACCTTTGAAGAGCAGTCTGCCTTTGCTTTGCTCTAAACAGCCTAGAGCTTT
Source organism: Pleurodeles waltl (assembly GCF_031143425.1). Lineage (NCBI taxonomy): Eukaryota > Metazoa > Chordata > Amphibia > Caudata > Salamandridae > Pleurodeles > Pleurodeles waltl. The sequence goes on along the minus strand of NC_090450.1, from coordinate 68,149,685 downwards.
TGTAGAGCATGTCCATATGAGACTGTTGTACCTGTGCAGAAAAGCCTCTGGAGCAGAGTAAAGAGCGACCACTTCCTTTGCTGGCAAAAATACTGTGTATCTGCAACACTGTGGAGTGACATGCATTGAGATAATATACTTGAAAGGCCAACAACAGTCAAGGGTCATCGAAAGAAACAGTGACAACCCATAAACTAAAGGAACTACAAGGATACAGATACAATCCGGCTGCATGTGCCCTTTCCTTAGACACATACCCCCAACATCACCCACCACTGAGGATAAGGGGTTGTTGGACATGGCCCTTCTTAGGGGATTTTCCTTTTTCGTTTGCCTCCCAGTTTTAGGACTCTCTTTGCATGGCCTTAGGAATCTGGACACTTTCCCACTACACTGGGAAAGTGCACGCGCCCATCCTACACATGCCAGGAAGGGGCACTCATGAGTGTGATTGCAGTGCTGTACCCAGGAGTGCCCTGTAAAAAGGTAGGCCACATACCCAGGGTGGGTACGGCCCTGGCTACTAGTGGGACAATACTGTGTGCCACGCATTAGGAGAACCTGTCAACCGTGTCTTAGGCCTGACAGTCCAGGCCTCTGTGGGCGCATGTGCACCTGTACTCAGGGTGGCATCTCCCATGCCATGGCCAACCCTGAGCAGACTCTACACTTCCCCAGAGCACCCCCTGGATGGTGGAGCCAATGGTAGGCATAAGGCAGAACAGGTACACCAAGACTGCCATACCTTGGTGGGGAAGAACCCCCCCCACAAGGGTTTTCACTACTGGGGGTTTAGGGGGCGGGAGGGGTATGGGTTCGACCTTTCCCATAAGGGTTGACTAATCCTGTGGTAGTGGGACCCTTTCCCCCCCCAAGTGTGCACAGGATGGAAGAGCACATGCCCTTCTTATACCAGTACTACTGGTGCTAACCAGCATGTACTGGACCTGCCACTGTAGTCCAATATGTGTGCACTTGCGCAGTGGTGCCTTAAGATACACAGTGCCTGTACCTAGGTAATGAGCCTGCCATTGTTTCCCGGGTGTGCACACTTCTACTGAGCCTGTCACGGCAGGCCTGTATGGGAGCACCTTTATGGTGTTCTTAAACCTGCGTTCAGCCTGCCCATGAAGGCTTGTGCATGCACGAGGGCACGTGCCAAGGGAGTGCAGAATACCCATGTGTTTTCTCACTGCCCGTGAGAGCTGCGCTGCCCATAGGTTAACATGGGGGAAAGTTATAATTAATCCCAGCTGCCATACTGGAATGCAGTGGAGCAGCCTCATTATGTTTACCATCACTGGATTCACAATGATAAACCCCTTCTCACGGTAAAGATGGGTTTGTCAATAATACAGTGGAAATGCCACTTCTAAAAGTGGGCATTTCTATGTTCTAAAATCTCTTTTCGTGTGTCTTTTGATTCAACTTCATTCCACTGGAAGCGGAGGATAAACTCACTTTTTAATTCCCCTGAAACAGCTATAAAACTGAAGCAACTGGAACAGACCTCTGCCGTTTGAGGACCTGGCTGGATAGATCGGAGGGAGAAGTTCTGACACTTGATCTCTCGGAGCCCGATCATGGCACCACTAAAGATAAAGATATGCACTCCACTGCCCCATGGCAGACAGAACCAAAATTTAGAGGAGACATCTGTAGTTCAAAGGGGACCCTATGAACCACGCCCCCACTTAAAAGGCGCACTGGAGTATAACTATGAGTACCACACTTCAGCAACTTAGAGATACACCAGCAGGGACGTGGGGCCGGTAACAATGAACCGCATGGTACACACTGCCAGAGGAATCTGTTCTGCATAGGAGTATTTACTGTCCTTGGAAGGGACCTGCACACCTTTCCTGCATCGTGGCTGGTCTGGGCAGATTGCCTGCTGCTGTGTGGCACTCTGAAGTGCGCTCTTCAAGGGCTTGGTGACTTGTCCCCTGTTCTTTCTGTAGGTCTCAAGGACATCAAAGACCTCCAGAGGGACCTGTAGCATCTACTGCTGTCATCTGGTGAGTGGTGCCCTCCTAAGCGCTTACATCGTATGCTGGACTCCACCTGGTAGAAGCGGTGTGAGCATAAAAGTATTGCACCTGGAAACTGGAACTGCTTGGTGCGGAACCTGCAAAGTACTGCCCGCACGTAAGGAGTGTGGCCCTTCGTCGTGGAGCCACTGCACACATAAGCATCTTGTTTGTTGTGAGCAGATTCACCGGTCACGGGACCCCGCATGATATGTTTTGGCAAGTGTGTTGCATTTCTCTCATGTGACACCAGACAGCATCCTCATTGTGTGCAGTGACGATGAATCGGACATCGCGCACCATACGTTGTGCCTCATTCCATGGAGGTACGGGATTGGAGTTCATTGTGTGTGACCGGATTGTCTGGTGCGACTAATCATCATGCACCAGATGTCGTGCCTCATTCCATGGAGGTACGGGATTGGAGTACTTCATGTGGGACCAGACTGTCAGGGTCCAACTCGTCATTGCACACCAGACGAGCCTCATTCCATGGCAGTACCGGATTGGAGTTCTTTATTTGTGACCGGATTGTCTGGTGCGAATAGTCATCGCACACCAGACGTAGTGTCTCATTCCAGGGAGGTACGGCAGCTAAGTTCTTCGGGCGACTGTCTGGAATTGTCTGGTGCGACTCAAGTCAAGTGCACCAGACTAGTGTCTCATTCCAGGGAGGTATTGCATTAGAAACCTTTTTGTGTGTGATCAAATTGTCTGGGGTGACTCAAGTCATCGTGCACCAGACATTGTGCTTCCTTCCCAGGAGTTGTGGACCTGTGTGCAACCGGAATTGTCGGGGCAGCTCAAGTCATCACGCCCCAGACGTTGTGCCTCCTTCCCAGGAGGTGTGGAATTGGTAACTCTTTGGTTATTGGAGTGCCTGGCTGGGCACCGCTGTGACCAGGAAGTGGCCCCAGCGACCTTTCCCCCATGGTTTGCAGACCTCTGAGTGAGCCTCCTGCGTGGTGTCCAAGCCTCCATGAATTAATTGTTGCCTGATCAGGAGTTATATTTTTTTCCCTCTCAACTTGCAATGAAAAGTGTGACTTTGGCATAGTGTCTGGGGAAAGGTTGCTTTAATCTCAAGCTTGTGGGGGTGGGGTAGCAGGATCTAACCGGTTAGGTGGAGGGTAGTTTAGGGCCAGGGTGTCTGTGAGCACAGTGACATTAACCGGACCGGTACTAGTGCACTGTATTAGGGTGCTAGGAGCAAATGCATGCCAGTGCGTGTGTACAAGCCGCCTGATATCCCTGGCACCCTGTAGCAGTGTAGAGTGAATGTAAAGAAGTAAATGCGGGTGATTGATAAAACAACATGGTGGTGTTGCAGTACACATTATTTCTTGCCAGAGACCTGCAATAGTGTGTTATTGAATTAGGGTAATCATTAGGGTGGATCTCATGCTGACAACATGTGGCACTGCATGAGGGTGCTGGGAGGTATAGTATTATTTTTCTCACATGTACAAACTGGCCCTCATTAAACCCTGGCGGACGGCGGTAAAATGGAGAAAAGTACTGCCAACAGCCTGGCGGCCCTTTTCCCCATATTACGATATTGGCGGTTTGGCTCAAGCCAAACCGCCGATGTACCACTCTGTCCGCCACGGCGTTAACAACGGCCAGGCTAGAGACTTCAGTCTCCAGCCAGGCGGCCGTCACTAGCCTGCCCGCTGGATTATGAACCCGTCTACCGCCATGGTTTTTGTGGCTTCCTCATTGCCACGAAAACCATGGCGGTAGGCACTATCCGGGACAGGGAATTCCTTCCCCACCCCTTACCCCTCCCCATGTTTCCCCAATCCCCCCTCCCTCTCCAGACCCCTGCATGACATACACGCACCATTGAACACACACATATACACACTCATACCCACATTCATCCACGCATGCATATTTCCATTCACACACTCTTACATACATGCGCACACATATTCACACACAACACAACATACACCCACCCACACGTCCACACATGCACACTCGCACAAACACACACACACACACAACAGCCCCACGCACCCCTCCCCTGTTGGAGCACCCGACTTACTTGATTTCAGGGGCTCCTCCGGCAGGAGACGGGATGGGGCGCTGCCACCAGCAGAACACTGCCAGGCCGTATCATGTGTCATGATACGGTCTGTGGCGGTCTACTGGCGTGGTGTTGCTGCTGGCAGCGGCGCCACCTTACCGCCATCTGCCGGCATGGCGGCAGCCGGAATTCCGCCACCCTTCTGGTGGAATTCCGGCTACGGTCATAAATGGGCAGACGGGTGGTAGCCATGGCGACAGTATTTTGGCAGCCGTCGCCGCGGCAGTAGTCAGTTTTTACCGCCAATGTGATAATGAGGGCCACTGATTATGGTGTCTTAACAGTTGCGCCTAGTACTGAAGTAATATTTCTAAATGTGATTTATGCCCAGATTTACATGATGATCATGCTGTGTTAATGTTTGTTGAATACAAATTATAGTTACGTACACCTCGTGTGGAGTCTCTTTTGTGACGCTCAGTGTAACTGTTGTGTGGAAGTGCCGTGCCATTTCTTTATACATTGCCCCTTTTATAAGCCTGACTGCTCTGTGTCAACCTACCCAAAGGTGAGTACTGGTTATATAGTGAGTTTAATCACCCACCTGTGACGGGAGTGGTAGGTTCAGCCAACCAGAGCGTGCCGCCTCAACAGGAGGGTAGAATTTAGAAGGTGTGGCAAGCGGATGTGACAAGGCACTAGCACAGCACCTAAAATACATTGTCCGATGGGAGCTGAAATCATTAGGTAAAGAATGGACATTAAACACCAGCAGAAGAAACTTTCTGCCTGGCCCTGACAAAGGATATCAAGAGTCAACAACCGAGACACTAGCTGTAAAATCAGTTCCCCAAATTCTCTATGACCCAAACGCAAAGAAGAAAAGAAAGAGGATATAGTTGTGTTTCATTTAGGATTGAAGGGCTTTCTATCTATGTCCTCGGGTGAAGGGTTAGGGGCTAAGGAAGAAGGTAATCAGACCTGAAATAACATTTTCGATGTGGTGGGTGAATAAGAGAGCAGGAGAATGCAAAAGTAGCTGAAGTAGAGATAATTCCACACCTGCAGGCTCCACAAAAACTGAAAAGGATTGATGGCAACAATTAGTAAGTATAGGTTCACCACATGCAATATGAGGGGCAAGAGCACGGCGGACCAAGAAACATAAAATAGATACTCACTTAAAGTACAGGGTGGGCCTGTTGGGGATGCTGCATGAGATACAATTAGAGGCGATGGAAAGGTCCTTTCCTACATAGCCCCCCTCCTTCAGAGAAAAGGCAATAAACAACTAATCCTTATGATGGTCCTTATCATCTAAGTGGGAAAACCTAGAAAGGCCACCACCATTGGCATGGTCACTCCAAGGCCTGTGTTCTACTGTAAATTCCATTCCATGTAGGGAAATTGATCGCTTAAACAGTTTGAAGTTCTCTCATTCTATCTGCAAGAGCCACTTGAGAAGGCTTGAAGTGAGTCCCAAATAGATAGAGTCTCAGCTTCCTCATGGACCAAACCACCCTTCATGGAACAAGCCACAGCAAAGTATTCCCTCTTAATGGCACTCCAACACTGCTCTCTGGGGAGCAGTCACCTGCTAATAAAGTTTTTAATTCTCTCCTATCATTTAACTGTGATAACACTGCTGCAATACCAAGCTCTGGAGCATCCGTCTAGACAAATGACTGTTGGCTGCAGTTAGGTGCTTGTAGGACAGGTGCTGTGCACATTGCTTCTTGCAAGGTGCCTAAGGATGTCTGACACTCTGCAGACCAAATAACTTGCTTTGGCTGTTTTCTGGAGGTGAGTTCTGTCAGGAGATGACAAAATAGTGCAATACCCCTTCACAAACCTCCCATAATACCCAGATGGGGCCAAAAAGGATCTGGCCTGGGTTTGAGTCTTGGGAGCCAGAATTGTCTGGATCTTGGGCTGGAGAAGCTATGCATACTGTCCACCTACAAGGTGGCCTAGGTACATGACAGAACCCTTCCATATTTAGCATTTACTTGCCTTAATATTCAGGACTTCCTTTTGAAGGGCCTGAAGCCATTCGGTCAGGTTGATTAGGTTGTCTTCCCCAGGTGGAGAGAAGATATGCTGAACTCGATGTTTCCAACCCACACAGGACCCTGTTCACCAACCTTCAGAAGGTGGCAGTTGCATTTTTCAGGCTTAAGGGCATCACTTCAAACTGTGTCCTTTGATCTTCCAAAAACAGATGTCGTCCATCCTCCCTGGCCTACCTGCCAGTAACCGGAAGTCAAATCAAAAGTATTTAGGTACTTACCAGCTCCCGACTTGTCAATAAGCAAATCCGCTCTTGGGATGGTGTGAGCATCAGTACTAGTGACTGCATTAAGCCCTACGTAGTCCACACAGAATCTCATCTCTGGCTTTCCACCTTTTGGGTTGGGTCTAAGTGCCAGCACCACTGGACTGGTCCAAGGACCACTAAATGGCTCGATCACCACCAACTCTAGAATCTTTGCATCTTCAGCTTTGAAACTAGTCTTTACTTGATCAGACAGCTGATAGATTTTACTTTTAACAAGTATCAACTATCACCTGTGTCTATGTCATGAACACAGCACTGTGTCTGACCTGGTGTTAGTGAGGAAGAAAAGTCCAGCGAACTATCCCAGCAACTGGTGACAGTCCCTCGCTGCTGTTCACTAACGGTGGAAGAGAGCAAAACTCCATCCACTAAGCTCCCTTTGCCATTACTCAAAAGAAGGTCTAGCAGATGCTCTTTCCTCTTCCCCATCTGTCACTATGAGCATAGTCATGTCAGCCCCGTCATGGTGGGGTTTGAAATAGTTAACATGGATCACCGGGGTTCCTGGGCGTGCCTAGGTCAACTAAGTAGGTGACCTCCACTTTCTTTTCCAGTACTGGGTAAGGCCCAGTCCACTTGTTCTTACCTTCTGATCTGGCTAATACTCAGCCATGGAGGGCTTCTGATCATACAGTTGTTGCAGTAGCTCCTGGTTGGCCTCCAGATTCTTTTCTGTCTTATTGTACTCTGCCATGCAATACATTGTCCACTACATCCTGCTTGGGCTCGTTAAGGGGCTTCTTTCCACCCTCTCTAACCAAGCTCAAGGTACCTCTCACAGGATGCCTAAACAAAAGCTGACGTCCACTTGCTTTTTGGAACCTCCCTGTAGGCATGGGAGGAAAAGATTCGATCTCCTCCTGAGTTTGTCAGGCAAAAGCGTGATCATGCCTTTCATGGTTTTGTTAAATCTCTCAACTAAACCATTGGTCTAGGGATAATGGGGTGGTGAAGCTCTAACACCAAATTACTTCCACCTAGCCTTAAAATACACAGACATGAAAGTAGTATCCTTATCAAAATGGCCTCCTCGGGGAATACCCACCCATAGGAAGATGCCAAATAGTGATGTTGCCATTGCATTCCAGGGGGAAGGGAATATCTGGTGTATTACCACCCAGATGAATCTATTTCCCAAGAAAGCTTAAGCGTTCAGGGGACCAACACGGTTAGTCCCGCCCCATTCAAACAGGATCACAACCACAGGTAGTGGGATTAAGGGAGCCATTAGTTGTCCTCCTGCCTTGCCACTGGCCAGACAGATGACAGGAGTGACAGAACTCTGACATCTTTCAACATCTGCCCAAGCAGATTTTTCCAAGTCATTCCCAGCAGACACTGCACTGGGATGGCAGAGGACACAGCTACTCTGTTTAGGCCAGTAACATCTCCCCACTCACAGTTCACCATAGCCAGTGAGTGCAACTTTACCTCAATGTCAAAGTTGACAACCTTGTGTAAAAGATCTGGGAAGATCTGCTCTGAGGAAACCAGCCTATCCACCACACTGGTTATACTGGCTCCTATATCCCTCAGAGCCTCTACTTCTAGCAGAAATCCTGTTTCCTAGCAGGGGGCAACATGCTGTCTTAAGTGACAAGGGCTGCAGACAGACAGAAAAGGACTTCAGGTTTGGGCAAAAAAGGTGGTGACTTCCTCTATACACCTTCATATTAAAAGTTTCATAAAACCTGATCTCAGCAATGAGTTGGCTTTAAGGTAAAGAATAATTTGACACCTTAGAATAGTAGCTTTGGTAGTCCCAAATGTAAGTCAACACTCAGTGATGTGGTTAGTGAAACTCCATGTAGGGCAATGGGACTACCAGCCTTGATACAGTGAAAATGGCAATATATTGTTTTCACTGTCAGGGCATGTTAAACACAAAGGAACCATACCATGCCCTTCATTTTAATCCTAAGCACTCTGCCTGGTGGGCTACCAAGGCCTTCCTTCCTAAGGAAGTAGATTATTATTAAAAATGAAGGTTTTAACCTGGCCAAAGATATTTATTTTGCCTTGTTGAGAAGGGAGGTTTAAATCTGCTAAACCAGGCTGCAGTGGTATGCCTACAGTCACGTTTTCACCTAGTCACTGCACTGGTGGTGTTGGTGGCACAATGAAGTGCTGCAGTCCACTAGTGACATTTAACGTACCTCTTGTACCATATATGAGGGATGTATAACTTAAAAGAGCCAACTGTGGATTAGCTAATTGAACACATACTTTGGGCGAATCACAGCACATGTACTGTGGCCTGGACAGCAGGGCTCAGTATACATACATACAGAGTCAAAAACCAGCAACAGCAGTCCAAAACCTTGGGGAGGTGATCATTCAAAACGAGGTCCTTTCCTACACTGCCTAAACTGACTATTTTGCTAGCAGAGATGCCAGACATAGAAATAAAGTTCACTAACTGTTGTACAAGGCACCGTTTGGTGCTGTTTGACTAGCTAAAACAATGATATCGCGTTTTTAAAAAAAGTAGCTTTGCAAGCCTAGCATTACTGGTTCATTAAGCTTACAGCATTGTCCATTAGTGCACTAATTTTCTTTTAAAGCAGCTGCCATAAACATGGTCATCTTCCGTCCCCTATAACTGCTCCTCATCTCAACTGTTCAATATTGGAGATTTTTCAAGTTACAGGTCTATTCATTCATTCCACTGGTCATACTGCATTATAAAAGTCAACTGAAACTGGACTATAATCCACTTTATGGAAGCATATTGAAACTCATTTTGGTTTTATTTGGCATTCGTCTTTTCAGCTTTTGCACAGAAGGTAAAATATGATTATATTAACTAGTTGAAAAGATCACACTAATCAACTACAACATAATTAATCTGAATCCTGAAAATCCTTGTACAACCAACTTCTGGTTAATTGGCCAGTGAATAGTAGTACTGGCTGAGGGTGGCAGGGACAGCAATATGGAAACCAGTTGTAAAGAATGGAATTGTCTTGTGTACCCATTAATTTTCTTTTCGTTTTCCTGTACTACACCCTTTTTATTGCCTTTGTCTTGAGTCTGAAATCTGCATTCTTGAGCTCTTCTGTAGCAAAAGTTCATACTCACGACAACATCTCAACGTAGTTGACCTTTCTAAGCTTTGTTTTTGTTCAAGATCTTACACTCTTTGTATTTGGCTTCTCCCTCTAAATACCACTTCAAATTGAATTTTCATCTATGCTTTGGTACCATGCAACTGGTCCTTAAAATCAACTGATGTGTCCGAATAAATTGTGTAGATTCGTCCTCAACTGCTTTCTTGAGTTGGTTATTGCACTTGCATCCACCAAAATGTCTTAGGATGAGCTTCTTGTGAACATATTGCACATGGCAGATGTTGGAGGCGAAACATTCTGGTTGGCTGAGGCGAGGCCCTAGCCAGGCAGAACCTACCATTCCCATCACAGGTGGGTGATTACACTCACTGTATAACCTGCGGACACCTTTGGGTAGCTTGGCACAGAGCAGTCAGGCTTATCACAGAGGCAAGTTGTGAAGCGTTGGCACAGCATGTCCACACAATAAGTACACTGAGTGTCACAAACAAGACTTCACACGAGGTGTGTGTAAATAAAGTTTGTATTTAACATACACACATGAATTAACACCACATGAGCAACATGTAAATCTGGGCAAAAAATCACATTCAGAAAGATCAGTAGTGGTACGAGGTCAAAAGGCGTTAATACGGCATCAGAAATATGTGCATGTGAAAAAAACAATACTTTCCCTCCCTGAAGACACATGCGGTACTACTGCGTTGGCAGCACGTGACCCACCCCAGGGATAACCTCAATTCAATATAAAAGAGGTGTAGGATGCATTCCAATTCCCTACAATAGCAGCAATGTATACATACAAAAGAACTATAGCACTTTTGAAATACCTCAGAGGCCTCGGCCGCACCAGTAAACATCAATGCCAGCCGATATTGTAAACAACGTGTGCTGCAACGCTACAGTACAGTGAAATCAAGTCCAGACACCTGTCCCACATTCTCTGCACCACTACGTGGCGCCATGGATATTAGTCACAATAGCATACAAGCACTTGCACACATTCGCTGCCAGCACCTTAATGCAGTGCTCTTACAGCCACAGCAGGTGAGGTGTAATTAGTTGGCAGACCTCTCTGGGACCCATACCTTCCTCCGCCCTCCAACCAATTCCTGCCAACCTCCCCCCACCCCTGAGTTAGAGACGAAGCAACCTTTCCCTGGATACTAGGCTGCTTGCGGCCGGTGGTTACATTTAGTCAGGACCCAGGGCTAAAGGTGCAGGGGAAGAAAGAGAAAATGGATTGCGAGACATCAGTCAGCAAATGGAGGTTTGTTCCCCACTAGAAAGCTCACTCAGGGGTCTCCACACTGGCCTTCCAGCGTGGTCCCCTGTCTGCAAAGCACAAGGGGAGAGTCGCCTTGGGACAGGCTGTTCAGTGGTGCTAAGCCAGACACTCCACTTCACTTCACCTCACAGATGTTTACCAATCCGGAACCTCCCGGGACAGGATGCATCATGTTTGGGGCGCAATGAATCGACCGTCCCAGTTGCACACAAAGTGTTTACCAAATTCCGTGCCCTCCTGGTATGGGCGCAAGGTCTGGTGTGCGATTAACTAAGTCACACCAGACACCTCCGAATGGACATGCAAAGTGCTCAATGCAGGGCTTCCCTGGGATGAGGCCCAACGTCTGGTGCGCGATGACTTGAGGTGCACCAGACAATTCCACTCATACACGAAAGGTCACCAATCCCATGCCTTCCTGGAATGAGGCACAACATCAGGTGCACGATGGCTCGAGTCACATCAGACAATCCTGCATGCACATGAAACGTTACCATGCAGTGCCTCCCTGGAATGAGGCACAACATCTCTAGCGTTATCATTAGAGTTGCACCAGACAATACCACTTGCACAGAAAAGGTTACCACTGCAGAGCCTCCCAGGAATGAGGCGCCATGCCTGGTTCGTGATTACTTGAGTCACACCAGGCATTCTGAACACACAACCAGTTCCCGTTCGGTACCTCTCTGGAATGAGGCACAAAGTCTGGTGCGCGATGTGTAGAGTCGTGCCAGACAATACCGCTTGCACACAAAAGGTTACCACTGCAGCGCCACCCGGAAATGAGACGACACGCTTGGTGCGCAATAACTTGAGTCACACCAGGCACGTCTGAACACACAATCAGTTTCTGTTCCGTACCTCCCTAGAATGAGGCACAATGTCTGGAGCGTGGTGACTTCAGCCACACCAGACCAATCCAGTCACACACCCAGAGACGCCAGTTCAGCAGTACTGCATGAGGTAGAGTGCAGCACTGCTCCGGGTACGCCACCACCTCTGAGGGTCGCAACCAGTGACACAGACACCACACACAATAAATATGAATGAGAGAAATGCGGCACACTCGACAACAACAGGCCACACGGGGTCCTGCAACCAGTAATCCGTCCACTACCAACCAAACGCTTATGGTGATGTGGCCCAACAATGAAGGGCCATAATCCTTGAATGCGGGCAGTAATTTGCAGGCTCTGCACCAGGCAAATAGGGTCCCCAGGCAGTATTGTTATTTCTGTGCTCAAACCACTGTTACCCGGTGGAATCCAGCACACAAGGTAGCTGTGTTGGAGGGCACCACTCTCCAGATGACACAGTGGAAGGTGTAGGCCCCTCAAATTAAGTCTTTGATGTCCCTGAGTCCTCCACACAGAACAGGGGGCAAGCCAACAAGCCCTTGTAGAGCACACATTTCAGACAGTGTTCCCAGGCCAGCCACGATGCAGGAAGGGTGTGTGACCTCCTTCCTGGGATAGTAAATACTCCAGTGCACAACAGATTCCTTTGGCAGTATGCAGTTAAGTGATTCTGTCCTGTGCTCCTGCAAGTGTATCTCTAAATTGCGGACGTGTGGTATCCCTAGTTATACTCAGGTGTGCCTTTGAAGTTGGGGGTGGTTCAAACGGTTTCCCATTGAACCACAGATGCCTGCCCTAAATGTCAGTCCTGTGTGTCATGGGGCCATGGTATACAGATCTTTATCTTTAATGGTGCCATGATCTGACTATGAGAGGCAAGTGTCAAAATCTCTCCCTCCAGCAGATGCGTTTTCCCACCAGCCCCCAGTGGAATGAAGTTTGAATTAAAAAAGGCACACAAAAGGGATTTTAGAACCTGGGAATGCCCACTTTCTAGAAGTGGCATTTCCAAGTTATTACTGTCAAAACCACCTTTACCACTGGAAAGGGTTTGTCTTAAGGAATCTTATGATAGTAAAAATTATGAGGCTGCTCCACTGCAATCCACTATTGGAGCTAGGATTAATTATAAACTTTCCCCCATAATAACCTATGGGCAGAGCAGGTCTTAATGGTAGTGAAAACACACCCAGACATCTTTCACTCTGTGGGCACATATGCCTTGGTGCACCCACAAGCCTGGACACAGACTTTGAGAATACCACAAGGATGCAAGTGCAATATGTCATTATGCACCTATGGGTAAGCCATGCCGGGATCCGTATATACATGAAAACACCAATGTGCAAGTGTACACATGTAGGCAACTCAGGCCAGGCTCAGTATATACATGAAGTCACCAATGTGCAAGTGTGCTCATACTGGTAGGTGCAACTTCCTAAATTATGTAGGGAGGGCGCGCATGCACTTTCGCAACGTACTTACAATGGGAAAGCGACCAGGGCCCTAAGGCCACTCATAGAAGATCAGCAAAAACTCAAGGAAGAGCCAATCTGCTCGGTAGGGAAACCCCAAGAGGTTCTTCAATACCAGGGCATGAGGCACCCCTGTGTACCTGCCCTGCCTACCACCTGCCCGTCCTCCGGGGGTGCTCTAGGAGTCGTGGAAGGCCTACTTAGGGCTGCCCCCAGTGGGGAAGATGCCACTGAGCGTAGGCACATCTGCGCCTCCACAGGCCTGCACTGCCAGGCCTATTACATGCTGGTCCATCTACTCTGGTGGGTGGCACGGACAGTGCAACGTCCCAAAAGTGGCTAAGGCCATACCCGTTCTGGGTATGTGGTGTATCTTTTTACTGGGCACTCCTGGGTACGGCATCTCAACCAATCACCTAAGTGCCTCTTTCTGGCATGAGTAGGAAGGGTGCGTGCATTACCCCCAGCGCTACAGTGGGAAAGTGACCAGAGTCCTAAGGTCATGCACAGTCAGCAAAAACTGGGAGGAAAAAAAAAAAATACGAAGTTTCAAGGAAATCCCCTAGGAAGAGCCATGTCCAGCAGAAGACTTCTCTCGTCTTACCTCAATGGTTTAAACCTGCATTCTGCTTCCAAAGTAGCACATGGATTAGTCTCAGCAGTTTACTGGGTTTTCTTCCAAGAGATGTTTCTACATCAAACCCATTTCTTGTCTCACAGCTGCAATCCTGTTTATTTCTATGCCAGGATTCTAAGGGGCGTGCTTGCTACAGTCACAACTTTTCTTATTCTTGTTGCCAAATGCTACTTCAAACTGAGCTTCCCTGAAATTGCAATATGTAAAAATGGGAAGTAATTATCCTACTCCAGGAGTGATTCTTTATTGAAACTGATTTGAGCTTGCTGTTACCGGGCACCAGGCCATGGCCTCAAATGTTTCCATACAGATCTTAAAATTGCAACTTTGGCAAGTAATTCAAGATTCTATTCAAGTGTGGTTAGAAAGATTCTTGCCAAGAGTAACATTTCTTGGCATACAGCATTGCGGGTGTTGCCCATCTTCTCACTTGGGGTGCATTTTGTGAGAATTTCCAGTTAATATATAGGTTGAACAAAACTGTTAATAACAACTCCTCCTGCTTGATGCTTTCATTCATCAAGAACGGTTTTGTTAGTTGTCTAGCCATGTCATTACATGTGCTGTCTAGGAGCTGTACAAGGATCTCTTTAGTCGAACCAAGAGATAGGTTCATCCCTGCCTTCTTCAGTCCTCCCCACTGTAAATCAGTGCTCAGTGAACTGCAAAATCTGTCATTTTAAGTTGAAGAACTAACATCATGACTACCACCAATAATACCTGGATAGGTGACAGGATGATTTTTCCATGTAACCATACCCGAGTTGCATCTTATAGTGGCTCCAGGACAAACTTTGCCTCACATTAAGAAGACTTATAAGAATATATGAGCGTGAATCACCTGCATTCCTGATCTTGCAAAGCTGTCCCAGAATCCTGTTATCCCCATCAACCTCACACAGGTTGGAACTTCACGAATATTCTAACAAACATTCTAAAGACTGAACATTTAGCTAGACTACAATAGTGTAATAAGATTATGCAAACTCTCATCATGTGACATTGAGGTGAAATCGGTGTTGATGGCCAATCCGAAATATCTAGCTTCTATTTGAGACAAGCTCCTCCGCACATGAGGAATTAATTTCAGAGCATTCCACCTTTATTTTCTGCTCTTACTTAATGAAATTGCTCAAATGTTATGCATTTAGTGTTTATAATGCCCAAAAGGAGAAATAAGGCTGTTCTTGAACAGAGTTTTGAAAAGATTAATGCTTAGTTTCTATAAACCATACTAAACAAGGTGGGCTGATGCAGAAAAGAAAGATTTATAAGGATTATTGCATTCTTATCGTAAACCTCTCAGAAATTACATATGAAATTAACTAAACACGTATCTGTTTGATCAGTTGTCTTGTTACTTGCTATTGGGGTGCTTCATGCCTTCGCCAACTAAACTGAAACGGATTCCAGAGAAACACCAGTTCATCACAGAAGAGTAAAATACCACCCTCAAACACAAATGCTCATAAAGTAACTGTTCATAGATGGCATAACATAACCAATGTTTACATCTGATCATTAATCAACATGCCATGGAAAATCTTAAAATGTGACGTGTATTCCAGTGCACCAAAACAGTATTTTGTCAAATATTTTTTCTTTAAAAGTACCTTAGAACCTTTGAACCTTTCTGCGTCTTCTCTAGTAGATCGATTTGTTTGGATAACTTGTCAATGTTGTCTTTCAGATTTTTCTGGGTGATATCAACTTGATTACAGAGCTGAGCAAATGTTGTGCACATTTCCCTATAAGAGTATAAAGGAATCCTTAGTCAACATACATGACTTACAATAATGTGTTAAGATAAGGAACATGAAATAAATTAGTGTCCACACTAGCTGCTGCAAAAAATATGAGTCACAAAATTTAGCATTTGGGGGGCATTGAGGAGAAATCTAATGACAGTAATACGGCCTGCTTGATTAAGAGGGAGTAGACATTAAAAAAGGCAAACCAAGGGGATGAAGAATAAGACTACAGCACCAGATTTCCTACAGGAAGATGAGTAACAATGTGACTGATGAAAGAGCAGAAAAGTGTACAGACTGTTGACTGATGCTGCAGGTTAGGAGCAGTGGCCAGCTAGTGGGGAGACTTGTAGATGGACAGAATGAGAGTTTGTTATGAAGTAAGAACCCAGAAAGGAAACAGGAAGATGCATAATTGACTTGAGAGATGCCAGCTGATAGAAAAAGAGAGACACGTAAGAGTTTGAAGTAGTTAATGCACAAAAGAAGGGGGTAAAAGTGGATTTAGGTAGTTTAGAAGGGACCGGTAAAGGTATATCTTGCATATATAGAGAAAATATAGTTTTTCATATATGAAAAGTGGAGCAGAGTTTAAAGATAACAGACAGACAATAGGTATGCTGTGTACTTGAGGGAAGAGGGTGATAATCATTTCAGATTTTGACACTGTAAGCTTGAATATGACCTCATCCACTGGGAGGTTTTCAATCTGCAGTTGGGCTCTATTGGGTGGGGATTTTGGGTTTGTGTGCTGAATAACATCAGCATAGGGGTATCTGTCAAAGCTAAATTATATTTAAGTCCTTGTGGAGGAGATGGTATCTAAGTATATAAGACCTGCGAGTACGGAGCATTACAGCATGCCAGCAATGTCTGTCAATGAATAAAGTAGAGTTATCCCAATTAGTGTTGAATATATTATCACAAATGCCCAGAACACAAACTTATGGAAAGCATCCCACGACAGAGTACATGAAGGAAAGCAGGATGTTCTAAGTAGGACTGTAACTGTTTAAAAGAAGGTATTTATTTATTGGGTTATATCACAAAATACTGAAACTATCATACACTGTTACAATCAAAAGCAAGTAAAAAGCACAGGTTAATTAATCTACCATGATTCAACGTTTTAAAGTTACAAACTGACACAAAGGGGTCCAACAGTTATTAAAATGCACTACCCAGTTGTAAACTAATGTTTGAGAATGATATTCTCGAGGTGGGCTTTTATTAGCTTTTGATTGGGTACATCATCTAGAGATAAAGTAGAACCTTCACAGCTGTGCTGGGCTGATGTGTTCCGGGGGACAGAACCTCTGTTGGAAGCTATCTTCCCTCAGCTTATGGTGACCTGAAGTACACTAGAAACTGCACTGCCCTGAAAGGAGACGGGCTGCCCTATATGAAAACTGGAAAACTATTTAATAGGGGGGTTTCAGGGTGTAGGACAGATTGTATTTATCGAAAGGGGTTGCTGCCAAATCACTGTACAGTCAAAAGAGCGACATGATTAATGTAGCGAAGAAACAGAGTCAAGTGTATTAAGGCAACATCAAGATAAACATTGTGACCGGTCCCAGGTATGGAGAAAGATCTACATCCCAGGAAGACTGATGGGTAAGTCATATTGAAATATTACCTACATTCAACAGCTATCAATCCTCACGTCCTTCCATGCGATGACCAGACCACGTACTATTGTTTATGTTTCATGTAAACTCGAGGAAAAGCTGACCACTAAAACAGCCAGTTACTTGCCCACTGGTGCTGAGATTGGGATATGTCACATAGAAAAGAATCTACCATTCCCAAAGATAAAGGGGGTCCTAGGAGGGTCTAAGGACAGCAACTGCTGGCAGATTGGATGGTTCATAACCCTACATCCCAGTGCCAAATAACTATTAAATACAAATAGTGATTCCTGCGGAAGCATGGTGCTGAGGATGTCACTTAAATTTTAAGGAGGGCACGATACCCTCTTTGTGCTAAGAACATTCATGAAGTCTTTCCAAACCATTTGATGATCAAGTAAATATATATGTTTTCATCACAGCCCTTTTTAAAAGTAGCAGTTGTATTTCAAACTCGATTTGAGTTTTACTATCATTTCCGAGTAAATGTAAGTGTTCAGGCCGCCACGAAGAGCCCCGACTGCATGAAGGATCCAAAAAAGCAGACCAATCGCTAACAGGACGCGGAGAAGATTTATGAGCTTCTAGAGAGATCACAAGAAAAAACCCTTACAACTTACACAGGGAGGACCTTGCAGGAATTGAACAATGTGAAGGTGTCAACTAATGAGTGGGCTTACAGAAAAATAGTGCAGAAATGTAAGTCTGCTATACGTGCAGGTACGTTAAAGAGAAAAGAAAATGTAACAATAAAGAGAGGGTAGTTACTAGCAGAAAGATGCTTCAGTGTCATATATGGGCGATTGGAAATAGCCAATGCATATGCACAGGCACACATGTAAAACATTCACAGTTATAGCAGAAACAGAAAGAAACCTGTACTTAAGCAAAAATATGGATGAAAAGAAATTATCAAACCAAATGTATGTACAAGAATAGTTTTTTTTTATGGTAAATACACACTTACTGTTCGACCTGGCGACTGCAGTTTGCACTAGTGCATGTAACAATCATCTTCAGTTTATCTGCTGCATAGTTAACAAACTGTTGTTTGAAGGTTTTTTCTTTGGCTCTTGTTGTCCAAGTAAGCTTTTCAAAGAGGTACAGACCACCATACATGCCCAGGGAAAGTGCTATTAATTTCCAACCAACAGTTCTCCACACCTGTAGTGGAAAAACAAATACATTGTGTATCTATGCAACACCTGATGTATAAGTGGACGTTTTACCAAATGAGTACATTCAATACTCATAGAGCACTGTCATTCAACTCTTAGTACTTAAACAGTTATCCATTTCAGACCTCTCAAAAATCACTGTAGGTAGGTAATACGTTTTTTCATTTATTTAAAAATGCTTTACAATAAGAGCAACAACTGTGAAACACCACCAATAAAACAAGCATTGGCAAAGCCAATAGGTCTCGTTTTATTCCTTAATTTGTTTTCCTATCTTTATTGTTCTGTAGTTATGTGGATGGTATGTCTTCATGCACTGATAATAGTTATTTTTTAAATGTATCTTTTGTATCGTTTTATTTCATTCAAACAATGTTTTGTACATTTTTATTAGCATTCTGTTTTCTTGTACAATATTTTGTTTATATTACATTTTTATTTACACTGTTTTAATTGTATATAGATTGTGGCAACATTTTAATATTTATTTAAGAACTGCATAGACATTAATATTTTTAGTGCATTCAAACATTTATTTGTAACTTTGTATTAGTATAAAGCTGGTCATACTGTAAGATATTGTATTTACATTACATTTTACAATATTTTAATTGTATTTAGATTGTGGAAACATTCGGTGTGTGTTTTTAATGTAGATGTATGGAAAACAGGGGCAAATGTAATCACAACAGCCTGCAATGCATAATGTAGTTTTTAAGCATATAAATAAACCGGCATTTTACAAAATTGCTGATCAGCAGTATTCAGAAGTGATCTGGGCCTGTGGGAGTTAGGCAAGCCACTGGTGCATGGGCTCAACAGACAGCCAGAGTGCTGGCCATTTATACCATATATAGAAGAATCTGAATTTTCACCAGCTAAATGGGATTCCAATATTCGCATTAGAAGGATAAAGGTCTGTGTCAGACGTACCGGATTTCTAAACTAAGACAAGTGTGCAGCAGTTAAAATGTGGCACACAGGTGTTTTTGGTGCGGCTGTTGGAGACATTTGTTGTTTATTGTATGCAGTCGTTCTTGCTGTACATAACCCTTCTTGCTGTACATCTGCTTTGCTCCACTTGCTCATCCAATCCTACCAGTTCCTGAAACAGAGCTCCAGCCATAGAAAGTACGCTCCAATTAAATTTAAAATTATAACGTACTGATGATAATTTTGCAAAGTAGAACCCTAAAAAACATACCTGTAAAATAGCATGAAAAGCGGTGTGTTTGCTACGTGTTATTAATTAAATTAGATATTAAAGGCATCAAATCTAATTCGACAAATAAACTCACAACAGACATGAGGACAGAATCACTGCAGCCTTGACATTTTTATTTTTTTTATTTTTAAGAAATTACTAGTTAGCTAATTGGTTCTTGAGGCTAAAACAATGAAGCAATTATTCAGATAAAGTGGTATTGTAAGTGTTGCCTCTTTCTGACAGAAAGGAAATCATTATTTGGGTGAAACATTGCATCCAGACGTGAACATAAAGTAGCATCCAAATGAAAAATGTAGATGAATTTCCAACTGGGTGAGGTCCCCAAAGATAACATGATTGCATAATGTAAGATTTTTCATTTAATAATCCAACAGAAGGTAACAGAAGCTGTGGTACAAAAGGAAACATCATCAAAGTGTAAAATCCACTAGTGCTTGTATTTTAACAAAAGAGATGATTTTAACTAAACATGAACAAATGTATGTTATTGATAAAGAGATCTTTTGTACACTTAATTTACGTTTATATTTTAAAAGAAATTTAATCTTGGAGCGAGCTGGAGGGTCAGGGAGAAAGGAAACACTCATACAGTACAAAATACTGAGTGTTTTTTTTTTTGTTTAATGGAGCAGGAGGCATAATACCTATAGATTAGATTTAATTCTGACGGAAAAGAAGTGTTAAAGCACAACATGTCTGTTATAACCAGCAAGTGTTAAGCGTTCAGCCCTCTTTGTTAACAAGCATTTGCTATGCAGTGGGTCTCGCATTTTCTTGAGTTAGAGCTATTAGTGTAGTAAATTCATAACTGGACTTTTCTTGCCACATAAATTGGTCAACCCTGCCTCATAATTTGTCCATTCCCTGCCACATAATTCCAGTGGCCCTGCAAATAACTAAAACACTTCCATTTACCTTCTGTCTCTATCTGCAGCCAAAAATGAAAATGTTGCTATGTAGCATCCTAATTTAAATCTGCCATGCTAATTATAACAGAATACCATTTTCACCCACCCCCACCATCAGAGTTGCTGGCTAACACAATTCCGAAAAAAGACACAAGACAGCTAAGAATAGTAACAAGAGAAATAAACTAGAAAGGTCACCCAAACATATCAAGAGTGCTCAAACAGTCATAGTGTAATAAGATTGTTATAGCAGCTGTTTCACCTAATTTACAATATTTTGTCACACTTGGCAGCACATAATGCTGAGAGGTACACTATGACAATAGATGCTCCAAGCGTTTTTGGACCCATGAAACAAACTAAGTCTCCTTTCCAATAAAGCAAGTCCTTTACTTTAAAGATTAATTTCTCTGTGAAAACCAAGGATATCCTGATACAGTTATACACTCAATGTAAACAACAGCTGAAAATTACGCAGAAATTGTAATACTTTTGCCCCAGTCCACTTTAGGTTTGAAGGTTGATATCCTTTTGCAGTTCTTTATAGCTCAGGCATGGCATTAAAGTGTTTTTACGTGAGAACCAGAGGTTACACA
Source organism: Pleurodeles waltl (assembly GCF_031143425.1). Lineage (NCBI taxonomy): Eukaryota > Metazoa > Chordata > Amphibia > Caudata > Salamandridae > Pleurodeles > Pleurodeles waltl. The sequence continues at coordinate 68,128,665 of NC_090450.1, read as the reverse complement.
TTTGTGGGTTTTTTTTTGTTTGGCTTGGGGAGGTTAAATAATTTGCCCAAACTCAGAATTCTGAGGTGAAGCTGAGATTTACTCTGGCTCCCCATGCACAACGAAAGCTGCTGAAGCAATAGTCTACACCTCTAAAACGTGTTTGTTACCATGGGTCATTGAAAGGCATTTGGGCAAAGTGTACAAGGTAAATGTAAAAAAAAAAAAAAAAAAAAAAAAAAAGCTCAAGAGGAAGAAGGAGGGGGGGGGGGGAGAGGGGGAGAAAAGAGTACCTCAATTAAGTCGAGAGCAGCAGACAGGCACTAATTAAGTTAGATTAATCAGTGCTTGATCCCTGCTCCACGGACAGGACCAGAAATGATGCCAGCCTGAAGTGGACGAATTACAAGGGTGTAAAGAAGAGTGTCGTGAAAGCCAAAAAATAAGTGGTGAGTGACAGGCGGACTCGAAGCTCTTTATTAACTACAACAGCATCTTGAAAGCGATACGCATGCACTAGCGCATGCTATCGCAGACTCAACCCTAAAATAAGCATTTGCAATGCAACGGGTCTCACACTTCTCTTGAGTTAATCTATTAGCAGTTGTAAACTCCCAAACGGACTTTTCTTGCCTCAATAAATGGGGGGGAAAAAAAGAGTGCGAACGCGCTGCTAAAGTTCACTCGTAGTGAAACCTTTTGGCAAAAGTGCAATTATCTACGTAACTGGCAAAAGTGTCATTAACTATGTAACAGGGTCGATGTCATGCAAAGCGCTCGACTTCTGGCAAGCGAGATCGCGATGTGAAAAAAGAAGTCCACAAACCGGACGGAAAACAGCGAGCCTTGTATGTTTTCAGTACTTGGACACTGCGTTCGAGGAGGGCTAACCACCGGAAAAGGCATGACATATGCGTGCCTTCCACTAATGAAAGGAAGCAGATTTTAAAAGGCAAGCCCACGAACCAATGAAAGACACTGACGTGACATGGACGGGGCTCCGAGCCCTTTTCTAACTACTACAGCGTCTCGCTAGCGCAGGCTGGACCCTAAATAGGGAGCTGCTACTGGATAGAGACAGGACTGCTGAGAGAAGTGAGAAGATTTAAAGGCTTTGTCTGGTTTGCATGCTGCTTTGTATCCAAACTAGTAATTGGTCATGCATCCAAAGTTAAGTTGTAAAAGTTGCCAGCAAGTAAGATAAGCATCACTGCAGTGAACAACATGTGTTGAGATGTAAAACATTGGTCTTCCTTTGAAATTCCTGGGAACTACTGAGCAGCGCCGAAGGCCTCCAGTTGTTTGACTTTCTGATGTTCGCAAGAACTACAGACCAGATCCCCCCAGGCTGCCTGAAACACTACTACAAAATTAAATGCGTCGGGAATCATTGGCGAGCAATACATATCCATAAAATAGATAACACATAGAAGGTAGCAGCTCATTATGACCCTATAATCCCTTCGTGTGGATGTGAAGACGTGTACTAAGAGAAAAGTATGCATTGTATCACAGGTGCATTTACATAGCGCTTATACTTCCCGACCAGGCGCTAGAGCACTAACACATCTTATCTAATGTTCAAATGGGAACGAGACCAGTGTTCCTCGTGTCGCTGCCCTTTCTGTGGCACACAAACTCGACTGGTTATACACAAGGACATTTTGGCCCATAGAGTATTGCTTGTAGTCCAGAAGATGTAGTTTAGGAATTGACGTATACAGTGCAGCGACGCACAACAGAAGGCAACTGCATCAGTGCTTGCAAACCCAGCACGAGAAGGAAAGCTACAAGACGCGAATAAAAGAAGCCTTGTATGTGACGTGCGAAACGAGATCCACCACGTGGGCCGGATGCTTGGATGTGAAAAGCTTGCAGCGTGCCAGATGCTGGGATGCTGCTGTGTGTGAGATATAGATACACATGCAAGAACTCCCCACGTGCACACAGAGGATGAATGGAGTGAGATATGCAGTACAAGATGTGTGTGATTGATGCTCAGAAGTGTGGTCTTTAAGATGAACACAGACACGAGAAGCCAGTGAGATACTTGCAAATGTACCAAGTGTAGTGTGTGAGAGCAGCTCACAAATGAGAACACCGTGCGAGGAGGTCACTAAGGAGAAGTGCATGAGATGCTCTTAAGAACGACAACCCAAAGAATGCGGAAGAGTCACAAACGCTTGAAGCATCTTGTATGTAATGCTGTGTCTGCTGGTCGCGGACAAGGCTTGGAAACAAAGCGTGGGGTGGGGAGGCTCATTAACCTGGGAAACTACTGTGAGGTGCTGACAAACGAGCCTTGTGTGCGAGATACTGTGTGTGATTTTACCACACACCAGAACCCTTGTGTTATGAGAAACTGTTAAACAGAAACAATCCCGCCCCACAGGCATCTGTAATACACCTAAGCGCACAAGCAAACAGCTATCAGTTTCATTATAGCTCATTTTAAATGTAGGCTATACCGTGTTTGCATGCTGTTCGAAAAGGAGCTAGTAGCTTCCAAAAAAATAAAAGAAATAAAAATAAAACATCGAAGTATACAAACATGAGCGCCAATGGTTTTCACAAAATATTTTTTAAATGCTTGTGAAAAAAAGTAACAGGGAAGTAGTATTATGTGCACGTTTTTTCCACCAATATATTTGTTTCAGTTATATTTTTATACATTTTAGAAAATGTCAACTCCCTTTGCAGATTACGTACGGTAACGAAGGAAGCCGAATAGTTGAGGGGGGGAGGGGTTGCTCCTCCTCAGTCGCAATGATTAAACAGCAAATGGAGGGGCCCGCAGAGTTGTCCCTGCATCCAAACCCGACTCCAAGGGGGCGGTACAAGCCAAAGGCCACCAAACTGCCTAGATCCTGCCGTGACACTGCCGACTTGGTCGCTTCCGACTGGCGAGATTACCAGCCGCGACCCACTGCAACCCCCCGACATCCACTTTTTGAGCTCCCGGAACCGCGGCAGCAGTCGGCAGCCAGGGGTGGAACTTCCCGGCCTTGCGGCTAAGCCACGTGGCTGACAATGCTGATCCGGGCCACACCGTACAACAGACACCGAGGCCCAGAAAGGGAAATCCTGCTAAAGGCCAAGACCCAAGGGGGCTGCACGCGGATTGGTGCATCGGACCGCACAGGGAGAGAATCCCAGCTTGAGACACCCCTGGCCGTACTGGACACGGCCGCCCTGACCACTTTATCCCGCCAGTAAAGCTGCACAGATCGACACCACAAAGCCCGCAGGCCATCCCATCTGCACGCTGGCACCCAGGGGGCTGCATGGGCCCAAACATGAAGGCAGGTCTATCCCCTAACACTGAGCTCACAGTGCAGTGGATTACCTAGCCCGTCTGGCCTGGAGCCCTGCGAGGGAAAGCAGGCGCCTAGAGTGAGAAACACAGCCACAGGTGCCCCTCCCTGCGCTGGGCACAGCCATCTAGACCAAGCAAGCCTGACGGCAGGGCACCACACACCAACGCAAACCCTGAAATTGAAAGGCAACTGGACTCGGATCTGCACCTTCCAACACCTACTGGCAACTTCGAGGGCCACCCTCCACTGCAAGATGAGAAAAAAACAGCAGAAACCAGTAAACAATAGACCAAAATAGATCCATATGCCAGATTTATGGCAAAAACATCTGGAGGAGCAACTCCACATCCCCCAGCAGATGCTGCGACCCCACAGGTCACCCCAGACCTCACCAAATACAGAATATACACTATGAGACAACAGCTAAGGCAAAACTGTTAGGTACAGCCACCCAGTCCTACAACGCATCCCAATGTAAAATTTATGAAGTTGGAAACAAGACAGGGAAACTAGTGCAGTGGCTTGGCACACTGGGGCCTAGATCTGCAGCTAGTCCACTATATATCCTGCCAGGCAAATCACGCCATCCCGGACCCACAACTGCCTGCCCAAGAATTTCCATCCTACTACGCCTGCAGATAACTGCCCACCTGCTGCAGAGCAAACTCACCTGATGGAAGAAGACCTAATTCTATCCACCTTCTCTAGCTCGTAAAGCCAAAGCCCCGAGGAACCACTGACTGCCACTGAAATACTGGAGGCCATCTAGTCACTCCCCTCAGGGTAAACGTCCAGGTCTAATGGTTACATCCTTGACATTCTTCAAGTGGTACGCATCTAGCCTCACTACACCACTTTCTAATGTATATAGCAAAGCAGGGGAGTGGGGCAACTACACCACGACCTCTTGAAGGATACGATCTCAGGCATTCTCAAGTCACAGAAGCCACCAGAGAGGCGTGAATCATAGAGGCCCATCTCTCTGTTCAACACTGAGCCCAAGATCCTGGCAAAAATACCAGCAAATGGGTTGATCCGGATGATCAAGACTGATTCACGTGGATCAGAATGGATTTATGCCTGACTGCGGCACCCACCACTGCCTTCGATGCATGAACAATGCTCTAGCTTTGGCTACTGAAGCCACGCACCGTAAAAGGTCTGGTGTCCATAAACTTCGAAAAAGCATTTGACATTTCATGTTCCGCCTGATGAAGCAAATTAACTTTGGGCCACCTTTCCGTAGATATGGCTTAGCACTATACTCCAAACCATGAACTGGCGCAAGAGTGAATGGGGAATTGTCCCCAGTTTTTCCCCATTGGACGAGGGGCGGGGCTGGGCTGCCCCCCCTGTGGCCCTGTCCTTTTTGCCCCGGTAGTGGAATGGCAGAATGGATTAGATGTGACGTGCTACTCAGTGGCTTCAGATGGCCAAACTGCCCTGAAGATAGGATATCGCCCTACGCGTATGATATACTGGTCTATATTAGTGACCCCAAGATCTCCTTGCCCTGACTGCTGCATATGCTCCAAGTTAAAGCAGACAAATCCAGTGCCAGTTTTAACTGGAATAAATCTATTGACAGCCCCCTGACCAGAGAACAATAAGAAATATGGGTGTGCACTCCACTGCAATGGGTAGATCAACGCTGTAAGTATTTAGGCATGCATATAACCCTGCAAAAGTAACATGCTTGGGACAGGAACATAAACCCCTAGTCTCCCTGATACAAAGTGACATGAACTATGTTTCTTATAGTTTTCTTGTAAAAGGGGCGGGCCATGGGGCGGTCACAAGCTCGAAGGGGGAGGGCACAGCACTCCCTCAGTGCGCATGTATGTTTGGCCGCCTGTCGCAGGCCAGCCAAACACATGCGGGATTTAGACAGCAGGCAGAGACTTTCACTCTGCCTCAGAAGGTCCTGGCTGGGCGCTCTGTCCAAACCTGACACTGCTTTCATGCTGCCAGTAGCATGAAAGCAGCGTTAGGATTGGACGCAGGCAGGCTGGGAGCCTGTTCCTGCAGTCAAGGACGGAGGGGAGGAGCGGATCGGCGCAGCACAGCGCTGCAACAAAGGTCAGTTTTTTTTCTCCAAATTATATTCCTCCCCCTCTCCACCCGCCATGAGCCACTAAGTGCCCATTTTCCCTCCTGTGAGCTGCCAATGCCCCTGGTACGTAGGGCATGGGGTACTAAAGGGAGCCCCCGAGGGCTGCAGCACTAATCGTGCTATTCTCAGGGACTTTCTCACCATATGCACACTGCTGCTTTCACAGGCTGCGTGTATTGGTGCAGAGCTAAACTGAAAACACGACATGGTACACAGCCTGTGTGCACAGTCCCCTTTGCACTGCATGCAATATATGCAAGTCACCCCCTAGCAGACCTTCCAGTCCTAAAGGCGGGGAGCATTATATTACATGTGAGGGCATACCTGCATGAGCAGATATGCACCTGCTATGTCAATTCTCAGACAGTAAGTGAACAGTGAAGCCATTTTAAGTACATGTGCTGGACACTGGTCAGTACGAGTTCTGCAGCTACATGATGGCTTCACTGACTATAGGGATCACTAGTATCAAACATGTTGTATTAATAAACCCTCACTGAAACCACTCATGGATTTATTAATGCATGTACTCAGAGGGCACCTTAGAGGTGCTCCTGAAAAATCTACCAACTAGCGTCGACACTGACTGGTCAAAACTAGTACAGCCACCCTAGATGAAGTTCTGCTCCCCCGGAGGTGAGAGCCAATGCTCTTGTGGGCTCAGAACAAAGGCCTGCTCTGGGCAAAGGTGTCACCAGGGCAGGGAGCTTCAAAGTACTTGCTGCCTTTGAAATGCGACCCAGGCCTCTCCAAATGGTGGAGGAGATCGACCCCCAGTTCCTGACCCCACTTTTGGCAGCAGGACTGGTGGGAAAATTAAGTAAATTAGGAGGAGTGCTCACTTCATGCCAGTCCCACCCCTAGGGTGAATGAGCTGAGGTGGACATTACTTTTTAAATTCCTTCATCTTGCATGGAAGTAATTAGGCCAATAGGGATGGAGCTATCCCACTTCCCAAAGGAAGTGGTCATAGGAAGGGTGTAGTCACCCTAAAAGTGAGTAACCCATTGGTTACCACCTTACGCTCCCAGTAACGCCCTTAAATTCAGTATTTAGGGGGCACCCCTGAACCCTAGAATCAGATTCCTGTAACCTAAGAAGATCTGGACACGCCACCAGCAGATAAGACTGAAGACACCAACTGACTTGACCACAGCCCTCTCGGCCTGTTTGCAGCCTTCAAAGAAACCTGCACCCAGAAGACAACTGTCCTGCAGCCTAGTGACCTCCGAAGCCTTGAACTCCTGTGACAGCGGACCTGTCCAGAAGACACCATCTTTAAAGAAGAGGAAGCCTGCTTGGGGAAACTGAAATCCCACACCAGAAGTGACCACTGCACCAGACGCCCCTAGCCCGAATCAAAGTGGCCCATCCATTCAGTGCAGGTTCACCGGCGCCTCTGACCAAGAGTCCACCATGGCCTGACCCCTGCCGGACTCCCCAGCGACGCCTGCAGCCCAAATCATGAGGACTCCCCTTGACCGTGCCGTGCCTGGTAAGCTGATTTCGATGCCTAACGACAACCCCTGCACCTGGAGCCCCTGGGCTTTGGGGAGCTGAATAGTCTGGCCTTTTGGCACACCTCCGGTGCTTGCCTCAGCCCCCGGAAACTGAACCCAGTCACCGACTGTACTTACCTGTAAGCAGCGTGACAACACCCCTCCAGTCTCCGCTGACTAACATTGGGCACCCACTCGGACTTTGAATTCTGCACCCAGCCTCCCCACTCGCTGTGAGTACACCCTTGGTTCCAAAATGAACCTTGCTCGGTGCTAGCCTAAGGCCCTGAAGACTGGGACTGCAAATTGTGTACTTACCTGTGAAATTGCATCCCTGTTAACATTGAAGACACTGTAAATTGCACTGTCGATTTTTGAAGCAGCAAAGTAGTTTTAATTTAAAAACTGCTAAATTTATAAGGAAGATGTTTGGTTCAAGGCATATATAAACACAACTGTTAATTTTCTAAATTGGTCTCTGATTAATTCTTTGAGTGTATGTCTCATTTACTGCTTGAGTACAACAAATGCTTAACACAACTCCTTGATAAGCCTAACTGCTTGCCCACACTACCACAAAAAGGGCACTAGACCTGAATATTTCTGCAAACCTTTGGGGATCCCCTGGACTCTGCACAGTGTACTTCATTTTAGTGCACTATATAGACCGCCAGCTTCCTACAATGCCCCAGTTTTTTCAAGCATTGCAATCAGCAATATTGAAGTTTATCTGGAATAAGGCCAGCCACGTATCTCCTACCACAAATGTGTATTCAACCCTTATTACAGAGGCTTTGGCATCACAGACATCAAGCTCTATTATTAGACCAGCCAGTACCCATTACCGACTGGCTGCACACAGAAAGAAATGATCTAGTGATTGCCATGGAAATCCAGGCCATAGAACGAGGCACACTCTATCTACTATATGGCCTGGCCAAAGACACTACCCTTCGCCCCTCGACCCAGACCTCACTAACGTTCTGGTACCAAGCACTACAATGGATTGAATGGCACAGTGGAGCTGGGACATGGATACGACACAGCACATCTTGAAGGCTTCCAGGTCTTGGACAATATAGGATTACCAAACTCAGGGACGTTTGGGTGGGCAATCCTATGTACACTTTCCAGCACATTATAGACACATGAGATGCACAAAATGCAATGTTACTGATACTTGCAACTCCGCCACCTGCTGGAGGCATCCCTGACCCCTCCGCTGGATGTCCAGCAGTACAGTCCCCTGAAAGAGCACTCTACGATTACCATGATAGAGAGGAAAAGCAATTCAAACATCTACCGCTCACTAGTCAACAATAACCCAGACCCCATGCATTAAAAGAATGGTGGGACTACAGATGTGGGTACACAAGAGGAGGATTAGACACAGGTGAAAATGGCCCAAAGAACACTGGCAATCTCCATCCAACTGAGACTTATCCAACTGAAGTACCTCCACAGAGTATATTATAGCCCCACACGCTTGAGCAAAATGAAGCAAGTGCTCGACCCACACTGTCTTGAGATGTAGAACACTCCGAGGCACATACTTCCATAACATAACATATTTTCTCTAAAAGAGACATTGCATAATATTGGAGGTCAGAGGCGACCCCTCACGGTGGAGGAATGTGCTTGTGACATGGACTATTGCTCCACAGCTGAAAAATGTGTCTACAAGTCAAGGGGAGGCCCAGGTGAGGTGCATAGATCGAATACTCCATGAACTAGAATGGTATGGTGGTGAAAACATATATGTCCCTGTTGTCTGTAGCTATGTAAAGAGACACTCAACAGATAAGCTAAGCTGCATGAATGTATGTTGGTTTTTCAGCATAGATTTTGCATGCCGGTAGGTGGTGTCAAGCAGCTCTGCAGTGACTGAGCGCGTCCTACCTCAGAACTGACAACCAGAGACATTTAAAGGTGCCTCCCAAGCATGCCGACATCAGTCTTTTTTATTTTTTTATTTTATTTTTACACATTGCCATCGGAACAGAAAATCAAGACAGGTACCCCACGTCCAGCAGCCTTGGCCCTGATGGAACCCATCACATAGCAGATCTTGATGCAGAGGACTATTCACATGAGTATGGTACTCTTCTGCACTGCATTGTCCAAAAGAAACACCAAAATGCTGATCGTCCAGCACATGGTCCTTGGTAAATTAATATAAAAACAGGGTGCTCTTTTAGGTTCCAAACAATAGTCTCAACTTCTCCTTCGAGGGGTGAGAAGGGCAAAGAACATCATAATGGTGATAGATTTTCTGACATGATAAGTGGTCACAACCTTCAAGGAAAAAGCCTCTCTGGTCCTCGTCATCAGTTCATCCAGAAAGGTGGTGGTGTAAGGTAGCTGGACTGCAGGGGTGGCTCCTCTGCAATAATGGAGGAGCGTCACCACCCCCGGCCAAGAGTGACACATCTGAGAGTTTGGCTTGCAAATGGTCCAGGATACTGGAGCAATCTCAAGCCACAAACTTGTCCCAGTGTCCAAAGTAAATACATTTTGGAGAAGAATGCCTGGTCTCTAGGGTAACATAAAAAAAATAGAAATCAGCTCAAATGTAGTCAACTGCAGCAGCTCAGTCTCCATACAAGGTGATGTAGACAGCACAGTCCAGGTTACAAGACCCTGCTCTGCTGTTGCGACAGAAGAATACTCCAGAAGCAGCAGCCTGGTAGTAGGATAGATGCTCATGCCCAGATGTTCTCAGGTAACACACTCTTCTGGCTAAATCTGAGGCCAAGAGGATGACTTGAGCCTGGTCATTCTTGATCTTCTTCAGAACATGGGGCAGAAAACGTAGCAGCGGGAAGGCATACATAAGTGTTGACACCCACTCCAGAGAGAAAGCCTTCATCAAGACGGTGTGTTATTGGCAGTGGTGAAGAGATCGAGCCGCTGCTCTCCCACTGGTGGAAGAGGTCCTGCGCCACCTCCAGATGCAGTTGCTATTTGTGATTTGCTTGGCGCTGTAGGAAGCTGGCTCTTTATATACTGTATCAAAATTAGATATACTGTGCAAGAATTCAGGGTTCCCTTACTAGTGGACAAGAGCTTGCTTTAGCAATCCCAAGGTGTTCTATTAGGGGATAGTGTGGTCGAGCAACCTTACTCTTATCAGAGAGAAGTGTTAGATTTCTGCAAATACCCACGCAGTCAATAATTGATGCACCCGACTCAATGAGGAGATCCACACCAATTTATAAAAATAACATGTGTCTTCATATATATTTAGGCACCAGAATCAATACCATCAGGTAAGAAAGTTTTGCAAAAGAAATACTGTCAGCTTTAAAAGGTCGACTTAATTTTTCAGTCTCGGCAATGTTATCTTATGGACGAAAAACAAATGCTGCATGCAGGTATAGTACAGCAACGTACAGGACAAATCTCATGGTCTTAAGGTAAGAAGGTAATACAAGGCAAGGTCCAAGACAGCACCAACAGGTCACCTCGGGCGGCACTGCGACAGCTGGCTGAAGAGGTGCTTTTCAGCATCGGAAGCCCAATGTTATCCTATGGGGAAAAACATGTACTGCGTTCAGGCACTTCACAGCGACTTAGGGATCAATCCAGTTAAAAAAAAAAGGATGCAGGTTTGGCCTGGGAGGCCAGTGAGCTGAACCAGCAAGTGGGCTCAGCCCTCACGATGCTCAGGAATGTGAGGACATCTTAGGTCCTCTTCTCCACGGGACAGGGGCAACGGGTGCAGAGGTGTCTTGAAGCATCAGATTTTCGCCAACAGGAGCACTACCAGTCAAGGGGGTCTGCAAACAGAGGCTGCAGGCGGCGTCAGTGAGTCCACAGTGGGCAAGTTCATGGCAGGATATGTCTGTTGAGAGCCGGAGAACAACGCTGGCAGTCTGGAGTCCTCTCAGGTCACTTGGGGCACCTGCAGGATGCAGGGGAGCAGTTTTGCTGCTCCACTGGAGTTCCTGGGTCTTTGTTGAATGCAGGCAGTCTTCCCTGGCTTTTGGAGGCACGACAGTTTGCAGGACAGGTGACTCTGGCGCACTTCGGCGGGAGCAGCAGATAGGCTGGCGCCAAGGCAGTTGCTTCTTCCTCAGCCTTTGCGCTCTCAAGTGTTCTTCTTCATCATAAGTCAGCAGGATTCGGATTTCCTGGTGTCAGGGGCTGCCCCTAAATACTGAATTTCGGGGTGTTAAGGAGAGTGTAGGGTAGAAGCCAATGGGCCACCTGCCCCTGGGGTCACTATGCCCACTTTATGACCTCTTCATTTGGGAAGTGGTCATAACCCTGTCCCAGAGTCCCTAGTTCTGCTATCTCCAAGATGGCAGACCTCTAAATTTTGTTTCCACATCAGGTAGCCCTCCTTAGAGGTGGAACTAGCATGAGAGTGGGCACACCTCTGACTACTAATTTTCCCACCTGTCCAAATGTGCCCTGGGGCAGGGGCGTTGGAACCCCTGTTCTGAGGGAAGCCAGATCTGCATACCAAGGGGATGGGCTTCTTTGAAGCATCTCTCTTGTAATGCACATTTGCAGGGCATCCTGTTGGAGTGGTGTGTAAACACCTCTCCTAGAGTAGGCTTTGTTCCTGACCACCTGAGAGCAAAGGATTTCACTCCTGTGGGTCATGTCTGTTGGTAAGAGGCTGGCTAAAACTAGTTAGTCAGCACACCAGTAGATGGTAGGTTTTTCAGGAGGCACGCCTAAGGTGCCCTCTGGGTGCATGTAGTAATAAATCCATCACTGGCATCAGTGCGGATTTATTAATACGAGATGTTTGATACCAAACATCTCTATTTTCAGTGAAGTCATCATGTAGCTGGGGAACTCGTATTGACCAGTGTCTAGCACATGTATTTAAAATGGCTTCCCTGTTCACTTACTATGACCAAGAATCAACAGACACATAGTACGGGCATATTTGCTAATGCACCCTGCCTTAGGGCTGTAAGGCCTCCTGTAGGGGTGACTTACAAGTATTACAGGCAGTGTCAGGAGACATGGCACACAAGTGCAGTGGCAGTCTGTATGAGTTAGATGACGAGTCCGTTAGAGTGGCACAAGCTGTACTGCAGCTCTTGGGGGGATCCTCTTTATTACCCCTGCCCTAGGCAAAAGAGGTACCATTTACTAGGGACTTTCAGAGGTGCTAAAGGTCTGGCCACCTGGGGATCAAATGACCAGGTGTCTTGTTTTAGGGAAGGAACACTGGCACTGGGGGCTTGGTTAGCAGGAGCCCAGTGCACTTAAGTCAAATTGCATAAAAAACCAGGCACAAAATGGGGGGCTTTTGCAACCAGAACCCAGTTTCCTACAGGCTCTACCAGGTAAGTGGTCCGCCTTGGCATTTAAAGAGCCTGTCAGGTGGTGTACGTTCAGAGAGCTGCTCTGACAGTTCAGCGAGGCCTAGAGGTGCAGGGCCTATTGGCACAGAGTCCAGAACTCCACTGATCTTGTTTGTTACCATACCACATGGTGGTGGTGTTGTCAATGAGGACCTGACCCAGCCTCCCCATGATGGATGGCAGGAAGACTTTAAACCCCAAGCGAATGCCAACAAATCCAGCAGGTTGATGTGAAGGCAGGAGTCTACTTGAGATAAGAGTCCTCTGACATCCACCTCTCCCAGATGACCTCCCCAGCAGAGCCGTAAAGCACCAGACACCAGTGTCGGCACTGGCTGGGGCATGGAGAGTGATCTTCCACTGGTCCAAAAACATCTCTTGGTGCTGGACCCACTGAGACTTCAGATCCCACTGCAGAGCCCACACATGCCATGTGCATGACTGATGAGCAAGATGCAGAAGGCTAAACAGTCCCAGAAGCCCCAGAGCCAGGACTGAGGCTGAAATATTAAGGTCATAGCCCAAATGTCCTAGACACATTGCTCTTGAGGGAAGGCTTAAAAATACACCATATCCAGGAAGAGGCTTATGCAAAGGAGCCTCGGTGAAAGGTCAGGTGCGACTTTGGCACATTGGTCATGAACCTCAATGATGTCAAGAGGTTTGCTGTCTGGAGGTGACCTGCGACTGATGTTGCAAGCCCACCATTTGCAGCAAGATTTGGAGGTAGGGGAAAACTGACACTCCAACCTCCGAAGAATTGCTGCAACCACGCCATCACTTTTGAGAACACAAGTGGGACACTGGTGGGGCCAAAAAAGGAGCCCAGCAAACTGTAAACTCCTGTGGCCCACCTTGAACAGCAGGTAGTGTTTGCTTGTCAGAAGGATGGGGATACAGAAAAAGGCATCCAGCAGGTCCAATGCCACCATTCAGTCTTCTGAATCAGGAGAAGAGGGAACCTGTGTGTAGGAGGCTGGCCTGGCTTGTAGTGGGTACCAGAGGTACTTACACCTTGTGCCAGGTCCAGTTATCCCTGATTAGTGAAGAAGAGGTGTTTCTAGCAGCTTAGGCTGATAGAAGGTAGATATGGCAAAGCAGCTTAGGCTGAACTAGGAGACATGTAAAGCTCCTACTATACCACTGGTGTCATATGCACAATAGCATAAGAAAACACAATACACAGTAGTACTAAAAATAAAGGTACTTTATTTTTATGACAATATGCCAAAAGTATCTCAGTTAGTACCCTCAGTATGAGGATAAGTTATATACACAAGATATATGTACACAAACCAAACTTAGGTAAGTAATAGCAAGAAAAGTAATGCAAACAGTGTAGAATTACAGTAGATTGCAATAGGAGCACATAGGTATAGGGGCAACACAAACCATATACTCCAAAAGTGGAATGCGAACCACGATTGGACCCCCAACCTATGTGAGCTTGTAGAGGGTCGTTGGGACTGTAAGAAAACAGTGAGGGTTAGAAGAATAGCCCACCCCAAGACCCTGAAAGGTAGGTGTAAAGTGCACCTACTACCCCCAGAGAGCACAGAAGTCGTGATGGGGGATTCTGCAGGAAGAACAAACACCAGCAATGCAACAACAGTGGATTTCCGGACCTGAGTACCTGTAAGACAAGGGGACCAAGTCCAATAGTCGCGACAGTGTCGAGAGTGGGCAGGAGCCCAGGAAATGCCAGCTGAGGGTGCAAGGAAGTTGCCACAGGATGGAAGAAGCTTGGAGTTCTGCAAGAAAGAAGAGAGCTAGGGACTTCTCCTTTGGAAGACGGATGTCCCACGTCGCGATGAAGCTTGCAGATGTGTTCCCACGCAGAAAGACCGCAAACAAGCCTTGCTAACTGCAAGGGTCGCAGTAGAGGTTTTTGGGTGCTGCTGTGGCCCAGGAGGGACCAGGATGTCGCCACTTGGAGGAGGAGACAGAGGGGGCGCCCAGCAACTCAGGGAGCCCTCACAGAAGCAGGCAGCACCCGCAGAAGTACCTGAACAGGCACTTGGAAGAAGAGTGAACCGGAGTCCACGTGAAGTCACAAAAGGGAGTCCCACGACGCCGGAGGACAACTCAGAAGGTTGTGCACTGCAGGTTAGAGTGTCGGGGACCCAGGGTTGGCTGTGCACAAAGGAAATCCTGGAAGAGTGCACAGGAGCCGGAGCAGCTGCAAATCACGCGGTACCCAGCAATGCAGTCTAGCGTGGGGAGGCAAGGACTTACCTCCACCAAACTTGGACTGAAGAGTCACTGGACTGTGGGAGTCACTTGGACAGAGTTGCTGAGTTCTAGGGACCACGCTCGTCGTGCTGAGAGGGGACCCAGAGGACCAGTGATGCAGTCTTTTGGTGCCTGCGGTTGCAGGGGGAAGATTCCGTCGACCCACGGGAGATTTCTTCAGAGCTCCTGGTGCAGAGAGGAGGCAGGCTACCCCCAGAGCATGCACCACCTGGAAACAGTCGAGAAAGCTGGCAGGATGAAGCGATACAAGGTTGCTAGTAGTCGTCTTGCTACTGTGTTGAGGTTTTGCAGGCGTCCTGAGCAGTCAGCGGTCGACCCTTTGGCAGAAGGTGAAGAGGGAGATGCAGAGGAACTCTGGTGAGCTCTTGCATTAGTTATCTAAAGAATTCCCCAAAACAGAGACCCTAAATAGCCAGAAAAGGAGGTTTGGCTACCAAGGTAGGAGGATTGGCCACCAAGAGAGGTAAGAGCCTATCAGAAGGAGCCTCTGACGTCATCTGCTGGCACTGGCCACTCAGAGCAGTCCAGTGTGCCACAAACACCTCGGTTTTCAAGATGGCAGCGGTGTGGGACACACTGGAGGAGCTCTGGGCACCTCCCCTGGGAGGTGCAGGTCAGGGGAGTGGTCACTCCCCTTTCCTTTGTCCAGTTTCGCGCCAGAGCAGGGCTGGGGGATCCCTGAACCGGTGTAGACTGGCTTATGCAGAGATGGGCACCATCTGTGCCCATCAAAGCATTTCCAGAGGCTAGGGGAGGCTACTCCTCCCCAGCCATCACACCTATTTCCAAAGGGAGAGGGTGTTACACCCTCTCTCAGAGGAAGCCCTTTGTTCTGCCTTCCTGGGCCAAGGCTGCCTGGACCCCAGGAGGGCAGAAACCTGTCTGAGGGGTTGGCAGCAGCAGCAGCTGCAGTGGAGACCCCGGAAAGGCAGTTTGGCAGTACCCGGGTACTATGCTAGAGACCCGGGGGATCATGGAATTGTCCCCCCAATGCCAGAATGGCACTGGGGTGACAATTCCATGATCTTAGACATGTTACATGGCCATGTTCGGAGTTACCATTGTGACGCTGTACATAGGTAGTGACCTATGTACAGTGCACGTGTGTAATGGTGTCCCCGCACTCACAAAGTCTGGGGAATTTGCCCTGAACGATGTGGGGGCACCTTGGCTAGTGCCAGGGTGCCCACACACTAAGTAACTTTGCACCCAACCTTCACCAGGTGAAGGTTAGACATATAGGTGACTTATAAGTTACTTAAGTGCAGTGGTAAATGGCTGTGAAATAACGTGGACGTTATTTCACGCAGGCTGCAATGGCAGGCCTGTGTAAGAATTGTCAGAGCTCCCTATGGGTGGCAAAAGAAATGCTGCAGCCCATAGGATCTCCTGGAGCCCCAATACCCTGGGTACCTCAGTACCATATACTAGGGAATTATATGGGTGTACCAGTATGCCAATGTGAATTGGTAAATGTAGTCACTAGCCTGTTAGTGACAAATTTGGAAGTAAAGAGAGAGCATAACCACTGAGGTTCTGGTTAGCAGCGCCTCAGTGAGACAGTTAGGCATCACACAGGGAACACATATAGGCCACAAACATATGAGCAATGGGGTCCTGGCTAGCAGGGTCCCAGTGACACATAACAAACATACTGACAACAAAGGGTTTTTCACTATAAGCATTGGGCCCTGGCTAGCAGGATCCCAGTGAGACAGTGAAAACACCCTGACATATACTCACAAACAGGCCAAAAGTGGGGGTAACAATGCTAGAAAGAGGCTACTTTCTCACACAGGGCCACTGTGAGCATTCTGAATTTGTCATCCCGCAGGAGGAAGTTAAGGGATCAAAGTTCTAAAATAGGGTGAAGGCATCTACCCTTCTTCGGCACTAGAAAATAGGAGGAAGTAACACCTAGTTTAGATTTCTGAGGACTGAATCACTCTATGGCTTCTTTCTTCAGAAAAGCCTGTTCTTTCAGCAGTAAAATGGACAGATGATTCTCCAAAAGCTGCTCTGATGTAGCTGGAACAAGTTGTGGGAAAGAAAGGATTGACAGGGCTTAGCCCCGTTTGAACTATCAGCAGGGCTCACCTATCTTATGTTATTGTTTGGCACCTGTGAACAAAATTAGTGATCCTCCTTCCCTGGGGTGGAGGTCAAGTACCACCAAGAGTCAACTAAAGCAGTGTGGAGGCTGCTGCTGGATGGGGTGAGGTGGGCACTGAAATTTGTTGCTCTTGTTGGCTTGAGCATTGCCTGCTAGATCCCCTACCCTGCCCCAAAAGGACCAGGGTACCTGTTGTTGGGGTGGTGGGTTTTGACGTTTCGAAAGGGGCGTAACCGTGGTTCTGGATACTGCCTCGTAGGTAAGGAAAGATCAAGGAAACACACAGTTGTTCTGCTTTCTTTAAAGCTCGCAAGGGTAGAGTCTGCCTTCTCACCAAAGAGGTGAGACCTGATAAAAGGGAAATCTATGCGTGTCTTTCGAATGTCACTCGACAAGACAGTGGATGTCCTCCACGCATGGTGCCGGAGCACCACGTTACTACCGACCACTCTGCCCAAGCAGTCTGTCGTGTCCAGTCCTGAGTCAATGACAACTTAGCCCGGTCCTGACCATCCTCAATGTTCTGTGCCAAACTGGCTCTGAATTCCTCTGAGACTGCAGGTATAATTTCAACAGCTCCCATAAGGTAGTGAAGGCCTGTACTACCAGGTGCTATAGAGTAGGATGCTGGGTGATAAAGGCAGAATCACCAAAAGCTAGCCTCTGGAAACATACCACTTCCCTGTTCATTGGCAGACAAGAGGAAAGTTAGGGCCAAGTTTCCATGAGTTTGTAAGATAGGGCCTGGTTAAACGGCAGCAGAGGTTGTGGTGAGGATTGTCCTAATTTCGGCACCTCTGTGAGGACCAGCCTTTACTTTCACTGAAGGAGTTGTAAGTCTAGCACTTCAACTTCCAAATTAAACACTAAGGTGAATTAAGCTGACTCTCCTGAGGAAAGGTGGTGGGTGGAATGTCAGGGGACGGTGGGAGGGGTGGTGGACTAACTCAGTGTCTCAGGAAGTATCCAGCTCACTGACTTCTTGAAGGCCCCTATAAAAAATGTCATCATACTTTGGGGAAAAACCGTTCCCACCATCACCAGCAGCTGGTTGGCTCTGGTAAGAGTCAGACCCAAAGATTTGCTGCAGTACTGGAGGATGGCCTCTAGGTAAATTTTGTGCCTTATCAGAGTCAGAATGAATGGGAGTCGGGCGCATAGTACTGAACTCATGGGTGGAATCGGCTAAGGCTGAGAGAGATTTGGCTCGGAGTTCAACAGAACAATGGCTTCAACGTCCTCTTCCTGCATCTGTGTAAACGTGGGGCTGGGTTGGAATCAGTTCTGGAGTTGGAGCTGAACCCAAAGCGAGTTTAGGAGGCACAGATGGCTAACTGGCCAGCGGTAACATGGCTGAGGCCTCTGTGTATTCATGGTGCCAGAAAGCACACTAGAGGGAGGCAGTAAGGTGCAAATAACGTGAAGCATGGCCTCCTTAAACAACTCAATTTATTGTAGTGTCGCAGCACATCTGAAGAGGAATCCCACGTCGCTGAACCCAATGCCGATTCCAGTATTTGTGGCAGGATTCCATGCTCTTTGTGGGTTCCTTAGAGGATCCACCAGTTCTGCTCCTATAGTCTTCCAGAGTCTGCGGGCAGCCCACCCTGCTGCAGCCCCTCAGACATGATTCTGCCCTCCTACTGCTTGACCAGCTCAAGCAGGTGACAGTAGAACAAAGGATTTCCTGTAGGAGAGGGGTGCAACCTCATCTCCTTTGGAAATAGGTGTTACTGGGCTGGGGAGGGGCAGTCTCCCACCACCACAGGACAGCTTTGAAGGGCACATTTGGTACCCTCCTTGCATAATCCGGTTTGCTCTGACACAAAACACACAAGTGTGTTGAATTGCCTGTCCAGCTCCACCACTAGAGGGTTGCGCAGAGCTCCTCCAGGTTGGCCCTTGGCTCTGCCATCTTGAAACCAAGATGGCCAGAGACCTCTAGGAGCATCTGACTGGGTAGGCCAAGTAGCTGACGTAGGTGACCCCGCCTCATAGCTGGTCACCCCAGAGAGTGACCAAAGCCCCTTTTTGTGCTATTTAGGGACCCTCTTCAGGGTGGGACCTCAGATTCGTTGAGCAAGACTACACCAGGACCTCCATGCAAAGACTCCTTCTGCTCCAGGCCTCCGGAACCGCTGTTGGGCTGCACAGGACCGAACAAGACTGCACCACTTGAGAATACTTCTCCTTGCAATATTGTTTCCACTGCTCCTGTAAGCATTCTGCAACATTTCCATGGCTGTGCGTCCTCTGGGGTCGGCAAGACTCAGTTGCACCAACAAGCATGAAGGAATCTCCCTTGGAGTGAAGAAGTCACTCCCCTGCATCCACAGGTACTTATGGCAACAAAGTCAGGCTGGTGGGATCTTCTTTCCTCTGGATCTGCGAAGATTCTCCACCACAGGTGGTGGTTCTGAGGGATCCCCGGGTCCTCTCTGCCTTCTGTCCAACATGAGAGATGGTGAGCCCTTGCCTCTACCATTGGGACAGAATCCAATCCATGTGCGCTGCAACTGTTGCACCAACCAAGGCTTGTTGACTCCTACTTCAAGAGCTCTTCAGGCTGTAAGTAGCCCTGGCCCCCAATACTCTACCTCTGCAAGGACAGTCTCCTTTTGGCTGCTCCAGCGACGTGGGATTCCTATTCAGATGTGCTGACTGGGCCTCACTGTGACTTTCTGTGTCTGTTGCCAGTGGGATGCTTGTGGGGCTCAGACTGCTTCTGCTGGCTCTCATGCCTTCTGAGGGTCAGTCCGAATTCCCCTGCAAGAGTAAAGTCCCCAGGACCCTGCTGGTCCTACACAGCTCCGCAAAACCTCCAACAGCTTCTTTTGCATTTGCCTGTGCTTGCTGGTGGCCGTCCGGATCACTGACCCGTCTGCAATCCGGCGATCATCGAGGGACAGCTCGTAGGAGACTTCTGGTCCGTTCCTGCTACTGCATTCTCCAACCGCAATGTCTCCCCACGTTGGTCTATGGGAGAACGGGTAACTTACCTGTCTGCACCCGGCTGCTGGGGATCTTCTAAGTACTTACTTTTTGGTGTTCCACTGTCCCCCAGCCCTTGTCTAACTACTCTATACACTCTGGTGGGGACAGCCTTTCGCATTCCATTTTTTTAGTATATGGTTTGCACCCCCCCACCCTTTAAAGGGCTCTTGCTAATTTATGCGCTTTTCCTGAGTACTTTCTTGTGTATGTTTTGTGTGTACATACCTCCAGAGGGAGGTATATCAATGGTAGTCTAGTTTGGTATGCCTATCGTAAAGTACCTTTATTTTTGCAACACTGTGTGGTTCCTTTCACGTGTGATAAGTTACTGTGTGACTACTGTGGCATTGCAAGTGCCTCACATGCTTTCTAGATAAGTCTTGGCAGCTCACCACAGCTACCCTAGAGAGCCCTGGCTGTCTAGACACTAACACTAACTAATAGGGGTTTGCTTAGACCCAGTATAAGGTGTAAAACCATAGGTGCCCACCAGACACTAGGTCAGCTTCCTACATTGGTTGTGCAGAAGTGGGATGAGACACTTGCAATTGCTTTACCACTCTAACATAAGTGACATTCCACAGGAAAGATCACTACTAGTCCTTGGGGACACACTACACTTTTGTGGCAGAGATTTCTAGACTTTTTAGTTTAGGTAAGTTGAGGGTCTAGCATAGCAGACAGTGAAAAGCGCGACGGGTGCAACTGCACCCGTCGCACAGCCGGCTCCATTTGGAGCCGGCTCTCGTGTTGCGGCCGACATCCCCGCTGCGCCGGCGGGCGGAAACTAGGTTTCCGCTTGCCGGCCCAGCGGGGATCTCAAAATGGCCACCGCGGGAGTGCGGCCGCGCGGCGGATACAACTTGGCAGGCAGCGCTTGCCGCCCGCCAAAGTTGTAATGAGGGCCATTTTTCCATCCCATGGCTGTAGCTGACCTTAGCTGGGGATGGTCCCAAGAAAGTTGTGGTATCCTCAGACCTGCCTGTAGAGTGTTTACCGAGCATGATTTGGAGACTTCTGCCTGGGCTGAAGTGGAATTGGAAGCTCATGCAGCAATGCTGGGCATCCCTGGGTACATCTTTGCACGAACTACAGCACAGGCCAAGAAACAGGGAGAGCAGGGAATATTGGAGCCTGGAAAAATGGCCCAGGAGATTCCCAAAAAGAGAGGCACGCAGGCTATGAAATCGCCTCCTTTCCAGGCTTCAGGTGAGGATCCTACTCCAGAGGGAGAGGAATCTGCCCCTTGTGTGGAGCCTACACCAGAGGAGCTGAAACCTGGTCCAGGAGGACCCACCAGGAAGGAAATAAGCCTAGAACAGAAGTCCTGCCCTTCTCCTGAGAGCCTGAGACAGCAAGCTGCTGCTCAGGAAGCAGGGGATGTCAGTGGGACCGATAAGGTCTACCGGGACACTAGCCTTCTTTACTCTGAGACGAGGGACCCAAAGCCTGGTGCCACCAGGAGTTGGCCATCTCTCAAAAGTTAAGGGAGTTCCTATTGACCCTGGCACATGATATTCCCCTTGCCGGCCGTTTGGGGAAAAGCAAGAATTGGGACAGACGTGTCTCACATTTTCAATGGCCTCATATGTCTGAAGACACAAAGGAGTTTTGTCGCTCCTGTGTCACCTGTCAAGTCAGTGGTAAACAGGGGACACCCCAAAGGCCCCCTTAATTCCACTTCCAGTGGTTGGGGTACTGTTTGAGAGGCTAGGGATTGAAATTGTTGGTCCCCTAGACCCTCCATCTGGGAACAGATGTATACTATTGGTGGTGGACCATGCCACCAGGTACCCAGAGACAATTCCCCTTAGGGCCACTACAGCACCTGCAATGGCCAAGGCCCTCCTAGGAATTTTTTCCAGGGTGGGGTTTCCTAAGGAGGTGGTGCCAGACAGAGGTGCCAACTTCATGTCTGCATATCTGGAAGCTATGTGGAAGGAGTGTAGTGTAACCTATAAATTCACCGCCCCTTACCAAGCACAAGGAAATTGTTTAGTTACAAGGTTCAACAAAACTTTAAAAGGCATGATCATGGGACTCTGAAAAACTCATAAGGAGATGGGATGTCCTACTGCCTTGCCTCCTCTCTGCCTACAGGGAAGTTCCTCAGAAGTGAGTGGGCTATAGTACATTTGAGCTTCCGTTTGGACATCCACTTAGGGGTCCACTTGCCCTTGTAAAGGAGGGTTGGGAGCAACCTTTCAAACCCCCAAGCAAGACATAGTAGTTTATGTACTAGGCGTTAGATCTAGAATGGCAGAGTACATGAAGAAGACAACCAATAATCTTGAGGCCAATCGAGAACTGCAAAAGCTGTGGCATGACCAAAAGGCTGTAGTGACTGTTTACCAGCCAGGAGAGAAAGTGTGGGTCTTAGAGTCTGTGGCTCTCGGGGCACTCCAAGATAAGTGAGGTCACCTATTTGGTTGATCTGAGCAATCCAAGAAGCCCGAACAGGGTGCTTCATGTGAATCGCCCAAAACCTTATTATGATAGGGCTGACATGACTTTACTCATGGCCACTGATGAAGGTCAGGAAGAAGAGAGTGACCCTCTCCCTGATCTTTTCTCCCACAACCCAGTTGATGGTTCAATGGAGGGAGTAGTTCTTGCTGACTGCCTCCCCGACCAGCAACAAGCTAACTGCAAAACTCTCCTCAATCAGTTCTCAGAGCACTTTTCTTTGACCCCCCCGGTCAAACCACCTCATGTGAACATGACACTGACACAGGTGACAGCCTGCCTGTATGTAAAATCTATAGGCAGACTGTCCATGTCAGAGAATGCATCAAAGCAGAAGCGCAAAAGATGCTAGTGTTGGGAGTCATTGAGCCTTCAGACAGTACTTGGGCTAGTCCTATAGTCTTAGTACCCAAGCCTCACACCCAAAAATGGAAAATGAGAAACTAGGTTTTGTGCTGATTACAGAGGCCTCAATGCAGTCACCAGGGCTGATGTCCATCCAATCCCTATAGCAGAAGAACTTTTAGATACTCTGGCTGCAGCCAAGTATCTCAGCACATTGACTTGATAGCAGGATATTGGCAGATCAAATCACCTGATGCTGCAAAGCCAAAAACAGCATTCTCAATACTTAGGAGGCACTATCACTTCACAGTGATGCCCTTTGGGTTGAAGAATGCCCCTGCAACATTTCAAAGTTTGGGCAAAGACAGAAGCATGGTCGGCGGTTGTAGACCACGTCAATTACTGCAGGAGTTTAGAGATCAAATATCATGTATGGAGCCTACCGAAGGGACTTTGTAAGCGTAAAGCTGGAAAGTTACTTGACCGGGCGCATCGGACATAAATCTATGCAATCATTCGCCTATTAGAGGATTACACTGGCTAGGATAGCTACAGGACTTAACCGTATAAAGCAATGAACGCCTGTTATAGGGAGACAACAGATGTGATAATTGATAAACAATAAATCACTTGTAATGGAATGGATTAAGTGTTGATGTGGCAATTCCTCAGGGAGGCATCTTCGCCGAAACGTGTGTTGAAGAACATCACAGCCACAAGTTCAGTGCATAAAGTGTTCCATTGGGAAGAATATCGCAGTCACAAGCTCAGTTCATAATGGATGTAGTAGATTTAATATTTGGAAAGATCAAAAACAATGCAGTCACAATTTGATTCTAGACATGCTCTCCTGAAAATTACTGAGATATATTGATACATAATTAGAGGATACTAAAAAAATAGGACATAGCAATTCTGAATTTAGCGATGTAAGTGGCACATTGTGGTGGAAAGAAGATTGTCATTGTATGAGTTATGAGTGGTATGAATGTTTGAGAATGATGGAATATTATATAATTTTAAATTATTTTGTACAGATATATATGATTGTACAAAGATATGGTGTTACCAATAAAATTAGAATTTATTTTCTTTACTACCGTAGTTAGCCATACAGTTTTCATGCTAGGATAATTCAAGACTGATTATGGACTATATATTGTTGGAGGTGCCTGTGGGGCTTATTGATTATTTAACTTGGTTGTCCATGTCCAAGGGCTCTTATGTAGCTCATGTAATACATTTTCTAATTGCACTGTAACACCATAGGTGTCCACGAAGTACTGGGCCAGCTTCCTACATACTCCAAATGAGTATCATTGCTATCATGAATGAGTTTTTTGTAAATGGTTTAATAAGAGCAGCATATTTAGGTTCCTTTTTATTGTGTGTGAAATTCTCCTTGGATTTGTGCATGATGTGTATTGTGTTGTCTTGTGTGTAATTTTCAATAGTTTTTCCTTTCTAGTGGGATATTGCTGTGTCTATGCAGAGTAGGTGCAGGTGATCCTGAGCCTGGCTGTCTCTGGCAAGCGAGTGGTTTCGTATTCGAGTATATAGGTTTTTGTGTGCTTTGTACTGATGGGCTTTTCCTTCCAGGTTACTATATGGCAGTATGTTTACTTTCGGTTTATAAAGCCACACTTTGTTAATTACTTCTTTACAGGCATTATTGACATATTTGTCAAGTCACTTTTATTAGTAAGGGCTATGGCTAGCCACAGGATTACCGCTCAGCAGGTTATTGGTATGTTTTTCAAATCTTTCTCTGACCATAATTATGAGACTGGCTCTGCATCTGAGTCAGGAAGTGCAAGATTCTGGCAGTGAAATTTTTGCCAGAGAGGAATCATTTGATGATGAAGCCACTCCCAGTGCAGAGGAAGTGCCGCTTTTAGAGGAGGAAACTAATGTGCCACAAGAGGCATCTATCTGGTGCAGCCTGGGGCTTAAAGTCTTCCCATTGGAACAGCTGAACTCTGGGTTGCTTCAAACATTGAACAGCCAGTGTTGCTTGCCTTTACTAGTGCCGCAGGGTGTAGAGTGAAAACTGAAAACTTTTTTCCTATAAATTTCTTTCAGTTGTTTATGGACAATGTATTTTTGGATAGAATTGTTGAACAGACTAATTTGTATGCCGAGCAGTATTTGAGAGACAACAGTGCCAGACGTAAGCCCTGCTTTAAAGCTACCTGGTGAACTCCCACAAATCTGGATGAGTTGAAGAAGTTCTTGGTTTAACTCTGGTGATGGGCTTGATAGGGAAGGCGTCGCTGTCTTCATATTGGTCTACCAGTCCCTTGATGCAACAGCCATATTTCCTGCAATCATGAGTCGTGATCCGTATTGCTTCTGCTTCGGAAGCTGCATTTTCTTGATATTGAACCAGCGTTGCCACAAGATCACTCTGATTCTGACCGTCTTTTTTAAATTCAGCCTGTCGTTGATCACTCTGTAGATCGATTTTCATAGATCTATGTTCCAGGGAAAGAAACAGCTGTGGATGAGTCTTTGGCCCTGTTCAAGGGCTGTTTGATTTTTAGGGAGTACATTCATAGCAAGAGGGCACGTTATGGAGTTAAGATGTATATGCTGTCAGAGTAGTACTTGATATGTCTATAAATTCAGGGTGCACACTGGTAGGGATTCCACTGTTGATCCCACCGGTTGTCCATCCAATTTTAGAGTTGGCGAGAAAATTGTGTGGGATCTTGGTAGAGGACTTTTTAACGAAGGCCACCATTTACATGTAGATGACTCCTAAAATGGTTTTTCAGGAAATTGTTAAAAGTGAACACTGTTGCTTGTGGCACAGTCTGCTTTTACTGTAAAGGTTACCCAAAAGAGCTTGTTTGTAAAACAAAACAAAAAAACAAAACAACAAAAAACAACAACAACAAAAAAAACTTGAGAGGGGACAGTGCAGTGCCTTGCATAGTGATGAACTGCTAACTGTGAAATTTGCAGACAGAAGGGATGTTTACATGCTGTCCATCAGCCATGATGAAAGTACTTCATCTGTGACTGTTTGGGGTCAGGTTGCTGAAGTGCGCAAACCTGTGTGCATTTTAGACTACAATAAGCATATGGGTGGTGTAGATAGAGCAGATCAGGGGTTGGAACCTTATACTGCTGTTCATAAAGTTCACATTTGGTATAAGAAGTTGGCTATCCATCTTTTCCATTTATCAACCTTTAATGATTTTGTGGTGTTCAAGGATTGTTCTCCAGAATCAAACATGTCATTTGTTCAGCTTTAGCAGTCTCTGATAGGCAGCCTTCTTATAGTGGAAAAGGCAAGTATTCCTAGAGTTAGAGTGGTTGGTGATTTGGCTAGATTGAAAGATCGACACTTTGCTGATTACATTCCTCACACGCCCAAAAGAAACAATCCCTGGAGGAGATTTAGAATCTATCTGAAGAGGTGTGTGGAAGGAGTCTTGTATGTACTGCCTCGAGTGTCTTTCTTAGCCTCGGCTGTGTAGGCCCACATGTTATAAACTGAACCACAGGCAACAAAGTTTTTTGGAAGCAACTATAAGCATAAAAGTGAACTGACGGGTCTGTATTGTTTTATATTTTTTTGTTCAGCTGTGGTTTCATGGCTGGCATTAGTATGATGTATTTAGTTAGAACTATTGTGTTTGTAGTTCTAGTTTTGTATTTACCTTCAGTTGGTTTCTGTTTTCTTTTTTATTAACAAAAAATGTAATGGTGGTGTCTGTGAGCAAGATGGCATTTGGCTGCCGGTGTGCGAGTAGTGATTGCTGCTAGTCACTGCATACACTGCTAGCCAAACTCTAGTCCACACACTCAGTCAGCCAGTGTGATTGCTTGTCAGTCAAGTGGGTGTATGAAAGTGATGGGCCCTTGAATGGAACTGTCTGTGATGTTAGTGTTGTAATGTGCTGGGCCCGAGGCTGGCAGAGTGAGTGGTCATGTATTTGTCTTTTCGGTCTTCTTCTGCCAGGGTGTACATTGTCTCTACACTGTCTGTTGATGTGAGTGCTGTAATGTGCCGGGCCCGCGATTGGTGGTGTGAATGGTCTTGTGTGTGTCATGCATGAAAGGTGTGTGAATGGCCACCTGTAAAGCAGTTGGTGCTTTGTTGCAGCTTTACAGCTTATGCGCTCGAGTCATTGGTTCATTGTTTTGACCTTTCAATTATTAACAGTGCACTGCATTGCATTTTTGTGAAATCTTGTTAAAACATTTTGCCTTTGCTGATGCTATGTTTACAATTGAAAGTGTGCTGAGGCCTGCTAACCAGGCCCCAGCACCAGTGTTCTTTCCCTAACCTGTACTTTTGTATCCACAATTGGCAGACCTTGGCATCCAGATAAGTCCCTTGTAACTGGTACTTCTAGTACCAAGGGCCCTGATGCCAAGGAAGGTCTCTAAGGGCTACAGCATGTCTTATGCCACCCTGGAGACCTCTCACTCAGCACAGACACACTGCTTGCCAGCTTGTGTGTGCTAGTAAGGACAAAACGAGTAAGTCGACATGGCACTCCCCTCAGGGTGCCATGCCAGCCTCTCACTGCCTATGCAAGTATAGGTCAGCCACCCCTCTAGCAGGCCTTACAGCCCTAAGGCAGGGTGCACTATACCATAGGTGAGGGTACCAGTGCATGAGCATGGTACCCCTACAGTGTCTAAACAAAACCTTAGACATTGTAAGTGCAGGGTAGCCATAAGAGTATATGGTCTGGGAGTCTGTTTTGCACGAACTCCACAGCACCATAATGGCTACACTGAAAACTGAGAAGTTTGGTATCAAACTTCTCAGCACAATAAATGCACACTGATGCCAGTGTACGTTTTATTGCAAAATACACCCCAGAGGGCACCTTAGAGGTGCCCCCTGAAACTTAACCGACTGTCTGTGTAGGCTGACTAGTTCCAGCAGCCTGCCACACTAGAGACATGTTGCTGGCCCCATGGGGAGAGTGCCTTTGTCACTCTGAGGCCAGTAACAAAGCCTGCACTGGGTGGAGATGCTAACACCTCCCCCAGGCAGGAGCTGTAACACCTGGCGGTGAGCCTCAAAGGCTCACCCCTTTGTCACAGCACCGCAGGACACTCCAGCTAGTGGAGTTGCCCGCCCCCTCCGGCCCGGCCCCCACTTTTGGCGGCAAGGCCGGAGAAAATAATGAGAATAACAAGGAGGAGTCACTGGCCAGTCAGGACAGCCCCTAAGGTGTCCTGAGCTTAGATGACTCTAACTTTTAGAAATCCTCCATCTTGCAGATGGAGGATTCCCCCAATAGGGTTAGGATTGTGACCCCCTCCCCTTGGGAGGAGGCACAAAGAGGGTGTATCCACCCTCAGGGCTAGTAGCCATTGGCTACTAACCCCCCAGACCTAAACACGCCCTTAAATTTAGTATTTAAGGGCTACCCTGAACCCTAGAAAATTAGATTCCTGCAACAACAACAAGAAGGACTGCCTAGCTGAAAACCCCTGCAGAGGAAGACCAGAAGACAACAACTGCCTTGGCTCCAGAAACTCACCGGCCTGTCTCCTGTCTTCCAAAGAACTCTGCTCCAGCGACGCCTTCCAAAGGGACCAGCGACCTCTGAATCCTCTGAGGACTGCCCTGCTTCGACGACGACAAGAAACTCCCGAGGACAGCGGACCTGCTCCAAAAAGACTGCAACTTTGTTTCAAGAAGCAGCTTTAAAGAACCCTGCAACTCCCCGCAAGAAGCGTGAGACTTGCAACACTGCACCCGGCGACCCCGACTCGGCTGGTGGAGAACCAACACCTCAGGGAGGACCCCCGGACTACTCTACGACTGTGAGTACCAAAACCTGTCCCCCCTGAGCCCCCACAGCGCCGCCTGCAGAGGGAATCCCGAGGCTTCCCCTGACCGCGACTCTCTGAAACCTAAGTCCCGACGCCTGGAAAAGACCCTGCACCCGCAGCCCCCAGGACCTGAAGGACCGGACTTTCACTGCAGAAGTGACCCCCAGGAGTCCCTCTCCCTTGCCCAAGTGGAGGTTTCCCCGAGGAAGCCCCCCCTTGCCTGCCTGCAGCGCTGAAGAGATCCCTTGATCTCCCATTGACTTACATTGCGAACCCGACGCTTGTTCTAACACTGCACCCGGCCGCCCCCGCGCCGCTGAGGGTGAAATTTCTGTGTGGGCTTGTGTCCCCCCCGATGCCCTACAAAACCCCCCTGGTCTGCCCTCCGAAGACGCGGGTACTTACCTGCAAGCAGACCGGAACCGGGGCACCCCCTTCTCTCCATTATAGCCTATGCGTTTTGGGCACCACTTTGAACTCTGCACCTGACCGGCCCTGAGCTGCTGGTGTGGTAACTTTGGGGTTGCTCTGAACCCCCAACGGTGGGCTACCTTGGACCAAGAACTGAACCCTGTAAGTGTCTTACTTACCTGGTAAAACTAACAAAAACTTACCTCCCCCAGGAACTGTGAAAATTGCACTAAGTGTCCACTTTTAAAGTAGCTATTTGTGAATAACTTGAAAAGTATACATGCAATTGAAATGATTCAAAGTTCCTAATGTACTTACCTGCAATACCTTTCAAACAAGATATTACATGTTAAATTTGAACCTGTGGTTCTTAAAATAAACTAAGAAAATATATTTTTCTATAACAAAACCTATTGGCTGGATTTGTCTCTGAGTGGGTGTACCTCATTTATTGTCTATGTGTATGTACAACAAATGCTTAACACTACTCCTTGGATAAGCCTACTGCTCGACCACACTACCACAAAATACAGCATTAGTACTATCTATTTTTACCACTATTTTACCTCTAAGGGGAACCCTTGGACTCTGTGCATGCTATTCCTTACTTTTAAATAGCACATACAGAGCCAACTTCCTACATTGGTGGATCAGCGGTGGGGTACAAGACTTTGCGTTTGCTGGACTACTCAGCCAATACCTGATCACACGACAAATTCCAAAATTGTCATTAGAAATTGATTTTTGCAATTTGAAAAGTTTTCTAAATTCTTAAAAGACCTGCTAGGGCCTTGTGTTAGATCCTGTTTAGCATTTCTTTTAGAGTTTAAAAGTTTGTAAAAGTTTGAATTAGATTCTAGAACCAGTTTTAGATTCTTAAAAAGTATTCCAACTTTTAGAAGCAAAATGTCTAGCACAGATGTGACTGTGGTGGAGCTCGACACCACACCTTACCTCCATCTACAGATGAGAGAGCTAAGGTCACTCTGTAAACTAAAGAAAATAGCAATGGGCCCCAAACCTACCAAAGTACAGCTCCAGGAGATTTTGGCAGAGTTTGAAAAGGCCAACCCCTCTGAGGATGGCAACTCAGAGGATGAAGATAGTGACTTGGAGGGAAATTCCCACCCTCCAATCCTACTTAGGGAGAGCAGGGCTTCTCAAGCCCTGACTCCACAAATAATAGTCAGAGATGCAGGTTCCCTCACAGGAGGGACCAACAACTCTGAAATCACTGAGGATAACCCCAGTGAAGAGGACATCCAGTTAGCCAGGATGGCCAAAAGATTGGCTTTGGAAAGACAGATCCTAGCCATAGAGAGGGAAAGACAAGAGATGGGCCTAGGACCCATCAATGGTGGCAGCAACATAAATAGGGTCAGAGATTCTCCTGACATGTTGAAAATCCCTAAAGGGATTGTAACTAAATATGAAGATGGTGATGACATCACCAAATGGTTCACAGCTTTTGAGAGGGCTTGTGTAACCAGAAAAGTGAACAGATCTCACTGGGGTGCTCTCCTTTGGGAAATGTTCACAGGAAAGTGTAGGGATAGACTCCTCACACTCTCTGGACAAGATGCAGAATCTTATGACCTCATGAAGGGTACCCTGATTGAGGGCTTTGGATTCTCCACTGAGGAGTATAGGATTAGATTCAGGGGGGCTCAAAAAACCTCGAGCCAGACCTGGGTTGACTTTGTAGACTACTCAGTAAAAACACTAGATGGTTGGATTCAAGGCAGTGGTGTAAGTAATTATGATGGGCTGTACAATTTATTTGTGAAAGAACACCTGTTAAGTAATTGTTTCAATGATAAACTGCATCAGCATCTGGTAGACCTAGGACCAATTTCTCCCCAAGAATTGGGAAAGAAGGCGGACCATTGGGTCAAGACAAGGGTGTCCAAAACTTCCACAGGGGGTGACCAAAAGAAAGGGGTCACAAAACCTCCCCAGGGGAAAGGTGGTGAGACAGCCAAAAATAAAAATAGTCAAGAGTCTTCTACAGGCCCCCAAAAACCTGCACAGGAGGGTGGGCCCAGAGCCTCTTCACAAAACAATCCTGGGTACAAGGGTAAAAACTTTGATCCCAAAAAGGCCTGGTGTCGAAACTGTAGTCAGTCTGGACACCAAACTGGAGACAAGGCCTGTCCCAAGAAAAGTTCCACTCCAAACTCCAATCCAGGTAACACTGGAATGGCTAGTCTCCAAGTGGGATCAACAGTGTGCCCAGAGCAAATCAGGGTCCACACTGAAGCTATCTAGTCTCTGAGGGTGGGGTGGATTTAGCCACACTAGCTGCCTGGCCTCCTAACATGCAAAAATACAGGCAGCAGCTCTTTATTAATGGGACAAGTGTAGAGGGCCTGAGGGATACAGGTGCCAGTGTCACCATGGTGACAGAGAAACTGGTTTCCCCTGGCCAATACCTTACTGGAAAAACTTATACAGTCACCAACGCTGACAATCAGACTAAAGCACATCCCATGGCAATGGTAACTTTAGAATGGGGAGGGGTCAATGGCCTGAAACAGGTGGTGGTCTCCTCAAACATCCCAGTAGACTGTCTGCTTGGAAATGACCTGGAGTCCTCAGCATGGGCTGAGGTAGAACTAAAAACCCATGCAGCCATGCTGGGTATCCCTGAACTGGTGTGTGTAAAAACAAGAGCACAATGCAAGGCACAGAGTGAAAAAGTAGAGCTGGAGTCTGGAAAAATGGCCCAGCCTACCAAGAGAAAAGGGAAGTCAGTTGGGAAACCAACTGCAACACAGTGAGAAAAAAAGAACCTCTCTTCTCAGGAAGAAGTTCTGCCCTCTGAGGGAACTGAGCCTTTGGAGCTTGAACCTTATCAGGTTGAGCTCTTAGGCCCAGGGGGACCCTCAAGGGAGGAGCTGTGTAAGGGACAAGAAACCTGTCCCTCTCTTGAAGGCCTTAGGCAGCAAGCTGCTGAAGAGTCCAAGGGCAAGAAAAATGGAACACATAGGGTCTATTGGGAAGATGGACTCCTGTACACTGAGGCCAGAGACCCCAAACCTAGTGCCACTAGGAGAGTGGTAGTGCCTCAGTCGTTCAGAGAGTTTATTCTGACCTTAGCCCATGATATTCCCCTTGCTGGGCATTTGGGACAAACCAAGACGTGGGAGAGGTTAGTCAACCACTTCTACTGGCCCAATATGTCCCAGAAGGTTAAGGAGTTTTGCCTCTCCTGCCCCACCTGTCAATCCAGTGGTAAGACAGGTGGGCACCCAAAGGCCTCATTCCACTTCCAGTGGTGGGGGTCCCCTTTGAAAGAGTGGGTGTGGACATAGTTGGTCCACTGGAACCTCCCACAGCCTCAGGAAATATGTACATCCTAGTAGTAGTGGATCATGCTACTAGGTATCCTGAAGCTATTCCCCTTAGGTCGACTACTGCCCCTGCAGTAGCCAAGGCCCTCATAGGTATCTTTACCAGAGTGGGTTTCCCTAAGGAGGTGGTGTCTGACAGAGGTACCAACTTCATGTCAGCATACCTAAAACACATGTGGAATGAGTGTGGAGTGACTTACAAATTCACTACACCATACCATCCACAAACTAATGGCTTAGTTGAGAGATTCAACAAGACATTAAAAGGCATGATCATGGGGCTCCCAGAAAAACTCAAAAGGAGATGGGATGTCCTCTTGCCATGTCTGCTTTTTGCTTACAGAGAGGTGCCACAGAAGGGAGTAGGATTCTCAACCTTTGAACTTCTGTTTGGTCACCCTGTAAGGGGACCACTTGCTCTTGTTAAAGAAGGCTGGGAGAGACCTCTTCATGAGCCTAAACAAGACATAGTGGACTATGTACTTGGCCTTCGCTCTAGAATGGCAGAGTACATGGAAAAGGCAACCAAAAACCTTGAGGCCAGCCAACAGCTCCAGAAGTTTTGGTATGACCAAAAGGCTGCAATGGTTGAGTTCCAACCAGGGCAGAAAGTCTGGGTTCTGGAGCCTGTGGCTCCCAGGGCACTTCAGGACAAATGGAGTGGCCCTTACCCAGTGCTAGAAAGGAAGAGTCAGGTCACCTACCTGGTGGACCTGGGCACAAGCAGGAGCCCCAAGAGGGTGATCCATGTGAACCGCCTTAAGCTCTTCCATGACAGGGCTGATGTAAATCTGTTGATGGTAACAGATGAGGATCAGGAGGCAGAGAGTGAACCTCTCCCTGATCTTCTATCATCAGAGCCAAAAGATGGCTCAGTAGATGGAGTGATCTACTCAGACACCCTCTCTGGCCAACAGCAAGCTGATTGTAGGAGAGTCCTACAACAGTTTCCTGAACTCTTCTCCTTAACCCCTGGTCAGACACACCTGTGTACCCATGATGTGGACACAGGGGACAGCATGCCTGTCAAAAACAAAATTTTTAGACAGTCTGACCATGTTAAGGAAAGCATCAAGGTGGAAGTCCACAAGATGCTGGAATTGGGAGTAATTGAGCGCTCTGACAGCCCCTGGGCTAGCCCAGTGGTCTTAGTCCCCAAACCTCACACCAAAGATGGAAAGAAAGAGATGAGGTTTTGTGTGGACTACAGAGGGCTCAACTCTGTCACCAAGACAGATGCTCATCCAATTCCTAGAGCTGATGAGCTCATAGACAAATTAGGTGCTGCCAAATTCTTAAGTACCTTTGACTTGACAGCAGGGTACTGGCAAATAAAAATGGCACCTGGAGCAAAAGAGAAAACAGCATTCTCCACACCTGATGGGCATTATCAGTTTACTGTTATGCCCTTTGGTTTAAAGAATGCCCCTGCCACCTTCCAAAGGTTGGTGAATCAAGTCCTTGCTGGCTTGGAGTCCTTTAGCACAGCTTATCTTGATGATATTGCTGTCTTTAGCTCCACCTGGCAGGATCACCTGGTCCACCTGAAGAAGGTTTTGAAGGCTCTGCAATCTGCAGGCCTCTCTATCAAGGCATCCAAATGCCAGATAGGGCAGGGAACTGTGGTTTACTTGGGCCACCTTGTAGGTGGAGGCCAAGTTCAGCCACTCCAACCCAAGATCCAGACTATTCTGGACTGGGTAGCTCCAAAAACCCAGACTCAAGTCAGGGC
The DNA here is from genome assembly GCF_031143425.1 of Pleurodeles waltl. Taxonomy (NCBI): domain Eukaryota; kingdom Metazoa; phylum Chordata; class Amphibia; order Caudata; family Salamandridae; genus Pleurodeles; species Pleurodeles waltl. Next base: position 68,094,955 of record NC_090450.1, on the reverse strand, counting down.
ATTCCTTGGCTTGACTGGGTATTACAGGAGGTTTGTGAAGGGATATGGATCCATTGTGACAGCCCTCACTGAACTCACCTCCAAGAAAATGCCCAAGAAAGTGAACTGGACTGTGGAATGCCAACAGGCCTTTGACACCCTGAAACAAGCAATGTGCTCAGCACCAGTTCTAAAAGCTCCAGATTATTCTAAGCAGTTCATTGTGCAGACAGATGCCTCTGAACATGGGATAGGGGCAGTTTTGTCCCAAACAAATGATGATGGCCTTGACCAGCCTGTTGCTTTCATTAGCAGGAGGTTACTCCCCAGGGAGCAGCGTTGGAGTGCCATTGAGAGGGAGGCCTTTGCTGTGGTTTGGTCCCTGAAGAAGCTGAGACCATACCTCTTTGGGACTCACTTCCTAGTTCAAACTGACCACAGATCTCTCAAATGGCTGATGCAAATGAAAGGTGAAAATCCTAAACTGTTGAGGTGGTCCATCTCCCTACAGGGAATGGACTTTATAGTGGAACACAGACCTGGGACTGCCCATGCCAATGCAGATGGCCTTTCCAGGTTCTTCCACTTAGAAAATGAAGACTCTCTTGGGAAATGTTAGTCTCATCCTCTTTCGTTTTGGGGGGGTTGTGTAAGGAAATGCCTCCTTGGCATGGTTGCCCCCTGACTTTTTGCCTTTGCTGATGCTATGTTTACAATTGAAAGTGTGCTGAGGCCTGCTAACCAGGCCCCAGCACCAGTGTTCTTTCCCTAACCTGTACTTTTGTGTCCACAATTGGCAGACCTTGGCATCCAGATAAGTCCCTTGTAACTGGTACTTCTAGTACCAAGGGCCCTGATGCCAAGGAAGGTCTCTAAGGGCTGCAGCATGTCTTATGCCACCCTGGAGACCTCTCACTCAGCACAGACACACTGCTTGCCAGCTTGTGTGTGCTAGTAAGGACAAAACGAGTAAGTCGACATGGCACTCCCCTCAGGGTGCCATGCCAGCCTCTCACTGCCTATGCAAGTATAGGTCAGCCACCCCTCTAGCAGGCCTTACAGCCCTAAGGCAGGGTGCACTATACCATAGGTGAGGGTACCAGTGCATGAGCATGGTACCCCTACAGTGTCTAAACAAAACCTTAGACATTGTAAGTGCAGGGTAGCCATAAGAGTATATGGTCTGGGAGTCTGTTTTGCACGAACTCCACAGCACCATAATGGCTACACTGAAAACTGAGAAGTTTGGTATCAAACTTCTCAGCACAATAAATGCACACTGATGCCAGTGTACGTTTTATTGCAAAATACACCCCAGAGGGCACCTTAGAGGTGCCCCCTGAAACTTAACCGACTGTCTGTGTAGGCTGACTAGTTCCAGCAGCCTGCCACACTAGAGATGTTGCTGGCCCCATGGGGAGAGTGCCTTTGTCACTCTGAGGCCAGTAACAAAGCCTGCACTGGGTGGAGATGCTAACACCTCCCCCAGGCAGGAGCTGTAACACCTGGCGGTGAGCCTCAAAGGCTCACTCCTTTGTCACAGCACCGCAGGACACTCCAGCTAGTGGAGTTGCCCGCCCCCTCCGGCCCGGCCCCCACTTTTGGCGGCAAGGCCGGAGAAAATAATGAGAATAACAAGGAGGAGTCACTGGCCAGTCAGGACAGCCCCTAAGGTGTCCTGAGCTGAGGTGACTCTAACTTTTAGAAATCCTCCATCTTGCAGATGGAGGATTCCCCCAATAGGGTTAGGATTGTGACCCCCTCCCCTTGGGAGGAGGCACAAAGAGGGTGTATCCACCCTCAGGGCTAGTAGCCATTGGCTACTAACCCCCCAGACCTAAACACGCCCTTAAATTTAGTATTTAAGGGCTACCCTGAACCCTAGAAAATTAGATTCCTGCAACAACAACAAGAAGGACTGCCTAGCTGAAAACCCCTGCAGAGGAAGACCAGAAGACAACAACTGCCTTGGCTCCAGAAACTCACCGGCCTGTCTCCTGTCTTCCAAAGAACTCTGCTCCAGCGACGCCTTCCAAAGGGACCAGCGACCTCTGAATCCTCTGAGGACTGCCCTGCTTCGACGACGACAAGAAACTCCCGAGGACAGCGGACCTGCTCCAAAAAGACTGCAACTTTGTTTCAAGAAGCAGCTTTAAAGAACCCTGCAACTCCCCGCAAGAAGCGTGAGACTTGCAACACTGCACCCGGCGACCCCGACTCGGCTGGTGGAGAACCAACACCTCAGGGAGGACCCCCGGACTACTCTACGACTGTGAGTACCAAAACCTGTCCCCCCTGAGCCCCCACAGCGCCGCCTGCAGAGGGAATCCCGAGGCTTCCCCTGACCGCGACTCTCTGAAACCTAAGTCCCGACGCCTGGAAAAGACCCTGCACCCGCAGCCCCCAGGACCTGAAGGACCGGACTTTCACTGCAGAAGTGACCCCCAGGAGTCCCTCTCCCTTGCCCAAGTGGAGGTTTCCCCGAGGAAGCCCCCCCTTGCCTGCCTGCAGCGCTGAAGAGATCCCTTGATCTCCCATTGACTTACATTGCGAACCCGACGCTTGTTCTAACACTGCACCCGGCCGCCCCCGCGCCGCTGAGGGTGAAATTTCTGTGTGGGCTTGTGTCCCCCCCGGTGCCCTACAAAACCCCCCTGGTCTGCCCTCCGAAGACGCGGGTACTTACCTGCAAGCAGACCGGAACCGGGGCACCCCCTTCTCTCCATTATAGCCTATGCGTTTTGGGCACCACTTTGAACTCTGCACCTGACCGGCCCTGAGCTGCTGGTGTGGTAAATTTGGGGTTGCTCTGAACCCCCAGCGGTGGGCTACCTTGGACCAAGAACTGAACCCTGTAAGTGTCTTACTTACCTGGTAAAACTAACAAAAACTTACCTCCCCCAGGAACTGTGAAAATTGCACTGTGTCCACTTTTAAAGTAGCTATTTGTGAATAACTTGAAAAGTATACATGCAATTGAAATGATTCAAAGTTCCTAATGTACTTACCTGCAATACCTTTCAAACAAGATATTACATGTTAAATTTGAACCTGTGGTTCTTAAAATAAACTAAGAAAATATATTTTTCTATAACAAAACCTATTGGCTGGATTTGTCTCTGAGTGTGTGTACCTCATTTATTGTCTATGTGTATGTACAACAAATGCTTAACACTACTCCTTGGATAAGCCTACTGCTCGACCACACTACCACAAAATAGAGCATTAGTACTATCTATTTTTACCACTATTTTACCTCTAAGGGGAACCCTTGGACTCTGTGCATGCTATTCCTTACTTTGAAATAGCACATACAGAGCCAACTTCCTACAGTACCTTATCTACAAAAAATTATGGAGCCCTAAGCGCAAACTACCCCAAATAGCCAAATAAAAGGCTCAGCATCCAGAGGTAGGAGGGGTAAAGCCTATCAGCGTAGGGGTTAATCACAGCCACACACAGCAGCAATATCGATCAGATTAAACTATTTAGGAATTATTGTTTATCTCAATTCAAGCTACAGCTATCCTTAAAATAAGCACCTTGCACCCAATCAATTTCTTTTTTTGAATGTCCACTGAAACAATGTTAGCACCATGGACAGTTCTACAGCCCGACTTCTTTCCTTTAGTTTGTGAAAACTTTCTCCAGAGGTCAACCAAAGCTAGGCATAAGCTAATTACATGGTGCAATGAGTCTTTTGCTTGACTAAATATGCAACAATCGTTCCTTTTTATCAATATTTTTCCAAGCTCCTTCAACCTGAAGAATTGGAATATAATAGAGTCTCAACCTAAAAATCAGTTTTTATTCTCGAGTTTAGATTTGAATGAAGGTAAGACTTTTCTTAAGAACACTGAACATAAAGTGGTTGTATACTGAAGATAAAAGCATATCATTTTGAAACAGAAAAGAATATATTTAAGTATTCAGTATCCTCTTAAAGCTTCTTTTTCTAAGCCATACGCAGCAGATAAAAAAAAATCACCATCTCCATTTGTTTCTGAGATTCAATACACTGATGGGTGCCCAAAGAATATAAAATTGCTTAGAAAGATATTTTCATTATTTATTTTATAGGGTTTGGATAAGGCCCACAGTGCATCAAATACATCTATGGAAAACTGTGTCAGACTGACATAGAGAGACCTAAAAAAGGTGGTTTTAGAACAGCCACAACAGATTTGTGGAAAGCAGCATATATCTGCAAGAACTGTAGTGAGTTTAGGAGTTGTGGCTAGATACTGATAATCTATATGATCCTTGATGATAAACAGGACTGATCTGATAACAGGATCTGCACAATACAGTATCTTCAAGGTTAATGGAACTAAAGACGAGCCAGGACAAGCTTTACATTTGGATGCTCCACCCTCACAAATAATCAAGAGTTTTCAAATAACCCAGTTACAGAAGTCAAATGGGGCATCGTTTGAGGTCTGCCTGTAACAGTATATTCTCAAATTGCCTAGGTACCATAAAACTGTAAACCTTGATTGTGAAATACAGATCACTGGAAATACTTTGTTTCTTCTCAGCATATTAGCGTGCAATTAATAGCTGTAGCTGACACCTTTTAACTGAGAAGGACCAGTTTCCTGTTCATCAACAACAATTTCCACAAGGATTATGTGAAAAAAGTTGAATAAACAGTTTATTTTAATTACATGTACATTCTATGTGAAGGTTAATAATGACATACCCCCACCAAGTCAAGTAATTTTTAATCCTGAAAGTATACAGTCAGAATTTACACTGTTAACAATTTAAAGGGTATTGGGATTATACTGTATTGTAGAAATTCTTTAGCACTTAGTAAACTTGAGGAGGCTAAGATATACAGGCACTGGATGTATTTACTCTGCATCTTTGATGAGCAGTCTCTGGAAGATGCCTTCTGGGTAGAGACCTAAGTTTCACTTAACCAAGATTTACTTGGTCTCTCGATGATCAACTGTATTCTGCAAGGGTCACAAGAATAGACAAAATCATGCAGCCTGGTTAAGTCAAAAACAGCAAAATGTCTTCTACATACACTGAGATTTAAACAAATCATTTTTCACCATACTGATAAACTCTATAAATTCAACTGGCTGTTTTGGTGAATTCTAAAATAAGCATGTATGAGGGTGAGGGCTAGAGGTCATCCTTGATTCACCCTGGAATAAAAGCAAGGCAATTCCCAATTACTGGGCACTGCTAATTTTGCTTAAGTCAGATTGGAATTCTAGATCTAATATCAAGTGTCTACTTCAGATAAAACATGCATGTTCTGCATTGGCTATTATTGAAAGTATAGGCTCCAACGTAGATGCCAAACTGTGGCAAGAGTTTTAGTTTTTCAGAATTAATTAGGCAGATTGATTGATGTAACCCACCCATCATCAAATGTTTGATATTCTGAATAACTCAATTATGACGTCCTGAGAGGAGCAGACCTAGTCTACAGCATCATATATTACTGCCAAGACCAAAGACCTTTAGAGGTTGTTGCTGATTCTTCTTGCAGCGGACACTGCCCACTTCAACCATCTGCGCTGCCCCTCTCATTCTGTAGAGTGCTTCACATACTCCTAACACGAATATACACACATTGCATTTTTTCATGCTGTTCATATAGGCAGTGTTCAACATAGAGGAGTAAATTATGAATTGTTTTATGTACAGCAAGTACAACCTTCCACAGTATTGCCTTTTATGTTTATTCTAGTGTTAGTAATCCAGCATTAAGAAAGGAAAACAAAGTACAAGTTCTATAATTCAAGGCCAAACGTAACTCTAAATCCGGCTGCACCAATGACACATAAGCCAGTCAGTCCTACATCAATTAATGGTTTAGCAGCATGTGCCTTGAAGTACAGAGATGGTCTGCTGCAGAGTGGCAGGGTCTGGTAGAGGCCATTTGTGCCACTGGTACCACTGGTCCTTTGCAGTGTCACTCAGCAGCAGTAAAAAAAATGTTTAACTTTATTTTCGAGTGAAAGATGTCTCATATAAGGGTTCAGTAGGTTAGCAGCAAAAAACTGAGTCCATTAAGCAGACAAACTTTTGCACCTAATAGGGAATCCATGATGGTACTGTAAACCCCTCCCATATGAGACTAGGTTAAAACAAGCAAACATCTATCATTCAATGTAGATCAGATTTATCTTGACTACACATACCCATTACAGACAAATCGGTAAAATGCACAGATTCCTATGAGAAAAATAATATATCATTATCTTTAGTTCCCTTAAGAACAGCATTATGTTGCTGACTACAAAAGGGTAGAGTATGGCCACCAATATTTTTCTTGTGGTGTATGTTGCGTAATATACTCGTTCCACTACTCTATCTGAAACTTAGCACCATCTTTAGTATTTATAAGGGTCTCCAGCCCAGTCACATCTATATGTAGATCTGAGATGTGACAACACATTGTGGTGATTTATAGAACCGCCTAAACCCCTGGCATTTAAAGTAACACACTTAGGGGGTCATTCTGACCCAGGCCGGCGGCGGTAGCCGCCGGCCTGGCTGGCCCCCCAGAATACCGCTGCGCGGTCAATAGACCGCCGCGGGTATTCTGGGTTTCCCGCTGGGCTGGCGGGCGACCGCCAGAAGGCCGCCCGCCAGACCAGCGGGAAACACCCTTCCATGAGGAGGCCGGCTCCGAATGGAGCCGGCGAAGTGGAAGGGGTGCGACGGGTGCAGTTGCACCCGTCGCGATTTTCAGTGTCTGCATGGCAGACACTGAAAATCTTTGTGGTGTCCTGTTACGGGGGCCCCTGCAGTGCCCATGCCATTGGCATGGGCACTGCAGGGGCCCCCAGGGGCCCCACGACACCCCATACCGCCATTCTCTTCCTGGCGGCCAAATCCACCAGGAACAGGGTGGCGGTATGGGGGTCAGAATCCCCATGGCGGAGCAGCAAGCTGCGCCGCCATGGAGGATTCCCCAGGGCAGCGGAAAACCGGCGGTACACCGCCGGTTTTCCGTTTCTGACCGCGGCTGTACCGCCGCAGTCAGAATGCCCAAGGGAGCACCGCCAGCCTGTTGGCGGTGCTCCCGCGGTCGTTGGCCCTGGTCGATTTTACCGCCAGGGTCAGAATGACCCCCTTAGTGCCATATGTACGAACACATTTTCCCATAGCCACAAAATGGGTAAAACCCTTTGCTACATCTGGCCCTTAGAGCCTTATTACACAAGTCAGATGCGATAATTATTGCGCATCAAGTTGTGATGGTGTTGATGTAGTACAAAACATCTTTTTATTTTTTATTTTTTTTAAGCGATGGTACTTTTGACGTAGGTCCATAATTTATCGAACATTTGGTGTGAAAAAGCAGGCAAAAATGATATTCAAGAGAAAGGACTTCGAGAGTTATTTAAAATGTATTTACAATACCAGTTAAAAGTACCTATGTCAATGGGAGTTTTTTGGTGCTAATGGCATTGGAACTATGGACGTCAGATTGACGGTTTGCACTGAAGTGACAGTGAACTGCTCTTGTTCACTTGAACACTAAGGAGACAACATCCACTACCAATTAAGTGAAGCAAGGATAACTCTACCACACTACTTTGATTATATTTTGTGCAAACTATATTAACATCCCTTGGGGCTGTAACTTTAAAAATGCAAATAAAACAAAAAAAAACTCTTAAATTTGTTTTCTCTGAAAGACAGGCACATGTAATAGTTGACACAGGGATTTAAAAAAAAAAACAGCCAGTCAGGAAATTTTCAATGTTGATCCACTGAATCCTAGAGATACTCTAAATCCAATGGACAATCGGTAGGGTAATATTTTCTTTGACTCAGGGCAGACATAGGTTTCTACTTAGAGTTAGAGAGCACTACTGATGAGCCATCATTGGAACACACAAAAAACCACACTTCTCACCATGCCACTGAAACTTTCAGTGGAATTTCAAGTTCCGAAATAACTTACCACTCCTCCAACTATGAGAACGGTCATTGAAGTTCTTGATGTTAAAGAAGCCAAGCCAGCTAACATAGATGCCATGATTTCTTCTTGGGATAAATTATCAGGATTAAGGGCAGGGCTACCAGCAGCAGTTGGGGTGGCTGTTAAAGTCCGAGGGATCTAGAAATTTGATGCATGTAGTTATAAATACAGATAAACATACTCATGACCAAATATTTGCACTTTGCTTTATTCTTTTGTACCATAAGAGGCACACATGAATGAAATGCATATCTTGGCACTGAAAAGATATTTCTGTGTTTAAAATTTACCCATAAACTGATGGGTTTTTAGCCTATATCAATTAAAAATTTGCACATAAAATGAGAGTTTAGGAACAACTGCACAAATAGGAAGTGAGGCAACACAGAAGGTAAGAGATTTGAAGTTCCATAAGAAGAATGAAAATATAATTTAAATTAAATTAAAAAACAACAAGGAAACAGAGGAGTGACTGACAACACTGCAAGATATGAGTCCTTTCCCTATGTCCATTAAAATAAGGAGTGAAAGAGGGGAGATGAAGCATAAATGTGGGAGGCGGAACACTGTACTAGACAAGCAAAGTATAGTAAAGGATCGGAGCTAAACTTGAGGAGGCACAAACAGAAACAAACAACAAAAAAGCAGAGGGAGAGAGGAACAAAGGTATGCAGGGCATGGTGAAAGGAGTCCTGAAGGGAGCAAGGGACACGTCTGAAGAGGAAGGGAAAACATCATAGGATAAAAGGAAATAAACCAGTTCGAAGATTAAATACTAGGAGAGGTAGAAAAGAAATACACAAAAAGGCAGGAAACAAGTAGCAAAAAAAATAAAATAAACAAAGAGTAAACAAACAGCCTAAGTGAAGGGTGTTGTAGGGGAGTGAAGAGAAAAGAGCACATTGGAAATCTTTACCTTGTATTATTTAGGCTTTTTTAACCAGTTTGTTTTAATTCACTTTTTTTTTTGCTAAAGAGACATGAAAATGTTGTCCTCTAAAATGTAAAGTGGGGGAAGATAAATGTCAAGCCGAAGAGATATCCAATACCTCGATTAGAGTAATGAATATAAAACCATGCATGCGTCTGTATAATGATGACACTCCTGGTATATTCTAGGTATTCTCTTGAAATGTGTGATCATACACTTCATATTTCAATTTGTTGCATTGTTTTCCCTGTTTACTCTAACTCTTTCAATTAAAGTAATACATTACATACATTAAACTCTGTTTATTAACAAGTGAAATTAGTTACCTGTAATGCTAGTTCTCTGTAATGGTTACTTTTTCAGACTCCATAAACAGTAGGCTGTCTACGTGCATGTGCGAGATCCCTAGAATACCATTTTAAACATTATTGTTACAATGAAAACATGCCTAAGAGGCAACTTTTTTTGACATATTCTATTCTGTCTTTTTTTGAACGCCCTTCAAAAAGGAGAGGCAGCTGTGTTCCTTTTGTATTCCCAGATAATACCCATGACAGAAAACTAGGACTACAGGTAAGTAACTTTTTATTCACTGTAGCAGGATTCTCATTGAAAACCATAAGCAATAAAAAAGCAAGCTACATTATACTGAACCCCAGAGGAGAAGGGTTCCAAAGATGATCGCAAAGAAGATTAAACCACTGCCGAGCAAATTAAGGTGTGCTATGAGGCATGACCCACCAGAGCATTTGTTCTGGAGTTACATTCTATGCAATCTAACAAAAATATGTACCAATCTGCAGGTTTCCACTTAAAAAAATATGTGAAAAGGCATATCCCACAAGAGAGCAGTACAGTCTACCCTGTCACAAGTAGGCTGAGCATTAGACTAACCTTGAAAGGGTCACTTTGTCTGTTGATAGCAAATACATATACAATAATCTGCACAAATGGCTTTATAATAAATGAATTACTGTTTGGATTGTCAAATGCAGTTGTCTCCAATAGTCAGTTGTGAGCTCTCAGTAGCTCCCACACACCTTCAAATTAGCTGGCAGCCTTGAGTTTATTTTTATCTAAGCACAGGGTCACATTTTCCTTTTAAAGTCAAGGGATGGCTGTGTTTATTTTAGATTATAATCAGGTTGCAGAAAGCAGGGCCTGATAGTGAGCACTGCTCAGTCAGATGTACGTCCTTGGCTCTGGCTGGGGCACAGAGGTGAAGAACTGAAGCACTGAGGTATGTAACTCTTAAATATAAGTCCATGTCAACTCGATATTAGAGTGTGAGAGCACAATTATGTTTATGAATGCTGTTAAATGGGAGAAAATTCAAAAGAAGAGTTACCGTAATGATCAAGTTAATTCTTGATTTTAATTTTCTTGCATTTCAAAGTGTCACATTTACAAACAGCAGGCCTCTTGCGAATAGAGGCCAGCAGACACTGTGCCACGTATAGAACTGAAAAATGCATTTTTTTCTACATGTAAGAAATCTAAAATGTAGAAAAATGTTCCATATTTTGAACATTTCTGCAGAACATTTTCCTGCACTTTAAATTTAGGTCTGTGTTATACATGTTGATGGTGCCACATATGGTGAAAGTATGTCCTGTGCCACAAGTACATACAGCAGAGGCTCTCAGTCACCCATGCAGATATATCCCATTCATACGCACACATATTCAAACATCCCCAAAGACCATGTTCTCAGTGACACACATGGCAGCCCTGCCATAGTGCCCCTACTCTAAATATTTTACTCAAGCCATAGTATCTGTCTCTGGGGACATCAGGCTTAAAGTCAATGAAACTGAGCTTAAGGGCATCTGGTAATAAATACAAGTTGTTTAGCCTTCAACAGTTCACAATGATTTTCACTGATCAGAAGTAGCTCTCACTACAGAAAAGGTTAGAGGCCCTTGGTCTAAAGGACTTGGGCTTATCCAGACTAACACTTTAGAGCTCTTTCAACATGAAGCATTTGAAGTGATTTATTCGCTGTACATGTATGTTAATGAAAGAATGCTAGGCAAGAGATTGCCTCATTTATATGAAAATGCGAAACCGCTTTGCGAAGTAAGAAGAGTGGGCTTTTAAGGAAACTTTGTTATGGTGTAAAAACAGATTTGGTTCCTCCAACTGAGATCTCATTCACCTGTCTGATCAATGTTATAGCTACAAGAAAAGCCACTTTCCATTAGATGTGTTACAGGTATGCCTTGTGCATGGGTTCAAAAGGAAGCTCCATTATTTTAGGAAATAAGTTGAAGGGGGAAGGTCTTCTGATGGGGGAATACTTGTATCAGGCCCTCAAGAAAATCCTTTATTTACAGGGTGATGAAAAGGGATGTCACACAAGGCTTTTCCCCCCAACAGTAATGGCCAGCAAATACACTTTAAAAGAAGAAAACTGAAGGCCAGAGTTTGAAAAGAAGATAAGGTAATACAGTCCCTTCTTCACAAGTTCTCAGTTCCACTTGCTTTCTTAGGCACTATGCGCAGTACCTCACCAACTTAAAGACATATGAGTAAACTTATATTGATTTGTTGCTTTATTCAATACATTCATGTAGTCATCTGGAAGATTGAGGTGGCCTTGTTGTAGGTTCTGGAAAGACAGTCAGCCAAGTGCATATTGGGATGTAAAATCCTGCTCAACACCCTGGATACCAGATCTAATCTAAGCAAAAGTCTCTTGTGAGGAAGAGTTAAACCATCACTGCTTCAGCCAGTTCAGTGCTTTCATTATTTTGCACATTGTCATTTTGATGACTCTTGGTAGCAAGGGAATCAGAAGAAAAGCGTATTTGAATATACTGTGCCAGTCTATCAGAGTTAGCTTTTACTAGCCAGTTGTGAAATATTCCCCTCTTCCACTGCACTGATGCTACTCTTGCCATACATATGAAAATTCGCTCAGAGAAGTCCCACTCGAAAGCAAAGATATTTCCACTTAGCACTGCAGATGGAGATACGAAAATATGTATCTTGAACATCTACTGATGCTACTAAATCTCCTTGAAGAAAGTGGGGAAACTTGTTAAAGCGCAAGCATGAAGAATTTCTCATTGTTGACTGACTGGTTCGAATATTTTCGATCCAGGATGATATCAAACTTAGATTCTGGCTTTTCTTCTGAACCTAAAAATAACAAAAGAGTAAATTCAATCGTTCTTTTGCAACTTGGGGACTTTCTGAATAAAACATTTAATAGAAGAATATTTATCTCCTGAGTCAGTAACTTTCAGTGTTGCACTTTCAACACTTTTGTGGAATGGAAAGGTGGAGAAAAACAAAAGCTGAGTTTATAACCAAATCTCACAATATTGAGCACCCAAAGGTCTTTTTATGTTCTGTCATTAGTAAAAAAAATTATAGAAATGATCCCCCACCAGAAGACTGGGTGGTGATGTAAGACAGAGAGTAATTTTATATGTGGAGGAGGCCTTACCAGTAGCCACAGCAGGTTGTTGAAAGCCCCAGTCTTTCAGAGATTTCTGCTTAGGAAAAATGATTTTGTGGTTATTGTTCCTGAGGCAGTCTTTCCCAAGAATAATATGGGAAAACTGTTGGACCATTAAATACCCGTTAAACTGTATTTTAGGAAAATTCTTTCATATTTTCAAACCAAAAAGGTTAGTTTCTGCTCTCATGTGTTGGAGTTCTTCAAAAGCATGAGTTCCAAAAACAGTGGAACCTAAAAAAGGTAGGTCCATAATCTTATGCAATGCCTAAGGTGTCAAAGATGTGCCTCAGAAGAGTACGGCTTCTCAAGAAGTACTAGGACGCTGGTTGGACAGGACTTTCAACTAGGTAAATGTGGCACTGCAAAATACTGGGCATCCCCTGTGACCCCATCAGTGCAAGAATGGCTCTAAGGGATATACAGATGTGCTATAATGGAGAAAGAAGTATATCTAACGTGAGGATGCCCCAACAAAAAAGCTATCATTTGGTAACTTTAGACATTCCACTTCTATCTGTGCATATGACCCACACATATATTAATGCTCAGAATAGGACCTGTACGAATATTATGAGAAAAATGTTTATCTGGCCGTCTGTGCTCTTGTGAATACAATGCCATGCCACCGTTGATATATGTAGGAAGCTGGCTCTGTATATACTATATCAAAATGAGGCACAGTGTGCACAGAGTCCAGGGTTTCCCCAAGAGGATTGACTAATTTTCTATTTGTGGTAGTGTGGTCGAGCAGTTAGGCTTATCAGAGGGTAGTGTTAAGAATTTGTTGTACACACACAAGCAATAAGTGAAAACACGTACTCAATGACTTAACTCCAGACCAATAGGTTTTTATACAGAAAAATATTATTTGTTAATTTATTTCTAGAACCACAAGTTTCATTCAGCAGGTAAGTTCATTAAGTGAAAGGTACTTTGCATAGTAATCTTTAGAACTTTGAATCAACAATGTACACAGTTTTCTTTAAAATGGCAAAAAACTATTTTAAAAATGGACACTGCAATTTTCAACAGTTCCTGGGGGAGGAAAGTAAAGTACAGTTGTTGAGGTAAGTAACAAACTTACAGGTTCAGTCTCCACGGAATAGGTAGCCCACCGTTGGGGGGTTCAAGATAACCCCAAACACCCAGCAACTGCAACACAGGGCTGGTTAGGTGCAGAGGTCAAACAGGAGCCAAAATAACATGTTCCCCTATGGAGACAGGGGGTGCTCTGGTTCCGGCCTGCTTGCAGGTAAGTACCCCGTTGTCGGAGGGCATTCCAGGGGGTTTGAAGGAGCACTGGAGGGGCCCCAAGTAGGCACATAAACCACACCCTCAGCAGCACAGGGGCAGCCAGGCGCAGTGCCAAAGAGGGTGTCGGGTTCTCCATAGAACTCTATGGAGGGGACCGGGGGTCACTCAGGTGCTGCAGGCAGGGCACGGGGGAGGCTTCTCGGGCAAGCCACCGACTGGGCAAGGGTGAGGGCTGCCTGCTGGTCATTGCTGCACCAGTGGTCGGTTTCTCTCGGGCCTGGGGGCTGCGGGTGCAGTGCTTCTCCAGGCGATGTATATCTTCGTCCCGGGCAGTCGCGGTGAGGGGGTTCCTCAAGATTCCATCTGCAGGCATCGTCGTGGGTGTTTGGAGAGGTCAGCCCAGGGTGGAAACGTAGTCGGAACCGCCTGGGGATCCTCTCTGGCTAGTTGGTTTTTCTGGACACGGGCCAGAGGGGTCAGGTGCAGAGCAGTTGATACTCACCCTTCTGGAGTGAGGTGGTTTCTTAGTCTTCATGTTGGCAGGTCCGCTGTCCAAGGGAGCTTCTTGGTCCTCGGTGATGCAGGCAGTCCCCTGGAGGCTTTTCAGGGTTGCTGGTCCTGCAGAATGCGTTGCTTCTTCTTTTGCAGCTTTTTGAAGCAGGCAATGGGCCCGTAGGACTGGGGCTGAGTCGGTTGTTGTCTCCTTCTCTTCTCTGCAGGGTTTTCAGCTCAGCAGTCCTCCTTTCTTGAGGTAGTCAGGAAATCTGAAGAGCTGGGTTCAGGGTCACCCCTAAATACTAAATTTAGGGGTGTGTTTAGGGTCAGAGGAAGTAGCCTCCTTGCGCCCACTCCCTCTGTGGAGGGGGGCACATCCCTATCCCTATTGGTCCTAATCCTCCAAAGCAAGATGGAGGATTTCTGTAGGAGGGGGTCACTTCAGCTCTGGACACCTTAAGGGTGGCCCTGGCTGGGGGGGTGACTCCTCCTTGTTTTTCTCATTATCCTCTGGACTTGCCTCCAAAAGTGGGGGCGCGTCCAGTGGGCGGGCATCTCCACTGGCTGGAGTGCCCTGGGACACTGTAACACCAGGCCTGAGCCTTTGCGGCTCACCGTCAGGTGTTACAGTTCCTGCAGGGGGAGGTGTGAAGCACTTCGACCCAGGACAGGCTTTGTTTCTGATCAGAGTGCACAAAGACACTCACCCCATGTGGTCAGAAACTCGTCTGGAAGTGTCAGGCTGGCACGGACCGGTCAACCTTACACTAGCAGTTGGGCTAACATACAGGGGGCATCTCTAAGATGCCCTCTGTGTGCATTTTTCAATAAATCCCACACTGGCATCAGTGTGGGTTCATTGTACTGAGAAGTTTAATACCAAACTTCCCAGTATTCAGTGTAGACATTATGGTGCTGTGGAGTTCGTAATGACAAACTCCCAGACCATATACTCAGTATGGCTACCCTGCACTTACAATTTCTAAGAATTGACTTATACACTGTAGGGGCATAGTGCTCATGCAGCTATGCCCTCACCTGTGGTATAGTGCACCCTGCCTTAGGGCTGTAAGGCCTGCTAGAGGGGTGACTTACCTATGCCACAGGCAGTGGTTGACAGGCACGGCACTCTGAGGTGAGTGCCATGTCAACTTTGTCTTTTCTCCCCACTAGCACACACAAGCTGCAAAGGCAGTGTGCATGTACTGAGTGTGGGGTCTCTTAGGGTGGCATAATACATGCTGCAGCCCTTAGGGACCTTCCCTGGCCACAGGGCCCTTGGTACCAGGGGTACCTTTTACAAGGGACTTTACAGTGTGCCAGGGCTGTGCCAATTGTGGATACAAAGGTACAGTTTTAGGGAAAGAACACTGGTGCTGGGGCCTGGTTAGCAGGGTCCCAGCACACTTTCAATCAAAGCTGGCATCAACACTAGGCAAAACGTGTGGGGGGGGCATGCCAACAGTGGCATTTTCCTACAGTATATTGTTAAGTGTGCAAGTACAAATTAAAAATATATAAAAGACGCGATCCTCAAATACAAGCTGTCTTTAGAGAGGCCAATACATATTGTATGCTGCCAAACCAGTTCTTAGCTGCAGGTATAGTGTAATTTGAGGGGATCATACCTTCTTGCTTGTCTTAACAAATCAGGATTGGTATTATCTATAAGGTCATAAGCAGGGCATGGGTGTATGGGGAGGGCGCAAGGTGGCAAGTTATAGTTAGCTCTGTAAACTATTACAAGTGAATTTCAGTTTTTTAGGCATTACTTATTTCAACACCTAATTAAAATGTTACCTTATTTCAACACCCAACTATAACCTCACCTTTTTATTTTTTTCACAATGATCAGGGTTGTGAAAAGCCTTGTAGGCGAGTGTGAGGATCTTGAATGTGCATCTCTTCTGGATGGGGAGACAACTGAAGTTTCCTGAGGTGTGGGGTGATGCTTGAGCACTTGGGGAGGTTGCAGATGAGTCTGGCTGCCATGTTCTGTAGAGTGTGGAGTCTTTTGAGTAGCTGGGAAGACACTCCAGCGTAGAGAGAGTTGCCAAAGTCGAGTCAGCTGGTGACCAGGGCGCGCGTCACTGGCTTTCTGGTGTCTATCGGGATCCATTTGAAGATACAGCAGATGTAGGAGCAGAAGGATACGACTGAGTTTACTTGTCAATTCATGAATAGTTGGCAGTCGAGGATGGTCTGATGGAGAGGGCACTGGTCTAAGTTCTGCTGGCCACCAGCTGTGGTCCAATATGGAGGTGTTCCTCCCAAAAATGAGGACTTGTCTTGTCGGTGTTTAGTTTGAGGCATCTGTTTTTCATCCATGTTGCTACGTTGGTCATGGTGTTGCGGAAATTAGCTTTAGCGTTGTGGTGGTCTTCAGTGAGTGAGAGAATTAGTTGAGTGTTGTCACGTAGGAGAATATACTGAATCCGTAGGATCTGACGATGTACAAGAGGGGAGTCATGTGGATGTTGAACAGGGTTGGGCTGGGGGAAGATCCTTGGGACATGCCGCAGGTGACATTCTTGGGTGTAGAAGTGATGGGAGGAAGGGGGATGCTCTTCGTGCAGCCTGTGAGGAACTAGGCGACACCCTTAAGAGTGTTTTGTGGCATGCCTATGTTGTGGAGTCTGTTGAGGAGAGTGTGGTGGGAGACTGTATCCAATGAGGCGGAGAGGTCCAGAAGAATCAGAGCTGCCGACTCTTCTCGGTCAAGGAGGGTCCAGATGTCATCCGTGGCGGCCATTAGGGCAGTCTCCATGCTGTGGTTGGCCCAGAATCCATCCTGATTGTGAGGTGTCGAGAAGGTGGTTTTGGTCAGGTTAGTCGGTGAGTGGTTGGTTGATGGCTTCCTCAAGCACTTTGGCCAGGAAGGGGAGCAGAGAGATTGGTCTGTGGTTTTTGAGGTCGCTGTGGTTGGCGGAGGGTTTCATTACCTCTTGTGCTTCCATTCATTCGGGAAGGTTGCCAAGGAAATGAAGGTGTTGAGGATGCAGGTTAGTTCCCTGCTAATAATGTTGGCTCCAAGGTTGAAAAGTCGTGGGGACAGGGGTCGGCGGGTGCCCTGGAGTGGATGGATGACATGATGGCTGTGGTGATGTGTGTTGTAACTGGGTACCAGAAGGTTATCATGTTGCTGGTGTTCTCTGGTTGAGAGATGTTGTCCCGGATGGAGGTGGAGGGTTGGGGGTCGATATTGTTGTATTGGTGCTGATCCTGCTGTGGAAGTAGTCTGAGAGGGTGTCGCAGAGTTCCTGGAATTGGAGGATGGTGGTCTCTGTGGCTACTGGGTTACAGAATTCCTTGATGATTCTGAAGAGTTCTTTCATGTGGTTTCTGCTCTTTTTGCTACATTGATATGGTGGTGGTAGTAGTTGTTGAGGGTTGCCTTGTAGCCCTCTGTCAGAGAGGTCCTTGGTCATGGGCCATTGTTTCTCAGCAGTGGCAGTTGCGTTATGACTTGGAGTTGTTGTTTGTTTTTAGCTGGTTTCAGCAGGTGCCGTCAGCCAATTTGGTGATCCAGATGGTGACGTTTTGGGTGACCTGGTGGAGGTCTGCCGTGGGCTCGGGTTGTGCAGTGCCTCTGGCCTGTACCCATAATGTCTCTGTTACCTTGCCTCAGCTTTGGTGGTGGGTGGGTGCTGAGGTGCTTGGAGGTGGTGTGCTGGGAAAAGGAGATGGAAAGTGGACGATGACGTGGTCGGTCCAGGTGAGTTCAGTCACATGGGTGAAACTGATTCTGTTGCTAGAAGTGAAGATGGCGTCCAGTGTGTGTCCGGCTTTGTGCGTGGCTTTGCTGATCAGTTGGGTGAGGACGATGTTTCTGAGGTTCTCTATGAGGGAAGTGGAGTTGGTGTTGTTAAAGTGGAAACTGAGATCACTGAGTAGGATGTAGTGGAGGGAGTTGATAGCCAAGGGGGCAAAGAGGTTGGCAATGGTGTTGCAGAAGGCTGGCCGTGGTCCTGGTGGGCTGTATGCGAGGGTGCCTCGCATTGTGGTGTTGGCATCGGAAGTTGAGATGATCCATGAGGGGCATTGTTTTCAGTGATGGTGCACTGGATAATTTCCTTGAAGACTATGGCGATGCCCCCGCCATGTTTTTTTGGTGCAGTCTCAGTGTATCATTGTCTGGTGGGTTGGTGGGAGTTCAGGGCGTGGTTGATGTATGCTGGTCTTGAATTGTGTAGGGCTTTGTAGGAGTGTGTCAGTATCTTGAACTAGCATTGCTTCTGGACGGGGAGCCAATGGTGATTCCTGAGGTGGTGGAAGGAATGCAGGGAACTTGGGGAGGTTGAGGATGAGTCTGGCTGCTGCGTTCTGTATGGTCTGGAGTCTCTTTAGGAGTTGGGCGGTAATGCCGGTGTCGAGTGCGTTTCCGTAGTAAAGCCAGCTGGTGACAAGGGCCTAGACGAAGGTTTTTCCAGTGTTGACGGAAATCAATCTGAAGATTTTTCAGAGCATAAGGATGGTGTGGAAGCAGGAGGAGGCGACTGTTTATTTGGTGCTTCATGGTGAGTTTTATGTCAAGGATGATGCTGAGATTGCAGGCGTGGTCTGTTGGTGTGGGTCTGAGCTCGGGCGCCACCAGGTGCTGTCCTACAGAGAGGTGTTCTTCCCAAAGATCAGCATTTCCGTCTTGTCCGTGTTGAACTTTAAGCAGTTGGTTCTCATCCAGTCGGCGACAATGGCCATTGCATAAGTTTGTTCTAGTGGCGCAGGGGTCTTCAGTGAGTGAGAGGATGAGTTGAATTTCATCACCATAAGATATGATGTTGAGTCCGTGGGTTCCGACGATGTCGGCGAGAGGTGCCATTTAGGTACTGAACAGGGTGGGGCTTAGGGACGATCCTTGTGGTACGCCCCTAATGATGCTCTTGGGTTCCGAGGTGAAGGGTGGTAGGTGGATTCTCGGAGTTCTCCCTGTGAAGAAAGATGCAATCCATTTGATGGCATCCCCCTGGATGCGGATGTGGCTAAGTCTGTTGATGAGGGTGTGGTGGGATACACTGTCAATAGCAGCTGAGAGGTCAAAGAGGATGAGGACTGCTGTTTCAACCCTGTCGAGGAAGGATCTGATGTCGTTGGTGGCAGCTATCAGGATCAGTCTCGGTGCTTTGGTTGGCGTGGAAGCAGGATTTGGAGGACTAAAGCAGGTTGTTTATTTTTTTAGGCATTCAATGAGCTGGTGGATGATGGCCTTCTCAAGGACTTTGGTGGGGAATGGAAACAACGAGATGGAGTGGTCATTTTTGAGTTTGCTGGGGTCAGCAGAGGTTTTCTTTGGAAGGAGGTGGGTGGTGTCTGACCTTGGGGTGATTCCATCTGTCAGGGAAGGCTGCTGTGGTGATGGAGGCGTTGAGGATGTTGGTGAGTTCTGCACAGACTTCTTGGGTCCAGAGGTTGAAGAAATGGTGGGGCAGCGGTCCGTTGGTGCGACTGAGTGGATGGAGGACATGATGACTGTGGTGATCTGCATGGTGAGAGGATTCCATGTGGTGATTGAGTAGCTGGTGTCCGTAGGTGGGAGGAGGTTGGTGAAGTCAAAGTCAGTGATCTGGGGAACGAAGTTGTTGTAGAAGGTGGTTATCTTGTCGTGGAAGTAGTCCAACAGGTTATAGCAGAGTTCCTGGGAGGGGCAGACCATGTTCTTAGTGGCTGACTGGCAGGAGAACTCTGTCACAATGCTGAAGAGTTCCTCGGTGTGGCTGACACTTGTTTCGATGCAGTCTGTGACAGGGTCTCTCTTTATGTCCTTGATAAGTTGGTGGTTCTTGTTGAGGGCTGATTTGAAGGCAGTTTGGTCGGTGGGGGTTTTGGTGGTGCGCCTTTGTTTTTCTAGTCGCTCGAAGTTACGCTTGACGGTTCTGAGTTCAGGAGTGTACAAGCTGGCTTATCTAGAGGATCTGCTGGTTTCGGATGGCTTCATTGGGGCGACTGTCTGTGCATTTGGTGATCCTGTCAGAGAAACTATGGACGGCCGGTTCCAGGGCTGATGTGGCATCCGTCTGAATGATGTTGACGGTCTCCCACTGTTGGGTCTGAGTCACTTTGCTCTAGCTGCAGTGGGAGGGGCTTGGTGGCAGTGCTTGGGGAACCTGTGATGGTGAAGTGGAAGATGGCGTGGTCGGTCCAGGTGAGGTCGTGACATGGCTGTACTCCGAGAATTGTCTTGGCATCGGTTTGGAGTTGGAAGTTGAGGTGTTCCATGACTGATGTAGTGTTGTCTTCAGTAGTAGTGCATCAGAGGGTTGATGGCGGTGCCTCCTCTTTGTTTGTTGGTGCAGTCTCGGTGTATCATCTTGTTTAGCCGCCAGGCATTGCAATGGCGATGTCGGGGGTTGAGCCAGGTCTTAATAATGAACATCACGTCGGGTGAGGGTGGTGATGGTGTCCCAGATTTCTGTAGCGTGTTTGCGGAGGGACCAGGTGTTGAGCAGAATGCACTGAAGCAGTTCAAGGGGATTAGTTGTCTCCTGGGTGGGAGTGGTGAGAGTATCTGTGTGGGCAGGCAGTCATGCGTTGCAAGTAAAGCAGCAATGGCGGCACGCGAGGGGTCCTTGATCGGGGAGAAGCAATGCAGCAGTTCATCTTAACAGGATCACTGTCTTATGGCTTCACATGATCCCTAATTTTATGTCAAAACAGATATGCATTTGCCACTGATAAGACACCCTCTGCCAGGCCCTAGGGAAAACGCTTTGTGGTTTGGTAAAATACGCTGCATACATTCCTGAGATTAGCAAAATGGCATACAACCTTAGAGCCATGCTTACTACATTAGGGTGAGATAAAGCACCTCCAAGTGGGTCACTTTTACATAATACATTATTCAACAAGCTACAATGCCTCAAAATCTTCAGTGAAGTTTTAGAAATAAAGGTCACCATCCTATAAATGTCCCTGTTACACTGAATTTGTCTATAGCAATGTAATACAACTATTGAACATAGTCAGGTGCTCAGAGATGCCCTGGTTGACAATCTACTGTCAACAGAAGCATTAGATTTTCTCATAGATTTGTTGAACTATGCTTTGGCTTTAAGCCACAAACTACTCTGGTGTACTAATCCTTTTACTTATTTAACATTGAGTACAAATTGCATTACCAATTTTACTAGTTTGTTGGCACACAAATAACTTTCAACATGCACAACCACACTTGGTAACATTTTATATGTTCAGACACTATTTACATGTTATAAGTTCACACGCATACATAAAGTTACGCTGTATAGGACTACAGGCCATTTACTAAAAACTTTTTTTTAAATAAAAAAAATTATATAAGGGTTTATGGATTAATGGATATTGATTAATGTGAATAGCAATATCATGGATGGTATCATCAGTTATGTCATTTAACATTTCACAATTTACATAATATGTGGGGTCATAAGCAGTGCATGACGGGGATGCAAATTCTAGTTTGTTCACTCAACTATACCTGTTGAACTTCACCTAATTATAACATCAATTTAAACTTTGTTTTTTCAGTGAATTTCCTTGTTTTTAAGAAAATTCATATTTAAAGTGAGATTATAACCAACCTTCAAGGGAAACCTGTGGCCAAACCGTTGCACATGTGCATCGGCTGTACAGGAAGATCTGGCTGCAGAACCAACCCACTGCTGCGATGGGTGAAGGCTGAGTGCATTGTGGGGATAAGTGCCAGAGGGTGGTTACCCTTAGGGCCTTGCCAGAGATCAACCCCCCCGGTGCCACACCCTGTTAAGAATGGCCTTCAGCTTTGCAGAGCAACCATTTGTCCCAGTCCCCAACACCTTACAGGTGGCCAAACCCCACTGAGCATTGACTATGGCCGGTGCAATGACGGTTGGCCGCAGCGTCTAGTCTATGAGCAGACCCTTCTCATTTTCCTTCAATAGTTTCTTACTGGGTATCATGGTATTGAGCCCTGGTACCATGTTGGCCACAGATGTGACCAGGCCCTGTGCTCAACAGGCAACCAACACACCCCACCCCCTGCACACAGCCTTTGGCTGTGTACAGCAGGGCTTTGTCCACAGGGCCTGAGCTCTGCCTAAGCCCAGCACCGAACCCTGTGGGCTTCAGCCAGGCCCTACACTCAACTCCGCTCTAGCACCCCAACGCGTATGGCCTACAGTGGACGGCACTCTAGGTTAAGAACCAGATCGGAACTCTTGACGCAAGTGTGACTACACAGCCAGTTCCACCACACAATAAGGGGCTGATTTCTACCCCTACTAGAGGACCAATGTGTCCTCCCATGTATGGAAGTCTACATGAGTGCATGCATGTCTTTGATTGTTGATTACAACCTGGGGATCACTAGTGGATTCCTCATATATTGTTTAGGGATATTTTGGTATTGATGAAGACTGCCTGACCCATATGGGCAACACAATGATGGTTGTACCACGTAGACCAGAACAGTGACTCAGAGGGCTTTATTACTCTGTAGTGTCCAGTAGTACTATAGTTCTAAGTGTTTTTAAACTTAGTAGGGTGACCATCATTAAAATCGTTGTATGGTTACACCCTGGATAATTTTGTTCCTGCCATCCCTACAATATCAAGAGCTCAAAACATATCTGATTGAGCTACCCAGACGTACCATCATTCTGGTTGTGAAGGTCAATGATGAGGCAAGCCACAAAACGCTTGTGGGTGACGACCCCTGTATAACCTTATTTGGTTGTTCAAGCAGGGCAACATAATTATAGTATTTACTTTTTTTTTTTGTATTAGGGTTACCTTATATTGTTTGATAATGGATTGTAATGACAGTGAGATTGTCAAGTTTTCCAATAACGTCTCCTCTTTCCCTCTTGGTTTGAAAATGAACCTAAACATTGCCATGAAAAGTACAGGTTGTAAAACAACAAGGCAGCCTTAGAAAGGCAATGAAAGTTGGGGAATCCCTCCCTTGGAGCTGGAAAAAGGAACTGCCTCTTTGACCTTGCAGTGGATTGTGGAAGGCTGGCAGACTCTGAGGGTACATAGTTTAATTGGCATGCTGTCCGTAAGCTACATTTTACTTTTATTTTGCAGTTCAGTTGTAAAAAGGGTATAATGCACTTGTTTTCTGTAAATATTTTGCACTGTACATTTTGCTAAATGGAATTTCTGTTAATAAACCAACAAAGAGAGTACATAGAACATATTGCCTCTTACACGCATGTTTTCATTGTAATAATAGCTTTAAATTCCACAGAAGGCTAGATTCAATTCATAGGATACGTGTCCCACTACAAGAACCATCTTTCACCCTCGTCTCCAAATGAGAATAACTCTTGTATTGCACAAACATAAAACATCCATGTGTGCCTTTATTCCAGCAACTACAGTATAAAACTTAAGAATGTGCATTTATTATCTTCAGTATTTTTCAAATTTAGATCAACTCGCAATATGTGCACAAGGAAAGTGTGGAGGAATAAGTTAGGCCAAATCAGATGAGAACTGGAAGAAATTTGTAGCATGTTTGAAATTATAATTGGTAAGCTAGAGATACAGAAATAAAAGGGAGGCAGTGTTAGAATCTGGTGGATAATTGACTGGTGGCATGTGATATCTGCATTTTATAAGTTTTGACTACTTCAGTTCTCCTCTACATGTGTTAATTACAACACCTGTGCTTAAGAAAAGTAGGGGTCTGACTTGTTAATTTTTCTGCGTTTATAAACTAAGAACCAGGTACCAAAGAGCATTAAAGTGCTGAAAAGTGTTACAGGCAATAATATTTACCCAGTGTTAATGAATAATGGCCTTAGTTATTTTTCAGCTATGCTTTGGGTGGTCCGTACTGGGAGATGCTGGTGAGATGGGCAATTTGAATTAGATTTGTATACAAAAGGCAGAGTATGACATCATTATCCAAATAACAGTTCTGCCTGTCAGATATTTGCATATCCACTGGCTGATCATGGACATAAATACTGGAGAAGGATGCAGCTTAGGCATCCCTATATCGCGATGAGTAAAGAAGATTAGAACAGGGCGAACATTGAGAAAAACAGTGCATCTAGAGGAAATGTGGGCAGCATAGCCACTTTCATGTGAGACACCAGAAAAATAGGGGATAAGTACATATGTGTCATGCTTGGCATCACAGAAGCCGTTTCTACTGTAAGGTTTGCACAGCTTTGATCAGTGTTGCGGAGCCAGCCAGAGAATTTCAGCTGCATACCTGGAAGGTGGGCTCTGCAAATCCTAGAAGTATTCTGCGAGCATCATTTGGACCTAAAAAACGATTGACAACTGAAGTCCATCCAAGAGAAAAATGAAACTCAATATCCTCTTGAAAATCTGAACACAACTTGTCACAGTTCAGCTCATAGCTAAGGTCAAACTTCTTGCAAGGAATTAGAAAGTAGAGGTCATTCCGAACTTCTGGTGGTAAGAGACATTTGACATGGTCTGAAAGAAAAATATTTTGCATGTTAGGTCATTTCAAACAAGAGGTGTGATGTAAAGGAAAAAAGAAACAAATATCAATAAAAATATAAACAATACCAAACTATGTTAGAGCTCAGTTTAGCAGCTAATGAACTTACTGCAATTTACCTTCAAAGATTTGTAATGGATTGCAACAGTATTCAACTTTCTTTGTCATGATGCCAGACTTGAGTACTTTTAACATAGCTGTATTTAAACATTAAAGACTGGGGTTTTCATAGTGCGTGCCATATGGCTCCTCCCTTGCTCCATTACACACCACTACCGTCCTTTCATTTTTGTCAGTATCCACCTCTGGTAGGAAGTAATCTTTAAGTCTCAAGGTCATGTAAGTATTAAAGCAGTGTACAGGCAAAGGCCACACCGCGAATCCCACTGGCTATTCCAGGCAGCAAATAAGGAGCGGTGGTGGGATCCATTCCACTGTAACCTAGATGATTCTGTGAGCTATGATACCACTGACTGGTGTAAGTGAATGTTTTGTGTACCCTGCAGTTTTTGTAATTTCTATCACATTCATCACTAGCTGGAGATTTAGAGTGACTGATGCAGGGGTGGGTGATGGCCAATGTCATTTCGAATCCTGGTTCACTATAGAAAGCATCAATGAATCCTAAAATATATGGCAGCAGTAGCAAATATAAGAGGGCATTTGTAGTGCTGGGCACTAGTGCTGATTGGGCAAGATATAAGGGGCTCCTTTCTAACAAAACAAAGCTATATTATTTGGTATTTATGGGGATAGCTTGTTTGCCATTGTTTAGCAGAGCCGCTTCTTGAACATTGTTGATCGTTCTGGATGGTTCTATGAGTGGAATCTGAAGAAGGCCTTTCACTAAGGTCTGCTGAAAATTACAGACAACCAACTAGCTCCCTTAAACAGAGCTAAAACATAATTAGTTGCTGGGTGAGAGAGATATTTCCCATCAAATGGTGGATCAATAGCTCAGTCTTCAGCTCCCCGAATCAAATATAGTATCCTTTAGTTTTACACATATTCAAACCTGTGAGTTTTCTCTCCTGATGGTGGCTCTATGGACTGAAATGAGAGCATGTTTGTTTTTGGTAACCTGTGGCATAGTCATGATGTTTATAGTTTCACAGAGTCAGGTCCGTGAGAAAGGCCTGAGCCGATGTGCTATAGCCACTGACATGGGTCTCTTGCTTGGATCAAACAACAAGTGGACCTCTGCTGGTTGAAAGATAATTTTCTTTGTAGTTTTTTTGTCTCCTGGGATAGCTCTGTTGTCGAACAAAGTATGTACGAATTGAGATGGCAGGGACTGTTTGCACCAGCAGATCAACTAATCCAACAGTAGCACTGCTTGATGCCACCATCTAAAGCTGTACCCCAATTGTGCAATCTCTGTTCAACGCACTGGGGCTGGTGGTGTATTGAACACAGAATTATGGTGAGAAAAGTGTGGAGGCTGGGGCAGAGGGAGAACACAATCTATCAGGTACATATTTCCCAATTCGTAAACCTCAGTCTAAATATATCTTCCCCCCAGTGTCAATGTCCAATGCATCATCTGCATGATTTGTCTTCACAAAAAAAAAAAAGTGATGGCATACTAGCTTCCTTAATCGACACACACTAGAGGGCGTGAGCTGGTCACATGGTGAAAATTTGATTCTGAAATGTAAACTGTGCTGGGAAACACTACTGAAGTAAGTTTGGAGACTTGGCCAGAATTAAAGATAAAGTTGTATAACCCTGGATTTCTTTATTAGGGTGAATGACTGCAAGTGTTCTGTGGTGCTTGGTACTCCTTTGTTGGGTTCTGTTGGCCTACCTGAAATGTGAGATGGTTAGAGTATTACACCAGAGTGATAACATCAATCCACAGACGTTTAGGTCCAAGATATTGCACATATTTGGGCTATGGCTAGGTAATCATTGACTGCCAGTCAGTACAATCAGGTGCGTGAATTGGATGAAAGTAATGGTGAAACAACGTGAAATACATTAATTATTATATTAAAACAGTCTGGAAGTGACTGGTTCGCTGATAGTCACCAAATCAAGCTAAATGCTAAGTTTCCATTTGCTAAACATATCAACAAGGTACTTTCAAACAACACTGTTAATTATTCATTTTCTAAAACTCTTTTCTTGGTTTTCATGCTGCACCAGCAGCCATTGCCTAAAAAAGGAATACATTAACCAATAGATCTGGATATCGATACACATTTACGCTACTCGCAGTGCTCCCCGATTCCCATTAGTTGCACTGGAAACTATGCTCTTTTCTACGGACGATATTATGCTGCCCAACTGGAAAGGTGTTAAGTAAAACTAAATATTATCAACGTATTGCAAATTAGGAAAAGTATATTACCAATCATTTCTTCTTGTGCTTTCAACATGGATGCGTTGACTGCATTAGAACAGCGATTTGCCAATTTCTTTCCCATACTTTCTTCGAGGTGCTGGTTAAGTTCCTAATGGGTAACAAATTATTTTAATTCTATGGATGAAATAGCACTAAAAGATTAAGAAGACACACAAGAAGCATTCTGTTTCTCTGAAAATTACAAAGGTTACATAAATTCCTAAAAATCAAAGTTTGGGCAGTGCAAAAACGGGATGTGTTACAAAAATCTTTTAGCAGTAATTTATATGTAAGATAGAATCTCCCCCTACCACATGTTGTAAGGTTGGTGCAAGTCACAAAGGACCCTGTAATCATAAAAAGTAACAAGACCAGGGGCAGAGTTACTGTGCAGTAAGACTAAACTCAGACAATGCGTGCATTATTCTTTTCATATACGGAAGGAGGTATTTTATTCCTTATGATACATGGTCACTTCCTCATCCTCCATCCTACCCCTTACACCCATTTAAATTTATGCTTCTTGCCCCTCTAACGAAATACATCTGGTTTCAGATAATGTATAAAAATGAGGAATGTGTAGTTTGAAAATAAATCAATAGGTAGTCTGTACTATTTTGCAAACACATATTGTTAAGGCACTTAATGCAATGAAGTATAAAAGATATTTCTGTGGCTTAAAAGATCACATACAGTTAGATTCATGCTATCCTACACTGAAAAGGTGAAATTGAAACACTAATACAAATGGGTTTTATGGTAGATTGTTCAGAAGATGTCTGAAAAGCTAGCCTTCTCTTTAATTCTTTAAATAGCAGTCACACACTCTGCTCAGGAAGCTGCTTTTTCGTATTGTCTTCTAAATCTGGCAGAGGCATTTGGGATGTTACAGCTCAATTATAACAACAGGTAATATTACTGAAGGTGGGTGGAGAGACCACAATTAGACTGTAATAAAAACGTTTTTTAACTAGGATTTAACTCTTTCATGCATGATCTAGCCAACAATAACAAAAACCAAATAGAAATGCATTATGTTACATATGCTATATGGTACAAAGTTAAAACGTTTGAGGTTACAAAAAACAGAACCAACATGATCGTTCCTGGAAGAGGTGAACAGAAAAAAAGGAACAAACCAGGGACATGTGCGCTTGCAGAAAAATGATCAGGGTACAATATCCAACTCCTAGAGGTGAAGGTGGAGCGTCTGGAAAACATAGTCAAAGGGTGGAACCTGGTTGTAGGGCTCACAGCGGAAGTCAATAGTGGATATTATGAAATTGTGATAGCAGAAATCATGCACCAAAAGGCGCAGGTCGGTCAAAGCACAAACCACTGAGAAGGTCTGAAGATGTCCAGCATGTCAGCTTTAGGCAGCAAGGATGAGAAACTAGGCTTCTTTTTCAAAAAACGAGGAGTTGTCAACTGTTAACTCCCAGGCTCTGCTGTCTTCTTTCCACAACCAATAATCTAGTACAGTGTTTGCCAAACTGTGGGTAACAACCCACTGAAGGGTTGCAAGCCGATTTTTGGTGATTTGCGAAAGTCCAACTAACAAAGATGCTTTTAAATTCTGTATTTACCCTGTCATGTTTGCTGCTTTTTAAGCATAGAGGCCAAAAGGCAGGCTGTCTTCTGATAAATTGCTGCTTATGTTCTTTAACCTGTTAATTGGTGTTTACACCCTCCTCTCACTTTGCAGCCAGAAAAGGAAAAGTAAAGTGAATTATGTAACAATGTTGCTGGAATACGGGAAGTGGGAAAGGCTGTAAAATGTCATTTTTTTGTAACATGAACAAATTATACATACCAGTAAATGAACTGTACACGTTCAGCAGTTTGGAAAGCAAAAATGAAGCAGATTTTTTTGCAACTTTGAAGTGATAAAAATAATGATTTTATAAGGATCAAAACAAATCAAGACACTTTATTTGATGTTGAAAAATATTCACCGACACCCGATTTCCACACATCATTTGTGTGCAATATAATTTTACCAGTAAAACTGTATGTCTGTGAAAATTTAGTGGTCAGTCAGTTCAATGGAAAATTTGACGCATGTATATGAGAGTGTACTACAACACAATGCTTTGGGTATATTTAAAAAAAAAAAAAAAAATGCCCGCCTCATGTCCATTAAAGCTAGGTGGGTTGCAAAAGACTGATGTTCTAAAAACTGGGTTGGGGTTCTAAAAACGCTTTGGAAGCACTGACCTAGCAGGAAGCAGTCGACGTCATATTTATGTTTTGTTATAAAGATAAAAGTACAAATGCCAGAGTTCTGCTGGTAGGAAAATAGACTAATGTGGTGAACGTGTACTATTTAGCATACGCATTTTTCTGTGCATAAAATACTGTTTAATTGACATCTATTTTTCTTGCTCATGTAACCAATAACATGTTTGAATATTAATTTGAAAAAAACCTTGTTTGCACTGGACAAAAAATGGCTTGTTTGGAATATTTCTTTAAACAACAACAGAAGCAATATTTTAGGAACTAACCAGTACAGGACACAAGAATATTCATAGCATTATCTATAACGCCACAGTTTGTGGAAAGCAAAGGTACAAAACGGAAGTCAAAGTCAACGTAATTACAGGTTCCTGCAAACAAAAATCTGAGAGAAAGCAAGACATTCAGTTGTGGGAAAACGTCACTTCTCTTCAATGAGTACCAACGATCCTGATTGACTAGGTGCTTCACTAAAACAAAAGGAAAGAGGCGCATATACAGTTAAAATCCTTTTTCTGTTGGGGACATTTATCTTGAAACAAAGTCTTGTTTAGTTCGTAAAACAGGAGTGCACAGGGAAACAGTTTCAGACAAAATAAATATGATTCAATGGTAGTCTTATCCATGCTTATTGTATCTGACTGGTAAAACCTAAAGCCCGTTTAAGCCTGGTATTCAGTATTCCAAAGACCAGCATTGTCAACACTACTCAAGAAAAAAAGGAATGGGGGAGGAATGCTTGTTTTTAGGTCAAGCAAAAGCCTCAACCTCTTGTATACTTTTAAGTATACTTCTGCGGGCTTCCAGCTATTTCATTTGTTAGTTTCAATGTCATTTAAAAATCCTTGCTTGCTAGTGGTCAGTCATACCTCTTTCGGTGTGGGAGCAGCGATCAACTACTGTATAATTACGCTTTGTTCTGTTTATCTAGTCTGTAGGGGACTTTTAGTTTTTTATTACTTTGTTTCCTGCTCAGTCCAAGGAAGCTTCCCTGTTCATTTGCAGAGCATTCTTCATCTGAGCTTAGCTGTAAACAAGGCTATAAATCAGGGTTTTCTTCGTCACATTTGGTCTTTGTGGTCTTTCTGTACCCTCACTCAGCTGCTTGGCTCCCACCCTTCCTTGGCTTGGATTTTCTTTACCAAGTGTGCCTGCCTGGGTGCTGAGAGCAAGGGAGGAGGATCGCTTGTTATTTGTGTCTCTACCTCCAACACAAGGAAGCTTTCCCACACCTCTTCACACGAGAGGCACCTTTATAAATAGCTACAAACTAGGCCGTGCCATTCTGTTTATCCTCTCTGCAGCCGCAGGACCGTTAGCTGACCCCTGGGCACGAGGACTTGTTCTGCCTGGTGCATCTCAGGACTTGTAGTTTCAGTGATCCAGTAGTCAGTGTGAGCCTACTGTTAACTGCTGTTGCGTCCTTATGACATGGATCCAGGCCACCAGGCTGTCGACAAGAGATGCAGCATTGAGATGATGCAACAACCGATTACAGCTTTTGTCTGAGCCACTTTTGCTAGAGGCAAATCAGTTGCCAGCGCCTGAAGGGAGCAGAGGCTTCTGGAAACAATTTTGCAGGCGTCCACGGCCCCCTCCCCAAGATGTCACAAGAACAATATTAACCCCTTGTTAACCCCGCACATCTGCGAGTGATGCATTCCAAATCTTTAGGTGACATAAAAAATAGTCTTGAGAAGCAGAATTCCCTAGGCGTCTCGAAGGTTGGCAAAATTTGCCCCTAAATGACTGAGCTCCCAGGTCATGAACATCAGAGGTATTTACATTGTAAAACGCACATCTCAAAAGTACGCCAAATCAACACAAATTAAACAAAAATTAAATTCTCTCTCTCATAGATGCACAACATTTTTTTTTTATGCAGATATCTATTGATCTTCTCACCAATTTAGGTTTGAATTACTACTGACATTCTAGAAGGCACACTTTTTCAAAGCAAGAAGCTTATAGTTAAGGACTATACTGCATATCATCACAGAAGCTTGTTTTCCAGCCTGAGATTTTGTTTGCAGCCTAATACATTGTGGGTGTCGTAGTCTTGACTCACTTCTGTTGCTCTACTTAGACTAAGACATAGAACGGCTGTGATTTGTAAGTGGAAAGGCCAGGAGTGGAAACAAGGTGACCACAATAACACAGTGAGAAATCAGCCTCGGGAAAATGGCATTCACAGATGACTGAGGGCCCGATTCACAAAGAACCTCTGCAGTTATGGTGGACGCTCCACAGTGGTGGCTGAGTCTCTGGACCTGTGGTGGAATCTCCCCAATGAGATACTGCAGTGTGGAGATTCCACCACAAGTGTGGAGTCTCCAACATGACTACAGAGACTCTTTGTGAAATGGGCCCTTAGTCTAGGTACAAAGCGTTACTTTGATATACATTTGTCTCGTCAGCCTAATCATGAGTGTCTTAGCTTTGGAGGATCATCGCTCTCAGGTTCTTGCTTTCAGATCAGGCACCACATTACCTGCCTCACGAGGAGAAGATCCTCAAATTCTGTTTTTTTTTAATCAGTCTCTGGAGCTGTAATAGAGGAAGTGCTATAGGGCATACGTGCCTGCCTTCTGTTCCCATGGGCACTTTAGTGTTACAGAAGGGGCTGCAGACAATGATGTGGCCCTTTCTGTGGTACAGTGCATGCCAGGGCCCATGACACCGTTACTACGCCACTTGTCCTCTCCATCTTCACTCGATTCCCTCTTTCCTTTCACCTTCCAATCTGTCCCAAATGATATTTTTGTTATGGTGTTTTGAGCATTACACTCTAAAAAGTTTATTTCTGATAAAGGTTTGTATGATAATTGTATATGTTTTAAGATAGAGGAAGAAGGTAAATGAAAGTTCTTTAGTTAAATGCTGGGCCACTGGAATTATATGACAGAAATATTATGAGGCAGGGTTGACCAATTTATGTGGCAAGAAAAGGACAGTCATGAATTTACAATGCCAACAGCTTTAACTCAAGAAAATGCAAGACCTATTGCATTGCAAATGCTCGTTTTAAAGTGTGATGCCAGGTGACCAAATTTCTATGCTGCTGCTAAACTGCTGAAAAGACAAACTGAAGGCAATCTCGTAAGATCTCTGAAAAACACGGCAACATAATGTCTTACTTGCCTCAAATGTCTTTATAGCATTACAGTATAAGAGCATTTACAGAAAAGGTATTTTATCCAGTAGTCTGGTAAACATTTCCAGAATCAGCCCAACAACAGGCACCTAAAGGTGCCTTACCTACAGCACCAGCTTTAGCCATTAAGGACTACAACGCCACACTTAGAAAGTACTAAGCCTATAGGAATGTTTAGTCAATATGGTCAACAGAAAGAGTAGTATCTTTCACCTTGAGCCATCTTGGTTTGAAGATGTCCACCATCATCCTGGAGAGTATAACAGTTCTTTTAGGTCATATTTTTGACATTGAAATCAAAGTTCGGTGAGTCAACAAGAAGTGGCTGGCATTAAGTGGTGCAACTGAGAACAGCCAAATAACAAATGGACTGACAATGCCTTGACATCTAGGGATCGCTTGATTCAGTTTGCATCTTCTTCTGTATCAATATCAAACCTAACCATATATTCATGAATAACAGAAAGCATGTTGCCTAAGACATCTATTCGATATCAGAAAATGGTGACTAAACCTTATCAGTGTTATGAGATCCTTCCCATACAGGTGGGAAACAGAACTGTAGTTGTGGAACAATAGCAGTACATGGCATGATGGGATATGGAAGCTGCTGGCTTCTTAAAAGAGCAATGCCAATTTTGTGCTTCTTAATGATGCTGCCTATTTGTCTACATTTTCATTCATGTCTTGCATGGTTTCTTCTTTCTTCTCGGGGTACATGCTGCAGAGCAGATTAATGTTTTTTTTGTTTTGGGTATTAAAGTAATATTTAGAAATTGGCAAAATTCAGCTTAGAATGGGCAGCAATAATTAGGTTGTGTTTAAAGATGGCAGATTTACATCATTTAGATTTGATTCATAGGTTGTAAATGTGTTCCAACATCCCTACGTACAGAAGGGATGTTGAGAACATTCTATTGTTTGTGGGTATCAATGAAGAACCGAAGCAGCAGAACGGAAAGATCTACATAGCTCATTTTCTTTCAAAGCCACAACACTGATTCAGAGAGATTTTTAAAAACAAAGATAATGCTATAGAAAAAAAGAAAAGAAAAAGTCAAGCTGGACCAAAAAAATATGAAAATCAAGCATGGACTCTGGAAATGGAGGCTAGATTCAAGGGACAGGAAAGCCACTAAATGCAATAACCAGTCACCACTTCTTTTTTACGATCCTTTTATGCATACAACATGGAGTTGCAGTGCTTCCAAAAAGTGAAGGATAAGTGAACCAGTGGTGACACCATTGTATGTAGCAGCCAGAAGTAATATTAAAAAGGGTCAGATACCAGAAAGGATGGTCTGAGACACTACCCCTATCACTCTCCCAGGCATATGAAATGGCAGTTCTGCTCCCAGTGACAAGTGTTAGAGTTACTTTCTAGTCCCGCACCCTTGTGATTTAAGACCTAGTGCAGTAGCAGATGGCTGGAGGCAGTCCTGCATAGAAGCAGGGCAAAAGAGGAAGAGATAGGGGGAAGTAAAATAGAACAGTGGAGCGCCAGAAAGCTACAACATCATACAAATGACAGATGGTTGGGAGGCATTGACCATCCTTGCCCCCTCTGCCCCACCACATGCCACTAGAGAAGCAAAGGGAACTTTTAATAAGTGGAGTGAAGTCTTTAGAAGAGAATACTTAAACAAGAGAGGAGGTCTCAAAGCAGGGTAGATGAGGAGGACAGAAACACATCAAGTCTTTCAGACATAAGCAGGAGGTTAAAAAAGAAGAAAAAAAGAAGACGACAAGCAGAGCCAGGAGGGAGGAGCAGTCCAAACATAGAAAAATCAAGAAACCAATGGATAATGGAAGTTAGAGAATCCAAAATGGGCCACACACAAGAAAACCCTAATAAGGAGAGCATTAGACAAACCTCAACTATGTTAATAGAGAACTGAGGGTAAAGGCATGTTTTGTGATGTGTCACCCTCTGAACACATTACAAGAATATGAAGAATAAAGGGCAAACAAAGAATGACTATGGAGCAACCAGTTTAATGCACCTACTAAAAAGAGAATAGGACAGGTGAGAAGTAAGATGATTCTGTAATAGGGAATAACTGCGTGAAGAAGCACAAGAAATAAGAGTAACATGCACAACCCACCAGTTCCTGACCATGCAAAGAGGAGGCAAAGAAGAGGCAACGGGATCACCTGGAAACAGAAAACGCCTGACAAGGCTGTCTGAAACATTTGAGACGTGAATAGAAAAAAAAAAACACCAAGTCTTTCTGACAAAAGTAGGAAGTGGCAAATACACTACTTTTTCAAGAAACAGAAGAAAAGCCAGAACCAAGAGGGAACAGAGTTGGCAGGAAAAGTTGGGTACAACCCAGCTGGCGAAAACAAGATCCGCAACTTGGATGAAAACCTAAAACAGTCCTTCTAAATGGCACAAAGGGAGAGAGCTGGAGCTAAAGGTTTCAAAGAAGAGTAATATCACACAACAGCACTCCATTAAAACAAGGAGTTCTTTGACATGACAGCAGAGAGATATAGCAACATACACAGATGGAATGTACCTGAAAAGGGAAACAACAAATGAACACCGGACAGGCTCTTAAAACAAACAAAATAAAGGAAGCAGAAGATGGGATATCTGAAGCAGAGAAAAAGGCCCATTCACACAACAAAGGCCTTCTGCATGTCAAGAGAAGGCAGACTGTATAACACAATGGTACAAAAGTGGCAATAGTTTCATAATTCTCAAGATAAGAGGAAAAGCAGAGAAAACAATATTAATCAATGAAGTAATCTTTGGGAAAGTTGGTGATGATATAAGCAATGTGGTTCACAGCTACATTAAAGACTGAAAATGTAATGATTGAGGTCTCTTCAAGACCACAGACTGGACTGAAACAAGGGAAGACGGTGAAACTGGGTAGAACTGTGCAGGTGACCACACAAACAGTATGCAACTGAAGGTCCAGCTATGGACAAAGATAGACCAGGTATCAATGCTACAAAGATTGACTAGATGGCAGGGAGAAGGTGGTGGAGAGAAAAGGATGATTCTATGGAATATGAGGAGAAACCAAGAAAAGAAGTCCTCAGAAATGACAAAAGAGCCAAAGGCCACGGTTAAACGCGTTAGGCAGGTATTTTGTTGCATGATGGGTACAGTGAAAGGTCAAGGGAGAGGGCACATGGAGAAAAATAACCAGTACATCAATTAGCCTGAAATGCATAAGATAATCACAGGGATCCAGTTGGGAGAAAGATGTCACACAGAACCGTAAAAATATGTGTGGCTAAACAAAGAAACAAGCAAAGATGTAGAATAGGAAAATATTAAAGGACAGAAATGGAAAATAGAAATAATATTCATGTGAGACACAAAAAAACAAGAAACAAGGTGAAAGCCAAGACAAACAGGTGCGTGCCTGGGATAGAAGATTGTTGAATAATAAAATTAAAAAGCAAATATTATTGGGACTCCTGCAACAATATAAGGGGTGCTGGTGGTATTATCTTCCAGCATGAGATGTCTGTAATAGGAAACCACAGTCAAAGCTGACAAAAAATAAAATGGATAGACATTCCACAATACAGTGGCAGCACTGGGTCGGGAGAGGTTGGTGCTCCTCCAGTCACAAAAGACAAAGTAAGTAGATACTCAATTATTAGAGGCATGCTACAGAATGAAACAAACAAACCGGTGCTACTGAAAGGATTATTAGAAACAGCCTACAGAATAAAACAAATAAAGCATGTAGGCAGACTACAGGATAAAATAAAAAATGCCTTCAAAGGTGGAGGTCGGCACTCTAGACTGGATAAAGAATCCAGTAGTAAATCTGGGGTAAGTGCTATGCCAAGAGCACTTCCACAATCACAGGTGCCGGGTAAGTACAGATCTCAAACCTGAAGAAGCCAGAAAAGATACGCATGGTCCAATTGACAAAACACATTGCACATTATATCTAGGGCCAAAGCATGGCAGTACCTGAACCCAGGCAAAGGGGCCAGACTTGCTACACACACGTCAAATGCATATGATGTTCATGCCACTGACCACCTTATAAAAGCCTGAGATGCCTAATACCTAACTAGAGGACTATCTAATCACTCACTATTAAACATTAAAAATAAGTATAAATAGGTAAGGAAGAGGACAGACGGCTCTGGTTGTTACAAACAAGCCTATGAAAGACATAACACATTGAGGATCTTAAACTGCTACTTTGCAGAAAATGAAGTAACACTACCTTTGTTAAATTGCTGGACACACACAACACAATACTAGAGGAGGAGGAAGGGAATACATGAATGATACAAAAAAGATCACCCGTAAAAAATAAAATAAAGACAGATAAGAAAAGAAGATGTGCGACATGAAGAATAGGCACCTGGACAGAGGGCAGCCACCTTATAATATAAATTACAAATACACAAAATTAAAAAAACAAAAAAGTACAAAAGGGAGAAAAGACTAGGAAACTACTGACCACCAGATAAGAAAGGACCAACTGGTTATCAGGGATCAACTGCATCCAAACACAGGACAAATAGTACAAACAATCGAAAGCACACAAACACTACCTTCAGTGCAGAGAGACATGCTACAACTAGACATAACAGTAACACATTTTTTCAAAATAAGGCAGTGGGCTCAGACAAATTTCATTCAGTGTTTTGCAAGTGGAATAATGGGGAGCTCAAAACTGGCTTACCTACACTCCAGGTAGGACTATATAAGTACTGAAAGTCGCAGAGGAATGGAATAATGATCAAGATGACCGGGAACGTCAGGTTTCAGCAGAAACATGAAATACATGTGGGAGCATCAAGAAAGTCTAGCAGGTACATAATTAAAGACCTATCAATAGAAAAAGGTCCAATGAAATACAGGGAAAAATTGTGACAAACAATTGTCTAAGACTGATGCCCTCTAGACAACTGAATCTAGATCACCTATATTATGGAGATGTGCAGAGTTGGATTTGCCACATCCAGTTTTGTTTCAGTGTTCGGCACTAAGCAGACTATCTGTATT
Source organism: Pleurodeles waltl (assembly GCF_031143425.1). Lineage (NCBI taxonomy): Eukaryota > Metazoa > Chordata > Amphibia > Caudata > Salamandridae > Pleurodeles > Pleurodeles waltl. Next base: position 68,057,700 of record NC_090450.1, on the reverse strand, counting down.
TGTCTGTCAACCAACTGCTTGAGATGTGGCAGCAACTTTCATATTAAAAGGCAAACGTTTGCTTGTGATGGTTAAAAAAAAAACAAATCCTAGTCTTTTGGCAACAGTAGTAGTATGGAAGAAACTTTCTCTGAATTATTGGGCTATAAAGTTTACAAATACTAGAAATTACAGCTACCCTGAATACCAAATTAGAACCTGGAAACAATCTTCAAAACATTGTGGCCCATATGCTGTCTCATTTAGACAACCTCTGATAAATTATTACGAACCGTCCAAGAAACTAAAAAGAACGTATATGGAGCAAACAATTGTGGCTAAAGGAAAAGCAAGTAGTGTACTTGATTGTAGTGGTGCCCACAGGTACAGTGAAATGTAGATAAACGTAGTATAAAAAGTGAGATCAAGTGACGCAGTGCTCAAGCGTTCAGCGAGTAACACATGTTCTACTTACAATTGAGTTAATGTTTTGGTATGAACATCAACAATGGAAAATGATTTTAGGTAGAGTGAGAAACACAATGGGTTTAGAAAATTATAAATGGTAGCTGTTTATTAGCCAACATTGTTCTACTTGGAAAAGTCCTTGTTTCAACCCAATTCATATCATCTGAGGGTGGCAGTACATTACCCGGATTTGAGCATGTGTGATAAAGTGAAAAGATAATGGCATGTCTGTGGCAAAAAGGAGGAATTCCTCTCCACTGATCACAAACCATAACACTTACTTTAAGTCGGAGAGAGAGCAATTTGCACCGTCTAAAACAAAATGACTGATGCAGAAATTAATGCACATGCGCGGTGTATGTATGCAAGGATGCAGACTGCTTTCAATTCAAATCAATCTTAATTATAAAAAATATAGAGGTCTATTGTCAAAAACAGCAAAGTAAGTCCTCCTAATGAATGAAGAATAAACACGTACTGAAGACTGTAAAACAAGGTACAAATCTATGAATGATGTGCAACCAAGATGAGGAGTGGGTGGCATTGCCTGATTAGTCCAACAAGATTCCTTAAAATAGAATAATCTAAATCACAACTATTAGTATGCTGGCCTCTTCCGCAAAAGTTGTGTAATTTCGAGAAAAGAAGTGAAGTAAAATAATGCCCTTCTGTATGAAATCTCGCTCACCAGAAAGCAGAGAGCAACCATCTTTTGTCTTTGTAAAAAAGATGCACAATAGAATACAGCAACTTTGGGGAATGATCATCTGAAAAAGTTGGATGAGGTGTCACAAAAAGTGAGTTGTTGTTAATGGGGAGGGGTTACCCCTGAAAACTGAAATACGTGGTGAAGAAAGCATGAGGCTCACCCAATACAACAAAGAGCAGAAGTGAATTAAAGTAAAATAAAATACTAGTAAAAGCAACGAAAAGAAGCAGAAATTCACCTTCATTTATAGATGCAGGAAAATCATCACTGCAACATTGGCCTTGGCCAAAGCTGACCAGAAAAACCCCAAAATGCAGTGACTACTTTTAATAAATTATGTTTAACGTAGTGGATAATAAGCATACAATTTAAGTTATTTATGCCAGTTGAAGCATCTAGATCATATGGAAAAGTTCATGAGATGTTTTCAGATGACACAGGAATCTCTATTTCTAATCACAAATATTAGCCAACTTACATTTTTATAAAATTTCAATGCTTCTGTTGAAGGGTGAAAATATGACGAAAAGTCTTCAACCAGAGGAGAAAGTCGACAGATTTCATCCTTCATGGCATTTGACACCTGTAATAAAAAAAATAAAAAAAGTGAAGCATGTTTAAAATTCCAATATTTTGGGAATTGTGTGCCAGTTAAGCACTTTTTGTTAGATTAAGACAAGGTTTTTTAATACACATTTTACTACACACCCATATCCCCCTTGTATTGGACCTGACATCCTTGGTGTGGTTTTCACCCAATGTTTTGCCATCCATACTCCTGTTTTTGGTGACTTTATTTTTGCTGGCTTTAGGACTCTGAGACAGTGAGACAAAGGGAATAGGTGTTGGCAGGCTCAGCAATCTCAGATTTGATGAGGGGGATGAGCTGTTACCATTCATACCTGTGCATCATAAATGCTCTGCCTGAGCACTCTCACAAAGGGTTTGCCACCAGTCTTTTGCAATCCAATACAAGCTGGGGCCCGGGCAGGAAGGCAGGAAATGCCAAGCACCTCTGAGAGGTTGGAAACCTCCAGAATCTTCTCCTACCTCAAAGTGGGCACCAGGTAAACATTTCGGACCCTCAGATCCAACTCTTCAGTACAGCTCTGGACCTGTGGAAGACTCGGAATGACTACTACTCTGCTGACTGAGGGAAAGGACTGGACCTGCTACTTGAACCCAAGACCGCCAGAGTGACAACAAGGGCTAGTTGGCTGGCCTTCTGATCAAAGCCTTTGGGCCAAAAAATGCTCCAAACACCTTGAAACTAGAACCTGGTCTCTGTCTCCTCTGAGTCTTACCCACAACAAGTGATGGCACTCTTGGCCTTGTCTCCTTGCAGTGCCTGAAGTTGCTCTGCCAGCCCAGATGTGGTCCTGTAAGCGGAACTGACACAGTGCAACGCATCTCTTTGTAGTGGCATCTGAACCACCGCAGCACAATACATCCCTGATGTCAGACCTTGCATTGCAGCCCATAGCCTCCTCATAACCGCCGTAAGTGATGCACCCTTGTCACACACTCATCGTAGGTCTTTGCATTGCAAGCCTCTCATCTATGGCATTCTCGACAATGACCCAGAACCACTGCTGTGCAACGCGTCCCTGTCGCGGGGTGCTGCAATGCTCTTGAAACCAGGATTTAAGGTACTTTGTTCAGAGGGCTTACCTTGGTCCCTGTAGTAGGCCCACTCTCCATAACCGGTGGCCTGAATGTGTGACTTTGTCCCACTCCTGCATGACCAGATCACCACAGTTGACACAATGTGCTTCTAGATACTATTTTCACTTAAAACTTTGAAACTGCATTACTACTGAATGTTTGTCATTTTGGTCTCAAATAATTTATAAAATTTTACTATTTTTTTCTAAATTGGCATGGGATTTCTATTGTGCTGTGTTTTCACTTTATTACAGTTTAAAGTGCTGCATAAATGCTGTACACATTGCCTCTAAGGTAAGCCTGACCCCTTGTGCCAAGCTACATCACAAAATAAAATAATGGACCAAGTGTTGAAACTTCTCAAACATTCACTCCCAGTCACAGATCTGGGTTTAATCCATTGTTATTTTGATTGCCACGCCAACCCAGTTTGGACCCAGCCATACGCAAATCAGTCTTGACCCTGCTCGCCAAGGAGACAGTCCACTCCGAACTGCCAAGCCAGGGCCTCCTTGGACCGGAACCAAGCATCCTGGGACCAGCTTTGGGGTATCACCCCTCATCAGCCAGGTTAGCTTGAATCCAGTGGCGCACCAAGCAAAGGACCCACGTCTGGAGATACCACAGCCTCTGAGCGCAAACACAGCAACATCACAAATTAAAATGATGGACAGAGTGTTCGAACTTTTCAAACCCTCACCCCAGACACAGATCTGGGTTTAATCCATCGTTATTTTGCTTGCCCGTCACCCCAGTTAGGATCCAAGCATTTTCTAAATCAGTCTTGACCCTGCTCCCCATGTGGACACTCCAGCCCGAACTGGCAAGCCAGGCCCTCCCTGTACCAGAAACAAGCATCCTGGGACCAGTTTGGGGTATCACACCTCATCAGCCAGGCTAGCTTCAATCCAGTGGTGCAGCCAGTGCCAAACTACCAGATAGTTCAACACAGGTTAATTTGGAGTTTACATGTGATTTCACCCTACCAGACGTTGTGGCTGCTGCTGGACTAGGATTTTATTTCCACACACCCTCAATCAGTAAACCAACTTCCTACACCCTGCATCTTGGTTTTCCACAAAATGGTACCTATAAAGGATTTGAATGCTGCAATCGTGATGTACTGAATTAAAAGTTTCCAATGGGAAACAACCATTTAACAATATTCTTGAAAAGATGTCATACTGATAAACTTGTCAGTGTTGAGTAAGGCCGACAAAGGGTGAAAGCACATTAGGGAATGATCTCAACAAACTCTGATACTATTACCCACTTATCTATATATATATTTGTATTTTTAACAGCAAGTTCGGTCATCACGTTGGCCATTTTGCAATGGGCTACCTGTATTGTCCTTAGCTGTAGTACCTGCAGCAAAAGCAAACTCTTAAATCTATTGTTTCATTGAAGCTCCTGCCTTTGGCTTCCATCTAGGATGTCACCACTCTGCATAGCACTAAAAAACAAATGCAGGCCACATTATGGTCAGTTCAGTGACCTCAGCTGCGTCTAGCAGTCATTGTTAAACCCAACTAGTGAAGTATTGATAACGGGAGCACCTGGACAATAACAGCTTGAATAAAATGAAGCAAAGCATGGAAACATCTATTATATTTTCAAAAAAGGGTAATTAAACTGTAATGTGAAAAAGATGTGAAAAGAAACAATTAACCAAAACCTGGATTAACCCCCAAACATCCAGATGAACTCATCTTTAAAACCCTCTTCACATGATAGTTTTAACCTTTACAAAAGTTGTAAGAGACCATGTTGAAAGCACTTCATGCCTGTGGGCTAGTGTTACAAGGCACATGGGACTTTGTGACTGTACGATGATTGTAGACTTGTCTGGTATTTAAATATGAACCGCATCTGAGGTAGGTTGCTTTCCTTGGTGTTTTAATGGGCTTCTCTTGCACAAGCAATGACATGAGAAAGTCCCACACAAGAGACTACAACAACAATCGTTAGTGTCTGTTAGCCCTTCTTTGCAATATCCAAAGGAGTTTGGCTTTTACAATGGTCTGGTGAGACAACCGGGGCAAGGAACACACACACAATGCAAAATTGAAATAATGGTGATAATCTAGAAGTACCAGATTAAACAGTTATAAATCTCCTACACAAGATTTAAAATATAATTAGAAGGGAACTTTTAATTGTAACTAAGATACTCTGCACTGCCCGTGTTCATTTACCCAACATTCCCGTTCATGGACATTTCAAAAACACTACTGGACATACTATGAGAAACAGTTCGAAGGGAGAGGGGGATGTAGAAGAAAATAGATGGGAAAGGCATAGTGCATGACTTTAAAAAAAAAAGAAAAAAAGCACACTTAACATAACAAGTTCAAGATCCATTTGGTAATATAGGTAAGGAGAATACTACTGTAACAGTGATTGAACAATTATACAAATATGTTAGTAGGGCTTCAGCTCACAGAGTGGAGGACTCTTTACTGCTGCGTATTTTTCTTAAGGGTGATTTTCCTATGAAAATGGTACATGATCGCAGCTTAGAGATGAAGGTATCCTTTGACACAGGTCTGTGCTAAACTTGTTGAGCAAATGCCCAGACATGTGACAAACGTGATGCAAAGAAGATATAAAAATGAAATAAAAAAATACTGCAATTTAGAATGGTCATCGGAAAAATAAATTACTATTGAATGAAAGCACAGGTGAATACAAATTCTATAAGTATATAATTTTAAGTCCAAGAATAAATTGATGACGCTTGTAATTTACCTTAGACTTCACCTCCTCTGTAATCATATGGATTCGTTTCTTCATATCTTCGGTCAACAGGGACAGTTGCTTCTGAACAAAGTCTAATCTGTCCCTGTGATCCTCTCTCTCTTCCATTGATAAAACCCTGGGGGTGGGCAGAGTGCCACAAACAGGTTTATGGTTTAGGTAGCATGTAAAAAAATAAAAAAAACACATGGACAAACAATTTACCAAGCCAAATATTTCAGTCCCTGGTCACTCTCGGTTTTGTTTTCCCTACCGTGACAAACACTTTCAAAATTGTTAAATAGGAGGAAACCATACTGATTCACTATTTGGAAAGTAAGTGTTTAGGAGATCCCTTCCAATGGTGATTAATTATGGTATTTATTAATGTTTTGATACCGAAATACGGTTCCAAAATATTAAGATTTTACCAATACTAGAAAGGAGGTAATAAGCCATTTACAAACGGGAAGCACGTGCCAATGGTCCCTTTCCTCTTCGTGAATGTTGAAAAAAAATATAGGGGTACACAGTGGTTCATGGGACCACTGCTTATTTATTTAAAAAATATATATTTATTTGCGACCTACTCAATAATATTAATGAGGTAGATAAAATTGCAACCACCTACGATTCTGTATTTTATTTTATAAGACCTATAAGTAAACAAGTTAGTTTGCAAAATGCTGATGCATTCGGTAAAAATCTGGTGCATAATGCAATCACTTTTACCAAATTCTTGTTACATGAGACCCTAAATTATTCACCCTCTGTCCACTTTACCAGTGATGATTGTTTAGTATTTTCAGATTCTAACTGTCATTTCGTCCTGCAATTGCAAAATTTACCTTTTCCTTTTTTTTGGTCACTTTGGGTCATTTGATCTAGGTCAGAGAATCAAGCTTAAAACAATAGGTCTCTGAACTCTGCGAAAGGACTAGGGCTGACAGCGGATTTTAGTTTCAGAGTATAAAAGTTAAACATTAAAAAGGGGTAATATCTGCATCTTCTTAGTGTAAATGTAAGAGGGCTTTAGTGAGCATCTACATTTCTTTTTTGGTGAGAGTTCTTTCTAGAGAATTGTTATTAAGGTTGGTTAGCCTTCTTTAGCTCTGACACCTTCTGTTCACCCATGAGGTCATACCCATTTTGTTTTCCTTATTATCTGGTGTGATTTGTTTTCAATATTGTACTCGCTACAATAATTATAAACACTTCCTCTAAATAAAAAGAGCTCTAGAATCAAGCATTATATAAACAGGATCAAATTGCACATGTGTATTCACAATAATAGGAAATTAATAAAACCTATAAAATTAACTACCCTTCACTAAGGATATATTTTAAACACAAGCATAAATGATACCTAAAATACTCATGGAGTTTTATTCTTTATATGCAGCCACCAGAAAATATAACAAAATCTCAAGAGTAGGGCTAGAAACATCTGTTTCACATTTTATCTAAGAAAAGAATAAACATCAAAATGATAGTCTGTAACACTTTTTTCACAAACATATTTTAAATTATTGGATCTTTCACAGAGGTGTATTAAATCTGGTGCCTATGGAAAAGGTAGTTTCAGTGTTTTTACATTTAGAGACTTTTGATGGCAAAGTCCAGTGTACTAAGATATCAGAGGTCACTTCCACACAAAGGGCTTTTTTTTGTTACATTTTTTTTCAAAGATGTGTTACTTTGGAAGGCTTAACATCGTCTTGCAGTACAGTGCTTCACCATCTCTAACAGGCTGCATGTAGATATTAAACAAAATGTCATACCTAATCTATCCACCTATCTAGCAAATAAATTCCTTTGTTGTGGATTTCTACTACACAAGATTAAACAAAATCAATGAAAGCACACATATTTTTACCTTCTTAATAACATTTGCTTTCTCCTATTATTCCTCACTTTAATAGCCCACTAAGTTCTGTTGCTTTTGTTCAATTACCAGTTACTATCTTATCATCGCTTTCCTTACCCCAGCTCCTCTCCTTTGCTCGAGCTTATTTATTAAGCAGTTGCCTGGTCAACCCTCGTATTTTTCCTAAAAATCTTCTCCCCTTATAACATTTCACTTTTTCAAAAGCCTCACATCTACCTAATAAATCAGCACCTTTGTCTAATCCTTAACAACCATTCTCTTGTTGTAGGCCCTCTTCTTAAGTTGTAAATTCCTCTTTTGTATAGCTTCTTACATTTCCCCGTAACTGCTACCTCTAGACTTAAGTAGAATAAATCTGCTATTTCAACACCTTAAAACAAAAAGCCAATCTTCACAATTTTGTGACTTTGAATAGTTGTGTATGACACATTTTAAGCAACTGTTGTACTAATCTAAACAGTCTTATAAATTAGCCGGAAATGTTACTAGCCTCCTGAACTATACAGTAATAAGGCTTTACACATGAACAACGACAGCCATAGTAGCGGGATTAATCCTTCATTTACTTCATACTTTTCGATCAGACTAGTAAATCCACCAGCCTCCATACTCATTTTTAATACAACAGTAAATCATCACATCTTATTCTACAGAAGGTCTTGTCCCACTTACTATATCGTTATTAAAGGAAAAAAAAAATGTGTAGAACAATTTGTCTCACCTTTTTTCTGCTGCTGCCACGTTAATCGCATCCATAATGTTTTTCACAGCGTCTATTATCTGTTTAGCTCTGATAGTGTGCTGCTCAAACTTTGTTTTTACTGCTGACTGCGAGATACACTCCTGCGAGGGCCCAAGCCACAACACATTACTGGGATTCCAGATCAACAATCTCAGGAATAAGAATGTTCTAATCAGCAATGGCTTTAACACAGTACTCACTCACTGCTGCCTTTGCCTCAAAATCAAAAGGAAACATAAACATAAGAAAGCAAAGGGAAATAAACAGAAAACTTAAATGTGGCATTGCAACAGTAAGCCAGTACCTATCTTTCCACAGTAATGTGTGCCGAGGGCAGCAGAAACGACAAATTAAACCAAATAGTATAAAGTGATGTATCAGAGGAAATATACAGATTGTGAATAGCAAAATGCCATGTATATCAGATGTTTTCATTTACAATGATTATGTTACTTGGAGGAAAACACTACATTTTAGACACAGATGGTATATCTGTTGAACTAGACATGTAATATTATTGCCTGTATACATCCTGATTGGTCAAGTTTGGTTCCTAAAGGGATAACCCTGCACTAGTGTTTAGCACCCTGACTTACTTAATGTGTTATTGCTATGTCCACTGCTTTTCTATCTCACAACATTCAGAACCGGCTGTCTTCTACCTCCAATATACCGGTTAGCATTGTCTGTTTTACACTATCCCTTGGAGATGAAGTATCCCCACACAAAGAACAAGTCGAACTGACATCACCCTGAAAATGATATTTAGGACTCCACTGCTCCTATTTCGGTGTACAAATATCAACAGCGTTGAAATATGAAAAATCAAACAAAGATGTGACCAAGCTTGGCTAACACAGACAAAAGCTAAGGCATGGGCAAATAGCAGCGAAAGCTTCCCCTAACACACAGACCAGGGTACAAAAGAAGGAGTAGCACACACTTAAACAGACACACTCCAATCCCCCGCAAACCCGGCCAGCACTCACCAAGTACAGCATGTGTTGCAGCACTCTAAGCTACCTTCACATAATACAGCTAGTCAAAGGGAACAGCAGCGCTAGCTTCACTTGTCCTTGACTATCTCATATTGCATGATCTCAAAGTGGGTAAACAATATTAAATGGCACGGAAATAACATAAGAAATGCTGGTGTAGAGACAAAGATAATAAAAAGCAGCAAAGGGTGCACATCAGGACAGATCTCAATCGAAGCATCCTATCCAGTTCTGGAAGCTTATTTTCTTTCTTTCCTGGATTTTTGCAGCTACCTCTAGGTGCCATAGCTGACATACTGTATCCAGCTCTGGATCTCACTTCTAGTGCAATGTGTGAAGTGCTTGAAAATCTGTCTGCTTTACAAAGGTACAGCTCTTGCTTTTTATTCTTGCATATCGTTACTAATTTTAGAAGCCCTATCCAGCATATTGCGAGACCACTTGCCATCTCTGGCATATTGTTAGACCCTCTTCTATATTTGTATTTAATTTACTACTTAAAAAATATGAGTTATTTAGCTGCAACTGTGGTTCTCCAAGGTAGATATGTTCATAGATTCAAGTGCTTGAATCATTCCCCGTTGTTTAAGTTGGAGCCCCCAGGTAACTTTAACATAGCAGTACAAAGCACTGACAGCTGAAAAAGTAAAAGACAGTGCCCCCTTTGTTAGTACATCCACCTCATTCTAAAGAGATATAACTGGGGACGTGGTCAAGATAGCAGCGGAGTAGGAGCACTTTTTATGGAGCTGCGTGCGTGGTCTCTGGCATCAAGTCTTCTTACCACCTCCACGGGGTCATATCAACCCCCAGGGATATGTGCGACTCGAGGTGTGTCCATGGCACATGGGGGACCGGACTGTGAGGGGCGCAGGCCGCGGTGAGGCTGCCTGCCCTGCCCTTGGTCGGAGCTGCTGGAGGACGGCGTGGTGAGAGGCCTGGGATCTCCTGATTGCCAACAACACCATACCCAGGTCTGACAACTTGAGACCGCACCTTGGGCAGTCTGCAGTCGTTTGAGGGCCAGACAGGGCTGCTGAATTTAGCTGATGACCGGTGGCCTGCCAGTGCTCGCATAGGATATTGGGCAATTTAGCAGCAGGAGACCGTGTGGTGTTTCCCTGTGACTGGTGGTCACCGCTGTAGCCCTGGGGCTTGCTGTAAGATGGCAGTGATCCATGGAGGGCAGAACTGGCCACATGGAGCAGGGACTGGACAAGATGTAGAACTTCTTTGACCAGGAGTGGAGTGATGCTTGCACGGGCGGGGGCACAACTGCCCTTCACACCTTGGGCCACCAGTTAAGTGAGAGGGTGGAACAGATAGACGTGAATTGATTGGGTGGGGATCGTGAAGTCCCAGCTTGCAGGCCTTTCCAAGCACTAGGGGCCAGATACCCTCATGTCTCCTCAGTTAATGTGCCTAGAGTGGGAGCTCCCCCTTCTGTATTGTTCACCTATGGAGAACAACATCCCCAGACCCTTGGCCTCTTGGACTCCCTGGAGATTGGTGGCAGGCGGGGATGTGATGGCCCGGATGGGTCTGACCGGAAGCTGACCAGAGAGCACATGTCGAGTTGACGTCACCAGAGGTTCAGCAAGAGAGCCCGTTCCCCATGATGAGACCTCCCAAGGGAGATCTACAACTCCCTCCGGTATGGCGGCACATAAAACCAGGAAGGACTCCAATCTTAAGAACATGATGGCCAAGGCCCATGACAAGAGCTCAGAGGCACTACATGACCGAAGTCCAGACGGGGGCCTCGTCTCCAAGGACGAATCACCCATGACCTGAGCTTTCACAGAGTACTTTAGGGCATTTCTGGCACACTTCCCCAGGACCGTTTGCGGTTGGGGAGGAGGTCCCGAAGGACTTAAAAGACATCTGCCATGATGTGACTGAGCTGTGCCAATGAGTAGCTTCACTAGGGACCAATAGTGACGCAAGGGAGAAGGAATTGGAATGGAGAGCCCCGGACAGTTAGATCCCTGGCAAAGGGCGGCGTCCATCCTCCACATCCCAGAGCTGATGGAGGAGGCCTCAGGATCAGACACGCCATCAGGGGTGGAGCACCCACTAAGGAGACCTGGAAGATGGTCCAAACAGGGAAGAATCCAGCGGCAAGTCCTGCAGAGGAGGAAGTACGAGAACATCAGGCAGTACCAGAGAGACTTCACAAGGAGGATCCCGAGGCCTGCCATCCAGATCCAGCTTAGCTGGTGTCTCACAAGCAGATGGAAGGGGTGGGATAGCCTTCAGTTTGGCTACCAAGGGGGGCAAGGCCAGAGGATTGTAGGCGAGGAGCACCAACGTAGTGGGAAGGCTCACTTACCCATGGGGCTGTATATGGCCTAAGATTGGTATTGTATACTCCAGAAGGGAGGAGCAGAACTATGTTTCATTATGTTGTTGAATATTAGGGGATATTTCTGACCCAAACCACCATGCTTCATGACCACGCTTCAATTACCTCACCACACTCCTGTAAGGGCCTAGAGCAACAGCAGTGACACCCTCACAGAGCCCTAGCAAACCCCATCTCCTGGAATTCTGAGAGTCCCAAGCCTTAATGTTCAGAGCCTTAATGTGCAGACCAAGCACTGCGCTGCCCTGCTAATGCTCAAGGACTCAGATTGTGACATCTGCCTCCTGAAGAAGACAAGCCTCTTGAAAAAGGACTGACACCGATTGTATAGCTGCTGGTTTATCGACCAACTTTTATCATCTGGGCCCAACGAGAAGGGGAGAGGGATAGCTATTTTGCTAGCCACCAAGTTCAGCTGTAAAATATCATCTACTATTGCAGAGATCCCGGGTAGAATGGTGGCAGTAATTTTAGAAATGCATGCTCACATCTTCACTCTTTGTAACGTGTATTCCTCGAACAACAATCAGAGAGCTTCCTGCGGGAGGCAATATCCCAGACTGTCTCAACCCTTGATGTGGAGATACTTATTAGAGAGCACTTCAATATGGTGATGGATACCTCACTGGGCCCCCTCGGTCAAGGAGGTGGGCCAGACGGGAGCCCTGTTGGGGCAGGACAGGCCTGGCTTAGAGATCTGGGGCTGGAAGATATCTGGCCTGCCCACCAACCACATTGCAAAGATTACACATTCTATTCCACCTTGCACCAAAAGTTTGCCAGACTAGATTACTACTTTGGCAAGCCCCAACACTGTTGCTGGCATTCCAGGTGGAAACAGGTGGTTATGTTCCTGTCGGACCACGCACCTGTGATTGTCACACTTTGAGGTCTGGAAACCCTGGCAGCAGAATGACAACCTATTACACCGTGCAGACATTAATAATCATATGGAAGAGCGGATCAATAATTACTTGACAGACAATGAAGGTTCTGGGATGGCATTAAAGTAGTCTTGAGGGAGGAATTTATAGTTATTATGGCCAAAGTAAATGTCAACCGAAGAGCTGAGCGGCAGGCACTGGAAGGATGGGTGGAAGATCTCGAGAATCTGGATAAGACTTACAGATCAAAGACAATGTGGAGGCAGCTTATGTCTGCATGCCAACAACTTATGGCACTATATTGGGAAGCATATCCTGCTTTGCACCAAAAAGATATTTGGGGGGAAGGGGGTTTAACAAGAAAGGCAAATTACTAGCCTGCAAGCTCCAGGCTAAACAACAGTGAGATAATATGGCCCAGATTGCTTCCCGCACCCACACATGAGGGGGGCGATATCTTACTCAGAGGAGATTGCAGAAGCTTTCTGACACTACTACGCATAACTATATACCTCCAACCCAACTCCCACCAAGGACATCCAAACCTACCTAGACAAGGTTGCGTTGCGGTCACTCAATACACAACATTAAGAAACACTAGACAAAGACATAACAGTGACGGAGGTCAAAGACAGCATTTCACACCTCCGGGTGGGGACGCCACCTGGCCCGACGGGTTCACAGTAGCAATTTATAAGCTTTTCTTCCCACAGCTAGCTCTGTTCCCGACCACGCTTAACACATTTGCACAATCTAGATAACTCCCCCACCGTGCACAAGGTAGGTATCATGGTCATTCATATGCCAGAGAAAGAGCCTACTAAGTGCGACACTCACAGTCCAATTTCCCTGCTTGATATAAATTAGGGTCTTCACATGCATTCTAGCATGGTGGCTGGGTCCCCCACATGCAGGATTTGGTTGATCCAGATCAAACAGGCTTTAGCCCTGAAAGGTGATATCCGGATAACACCAAATGAATACTCCATAACATTGATAAGGATACACGCACCTGGAATCTGATTGTCATGCTATTTATAGATGCCGAAAAGGATTTTGACAGAGTCCCTTGGCCCTTCCTTCATGAGGTTCTGTGTAGAACAGGAAAGGGGACGAGATTCCAGAAGTAGGTCATCAGTGGCTACTCACACCAGGAGACCAGGGTGAGCGGTAACGTCAGGGCCTATCCAGATACGGTGAGTCACGCATGGGCTGCCACACTCCATTTATTTTTGAGCTTGAAATGGAGCTCCTTGCGGAGACTATTCATCGCAACACCCAGACAGTTGGGGTAACCTTTGGCACAACATAATACAAAATAGCACTATGAAGATGATGTCCTCCAGATGCTTACTGACCCAAAGTCCATACTACCCACCCTATTGCAAGAACTGGAGGCTTATGGCCTGGTGTCTGGGTTGAAGGTGAACACACAAAAATTCCAGATATTGGGAATCGAGGTGCCTGGGGAGATGCGAGCCGCCCTGCAAGATGCATGATCTTTCTCACAATGGAATGTCACATACCCTAGTATAAAACATTGCTCCAGACTGGCACACACAGAAGGACAGGATTTTATGGAACTCCTCCTAAGAGCCTGCAGAGTCTTGTAGCACTGGCCGTATGGCGGCCTCTCCCTTTTCGGGACAAACAGCAGCTCTCAAAATGTCCCCATTACCCAAGATATTATATGTGATGCAGGCCCTTCCTCTACAGCCACCCAGAGGTACGAAACACACGCTACAGAAACTAAGAGACCTTTATCTGGAACGGTGACAGCAATCCACCCCGCAGGAGGTAGGAGGGCTGCGGGTACCTTGGCTTAAATACTACTACTGGGTAGACTCCCAAATCAGATATATAGTCAAATCGCATTAAACGGCCAGTAAGAAACACTGGTAATTCATGGACCTGTCTATAGCAGGCATGCAGGTTTGCAAGCATGAAATACAGGCCGTGGGGTGTCTATAGCTCCCTGATAATGAGGGCCACTATGGAGGCCTGCGATGCTGCAGCGATACCCCTAGGCTTGACTTCCAAGCCTTCTCCAATGATCCCAATCATAGGCAACCTGGAGTTTGCAACGGCCAAAGAGAACTCATTTCCAAGCCTCGCAGGTAGAAAATTGGAAATGGATTGGAGACCTCTTTGTGATGAAGTACAAACATTTGAGCAAATGCGTGAGAGTTATGGCCTGCCAGAGACCAAACAAATCCGCTACCTGCAGATCCACCATTAGGTTACTCACCGTTTTGCAAGATGCTTGGCATCACACCAGCTAATGGCATTCATAAAATTGCTGCTCACCAAATTGGGCGATGTACACCTAGTATCTGATCTATATAAACTCTTCCAGAAGGCAGTCCCAATTATTGTATATTAGCGCAAAAGAGATGGGAGGCAGAATTGGAACGCACTCTCACGACAAGAATAGGGAGAGATATTTCATCGCATGTGCACAATGGCTACCAGATCATTCAAAACTAGTACTAAACCACAGTCCGGCCTTGGTCTCCAGGCAAGTCATGGAGGCGATTCAGTGTACCAGGAATGTTAATTCATCTTCTGTGGCATTGCCCAAACTTTAACACATTTGGGCATCCATTTTAAATAGCATTTAAATAGCATTAATGACATTTTAGACACAGACATCCCTCAGTTACCCGCATATACTATCCCGGCCTTGCCCAACGCACTCACATTCCCTCTTTGTTCACATAGAGGGAAGGCAATGGCTCTGTCACTCTGCATGGCTCAGACTATTCTCACCTTTTCAGGTAAGGGAGCCGCAACAGAGGAGGGCGTCTGGCTCCACCACCTCTGGAACCTGTTAGGCATGGAAAAGGTGACTGTCATGCTAGAGGTGAGGGAGTCAGTGTTCGAGGGGTCCATGCATCGCTTTCTTAGCGTAAGAATAGAGGGCGCTTACCTGCCCGAGATATCTTAGGTGTTGCGCTTAACTCCCTTATTTCCCCCCCCCCCCCCCTCCCCCAGCTTTAGAGGTTGGTTGGATGTCATCTGGGCGAGGCTAACGGTGCAACTTTCGGGTGGGGGGGGAGGTCATGGAGAAGATACTTGAAAGGCTTTAACAAGTAGCTTACGAGTGGTGTGGTGAGCGGAGAGGGTTCTGGAGAGAGGGACTGGGGGGGGATCTGTCCAGGTTGATGGCAAGTTTATGGTCTTGGTTCATTTTTTGTTTTATGTTAATAGTCTCACCGGCCTTTAAATGTATAATGTATACTGTATACTGTAAATCAATAAACAGATTTAGAGAGCCCAAACTCTAGCCAATGAGGTTTAAGTGCTACCAGTCTCACCCCTCCAAACAGTCTCCACACCTCAGATTTCTTAGCACAAGAGTACAACTAGACAGGCAATGCTTGTGGTAAGCCTCTATTCTGAGAGGACAGTGTGCAGTATGTGAATCTACGAAAGAGGCTAATACTGGAGAACCAGAATTACAGATAAGCAACGTGTTTGTTTCACCAGCATTAGATCTTTCATAGATTAACCTGCTTGAATCAGAATAGTAAGCAGTCTTAGGAATGTAATTCATTATATACATTAGGAGAATATGGTGGGTCAAATTAGAAAGGTTCATATTATTTGAACAGATGATGGAGAACCACCTTTCCCACTGCAGCACCTCTGTCTAGAACTGTTTCCAATCAATTGTGCAGGTGTGTCTGTTCCTGCACGCTGCAGCTCATCAAGTGTCTACTAGTGGCATCTCACAAAGAGCAACTTCATGGTCCTCGGAGAATGAGATATAATGTGTGTAGGAGATTGCCCTGCTTTTATGTAACAGAAAGTGTTTTTTGTAGCTGCCCATCTTGATATGCCCAATTTGTTACTGGGAAGCATTTATGCGGTCTAGAGAAGGATACAAAAGGCTGATTGGGTTTACTTATTTGCTTAGTTCTACCGAGATATAACTTAAGACAATTTATGACATCTAATGAATGCAGAGCTCTTTCAGACGGATATGTCAGATACTGAAAGAAGGTTTTTTGAAATACCAGCTCGCTGAGATGAAAGTCAATAACTTCTTTAGGTATGAACTTGGGAATGGCTCTTAGTATGAGTCTCTCCTTTGAGAACTGTAGCAAAGTTTCTGTGATATTAAAGGCCTGGATCTCCCGAACTCTCCTTGCCGATGTTGTGGGCACGATAAATGAAAATTTCCCTATTAAGTATTTTACTTGATATGTGAATTGGTTCGAATGGGTCTGACATCAACTATAGAAGCGCTGTATTTAGCTCCCAAACTGTTGACAGTGTCCTAGTGGGTGGGAACACTCTGAATAAGCCCTTCAGAACTGTTCACAATTCTCTGTGACCATATGGATGGTTTATTATGTTCCCTTTTAAAACCTGGGATAGCTGCCTGGTCAACTCCGACTGAGGTATGCTTGAGCCCCGACTTAGCCAGTTGCGGACGTTATGGAAGTATGATAGCCCCCTAACTGAAAAGGATGTAATCCCCTAGTCTGGCACCACACACAAAACTTCTTCCATTGGGCAAATTATGTCATGTTTCTGCACCCCAGCAAGGAGCGAGGCTCTGTTTGGAATTTTTGGTGGTTAGAGGGAGGATGGAAGAAGTTTGGCTGATCCTACTGTCCTCTTTGCCACCTCCATCCCTTTAGGATGAAGAAAGTGGCTTGAGTTGGTGAGTATGGCTACGGAGGAGCTGGGACAGAGCAGTAATAGATGCTCTTATCCCGTCCCATAGTTATCACCAATACCACAATCCTTGGACATTTGGGAGGGGTTTGGGAATCCCTTCCAGGCCTATCCAATATGTGTGTAACGTCACCGGTGACAACACACAATTAGTAATATTGATGAGGCGGTCCAGAATTGAGCACTGGCCTGACTCACAGAAGACTTTGCAAGGACCAAGAAAGGATCTGGCAATAAGAATCTCCTTCCCTGACCACCCAGGCCGTGAAAGTGGTTGTTCTCTAGCAGGGGGACAAAATGTAAAACGCCAGGTGGGTCCTTGGCTGCCCTTGATGTATACATATCTTATAAGGGCGTACTGTAGTCACCCTTTCATGAAATAAATATAAATATATATATATATATCTAGCTCAAAAGGGTTTCCAAGGGGTTAAATAAAAGAATTGCAAGTTTTGTGTGTATTCATGTTATTGCTATTACATGAAATCAGCAAAGCTTCATTTGAATAAGCATTAGCATTCTCTACCGTGATTTCTTTTTGTTGGCTGTAGTTGCCGCCAACCTTAATATCCAAGATTTTCATCTGAGGCAAATATCCCTTTATTTAAAGAATGTGCCGACTTGCAGAAAATGTGATAACGGGGGCCCTAGGAAGTAATTTGATGGTGTAGTATACAGAACCGTATAGAGTCCTAAATTGTCCTCTTTAACTGGGCACAAATTTCCATGTTTATGGTGCTCTACTTATGGTGGAAAACGTCCAACTAGTATCCCTGGGAAATCTGTAGTAAGTGGATATAGTAAAAGTGGGCGAGTCCTAATGTCTTGAAGGGTTTGAATATGCTTCATTTCCGAGCCTCCAAACAGTTCATACGTGAGTGTCCATTGGCACTGAAGTTTGGAAGTGTTATCTGTTGACTCAAATACAATTCTGGAAATTTAAGGTCATAGTTATAGGTCATATATGATCTTCCATGCAATTATTGCAAGATAAAGTCTCTCAAACAAGCTTGTCTAGAGCATGAAGGTGTTACTTGTTAAAACGGACTTTGTCAATGAGAACGTGTATAAAAACAGAACTACTCCGTATGCAACACAGCTATCCTAACTAAATCGTACCTGCAACCTATCTACATTGTTGGATATATAACCATGGTTCTGTTAGGAACACAGTACATATCCAACTGTGTCTTATTTAAAGAACACTTAAGCAAAGGAACCATCTGTAAAAGGTCAGTAAGAGCCAGCTATCTGTGTGGCAGTGATGAAAACACACTGAATTACCACGGTAGCAGGTACCTCATTAGCAAAATTTAGTTTACTTCCTTTTATCATATAACATATATTATGGCCCCAATATGACTTTATACCTTCACTAATACTGTTATGTGATTCTCCTGTAATGTGACTGTAATACATGCAACTGCCTCTGCTCCACTGGGAGCAAAAACAGGGCAAGAGAAAAAGAGGTACCGAAAAAGTATAGTGGACTGGTGAGGCAGTTAACCGTCAAACCACGACACTGATGCTTCAGAGTTGCACTAAAACAATTACTTTACAAACATCTACCAAACCACAGACTAGTCCTCCCCTCCCTAGTCTACTCACTTAGCCACAGACAGCCACCGGAGTTTACAAAAGAGTGCAGATTATCAGAAAACATGGCTATTTTTAATTTAAAACAAAATCACAGACTGAAAAAAATCAACCAATTTCTTATTTACGCCATTAGATTTTTTTTTAATTTAATGATCATATTTTGTAGCGAGAAAACCTCCATGTGCTTTCTCTTTATGGAAACCTCAAGCTTGACTGATATTCAAGAGTGACAAACACAGACTCACTGGGATACCTGCATATAGAGCGATTGTTAAAAACATACTTGTAATGAATAATATAAATCAGAATAAGTGTAAAACAAGGATTTTAAAAAAAGAATAGAAAATAAATGATTAAAGTTGTTTGTTGCACCTCGATGAAGCAGATCTAGACTTCAGCAATGAAGAGCAATAGTTTTGTAAACATCAGCACAATGTTAGAGCTAGACTAGACGTAGAGGGAAGAACAATTTATAAAATGGACAGCAAGAGAAGGAATTAGTCACATACTGTACAGGATCCAAGGAAAGTCAACAGGAAAAACAGAAAGGTTACTACAGAATACAGCTGGAAAATAGGGGTAGGTGTAAAACGATTTTCTAAATATTGCCAAACAGAAATATTTTACAAATATTATTCATTAAAAATCGAAGTTGATATAGAACGTGAATCGGTATCCTGTGTAGGCCCTTCACCTGCATATGTATGAGTGCTTGCAGATGCCTCTGGGGTCCTTAACATGTAAGGATGGGGATGTCGTAATGTCAGTGTTTTATGGCCCTGTGATTTAATCCACCAGCTGCCAGAGTTGGCCTCTTGGCTAACTTGTTCAGAGTGTAGTGCTCCATCTATGATTTAACATTTGATGTCCGAACTTCAACAGTTGTGCTTGTAAATAAAACTGAATCTTTTGGTGTAGTTTCCTGAGGAATGGAGCACAACAGACTATGTGAGTTGGGCGAGATATCAATCCACATGGTCATTTATGGCCACTAGGTCAGTACTGGCACAGAATTAAGGTGTCAGTGGATATAGCTTTAAAAAAAAAAAATACAAACAAATTCTGTTGTGTTTATTTTTAAATGTTTACTTAATCATGCTATAATGTATTCACATGCTGGATTTGTTCCGAATAGTGATCAAATGATTTGTTTGTACAGCCCATTTGATGTCAGACTTGCTTACTCTTTTATTGCTTTCGTATGTAGAGTAGGGGTGATATTTTCAATGTTAATATTTGCCCAATATTGAGACTGTGCTCTGCATATTTTGTATGGATTTTTCCCTGGCTCATGTACTCCATAGCCATACACTCTATTAACGGTTATTCTTGTGACTTTAGCATTGATAGTTCCTAGATAGATCAGGCAGTAAAAATGTAAAGTGCAAGATTTAATATACTCTACAAAAGACAAAATAGGCTTAAATGCAGAGAAGGCATTTGATAATGTAAATTGGTCATATCTGTTTGCAACAGAATTAACTTTGGAAATGCCTTTGTTGATAGTATTGATTCCATGGGTTTGAGGCAATATTTATATAAATGGATTACTTTCCAGCACAATTCACCTGCTTAATTGAACAAAACAAGGTGCACACCATCACCATAGTATTAAATCTAGCTATCGAACCCTTGACAATAGCAAATGAGTCTAATACTAACATTTTCAGTGTTAAAATAGGACTAAATGACTGTGTAAATTAGTAACAAATATAGGGTCCTACTTTGGCTATAAAATCAACTGAACTAAATCAACAATGATGAAATTATTAAAGTTAACAAAATAAAAAACTATAACAAACTGTCCTTGAAATTTGAAGCTGAACAAACAGTACACGTTCCCACAAAAAATCAAGCCCAGTAAAGTCAGCTTTGAAAATAAAAATTGTGAAACCTGAAAAATCTGAAACCTGGCACAAACTCAATTTGGGACGACGGTAAAAAATGAATATGATAAAGATGAATGTTTTACCAAGGATACTTTAATACTATATAAAATATGTGCAGTCTGGGGAATAACAATTTCCATTTTAAAATAAAAACAATTCCATTTTGAAGAAGAAAACATTTGGCACCAAATACATCTCATTAACTCCATTTAACAAACTAAAGTTTAAATTTCAAAATATTAAATTTGATTTTCCAAAGACAAGGGAGTATCATTATCCTTTTACTCTGCAAAAACACACCATAGATTCAAATCCAATACGCACAACCCTCCCCCCGAAAGGATTTTATTGAAAAGCACGTTATTAAGGAATTACCATTCTCAGTTTTTTTGTTTTTTTTTAGGAGCAAATTAAGGTTGCGATGTATCTGTAAAGATAGTATGAGCTGAAAAAGTTACAAACTCACTTGTTCAAATGAACAGACACCCCTATTTAGGATAGTCCCAAACCTCTGTCACAAAATGATTTAGATTTTTTTGGGACACCTGGATAAATCACAATATAATCTCAATAAAATAAGTGATGGCCTAAAATGAAAAAAATATCTCGTTCTATGATCTAAAAACATGTGGCCTTCCACAGATGAAATAAGGAACTATCTCCAACTATGATGAATTTTGAGAAGAGTGGGACATATTAATCTATATCTGAAATCAAAAGCATGTACTCTTCTTTAAGCTATTTTTTCTAAATATAAAGATTCACAAAAAGCATTCACAGATTTCTGAAATTTATCAGCATCCTATTGATTTAAGCTGAACTTTGAAACACATGAAAATGGCTGGCATAAAGATTTAAAATATCATTCCAAAGTGTCTGTCAATCTGCAAACAGTTCTAACTAAAAAAAAAACTACAAAGAACACACCAGACTCCATTTAAGATGGAAAAATTAGGTCTTCTGGAAGGTAGGGTGCGTTGAACATGCGAAGAACAGCATGCTAACTACATTCACCTGTTTATACAACGTCATTACAAACAACTGGCAATATTTAATGCACTGTAAACAATATCTTGAAACTCAATGAAAAACACAAGATCAAGAACTATTTTTATAACAGTATCGCAAACTGGCCATTTCTAGAAAAAGGGCAGTAACTGTGAATTACTTGTATGTCAGTTTCTCAGACTCATGGTCTTTATTCATATACGCTGAGAATAAATGTTTATTTGGTTTGTATTCATATTGTCCTTCCTGTCTCTTTGGCTTGGTGAAATTTCTTGTTTATTTAATATAAATGTAAGTTTTAAGTTGAGGTGTGAAGGTTGTATTGTGTATTTGGCCCATGAAGGTTTTGGAATGAGATAAGTAATTGTTGTATTTTTGTACCTGAAAAGGCAGCAGATGTTGTGCATGAGTTAATGAACTAGTACAAAAGTTGCTAAATGCTCAAGGTATCGAGTGGACATGAGATCCGAGTGTGGTATGCCTAAGTGATTCCTGAGGATTTGAATTTATGAATGGTGCTGGATCCCAGGTGCAAGGGAAGTTGCAAAGTGCCCAAGATATTCAAGACATGGGACATGCTAGATTGTGATGCAGGACAGAGTTGCTAGTTGGCCTCAAGTTGCAGCAAATACAAGATGCTTAAATGTTGTAAACAGTTATTTGAATGATGCTCATCCGGTTGCCTTCGGGAACTGAAAATGGGAGTAGTATTGCTGTGAGCCCTGTGTTAACTCCAATTTAATGTATGGCGTGGGTTGAATCTGATCTGTGCTGTATCTCGTCTTTGTGTTCTTCCTCACTGTCAAGGGGAACATCAGTGGAATTCTCTCTTGAGTCTTACCATGGTATGTTTAAGTGCCTGCAGAAAGTTTGAGGATGCCCCCAGCCTGGTGAACTATTTTGATATCAGTTGTTCTCCTGTGAGTAGAGCGACCCACAGTTAAAGATGACCATTCACCTGAGCTGAAGAAACATCCCTAGTACATTACTTTTAAATGTGACTGTGTGTGCTTATGAATAACGGGGAAGTTTTTTTGTAGATCCTCTGGCCGGAGAATAATCAGCATATGCAACCTACTAAGCTACAAGTGATTTACTTCTAACGTAGGGTGGGTACAGTATGTGCAAACAGAACATCATGGTAAGATACAAGATTTCAAATACATTAAATGATTAAGATTCTTACTCCAGCTAAAATCAACTTAATTTCTCATCTTGGTGACTTACCGTTTAAAAAAAGGACATGGACTACATCAATCTGGTGACAACAAAAATGCTTGCTGTTATGCACCTCTACTAAGTTGTAAATGAACAATAGGAAGGGAACTAGATCAGTCGTAGAAAGCTCATTTTTAGCCACCAAGAAAACCTAAAATGCCCTAAATGGCCATTTGATTATTAATGCCTACTTTGTGCACTACAAAAACAGAGAAAGACGTACCTCAAACAGTTTCTCAAATTTCTGAAATTCCTCTAACCTAGCTTGAAAACCTTCAGCTAACGCAGCACCTGCAAAACAAAGAGGGCTTACAATGAAGCAGAAACACAATGCACTTAGAAATGTTTATCTTTGGTGATTTTTTTTTTTTAAATAAGCCCTGTTATTGACAGAAATGTAAAGAGAATTAGTAACAGATCAACACTAATTATCATACGATATTTGATGGTCCCATGTGTCAGGCATTCAAGATGAATACATTTGTACAAAATCATACCAGCTTCTGGCATCCCTTGGGCCTTGTGCATTCTTGCATTGAGAACTTCTTTGGCTGATACAAAGAAGATACGGTTTTGTGCCACCCATGGGTCAACAACTTTGAGTTCATTAACCAAAAAGGATTGGCAGCGTTCCAGGTGTTGTTTGCGCACCTGAAAAAGGATTTAAAAAATGTATAAATATATAAATCTGAAGTTAGTGCACTGTGTATACAATCACTTAAAATAATTAGAGCAAGAGTGCTATATTTATCCCACTGAAACACTGCTTTGTCAATAGGACAAGACAATCCAACGTTGTACATTCAGTTTCGGCAATTCTTTTAACAGAAACATAAAATGCTCCACTATCAAATGAACAAACAATCCAAGCACTGTCTAAATCCTGATGTAATCTTGGTGATTCATCCATTTTGATATAAACAAGACCAGAACAATTATAAGCTAGGCGATTTAAGATCAGAGGACCTAAAACGTGTGGGCACAGGAAGATAAAACAGGAGATATTGACAAAAGTCTCTATTGTCCATAACAAGTGAGAAAACCAGTAGCACATCAGAGAAACCCAAGCTGGTAGAAAATAAAATGATTTGGTGACCAAAGGAAAAATGCAAATGAGCAGCTGAGTGAGAGTCACAGAAGCGTTTACCGTTTGGCACACATTTATGTTCAGCACAGCTGGCTCATCTGCACCCACTTAATTCTTTATCGAACAAATACCTGCCCCGATTCACAAAACTGTGTAAATGACCACAATTAAGTTGCTAAAATAGGGAGTTAATCATAATATTCACTAGAGCTATGATGAGCTAAAATGTACCATCATATAGCAAATGTTTGACAGCATTTCACTGTTATTTCAAATACACATTTTGTAGCCATTGACTAACATATTGCAATTAGATTTAGGAGAGTGGACAGACTGCATTGTAAAAAAGTGGCTAGCAACACATGTAACTCCAGATAGTAACAATATTTAGTGGACTCTGGTACAATACAGGCAAGCGAAGCATGAAAGCTTTTTAGAAATGAATTAATGCATGTGTTGATCATTCTCAATTTATTTACTGAAATAATTTGCTTCTCAGTCGAATGACTGTTAAGGCTATACCACAGATTACCCAAAATACTGTACACACTCACATCTTCCATATAATCTGGTTCCGATGCAGAGGCATCCCAGCGGTTGTTCAGGATGAACAGGTTAGGCTTAGAAAGTCTTTCATTAACTTTGTGAAAAAATTGTTTCTCCTAGAAGACCAAAATAAATTATTAGACACACTACAAACTGGAAACGATGTTCTTAAAAACTAACACTCGCTAAGCACTGAGAATCAATATACTAACTTCTGTAGACTAGCAATACTATTAATAGCCTGATGGGGGATGGCTACACCCCTTCCCAATGGTTTGTCTCAAACTGACCCATGTGGGTATTGTTTACTTATGTGCACCTCTGTGTACTTCTCAGTGCTTTCTCTTATGTCCATGGAAAGATTTTCAAGCAAGGACTTCTGAAGGGAGGTGGAGGTGGTTTGATTAAATATGGAATTAGCTCTATAGCTTACATAACTAGGCATGTGAGGTAGCCAAGGTAACTGCTTTGCAAATGGTGTAGTTTGGGATTAAATCAGAAAGGAAAGCCGTATCTGTCCTGACACTGTGCGTGAATGTGGATACAGGTAGAAGGAATGCCATTAAGGGAGCAGCTTCTAAGGATTCAAAGGACTAACCACCTTGCAACAAATGTTTTGGTTGCTTTCTCACGCTAGGTTGAGTCCTAAGTGTCACTAAATCGTAAAACTTAACAAACATGTAATGTCTTCTCAACATTCAAGCTTCCAAGAATTCTTGCCACCACTGTAGTGGGGTTTGGAAACTTTGGATGTAAATTACTTGCTTAAAATTTAAATCTGAGAACCTTTGTAAAGAAGCTCGTAGGCATCTTTACAACTATCTTGCCATTTCAAAATAATTAAAGGCTGCCCACTAACTCTGCGCGAGGACATAAATGAAATGAAGAAAGCGGTGCTCCAACTGAGTAGTTCTGGTAGAAGTCACTGATTCGAAATGCTTGTGAACTAATGCATAATATTCAAAAGCTCACTGGATGGGGTTTGATGATTGGAGTTGAGACATCACGTCAGAGAAATAGCACTCCTTTCCTCAAGCTCAATACCCTGATATCATCTACCTGGCTCTACATGTTCAGGCATTATCCCACTCAAGTTCAGCAACTTTACACAAAGTTCTCCTTGACTGGGAAACACCAATGCTGACCACCTGAAAAAAGGTCAGACATAATTTTTTGATACATTTAGTGCAGTCATTTTATCATCTTAAGAGGTAAGGTTTACTCCTGGTCAGCTTGAGGATCTCTTTGTGAAGCACTTCTTTGGGAACAAAAGACTCTTACCCATCTAGGATACGCTACTTGATGCCAAAGAGAAAATTCAATTTCTAAGTTACAAAGGAAGTTTAGGAATTTGATACTATGTAATTAGTCCGTTCGAGGTGTTGAGACCACTAGTAAGATGCAGTATGTGCCCTAGACCAGGCTTTCTGATTTCTGTCACCACCAATTGAGTAGCTGATGCCATAATCCTCCCCTGGTTGACCAATATTTCAAATTCAAATGCCAGATGATAAAGGTCATGTGAATGTGTAAACTTCCCCCCTTGTAGATGCCAAAACATTGTAGTAGCATTTGTGTAAAAAGTATAAGAAGTTCTCTGCAA
This sequence comes from Pleurodeles waltl, assembly GCF_031143425.1. Taxonomy (NCBI): domain Eukaryota; kingdom Metazoa; phylum Chordata; class Amphibia; order Caudata; family Salamandridae; genus Pleurodeles; species Pleurodeles waltl. The sequence goes on along the minus strand of NC_090450.1, from coordinate 68,031,627 downwards.
CCATTCAATGGGTGAATAAATGCTTGAAGGAGTGTAGCTTTTAGCTCAGTAATCCACATAATAAGATTGTCAGTACGCAAGTTTGCATGCCCCTTTTTCACACAAATATGTCACAAATGTTTAATAGACGTTTGAGATACATGTGCACTTAGCACATGTTTCTTGTGTGGTGTAACAAATTAATCTAAGTGTTGCACTTGACATCATTATTAAGCAGTACAGTCACTGAGGATGAGATAATTTACTCATATTTTGTGGTTTATCTTAACGGATTGAAATACTAATTGAAGTCTAAATGAATTAGAAACATTCTCATTTAGTAGAAAATGTACTTACAACAAAGGTGAAATTCGACTGCCATAATGTGTGCCTTAATACTTTAAACAACACTTACTGTTTAGATAACTGGATAAAAATAATTTGTGTATATGTAGAATGTGATTTAATTTAAAAGGATAACCAGTTTATAAAATGTGTGTCTTAATAATTCATATATTTGATTTAATTGTGGTTCTAAGTCATACTGACACGTGATTATTTACTGAATGTTACATGTAATACAAATCTAATGCAATGTATTAGAAACGCATATTAATTTGTGTTTAAAAGTGCACATGCATACTAGAAGTGCATTTTGAATTAATACCTTAACTTGTCTTAACTATTTAGGTCTGTAATTCACTGTGCTGCATAAATACGGTTTTTCATTTCTGCTAACGTGACATTTGTTTTCAGGGGATTTTCACATGAAATGTTAGTTTGGAAATAGATGTGCTATTGTCTTATTCATATAGAGAGTCTGAGAAAGCAACCTTGAAAGTAACACCAAGACACCCAGAGAAGCCATGTTCATGTTGCAGATGATGTTCAGGCGAACAAGGACAGCAACATTCCCAGAACTACCATGCAACCTAATGCTGATGTTGTTAGTTGGGAGAAAATGAATGGGATGGGAGAAAATGAAGCCTGAAGTGGTGTGATCGAAAAAGGCATTTACTAACAGATTTTGCAACATTAATTAGGGCCTTTACTGATTGATAGGAGGACTTCGAAAGGTAGAAAACTATGACTTTCCTTCTTGTCCCCTTGCTTCACTGAGTATGACTTAGGCTTACACTTCACTCTTCTGATCTTCGGAAATGCTGACACCTTCCCCTTTTCACCTCCCATTTCTATTTTTGAAATCATTTTTGCCTTGTTTCTGCTTCCCACCTTTTGTCCTTATGTCTTCTAGTTAGAATCCCAATGTTTGAGAGTTTAGACTCAAGGAACTTATAGAAACTTTCCATAGCTGCTTAGCTTGTTGGCATACTTGCATTCATGTGTAAGAGATTGAGTCGTCTATTTTCTGAGCTTCAGATATCAGTATTACTCTTCTGTATCGCTAGAGCCCAATTACTTGTTTGCCTAATAGTTTGCATCAACTTCTTTAGGACATTGGAACTGCCTGTTGTTAGTGTACCTTTACAGCACTGTTTATTTGAACTTCATTATGAACTTGTAAAAATTCCCTTTAACCCATAGCTACAGACCCTTGGTCCTCATTGTGTAACCAAATGAGTTGCATGGTTAATTAAATTTGATCGCTGTACATGCTAACTACCCTCACATCTCAGTCAGATTAAAAGGTCAATCAGAGGACCAATGTTAAAAGGGAGCAAAAGAAGATAAAAAGTAAAGTTGGGCCCAGAAACGCTCCACCAAGATGACCAAAGATTCTGATTCTGTAGATCACGTAGAAGAGCTTACTATACTATCACGGATCAGATGTAATGGCATCTTCTGGTTCTGAATCAAGGGTCCCAATTTATCAACCTCAGAAAGGTGAAATGCTGAGTGGACATACTGCATAGCGAACCTCTGGCCATGAGGTCCAACATAGGTTCCTGGATTGTTTATATTAGCCCACTGAGCCACCAGTGATCACCCAGACATTCACAGGGTCAATGCAGTAAAAGTAGTGAGTAAAGAGGATACTGCAGTACACTTCAAAAGTCTTAAGCAAAAGAATGCTCTATATTCCGAACAGTTCTGCGTGAACAATTGGTTTTCGGAAGAATTCAGTTTTAGTAAGTTGTTTATTTGTATGTGAAATTTGCCAAATAATAGAAATAAACAATCCATATGTTGGTGGGATACCTTCACACTTTAATCATAATGGGGCCACTAATGCGACTGATTTTGCAGATTAGCCGCGGAAACTTTGACTTTGCCATCTTTAGGAGCAATCACACCAACTCAATGGAAATGTTTTCATAAGCCAGTGTGCAGGTGCAATAGTAATTTTAAAGAACTATTAGGTACACAAAACGGTACAGATTATCCAAGAATAAACAAGACAAAATCTCACCGTGTTCATGAGTGTTGATTCAGAGTTAGCCACTAGAACAAAGACATCAGCGTCCAAACAAAATTTATCAATCCAACTGTCCAACTCCGTAGTGATGTCTGTGCCAGGACTGTCGGGAAAAATTACAGGTGTGTTATAGGCTGAGTGCAATGAGCTAAATGCAAATGAAAACTGCTTGCTTACAAAGCTATTTTCAAACATTCTGACAGTAACTTATCTGCCATAAAAGTTTTATTATTGTTTGAAAGATGTTGTGCACCAGGAAAGCTTTCTTTTCCCTGGGGACCAGCACAGTGCTATTACTAAAACCACATATTGGGCGGTTGGAGGGGGCTCCCCACATCACAAAGTGCACGCATCCTTATCATGTAATTCAATCCACAAACAAAAACACTTCCAAAGCCACCTTTTAATACATCATTAGTGTCAATCCTATTTGAAAAGCTGTTTGATGAGCTGATATCAAATATTTACCAATCAGAAGCATACTACTAATAGCTAAGCAAAATGGCTGTAGGAGACTCTCTCCCACAATGTATGTTCTGCAGTAATAGGGTTATAGTACTTATTAACTATCATTATACCACAAACCGATAAATAAAGTGGCAATCTCCTTCTGAGAACAATGTGGCACCTAGAACATGCCTAAATCCGAGCATGTGGGATCGTGTAGAAAACAAAGTGTAACCCAGACACAATGTGACTTCCAGACCACTAGGGCTTCATTTTGAGTGGCTTTGGTGGCAGAGGGAGTGATCTCAGTGTTTGCTAGGAAATAAGGACACATAAAGAGGTAGATCCACCTGGAGAAAAGGCAAGCTAGAGAGATGAAAGGCTAGAATAGGTCTGTGGAGCTAACACAGTGAGTGGATATTAGTAATACAAACTGTGATGATCAGGAATGATACAGCTGGAGTGGACCCACGTCAAGCTGTGAGTGGGATCTCAAGAAGTGACATCCGGAACACAATGCAACTACTGACCCAAATTTAAGCCGTAAAATGATATGATGTATCTTTTTCTTGTAAACAGCTAATATGCATTCTTTGATGATCTAAGATTGTTGACCAATGTACAGCTTTATCTGCGCAACATTACTGGCAGCACTTATAATTACTTCAGCTTACCGATTGTCTCTTCTAATTGCCTCTATAGTCTTTCATGCACTCCAGTACTGAGAAACTCACAGGGGTGTGTAATTTGATAAAATACCTACTTGTCCATGCAAATGAATGCTTCATAAAACTCCTGTAAAAAAATCAATTTGTCCTTATGCAGTTAGATGTCAAATAACTACAGGATTCTCATTACATTATAGCTGTGACAATACCCTCTCTGATTTTATCACAAATGCTATATCAGCATTGGGAATCTAGGAAGGCTGTGACTTCCCCACTTTTCTGCAAATCTAGATACATGGGTTGTAGATAGGTAGGAAGCGGTAGTTCCATGGTTGGAATTCCCTGCGAGTCTGTGCACAGCCAAAATCTTGCATGTATTCACCAACATCTCTTGAATCTATTCTCACACTAGAATCTATTCTCACACATCTATTCTCACACTAGAAAAGGTTGAAGAATTACTCCTGTACAGGGTAGGAATAAACATTTTACAAAGTGGGGACAAGGTGATTAAGGAAAGAATTTCCAATGGCTTATCAAATAAACCTATTAGCAAATACACACATGTATATTTTATCAGGTTAAAAGGGAAATCAGAAACTTTTGCTTGGAGTACAGTTTCCGGACCTATTTCAATAAAGTCTTGTGAGTTCCTGACGTCGTAAATTTCCCCGTGTGACACATACCGACAGGTACACTTCTGTGCCTTTCTTTAAGAATTAGGCCCACTAATTATAGGGATGGAGGGAGAGAGAGATAGTGTCTCTATATATATATTTTTTAAATATTGCCATGTGTCAAAAACATTTTATTACATGATACCTTAGAGAAATAATAATTAGTTGTGCAACATTTTAGCAAAACATTTTCCCCCCCAAATGCACATTATATATCTTATTTTCATGCTTCAGCAGATAATAAGGCAGCATTATAACTAGTCTCAAATTGTTGAATTCTGCAAATGTGCATGCCTTTTTAGGTCTTGGCTAGACAGTGCAGCGAAGAGACATGTTGTGTACAATCTGTGGGTTCAAGCCTGTCTATAGGCTTCCCATTTGCACAATCCATCGTCGCTCTCATTTCCTTTGTCCCCATTTGTCCAGAGAATGCTTGTGTCATGCCTCTTCCTGTGTTTGGCCCTCTCCAGAGAATGGACCAAGTACCTGTATCAATCCCCTGCTCCCATTTTAGGAGCTGCTTTTTTCTGTGTCTTGGAGCACTCCAAACAAGTGCTCCTGGTTTCACAAGCTCCGTCTCTCTCACCCGCCCCTGACCCTGTTCCTTCTTTCCACCTGCAGATCGTGCAGTAATGTGTATGTGTTTATTTAGTTCCTTTCTCATATGCCCTCATGCCATTTCTGTAGCATTTTGTTACTTTTTTAAATGTAGGTGAGTTTCATTATTAAAAATGTAAAGGCATTTGACATTCTATATCAGTAAGTTTTCAAGTTACTGGAAGGAAAAGTAAATTTTCACATAAAATCCAAAGCGTGTAGTCACTTTCATTGAATACACAATATTGGAACATTTACTGTTTCTAAGGCTAAAAAAGCTTGTCGCATTGCTTAGTCTTTGAAAAACGGTTATTACTATTTTCTTTGGTTTTTCGAATTGTTGGGATTCAAACTACAAATTTTAAGATGGACAATGTGTTCGAAGTCGATGGGCAGGAGCTCTAGAGTCAGAATTAATAACCACCTGACGCACCAGTGCCACTCTCACTTGCTGTGATCTTCCTTTCTTCCAAGCTCTTGTAGTGTCATTTGCTGACCTGGAACCCCCGGAGACATCGGGTTACCATGGGCAGCTTGATGGCTGCCACCATGTAACTTTGCTTACGCCTCCGTACTTGAAAGGAGAGACTCATAAGGGAGGGCCGAAGACTGAGCATGAAGTTTCAGCCTGTCTTTAAAGTGGCGTAAATGCTTTAGAATCTATAATGAGTGGTACAAGAATTCTATAAACGTTAATAATGATCGTAAAAACTCTGGACGTTCTGATTACTGGTTAAAAAAAAAAATACTGGAGTCTGTGAAACGTGGTGCAGGAAATGTACAAGTATAGTAACGTATTGCAGACACTGTGATGCTCAAGTTTTGCTTGCTGTATGAATCTGGTCATAAAACAGTCTTCATCTCTACAGTTTCAGTGGGAGACAGAGGATGCTGGTTTTCTGTTTCTCATATCTGAGAGTCCTCGCTTTTTGTCTGAATCTTAAAGTATGATCTTGCATCCTTTAGATTACTGGATATATGATGGATGGAATGTCTTCGCATGGGGGTGTGCGTACATTGTCTGTGTGCACGGGGTATCTTACTCTCCTCATCCATCTCACATTTTTTTGTGTGAGGATATCTTGAAATCATAATGTTTATAAGGTACCAGATCCATGTATGCAAGGGAAATGTGCGCTGTTAATGTCCATGCACTTTGAAATATGTGAGCTCAGAATACAGCGACGTGTGCTCTTGGCCAAATATATTATTTCACAAAAATCTGTTACTTCATTATCACACATTAAACTACTTTCAAATATATGAGTTCAGAATACAGCGCAGTGTGCTCTTGACAAAACATTTTTTCACCAAAACCTTTGCCTAATTTTTACACATAACTTTTCTTCATTTTCGGGATGAAAGCGCTTTCAAATATGTGAGTTCAAAATACAGCGCAGGCTGGGTCACCGCGCTTTTTTACATAGCTAAAAGACATAGACACTGACAATGTCAATAGCTCTCAGATTGCTGAGACCTGCTGTATTTGCCAATGCTTGTTTTATACTGGAACCACTTTCAGTGACACAGGCTGAACACTCCGCTCCCTGCATTTTCTTAGAATGCTCACCATAATTGTAAAGATTTTTGTATTAATGAATCATATATACAAGTCATATCTACTTCTACATATGAATTTTAATCTTGCCTCTGGTGCCCTGCAGCCCTCTTTCAAAGAGCCGTAGTGTGGTACTATTTACTGGCAGCAACTGGGTTGAGCCTACCTTTCCAGTTGACAAAATAAACACGAAAACTTATCCTTGATCCCAAACATAATTTCCTGAGCATTAAGGTGTAACAATTTCACACCCTAGCACTCACCTCTTCAAACAACGCAAATCTATATTTAGAAGGCAAGCATAAGTTTTGCTCAAGTTATGCAACAGCACTCACACCATAGCACTGTTCTAGCCTGCATCTTGCAGCATTGTGCCGCAACTGTGTCATCCCTTGCGTTCTGGAGATTGCCATCTATTCTGACAAGCATCATGCACAAGACTCAAAAATAATTAAATATCTACCTGTAATTTGACTTAACAATGGATGGTTTCCCACTATCGAAACATCAAAACAGCCTTCACTCTGTACTTCTATGCTGATTCACACCATGCTAAAGTAAATCACTACACAGGCAAGGCAATGCTCTCACAATGCCTCATCATCGTGATTTGCACCAGTACATCAGTACTCCAATCATTTAAGCTCAAAGCATGTATAGACTGACTTACTACATTATTATTATTATGCTGATTTATAGAGCGCTTGGCTACCCAAAAAGTGTTTCCCAGCGCTATGCTTCTTCAGATACCTCAAGTCATGTCTTCTTTATTACCGAACATCAAAACAGCCAAGTTTTCAGAAGTTGGTGGAAAACCGGAAGAGAGCGACATTCTCTCAGACAGGAGTAAGGAGTTCCACAGCTTTGGACTTAAGTATTAAAAAAAAAAAGCTCATCCATCTTACCGGATTTACTTCCACTGGGAATTACAGCAAGATCTTGATTGCTAGAGCACAGAGAACAATTAGGTTTATACAGTGACACCAAGGATCTGAGATCGATGGGGCCAGAATTAGGTAAACATCTATGCATGTAGCATAGTATGTTTAATTGCACACGTCGTTCAACTGGTAGCCAATGAAGATCCTGGAGAAGGCTGGTTATGACGTAAACTTGGGGAGTTGAAATAAAAGTCTTGAGGCGGTGTTTTGCATTGTCTGAAGCCACTTACACAGGGTCTTCGAGCCTAGAGCGAGAGTATTATCATAACTTTCCAGAGCCAGCTTAGAATACAAAATACACGTACTGCTATCCTTGCCTAGATCCTACATAAAGCTCAATTCACCTCTATCCTGCCTGCACAGCCAGCAGAGCTCACTCATCCACCTCGGAATTAACTTATTGTGTAAAGAAGTGTATTGTCCAAGCTCTGTGGACCGTGCAGGCCAGTCAGATGCGGATTGTGAGGTTTGTGTGTATCGGTATGGCACCCTGAAATTCAGAGTTACAAGTTGGCATCTACTCTGGCATGCAACATGTAGTGGGATCTCACATAAATATTATAAACCGATTTAACAATGGTATAATATCAATAAAAAATTGTAATTAGTCACAGCACATTTAACTTTAAAAAGATCGAAAGGAGATGATAATATGCCTTGATCTCCATCTAAATGGAGGCATTAGTTCACCATGTTTTGACACCAGATTACCAACACTAAAGTCTAAAATCCCCATTGCCTTGGTCATTACAACACGGAATTTCTTCAAATGATTTGAATGTTTACTTTAAGAATCAGATAAGTCATTATTCATATCCATCACTGCTTTCTTTGAGATGCTGGACAGGATAGCTCATTTAGGTTTGTCTGGGAACATGGTTCTGTAAAAGATTGCAACGGATAGAAGTCAGAACAGAATTTTGCCTGTAATGCATACAGATAGATCACCTCATATGTAAATATCTGATATTTACAGAGGCCATCAATGTCACCGCAATATATGCTTTTGCCTCTAGTATGCACCTGAACCTGGACAAATCTTTTATCTCGGATGCTGCTGTCAACGACATTTTTCAAGTAAAGGCGCAACTAGGAGTACCTGCATCACTGTGTTGGGACACTTGTTATAACAGCTAGAGGCCTCTTGAGGCCATGAGTGAATTGAGATTTCAAACCGCCTAAAAGCACCTGTGGTACCCAGTCAGTCCTGGATACTCCTATATGAACAAATAGGGAGTTAGGAGACATCATACTCCAACAAGGTCGACATGAGGAGCAAGAGAGAGGGTGACCAGCGTGCTGGGGACCCAACTCCGCGTGAAGGCACGCCATCAGGACTATCAGCTAATGATATGTGCCGACAAGAACACAATGGTATGGTAGCTGCCCCTTGCTCACTTATCGACAGGTGAACTCGACGTGGGCAATTCAGAGAAGTGGCACTACTCACCAGTGCTCCATCAGTGAAGACTCAAAGCTCTGCTAAAGATTTCTTGGAGAGAAGGATACGTAGGCCCGTCATTCACAAACACAGACTGGAGGCTATCCTCAGGCCAGGCAGCCCATTCAATGTAATACAATAAGGGCTTTTCATAAAGGGAAGTCCTATGATGAGGTCGTTCAATATATTTCACTAAAAGAGACATAATCTGGAGCCAAAAGAAACAGAAAGAAAGGCAAACTGGCAATGATTTCTTTAGCCCCCCTTGGTACTAAGCTAAAGCAGAAAAACAGAATCACTTCATCAAAAGGTCTTTCATGGATAAATGAGGACCCTGTCCTGACTAAACTTGAAAGAACATAAACATTGTTTTCCCATTTAGAGGGCAAATTTCATGAAACTAAGCGAAAGGAAAGATGGAAAGAAATCTGTCTTCAGGGACATGGACAGTGCTGAGGGGGTTTTTGAAATCTAATCTCAAACAGAAAGGGGAATGGGAAGGTGATGGTGATGGTGGAAAATTAATGTAGCCACCCCTTCTGCCTGGAGCACTTAAGAAATCTGGTTAACCTAAAAAATTTGAGTTATATGTTGTAAGAGGGAGAAATGGTAATAAGCTACAAGGAAACTTTAGATGGAACAGATTATACGGCCGAAAAACGTAGAAGTTATTTTCCACATTTCAGGTTAAAGGAGACATTCAGAGAGATTATAATGTTAGACTGATATCTGTGATGTAATTTATCCATTGATTTTGGCACCCCACTTTTAGTGTCCTATGTAAGGAAAGTTAAAACCATGAACACATTTAAACAACAAAAGAAAAACACACAAAGGTCTCTCAATGTGGAAAAAGCTACACTGGTGGCACAGAAAAATTGATCTGAAATCCTAAACTCCTGTTAAGAGTCAGAAAACGTAAGGCTCTCAGAGAGAAGGGACTGAAGATGTGGTTGTAAGTCTTGATATACTGTAAACATACTGCATTGCTTGGTTGATTGATACCTAAAGTCAAAGTTTCATACCAGTTCCTTTTTTGGTATACCTCATCTATCTTCCCCTCAAACAATCAGGGAGCCTGTTAACTGTATAGAATTTTGCTTTCCAACCCCTCCTGATGCACCTTGTGTAGACCATGAGAAGGAAGGGATTTCCACACTATATTAAATGCAGCTGCACCGGTCCCAGGTCAACCTGGTACAGGTGACCTGGTACTAGATGCTGAGGAGACAAAAGTTCAACCTTAAAGAGCTTTAACCAACACGGTGGAGTATATTTACAATGAGAACATATTTTGGTAATATGTTCAGTGATCACTGAATGGCTTCCACAGAGAAAGTCATTCATCACCTGTAAAGTCAAACTGCTAGTGATAAAACTCCTGTGTCTCTTGAAAGGGGAAAGAACATCTAAATGGGTATGTATAGGAATCTCAGATCAGGAATCTCCATCATTGCCACCTGGGGTAGATTGCTTGGAGAGGTTTCCTGACTCCTCTGGAAATTGCCCAAAATGTGGTCAGCCGGGAGACTGGCTACATATGTTCTGGTTGTGCGGGCAATTGGTGATATTCTATAGGGGTGTATTTCAGACAGTTGAGAATACAGTTGAAAAGGATATGTGCTTTACTCCGAGAATGGAACCTTTAGGTATTTGGGATGGAGAGAGGCAATGGCAGAAGGTTTTGGAGCACTTATTATTTATTGCAGTGCTTAACGGCTCGCTCCTTGATTACCACTTTTTGCAAATCTCCCTCTGTACTTTACTAAGGAAGGTTAGTAAGTGAGCAGCCTGGTACTGCTCCAGACTTAACCGCGCCTCACAGTATAATAAGAAATGGAGGAAATGGGTGTGAAAGGGGCAAGACCTTGCCCCCTAGTATAGTTCGTAGGGGCACTGATTGGGGCCCGATATGTTTGATGACAGTATGCACTGTCACTTTTAAGTTATAATGTATATGTTCTGTCCTACTGAATGGTATGTATAGTGGGATGAAGTGATATATTTTAAAATAACTGCAACGTGAAGGGTACAATGGCTTTTTACAAAATATATTACACTGGGGTCGAAAGGGTGTGATCTTTTTCAGAAAAATTGCACTTTAATAATTCTGTGCTGAGCTGATGTACTCTTTTCCCAGACTAATTGCACTTTAAAGGAAGCACAGGCACTTTAGTTGGTGTGAAACTGATATATATCCCTCAGAAGAGTAGGGAGAAGGATGAAGAATACAGGATTGGGACTTTGCAGGTTTGCACTTATGGGGTGGCCAGGATGGCATCAACCAGCCTCAAAGGAATAAAAGGCTCTGGATATTACAAACCTCACCCCTCAATTAATTATATCCCCTATCGGAGGCACTAAGAGTGAAGAAAGGAGAGACCAAACTTTTTCCTTTCACAACAAGAGAGGTAGAGGCTACAGCTGGAAAAATAAGATATCCATTGAGGAGGGGGGGGGGGGGAAGAGAGACAGAGGGAGAGGGAGAGGGAGAGGGAATATATATCCACACACATACACTTCTACTACAGAATGTTGATTGTAAACCTTCCATCCTCTCATAAACCCCCATCAGTGGCAATCCCTATTGAAACATGGAAGGATCATAGCAAGGAAAACTATCCCTTGGTAATGTGTCCCTATTATGTAACTTTTAGAGAACTTTCAACACAGACTTACGGACTGTAAGCACAGGCCCAGTTGCTATGGGGGAAGAAGTTAAAACTCTTTCACCTTTATTGGACAGACCGATCATAATGTTCTACAGCGAATGAATGAGATAGAAGAACAAGTACTAAGAATAAAGTAATCATTTGATAACATACAGCAGTAGCAAAATGAGAAGTCAGAAGGACATAAGAATAAAGTGAGGCACTTTTACCTCTGGTCTTCCATAAACATAAGGGTACCTTGACACTAAGTACTTTATATCTGCAATTCTGGAAAACAGCTGCCCGGAAAAGTAGAACTAGTCTTTAAAATATGAAACATAAAAAGTAAGATATATATATATTTTTTTAAATAGTACCCCATTAATCTCAAACCATAATACTCAATACATGAGGAGAATCAATTGCCACAGTCAATGATGCTACAGCCAAGTGTGGTCTGAGCCTTTTTTCCCCTCCAAGCTGGACTTATGTGGGGAGTTAGTGAAAGATTCCTGGCTCTTGCAAAATACATTCTGGAGTTTTTACACGATTCAAGGACACCATTTATGCAGGACCTTGTGATTGGACCTGCCATGATCTCCCTACTCTTTGGAAAAGCCAGATTATGGCCATCGCAAATATGGTATAGTATCTAGAAAAGGTTTCTCTTCCAATTCTCCATCTCCCACTGCAGCACAAAGCAGCTCTGTAAATTGACAAATCTGCATATTTGTCATTTTGACATCCTTTAGCGCATGGGTATTCGCAAACATTTCCTGTGGGCCGCAGTTCATGCCCGAGGGCCGCACCTATGCCAGCAGGGAGAGGGTCGGCATGATGACAGGTGGGCGTAGGGGGACGCGAAGCAGATGTGGACAACAAACAGTGACTTCTGTCTTCCACCAACGTGTTAATGTGTAAATGAATTATACCCGTTTTACAGCTTTTTGAATGTTCCTGCTCTGTAAAGTGAACAGCAGTCCAGTAACGCGGTTCACCAGGGGGCCGCAATTAATGGTTAGGAGGGCCGCATGCGGCCCTGGGCCGTACTTTGAGTATCCCTGCTTTAGAGGTATAAATGTGTCAACAGCCTATTTAAACCCCAAACCACTGTCTTAATTTTATTTGATTAATCACATTTAGTGAAGAAGAGGAATTCCGGTTATTCCAGTTTTATCTTCCTACAAATATCCAAAACCTTTAAATTTTTTCTTCAGTTCTGCACACTGATACTTCATGTGATCCATTTCACTATTTCGGTCTACGAAATTGGCTAAGGGACCCCGTGCTTCGAAATTATTAGATTTTCAAAAGGCATAAACACAGCTAGCCTACCAAGGGTATGCTTTATCTTCCTTTTCTGTATCACAAAATATATATCTTTCTTGGACACTCCTAGAACATATATCTTATTAAATGATAAAAACTTCGGTTTAAATTTACCTACCCACAGCAAACAACATCATCTTTTGCCTCAACTTGCTATGAGCATATTCTCTCCCTTCCTTGTTAGGGGATCTGTTTGCCCACAGAGGGAATTTAACAACCTAGATATGAGCATCATCTCTAAACCTGAAGATATTTTTTTCTGACATTTAACCCATCTAATCAAATTAAGTACAGAGGGCGTCCAATTCCTCTGTACAACTAGAATAAACACTTGCTTTTCTGTGCTGGAAAGTCAAATAAACTCCTTTAGTCCTTCGGGCGTTTTGGAATAAAGTAGACCACCATGTTTCAAAAAAGTCCATTTAATATCTTAATTGCCTTTTCCACTATATTAGGTCCAATTACTTTCTTGAAGTGATGAAGTTAAGAGGAAATGTAATTGCATTTAGTGAACCTGGCTGGGTATGGGAGAATTAAGGTAATGGATAGTGATTGTATGGCTTCTATTGGACTGGAGGATTAAATATCACTGAAGGCAAATTGTAAGGCTACAGAGCCACTGGTCTTTGCTTGTTATATAAAACCTTTTTTTATGTTTTATGTAAATTTTACCCTACTCTATCCGAGTTTTGGATATAACATTTGTGTTACCATACCCCAATGGGCAGACATAACATCAGTTTTTTGGAATTAATATTTAACAACAGTCAAATCCGTAATAGTACATACCTATCTACTAAAACCAGATCATCCCGCAGAAGCGCACACTTTGCCTTGGGCCAGAAAACATGGACAAGACAACCTGCTTCAAGATCTCCATCCATGAGTAATGCATGAGCAAGCTGGTTAACCGTCTAGGAAGAAAAGGTAGACAGCAGAAGTCTTCAGATTAGTCATCGTAGTTTAAAAAAAAATGCATTATTAATATCAGTGAGACAGAGTGTGTCTTTCTTATTCATAATGAATTGCATTTGGAATTATTTAACCAATTATATTCAAATTGAAGTGTATCAATTAAGGATGAAGTGAGATCCTACCGGGAGCTTAGGAGATTCTCTTAATTATAAGACTTAAGTTAAGGTTAAAACAACAACAGGGCTTCTGCGTCTATAGTAAGTAGCTGATGGAGGATGATGTTATCGTACTCCTATTTACATTAGAAAGACTGAAATATTTTAAGTGTTTTGTTGAGTTCACATATTAAAATCTGCTAGTCAGCTGTGGTATCCTACTTATACCCATTTCTATAATCAAGCCTGGTGTATTCTGACATAGTAGTTCTATCACTCTCACCCTTGTTTCATCCCACACCCTCCAAACATTTCTAGCACAAGATGACTTGAATTCCTCTCCCTCCCTACCATGAGAGCCAACTGCCCTAGGGTTGTATTTGGCCCACTTGGTATGCTATTGAGTGACATACTACAGGATTCCATTAGTAAAATGCCCCAACCACCACAGGTAATGTCCAGTAAACCCCTGCTGCCTTGTGGCCCCCTGAAAAGGTTCTGACAACAAAAAAGCTGATAAAATAACATTACATTGGAATCAGTGATCACTGTGTGCAGATAGCATGTTAGAGGAATGCATCAAGTAACAATATAATTTCAACATTTTGAAATGAATACGCAAGGATGAGCATTTTAAAAGCCAATTCAATTTCAGCATGTTGGCTTTCACTACTAGCTTGTTTCTTCCAAGCCCATGCTTTAAAACGTAGGGCTGTGGTTTTTTTTTTCCTTCTACTTGGCAGCTTATAACTATTTGTCCCTTGCATCACTCTGTCGTCATAGTCTTCACTGTAAATAGCTGCAGCTTGCAGGGCTATATTGAGCAATTTACAACCATCGTCATCGCATATGCACCCTCAGTGTAGCCATTTTGAGAGAACATATGGGTACTTGCGATTCTCAGGAGATTTTAAATCATCACAGCTGCTTGTTCAACTCTACTCTAGAGAATACATTACAGCATTCGACACAGAATTAATCCATTATTAGGGAGCCCCTAAGTGCATTGGGACTGCATGGAAATAACAGGCAAAGTTCAAAGATCTTTCATCAGAGGCTATTCTAGTCCTACATTGAATCTGTTTTTATCGAATCACCCATCATGTAACAAAATGGCATTAAAATGGATAAAATACAATATGAAGCACAATATATATAAGGTACATCATTGTGAAAATGAGATTTGAGCAGTGACCACAAAAGTTTTGAAATCATAATGTCACTTAGAAATTATCCATAAAAATGACTACACGATAAGGGACATGAGGAGTACTAGGAACACCAACATAAGTCTCAATTGCTCATCAAGAAACCACAACAAAGCAGACCCATATCCAAATTCAAGGGTAAAACATTTGGAACTGCTACAACACCCTAATATGAAAGGAACAACATTAGACAGACTCTGCAAGATACCAAATAACTCAATAGTAAGGGAAACACTTTAAAATGAAAGCACCCTCAGGGCAGCATCAGGCTAGGTACAACTGTAATTTGCCCCATCTAATTTTACCCAGGGCTGAAAAGGAATCCATGCATAGCTCATTATTAACAGTTTTTGATCTACTTCATTTCTGGCCTCCTCAAGCTGTTCAGAGCAGCTCCAGTCTGGAGGCGGACCCTCTGGTCCACGATCTGCAGTCTTTGCTGCTGCCATTTCATCAACTTCTTCTGCCACTCATTGGTCTTTTCTACTGAAAGCATGCCAGTCCCAGACTTACTCTCTTATGGCTTGGAAGTTTGGTGGCTCTAAGTACCTGTAGGAGGATGGCCTGGTTTGTAGTGGGTACCTTGGGTACTTACACCTTATACCAGGTCCAGTTATCCCTTATTAATGAAATGTAGTAGTGTTCTAGCACCGTAGGCTGATAGAGGTAGCTATAGCAGAGCAGCTTAGGCTGAACTAGGAGACATGCAAAGATCATGCAATACCACTTATAGTTACACAGTACCTATACACAAGTAAAGACAAACTCAGTGTTACCAAAAATAAAAGATAGTTTATTTGGGTGACAGTACCAAAAATATCTTAGAGGCAATACTCCTTCTGGAGGTAAGTATTATACACAATATATACACTCGACACCAAAATAAGGCAAGTAATTAGACACAGGATAGTGCAAACAATAGGAAATGCTATAGAATGAAATGGGAGAAAATATGGTCATGGGGCAACACAAACCATACACTAAGAAAGTGGAATGCGAACCACAAATTCCCCCCTAGACAAGTGTAGTGTGTGCAGAATCGCTGGGAGAGTAAGAATACAGTAAAGGTAAGTAAATTACCCCACCCCAGAGCCCAGAAAAGCAGGAGTAAAGTACTGTAAGTTTCCTAAGGACACGCTACACCTTGTGATTGTAATTATTGCAATAACCGACAAAGTCTGTGAACAACAACTGCTGGATTCCTGGACCTGAAGACCTGCAAAAGAAGGGGACCAAGTCCAGAAGTCGAAAGAAGTTCCAGGACGGAAAGGAGCCCCTGCCAACCCAGAAGAAGGTGCAAAAGAAGAGTACCCGGTTGGACTAAAACTGCAGAAATGCACCCAGCGGGTTCCTGCGTAATGCAACGGATGTCCCATGACGTGAAGATGGATGCAGACGTGATTTCGTGTTGGAAGTCTCCAACAAGCCTTGATAACGACAAAGTTGTGTTTTGAGTCAAAATGGTGCTGGCTGGACCCAGGAGGGACCTGGGTGCCTCAACTTTGTGTGAGGAGGAAGAGCGTGTCTCAGCACTTTAGAGAGCCCTCAGGGCACCAGACAGCATTCACAGGAGTCCCAGGACATGGGGACATTAGAGGTGCACAACGCGGTTGGTGCAGCACTGCAAAGAAGGGGCCACGCCGCCGGAGGTCAACTCAGCGAGTTGAGCGTCACGGGATAGAGTGCTGGGGGCCTGGGCCAGGCTGTGCATGAAGGAACTTTGCAAATAGTGCAGAGAGGCCTCAGGAGGTGAAGAAGACGCGGTGCACAGGGGTACTGTTGCTCTCAGGGAAGGCAAGGTCTTACCTCCTCCAAATTGCATCAGCAGGACCTCAGGACATGACGATGGGGTCCACCCTCTGTGTTCCAAGGAGCACGCTTGTCACTGTGAGAGGAGTCCAAGAGAACTGGTCGTCGACTTAGAAGGTGACTGCGTGAGCAGGGGAGTGACTCCGTCACCCCACTGGAGATTTCTTTGGTCCTTCTGGTGAAAGGTGAAGACGGAGTCCTCAGAGCTTGCACACTGTGGAAATTGTTGCATTTGTGGCCTGGAGCTGAAGTTGCAGAAGAAAAGTATCCCTTGTGGATACTTTGTTGCTGTTCAGCGGTTCCTGGAGTAGGCTGCGGTTGATCCGAGGTCAGAGGATGAAGTAGTAGTTGCAGAGGATTCCTTCTGGAAACTTGCAAGCAGAATCTGAGGAGAACCCACAGGAGAGACCCTAAATAGCCCTGAGAGGGGGATTGGCTACCTTATCAGGTAAGGTCCTATCAGGAGGGGTCTCTGACGTCACCTGCTGGCACTGGCCACTCAAAGTCCTCCAGAGTGCCCCCACACCTTGCAAAGCAAGATGGATGAAGTATGGGACACACTGGAGGAGCTCTAGGCACCACCTCTAGGGTGGTGATGGACAGGGGGGTGGTCACTCCCCTTTCCTTTGTCCAGTTTTGCGACAGAGCAGGGGACAAGGGGTCCCTGAACCAGCGTAGACTGGCTTATGCAAGGAGGGCACCATCTGTGCCTTTACAAGCATTTCCAGAGGCTGGGGGAGGCTACCCCTCCCCAGCCTGTAACACCTATTCCCAAAGGGAGAGGGTGTAACACCTTGCTCTCAAGGGAAATGCTTTGTTCTGCCTTCCTGGGACTGAGCTGGCCAGACCCCAGGAGGTCAGAACCATGTCTGAGGTGGCAGCAGCTGTAGCTGCAGTGTAAGCCTCAGAGAGCTGGTTTGGCAGTATTGGGGGTCCATAGTGGAACCCCCAGAATGCATGGAATTGGCTCCCCAATACCAGATTTGGAATGGGGGGACAATTCCATGATCTTAGACACCTTACATGCCCATATTCGGAGTTACCACTGTGAAGCTACATATAGGTATTGACCTATATGTAGTGCACGCGTGTAATGGCGTCCCCGCACTCACAAAGTCCCGGGAAATGGCCCTGAACTATGTGGGGGCACCTTTGCTAGTGCAAGGGTGCCCTCACACTTAGTAACTTTGCACCTAACCTTCAGCAAGTGAAGGTTAGACATATAGGTGACTTATAAGTTACTTAAGTGCAGTGAAAATGGCTGTGAAATAACATGCGCGTTATTTCACGCAAGCTGCAGTGGCAGTCCTGTGAAAGGGTTTGCCTGAGCTCCTTATGGATGGCAAAAGAAATGCTGCAGCACATAAGGATCTCCTGGAATCCAAATGCCCTGGGGACCTAGGTACCATATACTAGAGACTTATAAGGGGGGGAGGGGTCCAGAGTGCCAAATGAAATTGGTAAATGAAGTCACTAGGCTACAGTGACAAATTTAAAAGCAGAGAGAGCATATGCACTGAGGTTCTGATTAGCAGAGCCTCAGAGACACAGTTAAGCACTATACAGACACACACATTAGGCCATAAACTAGGAGCACTGGGGTCCTGACCAACAGGATCCCAGTGAGACAGGCAAAAACATACTGACATACAGGTAAAAATGGGGGTAACCTGCCAAGAAAGATGGTACTTTCCTACAGTACCTTTATCTGGCATATAGAAATAAGAAACTCATCCTGTTGCATCCTGGCAGACATATTTCACCCTCAACCAAAAAGAGGAACTCTAGAACCCTTTGAGTTGGACTCATTTTTTTCTCCAGTTGATCCACCTTGGGCTCTAAATGAGAGAACAAGGTAATTGTTGAAAAATGTATTTTTACTGCATGTCAGCTCTGAAATGTGAAGCATCGGATTCCAAGGTAGCAACTTGTGTCCAGGCACTTACGTTGCTTTCATTTTCTTGCAAGCAAGGTTTAAATTCCTCTAAGACCTCTTTAACGAGGGCCGTTTTCTCTTCAATGAGCTGGTTAGATTCCTTTAATTCCTTCAATATAGTGGGGAGAAAAGAACATACTAGGAATTTCAGACCACGCTTGCCTCGTCTCTGGCGGGCTCCTGGATGTTTTGTGACCTGGGGCTATGAATGTCAAGTTTCTTTCTCAACACATTATTATTTTTGGGGCAAACTCCTCACCAAACCCGGGTCTCAAGTCTGTGATACAAGGGGATTGAAAGAGAATCACAGCATTTCCCTCTCTGGCTCCACACAGTCTCACTGCCTGTTGTCACTCTGTGCAGAGGTCTGCTGTCCATCTGTTGAGGTGGTGTCTCTTAGTCCCCCATAGGGGATTTGCTCCTTAGCTCACACTATGGCCATGCTCTGTTTAGACCAAGAAAAACCTGATAAACAGTCCTTCAGAGAAGCGCAACAGGAGTCCTTCGACTGCGAGGTGTTCCTAAAGCCTTCATTCAAGTATGGCTACCAGTAGTCACATAGAGGCACGTTGCTTCTACATTTCTTAGTCCAGCTTGGGTCTACTCTTGAAGTTTGGGAGGTTGGCTTTAGGGCAGCAGCAGCTTTACCAGACCCAGTTTCTCAGCATGCCTCTAAATAATGGCCACCCTCTGCCAATGAATAGGACAATGCTCCAAATGAAGCAGCAATATGATATTAAATAGTATTTCAAAACATTTTTGTAAAAACAAGACAAAAAAAAAACACCTTAAATTAGAAAAACTGAACACTACTCTAAAACTTTATTACAGGTGGTGCACAGACTGTTGGCTAGAAAGGCAGCTGGTAAAGGAGATAGGTTTTTCATTCACGCATGGTGAAGAAGGTGAACAAAACAGAGAATGGATAAAAGGAAAAAAGTTTACTTTGACACTTTTTTTCTCATCTGATCCCTCGGTCATCAGGTAGGCTTTATCACCATCTGTTCCTTCCACACTGAGGAAGCAGTTTGTTGTGTGACCAATCCCACTTGGAAGCACTTTATCCCATAACATCGAGTTGATAACTGTACTTTTGCCACTGCTTGTTCTGGAGAAAATCAAAAAGTAATATCCATTAATATTAAAAGGTGCAATATTAGATTGCTACGCTAATAATATACAAAGTAATATTTTAATAAGATGTGAATGGATTATTTGGAAAACAAGCTTGTTAAGAACCATGAAAATATAGAGCCCCCACATGTATGTACCGGTGCCCCATATATGTATGATATCTCCAATGAGCGCTGAGCTCAGTCTTTATCTGACCACAAAGCATTGCCCTGCCTTCAACAATAATAGAAAGGAGCCAAGTAACAACTCATTCGTGACCCATTCCATAGCAGGCTTCATGTGAAATTGCTAATGACAAAACCTTATTTTTCAGTGATGTTCCAAATACGCTTGAGATGCATTTAAATCTACAAACCGGTTTCAAAATGATTCCTTAAGTGCATGCAACCCCCCAGCCTAGTCGCACAAACTGGCAACTGCAGAAAGCGGACGCTACTTTGTTACTATAAACTGTTGCAACGGTTTACTACTTCAGCGCGTTTGGGATTGTGAAAATAGAAATAAGGAAACACTATTTACCCATTGCCTTAATTTTTATTGTGTAGAATCTCATCCTTTTCATAAAGTTTTGGAAGGTCCTTGTGAGTTGAGTGGATTTCTTAACAAGCATTGGCAAATCGAAATGTGTCAGACTTGCAAAATTAATGTAGGACTGTAGAGACAGGGTGGCACCACTGCTGCACACAGTGAAAATGCTGCACACAGTGAAATTGTAAACTGAGAAAATTAAAGCGCTGCATCAGTCGTGACAAGGCAACGTATAAGTATGCGTGCTATGCAGAAGTAGTTGTTCTGTGTTGTTTTCATTAACACTGAGCCACAGATGGCAAAAACGGCAACAATACGCAAAAAAAAGAAAGAAAAAAAAAAAAAACAATACTTACTTTTTTTTATCTCCTAGTTAAAAAAAAAAAAAAAAAAGCCAGAGGCCCCAGCAAGGAAATTAAAGTACTGATGCATGTTCTGCTTTGCTTTAAATTGAGAGGAGAGGAATGGGTGCCAACGAACGCATCACTCTTAGTTTCAGTAATGAATTTATTCAGGCACTTCCCAGATATCGAAAAAAAAGCACACGAAAATATGGACATGAGCATTTAACTTTAATGCAGTAAAACATGTGTAAATGACAAAAACTCACAGCAGTTAAACAATGACAGACAGAAAAAGTGCAATAATCCACATTTAAATTTATGCAGTGATTATATATATATATATATACATATATATATATATATATGTATATATATATATAAAAAATATAATGTGCACAGCCAAGATGGATAATTAAGAATAAAAATGCATCACCATGGCGTTGAATCCATCATCATCCTAGCCAACATCAAGTCAAGGAACACTGGATGGATGATATAGGAGAAATTCCCCAATGGGATCTTATCGGGCAGTGTGCCCACCCCCAAAACGAGTTCCTTCTGCCTCAGTGCCAAGGTTCCCCACCTCATATACCTTAAACAAACTCAAAAGGAAGATTCTGGCAATCTCCCTTCCCTTCAAGTGTGAAATTCAAGTGCTGGCTGTATCATGTCTGCGTCGAAAAAAAGCAAAGGAACAGGCCCTGCCCCAATGCGCATTCCAGAGGAGCAGCACTTTCATTGGTGAAAACATTCCCAGACTGAGACTCTTATCACGTCTACCGTCCACATCCCCCATGTTTTGTTCCTGCACGGTGTAACCCGATGCTGGAGAGAAAAAGCACAAACACGTTCTATGTGGAAAATAAGCTCGGTGTGGAGAATCCCTGCGCCACCGATGTGAAGGCACCTGAAGCGGAGCACAAAAATGGAGTCAGTGGTTAAATACAGATGGCATTCCAATGCATTAACGTTAAAAGCTAGGAAGGCCCCTAATCCCTCCCTGAAGAAAAGTAATTACTTGAACAAGGTAGACCTGTTAGCTACAAATGGATCACCGATGTTCAACTGATAAGATATTCTTCACCATCACAAGATCTTTGTTCATTAATGGTTCGAAATTCGTTATGCCATCTCTTCTGTAGGATACAGAAGGTAAGGGAGGAGAACCCAGAAAGTTACACCAAAAATGAACATGATAATGCCCCTTGCATTGCAACCTTAGTGGCACCGGCCACAAATGATAGCTCCGCAAAAACTGGTGCAAAAAGTATGAACTAATTTCCAAGTCACATTTCACCAGCATCTACACAGTAGGAATGCTAACTAGGAACATTTGCAAAGGAGCCACTGATTATAGGTATCCCAGACATCGGGCTAAAGAGCAGGCTGATTCTCATCAAACAAAACATTGAAGGGATGGCTGCGTCTCCTTCTGGAAGCCCACGTCACAGAAAATTGTCTTGAGGCACAAATATATTTTGTCTAAAACATATGTTGAGATTTTAATTAGTAAAGTACTAATCACTCGAATAAAAATCAAAAATTACTTGAAGTAGAAAAGAAGGGCGAGCCCTTAAAACTACGTTATTGAGCCTGAAAACTATAGAAGACTAACAGGTATTTATCACCCACATTTGTGTTTAAAGTAAAACTTGACTCTTCAGAATGTTTCGTGACTGAAGATACAAAAGAGCTTGAGATGTAATTAGTACTACTCTGTGCAATTAACAATACGAGTATTTATATATTTATTTAGCATATTTCTATAGCGCATAGTAACCAAAGATACAGATGCGCTTTACATGTTGAACAATAATGAACAGACGCAACGTCTTACAAAGAACAGGTTACATTTCAGTATATGAAAAGATGCTGCACCCGTGGAGGAATTTGGGTACTTGAGGGTAGGCACAGGAAGAGGGGTAGGTGAAGGGTTCAAAGAGACTGGTTAAGGAAGGGAAGGCTATGATGGTGAGAATAAGGGAAGGTGTAGCTGAAAGAGGACGATAGGAATGTAGAGGTTAAGGCTGAGCAAAATAACACATCAAACATATTTCGGGGGCGGGGGTGGAAATCAGTAAATCTTGTAAGAGCAGGGGTTACTGAGCCATGTAAAGTTTCAACAGTTAGGTTTTTGTAGATGTCTGAAACGGAGGGATTTTGTAGTTTGAATATCTGGAGGTGGTGGGTTCCAGAAAGAGGAGCGTACTTCTGAGAAGGTAAAACAAAATAGGAGGGTCTCATTCCTTAAAGTGCATTAGGACATTTGAATGTATTGCAAGCTGCTGTCTAAAGCAGAAGCACATTCCTGACCAATTTCAATGGGTGGGAAGGAGTCAGGAACTGAAAAAATATATATATGTTGTGTTGCCAATATGCATTGGAGTGCACTGAATGTGAGCACATTACATTTTGCTGTAGGCGTGACTGGGCTGGGGAGTTCAGAAAGCAGCATCACTGACCTGTCAGTCTGGATGATGATGTATCAATTACCAATGCTAGATTTAGAAGCCCATATGCTACTGACGTATGTGTAGCTGAAGGTGGGACAGAAAAGAATGAGTCTGGACTATGTATCTCAGGTGCAATACAACACCTGCTGATACTTTTAAATGAAATGAAAATAGACATTTGTAGAGTGCAGCCGTCACTCCTAAAGGGACCATCCTGACACTAGTGGCATAGTTGTTAGCCCAGAAAACCATTAGTAAGATTGAGATAGCTCTACTGAGGCAATGAAAAGCCAGGTCTTAAGTAGCTTTCTGAAACTAACTGCGGTCTCTGACTATTTTAATGGTGGCGGGAGATGATTCCATGCCCATGCACCTATTACTGTAAAAGACTTTCCACCCCTTGTTTTTAGCCTGAATTTTGTGGGTAGGAGGAGGTGAGCAGATGACAATCTGAGAGTTCAGGAAGGAATATAGTTGAAGAAACGCTCCATAAGATATTTAGGACCTTGTGATTGAGAAGCTATATTTTAAAAAACTCTCTTGGAGACTGGAAGTCAATGTAGATGGAGACTTGAGAGCAAGAGACGCAGAAGAGAGGCGAGGTAGTTTAAGAACTGTCCTCGGAGACGCATTCTCAACTATCTGTAATCTCTGAAAAAGATTGCTTGGTGGCACCGGCTTAATCTAGTCTGGAAAGTATCACGGCCACTGCCAAGGCTTTCCTCGCAGTGAACGGCAGGAAATCAAAAAACTTTTCAAAGATTTGATCAGTCCAAAGCATTTACCTGCTACAGCAAGAACGTGAGGATGAAACGATAAAGAGGAGTCTAATACCCAGATTTTTCCCTACCTTAATCGTAGCCGGAGGGGGCAGGTGCAGATGAGGGCCACCACATCCGAGTTACTATTCCCGAATAACATGATCTCTGTCTGTTGTGTGTGGTTTGGGTTTTGAGTGATACTACATTCTCCACTAGCGTATGTATCAATGAGGATGTACTGCAAAGAGTCGGGTGTCAGTCTGAAAGGGGTGTACATCAACTTCTGCCGTAAGCTAATTAGTTGGTGCCCCTTATATTGATCTTATATGTTCGTGAGTGGTGTGCTCAAGCTTATAGTTTGATGTTTTAGTACACCCTACACTCTTTCGATTGGTCCCCACTTGCGCGCTCTATTCTGCAACTAACTCCTTCCTTCGTGGCCCCTTTGTCTCTTACAGTCTTGACTTCTGCTCCTTTCTTTCATGCTTTTAGTCGACTATAGTATCCCCTGGTTTTTCCTTCTGGCAAGATCCCTCCCACCAGCTTTACATCGCTTCTCAATAAAACACTTTTTGGAACACCATTCTCATTTTTATGCAACTGTGTAAAACGCCTCCAACTCCTCGCTCTGTAGAACCTCTCCTAAGGACCTCGCTATGTGCTGTAAAACTGACTAGATCTGCGTTTATAATTTTATTTTCAAATTCATAAAACCTACGTTTACAACTTTAAACTTTCTGTGCATGTACAACAGTTCTGGAATACATGATCAACTAAACGGAACAGACTTGTGCGTTATGTCACTTCCCTACAACCTCTTTAATAGACGTATAAACCTATAACAGTAATAAGCAAAGAAAGAAATGTAATTTATAAATCACAAAACACAAGTTCATGTTGTTTTGCATCCACTATTAAACAAGCTGAAAAGTAGTTTCAGCTTACCTTCCAAATACTGCTACTTTCATATGCCTTCGAGAGAGGATCTCACTGATCCCTGCCAATTTGTTCTTATACGTTTGCATGTCAGACAGCTCATCCTCAGTCACTATGTGTTCCAACTCCACATTCTTAAAGGTTGCTATTAGATGGTGAAAGAAAATAAAAAAGGGGAAAAAAATTCAAATATGTTGAAAAACAAATCTAGATCGGACAAACATTTTCAGTGAAAAAAACTGAGGTATAGTTCTAGCTCAAATTCTAAAATTCGCCAGTTATGTTTTTAGACGCACAGAACACCTGACACCTTACACCACTATGATGTTCTCCTGTTAACTGTTTATGTGTGTTTGTACCACTTTTTTCCACTATGTTAATCTCCCAAGTCAGCGCTCGCTTAAAAGAGTTTCAAGATGGACAAAATAAAAAAAATTCTGTCCAAATACAGTCAATCATATTGCGTATAAAAATTTAAAAATGTGACTCACAGGAATGACGCACACGTTTTACTGAATATATAACTCTTTAAATCTTGCCTTGTACCTTTTTAAACACACATCTCAAAAGCTACTTGATGGATTTACACGGAATCAACAAAGCACGCTTTTTGAATAAACTTCTTCATTCATGCCAATTCTGGTGTAAATCTATTCACAGGTTTTTTCATCTATCTATTCGCACTATTTCCAGTGGAAGGTAAAATGGGACATTATGCACTTTTTGACCACGCCCCTTCCCCATTAACCTATTTTTTCCAGTGGACGCATCTACAGAAATGCTGAAATTTAACTGACTAAGGTTATAGCCTACTAACTTTTTTGTAAATCCGTCCAAGGGTCAAAACTTATAAGCAAATCAAAAAATGCCTTTTGAATGGAAAGTGCAGATGAATCATAACTGCACACTGGTGTCCGTTGCAGTGTGTACATATTTGTTTTGCTTCAGCTAAACAAACTTCTTTTAAAGAATATGAATAGCGCTTTCAGACATACAGAGCTACAGTTAACCTTGGAATACTGCAGCTAGTTAAGCCTTATATTATTTTTTGACTGATAAGCTGTGCAGTTCAGCTGTTATGTACTATACTTCCCTCATCCCCCAGGTATATAACTAGTCCTGAGCTTTACATGTTCAGTGTGCACCGGAGGAAATCAGCAATTTCTACAGAAGTACTATCCTTTTGGCACCAAAAATTCCCTGGGTCTGCAAGAAATCCAGCAAGTTAAGTCCAAATTGGCCTTAACACAATTATCAAACCAAGTGTGTAACGAAGTTTTATTGTAATCAGTTGTGTATACATATATTTGTCACATTTGGAAGTGCCACACATACCTTCCTTATCAATAAAAATCAATCAACAAATATGAGTAGCACTTTAAAAACTCAAAAAAACTCAAATGTGAGCACCAAATCTTAAAAGCTAAATCTGATATTTAGTCTGCCCAACACTACATTAAAATGCTTGCCTCAAAAAGGATCGATCTGTTGGCAAATGAAATCATGCATCCAGTTATTTGACAGATTACGATAATACTTACCATACACAAAATCCGTCCCCTCTGCGACATAGCGAAACAACTCGTCGAAAATCGATGTGATGGCCTTTTTAGCCTGCACAAAGTGCTTCAGTGGAGATGCACTTTCATCCATAGCTTATCTATGAAATTAACATGATGTATGTTCAGAAATGTATATGGCAGGTTGCAAACATTTTAGGCAGTATGAGCACTCAACTACACTTTCAATAAGGTGTTCTTGCCTATGGCATGTGTCATTTTTAATCCACCCCAAATCATTTTCAGTAATATATCTACCGTTAATTCCAACCACCTGTATAAACACAGACCTGGCCAGTGAATACACGTAGCTTATAAATGGCTACTTTTTAATAAGCAATTCCGGGAAATGGGTACAAATTAATTTCTCTTGGTTTAGTGGTAGGCCACATAATCAGTAG
Source organism: Pleurodeles waltl (assembly GCF_031143425.1). Classification (NCBI taxonomy): domain Eukaryota; kingdom Metazoa; phylum Chordata; class Amphibia; order Caudata; family Salamandridae; genus Pleurodeles; species Pleurodeles waltl. The sequence goes on along the minus strand of NC_090450.1, from coordinate 68,004,823 downwards.
TGTAAAGTAAAATAAGCATCTTTACTGGTGGATAGTATGCAAACTGGTTTCAAGGCAAGAACTATTTTTTTAATTAAGACTCTAATCGATAGATAAGGCTAAATGAGGAACTGAAAATACCCTTAAATTAAGGTGAAATGTAGCCTGGAAAATGAAAGCTTAAAAACGTGTTGGCAAAAGCCAAAATATAAGAGCAAATACACTTCAATGACTAAAGCAGCAAAACCGAAGAGACTCAAGATATAATGGGGGTAAGAAAAGACAAAAGATAGATGACAAAGAAAAGGCGAGTGGAGTGATCCAGATTTCAGTAATCACATTTGTAGGTATTGCCTAAAACAACAATGGCGCTGACTGATGCAAGAGATTCTGTTAACTTATAATGGGCTTAGAGCCCAACCATTCTTTCCCATTGGCTGGCCTCATTGTAACTCTCACCTGCTTGCTTATTTGATGGCTTCTGTTGGATTTACTTCCCCATTGTGAGTTTGTCCTTCCCCTGAAGCATGGACGCATTACTGTGTCCTTATTTTGCTCTTTCTTTGGTGCTGTTTTATTATTTTTTGTTAATAACACAACAAGAATGCCAGAGCTCAAAAAATCTACTCGACCACTCGCAAGTTTTATTTTATGAAGTCGAGCTATTTTTAGATTCCACTCGACCCTTCTGGTGAGTGGACAAAGAACAGGTGTTCTGTTCAGTCAGAAACTGAATTAGCAATTAAGATGTCTTTAAATCTTATTGTTGTCACATTTGCTCCGTTTTCAGAGACAGAGGTCAAAAGTCAGTTTGTCTTCTTGCAATGCAAATACTTTTCCTTGTGACTGCAGAGCAGAGTTCCAGGAGTTTGTAAGGTGAACTGTCTGACCTATGTGAAATGAAAAGCTTTTGGTATCAGGTTTTTCCTAACACACAACATTTATGTAACTAAGTCAACTTTACAAACATTTCAAAATATATTTCAGTAGCTGTGAAAAAACATTTTTTCTACTTCTGTGTGATGAAAAAAATATTTTAATAGAATGAAAAAAAGTCAGAACACTTTACTTGGTGATGTGTAAATGATAAATGTTTTCTGAAACCCAATTTTCACAGATTATTGTTAATGCACTATATAGTTTTATCAGTAAAGCTGCAAGTTAGTGGGAAGGTTTTTGGACATTTCTTGGAAATGTACTGCCGGTAAATGACAGTGCACTACCACATCATGCTTTAGTAATATATTTATTAAAAGTGAGTGTTTGAACAAACTGAGAAACACTCCTGCCCTGTTGGCAAAGCTATTCGTAAACTAAGAGGCAAGTCATGCATGGATCATGTGTACCCTGTTTGTGGGCTAGATTTATTATACATGGAGCAAATGTTTAGTATATTTAATCAAACAAAAGAGTTTTTTTTTCTTTTTTCTTTTTTTACAGAAGAAATTCTGAACTCACATATTTGAAGGTGCACTCATATGTGAGAATGAAGAAAAAGGAGACTGTAAAATACAATATTTGCCTAGGATCACACAATTTGAGACCGGTTTCCTGATCAAGTACATTACAGTTAGGTCGAGTAGATTATTCAAGCTACTCGACCTGCAGGTCTAGTAAAAATATTATGATATTGCGAAGCCTGGAAGGCTTATGTTTTTCAACCGTATTGTGTGCTTTCCTGTGTATCCATGTTACTGTGGTTTTTTGCCCCTCCCATTCTGCATCCATCCCTCATGCTGCTTCCACCCATCTTAGTGTCGCTCTATTGCGACATAAGCTTCTGTACTCCCACCCGTCTCCGTGTTTGCAGTGTGCTTCTGTGCTCTTCCCCATCTCTGTGCTGATCTGACTCAGAGTGTGCTTCTGTGCTTACCACCCCACCCCCAAACACACACACAAAAGTGTCACTTTGTCTCGCTGCGTGGTTTTCTGTTCCTCCAGTGTGGTTTTCTTCCACCGTTTTTCTTCCTAGACCAATCCATTGGCTTTTGTGGCCCTCCCATTTTTCTTTTTAGCTACAGATCCAACTACAAATGATGCAGCTATCAGTGTCCAAAGTTCATCCTCTAGCCATGCTGCATGGCATCTTCACAAAATCAGGGCGCTGTGCAGTCTGGTTAAAGGCCATTGGCAATTCCAAAAGGTCCCAAAGGCGAGACATATTGGCTTTGCCAGTGCTTATTTTAAGTATAGTTGTTTTGTAAAGTTTGGACTTAAGCTTTGCAGGTGCCAAGCGTGCTTTACATCTCATGGGTGATTTGTTCTAGGTAACAATTTACAGTTGAGCATAAAACATATGCAAGGTGTACAGATTTGGAGTATCCATTACAGCAATAATATAGCAGTAGTGGTGTGTTCCCATTTACAGCAATATTTAATGAGCCCCCCCCTCAACTGTAACCTTTATTTTGGAATTATACAAAATTCAATTAAAAGTCATAAAAATAACATACATCATAAAATACAGGTTAAAAACAACAATAACATTTATGTGTATTATCGCATGACACACATAGCCTAAACTGTCAACACCGTGAAAAGTCATCATGTACTTAAATCAAGAACTTTAAAACAATTTGTTAAGCAGGGAACTGACGTACTTTATGTGCCTCTGATAGAAAACCGGCAACAGAATGACTCACAAAATTGTCTTCCAATAATTGCTAAATAATAAAGCTGGCCGTATGTGTTTAAAAGGGTGACAATTCTTAAAAAGCAGAAGGATAAAAACTTTTGTAAAACATGGTGAAATTAAGTGTATTTTACTCAGACACCAAGTCACAGCCATAAGGTCTAGCATTCATACCCTTACTAGTGTAGTTGATTCAATCAAAACCTCACCAACTGAAATCGAAGATTAGGTATGCTGACCGTAAAAAGATAAGGTTCCAACTTCTGTCTTTAACAAGCAATAGACTCCAACCAAGGGTTTCAGTAATTCTGCACCGTTTCTATGAAGCTGGCAGGCTGAAATAAGTGCCTACTGCATCCCAGCCATTTCCTTCGTTACCATTTAATGAGGTCTTTCGGACAGCTCCGGATGACCCAGAGTAGAACATGGGGATCTCACATACTTTAACCATTCAATTCTCTAGGCATAATCAAGGGATAAACAATCGCCCCTAAATAACCCTATCTAACTGGGTCTCTCAACGTGACCAACGAGAGATCCAACTCAGTAATGGTGGCCAGCTATGTGTCTTCTAGATACAGAACTCCTACCTCTTGATGAACCATAAAAGCAGGGTAAACTGGAACACCCAGAAGGCGTCTAAGCTAGTTATGTTCAACTAACTGCAAGGTGGACCCTCCCCAGTATCCCTGTATATCGCACCTGTATGGGAACACAGACATACAATTAGTGTGATAGATCTTCAAGACAGCCTGAAGTAGTTTCTTGCCCAATCACATAACAATATTAGACAAAGCCATGATAGTTCTGGCAAATGGATTTCTCTTGATGAAAACCAGGTGAAGCTTAGAACAGACATGATCGAATTGGACCCCCAAGTACGAACGCATGAATGAAAATGAATTTGTAAAATGCAACTACTGCTTTATTAGAAGCCTCCTGGAGCTATGTCGGGAGTGGAAGTAGAAACAGAATTACACTTCATGGAACTCAAACGTTTTCAGCTGGGCCTTAAACAGGCTTTTGCTCAGAATGGACTAAAGGTATAATGGTAGAGCATTCAAATAACTAAGAGCTAGAAAAGAAAAAGATCTTCCACCAGATCTAGTTTTTGCACTTTAGGGACGCACAGCAGATTCTGATCGGCCAAGCGGGGTGCCCTAAAAGGAAAATATTTTTTGAGCTTGTCTTAAATATACCCAAGGCCATTCTGATGAAATGCTCTGTGCAAAACCATGAGTGCTTCAAACTTAGTTCTAAACTTAACCGGCACCAGTGAAGTTGTTTCAGGCCTTGCCTAATAGATTGTCTTTTTGGAATATTTAAAACAAGCCAAGCTGCCGCATTCTGGACTCACTGGAACTGAGTGAGCAGGTCCTGAGAAACCTCTGTAGTGACATTTGTGTGTTGACCACTGATGTCGTGTCGCACCACTGTGCACCTGGCTTAGCTGCCCACTGTCACTTTAGTGGTCACTGGTTATAGACTCCATTTTGTATTCAGCCTAGATTCCATTTTCTGTTCAGCTTAGCTTCACCGCCGCGTTAAAGTATTTTTCTGTACAAACATGTTATGCAACGTGTTTTCCATTATGCATGTTTTCCTTCTCATCGAAGAGCTAGGACATATTATCACCTAGGACTGGTAGGTAGGCAGAGAACAGTTTAACTTGGGAGAAATGCCTTGGGATGTTGACCAATTCTCAACACGTTCCTTTCAAAGTTTACCTAAACTGGCCAGCATTTTTGAACATTTCCTTCTTAGAGGTTTTTTTTTCTAGAAAGCCCTTTCCACGGTTCTTTAAGACATAAAAAGATGGCCCTGCTCAGTAGTGGTGAATTCCGAGACCTCGGTCAGGATTGGACATCAACTGCCTGACATTTGTCCCATGAGGGTGGAGATCTCTTTCTCGCAGTTGAACGGGGTCATCTTCTTGCTGGCATGAGAAAGATGAAGCATCTGACAGGCCCTACTGTGATGAATTTTTATTAATTATTTGCTTTGCATTGCGTTTAAATAGATATCAATATAAGTGTTTATATCCTTGCATGTACATATTTGCTGTTTATAGACTGAAGATTCTTTACACATGGCCTTGCGTTGTTGTTGCACATTTTGAAGGTACACTTGTTACTGTTCAAATCTTCCTTCACGAACCTTGCAAAAAGCTATAATAAATGTCTTCTTCAGATTAAGAAGTGCATTCCAGAGAATCTTTTCGACTCCTTTCAGTGGGTATGTCTTGGCTCAGTCAAAAGTAAAGCAAAACAACCTCCCTGATAGAGTGCATTACCGTAGTCCAATCTGGAGGGAATAATGCATGTACAATACCAATCCGGGTGGCTACAAGAAGATATTTTAAAAACTTTAATGATTTTAAAAGCCCCAAAAAGGTGGCAGCAGTGACATGCACCTGAGGCTTGAAAGATAGGACCACATCCAATAACACCCCCAGCTTCCTGGCAACAGTTGAAGCGGTGGGGGCTTCCCCAAACTGAGAAGGACAAAGTTTCATAGCATCAACTTGGGATGGGGTACCAATCTCAAAATTTTCTGATTTATCAGAATTAAGTTGTAAAGAGCAGGTGTGCATCCAATCAGCAACAGCGGTAAACAGCCAAAAGAGAAAAAAAGAGAAAAAAAGCAAACAAAAAAAAAAACCACAAATCACCAACCACAGTACCACCTTCCATAGAGCAAGCATCAAGATGAGACCTGATTTAACTTTTAGGATTATATGTTCAGATTCGGCTAGTGATCTCTTCGAATGACTTAAGCAGCAGACATTTCTTAACCTGAAAAGGGTCAGAATGTGACCCCAAACAAGGGTGGACCATAGACCTATCAAAGTAAGAGCAATTTTTTTTCCAAGTAGGAGAGAGAATGAACTTTAGCCAACACATGACTCTGAGCATAGATTGTTTTAGCTCTTTTTTCCAAACTCTTTATTGAGGTATTATACTGACACAGTTTGACATATCAAGGTAATAACATAACATGCAATTCAGAATTGACATGAGAAAACATGAACGCTCCTTTAGTTATGTCTGCAGTGGGGCTCATGTCAGATTCAAAGTGGGGCCAGAGTCATGTGGATCGCCTCTGGGATGGGGGTGCCCAAGTTAACTGCATGATCTGAGCCAAATGTTTGGCGGGTATGGTTTTCCACCATGTTGTTAGCTAGTCGCGGTACTTCTATGACAGTTAACGGGGTGAGTGACAGGTGAGGCTCATGGGGGCATAGCATTAGAGGAGGGATTATGGCGATCACGAGGAAATCCAGGAATGTTTCGTAGCCGGGATAGGGCCTGAGGATATGTTGGGAGGAGAGGCAATAGACTGTTTGAGCTCTTGATTGCCCCGGGACCTATCACCATCACATAAGACTTTTTATAATTTATTGTCAAGGCCCTAGAGTTCATGAAGGTACAAAAAGGATTCTACTGACCTTTGCAGGTCCACTCTTGTTCTAGATAAATGCACAGCATCATCTGCACAAAGACGGGAAGGGTCCTCCTTATCCTCTTCATAATTTTTCATTGTGTTGGCATTTTAAAAGTATACTAATATTTATTTTGGATGAATATGTTAGGTCACTCAAACACAAACAAAATAAAAGAAGGCCCAGCACACAGCCAAGCATGAGCCCAATGCCCACCTTCACCTTACATGGTAGTGTACCATCCTATTTGTTCTTGAAACAACTCTAAATGTCTGTGTGAATTTGTACTATCAAGTGAAGCAGGCCAGAGTCGACCTCCCAATCCTCACCTACCACTATAGTTAGGTGATCAAATGGGTCAAAGGCTGCCCTAAAATCTACTAAACAGTAAGATATTTCTCTGCACACCTTTGGAATACAGGCCTAGGCCAATTGCATAAGAACAACAAGTGATCATCTGTGTAGTCCCTCCATAAAACTTGTTTGTTCTTAGGGGACTAGGTTTACAGAGGACACCCATTTTGTCAGACTTAGAAACAAGTAATTTGTGAATGCCTTAACAGCAGTATCAAACAAGGAAACTCCAGGTGTGAACCTGGATCTTCACATGCACTCTTTATTCGAATGGGACACATTGTACTCAGATTCCAGGAATCAAGTACCTGGCTTGTGGAGCAGATGTGATGAAAATTGGGTCATACAGATTACTCACTACCACAAGGCTTACCAAAACGCTGTCAGGGTCAGGAACTTGCAAAGGACACAATCTCCATATCACTTTCTCCAGTTGATGAAAGAGGATCTATTGGTGGTTCACAAATACACGATCAATAAGGGATGCTAACGCCAGGCCAAAATAAAATGTAATGTATTTCAGCCCCCACTTTCTCAGGCATTATCAAATACCTCTCAGTCTTCCTACTCAAAGTACTATCAGCAACCAGCAGTCACAACTGTTAGGAATTATTGTATCAGAATTTCTTATATTAATCGCGACTTCCTATACTTACACCCCAGCTTCTTCTGTATAACCAACTTCTTTAAAATGTTGGCGTTGTTGACACAAGTGACTTAAGAATTCTGTCCTCCTATATTCCCACACTGTTTGTGATTTCTGGAGTACTTTCTCTGCTTGCAAGCAACTGCTATCAAACCAGGTATTAACAGTAATATGTATTGCAGGGTTAATTAAACCTTAACAAATCAAATGTATGTACTAAAGCAGCATACTACAAAAGCCAAAAAAGGGTCTCATATAAAGTTCAAATCTACTGTAAAACATGAGAATGTATAAAGGGCCGATATGCCTATATAAGAAAACGAGATGCCAATGAAAACAAGTCCACTTATAAGAATCGATTATATGCATAATGACAACTGTCATAGTTTACCTAAAGAAAACCTAACAAGACCTAAAAAATGGATCAAAATTTGCACTGAAAGACAGAATGAACCCGATACAAAAAACGTGTTTAGCATGAAAAGTTGATTTGTAATGTATTTTATCTAACAATACCTAAAAAATGATGCAGCAATGGCACGAGGGAGGACATGCGCTACTTTGGCAAACTTCAAAGCAAAGTCTCAAGTGTTTGCTAGATCCCTCCTTGTCCAGGCCAGACCCCAGACACACACCAGGGGGTCGGAGACCGCATTGTGTGAGGGCAGGCACAGTCCTTTCAGGTGTGAACGACCACTCCGCCCTCCCCTCTAGCTCAGATGGCTCATCAGGATATGCAGGCTACACCCTGCCCCCTTTTGTGTCACTGTCTAGAGAGGTGCAAAACAGCCCAACTGTCAAACTGACCGAGACAGACAATCCACAAACAGGCAGAGTCACAGAATGGTTTAAGCAAGAAAATGCCTACTTTCTAAAAGTGGCATTTTCAAACAGACAGAAAATGCATTTTGAAATTGTGAGTTCAGAGACTCTAAACTCCACATTATATCTTCTCTCAAGGGGAATCTGTAAATTAAGGATTTCTAAAGGAAGCCCCCATGTTAACATATGAGAGAGAGAGGCCTTGCACAGTGAAAACAGAATTTGGAAGTATCTCACTGTTAGGACACATAAAACACAATTAGGATATGTCCCACCTTAAACATACATTAAACCCTGCCCCTGGGGCCACCCAGGGCCTACCTTAGGGGTGCCTGACGTAGTAAAAGGGAAGGTTTCGGTCTGGCAAGTGGGTACACTTGCCAAGTCGAATTGGCAGTTTAAAACTGCACACACAGACGGCAGTGGCAGGTCTGAGCCATGTTTACAGGGCTACTTATGTTGGTGGCACAATCAGTGCTGCAGGCCCTTTAGTAGCATTTGATTTACATGCCCTGGGCACCTCTGGTACACTTTACTAGGGACTTTCCAGTAAATCAAATATGCCAATCATTGATAAACCAATCAACGGTACAATTTACCTAGGGAGCACTTGCACTTTAGCACTGATTAGCAGTGGTAATGTGCACAGAGACAACAAACCAGCAGAAACAGTCCTGAACAAATAGGAGGAAGAAGGTAAAAGGTTTGGTGATAACCCTGCTAAAAGGGCCATTTCCAACAGACCCCAATCTACAGGCAGCGGCAGATTTATCGGAAGCTGCTAAGGCGCTGGATTATATAGCACAGGAGTATATGTTTGGCATTATGCCCCCTATGGGCATGCTTGGGGCATTTCAATCAATGTATATGCCTTCTTTTTACAGAGCAGGTGGCATGAGTGCGAGTCAATGGTGCCCGAGACCCTCATGTGCACTTTCTCCTGTGATTTGGGAATACGTTAAATTTGAGTATTACTCTGGCCTATGTATTAACTGGACGAAATGTGTTATAATCCTGCTCACAAATGACACTAATCAGTGCCCACTTGACTTTCCGCTTATGTGATATTACCTAAATTCCTGTACCCATTTGTTAACATACCCATTACTCTGCTAGCGTGTTTCTTCCAGAAATTAAGGCCACACTTGCTTAAGATGATCTCGGTGGGCAAGCAACCAAGAATCAGATGGGATATACTCACCTTATCATATGATGGTGGGGAAGGCGGGGGCAGTACCCCTAAAAAATGTTCTTTATTATCTCGGCACACAAGCACATTTTGCCCACTATTGGTATGTAGCAAATAACTACATGCCACACACTGCAGTGGAGCATGATGATGCTCACCCCGTGCCACTTCCTGTGATCATAGCACACAGACAAGAAAGGATCCCACAAATTGAGATTAACACAATAGAACCCACATTCACAGCTTGGCAGCCACTAGGAGAACTAGTGGGGAAACTTCCACTGTACACTCCAGCATTGCCGCTACAACACCATCCTGTAATCCATCACACAAGAAGAACAAGCATTTACAATCCAACGGGTCTCACATTTCTCCGAGTTAGCGCTATTACCAGTTGTAAACTCCCTACCGGACTTTTCTTGCCACATTAAATGAAAAAAAAGAAGAAAAGAAAAAAAAAAAGAGTGTGGTCGCGCTGCTACAGTTCACTCGTAGTGAAACCTATTGGCAGACGTGCAATTAACTATGTAACAGGGTCGATGTCATGCAAAGCGCTCGACTTCTGCCAAGCGAGATCCCGCTGCGAAAAAAGATAAAAAGTAGTCCACAAACCGGACGGAAAACAGCGAGCCTTGTATGTTTTCAGTATTTGGTTGCTGCGCTCAAGGAGGGCTAACCACCGGAAAAGCCATGACGTATGCATGCCTTCCACTAATGAAAGCAAGCAGATTTTAAAAGGCAAGTCCGCAAACCAATGAAAGAAACTGACATGACATGGACGGGGCTCCGAGCCCTTTTCTAAATACTAAAGCGTCTCGCAAGCGATACGCATGCGCAAGCGCATACTAGACCCTAAAAAGCACTTCAAATACTTACCACGGTGGGCTTAAACACAATGGGAAGTGTTTACCTTAAAGTCACTTATGTTGCCCTTTGAGGAACTTGTGCGATCAGGGCCACACTACTACTGACGTTCATATATTATCAGCTTTGGGTAGTTCTGCGGGCTCTCTACCATCAGTTCCCATAGGTCCCTTCTACTATCATTACGTTACAGGTCCTCCACACTAGCCCGACATGACAAAATTTAGCTAAGCCCTATAATGCAGATCTGGAGGATAAGCGAGTGACCACGGCAAAAGCCCTAGAGAGCTGAAATACAATACTTCTCCATTCTACTGGGGAGACTGAGTGGAAATTCTGGTGGGCGCAACAACACACACTCACTTCCAAATGCAATTTGAGATTAATTAATTTTACATTTATGCACCAAACATATTACACTCCTCTCAAACTCTGCAAATCTGGGGTTTGGGAAGATGCAAATTGTGTATGTTGTGGGGCACTAGAGGCAGATTTTACACACCTAGCCTGGCAGTTTGCTTCAGTTATGCAATACTGGACTCAAGTTACAGAGACTAAGAGAAATGGTGATTGAGCCAGTTCCCTGAGACCATGTGATTTGTTTACTGGGGGTGGACGCAGATCTTCAGCCTGCTAAACGAAGAGCTGTGTGGGTGGCTTCGTTCTTGGCAAAAAGAAGGGTGACTTCACTGGGATAGTAGGGTCAAACCCATCAAGAAAACTGGATATCTGATATGACGTACTGCAGATCCCAACTGGAATTCTATGCACAGGAACTGCTGGGACCTTCTAGGCCCATGGACATATGGGGACCTTTGGCAGCATATCTACTATGAATGCCAGAGGAACTCTAAGAGCTACTGCTGCTGCGGAGAGTGGGGTATGTGTGCCTCTTAAGGTTGCTGTGTTTTATCATAAGATCATGGTCTGCATGTTTTTTTTTTACCTGACACACGGGTATGTTGGAGGGACGGGTGAGTGAGTGTGCATGACTTATTGTGTTACTTGGCAAATATTGATTAACAAAAAAAAAAAAAAGAAGACATTGGTCAACTCTGTAGACTTCACTCTGATAATTTGCCACCAACAGCTGATGCCAGAGCTCTTTGAGAATAAATAGGCTGCAAAATATGCAGGGAGGCATTCCCAATCATTTATATTATATAGATAAAACAAGCATTGGCAAAGCCAATAAGTCACACCTATGCAAGAGCTATTGGCTTTGCCAATGTGCCTTAGCCATGTTGTACACCAACATGGCTGCTGTTCAGCATGGCTCAACTTTAGTTGCATAGAGAAGAGTGGGGTGAAGAGTTATAGTAAAACAGCGAAGAGTGGAGTCGAGTGTTGTAGAGTGGAGTGGCAGAGACTGTCACGCATTGGAGTGGCATAGTGTGGAGTTGCACAGAGAGACATACACTGGAGTGACAGAGTGGACTGCTGTAGAGTGCATTGCCGTAGAGTGTTGCAGAGTATAGTGGCATTGATTGCAGTGGCGTTGAATTCAGCGACTTACAATGGAGTGTTGTAGATTAGAGTGGTGCATTGTAAAGTGGCGCAGAGTGGAATCGATTGGCATAGGGTACAGTGGCCTAGAGTGCAGAGTAAATTCGAGTGGCATACAGTGCAGTAGATAAAGTGGTGCAGAGTAGAGTAGCATAAAGTGATGTACAGTATAGTGCCATAGAGTGCAGTGGCGTAGAGTAGAGTGGCATAGAGGTCAGTGGCACAGAGTGCAGTGCTGCAGAGTAGAGTGCTAGAGTGTAGAGTGAAGTAGAGTGGCATAGTGCAGTTGCATAGAGTACAGCGATGCAGAATAGATTGCAGCTGCGTACAGTGCAGTGACAAAGTGAAGTTGTGTTGAGTGCATTGGCGTACAGTGCACTGGTTGGGAGTACAGTGGCATGGAGTGAGGTGGCTGAGTGAAGTGGCACCAAGTAACGTGGCGCAGGGTGTAGTGGCGGAGAGTAGATTGTTTCAGAGTGGAGTGAAGTGGCTTACAGTGCAGTGGTGCAGAGTAGAGTGCAGTTGCATAATGGAATAGAGTAAAGTGGTGCTGAGGGCTGTGGCATAGAGTGCAGTGGTGCAGAGTACATTGGAGAGGCCTACAGTGGATTGATGTGGAGTGCAAGAGCATAGAATTGAGTGTTACAGAGTGAAGTGCACTGGCAGAGTGCAGTGGCGCAGAGTGGATTTGTGCAGAGCAGATTGGTGTGGGCTAGAATGGTGTACAGTGCAAAGAGTGCGGTGGTGTAGAGTAGAGTGGCAAAGACTGCATTGGCACAGAGCAGAGTGGTATAGGGTAGAGTAGAGAGGTGTAGCATGAAGTGGCCTAGAATGGGGTGGTGCAGACTGCACTAGCATGGAGTAGTGTAAAGTGGAGTGATTCCGAGTAGAATGGAGTGGCGTACAGTGTAGTATTCATGGTGTAGGAGCACACTGGCATTACAGACAACACATTTTCAATTGAAATGACCATTACATTTGCACAGACGTACAGTTTTACTAATAAAACTATACAGTGCACAGACAAATTGTATGACCTAGTGTAATGATTTTTTATCACATTAAAGTATTTGTTTCCAATACACTTCACTAAACAAAATATGTGCTTTGCGTTTGTAATTCTGATAAACTATTTCATAATGTAACAGTTCATTTAAATGTGGACGTGTGCTAGAAAAAAAAAATATTTCCTACCCCCAGTAGCCAGAAAGATTGTCACATAAATCCTTTCACTATGAAGTCAGAGAAAGAAAAGTAAACAAATGCCCTCGGAAGACAGCGCCGACAGCGCCTGACATCTGACCTTGGTCGCTGAATGCACAGCAGATGTGGCGAGATAAGAACAAGATTTACAGAAAGGGAGCACTCAGAAGGATACTGCAAATAAGGTTTAGGCAAAAGAAGGTAGAAACTGAAGCTGCACAGTCTAAAACTAAGCCAGAAAATGGAAAGCAAGAAAATGTGAATTACAAACCACAAATTGGGAAGCAACAGCCAGAATGCATTCCTAGGCTAGTTTTCTGAATGTCCACAAGATGCCTTTAGCAAACCAGACAGCTGTGCTGTCTAGCAGACAGCGAACTAAAAAGGTTTCTCACCAATAACATCAATTTAAAAAGCAGGCTACAATGTAAAAAGGTCTCTGACCAACAACATAAATTTAAAACAATCAGCAATTGTCCAAATTTTTTTTTTTTAAAAAGCACACACACACATTCACACTGGTTCTAGTAAAACCAAAAGTACAAAATTGTTAATCGCAGTGATATGGCACATCTAGAACAGATTACATTTAAATTAGATATTTTGTTGCCCCAAGTTGCCATGCTATAGGTGGGAAGTTATGACATAATGTCAGAGACCACAAGCAACAATCAAATGCTTGAGGCATGCTTACTTTATACAGAAGATCCAAAGCAGTAAAACTAGAAGAAAGATTTGTAGACTTGGCTACACTAATATCTAAACCGCACATAGCCATATCCTGAAGTCTGCACAAGCCCGACTGGATAAGAGAACTGATAAAATCAGTTGATGCAAAAAGTGACAACAGAACTGTGCTACAGAGGCATTCTGTGGGCCAGACAAGGGAACACTCTTGGGCGTAATGGTACTTGTACTGAAGAGCAAAAACAATGATAGAACTTACCTAGTCAGGGTGCACCAGACAGCAATCTAGCATAAGAGGAAGGGTTTACTTTGTTCTCCTTGTAATCCACCCACCAAAGACATTCACATCATTATCTCCACTCAATCACTTGAAGTGCAGGCACTACGGTGAGCCCCTTCAAGAATATGGCCTGACTGCTGACCCACCAGCAACCGCTGAATGTAACCTTAGCTATGAGTTTATAAAGTTGCCCCAACATGCCATAAATACGATGAGTGATTTGACCCACTGGTGTCCAAACCACGTGCTTTGCTGCCAATCTCAAGATATTGAATAGTTATTACTTGTTAAAAATGTATATATTATATGGTGCAATATGCTACAAACTGAATAGGAGCATAAATAGAGTGTACGTACTAGTTGCAAAAATCAATTCATTTTAAACATTTAGGTTCTTTCCAACTTACCTATGACAAGTTGGAAACGAGATAAATGTACTAATTACTGTGGTGGATCCCAACAAAAACTTCACGATGAAGATTCATGAACTGTTCTATAATCATTTTAAATGAATAGTAATCACAACAGTTACCTGTGTTCTACAATCAGAGCTGGGCAGATAGGTAAAATGTGCTCTAAATGTTTCTGTTGATAAATTACATAATATATATTTCATTTTAAGTTGGGGTTTTAACCATCTACCATCAGACCTTGAGGGAGTGCGTCGACCTAAACCTTAAGAAATGCATTTTAACAATAGTTTCCACATTGGTCCTCAGTAGACCCGGGCCACAAAAGAGGGTTAATTGTGGTGATCTTGAGATGCCTATGATATGAACTGAGCTCAACTGACAGCCCATGTGGTCAGTGTCTCCTATTCCCTGTGTAGATTTCTTCTTTCCCTTCCTTGAAGCACGTTTAGCTCTCTCTTCCACAGTTGACTTCGCCCTCTTTTTTATGTCACCCTCTGTCATCATTCGTCAATTTCCATCCACTCCTTTTTTTATACTCGGCTCTCTCTCTTTTGTGTCTCCTAGGTGTGTTTTTATTGCCACTTTTTCTCCTCGTGTTGACCCATCCCATCGCCCCCCACACTTTTCTTTCTGTGTTGTGTCCCTATGCCCACTCTTGCCAGTCTGTTGTCCTTTCTTTGTCACTTAGTCCTCTTTGTTGAGCCTCCTCCGTTACTTTATGTACGTCTTAGTCCTAATCAAATCAAATCAAATCATTAACATTTATAAAGCGCGCTACTCACCCGTGCGGGTCTCAAGGCGCTAGGGGGGAAAGGGGGGGTTATCGCTGCTCGAACAGCCAAGTCTTTAGGAGTCTCCGGAAAGCGGAGTGGTCCTGGGTGGTCCTGAGGCTGGTGGGGAGGGAGTTCCAGGTCTTGGCCGCCAGGAAGGAGAAAGATATCCCACCCGCCGTGGAGCGGCGGGTGCGAGGGACGGCAGCAAGTGCGAGGCCAGCGGAGCGGAGGGGGCGGGTGGGGACGTAGAAGCTGAGGCGTCTGTTGAGGTATTCCGGTCCCTTGTTGTGGAGGGCTTTGTGTGCGTGGGTGAGAAGACGGAAGGTGATCCTTTTGCTGACTGGGAGCCAATGCAGGTGTCTCAGGTGTGCGGAGATGTGGCTGTTGCGGGGTACGTGGAGGATGAGGCGGGCCGAGGCGTTTTGGATGCGTTGCAGGCGGTTTTGGAGTTTGGCTGTGGTCCCGGCGTAGAGGGTGTTGCCGTAGTCCAGGCGGCTCGTGACGAGGGCGTGGGTCACGGTTTTTCTGGTGTCGGCGGGGATCCAGCGGAAGATCTTACGGAGCATGCGGAGAGTGAGGAAGCAGGCGGAGGACACGGCGTTGACTTGCTTGGTCATGGTGAGAAGAGGGTCCAAGATGAAGCCGAGGTTGCGGGCGTGGTCTGCGGGGGTCGGTGCGGTGCCGAGGGCCGTGGGCCACCAGGAGTCGTCCCAGGCGGACGGGGTGTTGCCGAGGATGAGGACTTCCGTTTTTTCAGAGTTCAGCTTTAGGCGGCTGAGCCTCATCCAATCTGCGACGTCCTTCATACCCTCTTGTAGGTTGGTCTTGGCGCTGGCGGGGTCCTTGGTGAGGGAGAGTACAAGTTGGGTGTCGTCGGCGTAGGAGGTGATGATGATGTCGTGCTTGCGTACGATGTCGGCGAGGGGGCTCATGTAGACATTGAAGAGTGTCGGGCTGAGCGATGAGCCTTGAGGTACGCCGCAGATGATCTTGGTGGGTTCTGAGCGAAACGGAGGGAGGTAAACTCTTTGGGAGCGGTTAGCGAGGAAGGAGGCGATCCAGTCCAGGGCCTGGCCTTGGATCCCGGTGGAGCGTAGGCGGGTGATTAGGGTGCGGTGACAGACGGTGTCAAAGGCAGCCGAGAGGTCGAGGAGAATGAGGGCGACTGTTTCACCGTTGTCCATCAGGGTTCTGATGTCGTCTGTGACTGAGATGAGGGCGGTTTCCGTGCTGTGGTTGGTTCGGAATCCGGTTTGTGAAGGGTCGAGCAGGTTGTTGTCTTCCAGGAAGGTGGTCAGCTGTTTGTTGACGGTCTTTTCTATTACCTTGGCTGGGAAAGGTAGAAGAGAGATGGGGCGGAAGTTTTTCAGGTCGCTTGGGTCAGCCGTAGGTTTCTTTAGTAGGGCGTTGACTTCAGCGTGCTTCCAGCATTCGGGGAAGGTAGCAGAAGAAAAAGAAGAGTTGATGACGGTCTGGAGGTGCGGGGCGATGATGTCGTCGGCTTTGTTAAAGATGAAGTGCGGGCAGGGGTCCGAAGGGGCGCCGGAGTGGATAGAGTTCATGATGGATTTGGTTTCTTCCGTGTTGATGTGGGTCCAGTTGTTGAGGGTGATGTCCGGGGAAGCGGGTTCAGTGGTGTATGGTTGGGTCTGGTGTCCGAAGCTGTCGTGGAGGTCGCTGATCTTGCGATGGAAGAAAGTGGCGAGGGATTCGCACAAATCCTGTGAGGGCGTGACGGCGTTGGCGCTGGCGCTGGGGTTGGAGAACTCTTTGACGATGCTGAAGAGTTCTCTGCTGTTGTGGCTGTTTTTGTCTAGTCTGTCGGTGAAAAAGTTCCTTTTGGCAGTGCGGATCAGGTGGTGGTGTTCGCGTGTAGCGTTCTTGAGGGCGGTCATGTTGTCAGCGGTGTGGTCCTTGCGCCAGGCCTTCTCAAGGGCACGACAAGTTTTCTTTGATTCTTTGAGGGTGTCAGAGAACCAGAGAGGTTTTTTGGTGTTGGTCTGTCGATGCGTGCGTTTGAGGGGAGCAAGGTTGTCAGCGCAGTTGGAGATCCAGTTTGTGAGGTTGAGAGCTGCGTCGTTGGGGTCGGTGGTGAGGGTGGGTTGGTTGGCGGCGAGAGCGGAGAAGAGTTGCTCTTCAGGGATCTTGTTCCACTGTCGATGAGGGATGGGTTGAGTGCGGAGGTGGGAGGTCTCGCGTCGGAATGTGAAGTGGACGCAGCTGTGGTCGGTCCAGTGTAGGGCAGAGGTGTGGCTGAAGAAGACGTGTTTGCTGGCGGAGAAGATAGGGTCGAGCGTGTGTCCGGCGATGTGGGTGGCGGTGTTCACCAGTTGTTTGAGGCCGAGGTTGGCGAGGTTGTCGAGCAGGGTGGTGGTGTTGGGGTCGTTGTTTTGTTCCAGATGGAAGTTGAGGTCACCTAGGAGGATGTAGTCCGGTGAGGCGAGGGCGTGCGGGGAGATGAAGTCGGCGATGGCGTCGCTGAAAGAGGCGCGAGGTCCGGGAGGACGGTAGACGAGGGATCCTCTGAGGGTGGTCCTTGGGTCGGTGCGAATCTGAAAATGCAGGTGTTCAGCGGCGAGGGGGGGGTCTTCGGTGGAGGTGGTGACGCTGATGGAGTCTTTGAAGATGATGGCGACACCTCCTCCTACTTGGTTGGTGCGGTCTTTTCTGGAGATCTTGTAGCCTTCGGGGATGGCGGTAGCGATGTCTGGAGCAGAGGAGGCGTTCATCCATGTCTCCGTGATGAAGGCGACGTCCGGGGCTGTGGAGTCCAGGAGGTCCCAAAGTTCAACGGCGTGCTTGTGGACGGAACGAGCGTTGATCAGGATGCACTTGAGGTGGTTGATGGCGCGTGGGCTTGTGGTCGTGGTAGTTGCGTGGTGGAAGATGCGTTTGCAGGAGTTGCAGGCGAAGGGTCCATGGGTGCGTTTGGGGTGAGCTAGGAAGCAGGTTTTGGAGCGCCCTGGGCTGAGGGCGTGGAGGGTGGTGGGGTCGTAGCGGATCAGCGGGGCTTGGGGGAGCTGGGGACCAGGGGTCGTGGCGCTGGGCGCGGGCCAGGCGCGGACGGGCGCAGATGGGCACAGACGGGCGCAGACGGGCTTGCCTCTGGCGCGCCAGCGGCGTGCCCGCTGCGCGGCCGCGCAGCGGCCGCCATAAGAGGTAGGAGGGGGGGGGAGGGGTCAGCTGGGGGCGAATGGGAGCTGGGGGGCGGGGGCGTGCAGGAGGTCGCGGCGGGAAAGCGCGAGGGAGGGGGGGGGACAGGTAGAGTGAGAGGAGCTGGGGGAGGGGGTTTAGGGTGGAGGAGGGTGAGTGTTAGGAGGTTTGGAGATTAGGGAGAGAGATAGGAGTAGGGTTGTGAAGATAGGGGAGGGGGGGTTGTAGAGGTGGGTGAGGGAGAGAGGTAGAGTGAGAGGATAGGGAGATAGGTAGTAGAGGGGGTGGCGGGAGGGGGGGAGAGATAGAGAAATAGATAGAGAAAATAGATAGAGAAGTCGATAGATAGGGAAATAGATAGATAGACAGATAGGTAGGTAGGAGGAGGTGGAGAGTGGGGGAGTTAGATAGTGAGATAGGGAGCTAGAGAGATAGGAAGATAGGAGGAGTGAGGGAGGTAGATAGCGAACGGGTTAGCTAGGGGTGAGAGAGGGGGAGGCGAGTGAGGGAGGGGGATGAGGAAGGAGCAGGAGGGCAGGCTCGGGGGAAGAAGACGGAGGAGGTAGAAGAGCCGAAGACAGGAGAACAGAAGACAGAAGAACAGAAGACAGAAGACCGGAAGAGCAGAAGAGCAGAAGAGCAGAAGAGCAGAAGAGCAGAAGAGCAGAAGATCGGAAGAGCAGAAGAACAGAGAAGAACAGAGAAGAACAGAGAAGAACAGAGAAGAACAGAGAAGAACAGAGAAGAACAGAGAAGAACAGAGAAGAAGAACACAGAAGCACCGAGAAGAACAGAGAAGAAGAACACAGAAGACCGGAAGAACACAGAAGAACAGAAGGGAAGAACAGAAGAACACAGAAGAAGATTGCAGAGGGGGAGCGAGGAGGAAGAGACAGAGAGGAGGAAAAGAAGCAGGAGCAGGAGAGAAGGTGAGTGGCGCGGGTACTTACTCCTCTTAAAACAATGCCAGGATGACAGTAATACCTGCAACCAAGCTACTATGAAAAGCACAGATTTCAGATCACTCCATGTAACATGCGTTCTCGTACTGAACGCTACCATTAATGAAACCAGCTAAACTTGGCACTAGTTTTTTTTAGCACGGTTAAAAAAAAAAAAAAAACACACACAGGTACAGCACTGTATCATTGTGTTCTTGTGGGCATGCAGCCATTTATTAACCTTTAAATAATTATCTGATATCAACGTGAACATTTATGTCATGGCTTGAAATCATGTTGTGCATATACAAACGACTAAAAGCTGAAAATGGATTCGAAAACAGATGATTTTTTAATTGAAATTAACTGTCAAATCTCTGCAAGGCTTTACATACAAGAATGGGAGAAGGGAAACTATTAGGGGTTTCAGGATGGTGACATAATACACTGTTGTAGGAAGTTGGCTCTGTATGTGCTATTTCAAAGTAAGGAATAGCATGCACAGAGTCCAAGGGTTCCCCTTAGAGGTAAAATAGTGGTAAAAAGAGATAATACTAATGCTCTATTTTGTGGTAGTGTGGTCGAGCAGTAGGCTTATCCAAGGAGTAGTGTTAAGCATTTGTTGTACATACACATAGACAATAAATGAGGTACACACACTCAGAGACAAATCCAGCCAATAGGTTTTTATATAGAAAAATATCTTTTCTTAGTTTATTTTAAGAACCACAGGTTCAAATTCTACATGTAATAGCTCATTCGAAAGGTATTGCAGGTAAGTACTTTAGGAACTTCAAATCATCAAAATTGCATGTATACTTTTCAAGTTATTCACAAATAGCTGTTTTAAAAGTAGACACTTAGTGCAATTTTCACAGTTCCTAGGGGAGGTAAGTATTTGTTAGTTTTACCAGGTAAGTAAGACACTTACAGGGTTCAGTTCTTGGTCCAAGGTAGCCCACCGTTGGGGGTTCAGAGCAACCCCAAAGTCACCACACCAGCAGCTCAGGGCCGGTCAGGTGCAGAGTTCAAAGTGGTGCCCAAAACACATAGGCTAGAATGGAGAGAAGGGGGTGCCCCGGTTCCGGTCTGCTTGCAGGTAAGTACCCGCGTCTTCGGAGGGCAGACCAGGGGGGTTTTGTAGGGCACCGGGGGGGACACAAGTCCACACAGAAATTTCACCCTCAGCGGCGCGGGGGCGGCCGGGTGCAGTGTAGAAACAAGCGTCGGGCTCGCAATGTTAGTCTATGAGAGATCTCGGGATCTCTTCAGCGCTGCAGGCAGGCAAGGGGGGGGTTCCTCGGGGAAACCTCCACTTGGGCAAGGGAGAGGGACTCCTGGGGGTCACTTCTCCAGTGAAAGTCCGGTCCTTCAGGTCCTGGGGGCTGCGGGTGCAGGGTCTCTCCCAGGCGTCGGGACTTTAGGTTCAAAGAGTCGCGGTCAGGGGAAGCCTCGGGATTCCCTCTGCAGGCGGCGCTGTGGGGGCTCAGGGGGGACAGGTTTTGGTACTCACAGTATCAGAGTAGTCCTGGGGTCCCTCCTGAGGCGTCGGATCTCCACCAGCCGAGTCGGGGTCGCCGGGTGCAGTGTTGCAAGTCTCACGCTTCTTGCGGGGAGCTTGCAGGGTTCTTTAAAGCTGCTGGAAACAAAGTTGCAGCTTTTCTTGGAGCAGGTCCGCTGTCCTCGGGAGTTTCTTGTCTTTTCGAAGCAGGGGCAGTCCTCAGAGGATGTCGAGGTCGCTGGTCCCTTTGGAAGGCGTCGCTGGAGCAGGATCTTTGGAAGGCAGGAGACAGGCCGGTGAGTTTCTGGAGCCAAGGCAGTTGTCGTCTTCTGGTCTTCCGCTGCAGGGGTTTTCAGCTGGGCAGTCCTTCTTCTTGTAGTTGCAGGAATCTAATTTTCTAGGGTTCAGGGTAGCCCTTAAATACTAAATTTAAGGGCGTGTTTTAGGTCTGGGGGGTTAGTAGCCAATGGCTACTAGCCCTGAGGGTGGGTACACCCTCTTTGTGCCTCCTCCCAAGGGGAGGGGGTCACAATCCTAACCCTATTGGGGGAATCCTCCATCTGCAAGATGGAGGATTTCTAAAAGTTAGAGTCACTTCAGCTCAGGACACCTTAGGGGCTGTCCTGACTGGCCAGTGACTCCTCCTTGTTGCTTTCTTTGTTCCCTCCAGCCTTGCCGCCAAAAGTGGGGGCCGTGGCCGGAGGGGGCGGGCAACTCCACTAAGCTGGAGTGCCCTGCTGGGCTGGGACAAAGGGGTGAGCCTTTGAGGCTCACCGCCAGGTGTCACAGCTCCTGCCTGGGGGAGGTGTTAGCATCTCCACCCAGTGCAGGCTTTGTTACTGGCCTCAGAGTGACAAAGGCACTCTCCCCATGGGGCCAGCAACATGTCTCTGGTGTGGCAGGCTGCTGGAACTAGTCAGCCTACACAGACAGTCGGTTAAGTTTCAGGGGGCACCTCTAAGGTGCCCTCTGGGGTGTGTTTTGCAATAAAATGTACACTGGCATCAGTGTGCATTTATGGTGCTGAGAAGTTTGATACCAAACTTCCCAGTTTTCAGTGTAGCCATTATGGTGCTGTGGAGTTCGTGTAAAACAGACTCCCAGACCATATACTCTTATGGCTACCCTGCACTTACAATGTCTAAGGTTTTGCTTAGACACTGTAGGGGCACAGTGCTCATGCACTGGTACCCTCACCTATGGTATAGTGCACCCTGCCTTAGGGCTGTAAGGCCTGCTAGAGGGGTGTCTTACCTATACTGCATAGGCAGTGAGAGGCTGGCATGGCACCCTGAGGGGAGTGCCATGTCGACTTACTCATTTTGTTCTCACTAGCACACACAGGCTTGTAAGCAGTGTGTCTGTGCTGAGTGAGGGGTCTCTAGGGTGGCATAAGACATGCTGCAGCCCTTAGAGACCTTTCTTGGCATCAGGGCCCTTGGTACTAGAAGTACCAGTTACAAGGGACTTATCTGAATGCCAGGGTGTGCCAATTGTGGATACAATGGTACATTTTAGGTGAAGGAACACTGGTGCTGGGGCCTGGTTAGCAGGGTCCCAGCACACTTCTCAGTCAAGTCAGCATCAGTATCAGGCAAAAAGTGGGGGGTAACTGCAACAGGGAGCCATTTCTTTACACAAGCCCCCCCCAGCCTACAGGCCAGGAGACTCAGCCCAAGCTGGGAGAGTCTTCCTAGTCTGTCAGGCGAGGAAGAGTAGGAGAAATAGGCTGGTTAGTTGCAGGGCCTACTCTGCCTTACATCCTTCTGTTCAGGTCATTCCCTTTGGGGAACTGACCCACTTCCACAGTGATAGGACCTAGTCTGAATTGCCTCTTGTCTGCCTCTTCAATGTCTCCACCCATTCTTTCTATTTTGGTCTTAGAGGTATCCACCTCTGCTAACCTTATCTTGGCCAGGGTTACCCCTAGCTTACCCAGAGAGGTTACCCAGAGCTGGAGTAACCCCACCATGACCAATAGGGTCAGGGGGCCTAACTTGCTACTTGGCATGGGGTCAGACCACCATGCTAAGGATAGTGCAGCCATAAAGGCTAACACCCAGCAGAGGCCACTGACAGCTGTCAGTGCCCAGAACCACACCTTTAGCTCTTCACCTAAAAGGGAAGGGGCTAAGTTACAGGCCTCTTTGGGTTCAGGTTGCCTGTCTGCTGTATTAGAGTGGGGGGTTACCACATCTTGTAGTAAACACCCTTCTTCCACTCTTTCTTCTGTTAGCTGAGGAGCCACCCACTCAGGTTTAACAGTTGCCTGACTAGCCAGGACTTCTTGTGGGTCAGGTTGGACTTTATCAGGACCATTTTTGGAGTTCTCCCCTACTGGAGCAGAATCTCCTTGGCTTGCTGTAACCTTGGCTAAAGGTTGTCCACCCTTCCTACTCTGTTTTCTTTTCTTCTTCTTCTGGTGCCTGCTTGCATTTACTGCAGAGGCAGGACTTCCAGAATCCTTGGGAGAGGACTGGCACTGGACCAGTTCCTCTCTTGGGCTCTGACTAACCTCTGGGTAGTCATTTCCAAGGAGACAATCAAGGGGGAGGTCTGTACTGACTACTACCCTTCTCCAGCTAAGAGTGCCACCCACTTCTATGGGTACTAAAGCCACAGGCCTCTTAGTGACCCTGTCTAGGCTAACTCTTACCCTGGCAGTCTCACCTGGGATGTACTGGTTTGAGAGCACCAGCTTGTCATGCACAATAGTGTGACTGGCACAAGTGTCTCTCAGGGCAGTGGTTGGGATTCCATTCACCAGTAGGTGGTGGAAGTGTCTACTTCCCTCTGGAATCTCCAACTCACCTGTTGGGCCCTGTTTCCAGTTGAAGGCTATGAAGACCTCCTCATCTGAGGAGTCATCTCCCATGGCTACACTGGTTACCCCTGGAATTTTGTTCTGGGGTTTGTTTTTGGGACAAGAAGTGTCCTTGGTGTGGTGCCCAGACTGTTTACAGTTGTGGCACCATGCCTTAGTGGCATCCCAGTTCTTACCCTGGTACCCACCTTTGTTTTGGGTTGTGTCTTGGGGCCCACCCACCTGTTCTGGTTTTTGGGGGCCTACAGAGGACTCTTTTTCTTTGTTTCTAGTGTCACCCACTTTCTCCTGGGGAGTTTTTGTAACCCCTTTCTTTTGGTCACCCCCAGTGGAAGTTTTGGTTACTCTAGTCTTGACCCAGTGGTCTGCCTTCTTTCCCAATTCTTGGGGAGAAATTGGACCTAGGTCTACCAGATACTGATGCAACTTTTCATTGAAGCAGTTACTTAAAATGTGTTCTTTCATAAACAAATTATAAAGCCCAACATAGTCACACACTTCATTTCCAGTTAACCAACCATCTAGTGTTTTTACTGAGTAGTCTACAAAATCAACCCAGGTCTGGCTCGAGGATTTTTGAGCCCCCCTGAATCTAATTCTATACTCCTCAGTGGAGAATCCAAAGCCCTCAATCAGGGTACCCTTCATGAGGTCATAAGATTCTGCATCTTTTCCAGAGAGTGTGAGGAGTCTATCCCTACACTTTCCAGTGAACATTTCCCAAAGGAGAGCACCCCAGTGAGATCTGTTCACTTTTCTGGTTACACAAGCCCTCTCAAAAGCTGTGAACCATTTGGTGATGTCATCACCATCTTCATATTTTGTTACAATCCCTTTGGGGATTTTTAGGATGTCAGGAGAATCTCTGACCCTATTTAAGTTGCTGCCACCATTGATGGGACCTAGGCCCATCTCTTTTCTTTCCCTTTCTATGGCTAGGATCTGTCTTTCCAAAGCCAATCTTTTGGCCATCCTGGCTAACTGGATGTCCTCTTCACTGGGGCTATCCTCAGTGATTTCAGAGGTGTTGGTCTCTCCTGTGAGGGAACCAGCATCTCTGACTATTATTTTAGGAATCAGGGTTTGAGGGACCCTGTCCTCCCTAGATAGGACTGGTAGGGGGGAATTTTCCTCCAAGTCACTATCCTCTTCCTCTGAGTTGCCACCCTCAGAGGGGTTGGCCTTTTCAAACTCTGCCAAAAGCTCCTGGAGCTGTATTTTGGTAGGTTTGGGGCCCATTGTTATTTTCTTTATTTTACAGAGTGACCTTAGCTCCCTCATCTTAAGATGGAGGTAAGGTGTGGTGTCGAGTTCCACCACAGTCACATCTGTGCTAGACATTTTGCTTCTAAAAGTTGGAATACTTTTTAAGAATCTACAACTGGTTCTAGAATCTAATTTCAAACTTTTAACAAACTTTTAAACTCTAAAAGACAATGCTAAACAGGGACTTAACACACAAGGCCCTAGCAGGACTTTTAAGAATTTTAGAAAAATTTCAAATTGCAAAAATGAATTTCTAATGACAATTTTGGAATTTGTCGTGTGATCAGGTATTGGCTGAGTAGTCCAGCAAATGCAAAGTCTTGTACCCCACCGCTGATCCACCAATGTAGGAAGTTGGCTCTGTATGTGCTATTTCAAAGTAAGGAATAGCATGCACAGAGTCCAAGGGTTCCCCTTAGAGGTAAAATAGTGGTAAAAAGAGATAATACTAATGCTCTATTTTGTGGTAGTGTGGTCGAGCAGTAGGCTTATCCAAGGAGTAGTGTTAAGCATTTGTTGTACATACACATAGACAATAAATGAGGTACACACACTCAGAGACAAATCCAGCCAATAGGTTTTTATATAGAAAAATATCTTTTCTTAGTTTATTTTAAGAACCACAGGTTCAAATTCTACATGTAATAGCTCATTCGAAAGGTATTGCAGGTAAGTACTTTAGGAACTTCAAATCATCAAAATTGCATGTATACTTTTCAAGTTATTCACAAATAGCTGTTTTAAAAGTGGACACTTAGTGCAATTTTCACAGTTCCTAGGGGAGGTAAGTATTTGTTAGTTTTACCAGGTAAGTAAGACACTTACAGGGTTCAGTTCTTGGTCCAAGGTAGCCCACCGTTGGGGGTTCAGAGCAACCCCAAAGTCACCACACCAGCAGCTCAGGGCCGGTCAGGTGCAGAGTTCAAAGTGGTGCCCAAAACACATAGGCTAGAATGGAGAGAAGGGGGTGCCCCGGTTCCGGTCTGCTTGCAGGTAAGTACCCGCGTCTTCGGAGGGCAGACCAGGGGGGTTTTGTAGGGCACCGGGGGGGACACAAGTCCACACAGAAATTTCACCCTCAGCGGCGCGGGGGCGGCCGGGTGCAGTGTAGAAACAAGCGTCGGGCTCGCAATGTTAGTCTATGAGAGATCTCGGGATCTCTTCAGCGCTGCAGGCAGGCAAGGGGGGGGTTCCTCGGGGAAACCTCCACTTGGGCAAGGGAGAGGGACTCCTGGGGGTCACTTCTCCAGTGAAAGTCCGGTCCTTCAGGTCCTGGGGGCTGCGGGTGCAGGGTCTCTCCCAGGCGTCGGGACTTTAGGTTCAAAGAGTCGCGGTCAGGGGAAGCCTCGGGATTCCCTCTGCAGGCGGCGCTGTGGGGGCTCAGGGGGGACAGGTTTTGGTACTCACAGTATCAGAGTAGTCCTGGGGTCCCTCCTGAGGCGTCGGATCTCCACCAGCCGAGTCGGGGTCGCCGGGTGCAGTGTTGCAAGTCTCACGCTTCTTGCGGGGAGCTTGCAGGGTTCTTTAAAGCTGCTGGAAACAAAGTTGCAGCTTTTCTTGGAGCAGGTCCGCTGTCCTCGGGAGTTTCTTGTCTTTTCGAAGCAGGGGCAGTCCTCAGAGGATGTCGAGGTCGCTGGTCCCTTTGGAAGGCGTCGCTGGAGCAGGATCTTTGGAAGGCAGGAGACAGGCCGGTGAGTTTCTGGAGCCAAGGCAGTTGTCGTCTTCTGGTCTTCCGCTGCAGGGGTTTTCAGCTGGGCAGTCCTTCTTCTTGTAGTTGCAGGAATCTAATTTTCTAGGGTTCAGGGTAGCCCTTAAATACTAAATTTAAGGGCGTGTTTTAGGTCTGGGGGGTTAGTAGCCAATGGCTACTAGCCCTGAGGGTGGGTACACCCTCTTTGTGCCTCCTCCCAAGGGGAGGGGGTCACAATCCTAACCCTATTGGGGGAATCCTCCATCTGCAAGATGGAGGATTTCTAAAAGTTAGAGTCACTTCAGCTCAGGACACCTTAGGGGCTGTCCTGACTGGCCAGTGACTCCTCCTTGTTGCTTTCTTTGTTCCCTCCAGCCTTGCCGCCAAAAGTGGGGGCCGTGGCCGGAGGGGGCGGGCAACTCCACTAAGCTGGAGTGCCCTGCTGGGCTGGGACAAAGGGGTGAGCCTTTGAGGCTCACCGCCAGGTGTCACAGCTCCTGCCTGGGGGAGGTGTTAGCATCTCCACCCAGTGCAGGCTTTGTTACTGGCCTCAGAGTGACAAAGGCACTCTCCCCATGGGGCCAGCAACATGTCTCTGGTGTGGCAGGCTGCTGGAACTAGTCAGCCTACACAGACAGTCGGTTAAGTTTCAGGGGGCACCTCTAAGGTGCCCTCTGGGGTGTGTTTTGCAATAAAATGTACACTGGCATCAGTGTGCATTTATGGTGCTGAGAAGTTTGATACCAAACTTCCCAGTTTTCAGTGTAGCCATTATGGTGCTGTGGAGTTCGTGTAAAACAGACTCCCAGACCATATACTCTTATGGCTACCCTGCACTTACAATGTCTAAGGTTTTGCTTAGACACTGTAGGGGCACAGTGCTCATGCACTGGTACCCTCACCTATGGTATAGTGCACCCTGCCTTAGGGCTGTAAGGCCTGCTAGAGGGGTGTCTTACCTATACTGCATAGGCAGTGAGAGGCTGGCATGGCACCCTGAGGGGAGTGCCATGTCGACTTACTCATTTTGTTCTCACTAGCACACACAGGCTTGTAAGCAGTGTGTCTGTGCTGAGTGAGGGGTCTCTAGGGTGGCATAAGACATGCTGCAGCCCTTAGAGACCTTTCTTGGCATCAGGGCCCTTGGTACTAGAAGTACCAGTTACAAGGGACTTATCTGAATGCCAGGGTGTGCCAATTGTGGATACAATGGTACATTTTAGGTGAAGGAACACTGGTGCTGGGGCCTGGTTAGCAGGGTCCCAGCACACTTCTCAGTCAAGTCAGCATCAGTATCAGGCAAAAAGTGGGGGGTAACTGCAACAGGGAGCCATTTCTTTACAACTGTCAAGAACAGTACTGTCAGGGTGGGCCCTCAATAAAAAAATCTTTGGTGTATTCGCTGTCAATTGTAAAAAACAGTGAGAATTGGAACCGCTATTTCTTGAATAAAAACTACACCTGTCAACAGCAACAAAGCAGCAATTAGATGAAGTTCATCTGTACAATCAAACTATCACTGTGTCATTGTTTTGAGAAACATGAAATTAATTCAGCCTGACAAATAATATGAACTTTGAGTTATTAATAAAGGATTAAGAAGTAATTTGTCGGCATAGTATTTACTAAATCTGAACATGTATGCATTAACAACTGAAAATACGCTCTGGAAGGCAAATAGTAACAAAATGCATTTTTTTTAATGTACTTTGTGCATTCTCTCTCCTCTTCCCTGTCACTTTTGGTCCTCTTGTGGCTGTTCTGTAATTTCGTCATCTCTCCCCTCTCGTTTACTCACCTATTTACGTCAGACTCTCAGCCCAGCTCCTCCACCACCACCTCAAGACCATGCAAAACGCAGCAGCAAGACTTGTCCTAGACTTCCCAGGCTGTCCCGCATCAACCCCCAGCACAGAGGTTTTCACTGTCTACCTGTGCTTAAGAGGTGCAAATTCAAGGTTCTCACCATCGCATACAAAGCCCTCCACAACACCGGACCCAATCTCATCAACCACAGACTCTTTTTCCACCAGTCAACCAGGGAACTCCATTCCACAACCCTCGCTATAGTCCTGAGAGTATGATGCAGTGGAGAGTGCTCCTTCTCCTACTTCGCGACCATGCTCTGGACTGAGCCCTCCACCACATGCATACCACGCACACTCTCCTCGACCTCAGGGGGATGCTCAAGACATGGCTCTTTGATGAGTGGATTCCAGTTAGCAGTGATTATCGACAGTGCCTGGATACCCCCTGGGGTGATAAGCCGTGCTTTAAAAATCTAATGATTGATTGATATTACTCTCTCTGCCCTCCTTCTGGTAAACTTCTACTGTCTCTCTGTTACTGTGTTTCTCTCTCCATCATTCTGTTTAGGCCTGTTGTTCTTAACCTTTTAACTTCTGTGGAGCCCCATGTAATCATCACTGGAATCTGTCAAACCCAACTGGATCTTCTTTGGAATCTGGGGATCCCCACTGAGTCATTACTGGAAGCAGGATGTCACGGCCTAAGTAA
Source organism: Pleurodeles waltl (assembly GCF_031143425.1). NCBI lineage: Eukaryota > Metazoa > Chordata > Amphibia > Caudata > Salamandridae > Pleurodeles > Pleurodeles waltl. The sequence goes on along the minus strand of NC_090450.1, from coordinate 67,976,141 downwards.
TTTTGATGTTTTGAAGCTCAAAACAAGTATTCGTCAAACAAATTCACACATAATTAAATATTTTATTTAATATGCAAATATATAAAAAATAGGTTTAAATGGTAATTCAGATGTTTCGTTGTTGCACTGCACCCACTAATCAATCTGAGGATACCAACTTAATTTTGAGCCTCCAATTTCAAATTCTTTAACACTTACAGAACATTTAACATTTTTCAATTTACATTTTGCTCCTTTATTTATATATACTCTATATGTTATTATTAAACTTTCTAAGCATTCGCGGACACCTACGGATCCCTAGATCACAGGTTAAGCAATGCTGCTTTAGGCCACTGCTTCAGCCTTCGCCTAGGTCTTCCTCCTCCGTCGACCAACAGATTGCAAACATGCTACCGGCAGGTCACGCTTTTACACACGTTACGTACATCGCTGTCCCCCTGCCAGGCTCCCAAACATAGGAAGAGTGTTTGACCTGTCCAGCAAAATGAACTTCGCTGCACAGCTTTCTGTCCAATACCGTGGGACACTGCATGCCCTCTACTGCGTGAGCACAAGTCAACAGCTATGATTCATGCGAGAGACTCTCAGTTTTTAAAACCGAAACCGAAAATGGTTTAATTTAGCTTTCTTACGTCTAAAAGTGTCTCCACTGCAATAGAAGTCAAAAGCGGAAAATATAACACCAACTCCCAGATCCTGTATTTCAAATGTCCCCACGTGTGTATTATACCCCCTTGCCCCACTCGGTGCACCTCTGTATTAAAACGTCAAATCAACCAACGGGGGTCAAAGGTATTTACAAAGCATATTTAGCGCTCCAACTCGTGCGCAATGAAGCATAGCATCTACATACGGCAGAACCTTTGACCTCGAGTGAGGCTGAAGCCAGAGAAGAGCTCATAGGACGAACTCACAGCGACTTTTGCAGGACGCCCTCGTTCTGTTCAGGAGCCCTGGCTGGGGCTGAGGAGAGCTCATCCGTAAGGGGCCTGATGTCAGCGGCTGCGAGCGCCAGGGGGAGCTGGAAGCACCAACCCGCTGAAAACAAGCACTGCTACCACACAAACTGAGCCATGACTACTTAAGAGAAGCAACAGGAGACGTGACCCGTTCGTCACTTCCGGGACCTGGGAAGCAGACAGCGGTCTGGGGACAATGCAGGCTCTGATTGGTCAACACTTTCCTTCTCCCATTGGCCGAACGCTGTGAAGGCTCGAACTAGGGAAGGAGCTCTCATTGGATGAAATTGTGCCAGCTGTATGAGCCGCACTAAATAGCGTGGACCGACCGATCAGTGCATTTTTAAAATAAAAGGCTATGAGTTGTTTGATCTACTACTTTTCTTATTTATGTTTAAGCATATTACGCTTAAACATAATATACCTATTATGTTATGCTCAGTGAGTTTCCGGCTTCATGTAAATCCGTTGGTAAATCAGTGCTCAAATTAAGTTTTACCATGATGAGTGATTTATAGCTGAGTTTTAGAGTGCTGACTTTGAGTATACTTGATATTGGCAACGTAATCATGGTGCAGAATGCCACCGTTAGTTTGCCAGCTGGTAATTCTTTTTTTTAGACTTTATTTCAGGTTTTCAACAAACATACAGCGTTAGTCAAGCAACATTATAGTGGATTGGTCGTACAATCAATCACAACAGATAGATCGTCGGGTTGAAAAAAATTAGTCCGGTTTACAGGGTGTCATTTTGTGGCAGGGCATACTACAGCAAGGCATGTGTTCAGCTGTGAGGATTGGACTACGTATACAACATTTTTAACATCTGGTGTAGGGACACCAGGGACACGTGGGGCTTGGGGTACATCGTAGAGCAAGCTTCCCACCCCTAGGAAACACCTTACCGAGGTGCATCGCCTAGGTTCGTACTGCCTCCGTCTCATTTCCAGACTTGCTCTTAGCCTGCTCTTCTGCATCTGTTCCGTACAAGTAAGTCCTGCAGGGCCCCCAAATGCCCCTTAGCTGGAAGCTGCATGTTGGAAGTAACTCATGGAAAGTGTCTGACTGTGTACTGCAGCATGCCATGTTATTGTGCCATCCCTTAATTGTTGATAGCGGCCCGTGGTACCAGTGCATTGCCACCCTGCGCCTTGAAAGCAAGAGGCCTACAGCCAGAAGCATTGCCCTCACATCTTTGTCACACCCCATCAGTGCCAGTAAAGGTCCCGATTCAGCTGTAATAGCCCCCAGTTCCCCGAATACTCCCTGCCAGAAGATCTGAATCCCTGGGCATTGCCACGCCAAATGCACAGATCCAGCCTCCTTTTCTCACAGCGCTTACAGTGGCATTATCTCGCAGCCCCTAACAGGCAAGCCTGACCAGTGTGTAGAACACCCTATTGATGTATTTAAAGTGTATACGTCTGTCTACTGTTTAATAAACAGTCTTTATGATTGAACAGCAGAATTGCTATTGTTGATACGTGATGTTGACCGCCAAGTCCCATTCCAAAATCGCTCTTGTAAGCCCGGGTCTGCTCGCCTTGTGTGTGTGCACTGATACTTGCAACTATATAAACAAGCATTTGCTCTGCAACGGGTCTCACGTTTGCTCGCGTTAGAGCCATTAGCGTTGTAAACTCCTAACTGGACTTTTCTTGCCACATAAACTAATAATGAAATGTAAAACAGTTTCATATATGCGAGCCGATGTTCCCAATGAGCGTGAAGGAGACACAGAAAAGGAAACAGACTTTCGCCCGCAATAAAACTTATCCGCAAAAGTGCAATTATCCATGTTACCAGGAAAAGTGCAACTATCCATGTAATCAGCAAAAGTGCTTATCCATATAACAAGGTCGATGTCATGCAAATCGCTCGACTTCTGCCCAGCGAGATCACGCTGCACAGGAAATGAAAAGATAAAGTAGTGCAGAAACGGTCTGAAAACACGGAGCCTCGTATGTTTTCAGTAGTTTACCGGTGTGCTCAGGGCGGGCTAAACAACAGAAAAGGCATGACGTATGCATGCCTTTCACAAATAGAAACAATCAATTTTTAAAAGGCAAGCCCACAACCTAATGAAAGTGACGGGCGTGGCATGGGGGTGGTTAGAAGCCCACAGAGAGATTACAACACGGTCAAGAGCGCTTGCTCAACCCTAAAAAGGGTGGCTGTGTGCAAGAGCGGATAGTGCCAACTACTCTAGGGGCTCTAAAATATAATCTCCCAGGAGTGCTGGTAGTGCATGCCTAGCTCTATGAAAGTTGAATTGCGTCAACGCAGTAGGTTTATTACCACGATCACGCACTTGATCACAAACTACTCATTGCTCCCTCACTGAAAAACTCCTCCATGGTGTGTACATCTATGCCCCCAAACGCCTGTACCACTCCTCTTTCTTGGCCTATGGGCAACCATAAGCACCACAACAGCAGTATATGGGGTGAGTGCAAACGCGATCCTGCCTGATGCTCCAAGAGATTCTGCCAGGAGTTTCCATGATTCGAAGCTCCAATAATAAATGTTTTCAAACTTGTGTAGATGTATCCACAGCTACCCCTAGCGGGTTGCGGTGACATGTCTACAAGGTCATATAGTAACCGAGCGTTGCATAAGTTGAAATGTCCTATTGTTTGAGAATGTTACTAATATCTGGTCTTTCCTCGAGGATGGAAATAAAATCTTGCTGAGAGAGTTTCTTCCTGAGAACAAGATATGCAAGAGGCGGATGAGACAATGGAGTTACAGACAAGAGGGAAGGAGAGTGTATCTACCAAAAGAAAATGTTATAGTTAGCGTAGGTTTGTCAAGTTTAGGTCATCAAATTAGTTGTCGATTGTCTGAAATGAAAACACCCCATAGACTGACCAATCAGGAGTTGATTAGATTTTAGTATAATAATCTGTGTATGCTAATTAGGGGTAGTCAGAGAGTAGAATGCATGGACCGTGAGTTCGTTGTTCCTTGAGAGCAGTTGAGTGTCGAGATTAGCTGTCGTAAGGCCCAAAGCTGTTGATGGTGTCCTCAAGTGGAAGCTGATCTTTTGCTGTTACTACTATTGTGGTAATGTATGTTATTAAATGTGAATTGTGTCTTTCTTGCTTTTCAGTACTAACTGCAACTAACAATTATATTGCTGCACCTTATTAATTTTTATAAATTGAGTTAAGAGTTTTCTACATTTGTGTTTCTAAATTCTTTCACATGAAGCCCAACATGTAAACTAATCTGTGTTAGTTAGAGAAATGATCATCTATCGCTTATGATCTGGTTTGAAATAATTTTAATGATGAACTAATGACTTCTGTACAATTTGTATCGTTTTTTGTATTATTAATAAGTGTGATTCTATTGGAGATTATTTGTTTAACTGTATTAATCAAATTGAGATACATACACCGTTTCAATGAACCGCTCTTGATTCTTTATGCTTATCATTTGTGTTTTAGAGTTATCTTCGTGACCTTAGCATTGTTAATATAGGGAAATAAAACTCAAATATTCTTGTTACTAAACTGGTGTGATTATTGACTGAAGTTTAAAATGTTGAATATTGTTGATTTGTTATTTGGAATATTAGTTAGTACTCACAATTCCCATTGGCGACATCCCCTCAAACCTATTTCATTTCAATCCATTGTCCTCTAGCACAGGATCTCTTATATGGTATTAATAAAAGTTTGGATCTTGTGGTGCGCTCACACTACCCATCGGGAAACAGCCTTGTCTACCCAGCCGTAGCAACAAGTAGCGTAGCCACGCATGTGCCTGAAAGGCATCATGCATATGCGTGTTTCAGGCACACAGCAGGAACAGCTGGGAGAGGAACGCAGTGGCCGGGTAAATGGGGCTAGGGCGGGTGGGAGGTTTTTTAAGGACAGGCTGAGGTAGGTTTTAGAGTTTGGGGTGGGGTGTCAGGGTAGTTTTTAGGACAGAATGGGGTAGGTTTTAGGGTTTAGGGTGGGAGCCAGGGTAATTTTTAGGACAGAGTAGGTTTTAGGCTTTAGGGCGGGGGCGGGGCAGTTTTTAGGACAGGGTGGGGTAGTTTTTAGGAGAAGGTAGGTTTTTAGGGTGGGGGCGGGAGAGGGTGTTGGGGCAGTTTTTAAGGTAGGGTGGGGTAGGTTTTAGGGTTCAGGGCAGGGGTGGGGGCGGGGTCATTTCTAGGACAGAGCAGGGTAGGATTTAGGATTTAGGGCAGGGGTCGGGGTAGCTTTTAGGACAGGATGGGGTCATTTTTATGACAGGGTAGGTTTTAGAGTTTCGGGTGGGGGCGCCATGGTAGTTTTTGGGACAGGGTGGGGTATATTTTAGGGTTCAGGGCAGGGGTTCGTGATAGTTTTTAGGACTGGGAGGGGTCGTTTTTAGGACAGTGTAGGTTTTTAGGGTTCATGGGGGAGGCGGGGGGCGGGGTGCCGGGGTAGTTTTTAGGACAAGGCGAAGTAGGTTTTAGGGTTCAGGGCGGGAGGTCGGGTAATTTTTAGCACAGGGTGGGATAGGTTTTAGGGTTTAGGGCGGGGGTCGGAGTAGCTCCTAGGACAGGGTGAGGTAGTCTTTAGGACAGGGTAGGTTTTGGGGTTTAGGGCAGGGGGGTCAGGGTAGTTTTTAGGGCAGGGCATGGTAGGTTTTAAGACAGGGTGGGGTAGCTTTTAGGGTTTAAGGCGGGGGTCAGGGTAGTGTTTAGGGCTTAGCGCAGGGGTTGGGGTAGTTTTTAGGGCAGAGTGAGGTAGTTTTTAGGACAGGGTAGGTTTTAGGGTTTAGGGTGGTTCTAGGGGGTTGTTTCACACAACCACGCATGGCGTTACTACATATACCTTTATTAAGCAAGCTTTTACAACTAAATTTGTTGTAAAGGCATGCGTGGTAAAGATGCGGTCGTGGTTCCGACTGTTCAAAAAACTAGTAGCCAAGGTCCAATTCTCCCTTCCTCAAAAATGCCCAGGTTAGATTATTTGTCAGTGGGTAATCAATTGGGGGATGGACCAGATTGCCCCAGATCAGGAAAGGGAGTCCAAAAGTATTGAGAACCCACTTTGAGAAAATCAAAATTATTTCTGTTGTGTTAAATTATATTCAAGCAATGATACGTCAAAACCGCGTATTCAGTTCAAACATATTTATTGATCCTTGTACATGGAGATTTGTTCGAAGAACACATAGAGAAACAGCCGACAAGTGTTTCGCCCCCTTTACAAGGTTTTGAACTGAATTCGCGTATCATTGCTTGAATATAATTAGACAAAACATAAATAATTTTGATTTTCTCAAAGTGGGTTCTCGATACTTTTGGACTCTGGTTCCGACTGTGTTAAGCCATGTGTGGTCCTGCCATGCATGGTTCTGTCATACAACCCTACCCGTCCAACGAGTGAAAGCGTCAACTTAATGCAGCGTTCTACTGCTTCTGAGAGCCTCTGCACTGCCCTACCGTAATTGTCAAGCATCACTACCTCTGGGTCTGTGTGTACCTGTATCCCTAGGTAGTATACTGAGTACGTCATCCACTGCTGAGGATATTCAGATTGTACAGGCATCATGGCCAGGGTAAGCGGGAAGATAAGGGATTTGTTACAGTTAATTCGTAGCCCAGAATGCCCTCCGAACAGGACCAGCTCATGCAGCACTGGAGTCAGGTTATGTTCTGGGTCGCGAACATACAGTAGTGTGTCATCAGCGCACGCTGAAATAATTCAATTGTAATGCGGTAACTGAAGGCCTCAGTACGCATGTTACTCATGAAGTGCATAGGCCAATGACTTTGCCAATAAGGCATATAGCAATGGTGACAGGGTGCAACCCTGACAGGTGTCCCTGGGAATATCAATCGGTGAGGAGACCATGCCTTTGATCCAGGCTATTTACAAGCTGCAGAAACACTCCCCCTCCCAATCCAACCTGCTCCAGAACTGCATGCGTAAAGCTCCACTCTACTGAGTCGAAAGCTTTTTTAGCATTGAGGAACACCGCTGTGGCGTAGACGCCTGGGTCCAGTCTTTAGATCACTCCAAAAAGTGTCCTGAGGTTATACACTAAGATGGGACCTGGGATGAAACCGGTCTGCTCAGGGACCACTATCCCCGGGAGCAGATGGGCCAGTCGATTGGCAAGTATCTTCACGTAAAGTTTTGCATCCACGTTTTAAAGTGACAGTGTCCTGTACAACGAGCAACTTTTCAATGATATATGTGTGAGGTACTCCTTGGTGGAGTCTTCCTCACAGTTAGGCCATGACGTGTACAGATCAGTATAGTAACTAAGGAAGCAGTTGGAGACTGACTCAGTGGTGAGTGATGGCTACCCCTGTTCATCCAGCACCTCCAGAATCGCGCCATCATCCCGACTGGGTCACAGCAGCACAGCCAAAGTAGTGCCAAGGAGCTCATCTTCAACATACACCCGAGCAATTGCATATTTCCCCAAATAGTGCACCTCACTCAGCGCTGTTTCATGATATTCATCTATCTTGGTATTGATACTGCCTAATAGGTGTCTCGCCGCCATCTCCCTGGGCTGTTTTTCTAGATCCGAAATATCTACTTCTAGTTGGACCAACGACTACGGAGCGATCACAGGGCCCCAGCATGTTTAGACAAGATAACTCCTTGAATATAAACTTTAAAAGCTTCGCACACCGTGGTAAACTTATTGACAGAGCGAACATCGATGTTAAAGAATTTCTCAATGGCCTGTGCCAATTCATCTATGAACACTGTGCCTAATAGTGAATAAGGGTGGGAAGCGCCATGAGAACGCAGCCTGACCCCGGAGATGTACCAACCGGTGAGTGATCTGAATATGTGCGTGGTAGAGGTTTACATCGCTGAGCGGACGGAGCTAGCTCATGTGACAACAGCCAAAAGTCAATGCGTATGTGGATGTTCTGGAACAGTGTGTGTACCCTGATTCTACTGGTGACCGGTGATGCCATATGCCTAGAAGCCCATTGTGCGCTGCTATGTCTGCAATGGCGCGAGCCGCCACCGAGGGTCATCGAGGTAGGACCCTGGGGCGGTCACAATCTGGGCATAACACACAGTTAAAGTCACTGCACCATATATGAGGCAAGCTGGCACATTGAGTCAATGGGCATTGAAAGTGTGATAGAACTGGGGGTCATCATAATTTGGTCTGCACCCACCTATCAGCAAGACCATCAAATTATCTTTGCTACAATGAGCCACTACACATCGGCCACCAGGATCTGTGTACAACTCCTGCAGGTTGACCCTCGAGCCTCTATGAGCCCAGACAAGGACGCCTCTGGCGTGTGTGGTGAAACCTGCTGGGCAGTAAAGGCCTTGCATTCTGCGGTACATCAACATTCCACACCCAGGCGCCAAATACATTTCCTGTAGCATGGCAACATCTATTCTGTGCCACTGAAGATAAGCTACCACTTTGTGCAGCTTCCTGCAATCGTTTAACCCCCTGACATTCCAGGTACTAAACCGGATCACCGACAGGCCAGCAGGCCCTGCCGTGGACCTCAACCCATCATCCTCCAACATCCAATGCTTCCATAGACCCTGAGACTTCTGTCAAAATGTTTAACCAATGTTGTATTCAGGTTCACTCACAGGTGGCTGCTGTACGCAATTTATCCCACCTCCCTCCCACGCTGTGGCTTCCAGCAACTGACAGCAACTTTTCCCCTCCCCAGACCCACACTTAACCCAACCATTGAATCCACAAACTGAGTCCGTTGGTGCAGATCAGGTGGTGAGGGTTGAGGTTGCCTGGACCAGCTGTAGCTGTCAGAGGCTGTGTACTGAGTACAGCATGTGCAACAAACTTTACAACATTACAGAATCTGTATTACCTTTCTAGCCGTGACCTTTAGGATTATAACATTTTACACATAGTGGGGACTACCATGCCCCCTGGTGCAGTGATCAAGTACTACATGTGTGTTCCTGAGACTCACCTGCCCCTGTGAATCACGTACCCACTCATGCTAGTAGATAACAATGATAATCGTACATATCAGACAACCACTTACAAAATATAAGGGAAACAGGGGGGTCGATTATCAAGTGTTCCTTTAAGAAGTCATAACTGAAAAGGGACCCCCCCTTCCACCGTCAGGATCAGCCAGCAAGACCGCTAGACCAGAGGTCAAATCACACAGCGACAAGAGACTCAAGCTTGTTCCGCAGATCTTGCTGGTTATATTCTTTCCCAATGTCTGACCAGGGTTCCCTGGGCCTCAGAAACTGCTGTTGTTTCTTCCGGTCTGTAAATATGGTGATTTTGCCGTCAGTCATTACCCTCAGCCTAGCGGGGTATAACATGTTGTAATCAAGCTGCAGTTCCCACAACTTTTCCTTTGCTGGGGAAAATTGCTTGCTCGCTTAATGCACTTGATGAGTAAACTCTGGATACAGGGACAGTTCTGTACCCCCATACCAGAGTTCCTTAAGGTTCCTGTGCCCTACGGAGTGCAGTATCCTGGTCCCTGTAGTTCAGCAGCCTTGCAATAATGGTACAGGGAAAGGCGACCAGGATTGGTCGCGGTTCAAGGGTACAAAACGTGCTTTCCTTAACAAACATGTCTCACCTCACGCCCCACCAAAGCCGAGAGGAGCTACACTACAAAACGTTCCATGTTGTCTATGTTGGTGGTTTCGGCTATGCCCATTATTCTGATGTTGTTCCTTCCAGAGCGTGCTTCAAGGTTTTCCACCTTTGCTTGCAATGCAAGGAGGAGTTTGTCCATCCACTTGTGTGCGGCCAGGATTGTGACTTGTTTATCCTCAGCTTCTGAAAGTTGCCTTTCCACCATATCCAAGCATTCCGCATGCTTGTCCATTCTTTCAGACATACAATCTATTCTGAAAGTTAGGGCATCAATCTTTTCAGCAATTTTCATAAGGCTATGCTGCATAGCCACTAGGATCTGTTTCAAGTCTCTGTCTGCTTCTGCATTTGGTTCTTTGCCTATATCTCCTGAGTGGCTGCGTCCTCATCTCGGACCCTCGATGCCTTCCGCAGGTTGTATTGCAGCTTTGGCTGTGACTTGGCCGTTTTGCCCATCTCTTTGGTCAAGAGACGTTGCACCTAGCACCAGGGTGTCCTCATCAGGCACAAGTTGATCAGGGGAACCCCTGGTCAGTTGTCGTAAGTCACATATTGATTTCAGTTATACAGATGCTTGCCCTGCACCAGCTCATGACCCCAGCAAGGGGCCGCCAGATCCATGATGCACAGGTGCTCCTCCGACTGCGTGGGGGACAATTGCAAGAAAAATCAACTACTGCCACCGGCAATGGCGGACTGCAACTGTGCCTGTGTGTCTTCTCCACTGGCAGTCCACAAAGACCGAACAGGCCTCGCCAGTGTCAAGAAGGCAGTCCACCTCAGTAGGGTGGGTACTAATATCTTTTGTCCTGTAGGTCTTGGTAATCTCTGTTCCCGGGGGCCCCCAACGTCAGGATTTGGGCAGTAGGTGGACAACATGTGTCTGTTTCAGGCAAGACAGCCCAGGGCATCAGGGTTCTCATACGCAAGTCTTATTTGGGGCCCAGTCACTTCCAGTTGCTGGCTGCCATCACAGTGGCCTGCGCTCCCTATGATGTTCATGTCACAAGGGGTGCCTGCTATGCTACTGCTTTGCCTCACTCGTGCAGGGGTCCAGCTGATAGTTTTGCCCACCTTCTCTCCAAGACAGACAGCATAACGTGTAGTGGGGCCACCACCAGGGTCCGCAAGTCCCTTCCTGCCCGCAAATGTGTCTGCCGATAGGGCTGCACACTCGGGCTTCCCAGCACTTATTTCCCCCTACACAGTCTCATGGCAATGCACTCCGCAGCCAGCCCCCGCACCACCTCCATTCCGCAGAGGGCCACTATTATAGTCACGGGGGAGGCAGTTGTTTGCCCCTGAGCATTTGGTTCTTTGCCTACAGCAGACTCCCAAGGCGCCCGGTTACGCAGCCAAATTCCACAGCGGTGAGGCCTCTGCACCCATCACAAAGCGTCCCAGTCTTGTTGCCGTCCCTTGTTCGGACCCGCTGCAGGCAGCACAGCGGATGCCACTCGACTGTAAATCTGTAGCCTGCCAGTTATAGCAAGCAGCATGCAGTCGGTCACGGCTAATTTCATGCATTATATGCACCAGGAGGCTCTAGGATTATTAAACATCTGGCAAAGCACTCCTACCAAGCGGCCATCTTCGAACCCGGCAACCTCCGTCCCATCGCCAGCTTGCAATTCTTTACACGGTTTTATCTTCTGTTTGGAGGGCCCGACAGCTTTATGATTACAGAAGATTATCACGATTGGTTGTACAGTATTTAAAGAGGCTATATAAAGAGGATATACTTGTATAAAATAGCAAATATATGTGTATGGGTTACATTAATTGTACATTTAAGAATGATTTAATGATTGGATCAATTGTTTTACATTGATGAATGTAAGGTGCAATTGCAAAAATATAAGGAGCTACCCAGTAACCCTAGAGCCTGGGTAAGGTAAATCTTATATATAACACAAATGGTTATGAAGGGGGAATCATACCCTAGACAAGTTTATTGACATCAAGAAAATTCTAATACAACATATAGTCAATTAACTCAAGTAGCATAGTAAAAATAGGCGCTCCAAAGAAATGTAGCAACGCAGTGCAAGTAATTAGGTGAGAAAGTGCATCAGTGTATTTGAATAACGTATTTTCAATTTTTTTAAACTGTAACACTAAAAGTTATTTAAAAAAAATTAATTGCAATCAATTCTATAATCAATTTGAATAATTATTAATACACATTTAATGCACATTTAAAAAAAAAATATTTAGGTGAAAATGTATTTTTTAAAATTGAATTTATATTATTTACTAAAACGCTCAAGGTGTGAATCACTACAGAACTTCAAGTCACCATATATCAGTATCGTTAGTAGCCAATGAAAATATAAATAAACCAGATGAATGAAAACATCAGTTGGTTAGAATTTCTCCTCCATAATTTAAAATTCATGAAAATCATTTTAATTTAACTTCAATAATGTATGTTTTAATTGGTAATTATTTTATTAGTGCTGAAGCATTTTATTATTTTGTTCTACATTTAAAGTAAATATATAAAATGTATTTACATTAACATTTAACATAAAATATTTGTAATATTTATTTTCGAGTTAATTTTTTAAATGTTCCCTTTACAATATGGAGAATCTGAAAATAAATATTACAAATACTAAAAATAAATTCCCACTGAACGAAAAGGGCATTAATAACTATTAAAAGTGATGTGTCGAATGTATTAAAAATAATGTAATTATTATTTTTTAAAATTTATCGTTAACATTCTTTTTTAATTCAAAATAGGCTATTACAGTATTTTATTAATAAATAATTAATATCTACTGTTTTTATAAATTATGTTTAATGTTAATTTATATTTATATTTTTAACTATATTAAATAATTTCATGCAACATTATTTTCTTTTGGGTTCCATTTAAGGTCCTGCCTCCATTAACTTCTGTGAAAGGCTGTATCAGTATCAATGGTTGAGCATGTGTATTGCTGGATAAGCTACTATATTTTTTCTAGTCGTAACTTACTTTCAGAGAGCCTGATTCACAAACGTAACTTACACTTTTAAAAATATATATATTTTGATCAACAGTTGCTCAGTAACACAAACACAGCAATAGATCAGTAGCATAATATTGAACTGAACGACAAACTGCATAAGCATAGACATCAGAGTAACCATAAATACACAGTAAGCAGGTGCAACTGGTCCAAGCGCAATGGACCCCCAGAAGCTCTTCACCCTCAACCCCTCCAACCCTGAACCTTCCCAGTAAGTAACCTCTGTGCAAGCGCCACCCATCCCAGACCATGTCCGATTTTTTTGGGACAACCCCTAGTCTGATACACTACTTGCTCAGCCTAGCGGCACCAGTCTAAGGGTCTTATTATTCGTTTGACAGGCCCACTGCAGGACCACTAAACTTGCAGGAAGGACGCTACCATCATGGTAGTGGTGCCTCCCCAGGCCTATTACAATATTCCCATTGGGCTGACTGGCGGGAACACTTTAGTACGTGGTTCCCGCCAGGCTACAGTGCTACGATATAGGCCAATACCGTAGCACTACAGCACCCTCAGAATGCGCACTGTCGGCAAAGCTGACCGTGCATTTTCTGACAGTGCTGGGCAGGGTGGCCCCTGCACAGCTCATGCAGTGGCATAGGCATGCAGGGGCCCTCATGTGGCCTCCAGCACTGTCTTTCCACTAGCCGTCTCATGGTGCTGTCCCCTCCATCAGAAGGCTGGCGAAAAGCTGAATTGTAATCAGCCAGGCAGCGCTGAACTCAGCACTGCCCTGGTTGAGTACAACTCAGACCGCTTTCGTACTGTCGGGAACCATGTTCCCTGCAGATTTCCTGGTGGTTCCATCCGCTAGGGTTTTAATGTGGTGGTCCAATCGTCACCGCGAAGCTGGCAGTCCTTGGACCGCCAACCTCGTAATGAAACCCTAAGTCCCTTTCCCAATCTGTGAAAATAGGAGCTTCTCTGCATCCCAGGTCCTTGCCATATTACCCTTAGCCACCATCCCGGCCACCACCAACCAGATGTTTTCATAGCGATCCAGGCCTCCTCCCCCATTATGTTTCAAAGATGCCACCTAGCCAAAAGGAGGACAGTCAAGCCAGTGACCCGAGGCATTTTCTGGGTCACCTCTACCCAATAACCCTGTATGTCAGGGCAGTCCCATATGATTAGGAAAAAGGTGCCAGCTTGGCCACAGCCCGTAAGACACTGGGCCGTCGTGCTCCATCCCATTTGGTGTAGAAGTTCTCTGGAGTAGTAGGACCTAAGTATTACCGTAATTATACCAGGTGAAATCGAGCGCGTATCGCCACCGCCCTAGGGCTCTGTGTCACCTCCGACCAGTCATCATCCTCAAGTGGTCCTAGTTCTCTTTCTCATGACACTTGTAAGGTACCCAGCTGGTCAGGGGTGTTTTTCAAATAACTTATTTTAGGCAAGAGAGATAGCTTTATCTGTCATAGGGTCCAGTAGCAGACGGTACTCCAGTGGGGCCGCATCAGACAATTGTTCCCCCTTGGATCATCACGGCGAAGTGCGTGTTTTAACTGCAAATATTAGAAGCACCTGGCCTCCGACAGTAACATACACTTTTAAGTAACTTTACGTTTCTGGGAAAGTTTACTACTTTTCAGTAGTCAAAAACTCTGAGTGTAAGTCACTTCTAAAAAAAACAGTAGTACACCCAGGACTACACACAGCCAACCACTGGTACTGCAAAACGAGGCCCAAAAGGGTGCTGGAGTGTTATTGACACAGACCATGGCTGCACGTAGGCGGGGCAATGGTGTCGAAAAGTAAAAGTTCGATAAACTATAGCGAAGACAAGATACCTACCTGCCTCAGGAGATCACTAGACCATTGATAGAGTTCTAGCACTGAGAAACTAGGAGCCATCTAATTTTTCTGTCAGTCTGTAGGTGGCCAGGGGCCTACTTAGAGACCTGATTACTGTTCCTGAAGGATTTGTATAATGACCTTACACGAGGCGAGAACATCTCTTTGAGATTTGAAGAGTTGCAGTGGGGAGCACTGTGTGATGATTTCTCTAGTCCTGAATGCTAAGGAATTGAAGCATGGTAGGTGTTGTCTTGCTAAGAGGAGATACAGTCCAGCGCTGTCCATTGAATTCGGAGTTCATCTTACTTCTGTTTAGAGTCTGGTGGATTACTCTGCCAAGTGCAGCATAGAGGCCAATAATGAAGGCAGCATCTCCTACTCCAGGTGAAAGATTTTGGTCATATTAGGTTTTTGATATTTGCTTCCAGGTGAAACCTGGTTCGAAAGTGCAAAATCATGCTGTTAAACTTTGAGAAAAGTGGGAAGTTGAATCCAAGCAGCTATTGAGCTGCTTAGCAAAGAACAGTCATTTGAAAACTAGTCTGAAGTTCATCAGGCCAGTGTGGTTGAGGTCTGGTTTCTCCAGAAGAGATTTGATTTGGGAAAACATGATGTCACGTGGGAAGGAACCATAGAAAGAAGAGCTGAGGATAATCTTTGCTAGGTTGACTGCTGATTTGGTAAGGGAGATATACAAGAAGGCAGGAGGACGACAGTGTTTAGACATGGGCCCATAACTGTGACAAGTTTGTAATGTCCAGAAGTTGTGTTGAAGTGATGGAGCTCATATAAAGGATTGGGGAAGCCATGGTGAAGGCAGACTCATAAAACATCTGCAAGGAGAGGTAAAACTGAAGGTGGCAGCTTTTAGGACATAGAGCTCTGTTAGAAAGGTGCAGAGGCTTTCAATGTGATGGCAAATGTGGAGCTCAGACAGAGTTTCTGAAGTCTGAATGAATCTTGTGACACACTGTGGTGGGACATGAGGCATGACTGATGTAAGAACCTACTTGCTTGCCTAGTGGTAGCTCCTCTAGTGGAATTTTCTTTTACGTGTTACCAGTGAAAGGGGCTTATGTTGCTTAGTCTTAAAAGTGGTATATTTCTTTTATTGGAATCATTTTGTTGAGTGCTGAGGTTAAATAAAGGTTGAAATTAGATATTGAGGCATCACAAGGAAGAGTGCTCAGTAGCATTTCTAGGCCTCTAGGGATGACACTATTTAAGGGCCTTTATGCTTTTTGGTATTTAGGAAGGGGTTGGCCACTGTGTTTGTGAGGTTCAGAGTGAAGCTGATTACATGAAGGTCAATACAGAAGTTTACAGCAGATTATTATATAAGCTGTGATAGATAGAGGCCCTGTGAGACGATGTTGACATCTAAACTGCTGGTAAAGTTGGTGGGTCTTGGTACCAGTTGATAAAGTAAAGCACTTAGATTAGAGAAAATGGACTTCAAGTGGAGTAGATTGGGTTTGTCAAACCAGATGTTCAGGCTTTGAGGGTGCACAGATTATGAATCTCTAGAGCAAAGCAAAAATGGGGTTCAAATGGAGATAAGATATAGATGTCTGTAAATCTGCAAGAATTTGAGGAAAGCAGTGTGGACAAGAGAACAGTAAGATATGGATACTTCTCTCTTGTGCTTGACAGCAACACTTCCTCCTGAGTTCTTGTTAGTGTGGTTCTGGAAACAGATGAAGGACCCAAGGGAAGGACCTCCACAGGACTGTGGTAGAGACCTGTTGTAAGGAGGTTGCTTCTAGGAAGCTTTATTAACAGACAATGCACAGATAAAGCGTAGGTTGTAACAGCGTAAATGTCCCTTAAATGCACTCGACGGGTACGCAGAGATTGCAAGTGGGTCTCTGTCATGCGTGACCCGCTTCTGTTAGGCCTTCATTTGTAACCCACAGCAAGTTGCATTCTAGAACTTGTAGTTTCGTTTTCACCATTAAAGAATGGTTTAAAAACTAGCAGTAACCAGAGTGCTTTTGGATAAAACACCAGGACTGGTTGAGCGTGGCACACATGACTTCAAGTCCTTTGACAGGTATAGGTGCCCATTGGACGTCAATGTATGCTGGGTCCGATTCAGATGTCTTCTGCAAAACTGAACTCATTTGATCCATTTCCGAATTATCCTTTGCATGTATGTACCTCTCAAATGACCGTGGTTATTTATGATTTTTTTTCCAGAGTCTAGAGTTATTTATTTTATCTGCACAAAAAAATATATAGGGCCATATGTACGAACACTTTTTCCCATAGACAGAGAATGGTAAAAACCTTTGCTACATCTGGCCCATAATGTTTTCACATTTGCCAAAAGGGGGAGCTAGTCGATCAATCATGACACTAGGGGCAGCATACACAGCTGTTCTCTTTCGTGAAGCGCAGTGAACTACTTTTGTGTCGCTTTAACTTTCCTGCACAATTTGGGTCTGTCACAAGGTAGGAGACATTAGAGACAACTGGTTGGGCTCCTGATACAGTTGCATTCTTTGTTGTGTCCCAGAGGTTTTAGTGCACGCAGGGCCGATGTTTATGAAGGGAGTGCTGGGCACCAGCAGTTACCAGTTACTGGAGTTAATATGTGTGTTATTATTAATACGACATTAGTAATCTGCATAACAAAGCTAGAGCCCCAACTATCCTCAATTGTGTGGTCAACTAGTGCCTGTCCCCAGAGAGATAAAGGGCCAGATGTAGCAAGGTTCCAAATTGCGAATTGCAATTTGCGAGTCCCAGCGAATCGCAAATTGCAACTCGCAATTTGGAATGCAGAAAGGTGTCTCAGACACCTTCTGCGAGTCGCTATGGGGTCGCAAAGACCCACCTCATTAATATTAATGAGGTGGGTCGCAATTTGCGATCCCATAGCGATTCAGGGCACTTACGGGGATGGTGGCCTGCTGGGAACAGCAGACCACCATGTCCGTGACTGCTTTTAAATAAAGCAGTCTTTTTTTTTCAAAGTGCAACCCGTTTTCCTTAAAGGAAAACGAGCTGCACTTTGAAAAAAAAGCCGAAACCTTTAGTTTCGGTATTTTTCAGGGCAGGTAGTGGTCCATTGGACCACTGCCTGCCCTGAAAAATTATTTTTTTTGCCAGACACAAAGGGGAAGGGGTCCCATGGGGACCCCTTCCCGTTTGCGTCTGGGTTACCATCCACTTCAAGTGGATGGTAACTGCGCTTTCATTTGTGACCGCAATCGCGGTCGCAAATGAAAATGCATACCATTGCGAGTCGCAAATAGGAAGGGAACACCCCTTCCTATTTGCGAGTCGGAAATGCATTTTGCGAGTCGGTTCCGACTCGCAAAATGCATTTCTACATAGCAAAGTGGCTTTAGCGATTTTCGCCGTTTGCGACTCGCTAAAGCTTTGCTACATCTGGCCCAAAATCTCCAAATCACACTGTTGGATACTATTTTAACATATGAAAGTAATAAAAGCTTTGGCAATATGTTTAGACTTGCCAAGAAACCTTTTTGTAATGTATTCTTCGCCTGGTCAACATGCAAAACATGATATTCGGGTATATTGCATTGTGCAGCACTTGAAAGGCATTAGAGCGCTGTACACATGCGACAGACTGTTTTATATATTGTTTGTTTAGACACAGGGAGATTAAGGGCCTCATTAGGAGTGTGGCAGTCCAAGGACCGCCAGACTCACGATAACGGTCGGACTGCCGCACTCCATGCAGTCTGACCACCACATTATGACCCTGGTGGTCAGACCACCAGGGAACCTTCGTCACCGCTGGTAACATGGTTCCTGACGGGCTGATGGCAGTCAGACTTGTGGTCAGCTGATCACGACTCCTGTTTCTGCCAGCCTTTCCATGTGAGTGGCCCCAGCATGGAAAGGCTGGGGGAACTTAGTGCTGGGGGCCATGGGCACGGGCAGTGTAGGGGGCCCCCTGTCCAACACCCTAAGAACGCACACTGTCTGCTCTGCAGACAGTGCGCATTCTGAGGGTGCTGGTGTGCAAGGGAGCTGAGACCAATACCGTAGCACTGTTCACGCCGGGCTGACCGTCGGGAACCTCGTAATACAATGTTCCCGTCTGTCAGCCCAGTGGGAACATCGTAATCTGGTGGGCGTTGAGGCAGCCGGGTTGACAGCTGCCTTATCCCCGTGAGAGCTGACCGCCAAACTTGTAATGAGTCCCTTAGTGATTTGCCCAGAAATGTTGAACAGAGGCTATGACTTGAGACTAGTTTGGCAATTCCAAAGCTGGAAGCGCAGGCCATTAGGCCACTTCTCTACCTCCCCAAATTTTCAACCCCTGTGATTACTCGTACTTCACGCCTGCACTCTAGTGACACTCTTAATTTGATTCTACAGCTGGCAAATACTATTACAAGCACTGTAAAGAAAACTAGTTTCACATTTTCCTTTATCACTATTTTTACTCACCCCAAACCTCAGCTTACTACTATGATCTCCAAAATAAGACTTTCTAAAGATTTCCCTCTTCTATCCCTCCATTATCTAGTTCAATCCAACTAACAGAAACAGCTCAAATTAACTCATATTTCCCTATACTAATCCACCACTAATCCTTTCTGGGTTCCCGAGTAGCGTGTTACTCGCCAAAAAAGCACTTCAAATCCTCGTCAGCGGTAGTAACCGCTATAAAAATACAATTATAGTTCACCGTGCCACATAACATATGGTATGGCTTCTGTACCACTGCACCGTTTAGCAGTATTTCATTAATCAGCCAGAAGGTGGCGCTCAAGCATTACAAACTGTCCGTGAAGACACTGGAACATGTATTTTCAAAACTTGTGGGTGTACTGAATTTACACTTATTATTTAGTCCGAGGCATAGCTGTATTATATACATTTGGCGCAAGCAGTTTACCTCGCTCGTTTTTTTTTGTGAAACAGCGAGAGGTTTGGTCCTTTATGGGCCTTATTTCTGATAGAAAGCCATCATATTGATAGAAATACGACCAGTGCTAAGCGCAGCTTGTGCTGAAACTTCCAAACAGAAAATAAGCACCACAGAGGCAGATTAGCCTGTGTCGTGGCCACAAGTGTGTCAGAGCCTATGCACGTAAAAGCGGCAAATAATCAATCTGACAATAAAATAAAATAATATTTTTTTCTACCCGAAATTGGGTGGTGTAGAGGCACGTACATTTTGTCAAATTCAAAAACTACACAGATGAACCAGCCTTTAGGCGGAGCCACAGAATCTCTGTAGTAGACTGGGAAAGCTCTTTCTGTAGGCTGGTCAAAATGGTAGAGAAAAAGCTACGCTATCAAGCCAGACCTAAAAAACAAACGAGTGACAGAGATTTATTTATAAACGAAGGACTGGAACTACATTTAGTAAACATCTCTTCCACCTTTGAGTGGGGGTTCGCCCTTCTCGGTGAAACGGCATGCTGCCTCGTTGAGAAAACATTTTTTTTAAATGAGTTAAATGATACTGAACTCAGTTAGCTTCGGTAGAACAACTAGACGTCTCGTGCTTGTTTAAGGTACATATGCAAGGAATGCATTATATGTACTTTGAACGGCAGCGTTCAGTCTTAGATGATCGAAACTATTTGTCACTTTAGGTTCTATCTCAGCAGTCCTGGCGGTGAGAACCAGGTCTGAGATGACGGTGAGACCTGCAGCAATTAACCTCTTAACTGCTTATTCATTCATAAAACTGAATAGGGAACCATAAATGTACTCCGTGATCTGGGTGCAGGGTTAGGAATTTTTAAATTCACAAAGGTTTCTAAGGGGACTCCTGAAATCTGAACCTGTCATACATAAGTGAACAAAAGACAATTTTTAATGTGTAATTGTACAGAGTGTACAATTATGAAAAAATAATTTTGCATTAGAGCAATCGAGCTTTTTTTTTATTTTTCCACATGGAGAAATATTTTTCTCCATTAAAAAATAAGATATTCCCTTGCCTCAGAACAAGTTTTGTTTGTGCAGAGTCCTCGACCTTGCACAGAAAAAAATGGATAGCATAGTTCTTGACATCACATGGATGACATCATACAGCCGCTGGTCCAGATAAAATCACAGGAAAGTATGTGCTGCTTTTTTTTTTTTAAATGGCTTATTTTATCGGAAGCAACTTCGTAGGACGTGAAAGCACAAGACGAGCGAAAATCTCTCAAGTTTCGTAATGTAACAGATACAAGTGGACAGCTGTTTGGGAAAACGTATGCGGATTCGTATGGAAAATATATTGCTTATAATCAGATAGTCTGAAGTTACAGTCTGTTGTCCCATAGTATCCCTTTAGGCAGCCACACTGACCTCCATGAACAACTCGTAAGTGACATCACGCGCTCTTGAAACTTCACTTTCACTCACACACACGGTTACCCTTACACGTGTGTTCACCCATACAGACACCCTCGCACATAAACACCATTATCCGCAAGCACGCACACAGCATACATTTAGAAGCATTTTCTTACCTCCGCTGCCATAGAAGGTAACGTTCCAGCTAATTGTACTCATTTTTATTGTAGTAATAGTGAATTATGTAGTATTATTCACTATTAGTGTAGTAAGAAAAATGTCAGAAAGCAAAGAGTGGAACCCAAACCGATGTCGGAGGTGTCTCTGGCACTGATTTTGCCACCTCTGAGGCCAGGGGTCAAAAAGGCAGTGTCAGAGGTCGCAAGGGGCAAGTTAGGGGCAATTGCGACCCCTGGCGGCCCCTAAATGAAGTCCACGCTGACTACAGTTTTTTTTGCCACGGGGTGCCTTCTGGTGTGATCTTGCCTTCCTTTCTCCAGGCATTCTCCTCTTGTCTTCAGTTCACCTTAAACTTTCATCTGTTCTTTATTTCACGTTAATGGTTCCTTTCCCCGCTTCCTGCCAGGAGTAAGCCCTTCTGCCTCCATGATTCGCCTAAGCTTTTCTTCTCCCTTTCTTCTCCTCCTGGCAGCGCCCACCCTTTAGCCCCCTCACGATTCTTCACCCGTTCCCACTTCTTATTTCCGAGTCTTTCTTGCAAGCCAGAAGTTCAAGGCCCAGCATGGATGGTTCAGTCCACCATTCTGTTGCTATTGATACATCCAGTTCCCTTAGCTTGAGTTAGAGCAATGGTTCCCAACCTTTCGACTTCTGTGGACCCCCACTTTATCATTACTGGAACCATGGGACCCCCACTGAATATTATTGGAATCCGGGGAACCCCCTCACTGAATCATTACTGAAAGCTGGGGACCTAATGTGTTAATATTATTTAGTTTTCTAAGCAGTAGCGGACCCCCTGAGGAGGCATCGCGGACCACAGGCTGGGAACCACTGAGGTAGAGCATTACCTGTCATTTGCAGGGTTCTGAAACTGTCAAGCTTTGATGGTAAGCACTACATAAAAAACACATTGTTTGCACCAATCACATGACCAAGTCATCCATCAACCATGTTGTGGGCCTAGGTCTCTGAGCCTGTCATTTGTGGCACACCACCTTTGCTTGCGGGTTGAAACAAACCTAGTCTCCTCGACAGCCACGTACCTGGCAAGGTAGGAAAATCTACTGGGAGATCTTTGAGCCCCATGTACCCTGAACCTCATCTCTGTCCACAGATCTTTCAGTTACACACATCTCTACTGAGAAGTCCCTCCTTAGACCATTTTGTGTCCTAAGTGTATTCTGGGCCCTTGGTTGAAGAAGGTCTCCAGAATCCTAGGGAGTGTGAAGCCTTCAGGTTTCCTGCATGTTCCCACCCCCCACATCACAGGTACTCTATAAGGTAAAGCAGGAATGGCCCATATTTTGTCGGTCGCCTCTTTTCTTCCTCGCCAGTGCTGTTTTTTCCTGGTTGCAAAGGCTGTTCATTCTTTATCCTGCATGCTTCACACATGGCACAGCCAATCCGCTGGCCGTCTTCGCCTCTAGTGGCCCTTAACCACCTTTGTTGGTTGGCCTGGAAGGTCACCAGTTATCCGCCAGCAGATGGGTTCTTCCACGGAGTGGGCAGATAGCACCCAGCATCTCCAATGGCCACTGACCCAAGTTTCCTTCGGTCATCATTGCAGAATTTTCCCAGGAGATGCGTATGTGAGGGGCGGTATGGTGGCAGTGTTGATCCTTTTTAATCATGTAAGGTTCATTAATAGTATTAGGATGCGTGCACAAAGTAAAAGGCACTTCCCTGTCAGCCCAGCTTACAATACTCACAGTGATCTCATTGTAACAAGGGGTACATGTTTGCAAAATGTAACAATTTCAGACTACTGACAATGTTCCCAGATTATATACAGATACATGCAGAATCCTGAGAGCAAGATTGGTTATTGTTGGCTAACTATTGTGCAGCTTCAAATACAATGTCTTACAGGCACCATTTAGTAAAACATAGTTGATGCATACCACTATTTAAAAAAAATAGTAATAGAGAATACCTGTACGGCAACATGAAGATAAATAAGGGGCTCAATTCTAAAAGGGTCACAAAAGTGCACCCATAGGTGAACCTCCTGGCAACAGTGCAGATTTACAACTTTCAGGAATTCAAAAGAGTCTACAGATGTAGGCCTGGAAACATGCATCAGTAAATTTCCTAGGGAACTCCCTTTTATAAGAGAAAATATACACATGTATATTTGCTCATGCAAGAATCTGCTCAGTACTTGCAAATTTACTTCCTTACACTCATCCTTCCCCCAACCTAGAAAAAGTTGTTTTTTCTGCCTTTGTCAAGGTTACATTTCCAGCCTTTTCTAGTCATCGGAAAGGAGTTTGTGAATAGCCCTGAAAATATATAGCTTTTTGGATGTATGTGTACAAACTCACAGAGCACTCCAACCCTGGAACTACCCTTCCCACTTACTTCCAGCTCCTCCTTGTAGATGTGTGGAAAGGCGTCTGTCAGGCCTGTGGTATTGTGACAGGGTGCAACCTACTATGGCGGTGCAAATTGAGCCATGCACAACCCTTCCACACTTGACTCTCAGGGCAGTGAGTGTGAGCAGTCAGAGCAAGCAGTCAGAGCTTTCTCAGGGAGGTTGCGTGGGGAGGGCAAAAGCTCTAAACTTAAAACAACCAACAGACACTAACACATAATGGCCAGCCCAGTGCATGTCTTTTAGAAAAGCAAGTATTTTGGTCACATAACAAAATAAAACTGAAAACTGAATCCAGTTTATGTTAATCGATCATAGTTGTATCCCAGACTGTGTTGTACACCCTCCTTCTCCAGTATCTTTGTTCACCGAGGTTACCCTAGGAACTAGAGTCTCTATAGCTGGTGACACATGAATTAAAGTAAACAAAAAGAGATGGATGTATTCCTTAAATTAATCTAAGTCATTGGTAATTACTTGGGGGCTACATCTCAGTCTATATTTTGTTTTGCCAAAAGGCAAACCTCAGATTTGTCCCAGCCATATGCAAATCATCCTTGACCCTGATCTAATAGGAACAGTCCAACCAGAGCTACCAAGTCAGATCCTCTTTGGACATCAACCCAAGAAACTCAAAACAGGTTTTGCCCTAGTTAGGGATCTACAGTTGGGCACAGCTTGGTTCCAGTGGAAAGTGAGCATGGGCCAACTTCTGAGTATACCAAGCCACAAGTAGGGCATCACACTGCAGTAAACAAACAAAAAAGTGATGAGTGGGATGCTTGAATTAATCTAAGCAACCGTAATTATTTGGGTCTGCATCCTAGGCAATCACTATTCTACCCACAATCCCATCCCAGATTAGACCTAGCCATATGCAAAATAGCCTTGATCCTGCTCCAAAAGGAATAGTTCAGCTTGAACTGCCAAACCAGGTCCTTTCTGAACCAGAGTACAAGCAACCCAAGGCAGGTTTTGCCCTCTTCTGTGGAGCTCTTTAGTCAGGTGCAGCTTGGTTCTAGTGGCAAAGTGAGCACAGGACCCACGTTTTGACACACCTGTCACTCTTAGGGCATCGCACTGAAGTAAACAGCTTGGCAGTTCAATACAGACCAATTCCACGAGGAGCAGCTTTGGTACTGGTTTGAAGATAGCAGGCCATTAATTTAGAGAGACATGGCAGGAGAAAAACTATAGGCTGGAATCTGGCCCGAGCGATTGCCAGCGACTGATATTAATTCAAGCATTCCAACCATCGCCTTGTAGTTGCACTTCACTCTGTAAAAGCAACAGGTGTGCAAAGACTCAAGTCCTGTGCTCACTGTGCCACAGGACTCAAGTTTTACCCCACTGAAGAGGCCTAAGTAGCTTGAAACCAGTCTCGTGTTGCTTGTGGTCCCTTCTAGAGGGTGTCTTGCAGGGCAGTTCAAGACAGACCGATCCCACGAGGAGCATGGTCTGTGCTGACTTGCATAAGGTGGGTCTTTTGTCTAGAGTGGCATGCTGGGCATAAAACATGCTGGGCATAAAACAATGGACTGGAACGTACTCCCCTCTGAGAAGTGCCAGTGGCTGAGTGGGCCAATTTTTACGATTAAGGCGCAACTGTAGCCTTGTTCAGGAATATGACCGACAGGCAGACACCCTTCAAACCAAACTCTGTGACCGACATTACCCTACTAAGATTGTAAATGCTGCTCGAAAAAGAGCTAGAAACAACCACAGGGAGTGTTTACTTGAGAAAAACATAAGAACTCCTCAGTCAAAAATAACCTGTGTAACTACATTCACCCCTTTATCTAATACGATCAAAAAGGTGCTTAACAACCGGTGGTCGATCCTAGAAAGTGGTGGCTCGACCATACCTAAACCCCTCTTTGCCTTTAAACGTACTTCCAACATAAAAGACATTGTGATCCACACACGTCCACAAAGACACGACATTCCAAAACAAAGAACTTTATGGGATCTTCCACCTGTTGAGGGTCATTTTCTTTGTGGCAACTGCAACGTGTGCCCGTTAACAAAAAAAACGACATCGCTTGATCTTGACCCGATTGGAAAATGGTTCCTAAGAAAACACACTAACTGCAACTCAAAAAACTGTATATATATGATCACATGTCCTTGTGGCCTACGTTACGTGGGGATGACAACTCGACCAGTGAGGATACGTATAAATGAACACAGAAGCAACATTAGATGCCAGAGAATAACTACGAAACTATGTGCTCATTTTCTGGATACCCCCCATTCGCCAGATGAACTACAATGGGTGGTCCTGGAAGCCCCGAAAAACCTCCCTAACGGTTCGAAATCACTCTTCAGAATAGAACAGAGATGGATTTTTAAATTAGGGACAATGTTACGGGGATTAAACGATGACATACCTTGGTCCGCTCTCTCGACATAATTCCCCTGATGATGAACAACATATTTAAGATCTTTTTGCTATTACTATTCCTTTAGGATTAGGGATTATCATTAATAATGACTATTGCAGATTTGTCCTTCCTACAGTATTCCATTTATGATGAACAACATATTGCAGATCTTATGGCTATAATTACTACCCCTCTTTTTGATTCGGGATTACCATCAACAATGACCTTTGTTAATTGGCCTGTCGTATAGGATTCCCTCTTCTTCTTTTTCCTGTATAATTAATTATTTTTTCGGAATTTAATTTTTCCGTTTTTTCTGACATTTCTCTATTACTTAATAGTGCCTTTGGCTTCTTATCTTTATTAAATATTTTACAAATACACATAAAGCATCAACTATTGAGGACCCGTTGATTTTATGATTGCACCCCCCTCTTAATGTCCACCTTTATTTTGTACAACCGGATACACGTTAATTCCGGCTTCCATCCACATTTCCGTAATTGTAGTCCGTTAACTTCTAACGAACTACGTATTCAAGTCTTTTTCCGCTTTTTATTAGCCGCGAGCCGGCTGACATTTCCGGTCTCTCTTGACGAGGGTTTCCCTTTAAAACCCCGTTAGAACGCCGCATCAACGTTCATTATGGCCACAAGTCTGCGGGGTAGGTTAATCAGCCTGCTAAACAAGGAACTACAAGTAAGTCCCTTTGATCCGTTCGTACTCGCTCGCAGCCGCTGCTGTTTCTGATCCCCGGTTTTTGTGCTTGCAGACAACTATGTTTACGTGTAGCAATCCGCTACGGACATGTATTTAGAGTTTTGCCCCTGCCTTTGTTGACACATCGCTAACAAGGGTTGTTTTAATACTATACAACATCGTGCTTACCGGAGCATTTTCTTTATATACAACCAGTATAAAAAAAATTTCTTTGTTTTTCGTTTAACGACATTAGATCGAAGTATTCATAACGCTAACAATGATTTGAGTCCATTAGTTTATGAGGAATTCATTTTTCACAACTGATAAGAATATAATTAATTTTACTAAATTTCTTTTCACTAAACTTGGAGCCTCAGCATTGTACTTGTGCATGATCTAATCAATACCAATTGTTTTTATGTTGAACCCTAGATTTGATCCGGCGAATTGAGAACTAAGTATTTGCCATAATTTTGGCTAGCCATGTTAATAATTCTTCTTGATTACAAAATACAGAATTAAAGTTCCTTTTTCCTGACTTGTGATCCTTTTAAGAACGCTATCCTGAAATTGGGGATGGTAAGCCTTTTTTTGATTCATTTTTGTCTTTCACTAGAGTGAGCCACTGTCATCATACTAACTTCACATACGCACTAATTTTGCAAATTTTATTATATAAATTGATCATGATTATATCTTATTTTCTTAGGGTGAACTCACAAGTAGAACTAAGTAAGTGACTACTTATCTTTAGATACCACTGAGTATTTATTCTAATAATTATGGAATAGACTTTCTTTTTTCGGTCCTGAGGAAGCGTCATGGGATCCGATTGGACCATTTGGACGCGAAACATGTAGACCTGTTAGAGAGAGATACCATAGATTGTCTATCCTCTTTTTTGGGAGTAGGTGACCATTATTTATCACCCATTACTCTCCGATTTTGTTTTTAATCTTGGTCTTCATCAGATAAAACAGATTAAAACTATGATTGATAATCACTGGTGATTAACCAATTTTAACTTTTTTCTTTCACTCTATTGACATTTGGGTACTCCCTATTGGGCACCCACTCAAATCAAATCAATGTTTTGGAAGTGCTACTATCTGAGCACCCCGGTTAAGAGCACCCCCTCTGGGGGAGCCCGTTAGGCATTGCAGTACCGGCCTAACGAGGAGCTTTCCCAATGATGAAGCCAGTCATCCACTGTGGTGCATGAGGGTTCCTGCTCCTGTAGATATTTCTTTCACTCTATAGTTCATTTTCAATAGGAACAGTGTATTTTTTGATTTATAACATTAATTTAGAGAGACATGGCAGGAGAAAAACTATAGGCTGGAATCTGGCCCGAGCGATTGCCAGCGACTGATATCAATTCAAGCATTCCAACCATCGCCTTGTAGTTGCACTTCACTCTGTAAAAGCAACAGGTGTGCAAAGACTCAAGTCCTGTGCTCACTGTGCCACAGGACTCAAGTTTTACCCCACTGAAGAGGCCTAAGTAGCTTGAAACCAGTCTCGTGTTGCTTGTGGTCCCTTCTAGAGGGTGTCTTGCAGGGCAGTTCAAGACAGACCGATCCCACGAGGAGCATGGTCCGTGCTGACTTGCATAAGGTGGGTCTTTTGTCTAGAGTGGCATGCTGGGCATAAAACAATGGACTGGAACGTACTCCCCTCTGAGAAGTGCCAGTGGCTGAGATTAATTCAAGAATTCCATCAACGCCTGGTCGTTGAAGAGTCATGAATTAGACATAAATGCCGACTACCATAGTTTCCCACCTTGTGGCTTAGAGGGCAATTCAATCTCTTGTTTATTCTGGTTAGAAACTCAATTTCCTGCGCCCAAATCTTTCTGAACTCACTTAAGGCCTTCCGCTCCAGTCACATGAAAGCTGTAATGCCTACACGCCAGTTTTCGCAAGTAGGATGGTGTGGTGGGGCAGCCTGCACCACCCATCTTTCCGGTAGCCTTCCTCTAGTGATGGTGTTATTAATCAAAGCCAACTCAGCGGGTCAAGGCCGATTTCACTGCTTTTCTGGCAGGTTCAGCCTCCCTAGACCCTTCAGGATCATAGCAGTGAGGAGCAGATTCACCCTCCCAGGCCAATGAGGCTCCCAGCAGGAAGATGAAATTGTAGCCATCTATGCTGATTAGGCTCACAGAGCCAGGGTGTAGCTGTGGCCTCCCAGCCAGTTGGTGGAGTCTTTGTGGCAGTTCTCAGGGATGAACTTCAGAGAGACCAGAGGGGCGACTCTAGATACAAATCACTCCTAGCTTTCTTCTCTGATACCCTCTACTTTATCTGACTGATCCACACACCTGTGAGAACGTAGTCCACTAACCAGTTAGTCTTGATACTAAGAGGAGTGTGAGGAATCCCACTAAACCTCTGCTCGACAATAATGTTCCAGGGGAACTCAACCCGCAAGCTGATGTTGCCAAACGGGCAGGGAATTGTCTTGAGAAAACAAACACAGATTGCAATGTGTCGATGGTAGTATTTCTCAGGAAATGGTTTATTCAAGGTCCTGAAAGACACCTCCTTGGAGAATAACAGTAATTAAAGACAGCTGTATTGTCAAGTTCATAATTTTCTACAATAGTGGAACATTGGCTATACCTCATACCTGCAATTATCTTCACTATTAACCCAGAGAAGCCACCAGTTTGCTCAGCTGATTTGATTGCATCCATATTTGCTGTTTCATGAGCAGATAAATCTGTTTTTAGCTCAGGGATAGGTTATTAGAGTTAAGTAATTTCTGAACATGTAATTTTAACGTCTTCATAAACCACCTTTGGAGTCGAAGTCCATTGTTTCTTGCAAAATGTGTGCAACCTGTTCTTTCTCATATTAACGCATATGCATTCTCTTGGGTTGCTTTATCCAGTTTTTATTTCTTGACCTGAACAATCTTATCTTTGATTAGCTTTGTCCTTGTTTTAACTCTCCTTCTTTCCCTTTACAGGTTCTTTGTCCATTCTTCGGAAAGTCATAAAGAACATGAACTGTTAACAAACTTCAAAACGTCACATGAACAAATAACAAGTACCTTTGTTTTTTCTTTCCTTGGTAAAAAAAAATGTGTTCTTTGCTGAATGCTGATTATTTTATTTTTTTCTTTGTATGTTATCGCAGCTCAGGCACCTGGGTCTTTTCTGCTGAAAGGCACAAGGAGGACAGAAAACCAAGCGCCAACTACGATGCAACAACTCTCAGGTAAGTGTTATGAGTAAGGCTTTCTATCTTACAGGTGTTTTGGGTCAGGGGCCAGACACGAAGCTGATTATCGAAGAAATAGCAGTTGGCTGTGGTACGGCCTTAAACAGAGCTGAGACCTGCACGGTCCCAGAGACCTCTGCATGCATGTGCATCATGAGCACTGATCCAGAAGGCACGCTTTGGGTTTGTGGCCATGAGTGGATAGTGAGTGTACGACTAGTGCGGGCCCAGCGCAGGGCTGACATACCAAGAACATGTTGTGCTTCTTCACAGTCTGTCATCAAGGGCCAGGAACACTTCTCCCCTCTCTCAGCAGGAAGACAATCTCCTACGCATGAGGCACAGCCAAACCTACTGAAGCAAACATCAAGTGATATCCCCTTGCTTCTGGGAGACCGGCTGTCGCACAGATGCCAGCTCCTGGAGTACTCTGCACAGCACTCCTTTCCATGGCAGAGAAGAACCTAGAACTAGATCTCACTTTTACACATCATTTCTAGATTATAGATGTGGCTAGATGGTCTTAAATCTTTGGGCTGGCCCTCCTTCCAAGTGTTCTTCTCAGCCTCCTCTCTAGACAGCCTTTCCATAAGGTTAGGTGTCTCACAGTGGGAGGCATGGGCTGTCTTCAAGCAAGAAAACCCAAAATATGGGCATGATGAAGTGAGAGTTCTCTGCATGGCATCAGCCTTTCTAAAGCAGCAATCATGGACACTGAAAAAGCCAGACTTGGCCTAGAAACTCCCTTACAATGAGGAAAAAAAAAGATCCTTCCGCCTTAACCTTTACCATTATCATCTAACAAAAGACACTGCTCAAGATTAACTAAGCAGCAGCCCCTTGTTAACACATTCTTCATGAAATGTATAAACATAGCCTTGTCACTTTCCTCCTCAGTTCAGTGTCTGGTTCTCCATGCTCCAGACACAGGAATGCTGGTAACACACTTCCACTGTCTGCTCTCCTCATTTTCCACCCTGTGTCATACTAACCCAGGGGCATCCAAAATAGATCCCCTTGGGTTCAGTACTTATACAGCCTATCATGCATGTACTATACACACACTTGGCATATACACAGGATAAGGGCAAACTTGGTGTGCCCCTTCAGGTCATAGAACAGGTCTGGAACCTTGCAGTCAGGGACAGGCCTAGGCCTCCACCTACACTAACTTGGAAGGACAGCAGAACCAAAATAAAAGTCAGGATACCAGATTCACAACCCTTCAGTCACTCGGGGTAGAGGTACACACCTACGTGTGCCACAGGGGCCATTCCTGTGTGTCAAAATAAGAGCATAGCAAAAATAAATACCAAGATATCAGCCCTGGCATAACCGAAGAGGCTATAATCAGAGCTCAGACATGAGAACCCTGCCATAACCAGTCACCTCGCTGCATGGCACCAAAACGGACAAGAGGATTTTTATGTAAAGGCCAAGTAGATATTTTAGAGATTTCCACACCCCTCCTGGAAGATATTTAATTTGAAGTACCCAGAGATTTTACTGAATATTGTGATCACCCAACAAAGACATTTAATCTCAATTTATTACGTTTTTCATTGAGTCAAACTATATATATATTAAAAGTAAATAAGCTCAGCATTTAAAGTGTTAAGGGGAATGAATTCTGCAAGCTTGAGGATTTGAACAGAGGCAAACGAAGATTTTGTGCTGGTGCAAATTCATTTATAGTTACGCAATGCAGTTCAGTCTTGGAGTGGTATTAACTTTACAGTGCTATAGGCATTTTGCACAGGAAAGGTGCTCTTTTCTGCTAAAATAGTAATTTGCGCCACTCTGAAACAAGGAGGCATTACATATGTGTTAAATGGATGAACCACTGCATATACTCATAGCATTTAAAAACAACTGATCAACTGAGAGACCAAGATTTTTGTCACAAAATTACCCCTTCTTGAGATAAATATTTTAGTTTCACATACTGCATACATGCTGCACTGTACAGCACACTCCCAATGTGTGCAAATATTTAGAAATTGTAAGGACACTGATTTTTCTTTTTGTGTGCTTCACTCATTTTATTCACACTTTCCACAATGGCATTCATCGACAGATCTCACTCTTACTGAAGTCAATGTTTTTGTTAGCAAAGTTTTAGTTCTTCAATTATGTTACAAAGGATACTCATCTCTCCTCTGTGCACATTTTTGCAAAGAAGAAATGGCGATCCAGAACATCCACCATCTTGATCAATCCTCCCGAAAAATAATACTCTTCTCGGTGCCGGCCCATCTAGGACAGCAATTCCAGGCTGAGCATATGATCTTACACATTTCAGAGTCTAAACGATATCCTATCTTGTAATTTTTGTGTTTATGTGCAGCTGTGGTTTATTTTATGCAGCATTAAAGCCTTTCACCACAAGACACTTTCACAGCGATTCTTTCCATATAAATCCTTCTGACAGAGGTTGTCAACTCAGATGTGCGTACTCTTGCGTCAAAAGTGTTCATGATTCAGGAATGCACTGGCACGTGTTGCTGCCTTCTTGGTTCTGTTGTGGTTGACTGTCTTGAGGCATAGTCCCTCAGCTTCTACAAAAAAATCTAAATTACACAGTGTCTAAAACTTTTTTGTGAAGTGTCCCAACTTGGTATATTCCGTGGCCCATACTGGTTCCTAAAAAGGGACACAAGGTGGACCGGTGGCTCTTGGAAGCCATCCCTTGTGAAAACTCCCTCACATACCTGCTGTCCCACACCTCACCTCATTCCCATCATCAAACTCCACCTTTGTTCCTTTGTGCACCATCCCAATGCCACGGTCCCTCGTCCACTCTTTTATACGAACCAAAGTGGTTGTCAGCTAAGTGGCCAGGTTACACCCAGTCACTGT
The DNA here is from genome assembly GCF_031143425.1 of Pleurodeles waltl. Taxonomy (NCBI): domain Eukaryota; kingdom Metazoa; phylum Chordata; class Amphibia; order Caudata; family Salamandridae; genus Pleurodeles; species Pleurodeles waltl. The sequence goes on along the minus strand of NC_090450.1, from coordinate 67,943,772 downwards.
TGCTACTTCTAGTTTTCGTCAACGGTGGATGGCTTTTTTTTTTTCCATCTGCTACACATACAAAAGTTACATAAGATTCCTTCTTACAGATAGAGCCTCTATAAGGAATAAATGTGATCTTGCGGTTGTGCTCAACTATGCCCTTGTACAGCAAAGTAGAGCCCACCTGAGAAGGAAAATGCAAATGAAGGCGCTTGATAGAATTACCTTAATATGAGCAGATTGTAGCAGCACTGAAGTTATGCTTCCTTAATGTCCTCAGGATATGCCACACGTTTATAGGACGTTCATTAAAGTGAACTTTTTGCACAAAAAAAAAAAAAAGGCATCATCACTCCAATTTCATCAACTAGTAGTTTTAGCACTTTGCGCACTTACACTTGGTTATCCTAATAAAAGTCCATTAGAAGGCAAAGGTGTCCAATTAGCAAAGGTCATTCTTCTGACTATTTGTTAAACGTGTACTCTAGATCTCTTTTCACCCTTGGCATAGTCAAGCACTCAAACTACGAATATATTTTAATGAGTATTAAAATCAAAAACCTATGAGTGCACATATTACGCATAGTGTTTACTATGAAGACAAACAACATGGTTCAACGATATCGACCTACAAACAGAAAAGACACAAATATTGCAACATTATAACAATAACTCTGAATTTCTCAGCTTTAGGTCTCCACCTCCTCCCTTCCTCCTTCCCTCCAAGCAAAACTAAGCACCAAAATGACCCTGGCCTTGCTCTCACAGCTGTACCTTACTGGACCAGCAGCAGTATTGTTCTACAAGAAGACAGCAGATGATGCTTCGGACTCCACTCTCCGCTGCTATGGTGTCTCTAAGGAGGCAGATAAGCCCATCTGAGGACATGATGTGCCTTCCAAAAAGGTATTTACAGCTCTCGTCTGCACAACCCCCAGCTTGTATTCCCCTAATAACATAAGCCAATAAACTCTTACTTAGACTTCGTTTAATGTTATTGGGGAAAAAAAAAGTCAATGACATAATGCCCTCCACCTACACAGGTCCCTGTGAAACTATTTACTGTTCAGAAACTGGAAAAAATCAAGGTATCAGATCACTCCGAGACTTACATTAAATATAGCCGAGCAAACAAGTTATCACACTGCAATGAAACACTAATTAAACGATACAACTTTGTAATTATAATAGGAAAGACATGCATGCGACTCATTTAATACATTGTATGCAACGTGGCGAACCTTAATAGGAAAAATGCAAAGGTGCTATCATGCGGATAGTACCCATTAGTCAGAAGTGGTGTTCTTCCAGCCGTCAGGGGCACCCCTCAGTCGCCAAGGGTGGCTTGATATCAGAGGAAATGCAAAGAGGGTCATTGTTTAGTATTGGTGGAAACTCCCCCATGAGTTACTCTTCTTTGTGACAGGTCTCTATCACAAATTACCCTGTGAAGCATAGGGGTGCCTACATGGTGCCTCAGTGCTGTCTAGGAGGAGACTGCTGGAAAGCCGCCTGTGTTGAAAGGCTGTTTTTTTGCAGAAACCATTAGACGTTTTCCTAATTGCCTCCTATAAATGGGTTTTTGGTGTTGGAATAATTTATTTTCAGTTCCGTTTTTTGTTGAACCCAGTTGTGGTTACCCAGTAACCTGATACTGCAGTGTAGGCTGCATCAAATGGAGGAGCCTCAGTTAAAAGAAAATCCAAGTACCAAGAGATGTCCAAATCAGTATCTTTTTAACTTTCTCCAGAAATTCATCCAGTTATGAACTTAAAAGGCATATTAAGCAAATGCTGATACGTGCAGTCAGGCATGTCTTAGGAGAATAGTGATTTGATCTGCCTGAAATATTGTCTGCTCACTGAAGGTGCATGTGCCCACATTGGGAAGAACCATTGCACCCACTTTCTGCCCATGCCTGGTAAGTAGTTCCATCTCCTATCATTGGAATATGAGATTAGCCCAGCAGAGCTGCCAAATCCCCAGTATACTGCTACTCTTACCTACAGGGTCAACCCCATTGCTTTCCTTATCACCTGGTGCTCCCGGATCTGAAACTTATTTAGAGGCCCCTTTGTGTGTTAAGTAAACTATCACGGAAGGGATGTTATATTGTGGTGCTGTTTTATTTTTTCCAAGGGAGAGAAAGATCATGCCTTTACAGATGTATTCAGAAGTAGTTTTAGAATAGTTTATAACTCTGGTAAATACTGGTGTGCTCAGTGTGGGAGGCCTCGACTATAATGATCACGTTAAGATGTGGCTTTCTGAGTAACAAAGTGGTATGTAGAAGTTCCTCAGGCGGCGACCTCTTTAGTTGATATTGTCTCAAGTGTTTTACTTCGTCCAACTCCCCCTTGAAGTTGTCATGCATCGTTTACCCCATGCGATTAATGTTCCTGGTAACCCCTCAACCGAGTGAAAAACAGAGAATGGGGTCGAGTCTGCACCTGTAGTGCAGTCTCTGGTTTTAACCTTTATAAATACGCTGTAGGCCCGTACCTCTCTTTCTTCGAAAATATTCTTCATTTCTTAAAATTCTTCGTAGATTTTGTCCCGGAGTCTTGCCGGCAAGGAAACATCTCTCTAATTTACATGTGACTGAATCGTAATGAACAGAGTTGTTCATATACACATCTCTTTCTGTATTTGATCTGATGTTTCCTTTAGTGAACCCAGAGTCCAATTCTTTGATTTTTCTCAGCTTCTAGACTAATCTAACCCGGATACGATTGCGAGGGGAATCCAGTCGCAATGAGACATGCGTTGGACGATGACCCTGTTTTCTAGGCCATTCTTTCACAGGTGTTGGTTACTTTTTGAGGTCTTTCTTGCAAACAGCTATGTAAAGGTGTCAAGGACCTAGGAGTCGATGCTCTTTTGGAAGTCTTTTTTTTTTTTTTTTAATGAGGTAGCGTTTAACTTTTATGCTTTCGAGATGAAGTCTCCGTGCCAGATTTTTAGCATATCCAGTTAGAAACATGATGTTTCAGAAATCTACATTTTTCTAAATGTGGATTTGCTAAAAATCTGCCACGGACCTGGCTCTCCAGGACCGACCTTGCAGAACCCTGGTCTAGGAGGAGCTTTATCCGGGATTTGTTTTGGAATCGAGTGCATCTTAATCATGGATTGGCACTAATCCTCTACCTTCAGGGCGAACTCCCCCGTTGGCAATGCCTGAAGGGGAGGTTCTCAATACGCCAGAGTACCTGTTTGCCGCACACACGTGTTATTACTCTTCCAAAAGTATTGCACTTATGCTGTGAAGAGCAGGTACTCTAACCCTCAAATCAACAGTACAGCTACTCAGTACCTGACAGTTTAAATCACTGCCTGAGGTGCTAAACTGGTCCCCCATTTTGGCAATGTCCTCAACCCCCTCAAGGCTCTTTAGACAACAATGCCTGTTTCTTGCTGGCACAGTCAACAACATAATAGCACTTTTGAAAAATAGTATTTTGGGATTTTAACCTCTGCACACTGAACACGGAGATTGGTTGTGCTCTTCGGAAGGCAAACGTTTGAAACCCAAGCCCATCAGATAATGACATCTTGAAAGGACGATTAGGACAAACAAACAGGTGCCTTCCAGCTCTCAGGAGACGATTCTCATGATCCTGGGAAGTGTATTTCACACCACAGTAAAAACAAAAACACTTATTTAATTCCCAAATTGGAGCATCAATCATATTCTTATTCTGCTAAAGTGATTGTGTTCCGTGCAAAACCTCACATGTGTAATTCACACTAACAGGGATGTGAAACAGATAGTGGGGAGGAAGGAAAAAAAAAAAAAAATCAGGGTGAAGTCCGTATCTTGGTACAGGTGGGATAATGGAAGCATGATCATGAGTCCTTTTACACATACAGGAGGCTGCAACAGGCATTTGAAATACAATGGGGCTCTCATTTTTGAGATTTAGAGCTACTGACGTAAACAGCCATGTCTTTTACCCATGTGGTTTGGCGTGTAGTGGTTGAACGTGATGTAATTGTAATCGTATTTATATAGCGCTTACTACCCCTGACGAGGCGTCGAAGCGCTTTTCGATGAGTAGCACGCTACTCCGGTACCCAACAAGAATTAGTGATGGATTAGTATAATTTAATAAGGAGTACAGTTTTAGTATTATTATGAGTTAATTTGAGTTGCGGATATGAGAGTTTGTTAGTTAGATTGACTGGAGTAATGGAGGGGTGGAGGAGGAAAGAAATCCAGAAGTGTTAATTGGGAGTTTATCCTTCATTTACTCAACCCAAAGGCTTGGGATGAGTAAAGGGGGGCGGAGGGGAAAGAGGATGTGGAAGGGTTAGGGAGAGCATAGTAGCAGGGTGAGATGAATGCAGGAGAATTTAGTAGGGTTGTGTGGGAGGTCACAGAGGTAGAGTGAGGTTTGGTGAGTTGGAGGTGGAGGGAAGAGCTTAGGCAGAGATATTTAGGAGATGAAAGTGGTCGAAGGGATTTGGGATGAGTCCGAGTGAGAATGGAGGATAGTTTGATAGAGACATGACATAAGAGTGATGAGTAGATAAGTGTGATAAAAAGAGAGCAGAAATTCATAGATATCTAGTATAACAACCCAAAAAAACCAGGAGCCATGCAATGATCCACAAACATGCCAGGCACAGAAACAACATATACACATACATACACATATATATATATATATTTATACACACACACACACACACATGAATGTGGAATTATGTGGGTTGGATTGGAATTGTTAGCTGTGGAATTGTTTTTGGTGGAATTGTGTGGTGTAGGTTGGATTTGTGTAGTGGCATAGTGTGCAGTGGAACTGTGTTATTGAGTACTGGAATTTTGTGGCGTCGGATTGCGTGTCATGGAGTGAAGGTATGTGGAATGTTGTGTTGTGAAGTGGTACGTAGTGGATTTTATGTGGTGGGCTGATGAATGTTGTGGAATTCTGTATTCCTGTGGGGTGGATTGGATGTATGTGGTATGATGTGTAATTGTGCTGTTCAGTTCAATTACGTGGTTTGTTGTCAAATTATGTGGTGTGAAAGTGTGCAGCTTTGAAATTATGCTGACTGGACTTATGTGGCATGGTTTTGAGTGTATTTATGTGAACTGTCACTATGTAGCAGAGTGGACTTATGTGGTATTGTGTAGAGTAATTATGTGGCGTTGCTTTATGTGGTATGGCGTGATTTATGTGGCATGTAATCATGTGGTGTACAATTGTGTGGCACTGAATTGTGTGTGGAATTGCATGGTGTTCTGTGGAATTGTGTGACACGCTTTGGAGTGATATTATGTGGCATGGTGTGGACTGGAAATATGTTGCATGGTGAGGACACTAACAAGTAGAGAGAACTACTCCCAAGAAAGTAGGGAAGGAACTACTGGCATTTCTTCTTTCACTCCCACAAACCCCAAACCAGGTTAAGTGAAGGGGCCAGAGACATGGATAGTGAAGCAAACCATGCTAGACCAAAGCCAGAGGCTAAACAGTGTAGAGTGATACAGCATGCCGCCTTGTCAGTGCATATCTGCCCGTCACCGTCCAAGTGAACGTACATCATATCCCGTTTGCGCCCCCATGTAACACCATATCCGGTTGCAAGAAGTTCATGTAAGTGGCAAAGCTCCTATACTCCATACCATATGAAGGAGCGTGCTAAAGGCTACAAGAAGGCACCCCTTAGGAGAAACTCATTAGGCCCCATCACGTGTGGTGTGTAGAACAGCAGCCAAGGGGCATTATAGGGGTCCGCCACCAAATGTTGCTGAGGATCACACATTCTACGCTAAGCCACTGACTGCTTTAGGGTTTCCGTTACACAAATCCTGTTGAATGTTGGTACTCAGAACATGTATATTTTGCCATTACTGAAAATTGCATATGAGAGCTAACAGGCAGTTTCACAACAGTCACGTACATGGAGCAACGGCTACCAACTGGCACATTAATGGTTGTTTATTTTTTCAATAAAAACTCTAAAAAGGGAGGACACAATTTACAGAACACGTCTATAAAGAGCAAAACCTGCAAATTTAAAGGGACAAACGTGTCAGCTAGTTCGAGATCTGAGACTTCATACAGCGATAAGCCAATCATCACACGCCCCGTGTGAAGTCACTCTAAACTCGCCTGAAAGAAGAAAAATAAATCCTCTGCAACAAATGGAAGGGCGTCCTTTCACCAGAGACATCAGCTGAAAAACACAATGTGTCCACTTCGTCGATTCAAGAGAGCTCGGTCTGCTCCATCCTTCCTGTTCAAGTCAGAAAGGGTTCAGGCCCGCCCACCAGGTGGAAATATATGCTAACGGTGCCTATAGACTGCACCACGCAACCCCATTCACTCATAGATCTCCCGGCTCATGCATAGAGTGTGCAAAACATGCAGCAGATCTGCCAGACTAAAGAGCTATAAAACTGTCAAGAGGATATCCAGTGGAGGTTCTGAATGAATAGCAAAGTATGGATTATGTAATGCCCCAATGATTGAGCTGGTAAACGCGCTTTGAATCACATGCCACCGATAACTAGCCACTCTACCCTCTAATCACAAGAGAATCACCTTCAAACTCCTCAACCATGCTCACAAAGCACCGCACAACACCAGACCAGAATGCCTCAGACGGCTCTCCTACACCCGACCCGCCACCTCCGCTCCACCAACCTCACCCTCACAACCATCCCACATGCCAGTAGAACTACAACCAGTGGCAGATCATTCTCACACCTCGCCACCAAGACGTGGAACACTCTTCCCACCCACCTGCATCAGACTAAAGACCTTCAGGAAACTTCTCAAGACCTGGCTGTTTGAGCAGTAGCAACATCCATTTCCCCCTCCCCCCCCCCCTCCAGCGCCTTGAGACCCTCACGGGCGAGTACTGTGCTTTAGAAATTTCTGTAGATTGATCATAGACCCGGGTAAAAGGGAGCAGGCTTCCCACTTTAATGCAGCTTCACTTCCAAAGGGCATCTGAGCTCTAGTTCTATAGACACAGCTCGCACACAGATGCAACACGGTTCGAATTTGACCCTCCTCCACTCCCACATTCTGGGAAAACCTTTTGCACTCCCTTGGGACATAAGCATTCAAATGAAGCACACACACATCAAGTTGATCAGATTACAATTACCCACATGCTAAAATGCAAGAATCTTATTCTCCTTCGGAGGGGGGATTGGGGGTGGGGGAACATATATGCTTTGGGCAGTACATGCATGACTGTCGTTCAAAAGAGGTTTTGACCACACTATTAAAATGTTGATTCTTTCCATTGTTTTCGGTAAAGGAAGCAGCCCTGCAATACAGGCATTTCCAAAGTATGGAAATAGCACGTCATAAAAAGGGAGAAACGTCAGTAAATTTTTCACTTGAGTAGTCTCTGCTGTTTCTCATCTTCGGGCAGTAACAGACCGGATGGTTTTCCAGCTTCCTATACATAGCATTGCTTTTCAGCGCATGAAACGTTATGGAGCGAACGTCATTCGCCATAATATGTTCTCATTAATAGAAGCCAAGAAACTCTGATGATTTAGCACCCCAACTAACAATGCCTTTCTAATGTGTGGTACTCAACATCCCACTATCAGCTGCTCTACCTTGTGCCTCATGAATTAAACGGGTATAAACATGCGCAGTCCTAACACCTTTCAGGATATCAAAAGGTAGGTAACTATAGAGACCAGAAATAGTACCTCAATCCTGTTGGGAGCAGTGGAGGGGCACCAATTAGGCCAAATCGATCAGTGCTTAATCCCTGCTCCATGGACAAACCAGAAATGTCAGGCCTGAAGTGGATGAATTACAACGCTGAAAAGAGTGCACGGCACACCAACAACTGGTGAGCGACAAGAGGGCTCCAAACCCTTTTCTGACTACAACAGCGTCTCGCAAGCGATACGCATGCGCTAGCGAATGCTGTCAAAGGCTCAACCCTGACTACAACAGTGTATCGCAAGCGATACGTATGCTATCACAGTCTCAACTCTCAAAAGGCTGACAAAATAACAGTATTTCAAACCCAATACTAGATGGCACAGGAGCACTGAGCACATGATCTCCACTACGCTGTAAACTAAAGGTTATACCCGATCTCTATTCTTACATTTGATCTATTAGAATAACACGCTTCCTCCTCAAACCTCCGCTTTTATTACACTAGTGCTAAAATATGAGGTTTCACTTTGAGCTAGGTTTCATAGCCTAAGAACTAGCAAAATGGTACCGCCTTCATCATCATTTCTTCAAGTGTGTGCTTCACAATTATATATTGTATATAATACACATTAGCATAGCCATGGTAGTGAGAACCAACAACCTTTCCCTTGAATCTACTGCAGCTCTGTCCTGATGTCTCCAACGATGATGCACAGTGACTAACGCATAAGGAGAGACTAATGTCAGGACTAGGAGGGATTAGCCACTTGCTCTGTGCACACAGTACAATCTAGCAACAAATAATAACAGATACAGTGTTACGTTTTAGGAGCACAGAAACCAAGAATTTATTATTAAATACTTTCTACTTGCATTTCATAAGAAGTTTTGCTCTTAGATTTGCATACACAGTGTAGATAAATTATGTAGTTTCTCTGTACTGAAGAATTTCACTTATGTACAATACAAAGCTATTTCTATTCCAAAAATGTCTATTTAGCTTCAATACGTACAAAACTATTATTCTAAAGTACTGCAGCAAAGAAGGTAATCTGCTGACACAATCCAAAGCCTGGGACTTTAACAGAACAAATGCAGTACATCAATTAAGGAACATATTTTACAATATAACTAAAAGGAATCTATCTTCCGCTTTACACTTTGAGAATAAACCTCTGTACACAGCAACATGTTTACAATGCAAGATAAGTACATTTGTTATACAGTATCACCACACAAAGTAAAACGTCAGTTTTAAATTTGGTAAAAGCATTATACCATCTTCACTCACTGCTATTGTTCTGTACACAAAGAACTTATGCTGGACACTTACCATTTAACTTGGTTGTAATATAAATTGTGCCTCTAAAAGATAATGACTTTTTGGGGGGAGGAAAGTGACAACACAAGACATTAGTCGTGAAACTAGGGCTGTGCACAAAGAGTTTGATATAGTATATCCCATATATCTGAAAAGAATGGACAAAATGAAAATATGAAAATAAACGTGTGTTCATATGTCCTGCAAACAGTAAAATTGAATGATAATTTCTATTCAGGACTTTGGAAATCAACACGTTCTACACAAAGTGTTCACACAATTGATGTTTAATTTTAAATCTGAGTGTATATTTATATCACCTACTATAGTGCTCACCTACTGTCAGACTGAAAATTATTCACAGTGAATGCAGCAACCGCAAACAATTGGGGAAGGTGATGCTGCTTGTGTACCTAAGTTGCACCTTCATTTAGTTCCAAACTAAAACAGAATCATGACCAATATCATCGAGACATTGCAAGTCTAAAAAATAAAATTTAGATATAAAATGAAGTCTTCGACTGGCCCCAACTTAAGATGCAAACAGGAGAAGAGCACAATGCCAATACCGGGCAAATTTTGCAGAAGAAACGTTTCAACTCTATATTAAAAAGAAAAATTGAAGAAAAATAGTCTCAAATTTTTGAGTCCCATGCCGAAGAGTGGCAATGTTATTTTATGTTCTAGTTTCCAACATCAGAATAAAATTAGCATAGCAGAGACTGAAGTAGCAGAGGTCCAATGGGAGAAGTGACACACTACTGCCAGATTTGAAAGAGATCTTGGTTCATCATGCTCTATGTTGTCAAAAACACAGGAACTAATGAGGGCCCTTATCAGACAGCCATCCAAAAGACACAACATGCTGCACAAAGAGATAAGGAGGTGAAAAGTAAGAAAAATTAGTCTTATTTGACCTCCCCTGTTTACAAGGGAGACCTATGAAATGCTGCCAACGGCCACATTTATTTTACGTGTGAAATTCCTCGGAAGTTAATTATATTGTGATGTCACTTTGGGGATTAAAAAAGGCACACGCTTTAGGATAGCAGTGTTCCATTGAGTATAGTCAAAAACAAATACAATGTCACCTCTTGCCAAGCAGAAGATTTTCCCCCATCATGGTAGCAAGAGACACCTGCCACTAGAACAAAAACGTTGAACTAGGATTCTGGTCTACATTGTCGAAGGCTAAAAGAAACCTGAACCACCCCCGACCAGCTAAGTAGTATCAAAAGTGCACATCAATCTAGGAATGTTTCTCATTTAGTAGCAAAAAAGTGACAGATGTGTTATACAGATGGTGTAGTCATTTTTGGAGGCTACCAATAATGCAAGCTTTAGAGGATGGTGGATTGTGTCTTCTTGTTGCATAAGTTTACATTCTTGAAGCATTCCTGTATAGTCTACATTCACAAACATATGTTAATAAGAAATCACAATTATCCAAAGGCTTACATCTTCTAGGAGTATGTTGCTGATATGGGACATTTTGTTCAACCATCAGCCTTTTTATAACCTTTTATCTTCTAGAAAGACAAGGTGTAAATGATAATTCTGCCCAGGATAGGAGTGCTAATGGTGTTTTTCACAGCAGCTTTTTTTTTTTTTAATATTGCCTTTTTTCATCGTAGTTGTTTAATGAGGGCCTGCCCAATCACTAAATGCAATGAGCAATAGTCGTACTACTCATTTTACCAACCCATGCAGTCTTGCTGAAGGGAAAAAAACTCCAATTCTTCCCACATTAGACACAGTTTCTTAGTTTCTTTATAACCGCTGTTGAGAAACTACGAAGGACAGCTGTTAATTGATATGGCAAGCCAAACATGGAAACTGGACCTCGGACGCTAACTGCATTGGTATACTACCCTGCCACGAATTAATAGCTAGCAGTTAAACACTGGAATTTTTTTTTCTTTAAGTCACCATAATCGTCTAAATAATACACATGGAAGCATTAGTGGAGACACCACACAGAAACTTCCCCCCCAACCAGTTGAGCTTTACTTCAAGACTGTTCAGAACTACACATTCAAAACATCCTCAAGCAAAGGGGTCTGAGCAGAAACCTTGAATTACTGAGGATTTTACAAATCATCAAATTGTCTTTAACAATACAATTCTGTCTAGCATAACATCACCTGTTGACAGACAACACTGTTCTACTACAAGTACCAACATTAGCCATATTTAGATGCATTATGAAAGCAGGCACATGCCTAAGAATGCATTTAACAATGTATGCACAAAATGTGCGACTAGTCATGAGGTATGGATATTATAGGTTGCCATCAGATTTTTCAGACAGTACAGCGTGACAATGAACATTTTACTTTTATGTTGGAAGCTTAATGCCAACACGTTTGCCACTTGGAGGAGGCAAATTGATATGCAATTATATACTGAAAGCTGCTTCATGGCTTCTCATGAGTCTGAAGGTGGCTTTTCAGTTCATCCTCAGAGCTAAATCTCAACAAACATTCGTTACATTTGTAAGGTAAATTGGCAGCATGCCTGAAATCTAAGTGAGTTTTCAGATCCTCCATCTGTCCAGTAGAGTACTCACAGTACTGACATAAAAAGACTCCTTCAGACAGATGAAGGTTCAAATGCTTGGTGTACTCTAGCATGCCAGAGAAACCTTTCCCACAGTCATCACAAACATGGGGGAAAAAACGTGTGTGCTCAATGGCCACATGCCTGTTAACATTAGCATGAAGTCTGCTTCTAAAGCCGCACACCTGGCAAACAAAAAAGTTATTGGATTTATCAAAGGTGATCTTATTCAAGAGACTAAACTGTCCATTCTCTGAATTATTGTAGGTATCACTTAGCTCTATTAATTTACAAGCATGTTCATTAACCACGTGGCTGTGCAAGTCTTCTGGGTCATTGGTTTCATGCTCACAAAACTGACACAAGTACTGTTCGTCGCAGCTGTGCTCCTGGAAGTGCAAGTACAACTCGCTGCTTGTGCAGAATTGTAGATCACACTGTTCACACCAGTAAAGAAAGTCATTGAAATGAACGTCTGCCACATGCTGACTCAGGTTCTCAAAGACCGAAGTCTTGAAATCACAATATTTGCAGCTATATGGATCTTCCTCATGCACTTTTGAATGTTCAAGGAGTAGATCATCAGTGGAAAAACTCTGTTTGCACACTTTGCAAACAATGGATTCTTCACACTTGTGCTTCAGGATCATGTGCTGCTTTAAGTCAGAAAAGTACTTGCTGTTAAACTCGCACTGTTCACACTTGAACATGCCAAAGTTGTTGGCCCTCAACAAAGGCCATTTCTGTGGTAGAGTAATGTTGGAGGTCTGACTTTTCTCAACAACATTGTCACAGCTGCTATTTGGAGAGGCTTGGTCATCATCGTCTTCTACCAAATCTTCCTCTTCATCTTCTTGAATTGGAGATACAACATCTTCATCTTCTCCAATCGTTACTTCTGCTGGCATCATCTCTGGGCTAAGTGGATTGTCGAAAGTAACAGAGTCGCACAGCTCTTCACAAGGTCCATTACTGCATGGTTCATCTAAAAAAATAAAATTAATTTTAAAAAAACGTTTAAAGAACAAATAAGGAATGATCCTTTTTACTTCCCAGCCACAAATGTATTTTGCTGTAGAACACTGATCATCAAGAAAGTACAAAGTTAAACGTTTTTCTTTAATTTTTCCACAATACATTTAGGTAATATTCATTCACCTTAAAACCACTTCAAAGTGTGACTAGCAATACTTCCACTTGGGCAAACCAAGATATGTAGCTAAACAGGCATAATATATTAAGTCATCTTTCAAAAAATGTATTGTGCTTTAATTTAATATACACTGTAAAGTGACAATATATTTAACCAATTACTACTTTTAAGTCTCATATGTGAAGCCATTGCTACCATTTAACCAAATGATAAGAATGTGCTGCTGTTACGATAATGTCACATTCCACCAGTTTCTCGGTCACATACATGTACAAGAATGTGTCAATAGTAGCTAGGCTATCTCTATAATCCTTGTCCTCTAGAATAATGGGATGTAAGTGACATGTTGGTATCGGGGTGGGTACCTTTCCCCAGGCCAGCTGGATCTCCAACGGGTTGTTGTCAAAGAATGTATTACCCAGATATGTAACATGCCTTATGCGTGATTGCACGGTGGTAGAGGTCTAAAAGGGAATGGAGCATATGCGGGTAGGAGCATATGCTCCTTCATTGCGGCTCCTCCATACATCCAGCAGGTCCCACCCCTTAACCCATTGTCACAATGGTCTGGCCTGGCGAACCGGTGCCGTTCTCGGGAGGGGTGGGCGTGAGCAGTCGAGGAGAACATCTAGTACCTCATTTGAGTCCCCACCCAGCACCTATGGAATATGAGCCCATTCCGCTAACACAGTAGATAAGTGTGTATAGAAAGCATCCTGTTCTTGGTTCGGTGCATAAAGACATCCCAGCACAAACTGCTCTCCATCCAGTAGTCCCTTGAGGAGTACATATCTACCCGGTGTGTCTATTTTTGTGTCAGACTGAAAACGTAAACACCATCTGCCTTATCCATATGGCAGCTCCTCGGGCATTCGCCGAGAATGAGGTATAAAACAAGTGCCCCTCCACCTGCACTGCAGTTTTAGGGCTTCTGGTGTAGTAAGGTGGGTTTCCTGTAGGAAGGCATAGTCGGCGTTGCGTCTATCGCATTGTGCCAACATCCTATGTTGTTTATAGTGACCCCAGCACCCTAATATTCCAGGTAATTATATATTGTATGTTTTAGTGACTGTGGCCATTACAGTTAATGTAGGGAATGTCGAGCAATTTTATTCCCATGGATCTACTGCATTCTCCCAGTGTTTCCATGATGACAGAAGCATTATATTAACAAATAACACCCCTACTCAATTCGTGGTCCAGATGGAAAACAGTGCTCGACCAGTACAACAAATACAACCAAACTGTAAAAACAAAGATTGCCTGGCTTACACTAGGAGGGTACCGTGGTCCATACGCCAAACAATTTATCTGCTCAGCACAATATATAGGTCCGGACCCAGGTAACATTTGTAATTAATTACTCATATTAAGTCCCAGCTTCAAGCTAATATTACAAGGATATCACACTTAAATGGTTAAGTGTTGATGTAATAATGGTTGCTGTAGGAAAATGACACTGTTGGCATGGTTACCCCCTAACATTTTGCTGATGCTAGTTATGATTGAAAGTGTGCTGGGACCCTGCTAACCAGGCCCCAGCACCAGTGTTCTTTCCCTAAAACTGTACCTTTGTCTCCACAATTGGCACAGCCCTAGCACACAGATAAGTCCCTTGTAAATGGTACCCCTGGTATCAAGGGCCCCTGTGGCCAGGGAAGGTCTAAGGGCTGCAGCATGTATTATGCCACCCTGGCATAATACCGCTTGTGTGTGCTGGAGGGGAGAAAGACTAATGCGACATGGCACTCCCCTCAGGGTACCATGCCCACAACCCACTGCCTGTGGCATAGGTAAGTCACCCCTCTAGCAGGCCATACAGCCCTAAGGCAGGGTGCACTATACCACAGGTGAGGGCATAGCTGCATGAGCACTATGCCCCTACATTGGCTAACCCAAGTGCAGTGTAGCCATAAAGAGTATATGGTCTGGGAGTTTGTCAAACATGAACTTCACAGTTCCATAATGGCTACACTGAATACTGGGAAGTTTGGTATGAAACTTCTCAGCATGATAAATCCACACTGATGCCAGTGTGAGATTTATTGAGAAATGCACTCAGAGGGCATCTTAGAGATGCCCCCTGCATGCCAGCCCATCTGCTAGTGCTAGGCTGACCGGTCTCTGCCAGCCTGCCACTTCCAGACTAGTTTCTGGCCACATGGGGTGAGTGCCTTTGTGCACTCTGCGACAAGGGACAAAGCCTGTCCTGGGTGGAGGTGCTTCACACCTCCCCCTGCAGGAACTGTAACACCTGGCGGTGAGCCTCAAAGGCTCAAGCCTGGTGTTACAGTGCCCCAGGGCACTCCAGCTAGTGGAGATGCCCACCCTTCGGACACAGCCCCCACTTTTGGCGGCAAGTCCAAAGGAGATAATGAGAAAAACAAGGAGTCACCCTCCAGCCAGGACATCCTTTAAGGTGCCCTGAGCTCAGGTGACCCATTCCTTAGAAAATCCTCCATCTTGCTTTGGAGGATTCCCCCCCCCAATAGGATTAGGATGTGCCCCTTCCCCAAAGGGAGGAGGCACAAATATGGTGCAGCCACCCTCAGGGTCAGTTGCCCTCCAGCCCTAAACACACCTCTACATTTAGTATTTAGGGGCGACCCTGAACCCAGGAAAAAAAGATTCCTGACAACCTGAACAAGAAGGACTGCTGACCTGGAAGCCCAGCAGAGACGACTGAGACAACTGACTCTTTCCCAGCCTGTCTCCAGACTCAAAGAACCTGCAACAGTGATGCATCCAGCGGGACTAGCGACCTCTGCCGACTGTGAGGACTGCCCTGCATCCCAAAGAACCAAGAAACTCCCGTGGACAGCGGCTCTGTCCAAACAACAAGGAAGAAACCATCTTTAAAGGGACTCCCATCTGAAGCGTGAGTCCACAACACTCTGCATCAGAC